>NC_140923.1:24668950-27144436 GCF_045865225.1 Trachurus japonicus
CACAGTCTTTTCAGCCTAACCACTGGCCCCTTCTTCTTTTTTGGGGACAAAAGTTTTCCTTTGAGCCTCTTTGCAGTGGTTTGAGACACCCTCTTCCTCGGGGACTTGTCCTTTGGAATAGAGAGAGAGCATACAATGAGCTGTTTGAATTTTGACTGTTTACTAATCAACAAACCATGTTGGGTGCTTTACCTGAATCTTGCCAGGGCTTTTTTCGGAGGGTCCAGCATCGGGGCCAGGGCTGGTGGAGGCTCCAGGGGTGGTGGAGGGTGCCGCTGCACCCTCCACAGATGGGGAGCTGCTCTCGTCTACCGCCAAGCAGATTAAGAGCTCTCTCACCTCCCTCGCTCTCCCCAGGGTCTTGTGGAGCACATAAAAACGCTCCTGCGTGGCCGCCGAGTGACACATGAACTCGGATATGTTCTTCCTGGTCTCAGGATTTTTGTTTGTTTCAAAGTTCTACAAAAGAACAAGTATTCAGTCCCTCCAGGAATTCGCGATTGTGCTATCGCAACAATTAACACAAATTCAGCCAATCCCCGCAAATTTTGGCGATCTTGCAATTTTGTACAATCACCGCAACTTTTCCGCAAATTAGACCAATTGTCGGTGCTTTCCGCGAGTTACACAGCAGAGAGTGCAAGTCTGGACGGAAAGGTGGTTGAAAGTGAGGAAAGGAAAGGAACACAAGCTGAGTTGAACGTGTTGAGTGTGTGAGTTGTCCTGGTTGACCACCCGAGGCTGTGTCAACCCCGCAGCACTCGCCGAGGGGAGTGAGTGCGCCACTGCAGGGCCGGAGCAGAGCAGCCGGCGGCCAGGTGCCCCTTCCCCCATCCTAAGGCCTTGGCCCTGGACTTGAGTAGCCACCCTCCCCCTTTTTATTCAAAGACTGGACTGTTTTAATGGCATTTTAAAACAGTTCTTTTACCACGATTTTTAAACAGACATTTTAATTAAAAGTAAAACAACTTTCAACTCTATGTAATTTTCCTGTGCCTTTCTTAACAAGTGGAAAATTGCTGGTATACCTCACATTATTTTGTGACATTTAAAATTTTCAATTTTCCTTTGATTTTTAATTATTCAGAACAAAACTGCAACTTTTTTTTTTTTTGCAACTTTCGCTGTCTCCCGCAATTTAACCGCAACAAAAGCACTTAAAACATCGCAACATGCACCGCAATTTTTTCAAAATGTGGCCGCAAAATCAGGCATTTTAGGCCGCAACAATCACAAAAAAAAGCCTGCGAAATCCTGGAGGGACTGAGTATTGCTTTGTTGAGAATGAGTTGAATTTGCCATGTGAAAATCAAGTGTCAGGTGTCTGTATTACTCACGTAGGTCGACACGGCCGTCCTGAAGTCGAGCAGGTTTGGGGTCCCGGCCAGCCCCATCTCTGCCCACGCCTTCCTCACATAGCGGACTAAGTCCTTGGCCTCCCCTCTTCCAAATGAGCTGAAAAAGTAGGGGTTGGTGGCCACACACCTGGCCCTCAGTTTCAGCCACCTTTGGCACCAACCCATCTCATCCGCCGTGAGGTATACCTGGGCATTCGTGTACTTGCGGGCCGTCTTGTGGTCTAGCACCTGCAAAAGACCGAGAAGACAAAAAGCAAAGACAGCAGTCAATGAGGTTAATGTATTCATGCATATTCTAACCTGAATTTCAGAGTGTTCACAACATTTGTGCATTACGTTGATGAGGTAGCCGCTGGCATCTTCCCCGATGGCCTCTTGGACATTTTTGACAGTCATCTTTGTGAGCACCCCGGACCGGTGTCCATATATTGATGACAGGTATGCCCCAAGGTAACCAAAAAACCTCTATCTTGTCTGTGGGTGCTTAGGCGGTGCCTTCGCCATGTCATCTGAAATGAGAGCCAAAGAGAGAAGACAGTAATGATAGAGAATCTTTCTCTCTTTGTCATTTTTTAGCTGGTGAATCACGTGGAGGTGTTTGGACACCAGCTTTAAAGATTTTTGGCAAATTGGGCAGTTGCCCCGCAATTTAGGCTTGGTCATCTATGAAGATAAAGACGGAACAGGAAAAAAAAACTTCAACAATGAATAAACTGTGTGTGTGTGTGTGTGTGTGTTTATGTATACTGCCTTTATAGCCTTTGTTGTCAAATAATGCTTTGAGTAGATTTGGTGTCCAACTTACAGTGTTATTTATTTTAGCTTGCCATAAAGTTATAGTTTGCAGGTGTTGCAGGTTACAATTAGGCCTATTATTATCACATAATATTAGTGAAACATTTCTTTGCTGAAATGGATGATTAATTATTGGTAAACAGAGAAGAAACACTAGTGACACTAACATCTCTGCCTCTCTCTCTTTCTCTGTGTTTAGCCAAGCCATGCTGTTGAAATGGGAGTGGAGGAGACAGTTGTAGACTATTTTAGTCGCCCTTCTTCCACACAGAGGGATGATTTTTTTAAGTTTCATCCTCAACAGGAGTCCACAAACCCTGTCGTCCAGAGGCTCTTTGTTAGAACAGACGGCATGGCATGGAAATGGCTGACTTATTGTGATCAACGTCATGCTTTATTTTGTTTTTGTTTGTTTGCCTTGCTTTTAGCAAGCCCAATGATCCAAGTGCTTTCATTAGAGGCATGACAGACTGGAGGCATGTGCACCAAAGAGTAGAGGAGCATGAGAGAGGCATGACACATAGACAGTGTGCTGAGGCATATTTTTTAAACTGCTCCAGAGCAAGCATTGGTCACCTTCTTGAGGGAAGACAGCTGACAGGACACCGTGAGCAGGTTAAGAAGAGACGTCATGTGTTGGAACGTGTAGTGGAGGTTGTCAAAGTCATAGGAAAGAGAGGCTTGAGCTACAGGCACGAGCACAATGAACCTGCGTACACCTTGGACGTCGACAGTCTCGACCATGGCAATTTCTTAGAGCTAATTATATTGTTGGGGAAATATGATGTGTGCTTAAAAGAGCACCTCAGCAGTGTAATTGAAAAAAGCAAGCAGAGCCATGCTTCAGGCACACAAGGCAGAGGTTCGCTGGTAACTCTCCTGTCAAAGACAACTGTAAATGCTGTAATTGATGCTATCAAGCATTTAATTAAAGAGAACTTCTCTGCAGAAATTAAGAAAGCAGGATTTTTTTCCGTGCAACTTTACACAACCCAAGACATTACTGGAAAAGACCAGTGTTCAGTAATTCTGAGGTACGTCACTGATGCAGTACATGAAAGGCTGGTTGCAGTCGTACCATGCAGCACAACTACTGGACAGTCGTTTGTGACTCTGTTAACTGAAGTCCTTGAGCATCTGAAATTGGACATAGGCCAGTGCATCAGCAACTCCACAGATGGAGCCTCTAATATGCAGGGTCAGTACAGAGGTTTCTCTGCATTAATGGCATCCAAAAACCCCACCCATCAGCATGTGTGGTGCTATGCACATGTCCTGAACCTTGTGTTGTCTGATACCACCCATTGTGTCATTGAAAGTGGATCACTTTTTGGCCTGCTGAACGACATTGCTGTTTTCATCAGGGAATCATACACAAGAGTGAATGTGTGGGAGACCGAGAGCCAGGGCAAGAGGCACAAACGCATTTCACCGATTGGAGAGACGAGATGGTGGGCCAAACATGATGCCTTGAGGAAGGTTTTCGGAAACTATGGCAGACCTGATGGCGGCCTTTTTGTTGAAGTGGTGTCCACACTCTCTGCCATAATGAATCTGAAGACACTTGCATCAAATGCACGAAACAAAGCCAGAGGATACCGAGACGGTTTACTCCGATATGAAACTGTGCTAACAGCTCAGTTATTCCTCCGCATTTTTGAGCTCACCTCACCGCTATCAAAATACCTACAGACCGAAGGATTGGACATCCTCTCAGCACACAGAATGGTGACCACAACACAAGATTCACTGAAAAAGATAACGAGATTTCTCTGCTGTCAAAGATGCAGCCGACTGTTTTGTCCATTGGGCAAATGAAAAGTTAGAGGAGCAGGAAGAACTAGATTTGGAAGTGGAGGCTGCTCTGCCTCAGAAAAGGGTGAGGAAGAAGAAAGTCTTGCCAGGAGAGATGGCCCAGGATGAAAGCCTCAGTGATTCAGAAAAAGCCTATGAGGTCAATGTTCACCACCAGATTCTTGATACAGCTGCCGAGGCCCTTCACAAAAGATTCCTCACCCATGGCACGCTGTACTCAGATTTATCCCTCCTACATCCTAAAAACTTCCACCTCATCCACACCAGGGCTCTCCCCGAATCTGCACTTGCGGAACTCAGCAAATGCCTAGTTGTGTATGACAGCAGGGCAACTGTTGCCAATCTACAAATTGAACTGAAAAACTTGGCACAGCAATGGGACAGGCTGGTACAATCACCCTTGGATGACTACTCAACTAGAGCAGTTGAAGAGGTCAGATCAGATGATCAAGAAGAGGTGGACATAACAAGCAAAACCTGTGTGTCTTGCAAAGCATGCCCCGTGTGCTGCTACAAAATCCTTCTCAGATTTAACATGCTGACTCACGCATACCCCCTACTTGGGTTGGCATACAAGTTTTTGCTGACCCTGTCAATAACTCAGGTAGCCTGTGAGCGGTCATTTTCAACCCTCCGCTACATCAAAAACAGACTGAGGAGTTGCCTGTCTGCCAGCAAACTGGAAGCCTTCATGTTGATGGCCACAGAAAAGGATGTCCTTGTGTCCCTTGATACTGACACAGTCATTGACAGAGTTGCAGACAACAGTGAATTACTGAGGAGACTGCTTTTGTAAGGTGAGATTTATGTTAAATAAATACATTTGTGTTAAATTTGTGGATTTAATTACACTTTTTGTCAGAGTAATCTGTTTATTGCTTTGCTCTCTGCTCGCTCCTCTCCTCCTCTCTCAGAGTGCCCTCGCTGCTTTCAGTTGCTCCAGTTCATAATCTTCCAATTTCATTGCCTTGTATTCGTTCTTGAGGATTATCGGAGGGCCATTCAACATTTTCTTAACCAGTATGTATATCAGACTGTTGTCTAACTATTTCTTTATTTTAGTCATCAGTCCTGTTATAATGCAATTGGTGTGTATGACTCACTTTTTTGTCTGTCCAACTCTTTCTCTTTGAGGCTGCCCTGTCTCCCTGAGATGTTCCAGGGATGTGTCTTTCATTGGTGTGGACTTCACAGGCATTCATCACATTTGTAAGTTTACTATACTGTATAATGTTGTTATGTAATTGTGTTTTTGCTGACATGCACTGGGATGGTCATAAAGCCTATTAGTTTTACAGAGTGACTGTAATAAATGCAACTATCAATTATTGCATTATTTCAATCAGGACAGACTATTTAAGAATGGAATAGACGGGATGTGAAACGAAAGACATTTATTGTGACAAGTAATATTTTTGGCGCTTAGGCCCCAGGGAGTAGATCAGCTTAGAAGACAAATTGATGAATGTGAAGCTTCTATCTGAAGAGGACATCCCCCGGGCCCAGACACTGGTGGTGGTAGAGATGATGCCTGCTGATATGGAAGCCTCCGGACTGAGATGGAGATGCCTGAGTCCTGATTGAGGAGGTGAAGGGGAGGAGGTGGGTCGAGGATTTCTGCGGGCTGGTTGACAGCTGAATGAGAGTAGAGAGAGAGCACTTTTAAACGAGACAGCTGAAAGCTGATTGGAGGAGGAGAGAAGGTGGCGGATTGTGATTGGATGAGGATGAGTGTTGAGGGGTGTGTTTCAGAGGGAAGTGGGAGAGAGGAAATGACTCAGTGAGCATGCGTGGGGAGATAGTCTTCCTGTCTGAATTTTCGCTAAGCTTCATTTCAATCAGGACAGACTATTTAAGAATGGAATAGACGGGATGTGAAACGAAAGACATTTATTGTGACAAGTAATATTTTTGGCGCTTAGGCCCCAGGGAGTAGATCAGCTTAGAAGACAAATTGATGAATGTGAAGCTTCTATCTGAAGAGGACATCCCCCAAAATAAAAGGTATACCATACCTGGATCAGAGGAATCAATCTACGGGGAGAGAACAATAACAGTTAACAAGAAGAGAATATACAGACATGATTAAACCCGAAACGAGCCATGCAAATGGCTGAGCTCTGATTGAAATATGCGAAAAGACCATGCAAATGGTCGCCATGCAAATGGCTGAGCTCTGATTGAAATATGCGAAAAGACCATGCAAATGGTCGCCATGCAAATGGCTGAGCTCTGATTGAAATATGCGAAAAGACCATGCAAATGGTCGCCATGCAGATGGCTGAGCTCTGATTGAAATATGCGAAAAGACCATGCAAATGGTCGCCATGCAAATGGCTGAGCTCTGATTAAACGCGCTGAGAAAGGCCATGCAAATGACCGCCATGCAAATGGCTGAGTTCTGAATAAATGCTGCTGATGAAAAGCCATGCAAATGGCCGCCATGCAAATGGCTGAGCTGACAGAGAAGAGCTTGCATGATGCAGGAGAAAGCTAATACCACCACCAGAGATATGCATGACTTACCGAGATATCAAAGTTTCAGGTTCCTTTGAGCAGCGAGGATGGAGGCAGAGTCTGGTCGAATGTAGGAGGCATAGGCAGAAGAAGACCAGCGTCCCATTTGTTGGAGAGAAGCGGAGGAGATGCCTTGCATGGCAGCAGAGGTGGCAGCACCTATTCTAAAGGAGTGGCCTGAGTAATGCTGAGGTGAGAGATGGCACTGGAGGAGAACTTTTTGGAAGTGCTGCAGGAACCATGCTTTTGACATAGGATTATTGCTTGGTGTCAGGAAGAGAGGTAATGAGTTGAAAGATGATCTAAGATGCAAATATCTAAGCATAGCTCTATAGGGGCAAAAAGAGGAACCAGTGCTAGCTATAACAATGGAACAGGCTCCTTTGGCCTTGGGATGTTTAAGAGACAGGCAATAATGAGAAGGATGAAATGACAGATCTGAAAAACAAATATCTTTAACTGGGTCAAAAGTGTTAGAAGAGGAGGTGAACTCGCTAATCCGCAAGAACCCGTAGAAGGCTAACAGAAAAACACTGATGAGAAGAGAATCAATATGAGGAGAAAACAAACCTTTACGGAGAACCGACACCATATCGTGCAGAATAGAAAGAGTGATTGGGCGTCTGTTATCCTGTGGCTGAGGGAAACATTTAGAGATTCCCTTTAACAATAATTTAATCGATGGGTTAGAGAATAGACTGGGAAAAGAAGGATCATAGCATCTAACATTGAACTGGACACCTGCCAGCAGCCCACGAATATACTGAGGCTTAAAATGACGAACATCCGTACAATAAGTGATAAATGCACAAACAGATTTAATGAGGACAGGTTTTCGGGGAAGGTTGAGAGAGGCACAGAAAGTGGCAAAAGTAAACCAGGCAAAGTCATAGGTTCTTATCGTAGAAGCAGCTAACCCTTTCCTCATGTAAGCCCTAGCAGACTCTAAATAATTATTCAGAGGGGCAGCTAGAATAGGGTGAGCTCGCTCAGAGGAGGAACAGGAGTGGGGCAAGTGCAGGCATCCGGACAATGATTCCTGAACACCTGAAAGTTGAAACGAGACAGAGAGTCAGCTACGATATTGAAATGACCGGGCACGTGGCGGGCAGTGAGGATGAAATTGCGGTTAACTGCTAACCAGGTGATGCGTCTCATGAAAGGCATGATAGAGCTGCATGAGGAGCGACCTTTATTGATGATGTCAACGACCGCTTTATTATCGCAGAGAACGGAAATTCTTTTGCGTTGCCAGGAGTGACCCCACACGTGACAGGCTACTGCAATGGGGAATATCTCGTAGAGCGCGGAAGAGAAGCCCTGCTGCGACAACTCTGGGGGCCAGCGTTCCGCGAACCACTGGCCCTGGAAAAACCCCCCAAAACCCACAGATGGAGCCGCATCTGTGAAAAACTGGATGGAATCGGAGGAATGCACGACGTCATCATAAAAGAAGGAAACGCCATTCCACTTTTCTAAAAGCAGAGACCAGAACTTTAGGTCGGAGCGGCAACCTTCATTTAAGACTATTTGGTCATGCAGGTTTGGCACGGAAGATGCTAAATCGAGCAGCCTGGAGATGAACGAGCGACCCTGAGGGATAACCCGCATTGCAAAGTTGAAATGGCCCAGAAGAGAAAGTAATTGTTGCTTTGAGATTGATTTTTCTGACATGAATGCCTGGCTGATTTCGCGGATTCTGGTCAGTTTCTCTTCTGGGAGTGAAGCTTTCATTTCCACAGAATCCAGCAGGATTCCGAGGAACTCGAGGGATGTTGCGGGACCGAGAGTTTTCTCCTCTGAGAGAGGCACGCCGAGCTGGCTGAACAGGCGCTTTAATTTTTCCAGCGAGGAACCCGAGCTGTCGTTAGGGGAATCGATGAGCAGGAAATCGTCCAACAGATGAAGCACTGAAGGAAGTTTGACGTTGTTGAGCAGAATCCAGCAGAGAGCCTCTGACACCGTATTAAATAAGCACGGACTACTCCTGCAGCCGAAGGTGAGTCTCACTGCAAAATAAAACTTTGACTCCCACTTGATGCCGAAAAGATGCCACTGCGACGGATGAATGGGAACGATTTTGAACGCATCTGTTATATCTGCTTTGGACAACCACGCCCCCTGCCCGGCGAGTTTAATTAATTTAATTGCGTTGTCGACTGTGGCGTAGTGAAGAGAAAACGGAACCGGGGGAATGAGACTATTAACGCTCGCAACGGGGCCTGAGCGAGGAGCGGACAAATCGAAAATTAGTCTTTTCTTCCCTGAGTATTTCCTCGTGGCGATACCTACTGGACTAGTGCGAAACACAGAGAAAGGAGGGGAGTCGAAGGGGCCAATTAAGTAATTTTTATTAAGTTCTTTCCCTAGCAGCTGGGAGACGCTCTCTGGGTCTTTGAGCGCCGACTGGAGATTTTTTGCAACATAGCAAGAGTCCAGGGAAGAAACAACTCCCACTCGAAAACCCTGAGAAAGACCCGTGAGCAGGTGATTGGTGAAAACAGTGTCAGGATGAGTGGACAATTCGAGAGCCAGAGCCCTCACATTAACAGGAGTAGATGGGTGATCTTTTAATATTACTGAGAGCCGCGCCGATTCGCCTGGCGAGAGCGGGCCAGGCGGGCGGGGATCAGCCGCCTGGGACACACAGACCGAGGGTGCGCATCCTTGCATGCACTGCAAACATGAAGAAATACACAATTTGGGTAAGTGCACACATTCTCATTAAAGTTGTTGCAGATGGGCTGGTTATTAAACAACTCCACCTTCCTACCGCGCTTATCGATCACAGAGCGCGGTGCGAGGTCGACATGCTGGGGAGGAGCTGGCGGCAGGAACGGTAGCTGAGGGCACAGTGAGTCGGAGTGACCAATGCTCCCGCATGTGCGGCATGAGACTGCCTGGGAGCCCCCTATCAACATGATGAGGATCTCCGAGTCCAGAACTGACCAGGTTATTTGAATGTTGGATTGGGATATGTAGAGGGCTGCCTTGCTGGAGAATGCTTTATGGTACTGGTAAAATATGTTTCTCCCATATTTCAGATTTAGATCGCCGATCAGAGCCAAGTATGCATCTAATTCAACCCTCTTTTCTGGGAACACGGAGCAGATTACATCCCTGTATATCCCGAAAGCGACCAGGAATTCGCCTATGGACAAGTCTCTGGAGAGACGGGGATCTGCAGATTTGAAGATGGCGGTGATATTTTCTGAGGAAGAGACTCTTTTATCGCGCTCCGGTGACGGCAGAATAAGGCTGACCAGATTAATATCTTTCCTTTGAAGGATCTTTTGCCTTAAGCGGGGAGAAATATTAGCAGCGTAAGGAATGTACGGCCTACCTAGCGGAGGAGCAGGGATGGCTGATGCCAATGAATGAGGCGCTGCTGCGCTGAATGCGGCAGCCAGAGGAGCGGTGCTTGGGTGAGCCAGCGAGAGCGCGGGGGCTGAAGCCCTTTCCAGAGACTGGAGGCGAGAATCGACGGCCTGGACTGACCTCACCAGAGCCTGCATGCTGGATAGCAGGACGTCGCTAACGCCCGGAGCGCCAGCAGCAGCAGCGGCGGTGGCGGCGGGGGAGACCTGCAGAGGAGGAGCAGCAGCGGCGGCGGCAGCAGCAGCGGCGGCGGCGGCGGGGAAGACCTGCAGAGGAGGAGCAGCGGCGGCAGCAGCAGCAGCGGCGGCAGCAGCAGCAGCGGCGGCAGCAGCAGCGGCGGCGGCGGCGGGGAAGACCTGCAGAGGAGGAGCAGCAGCGGCGGCAGCAGCAGCGGCGGCGGCGGCGGCGGCGGGGAACACCTGCAGAGGAGGAGCAGCGGCAGCAGCGGCGGCGGCGGCGGGGAACACCTGCAGAGGAGGAGCAGCAGCGGCGGCAGCAGCAGCAGCGGCGGCGGCGGCGGCGGGGAACACCTGCAGAGGAGGAGCAGCAGCGGCGGCAGCAGCAGCGGCGGCGGCGGGGAACACCTGCAGAGGAGGAGCAGCAGCAGCAGCGGCGGCGGCGGGGAACACCTGCAGAGGAGGAGCAGCGGCGGCAGCAGCGGGGAAGACCTGCAGAGGAGACGCGGCAGCGGCAGCGGCGCAGCAGCGGGGAAGACCTGTAGAGGAGGAGCAGCGGCAGCAGCGGGGAAGACCTGTAGAGGAGGAGCAGCGGCAGCAGCGGGGAAGACCTGCAGAGGAGGAGCAGCGGCAGCAGCGGGGAAGACCTGTAGAGGAGGAGCAGCGGCAGCAGCGGGGAAGACCTGCAGAGGAGGAGCAGCGGCGGCAGCGTTGGAAACCTGTGGGAAAAAAGCAGAGACGGCGGCCGAAGACGGTCCAGCAATGGCGCCGGGATCTGCCCGTCTGGCTGATGGCGGACGCCCTCTCTTCTTCGCCCGAGGTGCGACTGACTTCTTGGTCCTCTTCCGGCCCCGTTGAACCGGCGCGGGGTCCTCGTCGGAGACCGGAGAGGCGGCGGCGGAATCGCTAACCGCGATCAGACTTGCCAGCGATTGTAGCTGGGACAGCTGGAGCCCTGGGGCTGGAGAAACTCCTTGAGACCTCAGGTGGGTTATCAGGGACAAATACTCGGACTGAGAGGAAGCAATCCGGGCGCTCCTGCGCTGAGGAGACTGCATTGCCTCCAGCAACAGCTCGCCGCTTGGATCGAAATCCTCGGGTGGATCCGTGTCGTAATCCGACATACTCAGGCGGGCAACGAAGAAGCAACAGAGCAACAATAGAGCAAAAGCCATACAGGTATGTGCAAAACAGTGTTTCTGCGGGCTGGTTGACAGCTGAATGAGAGTAGAGAGAGAGCACTTTTAAACGAGACAGCTGAAAGCTGATTGGAGGAGGAGAGAAGGTGGCGGATTGTGATTGGATGAGGATGAGTGTTGAGGGGTGTGTTTCAGAGGGAAGTGGGAGAGAGGAAATGACTCAGTGAGCATGCGTGGGGAGATAGTCTTCCTGTCTGAATTTTCGCTAAGCTTCATTTTAAAGACACCAATACTGTCAATGTATTTCTTTTGAAACAGTCTCATTCTCACTGTTATCTTGACCCACCTGGCCTCTCTTTTTCTCCCAAAAGGGCATATTGGAGTGAAGATAATCCTTTCCCTGATGTGGAGTTCCCATTTGTTTTTGTTTTTTCATTGTGAGTTTACTTACAGTAATATCTTTTTTTTAATTCTAGAAGAGACAGTATCAGATCAATCTAGCATATCTGACCTCACCTCTGCTTTCTGTCTCTCTCAGCACCAAGGTCCATGGAGCCTTTTGTCTCTCAGCATATGTAAATTAAAATAAGCTATTATTTCTTTGTTCAGCTAAAGATTATAATACCAACTGATCCCTGCTCTCTTTCTTTCCTATGTCTGCCTGTCTCTGCATTTCCCTCTCTCTCTTTCTTACTGTAGGCCTAATTGTCTTGTGTAAATTGTATGTTTAATTAAACACTGAAAAGACATCTCTAGCAGTGTTTCTTTGACAACCACTTTGACTTCAAGATGGGAATTGTGGCACTGTGGCCATCTCCCCCAAGAAAAAGGTCTCTGTGAGTAGTGAAAGAGCGTATCAATTTTTTTTAACATGGTTACTCTCTTCCATGTAGGCTACTGCACTTTATTTTCATTTTTGAAACTTCACAATGTGCACATACATCCTCTGGTATGGCGTGTGCTATATCATGTAAATAACCATGGTGGGCCGCCAGGGACCAAAATGCCAGGGCCATTTTTTGGTCCCAGTCCAGCCCTGGACATGACGTGCATGTTTTGTGTTGAGATGCGTCTGGAGATGAGCCAGCTTCATGCCACTGTTTGCTAACTTCTCCCCACAGAAGAAAAAAAAACAAAAACACGATGGCTCGAGTGGGCTGCAACTCGTGGACGTAAATGTCGGGATTTTACCGGCGCTGGTTTCACCTTTTTTTATTTTTTTTTATCACTTATCCCTCCGTGGTTTAGCAGCGCTGCTGCTGCTTCACGTCAACCCCGACTCCGTTGTTTGATTGACAGGCGATGCCGGCAAATGCCAGGTTGGGTTAAACCATCTGGTGGGGGGGGACTCGGTGAAGTAAAAAAATAAAAATAAAAATTTAGGCTACAGATTATGGTTGTTTGATCAGCGTGAGATTTTTTTTTAAGCCGAAGTAGTTCCTCTGTGGCTGTGACATTTTCTCTGTGCATGTTATTCACCAGCTCAACCCAGGCATGCAGCTTGTTTGGTACAACTGCAAAACAATCCCCATCTCAAACAATGTCCCGCGGCGCGACGTTCCGCCGCTCTGTGTTCCCAACGTTTTGTTACACACTCACCGGTATTGGGGTATATGAAAAATTCATATCACCAAAAAAAAAATCACCGGTATTCGGTATGAACCGGTATACCGCCCAGCACTACATTCGCCGTCACTGTCTGGCGGGTGGTGATCATTTCCATACTTGCCTTGTGACTGCTCCTGTGTCTGTACTAGAGATGAGCGAGTACAGCATTATGTATCTGTACTTGGAGTGGGGCCTAACCCGGAAGTGGGCGGGATTTAACCCAGAAGTGGGTCGGGTTGTCTTGAAATGGGCGGGGCTTTACCCGGTATGTTATTTTAAGCATGCAATTGATATGGATTGATCAGAAATTGTTATAGTTATTGCTGATTAGAAAACTGTTTACAGGACAGCATCAGCATTGAGCTTCAGATCAACGGTTTTGATCACGATAGCAAACAAACTATTTACAGAACAAGTTTTGTAACAGTGAATACAACACATGCGGTTGCAATTATGAAGTAAAATGTAATGAACAAGAGTTTTCATACTCAACTTTCTTTTTTTAACTTTTTTTTTTTTTTTTGATCAGTGTGATTTCACTGGGTCATCGGTATGGCTGCATCTGCCAGGTAGGCCTCCACATCACCTGATGGGAAATGTGTTCTCATTGGAATAGCCTTTTTTTTCTGCAGGAAAGACAAGACTGAAGAGCTGCTGGTAGCAGGTGTCTCTTCTGTGTTTCTTGCAGGTGTAGCCACAGGGTCACAGAGCTCCATCCTGAGGAGTAATTAGGTAATAATAATAAGTAATTTAATGAAACACCTGACCGTGCACGGAATCAATTTAAGAGCAGAAAGTTGCTCCGTGTTTGACTACAAGAAGAGCGGACCGCAGCCATCCTCCTCTCAGCATTCAAGTCCGCCTGTGGACGTTACAGAGCCCGAGCGACCTGGTTCAAAATCTCTACCACCGGCCTCTGCTTCATCTGAGAGTACCAACGACGGCACTATGTCTGGGATATCAGCAGGTAACTATACTGCAACTTAATATGTGCATCGCGCGGTGAGTTAAACTGGGATCCATGCGACGCTAACGTAACGCTAATTAGTGTAGCTTTATTTTATGGCTACGTAGTTAGCTAAATCAAAAGCTAACTAGAGATTGACAGTAACTGATAATAGTCCAGTAATTTTAGGCCAAAAAAGGGGTCAACGTTAAACAAATTGCAACAGAAGCAAACTCAACTGATTTTGTATCCTCAGCATGTCCTGAGTGAGGGAAAAAAAAGCCCCGAAGAATCCCATTAGGGGAAAGTTTCGAAAAACACCCAAACATATCCCATTTATACGTATATGTGTGGTGGCCTGGGAAAACCCTTCACATGGTGGGATTTTGACATTTTCATTTTTTGATATTACCATAAACTAGAAGTCTTCAGCCATTCATAACTGTCTAAATAACTGAGATAGCCCTTTCAGATCAAAAGTTATGGGCATTTTAATCTATTATGACCAAAAAACTGAAAAGTGAGAAAAATGGCTTTAACTAGAACGTTGCTGTTTTAACCCTCTAAAGACGAGTGTTTTACAAAACATTAAACAGCTTCTGAACCGTTTATGATAGAGACGAGCTGTAAACTGTATTTGAATCGTGTGATGTTCTGCTTTCCGAGGGTCTTTGAATGGTGCCTCTATGACAAGAAGGGACCGTATAGGGTGCGTGTAATCACGTGGTACGGGAACAGACGCTAACCGAGCGTAGCATCGATGCTAATCCGAACGTAGCATCATTACTAAACAGAACGTAGCATCGGCGCTAAACCGAACTTATCATCGGCACTTGCACATGTTTTACAAAACATCAACAACATATTATAACTTCCGAACCGTTTATGATAAAGATCAGCTGTAAAAAAGCATCTGAATTGCGGGATTCTCTGCTTTCCGAGGGTCATTGAATGTTACCTCAACAACAACAACGGACCTCCTCTCCTCTAGCGCTGCTGCTGCAGCTCATGTGCGGTGGCTCAGCTGGAAACGAAACGCTTTACTCGCCACAAAAACATAAAAATAAGTACTTTCCGTTTTGTTTTCTTAAAACATTTATTCACCACGATGTAGTAGAGAGTTCAAAGTACCAGAATCACACAAAATATCAAAATCGTGGAAATAGTGCTTTTCCACCTATTTTGGCTATTTGCCACAATCGAACGTCAGCGACATCCGACGGGTTTTCCCAGGCCGCCACACATATAAAAAAAATTTTTCACGTGTATAGGGTAAAACTTTTAACCTTTAGATATCTCCATGAAAATTACTGAGTTGATTACTTACGTTAAGACAAACAAAAAATGTATTACAAGTTTTTTGAAATTCTTTGTTAACATGAGCAAATTTGCAAAAATTTGCATACATTTGCATAAATTCCACCGTTTTGACAGCACATGTATATATGAAGAGCTCTTTTCCAAAACGCGATAAACGCCAAATTTTTAAAAAATGAGTTTGTCACGCCATTTTGCTGTGTATTGAGCCTGTTCACTGCTCCATCAACGTATCACGTCAAATCGCTACATTTCCCTGTTTAAAAGGCACCGCAAGATGCAGTTTCCCTCCAAACCGCGATAAGCGCCAAGTCTATTTTTAGCCAAAACGCGACATCTCCTCCCTCTCCTCAGAATTCTATGAGGGCTCCATACAGTCCAACATGGCGGTGCTCTGAACCCAGGTCTGTTTTCAGTCATTCATTCAGTAGTTTCTGGGTTCTGTGTTAATTACTGTATCTGTTTATGTGGTGGACACTGTGTCGTTAAGTATACCCCCACAGCCCCCGCATACCGTACGAGCCCCGCCCCCGCCTGTAACGCCGGGTGTCCTCCGTATCAACGATCGATCTTTTTTTTTTTTTTTTTTTACAGCAAAGACGTAGTTTTGTTTACAGCAACATGTGCTCACATCATGATAGCGTCTGTATTTTGACTATTAAAACTTCCATAGTCCATAGTTCTCTTTGTTTAACATGTAAAGAGACAGACATCATTACCGCCCCCCTCCCTCCCCCCGACGTGCGCGCGCACACACACACACACACACACACACACACACACACACACACACACACACACACACACACACACACACACACACACACACACACACAGAGAGAGAGAGAGAGAGACACGCAGCACCTCAGTGATGTTCTCATGTCATGTTGGTTGGTTTTTCAAGACAGAAACCATCAATTTTTGTTTTTTTAAATGTGGATTTATAGCGTTTTGAGAAAAAATTAAATAAACTTTGAGTTTTTAATCAACAATATTGTTGTTTGATTTAATAATCATTGTTCAACATGTTTAGACTGAGCCAACAATCATTTTAACAGGATAAATTGAATATTAACAAAATGGGTGGGTCTAGGTAAAAAATGTCATTTTCTGGAAAACTATTAAAATGGATTTATAGCGTTTTGGAAAAGAACTCTTCATATGAAGTTGCTGTGGTGGTACCAGCATGAAAATTGGAATGAGTTGACTCCATCGGTCAACCGACAAGTTGACCACTTTAAATTTCAAGATGACAGCAATTTTTCAAGACAGCCACATCCTTAGTAGAGCAGGTATGACATGAGCCAACAGTGCATAATCCAATTACGTATGGCTAATTTGCATACATACAACACCTGATCTAAACATTGAGTAGAGCAGGTGCAAATGTCTTGTTCAATCTTGTTAACGATTGAACAAGACATTTTTATCTGTAATATGATATTACAGTTAAAAACTTAAGGAACTAATTTAGGCTACCCATGAGCATTAATAGAGACGGAGCATGTCATACCTGCTCTACTAAGGATGTGGCTGTCTTGAAAAATTGCAGTCATCTTGAAATTTAAAGTGGTCAACTTGTCGGTTGACCGATGGAGTCAACTCATTCCAATTTCCATGCTGGTACCACCACAGCAACTTCATATATACATGTGCCGTCAAAACGGTGGAATTTATGCAAATTTATGCAAATTTGCTCATGTTAACAAAGAATTTCAAAAAACTTGTAATACACCTGTAATTCTACCTGGCAGAAAAAGGAAAAATGACAACGGAAAAACAAGATGAGTGCCACAGGGCAGTCACAAACTTTGTTGTTAAAGGTTTGCTGCCTTTTTCAACAGTGGAGGCTCCATGGTGGAAGTAAGTAAGCTGTAAAGGATATTGTTGACCAGTTAAGCCTTTATTTCTCAGCTTAGATAATTATTATAATAATAATAATAATAATAATAATAATAATAATAACACAGCCATGTTATTGTTGATTTTTTTGTGTTCTAATGTCAATTAGGGAGATGATAAGAGCCCTAAACCCCAGATATCAGCCCCCCAGCAGAGACATGCTGTCAAATACACTCATACCTGCATGGTATGCAGTGGAGAAAGGAAATGTCAAAAGAGAATTGAAAGACGTCAGACATGTGGCTGTGACCGCGGATGGGTGGACCAGTGTGGCACAAGACCACTACTTGACTGTTTCAGTCCACTTTGTGAGAGAGGGTACCATGAAGGAGAAAATCCTACACACCAGGGCAGTCTACACATCACAGACAGGGAATGTTATAGCTGAGGAGATAGGGGATATTCTTGATGAATTCAACATCAAGGAAAAAGTTGTTGCAATCACCGTAGATAATGCAGCTAATATGGATGTTGCAGTAAAAAAGATGAGCATTAGAAAAATTGGCTGCTTTGCTCATACACTAAACATTGCTGCTCAAAAGTTGTACACTATACCTACCATCTCAAAGTGGGCAGGAAGAATCAGAGCTATGGTGGTGTGGTTAAAGCGGTGTAGCTTGGCTAAACCTGTCCTTAAAGAGAAGCAGCGTCTTCTCGGTAAGTGCAAATCAAAATAGAGTAAACTTAGTGCAACATTCCATGGCTAAATCAATTACTGAACTATTACTACAAATAAACAACCACTCTCTCTCTCTAGGTCTTCCTGAACATGCCATCATTTTGGATGTGAAGAACAGGTGGAACAGCCTGTTCCTGATGGTGGAGCGGTTTCTGGAGCAGTTTCCTGCCATCCAGGCAGCCTCCATGGACCCTCGGCTAAAAAAAACAATGGAGAAGGACAGGTACACTATATTACCAAAAGTATTCGCTCACCCATTCAAATGATCAGAATCAGGTGTCCTAATCACTTGGCCTGGCCCCAGGTGTATACATTTTGGAATTATGGTATGGGGTTGTTTTTCAGGAGCTGGGCTTGGCCCCTTAGTTCCAGTGAAAGGAACTTTGAATGCTTCAGGATACCAAAACATTTTTGACAATTCCATGCTCCCAACCTTGTGGGAACAGTTTGGAGCGGGCCCCTTCCTCTTCCAACATGACTGTGCACCAGTGCACAAAGCAAGGTCCATAAAGACGTGGATGACAGAGTCTGGTGTGGATGAACTTGACTGGCCTGCACAGAGTCCTGACCTGAACCCGATAGAACACCTTTGGGATGAATTAGAGCGGAGACTGAGAGCCAGGCCTTCTCGACCAACATCAGTGTGTGACCTCACCAATGCGCTTTTGGAAGAATGGTCAAAAATTCCTATAAACACTCTCCTCAACCTTGTGGACAGTCTTCCCAGAAGAGTTGAAGCTGTAATAGCTGCAAAAGGTGGACGGACATCATATTGAATTCTATGAGTTAGGAATGGGATGGCACTTCAGTTCATAGAATGAGTAAAGGCAGGTGAGCGAATACTTTTGGTAATATAGTGTATATATAAGGATGGACATTGTTATTACCTTATTCTTTCATCAATGTGTACTAATGTGCTGGGCTGTGGTCTAGCTAATAAAACAATGTGTATATATTTTTTCCAGACTGGAGAGACTTTCTGATGAAGATTACAGAAAAGCAGAACAGTTTGTTAGAGTAATGAAGATACTCTATACTTCAACCATCTGCATCTCTGCTGAAAGGAGTCCAACTTTGGGCCAGATTCTGCCCATCTTGGGGAAACTCCAGCAACACTTCACAGTGACTGATGAGGACTCCTCCTTTACACAGACCATCAAGGACAAGATCTGGGGTGACCTCTCAAAACGATACCAAGTATGTAGCATAATCCTGTAGATTTTTAAATTGTTTTCATTAGCTATACTCAGAGATTTGACTACTATATATGTTTTTGTCTTGCAGGATGAGAGCATCAGGCAGTTCTTGGAGGAGGGCACAGCCTTAGACCCAAGATTCAAGACGAAAGTGGCTGATGAAGTGTGGACCAGACTACAAGAGGAGCTGGTAACTAGGACCTCACAACAGGTATTTTTTTGTTATTGATAATATTTGATTCCTCTTCCATTGTAGATTAGTTTATATGACTCCCATAATCTATTGAATACAGAATAAAGGTGCAGTGACCCAGGCCCAGCAGATGGAGCAGGAGCTTGAAGGGACAGCGGGTGACCATGATGACAAATCTTCTGATGAAGACTGTACAGCTGCAGTAACAACACTGGTAAAATAAAAATATACAAAGACATCATGCCCCCCCCCCCCCCCAATTTCATTGTCACAACAAAATTAACATCTATTATGTCTTTTTTCTTCTTCTTTTTCTTGTTTCCAGAAGAAGCCAAAGTTGATCACATACATTATTAAGCCCCAAGAAATAAAGTATGGTCATATGGGAAACTAGAAAATATATAGGTTCCTCCTGGTATATTCGCTTTTCAAATATATTTACCTACATTATATAAAATAAAGCCCCAAAAAATATATCAATTGTTCTGTGCCCTGCCATGAACGGGTTTCGAACCCGTGTCTCCAACACCGCGGGCGACGATGCTAACCATTTCGCCAAAAACTCAGCGGGCACTCTGCACATTTTACCACGTGTTTTAAGGGTGAGTGAGTTTAACTCGAGTACCGCTAACCACCCACGGACCTCCGACACACACACACACACACACACACACACACGAGCCATCGCGTCAATCTTGGGGCAAGAAGTCACACAAAGAAACACGAGAGAATCCGGTCAATTTTCAAAATAAAACACTGGGAATGACAAACATGTGAGGCCAATGTGTGTACGTTTGTAGCCTATTGGTGTTTATTAATCGAAACAGAGCGCGAGAGATGAACACACACACAGCTGAGGGGCGAAGCGCTCGTCCCCGGCCGCCACAGAGTCGTTAATTAACGGTAAACGCTGGATGCGCTCCTTGATAAGTTTCGTTTTTAATGAGGAGGAAATAAAGAACTCAGCTGTGATTGAAAAGCATGAGTTGAAAGTTGTAACTGTGTAGTTGAAAGGGGTGCAAAGTAGGAAATGGTAACTGGTTGTGGAAACACTGCTTTACATTGTTTTAACATAAAAAAAATAAAAAATAAAATCATCATTCTGAAGGTGTGGTGGCTTTTATTTTGCCGTGGCGGTGCGCCACGATCAATTACATGTAGAGGAAACCCTGAATTGACCACTTTTTCTTATTCTTCATGTTTAAATAAAAAAAAACTTCACAAATACATGCTTCCGGTTTATTCGCTTTTATTTTGAAAAGCTTCGAATCAACTTCTGTCCCCACAGTGGAGGTGGCCTCACAGTGGAGGTCTGCAAGGAAGCGCCCTGACAGTGGAGGTCTGCAGCCAGACCCCTCTCAAGCTTTCTGCCCTTGAAGAGCTATTTGCTGATGAGGACATGGTAGTTGAAATAAGACAAGAGAACACTCTTAGCACCACAGAGAAGATTCAGGAAGAGATACAGCGGTACAGAGGTCTGCCATCTACCCTAACCTCAGTGAATCCAGTAACCTGGTGGTGGAATGCGAGGGACACTATGCCAATGCTATCAAACTTGGCAACCAGGTATCTCTGCGTGCAAGCATCATCCACACCCTCAGAGCGTACTTTTTCTACTGCTGGGGACACCATCAGCCAGGAGCGGGCTTGTCTGTGTCCTGAGAAAGCAGACATGTTGATTTTTCTGAAGAAAAACTGCTAAGTGAAAAGGTTCTCAGTATGTAGCAGAACATTAGATTGATTTGTAACTTGTTTGCAAGTGTTCTTTTGCACTGGAAATTATTTGTTGTTTTTGTTTTTTCTGTAAGAAAACTGCTTTGAGTGGAAAATTACCAAAGCTGAAAAATAAAACTGAAGATTTGTACAATGTGTAATGTAATTTTCTTTTTGTTATCTTATAATCTTGTAAAATTGGTATCGAAAAAAGTATCGTCCAGGAACTGGTATCGAAGTGAAGGTATCGGTATCGGTACTGGTATCGAAAATTTTTCATTGATACCCAGCCCTAGGAGTAATGTCCTCTTCAGTGCCTCCACATCAACATTGTTAGGAAAACAGCTGGCCTTATATCTGGGGCCAAGCAGAGTGGCAAGCAGAAATGTGGAGTTTGCAAGAATGGGTTCAAAACGCCATTCTAGTTCTCTGCTCAGATTGGCTGCCAGTTTCCTTGCTGCCGTACCTAACATTTCCCTGGACTCAGCTGCAACATCTTGGCCCAGCCCCACTGTGGCATCTTGATCATCATCACCAGCCATGAACTGATCAGATTCATCCTCAGATTCCTCACCAGCTGCAAGACCTCCCACATGCAGTGATCTGATGATGGAGGGCAGGCCATGCAGGAGGGGGATGACCTCAGAGAGGGAGGCGCTGTGTTTTGAGATCGCCCGTGTGACCTCCTCAAAAGGACTATGAACAGTGAGCATCTCTGATGCTAACCTCCACTCATTTGGATAGATGATTGTTGGAGCTCTACCCATGTTAGACTCCTGAGTCATAATCTGCACAGCCCTGCGCTGCTCCACCAGCAGCTGGAGCATGTAGAACGTATAGTTCCACCTTGTTTTTATGTCTGTTATGAGCGTGTGCTGGGGGAGGTTCAACTGTGTTTGCAGCTCATGTAGCCTGTTGCTGGCTTTGCTCGAGCGATGAACACGGCCAGACAGGGGCGTCACTAGGTTTTAAGGACAGGGGGGGCTTAGCCCCCAGTAGATGCACAGGATGTGAGCGAATGTAGTGCGCAAGCACAAACTTTCACAATGGCCCAGAAAAAACACAATATTTAGAATTTTGAGTAAATTTAGAGTATTGAATCATGGGCTAGTTGAATCTAAGAATTCAACTACTTTTGAATTTTACTGTGTAAAAGTAGATGCTAAAAAAAGTGAACCTGAGTAATTTTTCAGGTGTTTGACTATCATGGATATGTCCAGGTGGACTGGAAAACTAATTATATTTCATTAGTAGCCTGTGTCATAATGGTTATACACTCCATCCAAATACAGCTGTTTTTGGCTCATTTTGATTTTACCCAGACCTCCTCACATTTTCCAATTCAAATAAGACCAGACAACAGAAATGAAGTGTGACTCCAACTGGAGCAGATATTTATGGTAAAGAGTGCACATTTCACCCTAGAAACCCCTTCATCTTCTACACAACCAGGACCTTCACAAGAAATTTCAGATTTTCTTTTTTTTTTCTGAGCTGAAATAGACATTGGGGGGTGGTTCAAATGACTGACCCTGAGAATCATTTTAATTTGAATATTCTGCTTTTATTAGTAGTTTTATTTGGACTAGGTTTAAAAATATATATATATTTATACCTAGCCTATATTGTTATCATGCTGTTTTTATATATTCCTGTGTCTTACCTGATCTTCTGCATATTCAGGGCATGTCTCAGTCTGGCCTCTCCCTACAGCATTTCTCTCCCTGTCTGTGCTGCCTGCAGTGTCACCAGATATCATTAGTATTTTAAATTAATCCATTAAATAATCTGTTTTTACTGCTATTTTCTTTAACACATCCAAGCTATAAAGTACCAGATGAATGTTACAGTAACACAATACACACATACACAGCACACACACACACACACACACACGGCACATGAGACAGACAGAGAGAGAGAGAGAGAGAGAGAGAGAGAGAGGGACACACACATGATGACAGGAGTGTTCAGGATCCCCGTTTAAAAGTTTTCCCCACCAGAATCTAGCCGAAATTTGGAGAATTATTTAGCCCGTTTTCTGACAAGCTATCATGGCATGGTTGGTACCAACAGAAGCCTAGCATCTCCTGGTTTCATATAATATCTGTATCTTCGCTCTAGCTTTAAAACTGATCCGTTTACAACGTGATTAATATTTCACATGAATTCAAATTTTATCGCGGTCATTTTGACAACACTGCTATTTAGAGATGTAGTAGCTTACTGTCCGATGCCTGTTAGTCCTGCTTTTAGCTACAGGTGGACTGACTCTCTCCCTCTGTTGACAGCTCCTGCAGCCCGTCACTGCAGGCTCGGAGCGGTGCTTCAAACTAGAGTGCCTAGAGAGAGAGAGTGGCGACAACGGAAGTTCAAAACGCTGGCCGATCACATGGTCCATGTAGCCCTCCAAAAGTTCCCGGAAGTGCTCGGCGGGCAATTGGAAAACAATAGGAGAACCACGATAATCGGTAAATAATGTCAATAAATGTCAATAAATGCTTGTGTTGATTGCTGCTTTGAACTTTGTTAAGTGTACAACACCTGTACCTTCATTGACAGCAATAAAACCGTAATATTTTCTGTCTTTTTTTTTAACTTTCAGACCTGAGTGAAGTGGACAGACAGGTGACTAACATGATTTGACAATAAGTCTGACTCGCAACAGCATCATGACAAGTGTGTTTTTCTAAGAAACCCATGGCAAATAAATTACATTTTCATTTAAATTCAGTGCAAATAAATGAGTTCTATCACTATTTGTTAAGTATTCTTTCTTATAAATGTATATTTGTGTTAATTGCTTTGAACTTAAGGACTCTTTTGTCCCCCGAGCAATCAAGCTCTATAACTCTGCACTGGGGGGAAGGGGAAGGGGGAGGGGTGGTGGGGAAAACATTTAGGAAAATTTTGATTAATTTAGATTAAGATTGATGTATTTATATATATGTATTTATTACTGTTGTTCTAGCCCTGACTGCACTTTATATTTTTTATTTTTTATATTTATTTTTATATTCTATATCTATCTGTGCCTTTTTAATGTATGATCGGTGCTGTGCTGCTGCTGGAACCTCAATTTCCCTGAGGGTAACCTCCAAAGGGATCAATAAAGTACTATCTATCTATCTATCTATCTATCTATCTATCTATCTATCTATCTATCTATCTATCTATCTATCTATCTAACTCTGTTATCTTCATTAAACCTGTACATTCATTAACAGCAATAAAACCATAATATTTTCTGTCTTTTCTTTAAAAAACTTTACAACTGTGTTCTAACAGGAAACCCATGACAAATAAGTTACATTTTCATTTAAAGTCAGCGCAAATAAATTGAGTTTTATCAATATTTGTTAAGTATTCTTCCTTATAAATGTATATTTGTGTTAATTGCTTTGAACTCTGTTATCTTCATTAAACCTGTACATTCATTGACAGCAATAAAACCATAATATTTTCTGTCTTTTCTTTAAAAAACTTTACAACTGTGTTCTAACAGGAAACCCATGACAAATAAGTTACATTTTCATTTAAATTCAGCGCAAATAAATTGAGTTTTATCACTATTTGTTAAGTATTCTTCCTTATAAATGTATATTTGTGTGAATTGCTTTGAACTGTTATCTTCACTAAACCTGTTACTGTACATTCATTGACAGCAATAAAACCGTAATATTTTCTGTCTTTTTTTTTAACTTTCAGACCTGAGTGAGGCAGACTAGCAGGTGACTAACAATGATTTGTCAATTAACTACACAATAAGTCTGACTTGCAACAGCATCATGACAAGTGTGTTCTAATAAGAAACCCATGGCAAATAAATAAACAACTCAAACAGATCAGCATGTCAAGCTGTTTGTGTCCTTTCCACTATGTTGTCCTTGAATACAGTCTTCACCATGGTATGCTGTGCTGCATGGGGATGCTCCAATCGCTCGGAGAAAGGCGTCCACATGTATGGCTTCCCCAAAGAGAGGGACAGAAGAATAGCGTGGGTGGCTAAAGTCAGAAGGAGCAATTTAACCGTGACCTACAAAGACTTTAACAACAAAAAAATATGTGAGGTAATCATATTCAAACAATGCATTTGCACTTTTGCACACGTTCAAAATACCACACTGCTAGGAAATTTGATTTTTTAAATTTTTATTATTAAAAACAGAACACAGAACAGGAAAAACAATGCAAAAACCAAGGGAAGTTAAGTTGCAAACCGAGGGGGGGGTAACACTTAACTTAATGGCCATCTTGGAAGCAAGACCTAAACAAAGGTGAACGTCAGACAAACCCAGAACAGCTGAAGGTGCTTCAGGACAGTGCTGGACAAGGACAGAGAGTGATACACTGGTGAACACAGGGGCAACACCACAGCAACACCAAAAAATATTTTAGCTCCTAACAGAAGTTGTACTTTTAAGTATCTCGCTGCAACCTGGGAGAGTGCCGAGTGCAGGAAATACAAGGCAGAGGGATCTCATACAACCCCACAAAAAAGTATCACTTTCAGTTATGGAGAGTCACATTTTCTAAACATAAATGTTAATTAAGTATAATCAGCCACTGATGTATAACACATTTGTCAAGTTGTCTCAGGTTTTATATGTGCAAAGATTTTAAACATCTACCAAGTGTAAAGTGCTATCTAATAGTGTGTATACTATTCAACCACTATGGGATGTATGCTAGACATGTCTGTAGTGCTAGATAAAAGTGAGTTGTTGGTGAGAACTAAGGTAAAGTCATTCTGCAGGCACATTTTGAGGCTGACCAGTTTGTCAAGACCAGCAAGGGCAAGACTAAGCTAAGAGAAGATGCGGTACCCACCATCTTTGTGCATCGGCCAGTAGTCAGGAAGAGGGCCCCTACTCCACGATGCCCCCCTTCACTGGCAAAGATAGGGTCTGTAGCTGCTGACCACAGCTACTGTATTAAAGATGACACAGGTATAATGTATATGTACTCTTGATAATTATACCAATATGTCTTGTTTAAGGGACACAATATTATTTTAATGTTTAAAAATGAACTGTGCCATGTCTTCTACTTACACCAGTTTCCAAGACTGAGGAAAGAAAAGATGAGGAGAGTGAGAGAAGGGAAAGTGACACAGAAGGAAGAGAGGACATATCAGATGAGGAGAGACAGGGAGAGCTCACATCAGCCAGTCAGCAGAGCAGGGAGCCACCAACCAGAGAATCTCAGCTCCCAAAACAAATGAAAAAACAAGAAAATCAAATAAGAAAAACCAGGGCAGCACTGAGAAAAGTAAAGCAGGAAAATGCAGTTCTTAAGAGGACAATGAAAATTAGGGACAAAAAAATTAAGAAAATGTTAACAAAAGATCAAATTGAAGCATTAGGCAGACTTACCACAAGAGGGATGAAATGGAGCAATGACACAGTGAAGAAGGCATTGAAACTCCGGTTTGCGGCTGGTTCTTCTGGCTACAAGGCCTTGCAGGAGTTGCAGATTCCCCTGCCAGGAATTAGAACCCTGCAGCGAAGAATGCAGTCAGTTAAATTTGAGCCTGGTGTTTTAACCAAAGTTTTTGACTTTCTAAAACTCAAGGCAGGTGGATTTACAGACCTGGAGAGGGAGTGTGTATTGACCATCGATGAAATGGCTATCACACCCAGTGTGGAGTTACACACTCTCACTGGCAAACTCTATGGTGATGTGACCCTGCCAGGTCACACAGGGGTGGCCACACATGCGTGTGTGTTCATGTTGGCTGGGAACACAACACGCTGGAAACAAGTCGTTGCGTACCATTTCAGTGGACACTCTACCAACGGAGCAGAATACAGGCCAATAATTAGTGAAATAATTCAGAGGGCAGCATCCATTGGGCTACATGTAATGAATGTCACCACCGAAATGGGCAGCCCTAACCAGGCCATGTGGAAATCCTTTGGGGTCGACTACACCAAGACATCAGTGACACATCCAGCATCACCAGGCAGGCAGCTCTTCTTCATGCCCGACGTCCCACACCTTTTGAAAAATCTAAAAAGTGCCCTTATCCGTGGACAGGTGTTTGTTATTCCTTCTGATATCGTCCAAAAAGAGAACCTCCCCTCTAATGAGGTTTCCGTTGTCCCAATTAAGGACTTAGTGAAATTCCAAGAAGGGATGGCATTAAAATTAGCTCCTCAACTAACAGCTGCAGCCATTGGACCAAGTCACTTTGAAAAGATGAAGGTTGGGCCAGCTCTTCATGTATTCAGCAGGGCAACAAGTGCTGGGCTGAAATACATGGTTCAGCAAGAAAACCGCCCACTGTCCTACATGACCACAGCATGGTTCCTGGAGCAAATTGATAAGTGGTTTGACCTCATGGCATCTCGGCATCCAATTACAGCCTTGAGCAGGATCAAGATGGAAGAGTATCAGAGGGCCATTACCTTCCTCCAAGACATCGTCCATTTGTTCCGTGGCATGAAGATTGGTCCAAAGGGATGGTGGAAGCCTGTTCAGTCAGGAGTCATAATGGCAACAACATCAATTCTGGCCATACAGGAAGAGATGCTGTCAAGGGGTCACAAGTTTGTGTTAACCTCAAGGTTCACGCAAGACTGCCTGGAAAACACATTTAGCTGCGTGAGGTCAACACATCCCGTACCAACACCAGTTGAATTCCACCATGCGCTCAGGCTCATTTCTGTGGGGCAGTTCCTCACTACCATCAAGTCGGGCAGCTACCAGGAGGACGACAGTAGTTTCCTGGCTGACTTCCTGGAGAGAGTGGAGGAAACTGTCACTCCGTCAGTTAGGGTGGAAGAACTGACGGTAGTGGACAGGGCAGCACCTGACCTGACAAAGGCAGAAAAATGTATTCTCTTCCATCTTGCAGGCTACATCATCCACAAGATCATCAAGTTTTCCAAAATTTGTGAAAAGTGCAAAACTGCAACACAGCACAATGATGAAAAGCCAGTGGGAGAGAACAGCATGTTGCTGAAGTTTAAAGAATACAAGTCCGGTGCCCTTTGCCACCCCTCCAAAGACACCTATGATGTCATTCACCACATCGAGGAACTGTTTAGGACCAAGACTGGTTCCTCCCTCATGGAGCTTCCAAATGCAGTGGATGTGTTGGAGAAGGAAGCTCTGGCACTCTACAGTGGGCTTCCATCATGCTGTGGAGTAAAAGAAAAGATCATCAGGAGATTTATTAGGTTGAGGTTGAGGATTGAAGCAAAAAAAATACATAATGACAGGAAAAAACAACACATAAAAGATGGCCATCTTGGAAGCAAGAGCCAAACCAAGAAAGTGAAGAAGAGCAGTGGCCTAGGTTCAACATCAGGCAACCCCAGAACAGCTGAAAGTGTCTCAGGACAAAGCCAGCCTCACTGCCCCTCCACCGACACAAACCCAGGCACCCTCAGTAATCCCCCACCTACCATCGCCCAAACAACAACACTAATCCTCTACCTTCCAGCATCCAACCCACATCACTCCTCCCTCACCACCCAAAACCCAGCCAGCACCACCAGTAATGCTCCACCTACAAGCACCCAACCATCACTGCTCCTCCACCTACCACAACACAGCCAAGATTACTAACTCAATTTAACTGCATCTACCTAACAAATCCTGCCTAAACCTAAAAATATCACTGCTCCACCAACTACCAGCCCCTGCTAAATTACTGCTCCACCAACTACCAGCCCCTGCTACATCACTGCTCCACCAACTACCAGCCCCTGCTAAATTACTGCTCCACCAACTACCAGCCCCTGCTAAATTACTGCTCCACCAACTACCAGCCCCTGCTAAATTACTGCTCCACCAACTACCAGCCCCTGCTACATCACTGCTCCACCAACTACCAGCCCCTGCTACATTACTGCTCCAACAAATACCAGCCCCTGCTAAATTACTGCTCCACCAACTACCAGCCCCTGCTACATCACTGCTCCAACAACTACCAGCCCCTGCTACATTACTGCTCCACCAACTACCAGCCCCTGCTACATTACTGCTCCACCAACTACCAGCCCCTGCTACATTACTGCTCCACCAACTACCAGCCCCTGCTACATCACTGCTCCACCAACTACCAGCCCCTGCTACATTACTGCTCCACCAACTACCAGCCCCTGCTACATCACTGCTCCTCCCCAGCCAACATCACTAACCCTCCACCTACCTGTATCCACAAAATATCACTGCTCCACCAACTACCAGACCCTGCTACAATTATAAAGAAAAGGTGATTACTCTGGTTGCTGTTTATTGCAGGAGTCAAAGTGGATGCTGCTGTGCTGGGATGCATTATATTAATCGTGTTCCTGATATTTTGTCCTCTCCATTAAAATATTTTAAGGTAAAATTGAGCAACATTTGTCAGGGTAATGCAGTCCAGCAGAGCACCACCACCCACTATGACCTCAACAAATAACAAGTATAAGAGCAGAAATTATGGCAGAGCTGGTGTACTGCACTGCACTGCATGATTTTGCACAGGTGTATCAAATCATGTGACTAATAGCATAATTGAATATGATGTTGTTAAGTATGATTCCCTGAGTAATAATGCATGGTAATACCCATTTAGTATGATTTATTATGCCTGACCTACCTTACTATGTTTTCAGTCTCACTGTGTTCCACTCTGTTCCTGGCCTGCAGCATCACTGACACTCCACAACGTAGTGCTTCTTCTGTAGGTTCACAAATATATGCAAGATGATATTAGGGACATTTGTTTAGTATGACTGCTTTAACAACATTGCATTCATTATGTGTTTTCAGTCTCACCATTGTCTACTAGTACTCCTGACCTGCAGCATGCAAAATGAAGTTGTTAAGTGGCATCACTGCTTCTTGACCACACAGCACCAAGTAAAGGTAACTGATACACTGAAAATATTACATATTTGTGTGTGATAGATATGTAAATTATCAACATACACATACGTAGAAGAGACTGCCATGGTGATCATTCCCTGTGCATGCAGGCCCCCACACAACCCTGCGCACAGACGGCAAAAACAGAAAGGCAAATAAATAGTGGGAATTATTTTTCTAAAATGCGCACACAGGTCAAAATCAATTGTAACCTAACTAAATAAACTGGGAAACAGTGGCTATTTGTAGTTAATTCTTACCTTAAACTCCTTTCTCCTCTCTTCTCAGTCGCCTTTTCCTCTGCTTGACTGCTCTGAACTAATTAATCAATTAGGGACAGCTGTACAGCCGTAGCCAGGATCGAGTGGAGAGGGGGAGGAAAGCTGCGTGCACATTGAATCATCACGTCAGGAGTCTTTTTCACAACATAATATAGTTTCCACAGTGATTACTATATATTTATATTAAACAGAAACACAGTCAAATCGACATACCAAAATCACCCTATGTTATTATTTGCAATAAAGTTTATCAACGGGATTATTTAGAACATAAAATGACGACGATGTTGCGTCAGTGCAATGCGTTGGTGAGACACATCAATGTTCTCACATCGCTTCACCCATTATTTACTATCAGCCTCAGTGATATTAAATTAATGTTCAACTGCATTCACACTCCCTATACATTTACCTAGCTACTAGTATAAATTGACAGCGTTGGATTACGTTAATATTAGAACAGAATTTACAATTTACATTTACCAGCCTGTTGCATGTGTTGCTATCGTTATCCAGAGTGCTAGCCTAAACTTCTATTTGTTAATATTCCCTAAATCTTCTAGACGGGGACAATCTGCCAACATACTTAATTACTCGTGTCCATTTGATTCCGATGCACTACTAAAATGAAAATGTCATTTTTTAAACATTTTACCTTGAACAAGTGCTGCTCCGACCAGCTGCTCCATTGGAATACATTGAGCGGCAGTTAGCAAATGCTAACTTCCGGGAACTTTTGAGGGGCTCCATGCGCCGCCATTGCTGTGAAAAAACTGAACCATTGCAGTGAACGGAGGTGGCGCCACTCTCTCTCTCTAGGCACTCTACTTCAAACAAGCCGCCGCTACATGGGCGCAACCAACTCACAGCTGGGAAGGGGGGTGGTCACACACTCAACAAACTAATTAAATTAAACAAATCAGAAATAACAAGAGACAAATGCGGTGACAGCTGGGGTTCTTAAAAGGAGAATATATGTCACATATATATATAAAAAAAGTCACATAATAAAAGAACACCAAATTATTTGGGGGGGCTTAAGAATATTTTAGGGGGGCTTCAGCCCCCCTAAAATAGGCCTAATGACGCCACTGCGGCCAGATATGCTCCTGGCTTTGGAGAGAAGAGATGTCACAACCCTGGCCTTCTCCAGTGCTTTGATCACCACCAAGTGAAGCGTATGGGACACGCAACGGATGTGCCCATATTCAGTCAAAGCTTTTACCATGTTGGCTGCATTATCTGAAACAACAAACCGTATTGTGACAGACTGACCAACAGACTCTTCCCACTCTCTCATCTTTTCCTTAAGGCAGCACAGAATGTTGTTTGATGTGTGCTCAATGTCCAGCACACCGACATTTAGCAGCCCTGCTTTCCTCTGTACTGAAGCTTCCCCTACACGTTCACACCAGTGCCCAGTAAGACAGAGATATGCATGTGCGTTGTGATTGCTGGTCCAGAGATCTGTAGTGAGGGGGGGTCCGCCCGCTATTCAGACATCCCGCTATTCCGACATGTCTCTATCTAGACATGCCGCTATTCCGACAGGTCATCTTTTTATTTATTTATTTTTTTACAGCTGCCATACCCAGGCGCGTCTCTCTCTTTTTCTTTTCAGCATGCCTATCACTGGTTTGATGAGGGAGTGATGTTCTTAATCTCAACAACTAAACTATCATGTCAAACACAAAACTGACACACATGATAAACAAACAGAATTATGGTCTATATGGAGGTTTTAATGGTCGAAATACAGACGTTATGACGTTGTGAAAAAAAGAAAAAAAAAAGGTGTTGACTCAAAGTTTATGTGTTTGTTTTCCTGTTTGTGTACAATAGTCCTCCCGTTTATCAGAATTACAGAAAGAAGTGGCAGGCTTTTGCTCGGCGGGGAGAGAGCGTGACAGCGACATGAGCAGAGCAGCAGAGACATTGGTTACATGCTGCTATTCCGACATTGACTTCTAATTGTCGGAATAGCGGCATTAACATTTTTTTCAAGCGTCCCACTATTCCGACTTTTTTTTTTTCATTGTCTGAGTAGCGGCACTATTTTTCAAACATTCCGCTTTTCTGACATTGATTGATTACGTTATAGTCAGACGTGTCCTTCTGATTTTTTTTTTTTCATCTGAGACACTGTTTCTCATACACAAATACATAGGCCTATTAGAGAGAAAAAAAACAAACCTGCCAAGTTTAAAAACACACCGGCAGCAGCGCCCACTGATCTGCAGCTACTGAGACTGTTATTATTCTGTCACCTGAGATAACAAGGTGCACGTGAGTTTGGAGCTGACAAGAGAATAAAGAGTGAGACAACGCGGCCCTGAGGAGGAACTGTGAAGGACTCAGCTGTAATGGAAAATGACCTAAACCGAGTCCAGCAGAGCTGTAACTGTGTAGTGGAAAGGCGTTCAAAGTAATGGTAACTATCCTGGAAATCCTGCTTTACGTTGTTTTAATATAGGTAAAAGAAAAAAAAAAGAAAGATTTTCTGGGATAAAGGGGCAGATTACATAAGATTATTCTGATTTCTGCTCCCTTTTGTTGAGATTTGGGAGGTTTTTGTTTTTATTGTAGCTTATTAAAATGCAAGATAATTTTTCTGACCGATTTATTGCCCGATGCCATGTATCTCGCTTTCTTTCCCCCGCCCTCCACCCAACACTTTGTTGCTGCTCATGGCCAATTAATATGCACGTGCTGACCATATATGGTTGTGTCTAGGCATTCCGGGGGCAGAGGTGTGTTCACATGCGCAACTGCGCACCATTCTTGGATCCAGTTTGATTTATCAAAGAGAAATTGAGGAATGCACGCACAGTTTGATTGATCCGAAAAAGGTGTCAATATTTTGGGTGTCTTTTCGCCGTAGGCCTAAGCAAAAATGTAGTAGCAGCAGTTTTACACTGCTTACTTACAGTTTTGATAAATGAGGCCCCAGGCCCTAAGCCCAGAGGCTCACAGCTGCAGCTTCTCTGCGGCTCATCCACCGCGCTGTCCGTGGTGCTGAAGGTGACAGGTTAACTTGACAAACGAGAGAGTGTGTGTGTGTGTGTGTAGCTTGATTTCCAATATTTATACCACTACTAGCTTTATTTTTTCACGAAATACAGCAAGAAAGTGTCGGACACCGTGCGTTACAGCCAGGCAGCCAGATGACGGTTTAAAAAAAGAAAAAGAAACAAAAATCTCCGACAGGCAGAGACGCAACGCGAGTACCAGAACTCTACTCAAGGTTTTTCCTGGCCAAAATTTCGGCTGAGGCGGCAGGGGGGGGGGGGGGGGGGTGCTGGAGTCCCATATTGCTGCGTGACAATGCTTATACCAGGGGTGCTCATTATGTCGATCGCGATCGAAGACAGTGTGGGTCGATCGCGTGATGAAGAACAACAAAAAAAAAGTATATTTAAAAAAACACAGTTGTCTGGACAGCAGGCATTTTTCTCACAACCGACCCCAAAAGCGAGGGCAGGTCCACCGAAGCATCATTCCGGGTGTTGTCTTTGTTGCCGCTCCACAGAGCGCACATGGCTACTTAATTATGCACGTGCTGACCATATATGGTTGTGCTGAGGCATTCTGGGGGTGGAATATGAGGTGTGTTCATGTCTGTACCATTCTTGGGTCCGGTGTGATTTATCAATGGAATATTGCGGAGAGTTGTGCGTACGCACAGCTTGATCAGTGTTTCCCACTAACATAAAAAATAAAATAAAATAATCCAAAAAATTGTTTGATTTTTTTTCCCCTCACGTGTGTTTATGTGCGGTGCGGCAGGTTGAGAGGCTGACTGGCGGAGATGAGAGCTGATGAAACGCTAGCATGATTATTAAAAATTTGGGACCGGCAGTAAATTGGGAGTCGGCTTTTACGGCTACCCGAAGTCCTGTCACCAAGCTGCAAAGGACACCACCGCGTCTCCTCCTCTCTCTTCACGCTCTGCGCCGGTGGGGTGCGTTCACGCTCAGCACAACGTCTGAACGGAGCGGAGCCCCGATGAGCCCCGCCCCCGCGGGCACACAAGCAGCGCGTCAACGTCATCTTGCGGCCCGGCCCGGAGTTTAAATCAAACGCACCCCTTCTGCTGCGGTCGAGTTGAGAACGTCTCTGGTTGAAAACAGCGCCACTGAGCTTTCATTGATTTTCAATCAAGATTCAGGCACGCGGCCGCCTCAAAATTTATAATGCAGAAAAAACCCTGCATATTACTGGGGGCGGCACAAAATAAGGTGGAGGCGGCCGCCACGCAATTTTGAACGCAGGAAAAACCCTGTCTACTGGTTCATAAGTAAAGTTCAAAGCTGAAGCTGAAGAAACCCTAAACATTAACGGAAAACGACCGGCGAACCTGAGTGACTGAGGGAGAGACAGACAGCTGTCAGCTGTTCTGACACAGCAACACACCTGCATGTGTGTAGGGGAGGGGCTGTAGCCTATCACAAAACGCAGACACAGTCAGCTACCCCATGAGGATTTTCATTCAATCCGAGCACAGATATTGACTCGTATTACTCGTATAATACTCGTACTCAAAAAGTGCTTTATCCGTACTCAGCCAAGTATCCGGCTCAACTCTAATGATTATGCCATATTCCCTGTATTTTTAGAGTCTATTTGTAAATAATTTTTACTTGTGTTCCCTGTTTGCGTTCCTTGAAATTGCCTATTGCATTTCGGTCAGATTGTTTAAAGCATGACTGTACAGCCAATATGAACCGAACCTGAGAACCTGAACTGAACCTGAAACCAGACAGAATGTCAAGCTGTAGACCTGGGCTTCATTGGCTGTTAAATACATTTGAAGGATTCATTTTGGATTTGACTGACTATGTTGTCTCTTTCGTAGGATGCATATTTCAATACAAAGTGGATGATCACTGCCTGACATTAAAAGATGCAGCACATGCTGCAAACAATGTCATTGTCCATTGTCCAGCTCAACAGTTTTTCAACCTACAAAGTTGACCAAAGTACAGGCACATCTGAACAACCACTTCACACGTGCAGTTGTCCATGAAGGTGCGATTTGGAAACATATCTCAGGAAATGCTAATAAATTTGTCATGTGTCTGTGCATAAATACTAGATATGCACAATATTCATATTTTTTCTGCCGGTACAACGAATTACTTACAATAGCCACCATGGTGACTTGAAAACTTAACTGTGTATCTAACAGGTTGATATAACTTGTAGTCTGCTGTATAGGGTAGCTGGTAGTTGATAGTGGACAATAATATAGTTCAAGGAGCAACCCTCATTACAAGCAGTCAGAATGTGACAATAGAATTAATTTGAGCTATAAAATCAAAAAAGTCCCTCTCCAATTTCTTCATTCAGACTGTGGGAATTCATAATTTCCTCTTAAAGTAGCATTGCGGAGTTTTTCGGCCTTAAAATAATGTTTACAGACTCATTGCAATGGTAGAAAAATGGTTAATAGGATGAATGGTGCTGCCGCTGCAGCCTGAGCGGGGTCGCGTCGGCTGAAACTGCACTATGTAACTTCCCTGCACGGGTACGAATCACCGCCCCCCCCCCTCCTTCCCCCTCCCCTCTGCGTCAATGGAGAGACGTGGTGGGTAAAAGCGAAACTTACGGTTCCCCCCCCCCCCCCCACACACACACACATGTGGGAAATACTGTCCTTTATTAATGGGAATAAACGCTGGATGCGCTGGCTGATAAGTTTCGTTTTTGTTAAGTTTCGTTTTTCCCCCCAGACGATAGCGCTTCTCAACCAGATGGTGGAAGCACTGAGCTGAAACTCCACAATGTTGCTTTAATAACATTATGGGCTCTAAATTTGTAAACTAGGCGCAGGCGCGGCGGATCGAAACTTTAATTTCACTGTGGAGGAAGGAGGCAGCAGTGAGACGGGAGGAAACTGATGTTCTGGTCCCAGTAAAAAAACAAAAACACACACACCCCCTTTCCAAGACACAAAGAGTTTGTAGACTTCACTGATTCAGACCACCTGAAGCTCCTCAGGTACTGCAGCACCAGATGGCTGAGTCTGTTAACCTGCATCCAGAGGGTGCTGAACCAGTGGGACGCGCTACAGGTAGGATGGTAACTCCACTCAGCAGATACCTACACAGTTTACTATGCTATATATCAATTTTAACCATGTATTGTCACCCTCTATCTCTATGTACTGTAGGCCTACTTTAACAGTCATGAGGAGGTGGAGAGGAGTGTTAAAGTGCGTGATCTGGCAAGCCATCTGCGTGATCCGATCGTGAAGACCTACTTCCTGTTCCTGAGTGCTGCCCTTAAGCCTTTGTCTGAATTTAACATTGCCTTCCAGGTGGGTTTCAATTATATTGAATGAATGAGTGATTTAATAGTATAATTCAATGTCTGTGCTTATTGTAGCATTCTAATTTCACAGTTATTTTTGTTGTGACCATTGATATTATCTGCAGTCAGAGGGACAGTTGGCTGATGAAGATCTCTTTATCGGAGCAGACACAAAGGCATTCATGAGAAGCGCTGAGCTCCCTGTGTCAGCCGAGAAGAAAATCTTTCAGTGAGTATATTACCCAGTAGTTATATTATGATATCATCTTTTGACAGTATGAGAGTGTAGGTTGTAGTGTACCAATATATTACCACTAATGCATTTTTTTTCACTCTTATGCTGTTGTAGAACTGTGAGAAGCTTCTATGAGGCAGTGCTTAAGAAGATGTTCTCCTCCTTTCCCCTCGACCATCCACTCCTGGGGGACCTGAAAGTGCTGGACCCTACAGCTCGCCTTAACACAACTCCAGGGACAGGTAGATAATAGAAACAGTTTCCAATAGGCAAGGCAATGTAGATCTGCAATGTTCAGTCAAACACTTTTACTTTGCAGTGGAAAGGCTAGGGGCCTTGTTCCCCCAGTTGAGGCTGCAAGCAGATAAGCTGAGAGAAGAATTAACAGAATTCCAACTGACAGATAGGAAGGATCTACCCCAAGAAGACAGCATTGACCGATTCTGGGGCCTGGTAGGAAAGGACAGGTACAGTGAGCTGCCGAGACTTATGAAAGCCTTATTGAGCATTCCTCATAGCAACGCAAGCTCCGAAAGAGTATTTAGCATGGTCAGAAAAATTGTAACAGAGAATAGGATGTCACTTGATAACACAACTGTTAGTGCTCTTCTCTCATGCAAAATCAACTACTCTGGCCCAGTTCACAAATACACTCCTTCAAAAACAGTATTAAGGAATGCTAAATCTGCAACAAACTTGTACAACAAGTCTCTAAAAGAGTAAGTGAAAAATGAAAAGATAAACTGTGAAAGAAAAGCAATATGAAATGAAAAGAATGTGTGGAATGAAAATAAAATGTAAAGACAAGCAATGTTGAACAGAAATATGCAAATAAGACATTGAATAAATGCTTTTCATATATACCCTTTTGTGTTTTCATTTAGGCTATAATGAATGTTCACAGCATGTCAATGTCAACAAAGGTAGGCCTAAGTGGTTGACAAGTGGTGATTTTAGCTTTCTTGTACATCTGTCTTAAAATGTAAGGGATACTGGAATTTGGTTGGGGTGGTGAGACTGCTCGTGGCGGGCGCCGGAAAATTTCCCTTATTTTCAAATCCGAAACTTGACAGGTATGATCTGGACTCTCTCTATCTATCTGGCCTGTCTAGCCTCTACCTGGTCTTTTTACTAAACTTCAACTCCTTTCTTCATTGCCTAAACCCAACCAATGGGACAATTAGCCTACACTTCTCATTCAAAGTCACAACTCAACTTCTCACTCAAAAATAGACAAAAATATGCCAAGTCACTCACAAATCCACTTCCAGGTATGGGTACAAAAATTGCATGTTCCCCGGGTCCTTTTAGGGAAAAGTGGGGAACATAGGACTGTTGGTCCTATGTTCCCCAGTCTGTACACAGAGGGGAACATAGGACCCTTTTGGGGAAAAGTGGGGAACATAGGACCCTTTTTTAGAAAAAGGGTTCTATGTTCCCCTGTCCCATACAAAGTGGGGAACATAAGGATGATCCCGTTTCATCTCTGTTAATTCAGTCAGGCTGAGTTTCCATTACGCTTTCGGCACACCCTCGGTGCGGCTTTTTGGCACGAAATTGTCACTGCGCCAAGCTGGATCTGTCGACACCTCCCCCTGCTGCGCCACCATACCCATCTCGAGCTGCAGGTGGCAGAAATCGACGGGGAGCAGGGAAGAAGGCCAGCGTCGACTGTCCACTGAATTTGTCTAAGTGTTTGCATTTGTCTTTTATTAAAACTCAATATGATTGTAAATTGGCTATGGATAATATAATTGCACGCGTTCCAACATTGCTGGGAGTAATGTTGGTTAATTTGATTTCATAGTCTTGTTACTAACAATATGACGTTAGCAAGAGTTGTACGTCAACTTATGGCATTAGAAGCATGTTCATGCCATAGACCAGTGATCATCAACGAATCCGGCCCGCCGAACCTTCCAATCCGGCCCGCGACTGAGTTCTAATAGTTAAAGCAGAAGTAAGTGGTCCGGTCGTTTTCGCTAATGCTGCGTTCCAGGCAGGCTTTTGAAATCGTAAATTACAGCTTCAAGTCACAACTTACGACTTTGTAGCGTTCCAGGCAACCCACTCGTGTTTTTCCGACCTGTTTTACCGGTGAAAGTCACTATAACGGCCACTCGTAACTTCCGACCGGTGAACTCGTACCAGATCGAACTGGTACCACTTCACGGTCGGAAAAATACGAGTTTCCTTGAACGCACCATAACAGTCCTCGTCCCTACGTCACCACATTCACGGCGTTCCTTGGCTGCACACACAGCCCTGCATGCCGTTCTCTCTCCTCATTGGATAAAAACTGTAGGATACGATAAATGTTTTCTCCTCGGCTCAGAGCAGAGCAGAGTGACTGACAGACCCGTGTTTCAGACCAAACACTCTATGTAAGTGATTGCTGTCGGAAGATATAACTATTTAAGACCTATATTAACACAAATATATCACTTACTTCTGCTTTAACAAGTAGCTATTATATTATATTTCTCGGTCTCTGTTGGTGTGCGCCTGTAAGTCAATGCGCTGGGACACGGAGACACACGCTCAAAGTGTTAGTGTGCGCCTGTGAGTCAATGCGCTGGGATAAAGAAACGCTGCATTACCCAAAGCACCGTGCATGAAAGTTTAGGGAGCTGCTGGACTGCAGGGTTTCCCTGCCTGTCTGCAGAGGCGAGCTGGGTGATTTTGGCCGCCGCCTTGGTTAAACCGGGTGTGCACGGGGCCGTTCAGACGTAGCGTCTTTTGCGCACTCAAACCCATTCAGCGTAGATGCGTGTCATGCACGCTCACAACCCAAAAACGATGCGGTAGCAGCGCGTGTTTGATGCTACTCTGTTGTTTTTTTGTGCACGTCCTGGCGCACAGCTGCGCGGACCTGCTTCTCTCTCCGGTGTTCAATTCAATTCAAAAAACTTTGTTTATCCCCGAGGGGCAATTGTCCCGGTTCCCCCTCGGCCTGTGTCTCTCCTACTGTTTCCCAGTGAGCTCTGCCCGTGTGTGGAAAAACACAGATGTACAATGTGTATTATAGAAGAAAAACACTATACTCAGGACTACTGACTTGTATCATCAAAACCGATTTGTCAGTCTCCTTTCATATTTAGGCTGAAAATCACAGGGCAAGTCAGCAGTGTAAAGCTCCAGCATGTGGGAGTATCTGAAAGTCCAGCTGTCAAGATTTTTCATTTTATATCATACCAAACACAAAAGATATGTATCAATGAAAATTATGAGCTTACATGTAAAATAAAATATAAGCAAATAAATTATTAGGCAAAAAGGTGAATTTAATTTCAATCTCGGCCTATTTGAATGTCCAGCCCCCAAGGTGTCTGTTGAGAAAGATTCTGGCCCTTCAACAAATATAGTGACCCCTGCCATAGACTGTAAAAAATATGGACGTAGCATCCGTGACGTCACCCATTGGTTTTGGGGAGTCGTTTTTGTGACTCAAATATGGCGGCCTGAACAGCACCATGTTGGATTTACTGGCCGAGAACCCGCCCACTGGCCTCGAAGCAGCCTGTCTCCGGACCGCTCCGGACCTGTCACTCAACGTTTCCGCGCCCTAATTGGCCAGAATTTTAAACCTAATAATAGTAAAACTGTAAAGTTTTTAAAAAATTCACCCCCCTCAGTGTGTGTGCGGGGGTAGAAACTATCAGTTGAGACCAAAAAACATAATGGTACCAGGCTTTGATCATGTTTTTTGAGGATGTAAAGTCGGCTATTTTAACATGGGGGTCTATGAAGAGTTGCTCCCTTCTGACACCAGCCCCCAGAGGAAGCCGAGGGGACTGCAGTTTTGAACGCGGAAATGAGCTTCACTTCTCAGACCGACAACTGCCCCCTTGGTTCATGCTTGGTAAAAGTTTTGTTTGAAACTGCTGCTTTGTAACGTGAACGTTTGTCGAGTTAACGGCTTCACGAGGCTCTGTGTCAGTAATTAGTTGTGGCCCGCGAGCGTCCGCCATTAGCATTTTTTTTCTTCACCATTAGCAGAGGTGTAGGCTGCGGTGACGGACACGAAGGTGAATGTTTTTGAAGGCAGCAGTCACATTCAGTTTAGTGGTGGCGAAAACAATACTTTTTAAACTCATAGTAGTAGTAGTTAGCAAGAGTGAGAAGCATGTTCATTGTGCTCGGTAACAGGTTTGTTTGAAACCAGTGTTTTGTTTGTCGAGTTAACGGCTTCACGAGGCCCTGTGTCAGCAATTAGTTGTTGCCCGCGAGCATCCGCCATTAGCATTTTTTTTCTTCGCCATTAGCAGAGGTGTAGGCTGCGGTCACAAACGTGACTTTGCCATGCGGAGGGAAACCTCTTTTTCTTTTAGAAATTTTATTTACGGAGGGAAACCTGCTGAAACTGAATAGGCTGCGGTGACAGACGTGAATGCAGTTGGTGAATATTTATGAAGGCGGCAGTCACATTCAGTTAAATGGTGGCAAACTCCCACCAATCTGCATCTTGACTTCCGGTGTAGGTATCTGGCAAAGGAATATTTTTTTCAGGCAATCTAAACTGTTTTTCCTCAGTGGATGTGAGGGTCTAAGGACAGAGGATGTTGTTACGATGCCATGTAAAGCCCTTTGAGACGAACTGTTTGTAAACGGGCTATACAAATAAAATTGCCTAGCCTTATGTATTATGTATTATTAACAGTAATTTATTAGTAGTATGTTTTTATTACTCGTACTGTTTTTTAATGTATTACTGCACTATGTTGTGGCTAGTGACATGTCGATGTCTTGGATGCTGTTTTTTTTGTCTTGTGTCTGTAATGCTTGCTGCAAATCCAATTTCCCTCGGGATATGAATAAAACTGAACTGAACTGAACTTTACTCCATTACATGTGTAGATTGCACTGTTACACATTTTCCCACACACACTTTTCAGTCATACTAACACAAATGTGAAATCAAGTGTTTTTGCTCATGTTTCCATTTAACATGATTAACGTTTTTTTTTATATATTAGTCTAAAGTATGTTTTTTTTTTAGGTGCTGCTGTTCATCCAATTGTTGCCAATCTTCCATGAAGTGGAGCTGTAAGTTCTGCAGCTTTGACACGTACAGCCAAAAAACCATCGTCAGTCTTTACAAAAACAGACATGGACGTGGAAGACAGGGCTTGAGCTGCATTTACCCCAGCTGTCTAACTGTGCTCCAATCACATGTGGATTTTGCAAAGCATATCAAGGAGCATAAAAAGGGATCAAATCCAGTTGCTAAACTACGCTGTGAACTTTGTACTTTTTCTGCTCCAACCAGTATAAAGCCAGTGTGCCTCATATGCTCGGAAAACGTTGCATTAATTAAAAGTGGCAACGTGAAGCGACACTACGAAACAAAGCACAGCTCTTTTGAGCAAAGTTTTCCCCTGAAGTCCGAGCTGAGGGCACGCAAAATAACCGAACTGCAAGCCCAGTATGACAGGTCTATCCGACTCATCACGCATACATTTACAGCCCAGCAACGTGCAAATAAATGTTCACTAAAGGTATCCTGGATTTTGGGGCAACACAAAAAAACATTTAGTGATGTCACAGTTGTGAAGGAGTGCTTAAATGCTGTTGCTGAGACATTATTTGAGGGGAAACAAAAAGAAGAGATGTGTGAAAAAATCAAACAAATCCCGACGTCAGCTTCAACAGCAACCAGAAAATCAGAAATATTAGCAGATGATGTACTGGCACAGCTTGATGCAGCCATTCAGAGTGCACCATGCATTTCTTTGGCCATTGACGAATCTACAGATGTTACTGATAATGCCCAGCTTTTGGTGTATGTGAGATTTTTTTACTTGAAACACACACAAGAGGAGAGGACATATATGCAGCAATGAAAGAGAGGCATAGACCTGAAGCAGGTTGTCTCTGTCACCACGGATGGTGCTCCTGCCATGGTGGGAAAAGAGCGGATGAAAGAGGACAACCCAGATCTTATTGCTTACCACTGTCTCATCCATCAGACTGTTCTGTGTGCCACTCTATCAGAACATTTTGCTGAAGTAATTAACACAGTGATGAAACTCATCAACTTCCTTAGGGCATCCTCATCCCTTCAGCATCGCCTCCTGAGAGAATTCCTGGAAGATGTTGAGGCAAATGCCAATGACCTGCTACTGCACAACAATGTAAGGTGGCTGAGTAAGGGCAATGCACTGTAGGGCTGTCAGTTTTTAGAAAAATGAGGTTCGAACGAATATTGAATGACCCGTAATTCGTTCGGATATATTCGAAGCACACACAGTCGCGGTGTTTTATTTTGAAAATTGACTGGATACTCTCGTTGTTTCATGTTTGTCTGCCCAGCTTGACGCGATCGCTTGTGGCTCTCGTACATAATAGACCAGACGCTGCAGGGCACGAGCCGGCCGCAGAGGTGCACGCCGCGACACCACACCAGCGGTTAATATGGGCACAGAAAGTAAACTGGCTCCGCCTCTCGGCTATTCACGACCTTTCCACGTTCCGCGGAGCTATGCAGGCACTGGGCACTGCAGCCAAAGACGGTAAATACAGTGGGAGCCACATCAAAGTTCCCCTGCCATGCAGCTGCCATGCAGTTCCCATGAGAGTTCCAGCTGAGCTCCAGCAAAGTCCCAGCAGCTGGAGTGACCCCCTCCTTTTCCTGGGTGTGACTAGTTTTTACTGGAACTCCACCCATTCAATGAAATACATGACATGACCAGGAGATGGCGCTTCTCTCACAGAACAGTACATATCACCAGAGGCGGCATTTAAAGTGTCGCCACTGGTGGTGAGTGGAAATTCACATAATTCATAGAACCACGAGTACATGTTTGATTTAAGAAGTGAAATTATAACAGACCTAGCTACTGGAGATGCGCTGGCCACTGTTTTATCTGGAAATAAATTGTTGTAGCTAATAATACCTACTGTCAATTTTTTTTTATCACAATTTATTTACTGTGAATCTACATTTAAATAGGAAAAAACTAAGGGAGTGATGAAAGCCTTTATAAGATGTTTGCAGTTGCAGGTATTCAGTGCATGCCTTCGACCAGGGAATTAGCATTATCATTGCTCAATCTTTTGTTTGCCCTAATGGGCCACCTATCGGTCACCCATTGTCACACAAATCGCACAGAGCTTGCAATGGAGCTGGCTGTTCAACTTTGAAGGAGGACCGGGGGAGGGGATGTTATGTTGGAAGGCTAGCTGGACCAGACTCTCTCCTGAGCAACAACACACTCCAAACCCCTGAACATTCACACCTGCTCCAGAGCATTACCATCTCCAAGCATCCCCCACCGCTTTGACTATGAATTGATTAGAAAATTAGCAGGTATTTCCTTATAAGGTCCTGCTTTAAACATTTTTATTTTCATGATTATCTTACATTATTATCTATCTTACAAAAAAATGTTGTAATTTTGCAACAGTGCTTCATGGCAGAGGTTAGGAAAGGCACATGTGGCAAGGTGAAGAGGGTCCAGGGCAGGCTTTGAACCCCAGACTCTCGGGTAACAGTCACGTGCGCTAACCATTCGGCCAAAGGCACATCCCCTTGGCCAAGTAGCCAGGGCGCATGATCAATAGGAGGCATAGTGACAGGACCCTCAACTGTCACACACACACACACACACACACACACACACACACACACACACACACACACACACACACACACACACACACACACACACACACACACACACACACACACACAGTGTGTCAAACAGGATTGCAGATGGTCTGAACATATGGAGTCAGTGCTGGAATTTCATTTAACTCTGTACTTCCTCTGGATTAAATTTATTAATTAAATGTATTGATTTTTCACTATAATTTACTAGTTATAGCACTAGCCTATACTGTCAATCCCCCTATAAACCCCATTCCGATTTGATATCACAACTTCACAAAGTTGAAGACACCTGCTGCACCTAGTCTAATCTTTGTATGACTGAATTATTCTGCATAAGACCCTGACTAATACTCATAGTAATGCTGCATTAGCATCAAAACAAAGTAGGCTAAATAAAAAATGATCATACATATGTAGTCTAAGAAAAAAAAGTGGAAAAGTGAGGGGCCCACTTTAGTATTCTTTCAGGGGCCCCAGAATTCCTAGCAACGGCCCTGATTATCTGACTAACTTGCATAAGTGGACCGGCGGATCAGCTGATGTGCAGTGCGCGCTGTATAGCATACTGTATGCTCTCTCTCTCTCTCTCTCTCTCTCTCTCCCTCTCTTTTGAGATGAGATGGAAATAAGAGCAGAGCGCACCTTCGCTCTCATGTTGAGTTCCATATTAAGACAGGTGCGTCAGTGCCAGTAGATCATCGCGGAATCGCGCGTCAGGCATTTGGCTCTCCTAATGGGAATGGCTGGTTTGACGTGACTTTATCATTAAAAGTAAAAAAAAAAAAAAAAGAGAGAGAGAGCTGTCAACCACTCTAGACGCGTCAGGTCAGCAAAGTGCAGGGGGAGGGATATTAGTATTATGTGGTGAAAAATACACTCATTCATGAAATTTTATTGAGAATTTTACAGAGGTGCACAGCGCATGTTTACGGTGACTCTGACCCCTACACAGCAGCAGCAGCAGCAGCAGCAGCCAGCAACAGACTTTTACAAAATAAAAGCATGTGAGCAACATGCATTAATGCGCAGTAAAATACATGTCGGCGTTAATAGTTTAATGAGTTGCCATAACGCAACTTGCACAGCCCTAATAAATACACAAATGTAGCCCGTGGTTCTGAGACGTGGCGCGCTGTGGTCACTAGAAATTTATTTATTTATTTGCGGATCGGGAGTGAATGAGCAAGCCAGAGATGCACAGCAGATTTCATGGTTGCCGACAAAAACTGAAAGAGGGGGCTTGTAAAAACTGAAAGAGGGGCTTGTAAATAACTGTTTATATTACAGGTTTCACACAAACAAACAAAAAACATCCAGTAGCCTATGTTAAGTCTCAGCTGTGCCATGGCGAGGGCGCACGACGCACATGTGGTTTTAATTTATGAACCCCATAATTATTTCTCTTTCCTCTTGTTTGAATATAAGGGCGGTCACTTCCACACTTTCATTTTACACATATAGTCTCATGCGTGTATATTCACGGACACGTTGGCATGTTGTTTATTTATTGGTTAGGGTTTATTTGCGCACCGTATGCTTCAGTGTTAACATTAAAACCACCACAAGGCAAACATTTACTAGAATGCAAAATCTGTAGACAGGTAAACTGCGAGTGATATACATTTTTATTTGTGCTCTGTCGGTGTTTATTTATCTTTGAAGCTACTTATAGATCGCCTGTTTTGGAGGCAATTATAGCAATTCATCTGAGGGAAAAAATAAAGGAGGAGGAAAAGTGATTGACAGATTAACTCGGGTCAAAATCACTGCTCCTCCCCGTGGACTAATGAGACACTGCAGCTGATTTTCACACGGGCTGCAGAGGGGCGTTAACAGTCGTGGCTGCGTTCGCTACGTCATCGCGGGGGATTAAATTATCGCCACGGGCCAAGCGGGAGCCCGTCACGGACCCACCACGGACCCATCACGGTCCCGCAGAGGTCCCGACAGGGACCAGGGGGAACTTCTAGGTGGCTACATCTGTAGAGTATCTTTGCTGCAGCCTACATATCGAGCAGGTCATTACCGCTCGAATACGAACTTTTCACCCCACATTCGAACAAATATTCGAATGTTGAATAAAAAGTGACAGCCCTAATGCACTGGGACGTTTCTGGACTATTCGAAAAGAAATAGAAGCTTTCTTAAAGCAGGTCAAGAGCCAGAGAGCCACAAATAACAGTCATTTCATTGTGAGAGAGGAGAGAGCATCATGAAGAGAAGACTTCCGTGCACCGAAGCTGCGGCTATGGTCTTGGATGTTGTTCCTCATCACCTACTGACACAGACTCATCGGAGTCCGATCCGGATTTCATGGCACCTATGTCGTCCCCTGTAATGTCTTCTGAGACGGAGACAGAGGACCGGCGATCCGGCTAGATGGGGAGAAACGGCATGCAGTGGTTTCCCACCAACTCTGAAACCACTCACTTCACTGTGGCGGCCAGAGGTGTTACACCCGGAGTCAGAGTCCACAATGTGTCATGTTTTGGGACGATATTGTCTTGCACTGACTGAGGTTCCTATCATTGTAAGGCAACAAGGCAAGAATGGCTGGAGTGTATGAAACTTAAACTGAACTCAGTGGACAGCAAAAACAAATGTCATATTTTAAATCTAGGGTCTGGACTAGCCGGGGTGGGGGGGGGTATGTCCGTGCAGCGGTGCTCCGCGGACATGCACGAAAAAACAAACAAACAAACAAAAAAAACAAATGCGCGCTGCCACGGCCACTCGGACCAACAAGTCCGCTCGGTCCAACGTCAACAACGGCAGGCTCATACGCAGGCAGGCCAGGGTTGCCAGATAGCGAAAAATATCCCCCACTATTACTTTTTTCCTTCACTGATTAGCGGGAGAAATTACCAACCTGGTTGAGAGCAGCATTAGTAAACCACAACAAAAACACGTGTAGCCCCCCCCCCCCCCTTTTTCCCACTGACGGAAATCCATCATGGCGACGGAGAACTTTAATCCATGAATTTAAGACCATTGAGTACTGTATTTAAGACCATCTTAGAATTTTCTAATAAATGTAATACTTTTTAAGGCCTTAATTTTAGATACATGAATTTAAGACTTTTTAAGGATCCGCGGATACCCTGACCCCCCACATATGGGGGCTCCAGATGAAAATGACTGGACAGAGGTGAGGCGCAGACGCGGCCGAGACCGGGACTGACGTTGTGGTCAAGAATGGGACCGGGAACCAAGCTACAACAGGCCGCGCCGCTATGCGTCGCCATCTTGGACTCGCTCTTACGCAGAGGCCGTGAGTAGAACATGGAGACCACAGAGAGACAGGAGAGACCGCTCCGGCTCTTTGTGGGACAGAACAACACACAGATGTGACGCCTACAAATGTGTATGGTCACAAATTTTGAATTATTATATTTTAGGTGTTTTTTGTATGAAAAGATAAGCCAATTTAATGTGTTTTCTAAATTCTAAAGGTCTTTAATTCCACCACAAGAGGGATCTGTTGACGGGGGGGGGGGGATCGATCGTCGGGGGACACACCGCGCCGTGCCGTATTAATGGTGCGTTCCAGGCAGGCTTTTTAACCCGTAAGTCACGACTTCAAGTCACCAGTTACGAGTTTGTAGCGTTCCAGGCAAGTTACGAGTTACGAACTCGGAACTGGGAGTAGATCGATCTAGTACGAGTTCACAGGTGGGAAGTTACGAGTTTGACTGTACATTCTAACGGGTAACCATAGGAACAGGTCGGAAAAATACGAGTTACGGGTTGCCTGGAACGCACCATAAGTTTCGCTTTCAACACGCGCTGCTGTTATGCATGCGCGCTTCTGTGGTGTGTATGTGTGTGAGAGGCCATCGGGGGGGGGGGCGGCGGCGGCGATTATCGCTACATTTGTAGCCCTGTATAAAATTACAAAGTGACAACGGGCGGGGGAAAGAAAGCGAGATACATGGCATCGGGCAATAAATCAGTCAGAAAAATGATCTTGCAGTTTAATAAGCTACAATAAAAACAAAAACCTCCCAAACAAAAGGGAGCAGAAAGAAGAATAATCTTATGTAATCTGCCCCTTTATCCCAGAAAATCTTTTTTTTTCCTTTTACCTATGTTAAAACAATGTAAAGCAGCAGGATAGTGACCATTACTTGCTCTACTGGACTCGGTTTAGGTCATTTTCCATTACAGCTGAGTCCTTCACAGTTCCTCCTCAGGGCCGCGTTGTCTCACTCTTTATTCTCTCGTCAGTTGAAAATATTGAACTTTTGACGCGACATCGCGTGACGCGGGGTCCGTCCGCTATTCAGACATCCCGCTATTCCGACATGTCACTATTTAGACATCCCGCTATTACGACATCCCTCTATCTAGACATGCCGGTAGTCCGACACTTTTTGATACCGCTATTCCGACACGTCTTTTTTTTTTTTTTTTACAGCTGCGATACCCAGGCGCGTCTCTCTCTCTCTTTTCTTTTCAGCATGTCTATCACTGGTTTGATGAGGGAGTGATGTTCTTAATCTCAACAACTCAACTATCAAGCAAACAAAACTGACACATATGATAAACAAACAGAACTATGCTGCAGTTTGTTTGTCAAGTTAACCTGTCACCTTCAGCACCACGGACAGCGCCGCGGATGAGCCGCGGAGCTGCAGCTGTGAGCGTCTGGGCTCTGGGCTTATGGCCTGGGGCCTCATTTATCAAAACTGTAAGTAAGCAGTGTAAAACTGCTGCTACTAAATGTTTTGCTTAGGCCTACGGTGAAAAGACAGCCCAAAATATTTACACCTTTTTCAGATCTATCAAACTGTGCGTGCACAACTCTGCACCTCAACTTTGATAACTGGATCCAAGAATGGTGCGCAATTGCGCACATGAACACACCTCCGTCCCGGAATGCCTACACAACCATATGGTCAGCACGTGCATATTAATTAGCCATGTGCTCTGTGGAGCGACAACAAAGTGACAACGAAGACAACGGGCGGAGGGAGGGGGAAAGAAAGCGAGATACATGGCATCGGGCAATAAATCAGGCAAAAACCTCCCAAATCTCAACAAAAGGGAGCAGAAAAAAGAATAATCTTATGTAATCTGCCCCTTTATTCCAGACAATCTTTTTTTTCTTCTTTTACTTAATGTAAAGCAGCAGGATAAACTCAGGTGACAGAATAACAACAGTCTCAGCCCTGCAGATCAGTGTCCGCTGCTGCCGGTGTGTTTTTAAACTTGGAGGGTTTGTTTTTTCTTCTCTAATAGGCCTATGTATTTGTGTATGAGTCTCAGATGAAAAAAAAAAAAAAAATCAGAAGGACACGTCTGACTATAACGTAATCAATCAATGTCGGAAAAGCGGAATGTTTGAAAAATAGTAAAGTGCCGCTACTCCGACAATGAAAAAAAAAAATGTCGGAATAGTGGGACGCTTAAAAAATAATGTTAATGCCGCTATTCCGACAATTAGAAGTCAATGTCGAAATAGCGGCATGTCTGAATAGCAGCATGTAACCCCGTGACGCGACAGCCTATCAGCGTTGAGATTCTGACACAACAATACACTGCTACCGACTGCTACTCACCGGAGACAGATGGACAGGCACTCTGCAGCTGAAATGAAGAGCCTGTAACTTTAGTTGGTGTCCTGCCTGGAGATCCTGGCAACAACCCTAGCTGCTAGCAAGTCCTCAAACTGAGCAACAGTCAGTCTGAAGTACCATACAACGGCCGCGATACGAGCGGGGCTGAAAAATAGTAAAGTGCCGCTACTCCGACAATGAAAAAAAAAAAGTCAGAATAGTGGGACGCTTAAAAAATAATGTTAATGCCGCTATTCCAACAATTAGAAGTCAATGTTGAAATAGCGGCATGTCGGAATAGCAGCATGTAACCGTGCTATTTACATGATCAAGTATTTTCATGGATAACAATATTTACATAAAAAACATGATTGTGTTCATTTCAATCATCTATTCTAGGACACAATGATCCTACATAGAATTATTCACATGATTAAGATTTTTCAGTATAATCTAATAAATGATAAAACAATTTGTTGTATAAAAACATGATTGTACTGTACAAAAACAGAGATACATGATGATTGGGGTCCATGGCACTGGTCCGACCTCCCATTAGTTCGACCTCCCATTGGTTCGACCTCCCATTGGTCCGACCTCCCATTGGTCCGACAATCGGAGTAATGAGAGTTCGAACTAATGGGAGGTCCTCATTAGATCGAACTGGACTAGTTATTAGTCAAACTCTCCATTCTTACCATTCACTATGCATTTATGTCATTATTCATATAGGCTCCACCTGTCAATAAGACACACGTGGAAGAAGAGGTGCAGTTTATTGTGTTTCACCAACGAGGAGCTGTCATTACGCACGACTTTTACGCACTGCTGCGCGCTCATTAATGTCCGTAATTAAACCTTGACACTCATATCAAATCAAACTTACATTACAGACAGGTGTACAGACAGGTGGATTGGGTTCTCTGTCTCTCTCTCCCACTCCGAACAGACAGACGGACGCAATCAGAAAGGAAACGGAGGCTGCGCATTGATCCTTTTTTCCTTTCTGGGATCAAACGGATCATGTGCATAATTAACTGCAAAACAAGCACTTCATATTAATAACATATAAGGCTCATTATGCTTCCAGCCTGTCTAGCCTCTACCTGGTCTTTTTACTAAACTTAACCAACTCCTTTCTTCATTGCCTGAACCTAACCAAAGCAAAATTTACTTTTTTTGGTTCTCTCTCAGTCTGCTGTCAGCAGGAGCGGCGGCTGCAGCAGCCTCGCTCCCGTGAAGTGAGCTCAAGCCGGCCAGGTTCAGCCGTGCTCGAGCGGAGGGGAGGAGAGAAAAAAAAGTGTATTTCTTTTACTCTGTACTCTGGAAGGGGGGGCTTTGATTATCAGTTTACACATCTTGATCAGCATTTATGATGGTTGTGCGCGATCTGACATGATCTGGCTCCTGGAGAGAGAGAGAGAAAGCTGCATGCTCGTGTCAATGGAAGAGCTTGTCACAAAGTAGCGATGACAGTTCGAACTAACGGGACCACCCATTGGTTCGACCTCCTATTGGTCCGACTTGTGGTTGATTTTGTCGGAGTAACGGGAGGTCGAACCAATGGGAGGTCGGACCAGTGGGTATTTTGTCGGAGTAACGGGAGGTCGAACCAATGGGAGGTCGGACCAATGGGCAGTTCCCGATGATTGTATGGTCATAATTTTCCCAGATTGGGTCTCATACTGTATGTGCACCTTTGCACATTGCTGATGTTTTTTTCTGTTATTGTTTCCAAAAAATGGAACAAAAAAAGAAGCTAATTCCATGATGTTGTTTTCACTCTAATGTGATCATCATTTCTTGCAATATATTGGTTTTTATTGTAAATTTTGCAAAAAATGTTAAAATAATATGTGTGTAGAGAAAGTGTATGGATATCAGCATAGACTGCAGGTCGAGGGGCCATTTTGTCACGTCTCTTCCGGTTTGGCAAAACTACTACTTTCCAAGTGAGTTTTTTTTTCGCTTTCGTTACGCCATTTTTTAAAAAACACTTTCACCCACACACACACTATCACTCGTCAAGAAAAAACACTCCCACACCCACATATGGGGGCTCCGGATGAAAATGACTGGACAGCGGTGAGGCATAGACGCGGCCGAGACCGGGACCGTCCTCCGCGCGGACCCATGGCGCAACGACCGGAACCGTGGACCTCGTCACCATGACGATAACACACCCTCCTGCTGCGGTAACATGCTGCTATTCCGACATGCCGCTATTTCGACATTGACTTCTAATTGTCGGAATAGCGGCATTAACATTATTTTTCAAGCGTCCCACTATTCCGACTTTTTTTTTTTCATTGTCGGAGTAGCGGCACTTTACTATTTTTCAAACATTCCGCTTTTCCGACATTGATTGATTACGTTAATAGTCAGACGTGTCTTTCTGATTTTTCATCTGAGACACTGTTTCTCATACACAAATACATAGGCCTATAAGAGAGAAGAAAGTACGCACCATTCTTGGATCCAGTTTGATTTATCAAAGAGAAAGTGCGGAGAGTTGTGCACGCACAGTTTGATAGATCTGAAACAGATTTTGGGTGTCTTTTCGCCGTAGGCCTAAGAAAAACATTTAGTAGCAGCAGTTTTACACTCCTTACTTACAGTTTTGATAAATGAGGTCCCAGGTCCTAAGCCCAGAGCCCAGACCCTCACAGATGCAGCTTCTCCGCGGCTCATCCGCGGCGCTGTCCGTGGTGCTGAAGGTGACAGGTTAACTTGACAAACTGCAGCATAGTTCTGTTTGTTTATCATGAGTGTCAGTTTTGGTTGCGACTTGATAGTTTAGTTGTTGAGATTAAGAACATCACTCCCTCATCAAACTAGTGATAGGCATGCTGAAAAGAAAAAAGGGCGCCTGGGTATCGCAGCCCCCCCCCAAAAAAAGTAGTGTATGTAGTATTTACAAATACAAACACTACAGGATACCTCCTCTCCAGTAGTATTTCTATATTTACAAATACTACTGTATATTTACAGGAGCCTGTCTGTCATTCTGCCGGCTGCTGTCGCTTGTCGCTTTGTTGTGGACGTCGTCAAGCCTCTGCAGTTTTTTTGTGTTTTTTTGCCTGGGTTTTTTTCTTTCTTTTTTTTCCTGACTTTTTTTTTGTGTGTGTCGGATTTTTTTCTTTCTTTTTTACCAGACTTTTTTTTTGTGTCAATTTTTTTTTTTTTTGTGCCGGATTTTGTTTTTTTTGCTTGCTTGCGCCAGATTTTTTTTGGGGGGGGGGGGGCTGGCCCTAATACTCTTTTCGGGACAATTTTGCATTTCGGGGCTTCAATACAAGACGGACATTACATACGAGCAGCATGGAGGTATTTGGATGTTTTTTGGTGTGTCTTTTTGTTACGAAGACAGTTGGTATCCATTTGTAACCGTCATATGGACATGCACTGCTACGTCGAGACCCCCTGTTACTCAGAGAAGCCACGGAGGACGCTGAAACTTCTCCCAGCCCTTAGTCCACATGAGGGTGAGGAGATAATGAGTGAAATTTCAATCTTGGGTGAACTATCACTTTAATAAAATAAAAGCGGACCAGGTGATGGGCTGACTGGTCCTGTCCAACTTCCGTGTACTGGGTGCCATTGTGCAGGGTGTTAAGGCAGCCTTCCTCCACTGCAGTCCCTATGGTCCTGGACCCTCTGGCTGGTGGGAGACTGGGGGGGACTCCATCAGCTGCTCCCATGAGAGGCATTTGACACAGTCTGAATAAAGCATCTCAGTAGTATTGTCCATTATGTGAGGGTTGGGTTGGCTGACCCTGTGATGGTGTATGGAACATAGTGATATCTGCTGCGTCTGTTGTATCCTTGATCATTATTATTTATTTAGATATCATTATTTATTATTTATTAGATATCATTATTTATTTATAGATTTTATTTCCTGATTACATTAGATAGATAAAAGTAAAGTGAGTAAAAGTAAAGTTATTTACATAAAGTACATGTTTATTTGTCCCTCTCTCTATTAATGCGTCGGATCAAATTTTTATTATGCGTTTGTATCCATCCAGCTCTCTGTCCACACTCTCCATGGCGGAAACGGTTACGCGCAAAACCCTCATTTAAATACTGCGGTTTGCGCGTGTTGTCATTTAGCATATTACTCATAGTAGATCATTGTGCTTGCGCTAACCAGACACGCAAAAGTGTGTTTTTTGAATGAATTTGTTATTGATTTATTTGAGCACGTCATATCCATAAAACCTGTCCCTCTTCAGTCATTTCTAATCGTTAACACACACACACTTTGTACGTGTAGACACTCCGTGACTCTGCTGTTCTGGCCCTGACATCTCTTCCTCATCTTTCTCCTCTTTTTCTTCCTCACCGCAGTTCTCAGCCTCTGCAGATGAAATGAGGAGGGGGGAGCCTAATGCCATTTGATTCGTCAGGGGCCAGCGGAGCCTTCGAGGAGTGAGATGCTGATGAAGAGGAGTCACAAGTTATAATCTATTGATGACGGTTTTATTGATTGAATTTATGCTGTTTTGTAGCCTAACCTGAGTGAAGCATGAATAAAGTTTTTTTTAAACTTGACTTTTGCCTCTTAATTGTACATGCAGCACACAGGGATTATAATTTATTTATTTATTAAGTAGGATTGTAGAATATTATAGGCTACCTAGTTCAAAAGGCCCGACCTAAATGAATAAAGGTAGTATGAATTACTTATAGGCTAAATATATGGAGTGCCTGGCGCTCCCGCTCCTGGCTTTTATTGATCGCCGAGACGTCGGCCGGTGGTCGAGCTCGATCAAAGGCCGACGTCTCGGCGATATCTTGCCAATGAGCAAACGCTCTCCATGCGACGTCTTGGCGACGGAACTTGATGCGTCGGGAATACGTCGGCACGACGTATGTGTGCTATCTGGGTATAATAAACTAAGGCAGCCTCCTCTCACTGGACGCCGGCGTTGTTGTGGTGTACCGGGCTCCAAAGTGGGTGGAAGAGGCTAAAACCCAGTGCTACACCCAGCTGCGAATTACAGGTCTGGCTGTGAGTGCAAGTGTCTGGATCAGCGCGCAGGGTGGAATATTACTGCCAAAAGTCACGTGACAGTTCCATAGTTGTAGAATTGTAGTTGTAGTTGCAGAATTGTAGTTGTAGTTGTAGAATTGTGTTTGTAGTTGTAGAATTGTAGTTGTAGTTGTAGAATTGTGTTTTTATACTTGAAGGATTTTTTTTCTTTTACTTGAAGAAATATGTTTTTTGTTTCTGAAGCATGGTGTATTTATTCGATAGGTGCATTTCTTATTTGTGAAACAAAATGCATTAGTTTGTGAATTATGTTTTGTATTTGCAAAACACACTGAGTTTGTTTGTGAATCGTTGGGCGTGAGTAAAACATGCTTTGCGGGTTTGCGGAGTTTTGGCAGTAATTTCACCCCATAATACTGTACCGTTTCAGTATTGACGTCTTGGTGTTGTTATTGTTGGTATCCATCTTGCAAAAGTTGTTGGAAAATACCTTCCAATGGCGCCGACCCGTCCTTTAGGATTGCCCACTGCTTGCGTCTTTCTCAAAAAAGCAACACTGGGATGCCATATTCGGGATTCATCAAGCAGTCCCGGAACCATTCTGCTTCTATTTTTTTTGAAAAAAATGAACTAAAAATATCAAACGCACTCTCCATTGCCAAAACACCACAGGGCTTGCCACGATGATAGGGCACCAGCAACTCCTCCAAAACCCTCTGGACTCCGCGTAATTTCGGGGTGTCAACTTTTAATAGTTGAAACTCAATTTTTTAAAAAGTGTCCTCGCCCGACAGCTTCTGCAAGGACACACAGAGGTTTTTATGCCTCCAGAAACCGGCCCGTATGCGCGTTCGTGTGGCGTTGTGATCCATCTTGCTCGCTTGACCAAACCGCTCGCATCTTCTTCTTCTTCTTCTCGAGTTCCGGCAGGCTGTACGCTTTCAAGCGTAATGCTGCCCTCCACCGGTTATATATAGAACTACTTAACTAAATCCTCTCATAGAGCCGCTCGCATCTTACTCGCTACTTCCTGATATCGCCTACACGTGATTGGGATTGAGGTGTTGGGGGGGTGGGGGCGATTTTCGTTGCGCCTGCTCTGCTGGGGGGGGGGGGGCTTTTTTTTTTGTTTAAAGAAAGAACAATAGCACAGCCACTTATATCATTATTTTTTCTAATCAAATGTCTTTTTCTTTATTTACTTGCACACATAAAATTTAACAAATATAAATGCTGTACATGTCTGTCTTGCTGCTGTCAGGTGTTGCCTCTTGAAGTAACGCGATCATGCACGTGGCCATATCATAAACTAGCAATGCATTACACATGCAACAATGTCATTACCACTCAATTAAAAAAAAAAAAAGGCCTAATAAAAAATAATAACAACATTAAAATGTCCACAGATGGTTCCTTTGAGATACTGTAGGTGAATTATAATCCTGTTGGGATTATTGAATGGCAGCCTACTACTACTACTACTACTACTATTATTATTATTATTAGTAGTAGTAGTACTAGTACTAGTATTACTACAAAATCTTCGTTTGGAGGGGGGGGGGTCTGAGTTTATACTTTTTTACAACAGTTACATCTGATGATGCGCTGTTGCCATAACCTAGCACAATATCTTTTTCTTTTGTTCCCTTTAGTGTCTTTGTCTTCTCCACATTTGGAAAGATAAGCAACGGCCATCATAATATAGACTTTGTATTGATTTATTGTTTTCTGCTAGATGATCATTTTTGGAGTGAGTGGGAATCCCGCTTTACATTGCTCAACGGGTGTTGAGCTTTTCACTGTGTGTAATTAATGCACTGTGCTAGACAGCTCCCATTAAGACCGGCAATGAGCCAGTGGTTCATTGCAGAGGTGGTAGTAACCTTTAATAGGCCTCTGGTTGTTTCAGCACCATGGTCAACGCCATAGATTTTTTACAGTTTTTCTTGATTGTTTACACACATTTTCTGAAAGCATGCCTCATACTCTCAGAACTCTACACACAAATCCAAAAAAACACACACAAAACCTCTCACTGCTCCTGCAAAATGAAACTTTACATTCAAAACAATGTCATTTCTTCTCAAAATGCTATTTTAGTCTCAAATGACACACACAAACTATCATATGACTAGACATTTATAACAACCAGTTGAACACTGATGTGCTCAGTGTAAAACACTATGATGAATGGAAAACACTTCTACTCCATTCATCATAATGACTTAGGCTTTTTTTTTTTTTTTTTTTTACTGTAACTACAGACAGTATGTAAATGTGTTGTAAAATTTTAGAATATTGTTTTTATACTCAGAACACTCAAATACACGGTAACAAATGAAATGCGTGAAGACGCGACCGAGGTGGTCATGTGGCGATGCAGCCGTGCTGATCTGACCACAAAAAAAAAGGAGTGGGTCGGGGTCAGCTGGTTTACAGCCGGCCAATTTTGAAAGACTGAAAACATAATTTTGATGAGATCAGACTACTGTTACATGTGGCTCACCTAGTAGAACAGCTCTCTTTGTAGTCAAAGACTTTGTTCTAGTCTAGGTTCGAATCCTTCCATCAACGTGCAATTTTGGTGATCAATGCATTTTCTTTTCTCATCATCATTATGATCACTGCTATATATGTGTGTGTGTGTGTGTGTGTGTGTGTTTGTGTTACGTATGTGTGGCCTCTGTTTGGTTTCTCTCTCTTGGTGCCAGTTCATCACTGCCTGTTTCCCGTTTATGCTAAGCTCTGATTGCTAAATGTAAAATTGTGTGACAGGTGTTTACCCATGTGATGAGTCAGTGTGCATAGTAGGGAAACTAACTTTAGAATTTTGAATAACAGTGTGTTACTCGTGAAAACAAGAGATTTTCTTCATGAAAATTGAGCCAAATGCAGGGAATTGTGTGTAGTGTTTTGAAAAAAGAGTGTTTTAGAACTGCAATTTGAGTGTAAAGCAGGAATTGTGCTTGTAGTTTAGCAGAATTGGTTCAGGGGGTTGGTGCATGAGTTTGATGTTGAGGCCATTGTGCCTCAAGAACCAGAAATTGTGTGTAAACAATCGAGAAAAACCTTAATGACCAGAGACCTACTGTTATCTCACCATGACAAGTGCAAGTTGGCTATTTCAGAACCACAGTTAATGCTATGGACCTAGTCACACAAAATGAATTCAGACATGACAACACACAAGTGACACTGGGCTGTCTCCCTCGGCTGTTGTTACAAATCCGCAGTGCGCCAGAGCCTCACACCCCATGACTGGCAGCTGAGGCAAGACACTTTGTATATCGGGACCAGTCGTCTCTGAATTCCTTAAGAACGCTCTTAACTGGGAAATGCCATTAGGCCTATACTGCGTGTAAAATTGTAAAATTCTAGCTCATTATATGAAGTGATGAAATAACATATTGTCTTCTTGTTTCCAGAAAACTTGAAAAAAGTGTTGAGGACATTGTTGCTGTCATAGACAAGCTTCATCCCTCAACAACAGCTGTAGAAGAAGAATGTGATCAGGAAATGTTTTGGGGTAATGTCTGCAAACACATCGGAATTGGTAATTCCAAGACAAACAGGACAAGGCTCAAGAATGGGTATCTCAGACATAAAAAGGTAAAGGTTTCACATTCATCACTTTGACATTCATAAAAGACTGTGGATAAGAATCATTTTCATATGGTTGACTTTATCCCTACGGATGAGAACCTACTTCACCTGATCAGTGTTGCATGTGAATTAATTCTTAGAAAGTACCATGAGGACTGACATCTTTTTGTCTCTCTAGCAAACTGTGCCAGCTGGCACCAGTGCAGCTGAACCTGCAGTCTCATCTGAGGACACCAGTGAGGACACTGCCGGGCCTTCTGCCTCAACTCCATATGTGTCCACGACTCCTGCACAGGTAAAACAAAAGCTTGTTTGTTGAGTAGCACGGATAGAAAGAGACTAACAGCTGGTCTTTGAATGCACATAAAGCAAATCATTAGACATTTAAAGTGGAACCGTAGAACCACAGAAATGAAGTCATGTCCCACTTGATAGAACAAAAACCGCTGTACATACACCTGACCAGGAATATGGCCTGTGAGTTACTTGTTTCTTGGGAAGTACCATGAGGACTGACATCTTTTTGTCTCTCTAGCAAACTGTGCCGGCTGGCACCAGTGCAGCTGAACCTGCAGTCTCATCTGAGGACACCAGTGAGGACACTGCCGGGCCTTCTGCCTCAACTCTATGTGTCCACGAGTCCTGCACAGGTAAAACAAAAGCTTGTTTGTTGAGTAGCACGGATAGAAAGTGACTAACAGCTGGTCTTACAATGCACATAAAGCAACTTGGTCTGTTACATTATTATTGTTAGGGCCGGGACTCAATTTAAAAAATAATAATCTAATTAATTTGAGGCCTAGTAATTAATTAATTGAAATTACTCACATTTTTAATTGCATATAAATATTTGACCTGAGAACAATGAGAAGTATTTTTTTCACATGGATTTTAGTATACCATTGAATAATGACTGAATACATAAGTTTAATCAACAAGTTAATTAATCTTAATTAACGTGTTAAAGTCGCGGCCCTAATTATTATACATTCAAAGTGAATTAGAATCGATATTCCAGAATAATTCATTCTTTTTAATTGCTTCGGTGTTATTTGCAGATTGGAGCCGTCTTTTCTGATGATGACACATCAGAAGATGAGTTCTTCAAGCATCCACTGCCACCACCGCCTTGTTTCTTTTTCATTGACCAAAAAGACTGGACAAAGCTGAGGAAGAAACAACGTCTTTATCAATTCAAAACCCTCAACTGGACCTCAGTTATCTCAAAAGGCATCAGACCCCTACATCCACTGTGCAGCTTTGCCTTCAAAAGACACAGAGTCAAATCCATCAGCTCTACGACAACTGGTCCCATACGCGCGGGAAGGGGGGTGCTGCCGGGGCTGCAGTCCCCCCCTGTCAGAGCGCCCGACACCCGTGCCGGAGTATCTTAAATGGTGCTGATTAAATAATGGTTCTAAAAAACGGTTAATTAGGTGAATCATGTCGCCGCTGCAACCTGTCGTGGACAAGTTGTGACCTGCACATTCACCACCAGTGTTGGGTAGTAACGCGTTATTAGTAACGCCGTTACGTAACGCCATTACTTTTTTCAGTAACTAATAACGTAACGCGTTGTTTTTTAAAATCAGTAACTCCGTTACCGTTACCAGACGCTGCGTTACTCCGTTACTTTTGGTGAGGTTTTACAGCGGCACACACTTCCCATTACATTTTAGCGATCAATAAAGTTTCATTGAATTGAAAGAAAGACAGAGCACACTGCAACACTGTGAAAAACAAAGCGCTTGGTGGCCGCCCTCTAGCGTCCCACACGTAATCAAACAAGCAAACAGACTGGACAGGTCAGGACAGGGCATGACGGCGAGCTAAGGTAACGTAGCTAACGTAGCATCCGAGACCGAAGCTGTGTGTCAGTTCAGGCTGCAACCCCTGAACTGGGACACAGCTCGAGTCACAGCGAGACACTAAGCACCCACTCCACCCGTGCAGCAGCGGTATTGGAGTCCGACAGACGGATGCCTGAAACGGTAAACACAGAGTGATCACTCTGGGTAAACACAGCTGATCGATCGAAAGAAATTACTGCTGGAGTGAATTTAGTACTTTCCATCATTAAACAGGTTCTTGAACGTAACTCGGTCAAAGTAGTATCCTCAAGATGTTTGCAGTTCTGTCATGCTGCTGTAGGCTACATGCTGACATCATGCAGCATGATGATGATGATGATGGTAAAATTTTAAAGATAAAAAACGTTTTTTCATCAGCATCAGTAGGCTACAGAACTGAAATGAGGTTAGAGGGGAATTCAATCAACCTTTAGGGAGCATTGGGGGAAAAAAACGTTTTAAAGTAACGAAAAAGTTACTTTCTCAGTAACGCATTACTTTTTGGTTGAAGTAACTGAGTTACTAACTGAGTTACTTTTTTAATGAAGTAACTAGTAACTGTAACTAGTTACTATTTTTCAGTAACTAGCACAACACTGTTCACCACGCTATGAGATAATAACAGAATGTTACCAGACAGAGTTGTTTTAGAGGTAAATTCATGCAAAACTGCTGATGCACGTTGCGTTCAGGGACAGCTTTTCAGCAAGCAGTCTCTCTATTTACCTCAAAAACGGCTCAGTTTCGTAACGTTCCATTATTATCTCATAGCGTGGTGATTGTGCAGGTCACAACTTGTCCACCAGAGCGTTTTGGAGTTTTGGGATTTTGTATTTGATGAGTTTGATGAGGGAAACCAAGAAATTCCCTTAGCCTCCATAGCGTAGCTCTGAGCAGCCTGCTGCTCCGCTCCGCCGTTCTAAAAATAGCTTACACTGACAAATAAAGGTAACGAACCTACTGCTATGACTATAGCGATTATGGCAATAGCGCAATTTGCCAAAATGTTGAACTATCCCTTTAAGAGTAAAGGCCAGACAGCACCCTTTTACGTGTACGAGGTTGTGGTCCGGCACCCATCCAAAGGCTCTTCCCCTCTCCCTGTAGCCTGTATGTTACATGTGACCACACTACAACATCGGTGTCTTATTTCTTGGGGTCACTGGTCACTGAACTTATCAGACAGCATGGTCTCCAGTCACTGTCAATGAATTTTTGTGGAATAAGTCTACAGGAACTACTCACCAGGTACTTCATGATAGTGAGTGGTCAGGCAAAGGAGGATGCCATCACTCCTCCAATCCTCCATAGATGCCTGAGCCATGTCATGAAGAATGCAAAAGAACTTTGCAAAAAACAGTAAGTGGTAGTGTTATGTTAATATGCGTAAGAATTCAGACATAGCTGCTATATAATCTCTAATACAGATTTTGCAATTTTCCTTTGTAGTGCCTCCAAACATTACAAGTTTGCCATGCATGTTTTTGGATGCATGACCCAGGCATCCACTCTGAAGGAACTGGATGAACTTGTCATCAGCATCTATGTGGTGTTCTCCAGTTCCCACAGTGCGGACAATGTTGACAGGCATTTTCAAAACCTCCAAACGCTGCTGACCAAGAAAGGGCCATGTCACAAACCAGGACTATGAGATATCTTTATCTTTACTGTAACTGGGTTTTTTTTAAACTTCAGAAACATTTGTTTTCGAATTCAAGCATTAGGGATTAGTGCTTAGCACTGGAGACAGATAGGTTACAGGTAATAAACAGGTGTGAATAAACCCCAACTGAAAAATGTATGATACAGGTGGTCTGAAAATGCTGCACCTGCCTTAGTGGCACGTTTTAGTATTTTTGAGAAAGTGTTACATTTTTGTATAAATTTCTTCTAGAAAGACGTGAGGCCAACACCCTTTCAACGTCACTTTGAAGAAGTGATTGGGAGGGAAAATCTGGACCAGGAAGGTGATGAGAACAGCTACTTTTGTCCAGCATTCATCCCCACGTTGATGCGGTACTTCCTTCCTCAGGCTGCCCTGTGGTCTGGATTACTCCTCAGTGAGTCCTGTTTAATTGTGATAATAGTGATACTGTAGAGTTATTTTAATCTTTAATTTAAAAAAAGTCTTTTACCAGGGGATTTAGGTCGCCATGGTACCGGCCCAGTCTATCGCAGCCTGAGCAAGAAGTATAGTCAAACTGCCACTAAATCTACACAGGTACAATAAAGCTGAACATCTGTTAAAGTCCCCCTCCAGTGACCTTTTTGGTTATTTTAAAGCATTTTCTGTGGTCTCTAAATTGTGATTATCAAGTCTGTAGCCAAAATCACAAAACCTGTGCCATTTCCCAGGACTCTCCTTCTGCACAGCACCTGCAGCTCATTAGCAAATTGCCTCTGAGTGGTGGGCGGAGACTGCACTGCTCTGCAACCACACAGCCACCCTCCTTGCACTGAAGAGCACTAGCACTATGCCCCGCCCTGTGTTTATGACACGGTCAACCACAGTCTCCCTGAAACTGCCAGTTTGCGTCTGCCATTGGTTCATAGCAATTTGAAGGCAGAAAAACTTAAATGCGATTTTGCACTTACTTTTCTGCTGATATGATCTCTAACATCAGAAAAATGTCACAGGAACATGTGAAAAACTCAAAAAACATTATTTTCACTGGAGGGGGACTTGTTACTTGGACATTTGTTTCCATGCTGAATATTACACATGAGTAGAAAAACCAAATGAATGAAGACATTTTCCTTTGTTTTGGTGGAATGTTATTTATATGTCCAACCATAGAATTATACCCAGGATAACAACACCCTGGGTATAATGGAAAAAAGCCAGTGGGATCTGAAACAAATCCGGTTCCAGCGGAAGAAAATGGCAAGGCTGGATGACTTTGTAGACACATACAAAGTTACTCTCAAGGCCCTCTTGAGAGAATACGCCGACTCCAAAAGGGCAAGAAGAAGGAACCAAGTTCATGAATTCATCATAAATACTTTAATGACTTTCACATGCAGAATAACTTAGAATATTTTGATTGTTAATTGTAATATGATGTTACATGGAACAATGCAATGATGTGCTTCGGTGATGTTATTAAAATAACATGACATTGACAGTATTATTTTGTTTAACTTTACATGCATCGGGTGGATGTGGAACGGTGGAAAAGTAGAATACAAAAAAAATGTCTCGAAACTTTCCAAGCCTTTTGTCTTTAAACAAAAGAAGAATAAGGTAAGTGTTTTTGAGAGATTTGTCATTAAGTAGAAAGTACAGAATAATCTGGTGTGTCTGTTTATTTTAGACAACACCAATCTGAAAACATTCTAAAACATCAGAAGATCGTTCTCCATCTCAGGTAATTACTTTGAGGCTTTGAAATAATTCATTGCAAATGATTGCAATAATTATGTTAACACTGCTACTTCCATCCCTAGAGTCCCCAAGGCAAAAAACAACCTCCATCTTCACCGGTCAGTGACAATGCAGAGGATCTCCAATCACAAGTATGACCAATATTCTCTAATATATTTTTAAATAAATAGCTTATTTTGAATTTAATTTGTTAACATGCTGTCACAAATAAATCATTGCTTGTTATGATTGACAGGTCACAAAACTGTGGAAAAAAAGAGACACAGAAGTGGTTCTTTCTGCGGTGCCCTCTCAAATTACAGGGCACAACTTCGTAATTCACCACACTGAATTCAGAACGCTAAGGCCTCACCAGTGGCTTGTAGGCGAGGTAAGTACTTTCATCATAGTAACCTAACCTCTTCTAATAAAGACCTAAAAGTGAATAAAGCTGCAAACCGCAATGATCAGGCCCGTGTAATGTAGCTACCTTTGAATATTCTTTTGGATTTCATACTCAAAGTACAGCTCTGGAAAAAATTAAGAGACCACTCAGTTTTTTTTCTTAAATCAGCATCTCAACATTGACATCCAGGGCCCTAGTTTCGTGGCACAGCGCAAGGTGGCGCAGCGTGGCAGAGCTGGCAGAATGCAAGTTTCGACCAGCGAAGTGCGCGGTCAGTTTCCCAGTTTGGTAGACTGAGGCGTACTGAGGCGCACGGAAATGGGAGAGGCGGCGCAGCAGGGGGAGGTGTCACATATTCAGCTTGGCGGATTGACAGTTTCTTGCCCAAAAGCCCCGCCGGCTGTGCGCTGAGAGCCTGCCAGCTCCAACCTGGTCTACTCTCAGTGCGGGGCTGTGCGCTGAGAGGCCGCCAGCTCCAACCTGGTCTACTCTCAGTGCAAGGCGGAGCGCGGCCCGTGGAGTGGAGGTTAGGCGAGCCAGCCAGCGCGAGAGAAACAGCTGGTTGCGCACCTGACGAGTCTGACCGGTTTAAGAAAAAAGCACAGAATGTCCAGGGCCTGTGGCTACAGTGGCTGTATGTGTCTAAGGGCGTATTCACACCAGGCTCGTTTGGTCCGCTTGAAACGGACTTTTCCTCTGGTGCGGACTTTTTAGGGAGGTGTGAATACAAACCAGCGGACTCTGGTGCGGATCAAACAAGTGGACCGAGACCACCTCTGCAGCTGGGACTCGGTCCACTTGTTTGGTCCGCACCAGAGTCCCAAACGAACCCTGGTGCGGTTCACGTCCGGTGTGAATGCAAACCGAACCTTCCCCGAACCAAATGCAAAATCCAAGCGCCTTTTTGGATTCAACAGGCTTCCGTTGTTGTCAGAAAATGTGGAAATTATCAACAATGAGCCGTGGGTCAACATGGAGCACAGATAGACACGCTGCCTCCTTGATATCTGGTCAGTGGAAAACATCAGATGCTGGAGAGGACGCACCCACAGCCGTTAAGGATGCGCATTCTTAATATATTTTTTTAACTGATAGCCTAACAGAAAGTCGTTATCCGATTAATAACCGTTAATAGAAATAAATGTGACTAGGCTTAAATGACGACCGGCACGTACGCGACATCCTGAGAGAATGATTATATACTCCTCCGTCCTGTACTGCGAAGGAGGCTCAACATCGCCAGGCTTTGTGTTCATGTTCCAGCTTAACAAAACCTCAAGCCCCGGTCCGAGTTAACACGGTACTACGAAGCTGGTTATCAACTTGCTCCATATGCTAGCAGCTATTCCCTCAGCTGAACATCTGCAGGTGCCAGGCGGAGACGCTCAGAGAGAAAGTAAACAGCAGCGGATCAGCTGATCTCTCCGTACAAACGCAGACAGGCGGCCGCCTCATAATTTATAATGCAGAAAAAACCCTGGTCTGAGTATTGATAATTTTTATCCAATGATTGAGCGACTGTGGGACACACGTGCTTTTGTTTACAAAGTTGATCCGCTTGTGAAAAAATGCAATGTGAATACAAACCGCACCAAGTAAAAAAAAAAATTAGTCCGCACCAAAGCAAGTGAACTATTGGACTTTCCTGGTGTGAATACGCCCTAAGAGACTTTCTCCCATCCTCATGACGTGAACGAGGGAGGTTCAGGTGGTGGCCCAGGTTCAGTGAGGAAACTGTCACAGCTGCACATCTGTCAGCAGCTGCTCCAAACAGACACGTCACAAACTGACTTGTTGCACTAAGCACCACACCCACTGTACTAATCACCTTCATTCATAAAGATGATTGAATTATAATGTAATGCTATAAATCTGTTGGCTGCTGTCTTATCCGGTACAATCACATCCCTTGCCGCGCATTTAAAGGTGAGGAGAGGAGCTCATGTGATTGGTGAAAATGGACTCGGCAGTGTTAAACCCACTCCTGCCCTGTCCCCGCTTCTGCACCGGTAGGAGGGACGGGAGGACTGTCTGCGCCAGCTGCGCTGGACTGGACTGTTCACCAAACTTGTAAAGTTCGCCTGGACACGCCCTACGCCTAGATTGCGCCTCGTTTACGAAACTAGGGCCCCCAGTGTCTATTGAATTCCAACAGAAGTACACGTGCTATTTAATGAGGCACTGATTAGTTCACCTGAACCAAATCTTATTTAACAAGGTTTAAGTATTTATTTGTTTCAAATACTTAAGGAGTGTATGTATTCAATATGAATTACTCCAATGTATTTGAAATGCTTATAATAAACCCAATTAAATAAAATGCATAAAGCTTATGTACTTGAAATAATAAACCCAATTCATTTCAGATTTTTAACCAGACATTTAGTTTTTGTTTTTTTCCGTTCAGCCTGCACTTACAGTAATATCTACAGTAACAATATTATAAACAGTCAGACCGGGGCGGTGTTTAGCTCAGTTGGTAGAGCACCCGCCCCATGTGTTGAGGCTATAGTCTTCGCTGCAGGCGGCCCCGGTTTGAGTCCCGCATCGGACGGCCCTATCCTGCATGTCATTCCCCCCATCTCTGTTTCCCATTTCCTGTCACACTCTCAACTGTCCTATCAAATAAAGGGGGTCATCCCTATGTTCCCTCATTTCTAACTTTTGTCGTCACTGAAAATTAGGCCCTATGTTCCCTCAGCCCTATGTTCCCTCATTTCTAACTTTTGTTGTCACTGAAAATTAGGCCCTATTCCCACAGCCCTTTGGTCCCACCATTGGTTAGGTTTAGGCAATGAAGAAAAGAGTTGGTTAAGTTTAGTAAAAAGACCAGGTAGAGGCTAGACAGGCCAGATAGGTAGAGAGAGTCCAGAGGGAACATAGGCTGAGGGAACATAGGGCTGAGGGAACATAGGCACGCTCCCAAATAAAGGCATGAAAAGCCATAAAATATACACTTAAAAAAAAACAAAAAAACAGTCAGACCGGCTTGTTTAACATTTTATTTATTAGGCTTTTCAAGGCATGTGACGAGTTAGGGCACTGAAAAAACACATCACCCTAATCCATCTCCATTCAGCATGATACAAAGTCATAAAAGAGGAGCTACCGAGACACAGACCCAAGAAGAAAAACAAACACCAAAAGGAAATGTCCTTATTTCAGCGTGCAAAACATACACACAAAAACGTATTCAGAGCAGAACCGGGAGCACCGGGTCGATTGATACACTTTTCAGTTAAATGTCTTTTTCAAAGATGACGTTATGTACACAAACATTTTTATCATGTGATCAACAACTCACATGTGTATTCTCTTAGTTACAAGTGTAATTTAACACATATGTTGGATGATCGCGCTGTTTCCTAACTTTGAACCTAAGTTGACATTAGTCTCAAACGCCCCACCTATGCGGGTCGTTTGAAACACATAGGAGGGACGGTTGAAACAGCATGTTTTAAACAGAAACTACTAACCTTACTCTCGTTTTTATGAAGCATATCAGACAACATACTAGTGTACTCGTCATTGCCAAAATTTCACATAATTTCTCACAATATAAATAGGTCAAAAAAAAAATTTTTGTCCTGTGCGTAATTGTCAAGATCTGCATTTCCATTAAACTCACCTTTTTTCTTTTGTATGAGTTGTTGGATGACTGCATTTTCATTTCATTTACTTATTTCCCTGTCCTAAGGCATGTTTATGGATACACAGTTGAACATATTGTCATTTTACCCTCGGCATTTTTCCCTCACTTTGCTGAATATCTGTTGATTCATGTCATAAACACATTTTGTTCATTAAAAATATGTGGTGTTTATTAAAAATACATGTTGTTCATTCAAATCAGTTGTTGTTCATTGCAAAACAGTTATTTATTCAGTGATTTATACAGATATTGATCGCGCAATGTGACCACAATTACTACGCACGGTGGCGTGAGTAGGGTTGCCACCCGTCCCGTAAAATACGGAATCGTCCTTTATTTGGCAAGAAAATGTTGCGTCCCGTATTGAACCGATACGGGACGCGATTTGTTACGTATTTTCATAATGTCCAACACTGTCTCACACTGTACACTAAATAAATAAAATAAATACTAAATAAATACTACAGCTAGTAAAATTGTTGTGGCGGGACCTACCCAGGACACAACACCGCACACACCCCTCTTCTCAGGTCCTCTGTGTGTCTGTGACGGGGCTGTCTGCGTGTGGCGCTGTCACGGTTGCCTAGAGACAGACAACACACACCGGCGCTGCTCAACACCCGCGCCTTTTAAAAATGGCTTCTGCACCCGGGACTCCACCACGTCCTCAAAAACGAAAACGCCTACAAAAATACAGACGTGAGTGGGAAGAGGCACATCCTTGGCTGGACAGCGTCAGTGGAGATGCCTTCAAAGCAAACTGTACAGTCTGTCGGCGGGCATTTTCAGTGGCGCACGGTGGGCTGTCTGATGTCAGGCAGCACTCATCAGGGGAGCAACACAGCAGATACCTAAGAGCACAGAAGACCCAAGCCTCAGTGTCACAGTTTTTTTTTACCCCAGTCGTCTCCTGAGATTGATGCGGTAAGGGAGATTATGTTATAAATAATATTATGAAGTTATATTACGTTAAAAAGAATGACAGGGAGTTGAGCCACAATTACAAATCCAGCTCTCACTAAATCTCAGCTCCTCACTCACACAGACAGACCCCTGTCTTCTGCTGTGTTCGATTGCACCCGGAACTCGGAAAGATCCGAGTTGGACTTCCGAGGTAAATGGGTTTCATTGCACAACCTCGGAAAACATGCCACAGTAAGGTGATGTTTGTTTGGATGTCTTTCGAGTAGGCTGTTTAAAATTATTCTGGGGAAGTACAGGGAGAGAGAGAGAGAGAAACGTCATATGCTCCTATGACATCTGACTGCAAGCCGCGCAGCAGGTGTCAACTCTACGCGCCTTTTCCAATAACTTTCCCCCTCATCCCCAACAACATCATTTTATCCAATCTTACTGTTTTCAGATCAACACAGGCCTAATGAAAAAGACAGAGCGGATGTGGGATGTAAAAAAAACAAAAAACAAAAAGCAGGCCAGTGTTAAACAGACTGTACACCTGTAAATGTCACAGTGGGGATTTCACACCCTCTGATTTAAAAAGGAAAAAACAAAAACCATGTAAATCTGAAATTAATAACAAAGCAAAGTGTTCCACTCAAAGTAGGCTACATAGGTACATATTTGGCTTTTACCTGAGCTGACGTACGGTGGAGAAAAAAAAAAAAAGTCCGGTCGTGTCTTTGTTTACCCTCCTGAGTGGGTCACGTGTTTTTATTGTTGTGTGACTGGTTCTGTGAGAGCAGTTGACCACATGTCTGTCTGTCTGTCTGTCTGTCTGTCTGTCTATATCTAATATCTTGCTTTATGTTGGCTCACAGGTAGGCTATGCTTTGCTGCTGTCAAAACCATCCATCAGAAAGTCGATTTTAAACATGGGTATAGAATGGCATACTCGTGCATATGGATGAGCACACATTTCGCCGGTATCTTCAGGTGACCTGGGCGCAATTTGATTTTCTGCTGCAGAAGCTCAACCAACACATCCAGACAGTTCATGTTGGAGGCCGACCAGAAGTTCCCCTTCACCAGAAGCTTGCCATGTTTCTATAGGCAACCCGAACTCTTTTCAAGAGCTATCAGATAAATTCAATGTGTCACAATCAACAGCTCACCATGCCATTCTGGAGCACCATATCATATGCCATATCAAAATCCCGAGGCCCATCATCAGAGGCGGCGACTACCTGAACTGGAAAGGTTTTTACTCTGTTCTTCTTCAGGAGATAGTGAACGAGAAGGGAAAGTTTGAGGACATTTTTGTGACCACCAGGGGGGGTGCACAATGCACAGATGCTGCGCTCTTCACCATTTTACAGCACCTGGGCCCTCATTTATCAACCGTGCGTACGCACAGATCTGTGCGTAATGAGTGCGTAAGAACATTCCCACGCAAAGTATGGAATTTATCAACTTGTACTTGTGCTTAGGAACGTGCGTAAATTTAAGCACAACTCTGACCATGCGTACACACAAAATCTAGTGGTAGAACAGTGAAACTACAAATAGAACCCAGTGGAGGAGTCACAGTGTTCAGCATCATTCATCTTAAACTTCACACATGTTCCCTGTTTCCTAATTTAAAAAAAAATCTCAATTAGTAATTTAGCAGACATTTTGAATGGTTGGTGTGACAAGCTATAAAAGTACTCAGGTAGATTTGTGTCTTTATTATTCAATCAAAAAAAAAAAGGTTGCTTCAATCAAAAAATATATTTTCAATAAAAAAAAAACTTTTTTTCTTTGATTGAAAAAGGTTTTTTTTTATTTAAGTGAAGGTTTTTTTAATTGAAAATATATATTTTTTATTGCAGAATAAAGACACAAATCTACCTTCATATAAAAGACAGCTTTTTTATTTCACAGTGATCTTTCCTCTGACCCAACAGAATTAACAGCAGTTGTTACTTTCTCCTACGCAGCATTTTTTCTTTTGTCACACCTGCAGCATTTAGTGTTCCAAACAGTATTTTTTGGTTTGATTCAACTTCTCCTATAAGTACGTCAATCTCGGTATCAGAGAAACTCGTCTTCTCCGCCCTCTTTGCCATGATATTGGTGTGGGGAAAAAAATCCATTCACGCATTATTAAAGGGATTGTTGCTACCATATATAGTCAATTGGAGGCGTTTCTGAATGCAAATGACCCTAACCATGGTAGTTAGGAACAGGTGGGATTTATCATCACTGATTACTTACTAGTGTGCGTACGACCGGTGTCCGCACGTTTGATAAATACGGATTTTTTTGTACTTACACACATTCTAAATTTCATTCCTACGACAGAATTTAGAACCTTTTCTACGCACTGCTGATAAATGAGGGCCCTGGTAGGAGAAGATGGGAGAATACCAGCTGTGGGAATGTCTAGCCTTTTGTGATGACACCAAAACGTGACAACGGAGCCTTGTCAACAGGCAAGAAACCTACAGATAAGCTGGGGCAGAGTGATTGTGGAGCAGACCTTTGGCAGGAGGAAGTGTCGGTGGAGGAGCGTGCGAGACCTTCAAAATACACAGCTGGACATTGTTGTAATTATAATTGTGTCAGCTTGCACCCTACACAATCTGTGTGCAGACCCCACAGGCTGCCCAAGACGGGGTGATGAGAATGAATAGATTGCAACTAGGATGATGATGGCAACTTTTTTTTTCTTCTACCATTTCTTTTGACTTTTCTGAAAAAAGACATGTTAAGGAAGAAAAAATAGGCCAAAATCTCAAAATTATCAGTGCATGCAAAATGTTACAAGAAAATACTAATACCACTACAGTGCACAATTTCCATCATAGAATTAATGTCTTTTTTTTTTTTAGAATAAGAATAAGAATTAAAGCCGCAAGCGGCTATGACGGGCCCTCGCTCCACGCCACTCGGCGTCCCCGCTGCCCCCGGGCCGCTCTTCGAAAACCCCCGCGCGCAACCGGACGCGGGCGGCTGCGTCGAGGGCGGTCCCCTCGTCGAACACGTGACGTTTCGAGCAAAACGGACAACGTACGATGGAGTTATGGCAGGTTTACGGTTCGTCCACCAGGGGGCGGTAACGGGATATGGGCCGTTGCGTACGGGGTCGTGACCTCATCACACATGTGAAGTTTCGAGCCGATCGGACAATGTCGATGCAAAACGCGACATTTCCTGTGTCCACAAGGGGGCGTATTGAGCGAGCTAGCGTACGATCAAATGGAGGCGTAGAGGGCGGGCCCCTGATCATGTACTGAAATTTTGAAGTGACTACGACCAAGTATGTGGGCGTGGAAGGCAAACGTAATAGCATGGCGACTAAACGAGCAGTTGACCAACTTTGTCGCCCCCTAGCAGCCACGCCGTTTCACGTAGAGAAAAGCTTTTAATAGTGTTTGACCAGCTCGGTCTCCTGATGATCTGTAGCGAATATGAAGTCAATCGGGCAAAATCCGTGGGAGGTGGCAGTTCACGATGGAGCGCTATTCCTGTCGCCGCCACAAGGGGGCCATTAGCCGTAGCGTCATAGCGTTCACGAAATACCTTCACCAACTTGTTCGGCATGTTTTAGAAGTGGAATGAAGTTGATGGGGGCAACTATGTATTTTTAATGAATTTTAGCGCACTTCCTGTTACCACCGGGGGGCGCTATGAGTGACGTAGGAAAATAATATGTCGGATCGTTCAGGGTCACGCCATCATCATGTGCACCAAGTTTGAAGCTGCTGCGATCAAATCTGTGGGCGTGATAGCATTTAAACCTTCTTAGCTGAATTCGGGAACTCGGCCGTGCCCTAGTAGCCACGCCCTTTGACCTACACACCTGCGGAGCACAAGCCGTAATCAGCTCAGTCTGGAGATGTTCCGTGCCCAATTTGAAGTCAATCGGGCGAACTCCCTCGGAGGAGTTCGTTTTGCGTCAAAGAAATGCTAACCAAAATGGCCGACTTCCTGTTGGGTTTAGGGCGTGGCTCCAATTCAATTTTTGGTATGTTTGGGTATGATACACGTGTGTGTTGAGTTTTGTCTGTGTACGACAAAGTAAGCGAAATTTGTCTATGGAGAATTTCGGAAAAACTTCAAGGGGGCGCTATTGAGGCATTTAGCCACGCCCATGGGAAACGACTCTATCCGCTGAAAGAGCTCGCCATTCTTGACCCGTGGATGAAATTTCGTGAGGACACGACTTCGTTAAAGCCACGAAAAAGGCAAACGTAATTGGACGATAAAAAATCGCCAGTCGCCGCGGCGGCACACGGACGCCGTTCGTCGTATCTTCACAGCGTTCATAATGTAGCTTCAGCAACTGGTTCTGCATGTATTAGAAGTGGAATGAAGTTGATTGGGTGAAGTATGGATTTTTAACAAATTTTTGCGTACTTCCTGTTACCACCGGGGGGCGCTATGAGCCAGGCAGGAAGTCGATACATCAAAACGTTCAGGGAGGAGCCATCGTCATGTCCTTTGAATTTCAAGTGGCTACGACGAAGTATGTGCGTGTGAAAGGCAAACGAAATTTAAATTGGGATGATACACATTCGCCGCGGCGGCACACGGACGCCGTTGCTCGTAGGGTCAAAGCGTTCATGATGTAGCTTCACCATCCGGGTCTGCATGTACTAGAAGTGTAACGAAGTCGATTTGGTCAACTACGTATTTTTAACGAATTTTTGTACGTTTCCTGTGACCACCGGGGGGCGCTATGAGCGACGTCGGCAAATAATATGTCGGATCGTTCAGGGTCTCGCCATAGATTTTTGCACCAAGTTTGAAGCGTCTACGATCAAGTATGTGGGCATGAGAGCCATTCGTATTTACATGGCGAGCACCGAAACAGTCGCCAAACTTCGGGGGAAGCCAGAGGCCAACCCCTTTGAGCTACAGACCTGCGGAGCACAAGATAAGCTCAGCTAGGTCTGACGATGTTCTGAACCCAATTTGGAGCCGATCGGGCGTAATCCCTCGGAGGAGTTCGTTTTGCGTAAACGAAATTTGAACCAAAATGGCTGACTTCCTGTTGGGTTTTGGGCTTCGCCATAAGAGGATTTTTTGTTCATCTCGCATTGATAAATATGTCTGCCGACTTTGGTCCGCTTTCGTTAACGTCATTTTTTTCCCTATGGGTTTTTGAAAAGTTTGTAGGGGGCGCTATTTTGCCATTTGGCCCCGCCCATTTTTAACGACTTTAAAAAACAAAATTTTTGGGCCGTCCCCATGTGCATGGCAAATATCGTTCGTTTTACGGCATGTTCAGGCCTCCAAAAAGGCGATTTACTATGGGTAAGAATAATAATAATAATTAAAGCCGCAAGCGGCGATGGCGGGCCCTCGCTCGCCCATGCCACCGCGGGGCCTGAGGCATGTCGGGGCTGCAATGCTTCGTTCATCCACCAGGTGGCGCTAAGCAGTTGTGGGTGCGTTCAGGGGCGGCCCCTCATCACTCATGTGAAGTTTCGTGTAAATCGGACAAAGCATGAAGGAGTTATGAGCAGTTAATGGTTCATCCACTAGGGGGCAGTAATGGGATGCGTGCAGGTGTGTTCAGGGTCAGCCCCTCATCACACATGTGAAGTTTCGTGGAAATCGGACAATGTTGATGTAAAATATGCCACTTCCTGTTTCCACTAGGGGGCAACATGAGTGAGATCGCCTATGAGCATATGGAGACGTTGAGGTCGTGACCCTGGACCTGTGTACCAATTTTCATGATGATACGAGTTCAATAAAGCCATCCAAAGGGCAAACGTATTGTCATGGCGAGGAATGGTCGCCGCGTCGCCACACGGACGCCATTACTCGTAGCTTCACAGCGTTCATGATGGAGCTTCACCAAATGGTTCTGCATGTATTAGAAGTGGAATGAAGTTGATGGGGCAAAGTATGTACATTTTCCAAATTTTAGTCCACTTCCTGTTACCACCGGGGGGCGCTATGAGTTACGTGGGAAGTTAATATATCGGGACGTTCAGGGCGGAGCCATCATCATGTCCAGCAAGTTTGAAGTTGATTGGATGAAGTATGTGGGCGTGAGAGCCACTCGTATGGACATGGCGAGCACGCCAAAGTGAATTGAGCGCTGGCAGCCACGCCCTTTGACCTACGGACTCACGGAGCACAAGATAAGCTCAGCTAGGTATGACGATGTTGCGTACCTAATTTGAACTTGATCGGGCGAACGCTCTGGGAGGAGTTAATTTTAGGCGGGAAAAATCAAAACCAAAATGGCCGACTTCCTGTTGTGTTGAGGTCATGAGGTCAAGAGGATTTTTTGTATATCTGGGTATAATACATATGTGTACCGAATTTTGTGTGTGTATGACAAAGTAAGACGATGGCGATGCCATTGACACGTGTTTGTAGGGGGCGCTATTCAGCCATTTGGCCACGCCCATTTCCAACGACTTTAAAATATCAAATTTTTCGCGAGGCCTGATGTGCATGCCAAAATTCACGCGTTTTGGGGCATGTTGAGGCCCCCAAAAATGCGATTTTAGGGAGAATATAATAATAATAAACATAGCAATTACAATAGGGCTTTCGCTGGGCGACTTGCAGTCGCCGCTCGGGCCCTAAAAACATTACAATATCTGGGGTTTTTGCTGCCAGGTCTATGCAGTACTTGGTTACTTGCTTGCTTACTTGTTGTTACTCGTCGACTTGCACGTCGATTTATGTGGATGTCGAATTACAATAGGGACCTCCCTGGGTCGTTGACACAGGCTCGGGCCCTAATAAATTCATTAGAACTGTGTGGTACTGTAAGTAAGTATGTAATCTTGTCAGCACAATTTAGACAAGTCCAATGGATTCACAGCCCGACACCAATATTACTTGGCTAGGTCAAATAATGAAAGAGTTAGGATAAAGGCAAAAACTAGTGGCAAAAACCCTGTTTTTTCATTCACTGATAATTTTGAGATTTTGGCCTATTTTTCTTTCTTAACATGTCTTTTTCCGGAAAAGTCAAAAGAAATGGTAGAAAATCCACATTAAGGTGGTTATTTTACTTCATTTTGTCTCTTTTGTCTGTAGATTTCTCCTAAATTCACCACAAGTGAACATGCTATTGTGACACACTGTGCTGTGCCTGTTGTCTGACCCATGTCATGTCAGGTATCATTGTAAAGCTCTCTCTCTCCTGAACAATTATGTTGGCTCCAAAATTCCTCCGTATCCGCAACCAATCATAAAAGTACAATTTACATGGAATTTTACATGTACATGTTTTCTCAAAGTGAGTTTTTCCTCAGACTCTGAGCCCAAAATCTCCACTTCAGCAGCACTTACAGACACCAAACCTTCCAGTTTGATCCCTTTCTATATTCTGAAGGTTTTTACAGAGGGGTTTGTTGATATATCATTCATAGCCTGATTTATACAACATTTTACTCCTAAAAACATAGCGATATTTGAATTTTTAGGGCTGGTGACAGTATTTTCTCATTTACAGAGTGATAAAAAGAGATATCCAAAATCCCCTCTGTAAAAACTTCTGACTCTAGTATGTCAACTAAATAAAACAAGAATTTTGAAAGTAGCTTTATCCATTGTTCAGATTTCGGTTCTGGAAATGTATGCAAATTAGCGCATATTTAATGAGATATTGCCTCATTTACATATTTAAACATACAATTTGACAAAACTTGTAATACAAAAAATATTTGTCTTAATATAAGTGATAAACTTGCGAAGTTTCATGGTGATATCTGTTAGTTAAAATTTTTTTACCCGATTCACCTCTGGTGTCTCCCCAGGCTTCCTATCCATCTTGGACGCCATCTTGAAAATGACACCTTTCTAGTGGTCAAATTTTGGTAAACTTTTAGTATGTTATTAAGGTCATCTAATACTATAAAAAACAGCTGAGAAACCTTTTGTTAGAATTTTTTTAGGGTTAGGTGTTTTTTTTTCATATATGCACCCGCCTATTAAGTATGAGTAATTGCTTTCTTGATCACCCCTTTACTAAAAACACTGGTACAAAATAAAACATACCACTGCTGTTGCCTGTGGGCGCCCCATACGGGAGTCTCATGGCCCTGAGGAGCCATGATGGGCATAGGCGCTGATTAGGGTTGCCACCTTTGAGTTTTGAAAATAAGGGACACTTACGCCTGGGATCCACTGGCGTTCGTTTCGTCCGCCGCGACGCGGCTGCCAGTTCATTTTCTATGGGACGCGTCAAACCGTTAATGACGCGCCCGCAAAGCATTCTGGGTAGGCGGCGCGTCCGTTCGAGCAGTTGCGGCGCGTCCAAAAGTTGACCGGAGCTCAACTTTATGCAAATGAACGCGTCCGACGCAGGGTCACTGTCCAATGGGGAGCGAGATAGAAAACAGCTCGGGGGGGCGGGGGTCTGCTTGTCCACTGTCCGTTAACTCGCCGGTCTGTGTTCCCGCCTACCGAAGCGTCCGTTTTTTTGGAGGCGTCGCGTCCGGCAAGAAATCGCATTGACGCCAGTGGATCCTAGGCGTTAGGGGGGGGGGGTGACACGGGTCAAAACGCCACACTTTTCATCTAGGCCTATGTATTTTGTACATGTTCAATTTCTTATATTAACACATATTTTAAACTGGAATGGGGGCAGGTACAGTGCACCTTATTGAGGTTATCACTTGACGTAGCTAAGGCCGACGGGCTAGCCTACTTGTTTGATCCAAAACATAAAGTTGCAATATCCCACTTAAATATAATAGTCATACATATTAATGCCTATTTTTTGACTAATCTAACGATTAATTTTTGGTTGACGATTAGTCATTTACAAAAAAAAACACCTCTGAACACTTCTCTTATTTAAATTCTTCAGATACTCTTTCTGGTGTACATTCCTCTAAATCAGTGGTTCTCCCCCCCCCCCTCCCTTGCTTTTGTCAAAGACAAGCCTTTTTATTCTATTTTGTGCCATCCTTATTTTGTCTTTATGTAAATTTTCCTTTGTTGTGTCATCATTGTTATCACGTCCCTATAAGCAGGTAGGTTGTATGTAGGTTTTTGTTCCTATTGATTTTGATGATTTCGATTATCCAATTGGATGTGTTATTGGAATTTTAAAATATCAATATGCACAAATCTAATTTTGATAACCTCACAACGTCAGAACAGACAAAGCTCTGTGGACCCCCTGACATCTCTGACGCCCCCCTGAGGGGGGCCCGGACCCAAGGTTGGGAACCGCTCTAAATAATCTTTTTTTTTGGAGGGGAAAACTATCAGTTTGCTTTAACCTGGAAAATAGACAGATGAGTGCACACTGAAATATTAACACAGTGATTTTGAATAGGCACATTTATTTAGTATAGTCATGGAGCAGAGCAGTGTTTCCTCTAGGATTTTTTTTTTAAGCCGGGGGTGCAGGACATCACCCTCACTTACGATCTGCTGCTGTGCTGCGTCCGGGTAAATTCACAAGCAAGTATTTTCTGGTCTTGAAACATTACTAAAGAGGCGACTGCTGCTAACATAAATAAGAATAAATAAAACACAAATAAAAATAAATTAAATTAAATTACTTTCAAGATATCAAAAATAAATAAAATTAAATTACTTTCAAGATATCAAAAATGTTTTCTGTGGAGATGCTGCAACATGGAAGACGTGCTGCTGTGGTATGCAAGGGCCGTGTTACAACTAGAGTGCCTATAGAGAGACATTTTCTGTCTTTTTGTCGCCTTTTTCTCCCTCAGTCAAACACCCACGTCCGCCCCCCCGTTAAGGTTTCTACCGAATCAACGGTCTCACCGCAACAGATGGTTCACGTCATGATAACTTCAGTATACTTCAGCCGCCGCCGCCCCCCTCCCCATCTCCGCCGTCATCCGCGGCGAATGGCCGCGCGCGGGGGGGGGGGGGCGTGCACGGTTACGTTCATAGGTTACGTTACGGCGCACGTTGTGCCACATTGAAAGTCCGTGCGGCCGCTTGAACTACAATTAAATTAACGATTCCTCGAGGCAGAAAAAAATCCTCGGACCATTTTTTGTAATCGAGGTACTCGAATTACTCGAGGAATCGTTTCAGCCCTATCTTATACTGTTAAAAAAGATGTGCTTTTGCCTCACCAGTCCAAGAGAAAATATTTATCTCATGAGGACATCTCCAAACACACGAGAAAACATCAGGATTCATTATCTATGCAGAAAACTGGACAAAGTCCATCAAAAGACCCAAACTTCTGGGCAGAATTGTGCACAGTTTTGGGTGTACCAAACACATCCACAAATAGGTATCGACTGAAGAGAGCACACATCAGAAGTACAAAGGTATGGCATGTCTGTCTGTCTGTCTGTCTGTCGGTCTATTATTATTATTATTTTTTTTGGCTTTTTGCCTTTATTTGATAGTGATGACAGTAGAGATAGACAGGAAATGGGGAGGCAGAGAGAGGGGGAATGACACGCAGGAAAGGTCTGCCCGACGCGGGATTCGAACCGGGGACGCCTGCGGCGAGGACTGTAGCCTCTACATGGGGCGGCCGCTCTACCCACTGCGCCACGCACCGCCCCGTCTAGGTCTATTATTAAACTGTTTGTAACATTCCAAACGCTCAATCTATTGCTGTTCTTGTTGGGTCATCATATATAGTCTCTGTAATATGTTGTTTGTTGTTGTACTAACAGGCTTCAGGTGGAGATACAGCACAGTCTGACACTGCTGTGGGCAATAATGATGTACCAGAACTCGTTCCAGAGGAGGAAGATGAGCAGGAGATATGCAATGTCCAAAATAATAAGGACATAACAGGAGAGGATGCACTGGCCAAAGACTTAGAAGAGTGTGAAGGTGCACAGCGTGAGTGTTGTTCAGAATGATGACATTGAAAAGGAGGAAGAAGTAAAGGATGAAGAAGTAAAGGATGAAGAATTTGAGAAAGAGGATGGAAATAAAGAAGAATCAAAGGTGGTGAAAATGGTTCAAGAAGATGAAGATGCACCACAGCTGGAAACTGCACAAGAAGAACAAGACACACAAGAGATGGAAGTTTTTCAAAAGGAAGAAGATACCAAGCAACATACAGTGAAGAAGGACTTAATACAAGAACAAGAGCAAAACGGTTTAAAAGAGGGGGTGACCAATGCCCAGCCAGAGGAATATGTAAGGAATTACAAAGTTATTATACACATTACATACATACATATTTATCCTTCTGTATAGTGATAATATAGTGTACAGCTTTTCAAGACCATTGCAAATGTTAAACCTAAATTATTACATAATAAAATGTGGCTAAGAACAAACAAAATATAGTTTCCTAAATTAATACTTTTGCCCTGCAGGTCCAAGATGAACACAGTGACAGTTGGTGTGATAAAGACGATGTCAGTCATGACAAAGGAGGAGGAGATGACGAAGAGGAATTCTTTATACAGAATCTTCCTGCACCACCTTCCTTTTTTTTTCATTCCTCGCATTGCTTGGACAAAACTACGGAACAATCAAAGGAAGGACCACATCAAGGGCCTGCAATGGACCAACATCATTTCAGCCGGTATTCGCAAAATCCATCCACATTGCAGTTTTGCTTTTTTAGGACACAGGGTCAAAGTTCATGGTTCAACAAGGAATTCACCTCTTTTTAAATGCTCTGCCCAATGCTTGTTCAGTGACTGCCCAGTAGAAGTTGATGTTATTGTGTACAATGAGACCACACTTAAAGCACACGTGTCTTTCAGAGGCCAAATAGTAGTGCACAGTAAAACAGAGCTGCAAGCCCGACCTGTAAGAGCAGACAAACAAAAAAAAGATACACAAGCGACTTCAAAACAGTCTTCCAAGGGCAGTATATCCGGAAAATTTGGAACAACTTGAGGAATCGGTGTTTAGATCAGGATGTAGAGATGAAGCACCGTCATCAGGAGTTCTTAAAGGACAATTCCAGGCGAATTCAACTCGGGGGTGTATTTTCATATCATTTTAGGTCTAAAAGAAGGAATCTGAAGATTTTCAGTTTAATTGCTCCTGTTTTGCGGTAGTTGCGTCCGTCCCCGCATCGCCACGGCAGCAATGAATGGGAGCGGATGTAAGTTCCGCTGTTTAGGCTGTTTACATCCCTCAAAGCCGCAATTTTTTTCCACAGACAGCGTCAGATGGCTACTCAAACATGCACCGAGAAGTTTATTTACTTCAAGCAAGCCGACATGTTTGTAAAACTAGATCTAATTCAAAGTCTCCCGGAGTCTCGCACGAGCCCGAAGTTGCAGTGCTGGTGTGTTCAGGCGCAGTAGGAGCTACCGCTTGTGTCATAAACACAGGAATATCAACTCTTTACTTGCTTGAAGTGTACATTTTTTTTCCACAGACAGCGTCAGGTGGCTACTCAAACATGCGCCGAGAAGTTTTTTTTACTTGAAGCAAGTAAAGAGTTGATATTCCTGTGTTTATGACACAAACGGTAGCTTTTCCCACTGCATGTGAACACACCGAGCACGGCAACTGGGTCTCGCGCGAGACTCCGGGAGACTTTGAATTAGATCTAGTTTTACAAACATGTCGGCTTGCTTGAAGTAAATAAACTTCTCGGTGCATGTTTGAGTAGCCATCTGACGCTGTCTGTGGAAAAAAAATTGCGGCTTTGAGGGCTGGAAACAGCCTAAACAGCGGAAGTTACATCCACTCCCATTCATTGCTGCCGTGGGGATGCGGGGACATACGCAACTACCGCAAAACAGGAGCGATTAAACTGAAAATCTTCAGATTCCTTCTTTTAGACCTAAAATTATAAGAAAATACACCCCTGAGTTGAATTGGCCTGGAATTGTCCTTTAAATCAATTTCCTATGGACAAAGGATGAAAGATAGGAAACATAAAAATGAAACTCTGAGTCTCCAGAAATTGGTTGAAGAAAAACAAGACGAACCTGATAAAGTGCTTCAGAAAGTTTTACTCCATCCAAAGGGTGTTATGCTTTGGTCGGAGAGAAGCATCACCATTTTCCACAAGCGTTCCAAAGAGGACATTGTGTAACTGGATGCAACTGGAAGCATTCTTAAAAGATCAAAGCACAGCGAGGGTCCTTTCTATGTCTATGAGCTGGTGGTCAGGAACCCCAAAAAGGGTTCCTCTCCTTTTCCTGTTGCGACATATGTCAGCTCAGACCACACAACAGCCTCAGTTCTTTATTTTCTTAATGCGTTCCAGACAGATCATGCAAAACAATATGGACAAAAGAACACCAGTCCACTCATGGTGATATGCGATGGCTCCATGGTGTGTGTGTGTGTGTGTGTGTGTGTGTGTGTGTGTGTGTGTGGTGTATCTTTGTGTGAGTATGTGGTGTTCAATTTACTTTGAAGGTGATTTTAACTGATATATTTACTAATACTAACTAATATATATATATATATATATTTTTTTTAGGACATCTTCAGTCCATCACCCTTTCAGCAACATTTCATGGATGTCATACACAAAGAAGGGGACCCTAATGTGTATCACTCTGAGACATTTATCTCATCCTTGGCAGATTACTTCTTGCCCCAGGCAGCTCTTTGGACTAGTATGATGCTGGGTCAGTTACACCTTCTTTTTTTTTTGTTTGAAAGAGACAAATTAATTACTTAAAAATATGTATGGTTTTAAAACGTCAATTTGAAATTACTGTGCACTTTGCACTGGCAATCTTGCAATCTATTTGTCTGATTGTCATGAAATTAAGTATGTAAATTCAAGGGTCATAACCTTTGCCATATATAGTAACCGTTAGTGTAAACATCATGCCAAACTGTCCCCGACAAACAAACAAATCGTGGATTGCTGTGGTGACTCCTCCTCAATCCTAACCATCACACCGCCTTTCCTCGCACCAACTTTGGTCAAAATCAATATATCAATGTATACAATCTGTATTGTTGAGACATTTGTTAACCACATTTGTAATACACTGAGGATTAACCCATTCAATTCTGATTGAGTAGAGATGTGTCCTTTAACTATGTCCAAAAAAGATCTAAAAATAATGTCTTACATCTTCAGGTGACCTCGGCAGGCATGGTGAAGGGCTCCCCTATCAGCTGTTTTCAAAGAAATTTGCTAAGATATCAGGGAAAAAAAGCCAGGTGAAGTATAATTTGAGTGAATATTTGAAATTTCTTGAAGAGTACTTTACTTATCACAGCTAATAAAGTATAGTAAAGCCATTGATTTGACACAGTAATTGTTGTTTTGTTGTTACTCAACAAACTTACTTTGTTGGTACTCAATTACACTGAATTCCTTTCAACATGGTATTCCTGTGACCCCAAGGGACTTTGCAATTGTAATGGATGCTGTTCCTAACTCTATTAAGAGGTGCTGGTAAACCAGTTTGTCCTCCTTTAGATCCCATACTAACACCAGTGAGGCATATGTGTTTTTCTGTTAAAACTAAAAAAAGGAATTATCTAATAAGATCACTGTTTCAAACTGATATTACCATGACTCCATCTGTTGTTCAGTACTGGTCTAATATTGTGCATGGACTGAACTGGATCCAAATATGGAACCTTCCATACAAATACCTAATTACAAATAAAGTGAGAGAAGTGTCTTACAAACTAATTCATAGATATTACCCTGCCAAACATTATTTGTTAAAATTTAAGAAAGATCTATGTGTGAATTGTTCTCTGTGTGAGTCTGAACCTGAAACTGTGATGCACCTGTTTTGGAACTGTAACTATACTGCCATCTACTGGAAAGAAGTAATGCCTTACATCACATTGAAGATTGACTCAGACTTTTCTTTAGATTGGAACAATGTACTTTTTGGTGTCCACGATGTCAAAAGTAAGAAACAGAAAGAACTGTATGTCATAAACTTGATAATAATATTAGGGAAATATCACATACACAAAGCTAAATTTAGTCACTCTAAACCCTGTTTTGTGGCATTCCAAAGGGAAACGGAACAGTACATGCTAAGTATCTGTGACTCGAATAATAAGAAAGCTATGAAAACATATGATTTGTGCTCTTTATTCTCTGTATTTATTTAATAGCCTACCCCCTGGCTGTTGTTCAATTGTTTGTTTGAAGATACATTAATAATAACTGCCTTTGTATTGATTATATATTATATTCTGTCAATAAAGATTTATTGAAAAAAACAAAACAAAAAAAAACAAATGCAGGGAGGTTTACAAATTAAAAGCACTTTGTAAATACAGGTCCAACAGTTTATATGAATGTAACAAGCCCCAAATGTGTATTTGATGAAGATTGCAAATACTTTAACATTCATGTATTTGTGATTTTTTTTTTTAGATTTGTGTGTGCATTGGAAATATGTTTATGAATCTTATTTTTTATATGTGGATATTTTTTACTTACATATGAAATGAAACATATTTGTGTGTGCATTGAAAATGTATTTGTGTTTTCAGTCACATGTATATATAAATCCCCAAATACATTTGTGAATCTTTTTTGTGCATTTATGAATTTCTGTGTGCATTTATTCATTATGAGACTGTTCTAGCTCCACACGTGGTGCTGGTACTACTCCAGTTGATGAGGGGCAGCTGTCTGCTGTCTGCTGCCTGTGTTGTCAGAGAGCAGCCCACGTGAATGTGCCGTAGTCAGTACCGGTACCGGTACCGGTACAATGCAATCATCGTTGCTGGTACTGAGCAAAGTGTGTTTTCTGTGTCAGCGGAGCTCTGGAGGGGAGGCTGGCCGGCTGTGTGGCACAGCATGAGCACTAATATAATAATAAAAAAATATAATTCAAACAACTCCTTAAATATATCTATCATGTCTGACATTTGTTACAAACAAATCCCGTGAAAATAGCTTGACAGTTGAGCGAATTATGATCACTTTTACATCATACCTCTATGAAAGTCAGTATCTACAGTATGTATGGAAGTAATGCACTGTAGGAGTGAGTAGTCCTGTTCCAAGATGGCCGCCCTGTAGGCACGTCGGTCTATGTAGATGAACAATGTTCTTCTTTATTGCATCAATTTGATCACTTACTGGTTGAATTGTTGATCACACATTTTAAAGAACCAAGTGTAAATGGTCTTTGACAAAAATGTTTTTTATTTTAAGTTTAATCTGTTTAAACTGTGACATTAAGACTGTACTATAACACTGCAGCACTTTGTCAGTGTGTCTGTCTGCTTTGTAACTCTGTGGCCTCCTGCCTCTGTCTGCTGCAGCTGCACCAACAGGAGCCCAGGTAAGAGTAGAAAACAGTAGAATACACAGAGGTGAATAGTAGAAGTAGAGTGTAGTGAATAATAGAAACGAGTAGAGAAAAATACTGAAACAGGGAAACGGGTCTTTCCTTGTGAGTGTGTTTGTGTGTGAAATGTGTGTTTGTGTTGTCAAGTGTTACCTTATTGCTCTGTACACTGACTGTTTGTGCGTCCGGCCTCGGTAGGAGTCTGGTCTGAAGGTGAATCACCCAGCATCCTTTGCGGTGCGTCTGAATGGGGCGCAGGGGAAGATGGAGGCCAAAGTCCACAGCCCCTCTGGTGCTCTGGAGGAGTGTGTCGTCACCGAGCTGGAGAGAGGTCTGTGTTTCTTGAGAGGGTTTATAAGATGAAAAAAAAACTACATTTATCTGCAACACATCCCTCCGCCTGTCCTCCAGACAAGTACGCGATTTATCCGCTTCATCCCCCGAGAGAACGGCGTCCACACCATCGATGTCAAGTTCAACGGCTCCCACATCCCAGGGAGTCCTTTCCAGGTCCGAGTCGGGGAACCAGGACAGACTGGAGAGCCCGGTCTGGTCACAGCATACGGAGCCAGACTGGAGAGAGGCACCACAGGTGGGTTACATGTCTGATTACCTATCCGACCTTTGGCCTTTTTACTCATGACTAGTTGAAATGCCGGCACCATCAAAATAACAATGTTGAAAAGTGTTTTACAACACAATAGGTCACACAACAGCATCATAAAGAAACATGACAATCCACATAGGCCTTGTCCATTTCCAAAAATGTACAAACAAACTTGAGGCTACAACATTAATTTCATTATTGATTAATTCATCAATTAATGGATTTGCTTGTAAAAAGATACTGAAAACCAGTGACAGGACAAGACAACAAAACTTGTCGATTCTCTGCGCTCCTGCAGTTACCCAGTCGGAGTTCATCATCAACAACACTAAGGCGGGCCCCGGGGCCTTGGCTGTGACTATAGTGAAGATGGACTGCCAGGAGGTTTCAGAGGGCTACAAGGTGCAGTACACTCCCATGGCGCCTGGAAACTACCTGATCAGCATCAAATATGGAGGACCAAACCACATCACAGGCAGCCCCTTCAAGGCTAAAGTCACAGGTAACATGGGGAACATCACCCCTCAAAACTCACCTGAACTTTCACTCACTCTGTTATTTCACCACGTACAAACTTCATATTCTTATATTTCTACAGCATATTTGTATAACTATTCATTTTCCTCAAATTTAGAAAAAATATTCACTCTAATGAGTTCTTCTTCATCAAATAGAAGAATGACGACTGGGCAGGAAGTCTACTCCAGCACCTACTCTGTACCATTACTTAGATCAGTAACTAAAGCAGAAGCAGAGGCAGGCTTAACTTTCATGTGGACTAATTTCACATAAATCTTTTTTTTTCTCCTGCTTTTTTAAACATTTTAAACCACCACTGGAAGAATTATTCCAGTGGGGTGGGAGGGTGGGTGGGTTCCACTCTAAAAGGAACCGACTTACAACGGACTGGCCACCTCCCTCGGGTCTGGTGGCAGCCCAAAGTACGCAATAATTAATGTGATGGAGAGAGGTAAGAATAATTAAAACTGAGAATGAAATAATTAAATCCAATATTTTAAGAATAAAACAAACAAAATAAACCCAAATCAGGGAAGGAAGGGAAAAAGAACAGAAAAGAGAAAGAATGATTAATTAATTGATACCCCTCCAGTCCCGCCCTCCTCCCACCGTGGAGGTCTTGGCCCCCGGGGCATGCTGGGGGTCTAAAACAATGTTACCCCCTATTCTTTCTTACGAGACTATTCTACTTCTTCCTGTCTCTCATCTGTCTCCTCCCCCTTGTCTCCACCTCCATCTCATGCTTCCATCGCATTCTCTCATTCCCTCTGTACATTTCTCTGCAATCTTACACAAGAAGTCATTCACACACGTGCACACACACACACACACACACACACACACACACACACACACACACACACACACACACACACACACACACACACACATACATGCACACGTACATACACACTATCACAAGAGAAAAATAGCCTAAACCTTTACCTACCTTTTATTCTTTATTTTCGCATTCTATTTGTATTTATTTCTTCATGATATATGTCCTCCTTCTTTTCTTTTCTTCTTTCATTTTATTATGAAGTTTAGTGTGTGTGTGTCTTGTTTTGTTCTTGTCTCTTTTCTGTTTGCCTACTTGAAGTCTTGTTGGTATTTACTTGACAAAATGTAAAGGGTTTCTTCCTTTTCATGTGTGAATCCTGTGAAAGCAAAGCCTTTTTATTTTGATTTACAGTCAACATGTTGTTCATTTCTCGTAGCGTGAATGGATGTTGGACTGATCTGTGTGACCCTCCCTGTTTATGTGAACTGTGTGTGTGAGAGTGTGTGCGTGTGTGTGTGTGTGAAGTGTATGTTGGTTGGTTTCACTATAACAGTACGAATGAAAACTTTATCTGTGAGTTGAAATGCTTAGAAATATAAACTAGATGAGAATACATCCATCTTTTTGTATATTGAAATAAAGACAAACACTGATTAACCATGATAATGAACTGCTTTGATATTTTTGTGTTACAATCCATACATACTGGTGTCCCACAGAAAAATGGCCTTTGTTGTTGTCATGCAAGAGTTTTCAAATCTAGATATGCCAGCAGGATACTTTGTGTTTGTGTACAGACATTTAAAGTAGTCCTTCTCAAAGGTGAGTACAAGTCCAAGTTCCAAGTTACTGTAGCCTGTTAAAAGAGGGCTATAGTGCATGTAAGATGGTCAATTTGTAATTTTGGACTTAAAACTCACACTGGTGTTTAATGTGTCTTGTGGTGAGGGTAACAAATTTCTGTAGGAATACTGTTTGATCTATAAAAGTTTGGTTAGTCTAGTCCAAATAGTCTCTGAGTAACTTAGAAAAATGTGTTGCAACTGTCCCCAGTCTCCCCTACTTAGAGACTACCGGTATTTGGACTAGGCCAAAGGCTTAACAAACTTTTATAGATGGCTACATGTGTTTGTTAATTAGCCATACCATTAAAAGATGGTTACATATGATCCTATCACAGAGACAGAGGTTTTCATTCATAGGCTGGATCAGGATTGCACTTTGCTTTGAACAACTGGAATAAAATTAAGACGGATTACGTGAAAAAAGTAAGAGTGTTATAAGTATGAAAAGCCTCTGTGGAGTTATCAACATCCTGTATTAAATCATGAATGCTGTGCAGTGAAGACGCTAGCTTCCTCCTTGTTGATCTTCTGGAGGGATCTGGAAAGGGGAGCAGCAGCAGACGAGGACAGGACAGTGCTGCACTCTCGTAGAGTCTGTGGTGACCTGGAGTATTCCACTCTCAGAGAATCCATGAGGAGCCAAAAACGCTGACAGACCTGAGAGACACATGTGAAAGGCAGAAAATTACAGTGCATAAATAACACACGACACAAACTAAAATACAAGTTATGATACTTTTCCATCAGAAATCACAAGAAGACTCTTACCTGCTTTATTTTTGCACAAGTTCCCTCCTGCGTCTCAATGTTTCCTTGGGTTGGAGTTGGTTACTTTGGTTTCTCCACAACAGGCTGGGCAGTTAGTAAACAGAAACATCAGCTGGCTTTGGCACACAGTGAACTTGTCAGCAGCCCTGAAAAACTAAAATTACCTATTAACTCTGCCTCTGCAGGATTTTTTGCCTGAGCGAATATTTGTTCAATCGCCCATTTGCAACGACTTAATATGTAAACTCGTTGCCAGCGAAAAAAATAAAAGGCCCGGTGTGAAATATGCACCTTTAATGTACTGCAATGCTCAGAGACAGACCTTGAATGTAAACAGTAAACTGGTAAATCCGGCGCACTCAAAGAACAGGAAGTGGGATGTCTTTCGGACTGTCAATCACTCAAAAATTATTTGGGATCCTAAAGCTAAGCCAAAGGGTCTTTTGGGGGGGCATTTGAACATAAGAAGTATTAAATCTAAAAGTGACCAAGTGCACCATCTTTTATTGGATTCTAATTTGGACTTCCTCTGTTTATCTGAGACTTGGTTGCACAAAAACACTCCATCTGCAGCATTAAAAGTCCCTGGTTTTAACTTTTACAGGAGAGATAGAGTGGGCTCAAAGGGGGGAGGAGTTATGATTTATGTGAAAGACAGAATCCAGTGTAATGAAATCCATTGGTCAAACTGTGAGGAATTGGAATGTATTGGTCTAAACATAATTTTGTCACCACAGATGTCCTTTACTCTTATTGTAATTTACCGGCCTCCCTCTTCAAATATTAGTTTCTATGAGAAATTTGAGAAATTATTAAAAGAATGTAATTTCAACAAAGAAGTAATTATTATGGGAGATTTTAACATCAACTGGGGGGAAAAATCCTCTAGAAAGAACCTCAAACAGATAACTGATAAATTTGATCTCATGCAACTGATTAATGGGCCCACAAGAATAACTAATTCCACTAGCACTCAAATTGATTTAATATTTAGTAACAGACCTGAGAGAATTTTAAAATCCTATAATATGGTAACTGGTCTCTCTGACCACAATTTGACACTGGTAGCCAGAAAACTAAGCAATAAGCGGTTTAGCCCTAGGGCCAAGGAATATGAATATTTTGGAATCCCCAAAAACAAACAGGAGAACTTTAAAAGTGCTGTTCAACAGATTGAGTGGGATGATCTACTGTTGGGCATAGACCATGAAGAAGATACTCAAATATTCTCAAATAAACTAGAGAGCATTATTAAAGATTTTAACTGCAAATTTAGGTGCAAAAATAACAAAAACACTGTCCCTTGGATAAATGCAGATATTTTAAAACTAATGAAAGAACGGGATTCTGTTCTAAAAACCGCAATAAAAACTAAGTTGAGTCATGACAGACAACACTTTGCTAGTTTAAGGAACAAAGTGGTAAAGAAACTAAGAAAAGCGAAGGCAGATTTTTTCTTGACCATAATAGAAAAGGCAAGAGGTAACTCTAAAATGATCTGGAACCAGCTAAAAAAATTAACAGGGCATCAAAACAAAGAGAGGAAACAGCTCGAACTCAAAATAAATGGAATACTCACAAACGATCCTGTAGAAGTAGCAGAAGCTTTTAACCACCACTTTATTGATTCTGTGGCCACTATTGCACAGTGTTTTTCACCTGAGTACACTAATGTTTGTCCAGTTAATACAATGGAACCTGCTTTCAGCATAAGAAATGTCACTGAATCAGAGGTTGCCAGAATGATTCGATCTCTGAATCCATCTAGAGCAAAAGATATATTTGGTATGGATGCAGTTATGCTCAAAGAGCTCAGTACAACACTAACTAATCTTATCACCAAAATTATTAACCTCTCGATTTCTCAGGGATTGTTTCCGAGTGTTTGGAAGTCAGCTGTTGTTGTCCCAATATTTAAATGTGGAGATCCTGTTTCAACCTGCAATTACAGACCGATCAGTATTCTACCTACAGTGTCAAAGGTTGCAGAGAAAGTAGTAGCTGAACAAATCACCTGCCATCTTAACAATAGCTCCTTTACTCTGCACCCAATGCAATTCGGCTTCAGAGCTAACTATTCAACTGAAACTGCCAACTGTTTTTTAATAGAAAAAATCAAATCTCTGTTGGATAAAGGTGGTGTAGTTGGAGCCGTGTTAATTCCTTGACTTCAAGAAGGCATTTGATACTGTTAATCATAGAATTCTCATGTCAAAATTGGCCAGTTTTAATTTCTGTTCAGATACACTTATGTGGATAGAATCATATTTGTCAAATCGATCTCAGTCTGTTCAGGTACAGAATCATAAATCAGCTACCCTTCGTCTGTCCACAGGAGTCCCACAAGGATCCATATTGGGCCCTTTGCTATTTACACTATATATCAATGACTTACCATATGTATGTCCTGACACCAACATCCAAATGTATGCCGATGACACGGTAATTTATGTACATGGTAGCAGCATGACACAGGTTGCTGATAAACTCACAAACTCTATGACTCATGTAACAGCGTGGTTAAAGCAATGCTGTTTGCAGCTGAATGTGTCTAAAACAGTATGTATGTTTTTTACCAAGAAGAACAGTCCTAGTGTCGAGCCGGATATCTTTGTTTCAGGGGAGAGGTTACAGGTCGTATCTGAATACAAGTATCTTGGTGTTTTGGTTGACTCTAAACTTTCTTTCAAGGCTCAGGTGAAAAAGGTCTGTAACCGGGTCAAATTCAATCTCTCAAACTTTAGGTTCATTCGAGATTATATGTCAACAGAGGCGGCTAAGATGTATATGCATTCCATGGTTTTTTCCCATATCATCTACTGTTTAAATACCTGGTCACAGGCTAGTAACACTTCTCTAAAACCAATAGAATCTTTATAAACGAACAGTTAAAATCCTTGACAAGAAACCGGTACATTCTCATCATTGTCCAATATTAAGAAAATATAATCTGTTGAGTTGGGACAATTTGATTAAATATGTAAATGCCTGTCTTATGCACAAGATTATATATGGTTCCACCACGCCTCCGCTTAGACAGTTCGTCAACATAAGAACAACTGCATATGGGTTCACAAGAGGTGCAGCAAGAGGAGACTGTATTATTCCATTTAGGAAAAGTTCGTTTAGTCAGTCTGCATTCTCTGTTAGAGCTGCACTAGAGTGGAATTCCATCCCAGCTACTATTAGAGACCTGAATACTTACAATCTATTCAGAGCTCATTTGAAGAGATGGTTGATTGGTGCTCAGATCTGTCAGCACTAGTTTTTTTTTTTTTTTTTTACACCTTCCTTCCTCTCTCCGGTCCGTCTGTGCTGAACCTGTAGCCATCTTGTTGTTGTCTGTCTGCCTGTGTCGGCATGCATGTCTTTTTGTGGTGTCGTTATATTGTGTATGCATGCAGTTTGTGTCTGTGCTTCTGCTTTGCATGCTGTGGTGTGATGTGTCTTTGCTGCATGTGTTGGGGATGTATTGAATTATGTTTTCTGATTGATGTTATAATATGTTCTTTTGTCATGTCATGTTGTATGTTCTTTTGTCAAGTTGTTAATTGCTGTGCATGTTTGTAGATTGCCTTGGCTAATAACTTTGTAATTTTAATCATATTCATATTCTGTTTTTAGGGTGACTTTTTAACATCCGTCTGGGGACTACAGATGAAAAATAGCCTCTTGGCTAATTCTGGCGCATTTACAGTGATGTTATTAATGTGCACTGTCCCTGTTTTCAAATAAACTTATAAACTAAACTAAACTAAAACTTGAACATCCAAAACATTTTAGACTTAAACATGGCAGATCAACAGCAGAGCCGGCCGCTGGCATAAACACTCTATGCGGTTGTTTAGGGCCACAGCCGTTAGGTGGGGGGCCACATGATCAGAAAGGTACCGGGGTTCATTCAAGTCATTTAAACATCCTGAGGTCTGCACACACGCTATGAGCTTTATATGTAATGTCAAGTCAATATTCAGCTTCTTTTATCTCACATTTGAGACATTTGATGAAAATAGAATGGCAGAATGACAACATTTGTGCTCAAAAAGTAATCTTACAAAATTTCATTTTAGACTTGTTTTCTATGCTTATCTATTACTGTATTCATATCCTATTTCAAGCACCAAAACAGTTCATTTTCATGACTGAAGGTGTGTTTTCACAAGGGATTTGAAATTTTTCAAAAAGCAGACCTCAAATTTCCAGCATTTGGCCTAAATTATTTCTTTATACAGTGTTCTAGGGCAAATTGGCCTCAGTGTGCTTACAGCGGAGGTTCTAATATTTAGACATAAAACACTTGAGTATTGTTACATCTGCAAGTATCTTAAAAAGATAAATTTAAGAAAACATGTAAAAACCTCAGAGGGGATAAACACGTCTGTATTCAGTTTTAACCAGTGATTTGGTGTTTGCGCTTAGAGTGGGCCACAAACAAAAATCTTGTTTAGGGCCACCAAAATCCTAGGGCCGGCCCTGATCAACAGTCAGGGGAGTAGATCCACCACCTGTGGTAAAACAACATATAATTTATTCCATCGTTAATATATGGAATACATGATGCTGAATATGCACACACAACATAAATCATGTGTTTACACTTTACAGAAATGGACATGCACAGAAACCCTCCTCCTCGCTAACACTCAGTGACATGAGCAGTGAAGTCATTATCAGGATCTTATGTCCTTGTCATCGTCCTTTATTTTCTCTTGTTTCAACTCATCTCTGTTAGTGTGGGAGCCGCCCACATGCCTTCTTGTGCCTGCATCCGAGGGAGCTGTTTGTTGATTAGTTGTAGGAGTTGTGACGTGTGTGTGTGTAGGTAACAAATGACTAATTCTCAGCACAAGAATTGGGCGCCTCGTTTTCTGTCATCACCTCCGCAGCAATGTGATATTTTTCAGGATCTTAAGGCAAAGTGGGAGTTTCCTTTTCCTTCTGAGCATGTATTTATTCAGTGTCTCTGTTGGTCATTGAAAGTACTGAAGATGTGACAGCAGCTCGAGCCAAACCAGCCTCTGCAGTCCCAGATGGTCACAGTCATAACAGTTTTATCTGACAAGTGCATTGGCTTACACTTCCACCAGGCTGGCAGCTCCTAATGTTTGTTTCTCTCTACACATTAGTTCAGTGACTCACTTTCTGTGTCGAAAACTGGTGACACAAATATTGAAGAACATCTCTGCTGGTTATTCTGACATTTTCCAAATCACTGGTTAATCAGGAAGTCTTGGAGGATGTGTGTCATGGTCTTTATTCCCACTCCGAGGAGTGGGACTTGTGTTGTGTGTTGTTGTGGTTGTGTTGTGAAGTGGACTCTTAGTCTTTTCACACCTCAGCTTCCTGTCCAAGTCCCAGAATAGAAACTAAGTGCAGCTTTGCTTCCTCCTGCGAGAATCAGGGTTAAATGTTTTAAATGAAACAATATGAGCAGCAGAGGGCCCCTCTCTCTCTCTCTCTCTCTCTCTCTGTGCGCAGCATTTGAACAGACACAGATATTGTACACTCACTGTGGTTTTCAGTGTTTATGTTCATGTACTTGAAATATTTCACACAACTTATGAGGTCACACGTGTCTATGTTGTTTGAATATTGTCTGAATATGCAAATTATGTCAAAACTCACTTTGTTTTTTACACCTTTTTTCAAATTGAATTTATGTTACAAATGTGGTTTTGGTTAATTCCACCTTATTATTAAAGTTTTGTGTGTTAATGCATCTTTGATTAGAATCGAAAAAATATATAATATTACAACAGTCAATGGCCCATACGTAGAGAGTATAGATTTTTAGAAAAGTCTAATAACTTTCCCAATAATATGAACTGGAAAAACCTTAGGGGAGGGGTGTTGTGTCTGACTGGCCTATCACAGAACATGGACACAGTCAGCTACACAATGAGGATTTTCATTTAGATATTGACTTGTTTTACTCGTATAATATTGGTCAAAAGTGCTTTATCTGTACTAGATACTCGTTTCAGCCGAGTATCCAGCTCAATGCTAGTAAATATCTTGCATAGTTCTTCTCTTCTGTGCTCCTCTGATCAGAGCAGCCATAGCAATTCCCTTTACAATCTGTGAAGGGGTCTATATACGGTCTGGCAACCGACTGCTGGAATTATTTTTCTGTTGTTGCAATTCCTATCTTGATCAGTAGATGGTGGTATTCTGCTCATTCTCCGTTTTCAACCTTTAATGTTGAAGAACTAGTACTTTACTACCCAAAGGATTTTCCACCAATGCACCTTAAAATGAATACAGTTGGAGAAAAAGATGTGTTGCAGTTGTCTCTAATACATTTGGCCATTTATCAAAGTAAAAAAAAAAAAAAAAAAGAGTTGGGTATCTTTTAGTCGGGTAGGGGCAGGAAGTGATATTTTTCTAAAGATGACCTCACTGCTGGTTTGGGTTTGTTGTTCTCTGTTGTAACACTTCAAAACGCTGTTAGCTTCTCACTTGGCGCTCTGTTGTGCAGCCTCATCAGACTTAAGCCCCTGAGCTCTGCAACACTGTCCTCCTGAGTATTCATATCAGAGTGTGACTGGCTGTTTGTGACCACACTGTGTTTCCAGTCCTGTTAAATTGTGAGTGTTTGATCTATAGTGTCAGGATAGTGATGCAGGAGCATCATTACACCGTCTGTCTGCTATTGATTTTCCAAACACCCATCCCCTGTGCGTTTAGATATTGTGAGTCAGACCTGATGATGCCGTAGCACAAGTCTGATCCCACATTGTGCAGCAGAAATATGAAGCCTGCAGCCACAGCAGCTCTCACTAATGCCTGTGTTCTCACTCTGTGCTGCCCTGCACTTCTTACTTTTAGACTCAGAGCTGAGCTGTCTTTACAGCCGCAGGAGCTGATGAGCAGGGCATTAGCAGTTTACCTTCTGAAGTGGAAACTGCACACTTGACAATTGGGAGAACTTACAGCCAAATAGTTTATGGCCCAATTTTCCTTGCCAAGGCCTCCCTCGGCAGATTAAACGCTCCCTCAGACACAATTAAAGATGCTGAAAGTGTGTCAGCCCAGTTGAACCATCAGGCTCTTTTGCATCTTACTGCAGCACCCTTGTGTGTTTTTGTTGTTGTTGTTTTATTTGTTTGTTTTTTTGGGGTGGTGGATTTTAACATATGCACAATTTGGTAAACATTGGTAGAACGCTAGCAAAGGTGAAAGAAACACAAAAAAAATCATTTTTTTTCAAATTCACTTGGCTTTTATTCACATTTCATTTCTGTTGACATCTCAACTGTACTGCCAGTCCATACATTCTACTACTTCTCTGAAATGGTTGTTTATCTCCCCATCCTAATTGATGGAGACAGAGGTGAGGGCACCACCATCACAAATAATAACAATAATAATTATAATAGTAATAGTAATAATAATAATGATAATAAAAAATAATAAAAGCAGCATTGAAGAAACTAGTTTTGATTTCTCTCTCCCTTCATCACCAGCATCTTTGTATTACATTTACCTGAATGTAACCATCACTATATCAGTTTTTAAAAAAAAACATAGAACCAGCTAGTGATAAGTAAACATCATCATCTTCATCATCATCATCCCATCATCAGAATCAGACTCCACACTCACAATAATATTAACAATAATGATAATAATAATTATAATAATAATAATAATGTAGGATACAAACTCAGAAGTAAAAAAAAAGTGACTCAAGCCTTTTTAGGAAAGAAAACATGGTAGGTGTGTACGTGTATGCGAGTGTGTGTGTGTGTGTGTTTGTGTGTGTGTGCGTGCGCATGTGGTTGTGCATTGGTCATCTGCATCATATTCTGAGCTACTGCAGTTGCAGCAATGTTCCTATGTCCTGCTCCTGCTCCGGCCTTTACTATAGATCCATGGCGTCTAGATCTGCTCTGGCCCTGTTCGTTTGTTTGTTTGTTTACTTGTTTGCGGTCATTAAGACAGTTGTGTGGAGAGCAGACAGATACTGTCTGGTACCAGTGAGCTACAGCAGGGTGCTACAAACAAACAGCAGTTGAGGCTCCTCTCAGGTCACACTGCAGCAGGCCACGACCTACAGCTCCTACAGACACTTTCATTCACTCCATGGCTTAGTATGAAATACTTTGGTCATGATTGACATCATATTACGTGGTTGAGTGTCCTGTGAGGAATGTTTTTTCAGTGCAACTTAACGCTTGTTTAACAGCAAGCGCTCTTGTCCCCCGTTCTGTCGGTGATGAAGCCCCTTTCAGACACGCAGCTCTGTGTGTAAGAGCCACAACCACATTCTTTTAGAGAACTGGACCACGTGCATGTGTGGCAACACAGGTCTTAATTGAATATGGTCACATTAACGTGAAAAAGCTGCACATGAAGAGCTTAATATATTTCCTCATTAAGCTTCTCACTATGAGCGATGGTGACAGTTCTGGCATTTCACATTTGACTTGTTTCTTCTTCAGTGTGTTTGACGTGATTTGGGGTTTGCAGGTCTCATCCTGAAAAGGTTAATGCTGCTATACCTCCATCAGAATTATGCAACTTTTAAAATGTTAGAAATTTGACAATTGATGGGATTGTTTGATTACTGTCGATCAAATCTGGTCACCTACACAGTCTTGATTATGAAGTTTGTCAAGGTTCTGAGTGTCAAACTCTTATAAATAACTTGTTAATACTGTAATGTATTTCTTAAATATTTTGATTGCTCTTCATTAACTTATGAAAGTTACAGGGAAATATTTTTTTCTAGATATTGTTGGAATTAATCATACTTAAGATTAGATTATATAGAAATTATTTTTACTTCCCTTTGCAGCATGTAAAGACAACGGGATAACAAAAATGTGCACTTCCAGTATAAAACAAGCCACGAAATAAAATAAAACTTGGGAAATAAATTAGTAAATGATCAAACTTATATGTTGGATAGTCACACGCTGACAATTATTAAAACTTAAATAAAAAAATGTTTTTTAAAATCCACATTTTTTTCCCCCTCGATTACTCTTTAATCCCACTGCTCCTCCTTCCACACCTGGTGCTGCCAGGTGCTTTAACTGTTAGACGTTATTTACTCCATGTCTGAAAAGGGCTTAACAATCACCGCATGTCTGCATAAACCCAGGAGATACGTTAAGTCTCTTGTGCTAAATGTTTCATACACCCTGCAGCCATGTTTTGATCTACTCTGTATGCAGTGTGAGCTTTCGGTCGAGCCTCAAGTCATTACATAAAAAGGACATTAGAGCTAAAATCCTCTTAGACGTCTAAGACTCTGCAGCTTGTCACCTGTACCAGTGGAGACCACAAATACACACTACGGTATCCAACTCAATGATATGGTCACTGACTATATGTCAGAAAGGCCTCCAGGATAGGATTAGTGTGCTTTCTCGGTGCAGTTTTTATTCTCATCACTAGGTGGCGGTGGTTGTTTTTACCACCGTCTCTTCCAGTCACTGAACTGCACCGTGCCATCAGAGGATGGGCTTTCTTTCTGGATGAGTGAGACACTGATGGGATACCATCATCAATAATTTATTTCAAGTCCAAAACAAATGAAAGAGCAGCTCAAAATCCAAAAGAAGCTGGTGCTGTCCTGTCCTTTTGAGTGAAAGCCTGGACCTCCACTGTCAGTCCATCCGCCGCCCTTCTATCCATCCTCGTATAAATCCTTCTTTTGTTGAGCCTCTGTGCTCTCAGTTTGGACATTTTTCCATTCATCATCCCCTCTTTGCACCTTTTTATTCATTTCTTTCATCCATTCAGCTGTAGACTCTCTGGTGGTCTGGTTTGTGTCCTTGTGCTCTGCTGGTGTCAGTCACTGGTATTGGAGGTAATTTTTGAGGGACTGAGGCAGAGGGAGGTTCTCGATCTCCTGAAGCCGCTCCCGACCCAAAGCCAGGCGGGCCGCACGCCGACACAGGTCCATCAGAGGGAGAGGCTCGGCTGGAAAGAGGGAGGGAGAGATTGATTATAAAAATGTAAATACCAGAGGTCTGGGAGGAAAAGACTTCAGAAAATGACTAATATGAGGTCATTTAAAAAGGAGATTAATGAGCGCATGCAGTGTGTTATGAATGGATTTGCCATAATGTTTGTGTTTCTACCTTCACCTCTGTCTTTTATACATGCATATTCCATCTTTCTATTTGTTATGCATGAATGAAGGGGAGACAGAAGTAGAGGGGCAGAGAGAGCGATGATGCACACCTTTAAATATTCAAACCTCCTTCTCACACACACACACACCACGAAATCACCTGTTTCTGATAGCTTATATACACACACATCACTTTGAATTCACTGAAACAAGAAAACCATTTGCCACCCTGCCTTTCCATCTTCCCGAGAAGCTTATAAAAATATATATATATCAGATTTTGCTGAGGAATCTTAGGACTTTTGTGTGGGAGCTCTTTGTTTTTGTGTTACATGATCACTTTCTCCTCCATCCTGCAAGTTCCTGCTCAGCCTCTTCACTGACCTTCATCTTTACATGAGGGTTAAGGAGGTAACAGATACTGGAGGCTGTAGTCTGAGCTGCAGGACACAGACCACAGAGAGGGGCAGGAGGAGGAGGAGGAGGAGGAGGACTAAGTTGCTGTAGAAGAAACCTGTCTGAAGTGTCTTGCTATCTAGCTTCTATCTAAGGAACTCCCAAAATATCAATGCAGCCCAAAACTGTTCATGAAATGTATTTGAATGGGTGATCTATTGGCTGATTTTTGTGTTGTTAGGTTTTCCTCTGTACTTTCACAATAATGGCTATAAAAAGTTTCTTATCAGCACTTTTTTCTTTTTCTTATTATTATACATGAGCACTGTGGAGAACATTCTGCAGCTGCTAATTATTTCTTTTCCCATTTAAAATGAGAGACATTAGCTGTAGTTAATTAATGTTAATTCTGTCCACCCTGAAATGAAACTTTGCCTGGTGTCTGTTCATGTCTGATGATGGTTCCAGTGTTTTGTAGATCAACAAGATGGACAGAGTGGTGAGTCGCTGATCCCTTCACGTCAGGTTCATATGGATCACATCGGCATTTCGATCAGGTCAACTTCACAGTGCGGCATCAGAACTCGCAGTCATTAATTGGAGCAAACAGCCTGAATAAAATGAACGTACTAAATACAAGAGGTGTGAAAAGAGTACGCCACGGCTATTATTTTAATGTGTGGTTTTTAATTAACGTTCTTAGTGAGCAATTTCTTATGCTGCTCGTTTCATTTTCAGGTGAGACGTGATTAGTTTGTGGTTTCTCATAATACAGAAAGGAAATGCAGATCAGTTGTTCAGAAATATTTAGAAACGGTGTCATCATGACATAAAGTGTGCCCAAGCAAATTTCCGTTGGTAGAATTTACATAATATTTCATTGAAAACTGGTGTAATTATTGAACGGCCCCATCACTAAACATAATGTATGGTTAGGTTGTACAGTGTGGAAATAAAGGTTGAATTTAACCCTCCTGTTGTCCTTCTGGGTCAAATTGACCCAGTCTGTTTCCTTCCTCCATCCTTCCTTCTTTCCTTCCTTCCCTTTGTCCTCATTTCTTCTTCCTTCCTCTTTTGATTCAATTGACCTGATCTGTTCCCTACACCTCCATCTTTATTTCCTTCCCTTTTCCCTTCCTTCTTTCCTCCCTTCCTCCTTCCTTGAACGAATCTGTTCCCTCCCTCCATCTCTCTTTACTTCCTTTTTCCCTTCCCTCTTTCCACAATCCTTTTTCCCTCCCTTCGTCCTTCCTTTTTGACCCAATCTATTCCCTCCCTCCTTCTATCTTTCCTTCCCTTTACCCTTCCATCTTTCCTCCCTTCTTTCCCTTCGTCCTTCCTTCCTTCCTTCCTTACTTATACAAACCGTCACAACATTACTATTAATCGTACTGACAGAAATCTGCTTAGACACACTTTAGTTCATCCACCAGGCAGGGAGCACTGACAAGTCTGTTGTCTTGCTCAGTGCGTACCAGTTCAAATTCTTTGAGTAACTAAACCTCAGCGTCAGTTCTCCTCCACTTCAGTGACCTGTGGATGACTGCAGTGTTCCTGGTGCAGGGGAGAGGAGGACAAGCTCAGGAATTAAAAGCTGTTGTTTTTAATCGGTCAAACAGGGTGTGTGCTGACGCAAATTACCAGTAAGAATTACTGATGTTGATCGTCACTGATTTCATTGGCTCTGGTCTTGGTAACTCCTCAGATCATATCTATTATGGTTACCGTTTATTCTGGCAACAAAGTGAGATAATAAGTCTTGGCTTGTCTGCATCCCAGAACCATTAGAAGACGGTAGGAAGAGGATACAACTGAAGTATCTTCACCAGTTTCATGCAATAGCAATGACCATGTGTGACTGGCCTAATTATACTGCATTAACAAAGAGGAACTCCATGATCCAACAACCAACCAGTCTGTCCTAAAACTCTTCCACCTGAGGAAACACTCACAGTCAGGCACATACTGTACCGCATGCACGCATGGCTTACTGCACTGCACTGTACACACAACAGCCTTCGGACTACATGACCCTATAAATGACACGATGCCACCCAACCATCAGTGGAGGAAAATGCAGGGGAAATGGAGAAATGGAGCAGAAAAGCAACAAAGGAAGTCATTCAGATGGAAAGAGGGGAGTCAGAAATTGTGAAAATTGGACGAGGAAGGATTAAAAAGATTCATATTCAAACAGGAACATATGGAGATTGTAGGGGGGAAAAAAGTGAAGAAAAGTTTGAGTGTAATTGTGTAAAGTTGCAGAAAAAGACTTTGTCAGCCCTCTGAGACAATGTCTTTATGTGGGAACAGGCTGTAATTAGTGGTACACATCATAATTTCAAGGTGTGAAGTGCTTTGAGAGGATCTGAGCAACATTAAAGCTCAGCTAGTCTATCAGTCTGAGTCTCCCTGCTGTTCCTGTTAGGTAAAACACACACGCTAACATCACCTGTTCTAAGTGTGTGTGTGTGTGTGTGTGTGTGCTCAAGGTTAAACCAATAGGAGCAAACACAGCACAGCCACACACACTCACACAAAACTCATACACCCACTTCATCTCTGCGTGTGTGTCCTTGCTGTGTGACAGCCGCATTAATGCTCATCCACGCTCGCCACAGAAACTGCTCTTCACTTGTGCACAGTCACAATGGCGGGACAGCCGTGTTGATTTTACTCTGACCTCCCTTTGACTCTCAATTACGGCGCCATTACGAGAGCTGCTCTCATCACATTAATATGAAATACTGTAGATGAATGCTGTTGTGTGGTGGCTGAGGGACGTCAACATCAGATACAGTCAGCTGCAGAGAAGTGACTCAGATGAGATGAAGTGAGCATATCAAAGCTGCAGCTGATGATTACTTTCATTATGTCTTTTTTGACTGATTATTCATGTAGTCTGCACAATGTCATTAAATTGTTGAAGTGCCCTTGACAGTTTCTCAGTACACAAAGTAATGTCCTAAAACTAAACAATTAATAGTCTAAAATCCAAAGGTATTTGATTTACAGCAACAATAAACTGAGAAAGTCAAAAGATCCTTATATCTGAGCCAGGAACAATGAAAAATGTTTTTGGCCATTTTACATGAAAATCCTAAGTTTCAAATATTAAACATGATGGCACACTGTGCTCACAGTATTATAGAGTTTACCAGTTTAATATACATGATAAACTCCTAACTACTGTACAGACACAATCCACATATTGTGCTAGGACCAGTTAGATAAAAAAAAATTAAAAGTTGGTATCTCCCTTTTTGTGCCACTGCAGTGCAGCAGACTTCCAAAATTAATAATCTTCTGGGGTCTGACCGATCAATTCATCAACCTATCGTTTCAGCCCTCTTGTCTATCCACACATAGAGAATGACTAATGAGGAGCAGCTCATGGTGGTTCAGATTATTGTTGGACTTTAATGTAGTTAGTGTCAAAGCTCGTAAATAGAGCAGGCTCTCGTTAACGGCTCTAAATATAGAGCCAACAGAAATAAACCGTGATGCTAAACTGGCTTAATTGCTTCCCTGGCTGATGACCAAAGACACACAAAGTGTTTCTGTCACCTGCTTTTTATTTACCTTTTTTCTAAAAAATAAAATAAAAAATGAATATACTTGAAATCTTAATAAAATCTAGGATCAAAACTAAAAATGTAGAAGAGTCAAATGAAAGTCAGCCAAAACACAACATGGCTGAATGAGCATTAAATCACTGCTGTATATAATGACACACAAATGTATGCACGTGTGCGCGCACACACACACACACACACACACACACACACACACACACACACACACACACACATGCAATGAGGCTCATTAGCTTTTCCTCAGAAAAAAATTGTGTCTGTTCTGCTGAGTAACAGAGAAAAGCCGCTATTTGAGTGAACTGAAACCACAGACCGGCTATGAAAATGTCAAGCTGAGGTTATTGTAGTCGCAACTATTTCTGAATCTTGGCCAAATGAGTGTTTGTGTGTGTGTGGTGTGCATGTGGCTGTAAAGGCGAGTCATTTTGTACCAAATCCAATTAATTTGAGCATGCTCCTAGGCTCTTGCAGTTATGTGGAGGCAGTTTTTGCAGACAACACTGTGGTTGCTAAGAGGAGAGAGCAACTGTCAACTCACACTCTTTCTCTCTCTCCGTCTTTCTGGCAAAAAGCAGCTGCGTGACTTTAAAAATTACATGATAAGAAATGATAACAATAATATGGTTGAAATATACAAATCTTTTGCTGTACTTTAGTGTCAGACAATCTTCATTAGCTGATAAAAAATGAAGAAATCAAAACAAACTCAGAACCAAAGCAGCCTTGTTTAATCTGCTGGATGATTTCCATCCATTCATCCATTTTGATCCGATTATCGGAGGTCAGGTCGCGGGGGCAGCAGATCCACCAGTGAGCCCCAGACTTCCCTTTCCCCGACAACATTGGCCAGCTCTGACTGAGGGATCCTTTGGCGTTCCCAGGCCCAGATATAATTTCTCCACCTAGTCCTTGGTGCCTCACGCACTAAGCTGCAAACCAGCCGCCACACAGCCCCTTATGGATTAGTTTGGACATGCCTGGCTTACACCATCTTGTTACATTGCATTATGTAGGTATGTACAGTATAATACATGAAAGGTGTGGGGGGTTCAAGAGGAAATGTAACCCAGGTGAGTGTTAATAATATTATTTAAGCTTTAGGTGATTGTCTATCTGCTAGTTGTTATAAATTGGTATTATCCCCATATTAATCATCGGCTGCCCACCAGATTTATATAATGGCCTTTTATTGCATTATACAAGTAATAAGCTGGGTTTATTAACTTCTAGTAGAAATCCCAGTGCATTAATGATAGGATTTCATTCTTAATGACACATTTTCTGTCATGTTTTGTCCCATAAGCATCCCCACAAGCTAATGAGATTCACTGTGGATGATCAGTGCGAGGTCATTTACCTCTGCATCATTACACATTCAGTACGTTAAGAGAGGAAAATGCTGCAGGGCTGAACACCATCATTATGCGTACAGTGATCTACCTGTTCACTACAGACATTTGACTTATCACTGCACATTTAAAGGGGACATATTGTGGAAATATCACTTTTTGAAGGCTCTTTAACATATATTGGGGTGTTTGTCTTCTGGCCCCAAATATGTGAGAATTGACGAAAGAAAATAATACAACTCCTACCTGGGACCAGTAGAAGGGGCGGGGCAGTGGTTCATTTGTATTTAAAGGGACAGACACTGAAACCAGCCGTTCTGAACAGGGCTGTTTTGAGAGGATGAAAAGAGCTGTGATGTTTGATCCTTGGAGTATTTTGACCAAAGCATGTCACAGACATGTCTTTAAGACACCTGGGAACTATTTTAATTTGTGGAAAGGGGGCATAATATGTCTCCTTTAAAACAAATTATTAAGATGCATGCACAGTACTAAGTGGATATAATGTATCATTTTAGATTAGAATTTAGAATTTAGAATAGAATACCAAGTACCCAGGCCCAGGTTTGAATCCAGACAGTATTATCTACTGCAGCACCACGACGCGCATATGGTGAAATCAATGTTCTCAATAACATTTCTATTTCAGCACGTCACTGTCTAAATGATCTTGGAGTGCCAAGATCAAGATAAGTGTTAACAGTAATAAGCAACTGTTAAAACTTACAATCTCAGGTCAGATAAGATCCGTTTTAAGAGTTTAATCCTGAGCATAGCTGAATTTGTTAGTTAAACTGCAAAATAAATCCAGAACAACTCCTGTGGGAAAACTGGCCTATTTATGAAGAAACAAGTTATTAGGAAGACTTAAGTGAAGTGTGTTCTCTCTTTATTGTTTCTGAGCCAAATGTTGGCAGCACTGTCTGAGAATCAAACCAGCAACTAGTTGTTTTCTGCTGTGATCTATTTGCACAAATGTGGCAAGCCTATAATTTTTGTGCAAGTGTTTCCTGATGAAGATATCTTGGTAATATCAGATTGACACCATGTGTGAAGTGATCTCAGCTAGTGAAGAATTGCTTCCCTGATGAGACATTTTATATGGATATGAATTGCGACCCCGGGTCTGCTGCGATGAGAACGAGAAGTAATAGGGGCACAGAATGTGATACAACTCCTGTAATGAGATGCAGCGCACAGCCCTGCAGAGCAGGATTTATTGTCTGTAGACAATGATAATGGGAGAGAAGGTGAAAATGGCAACGGCAGCATCACTTTTATGATGGATGTAAAAACTGACCTGTGGGGCGGGTCCAGAGCTATATAAAGCCTGACAGATGAGTTTTAGAGAAAAACACGAGTCGGAGGAAAACCAGCAATGCTCCAAACTCTTACTTTTTGTATTAGGAAATGATGAATTGTGATGACATTGCAGCTGTATCGACCATTTTTCAAAGAGGATTAACTTGTTTTTGGACACACTTGTGGACACAGAGTGCACGACTAAATCCTCCAGGAGAGTGGTTCCCATGGTAGCCACTGATTGACATCTGAGAGACAACGTTGCTAGCCTAGTAACGGTGATTGGATGCATCCTTTCCCACCTTCCCCCATTTAAACAAATGTTGAGGTGACATGCGATGTTAGCCCTTAAAGCTGGTTAACTACCGATGAGTCTGATTGAACTGATTGAAGGAAAGCAGTTTATCAGACTCCCGACGTTTGTACGGCTTGCAGCCAGGGGCGCCGCGGTTACGGTTTACCCAAGGAAGGCATGGGTTGTTAACATCTGAAGGGGCATCGGGCCATATTTCAAAGTAAAACTTGATTTGAATTAAGTTAGCCGGCATTAGCTGCAACTGCTAACGTTAACGGTAACTTTATGTGACGGCGTTGAATCTTCTCACCCGAGTGATGATGTAGTTTAGTTTAATAAGTTTATTTGTATCAGGGACAATGTACAAAATAACATTAGTCTCGAAATGAGAAGAGATGCCTTGTAGCAGATTTAGCTTACTAGCTACTTTCCATCCGTAGTCCCTGGGCAGGTGAATAAGAACAATGTAAGGAAAGATGACGACACTGTGAATACGGTCAATTGTTTTGCTAAATACAGTTTTAACCAAATTAGCACATGCTCAAACAAGACCTACACTGGAAAGTCTGTGAAATGACAAACAAGTTACATATAGAACAGGCGGCTCCGGAAAACATGATCCTCTTCTATTTCTCTCTCTCTCAAGTCCTCCTCCCTCCTTTAGCCACAGCTCCATCTCATCTGTAACAATACACCTCTCTCCTCTTTCCTCCTGCAGCGCTCTTTCACCTGCCAAGAAGACACCCCCTCCTCCTGCTATCTCCCCCGCCTGTCTTTTCACTCATACTCTCCAAGGTCACAGTGTTTGATCTTTCCTGGCACATCAGAAAGCATCACTCTTGGGTGAAAACCACATTATCTCAAAATGTCAACATGAGACAGAAAAACAGGTGTGTGTTTAGCTTAATGACAATGCAGTTTCTATCATTACCCGCCTGGTTTTGGAAGTGCTTCAAAGCCCGAGAGGTTGAAGAATTTAGAGGAGCATGTAATCCTTTAATCCTTTAATTAAAGTCCATATAATATGAAAATGAATAAAACTGTAATTACAAGCCTTTCACATGACAACAACAGTAAAATTGGGACTAATACATCCTCTGTGTTTGCTCATACAATGTGTGCATACACATGGTGTGATCAATCAGTTCAAGTTTAAAGTTACCCACAGCTCAATAATATGACCTCTGGTTTATTTCTAACCGATGGTGTGCTTTCTCTTTCCTAATCTAGTGCCACTATTGGCCCTCTGCAACGTGTTTTCCTGTTACCGTGAAGAGAGAACAAACATTTACATAAAGGAAATCCACAAACCAGTCTTGAAAAGATGTTGACAGGTGGAAAACAGACACAAAGAGCGCATGCATATGCAAGGTCATGAATACAGGAAATCAAACTAACAAACATACACACATTCAAATCAAGAGATCAGCAAAAATATCAAACTGTGTAAACAAAAAAATCCCTCTTGCTTGCTTCCTTCCTACGCATGTACAGAGGCTGTCAGGCTCAGTCAAGGGTAACTTCATCTTCAGTCACATCTAAGGCTGGGTCTTTATCTTCACTTCTCTCCGGTTCCAATAAAATGTGTCCGTCACTAAATTTCCAAAACCATCAAGCATCAAAAGCTGGCATCAAATGTGGCCAAAAAATGTGAACTATTTCATCAGCTTCTTTAAATCACAGACTTGATATTTTTGCAAAATTTGTTTGGGAAAAGTTTATTTTCCCTCTGAATATTGTCTGGAACTGATAACTAAACCTGTGAGTATCCAACAATTTCGAATGCTGTCCAGCCATAGTCGCATGGATTAAGTAACATTTGTCTATCTTTAAGCCAAAAATTTTGCTACAGCTCACACGCTCATGAGAACAAATGTTGACAGCTGCATGGCAGATGTTAAAATAAGAGATTATATGTGAATCTCTGGATCTTCTCTTTTTGCCTGTCTGTGTAACCATCAGAGCAGTTATGAGCTACAAAAACACAACCAGCTCACCCATCTTTAGCATGTGAGCTACTAATATCCGCCTGCTAGCATGTAAGAGCAAAGCAACACGAGTGAAAACAAATGTAGAAGTATATTTTCCTTGCTTATTCTTGATCTTAGAAGATTTCTTCAAATTTTTCATATTTATATCTGATTCGGGGTGGTGTTTAGCTCAGTTGGTAGAGCACCCGCCCCATGTGTTGAGGCTATAGTCCTCACTGCAGGCGTGGAGCGGCCCTATCCTGCGTGTCATTCCCCCGCCTCTCTGCCCCCCATTTCCTGTGTCTCTCTCAACTGTCCATTAAAAAAAGCCCCAAAAATATACTTAAAAAAAAAAGATATCTGATTCAAGGAAGTTTAACATCTCTGAATTTGATCACCTACAGGTGGAAGCACATTCTGGCAAAAATAAATAAATAAAAGTAGATCAGAAATGCAAACAAACACTAGTGCTCTAGGATCAGGTAATTCTACCCCTTGCTCTGCAGTACAGACAGTGACTATACTCTCAACCTGAGTCAGTGACCCTTATTTTCTGTTCAGCCAATAGCCTACTGCGACTGTGACACTGTTTGTAGAACATCACTATGTATTAAATATGAAGCCAGGGTATCGGATCTACTGACAGAGGGCTGCAGTGCAGTAGAAACAGCTTAATAACATCCCAAAATACAATAAGATGAATTCTACACATAAACAGTCGCAATCAGAAAGCCAGTTTAAGTCGCTCCTTGTGCTGCAACAAAAAGAGAGACTGAACATTTTCAGACATCACACAAAGCAAAAACAAACACAACAAAAGATGGATTAGCAGGAGGTGTATCTTGACTCTCTGAGCGCAGCGTCCTCCATTTCAAACACACACACACACACGATGCTGAACTCTGCCAAACACCAACGTCCTTCACAGGCAAAGGGAAGTTGGCGTCAACCATAACTAATGTACCTCCAATGGCGTCCTGTATCTTCATCCTCACCACATTGTGTAACACCACCAGTTTTTTAGCACAATCCTACAAAAGGACACACTGAAGCAGCTGCTGGGCAGAAGCAACGTAATAATGTTGCTACAATCCTTGGAGGATTTGTTAGAAAACCCCTTTGTACTAAAAAAAAAAGGATGCAGCCACAGTGTGGGAGGTCTAATGGCTACAAGCATAGTTGTACTAAGTCCGTCCCACACAGATTTAGGAGAAGAGGGTGTAGAAAGAAATCCTTTTTTTTTTCTTTTTTTAAGTTCTGCCTAAGAAAAGTCATCTTAAGATATCTGGCTAAAGCTAATTGTGGTGCTTATAGTGTTATAGATCCTGTGGTATGAGTCATATCTTTACTGGCCACATTAGAAATATGGGCACTGTTGGCAGAGCTGGCCAGTAGAGAGAGGAGTTGGTGGTAATGCAAACCATGGCGCTGTTTCTTTTTTAAGCCCTGGTCTCTCTTTACCATCCTGCATTACTGTAAATCCACCGTTCACTGTCTCCTCTGGGATGAGGAGCGGGGAGATAAGAGAGCCAGGGGGAGGAAAGATGTGAAGGAGACTTAAAAAAAAAAAAAAAGACAGTGAGGGAGGAAGAGGAGGATGAGGAGCACTGAGGTGAGGGAGAGGAAAAAAGAGCAGAGACAAAGACAGGAAGAGGTCATGAGATGAGAGAGTGGAGGATGGACACAAAGAGAAAAGAGGGTGATAAACAGAAAAGAGGAGAGAGAGAGCACAGCCGGCCTGTCTGACCCTCACATATCCTTGGCTGTTACAAACTGCACAGAGGCGGACCTCACTCATAAAAATGTCAATATTAGAGGAAATCTGTTGGCATAATTTACTAAGCACAGCCTTCAATTAATATTCCTGCTTACATGCAGTTTTGCAAACATGATAAATAATCCTTCGTTTCTGTGGGTAATCTGCAGGGGAAACTGCTGATGTTGATCCTCTGTGGCATTTTCTTAATGTGCATTTGGAAAAATCAAAACGCACTGACACGAGTGAAGATAAACTCAGTATAACAGAGAATGGCAGAAAAGTTCAATGGCAAACCGTTGTCAGAGGAGGTGAATAGAAAATGAAGAGTCTGAAATCAATATTTTTATATTAACAATGGAGAAAGATGTCAGGCGATCTCATTAGACAAGGTCACCTACAGTACTACAGGTGATTAGGGAAGCTTAATGTGTTTGTGTGAATTACAGAATAGTACAAAGACAGAGAGAAACACACAAAGCAGGTGAGACTGACACGGAGATGAAGCAGAAGCGTTCACAGAGAAGAAAAGATCAAAACAGAGCAATAAAGAGATTGTCAAAGAGGAACAACACGGTGAAACTTTGCTCCTGCTGCTGCTGAGGCTGCACCGGACTGGACTGTGTGTAAAGGAAGGTGGGAAAAACACACGTGCATTTACACGTATATCAAGCATGAGCTCTCACACGTGTGCACGCGCAGCAGGCGGGATCTCATCCACTGACCTCAGGCTGGCGGAGACAGACTGAGTTAAAAGTGGCTGATCCCTCTCTCTGGCTTCACCAGGTAAGGGTTTTACGTGTATGATTGGTATAGTAGCTCACTTACACACACCGAAGCAGCAGAAAAAGATCAGTGTGTAAAAACAGAGGAAGAGAGAGAGAGAGAGAAGGAGGCTGGAGGGATTTATGTGTAACTCAACACTTTAAATAAGAAGTCACCTGATGTCCAGCAAGATGTAAAAGACCTTAGACTTTAGAGCAGGATACAGCTGTGTGTTATGTGCCATTAACACTAATGTGCACCTCCACTTCTACCTGAAGCACAGACACTGCAGCTGATTGCAAGTTTGTACCTGCCGTGAGGAAATTGCCCAGAGTGATTCAGAGTAATGCCAGAAATCACAAAGTGAACTAAGCTGACGAGGAGGTAAATACAAAGAGGTAAATTACAGCATTTCATCACAACCAGAATGGCTCTTAGTAGAGTGCATACCACCGCCAAGGCTGTCTGTGAGACCAAGAGTATTATCTACTGTAGATCTGCACCACACTGTACAAAGACAGAAAAGCCAACAATAGGAATATGTTATATGATATGAAATTTTTATAGCTCAAGATTATAAAGTTCCCTATCTTGCCCTCAGTGTTCAGGAAGGCGATGAAAAAAAATCCTGGTTTTGTCCCTTTCACCTGACCCCCCTACAAAATGTAATATGGCCCTTTCTGCCAATGTTGTTTCCCTCCACCAAGTTTTGTACAATTTGGCTCAGCACTTTTTGTGTAACCCTGAAGACAAACAAACAAACAAACTATAGGGTGGCACTCAGCAGAGCACATACCTCCACCAAAGGCAAATAATCGGCACGGCAATTGTTCTCAAGTAGCTTTATTTCATTCTCATGCTGACCAGATGTACAGTATGGTTTTATTACCTGTTGTGTGAAATAATGACATCAGTGTGTTAATTCATACAGCTCCACAGCTGTGTGACTTAGTTGTCGCAACCTCTATTGTTACTGTGTATTTTATTACTTGTTTGTTGAATGAAATACTAAAGTAGCCATTCATATTGATACTTAATCATCATAAGAAGTAAAAAAGTGCACAAATTATATAAACTCCATAAGTCCCTTTAATCTTCTTTCAACCACCAACACGAAAAATGGATGACTCCAAATAAAAGTTTGTATGTGGCATATTGCATGCAATAGACAATTACTGTTTGCTCATTTTTCTTCGCATTATTAATCATGCAGACTGTAGCTCTAATGCAGTGCTCTACAAAGAGCATACAGTTCACAGCTTCCTGCAGCATAAAAGCAAACAGAACACAATATAACGCACACGACTTTGTCACCAAACAACAGCACACAAATGCCAAAATGCAGGCAAGACATGACACTTTGCACATGCACAAACACACGTTCAGTCAGAGTAAACAATAATCTGTGAGGTGCACATGCAGGCGCAGATTAAGGCTGCAGACGGACCAGACATGTGAGCCGTGATACTGAGATAGAGGGGGGGAGAGAGAGGGAGGGATACCAGTAAATTCACAGACACAAATCGCATGGAAGATCCTTGATGGTTGCAGAACGTGAGGAGCAGCTTTTAAAAAGCTAAAGTGTTACACTGTTATGACGCCTGTAAAACAGCAGCGGAGGTAAACAAGACGCACGTGGCTGCTACCGGTGACTGGAATTCAACATGACCAGGAAATAAAGTCAGATGATTGGTGTGTTTACATCTATTTATTTGTTAAAGCAGAAGTAAGCGATCCGGTCATTTTGGCTAATGCTGCGTTCCAGGCAGGCTTTTGAAACCGTAAATTACAGCTTCAAGTCACAACTTACGACTTTGTAGCGTTCCAGGCAACCCACTCGTGTTTTTCCGACCTGTTTTACCTGTGAAAGTCACTATAACGGCCACTCGTAACTTCCGACCCGTGAACTCGTACCAGATCGAACTGGTATGACTTCACAGGTCGGAAAAACACGAGTTACGAGTTTCCTTGAACGCACCATAACAGTCCTCGTCCCTACGTCGCCACATTCAGGGCATCCCTTGGCTGCACACACAGCCCTGCATGCCGTTCTCTCTCCTCATTGGATAAAAACTGTAGGATACGATAAATGTTTTCTCCTCGGCTCAGAGCAGAGCAGAGGGACTGACAGACCCGTGTTTCAGTCCAAACACTCTATGTAAGTGATTGCTGTCGGAAGATATAACTATTTAAGACTTATATTAACACAAATATATCACTTACTTCTGCTTTAAGCATGATTATACTTCTATTTTTCAAAGAAATGTACGTGTTTAACTATTGCTGCTTTATCTTACTGTTCTGCAGGCTTCCTGCCATGTCGAGGGCAGCTATAGATGCATGCAGTAGAAGCATCACAAACCAGTGTCGTTACGCAAACATAAATGTAGTACAACTATTTACACACACACACACACACACACACACACACACACACACACACACACACACACACACACTATGAGCATGTAAGCGTGTATAATACAAGGCATCTAGTAATTAACACTAGATTTTAAATTACTCCATTTAGTTATTAGAGATGTTCACTCAACAGTGTAACATCTAGCAATTAAATCATTGCCACTGCATCATGAGACTCTTCTTAGTAACCAAGCATTGAATATCAGCACTTCTATTGTTGTATCAAGATGTACTCGGATCATTTCTCATGTCATTGACACAACTCTACATCTATACAATCTCTGTACAACTCTAGTCCCTTTGCAGTAAACAGACTCCAACTTGCTCAACAAAACAACAGTGGTTAAACAATAAGAGATGCTGACGGAAACAATAATATTATATATACTTCCTGAGTCTTCCCGAAAGAGAGAAAACTACTTGATAGCAATCATAAAGTGTTTGATAGTTTTATGTTTCTCCAGAACGCTAGGTCAGCAATAAAAACAAGGAGGTGCTTAAAGTAAAGTGTTGATAAGAGGAGAGTGTTTCAGCAAAGCCATCAGATACTAAAGTGAGAGAAGAGGAAAGTGCAGACAATAGGATTCATGGATGTCTGATGTAGTGCTCCCCGCTACAGTGAAGGGATATTATACCCACACAGACTGTAGGAATAATCTGAAGGAAGGACTATCACAATGTCAGGATGGAGCCCAGCTGGGCGCACTGGTGAGTGAGTTTTCAACCCAAATTTGTTGAAACATTTTACAAAGCCTGAAGTCATAAACCATTTTTAGCCTGACTTTGAAGCACAAGTCTAGTGACTTTGGCACCAAACAATCATGTCCAGTATCTAAGACCAGCTCTGCAGTCGAACACTGTGCAACAGCAGGATACGTTCGAGATGATTTCTCACTGAAGTAATGCTAATGAAACATTTGCTCAGTCACTTCCTGTGCAAAATAAGCCTTAAAAATGATAATAAATCTGGGTATGAATGATTTTCAGTGGAACATATAATTGTTAGAGAGTGGTTTAGATTCGCTTCTTCCACTCAGCACAGTCAATTATCTTTTTCGTGCAGTCGTCATATCAGTACATGATCAATCTAATGTAAAGAGTAAGTAGGGACAAAACGCACTAAATGTCCTGTCGACAAATCTTTGGAACCATAAAAGGTTGAGGATGTCAGACACAGATTAATTTCCTCTTTCTTATACGTCAGCCATCAGAGAACTCAAGATGTTGCTGGTCGGTCCCAGGCGGACAGGCAAGAGCTCCACCGGTAACACCGTGCTGGGCCGGGGGCAGGTTTTTGACACCAGAGGAGGTGGGACCAGCACGGCCGCCAGCTCCGTCACTGCTGGACATCATGTGACTGTGGTGGATGCACAAGGTTGGAGTTCGTCTGAGGAGAACGTGCCCCGAGAGGAGAAAATAGAACTGATGAGAGCGCTGGATCTGTGTGGACCTGAAGGACCTCATGTCATTCTGTTGGTGATCCCTCTGCTGGACTTCACTGAGCCAGAGAGGAGAGCAGTGGAGAAGAGGATGGAGATCTTGCCTTCTGCGGTCTGGAGACACACAATGGTGGTGTTCACGCTAGGAGACCGCCTGAGGAGGCAAGGGCGCACCGTGCGAGAGCACATCGAATCAGGAGGCCCTGCCATGAACTGGTTGATGAACAAGTGTCGCTACCGATACCAGGTGTTGGATAATAAGACAGCCGTCACCGTCCAGAACAAAAGACTAAAGCCGGAGGTGAGTGGAGGACGGAGGAAACAGGAAATGACTTGGCTATGGAAAGGTGACAAGGGGACAGGAAGGAAGAACGGAGGAGGCGAGGCAGCTGGGAACAAGGAAGGAGAGCAGGAGCAGGTGAGAGAACTGCTGAGTAAAGTGGAGGACATGCTGCAGGAGAACGGGGCATGGCGCTTCTCTCTCCACATGTACCAGAGGCTGGAGGAAGAATGGAGCCACCGAGAGCAGCAGCTGAGAGCTCGTCTGGAGGCAGAAATCGATATGGGAAGTGTGAGGAGGAAACAAAAGGCGGTGGAGACGAAGATAAACACGGAACCAGGGGAGGAGCAGAGGTTAGAGACAGAAGAAGAACTGGAAAGTAGCCTGAGGGAGGAGCAGGAGGGATGTGTGGAGAGGATGATAAATAGAGAGGATGATAAAGAGCAGAGAGTGAAGGTGGAGCTCGAGAGACAGAGCGGTGAGAGGGATGGGGAGGATTCAGGCTGTGACAGTGCAGGAGAGAGAGAGGAAGAGTGATAATGGAGGAGGAGAAGAGGGAGAGCACTGAAGTAAAAACTGCATCGACGACCCATGTTGTCCTAATGCAGGGCAAAGGTTAACCTTTAGTCCAATCAGAGGACTTGCCTAGTGTATAGTATAACAATGAACTCAGTCATTCATTCAGTCCAAATGGAGCACTTGACTTTGACCCAGAGGTTTTGCAACATCTGCAGTCACCAGTGACACATTTAGCCTTTCATGCACCAACACTGAAAACACTTGTCATGTGGCTGCTGAGCAATAAACCTCAGAACAACTGCGGCTGCTTGCAGAGAGCTTCACAGAGGCTGGACTAACAGTATCCTTGTGGGTGTTACAGCTGTTTTGTGGTCCTCAGAGACCACTGCACTCATCCTGGAGATGTGGACTCTTAAAGGGACAGTTTCACACTTATTTATTCAGGGAACACAAGTATCTCCCAGCATGTTAAAAAAGAAAGTTTGTCTTTTTCATGTAATATCTACAATGTTCTTCCAACCTGTTTAAAACTCCTATTGAGCAACATCAAATGATAAATTATACATAACCACTGCATAATAAATGGAAGCCTTTACTGTTAAATGCCTTGTGGTTTGAATTGCTACTAATGTGCTCTGTGGTATATCTATTGTTGGTTGCGTGTTCAGTTCCCATGCAGGAGGACTTGATTTGGACCCGCTTTTCCTACTAAAATCATCAGGAATGTGAAACAGTGTGTGATCCCAGACTTCAGCTCTCTTCCTAATTATGAACAGTATGTTCCCAAACACTAGGGATGCCGAAATGTGAGAATATATCATTTTCTCATACTCACGTAATTAAAATCAAATTTTCATTCTTAGGGAAAGGCAGATCTATTTAAAAAACAAGTTGTGGTAGTTATCCAAAAACAGGTAAGGAATTAAATGTGATAAAGAATGAAATGTGACAGCTGCTGCACACTAAGTATGTCATTATAACTCTTTTATATTTCTTTTGTGTTTTCAGTTTGTGTGAATGAAGCAATCGCTGACACTGCATGGAGGTTTTTATGGCAGAGATGAGGGACATTTGGTCCACCACCCAGTTCATTACATTTGAACAAATTGTCAGATGGCCTCAGGGAGCTGCTGTCTCTCCTCGGCTGACACAGACAGTTAATCCTCATTTTTGGCTCACGGTTATACCATGGAGGGTCAGCTGTGTTGTAACCAAAGAGGTCAGTGTCAGCCCAGGACATCATGGAGGGCCAGATTTCAAATGCACATAATCAGATAAAGTGAAAAAATAAAAAAATTACAAAAACAACTCTCAATCCCTCACATTGGAATAGATACAGATATATTAATCTATGTTGCAGTAATTATAAAAAGCTACAAAATGGCCAGCAATGAAAAGCTTTTCAATCGTATTAATTCATGAGGTACAGCAGGGCATCAGAGTGAGCAAAGTATGCAGACATTACAGTTTTTTGGCAACGCTTTCTTTAATTAGCTATGGAAAGCTGCTGTGACGCTAATTTGATTCAAGTAGTCTTCTATGCGTCTCCACACGCACGAGCCTCGGAGAGATAGAGTGTGTTTACAGGGCTTTATTGCCACCAAACACTGCAGCAGATGCTTTCAGCTGTCAGGTCCTCTGGTTTATACAGTACAAGCTGATCAGTGAGTTTATTTGCATGTGCGTCAGGTTGGGATCAAAGCCTACATGCGTGTCTCTGAATGGCACATGATTAAGTCTGGTAACAAAATGTTATGAGAGAAAAATTAATACTTTATTTTCCAGATTTATTTTTCTGCACCCTTAAAACCTTCAGTGTTCATGGCTCTGAAAACAAATTTTATCAGTCGGCTTCCTTCTGTGAGAGATGAGGTTCCACATGAACACACAGTTATCTGCCAAAGTCAGCACAGTTTTGGTTATTTTACATGAAAGATTTCTCTATCAGTCCTCTGGGTGAACCTCTTTTTTTTTACATTTTCTCACCAGTTTGAAGAGATGAAGCAGATTAACTGAGACTTTTGGCAGTTTTAGGAAAACTCGACTTTGATATCAAAGTCTGTTTATGGACCCTGACTACTGCATGTGAGGAAAAAGTGTTTTTTTTTTTAATCCTTTGTAGCACCAGAGGGAGCTGCCTGAAATCTGATAAACTTGCCAAAGTGATGTCACTTTGGCAATGTTGCATTGTGGGTAAGCCATAAGGTTGTGATAAGTTTTGACTTTATGTTATTTAAAGAGAACTGTCCATCATGAGTCTGACAAACGTATACAGTCAGTGCAATGTTAACACGCAGAGTTCTCATGGAGTATTCATAGATAACAGGCTACCTGATTTATTAGCATTAACTTGTGCTAGCACAACAGTGCAGTAAAAATTCCTCCTGCTTGGAGGTCTTTGTATTCATATGTCAGCTGGAGTTTGTTATATCATTTGTATTATGCTTCAGTGCATGGGCAAGATGAAATCTTAAACCAAGTCATACTGTAGCATATCTCTATCAGTTTTGTTACTATCAACCATGAAACTTGGTCACAAGCTGGTTTATGTAGCCTACAACATTGTATGTTTGTGAGCAATCTGTCTTAGGTAATATCAAAGATCACAATTGGTCAAGGAACCAGTGTATTGTGAGACGGCAAATGTAAGTGGATTAAACAGGGGGAATATTCAGCTTGCACTGCGTTGGTTTTTTTCTTCACACAACAAGTTAATATTAATACTATGAACTCACCACACAGTGGATGACATGCAGCTAAAAACATTGTCTTTGATTCGGAGGCACCTTTTATGTATCTGGCAATGCAACGGCTGCTTGGGGGAAGCACTTGTCATGGCTACTGTTGTTGCTATGAGACAACTGATGACCAATTGGATTTGCAGTATTCTTTGGCTAAAAGCGGAAATATTTTTAACTTTGATTGCTGAGCGTTTTCTGAAATTCTCTCTGCTCAGATAGCAGCAGCCACAGGATGCACACAGGCATGTGTTTCCCTTTCGAAGCACAAGATACAGACTTTTCTAACATGAAGTAACCTAGCTACCTGCACCTTTCCATATGAGTGAACAATATCAACTGTCCAGAGGACCAGAAAACACTATGGCACCACTCTAACTGAACATATGAACATTCATTTTTAGGTTGCTGGTCGGATTCTGATACGTAGCCATGGGACACTCGCCTCAGTTATTGAGAAACTCAGTTTTGCATGACTGCATGCACTGACCTAGTAAAGCACATATCTTTGGCCCTCTAATTTAAACTTATAGGTGCACTTTGTTTCTGAGATGTTTTACATGAAACATCAACTAAAAGCTAAAAGAATCACTGATGATCACACAACATCACAACAGTTAGATCCACTTCCTATTAATAATTTAATTCTCCTAACTCCTACTTATCTTGTGCTTTGTTGAGATTAATTGTGTTTCATTAATTTCTCTAAGTGGAGGATTTAACATACAAGTAGAGGGATTGAATTATTTTTCAAGCAAATCAAATTGTTATTAATTAGGGTGGAGCATGAGATCAGATGGAGTTATAGAGCGGTCATAGCAACCACATAATCTATTTTACAGACAAAGCCCCTGAAGAAAAAACACCAACCATGTATCAACTATACTGTGATGAAGATTAAACCTAGAATACAAATTACAACCTCTAAACTTTCTTTTGTTCTCAGTAACTTCAGCCGTCATGGTGCACCACAGAGGACAGGGCAGCAGTGTGGGGTTGGACTACACTGCTGCACTAGCCAACCAGCAGAGCGGACTACAGTAGTTGCCTGGGCACAGAGCCCAGCAGAGATTGAGGGGACAAAGGGGCAATGTGAATTAAACAGAGAGATGGAGATAAAGTGACGGTTAACTGGAGGCCATGAGTGACGGTTAAAACAGAGGACGCATAGAGGCAGGGAGGGACAGGGAGGGCAACCCAGGGAGTGAGAGGACACAGCGCTCAGAGATAACAACAGATAAAAGATGTGTTTAGATGTTTGAGAAACTGTGCACAATACATGGGAGGGAGGCAGTGCACAGGAAACAAAGGGAGGGATGGATTTTACACAGAGAGAGATAAACCACTCATGGGACCGGTGGCAGCTAGTAAAACTATGATCCATATAACTTATATTACCAGTTAGTGTTCATGTCCAATGTCCATGTGTATTAATTAAAAACGTTAGGATATGAAATCACAAAAGTACATGCAGAAATACAGGGAAAAAAAGAATTAATGTTTTCTGTGTGTAATTACAGTGTACACATAGTTATATTAAATATGCTACCAGGTCCTTATCTTACTTGTTCATGACTATATTTAAGAGCACAGACCTTGCTCTGAAAAACAAGAGGGATGTAGGCGAGGTACAGGAACATCTCTCAAAAGCTACTTCCCCAAATGCGCCCTTTTCCTTTAAAATGGCAGTTTTCTGTGTCAGCATCATGTGGGAATAGAATCTGAGTCACTTTTCTGGAAGAGACACTCAGGACCCAGCAGGATTTCCACAACACACCCGGGCAAAGCACACAAAGCATTGAGAAACCATTACCCTAGGTATTACTCTAGGTATGACATTTGCGCAGGCACAGAGGCTACACTCTCTCTGCTGTCTCACTGCAGATAAAGTGGGAAGTTTTTACGTAGCAAATAGAAGGTGCAAGCTCCGCTTAAAATAGATACTTCATCTCCTCTGATGATCAATTTGAGGCCAGACAGGATAAAAATTCATACTAATAATAAATTAATAGTGTGTGGGAGTAGATTCAATAAACCTACCAGTTTGATGTCAGCGGTTTAATCAAACACTTTAAATTCCACCATTTCGGCAGTCAGTGTATGAATTCTATAAAATGCTAAATGAGAAGAGATATTGGGGCGGTGCGTGGCGCAGTGGGTAGAGCGGCCGCCCCATGTAGAGGCTACAGTCCTCGCTGCAGGCGTCCCCGGTTCGAATCCCGCGTCGGGCAGACCTTTCCTGCGTGTCATTCCCCCTCTCTCTGCCTCCCCATTTCCTGTCTATCTCTACTGTCATCACTATCAAATAAAGGCAAAAAGCCGAAAAATATACTTAAAAAAAAAAAAAATGAGAAGAGATACAACAGAAAGCAGCCTCAGTGTCAGGGGTAATGACCAAAGTCAATGAGAAACGAATTGCCCCCTGCTGTTCAACGCTTGAAAATCTTAAGTGATTATCACAGATTTAATGTATAACCGCAGGTTATGGCATCTTTGATTATTAATGAGAAATACCCTTGAATTATATGAATCTTAACCACCAGTGGTAAATTGTGAAACTTAAGAAAAATCAGATTGAAGTATCAACCTCACTGCATCATTGTATTTCTCTTTCACTGTTACTTCAACTTTATTTCAACACAAGATTAATAAGTAACAGGGGAGGTCATCACAGGTCTTCTCAGGGTGTTTCAATGTTTTCACCTCCTAATACAAGAACCCAACAGCACACAACAGTCATTGTGAAAGACGTGAAAAAACAGTGTGTCATGTCTTGCCGTGAAAAGAATGTCTTCATTGGTTGTCTTGCCTCATTTTGTTTTGAAAGAGGACAGACAGGACAGATCGGGCCGTCGTGACAGAGACCAGATGCAGCCGCTTAGAAGTTACAACGTGCATGACAGTTGTTGAGAGTATTCACATTGAAACCAACGCTAACTGAAGACATTAATAAGGAGTCGCCTTGTGTGTGCACAATTCTTGTTCACTAAGCTTTCAGACATGCACAACAAAACAAGAGAAAAATGTTGGGCAGATGCACACTGAGCCACAGATGGTTTGCTTTTAATCACATTTCTTGATTAACTTTAATATTACAAGCAGAGTAGTGAAGTGAACAATGCACAATGCACACAGGCTGCTTTAATTAGATTTACAATGTGGCAATGATCAGTATGTGCCTGTGATTAATCACAGGTCATGCACTCCGATGTTTTACTTACTTTCTGAGCATAAAGAAAAACCACATCAGCCCCACAAACTGCTGTGTCTATTGTGTGGCGGGTAGTGGTTTACAGGTTAGAGTGTTTACAAGCACGTCAGCACTTTTCTGCTGTAAACCTGATTTCATGAACATGATGTAAACAACAGGTTTATGTTTATGTCTGTGTCTATGTAACTGCTGTAGGGACAAGTAAAAATATGTAGATAATGCTTTCAAAATAAGACTGAATACTGACCTGCAGCACTTATTTATTTGCAGATATTATAGTGGGTGAAACTGTATAATATCAGTAACCTGGTGTCATGGGTGCATGTAGTTGCACTGAATGACTGACAGGGAAAATATGAAAATGTGAGTGAGTAATGCCACTTATAAAGGAGAGCAAGATGAAAGCGATGACACGACTTTGAGGAACGCACTCCGCCCTTCACAGCTTCAGTAAAGCTGCTCGATGGCACACTCTGCCCTTGTGTGAAGGTGGGAAACAGGGAGTTTCTGGAAAACACCAAGCCTGATCTGTCAACTTTCCAGGATTAGCAGTGAGTTGAGTTTTCAGGGGTTTTTCAGGGACATAAACAAAACTCCATTACATCATTGTGTCTGCTCCGCGTTGCGAGGAACAGGATTCCTGAGCGCTCATGCAAACCCCTTCACCTGACTGAAGTCATGACATCACCCTCACAAGATGTGCAAACAGGAAACGTTATAAGAAGCGTTGTCATGGAGACGGTGCAACGTGTCTTCACTGGGAACAGATGGGTGCAATTGCAGAGCGAGTTCGCAGACAGACTTTAGTTCCCCCTCATGTGTCGCAACAGAGGAAAAGGGCTAACTCGAACAGAAAAGAACCACCAGGCAACAAGCTCTCGGTGCCGCCAGGTGACAGAACTCCTGGCTCGTCGCAAAATGACACAGTATTCACGGTGAAAACACGCCACAGGAGCCACAAAAGCAAGTCAAGTGAATAAAGGAGAAGTTGAATAAATTGGCGAGTTTCATTCACGGGGGGAAAAGAGAAGGCCAAAGGGAGAAAGAGAGAGAGATGAGAGACCTTTAAATAGAAGTGAATCCACGAGAGGACACAAAGGAATCCAGCCTGTCAGCCAATTGGTAATGTCAGGAGACCAAATTGAAGTGTTGATTAGAGGTCAATCTTACAGCTTCCTGAACAAAGAGCGAAGGAGACTGAGACCCGGGGAGGATTATCTTGCTTTCATTCATTACTGCTCTCGTTTATTACAGAGATAGAGGGTGATTGGATCGCCCCGGTCATACTGTAATACTGGACCTGTGTGTGCTGGTGGCGGATTTAATAAATGAAAACAATCGCGCTCTGAGGTCAATGTTCAAACATCTCCTGACGTTTCCTTCTCAAATGTATTTATTCCACAGTGACAAACATTACATGCCGGTACTGTAGGTGTTTTTTTTTTTTATATATCAAATAGGAACAGGTGATAGCTTTTTCCTTTTCTATCTGAGTAACAACCCTCCTCCAAAGAAGGCACTCTGTGTCTGGAAAAAGAATGCCTCAGACTTACAGTCTAGTCTGTGGCAGGGTTAAACATGGGATTTATGGGTATTCAAAAAAAAAAAGATTTCGGCTGCTGGACTTTTTTTCTTTGAATCCTAAGTGGCTGGTGCTGTGATGCATAAGTGACTGTGAAGCAAAACGGATTCATCAAAAGGTTTTTACTGATGTGTTAAATGTATTTTGGGAAATTAATTGCATTAAAATGAGTCTCAAACTGACTAACGGAGGTAATGTCCCAATGCAAATACAACGTTTCTCCACCGGCACCTATGCATGACGCACAGACACATCCACACACTGGGTGGAACAGATTAGAGGAAATGGATCGGCCCTGACAGAGAGGTGGGGGGAAATGGGACGATAATCAGGTGTGAAATCACTCTGCGTTTCTGTGGTAGTTCACTCTGTCCCTCATCTTCTCTCTGTGTCTCCCAAGGCACAGCGGCATTACTGCTTTACACAAAACTAATAGAACTAATAGCAGTGCTTTTAACACGCCTACTGTAAGGCAGCACAGATGGGAATTGTTAAACCGCCAGGTCCCCCAGGTGTGTGACTCCCCACCTCCCAAGAAAAGCACCAGTATTCAGGTTTTTGTGCTTTTTCTCCATCTTCTTCTCCCACAAAGGCTTTCTAGTCCATTTTTATCCATTCATCCTCTTAACCTGAGCTCATCAGTCATTTCCTCTAAATCTCTGCTTGTTCATCCCTCATTATCCTCCATCTCCATCCACTTCTCTTCTCTGAGTCTCTATAGAACAGGTTTTATATTATCATGTTAATATGAATAACACAGTGTTGAAATAGAGAGGCCAAATGGAGATTATGCAATTAATGCTAATATCAGCGGAAAAAAGATGCAGTGTAGAGGTATTTCATATTTTTGCACTGTAGGTGTGTTTCTGAAGTTTCTGTCTTTTTTTTTTTTTCAACAATAAATAATATGGGGTAGAAATATGCACTCGACAGTTGGTAACTAAGCTAGCAGGCCTGGCACTGTACGGACTGGCAGAAAGCAAACAGTAGATTTGGTGTTGCACATGGACTCGTTGGAGAGTTACAGGAAGTTTGGCATGGAGAGACAAATGCACTATAAGAAGCCGATCTAATGGGCTCAGTGTCTGCAAAACAACATGCATGATTGATGTCTAAAGATAAAATGTTGACTACATAATATGTCAAACTGAATATCATCTGAGAGAGATGGGCCTAAAAGAACAGGTGCTGGAATACATCACACTCATTTTTCTAGAGCCCTTTGTTATTCTTCTCCTGACATGTTTTAAACTATGTGAAAAACTCTAGGCTATGAATAATGCTTTGTTTAACATGTGTTTCCCACATAAAAAAGTAAAAAGAAATGGAAAACTAGGCCTGGAAGCACGACTATGCTTACTTCCTCAGTGATAAATCTGGACCATGCAGGCCTTGTCATATGGACATGAAACAAAGTTATCTTAAAAAAAAAAAAAACCCAACAAAACCCGGAATCTTCTATATGCGCTTCTTTTTGCAGTAGAAAAAGACACTGGTTAATCCACATACAACATACAGAGCAGCAAATGTTTGAGAGACAATCTGGCTTTTTCAAATGAAGATGAATCTGAGTCAAAAGACAAACTAATCAATACATCACATATCAGCCTACTTTTGTAAGAATGTGTACAAGGAACGAAGATGACCAGTCAATAGCAGATGGCTGGTTAACTGCTCATAACTCAATAGCGACCACTCTGTGTACATTAGAGAAGAGGCTGCTGAGTTCTTAACACATTTCTAAATGTATTGTCTTTGCGGGGTACAAAAGCCTTGAGTGTGGAGCTTTAAATATCTGCAAGGTGCTCAGGTGAAGGTGTTAGCAGCCAGGTTGCTATAGAGACAGTGAATCACTGTTGTTACGTGTCACTTTTTTTTCTGTGCTGGGTGTAACTTAAATTAGTGAATTAATGTAGAAATAAATCATCCTTGTTTAAAAAGTGGTTTTCTGAGATAAATTTAAACATTTTTTATACATTGTTATTGACATTACATCCTGCAGTAAATGAAAGAAGATTAATGCCAGACACCTGTGTTGGTGCTCATTAGTGAGAGCAGGTGCACACACAGCGCTGGCCTCAGGGTGCTCGTAAAAGCTGGAATGGATCAATAAAGTGTATCAATGTGTTGGAATCAAAGAGTTGAAAATAGACAAAACAAAAGGCGCAGGAAAAATGAGTGATAACGGAGAAAAACAGAAGTGCCTATTGCCACCGAATCACTGGCAGTAAACAGCAGATTCCCAGAGCGTTTCTAATCCTCCTTTCGGAAAGTGGTGTAGTTCATCCAAGAGTAGGCCACATCAGGCCCAAAACACGTCTCCTATAAACTTCACTTAAATCACAATCTGGGGATCCAGTCTGAGGTTTTGGAGCTGAATCAGGTCAGCGTTGCACCTGTAATGTACTCTCAGGGCTTAAGATGACCAATTTGAGTGAAATGTCAACTCTGGCTCAGGTACCACTTAACAGCAGGTCTGACAGAATAAGAGCTGCCTATTCTGGCAAGGTCAACAGCAACATTTCTATTTTGGGGAAACTCTCCAGGACAAGTAATTCCAAACTTTGTCTCAAGCTTCTGAATAAAACATCAGTGTGAAACTAATCTTCTGCAGGTAGTGGATTATCACTATCATAATGTCAGTCTTGATTTTAATGTTGCAGGCTACAGTAATTGTGAACAGATGTGCATGTTACATTAGCAGCCACACAGTTATAGACTGTAGGTCTTAAGCTATTGATATAGATATTAAATGATACAGATAGATAATTAAATACAGTTTCTGTTAATGATGATTTCATGATGATTGTGATACTTCCTTCATGTTTAAATAAAAATATGTTATGCTTCATTTTTAAATCAAATATTTACATTATGTTCTAGTAGTAGGCTAGTCAACATTGCAAGAATGATCAATAAATCATATTACAGCACTCTCACCTTCATCGATCAGTCTGTATTAACTCTGCAGCCCCTGATAAGCACCCAGTTCCTCCTCCTCCTTCAGTCTTCCATCACCTATCACTTCAGGTGATCTACACAGTAGTGACACCAGTCGCTTGACACGATTTTCAATTTGTCCCTCTTGTCTCCTTCCTCTCTATGTCTCTCTTTTCTTTGTCTTTTCTTATCCTGTCCCTGTCACTCCTCATTCAGGCTGCCACGCTTTGATCACGATCTCACGCCTCACTGCCACCTCGGTTTCATTGTCTATCTATTGAGTCGTATTCATCTTTTCACATTCTCTCCGGTGTGGACTCTTTCTCTCTTTACTCCCTCCTGTTCCTTTATTAATACTGTCTTTTTTTTAAGTAGACATCTATCTGGTTTCCCGAAAACCTACGACACAGTGTATATAAATCACTCCCTGGACTTTTCAGGCTTTGTGTTTCATATGTTTGTCTTTTTTTCTCTCTAATGTCACCGGCTCTTCCAGTCCTCTTCTTCTTTTCCTTCCTCTCTGTCTTGTTTTATCTTTTAAGCTTTTCTTTGTCTCCTTTCCCCCACTTCTCTATTCATCTCTGCTGTAAATATTTGATCACGAGTGCACTGACATGACACCACTGTTGCCTGCAGGAGCCGAGTGTGTTTAGATCTCAAAGCAGAGGATGATGAAGGAAACATGCGGCACTTTCAAACACACATCTGAGGAGTCTTTTCTGTGTCACATAATCCTGTAGTGCAGGTTCACAGCAGCCGGTCTCAGACTTTTTTGGTGTGCTGCTGCAGGTACAGGCACAGTTGCAAAGAGAGAGGAATCCATCCGATGAGGACATTTCATTTGAGTGGAATATCTGTTGTTGCATCTTCCACTCAGACAATTTTACTTAAGCTGCTAAATAAATAAGACACTGTAACATTACCACTATAAAATGAGCACAATTAGCATCTGTAAAGTGTTTGGTGTGGTTTTTAGTGCAGGTGCAAGCACCAAGTGGAGTTTGAGTCCAGTCTGAAAATAGCTGAATAGCTAGACATGTTTGTTCAAGGCACTCAAGATCAGAGCTGGGTGGTGGAAGAAATTCACAGTCTACCTTTGTTTGTGTGCGTGGGCTCTGGTGAGGAGCTTCTGATGGCTTCTCTAAATGTGCAACACTTCAAGGGAATGAGCAAAAAAGAGAAAAAAAAAATCACAGTGACAGTGAAAAGAAGAGGGAGACGAATCAGGGAAGCATAAAAAAAAGCAGAGTGCAAGCCTGCATCACGCCTGAGGCTAGCAGCTAAGTTAAGCTAAAGGACTATCCCACTGACCCACATATCGTACAGCCAGCAGTTAGTGTGAAACTCTAGCTTGCTAACTGCCAGGCTGCCACTAGAAAGCTGAGTCACTGAGTCCAGCAGGAAGATTTATAATTCAAACACTGACTGACCTGTAATGGAACAAAGTGAAACTCGGGAGGCAAAAACTGAGCAGGACTGAACTGAGCGTAACACTGAGGTTTGTTTGTTTCTGTGCTGTTCAAACATACATGTTTTGATTTTTATGTGCTACGGTCCAGGAATTTTCACAAACTGAAAAATGACTTTGAAAAACTCAAGACCAAAGCATTTTCCCAGAAACCATTTCCCTGGTAGTTATTGGGAAATTGGTAGACAGTTTTATTTGGAACCATTTCCTCTGTAGAGAAGCAGTAGCGGAGTTGTTTCTGGAAGGACGTGTTGCTGTTCAGTTTTCATTTTTCAGTGCATTGAGCAGCACAAATACAATTTCTTTTTTCACATTCATTCTGAGCACAGCAGCGGGAGAAATCTAAGGGATGAATATCTCAAAACCTCAGCAGATAAAACCAAAAATATTTGCATGACTTAGTGTGTCAATGGGGCAACTGACCAAATGTTTTCTTGAGATTTACTGTATCCCCAAATTCCTCTCTAGAAGAAAAACTACACTAATCATTATAGAAATTGTAGAAAAGATGAATATTTGAAATGTAAGTTGATATATGGTGTCAGCAGCAACAACAAACCCAGAAAGAACTAAGTTCAGATATTTTAATATAATAATATAGACAATATTTTATTAGATAGGCAGTTGTGTATCAACTCCCTACTCATGTTTGGCTGTAAACAAATACACTGCTCGCTCTTCTGTTGTATTAAGCCACTAAAAGTCTCAAAGACTGCAACATAACTGACATAAGTTGTTGTTAGTAGGCCTCATCTGTACCGGTACAACTGTATGTGTTCTAGAGGGAGAGACAAAATGACTATGACCAAGCAGACTGACCCTCTATACTGAGGTGAACTAAAGCATGGCGCCTGTGGGTGCCACGGCCTTCATGTAAACAAGCGGGCCATGAATGGATGTCAGTGTTCTGTAGTTTTGGTGAATGGGTGGCTGAGCGCAGCGGCGGCAGCAGCTGGTTTGGGTCTGACCTGGAGTGTGTAAGCTCATGTGATGCAGACTAAACAGTAGGGAAGAGGGAGGGAGGTCAGAGGCCGGCTTACAGGAGAGAGGAAAAAAAACAAAAAGTGGGTCACTTCTCGCTGACAGAACTGCTGGAATGTGACGACTGAATGAGCCTGTGGTTGTGATTTTAACTGTGAAGTATGAATTAATCCCTGCCTGTGAACACTCGGGGTTAGTATTTGTGTCTGTGTGTCACGTTGCATATGTCACGTTTCTGTCAGCACACTTGGAAGTCCGGCGCCTTTATGTGTTTTTGTCATTTTTCCACACAGCGCAGTTAAAACATAAAGCACAACAAGTGACGATGCAGAGATGTGGATGTGCTGCAGTGCAGTTTAGAATTTTTATTTTGTTGATATATGACAATTTCCCTTCCTAAGTCAACTGGGGAAGCTGATCAGCTGAGTGTCAGACAGTGTCACGCTGCCTCATTCACATCGTCCCACACGACTCTGAAGCTCTGCTAGCTCTCTGCTTTCTGTGCTTATTGTTCAAACACTCCCCTTTAACGCCTTTGTATTCTGCCTCCATCCCTCTCCTCATAAAACTTCAGTATGTTCGCTGCTACTTTTAGATCTTACCCTGCTTCTACTTATTCTCACGGCTGTAGCTCTCTCTCTGCCAGTTCTTCTTCCATTCTGTCACTCTCCCTGTCATCCACTTCACTTGTCTTCTCGTCTTTTTTTTTTTTTACCCCCAACTTCCCTGTTCCACATTGTTTTCTCCTCTTTTGCTCCCTTAACCTTCCCTGAGACAGCAATGATCGTTCCTGTCATCTGGTCAGCTGAGCTGTCCAGTGGCTGAAACTGAATTATTTTACAGCTGTTGGATAAAGAACATTTCATGGGGAAAAAATAAAAATAAAAGCAGGCCTGACACCACACCAGTGGTCCAAAAAAAAAAGAAAGAAAAATGATTTTGTAATCTTTTCACTGAAGTTTAAACCAGCCCCCTAAATTGGATTTATAAGGTTTTCACATGATAACAGTGATATGTGAGCAGCAGCGAGTCCTAATGATTCGGAAAAAGGTCTGAAATGATGTTCTGGGTGGCTTGTACATTAGCTGATAAGGAAGGCAACATTAAACTGCCAGATTGTGCAGTGGAGTTTGGTGTGATGTGCACTCGAGTACAAAGAGAAGAGAGAGGAAGAGAAAGAGAAAGAGAGGAAGTGGCACACATCAGGGCTGTAGCTAGGACAGCTCCCATTGTAGCAAATCAAAGCACCGCTAATTGGTACAATTACAGAGACAGGACAAGAGAGAATACAGATCAGTGTGTGTGTGTGTGTGTGTGTGTGTGTGTGTGTGTGTGTGTGTGTGTGTGTGTGTGTGTGAGAGAGAGAGAGAGAGCGAGAGAGAGGGACATGCACAGATATACAGAATAAGATGAGTCTGCTTCCAGATAACAAAATAAACCTGTTACACGTGTGGTAATAACCATAAGTGAACTATCTTCTATCTGGCAAACACATCTGATCACGTCTAGATGGAAGAGGAGAAGTTCTTTGAAGTCCCAGCGCTGGGAGGATGAATAATTTACATCACATTTACAGTATAATGCAGTCTGAGCCTCACTCAGCATTTATTTGCATTAGTGCTTATTACACCTCCTTATCTGACCCTGATTGCTCGGTGTGCTTTTCCCAAAACTACCACCGGGTCCTGGAGTGCTGTTGGTTTTATGTCTCACCGGTGCGCGTTGTGTTAACTGCAGGAAAGGGAGCAATGATCTAAGATGGAGCAAAGTGATGATCAACTGCCGGTGGTGTAGCAGGGCCTGAGCCCGGCGCGATGAGAAAAAACAAACAGTTTGTGGCGAGGAGAAGCCTCCTCTATAAATCTCTTTTTAATACCCTGCAGTCGTGTCGTTTCCCCTCACAACAATAATTCACAAACAATCCAATAGTCGCTTCTCATAGGAAGGCCTATTAGATAAAGTCGTTACCCAACAACCCCAAGGAGCTCTCACAAACCCCGACGCACACATTCACACACGGAACAGATTTACACATTCTACTTATTGAGGCTCGCACACATCTCAAAAATGATACACTAAGCAATTACTGTGGGGAAACAAAGAGCTTCAAAAGACAGCTATATGATACTACGTCTAAAGACTAGCTGACCACATACAGTGTAGCTGGTTTACCACTCACACCCATTCATACGCTCACAGGCAAGCAGCGATCATGACTTCATTCACTACCCGAGTCATCTGTGGGGCAGACGAGCCAATCCAATTCAAAACTGATATTGAACGAAGCCGCCACACAGACCGTAATCACACCCTGTTTGCCTACTCTGCAACAAAGAGAACACGCTCGAGGCTGTTTACCTCACCTCTGAATGAGATCTGGAGATATTACTCTCACCGCAGTCATTGTGTCAGACTCGGAGCAGCGACTGGAGCACTAATAACCCAAAAGGCCTCTCAGTTACCAATGTGCTCATGTGTGAATGGAATGAGAAAGCAAAAGTATTGTTTTTGATTTGGTGGTCCAAGTGGATTTCCCCCACCTGAGGCCTGCCTCCCAATAAACGCTTTGTCTCCGTCTGTTTGCACGCCCACATACACACATGATTTTATTTATTCTGTTTATGAGTTTCGGAACGCTTAGTTACATAATAAACTGTCTTAGACGGTAATTTCCAACAGGAGACAACAGTTTTAGAGTCACGTTACACCACTGTATAAAACTGCAACGTTCTGTGGTGAAATCGGTTCATTTGAGTTAATGTAATGCTTTTTCTCCCTCCATTGACCTCCATCGACCTCTGAGGGGAACAGAAAGCTATAGGGAGAGGAAGCTATTGTGGCTTATTATCTGTGTTTCAATGTAACTGTCCGAGTATGAACTGCTCCACAGAACAAGAACTGTTTTGGGGCAGCGTTAAGACAGGGCATGATGGTACATGCGTGTCTTTGAATAATCTGTGTAAAGTTACTGTGACTTGCAGGTTATCGGAATGTTTCAGCTGGCAAAGCAGCAACATTAAGTCACCTAGAAAGCCTGCAATTAATCCCTGTTACCAAACCACGAGCGCCAGATATTTTGTGCACACATGCAGATTAATGTCTCTGTGCCACTTTCTCGTTTGACAAGGTTTTTATTTCAAATGAAATGAGCATTTTTAAATGTTCTTGCTGCCTTACTTTCTGTCCGTTTCTCCCTTCCTGCCTCGGCCCTTTTCACACAAACTCCATCCTCTCCTCTTCCTTCAGCTACACCTATCAGGATGAGCCTTTCAACCTTCACTCTCCCCCCGCTGCATTAAGCTTTTGCACATTTTCAACAGTCAAACCTCATTTCACAGCACAAGTCTATATGCTTGTAGAAATGGGGCCTTTGAGGAGACTCAATATTCTCCGTATTCTCCTAGGTGGCCCATCACTCACCGTGAAATCCAGCACATGGCTCTATAAATGGAAAATGGCTGAAGTGAGGTGCTTTCAACAGCCAAAGTATGTACTTTGAACTAAGCCAAGAGTGCAGAGATTACCAAACATCACAAGTGGAAGCAGTCAGGACTTAACTAGAGGTTAAGAAATTAAAGTCTTGAATGCAGCCAAGTGTTTTTTTTTTGTTTTTTTTGTGGTTCTGATTCATATCCTAGATGACCAGCTGCAGTTTAAAGAGCAAAACATCCCATTTAAGACTGATGTGAGGCATATGACCCCTTGTTATGTATCAACAACAGGCTCCTGATGTCAGGGTGACTCACGAGAGCAGAGAACTTTAATGGTGCATTTGTGGCGACTGGGTGAAGAGAAATCAGACGCAACAAACTACAGAGAGAGAGATGGGTTTCCTCTCAGCTTTCAGCAGGGTTACAGACAAAAACACACCCTGTTGTGATATCAAATAACACCCATGGGGCTCTGCAAACAGAGGGGGAGGGAGTCGGCCCGAGTCAGATCATAAAGCGTGTTTTCATAACACACACTTTCCCTTCCTGGCAGGTGTGTGTCCATGTGTGTTGGTGTCCATGATGTGTGTCTAAGATCTTTTCTAACAAGCTCTTCAAAGAGTTACTGTTTAGACTGGGAGGGGAGGAAAAGCCTGTCTCTTCTCTCTCATAACGCACTCATGTAGACAGACAGTGGGAGTATCGGAACATAATCCAGAGTCTCCTGAGAGCAGGGCAAGCCATATTCAAATACCTAAACCCAAAGCATGCAGAGTTTGGACGTTTGCAAACTGCTCTCTCTGAACTCCTCGCCCTCTCAAATCCACTGTAAAGCACAGCTGGTTTAGGCAGACACAACAACCTCACGACACAACAATTCTAACAGCAAAGATAAGTGATGGCGCTCAAACAAAAACCTGTAATTGAAGCAGCCAAAATTACAGCGTTGATAACCTGTAAGGGCCATATGAGAAAATAATTACATCAGGTACCTAGCCCCAGAACTCCCCAGTAATAATAGTAAAATTAGACCCAGTAATGAGTCCTGTAGCTCTTTTAAAGTATTGGCCTATTATAATAAACTCAACTTTACAACTGAGCTAAGCGGAAAAGTTTCAGTGGCTTCACACTGACGACAGACTTTTTTCACATCTCTGTTGTTCATCTTGAGAGATCTGACCACATGCTACAAGATGACACCGCATGATGAGGAGATTTTGCCCGTCCTGCTGTTTTCATCACTACCTCGAATTTTTTGCGGAACAGAAGGAATCTCCTGAACTTTCACTCAGTCCGCTGTCAAAACAGAGGACATCAAATACACAACCTCTGAATTTACAGAATTACGCAAGTAATTTCTAATCTTAACACAATCTCAGACGTGTGGTGACATGTCACAATAAAAGTGGACTACCACAGTTGGTTTTCCTGTTTTGGTGTTAACTGCCATTTAACTGTGGCTCTGACATGTAGGAGGATGATTCGGGTCCATGCCTATGTTCCCACAGCCTTATGTTCCCACAGCCCTATGTTCCCACAGCCCTATGTTCCCACAGCCCTATGTTCCCATGGCCCTATGTTCCCACAGTTCTAAGATTTTTCACAAAATTAGGCCTCATTACACTTACCTATCTGGACTCTATCTATCTGGCCTGTCTCCTCTACCGGGTCTTTTTACTAAACTTAATCAACTCTTTTCTTCATTGCCTAAACCCAACCAATGGTGGGACCAAAGGGCTGTGGGAACATAGGAATGACCCCGATGATTCAGCAGATCTGTTTCGCTCTCTTATTATGTGAAAGTCCTATACAGTATGTTGTAGTGTGGTATACGTAAATGTTACTTACGATCCAAGCCGTTGATGTACTTCATGGATATCTCACAATGTCCCCACACAGCGCTGACAATGGGATACAGCTTCTTGCCCTTCAGCCCTCTAAACGCCACTCCTAGATACTGTCCTTCCAACATGAAGCTCAGAGTTCCTTCGTCCATGTCCAGTATCACTAGCAAAGAGTCCGGCAGCGTGAACGACTCCTCCGGCTCCAGGAAACAAGGGTATGACGGCAGCGAGCTGTGGGACCGGTTCTTACTGTCATGGTACAGCCTGTTCCGTCCCAGATCCCAGCCCCAGGACTCACAGTCCGACCCCACCAACGCCGTGTACCCGACGGAATGTAACGGAGCCTCCGCGGTCGCCACCCCGACTACGGCGTGGGTGCCTCGTTGTCGGGCGGGCCAGTGGATCCTCCACACATGGAGACCCCTGGTGTAGCCCACACGCCCCCGGATGCAGTCCGTGCTCTGAGCGACCGGGTGGCGGTGAAATGTCAACTTATCTTCCTCTTTGATGAAGATGTTGAGCGAGCGGTCGTCGGGGTTCCACGCGTGACGCTGCTGGGTCTCCGGTCCGGCGCACGGCATGTCCAGTAGGAGATCCAGCCTGGGGGGTTTGGAGAAATCCGGGCCCCTCAGCTCCGGGTGCTGCCGGCGATGAGCCAAGGGCCGGTAGGACGGGGAGCCGCCGCTTTCCCCGCGTCCGTCTACCGATTTAATGCTGCCAGAAATCTTCTGGCCCATGGCTGCGATGGAAGGGGTTGTCAGAAGGAGAGGGGGTTGGAGGTGGGGGAGGGTGGTGATAGTGCAGGTGTGTGCTGCGCTGCGTGGAGCTCGACGTTACCTCATCAATGCGGTGGGGCTGAGTGAGAGTTCCTGATTGGAGTGTGGTGGAGGGAGATGAAGGAGGAGGTGATGAATGAAAGATGCGTGCGATCTGGTTTCATGCCACAAATATCCTCAGATAGACAGATTGGGGGGACACTCCTGTTGAGAGAAGGACCAGAAAAAAAAGAGATTAAAAAACAGATATTAACCCCTGTAACTGTTTGTTTTCAGCAAACTGGAAAACACTAGAGAATGAACAAGGGGGAGATGATTGAAAGAGGGGAAAACAAAGTATGAGAGAATAGACTGATGGCAAGTGTTGTTGGCAAATCTTTGTTTCACAGATTTTGTGTGGCTTTGCCTTAGTGGGAATCAACAATGAACAGGATGATACACACACACACACACACACACACACACACACATAGAGCAAATACACACTAGTTTCCTCTGACTCATCCTGCATCCTCCCAACAAGCTCAGGCTCCTATACCAACTCTAACATGCATTCCCCAGTAGTACAACACTGCCCAGATTTGAAGCTGGCGCTCTCCCTCATTTAGCTAATGTCATTTTAATGAGGGCTGGCTGAGTCTGCAAAAATATAAACATAACAGGAGGAAAACAAAAACACCAGGTAATAATTTACATCCAGTCCACTGTGTAACAGGGATGAAAAAGTCAGCTTGACTTCAGCCTCTCACGCTTTACAGAGAAATAACAGTAGCAAACAGTTTGTATTCTGCAATATATTTTTTTTATAAAATAAAAAATTCTAGTGAGCAACAACCATGGGATAATATTGTGGTTTCATTTTTAGAGTGTAATTTCCATTTTCATGTAATTTCCAGTGTACTAGATTAGTTTCCTATGTGGGTGTTTTTAGTTTTACTTATGTTTTTGATCAGTTTCTATTCAATTCTCTTCCGGTTTTGGTTTATTGGGTAATTGAGTTTGTTAAAAGAACAGATGAAAATCTTAATTATGTTTTCATGTAAGTTTACACATGAATAATGACAATGGCGAATACACACCTTCTACCTCTTTGTTCTAGTTTTATACGTGGTAAAATGCAGTTTTATGTAATTTGTTTTGATGGTCTGTTGTTTCAATTAACACCATATGATGTCACATAGTCAAAGAAAAAAAAAAAAAGATCATCTCACACAGAGTTTTGAGCGGGTTTAGCTGACGTAGTGATCTCTTCCAGGAACAGCAACTGCTGCTTCCTGTTCACGGGAAAAGAGTCAGTAACACCTCGGGCCGATAGGGAAGTGGATGACGAAACCCTATTTCTCATGTCGTCTGGTACATCTCCCACCACAAGCCACAGAGCAGCGTTTATTTTTATGTGTCTTCGTTGAACTGACGCTTCTTCTGGTAATACAGTCTCACACCTCGCAGTTTATTTACGTGTCAACACCAGGCTGCCTATAGATACATCCAAAGAGTCAAACAGACGCTCTTCCCAGACGTGGTTACTTCAGTCTGGAGAGCCAAGAATATTGAGCTGAACAGACACTTTAAGGGGCATCGTAAACAAAGGCGACTGCTCGTCTTTCAAGGTGATATTAAAATATGTACAGTGTTTTTCTTTTTAAACCAGATACTGATGACACATGCACAATTATAGCCACCGAACCAGTCTTCTACCAGACCGCAGAGTGAGATCATGGTGTAATTCTGTGTAAAACTAATGTGACTGTTTGCATTTTCTCCATTCTACCTCTCCTCTTCTCTCTCGACGTGAATGAGGTCATGGCAGCTGGCAGCCAATGTGTGCCACCACTCAGTTCACCACTCAGCATGAGAGGGTTCAGTGCTCGGACACACACACACACACACACACACACACACACACGCAGCTGCCTCAGTGTGTGTCATCACGGCTGGCAGGTGGGTTCAGGGTGGACCCAGCTTGGAAGATTCCAGAGTCATCACAGAAAAACACTGTTTAACTCTGTGCAAACTCCCCGTGTGTTTGTACACGTCTATGTGTGTGTGTGTGTGTGTGTGTGTCTCAATCTCAGCTGGCCGAGTCTAGCGCCACACGAGAGGATGACAATCTGGCATTACAGGCTGCCATCAAGGAGGCACTTGACCTCTGACCCCGTGTTGCCACGGTCACCATTGCGTGGGTAACCTCTCAGTAGGCTGGTGGCGGGCTGGCGCGGCGTTTGCTTCTGTGAATAGCAGCAACATGCTTCCACCATCTGTTGTTTACTCTCCCTCCCTCACTCCATCCCTCTCTTCTCCTGCAGCCAACTCAGTGAGGACCGACTGCACTTGTTCCCCCCTCCCTTCGTCTCCACTTTCAGCTGAGTTAGACAGGTATGGAGACACAAATGCAAAGACGCACATTTCCATAATTTAGTAGGCTATACTAAATGGCAGGCATTGATTGGCATTTGATGTAGAGCTGCAACCAATTATTCTTTTCTTGACTGACTAATAAACTCACATTTTTTACAGACAGACAGACAGATAGACAGATAGATAGATAGATAGATAGATAGATAGATAGATAGATAGATAGATAGATAGATAGATAGATAGATAGATAGATAGATAGATAGATAGATAGATAGATAGATAGATAGATAGATAGATAGATAGATAGATAGATAGATAGATAGATAGATAGATAGATAGATGAGTTTATTTGGAAAATTGTTTTCACCATTCACCAATAACATTTCACAAGTCTATACAGTATATTATTCCATTTGTCCAACCAGCACACCAGTCTTTGTCACATAAAAACCCACAACCTTTAGAAGCTGAAACAAGATAATGTTTTCTGGTTCTCATAACACAGTAATTATCATATAGCTACTATATGATAATGATACAATAATTAGTAATTGTTATATCAATAATCAGTGATATTAAATTAGAAACTGATGTAGACGCGTTGTCAAATAGTGGAAGAGGATTAGATAAGCAGGCAGACAGGAGACAGACAGACAGACGGCAGTGTGCACCTGGTGTGTGGGCTGGACTCATCTGGCTTCTCATGCTGCACTACTAACAAGCTCCAGTCACTAAAAAGCTTGTAAGGGCTTGTGTGTGTGTGTGTGTGTGTGTGTGTGTGTGTGTGTGTGTGTGTGTGTGTGTGTGTGTGTGTGTGTGTGTGTGTGTGTGTAACATTGTACAAGAGAAGAGTGTTTGTTGATGTGTGTGTCTGCCTCAGACTGTGTTTCATTTAAAACTCTCCAACGAGCTCTGACTGGGCAGACAGGCTTTGAAGTCACACACAAACACAGACTCACACATTTGGATAGGAAACTGCTGAGGAACCTCTCACTCATACTGCACCACCCTCAGAGAACAGACCAGAGATGTCTGTGGGCTTTTTCCACACCCAAAAGCACCAAATCCCTAAATATGAACATATGAGTTAGTTAGTAAGACTTCCACATATTGTTAAAAAAAAAAGTTGCTGTATATGACTATATTTCTAGTTTGTGTGTGTGGGCTAATCAAGGACAACCAGTGACCCACAACACCCCAGAGAGTGAGGAGGACTAATGGTTACACAGTCATTCAGCCTTCCTGTTTCTGTGTTGATGCATGAACGTCTGGTCTGAGAGTGTGTTTGCGGTGTGCGCGCTCGTCTTTCATCTCAGATCAGTTGGTCTGCAAGTTATCATCGCAGCCACCTGCAGACAGACCGACAGCAGCAGGAACAGCTGCTGTTTTCACCATTAACACCGTTTAGTGGAGACAATGGGCTTGTTTAGTGAGTCAGATGTAGCTGTAAGAGTCAAATGCCAAGAAAGACATTTGAAAGGAATATTTATGACATATTATTCACTTTCTGAAAGACTAACAATATGCTCATCTGTTCAATAAACAGTGCCAGGTAACAGTTCTTGAGCTAAGCTTATATAAAGACTGGCTCTGTTCAGAGGAAACAAAACTAAAAGTGCAAAATGACAGTCTGAGGTTTTAAGAGGGACTATTTCTTGACCAGACTAGTTTCTTGTTGTTACTGTAAGGTTGCCATGCAACCAACAGAGACCTCAGGCAGCCAAGAAAAGCTTCTCACTTTTCACTTTTTTAAAGGTTTAAACAAAAACATGTTAATGAGTGAACTTTGGTTTTGACTTTGCTACTTTTGGACATTGCCAGGCTGAGTGTTTCCTTCATTTTCTGCTCTGTTTATTAGATTGGTATTTTTCTTCAAGAACCTTAATAAACATATTTCTTAAAATGTCAAACTATTCCCTCAAAACATTTTCATTCTCCTTAAAGAAAACAGTTTACAAAGTTGATCTAGGTTTCCACCAAACTTCATGATTCACCCCCACAACACCCTGGGACAAAGGGAACAGTTATTTGGAAACTCAGAGCCATGAAACATTTAATAAGCTGCAAGTAAAACTTTTTACACGTCTGTTCTGAGAGATTCAGCTGCTTCCTCTTGAAATATTGAGCATCTTTTTCTTAGGGAATGGCTATGAGTCTGCATTAAAATATGTCAGCAGTTTTTTTTTTGACTCATCTGTCAAGGGTCGGTGAACTCAAATTATTCTACAGAGCAAGGCACTTGTTTTTTGTGCTACTTGTGCTTACTTGCTGGTATGTTGGTCAAGCTTGAAATTCAACATGAAAAGTCATAACAAGGAGATGAATTTGCAGTTTGAGACCAGGCGAGTGCCAAACAGATTTCATGTGCCTCATTATAACTGACAGATTGTAATTTCACTCACCCCTGTTCTTCGTCTGCCCTTTTACGAACACAAAAGCTCCTAAACTCTGACCGTATCACCTCATTCCTACCATTGCACTACAGATTTGTAGACCACTCTGACCTTATTTGAACCTCAACTGTCACAGTAAATTACAGCAACTTTGTCTCATTCCTGTGACACCCGAATGAATCACAAAGCGGTCACTTCTTCCACTTTCCATTCCTTGGGGCGGCGTTTGTATAAAAGGGCTTACACGCCGTCACAAAATGCACAGCAACAGACACAAACACACACATTTATATAATATCTCTTCAGAGCAAGCAGCTGTACCCACTAGATTAAACAAACTACCGTCCCCTCGACATTGCTGACATTCATTCCTACTGAGGGAATCCCTGGGTGGCTGAAGATGCCAGCGTTAGACATAAACTGTAGCGTCTGGCTCCTAACAGGATGTCAAAATACAGACAGACACTCCAAACTTATCTCGCAGCTGATGAGAAGAAGTGGTGCGCTCACATGGACATCCCTGGACTTATTAGGCATTTGTGGATGAAGGCTCTTTTATCAATGTCTCTCTTTGTAAATTTGACTGTTTCCTCACACATCTTCTCTCTTTCTCCTCGCTCATTTTCCCCCGCTATACTTTCTGTCTTATTCCCCCTATCCATCTGTCTCTGTCCGTAGTCTCTCTGAGTTTCTCTTTGCCTTTACTGTACCAGTAAAATCCACGGAGACTATACAGCCGAGCTGACATTCTCTGAATCGGTCCTTCAGGCACCGCCATCAAATGCCACACCGAATGCCCCAGCGTCTACCACGCGGCATGGATGCGAGCTCAGCATGCAGAGAAAAAGCAAAGTCTGCAAAACACTGAACACGAGCAAATTCACACACAGCTGCATCCCGGTCGTCCACAGACCTCCTCACACAGGGGTGAAATTGACTGCGTTACTTGTTGTGGAAGAAGAAATGACCTTTACGCACAAGCTGATGGTTGCCTTTGGTGAGATTTCCCTGATGCATCACTTCCATGTACTCTCCCTTCGTTTTTTCTTCCATCAGTCTGAACTCTTTACGAAATAACTTCCCCCAAATGAATCATGTTCCTTCCCGCACATCTTCTTCCTCTGCCTACAATTATCTGTTCTTCTCAGGAAAAGAACATTCCCACTGTAAAAATTCCCTCATTTCTCATCTAAGAAGATACTTAACTTCCATTCTTGGTCATTTGCAGGAACTTGCACTCGATAGTTTCCGTAAAAAATGAAATGCACTATTTTTAGACAGGTTGTAACACACAAGCTGTATGAACACACAACGTTGTCTGCTCCTAAGTTCTTATATTTCCCTCATGCCTGCTGTGACATCTGAAATCCATGGTGCCCTAAGGGGAAGACCATTAGTGCTACAGCCTTACGGAAACCCTATTAATCTGTCAAACACACACATACATGGATACATGCACACACACACACACACACACATATATATGCTGTATATACACACACACACATGTAGAAGGCCTTGGCAGTGCCATCCATAAACCTCTGTGGAGTTGCAGTAGATTCAGGTGGCAGATTCACAGCCCTAGCAGTAATGAAACTGAATCGAATCTTGCCTGAATATGACGCATTGCTACATCACTCACTTATCCTCCAACCCGCCCTCGCAGGAGCGTGATGACACACCAACACATGATTTCTTATGACATTTCTACATTATACTGTATAAAGACATTTTTGTGGATGGTTAAGGGGCTAGGAGTTTAAAATATTTAGTTTATTAATTAGTATTATTAATGTTAGGTTATTTATCAAAAAAATGAAACTAAATTTCATCTATTCAATTGAGCTATTTTCTAACTAAAGCAGTCACCAGCCAACAAAGAGACGTTTCGAAAAATGCTAAACCTTTATGAGCATTTACTGCCTTTTTTGTTTTTCACAACCATAAAATTAACATATTTGAGGTGAGGACAAAAAAAAAGCAATCTGAAGCCGTCACACTGGCATCTGGTGACTTGGGAAGTGCATTTTTCTCCCTTGTCTGACATTTTATTGACTAAGCAATTCATCAATTAGTCAAACAATAATCAAGAGATAATGGGAATTCTTGGAAGCAGAGCTCTATGACACACACACACACACACACACACGCTCATGTTTTATGATTGGGGCACTTGCCTCTCTCACCATAGGGCTCTCCAAAATTGCTCTGTGTAAAGTGGAACACGAGGCGACTGGACAGAGAAAAGTACATCTACACAAACATGCACACACACAAACAGCATGATATTGAGAATCCTCATTGGGGTTCTCAAATTACAACAAACAGAGGAGAAAAAAATGAAAAGAAAGAGAGGGAGGAAATTAGAAAGAGTGCCTAAATAGAGCAATTACTTAAATAAAAGGCTTAACAATAAAAAAAAAAGGCTGCGGTGGAGGAAGGCTGCGTGGATTTGAGTGAAATAAAGACAGCAAGAGAGAACACAAACAATGGAAGAGATGGAGAGAGAGAGAGAAACAGAGGTCAGCAGCTGACAAAACAAAAGGGTAAAGTCAGAAAGGAGAGCTGCTATCTCTCTGTGCCAGAATGGACCACACAAACACACCCTCCCACCCCAATCCATAGACTAAACACAACACAGGGAGAAAAGCTACTGCAGGCAAACGAGGAGCGAGACGTCAGATTAGGAGTGTTTGTAACGTATAGACAGACAGTGTGTGTAAAAATAGAAAGCAGGATCTATCCTATTATTGTATGTGAGCGGGGGGGGGGGATCCTAGGGGTAGCTTATCCCAGAACTCTCAACTCTCCATCTCCACTGGACAAAAGCAGACACACACACACACAAACACTCACACACACACAGACATACAGGGCTATCCCGGCTGGCCAGCTGGGGATTCGAGACCATTAAGAAAATTAAAGGTGACAGAGGATGAGAAAGAGGAGGGAGAGAGGGAGGGAGGGAGGGAAGAGGAGAGACCCGAGTGCACAGTAGCATCCACAGGAGAGGAGCGTGTTGTCAAAAGGTTAACAGCAGCAGCAGGGCTGATCTGGTCTAATGTAAACAGACTGAGAAACTAATCGTACTTACAGCTACTTTAACCCTCAGGCGTGTGTGGTATATGACTGTATGAACTGTCTAAGCATCACATCACATAGAGCTGTACAGCGTTCCTTCCACAAGTAAACTCACACACTCTACTACTGAAATAGCAACAATCTCTTTTTAGATGAGACATATTTCAGCGATGACACACTAGGCTACACCTTGTAGACTACACAACAACAGATCAAGCAGCTTACGGTGAATCTCCAGAGACTCCTCTCTTGTCTCGCGGGCGTGAAGCGGATCAGCCCGAGTCCATGTTCAAATCCAAACGGCAGCCAAAACACAGCTGAAACTCCTCCCGGCCGGCGGTCGGCAGCCAGAGAGCCCGAGGAGAGAGGAGGAGAGGAGGACAGGAGGACGGAGGACGAGAAAACCAGCAGCCTGCGAGTCAGTCTGAGACAGAAAGAGAGAGAGAGAGACTCCCTCTTTCCTCACAGGGCTGCCCACCTCTCCCTCCTCCTTACTCCTCCCTTGTTCCCTCCCTCTTTTCCCTCCCTGGAGCTTATCTGTCCTGAGGCTATCACTTCTTCCTCGTCCCCCTCCTCAACACACTCCCAACTCTAATGTGTGTGTTTCCAAGGCAGTGTCGTCACAGCCGCTGACAGCTCCAGCTCCGAACAGACTTTCAGCCCCACTCTTGTCTCAGTTCCCCTTCAGTCTTTCCGAGAGAGTGAGTGCGAGCGCACACAGAGAGAGAGAAAGAGAGAGAGAGACATGAAGGGCTGAAAGCCGATCCCCTCTGATCTCATCAAGCAAAGTTACCAACAGCAACCAGACCGGCAGGCAGCTGAGAGAAACACCCGGTTCCTGACTCCCCCCTTTTTCTCACAAAGAGCTCACACCGAGCCAAACCGAGCCAAGCTGCCCCCTCCCCCCTCTGTTAGGAGGCACACACACCGCCATACACACACACACACACACACCTACTACACGTGCTGCTCATGCTGCACGAGAGGAGCATGTGGCATCAAGGTGAGAAAGACCCCTTGTGTTCCTTTGTGTGCATGAATTTGTAGTGGTAAAGTTGGAAAATACAAAGATCACAGAGAAATGTAAGTCTGTGAAAAGTCAAAGGTTACGCCGGATTTGCAAGTAAAGTGTTGGAACTCTCGAAAGATAAAATTACTCATGAGAGAAACTTCTCTCTCCACTGGGTTAGATTATTGTTTCAGAGTACAAAGTGTTCCTTTTTCTACTTTACATCTCTGCAATCAAAACATGACATCAGTGACAGTTTTTGTCTGGGCAATGACCTGCTCTGTTTTGTGCTGCCCCCCCCCCCATCCCATCGTCATAGTGTATCTGAACACATCTGCACATTACTGCATAACTTGGCTCTGAGGTGATGTGATGATTAAGTTCATTTATCAGCCTCTTCCTGCAGCTACATCAGTCATTCACAAAGCCGGGGAAGCGAGGACACAGCATTTGGAATAACACATGCTTTCTTTCTCTTTCACTACAATATTCATCTCCATGTGGCATTTGAAAACAAGCCCCACACACACATGCACAATGCACACTGACACAAACACAAACACATGAAATGTCCTCCAGCAAAAGGAGTGTTTGTGTGTACAACTGCACCATACCATACAGACACATGTGTACAGTGGTGAGACAGACCTAAGTGTTTGCAGTCACACAGGACTGAGGCCCAGCCAGCTCACTTCCTGTACGGACTTCCTTTTCCCAAGACTATTGCAACAACCAGCAGGGACCCCTCCTCCCACTCTGTCATTATTTTATCATTCTCAGACATCTACGATTAACAAAGAAAATGCATTTAATCAGCCACTGGTGCAGTCAAAGGACACACAGTGGCCTATCTAACACACACACACACACACACGGTGTCTGCAGATGTTCAGCTTAGTTTGACTATATGGCTGGCTGCTTATGTTAACAACTGGTCCAAGCCAAGAAACAGGAACATAAGCCCAATAAAACAGTAAGTTGTTTTTATGCATTGGTTTTTCTATGAATGAAACAAACCAGGAATATGAAATAGAAATATATCGAAGTGCTTTGAGGTGGATTGTGTTGATAAAAGAGCGTAGCTAGCTGTTTACAGTCTTTGTGCTAAGCAATCAGTCTGCTGACTGTAGCCTTGTATTTACAATTGTATAGCCCACACAGGTTGATGTTGTGCTAACTGTATGACAGTAAGAGTTCTGAAAATGTGGCTATACAGAACTGAAAAAGGGGTCTTAGCTATTGTTAAAAAAAAACAAAAAAAAAAAACAACGTATAGTATATCAATATTTTTCATATGATTTTCTAAAGATTTCACTGTGGCTACAGTGGAAAAGCACAGAAACCCTCCTAGGTGGTGGACTAGTAACTAGAGTAGTAACTAAGAGAAATGTTTATGAATTTTGGTGACTGTGGTCCCTGAGTGCATTTTGTGTGAAAGAGCAAATGATTCACAGTTTGCTCCACATGGACTTCTGTTTTGCAGACCATGTTAAGAGTTTTGAAAATGACTTCAGTTTTGACCAATTGCTGTTGAAAAAAAACTGTAATGAACGAATAAGAGAAAATTGAAAACGTGAGGACACATAATCAGGGTTTATCATCATATTCAAAAATAAAATTCATTTGGCTCAGATTTTCTCAGCACCAGAAAGAACATTGGCACGTTTTCCAAAAATGTTGAACTTTTAAATTGAAAGTTATTTGTAGAGCGTGTAAACTCCTTGAATTTAGATGTAAAAAGGTAAAAAGAAAAGAAAAAGAAAGAAAGAAAAACAGGAATGTATTGGGCTCAGAAGTTTCGGCACAAATGTTCACAAGTTAAAGCCAATCAATTGGCCTTATTCAGACCGAGAGCTGGAAAAGAGGAAACGTGCAGATCTGCACAAACACTCCCTGGCAGCTATGGATCACCTGAGGCCGACATATGGGTTAGACACATAACCTGACTGGTTATTCTAGACAGCAGCCGCTGTAGGTCAACGGTTTTGAATGTAAGCAGTCACTGTAGGCTTAACATAATACACACAGGTAGAGAGGAGGGAGGGTTTGAAGTGAGGCTTGAAATCTGGCAAAGAATCTGAGGCTTCGTTTTCATGAAAGTCACGCTGCTGCTGCTGTGAGTCCAAGTTCAGGTTTTATGGTTTGGGAAAATATTTCACTGATGAGTTTCCCTCTGAATTAAGGGATGTACCTGAAAAGTAATGCCTTGTTTGTAATTTAAAGCAGCTGTGTGCACATGAAATAAGTTCAAAGTCTTGGTTGTTTACACTACAGTAGTTTAATTGCTATAATCCCATCACTTCTATTTTGTAATCCTTGCTTCACAGACCCATCAGTTCTTCAACAAATGCCAATTACATGTTGTTTCTTTAAGAAGAGGAGGCTGGTTGTATGATTCTGGCTTTGTAATATGACCAAAGGAGTTAACCAAGCGATGAGAAAAAGGATCAGCTTTAAAGACACGTTTAAGTTCTGTGCATACGGCAGCATCCTCTGCTTCATCTCATTATTTTCCCGCTGCTAATTAACAGTTTAATTTACATGTAGAACACAAACCCACAAACTCCCACCTCATTCTGCCGGATGAGGCTTTTCTGGGTTTTAGTTTGGGGCGGCTTTGCTTCAAACCAGTGATCACCGAAATTGATTGTGTTGTCTGGCTTCACAGGTTTCTCATATACTGTGTGTAAAATCCCACTGAGAGTGCACGCTTCCTGATAAGATCCTTCGGTGTTTAAGATAGTCCACAGTACATTTCACCGTTTTAAAGCTTTATGTATCTGTGATATGATTTTGAAAGAGTTTGATAACCTTGTTGTAGCTCACACTGTCGTTGTCCATTTGTGTCAGTATTTTAATTGTCAGTTCACAGCTGCTCAAATCTAATTCATGTACATTTTTCTTTTTATAGTGCAGTCTAATAAAAAGGCTGGGACTCACCTCTATCCTTAAAGAAAAGGATGGCAGATACACTTTGACATTAAAGCTTCAAACAGAGGACTGCATCTGCGGTACATCCCCCATCTTCTCAGCTGGACCCCGCCATAAATTGCCCCCTGATTTTCTACCTCAAGGCACATTCACACTTAACGGACCCCATGGGGTCTGGGGACACGTGTGTGTGTGTGTGTGTGAGTGTGAGTTAATCTGCAGGACAATGGGGGCCCTGTCCTCGCCCCACACACACAGAATTAGGGCTAGGGGCCTCACAGCTGAGCAGCTTACTGACAATAGAAACTGGAGGCGTGCATGCATGTGTGTGTGTGTGCGCGGTGTGTGCATGTGTGTGTGTGTGTGTGTGCGTGCACTGCTTCCTATACCAACACACGTGTCAAACACAAAGCCATCCAACAGTCCATGGCCCAGGGGAGAGGGATCGACAGAGAGGGATGGAGAGTGAGATGGACAGAAGGGAGGAACAGGAGTATAGAAGAAAGGAAAAAGGGAGGAACAAGGGTCTCAAAAACGCAGCCTCAGGGAGAAGGACGGTTAGAGGGAGAGAAAGAGGAGGAGAAGGAGGAAAAGAGGAAACAGTAGAAGGTTGAATTACTGTGTACAGATGGCAGAGAGAAAGCATCAGGGGCACGGCCTGGTCTGGTCGAGGTGATGGAGGACACACCGGCTCGTTTTGTGTTCGAGCAATCAGCTGCTCTTTTCACATGTGAATCTGAAAACACTGAAACAGCAACAGTCCTGCACATGTGAGAACCCTGACTTCAAATAAAAGTTATGTTTTGGAAAATAAACTTACTAGTTAGAGGTTCAGCTACATTCATGGTTTTATGGAGGGTTTACTGGCCTGGTGCAGTGGCACTCAAAGTCACTGCAGGTAACCAAGAAATAGTCAAACAACCTAACCCCCCCTTACGTTACCTAATTCTCTGTAACTTAAATGACCTTTATTTTGGTGTTTTGCACTGTAAAACAAAACAAAGCAAATAAATTAATAAATAAAGAGCCAACATTCATCATCTGCATAAATCTACTTCCCTACTTTTTCTCTGTAAGTTGCAGCATTTCATCTTGTCTCAAAAACAATGCTTTGTGTTCCTGCCCCTTTTGCTTCAGTCACTTTCCTAGCCTCCTTCCTGCTGACTGAACTAGTTTTCTTCTCTTTTGAATCTGCTGCTGATGTACTGTAAAGGCGCACTAACTTCATTTCCCTCGGTGGCTGAACATATTATTCACACAAATTTTCCAAGATCATTTCATGCTGCAAATCGTCAGGCTTTCATCAGGCAAATATAGTTCAAATAACAATTATTAAATGGTGCAAACACAAAGTGGTGTTGACACTTTTGAAACCTATTACTTAATCATAGTTTCAATCATAAACCCATTTCAACGTTGGACTAACCTCATCAAACCCAACTCTGAGTTTTATGGCCCCTTAAAGGAGAAATGAGCTGTAAAATGTCCTCATCGTTCCCTGTGAGGACACCGTGTGATGACGCTCATAAGGAGACGAGAGCACAACTGCCATAACTGCGGGAACACAAAAGGAGAGGTTCACTAAAACACACAGTGAGCTGCCTCTTTGCCTCTTACACACACTGGTATACACATGCTGGCCATCAGAGTACAGCATTCAGCCTGGCTGCACAATCAATGATGGTAAATGGAGGCAGCAGGAGGGACGGAGAGCGATCTGCAGCTTTCAGCCCCCCACTCCCACCCCACCCGACCCCTCCCATCTCTGTCTCTTTCTCCCCCTGTCTCCATTAAAACACAACCTTTCCATGTCTCGTTTCATTATAGGAAAGCTTAGTGAGTCACTGTCTCACTTTGTACAGAACACAAGCACTATTCAATGACACTGTCACTGGGTATCATGTCCTTCCCTCTCAGAAAGCTCTCTCTTTCTCTCAGGCCAGGTCATCAGTAATGACGACCCTTTGTTTGCAGTTCACAGTTTTGTTTAGATCTTGTCACCTGTTTCGGTCAAATTTTGCAGTTTCAATGAATTTCCACAATTTAAAAAAAAAACAACACTTTTGTAAGATTGTTTTATTTCAAAGCCCCAATAATTGCTTATGTCAGCAACTCAAAAATACTTCACATGACAATAAGGAGTCATATGACAATCATCTGTCAGCATTTCCTGTTTACGCTAGATCAGGATTTTCAAGCTGCCCGATGGCCTCTTCGTCACTGTCCTCCGTGACTCCTGTCTGCCCTCTTCTCCCTCCCTCCAGCCCTTCGCCCTCCCTCCTCCCTCCCCGTCCTTTTCCCTCTTTTTCCCCAACATCTCTGCTCATTTAATCATCAATCCAGCACCTCCCTTGCTGCTCCCCTCCTCCCACCATTTTCCTTTCCACAGCTTATCCTCCTCCTCTTTTTTCTTTTTCTTTTTTTTTTTTACTCTCCCTTTTCTTCCCTTCTGTGTCCTCTCTCCACCCTTTTTCTCCAGCATCTGCTGGTCTGCGTCTGTCACCGATGACCCCTCGTTGCCACGTGCCAAATCCTCCTGTCAGGGTCCCACAGAGACCCTAAATCATTAACACACACACACTCATGGACTCACACCGACTCACACACACACACACAGATCAGCTTGTGAAAGGTGGCCTCCTCCCTCCCACAGAGAGCGAGAAAAGCACACAAATTCAACCTCTGATTGCAGACTCTCATTACGCTGCTGTATCATTTGTCAATTAAATGTCTTATAAAGGCCAAATCCTTCAATTAAATGGGCCTTGACAACATGTGCAGTGAATGTAATATTGTCACTCTAACGTGGCTGATTCCATTACACGCACAGACATTACACACACCACCGCTGACACTCCTAGGTGCGTGGTTTATGCTGTGCTAAAAAACACTAGTGTAAAGACAGGCAGCTAATGACAAAGTTTGTGTTTTTAAGCAAAATAGGTGGATCACACACTGTAGGTGCTGAAGAACTGAAAACATAGGGACTAAATTTAGTTCATTCTCAGGCTGCAGCAATAAAAACATTATTGTCATATTGCAATAGTAGCTCACCACAGGGATAGAAAAAAAAAACATGTGTCCCCAACATCAAACTGCTTCTAGGACAGCGCTGTCTACCCCGACACACGTTGCTTTATAGACTTCACTCACTTTTATTCAATGGCCTACAAGCTCTCCAGTAATTTTTTACAGTCGACATGGCACACAAGTATGAACATGTCATACCTTGTGAAAACGGCTCCACCAAACCACACTGACACACCAGCATCACTTCCTCTCACCCGGTCCTGCTCAAGCACAGACGCATCTTCTGGTCGTCCGCTCTGCTGTCTCCAGCGGGTCACCGACCGTGCACTTCCAACTGCACGTGGATGGGGCTTATTGTGCAGAATATTTGCACCAGTCATTTTCTTTACTGAATCAACCATTGTTTCCAAATCACGAGTCACAGGTCCAAAACAAGAAACCAGGGCAGAGTCATGCAGACAGACGATCAGATAGAAAAAATACAGACAGAGACAGAGGTTTATCGGTGGAGTCATTATCTCTGTCCACACACACACACAAAGATAAAAGAACAAGCTGCTGGACAGCACACAGAGGGCGAGGAGGCGATGAGACTAGAGGGGATGTCCTCCTCTGTCACACTTAGACCAGAGAACAGATTTACTTTTATCTGGTGTCAAACATTATTACATATCACATATCATCATGTCACAGATGAGCGGGCTGAAGACAGAAAACACAGAATTAAAGGGATAGTAGCATTTTTTTAAAAGTGGGGTTGTATGATCTACAAATAGCCCCTAAGTACTTTAATTGCAGTAGAAGACTCTCTGCACTCCTCCCGTTAGCAACGCCAGTCCATAGCGCTGCCCAGAGATTTACAAAATACACTGTTGTGAATGGACCCAAAGAAACGGCCTATTTTCGTGGCCTAAAAGAGGTTTTACGTGAAAAAAAAATACACATTTCCATTGTTCGCTATAATATAATTTTTTCCAGCCCTTCAAAGTGTAGGAAAAACGCAGTTTTTATTTGGACCTAACCAACTCACGTATCCCTCCACCCAGGGTTAGCGCCCGCCGATCAGCAGTTGGTTAGGTCCAAATAAAAACAGCGTTTTTCCTGCACTTTGAGGGGCTGGAAAAAATTATATTACAGCGAACAATGGAACTGTGTATTTTTTTTTCAGGTAAAACCTCTTTTAGGCCACGAAAAAAAGGCCGTTTCTTTGGGTCCATTCACAACAATGTATGTTGTAGATCTGTGGGCAGGTCTATGGGCTGGCGTTGCTAACGGGAGGAGTGCAGAGAGTCTTCTACTGCAATTACAGTACTTAGGGGCTATTTGTAGATCATACAACCCCACTTTAAAAAAAAATGCTACTATCCCTTTATGCACATGAAGTCATCGCTCGTCCTGGGCTCATTGTCCATTCATTCATGGATTCATCTGAACTGTTGGCACCATGGTGTTTAGGGCTGAAGTCCTGATGAGATCCAGCACTTTACCCAGAATTCACTTTACATGGAAATGTCTTCATCCAGCATGTGATCGCTGAGGCCAAAGGTGAAAGGGCAGTTAAATATATAGACTACATGCTTGACAGTCATCAATAAATCATACAGTTATCAGAGCTGAGATCAGCAGATCTACGTACGCACCACTGTGTACTGACACAACACAACACCCCCCATGTTCAGTCTCCTCACTGCCTCTCCCTTCATGTACGTGTACGATCAGACACTGTGCAGCGGCAGGTGCAAGTATCTGTCCTTTAGAGCAGAATTTAAAGATCCCATCAACCCGGATTTCAGATTTTCCATTTACCACATGTCACGCCGTGCAAAGAGACCCCTTTGCAAAATGTGACAGCGGCCTTGTCACGCAGGACGACGTGCGCTCTGTTAAGTTGTCACACTGTGTGACAGTGGCACTGCCGTGTCGCAGAAAGGGCTTGTTTTGTCCCAGCTTTGATGTGTGTGTTGTTTTCATGCCCCACTATACCCCCAGTCAGCATTTTTGTGTGTTAATGTGTAACTTATGAATAGACATGTAACTGTGTCATAACAAAACATCATTCGTAGCTATAATTCAAGGCCAGATACCTGCAGCAGGTCTACATGTACCTCCAATCCAAACTGAAGTCAACAGCCCAAGACTGCCAACTACTGTTCATGTGGTATTCCAATAAGCAGAATTACTTTCACAGCTGTTTCAATCAAGTAAAGGTATTTTCCTCAACAGCAGTGAAAATACTACAAATTAATTAACACATTTTTTCAATTAAACATGAAAGTATCCTGTGGAGTTTAAATAAAATTAAAATGGGCACTGATTCATCATATATGCAACTAATAAACAAACAAATCAGGGATCCACTCAGCTCCACATCGCATCAGTCATTTATGCAAGTCCACTGTTATGCAATAACATTGAGCTCTTTGCTGTGTAAATTAATTTTTGCTGAAAAAACTAACTAGGACTAACAAACAAGACTGAGCTGGGATTTCAGCTGTATTGACACTCAGAGAGAAAAGTTAGAAGAGAAGGATTCTTTTTTTTCTCACATTGTTGCTTTTATTTTTCAGGCCTTTACGCCCGAGTAGTGAGCAGTGGTAGAGGTACCATCACTCACTCAGTCATTCATGATTATAGGGCTAGTTGGACTACTGTATTTGTTGTCCAGTCAAAATAGACCCATGTCCTACTGATGTAAAATGTAATCGGACAAAAGCAAAAGAGACAAAATAAAGAAAATTAGTTTTTTCGAAAAAGTTTCTCAGGGAAATTTCCAACTATTCCACAGTATCAGTCAGAAATGATGACACACACACCCACACACACACCCCACACTACACAGTGTAGACCAGAGTGACAGCAGCCACACAGACACACAGACCTTGTATGACAGCAGGACTCAGCAGCAGGTGGAGTGACGCACAAGAGATGAACAAGAGTCAAGGGTTCAGACCGGGTCTGAGTGTCATAGAGCTGCATTCTGGTCAACACAGCAGCACAGCCAGCAGTTTCTCAGCCCACAGCAACTTATAGCAGCTTATGGCAGCTCCATTTCCTCCAGACAGACTGGTATAGGGAACACCAGGCTGCTACAGTAATCTACTTTAATGTGGGATTAGCAGCTCTCTACAGGTGTCACTCTCTGTCCATGCATCTCTCGGCCTTGGGCTATGTCCACACTTCTGCATTTCCATTTTAAAAGTGCAAACCAAAAAGGTCTTGCAATTATATATTTCATTATCTGTGTTGGATTCATCACTGGTCGTGGGGCTGATTTCCAGGATATGACCCAAACAAGAAGCGATCATGAGTGTCTATGTCATCATTTCCAAAAAGGCTTTTGGTGGTCAAAAACAGGAAGAAAAAACATAGCAAAAGAGATGTTTCAAAATAAAAAACAAAGTGTGGACGAAGCCTTGACTTCTCCACTATGTGACTCATTCACAGTTTCTTGTTAACACTAATATTAAGCTGGAAATGATAACAACAGAGGAGCTGCTGATTCTGTTGAAAGTTGAGTTTTCTTTTGGTCTGTCTGACAGAGAATGTTGTTAACCACAGAAACCCTAGAAACTCTTGGAGGTTTGACAATGACTATGATTGACTGTCTCAGCCACAATTTGAGTCTTTAAGTTAGTGAACTCAACACTCTCAGTGGGGCTACACATTTCATACATTTATGCAAGTTTGCCAGCATGAGCTTACATTTGCCAAAAAAGGTTGGTCATACCAAGGCAGGCAAAAAACAACAACATTGAAAACTCTATTTTCTCATCTCTAACAATACCATGTGCTTCACTTATGGCAATCAGTCTTTTATAATTTCATGTTTCATTCTGAGAAATCATGTGTTTCTTGCGGTTTCAGTTTTAGTTTCAGTTTCAGAAAACTTTATTGATCCCAATAAGGTCAATTAGCAGCTTACCTCATATCACATGAATGCATTTTGAAATGGTGGATGGATGTAAATATTATTAGCAGTATCACAGGTTACAGAGATGGAGATGGTGAAGCTTGTGAGTGACGACAAAGAAGTGTACTTTAGTTGTTGAATTCACTTAAAGCAGAAGTAAGCGATCCGGTCGTTATGGCTAACTTCTTGTCAGCCGATGGAGTTAGCAGTCCCCGCCCTCGTCATGGATCTATTGGTCCTCGTCCCTACGTCACCACATTCACGCGCATCCCTTGGCTGCACACACAGCCCTTCATGCCGTTCTCTCTCCTCATTGGATAAAGGTTGTAGGATACAAGGAAGTATACAAGACGTTTTCTCCTCGGCTTACAGCAGAGCAGAGTGACTGACAGACCCGTGTTTCGGACCCAACACTCTATATAAGTGATTCCCGTCGGAAGATATAACTATTTAAGACTTATATTAAAGCAGAAGTAAGCGGTCCGGTCGTTTTGGCTAATGCTGCGTTCCAGGCAGGCTTTTGAAACCGTAAATTACAGCTTCAAGTCACGACTTACGACTTTGTAGCGTTCCAGGCAACCCACTCGTGTTTTACCTGTGAAAGTCACTATAACGGCCACTCGTAACTTCCGACCCGTGAACTCGCACCAGATCGAACTGGTACGACTTCACAGGTCGGAAAAACACGAGTTACGGGTTGCCTTGAATGCACCATAACTTCTTGTCAGCCGATGGAGTTAGCAGCCCCCGCCCTCGTCATGGATCTATTGGTCCTCATCCCTACGTCACCACATTCAGGCGCATCCCTTGGCTGCACCATACAGCCCTGCATGCCGTTCTCTCTCCTCATTGGATAAAACTTGTAGGATACGAGAAATGATTTCTCCTCGGCTCAGAGCAGAGCAGAGTGACTGACAGACCCGTGTTTCGGTCCAAACACTCTATGTAAGTGATTGCTGTCGGAAGATAGAACTATTTAAGACTTACTGTATATTAACACAAAAATATCGCTTACTTCTGCTTTAACACAAATATTCCGCTTACTTCTGCTTTAAGATTTACCAGTAATCCTAAATTTAAAAAAGTATTACATTTACTATCAAGTGTCTGTGTCTGTCTCAGTTCACTGGCTTTGGGCTGCAGAGGTGGTTTTAAAACAGAATTCAGGAACATCAGACATAAGCAGAGAGTTTGCCAGCTTCACCCAACACAGTTCAACACAGTACATCACTGTTGAACCAGGAAGCAGCTCAGCAGACCTGTACTGCAGACAGATAGTCTCGATTGTATTTCCAAATAGGTGGCTCTGATAAGCAGGTTAGACTAAGGACTATTGTGTTGAAGAGCGGTGCGACTGCTGTTGGTTGTAATACCTCATGCACTCTGACTGTCAAGCAGCCTCAAAAATAGTATAAAAACATCCACTTACTGTAGCTTTCAGAGCTGTTTCAAAAAGATAAAAGCACCCACGTCTTAGCAAAGACATATCAGGCAAAACTGTTGGACATTAACTATCAGTAGAAAGTGCTAAAATAGATGATTAATTATACCATTTTAGCAGCTGGCTCATTTCAGATCATTTATCAATACAAACTTGCAAATATCTGTCACAACATACCTCTCAAATTTGAGGATTTACTGTCATTTTGTGGTACTCAAACTTTAATATCTTCGGGTTTTGGGCAACTTGGACAACTACGGACAAAAACAAGCCATTTTCCAATATTATCGTTGGCTGTTAGGGGTTGTTATTAGCGCTTTTAACAAAGTTCTTACATCTTGACCAGTAGTGGAGTCTGATAGCAATTTTCTGAATCTTTTTCATCTTTAAAAAATTCACTTGTTTACTTTACAATAACAAAACAAACTGCAACTGAATAACAACAGATATCAGTTGATATTAAAGTATTCATCTTCTAATTGCATTTATATTTGGAAGCTTTCATTATGTTTTAGTGAGGAATCAGACAACCATCCAGGTGTTTTCAAAATCCAAGTTCAAGCTCTAAAGTGAAGGTAAAAGTAATAGTTTTTAACATTTTATCAGAATCTAAGCCTAGATTAGACTATTGTGTGCCAGTAACTGACTCTGACACACCCACAAAATAAAACGTCTACACTGGCAGCAGCGGTTGAAAGCGTCAGTAAACATTATGAGAAACCTTCAACAATATTACGGAGTAGCCCCTCCCTGTTTTTATTCTTTTCTTTTTATTCTGTCTATTCACATTTTTTTCTATTTTTATTTTTTTCTGAGTATGTCCATGTTCAGTTATTTGGACAGGGGGTTATGTTGTGTCATGGGTGGATGTTGGACAAAAAATCAAAAATGATCTTCCTGTGCAGTGATTGTCTTATACATGCTTTGTCAATAATAAAAAGACCATTGAAAGGAAAGGGTCAGTAAACATTCAAACACTATGAGCGTCACCACACCATGTGATGCTCTTCAGTTCTGCGCTGACCAGTTAAATGAAGCCAGAGGTGTGATGAGAGAAAAAACTCTCCTGCTCTGCTGAGGGGAAAGGTCAAACTGATGAATATCTCCTTCTGAAAACAAAAGACCTCAGCTCATTATACGTCAACCCCACTGAAAACACCCTTATTCAGACGATCTAATGTTGCCATGACAACTACAGAAGTACCATGAAAGCACACGCGCGCACGCACGCACGCACACACACACGCTGAGGGACAGGCAGGCGTGCAGGTGGCAGATTTCAGTAGGGCGTAGGCCTACAGTGAAGATGTCTTCACTGTCAGCGTGAAAGTAGGGAAGGAGAATATGGTGATCCAAATATAGGAGCAGAATAATGAGCTTCTTATCAGCTGCTCTATCGTTTTCCATATTTCCACTGGTTTCCTCATCACTCCATCTCCCTGTCATTTTCCCTCCCTTGCTTCCTCCATGACACGACCCAAAATTTCCCCAGGGTCCCTCTCCGGCATAAAAGTGATCTATTGCTCTGGGAATGTTCGATTATGAGACGGTGGCGAGCTTTTCCCATAAATAAATAAATAAATAAATAAATAATATACGAATACTGGAGAACGTACTCACCTTCAGCACTTTGGTTTGGCTTTCTCTGTCTTTTTATGGACAAATATTTTTGATGTTAACAACTGCAGGAGCTTGTGGGAGCTTGTCAGGAGTCAGCCTCTCTGGTTAAAGTTTGAAGTTGAGAAGAGGGTGTGTCAACAAACACGCCTTCGGTGCAGTCATACCGAAACCCGCGCACATGAACAATAGATACACTTCTAAGTTTCAAATACCTTTCATCATCTTTTTGATTATTTTCACATTTAATAGTGAAATATGTCCATCACACCTTCTGAAAACCCAAGGTCATTTGCTTAAAATCTAAAACCCAAAGGTATTCACATATCAAATAGAGGAAAGTATTTGAAAAGCTGGAGGCAACAAATACTCCACATTCCTATTTGACAAATGACTCAGAAGTGACTCAATTATCAAATTCATTTTCCGTTTCTGAGCCAACCCCACAGTCCTAATGCCGTTATTTCATTGTCTCTTTCACACACACACACACGGGCTACAAAAGACACAGACACACATGTTGTGAGTCGGACGTCGCACAGACTCTCCAGTTTCACTGCCAACTCCTGTTTCTTTGACTAATTCAAGGCTATCAGTCAGATCTCTTACAGACGCTGATAAACCGGCTCAGAGTCTGAAGCCCCGAGTTAAACCGATGCCTTTCTTATCACGCAGCAAACCAACACGTTTCCACAAACTGCCTGCATCTGTTATTTGAACACAAACACCTGTTGGTTTCCTACCAAAGGGCCATAGAGGGGAAGATGACAAACAGCTGGCTCACACATGCCTGTCTCTCTGAATGCCCGTCTGTCTTCATCTCTCACTACTTGTCTCATATCCTGCATCTGCCCACTGATCTGCAAACAGCTTCGTCTGTCTGTCTAAACTGGCTGATTCCAGTTTTCATTGTATAGAAGCATCTGTCCTGATATTTATTTCTGCCTATCACACACACACATACACACACACACACACACACACACTTCTACATCTGACCCAGATCCCTGCCTAATGAAAAACAAAAATGAATGAATAAATAAATTATAAGTGGGGGATGTTCTCTCTGTGTGAACCCGATGGCCTTTCCATCTCTTGCCCTTGCTTTTTACTCACATACATACAAGCATTCCCTTACTTATTCTTCAACTCTCTCTCACACACACACACGTACACACGCGCACACACAGTCTGTGTTTCAAACAGAATCATTTTAGTGGTAAAGCACGAAGTGCAAACTGGATCACAGTGCTTCTGCTCTTCTCTGAGCTCCACTCTGCTCATTTTGATATCAAGTCTGGTCTGTGCACAAAGGCTAGCCGGGTGCGTAGCTGGGTGGGAATACCACATTGGAGGTCTTTCATGTATGACAGAAGGTGAATGAAGATGAGATGATGCTGAAAATAGTCCTGATGGTGAGATCCAAAACAAAGCCAACACAAGCTCCGGCTGTGCTCAGAGTCACAGCTAATAATACAGGAGGAAGAGGAGCGTTTAGAACCAAATCCAGGACCATTTTCACAGCAACAATAAGAGCAGACAAGGAAATTGTATGTTAATGCCCTGAACCAAACAAAGACTTGGCATGGAGAGAGATTCCCCTTCTTTGGAAACAGATGAGGCGATAAACAGAGATAAATGTGTCCTGGCTGGTTTGATCAGAAATATCTACTGATGTCTGACAACCAGCCGGGAAACTGTTAACTGTTCATGTCACTGAACGGTATTTCAAAGACATTTTCCTGAGTATTTCTGAACATGCTGGCTACAATTCATGTCTGAACATACAGTATAATGCCCGCAGGTTCCTCTATGAGCTCAGTCAGTTATTCTTCTACAATCTAAATTGGACTTTAAATCTTCAAACAAAGGAGCGCTACGTGGACTCGTTGTTTAAAAAGAGGTGCTCTTTGGAAAGGGATCAATGATGTGAGAAAACAAAAGAAAAATTCCAAGGCACTCTCTTACCTATAAAATGCCTTTATTAAATTATGGCATGGTCAACATGACAATTAAAAACTCCGACGCGTTTCGGCGTCTAGCCTTCATCAGGGAGTCAAATGGAGTGGGACAGGAACAATGGTTCTTTTATACAAGTGTTTGTCCAATGACAAGTGTCCACCTGGTTACCACAGCCCAGAGTGGGTGTGGTCATCAGCCCATTAAAGGGACATATCCATGGCCCAGGCCTCAACTAAGCTGAATGAAAGAATAAAGGAAAACAATCAGTGATATGTACAAAATAAACATGCCAACAGATACCAAAGAGAAAACATTGGATATCAAATAAGATACAACAAAACAATCAAACAGCATAAGATAAAACAAATACAATACAATAATAAGCAGACAGAAACCAGAGAAAAACTAGAGAACATAACAAACTCACAAGAAAACAGTGAAGTCTAAGTCCTCATTCAGGCCTGGATGTTTTGTAGCCTGCAACTTATAGATCCAAAACACTTCCCTTTGATTCAGTTTTCTTTGTCTATTGCCTTTGCGTATAGAAGATGGAATGTGGTCTATGCCAAATGCTTGCAAGGTAGAAGGATTACTGTTATGGAAGTCAAGGTAGTGTTTGGCCATAGGATAATTAACATTTCCAGTGCGAATCGCATACTTGTGTTCTGCCAATCTGTCTTGGAGGCGTCTTTTGGTTCTGCCTATGTAAAACACTTTGCAGGTGGGACATTCCAACCTATAGATGACAAAGGTAGTTTTACAGTTGATGAAGTGGTTGATAGTATATTCTTTCTGTAATGCAAAATCAAGAAATGTCTTAGTTTGTATAACATTAGCGCAGTGATTACACTGGTGGCATTTATACGACCCTTTTGGCTTAATGTCCAACCATGTTTTTTGGGTGTCTGGTTTAAGATGGCTGTGAACCAGTTTATCCTGCAGAGTAGGACACCTCTTGAAGCTAAACAGTGGTGGTTCAGGGAAAACTTGACTCAATGTGGTATCGCTTTCTATAATGGCCCAATTCCTTTTTATGATATCTTTAATATTTTCTGCTTCTGTGCTGTAAGTGGTTACAAATGCCACTCTGTCTTTCCTTTCTTTTGGGGTCTGACTTTGTAATAATGTCTGTCTGTCCAGGCCTTTGGCCCTCGTGAATGCTTTCTGTAGGTTGATGTCTTTAAAACCCCTTTCCTGAAAACGTGTAAACATTTCTTTAGAATTTGTTTCAAAATCCCTTTCTTGGTCGCAGATTCTCCGCACCCGCTGAAACTGGCCATAGGGAATATTTTCTTTAAGTCTCTTAGGGTGAAAACTCCTGGCATGTAGTGTGGTGTTTCTGTCTGTCGGTTTTCTATACATAGAGGTGTGTAGATTACCTTGATTGTCTTTAAAAATCTTAAGGTCTAAAAAATGTATACACTCCTTGCTGTAATCCAAAGACAACTTGATATTAGGATTAACACTGTTCAGAAAGGAATGAAAATCCAGTAGCTCTGTCTCTGAGCCAGACCAAATAACACAGACATCATCAATATACCGGCCCCACCAAATAATATGATTGAGGAACTTATTCCTTTGATGGTCAAAAACAAAATCTTCCTCCCATTTTCCCAGATAAAGACCTGCATAGGAGGGACTATAACAAGCCCCCATGGCACAACCTCTTCATCAAGCCATTTCTACCTGCATTTCCAGCCTATGTCCAGGATACCACTGATGTTCTTAATAGGCTTGAACAACTAGAAAACATAGATGGTGAAACTTTTTTAGCCACCATGGACGTTGAATCATTATATACAACAATAGAACACGAACAAGGCCTGGCAGCACTAAGACATTTTTTAAGTGCCCGCTCAGATTCTGAAATGCCACCTAGTGGATTTTTACTGACACTGACAGAATGGACTTTAAATAACAATGTTTTCATATTTCAGGATAAAGTGTTCAAACAAATCAAAGGTTGTGCCATGGGGGCTTGTTATAGTCCCTCCTATGCAGGTCTTTATCTGGGAAAATGGGAGGAAGATTTTGTTTTTGACCATCAAAGGAATAAGTTCCTCAATCATATTATTTGGTGGGGCCGGTATATTGATGATGTCTGTGTTATTTGGTCTGGCTCAGAGACAGAGCTACTGGATTTTCATTCCTTTCTGAACAGTGTTAATCCTAATATCAAGTTGTCTTTGGATTACAGCAAGGAGTGTATACATTTTTTAGACCTTAAGATTTTTAAAGACAATCAAGGTAATCTACACACCTCTATGTATAGAAAACCGACAGACAGAAACACCACACTACATGCCAGGAGTTTTCACCCTAAGAGACTTAAAGAAAATATTCCCTATGGCCAGTTTCAGCGGGTGCGGAGAATCTGCGACCAAGAAAGGGATTTTGAAACAAATTCTAAAGAAATGTTTACACGTTTTCAGGAAAGGGGTTTTAAAGACATCAACCTACAGAAAGCATTCACGAGGGCCAAAGGCCTGGACAGACAGACATTATTACAAAGTCAGACCCCAAAAGAAAGGAAAGACAGAGTGGCATTTGTAACCACTTACAGCACAGAAGCAGAAAATATTAAAGATATCATAAAAAGGAATTGGGCCATTATAGAAAGCGATACCACATTGAGTCAAGTTTTCCCTGAACCACCACTGTTTAGCTTCAAGAGGTGTCCTACTCTGCAGGATAAACTGGTTCACAGCCATCTTAAACCAGACACCCAAAAAACATGGTTGGACATTAAGCCAAAAGGGTCGTATAAATGCCACCAGTGTAATCACTGCGCTAATGTTATACAAACTAAGACATTTCTTGATTTTGCATTACAGAAAGAATATACTATCAACCACTTCATCAACTGTAAAACTACCTTTGTCATCTATAGGTTGGAATGTCCCACCTGCAAAGTGTTTTACATAGGCAGAACCAAAAGACGCCTCCAAGACAGATTGGCAGAACACAAGTATGCGATTCGCACTGGAAATGTTAATTATCCTATGGCCAAACACTACCTTGACTTCCATAACAGTAATCCTTCTACCTTGCAAGCATTTGGCATAGACCACATTCCATCTTCTATACGCAAAGGCAATAGACAAAGAAAACTGAATCAAAGGGAAGTGTTTTGGATCTATAAGTTGCAGGCTACAAAACATCCAGGCCTGAATGAGGACTTAGACTTCACTGTTTTCTTGTGAGTTTGTTATGTTCTCTAGTTTTTCTCTGGTTTCTGTCTGCTTATTATTGTATTGTATTTGTTTTATCTTATGCTGTTTGATTGTTTTGTTGTATCTTATTTGATATCCAATGTTTTCTCTTTGGTATCTGTTGGCATGTTTATTTTGTACATATCACTGATCTCCTTTATTCTTTCATTCAGCTTAGTTGAGGCCTGGGCCATGGATATGTCCCTTTAATGGGCTGATGACCACACCCACTCTGGGCTGTGGTAACCAGGTGGACACTTGTCATTGGACAAACACTTGTATAAAAGAACCATTGTTCCTGTCCCACTCCATTTGACTCCCTGATGAAGGCTAGACGCCGAAACGCGACGGAGTTTTTAATTGTCATGTTGACCATGCCATAATTTAATAAAGGCATTTTATAGGTAAGAGAGTGCCTTGGAATTTTTCTTTTGTTTTCTAAATTGGACTTTGATGGATAAACCTGCAAATGAAATGCTATATCCAGTATATGCATATTGCAGATATAATGGGCTGTGTCTTTGCACTGGACAAAAAAGCAATAAGAGACTTTTGCTACTGCTACATAGCCAAAGATAGCATTAGCAGCTGTTTGTTTAGTAGTCTTAAAGCAGAAGTAAGCGATCCGGTTGTTTTGGCTAATGCTGCGTTCCAGGTAGGCTTTTGAAACCGTAAATTACAGCTTCAAGTCACGACTTACGACTTTGTAGCGTTCCAGGCAACCCACTCGTGTTTTTCCGACCTGTTTTACCTGTGAAAGTCACTATAACGGCCACTCGTAACTTCCGACCCGTGAACTCGTACCAGATCGAACTGGTACGACTTCACAGGTCAGAAAAACACGAGTTACGGGTTGCCTTGAACGCACCGTAACGTCTTGTCAGCCGATGGAGTTAGCAGCCCCCGCCCTCGTCATGGATCCAGAGCGATGTTATATCTATCGCTCTGCATGGATCTGTTGGTCCTCGTCCCTACGTCACCACATTCACTCGCATCCCTTGGCTGCACACACAGCCCTTCATGCCGTTCTCTCTCCTCATTGGATAAAACTTGTAGGATACGAGAAAAGTTTTCTCCTCGGCTCAGAGCAGAGCAGAGGGACTGAGAGACCCGTGTTTCGGTCCAAACACTCCATGTAAGTGATTGCTGTCGGAAGATACAACTATTTAAGACTTATATTAACACAAAAATATCGCTTACTTCTGCTTTAAAGAGGAACTAAACCCCTAAACCACTTTTTTCTGCTGAAAACAAATGTATTTGGGTATAAGGTAGTGTTGTCAGTTGATTCTGGTCCAACTTTTGACATTTTAGTCAAAATATTTCAATTTGGTGTATTTTGTAGTAAAAATGTAGAGTGACTGCCCTCTATGGGTTGAAACACGGCTATTACAATCGAATTTTTCTATTGGCTGAGATGGAGGCAGATGACGTTTTGGAGGCAGCTTTCGTCACCGGCCACTAGCTCCCCGACCAATCAGCACCGGCTGCTGCCTGCCGCTAACGGTTGCTAGGCACTCTAGCTGCTCTGCTGCGGCTAACGGTTGCTAGGCGCTCTAGCTGCTCTGCTGCGGCTAACGGCTGCTAACAGCTGCCTGAACGGGAATCGTTAGTGCGGCCGGCGCTAACGAGCCGTTAACGAGCTAACGAGCCGGCGGATCAGCTGTAGATGCTGTGTCACGGCTCTGGCGTCCTCTCCTAGTAGTGTCCACGCTACTAGTGCTGTTAGAGTAGCTCGTTAGTAGCTCGTTAGCGCTAGCAGAAGTGTTGATGTGTGTTTATTACTTTTTTTTCTCTTTTGTGTGATTTCGCGGGTGTGAATGGGGCGCAGGGGGGAGGGGGGAGGGGGGGTCGGAGAGTGCTCCTGGAGTCCCGCCCATAATCAAGGCATTTTTTGAATTTCAAGCTTAGAGCACGTCATCCAAAACTGAGGGGTTTAGTTCCCCTTTAAGAACTTCAGCTAATGTTTAATTTACAATACAAGAGGTTGGATAAACACCCTCTTCTTCAGGACAGACTGGGTGCCCCAGTTACTTGGTATTGGAATCTAACATGCTAACTTCAGTTTAATAAAATAAATGATAGAAGCAAAGGAAAATGGTAAATTTCAGCTACTGGAGGAAACTCCTGGTGAATAAAGCGATAAAGTTTTAAGTTAAATTCTCAGCGTTTTCTCTTGACTGGTAAGTAAACAGCAGTTTAATGCTGACGTTACACTATGCAGCAATAGCAAAAAGTACAAAGAGCGCCTGTAATTGTAATAATTACTATATTTAAGAGACCCGTTTCAAAAACATTACATTATGTTGCTTTAAAAACGAACATCAAATTAAATCAATAGTGTCTCTCATATCATTGTCAGCTCATAACTGTTTTGGTTTCCTCTCTCTCTTTTTTTCGCTTTTAAAAAAAGCTTGAAAACCCCACGATATACTATACTATATCAACAAATGGCAGACAAACATAGTGACTAGCTATTGAGCACAGTAGGAGCCTTCAGCAGCTTAAGATATTTTCTAAAGGTGTTTCATCCTGGATTTGGCAGAGACCAAGAACAGAGCAAAAAACTGCTTGACTCACAATGACCTCTTTGACACAACTCTGACTTCACACGCATCTGCTGGATGTATAAGCCAGTTGCTAAGTTTGCCATATCATGTTAGGTGATAATATATTTATGATAGTATACGAGTCTGAGGCCAAAACATCATTTTTCAGGTCCAGTGACTAAGTGGACGTAATGCTATAATAAATCAGGCCTTGAATTTCATAATGATCCTTCCAGAGCGTGTGAAAGATGTGTTACGACAGGCAACATACTCTCCAGGTATGTTTAATATAAGCAGAAAACTGCTATAAGAAGGCTATTATGTATTTTAAAAAATATTCTTGGGGCTGTTCATGTGAGAGTAAATCCATGGGATGTAGAAAACAACAGACTTGATAGAGCTTAGTTTAGAGGACGGATATTGTTCTGAGTCGCATGAAACATGATTAATCTTAGTGTGTCACATCTAATGAGGAAAAAAGTATAAACTGCAGGTAGCCCATGGGTAACGAGAAATTAATCACACATATTGTCCACATGAATCACATGAAGTTTTGATGAGAGTCCTGCAGACATCGCAGCAATCAAAGCTCTCTGCGGGACTTGTTTTCCCACTGCATTTCCATTTCCTTTCAATTGCTCTGTCGGCTTAATTTGTTCTGTGTGACAGAGACAGACAGAGAGCGAGAGGGATGGGGCGTGGATATGTGACAAGTGCCAGTTGACATTTTCATTTACAACTACTATTTTCTCACAAATATCCACCGACTCTGGTTTAAAAATGGACAGAAGTGGCAAAGGCTCTCCATCACGTTTGAAATAACAAAACAGAAACCCCGAGATAAAGCTCTCAAAAGCACTTTAAAATGCATTCAGGCTGGCTGCAGGAGGAATGGGTTATTCATTTCATTTCAAGCCTCGGTTAATTCTCAGCTCATATAAATAAATATAAATATGTATAAATAAACACATTATGTCCACTACCTTTTCCTGACTTCCACCGGGAGCGAACTACATACACGTAAATATTCATAAACACACAGCTGCTGGATGACATTATAAACACGCCCAGTGGAGTGACTGTGTGGAGTTGGCTGATGAACAGTGATTGCTATTATATCATTAAGTGATTACTTACTGTGAACCAAACTGTGGCCTGTTGTAAGTGGCGCTGACACAAGTGTTTGTGTGTCTTTGAATGTCTGCATGCGTTCATATTCATACCAGGGTGTGTGTGTGTGTGTGTATGTTTGTGTGTCACCGTCTGTGCAGCAGCAGTATGCCCAGTATGTGCTGGTGGTCTGGTTTCCGCTCAGAGGACTGTGAAGTGGCGAAGATGAAGGCTCCCGCATGGTTGCGGTGAGACGAGACGAGCCTGAACACCACAGCGCCCAAATGGCAGGATGACGAAACGTTTCTCTCACTCGTTCTTTTCTTCTCCCAGTTCCAACTCAATCAGGTGACTGAGAACGTTCACGATTTCCAGTTACCTCCAGTTTCATCAGAACTCACTGTCCGTGTCTCCTTCCACTGCTTAACACAAGTCACGCTGACATTTTGGGCTGGACTCCTCACTTACATGGGCAGACAGCAACACTTACGTCACGTGAATTCTCCAGGCAATGAAAACCCAAAGTCAAAGTCACCTTTCTGTGAAATCATTTAAAATGTCCTTTCAAACCCTCCAAAAATTATTTTGATGACTTTCTTCTTATTGCATAAAGAACATTCTCATGTCCAATCCATGCAGGAGGAGGAGTGAATTGCTAAGTTACTGTACAATCACAAGGTGTGGCAAAGTTTAAAATTTTCAAATACATAATACTGATACTTCATTTAAAACTACCTTTGTCCACCGAAAGTAAAGACATGGGTGAGAAATTAAGATACAGATGCGAATGCAGATGTTTCCATTCTGGCCACAAGGAGTCACTAAATGGTTTGATGAGTATGAATGATGGGAATCATCTAGAGATAATAAAAAGGCCTCTGCTATCCACCTTTTTCCGAACGTCAAAAATGTGCCTGTTTTGCCGGTTTTGGTCTTCCGGTGGAATTTTATGTTTACGTTTCCATGGTTTCAGCAGTCGCGGTAAATGCATGGATTTATTTATTTATTTTCCAATGAAAATCTGTAAAATGCATGGATCATCACAGCAGCTTTTAACAGTGGATACCACACAAATTGACATCCGTGTTAAAAGCCAGCCTTAATAGATCCATGCGTTTACCGCAACTATGACAACGACTGAAAACCATGGAAACGTAAACGTACAATTCCACCAAACCGGCAAAACCGGCTTCCGGGTTTGCCCATAGATGACGTTCGGAAACTTGTGGATAGAGGACGAGAGGGACCTGTGTGCAGGGACATGGGCGCCGCCATTAGCCCAGCTGATCCATACCGGAAGTCACGACCGGAAGTTGCTCTTCTTCGTCTCTCTCTGGCCTGTCTAGCCTCTACCTGCTCTTTTTACTAAACTTAACCAACTCCTTTCTTCATTGCCTAACCCTAACCAAAGCACCCACCAACGACATTTCATTTATTTTTTCTCTCTCTCTCTCCTGGTCTGCTGTCAGCAGGAGCGGCGCTAGCCGTTAGCCGCTAGCCGTTCGGCGCTAAGCTGTTAGCCGTTAGCAGCGTTTTTTAAATAACTCAATAACTTAATAAACGATCCATGCAAAAAAATATTTTATAGCTCAATCATGTTGTAACTAAGATATCCGCTGGAAAACAATATTTTATTATGGACCATTGAGTTACTGAGTTATTTTTTTTATCTACATAGAAATGATACACATGAAGAAGAGCAACTTCCGGTCGTGACTTCCGGTTTGGATCTGGGCTAATGGCGGCGCCCATGTCCCTGCATACGGGTACTCTTGTAGAGGACGGCTACGGTAACTATGGCTTCCATCTGGCCACCATGAAGACAGTGGAGAGAAAAAACTAGCGCAAATATTTATTTATTTATTTTTTTTAAGTATATTTTTTGGCTTTTTGGCTTTTTGCCTTTATTCGATAGTCCACAGTATAGATTGACAGGAAAGGGGGAGGCAGAGAGAGGGGGAATGACATGCAGGAAAGGTCTGCCCGACGCGGGATTCGAACCGGGGACGCCTGCATTGAGGACTGTAGCCTCCACATGGGGCGGCCGCTCTACCCACTGCGCCACGCACCGCCCCAGCGCAAATATTTTAAGATATAAAGAAAGAAATTTCTCCAGGGAAGACAGGTGACCTGTTTTTGTTTTTTGTTTTTTTACATTTATTCACAATTTTTCCATCTTTTCCTCATATTCCATAGCATATTGCAGGTTATACTTTTTTTTTTTTTACAAAATACATGTAATCTTGTCTAAAAATTACCATAAAGTTGAGTGAGGATTTCAAATGTTTTTCAAGACACGAGGGCACAAATTTGACTGAAAAAGTGACTGAAAAAGTGACAGTTTTGAGCAAAGTGCCTAAAAACGCTTTTTGACATGGGCCTTCTCAGGTTTGACTGATGTTTGTGTTTGTAAATGAATGTGTCCCAATATTCAGATACATACTGTCCATTCCTTATCTCGCAAAAAGTATAATATTGTCAGTGTTCAGACTCTCCTTCAGGTTCCCTCCTTTTCTCTTGATCATCTTTGAGATGTTTCTTCACCTTGACTGGAGTTCATCTGTGGTCAATTCAAGTGATTGGAACGTGATGCGGAATTCTGGGCCCCCTGAAATAATACTAAAGTGGGCCCCTGACTTTTCCACCTTTTTTTCTTAGACTACGTATGTATTATCATTTTTTATTTAGCCTACTTTGTTTTGATGCTACTGCAGCATTACTATGAGTATCAGTCAGGGTCTAAGCAGAATAATTCAGTCATACAAAGATTACACTACTGGGGTCTTTTATGGGCCCTGGACCCCTAGAATTATCACCACCTTTCTCCCCTATACAACGGCCCTGGCGGAATGACACACACCTGTCTATGTATGAAGTCTCACAGCTGACAACGCAGTTCAGAGCAATGAGCTATGACACTAAAAGCTGGTTTGCCCTTTTCTTTGTCACCCATCAGTCCATCTCTGAAAGTCACTGATCCAGAATCCGAGGCTAACCAGCTGCTGAGTTTGCTCTGACTCACTGTAATGAATACTAATGTGAGCAGTATAGCCTGAGGGACCATTTTTAAGTCTTCATCTCAGTTCAGCTACAGTACGTGAGCAGTCTGAATTCACAAAAAAACAAAAAAAAAAACAGCAAAGACCTGGCTGAAGCAATAAAAATAAATCATTTATATTATCATGCTGTTTTCTATTCTGGGCCTAAACATGTTGTGTGTTTCAATTCACCACCCTCACTTCTCACCTTCACAGAGACATCACCATCTGCAGTGACACACTCCACTGTACTCCCTCTTCTCTCCTCTCATCCTCCTCATATGCTGTGTAGGTCTCTCATCTTTCTCCCACACTGCCTTACACTTCTCGCCTCCCTCTCTCCTCACCAGCACCCCCTCCCTCCCTCACCAACCAGCCCTACCCCCAACCTCCCCATCTGATATGACTCATGACAATATAAGACTCTCTCAAAATGTAAACCTTTTTTATTCTCACCTCCACCACGTCTCTCCCTCATTTGTTTCCTTTTCACCTTGTTTGTTTTAAATGGCTTCTCTGTCACACATATGCCTCCTTCCTTACTTTCTCTTTCCTCCCTGCATCCGCTCACTTCCTCGCTCCCTCCACTTTTCCATCCGCCGTCAGTCTCATCTGCCTTCTTCAGTCAGTGTCACTTCCCAACTTCCCTTATTTCTTACTCCTTCTGCTTCCATCACTCATTCAAATCTATGTCAGTTTTTGTTTCTGCATGGTTCTGTTCATCCATCCTCGCAAAGCTTTCTCAAGCCCAAAAGCATGACCCCCCCCCCCACACACACACACACACACACACACACATACACACACCCCACCCAGTCTCTGTTCATCTCAGTGGTGTCCATCATACAGTCAATGAGTCACACTTCTGTTCATCCCTGCCCTGACTTAACATGACATGACATCAAATATATAGTATATAAAAAAAAAAATACATCCCAGCCTGAAGACTGCTAGAAACACACACACACACACACACACACACACACACACACACACACACACACACACACACACACACACACACACACACACACACAGTCCCTGTTGACTAATCTGCCGGCTTAAGTCCATCATTAGCTCACTATTAAACAATAGGGAGCAGAAAGAACCAGCTGCAAGCCACAACCAACTGTGCTATTATTATATCCCTGCTGGGTCTGAGTGTGTGCCTGAGTGTGTACGTCCATGCATGTGTGTGTGCATGCATCAGTTTTTTCAGAATATTTACACCTTTGTTTAATCCTATATTAACTTTTCCCAAATTGGGGGCTTTTGATCATTTTCTGGCCTTCCTTCCTCATTTTAAGTGTGTGTGTGTGTGTATGTGTGTGTGACGGCTGTTTGGAGGCCTATCTCCATAATTAGGGCAGACCAGCCACACATGGGTCTCCCCTGACACTTCCCCTCCAAGATCTAAATATTCATGAGACTCTAAACGCTTTCATGAGCTCTGTAATTATGGCCAGAAAATAGATGGGAGAGAGACAAAGAGAGAAAAAGGGGAGAGAGTGGGAGGAAATGCCCTCACACATTTCAAACATGGGCTCTCCCATAGTATTAATAGATATCAACACTGTAAAGCAATAAAGCCACGTGATTGGGTGGCTGATTTAAGCAGTCAAAGTCTGATTTAGCATAATTACAATATTACATTTTACATCTACATCTAAGAGTTTCTAAACCTGACATGGAAAGTTCACGTCAAGCATTATTAAAGCAAACACGTTGATATGAAAATGTTGTAAATTTAAATGTCACACTTATTATTACATTAGTAGATAAATGGACCTGTATGGTGCTGCTGTAGCAACTCTCCCCGACAGCTGGGGACAGATGTTTCAACAGCCCACACAGGCTCAGAGTCAATCATTTGTTTTGACAGTGCTAGTACTTGTGATGAGTTTGAGAAAAATAGAAAATAAAGATCAGATTCAGTCACTTTATTCCCAATCAGCCTGTAGTGTCTGTCAGACTGACAGGAGTCGACCTTAAAGTGACTGATCCAATTTAGCTTGTGCAGGTATGTTGGGTAAAAGCTTTTCCCTGGATGATTTAGTCAGTGCTCCACTAAAAAATCTAGAACCACCAAGGCACCGTCCAATCAGAAGCAGCTAATTTATCTGGTATACATCCAACATCTAGATTCAAAACAACATGACTTGCACATGCACAAGTTTTTATGGCTGTTGATGAAATTTACATTTTCTAAGTTGTCTGTTTTCTCATGTTCAGTAGCTCTCAATAATATAGTTTGAAGTTTTTTTTTGTTGTTGTTTTTAGAAAATATCTCTTTTCTCTTCCTGTAAAACATATATGTTTGGTGCCTCATCCTGCACTCAGGGGCAGTTACATACATTCATCCATTCACATGTGATCTGGGGTGACTGGCTTACCCCGCTCATCATATAAAATGACACTTGACATTTAACTTGCTTGTGTCATAGTATGGGTTTTGTGTTTGATTTACATCTGGTAAAACAAGTTATATTGTGTGTCTTGGTCAAAGATTGTGAAAAAAGACGGATGAAGTGGCAGGTTTCTGCTTTGAAGCTGAGAGTGAGCTGCTCCGCCGTTGCCATTGTGCCTTTACCTGAGTGTGTCAACCTCCCAGCTAATCCAAAAATGGGCAAAGAGGAGGAGCAGGTGCGGAGCCGAGACGTCAGTACATGCTGGCTTATAGCAGGCATATGTTCAACCGTCTGTCACTCAAAGCAACACAACCTGAATAAGGCCTTTAAGCCTTAATGACATTTATATAAGTGAGTAAGCCTAAAAATTCATCCCTGTACAGATGTCATGAGGGAGGAAATGATCCATTGAGACCAGATCTGTTTTTGTACTTCATTTCTCTGCCTTAGAAGTTGCCTCTTGGTCCATTGCTTCATATTTCTAACTGGGACAAGCCAATCACATGCTGAGTATTCGATATTGCCCCAGAAATCTATCACGGTACTGAAGCTTAAGACGTCTGACTTCTCTTCCATTTGACATTTTCAAAAAGTTAAGTTAAGTTTACATTCTTGTTTTATTTTAGCACGAAGACAAGCAAAAAAGGGATGAACACCTAGTCTGGCTCTCTCCAACAAAATCTGCTGTAACACTTAATCATTTTAACATTTTGTTTCCTTTTGGAAAAAAAACTAATGCTATGTGAATCTACAGCTGCTGGCTGTAGCTATTTACCATACAGACATACAGTACGTGGGCTAGAATCAAGTGCCTTTCACAAAGTTTAACTATTTCTTTAATCCTTAAAAGTACAGTGGACAAGTGGTCAATTTTATCATCAAACAGTTTCTTCTATTACTATTAGCTAAGACTGTTCCTGTGTTGGGTTTCCCACGAGCCTTGCAGCATTGGGTTCATCCTTTTAAATCCTGAGGACAAATCTAATATCACATCTAATATTAGTGTGAATATGATGTGTGGTAAGCAGGCCTCAGAGTGCTGCCTGGTCTATTTTTGTCTTTATAAGTATAAAGATGGAGAAGCCAGCGAGGATTCTTGTTACAAAAAACACTGGGAGATGATATGTGAGAATAATTCAGGGCTTTCAAAGCAGGAAATTCTTTTGTTTCCCCTTTAAAACAGAAAACCGTGTAACATCCGACCAGACACTTTTACTCAGAGTACCATGGAGCTGAGTGCAATCGGTTAATTTTAATTCCATCACATTTTCCCCACAATGATGTGAACTTTTTCGCTCTTGCCGAGACGATCACATGCCTGCTTTACATTCCAGGAAGAGCAAATTGATTTTATTCAACTGGAAAAGCCATCAGATAGTCTCATGGAAGCCAAGAATTCACAGGCAGACCGCAGCACGAGGCAGCTGATTCAGAGCTGATTGTCCCAGCACAGACACATGATGACGCTGCACTGACACACGCACATACAGTAACAAGAAAAGCACCAGCAGTTTCAATACTGGGGAAACACACACAAACACACACTCACACACCAACAAATGCACGGACACTGAGTCACCGCAAAAATGACAAACAGGCAAGATCACGGCACCTCAGATTCTTCCATCATTTATATGGAAATGAGAGCACTGCTATACTCCCCTCCAGACCGCCCTCCTTTACTATCCAGGAACCCAAAAGATAGAGCAAACTTGCGATCAGATCAGACAAGATGTCAGAGGAGAAGATTGAGAACGGCGGGAGGCCAAATGATACGTGACAGGACAGGGCAGGATGAGGTGAAGTGAGCTAAGATGACAGGGTTTACAGGGAGCAGACATTAGCTGGAACCAAGGTCTGTTTGGCACATCACTAATGATTTCATGTTCCCTGTTGTGTCCCTTAAGGCTCCCAGCTCTGCTGTTGGTTTGTCAGATTGTAGGCTACTCTCCCAGAGGGGGGGACTTTGATTAACGACTCACCGCTGCAGCCTTTCCTTCACAAATTGACGCATATCAAGCTGGATGACAACAAGATGACAAGCAGCATCAGCCTCGCCCTTATGAACTGATGAGTAATCGAAAAACACATGAACACCACCAGGAGGAGTTACACACAGTGGCTGCTTTTTGACAACATGTGTCTGAATTCATGTCACTCATTGTGCTGTCAGGCACCAGCAGGAGATCTGGACATATTACTTTAAACTGCACTCATTACTTTGACTTTTCCTGTTGTTGCTGTTGTAATGGCCTGAGTGACTCATCAGTGCATCAGTGGGCACAACAGACAAAACACAAAGGTGTGTCAACACACACACACACACACACACACACACACACACACACACACACACACACACACACACACACACACACACACACACACACACAGGCTGCACTTAGATGCAAACACCAGTCATGGGCAGGAGGAACACACTGTCTTCATGTTTGTTTCTCTCTGCAGCAGCTGAAGCCATTGGCTACAGAGCTATAGCAGAGCATCAGAGTGCTGTTCTCCCTGAGTGACAACTGAGTACTAGTGCGTATGTGTTTTCGCGAGATAGTCTATGTGCATTTTCTGTGAGCTCAGCAGTCTAACACTGACTTCCCAACAGGCCGCTGAATATAAATCTATTCCCACTCCATCTGCCAGCCTAACATGCATACATTTACATGGCTGTCTGGTCGGAAAGATATACTGTGAGACGTACTGGGCGCAGTAGTTCAGCTGAAGAAGCAAAAAAAAAAAGTGAAATCTAGCTGCTGAGTGCAGACAAGCAAACATTTCAACGTACACACAACATAAAGATACTAAATTATAAATATATAGTTACGTGTGTGTGTGGAAATGATAAAATGCATTGTCACTTGATGAACAGTTAAAGGATCGCTAATTGAATTACTACTGATCCTAAAGCAGAAGTAAGCGATCCGGTTGTTTTGGCTAATGCTGCGTTCCAGGCAGGCTTTTGAAACCCTAAATTACAGCTTCAAGTCACGACTTACGACTTTGTAGCGTTCCAGGCATCCCACTCGTGTTTTTCCGACCTGTTTTACCTGTGAAAGTGCACTACAACGGCCACTCGTAACTTCCGACCCGTGAACTCGTACCAGATCGAACTGGTACAACTTCACAGGTCGGAAAAATACGAGTTACGGGTTGCCTTGAACGCACCATAACGTCTTGTCAGCCGATGGAGTTAGCAGTCCCCGCCCTCGTCATGGATCTATTGGTCCTCGTCCCTACGTCACCACATTCACGCGCATCCCTTGGCTGCACACACAGCCCTTCATGCCGTTCTCTCTCCTCATTGGATAAAACTTGTAGGATACGAGAAAAGTTTTCTCCTCGGCTCAGAGCAGAGCAGAGTGACTGAGAGACCCGTGTTTCGATCCAAACACTCTATGTAAGTGATTGCTGTCGGAAGATATAACTATCTAAGACTTATATTAACACAAAAATATCGCTTACTTCTGCTTTAACGGAGGCATGAATGCCTGCATCAAATTTCATAGAAATCCTAGATATTTCATCCAGATGGACAATCCCATCAATGAAGCCACACCAAGCATTTTTACCTGATAGTTGGACAAATATAATGAAAACCCCCTGCGGCTTTCAGCTCTACAAAAAAGGTGCGATGGGATCTCTTTCAGTGTTTTCTGACATTTTACAGAAGAAATTATGAATGATAATTTGCATGAATCATGAGAATATTTGTGCCGCAGCCCTAGATGCAGGCAGTCAGACTGATTAAATCATTTCAAGGAACCAATTTAACACTTTGCTTGTGCCTGCCAAGATGTGACTCTCACCATTAGAAACACAGCTCTCTATTTTCTGCCTTGATTTAGTCCAATTTGTGGCTTCACGGGTTCACGTCTTTGAGGCTGCTTCCTGTGAAAGCCTGCTTCCCGTGGTACTCTGCAGTGGCACACAACAAACACAGTGGGAGAGGCGGGAAAATAAAGTAATTACAAATTAATGACGGCTGATGCGATGCAGCTCATTCTGACTACAACCTGTTGTCTGTCGCCAAAAAATAGAGTGGATGAAGGATGAGATGAGCACGACAACCAGTGACTAAATGTAAGATAATTATATATACCGGTAATAATGATGTGTCCGCTTCCTCCCACTGTACAAAAATGCAAAAACGAAGCCAAAAAAATCCCACGTGTAATGCTGCCATCCTACGCTGGTGACGTCATAGTGATTAGTGGGTGGAGTCACAGTATCAAGGTCACGCCTCTGCACCCGCCAACCTAATTGTGAGTCAATCAAAGCTGTCAGTCACGACATCAAACCCCCTTGACACGGCCTCAAATAACTAATTAAGAGCAAACTTATCGGAAAATGAGCACGTTGACATATTTTACATCAGCGAAAGCAGAAACCATTTTTGGGCACTGGACAGGGTTGATTCGATGTGTGGTTTAATTTCGACTTCCCATTCACAAACATAAAAGGGGTGGAGCCAGCCACCAGGGGGCGATGGAGATGTTCTGACTTCACTTTGGGGCAGCTGTCATGTTGTCCATCTTTATTAACAGCCATTGGTGGTGACACACTGGGGCGCTGGGTAGAATGGCAATGAGTAAGATGTCTGGCAGCTACCAGGAAATGGGTCTAAAATTTGATTAAAAACTCTTTTCTGTGACAAAGATGATGATTAATTGATGCGCAGTAACACTAGGTCAACTCCTAGGCTATAGTGTTGCCTTTGCAAATTGCCTGCAAGAATCTCCCATCTCCACTTCGCTGCATTTAAATGAGTACACTGGCATCACTGGTACCCTTCTGTACAGGGATTACACCATCAGGCTTCTGAGAGAACTTCCTCTATCTCAATTTAAGGATTTCTACCACTCCATACATAATGCCAGGCCATATCTGTTCAGTTTAAGTAGCAGTGACAGGGTGTGATAAGACACACGGCTAAGTTAAAAACCCTTATCTGGCCTACAAGCTAAATCCCATCTGCCTCTCTGCTCACACTGACTCATAACGCCGCTTATTAGTCCCACTGGAGGGATAAAGGGAAAAAGGGGAGATTTTCAAAAAGGGAGAGAAAAAGCAGGAAATAAGACAGAAAGAAAACAGATTAGGGGGAGGAGGAGAGACAAAAACGCTAAGGATGCGCAGTGAGACTAGAAAAGGCAACATTTTCAGAGGAAAACAACAGTGTTTTAATTGCTTCAAGGACCATTTGAAGTGTATTCACAGAAGACATGTTAACTATTAATTTCAAATTAAACTCTGAAATCTGAAAACTGAGAGAGAGGGAGAGAAGAACAGGGAGATGAAGGGTGAGGAGGACAAGGGACAAACGGGTGCATGTGGAGAAGACAAATGTCATGTAAATAAAAAGGAGACATGGGGACATGGTGATGGAAGGATGAAAGACAAGAAGAAAGAGAGACAGGTGGTGAGGAGGGGAGATGCTGGTGAGCAGCCGGATCTCCCATAGTGCCCGGCCAGTCAGATCCAGCAGACAGATAAATGACCCCCTGTCAACATTACAATGCTCCGTCCCGTCCTCCTCCTCCATTTCTCTATCCTCGCTCTCCCCCCACACTGTCCGACCACCCTCCCCTCCCTGATCTCGACAGGTCATCCATCAAACAGCAGACTCCACCCACCCACACACCTTTTTTTTTGCCTAATACTTATTAGTAAACCAAATTAAGCGATCGTGGCGCATGTGAGGGAGAAGTGAGTACCAAGTGTACCTTTTTTGTTTTTATGCTTTTTTCTCTCTCTCTCTCTCTCAATCATCCTCTTCTCCAATCTCTCCTTCCCCTCTCTCCAGCATCTCTATACCCACTCTTCTTTCCTCTCCTCCCCTCCCTGCTCATGTACCATCTGCTCTCCATTTTCCATGTCCTTGTCACCTTACCCATCTTAGCTGAGCAAATGTCAAGGTGCAAACATAGAGAGAGCTGATCACTCACAGGCCACTGCCAAAGGTGCTGTCATTTGATGACACACAATGCAGTTCAGCATTAATATCTAGGATACTCCCATAACTCTGCTGGAAACCCTTTCCTTTCTATTGCAATACTAAGTGTCTTCAGACTAGATTAGATTATAATCATTTAAAACTTGGTTTCTTTGTTTATTAGGTAGGCTAATCATTATAAAGTAGCCTAGTAGGCCTAGTAATAGATTAGTTATAGATTTTGCATTTTGGACTGTCAGTTGTGGCTGTTATCTAATTTTATCAAATTTAAATGAAAAACAACCTTGGTAAGAAATATCAGTTTTTGGTTGAAATACTTGCAACTCAGTCATGCAATCAGGTGAGAAACAAGTTTAGCTTATTCTTAAAATGCTCAAAGCACACACAATTCAGGCATCAGATACAGATATTCAATCTCTCCATCTCTTGCTATGTGACGTTCAATGACAGAGTGACATCGGTTGACCACGGAGATAACCATGTGAAAAGCAGACAGGCACAGTTCTCATGAATTCATGCACGTCCAGGTGAGAGAGCACCACTTTCTGATCGAAGGTGTGGGATGGGAACTTCGTGGGCCAACTGTGACATGGCAAACTTAAAAGTGATTTGGGGGGAGAGAGAGGAAGTGAAACTGAACCTCACACCACCAAAGTCAGCAGTGTAAAACGCAGTGGAGACACTTTAGGTATGAAAACACAGGAGTCCGTCCGCTCGCCTCGTTACAACTACACGGTGCTCCAGATCCTGTTCAGCCGGTGTAAACAGAGAAACACTCACCGAGCAGACACTCTTTTCGTCCCCGTGCGACGCTTCTTTCTGCGGACTTCAGGGAAGCCAAGGCCCCGTCCTCTTCTCCGCTGATGACAACAACGTTATTCCAGCGGTGTTACGTGTGTTGGAATCGTGTAGCTACGGCTCCTTTGTTGCACTAACTAGCAGCTCGACACATCCAAGCAGCCACGGCACGGACCTGATGCCGAGTGTCCATTTACTCCGCACAGCGAGCGCTGATTGGTCGATTCCACCACAACACAATGTTTTGCTCTGACGCGATTGGTTGAGGCTCTTGCGGTGCGTTCGGTTCTTCTCGTAATTACTGAGATGCCCCTTCACCCTACTTCCATTATTACTACTACTGCTAGAGCTGTTATTAATATTACTGGTACTAATAATAGCATAATAACAGTGATAATATTAACAAAACAAAAAAACTGGAAAGATTTCGGGGTAGATGTTTTGCTTCTTACAAAACCATACAAACTTTAAATTTTAGTTGCCATTTCACATTGTAGTAGGCTAACTGCCTTGACTGTAATCATTTCAGTTATTTCTAATGTTTCAATGGCAAAGGTTCAAGTTAGCCTACAAGAAAACGTTGCATTTTTGCTGCTTAGTTTTGCCATGTTTGAAAGAGGGCTGTGCTTGGCTCAGACAATCTTAGAAATACTCTTTTTTTTAATCACAGTGAAGCACTTTTCAGGACAGACAGAAGCATGCAAAAGATGATTTTGTCTATATTATATCTTTTAAAAATTATTTTAGGCTATATTAAGTTTTTCCATTCATTTTAGCACCGTGTCATTGATTATGTGGATCCCGACAGCACCTGAAGGCACCATTCTCCCCATGCTTTATTTGTCTGATCTTGTATCTCAGATGGAGGTTTGGAAGCCAGTTAATGTATGTAACCGCAAAATCAATACACTGATCCGCTGAAAAGTCTGAAATTCAGGCTGTTTCGCTTAAGTAAAACAGAACAGGGTTGATTGATTTGCATCGAGTTGTATTCTGGGCTGTGTGTGAATTGTTTGTGCGGTCCCAACAGCAGCGTCACAAAATCAATACAAACTAATGTCTATGGCCATTTTTTTTATGTAAGTCACTGCAATGAAACCACAACATGTATAATGATGGATTATTCCAATTTCAATCTACCCACAACCATTTATTAATTCTGCTGCAGGCATACGTCCATTACAGACAGATAATCAGGAATCGATACCTTTATTGGTCTCTAACCCTAACCCCTAATAGTATGTCATGAAGATATGAACAATAGTGTGTGTGTGTGTGTGTGTGTGTGTGTGTGTGTGTGTGTGTGTGTGTGTGTGTGTGTGTGTGTGTGTGTGTTGAAGAAATCCCTCATCTCTTCAATTAGGACTTGATTAAGTGATTTCAATGTTAATTATAGCATTTTCAATTGCATTATTGGGAGATTAAGGAGAAAACTGAAATCAGTGAATTCCGCATATTAAACATGCAACTATTTGGCTCCCCCTGCTGGTAAGAGTGGGTAAATACAAACACTTCATGGACCCCATCAAACCCATTAGTTACAGTATATACTTGTAAAAGTTATTTTATCATTTCAATTTCAAATATGAAACTGGCAAGTGGGTGTATGTATGTACAGGATTATTATCACCCTGTATGTTAAATGTAGTGGTTTTCCATCATAAATTATCCATACAGTACATTCATGAAGAGTCACCTATGCTAAACTTCAGAGTCACAAACTGTACTGTATATACTTCTATAACAGTACATGTAAATAAGTAAATAAAAAGGCTGACATGGCTATAATTACAAATGTATTTTTATTTACTTTTGTGTTTAAAAACAAACAAACAAAAACACATCAACAAGTGAGCTGGCAAAAAAAAAGACCATCATTCAGGTTTCATTCAACCCAGCGTGAGACTGCATCAGTCCCAGCTTACAGGCTAAAGAGATTGAATTGCATACAGACACTGACGTGAGAGGTAAAAAACATGAATGAAATGTTTGCACTGTTTATCCAGTTGTCTGTTCGTGTCACATTTTAGTAATTTGACCTTAAGTATTACTGCAGTGGAGCCATAGACATAAAAGCAATTAGTGTTTTGCAGGAAAACATGGACGTTAAAATGAGTCAGCAATTTTTTTTCTACACACAGAGTGCAGCTAAGAGCTAGCAACATGTTGATGAAGACAGGAAATCAATAACTATTATGAGTTACAGCACTCCAGTTTGCCTGAAATGATCCTGCGACAAGGTGAGAGAAATGAGAGCGCTCAAGAACATCGTGGCTGAATGCACTGGATTTCCTGTAATTGAGTTGTGAGCTGTGGTGAGAGGACTTAAGTTTTAAAGTTTTAAAGTGATAAAGAACACACTTTGATAAGGTGCTTGGATACAATTTGAAGAAAAAAAAAGTTAGCCATGTGAACTTTTTGAAGTGATAGCTTTAAAAGTGGACATTTACTGTCTCACAGACAACATTCCTCTTCAGTAAATGATATTCCCTAATAATACTAGATTTAAATTCAGTCTATAACAATCCCAAATTGCTGTTGTTGATTCCAGTTCTTGAACTCTCACATTATAACACTTACAGATATTTTAAAAAAATATGTTATGGCAAAAAAAATCTGACAGACAGTAAGTAACAATGTAAACATCATGAATGATGGAAACACCTTAACTTTGTGAAATGGAACACTTTTTTTTTTTTTTTTTATAAATGCTTTAAAATGACTAACCAACACTCCAGCACAAATATTACCATGAAAAAATTGTACTGAAGCTTTTGTTGGCTTTCATGTACGCAAATGTTTACATGACAGCTTACAGCAACATACAAATGCAAAAAGACAAAACAAACAAACAGAAAAATAACTCTGGCATCGTCAATACTCATGTCAACAGTCCATGTCAAATGTTAAATTGCACAAAAATGAAAACAATCATTTGCAAATGCAAACTAGAGTATGATCATACACGGACCTAAGAAAAAAAAAAGATATGCATATACAGTATCTATAATATATAAACACATTTGGACGTCCTTCACAACTACTGAGAACTCTAAACTGTACAATATATCTGCTATAAGAACAGTTGCGCAAAATACCATTTGATATACAGTAATACTTTTTTTTCTTTTACAATGTACAAGTTTATACTGTCCACACAATAAAATGCAAAGCACAAGCCCTGAAAGGCCACAAAAGTGCATGTTATCAGGTCAGATGGAAGCCAATGGAAGGAAGGAATGGCATGAGAGTGGTAATGAAAGCTCCCAGTGTCGTACAGGAGCTTTTCTACACCCACAACGTCTTGCAAGATTAATAGTTATAGGAGGGAAATCTGGAGTAGATATTTATTATACATGCAGGCACACATGACTGCAGATGCACACGCACGCACACAAGCACACACATACATACACACACACACACTCTTCATTATAGACCATTCTGGTGAAAGTGTCAGACTCACGCACGCACACATTCTCACAAAAAGGTCATGGGGGTGATGATGAAACTCCATCAACAGTGTCCCACTCACTCATTCCCTCACACCGTCACATTATGTTCAAGCAGCGGAACTCTAAATGGTAGATACTTTGACTCGGTACCTTTTGGACAGTCGCACACACTTCACATCTCAGAACGGACACGACGGTCTCATGTTTTCACACGAGATTCTGAAGCCCTGAGCGGCGACTGGCTGTAGGAGGAAGCTGGCCTTGTGTACGATCCCTTTTCAGCTCTAACAAACTGTCGACGCCGCAGGCCAGCTTCGGCCTCAGCGTTGTCACCACCGGGCACAGAGCTCTGGAGGAAATCAGAGACTGAATGAAAGTCAGCTTTTCGACCTACTCTTTAGAAACACTAGTTAGTGTCTGACGCATGTGTTTTTACAGTGACAGGCCATCACAAGCTCATCATTGTGTTGTTGGCCACTGAGTGCACTGCTACAAGCGTATGAGGAGGGGGAGGTTCAGCTGCAGTGTTCAGAGGGGAATGCTTGAAGCCACACTTTCTGTAGTGCAAAGATAGGTGGATTTACATGACTTGCCTTGTCTTCAGAAGCAAATTTCCTTCTGACATTTGACCTTGAAATAACATTCCTTAACTGCAACTTGTTTAATTGTACAAACTGCAACTTGTTTAATTGGACAGTAGTTTCACAGCACTGAAGCAAGAGCAGAAAAGTGCCAAGTAGAGATTCTTGAATTATTGAACTTAACCTTCATTTAGTTATCAACTTTCCTGTCAAGTAAAGATGTCGCCAAGCATTCCCCCTTTACAGAATCTACTCTCTATGAGAGCGGAAAACACAGTTTTAACTCTCCACTCAGAGAGAATGATACCAACTAAAACCCATTCTATTAAGGCCACTGAAATGTGCTTAAAATCTTTTCCATAAGAGGTACCTTCTGTTTCCTGTGTCTTTCCTCTCTTTTCCACCCATATTACCTCTTCTGTGACATATAGTGCCCTCTATCTGTTCCAGCAGCTTGATAAAGGGAACTTGAGGTGGTGATGCTGATGACAATTTCCTCCTTTCTTTTTCTTCATGTGTTTTCCATTCGTCCTTTCCTGGTCCACTAGACTATCTTCAGTTTTCCTTTGGTCTTCATTTTGACATTTCATCCGCACTTGCCGAGGGGCATCTTTCTCAGTCACTTGCCAACCGTCTCCTTCTCTTAACAGGAAGGAGGCAACTCTGGTGGGCTAACAGCCAAGCAGGTAGACCACCACTTCATAGGTGCACATCATGATAGCGGTGTTGGGGATCTGTCGGACGAGGTGGGTGGTTAGGCCACGGTACAGTGCCCGGTATCCCTCCTCCTTGGGTACCGTGAGCAGAGTTTGGAAGAAGGAACGATACTTGCTGCCTTCTTCTCGTAGCCGTGTGCGGATCACTTCTGCAATGTGAGAGTGAAGGAAGAAAACTGTTAGATACACTACTACACTACAAACTAATTCATCTGCTAGAGACACTGAGTTGAATGTCCCAGAATGACTCGAGACAATCCAAACAGAAGGTATCTGAACTGTTGCATTCAGCTGTGGGCTGCGCACGTAGGTGGTGAATGATACTGATATTTATAGCACAAGTGGACCATGATATTTTTCAGCACCAAAAAATGAGTCACTGCCTTACTCAAAATGCAACCTGTCTCAGTGCTTTAAATCTATTCTTATCTTTAGGGTCTATAAACAACAGAAGAATTAGGCACCCTTCATTTTCTGTGGTGGAATTTACCATTACATTTTAAAACCATCTCATTACTCCATTTGTCAATAGATAGATTTTCCATTAACTAAACAATGGCTCTTTAAGGTTAAACACTTTCAAGTCAATATGGCAGCAAACTAACAGTTCCCTTTAAAGAACAAGGCAGGCCAATAGGATTGGTTGACATGAAGAAAAACAGGAGCATCGATTTGGTAGTCTTGTCCTTTAAGAAAAAGAAAAAGAAAGATGATTTAAGTGAGATGGACGAGTACCGTGAGGATAGGCGATGGAGGTGGCACAGGTCTTGGAGGTGGCTGCTGCGAGCATCATGCCCACAAAGTCTGAGGCATCTTTGACGGACTCCTCCTCTTCGTCCATGCTGGCGTGGGCTTTGGACTCCAGCAGTTTGCGTTTGATGCTCTCATAGATGACAAAATGGATAACAGTCTCAGAGATGCCAGCGTACGAGGCTGACATGCCCCTGTAGAAACCTCGCAGCCCGTCCATCTGGTACACCCGCCGCACACACTCAAATGCATTCATTCGCCGCTCACCCCGGTTTCTGTGTTCACAAAAAAGATGTTAAAGTTATCGATAGTGGCATTTCATTCTTATTACTGTATGCTTAAAACCCTGTGTGACATTACGATTTGAAATTCCTCACCTGGCGTCCAGCTGCAGACGGGTCTTGATCAGCCAGATGGGATTGGTGGCTGTGATGGCGGTGAACCCTGGGGAATTCAAAAGAGGTCAGAGGTTCAGACAGATGCAGAGACACTTGGGAAAAAACAAAGCATAATCAACAATAGTGAATATTCTATACTGTGCAAGACAGTGAGAAAGCACTTCACTAAACAGGATCAACTGGCTTTGGCGTTTTTTTTAATCAGTTGTTTCAATCTAATGCTCCTACAGAGAATTATCATTTACAAACTCAGATTAAATTTGTATCAATTTCTTTAAAAAAAAAAAAAAATCACTAATGCATAAGACAAAAATGCACACATTATATATTGATCCTCTTCATGTGAAATGTTACTCAGGTGCATGTAAAAAACATAGCTCTGTTCCTAAGGTAACGTATTACTATTATAACTAACAACAGCACAAAAAGGCAGAGGCTTTAAGCTTTTTTTTTTTTTTTTTAAATCATCATAAAAAATATCTAACTGCAACCACTGAGAAATGAGGCCAAGCAGCAAATTCATTTTAGGCCTTTGAGTGTGGCAGATTGTTATTCTACTGCAGTCTGATTCATTTCTTTTAAATGCTAATGAGAGCTCTTGTTCTAATGAACATCAGTTCGTTCTCTATCATAACACAAGCTCATCTTAAAGAGCTTACAAAGGTGCTTTAATACGATTACACTTTCAAGGTTTGAAATACACACGCCGGTTGACATTTTTTTTTTACACAACTTCCAAGTCAAACACAGTGGATTTGACTCTAGTTTTGACATTTCTCTAAATTTCAAAGCAATATGAATGCATTCACTCATTTGTCAATGAATGCATATCTTTGGGTTTATTCTATAACATTTAACAAACCAGTGGTTAACTGGTTAGACACTACAGACAGGCTGTTGGCCCAACAAGCCCTTCTACGACAGCAGAGAGAAACAAGATGGTGTCTGGATGAGATTCTTCAATTATTCAGCAGCACAAAAGTGGAAAATCTCTGACGTGGAATTTAGTGCAGCCTTTAGTTCCTAATGGTGGTGGGTAACCTTGTTCTTATATGTCCATCGGTCTCTCCAGCCAATCTCAATGTTATCTTATTTCAAAACAGGGGGGGTCAGTCAATACTGAGATCCCCGTGAATGCATTTAGAATACCCATCTCTGCAGGCAGATGTGGGTGTGTGCATGTGTTTGTGTTGAGCTGCTTACAGGGGATGATAGATAGTTTTTGTTAAGTAGGAACAGCAGGTAATATAAGTTTGATATGTAGGGTGTAAAGTTACTTAATGAGCACTTTGTATCATTAAGAAATGACACAAAGTCTCTGATGCAAATGATGTATGACAGAGAAACAAAACATGGCCATTTGCAGAAAGGAGCTAGACGAGGGCGAGTCTATAAGAGGCCTGAGTTACATCTAGAGTATCAATGCAACAGAGCCGTACGTTAAGGCAACTGCGTGAAGAAGAGAGGATGACACAGGTCTGTTGAAGAGAAGAAGAGCAGAACAAAAAGAAGTAGAAGAAAAAAGAGGGAAGTAGAAGGAAGTAGCGTCTATGGTGTGTACTCACGAGGGAGGGGCAAAGCTCCTCCAGCTCCTCCCCGCTGCAGCTAGTAGCCTGCAGATATGGGGGGCTCAGATGGCGGGGGTGTCCCACCAAATCACGCAGGGGTGAAAGCTTTACAGTAAAGCCCTAAAATAGACACAGGCTTTTCTGTACCACAGTCACACACAAGCAGCAGTCACATCCACCCCCCCCCCAACCCCAACAACCACCCACCCCAACCCACTGGTACTGTACAGGTAGATGAGGAAGAGATGGGAGGTGAAGGACTGACCTCCCCCCCATCTTTCCCCAAATCCTTATCCCACCTCTATGCCCCCATGCCCTCTAGCTTACTGTTATTCGTTCAATTAAATTGTTTTACATTTCTTTTACTTTCACTTTATAATAATTGATCCCCTCCCTTTACTCCTTTTATCAACCTGATTAAAGAAAAAATGTTGACTGAACAAAAGCCAACCCAGTCCAAACCTCCAGCTCCATCTCACCGAAGCGAGGTGACACACAGGTACAAACACAAAGGCAGAAAATAAAATTGAAGACTTATTCTTCATTATCATTGTGCCATTATCAGTTTATATTCTACATATCAGAGAAAGAACGGAATCAAATGCTTTATAAAATGGTGGTTAATAAAGTGAGGCAGGTGGAAATGCTAACCTTGTCGTTGTGTTCAACAGACTAATTGGTGGACGATGGTGATGAAAGGAGTGAGGAGACTGTTTTACGAGAATGTGATGAAAACTTGAAGTGAAATGAGGTGGAACAGTAAATTTAACTCAGTCCGCCCCAAATACCACTCTGGCCCAAACCTGATATTGTAAAAAACTGGGACAGATTAAAAAAAAAAAAAAACATTAAACTGTCCTTGAATAACATGAATAAAATTGTGTCTCTAGAGAGCCAACCTGTTTCTGCAAATAATGCATCAAATAACAGCTACAGGAGTTATCAAGCAAGTCTTCTTCAATGTCACAGGATATGATGTCACAAAATAAAAATACTTAAAGGTACGTTGTGTAACTTCTCCTGTTATCTATTCACGAAAATCGATTATTTCTTTCAAAAGTACGTTTTTCATTCATCAATAATTACCCCCATCAATAAACTTAAGTGTTCCGGTAAGCTCTGAATTTCGTATCATTCATATACATCGAGCGGGTAAGCTCGGTGCTGGCTGCCATGTCGTGCCGCCATGTTTTTACGTTCAGTGGCAGCGTGACGTAGGAAACCACGGAAACTCAGCGGAGACACCGGAGCTGTCGGCTCAGGTCGAGGTGGCGTCTGTGAAAAGTCACCACGGTAACGCAGTGAGGACCGTGAGGACTGCACGTGAATGCTGCATTCAGGTGCAGTCGGAAAAACGGCCGTCGGTAACAAACCAGATGTCATTTTAGTCACAGAAGTCCAGAGAAAGCCGGTAAAACGTGGGTCAGGTCAACAATACGACATCGCCATGACAACATATTGTCACGTGTATTGTTTTGCCTCGTGCTGACGGGCCACTTGTTTACATAAAGGCTTGTTTAAGCTGTTACCTGCAGTGGCTGTTGTCCGTCTGCCATCTAACCGATTTCACGTGAATGCAGCATGAAAAATACGACTGAGTTGCTTGCGATCTACAACCGCACCGCTAGATGGGAGTAATTCTTACACAATGTACCTTTAATTAAGTATTTTTCAGCCTGTAGAAAAAGTCTTATAAATATTCATAATTTTAAATTATTGTTATGTAAAGTTTGGCAATCATTTATTGTGTATTTTTTTGTGTTTTTTGTTCAAATATATTATAGTGACCTTAGCAGGACACCTGAACAGGTTAACAGGACATGTGCTCATTAATTACACATGTGGAGTAAAATGTAAATAAACAAAAAATTGACTCATTTATCATCAATATTTATATAAAAGTGTAGATAAAATGTGTGAACTTAACAGTGTACACTATGTACTAAATTCATGCCACTGTATAAACCTATCAGGGCAACCAGGGCAGTCACAAAATTCACACATGGCACAAAGTAACAGACCTCTCCGGTGGTGGAAGTGAACCCCACTCGTTTGCCAGCTTAGTAATTTTGTTAAGTAGATCCATGTGCCGCCAATACAAGCTACCACGTCCCTGAGTTGAACCTCAGCGTGAATAACTGTATCTGCATATTGGCTTGCCACTGCATGTACTGCATTATGATCTTTCTATAGCTCATAATGCCTGTGCGGTCTCTCCACACGAGATTGACCTACATTCAGAGAAGACAAGTATGCTTTAGATTAACTGCCGAGAGAAAAAAAAGGAGTAGCCTAACCTCCTTTCCCTGCGGAGAAAGGAGGCCAACGATTCACAGCAGTGACTCCTCAGAGTTACTTTACAAAACTGGCAACAATTTTCCAGCATCTGGGTAAAGTGTAGCGGTTCAGTCACTAAAGCTGCTAATTCTCAGTGCTGACGAGTTTGAAGGAGAGTGTGGAAAACGTGTGCATATGAAAGACAATGGGGTGTTTGTGTAAATCAGTGACACAGATGTTTGCCCATGAAGACAGCTGACCAGCACTTGTGGCGTCTGGACTAAGGTCATGTTACAGTATATCCTCAAGTTAACTGCTATGTGACTAACATGTTGATAAAGAATGTGTGTGGGGGAGGGGCAGGACTCTTTTGTCTGTTTCATATGTTGTTACGTTTCCATTCACTACTTTACAATTCTTCACCTTCACTGCATATTGGTATCAAGTATTGATTTGTGTTTTTATGAAGCGGAGACCTCAGTCTTGATAAACGACATGCACACTATACAGGTGACCTACTGGAGCACCTGAGATCTGGGGGAGAGCTTCTCCTTCTCCTTGAAAACCCATTCTTCTTGTAAAGACATGACTGAGGCACTAATGGTGTTGATGGAAGATGACAAACACAAACAAACAAAAAGCACAGCAATTGCAAGCTTCTGTGGCAGTGACAAGGTTAGCATTTCTTTTGTGTCATTACTTTACCTTTACTATGTTGATGGAACAAGACAATAGGCTAAGGGGAAGGGAGGAATGTGTGTGTCAAGACTAAGCAGTAACAAAACCGTATGAAGAGAAGAACCTAAAAAAAACTACAAACCAGCAGCAAACAACACTGCCATGAGGAATGGTATTATCATTACAAATGAATAACCATCATGAACTTTCTAATATTCATAAAAATCACCATGGTTTTCATCATACCAGTGTAAAGAAATGGGGTGCTACCTGACGTGTCCGCCCGAGTGCCAGGGGCCCCGGTTGACCTTTGGGGACCGTGCTCTCTCCTCTATACACACAGAGCAAAGAAGGGGGCCCAGACCACACTGTTTAAGTAACAACTGGGATGTTAAACCATTTACAGAGTCCTCTGGAGAGGCCTCAAAATTAAAGAATAAAAAAAAGGAGGAAAGAAGGGCGAGGGGGATTAAAAAAAAAAAAAGACATGGGGAGACAACAGGGCTAGGAGAAGAGGAAAGCACAACCTAAACTTTGAGGACCATGTGGTTTTCTTCTTTTCGTCATGGGATAAATGCCAGCACTGGCACATTGTAGCCTGACTCTGACTTGCTGCTGTTACTCATCTGGATTTAGTGCTGATAAGAGGTTTTGTTACTTCAGCTGTATGTGGGCTGTCAAGGCCACCACGAAGAGACAAGATACTGCATTATCTTAGTGTATTTAGACAAAGGACATGTTCAGAAAAAATCTGCTGAGAGTAAGTGGTAAAGATGTACTATGTGAATGTGTGACTGTATGTATGGTCATTTTTCTCAATATCCAGATGTAAGTGAGATGACAGATAGACTCTTTACTTTGAAATACCTCGACTGTAGAAGGTACAGCGTGTACAACATGGATACATATATCTTTCATAGGTCGGTGTCACAGTAAACTAGTGAGACTACTGTCTGTCACCACATTCAAGTTTGTCGGTTTGATCCTGAGAGTCTTAAATTGTGCTTTCTGTTTAACCCCCTATTGTTTATATGTAATATTTCTATACATGAAAGAGCTATGTAATGCTTACTTAAAACATAGAGTATTAGTTAGCTTTTGCATGCTTTAAATATCCACAAGCTTTTAAATTTGTGAAGACCCCCCATCCCACACATGTATATGGAAAGGGGAGAGGGGGTGGTGATGAAGTGAAACTTCAGGGATACTACAAATTGTGGGGGGGAGGAGGGGGTGATGAAAAGATAAAGAAAAAAAGAAATTTGTCTCATGACGACAAACTCAATACTTCTTTAACATGTTTTTTTTTCCATAAATAAAACCCACTGGTGATCTACACTGCCCAGGCAGACTGACAGACAGACAAACAGGCAGATTTAACGGACAGCGACAGACCAACAGACAGAAGGGAGGGGGGAGAGGGAGCTGTCATTACCTGCCATCCCAGCAGACACCATGTGCACCTGGGTGGAGTCTGGCTCCAGCACTCCATTCAGCTTCTCCTTAGCTGTTGAATAGGCCGCAAAGTAGATCGCCCTGTGACAAAACAACAACACAGAGGTTAGAAAACACTGGGAGAGGGTAATGCTGCTTCATTCCCCACACATGCAACACTGATCATGCTGAATAAGGGCACTGTTTGCAGCCAAAAACAATGTTCAGCATGAAGGAATTTAATTGTACTTAATTAACTGTAACCATCATTTACGTAAATCAAAAAAACAAAAAGGCAAATTGTGAAACCGTGTGGTTTATATCAAGAATAGCATAATAGGAAATTATTTAGTATTTCAACCACCTGAAACAAAATACTGTTTGAATTGTACATGAACACATGCAGCAGAATAGAGCAGGGCCAGCTAATATCCCATATAAAAACAAGCCACGGATAGGAGTTTATCTGTGCTTACTGAACGTGCGTATGTGCGTGTGTCTCAATTTCATGGCATGCTTTAGTAGCAGATTTATCTCTCATGATTCTGGCTGCTTCTCGCTAAATAAAAATCACAGGATTTAGTCAACATTTCTGCTGAGTGGAATTAAACCGCGTGACCTCTCCTCCCTGCCCCGAATCTGAGCTGAGAGCATGCACGACATCATCATGTTCCTCTGCAGATGAATTATGCGAGCGGCTCGGCTCTGCGTTCGTATGTGCATCTCTCCTACGTAACGAGTGATGCTGTTGGTGCAAGCTGCTCCATATGCACGTCTGAGGAGTGTGTGCTGCTAATGAACGCCGGCAGCATCCCCACTGAACCGTGCACTCATTAGCATTAGAAGATGTTTTTGGCTTTCCAGCGTCAGTGTGCTGTTTCCTAATTATAACAGGAGAGATTAACTGTGTAGCCTGGCAACCCAGACCTCCTCTCACAGAGAAATGAAGTAATAAATCAGTCATTTCATTCAGTTATATTACATCTAACGCTCAAGCTGACTACGACAGACATTGATTAAATGGAGTGGAAACGTTTCAAATTGCCATACATCTTCAAAACTGGAATCTTCCGCTGGCAGGCACTGATGGCTGCATGTTGATCAATAACTCATAGTGCATTGGCCTTTTTTTTCCTCTTTTTTTTTTGAGCATCTTCCTTGAAGAATCAATTACATTTAACCTGCAGCTAAAGACTGAAGTGATTAATCTGGCTGCTCTGAATAATGAGTGAAGATTTTGTGTTGCTTCTGACTCCTCAACTGAAAAACTTTTAAAAATTAGGGAGTTTTTACCGATTACCGTGAGGGACAGACTACTCGTTAGGTGTTTTCATGTCTAATCCTAAAATAAATGTGCAAATTGATCTGCCTCAGTGTTCAGAGTTGGCATTTTTTATGTTTGTGAACAGACCTGTGAAATGCAAAAAAAAAAAAAAGACTGCCTTTAAAAATGTCTAAATGTCATACCTATCAAAATGCTACATTTTGAATTCTATTTAAGATCCCAAAGCAGCAACTGACCCCAAATAACATTTTTAATTACAAGAAATTCTGAATGAAAGAACAACAAAAACATGTCTGGATTTTATGTCTGTTATGTTGTGGCAATAAAGCAATGAAAAAGTTAAACACATACACTGCTTAGTGTGATGCAGCTTCAGTGAAGTGGTGAGACAATTAGGTACAAATATGCAGTTTGTATGTGATGCATTGTTTCTGTAATGTGGCGCAGTCTGGAACTGCAGAAAAACAGAAAACCTTAGGATTTAAACTGCTACATAAAACGGCATAGAGTTCATCCGGTTCACACTTATGTAACAACAACATCCTATAGCGCCGTTTGCTATAGCTGTCGTGAGTAGGAAATAAGCTGCCACTTCTACAGCTGGACAACTAGCCCACAGGGGGGAAAAAAACACACACACACACACACAAAACACACCCCTCAGAGAGGCTGCGTCACACAGGATTGATAGTGAAGGACCATGAGTTGGCATACAAGGCAGGAGAAATAGAAACAGACTATAGGAGTATGGAAAGGATGAGTCAGAGGGGGAGACGGATATACAATGAACCTACGGGCAGAGGATGACAATGTGATGCAGCGGAAGCTAGGATGAACTAGACAGATCAAGGGCAGGGAGATTAGTAACAAACACAACTGCCTTAATATAGGAACCCCATTGTGATGATAACACACAACAGCATCAGTCGCTGCCACAGCTGGCCAACGCCTGCAGTTGCTGCAGTCTCATTCAGACTCGGATTGACTGACTCCAGGCTGTTACGCAACCAGAACCAGCTAAGCTAAGAGTGAGAGAACCTGCTCATTTCCGCTGGGATTTGCAGCACAGATTTCCGTTGCATTTCCATGACTTTAGCTCTATTCATTTGTGTATTTGTGACCTGCTATTATTACTGTCAACATTAAGCTCCAAGTGAGCTGGGAACTAGGGAAAAAAAGCAAAGAAGATTTTGCAGCAGCAGATGTATTCCTAGGCAAAAAAAATGTGTGCCTACTTTCTAGTTTTCATGTAAGGTGTGAAATAAATGACGCAGACATGCCTTCACTTTTTTGATAACAGATCAAGCTGGTGCTGATAACTGTGTGAGATCAGATATAGAAGCAAAGGTTATTTACTTTTCTCTTTGCTCAAGATAGCCTGGGCATGAAGGCTCAAGTAAGAAGATGGGTGAACACAATACTGTAGATAATAGTGGACATACCTGGAAGGTGCCACACCCACAAGGTTGGGTCCCAGTCCTCTGAAGAGTGAACGAGGTCCTTCTCTCTCTAGAATTAACCTGCAAAAGAGGCAGAAAACATTTCATTTAACAACTCTGTTTGAGTTTAATTGGTTATTCCATTAGAGTGCAGAGAAAGAATACAGTGCATTTAATATCCAGGAATTATACTTCATAAAAATGTACACCATTGGGTATTAATAATCACACGACTGGCTGGAGGACTGGGAAGACAGCTATATATATATATATATATATATACACACACACTATATACACTATATATATATATATATATATATATATATATATAGCTCATGTGCTTTACGGTCATAGAAAAGAGCCACTGGAATTAGAAAGTCCTTCAAAGTGCAGGTCAAACTGTTGAGACAGCATTTCCTTTGGCACAACTTCTGTTTGTGGCTAAATTTATGTCTGATGTGGGCGCTCTAAGCAGATAGACCAGTAAATTCTTACTTCTTGGGCCTTCTGCCAAAAGTTGACACTCAATACAGCCTGGCATTATACACTGTCTCACTATCGACATACTGGATAGCCTAGGAAAAAAAAAAAGATGAAATGACAGGTGTCACCCACAGTGACCCAGATCTGTGGGTGTTGATAGTGGTTATGAGGTCACCACACATGTTGGTACCTGACTTCAAAAGACTTCACCTGTCTCCAGTCTAACCCAGTAACCTAATTCAGAATACACACAGCTTGGGAGCCTTCATTTGTTGCACCTTTTTTCATTCACTGATACAAACTACTTTCAAAGAAAACAATAAAGGGCTCTTGGAAAGAAATAAAAAGGACCCAAAACACAAAAGATGGTCTTCCACGCCAGATAAAAAAAAAAGGTCTTATGGGAGACATAAACATTCTTATGATAGTGGCTAGACTAAACCTGACCCAGACCATTAAAAACAAGAAATGGCCCAAATCCATACTAGAGCAGTAATGCAGTATTTTGCTCAGCTTGGGGGTTGTGAGTTCTGCCTTCAAACTAACCCTATTTGCAAAGCTATACTCATGGTTAAACACCACCTCAGAAATGATTTAACAGTGTATGATATCTCCTCATACAGTGGCAGTGTTCTCAATGGAAGTAGGCCAGCACTGCGGTGCATGTTGAGACATTTTGATTCCTTTTTTCTTTTTTTTTTTACTCTCCCTGCCATACTGCTCAGCCATTTTCTGCCCTGTTCCACTCTGTATCGTGGCGTACACTGTCTGTTGTAGCTCAAGGACAACACAAGAAGTTGGCCTATGCCACCATAAAACCAATGTTGAGCTCAAAACAATGCCCAGATTAACTGCAATCTCTCAAAAGCGGGCATCAGTCCAGTATTACTGAACAAAATCCTGAAGAAAGTGTTGATAACAAAGTCTCATTGAGGCAGAAACGCTGCAAAGAAAACATTTCCACTTTGACAGCCTGTGTGAACAAATCAATTTTTCAGCCTAACAAATGTAAGAGAAAAACACCACCATCTATCCTAGTGTCTGATTAGTATTTGACCTATAAAGCTGAATTTCCTGTAAATCCGTGTTAAAAAGCAACATTTATGCAGAAACATGCAGTAAAACAGGAGATTAATAATTTGTCAAAGACACCTAATTTGCAAAACAATTAACACAAGCATTTGGCAGTGGAAAATTCTACACACAGTAGCTTTTGCATTATGCAGCATGTTTAACACAGCGTGACATACATGGTGACAGACAAGAGTAAGGTTCTGTGGCCATGTTGAATATTTATTTAAACGCTGTTTATTCTTCAGGGCGTCCAACATGGATTACAAGTTTCCAGCCACACTTGTTTTTAGTAGGCTCAAAATAAACACCTAACCAGTGTCAATTTCCCCTACACTCTCACTTCCCATCTTTTCTTTGTGTTTAATGAAAGGAGTAATGACATGACATATCACATTGCAGGAAAAACGGAACAATTCTTTGGGTATTTCTTACTCAGGTTTCCAAGTAGTAGTCTAAAGAAAGTACTGTACTCCCACAATCACAGAGCTTAAGGGCCAAAAACGAAACTTAAAATAAATTATGAGCTGAAGTATTTTGATGGAAGATTCTGTGGTTATCTATCAAATCAGTATTTCCCAAAAAAGGGGAATTCCTTTACAATCAAAAATGTCCCTGGCGCAGCTTAAGGATATCTGCAAACAGTTCTTTTCCATTTTGTGATACCATGTTGTTCGGCTTCACAATGATTCAAACCATATCCAAATGAGTTGAGCAAAACAGAAATAGATACTTTGGGGATAGGCCAATAGGCCAAATCCACTGGCTGTTGACAACGTGTTGATGTCTTTTTCTTTTTTTGCAAGTGTTATTTTATGGTGATGTAACACTCCATCTCAGACTGAAGAAAATAATTATACTCCAAAAGCATTTGTTCTTAGCAACTACTGTTTTAAAACTCATAACTCACAGTGAGATTATAGTTACAATTGTCACAAAATCACTGGAAAGCACAATAGACTGTTTCAGGTTGTGTTTTTTGGTTATAAAAAGCTGTGTGATAATTACAGCATATGAGCATATGCATAGAGGACAAACACAGTCTGTTTGTGTCACAGCTCAAAACTTAGCAGGAATTTCATTAGTCTCTTTTAGACATTGTTCTTCCTGCTCATTGACTGTGTTACACAACTCAGGGTAACTCCAAATATTCTGGCAGGCCGACACATTTTGAAACCAATCAATCAATGCCTTTGCCTCAATTTCTGCTGCACATTTGCGTCTTATCATTACAATTTGTGTCAAGTTAACTCCTGTTTGTAATAACCCAATGGCTGTTCATACCCTTATCTCCCTTATCTATAGAGAAATATTTTGAAAACGTAAATGGAAATATATTAGTATCAATAAATATATTAGTATCAATAGTCACTGTTCTTTTCAACTTACACTCAGACCAGAAAACACAAAACTGATGTTACGTCATACGACATAATCCCAACGCAATATCTATTTCAAAACAAGAATTCACAATTCGGTATGTTTTCCCAACTGCGTTGAAACCTGATAAAGAAAAGCTAGTAACATCATCCTCCTTACTTGAGACAGTGCAAGGGCCCTGGTGGAGCGACACGGGCCACACTGGCTCCATTGACGGTGCTGAGCTGGACTTCAGAGATGTAGAGCGTGATGGAGGACGACTGCAGTCTGGTCTTCACCACTTCCAGAGGACAAGTCAAAATAGCGCCCACGGTGCCTCCACATCTACAAAGTAATCAGGGAATTGGTTCAAACACAAGGACGACGAGGCAAGAAAGTGACAGATCAAAATACTGACATGTGTTTTAGTTTTCTATGTTCTTTTTGGCTCATCCATTATGTAAATGTCCAACTCTAATATCATTATTAGATTTGTTCAAAATCACATCCGTATTGTGCCCATTTCTTTTGTTGTGTATTTCCCCACCCACTGGTAATATAATCTGTTATTTATTTTAGCTCTATAATTATCTAGGAACAGGCAGACATCTACACACCATGACCTGATGTTGTGATACTGCAATGTGTCTGCAATCAAGAGTAGACTGTACTTTTTGGGTATTTGACTGGTTTAAGTCCAGAGGAAACTGACTACGGCTCAGTGTAACTGTAACCACTTAGCTGACCTTTTGCTATTCGAGAAGATGAGAAATTAAGACTGCTGTTTAGCTGAACTCACACACACACACACACACACCATAAATAAAGACTGTTTACAAATGAACCAAAGAAGCTCGTGATCATGTTGCTTGGACTTTAACCTCTAATCTAACTGAAGCCATCAGCAACATGTAAACAAACTAAAACTGATCTAATTCCAGTCCGTCTCACACTCAGTATCTAAAAAAACATAATGCATTGATTAATGCATCAAATATCACTGTATCGTCTATCCCATTATTTGATAGAAATTAGTACATAATATTTAAAGACTAACAGACATCATCTAAAAACAATGTTTGTCGCTGTGCCATATGTGCACATTGGTTGATCCCCTCTGCTTTCACCAAGGGCTCAGTGCTTTCCACAATAGGACTTGCATGGACAAAGCTACAGAGTTAAACCACCCCAAAGCTGTAAAGCGCTTGTTAACTGTTGTAACGAATTATACAAATGCTCAGTAGGTGAGGTAAAGTGAATACAAATTGTAGTCCTTGAGTGATATATCGTAACATCCCCACTGCAGAGAATTTCTCTAGCAGCGCTCGCTTTAGAGTAGCACCAGCTATATTTACCTTTCAAAAGACCGACCCACATTCATGCTCACAGGCAGCCGTGACCCTTGGCCTACTTTCAGGGCTATGCTGGCTGCTGCATGTATGTGCTCAGTGGTTGTGAGAGGAAGCACTCAGTCAAGGCTGCCTGCTCAGATTTTTATGGAAAGCAAATCAGATTTGTGTTTATAGAAGACTGGAAAACACAAGAGTGTGGTTTTCAGACTTTCAGGGAGATAAAAGTAGAGCTGTGGTGCAATGAAATTACCATATCTAAATGTCAATGGTTTAATGCAGGGTTAAAAGAACAGGCAACAGCGGCGGAGAAACTGACTACACTGATCAAAAACAAGACATACTGTATAACCTGCGTGCTCCACCTGTGTTTATTTGTGCTTTAATGAAGAAGCCATTTGGCCTATTTGCAGAATTGTGAGTGAGAAGTGTTGCTTAGCTCTTGCACAGTGTGCATGTTTCATCTACAGTCTCACTGTATTGTCCACACTTTGTGGCCTTTTTGGTGGTTTTCAAATGAACAACAGAATTCATGAAAGTAGCCACGGGAACTGCAAAATACAAAGACATGGCACTAAAATAATTCCACCTATTGCTCATGCAACACGGTAAAAATCCTCAGATGAGTATTGTTGGGAATGAATACTATCACAGATGTTTACAGGGTAATGCTAATCTGCTGTAAATAAAGGTAATAATTGGCATGAAAATGTGTTGGAACCCCAAATAGCCTTTGTTTGTTTTTTATGAGGTGGGATTTCAATACTTCTTACTATCTGTCAGTAATGAAAGATACATAAGTTAAACACACCACCGATTCTGTAAATGTAACTGGCCTTTCATTTCATTCGTGTATTTAATTTCTCAGGTTGTTAAAATGTTAAATCTCTGGAGATAATGAGTTGCACTCCTGTGGCTGCAGAAGACCCTAGTCAGGCTCACAAGAGAAAGACCGGAAATAAATTTAACTTGCCTTCAAAATAAAAGCATACATTATTGTCACTATGTATTTAGGCGTGTAAAACGATTTTTTAAAAACTCAGCTGAAACAAAAGGGAGTATTTGAAGGCAAATACATGCTAAAACTCATTATGCCTTTCTTAATTTACGGTACAAAGTTACATGTTTTGAAGTGTTCACCGGAAGTGTTGTTTGAACTCACGGTTTTGACACTGACGTGCACACGCTGCGTGAAAAAATTGTCCTTGTTAGCCTAATAACGAGGTACACCAGACGAATAATAATCCCATATTTCAGAGCTGTGGCTGTAAATTAAAAACAAATCCAGACAGTTCATACATGACACACGCTGCGTGACTTACCCTCCGGCGAACAAATGAACCAGTGTGTCCCTTTGGCTCATTATTCAGCATGCCCTGCCAAGCAGCGCTCCTCGGGGCTGCGGCAGAGGGCCAAACACGGGCTCGGTTCCCGTCCCTTCCCGTCGCTTTCTCCCTCCGTGAGGATGCGCACGTCGAAGGGCCAAACGACGTCGATGATGAACCAGCGAGTGGGGCGAGTCTCCGGTGATTCAGACTGCAGAGGGCCGACAAACCCCCCTCCTCCGCCTCTCTCAGCGGGCTCAGGTCCTCCTCCGATACAGATATCTTCGGCTCAACCGGTGGGAAGCTTCGACCTCACCTGGCTATAGCGACCGCAGGAAGAATATCTCAGCGCTATCAGACGGCTTTATGGCTCATGCAGGGGTTTCTCTGGGTTTTCTCCTCTGCTTTCATCGCTGCAGCGACAGTGAAGGAGGCAGAGCTCATAGTATTTACTGTACAACCATAGGCTGGACAACACACGCCGCAATTGGCCAGCCTGCCCCGTGACGTCACGTCGTCTCCGCCCATATCATGCTCCGTTCGCATGTTCAAATTGAATGAATCAAGAGCTGCGTTACTGCCTTTACAGTCTATGGTTACTGCATTTACATTACTCTGACGTGCAAGCCAAAGAAGATTCTCAGACGTATGGATTGATTTAGCAATTTGGTAGCCTTGCATAGCAGATGGTTATGGCAGTGGTAGATTAACATGACCTTGGCAATACTATAATTATTAATAGTTAATATAATTAGGTTATGTTGATGTGCTATGTGGTTAATTCACTTGACTAAGCTATTTCATGTAAAGGCTTAAATTTTGTGATAGCATGCAAGATTACAACAAAAGGTAAGGCCTGCTTGGCAGAGTTTTATCCACATCACCCACAATGGATGTGCAAACAGAAAAAAATGAGTCTCATCTTTATGTCCTTAGCACCTTCAAAAGAAGAGGCCAACTCTTTAACCTCTTCAACTCTTTTTTGTTGTTTATTTGTTTTATTTGTCTCCCAAATCCCCAGTGTCTCTTTTGCTCTGCTCTTCCAGTTTCATGTTGACCCATTTGTACTTTGTGTAATAAAAGAAAAAGACTTTAAACCCCTGTTTTTTTTTCTGAAAGCTACACATTCAGCTGACCACACTCAGAATAGTAAGTTGGATGATTCAATAATGCAGCTGAAGGAATCCACACAGTTTAGTAATTGGGAGCACAGTATGACAAGTTGGAGTCATGTGCATGCTTTCACTTTTTGCATTTGTAAAGTCAAAACCAATAACGTCATGCCATGCATTAGGGCAGTTAAGTTGGTCTCATGACACAAAGATGTTGGATGGATGATGGAGGAGTGACTCGATATCAGATGAAAGGGAGTGACTGGGCCTTTTCTGTTAAACAATGTCAGGCTGAAATGAATGGGGTGCCCTTTGATAAAGATATTTTGGGTTAAGAAAATGTTAATGGGAAACGGCTCATATCAGCATCTCCTTTGTTAAACATACAAATGGGATTTCTCCTGAAAAGGTCTTTCTCTTGTCATAAGCCTTGCTCTCAAAAAAGTCAGACAAACATTTAATGATTTGTGTTCCATATTATGTTATTATATTATTGTAATATACCTTATATTTCCAAAAGTGAAATTGAAAGTGAGAAACAATTTAATGTAAGATTATCTGTCTTGTTTTTTAGTTGTTATGTTATCACATGTTCTATATGATGAAATGCAATCATTTGTAAACAGGAAAGTGGAACAAATCAGTTTTTTCAGCACCTTCACGTGAAAAACTTTTTCTTTTTTTTGTACTTGGTCTGATCTGGATTACTTGAATGTAATACCTTTACGGTTAGCTTTATGTTTTCTTTCTTTGCAGCAGGACGATTGGTAGGCTTCTGTATCCTTAAATCAATACGGTCAATAGCCTACATGGTGAAAGTCCAGAGCATCAAAAATAAACACTCTGATGGAGAGATTAACATAACATGCTAATACTCAGAATGATCCTGGAGGGAATTCTATGAAATTCCAATATGTTTTGATCGATCTTTGACATGAAACATGTCAATACCACCTAATAGTCATAAAATGGTCCCAATTTACGGACAGTGGCATAAGATTGTTATTTATTTTATGAAAAAAATGTAAAATACTTTTATTCAGATGGAACTCATTGAACAGTTGGACATTGAATCAAGTTAGTGTCCTTCTCACAAGGACAAGAGTGCATTGGAAAATGAGCTAAACTAAATTACTGCCTTCCCCACATGAGGACTCTTGCAAAAGGATCACGAGACAGACCTGCAGCAACCGAATTAAACTGTTATTGAAGGCAAAACGCTGAGAATAAATTATGCAATCCGTCTGTCTGCCTACCTCTCTCTGCCTCATTCTCCTTTAGATGTATCACTCCCACTACGTCTCTGGCCAAGATAAATTATGTACACATAGACAGTGTAAAAATTAGTAAATATTTCAGAAATATTGTACAGTAAATATTAGTTTTATGGTGGTTACACTGGATATAAAGTTAATGAACTGCTCAACATATGTGTGGCGTGTAAATGAACTGCGTGTGCATTCGTGTGTCTGTCCATGTTAAAGTCCACTAACACATGTCTCGTGATTCTCCGAGAGTTAGTGTCTCATGATTTGTGTTGGACTTTGACCAAACAGATAGGTGGGGTGGTAAATGAGAGACATGATCTGGTGCATGTGTGTCTCTATGTGTGTGTGTGGGTGGGTGGGTGCTGATCACACTCTCCATGAGTGGACCTCTTCTTTATCAGTGTTTGGGTTCAAAGGGAATAAAAAGGAAGAGGTTGGGGAGAGAGTAAGGTGGGACAATATGACAAAAATAGATACTGTTTAACTAATGGTTAAAGATTACACATAAACGTGACTATTTTAGGTTACACTGCAGGGACATTTACAAATTTTCTAATATAGGATAGGCTATATTTCAATGACTCCAAAGTATCACAGTCTTGATTTTACATCATGCTAAATTGGATTAGAATATTACTTTTGTATAGCCTATAATAACAGACTGTAACCAAGTAATGTGTTATCTGGTCTAGATCTAGGTCACGTGGACATGTGAAAGTGTTTGCTTTTGCAGGCTTTCATGTTACTGAGTTTGTTCTTGTGTGCTAAAAAGAAATGTTGAAAAGTCAGTGACCTGGCACATTTAAATGTGGGTCCCATAACAAGGTGCAAATCACTCACTGAGGATTCTTACAGCCTATTTATTGTTAATAGTGTACAGTACAAAAGAAGTAGCAGGACAGGATCATATACCACATATCAATGATATCAAATAGCTACAATGCCTTGTACAAGTCATCACATGTAAGCACTTCACTAAGTATGCCTTCAGGAAATCAAACTAGGCCAGGTTCAACTCTGGTTCACTTGATGTGATGTGTAAAGTCTGAGAGTCCCTGTTTTGAACCAGTGACCCTGTTTTCATGAATGGATGAAAAGACGGTCACCTGTCTGTGTATTAGCTTTAGTAAGGGCAACATATGAAAATCTGGGAACTAAATCCTTACCAAGAAATTTCTTCACAATTGTCTTTAGGAACATGCATAATATGATGTCTTAAAATGTTGAAATTCAACTCCCGTGGGAAACCCCCTAAAAAACTACTCAAAGTTGGGGTACCCGTAACTGGATTTTTGAACATTCCGAAATGTTAAATTTGGCCTTAAGTAACTTGTGAGGGGTCAAACTAGGGGTTTTTCATGATTCTGAGTTGATCGCAAACATTAGTTTTACACCCAAAACACTCCTTGGTGGAGAAAAAAACAACCACACCCACTTTTCTTGTTCATCGGAACCCCCACCACCACCACCAATAGAATGCATTACAGAGAAGCCATTCCTTAGCATCGCAGAGGTTGTGTCACTACTAAATACTCAATATAATATAACTTATATTCTATAGCCTTTTTTCTATAGGACATACACACCCTCCAGGATTTTATGGTGTCACGATTGCAACTATTAATTCAAATTCAATCATGAATTCTTTGGCCTTGCCAATGCAACTTTTCTGCAAATTCGCTATCATAGACCGCTGTGGCTAGCTGTGGTCAGCTGTGGCCACAGTGTTTCCATTACTTTTTTTTGCATGTGTTTTTATTACTAGTTATTGTTTTCATATAACATTAAGTTTTATGCGGATCGGGAGCGAGAGAGAAGGAAAGACATCAGGAGCACACCAGATGTCACATACCAGTAAAAACGGAAACATACACATAGCCTACACACACACTTCTCACTAATGGGTACATGTACATTATAATGTTGCTTTCTTCTACTTTTTATTTATTGCCATGGTAAATCGGCCTAAGTATTGTTTAGTGGTAGTTGTAGTTGGTTAGCATTAAAAGTGAGGAATTTTGGAGTTAGCTAGTGCTAGACATGTTGAAGCCATTTACAACCTTCGACCATTGACAAACATACTATTTTTTACACCTGATATGTGTTATCTCCTTTTTCTTTTAAGAACTTGAAATATGTCATGTCATTACGTTGATAACATGCATAAGAAACTTAAAAATTGTGGTAACACTTTATTTGATGCCTATCTCTATAATGCATTATTATCATGCTTATAATAGGTTATAATAATAAAAGTTATAATGCAGTTATAGCACTGTATAACTACAGTTATAAACACTCATAAATGATCATAATGCTTTATAACAATAATCATAACACACTATAAAGCATTTTATCTTGACTTATAAGGTCAGGTATTATGTTATAACTATTAATAATAATAATAACATTTATTTGAATAGGGACAGTGCATATTAATGAACATTAGTATAACTAAAAGAAATACTGCTGTAAATATGCCGGATTATAGCCAGGCGGCTAATTTGCGTCCGACGTCCCTAATAAATAAATAAAATACAGCAGTACACCACAAGGAATAAAAACAAAACAATAAATACAATACATATAGCGAAATACATAAAAGTGCACTAAATTTATTAAAAAACTACACAAACAAGAAAGACAAAACAATAAAAACAATGTTAGACACGATACTAGGACAGGACAAACATTAATGTGCAAGACATAACAGTAATACAACATCCAGACAGCACAGTAAGTAAACAATCAGTCATATCGCCCCAGGTCCAGTTAATGGTCGCACTCTTGTGTGTCTTTAAGCCACTGCTTAAGATTCCCTTTAAAAGAGGAATAAGTGGGACATTCCCTTATAGTGGAGGGAAGACTATTCCAAATGCCTCCCCCCACCACAGACAGCACGTTCCTCCCAAATGAGGTGCGCCTGTGGGGAATCTCGCAGTCACCTCTCTCGCAAGCCCTGGTGCTCATGCCTCTCACTGTTCTTTTTTTGATGAACTCTTTCAGTGGTGGTGGAGCCAAACCATGAAGGCATTTATACACAGAGCAGGCCATTCTATACATTTTAAAACTGTGAAAACTTAGAAAATTGTACTTTTTAAGGACATTGCAGATGTGAAACGAAAAAGGTTTTTTGTCCAGAGTCTTTAGGGCTTTTTTGTAAAGGGAGTCTATTGGTTTAAGTGCGGTGGTACATGCCAGTGACCAACTCGTAAAACAGTAATCTATGTGTGAGAAAATCATACAGTGTAAGAACATCAGAGCTGCCTTATTAGTTAATGAATTTCTTATCTGTCTAAAATTTGCCAGATTATATTTAACAGAATTGGTTACTTTTTTAATGTGCTTTCTGAAAGAAAGTGTAGGGTCCAGAATCACTCCGAGGTATCTGAACTCGTCTACCAAGGCAAGCTCCTCCCCTTTCAGAAACACACCAGAATGATCCGGCCTGAGTGGTTGTTTAGCAAAATACATACATACACTTTTCTTAACATTTAAGGCGAGACATGAATTAGTGAGCCAATCCTGAACATGAGACAAAGCTGTTGTGAGGATCTGTGCAGCCTCTGTCATGTTTTTAGCGGGAGTGAAAATAACCGCGTCATCCGCGTACAGCTGTGCGTTAACACCGTTACAAACATCAAATAAATCATTAATATACAAAGAAAATAAAAGAGGTCCGAGTATCGAGCCCTGGGGGACCCCTACTGGACAACTCAGGTAAGCGGATTTGACACCACCAACCACCACACAGCCACTATTAGGAACTCGCTGACAAAGCCCACATCGATAATGCATTAAAAATATAGTTATAATGCGTTACAATTGGCTCATAGTCATGTATAACTATCATAATAAACACTCATAAATTATCATAAGACTTTATAACAATAAGCATAACACATTATAGAGCATTATAACTCTATTATAATACTTGACCTTAAGCCATTATAAAATGCTCTATGATGTGTTATGCTAATTGTTATAAAGCCTTATGATAATTTATGAGTATTTATAATGATGGTTATACACTTTTATAAGCCAATTATAACACATTATAACTATATTTATAATGTATTATCGACATGGGCATTGTCAGCAACGTATTATAATATCTGACCTTATAAGTCATCATAAAATGCTTTATAGTGTGTTATGATGATAAGCCTTATGATAATTTATGAATGTTTATAATTATAGTTATACAATGCTATAACCACATTATAACTCATTATAAGCATAGTTATAATGCATTATAGAGATAGGCATCAAAGTCTTACAAAAATGGTTGTTAGTTGGCTAACAGTAAATAATATGGTTAGTTAGCCAAATGCTAGCTGACTGCCCCATTAGCTACAGTATCAAGCTAGGAAAACATGGCGTAGGCCTATTGTCATCGCAAGGATTTTTGTAGTTAGGTTTAGGCTATTATAATAAAGGTGATCTACTGTACTCAATAGAATACATTAGAGATCAGCTATTCCTGTGCATGACAGAGGTTTTCTTTAATGTCACAAAAAAGCATCTACTATTACTACTGAATACTTAATATAACTAATATTCTACCTTTTTACATTGTTGGACATTAATCTAGCACACACGTCAATGTCATGTCAAAAACCTGGGGGCCAGATCTGTCCTGCGATACACTTTTATATGGCCTTCAAGAAAAATATTATGTTAATAATGGCCCACCAATATAGCATTCACATTATTCACATTACAAATCCCATAATACACTACAACAGCTACCACGGCCATGACCAAGCAATAGGCCCAAGCTGGAATTAACAAGTTTGTGACACACTGCAACATCTATCTTTTTCCATTCTTCAAAAAGAGCCTGAATGCTCGATGGAGATTGATGCTCAGTGTGTGTGCAGATTAACATGATCATGTTTGCAATCAATGTAGCACCACTGTGTATTTTTTGTGCTTTTCCTATCTTCATTTCGAACAAACTTGTTTCAGTTGTTGCTGGTATGTGAAATCTGGTGCATGTCCACTGTATTTTCTCTCTCGCTGCTTGCTACCGGTCCGCATAATAAATTACATTTATAATAACTTTTTTAATAAATTTAGCGACACCACAAAATCCTGGAGGGTGTGTATGTCCTATAGAAAAAAGGCTATAGAATATAAGTTATATTATATTGAGTATTTAGTAGTGACACAACCTCTGCGATGCTAAGGAATGGCTTCTCTGTAATGCATTCTATTGGTGGTGGTGGTGGGGGTTCCGATGAACAAGAAAAGTGGGTGTGGTTGTTTTTTTCTCCACCAAGGAGTGTTTTGGGTGTAAAACTAATGTTTGCGATCAACTCAGAATCATGAAAAACCCCTAGTTTGACCCCTCAGAAGTTACTTAAGGCCAAATTTAACATTACGGAATGTTCAAAAATCCAGTTACGGGTACCCCAACTTTGAGTAGTTTTTTAGGGGGTTTCCCACGGGAGTTGAATTTCAACATTTTAAGACATCATATTATGCATGTTCCTAAAGACAATTGTGAAGAAATTTCATGGTAAGGATTTAGTCCCCAGATTGGTCAAATGTCTGCTAAAATGCCCTTACTATTACCTGGCAAAAGGACAAATAACCAGATATGCCAACTTGAAAAGAGCTAGATCACATCTGTGACCCAGTGGTTGATGGATAGATGAAGTATTCAGTCTATCACTACTCTGTTACAGCTACAGTAGGCCTATATGATCATGCACAAATCTTTGATTGAAAATTAAGCAGTAAATCAGTTTTTTCTCAATCGTGTTAATGCAGTTCACACATGAGAAAATTCAATCTCATTATCAAAATACGGTGATTTTCCGAGTCAAAAAAGTAAAAAAAATTTAATTCAGTTTTCACAAATTTAAAGCAGATATCAGTGGAATGTTTTTGTTAATATAAGTCCTAAATAGTCCTATTTTCCGTCAGCAATCACTTACATGAAGTATTTCAGCCTAAACACGAGTCTCTCCGTCACTCTGCTCTGCTGTAACCCGAGGAGAAAATTTTCCTTGTGGGATACAAGTGTTATCCAATGAGGGGAGAGAACGGCATGAAGGGCTGTGTGTGCAGCCAAGGGATGCGCGTGAATGTGGTGACGTAGCACGAGGACCAATTGATGCCTGACAAGGGCGGGGGCTGCTAACTCATGGTGCGTTCACGGAAACTCGTACTTTGTGTTTTTCCTTCCTGTGAAGTCATACCAGTTCGATCTGGTACGAGTTCACGGGTCGGACGTTACGAGTGGCCGTTATAGGGAACTTTCACAGACAACAGGACGGTAAAAACACGAGCTACGGGTTACCTGGAACGCTACCAAGTCGTAGTTGTGACTTGAAGCTGTAACTTACGGTTTCAAAAGCCTGCCTTGAACACAGCATTAGCCGAAACGGCCGTGCCCCTGATATCTGCTTTAATTTAGTGGGAACTATTTATTAGCATGTTGACCATGTTACCAACTATAATGGACAACTATAATATTTTTCTTTTTTTTTTTCATCTATCAAACGTATTTCTGTCATTGGGTAACACCAATGACAGTAACACCAATGACAAATATCTATAAAAGGCTAATTACACAAAATAGTGTCCAAGCTAGCTCGAAGCCAGCATGAGTCAGCACCTTAAAATCTGTAAATTATACTTATTAATAAACTGTTTTTTTTCATAAAAATATTTCATTATAGCGCAAATCAAAGTAACACCAATGACACAAAAAAGAACCACATTGAAAAATGACATTTTAATTGGAAATATCTTACTTTTTACTCATGAAAGAGACACTCACAATGTATTGTCTTAAATGGCTCTTTTTCTTCTTCTTCTTTCTGACCTTGGGAGTTCTCTTACATGTTCTTAACCTTTCAAAATGATGGTCTGTGATACCAGTAACACCAATGACACCAAATTGAAGGACAGATATTCTTTTAAAAATATTTTTATTATTAAATAGCCAATTTAGATTTCATTTTATTCATATATTAAGCCCAGTGTTTGCCCATTATTGACCACTTTTTTTTTTTTTTTTTAAACAAAAAAGAGGAAAAAAGTGTTTTTTTAGGTACAAAGGAAATTAAAACTGAAAAAAATAAAATAAAACAGTAAATATATAAACTGAAATTATCATCATCATTTAAAATGGTTTTAAATTACATAATTTTGGTTTAATGTGGATGATCTTTTTAAATTTTCAAGCATTGTGTGTCTGGAAAGTGCAGGGACATGTTTTTCACCGTATTTTTATAATGACCCTAAACTAAAGCAAACAGAAAATGCAAAGTCTGTCTATATAATGACAACATTGTCACCATAATGAATTATCTTTCACCTGAGCTTCAAAACGTTGCCACAAAACATTTTTGACATTTTGATAAAAACCTTACAAAGAATGAGAACGGCTTAAAAGTGTTCAGAAACAACACTGCTCCAGTCACAACAGTATTGGAAAAATAACTGTAGGCCTATTCTGTTTCAGCACATCACATTAGTGCTTAGCTACAGCTACATTTCAACATTTCAGCAGATTTCTGTCACTACAGAGCACTGAATGGAAACACAGGCCTGCTGAAGACAGACTCGCCTCAGCATATAGAGCATGGTTTATCCAAAAAATACGTGATTGAAGATGTGGTTATGATATTTCAAATGCAGTGTTTCATTTTGCAGCAGATTTTGGGCACTTGTGTGCATAGAGTTTTGGAAAAATGAAAACTAGTTTTAAAAGCACGTAGTCCACAGGGGGGGACAACAGTCCTAACTGAGAGGGTTGGCTAAATGCTGTCACCTAGCGGCTTTGTTTCGACACGACTCACTACAGATGTTTTCTCGCTGGTGAATAATCATCGTTTAATTAGTGAAATCAATACAATGTTAGCAGTATAAAATAAAATGCTGCGTTTTTGTTTTTGTTTTTTTTGCCTCAGATTCACTGAACAGACGTGATCTCACCACCTTGTTTGTACGTTGCGCTGCGTTTACGTCTCCTTGTAAATGGCTGTTTTTGTAAACGGCCGGGAAGGTGTTATTGGACAATGACAACAAATATGTTTGGATTGGAGAAAAAAAAAAAAGAAAGAAGAAAAAACCCAGAACATTATTGTTGCTTTGTTTTATTTTAGTTCGCCAATAAGCTAACTAATTATCAATTAAACTAAAATCTTTGGCCTCAATTAATAATATACACCCCTTTCATGATCAGTTTCTGCAATATTACTATGTTTATTTACCTCATTAACACTCAGCATGACAACAGCAAAATTCCCAGCAATTCTCTTTCAGCCACGGTAGTCTTTGCGAAACGTGATAGCTGATAATTGCGTGGGATAAGTTCATTATGCCGTTATTACTACCGACCGTGAAGGCAGCATCGTTGTCACATGACCAGTGCACAGCTGAGGGATGCTGAGGTAGGCTTGCCCGTTGCTAGCCAGTTAGCCGCGTTAGCTGTGTCTAGTAATCCTGGCAGACACAACCGTCTCTGTTCGCCTTTTCGGACACAACCGCCCGGCGGCAGAGACGTCCAACCGGCCATGGAGAGGATACAGCGCATGTGGCGGTCATTTGTATCCCCTCGTATCGTCAGCTTTTGGTTAGATGTCAATGTCAGTTTGTAGCTACGGGCTGTGGAGTTAGCTCAGCTAGCCTGTGTCTGGTGAACACAGGGCCAAGGCCAAGGCCGAGCAAGAAAAAAAGGGGGGGGGGAGAGGCCGACGGGTGAGTAAATTTACACACTATCTGTTTTTCTTTCGCCCTGTTTGTGAGCTTTTCTGAAAGGCAACATGACGTAGCTGCTCGCTGGCTGACAGCCGTTCAGCCGTTTGACGTCGTTTTCTTGTATCGAGACAAATGCAGCCTTTGTTGGCGGCTGCACACAAACGACACTACAGCTACATCAATCATGTACATGTCAACCAAAATCAGCGGTGAAACTTCAGCTGGTTGTGATCTAATAAAGGCCGAAAACGACGGTTTTACAGCCTGACAATGCGAGGGTGCATGTTCATGATGTGTGACAGGGTGATAATAAATAAGCACTAAGCTGTCATCGCAGTGACATTAGTTTGGCTTATTTATGCTTGATCGCTGGGGCTTTGAACACACGGATTTGTTTTCACGTGTGTGTGTACGTGTGTGATCTGTTCTTAAGGTAGTTCCTTAAGAGTGTATCGATGGCAGAGGACAGGGATTGATAGGGGTAAACAGTTTGTTCCTGTCAAGCCCACCTGAACGCAACCTCCGCCCTCCATGCTTCTCAAGGTGCATCCACAATTTCACCTTAAAGCAAATGTTCTCTCTCTGCAGCAATGTGCTGCAGTCTGTATTTACCTCTAGTGAAGCCATATCATCTTTATTTCCTAAAATGGAAAATGGTATCTATTGCTTAACATAGATTTAAAATATTGCAAGCATAAAAATTGTAATGTTTTGGCTCTAATCCAAAAGCCCTGAATGTCCCTTGCAAGTGTTTTTCCACATTTCCCTGTAATGCAGCTGGGTATATTTGGCATGTTTTGAAGCTCTGGCATGTTGATTTCCAAAAACAATTTTGTAAGGCTCAAACACAACTTGCAACAATATGCCCTTGTACTGAGAGATCAATTTAGTAAACAAAGAATTTCAAGGATTTTTTGGAGGGTATGTGTCATGTGTGTCTTGTGTATTTCCATCACGTTTTGTTAGTGTTTGTGAGACCTGAGTATGAAACTTTCTGTTGCCACTCACATGGCATCACAGATAACATGTAAAATGCTCAAACAGTGCGACATACTGTTGCATTTGTGTTTTCTGTCTCCACTTCTCACTTACTGTGCACCTACAACCTGGAACACTCTGCAGAATCATTTGAAACTTACCTCACTTTTATCAATGGGACAATTTAAAGCCATAACTACATCTTATTTTACCTCTAACTGCTCATGCTTTTAACTATGTTTCAATTTATATTCTGGTATTCTGTTATGTTTTTGTATGTTTCAAATGTCTTGTCTTCTGTCCTTGTGTGTTTTGTGTTTTCGTCTCGGCTATATTGTAAATGAGGTTACTCCTCAATATATCTCCGAGTTTAAATAAAGGTTATGAAATGACTTCATCTCCTCTACTTTCTCCACCAGGCATTTGTTCTGTAGGTGGAGGATAGGAGTAGCTCACCGGGTTTTGGATCAGAACTTCTTGGAGTTGCCTCCACCAGCATCATCATCATCATCATCATCATCACTGTCACCCTCAGCTGAGCCATGTCTTCATCAGGATGCTGCCACCTACCCGGCTCCCTTTGTGATTACTCTGGGAACGCTGAATCTGATGCCTCCAAGGATTCGGAGGAGTCTGATTCTACCACGCAGGCCCAGTATATCGCCAAGGTTACCGCTAAAGATGGCCGCCCACTCTCCACCGTTGTCAAAGCGGTGAGCTTGCAGAGGTAAGAGAGGGAGGAACTCGCATGGGGAAGGGAGGCGGCGGTGGTGAAAATACTGTCATTTCATTGTGCGCTGATTAATCATCACATTGTTGTCTTCACTGCTTTGTTGTTTTTCTGCACAGTGATGTGGGCATGTGTCGGATTTGTCATGAGGGAGCTGGAGGAGAGACGCTGCTCTCACCCTGTGACTGCACCGGCACGCTGGGTAAAGTGCACAAGAGCTGCTTGGAGAAGTGGCTGTCCTCCTCCAACACCAGCTACTGTGAACTCTGCCACACAGAGTTCACTATTGAAAGGCGACCACAACCACTCACACAGGTTAGAGGGCTTTTACTGTGAGGATGTGTTTCCTGTCTTTCTTGTTTGTACAAAAAAGAATGTGGAAATGAATAATATTAATTTGCCTAAAGCAAGGGGAACTACTTTCTCCTTCCCCCCTGTACTGCTACATTTGAAATCACGTAGACGCTCAGGATATGAGATGAGTTAAAGCAGAAGTAAGCGATCCGGTCGTTTTTGGCTAACTTCCTGTCAGCCGATGGAGTTAGCAGTCCCCGCCCTCGTCCCTACGTCACCAGAGAGGACCGCCCCTTTATGCCGTTCTCTCTCCTCATTAGATAAAGGTTGTAGGATATAAGGAAAGTTTTCTCCTCGGCTTACAGCAGAGCAGAGTGACTGACAGACCCGTGTTTCGGACCAAACACTCTATATAAGTGATTGCTGTTGGAAGATATAACTATTTAAGACTTATATTAACACAAACATTCCGCTTACTTCTGCTTTAAGTCATAAGATTCCCCTATTTATAACACGTGGTTTCAATATCATCGTTGCATTCATATTCAGGGTTCTTACGGATCCTTAAAAAGTCTTAAAAGGCATTGAATTCATTTATCTAAAAACAAGGCCTTAATTGGCATTAAAATGTCTTAAATCAATTTTTCAAATGTCTTAAATATGTTAACACTTGTTAAGTGAGATTTTATGATTGTAATTAGTCTCAAATCTCAAAATAATTGGTAACATTCCGACTAAATGTCTCACCGCCACCAGCTCCCGAGTCAGTGTTTTTTTCCCCCGGACTTTTTATGCATTTATTTTTAAAGGACAGCTGGAAAGAGACAGCGGCCGTGCTCTACCAAGTGACCCATCGTTCATGTAGTAGTCACTTTATTGTGCGTTTGTTGTGAAGTCGGTCTTAAATTTAATTTCAAGTGGCTTTAAAAATGTCTTAAAAAGTCTTAAATTTAACTTGGCTTACGCTGTAGGAACCCTGATATTAGTTGTGCTGAAATATCCCACCGCATTAATGTTCTTTTACTTGGCAGGATTTTATAATTGTCAGTGCAAAATAAGATATACAAACCAATCAAATAAACACTGGCTAGGGTGAAGTTGTGGAAAGCTAGTTTTCATTTGGACCAATGAGGCTGTCTCTTTGCCCTTGCTCAGTGGCTGAAGGACCCTGGCCCTCGCAGCGAGAAGCGCACGCTGCTGTGCGACATGGCCTGCTTCCTTCTCATCACGCCCCTGGCAGCCATCTCTGGCTGGCTGTGTCTGAGGGGAGCCCAGGACCACCTGCAACTGAAGAGCAGACTGGAGGCTGTCGGCCTAATCGCCCTCACCATCGCCCTCTTCACCATCTACATCCTCTGGACGCTGGTAACCGATGCATGACTTGAAGTTATTCCCCTGCAACTTAGAGAACAGACAACATTTCTGGACTTGTGTGTTCAGATGCTGGCAGAGAGTGGATGTCTTCCTCTCAGGCATTTTCACACCCACAAATTAGTCCTACTGTGTGCTTTGTTTTTGTTTTTGTTATTTTTTACCCCCACGTAGATGTGGAAAACAGTCACGAACAGATTTAAGCTCTGCCCTTGCTTATTCTACAAATTACCATCACTGTCGTCTGGTCCTGGTATGATTGAGAATACTAAGACTGAGCCAGCTTTAACTCCGCACTTATTTTATCTGCACTATTCTGGATCATAATTTTTAAAAATAGTATACACTGTGAATCTGAACCCTTCCCCAGAAACCCAACTCTTTAATCTTCAGCAGAACGATAATGAAAAATGACAAACTGTGAAAGATTAGGCTTTCTGCTCGCTGCCGGTGAGCACCTGTCGTGCAGCCGCTGCGGCTTGAGCTTATTATTCCTGACCTGAATCCCTACTACTCTGTCTCTAATATCATGGTGTCAGTTTTATTGACGTCTGTTTTTTCCTCCCCCGTCACCTCCTGTTTTGTGCCCTCCCACTCTCCCTCTGCTCAATCTCAGGTGTCATTTCGGTATCACTGTCAGTTGTACTCGGAGTGGAGGAGGACCAATCAGAAAGTGCGTCTCCTCATGCCCGACATGAAAGGCGGACACACCACCCAACGTTCAGTGCCGACCAAGTCGACCAAGAAAATGACTGATGAGACCATCGTATGAGTGCAGCGCAGTGGCAAGAGGAATATTTAAAAATAACGCCCACTGAAGCACTCTCTAAAAAAAACAAAAATTAATCATATTAATGAACTTTGCACTTCATAAGGACCATTCTGCAAGGAGAGAGCTACTTTCTCCTTCTGTTTTCTTTTATTGAAGCACTTGATGTAAACTACTACGGTATTGACCCGCCACAAAAGTGGTTTTGCGAAGAACTCATTCCGGAGTCATAGTTGATGTTGAAACACAGTTGTCACCGGACAGCCAGTGCTGGGATGTGAACAACTGAACTCATGGATGATGGACTAACCAGCCCGACTGTATGTCCGTGACACAAACTTATGAAATACTAAGACACAAGCTAATGTAGCAGGATATAACTGAATCAGCATGCTACTACAGTATAATATGAAACATATTCACACTACCTATAATTCCCTCATGCCCCTTCACAGTGTAATTAGCTGTTTTTTTGAACAATGGGTAGCCAAAAGCCCAGCGGAGGATAATAACCTAAAAAACACGACTGACGAGGTCCACAGTGGCAAGAAAAAGTAAGTACTTGGGAATCATCTCAATTTGTGTATAAATTTGTAATTTATGTGTGATTTGTAATTTATGTATAATATGTAAAATACGGTCAGATCTTCATCAAAGTTACAATTATGAACAAACATCATCTATTTTAAGTAATAGCACACAGATCATTTTATTCTTCTTATTAAGAAAAGTAAAACATCCACAGTGTAAGTTGAAAAAAGTATGTGAACCTAATGGTATTAACAAAAGCTAACTGAAGTCAGGGGTTATTAAACCTGGAGTCCACAAAATGCAGATTGGAGGTTGACTCACACATTTTGAGTTTGCTGTTTACAGGAAACATCTGCTGATGTGAAACGAGAGATCTTAAAGACTCGCTGTCAAGAAGTGCTGATTTACATGAAGCTGAAAGTGTTCTGAAAGTCATCTGAAATAGTTTAGATAATGATAACGTCATGTGGCTACTTTCCCCTAGAAATAGTCACAGCCAAGATGACTCTAAAAGCACAATGCAGATGTTCAGCAACATAAAGAAAGAACCTCAGAGTTAAAGTTACAGGCTCTAAGGAAACACTTCTCCACAACACATGGTGCATGTTGTCCTGGCATGGATACCACAGAGGAGGAAGTCACTGCTCTCCAAAAATATATATATATCTGCACTTCTGATGTTTGCTAGTGAGCTGTCGACCCTCCACAATGCTACTTTTTAAAAATTGTTACGTTATGGGCAGATGGACTTTAGGAACAAAAGGAGAGCAGTGGAGACAGCATGATGTCTTTGCTGCCTTTTGGGCTGGAACAGCTCGCCGTCATCAAAGAGAAAATGAGTTAATCTAATAATCTGACAGGATAATGTCAGGGAGGCTGGCTGCCTGCTGCAGACCAATAGAAGTTGTGTGTGATGCAGCAGGACAATGACCCTAAGCATCAAAATAAATCAACCACAAAATGACTTGGAAAAAGAAAAACCCACCAGCTGGAGTTTTGCAGTCAGAGCCTAGAGACCGTTCATCCTGTGAGTGAGTCTGAGCTGAAGCAGCGCTGTTTGGCGAATGATCCGAGGCTCCTCTTGAACATTGTGCCGGTCTGATCAACAGCTGCGGTTTCGAAGTTACTGCTGCCAGAGGAGAGGTTGGGCCAGTTATTAAACCCAAGGGTTCACTCACTTTTTTTTCCCACCAGCACTGTGAATGTGTAATGGGTATGTTCAATAAAGACAAAAAAATATATAATTATCTGTGTGACGCTATCTAAGAGACACTGTGTTTGTCTACTTTTGTGACTTTAGATGAAGGTCAAATCACATTTCATGACAAATTGATGCAGAAAACACAAGGAAGATTTGTGCTGTGGGGTTCACACACTTTTTCTTGCCACTGTATCTGTGAATACTCAACAAGTGGTGAGCGATGGACACATGCAAACGTTCTTGTCTATAATCTGAACCCTTTTGAAGTTTCCAGGTAAAGCTTTATCATCGCTGTCTAAACGGTGACACTCAAATCATTTTTTTCCGTTTAGACAGCAGCCAAGGCATCACACATTTGTCACGCTCGTTACTGGATCAGTGGAGATTGTATTATATGGGATAACACAAGCTGCATCCGTTAAACGGCAGCGCAGCATCAGCAGCAGCGTAAGAGTAAAATAGTATTGACCGTGTGGAAAAGTGTTTACATTCCAATTGGATGATGTTTCCACTATTGTCATAAAAGTGCATTAGCAAACGGCCCTGCTCCACTTGTAAATGCACCATTCATAAATTGAACTGCTCTAGCAATGACCAGTAGTAGTAAAGTCCTACATCACAAGAGATGCAATTTTAAAAAGAGGAGAAACAGTGTTCTGAATAGTGAGATTTACAGACTCGTGTCCTATATTAAACACAGAGTTGTATCAGAGCAGGCTGGTACACAGTAAAGGTGCAAAGGAGAAATGTGTTTGAGATGTCAATCGATGTATGCAGCATATGGTTAACAAGGTATTTTGTGTTATTGTAGTCTTCCTGCTGCATCCCCTGGAAAAAGTTGGGTTATTGTGCAATAAAACAAGAGGGACTCCTGGACTCAGTCAGTGTGAACTGTCACTTGTCTGCTGGTTTGACGTATTTCTGTCTCTTGTGACCTTCATCCAGTATTTGGAAATATATCCAACAATCAACTTGTGGAAAATGACTAGATATATTCGTTCAAGTACTGTATTTGTACTTCAGTGTGTCCGTTTCATGCTAAATTTTACTTCTATTTCACCACCTTTAAGATGCAAATACTGTGCTCTTTGCTCTGCTACATTTATTTAACAGCTGCATTCACTGATTACTTTACCATAAAGATTTTCCATTCATAACCTTCTGCATAATATATATGTATAAAACGAACAAGGCACTGTTTAAGTTGAAACCAGTGGTCCCCAAACTTCCAGGCTTGTTCCCCCTTGGGAAAAAAAAAAGCTATCTACTTCAAGCCCTTTGCCATATCTTAGATATTTTGTTGCCAGTTACACCAGAGTGATTTCCCCTTTTAACTTCTCAGATGGCTTGAGGCTCATATAGGTCAATGATAGTAATAGTAGACCAAAGCAATATGCACAAATCTGAAGCACTCTAGCAATACCAGGTGCACAGTATCTAATAGAACACACAAGCAATATGTTAGCACTCAGAGATTAAACATTACACAAGAAGATTTGGGGAATTATGGGTATTCTATTTGTTTAATAATAATTTGTTAGCCAATATATCACAAAAAAGATGAGCAAAAACTCCCAAAAATTAATACATATTTGCATAGCAGCACTTTATTCTTTATTTCCTACACCAGTAATCCTGTAATGGCTCCACAGATTAACTTTGTGATCATTCAGAGGAGGTCAGACCCAGAGGTTGGGAACCACTGGACTAAACTAACTAAACGTATTTAAATTAGATAAAACTAGCCCCTTTACTTTGACCTGCCACAACGGTAAAATGTTGCTTTTTGCACTGATGCGTCAACAGCTTAAAAATGTAGCACATAAAAATAAAAAAAACCCTTCTGCATAAGCCAAACGAAAAAGACCACAGAAATATAATATTGTAAAATTTAATTTCATGGCATTAATATAATGTATGTGAGCAGACAAGCTATCAAAATCAAAACAAACAAAAAGAATATATTTTACACAAAATGAAATAAGCATCAGTAGCGTCACAACCACTTCTGAGATGATGACTGAACGAGGAGGAGGGGAGCCCAAAAACAGGACTGCTGGTACGACTGAAACAGGCAGGAATCAAACCCAAGGCCTCCAGCACGTGGCAACAACCATCTACCAGGGAGATGTCTAGGTCTTGAACAAGGCTATTCTGCTACACTAACATGGGTAACTGTGGTAGCTACTTGCGAGGTACCATCAGTCCTGTTTTTGCACCAGAATGTAGCAGACTGTACCTGGGTCAGATTACAATTTGAAATCAATTCAAACACCTCTTTCTGGGATTGATCATTTGTGGCATAACAGAACTGACTCCATTGATTTAAAAAGTGCAGATTCAGACGATATTGCAACCCAGGCTGATGGAAGCATACCAACACTGTGGATTTCAACTAATAATCGACCCAGGTGAGGAGGGACGGTTGCCATGGGTTACAGGTTCTGACAGCACTGCAGTTTGCTTCCCCTCTGGCCGTCCGTGGTCGGTGGCACGCTGATGTCCACCACGTTGTTTCCCGGGGACTCGTCATGGGCGGACCGCTCAGCGATCTGTTTCTGCGAGACGATGCGATAGATTTCTGTGGCAAAGATTACCTCACATGATTATCCTTCGAACCACATGAGGTTCCCTAAAACTGAAACATCTGGTCAATGCAGGCAGCAGTTTACTAAATACAAAAAGAACTTCCTCAAGTAACAGGAAGTTCAAAACTTTAGTTACTAACTGTAAATTAGCTCTGGTGTCCCACTTCTGGTCATCAACCTACCTGTAAGGATATTCTTGAAGGCTTCTTCAACGTTTGTCGAGTCCAAGGCTGAAGTTTCTATGAATGACAGATTGTTCTTCTCTGTGGGATGACAAAGAAAACAAAAGATGCATCACATTTATAAGCACCCAGCAAAATGAGCTACACCACCAAGAAGAGAACAAATTACAAATTCTTCTCTTGCTACCTTTTTTTTTTTTTTCTGGGCAAATTGAATCGTAGGCAACTGGACTTGTATTTGTCTGGGAAGACGTTTCGCCTCTTATCCAAGGGGCTTCATCAGTTCGTATGCAACAAGTCTCACTAGGGGTGGGCAAAAATATCGATATGGCAATATATCGCGATACTTTATATCGCGATACGATATCGATATTCAATATTTAAATATCGAACTTTCTTTTCAAAATTTTTTTTCAAATAATAAATCATGTTTCAGACGTAAATCCAGTACGACTTCCGCACCTCTGCTCCGCGAGGTGTCACTGTACTGCTACCTCAGACAGTGTGTTGTACATGCACATATGTTGTTGTAACTTGCACTTGTATAAAATGGCATGGATAATTTGAATTACATTGTTTTGATTCAGTTTGTCCCATAAATTATCACTATCATCTGATGTACATACAACTCGGATTTTAAGATGCATAATGCCTTTTACATTTTTCAGTGAACTATGTAGAATATCGTAGAATATCGCAATATATCGCAAAATTTGGATATTGCAATACCGTATTGTATCGTGATGCGTATCGTATCGTGAGGTCCTTGGCAATACCCACCCCTAAGTCTCACTAGTCCGCACTAGCTCGACAAAGACAGTGGAGTAAGACCCAGGTATTTAACCTCTGTGGGAGTGATCACCAGAGTACCTGTGGGTGTGTTTACAAAGGTACTGGTTTCACTTGACCATTGTTGACCATTGAGGCGAAACGTCTTCCCAGACAAATACAAGTCCAGTTGACTACGATTCAATTTCCCCAGAAAAGAACGATGACCTGGACGAATGAGAATATCCATAGACATCTTGCTACCTTTTGAAAAACAGACAAAAAGCTGTTAATGCCACTCTGATGTTGTCTGGTAATTTACATCGGCATCAGACCTCGGAAAGGTGAAATAGTAAATGGATGTTTAAAAAACACTTGGTTGGCCTTTGATGGAGAGTTCAGTCCGTTACAGCAGCACAGACAACTGACTACATAAAAGCACTCAACACACAAATGTTTTTTTCCATTGTGCAGTTAAGTCTCTCCAACTTCCTGTTACCTGCAAAGGCCCGGGCCTCGTCTGTGGGAACGGCCCTGAGGTGGCGCAGGTCGCTCTTGTTGCCGACCAGCATGATGACGATGTTGTTGTCAGCGTGGTCCCTCAGCTCCTTCAGCCAGCGCTCCACGTTCTCGTAGGTCAGGTGTTTGGCGATGTCATACACTAAGAGCGCCCCCACCGCCCCTCTGTAGTATCTGTGGTTCAAACACATTTTCACTTGTGAGAGCGAGTTATGTCACAGGCAGCAGGAAAAACCACAGGTGTTACTAAAAACATTTGTGATGGTTCCACTTCCCGGGTCAGCCATGTGACAGTGTGACAGTGAGCCTGCATGCATGTCAGTGCTGTTTCATCTGTGACTTGTTAAAACATCTTCCAAGAAAAAGGGCCGATGACAGAAATCTTGAGTGCGTGTCGGCAGATCCATTAAATCTCCTTTTCACTTTAGAAACTCCAGTAATTACACAGGTTTGTGTAATTACAAATGTCCTTATGTTTGTTTTCCCACCGACTAATCAGGAATAGAGAATGTATTCCGTCAATTTAACACTGTCACACTATCAACAGCTATGTTCGTGTGTGAAAAACCATCATTAGATAATTACTTAAAAGTGGGATCATCTTCAACTTTCAGACAAACATTCTCACCACAAAATCCACTCAGTAAATGAGTCTGCTTTCAGTCATATCACATGATCTTGAACATGTGACATGACTGAAAGCAAACCCAGATGTCATGAAATTGTAAACAGTTTTTTCCAAAGCCCTGGTAAATGGTCAGGGGGAAAAAAAGAATGATTGGAAAAGTATTATTTAAATCTGCTGATGAAGATCAAGTGGCGTGATTGAAAGCTCCAGAACAGCAATTAAACAACCTTGTTGGCATTGTTGTTTTCTACATTATGACATTTTTATTTTTAAGTTTTAAATTCAGTTATATCAGCAGGTGTATAATGCAGCTATAATACATTTATTCTTTTTCCTGGGGTTTTATGGGGCTAACACTTTCTTGACTAGTGCACACAACTTATTGATGAAAGGTGCAGTCTGCCTTCACAACCAGCTTTTGTAGAACATATCCAACAATCAGGCACATTTTAAGTGACCCACGCGTTGGGATAGAGTGTCAATTGTGACTGCAGTGCTGATGTGTATCGCCACACTGAGGGGTGTTGGGTAACAGGCAGAACTATCTGCGCCACTGCCACACCAGACGTGGACTCACGCAGAGGTGATGGCTCTGTAGCGCTCCTGTCCCGCTGTATCCCAGATCTGAGCCTTTATCGTCTTCCCGTCCACCTGAATGCTGCGTGTGGCGAACTCCACCCCGATGGTGCTCTTGCTCTCAAGGTTGAACTCATTTCGTGTGAACCGAGAGAGCAGGTTGCTCTTCCCTACGCCCGAGTCCCCAATTAACACAACTGTGGAGAGAAAGAGAGGGAGAGACAAGATGAGACAAGTGTGTGCATATAGGTTGTGTGTGGTGGGATGAGTTGGGGATGGGCTGTATGTATTAAGAAATGAAGAAATGTTGATACGGCATAAAGCAGAGCTTCTAAACTTTGGTGCAACAGGACCCTGGGGCTTTGTGTGTGTGTGTGTGTGTGTGTGTGTGTGTGTGTGTGTGTGTGTGTGTGTGTGTGTGTGTGTGTGTGTGTGTGTGTGTGTGTGTGTGCGAAATGATTCATGGGGTATGAAAAACACATTTCTACTGTAAAGTAGGAGCATAGCAAATTACAAGATACAAGGCTCAAGTCTTTATAGTGTTAGAGCCTGTGAATGTGCTTTCTTCCATTTTGAGTTCAATACATCTATTACCTTCACAAAGGGAACTTCTACTTCAGTACCAATCAATAACACTAAAAAATAATGTTTGACATGATGAAATGACCTGACAATGAACTATTTTCTGCTTTCTGAGTTCTGCTTTTCCAGTCTGTAATGAGAACCACTCACACAGAACAAATGCATATCTACTGTAACCTAAAAATCTAAAAATTTCATCTATTAGAAAAGCTACACTCATTTAACTTAAACCATCACCTATCACATAACCCAAACAAGAGTTAATGCCTTCAAGTGCTGCAGGGATTATACACTAAACAGAGAAGCACATTAGCCTGTGATGGTTGGTTCTCTGCACAACCACAGAAAGCTAAATAATGGAGCACAAAGGAATTTTTTTTTTCTTCTCACAGAGTGAAATTGTGTGCAACAGAATAAATGTGAATAAACAGTTTCACTTCTTACGCTGCATCTGTAACAGACTGTATTAAGCTGTGTCTTTCACAAATGAAGAGGTAAGCCTGGCCTGAGGCTGCTGTTGCCCACAGAATGAACTGCTTAGACAGCTCAGGTATAGGGGAGACTTGACCTGACACCAGCCCTCATTTAAAACTTTATTCCTACCCGTGAGGTTTAAATGCATCCACAAGTGAGAGCTACAGCAACACAACATCTGTATGTGTATTTCCATCACACTGCTGTGAGACAACAGCTGGAAATGCCATAAGTGAGCTGCAAGAAGTAAAGCCAGTGTGAATGGCTACTGTTTAGAATCCATATGACAACATGGAGTGATTATTAGGCCCTCTATTGTTCAGATGTGGTCTTTGGATGAAAGTGATTGATTATAGGCTCTTGGTCCAGGGCTGAGCTGGTCTTAGACCAGGGCTGAGGTGTCTGCTGCTCCAAGCAGAAGTAGCAGGAGGTGGGGCCTTTTGTTTTCTCTCTCCCAAAAGGAAATAGAGCCGAACTTTGTCCCTGTCGACATCGCGCTGGTCCGGGCTGCAGGAAGCTGATAACAGGCTTCATCAAAACCTGAATCGACAGTTTCAGGCCGCCTTGCCCTTCCTGTTTCGGCCGGGTACACAGACGATGGCTCGGGTAGAGAGAGTCAGGGAGGGAGGGAGGGTGAGAGGCAGAAAGGGAGAGAGAGAGAGGGAGAGAGGGAGAGCCCTCGCCTCCGGCAGATGCCCTATTCATCCCACAGAGGATACTTTGTTACATCTAAATGGCCTTTTAGCTTATCCAGGCCCAGGATGTTAATGTGCCACAGGAGCAGATATCACGATCAAAGGGAGGCATTCTGGATCCGAGCGAGCAGCACCACTGATCAACATGGACCTGAGTCAGTGAGTCTGGTCCCGCTGCAATCTCAGTGACTATCTACCAGGCCCAGTTGTTGATCATCACAATAACACCAAAAGACACAAAGTTACCAGTTGCTGCATTGTCGGTGTGAATAAGAGCCGTTTGATGAGCATCCTCATCTGAGGATGAAGCTTATTGATCAGCAGAGGTGGAGGCTAATAGGCCTTTAATAAGCCACATGAGGAGTGATAGAAAACATGAAATATAGCCTCTACTTCAATAAAAGGGGAAACGCTTCAGACTCAGCATCAATACTGCTCTAGTTGATTAAAGTTTAATCATAAAAAAGGGGCCGAGCACAGGCAGGGTGTTGCATCCTACCTATAAATATAGCTGCAGGCGTTGTAATGTTACAATGACAGCATTATGTTGTAATAACACCAACCGATTATCATCCGGGCAGCTCCTGACAATAACATCAACCTGTTTCTTAAGAAAATCCACACATCTGCTCGCGAAATGACAGATTTATAGACATTTATAAAAGCATAGCTTTGTCGGTCTGAGTCTGTGTAAAGGGGGGAATGCAGTCATCTTTTTTTTTTTTTTTTTTTTTTTTTTTACCTTTGAACAAGAAATCGTATTCATCGTCTCGGTTCCCCATTCTAGACGAGGCCGCTCCAACGCTTGTCTCCGGAAGAGGATGCGTGAAAAGTGCGGGTATGAATTATCGTTGTATGCCAGGAAAAATAAGGTAAAGGTTTGAGCAGAGACTCTGCGCCAGTGTTGGCTGTCAAGGCGAGCTGGCTGCAGAAAGGGAGAGCTCTCAACTCTGCAGAGGGAGGGGAGGAGTCCCTGCAGGAGGACATAGCTGCCACTAGGGGGCGCTCCTTACTGGCATGCCAGCAGATAGCTATAGTCTACCATTCAGTCAGACACACACACACACACACACACACATACACACACACACACACACACACACACACACACACACACACACACACACACACACACACACACACACACACACACACACACAGGCCTGTCGTTGTCAATGGACAGGAAAATGTCAGGTCCGCTCGCACTACCAAAGTGTTAAAATGCATGAATGTGTAAAGCCATGATTGAAAGAACATGTGCAGTTAATGTTATTTCAGATACATTGGTATTTCATAGGAGACAACATTTTCAACAGTTATGATGGAAACAAGTATGTGACACATAAAAAGAAGAAGATAGAAAGAAAATATTTAACAATCTTAAAGGCCTATAGATTTTTTTTTTTTTAAGTTATTCTTTATTTATTTGGTAGCCTTATTTCATGAAATCTCATCTTTTGGCCTGCAAGGGTACTTACCTTGCAAAAACAAACTAATTATGTACAGTAAATAAATATAAGTAGGCCTACTTTATTTTCATAGTCCTTTCAAGTTTCTTTATGGTTTAATGACCACCTATTTTTTTTTATGATGTCACATTTTCGAATAAAGCCCAACTGAAACTGAAACCGATGTAATTTGTGTTTCTGTATAGTGGGCCTATCAGGCTCATCCTCGTTAAAACTACACACATTTTTTAAAAAGAAGACTATAAGGACAAATGACACTAGGACCACAGCGGATACTGCATCATTTTTATGAAGATCTCCTGCAAGTAGAGACTGTGTTAAAGATCCTGAAGCAAGTCTACTTTGTGCCTTGGCCTTATAAAAAAGTAATGCAGGGGCACTGAGGGCAGCAGTGGTGATTGACTGTGATAGGCTATATACGGGGACATTTTCTGTCACTACTTTGCATTCATATGCGGATGTAACATTTAGATCAGAGTCTGTTGGCAAACAGAGAAACTGTTTGCTAAGTACTGCTAATGTTAAAATAAATTAAAGTTTTTATAAAAGTTTGTAAATAATGTTTAGTTAGAACCCAGAAAATGTGTATATCTTAATAAACTAAAATATAAGCACCCACGAATGGGAGAACAAACCCAGTATACAGACAATACCCAGTATATAGACAATATACACATATTGTCACAGCTTTTCTGTTTGCACTGCAACCATATTCGATGACCATACAATTGTTATTTTACTAGCTAGAGCGGGAATAAAGGTTTATAATTAGAAAAAAAAAACTTAGCGTATAGATATAAGATTTATCATAATTATAACAGACTTTACCAACAGAACAAATGCCTAAAATTGTCTGTAGAATTAGTTTAGAGACAGTTGTCTTGTCTCACAGGCCTTTTATTTTGGGGGGATTTTCCCTTTAAGTCGTGCTGACAGATGGCCACGCCCCCCACTCCACCAGCTCTGCTCCCATTGGTGGAGCTGAAGGTCACCTGCTCCATCCAACACACGTGCTGCTCCGCGCATTTCAAGATCAAGATGGCAGCCTCGGTGTGTCGGTGCTACGAGGTGAGACTCATTCATGGCCTTCAGTCAGGCCCCGGGGGCTCCAGGAGGGGCTGCGGGGAGAGGTGCAGGCGGAGCGGGCTTTGCGGCTCTACTGTTCCCGCCCGGGTGTGTGGGACCGGCCCGCGGGGGTTTTATAACGGGGAACAGGGAGCGAGGTGTCCGCTAGGAAAGGCCTGGTTCCTTCAGAGCCCGGCTGAGCCCCCTCTTCTCTAACTAGACATGTAAACAGGAATCGAGCCGTAGTTTCAATGAGCAACCGTAAAACATAACAGGCACGAGGTTAAATTACACAAACGGTAATCCGTTACCTAAAAGAGTGATGTTCCAGCTGACTGTGCCACCGGGCTGGGAACTGATGCAATCTATAGTGCATATGGTTTTATCATATTAAGTAATGGTGTCCTGTCCTCACACTCGTTGACCTGTGTGACCGAGCAGCAGACTCGGGTTATGGAGCTGTATAATATAAAGGCTTGGGGGTAAATAACATATTTCATTGGATGTTGAAGTGTAATATATTTTGTAGAGTGTTTGGAATAACTGTGTTTCCTGCAGGGAATGTGTTTTATTGATTTTCACGCATGCAGCTTTACTTATTATGCAAACAACTGTACTAAAGGATAAACCTTAAAATAGACAAAGTTTGTGCCAAGTCTTGTCTCTACATGCACCACAGTTCCACAGTTCCAGCCATCAAAATATGCGAAATGTGTCTGACATAATGTATTGGTTAAATCTCATCAAAATGTGTCTAAATGCTATGTATGGGGTGTACCATTTCTAGTGGCAAACATCAAGGTAATGAGTGTGATAATGCAAGTTAGAAACATACATGTGGTTAAAGATGTCCTGGGCCTGAATACTTGTGATGGCTCCACACTGCAAAAACTCAAAATCTTACTAGGAATATTTGTCTCGTTTCCAGTCAAAACAAATCTCATTCTACTTAAAATAAGACTCATCACATAAAAAGTAGCTTGTTTTTAGACACTTTTTATTTTCATTTGAAATAAGTAGAAAAATCTGACAGTGGATCAAGTTTTTCTTTCTTATTACAAGCACAAACAACTTGCTTTCACTGGCAGATTTTTCTACTTATTTCAAGTGAAAATTAGTTTGAAACAAGTGAAAATTATCTAAAAATAAGTTAATTTTTAGGTGATGAGTCATATTTTAAGTGGAAAGAGATTAGTTTTGACTAGAAATGAGACATTTTGACAAGAAATAAGACAAATATTCTTGGAAAGATTTTGAGTTTTTGCAGTGCAATAACTTGGTTATACTGTGGATGATATTTTCCTGTTATTGTGTGTGTTTGTTTGTTATTGTGTGGGATGGGCAATACTCATTAGTAGCTCATTAATAACCTCTCATTGATCGTGCTTTCACTGCAGTGTTGGCAGAGCCGGTATTTGTCAGTAACAGTGACTTTCTCTTCATTGCAGCTGGTCGGCAGACGTGCCTTGGCCCTCTGCTCCCGGCCTCTGGTCTCCTCAACATGGAGAGGAGACGCATACAGGTTACACAGAAGCCCTGCTTCAGCTGTGCAGGTACACAAAGTGACACACACTTGTTGTTTGGCATCATTTTTCATTTAATTTCATACTAAAATACTAGTGTACAGACTCTTGGTATTTCCATGTTTCAACATCCTAGACAGATAATGAATAGCTTTCCATTTGCAACACATGGATAGGCTGTTTGCTCCATGGCCTGTTTCTGACTAACCAAAGTCCCACTTTCTGTTTGTCACATTAGGTTCGATATTCTTCGGGACGTAAAGGTTTTCTGGGGGAGTTTGTGGATAACCTTCGTCAGGAGTTCAGTAAGAATCAAGAGATGAAGGACAATATAAAGAAGTTCAGAGAGGAGGCCAAGAGGCTTGAGGAGTCTGATGCTCTTCAGCAGGCCCGCAAGAAATATGTAAGAACATTATTCAGGCCAACAGGGATTTTATGGCAATGTTGCATGTGTATGTGTATGTGTATGTGTATGTTTATATTTATATGATATACTACATTTTTATTTGACATTTAAAATTTTTTGTATTAAGTTGGATTTAATTTGCATTATTATTATTATTTGAAATGTGCATGTTAATTTATTTTCTTTTTTCTTTTAATTAGAAATCTATAGAGGCTGAGACAGTGAAGACCTCAGAGGTGTTCAAGAAGACCTTCGGCTCCCTGTCAGAGACTGTCAAAGAGGTAAGAGATCAGCACTAATTCTGGTTTGTTATACCAGGGAACAGACTGACCTAATTGAATCCACTGACCTTCATATCTGAACATACTGATTGTTTTCTTGAAATCTGATATAAACTCGACTCTTGGACTCCATCTCTAATATTCCATTATAAAAGTGTTAGAAACTTTCTCAGAAGTTGAAGAGAATGTGTTTATCTGATTAATACAGATCATCAACTTAAAATCTGTCATTGTGTCACCTCAGGGTATACAGGAAGTGACTCGCACTGACATTGGGAAGAAGATCAAGGAGGGTGTGGAGGAGGCAGCCAAGTCAGCCATGCACTCCGCCGAGTCCGTCTCCAAAGGAGGGGAGAAACTGGGCAAGACCAGCGCGTTCAGGGCCATCTCACAGGTCAGACATGAACATCAAATGTTGAAAAAGCATTACGAATGCTTCACATGTAACATTACACGCCGGTTTCAACCAGAGTCTGTGTGTGTGTCCTCTCTGTAGAGTGTGGAAACCATGAAGAAGGAGATCGATGTGGGCGACGCCGGCCCGTACAGAGCGCCCTCTCAGCTGAGGAAGAGAAGCGATTTCTCCTCTAAAGGAGCAGACGCCGACACCAGAGTGTTCGAAGCCAATGAGTGAGTTGTTAACCTGCTTTCTGCTGTCTCACAGGAGCAAGTTGTTGTACACATCTCTAACAATGTGGCTAATTTGTGTGTGTGTGTGATGCAGGGAGGATATGGGTGTGGTTCTCCACAAGGATTCAAAATGGTACCAGCAGTGGAAGGACTTCAAAGACAACAACGTAGTTTTTAACAGTAAGAAAGTAACTCCCATTTATATATTAGATTAGATACATTAGAATTAGTAATATGTAATATCTCACCTATAGTGTGCTTATATGTAATTCCATTTAAAGGCAGCAGGTGGCACCAGAGTCTTTGTAGTAGATTTCACATTAATGTGCTACAGTTCAGGCATCAGCTGAGTGGCCATGTGCCCTCACTCTTTATTTTGTTGATAAGTTCATCGTCAGCTGTTTGTGTCCTACAGGATTCTTTGAGATGAAGATGAAATATGATGAAAGCGACAATGCCGTCATCAGAGCATCCAGAGCCGTCACCGACAAAGTCACTGGTTTCCTTGGTAATGCTCCTCTATTGTTGGTTTTGCAGTTACTTGTCTGTCATTAATTAAAGTAAAATGTTCTACATAAAATATATCTATAGGGCCGTTGCTAGGAATCCTGGGCCCCCTTAAAGAATACTAAAGTGGGCCCCTCCCCCTAACTTTTCCTTTTTTTCTTAGACTACGTATGTATTATCGTTTTTTATTTAGCCTTCTTTGTTTTGATGCTAATGCAGCATTACACTGCAAAAACTCAAGTATCTTAGTAAGAATATTTGTCTTATTTCAAGTCAAAACAAATCTCATTCTACTTAAAATAAGACACATCATTAAAAGTAGCTTGTTTTTAGACACTTTTTACTTCTTTCAAGCAGATTTTCACTTGGAATAAGTAGAAAAAATCTTATAGTGGAGCAAGTTTTTCTTCCTTATTACAAGCACAAAAAACTTACTTTCACTGGCAGATTTTTCTATTTATTGTGAATTTAAGTGAAAATGATCTAAAAACAAGTTCATTTTTAGGTAATGAGTCTTATTTTAAGTGGAAAGAGATTAGTTTTGACTAGAAATGAGACATTTGGACAAGAAATAAGACAAATATTCTTGGAAAGATGTTGAGTTTTTACAGTGTACTATGAGTATTAGTCAGGGTCTTACGCAGAATAAATCAGTCATACAAAGATTAGACTACTGGGGTTTTTTATGGGCCCCATTGGGAATTATCATCACCTCTTCTCCCCTATACAACGGCCCTGTATATATAATTTGTTCTAAAAAAAAAAAAAGAGTAAAAAACTGAAATCTTGTTTTGTAGTAGACAACAAAAAGACTTGCTCTATGTTGTGGCAATAATCAGGTTTTGGATTAATGTGAATATTACAAATCATGAGCAAAAGTTATTCCGTGTGTGGTACTGAGTGATCCCTTTGTTGTTGCTACTGCTGATGATGTCATGTTTGTTTTGTAGGTGGTCTCTTCTCTAAGACAGAAATGTCAGAGGTGCTGACAGAAATCGTGAAGGCGGACCCCACCTTTGACAAAGACTCTTTTCTCAAACAGTGTGAGAAAGACATCATCCCTAACATACTGGAGGTAAACAGACTCAGTTCAGCTCTGATAGTTTGTCTGTCAGTGGTGAAAGATTTTTTTTTTTTTTTTTTTGAACACCAGTCTAATGAGACCGAACACTTATGTCTCTTCCCCGGTTAAAATGATCATTAGTTACATCAGTTGTAAAATGGTCTACTTCATCTAATCGTGCATCAAATGTGGTTTAATGGAAGTCACGTGTGTTGTGATTTCAGCAGCACTCTTCACCGTAAACTCTGACACTTTACTGTATGTTTGTTTTCTTCCTCTGGGACAAAAGTTACTATATTTATTTAAGAGAAATAAAGAGAACTTCCTAAGTACATCTATAATGCCTTGTTACCGTCTCCTCTGCAGGCTATGATCCGTGGAGAGCTGGAGGTGCTGAAAGACTGGTGCTATGAAGCTGTAAGTGTGACACTTCACCTCTACATCTGTATTTAATCAAAATAAACAGAGTCTAATGTGAATCATTTTTGGAAATACACTCTGATTTTAGGCCCTTCATGGGGCTCTTGGTCTTTTTATGTCTTTATAAACAGGCATAATCACCTGTTCAGAGAAAGAAACTCTCACAGATGAAGACCTAAAATGTTAATCCTTTAAGTAGTATACAAAAGTGTGTCAAATTGTCATTTTCATGCCACATGTATTTGCTTGTACCTCTCCCTCAGACATACAGTCAGCTGGCTCACCCCATCCAACAGGCCAGAGCACTCGGGCTGCTCTTCCAGTCCAAAATCCTTGACATTGATAACATAGATGTAAGTGCTTCCACATTCAAATGTTTTTATCTTTTCATCATCTTTCTCACAGCTACTGTGTCTAAATCCGCTGTTTAAGAAATCTAGTTGCTGCAGAAAGTGACAGTGACCCTTGTTATGTGTGTTCTTCTCATCTAATTAGTCTGTTTACCGTCTCTCTGGTCTTGTAGCTAGCGATGGGCAAGATGATGGACCAGGGCCCAGTGTTGATCATCACCTTCCAGGCACAGGTCGTCATGGTGATCCGCAGTCCCAAAGGAGACATTGTGGAAGGAGACCCGGTCAGTCAGCTCATCACTGCTGCACCAGAATAGTGCCTGTAATAGATATGATTAGTCATGTCAAGGAAAGTAACTCGGATGGTGAAATTAGATCAGCACTCAGTAACATGTTACTAGTAATAAACTGATGTTTATTACTAGTAACATGTTGGGTTGATGCAGCAGAAATCTCTTTACTTCATGCAGCTAACACACTAGTGCAAAATATTTCCCATGAATCAACATATTGCATATAGGCTGTCCAGCAAGTTCAGGGTTCTTACGGATCCTTAAAAAGTCTTAAAAGGCATTGAATTCATTAATCTAAAAACAAGGCCTTAATTGGCATTAAAATGTCTTAAAGCAAATTTTCAAAAGTCTTAAAAATGTTAACACATGGGAAGTGGTATTTTATGGTTGTAATTAGTCTCAAATCTCAAAATAATTGGTAACATTCTGACATAGAGAAGTTAGTGGCGGCCGTGACCGCTAAATTTCTCACCGCTACCAGCTCCCGAGTCAGTGTTTAGTTTTGTTTTTCCGGACTTTTTATGCATTTATTTTGAAAGAACAGCTGGAAAGAGACACAATCCAATGTTCATGTAGCAGTCACTTTACCTTGGATCACATAGGGAAGTGGGTAAAATTGTCCCTAACCCTATGTAATTGATGTGGTGGTTTTTTTTTTCTTTTTTCTGCATTTGTGTTTATTATGAAGTCGGTCTTAAATTTAATTTCAAGTGGCTTTAAAAAAGTCTTAAAAAGTCTTGAATTTAACTTGGCTTAATCTGTGGGAACCCTGAAGTTGCATTATAGAAAACCACCACAAGCCAAGTCAGAAAGCTGCTTCTCTAACTTGTGGCTGTGCACAACTCTACATCTCAAAGGGCTGTTCTCCCTCCTCTGTACCGTCTCTGTGCCTCTGACCCTCTGCTCTATTCCTCGCTCAACAGGAGAAGGTGATGAGGATGATGTATGTTTGGGCGCTATGTCGTGACCAGGAGGAGCTGAACCCCAATGCAGCCTGGAGACTTCTGGACATCTCCGCCTCCAGCACCGAGCAGGTCCTCTAGGAGGAGGAGGAGGAGGAGGAGGAGGAGGAGGAGGACCGCAGGTGAAAAGGTCCATCTGGGACAAAGATGGGAACAAGGACGAGAGATACGAGGACGTACCTGGAATATCTGCACACGCTGACTCATATATTTATACATTATCATCTGAGGGCAGAGGATGCTGCTGTGTTACGCCACAGACTGTATATATACTATCATCCACTCTGAGGAGTGAAAATATTCATGAACAAAGAGATAAAGTACCGGTATGTGATATATCTGTAAAAAAAACTGTGTTCATCAACATGTATGTGTAGTCTCTTGCACTAGTTAGGTCAGTGTATGGGTCTCCAGATTTAGTGTATATTTAAAACATGTAGGTTATAATATATTATTGACATGGATGGAACCAACCTTACAACAACTGGTGAAATGAGCCCGTGCCATCCCTCCTCCCCCTACATTGTGTCATCCAGTGGTACAGTCGGTACAATACAATAAGAAGCTCATTCCTAACAGACATAGTGCCTGTGAGTTCACCCACGCGTCTCGAGGGGGATGTTTGAACAAGGACCAGTATAAGACTTAATGCTCACTACTGTCAATGTCAGGTGATATACACAGAAAATTCAAATCTGACCAGCAGCATGGAACCAACTCAGCTAGGTGACACACCTTTGTCATCAAACCACACAGGTCCCATGTTTTATCTTAAAGGGGTTGTATATCAGTTCTCTTAAATCTTTCTAAAAATCTGTCCATAAGGTGACCTTGGACTTGGCTTGAGACTCTGAAGTTTCAAAGAAGCTTCAAAGAAATTGTGAGGCTTTACAAAAGATGAATGAATGAAGTGTAATAGTAAATCAACCAGGTGCCAATTTAAGGCTGAATTGTAGGGAGTTCTATTGAAAACAAAATGTCCCATTTGCCTGTGAAGGTTCTTACTCATGCAGAAACACAGTGTAATATGAACAGAAAAGATTCTCTGCTTATCCTGGTTATTAGTCCGATCACCACAGAAACTCAAACCTGAAGGTCAAATGAACTTACGTAACTTCAGTTACAGCTGAAGAGAAAACGGGGAAATGCTCAAGCATTCATGGCTTTTACAACTCAGGAAGCTGTATCGGTTACTGGTTCCTGTCGACGTTCACTTTAGAAACTTATCAAAGAGGTGAAGTGTGATTCATGTAATATTGGATTTAATGAACTGTGCAGTCGGGACTCATCCCATCATATGTACTGTAGCTCAGAGTAATGATACGTTACAACCTGAGAAACCACGAGCAGCCAGAGGAAACGCATACTTTGTTGTCATATTTGTTTTACATTTTCAAATGCAGCTTTGTCTTTGCAGTTTGTGGTGTTTCAGTCTCTGATTCACCCTCCGTTATGAGAAATGTATCTGTCTACATATTAATTAATGAGCTCTTAACTCTTTGTAAATATACCAAATGTCCAGAACTGCTCCTGTGTACGTTCAGGTGGGACCACATTCAGCTGTCGTCATCACGGCAGATTTATTGTTTGAGAATAATTTGTCATCTCATGTTGCACATTTTTCAGCTGTTGGTTTACTGTTGTGTGTGTGTGTGTGTGTGTGTGTGTTTCAGGGAGTAAACACTGAAGATGAAATAATGAATGAATGACCTCATGACTGTACTCTTGTGTTTACTGTCTTTGACATTTATATTGTGTGACCATGTGCGTCTCTACTCACATGTCACTGAAGATTGAACACATTATGATTTACTCCTGTCCATTCTTTCTCAACTCATCCATAGACGTCCATACACATGAGGGTGAGGGACATTGATCTCCTGATGATTATATGCCATTCATGGTCCAACTGTGTGAGATGGTTTGTTACTAAATACTAATACTAAAATTCCCGATGGTCACACCACCCTCGACTCTTGTTTTCTCTGTCATGAGTCTTGGTGTTTTGCGGATGATGCTGTATCCTCTACATGGTTGTGTTACTGAGAGAGAGACATGATGAATTATGCAGCTGAATTTGCGCCACTCTCAGGGGCAAAAAATAAAATCCACCAAACAAGCAACACTCACCATAAAATGTACACTTTGAGTAAAAAGAGACAACAAACCTGCAGTGACGGAGAAGGTTTTTTTTTTTTTTTTTTTTTTTACAGATATAAGACAAGATAGCTTTCATCCCTAAACAATGAATATGAATGTTGTTTTGTTTTAGGTTGCCTAATTTTTTTTTTTTTTTTTGGTTTTTTGGTTCACTAACCTTTCATTTGGCACATTACATATTAAAATGTATTTGTATTATTCTGTTTCCCAGAGGACAAACCTGCTCCATCTACATTTCATGAGTTTTCCTCCCAACTCATGAAATGTAGATGGAGCAGGTTTGTCCTGCAAAAATGTCATCTTTCCTCCAGCATCACCCTAACGACAAACCATTATAATAACATCATGGGCTGTAATGATCATCACTCTCTGGTCATTTTTCAGTATATTAAACCAAGGTACAAATACAATCCAGCCAGTAAACTGTATGTAAGATTATATTTCTTTTTGCCTCATTGGAATAAAGGAAAACAAACACTGGAGTAGATTTGTGTGCAGTTAGTAACAACATCTTCCTGACTTGTCTGAAAACATCTGTTGTGTCAATATGGTACATAGGAAAACAGACGACGTCCTTGTACTTACTACGTTTTCCCAAGAGAAATTCGCTGTACTATACAGTTCCAGTAATATGCATTTAGGAGATTTACACCTTACCTGTACATTCATGATTTTATCTTTGTGGTAACGAAATAAATTATTTTATTTTTTTTCCTATTTTTATCCAGTAATGTATGGATCTGCAGAATAAAGAGCACTGTGCTATGATTTGCTCCGTCCAAGCTTTCTCAGAGTCAGCAGCTTTGTACGCATTGTGTGTGTGTTTGTGTTCACGAGTGAAAATTAAACTGTGTGTGTGTGTGTGTCCTTTGTTTTCTCATTTCAAAACTGACATGCTTTGATAGATGTCCATGGATCTGGCCATTGACACCGGTTGATAAACCTATGGATTTGGCAGTATGGGGATGATAGATCAGGCTTTAAATAACACATGCCTGTAGATTCACACACAGGGCCAATATATGTGGGACCTCATCCCACAGCTGTCTGCTGTGATGAATGACTAGGGACGTCCTTATACTAACTAACCTCCTTCGGTTCTCCAAAGTCTACTCTGTGCTCATGAGTCTGACTGAAGCGCGCTGAGACTCGAGAGCACAATCAAATCATAAACTCAGTGAAAGTAAGGCTCACCACTAAATGGAGCTTCTGCAGCACATTTTTTACCATAAGTCTACTTTCCTTTAATGTGAAGAATAAGTTAATATTGATTATATGAGAGGTTATAGAGGATAATCATCCTCCAGGAGAAAGTCCATGTTTTGGCCCCTGACCAGTGAGTTGGTTGGATGCACCAACACAACAGCCTGTGAGGAAGAAAGGCCTTGAAGGCAGCACTGTACTTTGCTTTAGTTCTTAAAGGATGTTCTTAGTGACACGCTACCATGTATGTGCATCCCCAAGATATCCTTTAGCCTACATGGGCTTTGAATGCAATGTATGCAAACACATCACCAGTCATTATGTAAGAAGATATTGTGTATGTCCCCCTGAGACTCTTTTGTATACTTACATTTATCTTTTCGACTCTAAGAATATGGTTCAGGGGGAGGCAACGCAGTTTGTGATTGGACTTCAAAATAAACTATATTTAGGTTTTCTCAGTCCTAAATGAACATCTTGATACTTGGGGACACCTCTACTTGTTCTCAGTGTGCTGCACAGTCCTAATAGTACTTGTCTCTTTTGCATGAAATCTGCCACTTAATTTTGTATAAACATCATTTGTGTTGGTGCCAATATCAGAATTGTGCCTGACTGTGAACTATAACGATCTCAAGCTGACACATGGAGAAAGTCAGCACTCAAGAAAGTCAAGGAATAACATTAAGCTTTGTACATCCCACAATTTGCTGTGGTCAGCTTTGTGTCTTTATCTATAATGTGTGAATTTGTGAGCTTTGGGACATCTTTGGAGAGAGCTATTCTTCCTCTTTATTCAAGTCTGTATGCTAAGCTAAACAGATATGTATGAGAGAAAGCTCCAGTGACCCACTAGCTAGTCTTTATATGGGTCGAGGTTTTATATACATACTCACCTGCTGTCATGTGGCCCAGGTATCCTACAGAGATGACCTATGTCTGCTCTCTGAACCACAGCTTGACCTCCCAGTGCACCATCTGTAACAATGAAGAATAGTGATTGAAATGCTGAATTTCATAAGCTTGCAGGTTGGAGACTTCTATCAATTATGAACCCAGAGGGAGGCCTGCTGGAACAGCGCTCAGTGTGATTTGATTATGAGCCCCATCAGGACAGTGTTACGATCCACCAACTATTAATTAAACCTACGGGGAGATCACATGTGGCCTCAGGCAGGGGATATGTGAATGGGCACGAACTGCAATCTGTCCCAGTGTTTGTACAGTTTTAATTGTGTCAATTAATTAATTGTCACAGCCAGTATATGGGGCTTAACCACAGGTGCAGTCAGGCTGCACGGCTTGTTTTGTTTTGCATCTTGATCATGTAATTTCTTTCAGTTCAGGAAAACCTGCAGTGCAGCTTGACGTAAGAAATCATCTTATTCAACCTAATATACCACCCATTTTCCAGGAAAAATAAAACTACAGGGCTTTACTTATTCTGCTTACATTGTGGTATTTTCTCAAATAATCTGTTTATAATAAAAGTAACAGCGGGGCAGTTATAACACCACCAGTTCCACCAAACAGGGACAATACAGGAGCCACATGATTATTTCAGTTTTTTTCCCACTTCATCCCATATCCTACATGTTGGGACAGCTGGACACTACCGAAAAAACAGAACAAGACTGATTGTTATGTCTACGGTTACATTTGATGGTTGAACTTCATTAACCATGCATGACTAAACCTATGCCAGCCAAATTGGCAAAAACATGATCTAGGCACACACATGTATACAGGTACATACAGAAGTCCCTGTGTTTGGATGTATCTTGAACAATAATCATAAATAAATAATAATGTATGGTACCTGGAGACAACAGAACTGAATTGCTCACACATTTAAGAAACCAGCCTTGAATATGATCACAGTTTCTTGTTATGAAAAACAGCTCGTTTGAATTGAAGCCATGTGTAAACAAACGTGGATACTTTGTGTAATTACACATTTTCTATGGAGGGTTTTCTATTATTATCCATTTGAAGAGTTCATTTGCAAAAGCAGATAAGTGCCATTTTGAAAAAAATGAGCTGAGGCTTTGTAATTATTCTTTGCATAGTGTTGTTTTCAATAAAACTTTATTTTTTTGAGATATGTCTGTTTTGTTACATCTCAAAGTCACTCAACTTTGGTTTGACTGATATCACCTTATGTAAATAAAAAATAAAAAATTAAGATTCTAGAATTTTTTAAAAACGGAGTTATCTGCTTTTGCAAATGAACTCTTCATTTGTTCTCTGGATCATTATTCTCTGAAAAAGGAAATGAAAACCTTTCAGTTACCTATTCTTCAGTTGCACATGTGAAGAATATTTTGACCTTTTCCCTCTAAAGCTGTCACCCACTGACTTTTGAATGGGGTGCAAAAGTTATTTCTTACATGATGAGACCTTTCTGATAGGAGACTGAGGAATATTTATCAGACATGGTGATACAGACAGAAACTAATTAGCTCTATATGTGGACACCATATTGGCCGTATGGCTACAAGGGCCCCTCGCCCCTCACCGTGCCCCTCGCCGTCCTCTTACATAATGCAAAAGCCACACACGGCTCACGGCGCTTTACTCATCCAAACGAAAAGATTATGTGTGTGCAGCGTGGACAGGGGGCAGTCGTTAAGTGGGCAGGGAGAGGAGGGAGGGGATGGGAGGGAGGGAGGGAGGGAGAGAGGGGGAGGTAGGGCGGCTCCCTCAAACTGAGAAGACTTTAAAGCCCCTGACAGAGCAGAGGAGGTGCTGCAGGATGTGACAGAGCTGAAGCAGGCTGAGGGAGCAAGGAGCAAGGAGCAAGGAGCTGTCCGCGGTGCTGAACATCTATTGGACCATCACCATCATCATCATCCTCATCATCCTCATCATCCTCCCTCTGCGTCTCCGATGACATGACCTCACCTGTGACACCGGCCACAAGAGTACAGTAAGCGCTCTAATATGATTATGCCACGATCATGCCTGTGAAGAACTTTGTGTATGTAACTTTGTGCTGTTGTGTAACTTACATGTTGGTTCAGTCCTGTGTGGGAAAGTCCTCTCAACAGTGTTTGAAAAGATTGATTAATTTACACATGGAAATAACTCAGTTAAATGTCCTGCTAACATGCAACAGAGAGAGCAATGCTATCGCAGCAGAACAGACCATATTAATGCTGTTTATGTACTGACAGATTCAACTCAGCTCTTGATGCAGATTCCATCTGGCAAAATGGAAATACAAAAAAAAGTAAAGTCAAACTGTTCTGTCTGCTTCCTTTAGGAGCAACTAAAGGACTAATTTCACTCATAAATATATAATAATAATAATGATAGATTTTGCCAGATTCCTATGGAGAAAGTCACTGGGATTATATAAGCAGAACTCACAACCAGCAGAAAGTGTTGTTTATGATGAAATGTTGCATGAGCTTTTCACTTAACATTTTAGATGACAGAGGGTTCACTGCTTTAACTGTAGATAATTGGCTACTTTTTTCTCATTTTCTTTTAGCCTGACAGTGCTACACTTTACTTTAATGTTTCCCTCAACATATTTTCACCCTTTTTATTTGAAGAAGAAGTCCTTGACATTTTCAAAGCTGCTGTTATAATCCACAGGTATAAATGGGAGGTATTACAAGTATTACAGACACCAGGAATATCCAGCCATATGTCACTGTATATGCTCTGTCCTCAGTATTCATTGGCATGGCTGTTTGGTGCTTTTGTACATCTACTTTTAATGTCTTTTTTTAACAAAATGTATCATTATTTTTGTTTGAATCAGGAGCCTATTATAATTAAGGATGTTTTTTTTGTTTTGTTTTTAGTGTGTAGATCAGATGTGGTCATTGTGGTTAACTGCTGTTTAGGATCCGCAGCAGGTCCTTAAGTGAGGATCAGTGAGCTATTAAATTGATGATTCTCTTCTCATTTTTTAAAATATACTATTCAAAGATGCATTTCTTTTTGCTTCACGATACAGCCATCCATCCCTGCCCTCAGCTCTGTTTTGTTTATTATGTGTTGTTGATGACCTTTGAAGATTTTGAAACTCACAGCGACTCCGTGTCACCTCTTGATATCTCAGACCTGCCATGGCTTCACATATCTGAATGAGAATTCAAAGTATTTAGAACTTAGTTTGACTCTTTGATTTATAAAAGAAAGTAGGTAGGGATAGTGAGTAAGATTAAGATCCTATCCTATCCTGCCTGTTGAGAAAGGTGATAACATCATATAACTAATTAAACAGCACTAAACTTCATTTAATGTAAAGCTACTAATTTCCTGTTAGTAGCACAAGCAGCCTTGTTGTCAGTGGTTTACACTCCCTGACTTATGTCTGTGTTATCCTGTTGTGTAAACTTCATAGCTATTTCATGGCTCTCTATTGACTATTGAGTCTGTCTTGTCCGTTTAGCTTCCCTTTCCCTCTGTACACGAAGCCTGGTGTAACCACAGGCCATTTGATAATTGATACTGAGGCAGGCAGTTTCTTTCATTAGGACTTCAAGTCCTCTATTAAAGCTTCACTTGGCCCTTTAGTCCTATCATCTGGAGAGCAGGGGAGCTATCAACGTGTCTTTGCTAGGATCGGTGGGGTGGTAAGGAGGGAGATGAAGCCTCCTGGAATAGAATCTGCTGACTGAGGAGTGCACCTTCCGCAGGAAATGTCTCTCCACTCCTCGGCCCATTAAAGAGGCTACTGAGAGTGTTTCTGTTCAAGAGTGCAGTAACTCTCTGAGGGTCCCCTCCACATTTTTTTCCTCCATCATCAGTGTCTGATTTATTTATCTTGTACTATGCTGTACCTGAGTTCAGGAAAGGGGTAGTGCTTCTGGTTTGTCTCTGTTATGTTCTCACAAGAAAGATTAGAGGGTCTGACAGGTAGTGCAATAACTGTTTTAAGGCAGGATGTGCATTGGCATGGGCACTTGTTGGGGCCGTGGAACCCCTGAAAACGCTTTACTTAGTGCCCTGAAACAGTAAAAATCTATAGTTCTTGACAAGTCCTAAAGCCCCTGTCCAGTTCTGAACCTGCTGAATCAATCAGACTTTTCCTTCCATTCAGCAACTCAACCTGCTGGAAATTCGCTCACTCACCCTATTTTTTGCTTCTTTCCTCCGTTTAGGTCTCCTGCTGATTGATTCCCCATATGAAGAGGTTTTCGGTGACACAGGATAAAGACAAGGGTATAAAAATAGAATCATTGGGGCGTTGAGTGGCATAGTAGGTTGAGCAGGCGCCCCATGTGTAGAGGCTACAGTCCACACTGCAGGCGGCCCCGGTTCGACAATAGAATTGTTCAATTGATTAGAACAGAAAAATGTATAGAGCTCTGTCTCGTTTTGTCAAATATTGACAAATGAGCTGAGGAGAAATGATTTAAAGTTGAAGTGGTGACTTTGGCTTTTGTAGAGTTGGCCTCTTTTGACAGTGTGAGAAAGAAAGAGAGAAAAAAAACATAGAAGGGCATGTGAAGAGCAACCAGTGAAATCGACCTCACTGAGCGTGCTTCAGCCCACTCCTCAGCTCACCGGAGGGCAGTACAGTATATGAATTTGCACCACTGATTTGCCCTGTGTTATTTCTGCTGGAACAAGTTCTCTACCCTGTGGTTGTGGGATACACTGTGGTTGACTTCTGTGTGTTGGCAGCTGCCAGATTTCACTATGAGGTCCTTGTCTTGGGTTTAGAAGTCAAGCTCACTGACGAAGATGACCCTGTGGTGCCATGCCACTCCTGATATCCTCTAACTCCAAAATAAAACGCACACACACATAAAGCTTCACCCTTTAAAACGCTCCCTCATTGCCCAAAATGAGTGACACAAATTACTGGGTTGTGGACTATGAGCTCTCCTCTCCGGCCCCGCCTGGGTTCCCCAGGGGCCCAACGGTGCTGCAGCCCATGGCCGGACACCCAGAGCAAGGAACGGCCCTGTGTTTCGTGGGCCTCCTAGTGCTGCTGCTGCTCTTTCTCCTCGTTCGCTGCGTTCGAATCTTGTTAGACCCCTACAGCAGCATGCCCGCCTCCTCATGGACGGACCATAAGGAGGGGCTGGACAGAGGACAGTTCGATTATGCACTAGTGTAAAGCTGAAGGTCATGATGAGGAGAGCGGTGCATTTGAAAATATGGGGGGACTCTATTTCAGGAACTTTTGAAGGTGGATGTCCATGTTCCCCGATAAGTAAAGGTTTCTACAATTCCATCCCTTGAAAATGAATGAAATTTCATTTACAGCATATTTGTTGTTTTGCTGTGTTCTGCAAGGGGATCAAAACCATAACATGCAAGCTGTGTATTTAGGGAAGGTACTGTATATGTCTGACAGAGAGGGAACAGATAATATGGTCATTCATGTGTTACTGGAGACTTATGGTGTGGATGGTGTTATACAGCAGCTTTTAGGGTGATAAACACAGCAGGACGACAACGATCAGTATCCCAGCATTATGTTATGACTCCTGTTTATCATGTCATTTTGTAATTGTATAATGTTTTTACAAATCCCAGAGCTGAAATATAAATAGAGAGCAGAGCTGCTGCAATGGAAGTCCTTATTGAATAAAAGATGAGCTAAATGAGTTTAGGGAAGACATGGAAGTCATTTATACAGAACTAATACACACTGTTACTGCAGATTTAGAGGTACGACTGTATATTTTATATGAGAGATTTTATTTGTTTTAACATCTTTTTTTGGAGGTAAAGCTGAACCAAAAATCTATAAGATGTCATATTAGTTTCACTAAAACTGAACACCTCCTTTTTGCTCATTTTTAAGGTGACCCATGCTGGATATTGTGTGATATTTATACCACATTTAAAATGATCCTCAGGTAAAATTATTTCTAACAAACCAAAGCCTCTTTAATTTGAGGAAATCACTGAATTTGCCTCCTGAAATTGATCTCTAGCTGCCCTTATTATCAGTCAATTTCATTTCAAATTCACTATGGCATAAATGCTCATCTTTATTTCAGTAGAAAAGCTAATACATAACAGTTAATGTAGCCTATTTTTCTGAGGTTTTGCTGTTTCATGTCGCCATCCCTTTAAGAGGCTTATGCGGCTCAGTGTGAAGGGTCACAGCACTGGCTGAATGTGTCATGTAAAGTTGTGATTATAAAAGCATGTACACCAATTTCCTCCCTCTAATCCTTTTACCCTTTAGGCTCCATCCAGTGCACCAGCCAAAACTGTACACCAGTGCCTGTAGGAACATGGGAAAAGCTAATATCTGTTTAATGATGTTTCTGCTCCTTGTGCCACTTGTTTTGTAAAATCATTTTTGCCCTTATTATGCTCTAAAGCCCTTTGAATTGTGGCTCTGACAGGCTCTTTATACATAAGGTATTGATATTTTTCTGGTTTGTTTAAAAGTTGTTTGATTCCTCAGTGATGACCAGATGACTGTTGTTGAAATACCAAACAGTTGTAACCAATATGGTTCCTGGATGTAGACTTAAATTAGATATTTTCCTAATGTTTATTTTAAGTGGCATACCGTTTTTTTTTTTGTTTTTTTTAATGAAATAAAAGCTTTTGTCTGGTTCTGCTTTTAGTGTCCAGTTATTTCACACAGCCACAAACACACACAGCCCATTGCACATCCAAAAATAAAGACACATAAACTTTTAATTGAGCACAGACTCTCTTCGCTGCAGCCCCTCAAATCAATATTAGGAAGATTTAGAGCAAATAAAATCAATGGAATAATCAATCGGAGGCTCGTAAAGACACACAGCCAGTTAATTCATGAGGATCGGCAGAGGAAGATCAACCACCCCCCATCCCACATGACCTCATCACAGGACTCTGTTTCATGATCAGTGGTTGGGTTTGTCATAGAATATAAATGTAGGTGACCACAATAAGAATTTTAAAGTACTTAATAAGAGTTTGGGATGTTTTAAGCAATTTAGAAAAAATAACATTCTCAGATAGAAAAGACAGAGGTCTTCCTTCTTAAGAAAAGAGTTTCCAGAAAATCCCTCAAAAGAACTTTGGGGGTTTTCCACAATTTACATTTTTCCACTCTACCCTTCCTGGTAGAGTTCCCTATATATGCCTATGATTGACCTCCCTTGGCTATTTATCTATCTGGTTATCTGTGACCCCTTCTGGATACTTAGAGAACTACAAGTAACCATGGGCTCAAGTAGGGCTCAGAAACACATCCTTAAAGGTTTATGAAAAAAAAATAAAAAAAAAATCAATCAATCCACTTTTGAATAAAATCTTATTTGAAAAAAAGTTGTCGGACCGGTGAGAGAAACAATGACACACACTCTTGCATGTTTACAGTGAGTCAGCCTGCTGCTTTAGTGATGAAATTAGTTAAGGAAGGCTATGTGCCTGCAAAGCTGGCTAACAGAGCAGAGTCAGACTTTGCTTAGTGGACTAAAATGGTCCTCTACAGTTTCCTGTTTATCAGCGTCCAACAGATGGTTGGGAGCACAGAGTAAAACCCCCCACCTCATTAGTCGTGCAATTAAAACGACAGATTTTTGCTCCACTAGGCTCCAACAATTTACTTCCTTGATAAACTAACAAAGGCACTCATTTCCCAACGTCCCCTCACATACTGTACACACACACACGCACACACGCACACACACACACAAAGAGAGAGACAAATACATGTGTGCACATGTACAGAGATATGCAAATAAGGCTGGATCAAAAAAGAAAACATGAGCTCCGGCCTGACAGCATGGCACCAATGTTACCATATGGGACTCTTGCTAATACACACTGAACTACAATAATCCTAGTAATTATTTTCTACTTTAAAGCATACATTGACACATTTGACTTTTTACAAGTTTATAGAGTTATTAGGGAAGAAGTCAGTTTTTGTAATAGGTGGTGTTGGAGGTTCAACTGGGAGGAATAGTTGTCAGGTTCTTATATTTCATGTCTGACATTACGGAAGCAAAGTGTCTGTGTTGCTGTCTAAATTCATGAGCATAGTCTCGACAGGTGCATATCCAGCATGCAAATACCTGTTGGAATAAGCATATGCTAATTTTGTGAAATGCACAGCAACACATTTGCACCTAAGAGAACAGCCCACAACTATACATAGGCTACACAAGCAGAGGTTACTCACAGCCCCCACCACGACACATGCAAATCATGTTTGCATGTGGTGAAATGTAATGTATACAAACTCTCATTCACTTCGCTGAATCCTAGCACACAGCCAATCCTTAAAACACATCCATCAAACACTTTGCATAATGCATGGCTAAATAATACAGCAATAGCCTACCCGAGACAGAAAACAGCTGTGGTCCAGACTGATGTGCTCATCTGCATAACAGTAGTGATGTTATCAGCAGACAGCTTGCTTATCTCCCTCCCTGACAAAACAATCAGCGGAGAGTGTTGACAGAGGAGGAGGATGGTGTGAGGAGGACTGAATTTAGAAGTGTGTAGCCTACATCTGTTTGTGTTTAAAGGAGGTGTGTGTCACTAAAATTCACACACACAGAGAGGTGTATTTACCTTCAGACTACAAAGTCCTAAGCGTCCTGGATTGTGCAGGACCATTTCTTAGAAAGTGGTGACGTCTGTTGTAACCTACAATAGAGTAGAAGGAAATGCAATAAGATATTGAGATTTAAAAAAAAAAAAAGATGAGTCAAGCATTTAATGTTTATCTTGGATTATATTGTCACTCAGAATACACGGAAATATGTAGCCAACATTCAAACAAGACATTTTTCTGAAAAGCTGCCAACGTAAGTGTCAGTCAAACCATTGGCAGGTGATGCTAAATGCTGGAAGGTAGAAGAGACAGTAGGACAACAGTAGGCTAGGACATCTAAAGTGTTTAACCTTAAACCTGAGTGGGTTTCATATGAATTCAACTTTCATTTGTTGAGGGAAAGTTCACTGACGGCATGCACAGGAGAACATGTTTGTTTTAGTTTCACAGTGAATAGCAAACTAGATGATAGCCCATAGGCTATGTAAAATATAATGTAAATTGAAGGTTACATAGTTTACTGATAATTGAGGTGTTAGTCCTGTGCCTGACTAGGCTCTAAAGGCTATTCTGATTAACATTAAAACTTCACTCACAATTTGTGTAGAGTGAGTAACAGGCCTAACACAATTTAGTCTAAACCATTACAGTTTTTTGTTATGAGACACTAAAACACTGATGCTTAGTCCTTTTTGCCCATGCTGATTTAATGGGTCATGAAACATTTGCTTTGAGCAGAAGACGCCCCTGGTGTTTCATTAGCCGCTCCGCCATTAAGCTGCATCATCCACTTGAAAGAGAGACAAAACCGGAAGTCAAGCAAACATAAGCTACCTGGAAAAATGATTGTTGTTTATTAGCTGTACTCGATACTTTCCCCAATAGAGTAACAATATATTACTCGGACAGATTTCTTTACAAAGTTTTTTTTTATTTTTTTAATTCGGTGCTTCAGTTCAAATTGAGCTTTTTCACAAGCTATTATTTTGAAATTTGTGAGCGGTACTTCCGGTCATGGTGCCTAACTTGACGCGTGCACCGTGACGACGGATCAGGCTCCTTCTGTGGTGGCGTCGTTACGATACAGAGGGACAGTGGAGACACATCCCTGGTCAAACAAGGCTGAGACAAACTCTCAGTAGAAAGTGGATTTTATCCTTCTGTCTCATTTGCTCAGTATTTCCACAGAGCTGTGACAGGTGAGTTTCTACTCTGTAGATCATTTCTTTCAACAGTTTAACTCTAACTCACTATATTACCGTTGTAATAGGCTATGTGTTTTCAGTCTGCTTCAATAAATAATATGCAATATTAGTTGCTGTATCTACAGTAGAGTAGGCTATATCTGAGTTGGTGCTGTTATAAAATAGCTGAGTTGGTGCTGTTATAAAAAGGTTTTCTTTATTTTTATTCCACATCAGTGGTTGTTTTAAGGCATTATTCTGTAACAGAGTGATGTTAACAAACCATGTTCAATTGAAGTTGTTTGTGGTTCTACTGTGACTTATATTATACCATTAATTTTCTTTTTCTTTTTTTAGTTCGAATCAAATATTTGATGTAGCAAACATTGTTTAGTAATTACAGTAAAATCGAGATATTGATATAGCCTATCAGTAGCCTAGTATTTCCCTTTTTTCACACGCACAGTGATTCAGAGGCACAAGAGGTCTGTGTCTCTTCTGTACCAAATCAAATCCAAGTACCACACTTGCCTAATTGGGTTTACCTGGCTCAGGCTTGAATATGCAGAGACCTGTAACATCATCTTCAGCACGTCTACTTTTCCTTCTTCCCTCCCTCCTGCACCTCCAGCCGCAGCAGAATGAACCTACTGCCTGATGTGTGGAGGCAGGACTACTGGCTTCCTCCAGGTGTGACCTGGAAAGACATGGAGCGCCTGCCGGACACTGACCGGCCGCAACCTCTGGACCTCCTCGTAGCTCTGCCCCTAGCGCTGGGCTTTGTCATCCTACGCTACGTGTTCGAGAGGTACAACACACCTGATCTCTCTGTTTTGTGGAGATGTGGGTGATGTGATTGGGATATTGTAGGCTTCACAGGCAGCCCCATTGTCTTTCACTTTCAGAGGTGTGTGTATCTCTAACAATTAACCGCTTTGTCCTGCCTATACGCACATCCTTCTTTTAAGTAACACAATCATCTGGGGATTCTGTTACAACTGCAAAGGGTGGTATTATTTGAATCAACTCCAAAATGTTGCAGCATTTCCTGATTATAATCAAGCATCCAGATCTATGGAGGACATATTTGTAAGAGGATATCAGCTGTGGGGCAGTGAGCAGGTGTTTTAGCAGAGCAGGCATTGTTATCATCAGGAAAAAAGCCTTTGGGGACTAGAAGGAGAGAGTCTGACAGAGAGAAAGAGAGGGAAGGCACGGCATTAAAGTATTGTTATCTAAAGTGAAGTGAATGGCTATTTTACAGTATACTTCAAAGACGAAACCCAGTTTCCATCAAACATTTGTTCTCATTTGATTAAATTAAACACACATGACACAATGACATTAGTTTTTAATACACTGTCCGTATTATGTTGCTCTTAACTTCACATTATGCTTGATTATATTCATAATCTCACTCAATCATCACTATTGAAATACATGAGTTCTAAAATGTTTCTATTGACTCTGTTAAATAGCTTATTATGTACACTAAGTGAGTGGGGGCCGGGCCTATGAATATCCCACAGTGACTGTTATATTTGTGTAAACTGTCCTTTGTTCTCCCTGCCCCCAGGTTTTTTGCCCCACCCATGGGCAGATGTTTGGGGGTAAAGAATAGATTGCAAGTGACTGCGACCCCCTCCCCAAAGCTGGAGTCGTATTACACCAAGACGAGCAGGCACCCGACACAGGTTAGTCTGAAAAAGGTCTCAACAGTCGACCAAACATGACCAGTTGGTTTAGGGGAGTATTTTTCACCAAGCACTAAAAGGAAGTTATTGATGGTGAACTTTATCAGTTATCCTGCCAGTTAAGATATATGATAATGTTATGAAATGCAGTTGTACTGTTAAAAGGTAAAATCAGTGATTTCCAACCCTGTTGTATTGTGATCGTTTACAAAAAACAGCATCTAGTTGGGAGTGGAACTTCTTGAGCAGCTAAACCAAAAATACAATTCACCACTAAACTTCTCACATGGTTTCATAAAAAAATATAACAACACCATTACATAAATATTTCACAAAACAATAACAAACAAAGAAAAGAATACTACTTTATGCAGAAACACTTTGTTTTGCTTCTCTCCTACCATGGTAATTACCTCAACAGCCCCCAGAATTGTTTTTGGAAAATATGGGAGGGGTCTGCCCCCCCACAGGTTGGGAACCAGTAGACTAAACTACCGAGCTGCATGTAAATAATTCAAACTAGCTCCACCATCAGCTACCAATGTAAAACATCATGTTCACATTCATGCATCCGTATTAATGGTGTAACTATGTAACATCTAATTAAATCCCAGACATGGGGAAGTATTTAAAACCAGTTCAGAAAAATATGTCCCTTCTCTGCGTTGTTGTTTCAGAGTGAAATTGTTAGTTTGATGTCACTGTGTGGCAAAACCCAGAGGCAGATTGAGACCTGGTTCCGGCGTCGCAGGAACCAAGACAGGCCCTGTCAAACCAAAAAGTTTGGTGAAGCTGCGTAAGTGCTTTCTCTCAGTTTCTCACAGGTGACTTCCCTCAAGAACAAATTCCACATCGCTCACTGCAAAAACAAAAACACAGAGAGCTGAGAACCTGACTGAGTTAACAAGGGTTTCCACTGGAGAATGAGAGACTCCTTCATGCTCTGTTAACTCAGATGTAGATGTTTGTATTTTTTAAAGCATCTGTCCCTCTTCTTCAGGGTTTAGAATAAAGATGTGTTTTGTTGTTTTGCAGGTGGAGGTTTTTTTTCTACCTCTCAGCCTTCATGGCTGGACTAGTCTGCTTGATTGATGTGAGTATGAGTTAGCTTTACATCAGAAATGTAGAAACCAAATGCTACGATTTCTGTGGGAAAACATCACATCTCTCTACTGGAAGAGGTTATTCTTGACTTTTCCCTCTTCTTTTCTCAACAGACACCCTGGTTCTGGGACCGCAGTGAATGTTGGAGGGAATATCCAGTACAGGTGAAGTAAAATCATTTAGTCAGTCAACACTCAGTTTCACTAGCGTGCACTTGCCAAGTTATCGAAGTTGAATAGATAATCTTACCATGTGATGTGTATGAGTAGTCTGGCTGGCATCCAATAAAATGTCTTTAAGAAGGAAATGTGAAGAAGCAATGTGCAGTAAACCATGTTTGTTTCCTCATTCATATGCCAATGAGCAACTGACACTCTTATTTATTAAAATTACATTTAAGTCACTCATCATCTAAGTAGATGAATCAAAATGACATGTGTTGTAGAGCTGTTCATAACCAAAACTTTTCAATCAATTATTTTAATTGTTTATTTATCTACCAGCTGAACTGTATGCTCCATAAAATGTCTGAAACAACTGGAATATTTAATGTTGCCATAGCAACACCTTTGTAAATTTTATTTATTTATTAACTTTACCTGTAAATTATCTTTAGTTTTAGCAGAAAATAGTTGCCGTCTATCAACCTCTGGGCTATGACACACAGATGCTGTGCCTCTTTGCTCTGCATCTCAAGCAGGACTCAATTTCACAAGGTTTAGGAGACCAATGCTGATTTTTTTGTCCACTGACAAATCAGTAGGCTAATTTAACTAAACATTTTGGCTCCATTATATGCTGACCTATCCTTCCCTATCCCCTTTCTTAGAAACAAAGCAGCATTTGATGACACATTATTACTGAGAAGTTGACCTACAGCTGGAAACTGTAATTTCTCATCAATATTTGTAGTTTTATTCAGTGAAATTGCTTCACACTCTCCAGTAGTTAATCATACTTGGCCCTATATTTGTGCAAAAATTAAATGTTGACTTTTGAATAATTGCTTCCTCCAAAGGCCATGGAGAGGGCTCATTACTGGTACTACATGTTGGAACTGGGTTTTTACGGCTCTCTGCTGCTGCGGATCTCTGTCGACGTCAAGAGGAAGGTGAGGAGCTCAATATTCACTCATTCATTCAGTCATGAATCCAACACAGGGTTCCTACAGCTTAAGCCAACTTAAATTTAAGACTTTTTAAGACGTTTTTAAAGCCACTTGAAATGAAATTTAAGACCGACTTCACAATAAACACAAATGCAAAAACAAAACAAAAACGTCACCACATCTATTACACAGGGTTAGGGACAATTTTACCCACTTTCCTATGTGGTCCAAGGTAAAGTGACTGCTACATGAATGATAGGGGGAAAAAAAAAAACAGATTTGGGAGCTGGTGGTGGTAAGAAATTTAGCGGTCACGGCCGCCACTAACTTCTCTGTGTCAGAATGTTACCAATTATTTTGAGATTTGAGACTAATTATGATCATAAAATCCCACTTACCAAGTGTTAACATTTTTAAGACTTTTGAAAAATTGATTTAAGACATTTTAATGCCAATTAAGGCCTTGTTTTTAGATTAATGAATTCAATGCCTTTTAAGACTTTTAAGGATCCGTAAGAACCCTGCAACACAACTGCCCCCCCACCACCCCCCCCCCCAGTTAACAATACAACCATCAAAATGAAGATGTTCAAGAGATTTGATTTTATGTCTGTTGGCTTTAGCTGTCGTCACTTCAGCTTCATTGAGAAACTTCACTTTGTCACCTTGTCAATTATTAACTTGTGGTCAATTTGTGGACCATATATTGAACGTATAATTATTCTACTGACATGTGAAGGACATTTTATTTCACTTGTGTGTAAAAACTATGCATGTGTTTGCTTTGCCAGGATTTTAAAGAGCAGGTGATCCACCATCTGGCCACCATCTTCCTGCTTAGTTTCTCCTACTGCGCCAACTACATTCGCATCGGCACTTTGGTGATGCTGCTGCATGACTCCTCTGACATCCTGCTGGAGGTAACTCACACATCGCTTCAGTGTGACTGTGGAAGGACTCAAAAGAACAACTTGTTTCTTCAGAGTCCTGTGTCGCGTATTCCGACTCTAGAGCCATAGTTTAACAGACACATGAGACCTTACAAATATAATTAGTCTCTCCAGAACGTATCACCATGGATTCATCTCCCCATTGGTCATGTATGTGGCTCTGTGCAGGCCCAGCAAAAGTGAGAGGAGTATGAATGTTGCCAGCTGCACTCAAGATGTTCACACGGTGCTTGAGGCTGTTCTCAGAAAATCTGTCAATGCAGTAGTAGCCGATCCTGCAGGAAGCTGAACTTATTTTGTCAAGCCAATCCTGTAACTGAGCTCTGATAGCTTCAAGTATTTTAGAGGCCTTTTTTTTACACCTGAGATGAGCATGAGGTGTTGGTTAAACACAAAGACATGCTATCTATACACATCTAGGTGTCCTGTATTGTATGAAGGTTCAGGTTGGCTTATCATCATCATCATCATCATCATTATCATCATAACTGAGCTGATGTGTTTCCTGTTTATCTGATATCTGATACACGTCTTGCAGAATTCTTCAGCCAATGTTTTGTTTCCTCAATTACCTCTTACCTCTGTATTTTTTGCAGTCTGCCAAGATGTTCAACTACGGGACTGGCTGGAGGAAAATGTGTGACATACTGTTTGTTGTCTTCGCTGTGGTCTTCCTTGTGACTAGACTGGTGATTTTCCCCAGCAAGTACGTTTTTCTATTTATTTTCATTTTGATGCTTAAAGCAAGCGCTTTGGGTATGGTTTCAGATGGAAAAGCGCTATATAAAATACAGACCATTTACCATTTACCATTACTTAACCCTTTGATGCACAACATGGGTCTAAATAGACCCGAGTGAGTTTTTTTGTGCTATATCTTTGCGAAAAATTTATTTCATCATATAGAATTCCAGGTATTCCTCAATTAACTTGTTTTTGATCATAATACATCCTTATTTTATTTTTTACTTTTTCACTTTTTAAATAAAAACACATTTTGTATCACTACCCCTCTAATGCGCAACATGGGTCTAAAATGACCCACATTCATTTCCAATGTGATTTCATGCTGAGTGATAGTTTCTTTGCTGTAACTTTTGAAATCTATCTATTTTATGATTGAATGTTCCAAGTATTATTTAATATCTTGTTTTTTATTAGTGGGGTCATTATTTCCATTTTTCATTTCTTACTTGTGAACAAAAATGAACAAAAATGTCTCAGTGAGTGGACCAGTTGAAAAAACAAGTATAGCAAGAATACTTTAATTTTAGCATTCCCTCACTATCTATACCAACAACAGACAATTGTTTCCTTGATTACAATAATGACTAGTCATTACTTGTCCTTTTTCCCCATTAATAGCTCTGTTGACATATTCTACTGTGGTCAACAGCTAGCCATAGTTTATTCTATCTGAGTAGGCTATTTCAATGTTATATCTTTGAAATCACTGCACAGTATTTATCATTTTCTTAAGTAAATATTCTTTTTTAAGCACATATAATCATATTTACTTGTTTTACAATTATTCCAATTTACCTAAAGAAACATTTGATGACTCATTAAAGATAACTGTGCATAATTGATAAGGTTTTAGTTACCTTGAATAAGTAGCTACATTACTTGTCATAAAGGGAAATACCTTAATATTAGCAAGTTAGCTAACTGTTAACATGATGACATGTTCTAGCTGGTGACAACAATAGAATAATATTCTATTGTAGACACCAGCTAGAACATGTCACCAGCTACCTAGCTAGCTAGCTGGTGACATGTTCTACTGTAGTTAACTAATACAGTAGAATGTAGAAATGTCAACAGCTAGCTAGCTAACTGGTCCACTCTCTGAGACTTTTTGTCTATTTGTTCATAAAATAAGAAAGTAAAAATGGAAATAACACCCTGTACTAATTAAAAACAAGATATTCAAATGATACTTGGAGGATTCAATCATAAAATTTATTGATTTTAAAAGATACCACAAAAAAACACTCACCCAGCATGAATTCACATGGAAAATGAAGGCGGGTCATTTTAGACCCATGTTGCGCATTAGAGGGGGTGTGCATGTTGTGCATCAAAGGGTTAAAGGGATAGTAGCATTTTTTTAAAGCGGGGTTGTATGATCTACAAATAGCCCCTAAGTACTTTAATTGCAGTAGAAGACTCTCTGCACTCCTCCCGTTAGCAACGCTAACCCAAAGAAACGGCCTATTTTCGCGGCCTAAAAGAGGTTTTACATGAAAAAAAAAATACACAGTTCCATTGTTTGCTATAATATAATTTTTTCCAGCCCTTCAAAGTGTAGGAAAAACGCAGTTTTTATTTGGACCTAACCAACTCACGTATCCCTCCGCCCAGGGTTAGCGTCCGCCGATCAGCAGTTGGTTTTTCGTTTTTCCTGCACTTTGAGGGGCTGGAAAAAATTATATTATAGCGAACAATGGAACTGTGTATTTTTTTTTTCAGGTAAAAACCTCTTTTAGGCCACGAAAAAAAGGCTGTTTCTTTGGGTCCATTCACAACAATGTATGTTGTAGATGTGTGGGCAGGGCTATGGGCTGGCGTTGCTAACGGGAGGAGTGCAGAGAGTCTTCTACTGCAATTAAAGTACTTAGGGGCTATTTGTAGATCATACAACCCCACTTTAAAAAAAAATGCTACTATCCCTTTAAAGCCCCTGTATGGAGCTTTTAACTGGATACGCAAAAGTCTCTGGTTTCTGCCGATGTGTCTCTGTTACCTACAACAGCAAATGAGCCCATCAGTGTGAAGATACGCTATTTCTAAGTAGTCTAATTCTATACCTCTGGGAGGCATGGTCGGGTCGGACCACTGACGAAACGATACGAATAGATACATTACGCTGCTAAAAAAAAAAAAAAGCAAGTCCCGTCTTCTTTCCGACGTTTCCAAAACAAATCTACACAAACGTCTTCATGACAGTGGGAAATGCAGTCTTCATTCCACCGCTTTCGTCCACAGGGGCCGCCAAAATCAACACTATGAAAAGTCTGTACAGGGGCTTTAACTGCTCAATGCAGCATGGCTGGCCTGTAAGTCTGTAGTTGCTTTTTTTCCATGTGACTCTAATTATTTAATTACTTACAGAATCATCCATACCACACTGGTCCTGTCCATGGAGGTGTTTGAACCCTTTCCTGGCTACTACTGTTTCAACATCCTCCTGATGGTGCTGCAGGCTCTTCACATCTTCTGGGCGGGCTTAATCTTACGCATGGTCTACAAGTTCCTGAAGGGAAAGGTGAGCAGCCGTGAGTCAATTTATGCTATACTTGTTCAGCTTTGTGACACATGTTTAAACCTTTTATCCGCTTCCGTCCCCAGATGGAAAAAGATGAACGCAGTGATGACGAGAGTGAGGTAGAAGAAGAAGAAGAGGAAGAGGAAAAGGGAGGAGAGGACAATGGGGATCAAGACAGAGATTATTGTTGGGAGAGAAGCAAAGACGCCCTGAACTCTAAACTGTCCATGCTGACCAACAGCTGCGTCCTCAATAACTTGACCAACCACAGAGCATCTGTAGCTGACAGAATGCGTAAAGCGCAATAGAGACTTGATTTTTTCTTATTTTGCTGCCGCTCTGCTATATCAGTGGTGCACAGTGGCGTGGTTTATGTATCATGTGATAGAAGGTGGATATGATTCCTCACCCTCCACACACTACAAGTATTTCACGCTGATGTGATGATGATTCGCCTTAAATTGAGAGTGTCATTGTGACACAAGTAAAGGGGGTGAGAGTGTAACTGTTGTGTAAAAAGGTGCTGGCATAGAGGAGGTGGTGTTGATCCAGAGGCCTCTGGGTTCTGGGCCCAGTCCACCTCTGGTGCAACGCTGCATTAGGAGACCAGGGCCTGGTCCGTCAGGCCACTGGGGCTGCGGCAGCCGCTAGGGAGCCACTGTTACTTGGCAGCGTTAAGTGGTATTAACACTGGCATTATAATCTTTTTTAATTCACTTTTCAATGGACAGGAATGAATTTATCTGTGTCAGTCAGGGAAATGATCAAACTGTCCAATGCCTACTGATGTACATTGTAGCTGAATGTTTAACTTTTTACACTATTTTCCACTGATCAAGTTCACAAAGCTGATATGTGAAAACAGAAAAGTTATTGTAAATAGAAGAAATAACAATTACAAACGAAACTAAAGCTTCAGTTTTTTTGTAGTTAGTTTTCTGTTGTAAGTTGTAGCTTCAAGGACATAATTTGTCTAATGTTGAAAAACAATGAAATTACTAAATTTCACTCTTTTTATGTCTGTCTCATGATTTTAAATATTTTTGTCTGATTCAATAAAACTACATTCATGTTTCATTCAGCATTCATTGAAATCATACTCAGTCCACACGTTAACAAGCGACACCACATGGTATATTATATTATTTAGTTCAACTTAACACACTTTGCCTTTTTGCAGATAATTTATTGTGCCTGAATAATATGGAATAGCTTCTGAACACTTCTTCTGCACCACAGTGCCACCTGGTGGTTCCTGTTCTTCAGGTCTTTGGCCATCAGGAGTCAATGAAGGACAGCGAGAGGAGGATTTAACTCGCTGACTTCTTCGTCAACGATGAGACCCAATGGTGTTATAAGCTTTACAGTCTATGCAAGTGAATTGAAATAATTGACCTTTGTTTGCGCCTGGTGGTGAGTAGTTCAGTTTACGTAGTGGTCTTTGCTGTGAATGTGCCAAAGTCGGTATCGACGCACAATGTATTTACACGCGAAACGTTTTAGTTTCACTTTGCTTACCGTTAATTAATATCTTTGGCTGGAGTTAACTACCACTTAACTTTACTGTCACTCACCGAGAGTTAAACCTGTGCAGACTAGATACGTTACAGAGGGATTATCTTTGGTGACTTCGTCCTTTCACCTCGGCGTTCACCTTTAATGTGTCCAATGGGGCAACAGTTCCCTCTACAATAGCGTTTCTATTTAGCTGCTGTTTTCCATTGTCATGTGTGGTTTGTGTTTCCAAAATTGAGCTCCTTGTAGTTTCACACCCTAGCGGTGGTAACAAACACTACATCCGAATGTGTAGTTTTGTCTCTGTGGCGCAATCGGTTAGCGCGTTCGGCTGTTAACCGAAAGGTTGGTGGTTCGAGCCCACCCAGGGACGACCGAATTTTTTTTTTCTGGTGGACATTATTGTTTATTATCGTTTGCTCATTACATGTGTTAGTATTTACATTATTATTTATCGCTATGGTTTTCCTTGTCCCCTTTCATTGTTGAATTCCACGAACTTTTCTTGTAATATTTAATCAGGTCGCAATTTATCTACATGTCACACCACCAGTCCTCCTCAATCTGTCCTTTGGGTCATGTGGAAAAACAAGACTGGATGAGCTTGTTTCCCTTTTAACCCTTAAACAGCCAACGTGCACCAGGAGATACACCCACTTTAACATCCTGTAGGGGGTGTGCTGGGAGGTTTTCACTAATTAAGTTTGCATTTATCAAAAGTCTTGTCTGGTATTAGCATCTAGATGATATGATTTGGTTCAGGCTATCTTTCATCGTTTCGTCAGCCTGATCTGAAAACATCATGGCTGCCAGTGGTGGAGAACCTGCTTCCTTCCGTGGAACTAATCATATATTAGTCATACTTATTTTCAATAAAACAACAGTATAAATTCCTAAAATGAATTAGAACAGTTGTCTAAACATTCTCATGAAGAAAAAATGTTCCAACTGTGTTTGTGGTGTTACTTAGCAGCTTTTGAAATGTATGTATCCCATGAGATACGTTGCCAGATTAGGGGTAGAAATTTGGTCAGTGTTCATTATTCAAAATGTTGTTTCAAACTGGAAGGCATGCTAATAATTACTGCAGTATCAGATATTATCATGCACAGCTTTGCCCATTACAACAGTATAACTGTATTTTACTTAAATAAATATATTTATTTTCAAGCAGGGCATCTCGGCTAGGTCATTTTATGGGAAAAGAAAGGATGTGGTCAACTGCTGTCACAGAACCAGTCACACACAACACAACAAGACTATAAATACAGACTATAAATAGCTAAAAATAAATAATAACTGGTGGTATGTATGTAGTTAGGGGTGTAACAAATAGTCAATTCACGATACGTTACGAAATACGACATAGGACTCACGATATGAAATAGTCACGGTATAATGTAAAGTGTGTGTGTGTGGGGGGGGGGGGGTACCCAATGAAGATCTGTGTAACAAATTTTTGTTGATGAAAAACAATTTGACTGCAAATGGACTTTATGCACAGTTCCATAAGCCAGCTTGTTTATTTCCTGTCTTACATTATTGGACCCACTGATTAATCCAGGTGTGTCTGACCTCACAACAATGGTCAGACACACCTGGATTAATCAGTGGGCCCAAAAATGTAAGACAGGAAATAAAGGAGCTGGCTTATTTCAGGAAGTAGTGGAACTGTGCATAAAGCCAATTGGACTGCAAAAGTTGGAGAGAGTGTTTTTATTCTTTCTTTGTGAAGCAAAACACTCCTGCACAGATTTATCAATCTCACTAGTTCGTTTTTATTATTTCCTATACATAGAAGTTTTGAAAGCTTTTGACTTGGGGCCTTTATACTTTTGGCTCAAAATGCACAACCCAAAATCATATCTCTTAGCTTATAACAATTATAACAATTCTGTTTTTAACAAGTAGATCCCTACCTTGCTGAGGCTGAAACTACAGCGAAAAAGACATTATCTAAGACACAAACATAAAACACCTGAGTCAGGCAGCCCACAAGACCTGGTCTTTTTGTTTTTCAGTCTTTTCCTAACTATGTGCACAAAACAAGCAAGTATTTTGCCATCTTCTGCCATTCCCATGTGCAAAATGTTAGAATACAATGTTATTATGAGTTAATTTAAGATTAGTGCGAAATACAAACATAAAATTCTGTCTCTCTAAAGGTAAATGCAAAAATATTATTTTTTAATTTCTCCCTTATGCAGACTTAGAAACATACAAAAGTTTGTTGCCTGTCACTTCTTTATGAGACTGCTTTCTAATGAGAGATTGGAAAAAATTAATAAAATCAACTTTAAAAGGTTTATGTGTAATGTAAATGACCAAGGAATATAACAATGTATAACTTATCTTCATCAAAATGAGCATTAATATGTTTATCATTTGGGCTCTTTTTATACCTTAATAGGGCAACGTATCCCGGGAGATACAACTCATAAAATCCAAAATATTTAATATATATATATTTTGAATTTTGAAATATTTTTCTTAGGGCCTAAAGAGATGAGTGATAACATTAAATTATTTTTTGCAACTTATTTTCCACTCCTGCCTGTTTAAGGGTTAAGCACAGGACTGGGCTCATCGCGTTCCTGTTTTGCTGCTGGTGAATGTTAGGTAGCTAAGTGCAGATTTCTAATTGTTTGCTTGGCAGCATGTTTTTTTTTGGTTTTTTAAGTTTCCAGTTATTTTGGATCCATATTGACAGGCATATACTGTATAACTCAATATTGTAACTTTAAATGGTTTGGGTTGTTTTTCAAACACTGTCATTCTCTTATGTAGCCTATGCTTTCCTTACCTTTAACATATTAATGTGATCCTGTGATAATCTCATTTTCTGTATATCATCTGTTGCTTTGTCCCCCCACCCCCCTCCCCACACACACACACACACACACACACACACACACACCACACACACACACACACACACACACACACACACACACACACACACACACACACACACACACACACACACACACACACACACACACACACACACACACACACACACACACACACACACACACACACACCATAGTCTTACAAGTGTAAATTAACAAAGAAATGTTTGGTTTATATTTTGTGTTCTTACCAACAAATTAAAAATAAAAGAGGCGGTCATTCTGTTATTTCATCTATTTAATAGAAGAGCAGTTACATAACAGCCTATGTGGTCTAGTTGAGCTTGAACTAAGGGTCATTTTATATCAACAATATTTAATCCAACAATTCCATTGACATCTAAGGGAAACCTATTATGTAAGGCTTTTATATGCGTTTATACACAAGAAATTTGACCTCTGTGTTTAATCCATCTACGAGTAGTGAGCTCTCTTACTAACAGGTGCAGTGGGCAGCCACAGACAGCAGCACCCATGGAGCAGTTCCTAATAAGTAACACCATGGAGAAAAGGCCTGACATTTGAAAGGCAGCTGTAAATGTTGAATGACTTTCCACACCAGACACAATCGCTGATTAACTGTGACTCTTGTTTTCAGGCACCCCTCCTCATCAGCAGCATCTTATCTTTGCTGGAAAGCAGCTCGAGGATGGACAGACCCTGTAGGACCACAATATCATGAAGGGTAGGTTAACTAATATTACTATATTGTTTATGAGACACAACTGTTGCTACAGCCTTTTAATTTTTTACTGTAATGTATCATGATTATTTAGCTATTTTCCTCCTCCATCAGAGTCCACCCTCCACCTTGTCCTTCGCCTGAGAGGGGGCATCATTGAGCCATCCATGAGACAGCTGGCTCAGAAGTACAACTGTGACAAGATGGTCTGCCACAAGTATGTACACAAAGCTATCAACAACACTTTGTGCACTGAAGTAGTCTTCTGTCCTCTGTCAGTTTGAGGACATTTTATCTTGAACTTTTCTTTTGCATAACAGTGAGTTATGACAGAGCATGCAGTTCATGTTCATGGTAATTGTACTGAAACACAATATTCGTAAATTTAGGTCAGTCTTGTGAATTTCTGTGCTTATTTTAAAGCAGATGTAAGCGATATTTTTGTGTTTAATATAAGTCTTAAATAGTTATATCTTTGAACAGCAATCACTTACATAGAGTGTTTGGACCGAAACACGGGTCTCTCAGTCACTCTGCTCTGCTCTGAGCCGAGGAGAAAACTTTTCTCGTATCCTACAAGTTTTATCCAATGAGGAGAGAGAACGGCATGAAGGGCTGTGTGTCCATCCAAGGGATGCGCCTGAATGTGGTGACGTAGGGACGAGGATCAATAGATCCATGACGAGGGCGGGGGCTGCTAACTCCATCGGCTGACAAGACGTTATGGTGCGTTCAAGGCAACTCGTAACTCGTGTTTTTCCGACCTGTGAAGTCGTACCAGTTCGATCTGGTACGAGTTCACGGGTCGGAAGTTACGAGTGGCCGTTATAGTGACTTTCACAGGTAAAACAGGTCGGAAAAACACGAGTGGGTTGCCTGGAACGCTACAAAGTCGTAAGTCGTGACTTGAAGCTGTAATTTACGGTTTCAAAAGCCTGCCTGGAACGCAGCATTAGCCAAAACGACCGGATCGCTTACTTCTGCTTTAATGATTAAAGAACATGAAAGAGGGGGTTGGAAAACTACTGCTTGAAGAAAATGGCACCATTATAGGTTGGTTGATAGAGTCCAAATAGTTTGAATCTAATAGATCTAATGTAATAAAACTATAATTTGATGCTAGTGTGGTGTATTTATACACAAAGGTAAAAGTTGATGGCATGGCTGACAGTAGTTGCTGTGAACGAGAATATGATGCTGTATAACTTTGATCCAACACTCCTTTCCCACTTATGTCAGGTGCTACGCTCGCTTGCATCCACGCGCCGTCAACTGCCGCAAGAAGAAGTGTGGACACACCAGCAACATCAGGCCCAAGAAGAAGCTGAAGTAGAAAGCTGGAACAGTGATCAAGTGTTGTTGTGAAATCACTTTGACAAACAAGAGTGTCAGCAGTTAGTTTTTTTAACATTATGGCAATTAATATAATGGCAGACGTGACATTCATTAACCTTATGGTCCACACACACACAACAGAGTAAGTGACTGTATTCTTTGCTTTTATTTCCAAACTGTCATGACAACAACTTTAGGTTTGAGACACAGAGCTGGCATGACTTTCCACAATCATCCTTAAAATAGAACAGTAAGGCTTGAAAAAATTAATACAAACACAGCAGTTTAGACCCCATTAAACAATACAGTGGTGGTGATAGAAAGACTCAGTGAAGTAGACACTCTGGTTTTCTTTTTCTTTTTTTCTCCATACGGCACAGCCACACTCTCATGGCCTCGGCTGTACAGCACTGTCCACAGCTAAAGGTAACGTGCTCAAAAAAATGAAGGCAGAAAATGTCACTTAAAGTTCCTTGAATGCATCACACCAATCAGAGCGACATTTACATGTGGAGCTATCATAAATAAGTTGCTGAGTTAGTGCCGTGTGAAGAGATGAAGCACAGGGTGATCATTTAGACTGGGCCGCTCAGTTAAACTTATCTGTAAGACTAAGTGATGGCTTTTATTTCTTATGGTTACTCATTAATTACTGTAGCATTATTGATTCATGTATCATTCCGAAAACACTTATTTATCCTAATTTTAATTGTGTAATATCTACAAACACGGACTTAAGAAGTACTGTAACTTACTTTAGACTTAAGGCTCCCTAAAACGAGCTTAGATGAGGGTGAGTTAATAGACAAGCTGCTGAAAGACCTTATCAACGACTCTGCTCAGAACATTTGATCTTTGGTGTCAATATTCAGATCTACTCTTTAAATTCAAGTTGTGTGTCCATGCTGCCCCCTAATATCAAACACTATTAGCATACTGGTTTTTTTTTTTTAACATGTCATTGTTGTCATACTCCTGTGGCAAAACACGACGTCGTGTCACTCTGTACCCCACTCCACTCTTGTTTTTTTTTACAACATAATAGCTGCTAGATGATGCATGGGTCACTACAAGACCATACACAAATTTTTCTCTGCAGAAATCCAACTTTATTGATTGCTAATGTAACGGATGTGCACTCACTCCACCCATAAAAGACGTGCTAACCAACCCACCATGTGGTCGTCAACCTCTTGGCGAAGAGGTTAGCATCGTCGCCTCCGGTGCGGGAGGTTGTGGGATCGAATCCCACCTAGGGCAGGCCATGAGAAACACAACGCAGAGGGCCAGATATGACATCGGCTACACTAATTCAGTAATAATTAGACCTATGCAAGTTGTTAAGTAGGCAAATCTCTTAAAGGTGATTTTGTCTTGTGCGCTCTTTTGTTTTCTGAGTATAACTTTTCTTTCTCATTTTGTTGTAGAAATGTTTAAATATCACCAGTCAGTTGAAAAAAACAAGGCCTCTTATCATTCATATTGACACTGCATTGCTTTTTTTTTTTTTTTTTAATACAAAAGTCATACTTATGAAAAACTACAAGCACCAGTTCTGGATATTAAATGTCTAGCACTGTTAAGCACTTACCTTAAAGTTGGTTTATTGCATTGAATGTTACCCTTGAAAGCAACATGAAGCGTTACATTAGATTGGACAAGCAATACCATGTAGTATATGCTGCTGCTTATAGGCCAACACCTACAGTATGATGTTGAGTACAGCACAGCCTCTGCTGCAACACAGACATGGAGTACCCTTCCTGCAGCCGAGGTGGTTCTTGTGCTTGAGGGGGACAGGGACCAGCCAGCGCCATCTTGTTTTGTTTACCGCCTGCTGCCATGGCTACAACAAACTCAGCCCTGTCCCCTGATCCAGCTCTCTCATGGATTGTGTGTGTGTGTTTTTTTTCTTCCCCCTTCTTACTTGTCGATAAGCTTGACCAGGCTCTGGCGAAGGTCATTAAGGTCAAAGATCTTGATGTCCAGAATTTCGATTGCCCTCTGGATCTCATTGTCCATGCGATCCCGTTCCTCCAGAGAGTTACTCAGGTTCTGCTCCGTGTTCTGGATTCGCCGCTCCAAGTCTGAATTACGCATCTCCATCTCCTGCAGAGAAAGAGGACAACAGGGAAGTTTTAAAAACAACCCATTATTTAACTACTACTCCACAAATACATACAGAATTTATGAAAGCATACCACAATGCTGCTATAATCAAACTCCTACCCGTAATCTGTGCATAGCCTCATCCCTGTCGTGCTCCATTTCATGGTACTCTGCTTTCTTGCTTTGCAAAATGTGGATCTCCTGGAAAAGAATAAAAAGGCCCATGTGAGTTCAGGGACACCTGTAACGAACATGGTAGTTTTCCTCCTCCAACATCAGCTGATGAGAAAATGGAAAACTGAAGCACCAACCTCATCTTTGGCCTTCAGCAGGGCCTCCAGCTCCTCCAGAGACTGGGTAAGCTCATCCTTCAGCAGATCACTGGGGCCGTGGCCTCCATGGGCCTCCAGATCAGCCACCTTACAACACACACGTAGACGTTTTGTCACTCTCAGATCCACCACAGAATTCACTGGTCTTAAAGGATTTAGGCCTAGATGACGGAGGCTCACCTGGTAGGACTCGTACCACATGAACCTGGTCCTTACCACAGCAGCCTCGGCCCTTTGCTGCATGTCATCCCCTCTATTATCTCCCTAACTTTCCTGCCTATCCCTCAGTGTTGCATTTAGAATAAAAGCAAAATGCCCAAAAATGAGGCGTAGATGACATTAACATAACCTTTTCAGTTATTCCCAGAGTGGCACTCCAGACCCTACAGTGGGATATTTTGCTCAATTTTAATGTAATTTGTGATTTTTTTCCACTTCTATTTTGCTCTTGGGTTTGTTACTTGCCTGCCTGCTTTGATATTTCCTTGATAAATGCTTTTATTTTAAAGGCATTTAATTTTTTGAAAAAGTGCTACATAAATCTACTATTCTATTTCAAATAAATGTAGATGGTATAAAGGCCAAATGGAACCTGCCTCTCTTTTAATTTTTCACTTAGTCAGTGTTAAATTTTATGTAGTCAATTAGTCATTTACAATTTTGGAATCTATAATGGATTTACTAGCACGTTATAAAAACATTGTGCTGTATTGCTGTAATTCTTCGAAGCCTTTAAAAAGAAGTATCAGTGATTTTATAGTCTACACACAAAACAGGAAACACATATTACCTGGACAAGACTAGACATATGACATGTCAATTTTCCACAGGATGTAGTTTTTTTTGTGAGAATTTTCAGCATGACATACATTAAATTTTATCTGGTTTTTCTCCAGTGTCATCTGGGCCCCATGAATCAGAGACAAACAAAAGGACTCCTGTAAAAATGCCCCTCTGTCTGACAGAGAGGGGCTGGATTATTTTAAACCATGTATGGTTTACACTAGAAAGAAGAAGACGAAGAAAAAAAAAAAAGGAGAACCGAGTAGATGCCAGCTCCCTCTGGTGATTTTTCATTTTTTCCTAACTGGGGCATTGAAAGTAGGATATTGCTGTCCTATAAACCCCTCTCCGTCTCACACCACCCCAGAGACGTGAACCATTTTCAGCCACCTGGTCCCCTTCCTCTGATATAGCGAACAAGAACTTGGGCTGAAGGAAACAGGGTCCTCACTCCCATGAATTCATTTGGAGCAAAATGGTTAAAACAGACGATTGCTGGAGCATTCAATAGCAAGGATCGATACTGAAAAGCCAGGCTATAATGGAAAAGGATCAAGGTATTAAAACGTTGAATCGGCGAGGTTTGTAATTGCCAGCCTGAGGTGAGGTCATTCCTTGAGGAATCAGCTACCAGCAAAAGTGAAAATACCTTTTATTGATACATTTTTTTTTTTTGGGGGGGGGGGGGGCATCTGCATCCACTGGAACCTGAAAGGTAATTCAAGTGTAAAACCCCCCTGAGGCTCAGTGAACGTACACCCAACTCCCTTGTGGCCAAATGTGACATTGCTGTGTGCATACAGCAGTGAACCTGTTCAACCAGCAGAGAACACCCTGATTAAAGCTTTGCAGGGGAAATGCCTGCAGCTCGAGTCAGTCAGAGAATGATGAAGTGTGTTTCCCGCCTCACTGCCTCGTTCCTTCTTTCTCTCGATACTTCATAAACCAAGCGGTTTAACTGTGTGAAAGCGACGGACGGGCCAATCAAAAACCTGCACGACCTTTCTCTGCAGAGAACTGTCATTACAGAGTGAGTCCCGTCAGCTTCACTTTGCTCTTGTTTGAGGGAGGATTTTCTTCTGTGATAATCTGAGAGTCTGTTCTCGTCACGAAACCTCACTCCTCCAGCATTGATAATTGGGTGCGACCTTAACCATCAGCTTCAGCCCTGCAGGTGCAATGAACAAGGACTTGGCTGCACATGAAGGCCAAAGGACTTCAGGAGCCACAGGAGGGAACAACTACTTTTCAGTGTTTGACTCAATAATACATGAATTGCTTTTTTGGCCCAATTTAGTTTCTCATTAACAAACTGTGCTTGAACTGATCCTTTTCTTCAGGCTCCTCTGGAACTAGAAACACTGCGCTGAGGCCTATGTTTCTAAAAAGCTTTGATCCATCCATCGAACGTCCCTCAACCCAAACCGCTTCTCCTGCTCTGGGTCCACAGCCTGGAGCCTATCCCAGCATGCACTGGGGGAGGCAGGGTATAGTTTCTTGGGTGTAGGCATACAGAACCTATGAGAACGTTAAAAGTTTGCAATTTACCTTTTGACAATGGAAACATACCTGACTGGGGTCTACTGATGCTGATCAATTTAATATTTATCAACCAAAATTGTTAATGCAATAGTCATTGATTTGTAAATGTGATACTCAGTTACTAACCTTAAAAGGGACAACGAGGAGTTTGTATTTGGTTATAAAAACGTCTCATATTAATGTGGATGAATCTATGCTACCCTCATTTGTTAATGGGTCCATTTTCGATAAATATATCGCTTTGTCTTTATTGTTATTTTGTTATTATTATTAGTGGTCGGCTCGCCCAGCATTTCCTACTTTCTGTTTCGCGGACACTGCCCGGCAGGTCATGGGAATAACGCTGCTGAATCGTTGTTTATGGTCGGAACTACGACGGTATCTGATCGTCTTTGAACCTCCGACTTTCATTCTTGTTTTGAAAAACATTCTTTTCGCTTTCGTCCGTCTTCCGCCGGTCCAAGAATTTCACCGTGCGTGCGGAGGCTCATGCGAAATGTAGTGTGAAAACACTTCGCTTTCCAAAACTCTTAACCATTGAGTTCATCAAACTGACTCCCTAGACTGAGCATCCATGTACCGGTAGTTATTTAAAAAAAGAGCAAAACTAATTCAAGATACAAAACAAGATGTATTCAATTACTTTCAGTTCGATGATTTACTCTCTAGGATTTGTCTTTTAAAGCAGAAGTAAGCGATCCGGTCGTTTTGGCTAATGCTGCGTTCCAGGCAGGCTTTTGAAACCGTAAATTACAGCTTCAAGTCACAACTTACGACTTTGTAGCGTTCCAGGCAACCCACTCGTGTTTTTCCGACCTGTTTTACCTGTGAAAGTCACTACAACGGCCACTCGTAACTTCCGACCCGTGAACTCGTACCAGATCGAACTGGTACCACTTCACAGGTCTGAAAAACACGAGTTACGGGTTGCCTTGAACGCACCATAACGTCTTGTCAGCCGATGGAGTTAGCAGCCCCCACCCTCGTCATGGATCTATTGGTCCTCGTCCCTATGTCACCACATTCAGGCGCATCCCTTGGCTGCACACACACAGCCCTTCATGCCGTTCTCTCTCCTCATTGGATAAAACTTGTAGGATACGAGAAAAGTTTTCTCCTCGGCTCAGAGCAGAGCAGAGTGACTGAGAGACCCGTGTTTCGGTCCAAACACTCTATGTAAGTGATTGCTGTCGGAAGATAGAACTATTTAAGACTTATATTAACACAAAAATATTGCTTACTTCTGCTTTAAATAAACACAGGGATATTAGTCTATATAGTGTTTAGGAGACGGCTGATATGAAGTTCTGGTGGTGATTTTTCCATTTCAGTAAATATTTTGGATAAAAGGCTAATTCAGTGACCTGGGTGAACATACAGTACTTAGACAGAACATCCTGAATGTGCCCTCGGTGCCTAAGTGCCAGGCTGAATAAGGTAAAGGCCCACCTGATCTCGCAGCCTCTCCGTCTCCTCCTGATAGGCCACCAGCTGTTTCTTCCACTGTTCCACATTAGCATTAGCCTCGTGCAAAGCTGCCACCAGCTTGGAGTTGCTGTCCTGCAGGGTGAAGAGCTCAGCTTCCAGGTTCATCTCACAAATAGACCTGAAAACACAAACAACAAACTGTAAACCAGTGGTACATACGACTGCATTATAAATAAAACACTGTGAACATTAGTCATATGATAACATGACTTATGTGGTACATTACCATTATACATGACATGAAGCAACATGGACGAGGAGTCATGAAAGTGTTGAGTGTGAATCTGAACATTTTCTACAGTAATAGGGTAGAAATAGGGTAGAATAGGGTAGAAAGCTACCGTTTTCACTTTTGATTTTATGGAAATAGAGAGAGACATAGGGAGGCTGGGGAAATAGAGAGAGATGACATGCAGCCAAGGGCCATGGGTTGGCCACTGTGGTTAGGACTGGGTGTAAGTGCTATGCAGTGTGTCCTGTAGACCAAGAACCTGAAGCCAGGACATTTTCAGCTGCTACAGTCTGACAGACATGTTAACACACCATACACTAACACATCCCCCGTCCTATTCATGCTTTTTAGAGAAGTGTTCTTTTTGACAGTTGTATTTTATTTTGTACATTTAACAAGTTTGTTTCTATGTTTATTCCTCTCTCATAAGTCTGATTTAAAGATGTGCAGTCTGTGGCTCTGACTTATCTATGAAATAATCTCTTACATGCTAGAAATTATCGCAAATTCATCATAGAACAATGCAAAAACATGCAACCCTCATCTTGAAGTTGAAATACATGGAAACACTCAACAACTCAAAGCCTCTAGTTTTCTAACTAGGCTCTTAGTAGGGTCTGAAAAAGTCAAATAGATAGAGCTCTGTTAGCTGATGTCACAATGTGATAAATAATTTTCCAGGACAACTTATGCTTTTCCAGGATATTTGACTTTTTTCCTAATTTTTCATGTGTTTTCCAGGTTTTCCAGGATGGGAACCCTGTGAACCAACATGTTTCAACATGTTTTATGAACACCCATCTCCATTTAATTACAAACAATAATAGACTTTGGATAAAGTCCATTAGGTGGAGTCCTAAGTGACTGTAACACACCTAGTTAACCAGGTTTTCATTCCAGATGGCACAGATTGATTTCACCGATTACAGTTTCTTCACTTGGAATGAAAACGTCATCTTATAAACATCTTGTCTATATCCATGGCATGTAGGGCCCTCCGAGTTTACTGTTAAACACGTAGGAAACACAGCACATACTATGGCTTGTTGCATAAGAGCAAAAGTTTCCTGCTGCCAAAACTTAACGACACGATGAAACACTGCAGGCCTGTTTAACACAAGCACCAGGCCACTGGAGCAGCTTTGGAGGCTGCTCAGACAAGAGCAGCCCAGGGGGAGGCTCTACTTACCGGTTCTGTTACAGAGCAAAGTTAGGCTCATTAAAATACCCAAACAAGACCAAACAGAGTAACCCTGCAAGGCTGACTATTAAAGGTGATCTTTATCAGAGGACACAACACTAATTTTGAGTGCTGACATGTCTTTAAAGGGATACTTCACCCAAAATCGATAATTCGCCAATTTTCTACTCACCGTCATGGCTAAGGAAGGGTTTGGAGAACTTTTGGAGGCAACAAAAACACTTTTGGAGTTCCGGGGGGGTCCGGCTGGCAACGGATTTTCATATAATGGCGGCGGATAGTGCTTTTGAATCGTCCAAAACACACACTATGAAACATCCAACAAGTGTCCTGAAGCCACGACATGAAAAAGTTGTTTGGAAAAAATGTATTTTATCTCTGTTTTTAGCCTTGTTGTAGTAGTAGCTCCCAGTGGCTCTGTTGATGTTTGTGCACATGTGCGAGATTTGCCGGGAGACGTTTTTCCATGTTTACATCATACATCCAATGGTTTACAACGACGAACGAACATCTCGCAGCAAATCTCACGCATGCGCACAAACATCAATAGAGCCACAAGGCTAAAAACAGAGATCACGTTTTTTTTTATGTCGCGGCTTCAGGACACTTGGGTCAGTATGGAGGTATTTGGAGGAGGATGTTACATAGTGTGTGTTTTGGACGATTCAAAAGTGAACTCTATCCGCCGCCATTATATGAAAATCCGTTACCAGCCCGACCCTCCCTGGAACTCCAAAAGCGTTTTGATGACTCTGAAAGGTCTCCAAACCCTTCCTTGGCATGACGGTGAATAGAAAATTGGTGAATTATCGATTTTGGATGAAGTATCCCTTTAACTAAGCTGATCACTAAATCTAAGATATTTGTGCTTTATAGCAGCATCTACTGTACACGTTTCCTAAAACTGCATGAGACATACGTAAGAGATCTACAGATCAATGTTGATTTCAATCATTTGTAGTAAAGACCAGCCACTCTCCATCTCTGATCCTTTGCCTCTACATCTCCAAAGCTTGAGGTGGTCACATGGCAACAGTTTACCATGGTAACCATTCAGAGGCAGCTTTCTGTTGTAATAACTGAACTGTAGGATGGAAAAAGCATTGTGTGTGTGGCTCAAAGGACTGAGTGAATGGATGTTTATTACTAGCCTCAGTTGATGCTATGTCTGAGTCATTTCTTCATGTCCTCTGCAACTTAAACAAACGGAGCCATCAGCCACACCGCTGCGGAGGTGGGAGTCAAAGGTAACGCATTACCTGCTCCAATGTGATCAGTTGTATTGATCACATGAAATGTGCAACAACCTCAAAAATGTGTTCCTCTGTGTCAATAGTGTATATTTTTCAAATAGTGTGAATATTGGCACCATCATAAGGGGATTAACTAATAATTAAAAATAAATAAATAAATCACATAATGTGGTAGATGTGCAAAAAGTCTTCAATTATTTCTCTGACTCAAGAGCGATTTACAGTATATCATCTGAACAATGGGATTCAGAGTTTATAAATGTCAACACCATGACATTTAAGCTTCATTTTGAAAAGTCACGTGTGCCATCAGCCTTCTCGTCTTGCTCACACGAAAAAATGTATTTTCCAGAATATTGGCCTATACTCTTTTTAAGATACTACACTCTGATAAACTAATAGTGATATATCACACATTAAACCACAGCTTCATCTGACACAGACCGTTCCCTGGAGCTCTCAGCGACATCAGGAGTTTGCTCAGATGTCAGAGATGGTTATCACCTCAGGTCAGGTGACAGCAACTCAACCATCTCCATGACAACTCCAAGGTAGCAACTCCATCCACTGATGAAAGCCATGAGGTGAATGTTCATGAGCAATGGATGAAGCAATAACAGTTTACATATGAAAGGTTGAACCTCTTGTTTCTAATCAAGAAATTGGACTCACATCAGAAGAAGTTTGTCGTCTCTTTGGTTTCTATTCTCTGTGTGTGTGTGAGTGTGTGTGTGTGTGTGTGTGTGTGTGTGTGTGTGTGTGTGTGTGTGTGTGTGTGTGTAACTCAGTTACCCTTCAGAGAGCATCTTTTTAATACGCTCCTTCTCAGAAGACAGGGTGATGTCCGCGCTTTGACTGCGGAACAGCTTGTCCTCCGGTCCATTCACACACATCACAGGTGGAGACTGGAGTTCATCCGAGAGGTCCTGAGAAACACATCAGTAAATGTACTCTCCCAATAAGGCACACGCACACGCACACACACACACGCACACACACACACACAAAAAGAAAAAAATACTTTTCTTGTGTATTTGCACACTGATTGTATTTTTTGTGCTTAAAATCACTTCCAGAGACTCTTTCTAAAAACAATAATGAAAGACTCACCTGTGAGAACTAGAGGGTAAATCCATCAGGTAGAAAAACAGACAAAGAAACAGTTTAGCACAAAGCACACACACCGTACGTAATGACAGAGAATACCACAGTCGGAGTCACACTGCACTTGGCTGTATGACCAGTTATGCGACACACTGCCACTTAGCAGGAATCAAGTACAATTAATTGACGTAGCTGGCAATTTTCTGGAGCTTTGGCTTCTCCAATGTGTTCATTAAATCGATAAAGATGCGGAGTGAGGGACATCACTTGGAATGTGTTCAGCTGTAGAATTAAAAGGAAACGGGCATGTTCCTCATGACCAAGCAGATGTGACTGATGGGTAATTATTCTCTATTGATCAAAAGAGCCCTGGGCTGATTACATTTTCATCATTACAGTGTTTGAGATGGAGGCTCAGTGGCAGTGGGTGTAGAAAATGCGGCTGAGGTGCTCTGCTGAGCAGCACGGGATAATTTTACCACCGTCCTAGTTTTGCTCACTTTCTCTTCCCTCCGAGACAAGTGACCCAGCTCATCTTTCTTTTGCTTTTCTTTTCTTTTCCCTCCGTCCCACCTTTGATTCAATCACAGCGGCCCCGTCTAACAGCTGAACTGCAGCGAAGTAACACAGGTACGTTCATCTGACCTTGACCTGCGCTCACAATGCAAAAAATAAAAAGCACGGCTGGATGTTTAGACTCTCCGCCTGACACCTGCAGTGTCGTGCTCTACTTTCATGTTTATGTTTGTTTGCTGAAAGAGCAGAGCTCACCTGAGGAGCAGCGATGCTCAGCGCCGTGTTGGCCAGTTCTTTATCCTGCGACTTTTCTCGAGCCAGACGAGCTGCATCTTTCACCTCCTTAAATTTTTCGGAGAACTTCACAAAAACAAAACAAAACAGGGGAACAAGTGATAAACTGTTTTACAACTTTGACTGTAGGGCTGAGTGAAAAAGTTTCAGCGCCTTAAAGGGATAGTAGCATTTTTTTTAAAGTGGGGTTGTATGATCTACAAATAGCCCCTAAGTGCTTTAATTGCAGTAGAAGACTCTCTGCACTCCTCCCGTTAGCAACACCAGCCCATAGCCCTGCCCAGAGATTTACAACATACAGTGTTGTGAATGGACCCAAAGAAACGGCCTATTTTCGCGGCCTAAAAGAGGTTTTACCTGAAAAAAAAATACACAGTTCCATTGTTCACTATAATATAATTTTTTCCAGCCCTTCAAAGTGCAGGAAAAACGCAGTTTTTATTTGGACCTAACCAACTGCTGATCGGCGGGCGCTAACCCTGGGCCGGAGGGATATGTGAGTTGGTTAGGTCCAAATAAAAACTGCATTTTTCCTGCACTTTGAGGGGGCTTGAAAAAATTATATTATAGCGAACAATGGAACTGTGTATTTTTTTTTCACATAAAACCTCTTTTAGGCCGCGAAAATAGGTCGTTTCTTTGGGTCCATTCACAACAATGTATGTTGTAAATCTCTGGGCAGGGCTATGGGCTGGCGTTGCTAACGGGAGGAGTGCAGAGAGTCTGCTACTGAAATTAAAGTACTTAAGGGCTATTTGTAGATCATACAACCCCACTTTAAAAAAAAATGCTACTATCCCTTTAACTTCTGCTGACTTCGTCATCTTATTATTTACCTGATGCAGCTGTTGCTCTGTGGCAAAACCCAGACCGTAGACAGTGTTGGCCCTGCTGTCTGCCCACTGACCAAACTTCTGGGACGTCTTGGTGAATGTCATACTGGGTGTAACGGTGCAGTTGATAATTGCCTGCAGATACAGAGACCAATCAATCAATTAATCAATCAATCAATCAGACTTTATTTATAGAGCACTTTTGTGCTTTACACCATAAAAGCAGGCAAAACAAAGCAAAAATAAAACAGAATGGATCATCCCATTAGATGAGGGTCCACAGAGCAGAGAATTCTGGGAGTTCAGCAGCAGAAACAAAGTTATCATGGGAGTGAGAGGCTCAGTGAAAAGTGACAGTTATGTGTCTTTTTTTTCTTCTTTTTTGTTAAAAGCTGTGTAGTCAGGAGAGGGTCTCTTTTATTCTTTAATTATCTTATAGGTGCAAAGGTTATGACTAAATAGAAAATATTCTTGTTTCTGACAGACATGTTTCTATTTTACACCTGATTTTAGTTCCGGTTAAAATCCTATCTTTAGATCATCGTTTTACAGCATAATTTTACCCCATCAATACAGAGATAACTTTATGTTTCACCTGCTGGAAAACTGAGGAACACAAGAAAACATCTGAAGTTCCTGTGACATTTATGCAGCATTAATTCTCCACTGGTATCACTTGCTATCAGCTCGTTCTCCTCTGAGACATGTTTGCTCTTTTTAAAAGCGACTGTTTCGAACATGATCGCAAAACCAGAGCTCCGCCAACATCACCACCTCTTATTGTTCAAAGTGAAGGCAGAGGCAAATTTCAATTATATTTCTGCCACAGAGATTGGCAGCGGTAAAGTTACACAAACACGGTAAATCCACCAGGTTCATCACCTCATTCTCAGGGAGGTGACTGAAGCCACCTCGTTCCCCCTGAGCACACAAGGAAAAAAAACATTAGAACAGACCTATTTATAAACCTTTTTGCGTCATCTCCAGCGTTACAATAACGGGACTGAGTTAAAATCCTGGCCTTATGGGGCACAGGCAGCTTGGGAGGAAGCTTTTTCCTCCTTTTTCTCGTCCGACCAATGATTACATGAACCCTGCAGTCGGCGTTTCTACGGTTTGACATAACATGTTGGACGGTGGCGACAGCAGTGAAGATTATTCTGGAGGCAGACACCAGTCCTGGCAGGATTGGGCTGCTGAACAACCAACTGCCACCCCGCACTGCCTTCTGGGAGGCAGAAATGTGGGTCAGACCAGAGGTGCTAAGAAGAGATCAGATAGACCGCACCACCGCCACCCCCCTTCACTCCAGTGCTTGATGTGGCCTCTTCCTCGTAATCTAAATCCACAGGCCTGCCACAAAGATGCTTGGGCTGCTGATTTGTTTTCATTTTGGTTTTGTTTGTTGCACATTTCTTAGCCTCATAGAGTAAAGTCACGGTGAAGCTGCTGTTTTTCTGGCTTTGTTACAAACACTGAAAAAGCCAAGGCCACCAGCTTCAATGGGAATCAATCAGAGTAACACTATTTCAAGAAAACTACAAAAAATATATACATCATTTTACATTATGCCTGGTAACCAAACTGTGGAACTATATGTCTTGTTAATTTAAAAACTTTGGCCACTTTCCTCTGTCTCACCTTGGTCCCGCCCACGCTGATGATGCGGTAGACATTACGGTTGGAGTCGTAGAAGAAGGACACGGTGACAGCATGCTTGCTGGCAGGGATCCAGTTCCTCTTGGTGGCAGGATCGATCTGGAAAACATGGGCCCGCGCACTGAAGATCGGCTGCTCCCTGGAGGAGGAAACACAGGGATGACGATGATGATGGGATGTGGTGTCAAAGTTCAATTACCTCCACAGACATCAGGCCCGTCAACCACGGTTTAGGAGTAACTGAATGTAAAGTGGTTGAGAAGGAAGTTTTAAAATCGTCAAAACAAAACAAAAATCTTGGACAAAATTTTTTTTTTCATGAGCTGAGCACTTGGCCATTAAAAATATCTTCCATTAAACCCATACAATCCTGCTCTTTTTTTTTTTTTTGCTCAAAATGGAAATCCTTGGTTATTTTCATCATGAGACATCTCTGTCAGTCTCTCTGCCATCCGGGGACAGATGCTGGAATCATCCTTTGGCTCGCTCCTCCACTTTTTCCTGCGTCATTCACCAGTCGCCATACAGGGCTGTGACTTAACTGGCAAATGATGTTGACTAAAACGCTCTGAACCGTCTCCAGAGTGGTTCACCCTCCACCCTCTGCTCTGCTCCTGGCAGTGTTTGCAGAGATGTATCCTGGATACGAGGTAAATACATCAAAGCAACAAAGTCACTGGTGCTGGGAGGAGGTTCTTCAGCCGCCGTCATGTGGTATGAAGGGCAAGACTGTTAAAGGTCTCTCTCTCTTCTCCTCTTCAGCTGGGGTCAGTCAAGTCAGAACATTTACAGCACTGGAAATTCCCACACTTTTTATATAAAATAAAGCAGCAGAGTACATGTGACCTAATAGCGCTTAAAAGTTAGGTCAGTTTAAGTATTCAATCGAATTTTACTGCTCAAACTATAAACTCATTATGGTGCTTGATGAAAAGTCAAGTTGTTCCTGTTTACTTGAACATCAATGTGTTTATGACATTTCACAATTCATCACAGAGTTTTCACTCAAAACAGCAAACATGAAACTTGTGACATCCATCCAGGGCCGTTGCTAGGAATTCTGGGCCCCTTGAAAGAATACTAAAGTGGGCCCCCAACTTTTCCACTTTTTTTTTTCTTAGGCTACGTATTATCATTTTTTATTTAGCCTACTTTGTCTATGGATATTCTCATTCATCCAGGTCGTGTTTTTTTTTCTGGGCAAATTGAATCGTAGGCAACTGGACTTGTATTTGTCCGGGAAGACGTTTCGCCTCTTATCCAAGGGGCTTCATCAGTTTGTACGCAATGCAACGCAATGCAACGCAACGCAAAAAAAAAAAAAATCAGTCATAAAAGATTAGACTACTGGGCGCTGGGCCCCTAGAATTATCATCACCTTTCTCCCCTATACAACGGCCCTGCATCCATCCATTCATCTATTGTCTAATACCGCTTACCCATGCAGGGTCACAGGGGGCTGGAGACAATCCCAGCTGACATAAGGCGAGGGTGGGGCACACCCTGGACAGGTTACCAGTCTATCACAAGGCAGATTTATTTAACAGCCTCACAAACTCCCACCCACGGGGAAATTTTAGAGTCATCGGTCAACCTAATGTGCACATCTGTGGCCTGTGGGAGGAGGATGGAGAACCCATAGAGAGACACAGGGAGAACTTCGAAAGCGCCCAGGTCCAGTGGTAACAGTACTATGCTAACCACTGTAGCATTGAGCCGTCTGTCCCTAGATGAAAAGTCAGGAGATTACACAGGTTTACCTTCCAGACTGACACCATGGATAACTGGACCAATTGTCATGGCAACCCATTCAACATCACTGTCCCTATAGCCACACCTCTAGCACAATGAATGACGGCTTCTACATACAACAACTCAAATAAAAAAAAACACCTCATTCCATCAAGCTGCTCATGAAGGCCACGTCATGTTCAGTATTTTTGACATATGCAAGTAGGCTACTAATTGTTCCGTTTGTTCCAACTGTTTTTTTCCTCTCTTTTTCAGGAAAATATATGATTAAACATTTGACAACAGAAAAAAAAAACATCAAAACAGAGAAGCTGGCAGACAGGACTCAGTATTGCACTGTAGATCCGACTGTATGGCAAACAACGAACTGAGTTGTTCACTGTGCAGGCTGTCTTTCTGAAGCGTCTTCAGATTGAGGCAGATTATTAACTCAATCCTGATGGGCATCAACACACAGATAACACAAACATTGATTAGACTCTTAAGGATCGTAATATCAGGGCATGGTGCCGCTGCTCTTCACTCATATCTTTCCTGCTCGTCTCCATCTCATCTAAATGTTGCACAAAAAGCCTAATTAAAATATGAAATTGTAAAAAACCAGGACACTTGGTCTTCTATGCTGTATTGTAAATTGCTGTTGCTGTTCCCAGTAGAACTGTGTGATTTTGGCCAGTCACTGCACATTTATATCTGACCCCATTAGTGACACACAAATCTAGTATTGGTCTCTGTTAGTCTTCTCGCCGTAGGAGATCATGACAAAAAAGAAACCGCTAACGTTATGTGGATGAGTGTGCTCAGTGTTTTGTGGACTGCCTGTGGAGATGTTGATACGAACAGTGGCATTTCGACGGCTCTCCAGTCTGATAATAACCTGCGCTATAAGTCCTCTCATCTCGCAGTAATCCCCCCTGTTGTCAGTGGATCTGCTGCTTAGTTTCCACAAACCCTGACACACTGCTCTGAGGTCTGACTGTATGAGATACTAAGATGAAGCTGGGAGTGATGTGTGCTCTTTCTAGTGATGAACTGTCATCGTGGAAGAATTCGATGTAATTGTTCTGATTGTAAGTAGCTGCTTACTGCCCCCCTGTCCTCATCTTTCAGACTCCATACCCCCAGCTTATCAGGTAGATTTTTTGCCAGATATTTGACATCTCAAGTTGATCTCAGGATACACTAACAAATATTTGTAAAGAATGAGTACTGTTCATATGCAAACTAAACTTAACTGACCATGCATAAAATTGGTGGTATGTCCCTTAAACTGCAGAAAAAAAGCACCTCTATGAACTCATCCTACCCCAAAGTCCTCCATTGCTCAGCTCTTAAAAGGAGTATGCAACACAACCAGTGATATATTCATAGATTCATGTTTTACTCCAAACTTGAATCTTTCTTGTCAAAGCATGGCACCTACATTTACCCACAATGCAACTTCACTGCAAACAGTTACTGTAGGTCAGAGAGTCTGGTATTTTATGCTAGTAGAGGATAATGTAGCTTGATGCCACTAGCGCCACACACAGTGATGAGGAGCAGAAGTGAAAGGCATCTGATGGGTTTACAAAACGAAACTGTATCAAACTAATAGTCTTACAAAAGTCTGACGCTGACTCAAGTCACTTAAGGCACTTGAAGACTTGATGCAGCTAAAAAAGCAAGCACAAAAGGCTTAAAAAGGCAAGCACCAGCAGATGCACTTAAGTTATGTAATAAATGAGTGTTTCAAGAGAAAACACACTAGAAATCCCTGAGAATATAACATATAATCATGTACGCCTGTATTTTAATATTAATATATATATTTTAGGATTATCAAAGTCAAAAATATCTCAGAAAAAAAGGAGAAAAGTCAAGCAATTTCCCTAAAGGGCTAAATTTGAAATAATTTCTTACAAAATAACAAATCTTCATATTGAGCATCGGCATTAGATTCATATTCTGAATGAATAGTTTGAGCTCTGTTTATAATGGAGGTTGTATACTTTTATTTAGCACTATGTCACTGAGGCCAGGCCAACACTCACATGTTTGTTACAGCCCATGAGGAGCAGTGGAAAGGTCCCACACTCAATTATAAAGTTGTCCTGTTACCATCATGCACTGACCTTGCCTGAGGTTTGGTGCCTGTTCTCTCCTGCTGAATATCTGGCATCTCATGGCGTCCACCTGAGAAACATGCACTACTTCACCTACCCCTGAACACAGGAATCAAACCTGCAACACACCTACTGGAGGTACAAAACATAGCATGTGCTCGTGTTTTTTTGCAGTCAATCGCTTCTTCGGGAACTTCAGCGGCTCGACCTTCATCCTCAGCAGATGGATGTGGCCTACAGGGCTTAATGGGGGTGCCTAAGTATAACAAAGCCTCATAGTGATTGGACAGAGGTCGGGGGGCTGCACTTCAGGATGAAAGACCCCACTAATGCCTACAACAATCCACAATATCCTCAATCTGCTTTACTGAGTTTCTCCTGTCACCCTCTGATCTGATCTAAATCTTTTATACGCAGCTGTTCAACATTAGAGGGACAGATTTCCAAATGAATAAAAGCAAAGCTCAGTTATTTCTCTCAGTCTGTACCACACCTCCAGTCCCTGCTCGCGCTGGAAGAAAAGAAGTGGCTGCTTGCAACTGTGTAGTCTCTAAATAATCCACCTAACAGACAGCAGCGCCACAATATCTGATTTCAGTGAGCAGCCAACACAACTGGCTGTGGCAGTTCACAGCTGTCCTACTACAGATTAATACCCCCATGCCATAAGTGCCTCAAAACCAAATGATGACAACAAACTTGACTATAGTGCTACTAGGCACAGTTCCCAAATCAGCAGAAAGAAATGAACAGCTTTTTTATTATTTATAACTCCAATAAAAGCTTCATTAACACAGTGATTACTATGAATTATGGTTCAAATAAGATGAAGACCCACAGATTTGATGATAGATCAGATTCATCAAGTCTGAAATGAACCTGCTGAATCTGTGTTAATACAAGGGTGAAAAAAGAAACCAGAGCACTGCTCCAGATGTGCTGCAGCATTAAAAAAAAAAACCCATCAGCGCACGGATGCTGCTGTGTAACACAAGTTCCCTTGCTCTGTGCTGCCTGCAACTTCACTAAAAATGGAACTTTATTTATGTGTGGTTGGCATCCCAAGGTCACAAGTAGCTACAGGAAATAAGAGGTTTTGTTTGCTCAATAATAAATAAATAAAACAACAAAGCAAAACTGCAGAGGCAACATGTCCTTACCTTTCTCTGTGGTGAGGAAACATCTTATAAGGTGACTGAGACTTCTTTTCTGGAGAAACGAGACAGTTGAAGCATTAACCAAACAACTCTTTAGGACAAATTAAAGCATTTTATACATTCCATTGAAAGAGTTTGTTCCACAAACAAACTCAGGACCAGCCAACTCTGAATTTTCTCATTAAGACTAATTGAATGTAACCCAGCAACACTTACCCCATTTCCATGTAAACCCTTATCGAGTCTTGTTCTCGGGCAGTAGTAATTGCTCCCTCTCCCTCTCTCTGCCTGTCCCGGTCCCTCTCCTCTCCTCTTTCTCTCCCTCTGAACCACCAGATGCTGAGACTCCTGCTGTATTCTCCAGGGGGGGCAGGTTTTTTACTGCAAGGCGCCAAACACAGCCTGCTGCAACCTGCAAAGTGTCAGCACCGTCCTGTCCTGGTCAACCAGTGGTGGTGGTGGTGGGGGGAGGTCTTGCCGACCGACCGACCAACCTCTGCGGAGAGCTGGGGTACAGGGGTACAGGGGTAGTAGTCACAGCCCGGACGCTCCGGAGCGGCGGCGGCGGCGGCGGAGCTCGACGACTGAAGTGACCGCGGTCCCGTCTGTGTCCATTGTCAGAGCCGAGGAAGCAGCGGCCGCTCTCTGCCTTCTCCTTCTTCCCCTCCCGTCCTCTCTCTCGGCTCGTCTCGGTGGTCACGGCTCTCTGCCCACACCCCCCTCCTCCTCTACAGATTTCAGCCCTTCATCCAGCTCGCATTCAACAGTGGGACAGACTAGAGCCGACGGTAGAGTACCACCTGCTGGCTCCGCGGGCTTCGAGCACCGGCTTACAGCTGGGCAAAGCTACTGAAGCAGCGAAACTGTGTCAACCTGCGTGCAGCCAATGAACCTGCATGTGTGCATACTGCAACCTGGATCTTATAGGTCTGCGTGGAGACCTTAATGAAACACCGTCCTGGAGGAAAAGTCACGACCTGAAAATAAAATAAAAGACCTACTCAGAGACACACTACAGCACATCCAGGCCCTATAAGACAACATACCTACATGTAGGCTATACACCATCAATTTAGGTGTAGCTGCATGTGGTTCTGTCCTGCGATCGTGACGTGGGAGAGGAAAAAGAGAAGTAACAACAGTGAAATCAAGCTTAAGGAGAAAAAAAGAAGCAAACTTTAATGTCCCAAGATCACCAGGAGGATTTTTTGTGAGCATTATTTTTCAAAACTACCAACATCAATTAGTGGGAAGAAAAACAAAATGGTGCAGCCATGTGGCCAACATTTTCAGTTCAGTTTTAAAACAGCAATAAGCCAAATAAAGATCAACATAGAAAAAAAAAAAATTATAAGAGAAAAACATCCAAATCAAAAAAAATTACCCTCCCGTCATAGGACATGCAAAAAGTAGGTCTTTGTAAAGAATGAGGTGGTCAGGTTCAGGTGTTGTGTTTTCCAGTTAGATCTAAATATGTCAATGATGTTGTGCATCTAACTAATACCGGTAGTTACTTATCCAGTTAGTGTCACAGAAATACAGAGTGCAAACAGGTTACCGACTTCTCTACACACACAATTCCTACATAAAGGAGATATAAATATGAGTCTGGTGCCCTGCACAGGATGGGGGTGCCTCACATCCACATCTGGAGTTGGACACAAACTGTCATCAGTTTGATGTCGATTAACAACATTAAAAAACACTTGGTACCAACTTGTGGACACAAGTTAAACCTTTGTGGTTGGTTTTGTCTCCATGGCTCTGAGAGCTTTTTTTTTTTTACCAGGTCCTTTCTGCAACTGAGACTAACTTCTTGATGGAGATGGGGGCATGAGGGCATTTTAACTATTTGAAACCGATTTTTAGGGCCATGCATTTCAATGATGTGAAATCCAGTGGCTTTGATCACAAGGAAACCTACAGTACAGTAGGGTTAGTACAATGTGCAAGTACACTGGAAACAGATTAACAGAGGATTCAAGTGTAAAACCACACAAGTGTCAGTCTAAACTAAACGATGTGGGATGAACTTACAAAACATGCAGAATATTGAAACTCGGACACAAAGTTCACATAATAGAATAAACCAACTACTCCGTCCTTCACATGATGCAATACTATTTGTGAGAAATGTACTACTCTAAAAGCCCAACACTTTAGAACAACAACAACAACAAAAAACTAGAGCAAGAAAACATGAGGCATTTTAGGACTCAGGTTCTACCTTACAGTACATTAACATTACTCTTGAGTTATGTCTTAATAAATTAAAGATGTCCTTGTATCAGTTTTCAGTTTTCATAGTTCATGTACAACAACATATAACCTCTAAATTATAATCAGTAGACTTGCCAAAATAAAACTCAACATATCTTTCACCACAGTCCAACGTGGTGAAATCTACGGTCAGGTTTCTCTTCGACACCTCTGCTCTCAGACGGGGCCTCAGAAGTTTTCATCATCCTCTGTAGTGAGTAGTGTTCAGGTACTCTTTGAGTTCATTATTTCTCTTGCTTCACTTCACTGCACTTATCGGTTACATTGTACATAGATGATCTAACTGTTTGCATGTTTTCTTGATACATGACTTTAGGGCAAGGGTCTTTGGGGAGTACTGCCCTCTAGATTTGGCTTATTTGATGCTTTTAGGTACCATGCATACGGTCAAGATGATACCTATCTGCTAGCTTTAGTGGCTTCGGGGGCCAGCAGAACTGAATGAAAACTTCATTCGTTTATAAGCTGGTTATGGTGCTTTCACTTTCACTCTTTTGCACGCCTAAAGAGATTACACTTAGAAGAGCAAAAACAAAATTGTCTCCTTCTATTCGGATCTTTGGAGCCGTCGTCCTCAGATCTGGAGACAAAGATGTTTTTCTTTTACGTTTATGTTTTTAAAGAGCTAATTCCACCACTTGTTCTTTGCGGACCACCTTGAGAAAGACCTGCCTTGAAAGACGGCCCACTACACTAGCATACGTCACTGAAAACCTCAATTAAAACAGCCTTTATTTAGAAAACTTTCCAACTCAAAGCTGAGAAAGAAAAGCGAATGATCTGTGGCTGTGTAATCCTCGAATATTATCTCAACTCTGTGAGGCACAACACCACAAGCACTTTTGAGTTCACGCGAACAGCCAGTGTTCTTACACTCCTCTCTCCTGGATGCTTAGATGTGATCAAATGCAGAGCCTTGATTCAAGCTTTGAGTTTAAAAAAGTTGCCATGTCAACTGCTTCAAGAGTTGTGTCCCCTTTTGTTTTCTCTCTTTCTCTCTCTCTCTCCAAGTCACAGAGGACGTCCTGTTGAGTTAGCTTGGAGGACTTCTGTGTGAGACACCTCTTCTTCTCCATCTTTCTCAGCTTTTGGAGCAAGATTCTCAACCATACCGCCTGGAGATCCCGCAGGGTTTAGGGGTGCACGGGGGACAAGATGACACGGTCTCCCCCCTCTCCCTGCTCCAGAATCAGTTGGACCTTCCACCCGCCTCGACCTGTCCAAGGTCTCGCCTCTCCAACTGCGCTGCTCCTCCGCCGCCGTCGCCGTCGCCGCCAGCTTTCTCCTTCGCCATGTCTTCGCATGTGAGCAGCGGTGCCTTCTCTCCTCCCGCTCTCTTCTCTTGCTCTCTTCCTGTCCAGCTCTACTCCCACTTTTGCTCTCACTCTTGTGATTGGTTGGTTTCTCACGGTCTCTCTCCTGTTACTTTCACACAGTGGTGCTTCGGTTGTAGCAGTGGAAAACGGGTATCCATGTTTGTTCTTTTTTGTTATTACCCAGATTAAAATACCGATGAACTAAGCTTCACACAGGCCTAGCTCCTTTTCAGCAACCTGTAAGAATAAAGAATACAAATGCATGAATATATGTTAGATTTCAGGAATAATACAATTAAAGCAATAATGAGATCATTCAGGAAAATAAGATAATTAAAGCAGAAGTAAGTGATATATTTGTGTTAATATAAGTCTTAAATAGTTATATCTTCCGACAGCAATCACTTACATAGAGTGTTTGGACCGAAACACGGGTCTCTCAGTCCCTCTGCTCTGCTCTGAGCCGAAGAGAAAACATTTATCGTATCCTACAGTTTTTATCCAATGAGGAGAGAGAACGGCATGCAGGGCTGTGTGTGCAGCCAAGGAACGCCGTGAATGTGGCGACGTAGGGACAAGGACTGTTATGGTGCGTTCAAGGAAACTCGTATTTTTCCGACCGTGAAGTGGTACCAGTTCGATCTGGTACGAGTTCACCGGTCGGAAGTTACGAGTGGCCGTTATAGTGACTTTCACCGGTAAAACAGGTCGGAAAAACAGGAGTGGGTTGCCTGAAACGCTACAAAGTCGTAAGTTGTGACTTGAAGCTGTAATTTACGATTTCAAAAGCCTGCCTGGAACGCAGCATTAGCGAAAACGACCGGACCACTTACTTCTGCTTTAACTCAGTTGAGAATTAGATGAGAAGGTTGCTCAGACTCTACAACACAATGATATGTTGTTTAGGGCTACAGCTAAATAAATACATTTGCATTTTTTGTAATTGAATGATTCAAACTACGCGAGTCATCGTTTCATCCCAATTCTTGTTTGTTTGTACTGTAGAAAAAACAAAGTGTAAACATGACCAGTTTTGTTCTAAGCTAAGCTAGCTGCCTTCTGGCTCCAGTTTCATTACTTCTCAGGTAATTCTCAGCAGCTAAACATTTGAGCAGATTCTCCTCAAACAGCAGACAAGGCCTTTAACTTTAGAGCGTCAGCAAAGTTCACAGTGGAATTTCTTACAGTCTAGTACTGGGACAGTCCAGTCACACCACCGTGTTGGTAGGCCCGCTCCCCCTGGTAGGTGGAGTCCTGGGACAAAGCCACATCAATCTGGGACTTGAACTCATCTCCTAGGTAACTGTCCTATAATGGGACAAACAGAAAGCAAAAGAGACCAGTCAACATTTATTCCCTCACTTCTTTCCAGGCAGAAAAGGAGTAAATGCTTTTAAACAAGATGAAGTCTTTACTTGAAGAGGAAATTGGACAGGACGTTGGAATATGCTATAATGTGCAGACAGCCCTGACATGAAGTATTAATTGCTGTGAATAAACACACTGCAAACAGCTTGCCTAATAAAGTGCATCCTGTTAGCAAGTCCTAAAATCTCATGGATGCTTAAATTTATGATACAGATTTATTTCCAATAAATGACAGTAGGACTAACAAACCTGGGAGAGTTCAGGCTGGGAGAGCCCGGGCTGGCTCATCTGTGACGGCTGGCTCATGTTGATGTAGCCCTGTGTCAGCGGCCCCTGGGAGAAGGGCTGAGAGCCCAGGTCCTGGCTGGCCTGGCTGCCGCTCATATGTCCTCCGTGGCCGCGCTCCCCTCCTCCGTTCCCTCCACCGTGGTTCCCCATGTTGCCGCGGTTCCTTTGACGACCACCTCGAGTCCCGCCTCCTCCTCCGCTGCCGGCCTTGCCCTTCATGCCTCCACCACGACCTGGGAGAAAAAAAAGTCAGGTGTCACAGTTCAGACAAGAGCATAAAAGCTTTGACTGAAAAACCACCTAGGGCCTCTGAGAACCACGCAGCTGGAAAGGGCTCTGAGAGTTTTATGTGTTTCTCACCTGCTGTGGGGCCGTTGACCTGCCCCATGAACCCAGAGGGAGGTATGGGAGGCATCACAAGGTTGAAGGGGATGGGGATGTTCATGGAGGTCATCGGATTGGGGCCTGTGCCAATCATGCCGATCTGGTCATGGGTCTGGAAATACATGTTGGACATGCGCCCTGCAGTGGGAAAACAAAAACTAATTAATTTTACTTCCTTTTGAATGATGCGGCGGTGTGCGAAGCTAGTATTGTAACATGACGGTACACATGGCTATTGGTTTGGTATTTTTGATACTTTAGAAAGTTGAGTCAACCTGTCTGCAATAACAAAACAGTGTATGTCCTTAGTAATGAGGATTACTGGAAAGAAAATTTCAAATATAAACAAGAATTACATAAATAAGTAAGTGTGTTTTTCAACATGACTCACCGTTGCTGCTGCGGTCATAAACAGATCCAGGTATGAGGGCCTCCCTGGCATCGTACATGGCAGTACTCATGAATCGACCCCCCTGTAAAAATAAAAATGTGACTTTCAGTGACAATTCTTTTTAGACCGCTGCTTATTAGTTCTTGTGCACACAATGGTGAATTACTTTGTTTTCCTCTAAGTTGGTACGGATGAAAAGTACATGGGTCATTTCTGAAATGCATCCTACAGATACCTCACTGGGGAAATAAACTTGTGGCCCAGTTATGAAACCCTGATTTAAGCACTCTATATGCTTAGTGTGTTAAATACACAGGGACATAGACACACACAACTCACAGGATTGATGGTGTTGACCAGCTTGCGTGGTTTGCTGAATTGCATGAGGCTCTCCCTCAAGTTGTTGAGGGGGCCTTCGACCAGGACCTTCTGCTCCTTGTAGTAGTTCAGCAGGTGGTTCCACAGCGGCTGCTTGGACAGGGCCTTAGGGTTTCCCACAATGATCACACCATACCTGTGTGACCAAGGCAGAAGATGATTGTTAACAAAACACCTAATGACTGAGAGTTAACATTCGTTAGTGGTCCTAACGGCCGCTGCCTTCACCTGGCTCTGGTTAGCGCCACGTTTAGACGCCGGGGATCATTAAGGAAGCCGATGCCTTGGTGCTCATTGGCCCTCACACAGGACAAGATGATGAAGTCTTTCTCTCTGCCCTGAAAGGCATCCACACTGGCAATCTCCACCTCCTACCGAAAGAATGGAGAGAAATTAATAGGAAAATCTGACCAATGATTTAGGAATACACATTTACTAGTAGAGACGAAAAAAGCACAAGGCTTACTTCAGGCACTCACGCGCAGGAGACAAGGTGATGCGTAAAAAGCCTTTAATTAATCAGGGCATGGATACAAAAGAACGCCGACCGGTTTCGACCGACACGGTCTTCTTCAGGGCGTGGATCAAGGATCACAACACATTTACTAGTGGTGGGAAATTATTATTATTATAAATATTTGCCACTCTACCTGATAGAGCTTGGTATGGAGGGAGCCACTGAATTGCATGTACTGGACCAGGTACGACCTTTGTCCCTCATAGGGGGTTATGATGCCGATCTGGTCGGGTTTTGCTCCAGCCTTCAACAACCTTGTGGTTATTTTCTCCACATTAGCTGCCTCAGTCCTGTATGAACAAGGAGGCTTGTTACATGATGGATAATGTTTTTTTAAGTACTTTAAAAAGCTAAGCAAAGCAAAACGCCTATAACAAATTGGGGCGGCACAATAGGCAAGAAATCTCAAACCTGTTGAGGTAGGATGTTCCAGAGCTGGCAATTTCCTCTTGACCTTGCGTGACGTAAAAGAACATGGGTTTGTCGGGCTGAGGCCACTGGAAATCGAAGCCTTTCTTCACACGGTCAGCTATGGAAAGAGTAAACAAACATGTACAGTATGACTCAGTACACTGACTATTGTGTACATGAAAGGAGGAATCTTGGCAGGATAAGCTTCAGAGCATCTGTGATACACCTGCTTCAAAGACCATTGAAATACAGGTACAGCCGGCCAGGCGATGCTTCACATCATGACAGTAAAGTCCTTTTTCCCAGCGACTGTGTGTGGACCAAGAACAAGCTGCGCTCTGAAGCATGAGCAGGAATTTATAGGCCACTTTCTAAGACTTTTCTATTTCAGACTCAGTCTGAAATAGGAAAGTCATATCTGAGCATCACATAATTAGATTTTAACAAAAGTTTATTCCCATCTTACCAGCAGTGACTCCGTTCTGCAGAGAGCCTTCATAGAAGATGTTGGAGGGGAAGGCGCTGAGGGCCGGGTGCATGCGGTACTGGACCTGCAGACGGATTGGCCGGATGCCCAGAACCACCAGACGCTCAAACAGAGACTGAGACAGACCTGCTTTAGCTGCCTTTTTACACATCACCACAGGACCCAGCTGGCAGTGATCACCCACCAAAATCAACTAGAAAAAAGAAAAAACACATTAAGTTATTTATGAGAATAAAAAATAGATATTTATGGAGACTAGAACACCCTACGACTGCGGAATAACAACATTTTAAGTAGACAGCTGATGCCATTAAAGGTTTCACAAACTCTAACCTGCTTGGCCCCCAGGACCACGGGCACCATGCACTCGGGTTCAGTTGCCTGGGTGCTCTCATCGATCAGGATCGAGCGGAACTGCATCTTGGCCAGACGAGGATCTCCAGCTCCAACACAGGTACAACAGATCACATCAGCATTCTAGGAAAGAGAGAAGCAGACATGTTGAAGAGCTGTTTTGTAAAACCAGTATCACATACTCATTTTAGGGGCTCTGAATAGATAAGCAGAAAAAAAATTACTAATTGAAAGTAATTATTAAGCCTTAGCTGGTACACAGTGCTGAAGCAGCCCCGTCAGAAACAGGAAGACATGGAGTGGGTCTTCAGCAAGACCAGTCTTCATACCATTAGCAGCTCCCTCTCAGCAGTGCGTCTCAGAGCTCGGTAGCGCTTCTCGTCTGAGGAGGACAGTTCACCAGTCTCATCCTTCAGCTGCTGGAGCTTCTGAAGTTCTGGCATACTGCAGGTTTGAATGATTACAGCAGAGATCAGAGTTCTGCTTTAGAGCAAAGACCAGTATCTGTAATAATTCATTATTTTAATTAAGATTTTTTGTACTTTAAAGGTTCAGTGTGTAACAATTGGCAGGGTTTATTGGCAAAATCTGAATATACTACCCATGAATATATTTGAATAAGTGTATAATCGCTATAAAATAAAATTTGTTTGGTTTTCGTAGCCTTATAATTATTCTTTTATATAGCAAACTAGAATCTGAACGCTAGATATCACGGTTTTACCCCCATATTACACACTGGACCTTTAAAGCTTCAGTTGGTAACAATTATTCAGTCATATTTGCTGGAACTGTCACTATATTCTAATGGTCAGACATTAAATGAGTAATTTAGGACAAAATCCAACTCCTCTGGCTCCACCCACAGCCTGTAATCGTATTTGCCGAAATCTACCGCGACCGACGATTCTCCACCAGTCAGGTAGAGGGAGCAGGAGGAGCAGCCAATCGCCACTCCTACACGTTGGACGAAAGTGAAAGTAAAGTCCGCGACTTGGTCGGAAATTTCAAGACAACACACCGTCAGCTCCCTCTTTTCACCTCTGTCACCCCCCCTCCCTCCCTCCACACACGCAGACACACACAAGAAGAGTGTGTTTCATGGTGAGAGAGAGGTGTGATCGTTGTGGAGTCTCCGGTTGCTATGGAAACGGTACGTCTTCTGTGGTTGCGTGTATGGCTACTTTGTGTGTGTGCGTCTGTGTGTGCAGGGGGCGCTTTCCCTTTCATCAACTTACCAACTGGAGCTTTAACCTAATTTCAAACCAGTGATTCGTTCACAGGAAACTGATCCTATTTGAAATTTAAAATACTCATGGGCCTAAATGGTCCTGTGATAACTACTAAAACATTTGTGCTCAAAGTTTTACCACAAAAGCGAAGTGAGTCTTTACAGTAATATCTTGTTATTGACATGTTCTACCTGTCCATGTTCCGGGTCTGGTTGTGCAAAGCCAGGAAGGACACAGGTGAGTCGATGGCTTCCCTGCTCTTGGCACACAGCCTCACCACCTTGAGTCCTGTCTGGTGGATCTTCTCTGTCAGCTGGTCCACAGCAATGTTACTGGGGGCACACACCAACACCGGCCTAACGGGGACAAAAGTTACAGTCTAAGAGAGCACAACACACAGCCAAGCAAACATTCAGGAACAGTACTGGTCAATACATTGTTATTGAATTTGAAGTGATAAAATACCCGCCAATGGAAACAAATATTTTTGCACATTCAAAAGAAAGTGAAAACTTGTCTCACCCGTTGCCCTGTCTAGCCAGGTGGTAGACGATGGTGGCAGAGGTAACCGTCTTCCCTGTGCCAGGAGGACCCTGGATGAGACTGAGGGGACGCTGCAGCACTGTCTTCACAGCGTACACCTTAATAACAACAAACAACACTGACATCACTGAGGGGACAAGAATTAAGAAGTTTGACAAACTATTAACTGTAAACTATAACTTAATATGGTGATATGTATAACCTCAGTCTTCACACTCATCTCGGCCTTATTGATTTCTGGATGATCACTGGCATCATTTTTCGGATGATATATTACCAAAGTAGAACCAATGAAAACAATTCAGCTGTGTAACTCACCTGAGAGTGGTTAAGGTCAGGCAGACCTTGAGCGGTGAAGCGTTTGGGCAGCTGACACTTGATGACCACATCTTCTACCTCATGTCCCAGCAGTTTGTGGTAGATGTAACCAGACACTGAAGTCTCATCCACAGCAAATGTCTTCAGGGCACTCTGCATCCTGGATGATGGAAACAGGAATATTTGGACATGGTTGTCAAACAGGATAAATGAAAAAGAGCTAGATGACTATCTTTTATTCTTTTTTAACAAAAATAAAGAGGTAGACATTACATCGAGAGAAAGACATTTCTTGTGAATACCTGTCAAAGGAAGTGGACTTCCACACAAAGTCGACCTGAAAGTTGTGTGGGATTTCAACCGGAGCCCCGGCACTGCTCCTCAGCTCTATGGCGATCTCGTCACCGTAGTCTGGTGCAGTAGTCAAGGAAGATTTATTTATTTGCGATTGAGTTCAGAAATAGGTGTATCTTTCTTTTTGCTGTTTGCCTTTAATTGATAGGATAGTGATAGAAAAGAAAAGATTATGAAGAAGACTTCATTCTGTGGGTAATGGGAGGGGACTAGATAAGCTTTTGCTTCTCCCGCTTTCCCTTTCGGCCATGTGTATTGTATTATTTGAACTAAGATGAAGTGTGATGATGATGATTTAATTGACATGCCCGAAATAAACAAATAAATAAAATAAATAAATAAATAGTTGAGAGACAGGAAATGACAGGAAATGGGGAAGCAGAGAGAGGGCGCACCAAACCAGATTTGGGAATCGAACCCTGCAAGGACTGTAGCTTCTACATATGGGGTACCTGCTCAACCCACTGAGCTATAGGGCGCCCCTATGTTTGGTAAAACCTACCTGAATATCAGTGCACCATTTAGAAAATCTAAACTTCTTTCTTTCTTTCTTTCTTTCTTTCTTTCTTTCTTTCTTTCTTTCTTTCAAGGAAGTCATACTTCCCATGGGCGAAAACTCACCAAACTCTGCAGAAACGTCCAACCCTATGCCAGATTCACTCAACTCCAAGGACATGTAAAAACTTTAAAAATTCCTACCAAACCAACGGTAGATGCTACAGTTTTGAAACTTCACCACAATGTAGATCAGATACTGCTGAAACTTTTGTCCACTTAAACTTATTACAAATTATGAAGTCCATCACTCTGTTTTTTTCAATAACTGTAAAACTTTTAAAATGTATCTCCTCCCACAATTTTTGCTCAATTGACACCAAACTTGCTACAGAGCATCTCCAGACTGTCCTCCACAAAACTTGTTTCTCGGATTTTTGATTAAGCAAAAATTGAGCCTACAGTGCATGAAAACGTTTGACTGTAAACAGTACTGTAAACATATACCATCAAATTCTTGATAAATACATTTTCAATCTTCCTGAAAAAAACAGAATATTCTGGAGTCATGGTTGATGAAGTTTGGCAAATATCAGAATTTTATCTCAAAAACGGAATTTTTGAGAACATTTTGAATTCTGCTCTCATGGGAACAACTGCAGTCAATGTGAGAGTGGAATTTATAAACATCATATTTTCTCTTATGAAGCAAAACACGTATCATTAAAAACAAATCACCAACATTTCCATGCTGTCAAGATGCAATTTATGTATTAACAGATTTTTGTTTAGATAACAGGATTTCTGACATCTTGACCATTTTTGAAACAGCTGCCCGGACACTGACTCCTTGAGTCTATTTGAGAAGACACACACCATGTCTCACTTCCAGATAATTAGCTCAGTGAGTTAAGTGCTGGTTTGTGGTGCGAGGGGATGTGGGTTCAAGACCCAGCAAGGGTGATGATGATAATGACACATCAAAGTGCGATAGACAAAGGTCTTTAGTTCCAGATATTGTGGGTTCGAGCCTCAACTGGTGCAAATTGAACATTATAAGGTCAACTTTCTTGTCGTCCTATTCTCCTTTTTGTTGCTCAGAATTTGCCTAAATTTGCCAAAATTAGCCCGGACCCGACCCATCGCTGCGCAGCAGCTATAATCTATATATAGACTTTAACTCCAAAACCAAAAGGGGGCTGTGGTGGGAAGACACAAGTTTGTCAGTGTTGTTGTAGTTGTCTACAGCTACCACTAGATGTTACTAAAGACCAGTATTTCACTAGAGGGACATGATGAGCGAGTAAAAGAAGAGAGACCCAAGTGTCTGTTTCAAACACATACAGTGTGTAGTATATAGATACAATGCCGATTGTTACAGCTGTAAAGGATACTGTCAGGGACTTTGATGACATGTCCAATGCCTTTCCATGGAGGGGCCAGGTCTCCTTTGTACCTCAGGCAAATTTCATCTCCCTGCATCAGTCGCATATCTAGAAGACAGTGGACACAACAGACATACAAACTATAATTAAATTATATCATATATATTATCATTATATTTAATTTTAATTAGGGCTGCCAAAGCAATAATAACGACTAAACACAAATTACTTTTAACACCACTAATTGTTCTGATGTGCTATTTACGCAAGTTCTATAATACATCCATGGCGGCAATGCAGCAGCAATGTGTGGGTGGCAAGTGGAAACAAACCTCAGAAATTGATAATGAAACGGCTCTTTTGAACGGCAAGTTCAGCTTCAAAGTCCTGCCAGAGAGTTCTCTCCACAAGACCAAAGTCATTTGCATTTACTGTCAATGTGTGTTTCCACACAGGCAATGTTCAAGTTGGCCAAGTTGAACTTTGGGCCTGAGTGCAGTGCGATTGGGTCAGTTAGATCACAGCAGTCGCTCTGGGGTGCGCACCAAAACGGGAACCGTCCTGGAGGGGTGGTCTCGGCGCAGCTTCAGTTGAACTCTGGTGCGGTTTGTTTATGTTAACGCAGCCGGACCTCGATCTGCACCAACTGCCTGGTGAATGCCACAAGTATGAGCTAAAAACGCTACCATAGCCGCACTTCATTTTCAATGTCAGAATTGAATTTGCAGAGAGTGGTCAACACAACCGATATAAAATTAAATGAGCAGCGCTACAAATAACCTGCCTACTTATGTGCTGCGTACATGTGTCTGCATTGTTCAAGTTTAGTGTTAATACTCAATTATACAATCCGGAGGGAGTTATGTGAACGTTACATACTACACGTCTTTTTTCGGTCAGTCGTCATGGTAACATGACGCGCTGCCAGTAGTGCAGCGTTTGGACCAGAGTAAAAACAAGTATGTGTGAACATGAACCATACTAGCTGAAAAATGAAACAATGTATCATTTTCACATGTATGTGTGAAAGCTAGTATGTCGAATCTCAAATATTAGATGCTGGCCAGGCTGCCTGACGCAGAGAGCCCTACTCCTCCTCAGCAAGAGCAGACCACGCTGATAGTTTGCAACAGAGATGGATGAACAACTGTGCAACCAATCCATCTCAGAGATTATTCTGGGGGATATTCTGGACAGTATTTGTGCTCGTTTCAGATTCTTGCAATAATAATAATAAACTTATATTTGCATATAGCAAACAGATTTGTCCATTCCCATGTTGATAACAATATTATAAAATAATAACTCGAATCATGAGTGAAAGCCACATTTGTAGATATTTAAATTATTATTAATATTTGTCCTATTAGACACTTTGCAATCAGTGCGTCAGTATAACATGAAAATGTTCAGTCAGACAAAACACAATATTGATACATTTCACACAAAACTTCCAATACCTGAATCCGTCTTTGGAAGAGTGAAATATGCAATCCTCTTTTTATTCAGCCCCAAGTCCCATCTGACTGTGATGTTGTCCTGAGTCTGTTTGGAAGGAACATTAAATTATACATATATTCAATTATACATTCAACATTTAAAGCTGAAGAAACCATTTGAAAGTTAAAATTATCCAGACAAAAAAAAAAATAAAAGTACAGTATTTGCTTTAAAATCTCAATGGGAAACGTGAATAATGACTGACTTTTATCTCCATCATTAGAAAATTAACCAAATTCAACAACAACTGAAAAAAAAGTATTGATTATTTGATTTACATTAGATTAATTAATTAATAAATAATCAAATTTGAAAATTGCATGAATAATTAACTACATTTATTATACAAATATCTACAAACATTGCCATTTTTTCCTATTCAAAATTTTCTTAGGTTTTTGTTTACCTGCGACTCTTTGAGTTTCTTGTCGTAATCAGCTTCCAGCTTAACAAGAGGACCAAAGATGTTCTGGTACTGATAGGCATCCTCATATCGCAGCAAGACGTGTTGGGGCTCCTCATCCACACCAGGCTTTTCCAGGTCCTCCAAGGTCGCAGTGGGATTTTCCTGCCGGAACAAAACACGCACAAGATAAAAGATTGAAATATGGATAGAGAGTCAAATTAGAACAGAAAGCCACAACTCTCTTGTTCTACCTCCCTCCTGGACAAGAGTAAAGAAAGATCATGTGACTGCTTCCTCAGTACAATTCTTCGCTTTTTTGGCCACTCAATAATGATGGATGATTATTAGTGATCATGGCCATTATCCAGAGGAATAGCAGCTACGATACTGGCTTGGAAACATGTGTTGTTGTTGCTCAGTGAGATGTCACAGCAAAAGCAAAGATGTGAATAGAGAAATTAATTATGGCTGAATTCGACCTAGCTACTTAGGTTTTGTTCTTCTGGTGTTGTGCATGTTGGCTCACTGTCATACTGTCATTCATTCATTCTTCAGCATTGGTTAACATTAACAAAGCACTGCTGTCACAGAAAGGAAATACAGAAAAAGGGGTTAGCACAGTTTTATAAAGCAGGAAACTACAATAAAAGATCAGGTTGAAGTTATGTTGGTTTAGAGTACTCAAGTAGTACGGAGGCAGGAGTGTGCAAGGGCAGCTGCATAAACAGTACCTTCCAGAGCTCCTCCAGCTTGTTGATCTGCTGAGCGGTGATCTGGCGGGCCCTGAGCTGCTCCTGCTCTGACGGGATTTTGACCAGCCAGGACAGGAAGCAGCGGTCCTGAATGAGAGGCTGCCACTGTGAGCTGTCCCAGTTGATGTCTTTCAGGCTGCTCTGGCTGGCACATGGCTGCCTGTGTTACAACCAAAACAAAAACATGAAAAAAAAGTTCTGAATTCCCTTTCCCTGACCCCCATCAGTGGGGAGTTCAGAGTGCACAGTCAGCTGTGTGAATTTGGCGTTACCTGCACAGCAACACCACTACTGAGTCAGCCTTGGCGGGGATGAAACCCAGCAGGAAGACATTACGACAGCCACAGTTGTAACACTCCAGTACTGTTTCCCCCAGAGGGCCGTCTTTATGCAGGGTCACCTCCTTGGACTTTGCTCTCACCAGGTGGTTTACAATGTGGCTGAAAGTGAAGAGAAAAATAATTAAAGCTCCAGCTGGAGGAAGCACAACAGACCACAGTCTTGTATACATCAAGGGCATTTACACAAGCGACATGTCCTTAAACCTCCAGTGGGATCAACATGTCTGGGTGATTTTCATGTTATTCAGTCAGGCTGAAACTAACTGCATTCACAAGAGAAGTCTGAAATCTTTCAGATGCTAACAGAATAAATCATTAAAACATATGATCCAAGGGGCAATCATCCTTTCAACAGGCTTTCAACATGCCTGTTCTTGTGTTACGTCATCAACAACTGTTTTTTTTTTTTAAGTATATTTTTCGGGTTTTTGCCTTTATTTGATAGTGATGACAGTAGAGATAGACAGGAAATGGGGAGGCAGAAAGAGGGGGAACGACACGCAGGAAAGGTCTGCCCGACGCGGGACCCGAACCGGGGACGCCCGCGGCGAGGACTGCAGCCTCCACATGGGGCGGCCGCCCCACCCACCGCGCCACGCACCGCCCCACGTCATCAACAACTGTGACGGCATCTCCTCATTGTTTCATTTCACTACCTTTCATATGCTTTTTGCCAGTATTGCCACAAAGTTACTGTTCAAGCTGTAGCACATTGTGAACCAAATCATCATAGACAACATTTCTATAATTTCAAGAAATTAACAAAATCTGGTCAATGTTTTTTTTTTGCTGTTGTGTATTTAGTCAATTCTACCTTGATTATATCTAATAAATAAAACAATCGGCTGCTTTAAATTAAGATTTCAAAGAAAATACGTAACTTTATTTTGGACTCAAATACCTTAATATTAGCTTTAGAGGCCCATGACAGTCAACAGACATAACTATTCATCTGTCAGCTGCCATCACTCTGTACAATGATTCTACTCATGGAAATGGGCAGGTCTTTTTCATACTGCGCTATACTACGGTACTGTAGTATAATATATTAACACTATTGTACATTGGATATTCAGCACACAATAGAGCAATCAGTTTACTTCTGCTTTACATTTTCTATTTCTATATATTTTATTAATTATTAATTAATTATCATATTATTTTGTTTTTATACTTTTTTCTGTGTTTAGTCAATTTAGTCATTAGCCTGGGTCATAGTTTCCAATATTGATATCTTGTTTCTCTCTCTCTCCATCAATCCAGCCATCCCTTCATCCATCACAAAACAATCACTGTCCATTTCTAACTGAAGCTTCCAAAAGACTTCTTGTTACAGTCACTCTATAGTGCACTCTTGCTATGATGATAGCGCACCTGTAAAATGATGCTCTCTCTTAGTTCATTTAACAGAGTATTAGCAGGGAGGATCAATAAAAAGCTGAGAAGCCAGTGTGTCTTACCTGCCGGATGTGTTTCCACGGCCATTACAAAACCACTTCTTGCTGGTATTGCAGTAGACCACACAGGCTGGATCATGAATCCCACAATAACTAAAATAAAAGAAGAAGAAAGTCAAAATTTAAAAGGAAGATAAACATCACCATTACTAAAATCTAGTCTATGTCTCAGAACAGAGCAAGCACAAAAATATAATTTATGACAAATTCTCAAAACACACTCAAACCTAAGATCAATGAGAAAGAGCAATCTATCTTTGAGCAGTTTCATAGATAACTACAGCAAGTACATGGTAAATACTCTTTTTTTCCCATTTTCATGACAAAATAAGTTAAATAAGAGTGACTAATAGTAGCGTAGAGAGATGTTATATAAAATGTTAATTCAAAATATTTAAAAAAAACTGTCAAGAATTGTGAGATTTGACAGTTCTGCTTCCTTATATTCCCTGGGGTGAAGTATGTTCCAAAATGTAACAGCATGTTGCTGAAGGGTATCAAAATGTAGATTAAAAAAATACTGGCGAAAAGAGGGAGGCACATTAGCAGAGAAAACTGAACTCCTAATTCTCTGTCCAACAGAATTTTGCTTTCATTGCCAAGATTCAGAAAAAAAAGTATTAAACATATTTGACACTGCTATTGATTTGTAGGTGAAATATAATTCATAGCATTTACAGCATATCATTTTTATAGAAACAAATTGAGTAGTTATCCCACTAAGCAATCCTGAATGTTCTCGCACGTCAGGCACTCTCAGCTGGACTTATTAAGCACAGCCAAACTGACAAACATGAGCTGTGAGTATGAGAACAGAGGAAACCGGATCAATCATGATTTACATCAGTCATGATGCAGAACGTTCTGATCATTTGGCTCATGTGTCATCTGTAGATTGTGCTAATTAATGCATGTGCATCTGTAGGTAGGCGAGAGTGTTGCCAGTAGAGTAAACCACTTGAAGTGAAGCGGCTGGGATGGACAGACACCAGCATACCAAGTACAGACATGTTCAATCAGAGGCTAAAAACGACAGAAACGTCTTCAATTATCTTGAATTGTGCTGAAATTTGAGATGTATTTGAATGGTTGTGTTGCAAAAAATGATTATCATATATTACTATGTAGCTTCAAATATCAACAAATAAAAAAAATGCACATGGACAGGGGCCTACAGCCAACTGACACTGCAAGCAAAGACACGGCCTGTATGAACATACCCATAACAAAAACACCCATTTAGTGCAGACAGACAATACATGCAATAAAATAAAACCAAAATCAAAACCATATAATATGTCCTGAATGAAATAAAAACCAACATGTGATTATTTTCACTGTGATGACTACCAGTGCACCAGTCACACTTGTCTGGTCTTTTACCTGCAGGCGTGTGCAGGAAGGTCCTTGGTGTAGTAGGTGTCCTCCTCATCCTCCTCAAAGTTCAGCTCCGCCAGAAGCTGGCTGGCCTTCACTACTGGGTCGTCTCCATTCTGCAGGACCCCATCCGGACCATTAATCTGAACACACAGGAGAATTATATATTAATATATACAGTATATGAATTTAAACTTTATGTCAAAACTGAACTTAATCACTGAAGAATCATGGATTGTGCTAAAATTAGAAAGCCAAACATACAGTTCATATCTTGAATGATTATATTTTACTAACAGTCCAACTTGCAGACTGCACATCAACAAATGGTTGGCTGACAGCAATATAGCACACTGACAGTATCTACATGTAACTAATGGTGTCCACTGACCTGTATGATTGTGGCTGTCAATGGACACTACAAGTAGTTAGTGCATATAAGTGCTAGTGCTAATAAATATGCTCATAAGTGGATGGTCTGCAATATTGGCAAATCCCTGACTCTCCTCAGTAACATTGCAATAAAGTCCTGAATATTTACATGCTAGCCGTGTCAGCATGCTAACTGGGCGAGCTACTTTAGCCAGCGTGCTAGCCAATTAGCGGGATAAAAGCATGGTGACAGATGGGAGGCGTCGCTGCGAGCTAACCGGAGGTAGCCAGCCAGCCAGCCAGCCAGCGATGCTGTCAGCTAACGGGTCAGCTAATTCGTGTCCCGACAACACACAGTAGAGGACATATTTTTTGACACCGAGCCGCCGGGGATAACCACCACGCACCTGGCCGTCGAGCTGGCTCTGGGTCTGGCCTTGAGTCTGGGTCTGGCTCGGCAGGGTGAAATCGGTGAAGTCGTACTCGGAGCCCTGGGTGTCCGCTCCCAGCAGCTCGGCTTCCTCCGTGTCCAGGAACGTGAGAGTCTGCGAGCTGGGCCCGTACGCCTCGACGCTCATGGTTGTGGCTTCTTCTCACCCACGGTGCTTCAGTCGTATCCGAGTAATCCACAGGCGACTGCCGTTCCGGGGAGAAAATGAATAACGGAGGCAGACTATCGATGGGAAAATGACAAACAGTGGTGGTGGAGAGATACAGAGAGAGCCTCGGCTGCTGCGGCTGCGTACCGTTTGTCTCCTCCCCTCCTCCTGCTCGTTTCCTAGGCTACTCCACTTCCACTTGTCTCCTACAGGAAGTCACCTGGAGGGAGCGAGGGAAGGGGAGGAGACACGTGGACAGAAATGGGACACTCGGCTGCTTATTATGGTCACAGAAGTCCTCTATTAAAAACTCAGAAAGTTTATTATGCAACAGAGTCAAATCTTAACTAACAAGCAGCATTTGTGAGCGTTTATTTTTAATCAGGTTGTTTACGGGGACACTGCTGGTTGATAAACTGGATCAATATGCATATAGATTTTTAGATAAATCTTGTCTTTTTACCCATAGTGGGAAGAACATTACACCGACTGAATGGGTTCTATGCAGCTATAGGCGTTTATTGATCATGCTATTAAAATACCCCCTGGAAAAAGCCTATTATTCTACCTTAGACCTATTAAACCATAGATTATTCTTGTCTTTTTATTATTCTTTGTCCAGCTATAGACTCCCTGAACAATTTTGAATTGCATTTTTGTTAACTATTCATATAGCTAGTTATTTTTTTAATAATATATGATGCACCACTGGAACCTTCTTCTTGTTTACCATCGGCTGAGAAGCTATAACAGGTCAGATCCGCTGTGAAGTTCTCATAAATAGGCTACTGGTGCTTATATTAGGGAAGTGGTAAAATGACTGGACTATACCAATATGTTTTTTAATGTTCTAGGAACACTGTGATCCTCCTCCCGTCTGTCCTGCACTGACCCGTCTAGTCAGAACAAGTTCAACAGGTATGTTTAACCATGATGTACAACACCCACTATTACTGTAATTCGCCCTGCAGAGGAATCCGAAACTCAATGAATTATTAAACTGAACCGAAACACCACAGATGGCAACATTGTGGCTGGATTCTTGAGAAAACTCTGAAATTCTTACTTTTGTCAGTGAGTGGAGACTGAACATTTACATAACAGGTCTCAAAGAGACAGAACCTTTTCACCGTGACAGTTCAACTTGAATGAGGAACTGTCATTCTGCCATGGCAAAAAAAAAAATCAATGGCATTCTTGACTGACAGAGTTTGCCATCAGGATCTGAATTCAGTGAATTCAGCTCAGTGAGATGAAGCAGATGAAGTTGACCTGACATCAGTCAAGAGATCTGTCACAGCTGAGCCCATCCTCATCTTCTCCAAGTCAGGTTTTCTAAACAAGGTCTCAACCTTCAGGCACTTAGTAAGAAAACCTGAATTATCAAACTGTCTCATTGCAGACATGGTTTTAAAGGGCAGCACCTTTGTTTGGGGGAAAATGTCTTTCTTGCTCAAAATACAATATTTAAGTTCAATAAGTTGTCACAGATCGTAATTTGCTTTGGCAAGGTACAAGCTAACGTGTAAGATTTTACCTTTCTGTTAAGCCCTGGGCTTCTCATCTGGTTGTAAAATTAGCTGGTATCTTCAAGATAGGGATAGTAGACGATACCAATATCTACCCAAATCAACTAAACTAAACAAGTATCATAAAAAAAATGATGTACTCAATAGGAAAATTGTTAAGACTTAACATCTTTATGCCATCATGTACAGTATGGTCATATGTTTCTGTTGTAAACATAAACGTGACATGTAATAATGAGAGGAAGAAAGAAAATGCCAATATGTTATTAGGAAACCTTAATGTCTAATTTATGTCTAAAATTCATTGTACACACATGATTTCATTTCTTTAAAGAAAACTATTGCTACTTTACAAATACACCACAATAACAAAGGAAATACTATTTAGAGATGAATTTTAATGCACTATTGCTTCTGCAAAATGTAAATGTGAGATCTGACTTAAGATTTCAGACAAGGAGAAATGGGTGAAGTGGTTTAATGTTACGCACAGTTAAGCCAAAGATATCCTATTACTGACTTTGTCTTACAAAGATCCACTACAGGACAGACACATCAAACCAATCAAATTGCAAATAATGATTCTATGTGCATTGTGCAATATATATTCCCTGAGGTAAAAAAAAAAAAAAAAAATCATTATAAGCGCAAATATTTAAATTTCTTCAGGTTTCCATCATTTCAAAGTCATCACATTTTTCCAGTGCAAAATAATAAGAGGGAATGGCAAGATAATTCCAAGACAATAACAAAATCACAAGAAGATTTGTGAAACTGGTGAGATGTTAGTGTCACTGTAAAAATTCACACAGTATATCCACATCTAACTGCTACCTTGTTAGTACTACTGTAAAAAAAAAAAAAAAAAGAAAGAAAAAAAAACTTGTCTTTTCACATTTTGAAATGAAAGGAATCATTAAGTTAATATCCATATTTGTTGCTGGATTTAAATCTATTTTCACAGTCATAAGGAAGGTCAGAGGCAGATATAATACAGACTCACTGTTGCTGATGCCTCATGCACATCATAGATGCATTCAAACTGGCTAGTAAACAGATACTACAGTCAAGGGTGTTGTGTCCAGAACAGACATGCAACCATTTTACGATACAACCTTTTTAAAGCACCTGGTTGAGACTCTTTGCTTTCTATGTTGACCACAAACATGAAATTCATGCCATTCATTTCTGGAGCTAATAATCAGGGGATCCAGTTATCACTCTGTCTGCACTTTACTACAAGTCACAGTTTGTGTATTTCTTAAGCCAGACAGCTAAATAAAAGTGTGCTTCAGAAATTACAGTGATTAAAACATTACCACAAGCCAGTGGTCCACTATGGTCAGCTGAATCTGTCAGTCTGCTCCGGTTGTGAGACAGACGTTAGTGCTCATGCTGGTGTTGATGCTTGTGACCGCACTGCTCGTTGTGTTTGTGCTCGTCCTCAGTACGATCCAGCTCCAGTAGGTTCAGCATCTCCTGCACGACGGCCTGAAGAGCTCTACCCAGGTCCTGGCTGCTGTAGGGTTTTCCTAGTGGAGGCACATGGATGAAGGCAGAGCGGCCCTGTCCGAGGTACAGAGACGTGTAGTAGGTGTAGTCACACAGATACCTGGAAGGAAGGGGCCAAAGGGTGATACTTGGGTTATGTAAAGTTTGTATTATCATTTCTTCTTTATCAAATCGATGAAAGAGTAGCACAAACATAGGCAGTAACTGGGGGAAACAGGTGACAGAAGATGTGAGCCAACTTTTCCTCTGGCTCTTACACCAAAATGTTTCAAAGTCAGATTAGTCATAAAACCACTGTTATCATCATTCAATTATTCAGTAAATTATATCAGTAAAAAGATAAATATTTTGTCTTATACGGGGTTCCTACAGCTTAAACCAAGTTAAATTTAAGACTTTTTAAGACTTTTTTAAAGCCACTTGAAATGAAATTTAAGACTGACTTCATAATAAACACAAATACAGAAAAAAGAAAAAAAAACACCACATCAATTACATAGGGTTAGGGACAATTTTACCCACTTTCCTATGTGATCCAAGGTAAAGTGACTGCTACATGAACATTGGACTGTGTCTCTTTCCAGCTGTCCTTTCAAAATAAATGCATAAAAAGTCCGAAAAAAAAAAAAACACTGACTCGGGAGCTGGTGGCGGTGAGAAATTTAGCGTTGACGGCCGCCACTAAAACTTCTCTATGTCTGAATGTTACCAATTATTTTGAGATTTGAGACTAATTACAACCATAAAATACCACTTACCATGTGTTAACATTTTTAAGACTTTTGAAAAATTGATTTAAGACATTTTAATGCCAATTAAGGCCTTGTTTTTAGATTAATGAATTCAATGCCTTTTAAGACTTTTTAAGGATCCGTAAGAACCCTGTTATAATAAGTGTAGGCATTGGAGTTAGAAATTAAAGAAAGTTCAATGGACCAGTAAAATAAAAATACATACATACATAAATGTATATTATATTTATATTCATTATCAATGTCGGACCAAACTCCCATTATGCTCTTTAGGGGAGGTATGAAATGATGCTGTTTACTGGAAATCATATGATCATTTATTGCATAATAATAATGAATCATGTGACTTGTTATTACTGATCATGTGATTTCACACTGCTATGATTAGCCTTTATATACTTACTTTGTAATATTACCTTTTTGTGTTTCATTACATGGTATGGGCCAAAAATTGTTAAGTTCAAACCTGTTGTTTTTCTACAATGACAATTAAAAATGTCCTCTGTGAGAGAAAGTCTCTGTGAATGCTGCAACCAATATGCAGGGGGAGTTGAATAATTATATTAATTTAAAGAGGAACTTTGAAAGATACCTTATAATAAGATTTACCTTTACTTTACCTAAAAATGTTTGATTTATTAAACAGTTTCAGAGTAATTGTGATGGTTAAATGACTTGTTACAGGAAGAGTGCAGGCTCTCTGCCTTCCACTTATTTCTTGGCCGAAAAACTTGCATAGTTCCCTTTTAATTATGCACATTAAAAAAAAAATGTGCATGTGGGAATAACATCACCTACCTACCTTCCAGCATCTTTAGATACAGACACAGCCACCCCCATGTTGGAGTCATTGACCCTTTTGCAGACTGTATCCATATCCAGGACTGAGTTTATGCAGTCGGGGCCTTTCTCCATGCAGCACTGGGAGGCTGGGCAGAAACTGCAGTTATCCAGACGTTTGTAACCAATATTGTGGCCACACTGCTCCAGAGTGACTTTGGTAGCTAATCCAGAAACACCAACATGGACGACTAACTGCTCAGAGGATGAGCAAAGACAAAGGTGGAAAAGGTTAGTTTTTTTTTCCACGAGTAATTGATGAATATTCATACATTTTGTGGTAGAAATGCGTGTTTAATGCACAATATTGTGTATTTTCTTGATCACCTGAGGCTGGTGCTCTCTCCACAGTGATGGCAGTAGGCTCTGAACAGCCTGGTATTCAACAGGCACCTCACACACATGAAGGTCTACTGCCTCGCCCAGCCCTAATCTCTCCAGTTCCTGTAGGCAAACATACAGTACAGTGGCCTTTATTTAGCCATTGATTGCAGTTGCAGACCCACAGTAAACAAAACTCCACACGTAAAGCTTAAATATTTATAAACCTAACTACCATCTTAAATTTGGAAAACCTGATTACTGATTACCTGCACTGCCACCCAACTGGAGTTGACTGCGTGCTCTCCGAACGGCTCAAAGCCTGCAGAAAAACACAGTGTACGCAAATTATCAAGCCGGATTCCTCACAGCAGCAATACCGTAACAGTGTGCTGCGTTGCTTATCTGCAACAGAGAGACACATGATAAGGCTGAATATAAAAACACTCTTCGTCTAAAGGTTGAATGGAGTTAAACATTTGCTGTAGGAGTCAAGCACATGATGCTGACCAGTCAGGGCGATCTGTGCTTTCTGTTTACAGGACACAAAACTCCTCTCTCCTGACAGAAACACTATTTTTGTGATGAACCGTTATTACATATTCATAACACATAACACAGTTATCAAAAATCATTTTAACGGTTAAAATGATTTGGTTAAAATTTGACCAGATCAGCTGTGCAGCTCAGACACAGGCACAAAACTCCCTGAGATGTTGTAACAGCACTTCGGTGACATAAAGAAAACATTTGAGAGAGAAAACTCTGCTCCACTACCAAATAAAACCTCTCACCTGTTACTATAACTTTCTTCTTATTGGCCATTATCCCCAGTAGCTGTCATATATTTTTTAATGTGAGTGATCAAATATCCCACACATGGATCCCAGGATTGTCTGCGCTGGCTGGCTGCTGTCTTCCTCTGGGTCACTGCTCAGAGGAAATGACACACAAAACCACAAAAGCTATACTGCCATCTACTGTACAGGCATGTATCATCCATAGCAACTCACAACAAGAGGAGATAAAAATAAAAATTTAAAAAAATCAGCAAAAGAATCATGAGGAAACTGGTTTTTATCTAGGAAGCAGTAGAGGGGAATGAAATCTGACCTTTTTTAATCCACGTTTGCTTTTGTTTTTTTTCATTTAATGAAATAGAACATAAGTGAAGCCACATGTGTATACTGACAGTGAAGAGCAAGCATCTGCAATGCATTCATAGATTAAAGGTTGGGGGTGGGGTGGGGGGGGGGTTGAGTGAATAAAAAACAGCCTCCCCCCTCTGAATAAGACCAGTTGAGAGTCCTCCATGAATGAACATTTAACCCCCAACCACTTCAGCTGCACCAGTGGAGCTGCTCAATAGTGTCACTGGGCAGGTGTGAATGTGTGCACTGTGACACAGGGCGTTGCTGAACACGTTAGTCTCTCCCAGGAGAGTCAAGGTCAAAGGGCACTTCTCTGGCTGAGGGAGGAGGACTCGTGTCTTGCGCAACCCTCCATTACCTGGGTTCAGAGGACAAGCATCTCAGTTTGCTGTCATGGAGGCCGAGCTAATCTAATATCATCTTACAGGAAAAGCTCTTTTTCTTTCATACCCGGCGCACTTTGTGGTCCACGCCCCTGGTCTGAGAAATGACTCACACATTCTGGACACTACACCCTGTGAGGCTCCAAACTGGCATAGAGGAGAAAATTTTTTTTTTTCATGGAAGAATATTATGAGGTGAACATTTCAGACAAACAAAACGGCTCTTTTATCCACGTTAAGAGTCTCTACGGTAACAGGATCAACACTGATTTCTGCCTCTCAACCACATCACTCGCAGTGTTACACCTCCGCCAGCCACCTACACATCCTGCACTGCAGTCGCTAACAGCCCCCTCAACCCATTCACCTTTCTCTCGCTCTCTCTCTCGCTCGCCTGCGTCACTGCCTGTGTCAGTGTTGCCATGGAAACTAATGATGCCCTCTCTGCTCTGTGGTGCTGATGCAGACAGTCTGCTGACGTCCTCGCTGAGCTGGTTACAGGCGGAATAACAATATTCTACGGTGGTTTCCACCAACTAGCCTCATATACTGCACACAGGATCTGCACTGTGATTGGCTCTTTAAACAATAACGGTCATCCTATAGGCTAATTCATGTTGTGAGGAAAGATGATTCCCTGTTTCTATTCTAGAATTCTATTCTATTCTATATGCTTTTGTATTCTATTACTTCTATTATCTAAATAGTGTAATATGGATATTCCTGGTCTAAAGTACACTTTGTATTCACACACATTTGTGTTATTATTAATGCTTAATGTCTTCATTTTGTTAAATTGAGTTGTTCATGTTTTATGTTTGACTCCCTGATGAAGGCTTGATGCCGAAACGCGTCGTGTAGTCATTTTAAACATGTCATTGTGACAATGCCGGATTAATTAAAGGCATTAGGAGTTGTTCTTTGCTTTTCACAGATATGTTTTTAATGTTTTGCATTTCATTGTTGTGATTGCTAATCTCTGTTTGAGGAAGGCAGGGCACCAACATCCACCAGCCAACGCCACTGAAACTGTGAGAACACAATGTGTTTGCATATCAGCGTGGACATTAACCTCTCCACATGATGAACTTTCAGTCACAGGCAACAACACAGGGTTTCCTCATTCTACTGTCACTGCTTCCTTCCCTTTTCTCGTTCAGGCTCAGTTTCCCCAGAGAGGAGTTTCATCTAGAGGCGTTGTAACATTTTCTTCATCTCAACTCTCTGTTTTTAATCTAGTGTGTGTGTGTGGAGTGTTGTTGTGTCACAACTGATCCTCTGAGTTTGAGTGTAGAGTAACCCTTTAAATTGACTTGAAACTTCAACCCATGAAATCTGCCTTCTATTGTGTCCAACCTCTTCCATTCTATTCTATTCTGTTCTATTCTATTCTATTGGTTCTAAAGCTTAGCCTGAGCTGTAGGAATATTCTCTGTTCTTCTGTTCTTCCTTTCCTCGGCCTTCGCCTCTTACACCTTCCCCGCCCAGTCTCTGCTCTCTTTTTGGCGACCCTGAGCTTTTTTATGCTATGACATCAAACCACAATGCATTGCACTGTTTGTAGTTTACCTAAAGTCTCCATGGCAATAAAGACCGGCTCTGCCCCTTATTCAAATTGAACCGGAAACCAACGTCATTTTGGGCCAATCTCCGCGCTCTGGAGTGACATAATGGAATTTTTAGGGCTAGAAAGCGAGCGAGGTCTGGCGCTGCGCATAGCAGTCGTGCCATCAGGAAAAGACAATCTCACCCCGCGCGCTTGAAGAGAGACACACACCAGAGCCCCCTCAGGCACAACAACAGCTGAAGTGGTCGACTGATAGAGTGGACGATAGAGCTGAAGAAGGAGATAAGGAAGCGGGGGGTCACTAAAATAAGGATCAGCTGATTTCCTCATGTCTGGATGTGCCTATGGTCAACAATCGTTAATGCGTAACGCTCAACACTCCCTCATGTTGAGGGTGTAGAATGGAAACAACCCTCTACCCAGGCAACATCTACTCCCAGACCACGATGATGAAAAAGGAAATTAATCTGAACCTGGACGACCAGAACTCCGAGCTCAAATCCAACCCGCTCCGGGACACAGACGGACTCCTCAACTCACCAGACTTGGGACTCTTGAAACTAACCTCCCCCGACCTGGAGCGCCTTATTATCCAGTCCAACGGTCTGGTCACCGCCGCCACCACCAACCCGACCTCCCAGTTCCTCTACCCGAAGTCCGCCAGCGACGAGCAGGAGTTCGCGGAGGGTTTCGTCAAGGCGCTGGAGGATCTCCACAAGCAGAACCAGCTGAGCGAGGCGGGCTGCGTGTCCGTGGATAGACTGGAGCTGCTCGCCTCGTCCAACGCAGTCGGTTCCTCCGGGCTCCAGCCCTCAGATCTGCCCGTGTACACTACTCTGAACGGCTATGCGGCCAGTCCGCTCGGAGGGACCACCATCAACTACTCCACGGACACCATCCCCTTCCCGCCGCCTCCGGCTCATCTGGCCAGCGCGCAGCAACAGGCGGCCGCTGCGGCTGCTCTGTCACGACTCCAGTCCGCCGGCGTGGTGAAGGACGAGCCGCAGACGGTGCCGGACATGCAGAGCTTCGGAGACAGCCCTCCCCTGTCTCCCATCGACATGGACAACCAGGAGCGTATCAAGGCGGAGAGGAAAAAGCTGCGGAACAGGATAGCGGCCTCCAAGTGCCGCAAAAGAAAACTGGAGAGGATCTCTCGGTTGGAGGACAAGGTCAAGAGCCTGAAAACTCAGAATACCGAGCTGGCCTCCACAGCCAGCGTCCTCAGGGAGCAAGTGGCCCAGCTGAAACAGAAGGTGATGAACCATGTCAGCAGCGGATGCCAGCTTCTACCAAACCAGGTCCAAGCTTACTAAAAAAAAAAAAAAGACATAAAGAACCCAGCAATGGTGCTTTTAATGGATGTTCTCCCAGCTCTAAATATGGTCTGAGGATACAGGCTCCGTACCTTGAGGAACATTTTGCCTTTTTGTAAACCTAAAATCCTCATCAGAGACTCAATGTGAGGTCACTGTAAAATGCACCCTCCAGATCCAAAAGGCTGCAACATGTGCATTGCACTGTACAGATCCTGATGAGAGGCTGCAAGTCAACTGGAAAAAGGTTAACCAGCAGCAGGTATGAGCTGCAGCCTCCTCTGACTCAAGAGACTGTGGCATTGTTGTGCAGCGAACAGACTTTGTTTTTGTCGCCCTTAATATTTCTGGGAAGCCATGTAGCAAACTGCTATCCAAATGGACTGTTGTGAGATAGCATTTCTGTGTGTGTAAGCTGGACAATCTCAACAAGAGTGCAACCAAACACCTGGGTGTCACCAAGTGCTGTCATCCACTGTGTATTATAATGCCTTACTTGTTTACAAGCACTTAGCAATGACAAATATATCTATTTTATTTACTGAAACATTTCTTATTTTACATATGGTCTTATTTCTAGTTGTTTCTCTTCTATTATTTTGCAAAAAAACAAACACTGCATGTCTTGTCGCTTTTGTGTACAGTAACCATTGTATTTTTCATTATGGTGGCTGCTGTGTAGTTCTTCAGTTACCACACTCCCATGAATGTATGTGTACCTACAGAGAAACCGTATGTATCCATGTGTAATGGACTTTCAAGTCTCTACTTGACATTTATTAAAGTCACTACATTACTACAGCTCATGTGTTTTGTTTGGTACTGAGACAAGGACGCTGTGCTTGCTTTGTCAGAGTTATGAGGGACACTTTTAGGGAATAATAACATTTCGCTTTTCAAGCACAGTTGACACCGTGGGTGTTGTATTAAGTGCAGTAGAGAAGCTGAACCAAACCATAGATGGTCAAACAACTCAAGGCAAAAGGAGACATTATTGCAGTATTATGCCCTCTGGTGGGCACAGTAACGTTTTACTCTGAGCATTTCCCAAACATCACATGCTCTTCTTGTAAATCAGACCTGTGGGAATAATTGTTAAACCAGCACTGAAGTCCAGCATTTTGAACGTGTTTATTGATTCCTCATTTTAGCAAATCTGGCATTACAGAATTACAGCACGATTCACACAACTAATACCCAACAGGGCAGAAAACTCCTATTTACAAAAGGTTATTTACGACAGGGAGGAGGAGGAGGAGGAGGAGGAGGAGAGATGAACAGGATCGATACGTGTTCCTAAAGTCATCGGCAAGTTTACAGCTGTAGCAAAACACAATAAATAAAGTAACAAAAAATCAACAAACAAGTCAAAAGTGAACCAATGCAGTAAGAATCATCACGTTTTTAATGAAGTGTTCATAGTATTCAGTTTACGTCCCAAAACATTCTCCCCCTTCTTGAAGCTACTGCACTGAGTAGGAATGTTGTACCAGACAAATCTATAGGTAAAAGTCTTTACAAATGTGTAATTAGAAGTGTATTAGAAGTGTGCTCAGACCTCTGGTAGAGTAGGACCAATGTAAAACAACAAACACCAGAAAAAATTATTGAAATTCATAGTGAATGATCCGGATCTGCCACAAAACTTGGTGTTCACAAATCCGTTCACTACTTTTTGCATAATCCTATATCCTATAATCCTGATAAATAAACAGACAGGCATGAAAACACAAACTCCTTGGTAACAAGCTCTTTTTTTGGCTCTGAATTTATTGTCGAGACCTCTTTGGAAAGAACAGTTAGTACGACTGCCTTTACACACACTGTACATTCGCACACCCACGTACAGTACGTGTGTTACAAACCTTCAGCAGGGTTGTATGTTGCAGATATTTGGGTGTGGAGAGGAAAAGAAAAAAGCTATTGCTCTGTGAGAACAGTCGGCTTCTGCGCTACCAAGTCTTACAAGTTACATAAGTGATATCAAAAGACAAACAAACTTCCCACCAAAGCCACATGGTCGTGATAAGAGGCTCTTAAACTGGAATGTTTCACTTTCCTTTTGAGGAAGCATGTCAAGCTTTGTACTCACTGTAAACACAAATACGTTTTCATTTAAAAGCTGGAACAGTTCAAGCTATTGAATACTATTGAACATCTCTTTAAAAAGTCAAGTGCAGATTGCAATGCATAAATCTAAGAAGAACACTATCTTAAAAATAAATAAAGTTATAAATAATACAAAATGAGTTGTATATTGAAATAACTTAGGTGTTGAGAATATCTTCGCATGCCTCAGTCAGCATATCTGTGAACACATGATTTACAGAAGGTTTGGTACTGTATACACGAGCAGACAAATCCTGAACCTCAGCATCAGAGACTGAAATAAAACTCACAATTTGACATTTAACATGCTTAAAAACATCATGTCCCTCCCCACAGAAAATAAAGATGAAACGTCATCTCCACCGTCATACAGCAGGAGAGACGATCTGCGTATTGATGGAGGTGGCAGCTCTGTGGTGTACCAGTGCTCACACTGAATCACGTGCCTTTCTAGCAAGTGCACGGTGCACATCCTATGCAGTGAATGACAGAGGCCACAGGCCTGATGTGTGAAACCACTGAGGCCCATTTGGTAGAGGAACTGTAGGACAGACGGGTTTGAAATTCAGACAGCAGCTCATACAAGTAACCATCCAGTCAACCATCACTGGTTAAAAACATCAACAACATGCACCTCTCACTAAAGCACAAGTAGGACTCCAATATCCTAAATTCATTCAGATTGTATATTATATTCATATATGTATTTATATTATATATGCATTTAAAAATGCACATCTATTGACTTTTAAACATTTATACACTTCTCTGTGTGGTCATTCCTCCTCCCCTTGTTTTGTCATGTCTTAAAAAAAAAGCAACAAAAGTAAAAAAGAAAAAAAGAAAAAAGAGAAATGAATAATCCTGCCCCAGTGGCTCTGCAGCTCCTTATACTGGACCGAGCTGTTTAAAGGCTGGACAAGCAATGTGACGGACAATACCGTCCACAGAGCACTTCTGCTGACAGAAAAGTTATAAAATCCTCTAACAGTGTAACACAACTAGCCAACTGATATGTATGACATTTGCTATTCTCGCATTCATTCCTACATTTAAAAAGCAAGACAAAAACTTTCAAATGACCCTGTCTGGACGCCAAATTTAGACCGTCATTTTCTGTAGAAATTCAATCACTACACGGGGAAGGACGGAGTATTTCACATGCTCAAAACCACTCAAAACATGTTTGTTTGTTTTTAAAAAAAAACATCAACTCTATCCACAGCAACAAACACATATTCTCAATGGGACTTAAAGTTAAAACAACTGCAAATGATTTGTATCCATTCAGATTTGAGGCATCAGTGCAGAGTGGGACCGGGACAACGTCCCTCCTTCAAAACCTTTTCAAGTTAAACCCAAATTGCAAAAATGCCAACAAGGAATGATGGAGTTTCAGCCTCGACTTAACTTTCATGATTCTGCTGACACAGAGTGTAGTGTGTGTGAGCGTGTATGTGTGTGTGTGCGTGTATATGTACTATATCCAAACGAGTGTGAAAGAAAGACATTTAGGATTCTTGATGCTTTTGTTGAACGTTCTTCACCCCTCAGACTAAATTACCAATATCCAAAACTCCTGTGACATAAGATGAACAAAAACTCTCACTTTCATATCTGAAAACACCAAAATCTTTGAGGAAAGCCAGCTCATGTGGATAGTGTTCATGGTGCAGTCAGAGGGGTAGAGAATAAAAGCAGCTGGGTTTGTGTAACTGTATGGCAGTGTTTGTGTGAGATATTTGTGTGCACGCCTATGAGAAAGAAAGACAAAGCCAGAGACACACTGAGAAAAAAAACAAGGTGTGTTGATTTTAGAACTGCAGACGGTGTGTGTGTGTGTGTGTGTGTGTGTCTGTGTGTGTGTCTGTGTGTTTGTAGCAGTGTTTAGCAAGCACAATCCTGATGGGACCTCTGAGGCTGCTCACTGAGCTGTGGCCCCTGTTTAGCTCCGGTGATGGTCGGGTCGTTGTTGTCCAGACTCTCCGTCATCCTCTCGCAGATGATGTCCACCAGCCGCTCGAAGGTCTGCTTCACGTTGATGTTGTCTTTGGCGCTCGCTTCAAAGTACTCAAAACCTGCCAGGAGGGGCGACAGAGGCAGAGAGAGAGACTATGGTTACAATTATTGCTCCGGTGTGAAGCTTATCTGGTTAATCCACTTATCCCATCAAGACAGGACACGTCCCCCATATCAGATTTGTCTTTCTAAATGAAAACTATTCACAAATCTTCAAAACTATTGTACAAGACCATGTCCAATTACAACCAGATTATGTATGATACTTAAAGGTGTACAGAAATGGCAGTTTGTCCTGTTTGTCGCGGCGAGTTGTCACGAGTTGCCGCACGAGTTTACCCAACGAATTTGATTGGTCGTTATCGAGCGGGCAGAATATTCAAAGCTTGGGGCGAGACCGAGCTCGGTGTGTGTGTGTGTTGTCTCAGACGTTTGATTGACGGATGACGGATCCAATATCAGTGGCGGATGAATCGTGAGCAGGCTGACGTATAATCCGTGCGCCTGCATTATCCAATGCGAAAAAAAAAAAACCACACTTTCATCCCGGATTTAATCAAAAATAGAATTTTGCACAAAGTTTGGCCTACATCGTCTGATAGATGAGTTATTACACTAATTCATTTTATGACCCAGAGTGGACTCAAATTCAATTTTCTTTTCTGTACAGCTTTAACGATATGTAAACTTAACCTTATTCTGACCAATCAGATCACAAGAAACCAATTTGTGGTTTTTGAAAATGAAGAGCAGAAAACTAAAATAAACTGCTATCTGGCTTCTTTGTGCCTCTGTGAGTTTTCTTTTGAAGACTGTGGTGCTGATCATCAAAACTCTGTTAAAACTGTCACATGCTGCAGGTTACAGTAGTACTGTTAATGTGGCTGATTTGCATAGAGTAACTGTTGCCAGAAATGTGGTAGCATCAGTTTAAAATAGTGAAATACTCCAAATCTAATCATGACCTACAGTCACAGCTGACTATACAGAGATAATAAACAAAATTACTAATTAAAACGCCTTAAATGACCTTATAGTCAAAATACAATCCAAACATTTAAGGACTTTATTACTTTACATAATTTAGCCAGTCAGTCACTTGATTATCATTTATAATGTTCACAAATGCTCCCAGGAGAAAATGATAAACACCAGGGGAGGGACAACACGAGAGACATTGTATCTTGTTTCCTATTGTGACCCGTCGACTTACCCAGCTGTTCTGACAGCTGTCGGCCCCTCTCTGCAGCCACCACTCGTTCATCCTCCATGTCGCACTTGTTACCCACCAAGAGCACCTGAGCATTGTCCCACGAGTACGTCTTGATCTGGGTCGACCTGTCGGCAGACACGGGACAGAGCCCATCAGCTTCATGGGAAAGTGTCATTTCTTACAGGTTTTAGTTTCTCAGAAAGCACTGGGTTCAAGTGGAAACAGAGGAGGCACTAGTCTGAGCTTCACATGTGTCAACACGGCAACATAACACAAGCTGCCAGACAGGTTTTAAACAAGTCAGGTTTTATGCAATCATCTAAACCAATAACACAAACCACTAATTTCTATTGTGCTTCTTTCTCAACTTTGACATGGAACGCAAACATACAGTCTGGCACAGCAACAGATGACTATGAGGCACATAAAAATACTTTGATCAGTTTTCTTTCCATGACCACAAATGCTGTATAATTACATTAAACCAAGACAATTGTCTGAAACTTGTTTAACTGTCTGACGACTCCTATAGCTCCTCCTCAGCCTCAACCTGTAACTGCTGATCTCAGAAATGTAGCTGAGGGAAGTTGGGACATCAACAACAAGAACAAGTTGAACAAACTTCACACTAAGACTGGAGATGGATAATTAACCCGTCCTTCAAACACACAGACGTCGTCTCTTACCAATCTTGCACGGCGTTGAAGGACTCCTCGTTGGTGATGTCATACATGAGGATGAAGCCCATGGCGCCCCTGTAGTAAGCTGTGGTGATTGTCCTGTAGCGCTCTTGGCCAGCAGTGTCCTGCACAAAGACGCATCAACACATTTGTTTTTAACTCCGCTGTTATTTGGATTTTATACAGCATTACTGCCAGAGCAAGAGGAGTTTCACATTTGGACAAAAGATTTTTAAAAAATAGTATCGATACTGCTCTCTCAAGGACAATAACTTCCATCGTCATGCCCATGCAGAATTAATGGAGGCTGGTTATAAGACAGCAGTGTGTGGGAGGTTTTTTTTTTGTTGTCTTTTGTCTTTTGGTCTGGATACAATTTACGGCTGTGTGCATGTTCCCCCTGATGATTGTCTTAGTTTAACATTCAGCCAAACTCTCATGAGCATTAGGTATTCCTCTGGTGTCGCATGTAATAAGCAATTGGTTCCAGGGTCAGGCTTTATGGCTCATGTTAAGTACACTTCAAGGGTATTGCCATTACACGGCAGATGTAGTGATTCTGGGCAAGGGAGAGACCGGTTTAACAGCTGGGAGTCATTTAGGATATATGATAACAGAGGCGGCTCCAGTCACAGATGTGAGGGCCCGCGTGAAAAATACGCTCTCTTATTCAAGATGATCTGCAGGTATTAACAAAATCTGCCTTACCTCAGGTTAAACACGGATAGTTTCGTTGAATTAAACAATCTGTGGAGCTGAAGCGATTAGTCAGTGTCCCCCTGATTATCTTTGGATTTTAGACTATTTAGTATTATATTTGAAGACATCACCTTAGGCCACAGGAAACTGGACTAGATGTTTTGTGACTATTTTAATTATTTGGGGGGAAATACCCAGCAGGTTAAAAGGCTTGGTTAGTTACAGGCTTTATAGTGCTGTTGAAACTTGCATCTGAATTTCATTATAATCTTCCACAAAAAAGAAAAAGCCTTATGAATCCTGTACAGACCGCCCTCAACAACAGGGCTTAACATCAAAGAAATGTGTAACTACATGTCCTTATTTCATATCCTGCTGTCAGACATAAATTGTTCTGTGAACCCACTTTAGGATGAGACGGCACTAAATTACAGCATGGAGGGAAATATTAACAACAGATTAGACTTTCGATCAGCTCAAAAAAACACAGAAAACAACCATTTGTGAAATCTGTGGAAAAGTATTGAAGCTAATTGATACAGGCGTGTGGCCACAGACCACAGACCACCACAAGACCACAGACCACCTGTTAAGCTCCTATTTCTTCAGCGGAGTCTGACTCTAGACAGCACAGAACAATCTGTACCTGGTGACATGTACTCATGTGTGGGTCGGGTCCCACTTGCTCACCCAGATCTGCAGCTTTATCCTCTTGTCGTTTCTGTAGATGGTCTTGACCTTGAAGTCGATGCCCACCGTGCTCACAAAGGCTGGTGTGAATGAGTCATCTGCGTAGCGGAAAAGGAAGGACGTTTTTCCAACGCTGCTGTTGCCGATGATGAGGATTTTAAACATGTAATCAAAGTTCTGGTCCGAGGACTCCTTCTGTCCGTATGTGGCATTTGCAGACGCCATCTAGGCAAGGAGAGAGATCACACAGTGATAAGTTACAAAGAACACACCTATAAACAAACAGAACTTATTATGGCTGGAGCAAATAATAGAAACACCTAACAGTAGCCAATACCTAACCCACAAAACCACAAAACAAGTGTCACAGAAATAAAAAGATGAACCCAAGCCTGTCTGACAGTGTCTGCCGAGACTAAATGTTATATAAAGGCAGAGGTTACAGTGGAGCTGCTGTATTTGATCCCATCAAATTGTGCAGGTGCTGTATCTGTGATATTGTGGCCAATGCTTGTAGACAGACAGCGTCACTGGGTACAAGGTGTCGTGTTTGGTGGAGAGATATTGTGAAAAGGAAAAAGGAAAACATACAGTCTTGCCTCATAATTATTTTCTGAAACATTACAGTTCTGTCTTATGACCAGTTAACATACTATCATCATTTCGTTTCAATTTTTATATGGATCGATATACAAACCACACTGCAGCTACATTCAACAGATCTGAAAGCCGGAAACGATTGATACAGAGAAAAATATGATCAAACCGCTGTCGCCTACAGACATCTTCTGAAACTGTTTTCTGACTGACACAGCAGGTTTCTACTCAGTGACACAACATGTCTGAACCCGAGAGATCTTAAACAGGAGCGGACAGATATCAAGTGTATCAATCAATAATTATATTACTAATACTAGTACCAGGGCCGGCCCTAGGATTTTGGTGGCCCCTAAACAAGATTTTTGTTTGTGGCCCTGCACTCTAAGCGCAAACACCAAATCACTGGTTAAAACTCAATACAGACATGTTTATGCCCTCTGAGGTTTGAGGCCATTTTCTCGAATTTAACATATTTTCTTAAATGTATCTTTTAAAGATACTTGCAGATGTAACAATACTCAAGTGTTTTATGTCTAAATATTAGAACCTCCGCTGTAAGCACACTGAGGCCAATTTGCCCTAGAACACTGTATAAAGAAATAATTTAGGCCAAATGCTGGAAATTTGAGGTCTGCTTTTTGAAAAATTTCAAATCCCTTGTGAAAACACACCTTCAGTCATGAGAATGAACCGTTTTGGTGCTTGAAATAGGATATGAATACAGTAATAGATAAGTGTAGAAAACAAGTCTAAAATGAAATTTTGTAAGATTGCTTTTTGAGCACAAATGTTGTCATTCTGCCATTCTATTGTCAAATGTCTCAAATGTGAGATAAAAGAAGCTGAATATTGACTTCAAATTACATATAAAGCTCATAGTGTGCATGTGCAGACCTCAGGATGTTTAAATGACTTGATGAACCCCGGTACCTTTCTGATCATGTGGCCCCCCACCTAACGGCTGTGGCCCTAAACAACCGCATAGAGTGTTTATGCCAGGGGCAGGCCCTGACTAGTACTAATAATAAGTCTGAGTATCAAAGGCTGGTGGACATATAAAAGGTTTGAGGAGAAAAATATCAAATGACAAACGGCACAGGTGAAGTTTGGATTGAAGAGCAAATATGAGGAAATAACAGTCATTGATTATTAGATTAATGTGTAGCCTACTGATTATCTTAGGCTGGGTTTCTGTCACATCACGACAGACAGACTTTACAGACAATGAGAAAACCCATCTGAATCCATATGCCACAGCAGGACAGCCTTCTACTCCTCTCCATATGATTCCCACACAGACTCAATGCCTTTGCTTTACTGTATGTATGAGGCAGATCATGAGATGATGCAGCCGTTTGGCCGAGAGGCTGTGTCAATACAAACATCCAATACCCTGTCACCGCCTTGAGTGCTCCCACTTAATGTCAATAACACGGGTCGGGCCAGGAGTGCATACCTCCGTCCGACGCATAGATAAGAGGACGGAAGCACCGGGGCTTAGCAGGCTAAGCATCAGCTAAACTGACTATCCTTTCCCAATGCAGGGAGGAGGAGGAGGGCAGAGAGCCCCGAGGAGCGGTCGGCTAGCCGCAGAATTATGAATGGCCATATGGTTGGTCGGAATTTGCCTCGAGGGTAACAGTAAACAAGAGAAAAACTGACCAACTGTCCCCGACTGTAATAGCCTGAACGCACCATGCTCCCCACTTAAAACGGCCTGAGCCACATCCTGTATCCACGGAGGAGCTTATCTGGCGTTAGCCCGCTGTTAGTGGATGTGTGGCTGAGGCTGACAGCCTGGCTCATATCAGCTGGAGGAAAAACATACAAGATTCAACACTGGGTATTTTCATATACAGTGCTCGGGGAAAAAAAAGAAAACAAAAAATCCCAAGAGACGGCTGCACAGAAGGAAGCACTGCAGATATAAATGCACATGTCAACCCTTTTAAAACGCATGTAATTGGGCTAGCATCGCTCCCTTTTAATGCTAACTCAGCGTACGGTTACCAGTATTTAAAAGTGGCCGCAGCAGCTAGCTAACGTTAAGCATCCCAGCTATGTCAAATGAAGGTTATTCTTCCTTATTTACGACTAAATTTTCAATCCAAACCCTGGAGCTCATGAGCGACAAATGGTCCACATGCCATCTGTTGCTACTGCTCGGCTTAACACGGCCCGACAATGACAAATAACCGCAGCATTTACCTTGAAATGTGTGTTTTTCCCTCGGCTTCGTTGCAGCGGCTAACCCAAAGCCCAGCTTTGCACCTGCAGTAGCTCTTGATTGACAGTCCCGACATAAGCGGCTGCACACAGAGCGTGAGGAGGATTGGCAGGAGAACTGACCAATCAGTGAAGAGGGACCGCCCATCCTCACAGAGCCCCGCCCCCACCCGTTTTCATTCTTATGGACAAACTACTATAAAAAGCAGGTATTAAAAACTAGGAAATGTCATGAATGAAGGATCAAGGTGGGAAAGAAAAACCCAAGCACGTGTTTAGAGAAATTAAAAATATAGGTTAGAAGAACCAAAAACAGAATATCTGGGTTGACATCAGCTGTAAAAGTATTAAGACCCTTTACTTCAGTAAAGTAAAGTAATAATGAAGTAAATTCTTGTAGGCTATTGAGACCGTTTCAGAGGCATCTTTTGCAATATATGATACAAATATGCAGGATGGCCTTTTTTGGTTTGTATATGATCATAGACTTTACATTATTGGATACCAAAAATACAGATGCATTAAAATGCTAACAGCAAATGTTGTGGCTGCTATGAGATGCAGCAAAAAAAATGTCCAGTTCTTTACATCCGGTTAGTTTAATCTATGAAAAGTAATTATTTTAAATAAATGTGGTGCAGTGAATATTGCAAGATTTTGCTCTGAACTGTGATCTAATAGAAATATAGAACAACATAAAATGAAAATACTCAAGTAAAGTACACGTAGCTATTTATAATATACTGCAGTGTGGCCTGGTGGCTCACCTGGTGTGTACCATTTAAGGCTTTGTCCTGGATATGTGTCGTCCTCTCTCTCTCTCTCCCTGATTTTCCTGTTTCTTTGCAAAAAAAAAAAAAAAAAAAAAAAACCTTTAAAACTTCTCCATTTTAATTTGTCTTTGGAGATTTAAGTTGATAAAAAATGTCTAATTTCATATGGTACAGACACTATATAGACAGTATAATATACTTAACATTGTAGATAATTTTGTTCTAACTCTACATTAAGGTTATATGATGTTCACAAAAGAGAAAAATAAGCAGACAACAAGACATCAAAGAGTGAAGAGTTTTTCCTTTATTGGCAAGGCATACAGTTCTAGTTGGAGAGGGCTAACACACCCGCAGTTAAACAGCAAAGTTTGGATTGTCAAAGCTGCAGAGTCTCAGTTCATGACACATGTTCAAAAATTTCTAAGAAAAGAAATACTGATCTAGGATGACTGTTGAGGCGGACTAAAGTATCTTCACTATCAATCAAAGAAGTCTCAGATCAGCACACTTACTGTAAAATCCTTCATGAATACATGATCCGACCAGATCAGTGACCACACAGGAAGACAAGGAAAGGAGAGATGTCTCAGAAAACCCAGATAGAAATCTGTCACTCAACTATTTTTATACCAAGAAAAACATGAAATAGAGTATTTTTGTTTATGTATAATGTTACTTTCAGACATAAAGAAATGAAATGAAAAGGAAAAAAGCTGAGTAATAGTTGAAAATCTGTCCTGTTTGACTTTCTCACACATCAAGCTACACATACACACTAAACCTCAGACTAAAAAAAGTCTACTGCTCCATTGCTTCTGACAGATAATATAGAAATAATAAATAAACTGTACATGAAGCTCTGTGAGGAAAATGTACAAAATCAAACAATTAGTGACACGCAGAGAGACAGACTGAATCTTTGCATGTTGTGCTGGTTAAGCTGTTGTTAAATAGTCCTTAGTGTTGAAGGCATCCTTGAGTGATGGTCTGTTTGTTGCTGTTTATGGCTACAGGAAGGATTGCACATTGTACTCCAGCATGTCAGTGAACACACCAATGACCAGAAAATAACAATCCCAAGTTTGAAAATAAGGCGTCCAAAAAAAAAAAAAAGAAAGAAAAAGAAAAGAAAAGAAAAGAAAAGAAAAAAAAATCAACTCATTCACACATTAAAACATGATTTACTCTGTTTCACAGTAATAAAATAAAATAAGTTTCTCCACAGGCTAAGTTTTGTAAGTACTCTATATACTCTTCATAATCTTTGACTCCTGCAACCACTGTCATGCATTTAAACAAAACACCATTTTTTGTACAGTCAATTATAAAAAGAACAAAAAAAAAAAAGAACAAAAAAAAAAAAAACGACTTCAGTCCCTCCAACATCTAACCTTAAGAGCTGTAGTGGTCCAGCCCATGCTATTCAAATCAATTACCAGGCCATTTGCCAACAGAAAAACAGTGAAACAGTCACATTATACATGTTCAACTGTACTGGAAGTGCAGAACTGTAAAAGTACCATACAAAGTGCTTTGGTTTTTTTTTCTTTCTTAGCAAATACATTAAAAAGAGTCAACCCAGTCATTCAGATACACACACTCAAAAAACACATCACTGTTTTAAGACAATATCAGTTTCAGTTACTGTTTGAACAGGAGTTAGGGGAAAAAAAAGGAACAGAGACACTGAGGTTGGATTGGCACACAGGGTGCTACAATCAACCAACTTTATCAGTCACTGATGGAAAGTAGCCAGTGGCAAAATGGAAATTACAGTACGGGTTGTGTCATGTTTGCTTGGCACTTGTTTTGTCATTGACTATGTCCCTGTGAAGAGCGAAATATTGATCAATGAGAGGAAAAAGATGAAAAAAAAATTCTGGCACAGGAAACTATCTCTTGGTAACCTCCTAGATTTTTACAGTTACAGTGATGTGAACGTCCTTGTTTGTAACACTTCTAATGCACTGCCCTTATCAGACTGCTAATTTATGCAAATGGATGGAAATCAGTATTTCACTAGTGTTGATGTTGTGACATGTTGTGTAGTAACAATGATGGATTTGAATGGATAGTGGGTTGTTGTTTTTTTTGCAAGATGTTTGTGCTCGTTGCTTTTACAGTCAATGACAAACTGTTCTCAGTCGACAGCCTCCAATGTGTTCATGTTTTGGCTCAAGCCCTTGAAAAAACACAATGAGGGCTAGCAGTGAACAAAACTGTAAAGTGCTAAACTTAAAGGCAAACTGATAAAATGGGTGCCAAATTTTAAAAACGCAAACAAATATTACTGACTTGAAATAATAAAATAATAATAATACTAATAATAATAATAATAATAATAATAAAAAGCAACAAAACTGAAATGTAACTGATATTTTGAGTAGTCCTACAGTTAAAATACGTTTTGAATGTATTTTCAACATAGGCCTATGCAAAACCATGCAAATCAATAGCTTTCAATGCCAGGTCAGTTCCACTTGCCAACACTGGGAGGCACCACGTGCACACCCCACATTGCTTTAGCTGTAACTCTTTGACAGTACAACGCTACACTGACACTGGCTCAGTTTTGTTGCTGACAATATCATAGTTAATGTTTATCAACAAAACAAAAAAAAAAGGAATTTGTAAGCCTGAAACAAGTGAAAACCGGCAAATAATGCCAGCCCAGTCATCTGAATCATATTCCTGTGCTAGAACAACTGCCTGCTGAACACAGTGAAATGGGCTGTGCAGCACCAGCTGAAAGGAGTGCTACGTATAACAATAATGATAGAGTCACTCTAAATGTCTGCTACATTTAAAGTGTTCTGCATAATATTATGCACACCTCCTTTCTGACATTACTTCTGCTTTTTACTGAATCTTCATTTACTGTATTCCATGGTGCGTGAACCTAAATAAAGGACAACAGAATAAACAAACAAAATAAAAAGAGAAAGAAACTAAGAAGGCAGGCAAAACAGCATTGTCCCTGTAAATTGCAAGTTTGGCAAGATGTCTTTTACAAGACTTTGTTGTGTTTTCACGGACATTCATCACTTCCTCCGTTCTTCACAAATACTCCATCAGAGGAAGACAGTTCTGTCATTAGCTGTAGTAGACCTTGGGTTGGCTGGTAGAAAGGGAAGTTTTTTTTATTATAAACTTCTCACTGTCTCTGTAGGACTTCATCCACAGTAAGTCTGACTGAAAGACACAGAACACTAAGGTCCAGTCAGAAACTCGGTTTCCTGTCCTCTCTCAGTCTATCTGTCTCTCTCCAGTGCAAGTGACTGCTGTGTAAAACTGCAGACTTTCTTAAAACCGCCCGAACCCACCGGCACTCCCAAACTCCGCACCCTGAGGCTTGCTGTCACCCTATCCATGGAAGCCAGAGGTGGTGGTGTGTTTGGTTGGAGTGGGAGAAGGAGAGTGACAGAGGATGAGGCACCAAAATCAAGAAAAATAAACAAAAAGGCCAAAAGAAAAACAACTTTTGACTGGCGCTATGTGCCAAGTCTAAAGCGTGGTACCCCGGCGACGCCTTCCTGGTCTGTTTCTCTTTCTTCTGCCATATCTTTATCAGAGTCTAAAGAAAACGTCCTGCCTGAATCAGTAGTGAGCATTTTGGGGAGCCGCTGAATCTTCGCAGACACTGCTTCAAATCCACTACTAGAATCAGTTCTGGAGAGGTCGGACGCCCCCCTGCCACTGTAGCCCTCCTCCTCCTCCTCCTCGGGTGGACTCTCTGTATCAGACTCCCCTTCTTCCTCCAAGGTCAGCTCAAACTGGAATTTATCAGTGGAAGTGGAGCCACTGCCCCCTCCGAGTGCTGAAGCTTCCCCTGCAAGGGCTCCTCCCTCCATGTGACCCTCTGGGTTGGGTGAGGGACTGTGGGGGATCATGCTCTGGTACCACTCTCTGTTGTCCTCTAGCGTGTCCAAGATCTCCTGAGCATCTGGGTGGACCAGGTCCGCCCACGTCTCCCACAGAGGGTGAACAATGTAGTCAATGAAACCCACCTGGAAGAGAGAGGAGAGAGAAGTGAGGTAGATGTCTACAAGGACTTCTCTTTTTCTTTCAGTCCCCATTTAATTATTTTTTCTCTCTGTTTTAATTTAACACTTCATAATGATTTACAACAGATTCCTCTACAGTACCTGGTTCTTCTCTATGGAGGCGTTGTGTTTGTCACACATGGGGCTGATCTCCATGCCTTTGTCCCTCTCTCTGTCCCCCTGGGTGAAAAACTCCACCATGATGCGGTCCGTCCACTGCCGATACAACTCAAGAGGCTTGGTGGGGTTACTCAGGTCTGCACAGTGCACCATGTTCTGAAGAACCTGTGGTGACAGATAAATAGTGTGTGAGGATCAAATAAGGGCAGATCAATCACTTTTTCTTTTCTTTTTTTACTAATGTTGTTTGTTTTTCTATTAAAGGCAAAATGGTGCTCACTTGTATACGGTCTGAGTAGTTGTCCAGCAGCAGAACTCCTAGACTGGTGACTTTCTTGGTCTCCACCATGGTTTTCAGGTCTGCTAATAGGTTCATGTGTTTAGACATATCTGTGGCCAGCACCTGCAAGAACATCACATCAATTCACTGTTAAAAGACTGACAAAAAAAGGACCAATTGTAAAGCAGAAACAGTAAACAGCTGTATCTAAAACTGAAGTTCTACCAAAACTGCCTTACCATGTCGATGACCATTTTGCGCAAGGACTGCCTCTGTTTTTTGCTGAGGTTCTGAAAGATGTCACAGTTGTCCTCCTGCAGAAGCTTGAAGCCTACGGCCAGGTGGTGATTCTCCAGCACCGAAGAGTCATTGTACATCAGCGCCAGCTCCGAGTCTGAAGGCAAAAAGACAGAAAAACAAAGTTTACACGCAGCCCTTCGAAAACCACCTGACTGTCACACTGTGCACGGACACGTGTTCATAGCCACCTCGTCCACATCATTTAACACACTCAGCAGCACCCACACATGATCACATAATCCCCGTGGAGCTACTGTATGCAGACTCACTGGTGTTGATGAGAAACTGATTGGAAACTCCAGGGTGATCCACATCGTGGATGGCGCTGGCAAACAGGGCGGCAAGGATCTCCAGATCAGTAAACACAGCCTTGGACAACACAAACAAGAAGAGAAAGGACACTCAATATATGTGTGTGTGAGTGTGTGAGTGTCAGAGATGGACAGAGTACTCGACCAGTACTCGAGTAAGAGTACAAATACTACTTGTCAAAATTTACTCGACATGTTACTCGAGTAAGAGTAAAAAAGTACTTGCTTTTAAAGGTACTTAAGTATCCAAAAGTACATGCTTTTAAATTTACTTTAAGTAAAAGTAAGAGTAAGAGTAAATTTCTTATTTTTCAGATCAATGAATTACTATAATTTTTTCTAAATTAATTTAAGGACCTTTTAAATCTTGTTTCTGAGAATTTCCTTTTTCCTTTTTTGACAAATACAGCTTGTGTCCAATAGTATTTTAGAAAAAAAAAAAAAAGAGCAGACCTGAAAGTAACGAGTACTTTTCAGCCTTCCTAGAAATTAACTCGAGTAAAAGTAAAAATGTTTGTCTTGGAAATGTATTCAATTAAGAGTTATAAGTACCAAAGAAATCTACTAAATCTATCTAATCTATATACTCAAGTAAAGTACAAATACTTTCTCTGGATATGTACTTAAGTACAATACTCCAGTAAATTTACTCCGTTACTGTCCACCACTGGTGAGTGTGTGTGGCTTCAACTGAACTTTGTATCTGAACTTTCTATTGGTTGAATGAATGTAACCTAACCACCCACCTCCAGTGCAGGTGTGGACAACAGGACGTGTGTGGACTGGACCACATCGGCAGCGTGGATGTTGTTGTGGTAAGCTACGTCAGCATGGTAATGGTCCTCCAAAGTCATCATGAAGGTAATGAAAGTGTCTGCAGGAATCTTAAAGGACTTGAGCAGCTCACGTTCCTACAGCAACAGAAGAGAAGGAGCACATCACACGTCGGGTCAGTCGAGGTTAAGATCGATCGCTTACCAAAATTAGTTTGTTACGTCATTGTTTCATTCATTGATTTACGCCCTTGTTCATTCATTTGCTGTGCCGAGCGTTCGAGGTTATGTGACTATACTCTGTTTCAGAGAAGTGCAGCACGTTGTGAGGTGTGTTACCTGGAAGATGGTGTACATGGTGACCGTCAGTGGACGACTGCCAGAATACTCGGAGACCTTAAAGATGTCGATGCCCCATCTGTTTACGTCCTCCATCTCCTGCCAGTGAACAATATACATCATTAAAACATCCTGCAAAGGGAGGGGGGTCATTGAAAAACCAGTTGCATTGAGACCAATTCAGTGTTGAACTAGTTCTGGGACCTTGGCTAGGAGTCCTTCCTGGCTGGCGTTGACTCCAAAGCGAGGGATGGTGGAGGGGGCGAGGCTGGGGCTGTGGGTGGGCTTCTTCACACCGCTGATCTGGGACATGGGCCGCTTCTTCTTGTCCTTCTCCTTGGTGGGGGGAGACATGATGTCCATGTCATGTTGCTTCTCTGTCAGGTGGAAACAGATCAAATCATTATCAAAGATCAAGTTTGTTAAGATCTTTTTGTTATCCTTTGATTTGATTTACATGTAGAGTATGTACTGTATGTGTTTATGTGGAGTGTTTTACCTAGGAAGGTGCTAGAGATGAACTCAGACACCTGGTTCCCTGAACGGCTGGTTTCTGACAGCTGGGTGAGCTCTCGGTTCAGCATCCTCTTGAACTGGGGGGACAAACAAACACACACACAAGCATCCATGAGTCTGTGGTAAAAGTAGTGAATCCTGACTCCCTGCTGCAGCAAATGTCACTGCGAATATGCTGATGATTAAACTTTTCTGCAGCAACAAACATCTTGTGAAGTATCGCATCTCGCATGCGAGACTCATTCAAACACAGAGAACCATTAGCTCCGCAGAGGAAACACATTAACATAGGTGATCTAACAAGAGTGGTTAGCCTATATCAACAAGACCTACAATCTCTGGAGCGCACATTTTTGTGTGTGGCACGTCACACACAGCTCAGACGCTGATGATTGGACAAAGAAAGATGCATGATTGACTTTACTCGCAAGTAGGCTGCACCCAAACAATCCACTAATCTCAGTGGAGTCTCACAGGATCACAACAACCACCAGTTGTTCAGCTCATTCACATTCATTCACAAAAGGAGCAACATGTGAGCCTGGAGCTGTCTCGCCCCCCCCCCCTCCCACCCAGTTCATCCCCTCGCCTCTCCTTACCTGGAAGAACATCCACGACGCAGACATGGAATAGCTCAATTCTGGCATTTCAGCACAAAATCAAGCATGGGAGCAAAAATAAATCAGAGTGAGAGAGCTGAGCTTCCTGGTCGTCCAGCGACACTGTCTGTTCGGCAGAGAGACAGACAGCGGGGACAGTGTGTGCTCCTGCACTCTGCTTGCATGAGCAAAATCCACTGCAAGCAGGCAGTCCACTAGTTAGTGCTACGAGAGCTTTGATCAGTACGAGCTGAACGGATGGAAGGAATATCTGTCCAGTGGGTCCATGGAAGAACAAGAGAGTGGAAGCATAGCTGTGGGATGGGAGGATGCGAGGCAGAGAAGCAACACTCCCTCACTCATCCTCATCCTGACTCTCCCTCATTCACTCAGTTACTGCCTGCTCCTGTGTGTGTGTAAACACAGGGAGAACGAGGTACTAATCCCCGCCTCCTTCCAAAAATGTCTAAAAATAGCAGCCAGTGAGGCGCCTGCTGCAGCAGAGGCTGGCAGAGATGCAGGTCCCTCATTGGCCAAGAGATGCACAAAGTAGGCGGGGCCGAGTGTATCGGAGGCGGAGGATGTGTGAGACACCATGTGCACCAAGTTTGAACAAGATATGAAGGAAAAGCTTTGAATGGATGGGGTGGGGTGGGGGTTATTTCATTCATGGAGCCAAAAATAAAAACAGAACACTCTGTACCACAAAGATGTGGATATATTGACTGTTATCATGCGTGTGATTATAAACAGAAGATGACTAAATTCTCTAATATGGAAATATGCTCAAAGCCGGCTGCAAAATGAAAACAATATGTTCCTGTGTGAAAACGAGTAAAAACAGACTGTGATGGCACATGCGAAGTCACATATTTTGGTGACAAAAAAATGAGTTAATTTCCTAATTCTTCCTAAATTTGCTTAATCCAGCATTTATTTGGTTAGTTACAGTCTAACAAAGTTTGGACCTGGTGCAAAATATGAAAAGATATTTTTTATTGTCTCATTATGTTAAAGAAGGACAGGAAGTTCCAGTTTACTTGGTTGCAGTTTGAGCAACGAGTCTCGAGGCGACTGTTGAATGTGGGAAAAAAAAAAATCTGAATGGGATGTAATGAGCATTTCCTCAAGCATACATTTTTCAATGGACCAGAGAGTTCTCCCCCATCCTCAAAGACAGTTTCTGGGGGTGGTTGATTGGTTGGTTGGGTGGGGTAGGGGTAGGGGTAAGAGGGTGGTGGGCTTGCCTCCCACGGAACCTTACTGCTGCCACGTGAGTGTGGCATGTGTAATGGTATATATATATATCCGAGCGGGCAATGTATATGACAGCAGGCAAGGCGGGCGCTGTACATGTATGTGATGGGAGGAAGAGTGTGTACGTGTGTGTTAGTATGAAGAGCACGTGTATGTTGTGTGGGCGGTCTAATCATGGAATCACATGAGCGCCGGGCTCTTCTCTGAGAGAGGAGGAGGAGAAGAGGAGAGGAGAGGAGAAGGGATAACCAGAGGAACGATGGATGAGGAAGAGGAGGAGGGGAAGGGGGGATGCGATTTCATCTCCAGCTCCCACTACCTCATTCACATTCTTCTGCACATGAGTGGGGGGAAGGGTGTGTCTGTAGGTCTCGTCTCTATATGCATGGCTGCAACCATCCCGCTCATTCATGGAATAAGCCCCTCTCCTCTCCGCTGACGGATGGGAGATCCTATTCATATTTTCCTGATGGATTCTTTGTATTAGTGAGCTTTCAGACCAGTGAAGAGAACTGCACTTGGGATCAGTGAAGGCTAACTGCCCAGTACATCACACACAGTCCCCGAGCTTAGTGTTGCACTTGTAGCTCACTCTAATTTGGGCGGAAAACAGCTGTGTGTAGCCAAAGATGCCCATCGATGAATGAAAAACTAATGAAAATTAATTTTAAATAATAATAAAATAAAAAACACTAATGGTTTTCATCTCAAAAGGGAAACACTAGTTCACGCTTGCCTGTTTTTAACTTCAACTTGCCTGTTGAATGTTGTTGAAAGTTGAATTCTAACCACTAAGGTTTTCCTGTTCTATTTCTAATGGGAAATATGCTCTTGTATATGTACCAAGTTCAACCATGTTAAGGGCAGGGTCATCTACTGTACCGTGTTGATGGAGTTTGAATCTGACTACCTTAAAAATGGCAACAAGATGCACATGACTAATAAAATCCTTCAGGGGGGTGAATCACAGCACAGATTAGAGTGAGTGTGCTACAACCTTGCACTGACTGAACCTCACTGTATTAAATGTTAACCTGAACAGTGAAGCAGTGTGTACAGTGTCTGCCTTTTATCCTTTGACAGGTGTGTATGTTCAGTGTATCCCTCCGAGGCCTACCCCAGCGTCTGTCTGCCTTAGTGTTGTGCTTTATGTTAAAATACCTTGTTTGAAGCCATCTCGCTGACAGAGTGCCGCGTTTTCAGCGTCTCTAGTTGCTCCAGACACCAGTCGAGCTCGTCCAGAGTCTCTATGGCCAGCTGCTGGTGCGGCTCCTCTGTATCAGATAAACACAGGGAGACATTATGGGATGGATTCAGCTGTTGGAGATAATTCACATAATGGTCAAATTTCAAAAAAGAGCTTTGAAATGAAACTTATATCAGGCTTTGAACCCACTGGTCACCAATAAAAGATAGATTTAATCCGTGAAGTACTGAACCTTAGACATTGTCTTAAGTACTTTACTTACTAGTATTTATGCTTTATATATACTTCTCTTCAAGTACGGTACATTGTACTGACAATACTTAAACACTTTTACATAAGATTAAGGTATTTTCTTGTAAAGGAGTAGTCTGACAATATACTATTGTATGTATTGTATGCTTATATTTTCTTTTGTATATATTGTTAAGATGGGGGGAGGGGGAGGGGCAAATTTTGGGGTTTATTCTTACAGTTTTTAACTTTGTAATTCTGTTAATATTTAACTTTGTAATTTTTGTAATTTTTTCTCCTATTTTAAGTTGTTGTATTGTATTATTCTGCTATAATATTCTTTACCTTTGTACAAAAGAAAGAATTTGAAAGAATTTGATACCTAAACAAATTATTTAATTAGTTGCTCCAACTTCACTTTCATCACTGTAATTAGGTACAGTAGCAACAACACAATTTACAAATTCAATCATGATAATATATTGGTGTGTTGTAATGTTATACAGATTATACACTAAAATATTGATTAGCGAAATATTCCCATTCTAATATCGGTACCAACCTGCCAGGCTGGTCTTGCACATGGATGGTGGGTTGCTGCCTGAGGATCGCGTCCTGTAGACAGAGATCAACCACAGTCGGTGAGTAAAAAAAGACACACAGTTACAACAGCAGGGTTTTATTCATCAGGTGTGATGGGGAGATGTGACATTTTCTAAAAACCCACTTGCTGGCCGTGCGATCTTGCTGGCCGGTTATGACGGCAAAGTTACTTCGGACCGTCCTCAGGCTGGCGAGGACCTGGAGGGCAAGAACAAGAATGTATGAGCTGATCAAATATGAAGTACATGTACAGTACATGGCACTTGTGCAATGAAACTACAGATGTCTCTTTGGTGATGGCACTGAATACTTGTACATGCCTCCACTTAATTCATCTTGAGCTACATCAAGTGCATCTCAATTTGAATAACAGACGAGCTTTTGAAACCAGACACTGAGGCTTTCATCCTCCTAGCTGAAGTGCCACAGAGGCATTCCCCCCTCTCCCTTTCTGATGTTTTGATGGCATCACTGACACCCTTCTATGTCACGTCTGTCACCCCATCTGCAGCCAAACACTGACTCAGCACGCAGAGAAAGCCTCACGGAGTATCCGGTGTCCAGGCCTGAACCACGTACAAGCCTTATCAGCCAGCATGCAAATTTAAACAGCATGATCCAGCAGTATTGGATTTACTGCTTCTCTCTCGGTGTAAAGTGAGCACAAGTGTGACGCACGTCCAACGTAAGAGCCAGGCAACACCGGCGGGGCGACCGATCCTGTCACAGGGCCAACATAACGCTGAGGGGCTGTTCCAGTGCTGCAGTAAAGCTCGTACTCTACTGAGCTGACCATTTTCTGAAAGACCCGCTGTCTTAGGCTAATGCGGGGGAAATGACTTTTTTTTTTTTTTTGAGCAACACTTCGAGTACACAAATGTTCAACTAGCAGACAAAGGAATGTAACTTCTGAAGGCGAGATTGACAAATTTCAGAGGACTCACCTGTGCGAACGGTGTAACAATCATGTCTTCTGTGTGTCTGCAACACAGAACAGAACACACAGGAGGAAAAGGCATGAAACAAACACTTGAAACACTGACTAGAGGACCTACAGTACATATGAGCTGAATTTTAATAATGTATCCATGTTAAATACAGAGGCTGAACTTCACTCTGTTAAGATGAAATAAATTAAAGGGAGATATTATTTCTAGTTTTTTAAAACCTGAGGCTGTCTGTGCAACCAGGCAGCTGGAGGACACAATTAGTTATTATATTTAGTTCTCAGATGTCCTCACTTATCACTCACTTACTGTCATTACTCTGGAAAAATGTATGCCAGAAAGTAAATATCTCATGCACTGCGTATAATGAGGTTGGTGAGGAAACGGACTCGGGGTAGGTACAGTAGAAGGGTGCGTGATGTGGGTTTGAACTGGTAAATACCACAAATAAATGAAACCACAGTGTGTTATCATACTCAGGTTGGGTTTTGATTAAGCGTCACATGCAAAAACAAACCAAACAAAACTGGGTGTTTGAGAGAGAGGGGGAGGGGGTCTAACAAGGGTCACAAGTGAGGTGTTTGATATTTAGTCACGTTTGTCAGGAGGGAGGTGGGAAATGACCATGAAACCATCTAGAGGGAATGCAGGAGAGGGCGTAAAGGGGACAGAGTCAGTGTTTTTATCTAATTTTTGTTTTATCATGTTCTTCTCACCGGGACGACAACCAGTTGACCTCCCAATGCTTCAAGCTTTCTTCCCTTCAAAAACAGATAGGCAAGAGTCGATGAGGATGCCTGTGACTGCTTCCGTTAAAAAACCTCAAGGTGTTCAGACAAAATGAAGTGGGGGGGGGGGGGGTTGAAGGGTGGGTCTTTCTTGAGGATATAAATGAAACAACCAACTAAAAAAATAGCCCCATCTTTCTTACGGTTTGCAGTCTCAGCAAAGCAGATTTGACATGCAAACTTTTTGTGATGAGAAACAGCTGCTTGCAGTTTCGTTGCTCTTTTTGAGACTGCAGATCTGTCTGTAAATATTTGAAACACATGCAACGTGCAGCATGTTATACTATACTGGCTTTGAGCCTGTAAAATTGAAATACTGGGACAACGAATGCATCAAAAGTTGCTCAAGGTAGCTCCTGCTTATCAGTGCTTCTGTCAGATATAAGCACGTGCACAGAATAACTTTGGAAATTGGTGAGAAAAGCTATGAAAGAGAGAAAACATCACCTAAACCAAAGCTCTTTTGCCCACAGGTCTCTTTAGTAATACAATGAAAATGAGACTACTTTCAAATTGGCAAATGAAATTGAGACCACAACTGTTTGCTGCAGCTTGTAAGAGAGCCAACCCTTAAACCAGTGCAAAGTATGAGACCTTCAAAGTGGAAACCTCTTCACACAGGGGAAACAGACAAATAGGGAAATACATAAACAGACATATCTTTTTTTGTTAAAGATAATTTTACAGACAACAAACATGTGTAATCTTACACTGGTATTTCAGCATCAGCAAAGTCTGAGATTTGTGAGCAGAATTACACAGAAAACACTGCTGATACTCTAGAACTGTATGACTGAGCTTGATGATTTTAATAATAAATTTAAGGCTGTGGAGTTGTGTTTGCATCAAGAGATCACTGTGTTGAAATAACCACACAACGTAACAGTGTAGTTTGTGTGGATTGGGAGCAACTGAGAAGCAGTGGATTATTCTAAGGGGGTTAAAGAAGGCTGTCATGATCTGGAATAAATCAAGTAAAACATAGTTTGCTTAGATACACTTAAAAACCATTCTACTAAACACACAGCAAACATAAACCACTGTATGATACGCATTAGTGTGGCTCCTGTTCAAAAAGAAATACGACGGTACCAATGCGCCGAGCAGCTGGTTTAGAAATTAACTTACAGGTCACTGGCAGTGGAGGAGTTTCTGGAAGGACCTTTGGGTGAAAGGTCAAAGTCAGAGTCAGAGCGGTAGAGGAAGGATTCCCGTCGCTGGCTGTGGGGAAAGTTGGCCTGGATGACCATACCAGAGCCAGGGCTGGCCTGGGGGTCCAGGGGGCTGCGGCCCACTGACAATCCATTCTCCACATCAAAACTATGGAGAAAAAAATGGAAAGAGGGAGGGGATTCATTGGGGTTAGATGTACAATGTTAGACATAAAACAAACGAACATGCAGATTTATGCCACAGCATGGAGAGGAGATGAAAGAAAAGCATCCATCCATTCATCAATGCTGGGCGCATGTTGTAGTTGTTTGTTTTAACTGGTTTAGACATATTTCATGTTGAGAACATTCATTTACAACAAGAAGAAGGATCCTGTTTCTTCACACATCAGATCAATCAACTGAATACCATCACCTTGCGATTGTTTATAGCTTCAACAGCGTTAATACAAATACACTGACTGACTGGTCATTACAATTTTAAAGGTAGAGTCTGTAGGTCTGTCCGTTGCCGTTTGTAAACACACAGGGCCCTTCCTCTCGGGCTCAACTGCGGACACCCCCCTGCCCCTGACAGCAGCTGTCAGGACTGAAACCATGTTCAACTGCTGTTCCCACAGAGCCCTTCCCCACTTAGACCTTCAAAGTTCTTGTTTGAATATTTGCTACTGGATCCTGGCTTGATGGCGTCCAGTTGCTATCTTGGTGTTGGCTTTTATGCAAGCCCAGAGCGCCACACACCCAACTTCACCTGCGCTCTGTTATTGGATGGGGAAAACACATCGACTCTCCACTCTGAAACGTCCCGACTACACCAAAACATCCATTCATGCCTTGGGTATTTTGAAAAGCACTATATAAATGCAAGTTATTTTAGTATTATTATGAGCAGAGGCCCATAGGTGATGATTAAGCAGGATTTCTTTTGTATAACTCTATCTATATTTTGTTTTTTAGGAAAATCCTACAGACTCTACCTTTAAACTGCTAACGTGTAAATTGTTTTTATTGATTGCTGCAGGCAATAACAATGTGATCGTGAGACAAATGGATCAAAGAGGACACACGTCAGATTTCAACAGGTAAAGAAAATGACTATTCTTGTGGGTAAATACGCTCTGATTGACCGTCTTGAAAAGGTCGACACAGCAGAGTGCCCCCCTGTCTACTCCAGTGAAAAGACTGCTGTTGGTCCAGTAACAATGAAAGGGAGAAAATGCGTGTAAAATACAGTACAATACCCCGCATCTAAATATATCACACGCTGTCATCATCGGGTAACAACATGAAGTCATTTTTATCTCTTTAACAGGAAATAGTGTAAATTAGAAGGAAGCGTAACCATTATGGGCCAGCAATGACCACAATAAGAGCTAAAAATGACAGATTTGAGAGGGCGACAAAAAGGATATGACAGTGTGAAATATGTGGGAATGCAGTTATCAAATCTCATCTGCTAAATCCCACAAAGTAGACTAAAATCAGAGCTGTGTTTAAATTTGTCAAACAATGGCAAATGAGAAATAAAAAACCCAACAAAATTAGACTGAAACCACAATGAGTGGGTGTTGAGAGCCACAGACAGTGAACGGCCTTCATGAGCCTCTGTGAGCCTACTGGAGCCGCACTGATCATTAGGATAACATTCTTGAAATGACAAGTGAAAAACAGTTACACCCCTTTAAAGGTGTAAAGCCTGTGTGGCGAATGTCACGCAGGTGAGGTAAAAGTGTGAATACCCACAGAGGTCTGCAAGTGTGTGCGTGTGTGTGTGCGTGTGAAGGACTGTGAGTGAACAGTGTGTGTAAAATTAGCATCAGCGTATTGACGTAGGGTCATGTGAGTGTGAGTCTAAAAATAGCCCGGTGTTCAGGTGAGGAGGAGTTCCTCCTGATCAAACACGATCCGACTACGGAGAAAAACACCAAATAAAGGCAGAGTGAGGCTCCCGCTTCACAGTCTGGGCACGTTTCTGCCTTGATCCACATCTCTATTTTCCCACAGCCCCTCTGCTGACATGCGGACCCGGAGAGACTCTCACAGCCTGCAGCTCCGTTTGGCAACACGTCGTCTTTTCTAAACAGTCTGAGTAACGCCAGAGTAGAAATCCATGCTTTGGCAAAACAACCATGAACAGAACGTGGAGGATTTTGGACGGGCAGATGCTAAGCCACACACTCGATATTTTTCAAATAAATACAGCAGGGGAAACTATATTCAAATATACAAAAAAAAAAAAAAATCTCTGAAACCCAATGCAAACGAAAACTGCAGTTTTGAGTACAGGAGTGGCAGCTAGAAATATCTGTTGCTGATAAATGTGGGAAATAATAAAACAGCATAACAAAACGTCAAGATTACATGACAGATTTCAGGCCAGAGTACAGATTAACATAGCTTTAAATTCACTGCGCAGCTGTGTCAGGTCTATATATTAACGTCTGGTAGTTTAAACACCAGGCAAGAGGAGACAGCAGACATTTTAACTTAAGCATGTGAAGGGTTTAGTTCCATTAAGTGCCTCTGTAAAGCCAAATAAGAACCTAATATACATGCTACACAGCTGTGCATCGGGCAGACCTAAATTGAATATCCTCGTTACTGTCATTAATAGTAATTGATCAGCTGATTAGTTTAATAACCTGAATATTTATTTACCGGGATGTTAACAGTTCTTTTAAACAATAAATTGCAAAGGAAAGTATGGGGAGTTTGGATATGTATTGTTGTACGCCACTTCATCATCAGCAATGAATCAATATAATGACTGCACTGCTATAAAGAAAGTACCAAATTTCATGGCAATCCAGTTTTCAAGATATTCCTCTAAAAACTACAGATGTCAGTCTCATGGAGGAATTGGGGGATCACAAGAGCCAACAGGATTCATCCTCTGAGGACTATGAGCGTCAAAGTTTGGTGTCGATCCATCACATTGAGGTGGATTGATTCATTGCTGCCATTCTTGGAGCACTGCCACTCGCTTTCATAGCATTAGTATTTAGTACACACATTTGATCGCAGGGAAAATGTGCCTCCGACTGTAAGAATGAACCGACTGCACCATGCACAACTCCCATTCATTGCTCTGCCCTGCTACCCTCTCAGGATGCTGCATGAGAGCTTGACAGTGGTGTGTTACTGGCTATTACATAACACCAGCCGAACAGAAGCCCCCCCCCCCCTCTCCATTCATGTGACAGATTCAGACATACTGACTGCACTATACTTAGCCAAAGAGAGGAGTCGGTGGGAGGGAGCGGGGATAGCGGGGTGAGGATGGGTAAAAGAGAGCTAGGCTGAGGTAAAATAGGCCAAAGAGAGAGTGAGCGTAAATACAATCTCAGAGGAAAAGAGTACAGCCTGTTCTTAGACATGTCCATGAGGACTTCTTGGTCTTTAGTCCACTGGAGCAGTTTCAGGTATGTGTCAAAATGTACAAATGTGTGTGTGTGTGTGTGTGTGTGTGTCACAGGTGTAGATGAATGCGTTTTGATAGAAAAATGGGGAAATTATATGTGTATTAATGTGTATCACAGTCATGCAACGTGCCACCTTACACACTTATAAAGTGTCCATGTTGATCAGTGAACACACACACACCCTAACCAGCCAGGTTACTACAAGAACACTCTTCAACTCCTCTGTTCTCTCCATCTCCCTCGATCTGTCCTCACTAATGATGCTGCACCCCTGGCTGTTCCTGCGTGCTCCGACCATAAACCCATTTCTATTTTTGTTTCTGCTCTATGCCTCTGTCTCTGTGCAGCTAATTTTAGCCTCCCCGCATGGGGAATAGACCGAGAGAGGCAGCGATGCGGCTAAAAATAGCATTTCAGGTGGAATACAGAGTCCTCCAGCCCCTCCTCTGTCTTCTGCCTCTGCATCACAGAGCAGCAGATTCTTCCCTCCATTCATGAATATTGATGGAGAAGTTTCTATTTGAAGACGATGCCAAGCTAAAATTAGATCACAGATCAAAATATCGCCCACGTCTTTCCCTCGCTGCTATTTCCACTCCCGTTTTTTCTCCTCTTTCTCTCGCACTGAGCTGAGTTCATCACAGGGGAGGAAACAGACAGAAGACTCCTGACTATTTATCTTTTATTTACACACACACTCAGACACAATAGGTACTGAGTGTTTTTTGCAGCAATATGTCTGTCTGTGATTCTCACTACTACAACTGCAGTGGTTTCCCTCTGGTTTGTATGAATCAGATCTAATGAATAATAAACATGGTTGCATGAACACCAGTAGTAGTTGTTGCCAAGGCAACTAACTACTGATGGGGCTCCAAATAAACAATATTGAAACAATAATTCAACAGCACACACTGTCCTTGTGAAAATGAATTTCTGCTACGACTGTGCCAGGGAGGTGTTGATCAAATTCTGTTGTTCTTGGTGAAATGCATCAGATGTGTACTACTGTATGTGTGTATTTCATTGTGTTCCTTGTGTAGCTGCTATCGAAGAAAATGAGTGACGAAGAAAATGTGATTTGATTACGTAGATGAGAACAGTCTTTCAATTAAACCTGAATTAGAAATAATAATATTCTTATTTAGCCCAGTAGTTTTAATATGAAGAGGAGTTTCTCTACAGACGGAAGTCATATTTTTAGATTCAAGCTTAATGATATATATATATTTTTTTTTTAAAGTTTATTTTTGGGGCTTTTTTGCCTTTAATGGACAGTTGAGAGAGAGACAGGAAATGGGAGGCAGAGAGGGGGGGATGACATGCAGGACAGGGCTGCTCGACGCGGGACTCTAACCGGGGACTATAGCCTCAACACATGGGGCGGGTGCTCCACCAACTGAGCTAAACCGCCCCAATGATAATTTTTTTTAAATCTTCATCGTGTGCAGTCTTTAAGCATACAATTGACAAAATGAATACTAAATATGTCAACTGAGGCATTATGTGTTTTTAAAAGGTCAAAGGTCAGTGTTCAGGCTCAACGTGCACTTCACCAGGACAGGAAGCTCCCACAGAAGCACCATGGCTGTTTGGACAGTCGGTCTTCAAAACCACTCCATTGTCTTTGTGTCTTTCACATGCCAACCAGTCTCACCCTCCCACCCACCTCTCCTCTCCTTCCCTCACACCCCCTCCTCCCTCCCTCCATTTCTCATACTCAGCCACAAGTGGCAAAAAAAGAAGCAAAAAAAAAAAGAAAGAACAAATGCATTTTTTCTTTTTTAAATTTCTCCTGCTGAGTGGGTGGTTGCTGTTGAACAATGCACAAGATAAACTTGGTGAGTGATGGCTGGTGTGTGTAGTAGTAGATGCTGTCTGGGGAACTGAAATGATTCAGTTCAGTCACTCTGAGGAGAGGGGCCCTCTACTGAGCTGTGGTGGGATTGCAAGAGATGGACAATAGTCAACTGTCGACAATAGGAAAAACTAAACATTTGACTAATTACTACTTACTACTAATTGACTGGCTTCTACCTCATGAGCCTTTTTAGGAAAAAATATAATGTTTTTGTTTCCATATTCTTTATTTCCTGATAAAATGACAAATAGTTGTGTTCAACAATATCAGAAAATAGTGATAAACTCAAGTGTATGTATCAGATATGTATGTATCTATGAGGAAAATGGTCCAAAACCAAAATATCACATTTGAGAAATCTAAATAGTGGCTGATTACTGAGAACTGCTCAGTCTGTCTACAATCACTTAATAACACCTCCTGTTTGGAGCTCACTATGAATAATAAGCGTCTCTTGTTAGCTGCTTTTTTGATGGAAAACGTCACTATAAGGTGTGACGGACTTACAAAAAGACAACTAGTTCTGATGATGGAAAAATGTAGGGATTGTGAATACAGTCAAAGAGGGTATTCATCACTTTCTCTAAAACAATTTAATAAAACCAAGACATCAATTTAAAGCCGCTCACATGTATCTGAACCTATTCCAAAAAAGATTCTTTAACCACCTGGATGGAAAAAATGTTTAGTCCTTACGATTAAAAGGATTATTAATTTGTTTCTCTAGTTGTGCCTTGTCTCAGAATCAGAGCACAGATAAGAGTTTGATAGCTACATGGACAGGATACAGACTTGCAAAATGAGAATCACATTAAAAATCTTTTTTTATTGCGCAGCAGATGGATAGTTTTTTTTCTTCATCCAAGTGGTTTGAAAGCTCTCTGAGGAGCCAAAAATACTTAATCAAGAGAATTCCCTACACTAAACCCCTGTGACAACCTGGTTTTGTACTCTCTCTCTCTCTCTGTGTGTGTGTGTGTGCTGCCCAACAGCATGAGGAAACGTCAGCTTTAAAACAAGGACCACTCAGACCTGACATGTCCACAGCAGGACAGCAGTTTGTTTAAGTTAATGACCATGTGTAGAAAAAATGGCGCTGTTATAGCCTGATCCATAAAATCCATGTCTGAAACACTGTGTTCACATAACACTACATTCATGCACCCTCTCACACAGACAGACATCAATACAACAAATCACACAGCAGGACTAGAGTCCGAGCCTGTCACTAACCAGTCTGACTGTAAACTGAGACTTTACTATCATCATTTGACTGTGTGAGTGTCTCGTAATCTTTAGTACGAGACTGATGCAGATGGAACAAACTGACACTCAGACACTCATCCAGTATGCCATGTCTCTAGTAGTACTGGATGTAGTTACAGTAAATAGATCCATTCCTAAGTTGACCGCTATTAAAATCCAGAAGTGGACACCTCTGTTTCTTAAATCAGATTTTTACTTGACTTACTGTAAAGTTCTGCTTACTTTTGAAAATATTTCCATATTCAAAAGTGCATTAATCTTAACGTCAAAGCATTGTTGTACTGCAATGACTCTGAAACATCGTACTTGGCGCACTGACCTACTGTATTGTAGAACATAAAACATCAACTCCTACAAGCTGTCTGGTTAAAAGATATATAATTTAATAAAGGTTATAAATCTCAACATCAAGCTTTTAGAGGCTGGACAGTAAATCTTTTTAGGTGATGATGTAGTTTGGTTCTGGTACACGCAGCAAAAAAAAGAAAAATCAATCCTCTATTTATAAAACTTCAAACATGGACCTCAGATCAGACCCTGGTCTCTGGTGTCTAACATGACGGGTTCAAACATCAGTCTAGGAAATAGTGTGTGTGGGTGTGTGTGTGTGTGTGTGTGTGTGTGTGTGTGTGTGTGTGCGCGTGTCATACTTTCAAAAAGGAAAAATTAAACTTACTAAAAGGAAATTAATTCCATTGACTATTAAGAGTACTTCAGTAATTCATACATCTACAGTATAGTAGGGTCAACGGTGCAATATATATATATATATATATATATATATATATATATATATACAGTACTATATATATATATATATACTATATATATATACACTATAAAAAAAATACTAAAGTGAAGTAAAGTAAAGGTACACAAGAAATGTACTCAAGGAAAAGTGCTAAAAGTAGTGGCAGTAACAGTACTGTCCACTCCTCAACGGTGCCCACTCTTACACACTGACAGAGGCACACACACATACGCATGCAAGCACACACACAAACAGCCTATACACACACACCTGATTACTCTCTCGTCTAAACTGGAGCCAGCATTCCTGGGCATCATGAAGATTTTTTACAAAAAAAGAAAAGAAAAAAAAAAAAAAGAGGTGTGTTACAGCGTTTGTTATTTAAGTGGCTGGCTGGTACAGAGTGTGATTGATGGTAACCTGTCAGTGGCCCTGATACTCGACACCCCGTCTGCGTCACCGCCTGTCACGGCAACGTCAATCCCATCTGGGGAGCATTAAAATACAGGAGCTACGGGGCAGAGCGAGAGAGAGGCAGAGCAAGAGAGGAGATAGGCCTGTAAACCAGGGCAAGCTGTCATCTGAACCTTCATTCATCATTCCCAAGCCTTTGCTGTGACACAGCCAGAGGTAGAATTAGTTACACCAGAGCCGTCTTGCAGGACTGGCTCAGCCATTTATTCAAGAGACATTTAAAAGAAGGCAGAGAGCATTTATTACATGTAACACAGATCTCATCTAGTGACGCGTGAGAGTATTGGGTTTCCTTTGATCCTTTGAGATCATTTCTATTTCGTGACCATGAGTCCATAGAGAGCAATCGGAAGTAAATACAGTGAAACAAAAGTGTAAAACTCTCACTTTTCTTTTTTTTTTACTGCTGTTGTTTAAGATTCGTAATCTCGGCTGTTTGTGTCTGCATATGACACATGAAAGATGTTCTGGAGCAAACCAGGATTAGGATTGGCTTAATGGGACCACAAAGTTCACACCAGCAGCTGCGAGTCCACACCCTGCAGCCTCAACACGCAGAATAAAGTGAACCATGGATGAACTATACGGAGCCAGACAGACTTTTAAAAAAGTAGAGCAGTTTCTATGTGCAAGTTAGTGAAGCACACAATAGTCACCAGTCTGTGTTCTGGTTGCACAGAGGGAGAACCATTCTGTGTGTTTGTTTCGTCCTTCCTCTCCTTCCCCGTGACATCAAATGATTTTGCTACGCAGCACTCTGATGGAGGTGGCGCGTTATACTTCTTACCTATTTATCTATTACGTTCTGTTCGGCTGTAATCCCTATTTAAGTCCTGGGTGACTCTCAAACAGCTGCATTGCTGCTTATTTAGCGAGAACACAGATAAGCGTGTCTCGCAAAATGTCAAACTATTATGTCCTTTAACTGGTTTCAGCAGTATCTCAGTCACTCTTGCCTGGGCAGCAGCATGGAAGAAAACATTAGATTTGGCTTTGAGTCCCTCCTGTTTGTGCCCATGTCTCTGTTACTGACTAATCCCCCTTGTTAAAAAACATGAGGGAAACGTCTATTTCCCGCTGTGTATATGCATCTCAAAGCGTTTAACAAAATAACACAGAATTGCACGTATAGAGTTTAGCTGCTCCTATTTGAGAATTTACTTTTGAATAGCAGCGCAAACAATAACCTCTCAGACATTGTATCATTTCACACCCAACAAAAATAAGAGCTAAATATAGACATTACATAATTGTGATATAAATGTCCATTGTTCAAAACCATGCAATGAAAAATGTTTTTTCTTTTTTTTTTTTTAAAGTGAGGCAATGTCGCTGACACAACAGAAAGACAGGAACACAGGATCAGTCCACTGACCTTTATATGAAACAAGTGACCGAGCTCTGAGGCCAGCTCTATAATGGGACAAGTTTGTACAGGGGCAGTGGTGTAAAAAAGACTGATGGCTGTTAGTGGACAGAGTTTGACATGAGAAAAAAATAATTTTTAAGAGGGTATTTTTTATTTATGAAGTTAGATAAAATGTATATGTATTATTAAATGTTATACAAAACCAACAAGAATTATTTAACTATTCATTATCTTTCTTTCTTTCTTTTTTTTTACTTAATGTTTTACTAGTGACACATGCTCACACACTTGGCAGCAACCTAAATGGCTTTTAATGAAACCAGCAGCTGGTTTGTAAATTAAACAAAGTGTGTGTGTGTGTGTGTGTGTGGGGGGGTCTTACTGTACTTACGTTTGTCCACTGTGATTAAGTCAGAGTGGTTTATTTTGCTATGAACTCAGAAGAGCCAAAAGAGAGGAAGACAGAAAAATAAACAGAAATCTAGTGAGTGTCCATGTGTGTGTGTGTGTGTGTGTGTCTATTATTCTATGTGGGGAGTTTTCTCAGTGTCCCTGTGTTCTCTCTCAGAAAGCTGTAATCATCATCAGCCAGCCCTCTTCCTTAAAATCTTTCCTTTGGAAAACAAAACACAACGCCGTGACGACGCCTGCGCCGGTGGATGCTGACCTCTGACGCCCTTTACAGTATGAGGTGGCTGCTGAGAAAAGGCAAACTGTGAATCATCAATCTATCAACATTAACTGATAAAGCAGCACAGAGGTTCAGTATCATGATTAAGGAGGAGACGACCCTGGCTTGAGGTGTGCTGTGGATCTCCAGGAGGCCGAGAGTAACAAAGAGGACTGAGTGGTCCTGGTCCACTTTAAATGATAAACTTGATACAGTAACAGTGTTGCGCATAAAAAAAAGAAAAAAAAAAAAAAAAAACTGTTTCAGTGCAGTAACATTTTTTTTTCTGCGTGTGCTCGTTCTATTAAATGAGTCTTGGATAGCTGATCCTCCACTGTGAAACACTTTCCTCATACTCAGACACAACTGTTTGTCTTTGTGAACTTTAACAATTGACCTCATTGGCAGAAAGACAAACTGCAGAATAATGTGAGGACAGTCAGCCAAGGACACCCTACATATTGTACATATTGTATTCTTTCAAACTGTAGGCCATTGTTCAAACTGAGTGTGAACTCTGGGTCAGACATATACACTATACTATATTTGAAATAAATGTGTCAGTGTGTGGAAAGAACTGCAGATAAGAACAATGTACAGCCTCTGTAAGGAGCGCTGGCAGTGGTCACTTTAATAAACCTGAGTGAGCTCACTCGGGTTCAGACCTGAGGAGATTTAGAGTGACTCACAGGAGAGTCCTCGTCTGCCTGCACACACACACACACACACAAACACACAAGACTTCAGTCTCTGTTATCCTCCAGGATCGTGTACCACAGCAGAGAAAATAGTGAAGTGAGAGGAGAAAAACTGGAGGGAAAAGGAAAATGAGCGTAGCAGTGGGTCAGAAGGCGAGAAGAGACATGAGGAAAAGTTCAGGCCTTGGTCTATAAAAGAGTCGTAACATGATCAGAGCGCAGAGGAAACAGACAACGTGTGGATATGTCATGACAGTGTATCTTCTTGTTACAGCTTGAATTAACACTATTAGTGAGAAAAATCTATCTAATCATAAAGAATAAAACTCTAAATGTGAATTTAAATTTTTACACATCCAATCAGTGGTTGTCATAGTTTGTAATAAATATTATATTGAAGGAATAGTAGTGCACATACAGTCCAATTTAGGTGTTCAAAAGCAAAGAAAATGTAAAGTTAGCCTCACTACTTTGTGTTTGAGTGTCGGGTCAAAGTATCCTGACGCTAAAGGCTCCTCTGGATGTCAAAGGAAAAATCTTTTTCCTTAGACGCAATGTCTTCGTACAGTTTACATGGACACAAAAACGCACACAGAGACATATAATTGCACAATTACTCTGTCATTCTACGAAATATATTCCTGTGTGGGTCTGGAAAGCTCGTCGCTGGACGCTAAAGCTGTGGGGTTTAGGAGAACATTGAGTCCATGACGCCTGTCACACTGCAAACACTCAGCTGAGTGAAGGTTACAAATGACCCAGCACCAAAGATTGTGTTTTGTGTTCCAAGTGCTCATGCAAGAGCCCACAGTTACAAGCCCAACTTCGCATCCCACACGAGTACACTATGTATGTATCTGTGAGTGTGTGAGGCCTGTAACTGAACACCGGTGGACCTGTCCCTCCTGTCTGTGAGGTAGATAAATGAAGGTCCCTGAAGCTCCCTGTGGGCCAGACCACCATTAGAAGCCACTGATGATTTAAGAAATGCCTTGGAAACACTCTCAGACACATTTATTACGACAAAATGCCTTTTGGCTGTAACACCTCCACCCCTTTGCCAGAACCAGTGAGAGTTATGCTCCGTGGAGGGCACTGGGTGGCTTCATAATTTCTGCAAATTAGGAGATTCATGTACTGTGACTGAAAGCTTGGATTCATTCATCATAGCCGCACTGACCTGTCTGATTGACCTTTGGCACGAGCCGCGTGCGACTCTCGAAGGCAAGATTTAATGTCAACAAACCTATCAGTACCTAGGAGAAAAATGAAAAAGCTGCCTGACAGGATTTGGCATCTGAAACATCAGCGTGCGTCCAACATTCACACTTTGAGATTTTGATAAATTAGGGAGATGAAGATTTCACTTTTCCTCTCGTCTCCTCCCAGGCTGAACTGACAGGAGAGTCGATTAGTTTTCTAAAGAAAGGCGCTTCGAAGGCTGAACCTCACTTAGCTCACTCACATGCAACAAGCCAAAACTGTCGTCTTTGTAAGACTCTTAATTCATATTAAATTACTCTGTCCATGAATCACACTGTCTGCCCCCCCTCCCAAAACACTCAACAAAGCTCATACTTGTACTGTATTTACTGTCAGTGGTCCATTTTGAAATAATCTTTAAGATTTTTACACTCGTTTCCTGGCTCTCATAACTCGCTTAATGCTCTGTGTCATTGCCACTTCATTTTGTACTTGGCCCCGCTGCAGACACCACTGAGGAAAATTAGATCACCAGGCTACGGACACACAGCTGTAAACGGTGAAAGGGGAGACGTAACATAGCTCAAAGTAATGGAGCTAATTAACAGGGATTCAGTTTTCAATGTGACAGCTCCTGTGACCGGTTGGGGAGCACTGTGATTAACTGTGATTGCGCTTTGAGCTAAATGATAACATCAGTACGCTAATATTCTTCCAAGAACCATGGTAATGGGCCGATGTTAATCGGTCACCATGTTTACCATTAATTAGCATCCAAAGTTTTACTCTTCAGGGCTGAACAGAAAGTGAAATGTGACTGGACACATTTAATTTGATCCGATGGCCTCATCCCAGCCAGACTAAATGATAGTTTCACCAAAGTAAAACACCAAATGCTGTGGCAATTAGTCTTTTATATTGTTAAGACATTTCCTCTACAAACTCATCAAGAATGTCATGATGGGGCGAGAGAGAAGAAGTTCATTAAATCATTAGGATTCATCCTCTGGGGACCATGAATGTTTTTTTTGTTTGGTTTTTTTGGATGGAGGTGGGGGCTTTTAGGCCTTTAACTGATAAGGACAGCTGTAGAGAGACAGGAAGTGGGGAGACTAGAGAGAGCAGCAAAGGGCCGTCGGTGGAATCGAACCACGGCTGCTGCGTTGAAGACTATAGCCTCTGCATATGGGGCGCCTGCTCTACCCACTGAGTTAAACGACGCCCCAATCATGAATGTCTGTAAAATTCTTTGTTTAGATATTTCCGTCAGGACCGCAGCGTTGGGCTGACCGACCCATGCTGCCATCCACTGAACCGCACTTCTACCATGAAAAGCTTTGGCTCCTTCTGAGCCAGCAGATACAGCTGAATTAACCGCTGACTGACAATTTCAAGTTCATAAAACTGAAACCAAAATATAAATGAATGCAGCGTAGCACATCAAAGACAATAAGCTTCTACTGTCCCGGGAAATTTGAAGGGAATCCCCTTATCTGTCGTCTTTGGGGAAAAGCAGGTGTTAGCGTTACAGCTGAAAGTTGAAAGGAGAAACAACCGCCACCGGCAAAATGGACCATCACCGCTCACCCTGAGGTTTAGAAAAAGTGGTATGGTATGCATCAAGAGCAGATGTATTCAACAACGCAGTTTATATAGGACCTGTTGTGCTCACAGACATGCGAAAACATGCATGCCATTGCCCCATATCCATCTAAGGAGAAGAACTGTTATCTGGCTGTTGTGTTCTAAGGTTGACTGAGATAATTGGGCTTTAAATCACACAGCAGAGGCACACGAGACACTGTGGGTTTGGTGTCTGATGTCAAAAGCTGCAGATTTATATCCCCCCCCCCCCCCCCTGCAGGTTCATCTCGTCTGCTTTCTTCACGCCTTTGTGAGGATGCACTTGAGCATGAAAATATTTTTTACATATAAGCGGAGCTCATTCTGACGTGTCTGAGTGCTGCCCCACTTTATGTGGATAGGTTGACGCCTGGCACAAGGAGGGAAGAGGAGAACAAAAGATACAAAGAAAAAAAAGCAGAAGCACGTCAGAAGCCTCGAAGATTTACGCCTGACACGGCGTGAGTTATTACGGTTATCTAATGATTTTATGCTTACAAAAACATTTACGAGCATCTCCCTGCTGAACACGATATTAATAGTTTCCCAAAATGGAGATTGACGAGGCTGATAACCCACCGACCCACCCCGCCTTCAATTCTTTGCCGCTGTTCCCCCTGTGTATAAAATGGTGGTGGTGAATCAGGCTGCAACAACAGACTCTCTTCTTCCATCAGCATCACCGGTGTACCCAGCGAGATCGATACCTCAGCTCCACTGCTCCCTGCCTGCCTCCCAGTCTGTGACTTCCCTCCCTGCGCACATAGACTGATTTAGCAAAGACCACCCGTTCTTAAAAAAAATGCAAAGAAGCTGGACTTAGCAGAAAAGTTCTGTGCTGCCTTATAGATCCACTGGTGGCCATTGTCTCCAGACTCCAGAAAAGTTTTGGATACTGAGGAGATTTTTGCTTGTGTAAGAGCAAAAAGTCAATTAGATTTCTTGGCATGGGTCTTGAGGGGATTTGAATGGAAAGGACAACTGCCCTACAACCCCCCCCACCAAGCTCACAAATGTTCTGCATTACATCTGATAAACAAGGACCCTGACTGAGAAAGAGGACAGAGGACCATAATGTAAACACGACTTTATCTCAGAGTCCTCCTTCACAACCTCCCCGCTGGCACTGAGGATTACGTGTGAAGATACAAAACTTATGGGGGCCCTTTCCTGTGAGAATATTTGTGTATGGAACAGTATACTGTAGCATCAGAGCTACAGGGCAGAGAGATATGCTTTAATGAGAAAGAGTCTCTGTGTAATATGCGGTGGACAAAGCAGATGTCTGACGTGATAACGTGCGGGACGTGTGCACAAGTCACAATCGTGCTTGTTTCACATGTGGTGACAGAAGGTGAGCGCGAAGGGAAGTGTCCTGAAGTTTTTCCATTTAGGGACATCACACATTGGCTGGTGGTTACAGCTGCAGTAAGGATGAAGGAAAAAAACTTCATAAAATCAATAACTACCACGCAAAAAAAATCTTTGTCTCCAAATTGTCACACAAAGTGCCTGTAGGATATTTCACCTTAGTTTTGAAATTCAATTTTAACTGTCAAGTTGATAGATCGATATTTTGGAAGATTTGCTAAACTTTCCAGCATAAAAAAAGAAAAGAAATTGCAGCTGCATTTCTGTCTCCCACACATTTCAAATTACAGTTTGTCTTCTTGTCACTTCATTTCCAAGTCTTGGCTGCGTCACATAAAATATTATGACTACTGTTGTTAGCTATGACTTTGACATTAATGTACTGAACTACAGTACTAATTCTTCTGTTTTCTGTTTTTTTTTTCTTACCCATATCTAATAAAAAATTTCAGTGATCCAAAAGCTGTTAGTTTCACACAACTCTTTTTGTTATCTCTTAAAAGTTGAGAAAGGTCTTCATGATGAAAATGAAAAATAAATAAAGAGAAAACTACACAAGCGGTCAAGCGGAAACACGATTAAAAAAAAATTTGGGGAAATGTAGATATGAACAAAAAACAACTGATAAGGGCGAAAGAATGTTTTTACAAATATTGCAGCTGATAAGAGACTCAATGCATTCTACGGATTACAGATTTTTTTTATAAAAATGTTTCCATTCTCTGAAAAATGATAACAATATAGTAAGTTATATATACTGCGGTTACACTGTAGCTGTCAATTTTTCTCTTTCAGTTAATACTGATGTAGTACATAATTGTAACTGGCGCTGCAAAAACGATCATATAGCTATGTTCTTTAAGTCAAAGCTACTGAAAAAAAAGATAAACATAAGCTTTAATCTCAACAAGAGCATTTTGGCAACAGAGTTGTGTTCATCATCTTCATATACTGTACTGCATGATCTATATAATGTGCCACATGTTGGATGTGTGTGTGTGTGTGTGTGTGTGTAGAAAGAAGACAGAAGACACTGAGAAGACAGACGGCAGAGACAAAAGGACTGAGGAGTGAGAATAAATGAGATAGCTCTTAATTACCGCCTGCGTTTCTGTATGATGTCAATAGGCCTGTTGACAGCGCACGGTGATCCCCATATGTTCCCACTCCGCACCGTGATACTCCGCTCCACGGAGTAACAGAACCCGCAGTTCGTCGGCACACTCATGTTTCTTTAGCTCTACTCTCTTTAACTCGTCCTCACCCTCCTCTTCTCGGCCGCTCCGCTGTTCTCCCTCTCTTGGTTCTCCTCAGCATGTGGCCCCTCTCATCCCTGTGAAACCCGGCCCGCTTCCTCGTCTGTCTCGCTCTGTCGGGCTGTCCGGCTCTCCACGGCTTCCCAGGAGTTCTCATTACCTCTGGCAGGAGTGGACGCCAGCTCTAGGACCAGTGGCTCCAGCACCAGAGACAGGATGACCGGGGGGCGAATCAATACATGCTACTGTGTGCTGGTGAAAGTCTGCTTCTCTCTTGGTTGCAGATGGGAGAAATTTGGAGTGTATTCCTTCCTGAGCACCTCTCTTTCTGCTGCCTGCCTGTCTGTCTGTCTTCCTTTGCTGTCTGTTAAAAAAAAAAGCCTTTCATCACTCTCAGCAGAGCTCCATTAATCGGTCCCCCTTGTACATCTCGTCTTTGCTCCGAGTCTAAATGTGGCACACGCTGCTGCCCTCTTCCCCCTCTCCCTTTCTGTCTGTCTGTCTGCTCTCTCTCTCTCTCTCTCTCTCTCTCTCTCTCTCTCACTCTCTCTTGCTCTTCTTCTGCTTCTCTCTCTGCTCCCTCCTTTCTCCTCTGGCTGCTACACCTCTAATCACAGAACAAAGACAGACCTTTCCTTTTACTGAGCAAACTTGTTCTCCTGCTCCAGTCTGTCACAGTAGCCCTGTGCTGTATGTGTTGTGTTTTTTTTTTTTTGGCAGAGCGCCCCACAGAATGTGTACAGATCTGTACAACATGTGTGTGTGTGTGTGTGTGTGTGAGCAACCGAGCGTGTACGTCAGTCAGCGAGCGTGTGTGTAGGCATGTGACTGAGCAAGTGTCTGTGTGTGTGTGTGTGTGTGTAGATCACACACAAGGGGGGAACAAGTTTCAGAGTGAGGTCAGAGCTGAGAAAGGGGGCAGGATCAGAGCCAGCCTTCTCCAAATGTTCAAGTACATTTAACCCCTTCCTGTTCTCTGTCCGTCACACACTCACACACACACACACACACACACACACACACACACACACACACACACACACACACACAGTTGTGATACAATCACAGGACAGCACTCTCTCCCTGTGGACACAGCGCTGTTATCCTTTCCAGATGGAGTGCGTACGCGCATTTATGTGCAAGTTGTCTACGTTAGGTAATTGGGATTGATGACAAGATGAGTATGATAGGGTATTATAGTAAGTAGCTCATGGGACATAGCCTGCTGAGAACAGAGAACACGTACACATGCGCGCACCCACACACACACACACTTGCGCGTATACTGTATGAGCTCACTCACTCACGCACAGGCTTAGGCACCAGCATGCAAGGTCACCCACGGCCGGGAGCAGTGTATTTTTGAAGACCAGAAATGTGAAAAGTAAATATGAAACCTTAGCTGGTCGACCTTCTGTATGCTTCATATGAAAACTTAAACAGGAAATATTTGACAAGAGATCAGCAAAATGAGTCAGGAGCCGTGGATCTACAGGCTCTGTTGTTCCCAGGGAGAGATTAAGTCTTGCTATGGATTTGTAGTCCAGAGAGTTTTGTAAGAACTCATCAGCGTGAGCCATGAGAAAATGCCTGTTTGACTTCCTGAGGGGAAGTGTTGTCTGACTGCACAGCAGGTGCTTTGCTGTTGCCAAGTCAATAGGGAAATTTGCATATCCCATTGATATAGCACACAGTGTTAAAAAGTTAACATTGTGAATTATATGCATGAGTTTGAATATTTACATTTTGACTGTCAACCCCCTTCCCCAAACAGTCACTGTCCAATTATAGCTTGTTTACCATAACCAGGGTGTCCTCCTGTCCAGCTTCACATTGTCCTAATGTTAAAGCAGTATGGAGTTAAATATTATACTGAGTGGCATCTTTTTTAGTCTTCCCAAAAGCAAAAATTCAAGGCAATCAAAGTAATGCAGCATAGATTAAAAAACTACAAAAAATGTGGTAATGGAGCATTATAGCTCCAAGGAGGAGGAGCATTAAAGCAGAAGTAAGCGATATTTTAGTGTTAATATAAGTCTTAAATAGTTATATCTTCCGACAGCAATCACTTATATAGAGTGTTTGGTCTGAAACACGGGTCTGTCAGTCACTCTGCTCTGCTCTGAGCCGAGGAGAAAACTTTTCTCGTATCCTACAAGTTTTATCCAATGAGGAGAGAGAACGGCATGAAGGGCTGTGTGTGCAGCCAAGGGATCCATGACGAGGGCGGGGGCTGCTAACTCCATCGGCTGACAAGACGTTATGGTGCATTCAAGGCAACCCGTAACTCGTGTTTTTCCGACCTGTGAAGTGGTACCAGTTCGATCTGGTACGAGTTCACGGGTCGAAAGTTACGAGTGGCCATTATAGTGACTTTCACAGGTAAAACAGGTCGGAAAAACACGAGTGGGTTGCCTGGAACGCTACAAAGTCGTAAGTTGTGACTTGAAGCTGTAATTTACGGTTTCAAAAGCCTGCCTGGAACGCAGCATTAGCCAAAACGACCAGATCGCTTACTTCTGCTTTAACTAACTACATTGTGGGATTACAGGTTATACCGTGAAAGTATTTCACAAATACATTGTGAAGTATTTCTCCAGCGTGTGTAAACTAGTCCGGATGCGAGAGTTGAGGCTAATGCTAGCAGCTTTGTCTAGCTCCAAATAAAACAACAAATAAACATGTAAAATAAACATGTATGTAAATTAAGCATCCAGACAGGGTTACTTAAAAATGCGATTTATTTGTATTGTGCAGTAAAATGAAGGCTAACCCTATATGTCCAATACTGTCTTTTGCCACATAAAGCTTAGGCCTAAGTTTTGTATTTTTAGCTTGTATATCCTTCATATGGTCATCAAATGAATATCTAAGATTAACATGACATGTCTTCATAACAAGAGGCACCAGGAAACTCAAGATGGCATTTTCAAACAACTAATGGAGCTAATGTTGGCTCAGTTAGACAGTTGGAATTTTGAGTATAAAACTGGCCACCACGGTAAATTTCATTAGAGTATAGACCTTGTAAGTACAGAGAGATTGACAGGCATAGACAGGCAACGATCAATTGGTCTCCGGCTAGCTCACACGCACACAAAAAAACATCTCCATAAATGGACTTTAAACTACATTCTGCAGCATGACATGGTTCAATTAAATTGGCAAATCAATCAATGGCATTGCTTCATCACCATGGAATTCATAAACGTTAGACAGAGAGACAACAATAGGTAAGGATAGAAAAGAAAAGGTAATATGAGTGGTTATACAGCAGAGGCTCAGTAGGTATCTCTAATATGAACCAGGCTCCTTTCTGGAGTGTACCACAGAAGTGTATCATGGATTACTGCTTATGTGAAAGAGTTGTCTTATGTCATCTGCAAATGGTATGTTTTTATTTTTCAGCTTTAAATCTACATTGGTTGTGACGTAGAGCACAGACAGTGTTTGTTCACTAAAGATAATCCTGTAATATAATGAAAAAGTGTCTGGGTTTATGCAAGATGTGTGTGTAAAGAAAAACTGCCATTTAAGGAATTCTGAAGAGGTGCACACACAAATGGTCCGATCATAACCACGAACTGCACAGAGCGATAATAACGCTGTATGTTATGGCTTCCTGGAGCCTGAATTCAGCAGCAACAATTTATAAATGCAATCACATAGCTACAGTGAATTAAATGATAGCTATTTTTTGTTAAGGAGGCTCAGGTGTGCAGGGCCAGAATCCTGATCGGGCCCCTCATGAGCTGATGAAGAAGAAACGGCAAACCGGATATACTTCAAACTTGTCCTATGAAGTCTCTCGGTTCATTTAGTTTCCTAGCTCTGTATCCCCACTTATCTTCAGAGACTACACACTGTATAAACATTAACATGCAACCTGACGTTGGGCTTGTAAAACTGGAGAATTTATCTCGGCTGGGATGAACAATGTCCTGATAAAAGTTGGACGAAGGGATGTTATGGATTAAAACTTTAAAGCGACCTGCACTTTTGACAAGTTTTCATGACAGGAAAATTGTTTTCATGTGGAGTTAGGAGGATAAAACTTAAACAACACATTTCAAAAGCAATATTTTTTGTCATCTACAGTGAACATGCACACACACACACACACACACACACACACACACACACACACACTCTCTCATACTCTCTGTCTCTCTCTCTTTTCTCACACATACACACAGTCTTTAGTTGGCAGTTTACCAGCGGATTTCACAGTGTTCCATGTATCTGCGTCACCACGGTGGAAGAGAGTGGATGTTTGAAGAAAGACAGACACTAAATGTTTGCTTCTGCACAGTATCTTCACATCTCATCTTGACACAGTCGCACTGCGGAGCGCTGGACGCCGAGGCTGCAGAGATGTGGCAAGGTAATCTCTTAAAACTCATAAAATAGCGAGGCATCATAAAATCTGGCTGACCCCTCAGTTGTGGGTTTAATAGTCCATTATTTGCGAAGGGGCCTCATGACATCATGTGTTGGCTACACGGAGGCATGGTGAGCATTCCTGGATAACGAGCTGTTTTGAAGTGAGCGAGGAGCGCTGTACGTATGTCAGAGCTGTTGCCTGTCCACGGACGCACTGCCTGTTTGCGGTTTGTTTGTAAAGCTAACTGACGCTGATTAATCTCCACCGCCGTATTGTCCGCTGCTGACCAATTATGTTGGAGTGAAAATACAAGAAAAAGCACAATGAAATAAAACACTGTAACAACATTGTCGGGGACATTTACTGGAAAGAACAATATTGACTGTAATCCAAAGTCATGTCAGTCGCTTTGTGTTGTTTCTTTGTCTGAGGTTCATGCAGGTCAACAGTGTGACTGTGATGACCTTGCAATCATTTCCCTGTTCTTATATTTGTTCTAATTATCAAAACCTTTGTCTGCACCACAAACATTTTGGCAGAATGAGATGCTGCCCTGAACAGGGGGATTTCAGTTTTCAACTGACTGCTACAGTAAGTTTTTTTTCTTTTCCTTTAAATAAAATACTATACAACAATATGACATAGTTTTAAAAACATTTTATCAGAACCGTATCCTGCTACGCTAGAGGGCAGTTTGACTTATCTCACATCATCTAAAGTTTACACTGCCTCAAGTTTTCAATTTAGTGTATTTACTAAAAGTGAGAATATGAATGCACAGTCGGTCTGAATCCGATTAAGGATATTCAGCCTGCTAGGATGTGTTTGCCAATGTCTGAAAAAAAAGCATATAATGTTAGAATATCAAAGAAAACAATAATATATGTATTTTAGAAATACTATTAGGCTTTGTTTTTTGAGGTTTGTGAATAACTGAAGTATGGTACAAGTTGGAGATGTAATGTCCTAATTTCCTCAAATGCACCAAAAAAGTGATGAGCAATTTAGAAACACCCTCTCATTTCATAACAATGACGTCTCATGAGAGTAAATGAAAAACAGCTGCTATGCTCATAAGGAACATGAAAAGTTTTCATGGCTTCTCCCACATCATTACAATTATCATGATTATTATATAAACAGAGGTTCTGCATGTGCCATAAAACATATAGTCTGTGAAACCAAACATACAGTTATTCCTCCTAATGTGCCAGAACAGAATTTCTCTTTGGTCACATAATAAATATGAACAACTATTATCTGACCAGTGCCTAAAACGGCATCTTATTAGTAGAGTTTTATTGAAGCCCAACATATTATGTTATATGAAAAAGAAAAGACATATACTTTTGGATCTTAGGTCCCCCACAGATTTCAAAATAACTTTGTGTGTCAACCACATACACAACTTGAGTTTGTACAAAGGGACTGGAGTGTTGCGTACAACAAAGTTCAAGAGGTTAAAAAAGCAGCTGCAGAAGAAGAGGGGACACAAACACGCTATTAACATAAACACACAGGCGTATTCACGTGAGCATGGCTGTAAACTGTCTGTGTGGACTGTATCTACACTGGAAATGCGAGAAAAATTGATTCGATGCGCAGTCAACGAGCGCAGCACTTGTTCTGGTTATTTAAAACTAAAGTGAAGCCAGGGGAAACCAAAACAAACTAAAAGAAATTTCTTCTAAAATACTGTGCATGTAACAAAGCAACAGCACCAGGTGTCAGCATGTGGCTGCTGCTGCTAGCGGCCTAAATTTAACCGAGTCTCAGTGATGTCAAACGTCATGTTACAGCCTGTACTGTAGTAAAGGCTATCAGTGTGTCGCCCCATGATTCATTAGGCTGCCATCTGCTAGCATGACAGCGAGGGTTTGGGCCTCGTCTGATTTGGGCATTGGGCGGATGACAGACTTATAAGCACACATGCAAACACGGCCACACAAACATATACAAACACACGTACACACACAGAGAGCCAAAAAAAGGCCCGGACGTGAGCACAAGGGAGTTCCGCTAATGCATGCACGTGGACATGGGCACAAGCTCAATGGGGCACATTAAACGCACATTCAGATGCTCATACGTCTGCGGCTGCGTGCACACCTCTGTGGCAGGTGGCAACTCCTTCAGGCGGGGAGGGTTTGTAGGAAAAACAGGAGAAATGCTCACAAGAGAGTGTGTAGCCCACTGCAAGTGTGTGTGCAAGTTTACATGGGCACTGTGTGTATGGGCGCTCCTAAGACTTACTGTACATATAATCAAATTAATCAAATATTAAAAAATTGATAATAAATTCCTGATCACTGAGGTTATAAGGGCTGAAGAGTATTATATGAATGGCAGAGAAATACATCAAATGTTATAAAGTAACAAACAAGAAATTAATTCCACGAGTCACTGTTAAAAATGTATTTAAAAGTTTGACTTTCAAAGTAAAATAATTATTGGACGAGACCTGAGAGTCTAACTGCTAAAAAAAAAGAATTTCAATTCAAAGAGATGATTTAACTTTTCATAAAAAAATCAATGTACAAGGTGTGTAATTAAAAATAATTTGCAACATAGCGTTCGTTGTTATATAAATCAAAGATCTGTCTTCTTACAATATGAACAGCAGCCAACGCCCCTGTGCTTAGACTTGTGATTTGAAACAGCCTCAAAAGAAAAAGCAAAAGAAATGAGGAAAAACCTCAGGAACAGACAGAAGTGGCGGCAACAGAAACATACCCACAAACCAACTATAAACATACAATATGGAGAAAATGTAAAGTGAATGTTACGTTAGAGTTTCATGGTATCAATCTTCTGCTATGAGATCAATACAAATACATAAACTCCACAGCAGTGAGAAAGTCTCATTAGTGAAACATGGCCACTTTCCAGCAGCCTAAAAATAAAGTTTTAATCTACCAACTAGCACTTGGTCTATGGGAGGTCACTGCCCTCCATCGCTGTCTGAGCATTACTTAGTCAGTCTCTCCCTCTAGTGGCTGCAATGAACAGTCGTCCTGATGCATCCAGACACACACACACACACCGCTGACACAACACAGTGGTTCCCTCAGTTTTCAATTTATATGTTGATCAGAAATTAAGGGGCACAATATTCAATAAATGGTATTTTTTAAATATATAATAATGTTCGGCACTGATACATCAATTGATGATGTTTTAAAGCATAAGTAAGCAGAATTTTTGTGTTAATATAAGTCTTAAGTAGTTATATCTTCCGACAGCAATCACTTAGTATATAGAGTGTTTGGTCTGAAACACGGGTCTGTCAGTCACTCTGCTCTGCTGCCCAGGAGAAAACTTTCCTTGTATCCTACAACCTTTATCCAATGAGGAGAGAGAACGGCATAAAGGGGGTCCTCTCTGTGTGTGCAGCCAATGGATGCGCCTGAATGTGGTGACGTAGGGACGAGGGCGGGGACTGCTAACTCCATCGTCTGACAGAAAGTTAGCCAAAACGATTGCTTACTTCTGCTTTAATGTTGTGACTGAAAGGTGTGCATTACTCTGTCTGGCAATTATTTTTTTTACCCAAATCATTTTTTTTTGGAGGTCATATCCTTCATCTCTGCAAAGATGAATAACTAAAGCAGCAGCTTGTCAACTTTCTGATCAGTATGAGAAAAAAAAAAAAAAAATTGCATCCTTTGCAGTCTCTGTGAACTTTGGATGAAGTCCTCAGACAGTATGAGTAGCAAATACACTAGAGCTGCTCATTTTGAATACCAGACGTGTTAGCTCTGTGCTGCTGCTGCTGCTGCTGCTGCTGCTGCTGCTGCTGCTGATGTCGGCCTCAGGAATCGATGAGGCTCTGGAGGCGATTGGGGAAATCAGTCATGCTGAAAATATGGAGTACAGCAGTGACGCACACGGCAGCTAGCCCGCCACAGCCACACAGGCCCTATTGACTAATCTTGGTGTGTGTTGGAGAGCGGGGGGGGGGGGGGGGGGGGAGGGGGCTGGCGGCTATATTGGGACCTCTGACATTGACACTGTTGCTCTTTGGTGGGGTGGCCTCACTTGACACTTTTTTTTTTAAATTTTGTTATTGTTTTCCCCATTGTTCTTTTCAGTCACAATCACTTTTCTGCCTCTCTTCTTCTGTCGTCTACTTCAGAAATATCCTCGTTACCCTCGTTTCACCCTGTCCCCTGTCGGCCTCACCTTCTCCCTTCCAGTCATTATCTCTGTGCTAAAAGCAGCGCTATCTCAACCCCGCGTACCCTCTATCGCTTCTCCACCGCCCTCTCGTCTGTGCCGTTACCCTCTTTGTCTGAATTATCTCTTTTCCCCAGTCAGTCAACTGCTGCGTCTCTCTCTCTCACTCTCTCTCTCACTCTCACCTCACTCTGTCTCTTCCTGTCCTTCTCTACTTGAGATAAATCTTCTCAAACCATCGCCGCAGCATCAACTATCTTCTCATGACACTGACTGAGAGCTCTCGTGTCCGCCTGAATGCAGTGACACTGTTGTTTAAATGTGCTACACTGCCAGGGAAGCCATTTAAAGCATTGTTGAGAAGGTTACTAGGAGTGTGTGCGTGTGTGTGTGTGTGTTTGTGTAAGTCATAGGGCAGGATGAATAGTGCCCTGGTACTGTTAGTACAAGTGCGGATAAGAGCTGTCTCTATTGTGATGGACACATCTGGATTACAAGAGACTGCTTTGTCTCAGGGCGCGCGTGTGTGTCTGTGCGATGCACGAGGGCAGGGAAAATATTTCATTTGTTAAAGTTTTAAAGTACTTACCTAACTAATTTAAGTGCTACTACTGCTGTAACACCACATGGTGTTCTCTCCATCATCACACAACAAAAGAATGGTTGGAACTGAAAAACAAGATCTGAACTTGGCTTTAAGCTGAAGCTGCCAACAGTGACTCTGCTTCAATGCTGTTTTTTTTCTCTCTCTCAGTCAGTCAGTAAAGCTCCTTGAACAAATCAGGTAATAAGAGAATAGAGGCTTGTTCTGTTCCCTGCTGCACTTCTGTATTTCTGGCTGTGGTCTAAAATCTCCTGCTTTGATCTCCTCATATGATCCAAACAGGCTCACGGCTGGAGGAGTTCGGATGACACTCGCGAGGCACATGCCTTATGCCCAGAGTTCAGAAAAGTTTGCCACACCACACACTGCACAGAAAAAAAAAATCCCACGAGAGCTTCAACATGTTTTTTTTTCCCCCTTCAGTGCAAAGAAGAAAAGATTCTTTATGAATCTCTGTAGCTTTTGGTGCTTTTTTTTTCCTAATAAGCTCCAAAAGAAATCAAGTCATTTATATATTTATATGTGTGTGCATACTGATGTGTGTGTGTGTGTGTGTGTGTACTCTTTTGTTTCATGTATCGAGTCTCTGTTTTTAGTCTCTATAAAGTTACATAACAACATGTCCTGCAGGGATCTCATGACAGCTGTAGTAGATCTTATGTTTTCTGAATCTTGCCAGCTGATTACACTGCTGTATCAAGTTTCAGCCACTATTAAGTCAATCAGTCACATCAGTGTGTCGACACCACGGCCTGTTGAGTGTAATTTACCTCTTGGAGGTGAGTCCATTTCGACACATGTTTTGTTTATTTTGACAGGAGAAGACAGAAAGCAGAGGTGAAGCCTGCTCCGTCTGCCGCTCTCATGGATCATGCCGTGCCTAACGCGGGGGGCGCTTGGGCCTGGCGTGGGTCCATGGAGCCCAAGGAGGGCCATCAGTGGACAGAGCCATTGATCCGCCATGCCACCCCCGAGGCCTGCACTGCTAACCACAGAGCTCCAACAGCAGCAGCAGCAGCCACTGGCTTCACCACAGTGCATATCAAATCATGTGGCAGATATTTGTTAAGGCTGATCCAGTTCTAAACAGCACTCAGGTGCAGACTCATCACCGGCTACAACAAACCGACCCAGTGCTTCGGTCCGACAAATTCCGCGTCAAAATGTTTTCTGTGTTAAATACAGTACATATTTAAATCGTATTTAAATGGTACTCTGAGGCAGGGGCTGGAAATGTCACAACTGCACAACACACCGAAACTCAGATGCACGTCGAGCGTCACAAAAACCACATAAAACCACCAGATAGTTATCAGCATAACACAACGTCACTGTAAACACAGCAACAGAGCAGCACAGTCAAACACTTCCCAATCAGATGATTACATTTCATGTGCTGCAAAAAGACAAAAAACAGACAGTACGGTACTACACACACACAGAAAAAAGCGTAAATCAACTTTCCAATACTTCCTGTGCACACACATTAATTATCATGTTGCGTTCACTGTAAACCAGCAACTGTCATCACAATCACACAGCCAGATACATGTACATACCCAATGCACGAGTGCCTGCGGGTGGAATAGTTGCCGTGCATTTTCCTTGAAAAGCGAGAGTCTTTGTTCATCATTGTATTGGCAGGTTTGAAGAGAGTTTGGGGCTGAGTTCAGAGAAGCATCACAACAGCAGCTTCGGGAGGCAACGGATAGACGATGTGAACTTCTGTGACGCAATCGAAAAACCCCATGCTGTCATGAATCGAAAAAGAAAGCTGTCCCAATTCCTTTTTACGCCGTCTGCGGTCAAAAGTTATGGCACAGGGAGAAAGGTCCCCGCGAGAGGACAATGCAGGAAAAACAGGTCCCAAGAATGACGGATGCAAAATAAGGTCAAGATGCAAAACAGCAAAACAAGAGTCTCAACAACTGCACCTGGTACGTGTAAGAGAGAGAGAGCGCAACAGTAAGCCAGGCCTGCTGCATGGGCCCCCCAACTATTTATTAGATAAAACTTATTAGCTAAAAGCGATTCACTTCCAGCCTAGTGCTGAATCAATGGATCGAAGTGCATCAAGCTGGAAATTGAATTTGTAGATGAGCATTTAGTCCTGCCAATAAGGATATGTCCATTTGATTTTGTGGCAAAAAAAAAAAAAAGAAGAATCAAAAAGGTTCAGAACTCAGAGAGTGTGTGAGTATGTGTGTGTGAACAGCCTAAAAAGGCAAAAGAGTCTTGGCTGTCAGAGACCTATCGCAGAGCGAGTTAGCGTATCATCTCACTGACAGTGGAAGTATGGGGCCGAATCAAATCAAGTGAAATTGAGGATGGTGTCAGCTGTCAGTTCTCCTCTCAGCTCACCACCACAGACGCGCCAAGACAAACGGCTCTCCTGTTTTTTTTCTCCCTCCCCTCTCTTTCTCTCTTTCTCTCTCTCTCTTTCTCTCTCTGTCTCTCTCTTCGTACTCCTAAATAGGAAAACAGCAAGGTTGACTTCTTCCAAATGAGCCGCAAAACTGACAAAACCGAGCTCCTCAACAATGGGCCCCGGATATTTTTCTGTCTTTAAAAATCAAGTCCAACAACCTTGACAGAGAGCTGTCCATTTCAACACAGCGTTTGCCTCTGTGATGCTGCACCACCGACAACACACTGAGTTTATCTTTAGTGGGAAAAAAGTGAGCTGGAAAGAGTGTTATAATCCCAACAGATGCTCCCTGGGGTGGGCCGTCCCATGTAGTCCCCTCTATAGACTTCTGTTCTCTCCTCTCTTCTCTCCTGAGAGTGGTGGGACCAAACTCGGGCTTAAAACAACAAACAACAACACTATCTCCCCTGAGAGTGAGAGAGGGAGAGATATTGTGGTGGGAGAGAGAAGGGGTGGGGTGCTGGGTGGCTCAGAGAGAGAGAGAGAGAGAGAGAGGGAGGGAGGGAGGGAGAGATAGCGAGTGCACAGCGAATGACAGCTAAAGCACGAGAAAGTGAACTAGTGTGACCGGTGCTAACTGGGGTTAAGGTGGGACAAGTGGAGGTGAGGTGAAAGTAGAAAAAACACCCTGCTGCTTTATAGTATTGTGAGGACAAGTTGTTTTTTGGTTGTTTTTTTTTGCAACAGGAGCTAGTAACAGTTTCTGTTTTCGTGTGACCAGCCTGCCCCCCATGCCAGCAGCAGCAATAGCATAGTGGTCAATCAATACTTCAATATTGTGTGAGTGTGTGTGTGTGTGTGTGTGTGTGTGCTTTTTTTTTTTTTTCGAAGGTGATTCAATTTTCCTCTTTAATATTGAGTTCTCTTCTCATGCCACAATATAATCCATCCGATTCGTACAATATCCTCCTGCACTGTTAAACAAATATTTGATGTCACCAAATACGTGACTGTGAAAATAGAGCAGGGAGTAGGTGATTAGTGAAGCTCTGAATCGCCTCATTTTTCAGAATGAGAGGGAGGAGCAGACAGGAAGTGTCTGTTACAACAGATCAGTCCCATCAACTTAAACGGTCCATCCTGGAGCTGGGGGGGCTTGTGCTCACTTGCTCCACCATTAAACATATCTTTGACAACTTGGGGTCAAAATACAGGTGTAAATTATGCAGAACCTTCAGTTAGTGAGTCACAGTGTGTCATTTAACTTTTTAAAACTATTATTCATCTGCCACAGCAACATCTTCAGTCCAACTCATCACATTTCAGAGAAAAGGTTAACAGCAATATTTCCTAACAGCACCGTGCCAGAATCTCAGTCAAAACTGTTTTCTATCTTCCTAAAACATTTGAGCCGCTACGGAGATAAACCTCAGCCAAAAACTGATGTCTTTTTCCTCGACTGTGACCCATCACACGAAGCGAAACACATCTTCCTGACAGGCTCTCTGCTCGCATTTGCACAACACAGCAGCCTCTAGTGGAAAAAAACGGGAAATGCCAGGTCAATATTCATGTGGCCATCCTGAATATATCCAGGTTTTTTCTGTTGTTGTTTAGGTTTTGTGTGTGTTTGTGTGTAAGTCAGACTGGGAATATTGATTTTAACTCTTCAGTCTAATAATGACAGATTAAAACACCAAATACTCCAGTCCAGAGTTTAGTTTATTATGTCGAGGACAATCCCAATTAATTAACTGTATCACAAGGACAAGAGAACTGCTACATTAAAATTAAAAGGAAATGAGTTACAGTTGATTGAGATTAAGATTATTACTGTAGGTAAGATTATCACCTTTTTTTTTTTTTTTTTTAAAGTATATTTTTTGGGCTTTTATGCCTTTATAGATAGTACAGTTGAGACAGACAGGAAATGGGGAGGCAGAGAGAGGGGGGATGACATGCAGCAAATGGCGCCCGACGCGGGACTCGAACCGGGGCCGACCGCAGCGAGGACTGTGCCTCTATACATCTAACCACTACGCCACGCGACGCCCCAAGATTATCACCTTTAACCTGGACACTATATATTCTGTTTTATCTATTGAGTAATGTCTAATCACTCATTAAATAAATCACTTGTTGCAGAGCAGTAACTTTAAATATAACTCTTAGACAGCTGTTTTTTATTATTATTATTATTTTGTAGCATGTTGCAGCCTCGTTATATTGTCATTACACCGTGATACATTTGCTAAAAATATCTAATACTTATGGGATAATATTTTTGCAGTCATAAAACTGTACATGTGGAATATGCATCTCTGGTATGCTAATGGCCACTTGACTGAAAAACAGTCGTTATCTGTAGTGTACGTCTCAGCCCAGAAAATGTCCTAAATTTATCGATGAAAGACGTAATGGAAACAAATCACCCCAGACTCACACTAGACTTGACTGACCGAAACAATGTTCAGAAAACCTTTTTCACCAAAAAAAAAAAAAAAACCCCACTTGACGTTGTGTCTGTAAGCGGAAAAAGAGGTTTAATCAACTTCGACACTAAGTGAAAATAACTTTGCGGGTATGTTCTATATTTGAGCTGCCTGCGACATTTATTTTCCGCTGGACCCCCAGTTTGTTTAATTCCTCCTCCTTGCCAGCCATCCTGCAGTAACTCATCCCCGTCCATTTATTCCAGCTCTGACATTATGGGACACTGTGCATACCCTGCTAAGGGACACGTCCAATGGCCTGACCTTTAGAGCTGTATAATATAAAAGCTCTGACATGTTGAATATCTGTGTTATCCTACAAGTATCCGATTTTCCTGATTGAGCGCTGAAACTTCTTGACTTAACTCTCACCCTCTAATGTTTAGATTTTCAACAGACACACTGAAATTAATGAAATTAAGTTACAGCAAACCCTGGAACAGAAACATGTCCAGCCATCTCAAATCCAAGACCATTTAACGCCCAAAGGAAAATGAACCCTCCACTACATGTTTACGGAAGGTGAATGAACTTGTAAACAGTTTTGGAGTTTTCTAGTAGGCACTGGCGTCTTTAGGAATGTCTAATACTCCTTTCTTGCCAATAACAGTAAGGCAGGGTTTTACAGCACCGGCTCCAGTTTCTCCCTGGCTTTTAATAAAATTTCACAGAGGTGGATGTGATCTTACATCACTGCAGCAACTTGCAAAGATCTTTCGACAGTGCAGCTTTGCTCTGTACTTACGTCTGAATGTATAAGTGTTGAAGTGAAGGGTAAACATTGACAAAACAGGTACGAGACATTTGCGTAAAAATTGCTTTTACACTACTTACAGTACAGTCCATAATAGGCATTTATTTTGAGGAGACCTACAGGCATATTTAACAGACCGACGTGGAAATACACTGTGTGCTCGAAGCAAGACGAACAAATGTCTGTCTGTTTGTATATCCATCCACACAGATGTGTAGGGCCCTGTTTATTCTAGCTCTTTCAAGAAGTTAAGGTCAAGTATGGTTTAATTGGTCATACGACTCTTTCCTTGACGTCGTTAACCATGTAAATGTTTAATTTGCATTGGAATTGAGGGCCAAGCCTCATGCAATAATGGCTCATAAAACTAAAGCTATCAACAAGTATTAGAGCGGAGCTGGTGCAGTTGATCAAAAATGAAACAAATAATGTTTGAAGTTAAAACACAAAACACCCAGTTCCAGGCTAGTGTTGTGTTGAATTGTGTGGATACTGAAGTCGCTGACAGATCCAAGTACTTGCTTGATGGAGAAGTGGGACAATAAACTGCTGATCGTGTTGACCTGAGCTTTGTTTGCAGAGATGAGGCTTGGAAAACAGAAGGTGGACAAAGCTCATGACAAACACTCACACCTGTAGGAAATGAAGCAGCAGACTGACGCCACAGTTTAAAAAACAATTCCTATTCGGCAAAACAGGTTCGGCCTTTTTTAGTGGATTTTAGCCATAGAAATAACAACAACATTTCTTATCAAGCAGAAAAACCAATAGGGACCGATCTGGCATCTGCTGTTGCTGTATTTTGAATATCGCCAGTTCCATTTATAGAGGATGAAACAGCACCTTCAAAATCCTCACGTTGAGAGAGGATTTTATTTAGCAGAATTTCCCCGAAACAGCAGCTGATTTTATTCTGGTAGAGGACAGCGTGTTTAATTGGAATGCAGCAGTACATGAACATCTTGTGGTCTGGATCAAACCATGAGCTTAAGGGCAACCACTTTTGTAGTGTGAATGGTTGCTGCCTGCACAAAAATAAACTAAAAATACATTTTAACATCTGCAGCTGAGTGAGGTGACTATTGGCCATGAGACGGGAACTATTGCCTACTTGAACTCATACAAAACAAATTCACTGAAATGCCAATCAAACATTTTGATAAAATACTACTGAGAATTTTTCTATATCTCTCTGAGATCAGGGTAATAAATATGCTTGCATTTGGAATATCAGCATATCAGTTTAACTTGGGAAGGTTTTCTGGCTGGTTTGCTATTCACACAAGTGGAAATGACCTGTAAAGGTACACATGGCTACATCTCTGTCATTGTCACCATAGAGTTGTGGACTCTACCTGGGCGTGTGGGCGAGAGTGAAACGACGCCTCTGGAGGTTGAGGCTGCGGTTCATCAGCAGCTTTCTGAAGAGCAGCGGGGAGTTTCGAGGAGACCCGCGAGGGGAATCCTTGGGCGAGATCTTTGGGGATCCTCCAGGTGAACTCGTTCTGGACCTGGGCAGGAGCTGAATGACTGGCAGCCTGGTCAGCGTTTGCTCCTGCAGCCTCTCCTCAACCTCTGGCTGCTCTTCCTCTGAGCTCTCAGTGCACAGGTCGCTCATGGTGGAAGTCGGGGATCAGGTTATTTCCTTCACTCGCTCTGGTCTTAAGTCTGGTCCGAGGAATTTGTCTCTGAACTGAATTTGTGGTTTCCTCGAATAAACTTTGTTTGATGTTTTTGCAACAGGGTGTATGTCAGTGATCCGTCTTGGTTTGCCCAATCCAGGTGAAGCTAGCTCCTCTGGTCCAGTCCTGACTTCCTCACATTTGAACAACACCTGGACCTGCTCCTGTCCGCTCCATAACTCTCGTCAATACTCTCAAAGAAGCAAAAAAAAAAATCCAAAAACAGAAACAAAACCTCTTCAGAGAGTTAACAAAATGACCTCTCTAACATATTGTATCTTTATTTGAAACCTAATGAATCCCTCTCTTGTCTCCTCCTGAGACCATGCTGTCTGTCGTGCTGGGCAATAGACTCAAACATTAGTGTTGATGTACTCTCGCTGCCTCCCTCCCTCTCCCAGGCTTTGTTTACATTACTGCTAGGCCTTCCCTCTCTCCAACTAAATATGGATGTCTGATATACAGGGAGGAGACACATGACAGATTGCCTCCTTCTGCCTTTCCCTCTCTCTTTCCAATGCTCTAACCTCCTCTCTTCCTTCACTCCTAATCTTACAGAGCATATTGTTCATCAACTTCAAACTGCGCTCCATAATTACTTCCTCTCCGAGTTCCTCCATTGTATAAACATTAAGCCGTCGCCTGGCTTGGCCCTCTAACTCGCTCTCGCCCCAACTGACTTTGCAGACTCAGGCTTTTTCCCCCCTCCGTGGTCCCCGAGGTGCCATTTGTTGTGAAGTTGCCTATTTCCTCAGAGGCAGCCTCTTTGCCTTTCACATGCTCTGAGCGTACCAGGAGAAGTCACATGAAGAGCCTCTGACTATAAAAAGCAGAGGTAGATAAAAGCTATAGAGAGCATGGGTGCTGTCACGATGGCGCTCTCTATCTGTGACCAGAGGCAACATCATCTTCACCCCCACCCAATCTTTTTGTTTATCGCTGCAGAGTGAGAAAAGGTCCTCCTGTGATTAAGGACTCACAGCTAAACACCGGTGCTGTCTAACGTAACTGAAATAACCTGGGGAGCTGGAGCATCTGACACAGGACTGAACCTATGACCAACAGCTGGTAGGGAGAACAGGGAAGAAAGATTCTTTGGTTAAGGGCTTTTTATGGATATATACTCACAGATACTGTACTGTATGTATTCTGATGCAACAGTACTGTACTAGTAGACAGAGAAATTTGCTCTCATCCGAGTGTCACACAAACATCTTGAATGTAAACTCATAATGAGGTCAACTGCCAGTCAATAATGTTTATATCGCTCATCGTATAGGGGAATATATAGGGGAATATAAAAAAAATAAATTGTGTTAAATAGCGGATATGACTTTGGGTCTGTCCTTCCCAGCTGACAACTCCCATGACACCAGATTCAACACTTCAGTATCACAATTACAATCATTTTCTGTGGAGTACCGTTAACAGTCACAGGTTACTAACCTATTGCACATATCAGTGTTTTGTTTATGAGACTTTTGGCGTCTATCAGCTCAGCATTTTGTTTTTTTGTGCCTCAACAAATGCTTATGTTGCTATATGCTGCTCAATATGCAAATGACGCCATATGAAATGGGATAAAAAAGTCTACATGATGTTTAAAGCTTGTTCTGCTGCCCCCAAGTGGCAAGAAAATCTCTAAATGCTGCTTTAATCTTTTGTTCTTGGCTCAGAGGATAAACCTTTTCATTGGATTTCTAAAATTACATTTATAACATGTGGATCCCTTTGGGACATGGTTGTACCATTGTAATATATGGTATTAGTAGTATGAGGCAACCTTGTGCAGTCAAGTGCAGTTGTTTCTCAACTTTCGTCATGTTCCAGTCTCCAGCGGTAAAGATGTTCCTCTCTTCTTCCCCATGCTCAACACGTCAGAGGATGATCCCAGGCCCAAACAAATCCTGGCCCTGAAGCACATCATCATCTCAGTCATGTGGGTGACAGAGGCAGAGGTGAGGGCTGCCCACTTCTCAGTTTCATCCAGAGAGGCCAGAACAGAGTGTACATTCCTGTGGCGGCTCTCCCACAGGTCCTGGAGCATTGTTGATCAAGTTCAACAGAAGGTAGTTGTCATAGTTCAGCGATGTGAGGCCATATCAATTTGCATGTTACAGCATATTCCACATTGCACAAAGCAAGTCCTGTAGACAGCATCCTAACGCTTTGTCCACTGGGTCACTGAGGAGAAACTCTGATAACTGACTATCATGAGCCACTTCCCCACTCAGGAAAACCTTTTTGGTCTTGAGGTCTTCTTCTCAATTTCAGCAACTTCACCAAACAGCTTTTGTCAACAGACACAAGAAACATCCCAGACCTGTCACATCAGGCTGGCTCCAACCAATTTACACAATGTTACCAATATTTTATCAACTCGAGAAACAATGTCATCATTTAGGTGATGTTCAAGCCACAACTGGGGACAAGGTTCAATCTGAGCAGAGAATGGTCGGCCTTTTGGAGATCTTCCTTTTCAAGTGGAAAGTCATATGAGTCTGACTCCATAAGTATGTTTAGAAGAACTTGATTCACCTTAGTCTACCTCCATATGCACTTGTCCATCTTGTGCTTTAGCTCACATTATTACCAAATAAATCTCTTACTCTCCAGCCTGCCATCACCCGCTGCTCCTGCTCTTTCTCTTCTTTGAATAATCATATGTTACACTGCTTCCTGTGTCTGACTCTCATCATGTGCATAACTGCACCAATTTTACTGTGATCCACGAGCATTATGGGCCAGAGGTTATTCCTCAGTACCTGGGTGGAGACGTCATCAGGCAGTTCATCAACTGTATCCTGACTAGGGATGTCACGATTATAGATTTTCTTGGTACGATTATTGTCAGAGAAATAATCACGGTGTTATGATTATAACGATTATTATGCATCAATACATTTCACAACACTATGAATGTGTAAAATCAATTATAGTCAAAATATAATTACATTACTGTACACCAGTTATTAATCCCCCAGGGAAGTCATTAATTGTCATCTATACAAAATGTTTAAGTTTATTTAAACATTTTTTGACAATACAAATAATAAGCTAACATTTAAATTCCTACCAATTCAGTGTTACTTTAGATAAATGGACCAGTATCTGTGCATTTACCTTTACTTTGGCACACATCTGCCGATATGGTTCCGACATAATCTTTTTCGGAAAGTGGCGGTATTTAGGAATCTTTATGATCAATTACATGTTGCGTTTAATACCGCAATTAATTGTGAAAACAAGTAATTGTGACATCCTTAATCCTGACTAAAGCTGAAGGAAAACTAGAAGCTAATCCAACAGAGGTGGTGACAAAGTGTTTGTCCTGCGGAGGCCAGACAGCCTTGTTTTCATCTGTACAAGCATGACTGACTGTAGACTGCACTTTAGATGAAGGTAGTCTGAGTTTAATATTAACACAGATGGGCATATAATGGCATCAAATCAGCAACATCACAATAAAATGATTGAGTTCACTTCTGATTGGATTCCCCTCTCACATAGTATGTGGCACTGTCCGGTTTAAACAACCTGTGGTCTTGAATGCTACTCCATAAACAACTTCTCTGGCACTGCATCAAAACTGCACTACCAACTCGTTAACAGGAGAGTACATGGCCCTCTTCCCAGACAAGGAACACAATTAAGGACTTTTAAGGTCCATCAACATCATAGCAGCCATGTCTGAGGCAGTGTTGCTTAATACCTGCTTGTATAAACATTTATGGAATAAATATAGTCTAATCATCACAATGAATGAGTCTATTTTCCAGTGTCTCATCTGTACGCTTTTACAGCACATTACGGTAAATGTGATGGATCTGCACTCCAGTGTATTTGCCGTCGCATTTTGACAAATGTCAAGTCGTATCAATTTGCCTCATGTCCTCCACTGAAACAGAATGGCAGTTTACTTGATTTAGACACAGTGGGCTGTGCTTAGATAAAAGTTTTAATTCATAGGTTTAAATATGACTCATGATAACAGATGGATTATCACTGACAACAATTAACTACACTATTTATTTACTGGTGAAACCGGCTTTTGAAATAACGCTATATCAACATAAACACAGGTGCAAAATTTATATTTCAATCTGGAACAATGACCTGAGTAAACTAGTTCTGCACTCTACCACTGGAGAGGTGTGGAGTGGACACAAGCAGTCCAAATGACAAGATGAATTTCAGATGTGCATTTTTGTTATTCGATGCCAGGCAAACACACCACTTGTTCTGGCTTAAAGTGAGGCTTGTGTTTATCAATTTAGAATCAAATTTGGTATATTGCAAAATCCTTAACTTGTCACATACATTTTTAACTCAAAAATAGATTTTCACAAGCATTAATGTCTTTGTGCAATCCAGTCAAATCTAACATTTATTATTCATATAAGGAAGTGGTAAACAATATAATTAAATTTTTGACTAGCCCGTATAATACATTGTGAAACACAGTTCACCAATAGGTTTAGTGTATTAAAATGAATTACCCTGTATCTACTTTTCAGCATTGTATGTTACATCTTAAAGTGTGAGACTGTTCATGCGAGCGATGTTATTCCAAAATGACCAGCATCACTACAGTCTCGCTTCACCATGTAGTATGTGTGCTGCTTTCGTCATTAGAAACAATGCTGAAGGTTTGTTGGCTGCAAAGGGACAAAAAACCCCATCTATGATACAACTGCGTCTTTGTCCGAAGACCAGCCCTATCTGATCACCTCTGTCATACACAACAACAAGTTACGAATTCAAACAGGTCTGTGTACATTCCCCCAGCATGCCAAAAACAGAAAACAAAAATGCAGTACACACACACATACGTACGCTCACATACGGGATAGAGAGATGGAATGTCGTTATGGAAACAATCATAAGAGCCTTGTTTGTTTGATCTTTTATAGTTATAATTGTTCAGCAGTGTGACAGAGGGGAGAGCGACGCCTTGAGCAGGACACTTTGTCGGATCATATGCTCAAGAAGCAAATCAGCTTTTTCTACCTAAATTAAGCAGCGAGGGACTAAAAAAAAAATCACCGTGTTCAGCTGAATTCTTCACAGGAAACGCAACTGGAAGAAAGTGCTGCAAACGTTAAAACTGCGTGGTCTTCTTGAATCTTGAAAACAAACCGAGCTGGATAAAAACAAACTCCTTTTCAGAGACGCCTCAGTTTGATGTTTAAAGTAAAAATGTTGCATGTGAGAATGGAAACTTTTTGTTTAACATAATAATTTGCTGTTAAACCTAAATAGACCCACATATTTCTTTAAGAGCCCCACCACCAGTACACCAACAACACAATAATCAAGTGACTCACAGGCTTCGACATATGTAGCTGGTCAGCGTCCCCAGGCTCCGGGAGGGTTTGATGCCCCAAGCCGAGGGGCCGCGCTGGGGGCCATCCTCTGGTCTGTCCTGCATGGAGGGTCTGCAGGACAGCCTGGGCAGCTGCAGCGTGCCGGAGAACAGCCTCTTCACCGCACATTTGATATCGGAGCCCTGCAGACAGTCAGCCGAGGAGGCCTGCTCCGAGCAGTCCCACTGTCTCTGGAGGGCAGGAGGAGAAGGAGAAGGAGAAGGAGAAGGAGAAGGAGAAGGAGAAGGAGAAGGAGAAGGAGAAGGAGAAGGAGAAGGAGAAGGAGAAGGAGAAGAAACAAAGACCAGGATATGAGAAATGAAAGGAAACAGCAGTCATTTCATGTGGACAATTTGATTACATTATTAGATCAGATGCTTCTAATTGTGAAACTAGAGAATGAGGAGACTGTGATGGCATGAAGAGATGTGAAATGTAGATGATCCACAGTAAGTTACAGACGGCTTCTTTCATGGAAAAGCTGCGTGAGCAAACTGTTTTCACTCATTCACAGTTTTAGAAGAGAGAGACAGAGCTCAGTCACTCTCTACCACAAGACTTTATTTTACTTTTGAACCTGAAGTACCTACTGTTCCTGACATTAATTGCCATTTCGCAACACATTACAGCTCATTGACAATGAAACAAAATACTATGCTATAAACTGTGTAGCTTAACCCTCTTCCACATAACTTTGCACTTACTGTGCAGCTGAGATAGACTATCTGCGTCATCATGAAACAAAATTGCAGGAAAAGCCAAAGAGAGCTACCGGTGTGTTTGTCTTAGATTTCACTGGCATGTTTCCTTAAACTAAGGTCAAGCATGGCCTTTTCTGAAACTTTGCAAAGAGACAGTATGAAAAAAAAGAAAGAAAAGAATAAATCGCTGAGATCTAAAGGTAAATTTGAGACAGTGCCGTTTTTGTGCTTTTGCTGAAAATGTGACGAGCCTCGAAAAAAGCCCACTCAGGCATTATTTTTGAAAGGTTTATCTGATTTCAGGTCCTGAGACCCACACACACTATCACCTTGAACACAACAGACGGTTCTCACAGTGAGATAGTGTTTGGGATTTAGCTCTTAGGGCATCTCTCTTTTCAGCGTCAGTGTCGAAAGGGAAAACAGATAAGAGTCCTTGTTTTCTGCCACTATCCCGTGACCTTATCTCTCCATCTGCTTGGGAGTTCCACCTTTCCATATAAACAATTGTCAGCGTGCTCTCCGGTTTTATTGTTGACCATTCCCGTCCACGGTGACCAGGACACGGAGAACAGTGTTAACGTTCTGTATCACAAACCTCAATCGCTATTAAACACCGACTTCCTCCTATTTTCATCTCGCTCACAAAATGACTGGTAAATTATGTTTGTAACTTTTAAATGGTTGTTCAATACCTTTCAAACCTCGCTTGTTTAACTCATAATCATAACAGAAGAATGATTATATTGCTGTTAATCTATACTTGTCCTTACAAAATGCTTATTTTAACACTTAGGGCTTCATTACTCCTCTGCACAACTGTCAAGCAATGACATCAAGCACAGGACAAGACAGTGTGTGTGTGAGTGACACGACATTCCTATCATAAGAGTGATAACTTTTTCCAGTTTTGAAAAGATGTCAGAAAATAAATAACCTACACAACCACAACTGACTATGGTAATCCACATTTTGTCGTTTAACACTCCTTAAAGGTTCATTAATGGCTCTTACCTCAGTGAAGTTGAAAAATTTTGATGAGTTATTTCTCCTCATACTGTCAAGTTACTGTATCATGGGAACAAGACAACTGGGAAGGAAATGCCACAGAGGAGGATACAGGAACCCCATTTAAGATCAGATATGAAGAAGTCTGTGGCACTTATACTTCCTTGGGCTGTCACTCAGTAAAGACGCATGTCCCCGCCTCCTCAGAAACCCTCAGCTGTCATTAGTTCACTGATCAACAGGTAACTTTCTTTGCCCCCATGAGTTTGCATTTTAACTTTTTAAAACTTTTTAGGTGGCCTTTTTTCCATAGGCTCATTAGACCCAAATGCAATGAATACATACAGTATTTGTATATAATAAAAGTATATGTATATATATATTATTTTCTTTCTTTTTTAAATATAATATTTAGTCTGTTGGGAAGGGACAGAGTCACCAGATGTTAGCTAGTAGTGAGGCCGAGGCAGTAGAGCTGCTTGCATGACAGGCCATTATTCATGTGTGTCTATCTGACTGTAGAATCAGTGGACCTCATGAATCCAGCCCTTCTGGTTGGGCCAGACCGGCTCTGGCTTTGGTCAAGCTGATGCCAAAAACTTTGTCTATTTAATGTTTTTTTGTTTTTTTTTCCACCATTAAAACAACTTTGAGTGGATTTATGGAGTTACCTCTTTGTTAAAGGATGTGAAACAAGTGTTTTACATTCATTGTGATTCCCAGGGGGTGTGAACTCTGATGACCCTGCCTCTTCGCACTATCACACCCACATGAATAAAATGTAAAACAAAGTTTATCATCAGTTGTGATTCATTCATCACTTATGTGACTTTAGCCGCCCAAAGTTTGTTCACTGATTTGCCCGATAAAATGTGTGTAATGTAGAATGAAATGTATTTTTGCAGTTTTATTTTTGAATGGCATGTCAGGGTTATGGAGTTGAAATCACATTTTTCAAAATATAGTATGACAAGTTTTTTCAAGTTCTTAATCTGACTTCGATTTGTTACCGCAGAGTGACGATGAGATCATGGCATATGGCGCCATCTAATGGACTGTCAGAAAACTGCATTTCAGAGAGCACTAATAGCACAACACTGACCAGTCAGTCGTGGTTTCATGGTTTCACTAGATAAGATTTCAGTCATGACACCTTTTTTTTTCATAAAGTAAATTGTATTCATATTCTTTGAATTATAGAGTGTGGTGATCAGTTCTTCCCTTTATAGAAACATTGTAAAATCACAGATTTAAAAAAAATATATTTCATGACATTGCTCAGTGTTGCTTATTTAGTGGCCACACCTGGAGCAGAACAAGTATAAAGTAAAGTTTGGCGCTGCTCCTTCACTTCACACGTAGCTGTAGCTTTTGAAGCGTCTCTGCCCCCCTCCACAGGCTGGAGGCTTGGCGCCCTGAAAAGACACATGGAACAACATTAAATGGCTTGTTGAAAAATAAACACAATGAAAATGTTAAAGAAACAAAAGCGCCACACACACATAAGACTCAGTGAATGGTATTTGACAGATACCTTGTACAAGCTGCACACAAGAGTGTAGAGAGAGGCCATGGCTTTGTCCTGCAATTCGTCTGTGTGCTCCTGCAAAATAATACAATTAATTACCTAAAGACCAGTATAAATGAAGATAGTCATTGGAATAAGTAAAACAGAGCTTAATGGAGGGGTGGTTGTCTGCAGTTATCGGCATGCCATTTTCTTTAAAGTTTCAAAAAATGCCACTACCATCACTGTTAAAAATTGTTGGCAATTAACTTGCAACAACTGTATGTGTTATTTATTATGATAGGGGATACAGGCTCCAACAGAGCCATACAGAGACTGCAGAGGCAAAGAGGAACAGTGACTGCTATGAAAAGCTTACAACAGGGCCAAACAGAATTGTTGCTTAACACAACAAAACTGTTGCTTAGAATATTTTGCATAAACATAAAGAAGTAAACTTTGATTGAACTTTAAACTTGACTAACATGTATGATTTCATGACGGTGTCTTTTGGCAGATACACTGAGACAGATATTCATGGGAGTCTTAAGATATGAAGGGTTTTCTGGATTATGATGTCATAGCCAAGAACTCTGAGGCCACTTATAATCAGCAGCTGCCGTTGGTGCCAAGACTGCTGCTTGTGATTTTCCCACAGTGCAAAATCGTATTAGCCCTCAAATAGGTGATTACAAATGAAATGCAATTGGTGGGAATAAATGTCAAAAATATGTTTCTATTTCTACTCAGATGAAGTGAATTAAAAGTAGGGTTGGAGATTCTGGAAAAATGGTTTCAGCAGGCCACATTTTGAAAATACACAGAAGTCAAAAGTCCCAGCTCCTTTCCTCAGACTGTTCTCTGAAGCCACGCCTTCACCTTTCCGCGGACGTAGGTGAAGACTCTGATCGCGCATGTGAGAGGAGGGAGAGAGGGAGAGAGACAGCAGCTTGATTGGGCGTAGGCAGAACTAGACATGAAGGCATCTGATTGGTTTTTCCTTTTCGGAGCAAAAAGCATGGATTGGTCAGAGTTTTGTCAGTCCTGCAGCTGCCACAGAGGTCTGATTATTTCCGTTCCTTTTTCTGAATACATAATGTATTGACTACTCTCAGGATAGAAGGACCATTTCACCCAGTATAACAAAAAGCGTTTCTGAATATGATTACCAACCATAACTTTAAGTGTATTACGTAAGGGATAATGCCCGACCAAGGGCATTATCCGGCTTATACCATGGTCACTTACGAAATAAATAAATATTAAATCAATTATTAATACTTTAATGTTGTTTTTACCATTAAAATAATACGTTTTTCACAAGAAGCGGCTGAGCGGACTATTTAATCTCTCGTCTGCGATAAAAAGGAGACCCCCGCTGTGGTCGCAGCGTAGATCCACAGTCGCTCTGCCACAGCCTGATTGATCAGTGAAGGTAGGTGAGGTGATGGCTTAAATGTTACGTTATTTCAAAGGGCCAGTGCACTTCTTACCGCTTACGTGTTTACAGACTCCAGCGTCATGATGCGCTGAAGAAAACTTGTTAGGCTCAGAGTTTCCGTTGCCGACAGCAGTGTCAACTCATTGTTGTGTTTTTGGTCTCAGGTTGCTTTTTTGGAGAGAGCGTGGCATTTCTCACACTAAGCTTTGGAATAACATCGAGCTGGAGCATCACACACATCAGTCACAGAACTCTTTTACTTTCACTTACTGACTGGGACTTTGAACCAGATCAAGTGTCGAAAAAATCTAAGCATCATTTCATCACTATGAATGTAACATCACTGATTTTATAATCAAGTGTTGGCATTGCGGCAGAATGGGGTCACAGATGGAAGAGTGACTTCAGGATGGAAAGGCGGAAGTATCTCGAGTCTGGACAAGCTTGAACTCCATCTCTTTAGATCTGCAACGCGATCGTGTCTAGCTCTCTCCTGGTCATGGTTCTTCTGCAGAATACCATAGGAGCTGCTGGATGCACTGGAGCCTTACCCCATTGATGGTCACCCAAGGCACATATTGGTGCGGAGGTTTCAGTGCCTTGGTCGCCATGGCATTCTCGTGCATCAACTGATTTCCCGCATCCCCGTTGACACAGCTCATGATTTTGTCCCAGCCAAGTTCAGGACTGTAGAGTTCCACACACTGCAAACAACAATGGAGATCAACACATACATGTCAGCAGTGAAATAACTTCAGTTCTGTTTTTTATTCATCTGTAGGTTAACACACACACACACAGACGCCTTACACTTTTGGCTGACTTGATGACATCTGATGAAGATTCCATACAGAAGATGATTGGGAAGGCAAGCCTGGACATGTTCATTATACAAGTCTGAAGAAATAGGGCACAACACACATGAACAATACAGTTAATTCATTATAGTCAACAGTCAACATACACACATGCACATGAGATTTAAAAAAGTATTTCCTTTATCAAACTGTAGTTCTACTTTCATTCAGCAGTTTTCTCTCTGTGCATTAGTTGTGCAACTTTACCTCAATCATGTTGCCCAGACATTCCTGTTCTCCATGCTGACACTCGAAAATGAATTTCTGTCCATCAGGTTTCTCCTGTTAAGTTTAGAGGGTGGGGTACATTGAACAGATTTATAAGTTAGTAATAAGATTATGATGCACTTCGTATGTTCATCCCTTTCTTACGGCCAAAGTTAGAATAAAAATTCCATCCTCAGTAATAATCTATCGCCTCTTCCATGCAATACCATTTTCTTGTATTGAATTAACTTATACTGCGTGTGCCTCTTTGTAAGTAAATTAACCATCATAATATTGTTTTGAGAAATTCTTAGGTCACTGCTTACATTTGCATTTCCATAGGGCACCAGATCAACAGTCATGATGTCACTCAGCAAGAGCCAGGTGGGGAAGAGCATCTCAACGAGAAACTCTCTGCAGCCGGGGCACAGACTCTCATAGTAAAGTCCCACCTGGACTGGGTCTGCTCTTTGATGGGACCTGGTGAAGTTAGACTCAAGGCACTGCTTCAAAACCTGTACAAGGAGGCAAACATGTGGAGGTTCATTTATGTTTAATCACTCTCTGTGATATGAAGCCTATTTTACCATATTTGTGAGGCCTGAAAAACTCTGTGGAGCCCACTGAATCTTTTAAGGTTGAACAGTTTTGTGAGGACCAAATTGCATTCCACATGTTTGACCGGGAAAAAAGAAAGGGTGACCAATAAATCTGCTCCCACTGAAACTGATTCTAAATTTTCTTTTACTTTTAGGTAATGGCTTTTACATGTCATTTATATTAGTTCATACAAACAGCCTCCATCCGTCTGATACTTGCCCATTCGTCAAATTTTGGAAGTCATCACGGCCCCTGAGTCAAAAAGTTTGCTCACCCTGCCCTGATGTATAGCTATGCAAACTGTCTTCTGTGTTCTTTCTTTAACTTGTGCAGTGTTGTTGTTGTCTTATTTGTATTTTGTGTTGTAAATGCCTGTCTTGTACTCTCGACATCATTGAAAACGAGGGCTTGCTCTCAATGATTCTTGAGATTAAATAAAGGTTGAAAAAAAAATGTATGCAGGGTCAGGGCATTCTCCATTTGGACACAATACCTGAGCACTTAAGATCAGTGGTACCATTTTTACTTGCTTACGGTATTCATCAATATAAATGAACGGCACAGTCAAAACAGATGAACAAGATAAGGATCCCTGCTACTTGGACTGGGTGTGGTTTTGCACATTTCTTTAAATACCAGTATACAGAATAGAGACCATTTGTGTTTATTAACTGTCTCTGTAGACACTGAGGAAACAAGAGAGAGAAATTATATCCTAAATTAAAACTAAACTAAACTGCTTCCTCAATGAGTCTGGCTAGCTGACAACCTGGGGCATCCAGTCCAAAGTTACATACGAGTGTATCACTTCCCTGTGAAACTAACAGGGGGAAACACCACATGGCAAACAGTCAACTGGGTCTCACTGACCCATTTAAGTTTAGCCATTGAATACAATACAATGTGTTCAATGAGAGGAAGCTGTCTTATCAATGGGCCATTATCGTGTTGTGAAGAAAGCAGTGCACAAAGTTTCACCGGCGAGTTAGTTTGCTAAGATAATGAACTTGCAGGCAGCACCGGATGTGTACATCGCGTTCATTGTCAATGTTGCTGTTGCCATGGTTTCCTGCAGCCCAGCGCAATGATATAGAACGGTGGTCACAGTGTAAACCGAAACTATATATGTGGTGTGTGATGCGTCCTGGGACTGAAACAGACGCCGCTGGCCATTCAAAAACGTAATATCTCGAAATGCTATTGTTAAGACGTGAAGTGTAACTTACCCCGCACTGGATAGCTGTGTCCAGAGATGAGCACCACTGCAGCGGAGGGGAGGAACACAAAGAGGAGACATAGCAGCCGCCGGACTGAGAGTTTAACCACACAGTCAGAATGAGCAGCAGAGGGCCCTTCATCTTGTTCTTCAGCTGCGGGGCAGGTCTTCACTTTGATACTCACAGATAAAGTAAAGTTAGCAGCACAGCAGCACTGACCTACTGACTGGTACTCTCCCGACCCGAGCAAACTTTAAATACAGCTCCGACGCTTCCGCATGGCTGCCTGTTTTTTGATTGGCTCTCGGTCATATGACCAAGACGACGTCACTTGTATCTAGCAGAGATGTCAGCGCAGAGACGAGCCAGCTTGGGCCAGCTGCTGCTTTGGGGAAGTGGGATTCCACAGAAATATATATTTTAAAAAATCATGAGGTGTGTGTGGGGGTACAGATTGGTCTTCAAAGCAAGTTTCCACACCCTGAAGTTCATTAAATTTGCAGTTAGTATCTGCTTAGCTGTCTCTCAGGGGTAAATAATGCTTTACACAGGCAATAAAAAGAAGAAAAAAATAGATATGGTGAGCCACTATGGATAACTGAGAAAACACAACATAAAACTTGCATGCATGAGCAATAGATTAATCTTTTATTATTCAAATGTCTCCCAGTAACACACAATGCACTCACTGCATAAGTTAACATGTATTCTGCAAACACAAAGGAGGTATAATTGGGTTTATTGAATTATACCATTGGGGAGGTGTGAAAGTTGTTTTATTTTTCAAACTGAAAAAAAAAAGGCTGATGAACTTGGAGACATGCCCAGGAGGAATTGCAGTCTTATGATCAGTTCACTCAGCTTGTTTGTTGGATGGTCTTCTTCACATGTCTACTGCATCATCAGGCTAATTATAAAGCCATTGCATGTCTCATCCCAGTTCCTTAGTCCAAAGGTCTTGCTCAAGAACAGTCATAAGAAGCACACACTGCAGCAAAAAACATAAACACACACACATTATGAAGATTAAGGAAGGTTTCACCTGGTGACTGTCACATGATGCCTCCCATGTTTTCCTCCAACAACAACAGGGTGACTGCAAAGCAGAGAACATGACATGACACTGCATGACTCACTGCTTTTTATCTGAGTGTAGCATAAAACTAGAGCATCATATTGCCAGTCAACCTTTTATACTGTTTTGGTTTAACCTGCAATAATTACATCGATTTATCTGGGCTACTTTCACATTGTATGCGTCATATTGCAAGAAGTGAAAGATGTGTTGGTCCACTTTCCTAGAAGCATCAAGCCGTCCAAAGAGTTTAGCTTGTTCAGATTTTGATACTGACTGAAAACAATAGTAGGCTACGCTTCTCACAGCAATCACAAATGTTTTCAGAGGAAGCAACACTGTTGATTACCTGGGGAAAAAAATCCAGTTACACCTCACCACTGACCACATGAAAGTTTTCTGTAGAAGTGCTTTCTAAGTTCTGTATAACTTCGATGCACTGTGTGCATCCATGAGGCCTGGCAAGCATGCTTAATGCATTCCCTCTCTCAATCAACTTTGTAAAGACAGATTTTAAAAAAAGACTTAAAACTGCATTTTGTATTTTGTTTGCTGGCAGCCTTCTTTTTGTTCCATACAAATGCTTGCTTGTTTGGTGTTTTTATTATAAGTATGTGCACATGCGTGATACTGTGAATAAAATGGAACCCACGATTAAAAACATTGTTCCCTATTGGTGGTGCTAAGGCAAATGGAATAGTAGGCTACCTTTGCGATTAGCTCATACCAAATTGCCCAATTTGGGATACATAAAGTTGTTCTTAAGACTAAATTGTATAGTAGAACAATCATATATAGATCATTTTTAAGTTTCAGATACTACATTTTACTTTTTGCTTCTTAAATGACAGAGTGCTACTTATGAGGCACGTCAACATGTTTAAGTTGAGCAAAGTCAGCTAGAGTATATCTGGGGCATGAATATATGAGCAACTGTGGTGGGGCAATGACTGGTGATTATAGAAAGTACAAAGAGAGCACAGTTCATTTTATATATCTTTTATTGTCTTTTTAAATCATTGCATCAGCCTAAAGAAAGAACCGTACAGATGAAAGAGTACCTGTCTGAGGACAAACACATCTCTGAAGCAAGCTGTACATGAGAGAGAAAGAAAGAAATTGTCGCATCTGAATTAAGACAGACCAATGGAGGGAGGATAACACAAGAAGAAGAAGAAGAACCATCTTTTTCGTGCATAGGGGGGTTGGGCACACGACAACCAATAGGCCTCTACTGGCTGAAACAACAGTGCTCCCTCTGAGTTCAATTGCACTTTGGTGTAGAGTAGCTTTATCGGACTGCCCTCTTCATTACCATTCACCGCTTTTGAAAGAAAGAGAACACCACATCGTTATTAACTAAGAACCATATATATCTGTTGCTGCTGTGAGGCAGTGATACACCTGGCAACTTGTTGGGCAACACCACAGAGCGATGGATGTTGAAATAAGGGGTTGAAATTGTGGAGACAAGAATCAAATTGTTTGCCAGGTGGATCACTGCCGGGCGTCTAACCGTTCAGAGTTGGGTCTTGAATATGAACTACTGTACACCAGTGGAAAGCACTACAGCATTTGCGTCAGATCGAACCACACACATGGCAAACTGTCATTGATTTGATACAGGCAGACAAAAAAAAAGGAGAAATGAAAGTGCAGCTACTAATGTCATCATATTTTAAATGGAAATCAAACACAAGCTGAGACTGTATTGGATACTTTTTGGTCTTACAATTGAATTAACCAACCAACAGAGCAATTGATTCACCTTTTCATTTGAGTTTCATTTGCTGTGTAGTGCAAAATCAAGAACAGGGTGCCTCTTGATAGTTATTCCTGAATTTCCAACCTTTTCAATGTACGAAAATTGTACACAAGCGTGTTCAAGTGGCGTGGGATTTTTTTTTTTTTTTTTTACACAACATATATATATCCACTATAAATTCTTTGAACTTTGACCTTACCAGAGAGACACCTGGCAGAGCCAATTCTACCACACTGTACATGATACAAACAGCAAAAATGCAACAGCGTCTCAAGTTAGGATTCAGTCCTGCACATGCAAGGCTCAGTGTGAGGTGAAGTAGTCAGCAGGTAGAGAATGACAGACTGTAGGATACCTATGTGTTATGGACACTGGAAATTTATCTTGTTGAGTTGTTACTGTGAAATTGAGGGAGCACTGTTCTCACAAGTCAAAATTTAAAAAGAGGAACGAACTGAAACAGGAAAAAAAAACAGAACAAGCATTCATAACATTTTCAAGTTTAAAAAAACAGAGGAAATAAAGAAATATAAATCAATCTATCACAGCCACTTTGAGGGACAGACAGATTGATTCTCAAACGCATATTTACCATTTGGTTAATTACATACTGTAAACATTTGTATTTTTTCTGTATGGAGGAAAAATATTCAAGCTAGCTTATTTTTTTTTCTTTATAGGCTCTGTAAGGTTATCATTGACAGATATAAACAAACAAACAAAACAAAAAAAGAACCAACATTTGGACAGACAAATCTATCAGCTTTTTAAAAAAGCCAAATAAAATATATATATTTATATATATACTCAGGCACCATAAAAGAACACTTTCTAATGCCATCATTGTTCCATGTACCTTTTCTCTGTCAGATTAACAGTTTGTATTTTTATTTTTATTTTTTTTACTTTGATTTCTCCTTCAGCGACCACAGAGATCAACCAAAGGAAGATACAGTGGTAACTTTTACAGTTCACTTTTACAGCATCAGTGTCCAATCTGTGGTGGATCTCTGTGGCAGCAACCAAGTGTATCTTTTGTGGTGCAACTTTTTTTTTTTTTTTAACACTGCCTCTACTCACAAACACCAGAATCTTCCGTATGACATAACAGATTCTCACGTTCAAGAAAAAAACAAAAAAAAAACCAACTCTTCTCTAATATTTAATAAATGCAAAGCAGCTCCAGGGCTGCATTTAACATATAGACTTAGCTCTGTAAATATTAACACATGTACATGAGCTTGCTTCATCCTCTGAACGCACCTGATAATCATGCTTAATAGATTACATGTATGTCGATCAACTTGCTGATCACAATGAAGCTCACTGCAGCTGATTAGTAAAAATGCTTGCGTTTCAATAACTGCTCGAATACAAAGCACCCGTGGAGCAGGTCTAAAGATCATGTTCACATCAAAGCCTCTGTCTGATTTGTTTCAAGCACAATCCAAATCAGAATTATATAATCCAAAAATATAGATATCTAAGAATATATTTCAAAATATTTATTCTCTATTATGTCTCATTCTTCAAACCTTAATAGACACCAAATATATGTGTTCCTTGTAGTTAGTGAAAGATGTGCTTTGTGTATGAGGCCATTTCAAGAAATATCATTTACAGTGTACCAAAGCTGATGAAAAAATATCTCATTCCTTGAAGGATCACCTGTCGTGTAGAAAAACGCTTTTCAAGAAGCTCCAACACAAATGCATATCTAAGAGACGAGCAGGATGAAAGATGAGGTGGGACTAAAATCTCATCCCCAAGTCAAAGCTCAACAATCTTCATCTTCTGCCCGTTTCATGCCTGTCTCACTGTGTGACCAGGTTTCATTGCTACTGAAGTTGCATTGCTTCTAGCTATTAAACATCTGTGATTAACATGGCATATATGGCAGATGAAAGTGTTGAAGTACACTGCAAAAATGTTCATCTTAACAAGTAATGTAGTAAGCTATTCAGTTTTGCTTTTTGATTTTTTTTTTCCTTCATGGAACTAAATAAATTGAATAATTTGCTTAAATGGAAGCAGATCCACTGGGTTCATGAGCTCCTCTGAAACAAGTGTCTCTGTTATGGAATAAAGTGAAACCACTTGCTTCATTGGCAGGATTTGTTTTTACCCAGACACATTTTTTAACAGTTGATTTAACCAAATTCCCCCAAAACATCTCCCACATAGTTCCTTGTAGTATCAGACTAAACAGATCTAGTTTCACTTCCATGTGCTACGGTTTGAGATAGTAATTTCCCGTTGCCACCTACAACACAAGAGTTCAACAGAACTTTCTTTGTGCTGGGAAAAGCACCAAATACAAATAGATGTCAGCAACACTACAATGTCTTGTCTTGGACTTCACTTTTTAGGATTACTTTAGTTGAAAGAAATTCTCCAAGAACTTCTCAAAATCTAATAAACCAAAAGTGTCTGCATGTTTACCCACCGCTAAGACTAAGTGAAAAGATGTCTTTGTGTAATTTGGATGAATTGACCATTTAGGAAAATCAGCGTTATTTGTCTTGTTAAGTTGAACAATTTTGCTGAGTGGACACAAAATTGCATAATGAGCCAATGGCTCTCCATAAAGTTGGTTTAAAGTATTACAGGGTTTTTACAGTCCGTATAGTTAAAGTAAAAACATTGCAATCAGTCAAAAGCATCAAAATTACGTACATGACAGCTGTTGACTGCAAAACAACAAAAGCATATACTGTACTGTACACTGTATAATCTGATATCATAAAGAAAAACGTCAATCACTCCTGATATACTGTATGGAAAGACCTTAAAACTATCAACTTAAAACACTATCGACAACTGAGCTTCACTGTCTGTTAGTTTATGGTTGTTTGGCGTTCGACACACTTCCTTAAGTGTGTGGAACAGGAAAAAAAAGTGCAGTCACAAAGTGTTGGTCCAACAAACTGGATAATGGATGTGTCAGCAGTGGCGGGTGACTCAACCAGAACGCCTGTTGACAAAAGGAACTGACTCTTAATTCAAAACACTGAGAAATGTCGCATGCAATAAATTGAGAGCTTATCAAATGAGCTTCAAACAACTGGGCTGGGCCACGGATGTGTACGGTTCACATTTCTATCTTATCTGAGTTTTATTCAAAAATATACCAGACAAATTAAAAAAACAAAACAAAAAAAAAACACTAAGAAAGCTTGGGTGCACCGTGAGAGGAAGCACCGAGCCACTGTACAACCCCCACCATAGAAAGAAGGAATACGTAACAATTGTAGATGTAACAACAAAGAGGCACAACTAAAATTCGTCACTCTCCTAACTACAACATGCTCAGATTTGCTCTAACACACACAATCAGACACACGCACACGCACAATCACACACAACAACAACAACCATGCTAACTTGCCAGATACTCTTTAGGTTTTCGACAAATGGCAAATGTGTGAACCATGGGGCACAGCATGTGGTGGTGGTGGCACCATCTTGTGGAGCAACGCTCGAATGGTAACAAGGAGAAAAACGAGCTCATCACAATGACTAAAGGCACTTCTAATCTCTCTCGCTCACATGTTTTTATAGCCCTCTCATCAAAAGCACCGCTGTCACCTCTAGTTTAAATTCTTGGGATTTTCTACTTGCCAAGAATTGTGCAAAGTACAGTACAACTGATTTCATCCTGACTGAAATCAAAGAGATGTCTTGATTTAAGCTTTTCAGGTTAAAAGTGGGATTGGTCTGTTGTTGCTTCCTGAAGTGTTGTGAATCCGTCAACACATGAAAAATGTTTAATATTCACTAATAATCAACTACCGTGGCAAGAAGAGTAGGTGAATCTCTCATTGGGATCAAAATCTAAATTTCTACCCCTCCTCAACTAAAGTAAAAAACAAACCCAAAATGCCAAATGTATAACGTTTAAAAGCAGTGCATTTTTTTCTACTGCCAATGACTCGCCTCTTCTCTACCTCTCCACAAAAATACTTTTCTCCTTTAGGCAATTGGGAGTCTACTAGGTGTGAGAAATTTGAGCGATTATAATCTCAAGAAATCAACTATGTAAAATCAATTTTAAAAGTGACATCATGTGACGCCTGTTATCATCGACCACGCAATAATAACTGAGTAACCCTGCCTTCACACAAACGAGCTGTGCTTTGAACAGAGGGTGGTACAATCTTTACCTCAAGCCGAATGAACGCGAGGGGAAACGGGAGAACTTCACCGCCACAGCACAGAACGACGGGAGGAACTGATGTGAGAACTGTCTGTGAAGCTAAAAGCTTACTATCCACATCCCACTACGTTGTGCATAGTACTACAATAAAATAGTACTGCTATAATCAAACACACATCATACTGTATATGCACTACAAAAAAGCACAATTATCAACCACTGGTGCCAAGTTAAAAAATAAAAACACAACCCAAGCGAAGGACTCCATGCATACTGTATTAGATAATCTCTCAGACCACAGAGGCCACGCTAAATGGCAAAAGGACTGGTTCTTTTTTTCTCTTTCTTGCTACATGAAAACACATCCTTCATTTGGCTCACATTAGCTGGATACTGTGTACTGTAATCCTTAAACAGAATCTAAGAGCATAGCAAATATTCTGAAAACATAAAGAAACACATCCATTAAACTGTGTAAAGTCACATACACTGACTGCATGTGTGTCTGAAATATACTGTACATGAGTTATATTACTGCTTTCTTATTTTTTTTGTACATCAATGTTTTACAGCTCTGTGAGTCAAGCTTGTGTTGAAATGAACAGTCAAGCGCGAGGGGGAAGGAAATACCGTGAGTAAATCTGCTTAAAAAAAACAAATAAAAAAAATGACAATAAACATCGGCAAGGACGTTGTACCGCGCAATCAGTCTAATCTACCTAGAGACGAAGCAAATACAGTACCGAAGATACGACTATCACATAGATTGATGCTCTGTAAGTGTCTAGCAAAGAGAAACAAGACACGCAAGAGGAACACTAACAGTTACGCCTTAAGTCAATGGCTACAGGTGCTACAGAATTAAAGAGGATGAAAAAAGAAGGAAGAAGTTTGAAACAAAGAGACGTTTGATGCAGGACTCTTCCCGTTTAGAGGGAAACCTGAATCATGTGGAACTGCATTTTTCAATGTACCTCTCTATCTGGTGTATTGTGATTAAAAAAATGCTTCTCTATTCACAACGCACCAAATGTGTACCACACATTTCTGTCCTGTAATGCAGCATTCACTGTATGGTGTACCTCGTCAATTCGGAAGGAGGCCCGCTGAGAGAGAGCAACAAGCCAAAGCAGTTGGAAATAAAGATCATTTCATAAAAAATATACCTATGTGTGTGTGCGTGTGTGTTTTTTTTTAAAGCTGTAGCATAGTCTATGTCGTTCACTCCCTCCTTCCTTCCTTCTCTTCTTTCTTCTAACGTTGACATGCCCCCTTGTTTCTAGTGACACAGGCTTGTGGTCATTCAAAGCTATTACTATGGCACTTAAGCAAGCTTTAAAATGAATTGATCTTTTCAAAACCCCGAAAAACATCAACCCAACAGACCTCCCAATCACCCACCCACCCACCCACCCATCTTCTCCCCCTCAGACTCCAGTGACTACACCCGACCCCAGGTCCACGGTTTCTCATGCACCTTTAAGGTGTGAAGCGAGCATCCTGGTTCAGCCGAAGCCAGTCCTTTTAGTGGACGACAGCTCGGGCTTTTGTCTACGGAGAGTTTGCAGGCAGTCTGGGGATGACAGATCGGGCCTTTGTCTGTGGACAGTCATCATGTGTTCAAGGCAAAGAAAAGAAAAGTGCCTCTTGTAAATTTTCTCATCATCCCATCTGGTCTCTCCTCTTCCTCTTCACAATCTTGAAAACAATATTTTGTGTGTGTGTGTGTGTGTGTGCTTATTTTGTCTTCCTTTTAGTTTTTTTTCTGTATCAAATGTATTATCTTGAAAATGTGTCACACTTTTTTCATAACTGACACTGTACAGTCATGGCTGGCTAATGCGAGTCTCTCCTCAAGATAAAACTTGCTGCGTCAGCCAGACTAACTGTACAGTGCTAAGTTATTGCTAGCAGTGTGCTTGTGTTGAAGCCATGCTGTCAGCAAGGAGTGCTCTTTGCCGGACTGGGGTCAGTTTGGGAAATCAGCACCAGGCTCCAGACGAAAAAAAAGGATGAATTGTAAATTGTGGCAGTTCAGTTTCTCTTAACCAGCCACTTTCGACTTTTTTTTTTTTCCCCCCAATGCATTTGAGTGAAAATTTAGTTCCCCACCCTGGTTGACGTCCTGCGCTGCTGGTGGTTAATTCATCTCGGGTGCTGGTTCTGGTTCTGAGAGCGAGCCAGGACAGGGTAGGCGAGATTTACATTCAGCTGGTCGTTGTGTTGGACCAAGGAGACGTTTTTGTAGTGGAGCACCAGGTCTTTGAGGGACGAATACAGATTGTAGGGCTCGGCGAATCCATAACCGGTGGCCGTCTTGTAGATGACACAGTGCTTGGCGTCGCCCTCCACACTGAAAAGAAGGACAGGAAGGAAGGAAAATGTCGTCAATATGTAAACTTTTGTTATCATGTAAACTTGAGAAGTGTCACAATATGAAATAACATACAATGTAAAATGTTTTTGGACTCCACTTTTATATATCTTCATTTAATGAGGCTGCTTTTACAGAAAACATATTTAGTAGCACAAAGGTAAATAGTGCTGCACATAAAACTCCAACTAAAACAGTGAGTTGTGCTTTTGTAGACTGTAGAAGCAAACAAGGAATGAATTTTCCCATCTGTGCATTCACCGTATGGACCTATAGAGTGGTATTCATCGTTTCATCTAGTTTTCCTTCAGGAAGCAAGTAGGTGTAGTTCACAAAATGTCACACTATTTTATTAAGAACTAAAAATGACTCAAAATGATGATGTGAGTTATGTTGGGTCTGGTACCAAACAGACTTGTTGTTGTTGTTGATGTAAATGAAGCAGTACATTACCACATTACAAAATGGAAAATACATTTCTCTGAGTGGATTTCCTCCTTTTTTAAAAGAAACATAAAGCCAGACTTACACTACAGAGCAGGCGTAGGAGCCTTTCTGTGACTGACTCTCACGGATGAGGAAGGTTCCATCACATTTGCCTCTCAGCATTTCCTCCGCCTGGGTTCGTTTGATGTCGCCCACGTACCAGGTGCACTCATCATGGTGGGGTGAGCCCTCGTCTTCCTCCAGCGAGTAGGAGCTGGAATCGCATGAAAAAAAAAACACAGAAAACATTCAAGTACACACACAAAACTCTCCAATTCCTGGGGATGTGACAGCAGAGCCTTGTTTCCAGCACTTACTCATCAGCATCGTTCTTTATGCCCAGCCATTCATTGATCTTCTTCTGCCTCGTCCCCTTCTGTGTCAGCCATCTGCAGAGCCAGAATATCACAGGTTCAGTGCTGACTGACGGTTTCGATACTAGCGTTAGAGTTTGTGTGAGGATGTATTTTAAGCGTGGAGTAAATATTTCATTCGTTCCTCTTACATCAAATACTGGTCTCTCATCTTGCGGAGCTGCATGAGATCCGGCTTGAGGCTGTTCATCTTCTTGTCGATCTCTCTGTTGTCAGACACCTGCTGTCTCAGGTCTTGCTCCAGTTTACGCTTGCTGTCGTGGATCTCCTTCACACGGGACTTCAAACGCTCCGAGTTGCTCTGGATCCTGATTTGAGAGAACGATAATTCAATGAACGTGTGCTTAATGAATGCAAAATAAAGAAAATATGAAAATACTACTCTTATTTAGCGGCTTGATTCTAGATCACAAAAAAACAAAATGTAATAATTTGTTTGCTTTGAGTTTATGCTGCCTTGGTTTTGCAGAGGCAGGACTGTTAAAAATGTCCTGCATACCAACATCAACATACTTTTGAATCTCCTTTTCGTTGCCTTCGCGTTGGAACCTCTCCAAAGACTCTCTGCTGTAGCGCTCCTGAGTCTCACACTGCTCCTCAAAGATCTTGATGGTCTCATTGAAGGCCTCGATGGCTGTGCGCTTCATCTGCAGCTCCTGTGGAATAAAAGGCGAAGGAGACAAACCGTGACCGTCGGTTTGACGACTTTTATATTTCATTCAGTTGGAAGTTAAAGACAGTTTATAGAGAAATGTAATCAAAAAGCTAACAGGAAGGCAGATGCACAGTGCCTTATAATGTGTTTGTACGATATATAATTCTGATATTGATTCTTTTTAATTATCTGTGTCATACTTCATACTATATAAAATCAGCAATAGATCTTTACTATATGTGCTTTCATATTATAAAGTGCTCCAGTGTTGTTTAATTTTTACTAATGTCAAATAAATTCTTAATCAGAAATAATACATTATACAGGGTTTCCGCTACATGTAATTGATCGTGGCGCACCGCCACGGCAAAATAAAAGCCGCCACACCTTCAGAATGATGATTTTTTTTAATTTAAATTTTTTAATGTTAAAACAATGTTAAGCAGGGTTTCCACAACCAGTTACCCTTAGCTACTTTGCAGCCCTTTCCACTACACAGTTACAACTTTCGACTCATGCTTTTCAATCACAGCTGAGTTCTTTATTTCCTCCTCATTAAAAACGAAACTTATCAACCAAAAATCCTGGAGGAAACACTGTTATATAAAAAAAAATTGCATATACATAATCATATCACTTTAGTTATTCTATATTTCTCTTATATTCGATTCTCACTACAACCAGTTCTCATGTAAAATAATCATTGTTTAAGTGTTGTAAGTGTTGTCCACTATGACTCATAATACCATATGTGTGGTGTATGTAGGGGTGTGTGTGTCCATAGGTGTTGAACTGGTACCTGTGAGGTGCGTGTGTATTCCTCGTACAACGTATCATATTCACGGCTCTTCTCCTGGTACTGCTCATGGTAGACCTTCAGCTGCTCTCCCACCTCCTCTATACTGTTTTCCTTCACCAGCTGAGACATGCACAAAGCAGAGGAAACATGTCAGATGTCACCAAATGGATCAATTGTAAACTATGAAACGCTGTTCAAACAGGCTGTACTGTAAATCAGAGGAGGCTTACAGAAGTTCATATGAAGTGAATTGGAAGACTAACTCAACAAAACTGCTACATAATCTGCAGCATCACCGACCTGTTGGTATTTGGAGACCGGGTACAGAAGCTTAGTGTCCAGCTTGGCGTTGTACTGAGCCAGGGACTCGTGTCGGTAGTGATTGATGAGCTCCACTACAGACAGGAAGGTGAGAGGCTCCGAGAAGCCGTACCTCCCGTCTCTGTGGTAAATCTTTATCAGCTTGTTGTTCCCCCCTTTCCTGCAGAGGGAGACAGGAGCCAAATGAGAAGAAAAAAAAACATTGTTGCTGTATCCAGGCTGGAGATGGTGTGTCAGTGCGGCAGATGTTCAAAAAGAAACTTAAAACCACAAGTGCTGCTTTACCTGAGGGTGAGAGTGTACTCGCCCTCCAGTTTACTTGAGGCGTCTCGGACGAGGAAGGTGCCGTCTGGAGTGTCTCGCAGCTTCTCATTCACCTCCTCTCTGTAAATTCAAAAAGGGTTTTTTTTTCTCTCATTATTGATTAGCTGTGATTTAACTGCAAAATAATAACATGTCAACAATCATAAAAATGTGCAATAACATATCGTGCAAGGCTTTCTAAAAGTTTTTGCATGTGTAGTATATTGACTGTGATCAAATTTCCCCTAAACACACTTAACAGTTTGCTTTTATAATATGTTACCTGGAGATTTCGCCCCAGTACCACTCAGCGTCATTCAACAGGCTGCTTGTGTCTGTCAGAGCTGATGGTGCCATTTTTGACTTGACTGGTTTTGCTGGAAGAACTACAAAGAGGCACAAACACACACACACATAGACAGAGGATCACTGTTAAAACTGTATATTCTATTGGAGTAAGGTAAACCAACGTCTTCACATTTGCTGTAAACCCACTGGAAACGGACAAAAGTGCCAACAAACAGAAAGTTGTCTGTAATAAAACAGTTTGTGCTGTCGATGACATACAGTAAATACTGTTTTGTCCTGTAATACAAAAGCAACCCACCTGGAGGAGTGAGGTCTTGCTCTGTAGTTCTCTCTATCAACAGCCTCTCTACCACAAGGGCAGGGAACTTCTCATCCACTGACAACCTGCAAATGAATGAATGAATGAATCAAACAGTCAATTGATCCTTCCGGCAATAAATAGATAGATAGATAGATAGATAGATAGATAGATAGATAGATAGATAGATAGATAGATAGATAGATAGATAGATAGATAGATAGATAGATAGATAGATAGAAAAATTCAAACTAGATTTACTACGAATGTCCATCGATCATCACTCCAACTGCACACACTTTGCGCCTGTGTAAAAGACCCAAACATTTACCAAGGGGTGGAGGGGCCGGTCCGTATGAGCAGCGGTCCAAAGATCTTTCCCAGCGTGTGTGTGTCCAGGCCATTGGAGGACTGCAGCTGGGCGACCTTGGCCAAGTGTGTGAGGAGGTACTGCAGGGTGAGACGGTGATGAAGAGGGACGGTGGTGGAGCTCTCAAGGACCTGGCTCACCTCTCTGTCATGGCTACCAGCAACCGCACCGTCTGAAATGAGTGATTCAAACACACATGAACAGAGGATCTATACACAAGACTACTGTGACAAACTGGACAATTGTTTATTAATTGTCCGGGCTCTAATATTTGCATCAGACAGACCCTCCCATAGACTAGCCCATCCACTCTCGCTGACACATGCGACTCGAAGTTGTGTTCAGGTACAGAAATGTGGTACCGTTTGACTTCACGTGAATCGATACTCGGTGAGAATTTGGTCGGTACCAATAAAAGGACAATGCATGATCAGTGCATGTTTCTGCAAACCGGTCTTGTGTATATAGTATCTGTAATGAAATGGTGGGGTCCTTTGTGTAAAAGAAATTCAGCTGAAGCATTTCTAACATGCCTGAATGAGCTCACCCTCTCCTGACACTTAACTCTTATTCACTCAGCACTGACATGCGACTGACCTCGATCACCAGAAGACAAGGCTCGGTTTAGGCCTCGTGCAATTCTTTTACTTGAATTACAGTCATTGAAGCAATGAAAGGTGCCTCTCTGTTCACTAAAACAGCACCGGCAGCACACGGCTCAATTCTCGGCTTGTGCTATGACACTGCACAATAACCCATATCTAAAATAGCCATCTTTTCGCTCTTTGTCTTTCTCCTAACAAGAAAAAAATAAAGCACCAACAAGATGAGATTATTTCACCTGTCTCACACAGATTCAAGAATGAATCAAGCGTATATCATAATACTATCTAGAGTGGTTAGGAAATCTGAGTGACTGATAACAATACATCTTAGTTTAAAGGCTCATGCCCATTGCCTATATGGTTATAGTTATGGTTAGAAGAGGTGGAGACCACAATAGTCTCCTATTGAAAAGAGAGAGCTTCTATATCTTCACCCTCCAAACACTAACCCCCAGAGGCCTAAACCAGGAGTATGATATTAAGCATTTTCTTTAGTCCCCTTAAAAGAGGTTTCTAACACTTGCTCTGTAACTTTAATGATTTATTAATAACTTTGTAACTTTAATGATTTATTAATATTTGTTTTGTAACTATGGTGATCCTTTATATGTGTAATGTTGGTTGTTTATGCATTTGTATCCATTCTGGATTATATACACGTTGTTTACTTTTTTCTCTCATGATTATGAAATATTTGATTATTGTTTCACTGCTATGATGAAAAAAACTTTTTGACTACAAATGGGTTCCCACTGATTATATTTGTGTTTTTCTGGGCCCAATTGTTTAATGATAAGTGTATGATGTTTTCTATATTTAAAAGATTTTCTATATTTAAAAACTGTATATTTAAAACTATATATTTAAAAGTGTATAATTAAATACTGTAAGCTTAAGGATGTGCCCCTTACCTTCAGGCTCGCCCCTCCTCACCTAATTGGACCTCACACCCATACACCTGTGACCCTATATATGGGTGTGAGCGTTCCTTTGTTCTGTTGGCACCTGATGAAGACCACACATGGTCGAAAACGTTTGTGCAAGTGCTAAATAAATCACTGTGACCTCCTTTAAGAGTGTGCGGGCAACCCTCTCTTTTTCTATAGTTATGGTTAGGCGATTGGTTCCAGTTATGAGTGGAAGTCATCCACGAGCAGGGACTTGAATCTCACTTGAGATAGATAGACAATCAATCACAGAGAACATGTGCATGTGGTTGATCTATTTTTCTTCTGGTCACTTGGTAATGTAGTTGCAGATAGAGAAGAGGTGATGATAAGGGCGTCAGCTTTTGAGACCCACCTGCTGACTGTTGTAGGACTTGTTGCTGCTGCAGTGTGACGGCTGTCTGGAGGTGAGGGTAGACACAGGGAGGGATGACAGCCGACGGGAGGTCTCCCAGGTAATTCAGGACGCACTCGGACAGGTAAGCCACGTCTTTCTGACCCATGTCACCCTCTGGATCACAAAGACATACACAAAGACAAGTAAATTCATGACAATCTAAATCTGGTGAGAGGTTTTATTTTGCTGACTGTGCTTTAACTTTAAAACAGCAGGGCTATGACCTGAAGACCATGAGATCTCTTTGATTTAAACACTGAAACATTACAATTACTAAGGTGCAGGTGCAAAGCAGCATACAAGCTCCATAAACAATACTTCTTATAAGTCCAGTTTAGCTATTAAAACTAACTCACCAGTGCTAAGGCTGTACACTGGGCTGTCTGAACCCGAGGAGCTAGCTGTCCTGTACAATGTCTTGAAGTCAAGACCTGAGAAAGAAAGAAAAAGCAGTTGAGTGAAGTTTAAGAGAAGAAGAATCCAGAAGGTTAAGAAGAGGAATTCAAGGTAACGAGTGATGATAAAATGAAATGCACATGTGATCCCTACACTGCAGCCAGTAGCTCACTCTGATGAGGTAGACCACTTTATGACATGGTAATACGGGAGAAATGGTGAACACGCAACAAAGACATTTCATTAGCAGCTGGACATTGTCAGTTTGTGAGCAACAACTTGTACATGACAAAGCACTTAAGATAAAATAAGACATAAATTGGAAATTCTCGGCACATGTCAGCCGCGGGCTGTTTTCATTCCAGTCCCACATCCAAGAACAGAGAGACAGTAATCAATCAACTGGGGAGGAGTTGATCCTTCAAATGTTTCTGTATGAGCAATATTTACAAGAGCGGAGCCAACCAATGTTCCTGTGTTAAGTGTTTCGTTTTTGTTTGCTTGATTTCTTTGTGGAAATGTGTGATTCATTTAGTGACTCTGCTCTGTGCCAGCCAGGCGCAGCACGGAAAAATTTAACTCTACACTGAAACATCACCGGATTCTTTTTAGCAGATTGTTCGCTGCAAAAGATTTCACACTTCCTGTGAAAATGTCCCTGAGGAGAACATTTAAGTCTGAATGATATTACTCATTTCACAGGCTTGACATGAAAAAACCTTTAGAAACACACAGAGTCTAGACACCTTGCATCTAGGAGGCAACTCCTTGAGACGAGCCAGTCTCTCAGGTAGTTGTGAAAACCACACCATATAGGCAGAGTGTGTGTGCATCCAACATGGGGAAATAATTCAATATCCCTCCGACATATACTGTTTATATTTAGAGACACACCCTCTATAGACAGCAATATCTGAATATTTCCTCGAATGAGGAGATTCATTCAAAAGGAGAGTCAGACAGACGGATGAGTGACAGGTGGTTAGGTAGAGAATCTGCATGTGGCGAGGAGGAGAGAGAGAGTGTGTAGCCCAAACTGTACAAAAGTGTACACAAAAGAACAATTACGCTTAATCAATAGGCTAATACAAAAGCAACCAGATGAACTGATAAATGAGATCCACAAGGCCAAATATGTGCTACCATGATACTATCATTTATGTAATATTTACACAAGGTTAAAGATTTTCAATTATAACATTATTGTGGTATGTTGCCTTTTTTTTAAAAATGTTTTGACCTTACATCACATTTTTTTATTAATATGCATATACCATGAGGGTTAAGGAGATACACAGACAGAAAGTCAAAAAGGAAGACAGAAAAAAAGAGGAAAAAGTGTGAATGGAAACCCACCGAGTGGTATTTGTTAATAACATAGTGTGAATGAAACCCACTGTGCAGGACTCCCAGCGAGTCCAATGAAAACTGCTCTAACTCAACTTGGATCTATTTAACCACATCCAGTCCCAAAGAAAAGGCTTACTGCCCTCAGATTAGATCAAATAATGTCAAATTCTAACACTAACCAAACAGTTTAGTTAAGGTTACAGCTAAGACTGTTTCTTGTGCATCTTTCTGTGCCTGGACAAAGATTAAAGTTGGTGTGACTTATTATTATCAATTCCCTGTTATATTCAACAAAAAATTTCACATCATACCAACCAGAGTTTGAATCTCATGTCTGTGGAGATCTGTTTGTGAACTGGTTGTGATGCTTTTAACATTAACCAGTGATTTTGTCAGAGCTGGAGCAGAGATGTAAAGACATCTGGAGGCGCAATTAAGCACTGGACACATCACTCCTGTATTGGACATTTTTATATATGACCCCCCCCCCCCACCCCGGATGTTGCTGCTGGCTTTTGTTACATGTCTGAAGTATGACTATATTTAGAAAACCAAATCTTGGAATGAGGACATGACTCTTTACTCTACATTGATGAGACTTGATGATGACTGTGGATATTAATGCACTGTGTTTTGATCAGCCATCACATCTCAGCAGGTTGTACACACCTGTGGTGGTGACGACCTCTGACCCAGCTCGCTCTTTATGAGTGGACGAGAGCTGCAGTCGAAAAAGTCTGTGTCTCTAAGTTGTAAAAGTGTCTCAGTGGCGGCCTTGATAAGAGCTGGGGAAAGAAGCTTCGATGCTTCCTACCTTATCTTTTTTAGCATAGGATACACTAGAGTTTCCTCTACGAAAGGGAAGTAGATAATGAAGACACACTGTATTTTTTTTTGTTTGTTTTAAGAGTAAATTTCTCTTTCACTTGTCACAAAAAAGTTTACTTGTGCCAGACAAGGCTTACAGTAATGTGCTGCTCCAAACCACCCACTAGTAAACTTCACTTTACCAAGTCTGTGAGTTGACTGAGGAGGAGTGTGTGCATGAACGTGTCGTGCGCGTATTCCTCTACATCTGTGTGACCGTCTGCATTCACATGTCTGTACTGTATGTCTGCTCTTGTGCAAATGCTGGCGTGAGAGCAAGAGGTAGGCTAGATGGCGGGAGGGAGACAGTCACACATAGACGGAAAGACAGGGAGGCGGACGGAGCGAGCGAGACAGACAAATACGATGGCTTGTTGACATGGACATACCTCTCTTCTCTATGGCTTGGATCAGGTTGACGAGGGCTGGGGGAGCCGTCTCTGGTGGTGTGAACTGCTCGCTCAGGTCCAGCGCAGAAACAGCTGAAACAACAACACAAATCACCGTTACGCTTCTGGCACAAAGCCTCCAAAAGGCCACGGGGGGTGCTGCAGCGCTCGCAAGGGCCCAGTTAACTAGGAGCAGTTGGAGATATAGAGCGTGTATAATGTCGAGAGCACGTAGAAAAGTACACTATAAAACATGATAAGGTGGAGTTCAGAATCCATTTTGAAAGAGGTGCGCTGGTTTTGCAGAAAGCATTTGGGGACTGTGGAGTTCTGTGTTGCATTTATTTGAAGAGAATTAAACCAGAGTAAAAAACCTGAGGCCTGTCACTGTGGTCTGGACGTCTAGCTGATGAGACGAATGATAATACAACCAGAACAATTTAGAGACTGTACAAAAGACTGAAAATAGTCTTTGTTCAGACGAGTGAAAATAAAAAAGGCCACAAAAAACCAGACTGCTGATGGCGAGCAAAAACTTTATGTACTTTACAACTCCCCATAGACTAAATCAAACATCTTTTCAATCTGAAAGAAAGAGAAAAGGAGAAAGCAAGAGAGAAAAAAGAGACAGATCCCATTTCCCTCCCTCCCTCCCCCCTCTTCGTCCCCTCCCCTCCCTCTCTCTTTTTCCCTTTTCTTTTCTCCCCTCCTGCTTTCTCTCCTCCCCTCCGTTCCATCCTGCTCGGTGTTTCGCCTTAGCTCTTTGCGTGAGTGGAGCACAATAAAGGATTTAATCAAAACTCCTGAACAAGCAAAAGCCCTGTGGCAGTGTGCCAGACCCGGCCCGGCCGGGACAGGCAGGCAGGCAGGCAGGCAGGCAGCGCCTCCTATTCGGCCCCCGAGCAGGGCTGTGAGCTGGGGGTTGAGTGCAGGGAGGTGGGGGGGGGTAACACTGGGAGCAGGGAGGGCCTGGCCTGGCCGGGGCTTGGCAGTAGGCTCCTGTTCCTGGCACAGCTCGGCTAAACCGCTGCTGATTATTAATTTGGGGAGTTCAAACAAGAAACGCCGTGTCAGCACATTCCGTCCCCCCCGACCCCCCTGGTTCTTGTTCTTAGTCTCTCTGGACGTCTCTGGCCCTCGCTCTCTCGCTCCCTCTGTCTTTTGCCCTATTGCATTCTTGCTCTTGCTGGACTTTCTCTCTCTCGCTCCCTCTTTCTTTTCCTCTCATTCGATCTCAATTGCTAAAGTTTTTATGCGATAAATCTCTGTTTGTCCTCTCTCTCTCTCTCTTTCTCTCACACACACACACACACACACACACACACACACACACTCACGCTCTCTCCGTGCCTGCCACTTTAACATGGAAACTTTGCCTGGTAGAGTCTTCAGCTCTGTAGCGAGCACACAGTCAGACCTCTGCGTCTTCCTTATCCCTGTTGGCCATTTTGGCTGGCAGACCCCTCCCCTCCCCCCCTCCTCTCTTATCACAGCGTCTCTCTCCCCTCGATGTGCAGTACAGCTTCTACATACGTACATGTTAATTACAAAACCAAACCAAACATCAACTTATGTGGACTCAGATGACTGTTTTCTGATCTAACTAGCCCATCGGCAAGTCAACGTAGTTTTGTATAACGAAGCTCATTACATGACCATTACTGAAAGATTTTCCTATCCGCCCCAACTGTGTGCTAAGGTTAACTTCAGTAAGGGCACAAAAACAACTTAGGGGGCAGATCGTGCTCATGTTTAAAAGAAACTATTGTGACTGATAGTAGTCTCTTGTGTCTCCTCACTGACCCGGTGTTTAGACCAACTTGAATTACTGCCTCGTGGTCGTATGCCTCGGCCAACTAGCCCAGTTGAAGGAAATATGGCCACAATCTCCCCCTCTGTTCCTGAGTTACAGTTTTGAATAATAGCCAGAGGTGCTTTTGCAGAACATCATGACATCACACTGTCGACCTTTGACCTTTAGGGTGTACACTATAATTATTCTTGAGACATTTGGGTTAAACTGTGTTATAACTGGTCTGGCACATGAATGAATGAGTTCTGACCCCAAAAGTTTTTACATGAGGTAACATTAACCTTCAACTTTTGATCACCAATATCTTATCTTAAGAAATCCCCTCGAGCCGTTACTGAGATTTTGTGTTTATGAGAATGAAACGAACTGTAGAGAGATACAGTATGGGTATATGAACAGATAACCTAAAACCATAATGCTTCCGGCCCAGGCTGTCAGAAGGCCAGTTTGAGTAATGTGTGTAAAGAGTGTAAAGGCCTCTCAGAAACCAAAGTGAGTGAGTGACCAGACAAATGATAAGAGACTTTGCTAAAACCAAGGTTTCATTTTTACAGTTTGGCAGGTAGCATACAACATTAAAATGAAAATTCTGCTATTTTTATTTACATTGTCATTGCAGCAGGGGCAGTTCCTTTAGCTTTGGGGCAAATTTTGAAGGAACTAGAAAGAATCTATCTGGGTATCAGAATCCAGCTTTACTCCATTTGTCATGGTCACAAGCTTTGTTAAAACCAACCACTCCAACCTTCAATAGCTCTGTAACAAAGTCACACGATTTACCTTTAATCTTACAGGTTAGAATTAACATGGCAATTTGAGGCTTGTTTGAGGTATCTATGGTGTATTTGGCATCTAAGCACACAATCGAATCGATGCTGGCGTTTTTCCTCTCAGCACAATTAACACAAACCATCAACCCTTAACTTTTTTGCTTTGATGTACAGCTGTAGTCATGCTGCTAGTTCTATGCCTGTATTTACTTGTTCAGATCAAATGAACACTGTCCAAGAAAGAAAGATTGGATTGTCGTAAATACAGATGCAGCAAAATAGAAACTCCATTGCTTTAGAAAGTAGAGTGCATTAATTATTCAGTGCATGGGAGCGAGAGCCAGTCCTCATGGAACAGTCGTGTTGAGGCAGGCTACAGGCAATAAAACTGGGAAATGACATGAAACAGGGAAATAAGTACATACATAGGCTATAAAACCACAGAGATGAACACATTCCAACTAATTGGGAGGAGAGTGGAGAGGGGAAAAAAATGATTTGCCATATTTTTCCCAAGAGGAAGGAACTTTCTCACTCCTCCGTACAAACATAAACATTCAGTTCACTGTATATTTCTCTCTGCTCAAAAAGGGGGGGGGGGGGCGCAAACTCTGACTTTCATGAAAAGAAGGAGTCTTTTCTTTTTCTTGCACAAGCAGCTGTATCCCTGGAGTCTTCTCAGGGTTTTGGAAAGATATGGGAATAGAGAGAGAGAGAGAGAGAGAGAGAGAGAGAGAGATAAAGTAACAGCAGCTCCTTAGTCAATTAGAACCACTTCCTTGGCAAACTGCAAGCTAAGAGACAGGCATATGACTTGACATGCCCTGAGATGTAGCCGATGGGAGAGACAGAGAATGAGAAAGGGAGAGATAAAGAGGAAAAGAGCATGAAAGAGGGTGTAGTTCTGCACTCTCGCTTTTGAAGCTATGAGTCTAGTCGATGCATGATCTTGTGTTTTCAAATTTTCTCCAGGGAAGCTTTGATAAAATCATTACAGCAAGTAAATTAAGGTCAGACGGTCATTCAACAACATCTATGTCAGTGAGAAAATCAGAGTCATGTGTTGTTCCTGCTGTCCACACATGAAGCTGAGAGCGTGAAGGTCGGATGAATGCTGCAGATCCTGTCTTTTGTTTACACTGACCCATTCGCTCAGTCCAAGGCAAGCAGCAGACAGGCAAAAGTAGCCTGGATGAAGGAAAGCTATGCAAAGCAAAATATTTGCTCTGTATCTTCTGCATCAGTATGCTTATGTAATACGTAGCTGGCTCTGCTGCATTCTCCCTCTCGGAGCCGTGTGTCAGAGAATGAAGCTGCGGAGATACAGCATGAATTCATTCACAGGATTTCACTGGTCGAATCAAACCTCAGGAATTTCCTCACCTTTACTGCAACACTCCCAACACTGTGGATTTGTGCTGATTCCATGTGAATGTCTTATTATTAAAGAGTGTCCAGTTCAAGCAACACCGCTGGTGCAACTGATTCTTTCAAACAGCGTAACAGGTGGAGTTTAGTGTCCATAACACAGAGGCAGCTGAGCATTTTCAAAAAATCAAGCCAGAAAAGACACACTGTAATATAATGCTGAAATAATAACATTTTTATTTATAAAATATTATTGAATTAACACTGATGCCCAACAAATACTAGAGTAATGGACTGGTGATTTTCTAACACTCATCCATTTCAATGGAACTGAATAGCCCACAAAAAATACTAAGCTTATAATATCTTTAAGCTTGGTCTGTTTCAATTTGGTCAGTTTAGTATAATCAGTGAATGGTTGATCCATTATAAACAATAACAGATTAACATGAATCACTTTTATCATCTGCTTTATTTCACTATATGAGTTTCTAAGGTTTCACTGTGCTGGAAATGTACACAAATATTTGAGGCTGAACTGCAAGTAAACACCTATATCGATAAATGAGGACAAAATTTGCTAAAACATTTTTGAACCACGCCATTCACTCGGAGCATGTGTTTCTTATGTGCAGTGGTGACAAGGCCAGTTGGTGTCTGGCTCACGAATGGTGTGTAACAGTGTGTACGCTGCTGGTCAGGTTTCACTGCTACATGTCTCCACTGCATCTCAGCTATGCAGACAGGCAATGCATCATGACCAGGCACACCATCCACTCCTCTGTCACAACATGCTTCAAAGCTACACATGTACAAGTGAGCCCCCGCAACCAAGGCAAACACAGGTGATCTCAGCACAGCGCAGGATCTGGTTTTTACAGGCCTGCAGGCACAGCTAAAATGAGATTACTCCAGAAATGCAGAATAAAACATGTAATAGCAGGCTGATTGAGTGGTGTTTAATGCAACCTGACAAGATCATCTTTGAGGCTGCAGTAGATCGGGACATATACGGTAACAAGGCTGCATCAAAACCTTGCATATGGCTGGACTGTGTAAAGTAAAGCTTGCTTGAAAAGTTGCTAAATGATATAATATTCTATGAGCATATTAATAACGCCATCATGTCGTATTTGGATTTTACCTAGTGTCAGATAGTTTCAGCCCTTTATTTATTTATTATTCAACCTCTCCTACTCTGTGTGCTCACCATAGACTGTAAAAAGAATGGACGTAGCGTCCGTGACGTCACCCATTGGTTTTGGGGAGTCGTTTTTGTGACTCAAATATGGCGGCCTGAACAGCGCCATGTTGGATTGGCCGGCCGAGAACCCGCCCACTGGCCTCGAAGCAGCTGTCCACGGAGCTGCTCGGACCTGTCACTCAACGTTTCCGCGCCCTGATTGGCCAGAATTTTAACCTAATAACAGTAAAACTATAGAGTTAAAAAAAAAAACCCTCAGAGTGTGTGCGGGGGTAGAAACTATCGATTGAGACAAAAAAACGTTCTGACACCAGGCTTTTAACATGTTTACTGAGGATGTAAAGTCGGCGATTTTAACATGGGGGTCTATGGGGAATGCTCCCTTCTGACACCAGCCCCCAGAGGAATCCGAGGGGATTGCAGTTTTTTGAACGCGGAAGTGAGCTTCACTCCTCAGACCGACAACTGCCCCCTTGGTGCTCACATATACAGTACTCAGCCCAGTGTCATTAAACCAGAGCCCATTAAGACATCATTTAAACCAGCCGTCAGTTCCAGCAGGGCCAGGGTGACACAAAAGACGAAGCCTGACCTCACAGTTATTGCATAAAACTTGAACTCTTTCCAACACTGAGAAGCTAAGCTATGGTTGTGTCCAAAATCACTCACTCATTCACTCCTCCCTTCTCAGCTCCCCAGTGAAATAATGATTTTAAAAAAACAAAACACTTTCGGACACTTCCCCGCCAAGCAGTTAATTGACATAATTAACACAGTCCAGATCAATGCCAACCGCGATGCATGACCGCAATGCATTATGGAATATATTGCTTGCTTAGTGACCATCGGTTGTACACTGCTTTTCACGCTGCATTGTGGGATGAGTCCACTATATAGCCATATATTAATTCTCACTAACGGGGGGATAATCACCTGCCGTTGGTGAGTGTGGCTGTTGTAACCCACCTGGGTTTCTGAGCTTGCTGTTTGAAATAGTGCAGTTCCCTGGCCAACTAGAGGGTGGTGCGTCCGCTATGAGTAAAGCTTTCAGCCTGTGTTCACTCTCTTTTCGGCAGAAGATATTGCCTGAGAGCACCCAGCTCACTGAGAACTCCCGGTAGGGAATATACGCTCTTCAAACCAGAAATTCACCGTAATTCCTCTGGTACAGACTGTTAACATGTTGTTAGTTCGTCAGGGTGAAACATTGTGTGAAGATTCAGGTGGAACGGAACGCCTCTGTTAGCGGGCCTTAGCTCCGGTAAGAAATATATGCTGGGGTCATTCCTATGTTCCCACAGTTCCCTCAGCCTTATGTTCCCCCATTTCTAACTTTTGTTGTCACTGAAAATTAGGCCCTATGTTCCCACAGCCCTTTGGTCCCACCATTGGTTGGGTTTAGGCAATGAAGAAAGGAGTTGGTTAAGTTTAGTAAAAAGACCAGGTAGAGGCTAGACAGGCCAGATAGATAGAGTCCAGATAGCTAGAGAGAGTCCAGTGGGAACATAGGGCTGAGGGAACATAGGGCTGTGGGAACATAGGCACGCTCCCAGAAATGCTAATGCAGGCATGTTGGCTGTGTTGACTGACTCCTTGAAGTGATCATATTGCTCTTTATCCATGACTAAAAACCAATCGGAGCTGTGATACTGTCACCAAGAGTACGTGAGACTACACAGATACAGATAGCCTACAGATCATATTAAAGGGACAACGAGGAGTTTTGGAAAAGCGAAGCGTTTTCACACTACATTTATGAGCCTCCGCGCGCACCGTAAAATTCTTTGACCGGCGCAAGACAGACTCATGTTTTCATTCATCAATAATTAAAGTCAGAGGTTCAAAGAGGTTCACATACCGTCGTAGTTCTGACCATAAACAGCGATTCTGCGGCGTTATTCTCATGACTTGCCACGAAGGAAACGCTAGTCGGCTCGACCAGCATTTCCGCCACCACTAATAATAACAAAATAACGATAGAGACAGAACGATATATTTATCGAAAATGAGCCCATTAACAAGTGTGGGTAACGTAGATTCATCCACATTAACGTGAGACTTTTTTATAACTCCTCGTTGTCCCTAAGTTGTGATGAATGACTGTAAAAAGATCGCTAATTTCGTTAGCATCGAGCTAATCGCGCTAGTCGCGAGCTAATTGTGCATTGTCATGCTAATGTTATTTACCATAGATATATACGTATATGTTATTTACACTATGCTGCTACATTGGTTAAGCTAGCTGCAGTTCTAGCACTGTAAGCAGAGCAGTAACAGTGTTTTACACCATTAAAGGTGCCTTGTACTTAGTTGTTTGAGGTAAAGGTTATTTTATTGAGGGAGTATTTGCTCTTTAGACTGATTATATGTAAGATGTGATTGATTTGTCATTTAATGGTTAAAATGTGTTTGAAATGAATACATAAGGGCTGTGTAGTTCATCTTAACAATTAAAAAAGGTGAATATATTAAAGGGCATATGTTTAATTAAAAATATGTTATATTTACAGTGCAGTTAAAAAAGCATAAATAGATTTAATGTTTATTAATATGTTAAAAATATAAATAGTGAGTTTTAAATACATTCTATGATTTCATTATGTTTTAGTGAATGTTGTGATTTAGAGTACATGGTTTATAGCTCATTGGCACTAAAATATCTTGTGTGATGTGATTCTATTCATTTTATAATGATTAGACTGTTGTATATCTTTCATAATTGATATACTTAAATAGAATGTTTGAATGATAGTAATGATTTAAAGAGATCGATAGAGAGAAAAAAGATTGTGACTTATGCATTCTTCGCTGTGTGCATAGATTTTGTGCATAGGTTTTTTACTCAGACCGAGTCGATCGGGACCTGAACTTGGTGTTCAGTGGCGAGCCAGTTAAAGTGAAAGTGACTGTGGAGGAACCAGCAACGCGGTGTGGCCAGCCGCAGGATCCCTCTGCAGAACACAGCATCTTCGATTCCCTCTTCATTCACAGACAGATAAGATTGACACTCAAAAAAAAATCTACCCGGGTAGTTCGAACACACACACACACTCATACACAAGAGACCTTTGCTTCTTTCCGTAAAGGAGCAGTGCACATTGGACATTGAACTCTTTGTTTTTTGAGGAAACCTCCAAAGAGGACAATTTTATTTCAAGTTTATTCATTTTATTTTATTTATTTTGGGCCCATTTATTGTGCATATGTGCACACTAGGAAGCCGGCTTAGGTAGGCAGGGTCTGTAATTTCATGTTTATTATTTTGTGTACAATACATCTCAATTCAAACCATTCAGTTGTGTGTGTGTGTGTGTGTGGTAACTCTGCTGACACAGGCTTTCAGGCTCTGCAGTCGTTCCTAGATCTCACTGATACTGGCTTAATATTAAAATATCATCAATATAATATACTTACCTGTGGTAACCGTTACACTGTGGTACAGTGGTATATTCAAATCCACATCTTGGCTTCACGTGGAGTCAGCCGAAGGGTCGGCACTTCATAATCTCATCTAGTAATGGCTTGGGCGCAACGGACATTTAACAGACCTGAAAAAGTTACGCACTATAGCTTTAACGGTCTAAAAAGTTGCTAAATCTAATAGCAAAGTGGCTTAGTTGGATAAACTGCCTGTAACGCTCCCTGAGAAACTGTTCATGTCGCTGCATGTTGAATGAGAAACAGTCAATGAGGAAACTTTAATACGATCAGTGGTGAAAACTTTATCACCCAGTCCGTCAGTCAGTCGGTCCAATTGTTCAACACCATCTGCAGGCGTTGAAGTTAAGGTGGCTGTGTCCGACAAGTTGACATTCTCACAAACTCTCTTTTCTTGTTCCTCGCAACTTCTTTGTCACATTTCATATGCACCATTATGAACGCCTCTGAAGAGATATAGTACAAAAGCGTTCCCTGTATCCTAATTAAAACAAGTCTCATGTGACAGGTTTTTAACACCACATTCGAACATAGCCATTTTGAACAGCTATTAACACTTCCCTTAGACATGGTTGCTCTATAGTACCTTGCACAAACTACTTTGTTTCAAGCATGGGCTTGGCCTTGAACACACTGAACTAAACAGCTTCCAACTCTCTGACACTTACACATTCATGAAAATGCTGAGTTGGAGATTTCAGCCCTGAGAAGAAAAGTACAGATCTGTAGCATGATTAAGTTCTTGGCCTTTTTTTTTTTGGCATGGTTATTATTATTGTTTGGACAAAACATCTGCATACTTGATTATAAATGCTTTCCTGGTATCACTCTTGTCAAAGTAAACAGGAGCTGTGGCTTTAATTCACTCTTGCTTTTAGTAAGCAACTGTACAAAATGTACTTTGCTGTGTTTCTGGTTTGCTAAAGCCATTAATCTTTCAGTGAGACAACTTCACGCTTAAATGAGTTCTCATTTGCTGCTCTGGTGGTAAAGAAATGCTCCAGAAAATAAAATTTTCTATAGCTCTGCAAACTAACATGCTAAATTTACTAAAGTTCGGGAGAATAATACAACAGTCAGAAGAGAAACCAAATACAGCTGGTTCCTATATTTGCAGTTGGATAGGGTGGCCTTGGCTTACACCGTAGCCCTCGACTCCCTCCCTTTCCAGCCTCTCCATATCTTTCCCATTCTCTTTCTCTGCTGTTTCAGCCCCTCTCCCACCCTCTCCAAGCCCCTCCATGGGTTCTTTGAAAGTGTTTTCCTGGTAAGGCACGGGGAGTGCAGAGTGAGTGGAGGCCTCTCCTTTCTGAGAACTGCCCCCACTAACATGGTTTATAGCTGCCCAGAGACAGTATCAGACGTGTATGTGAATCAGGCAGAGAGGCTGCAAAAAAGGAAGGGAGGATGGGGGAGAGAAGGAGAGAGGAGGGAGGGAGGGAGGGAAAGAGAGAGGGAGTACGAAGGGAGGAGTTTGCAAAAATGCCAAGCCATGGTTCACTTCAGCAGGCAGTTAAAGTGAGGCCAGGGAGAGGAGAGAGCGAGAGAAGAGAATGCAAAGAAAAAAAAAACACACTGAGTTTGAAGAATTATTTCTGCTCCAAGTGAAGAAAAGTTTTGGGTCTAATTTCTCCCCTCGCTGTGCTGAAGCAACATGCACGTTGTAACATGATACGCTCAAAATCCTTCCAAACAAACTGGTTCACAGTGTGGAAACTTGACAGATGCAACACTTGCAAATCGCCAGAAAGCCAAGCCGCAATCAAACACACACACAATCTACACATAACATCCAAGTGTAGATGAGGGTGCATGTTATCAGTGCAACAGCAGCCGCTCTTCTTCTTTATTGATATTCACACTGGATATGACGTCATCTGCTAATCCAGAATCCTCACATTACTATGCAACGTTAGACAGAAGAGAAGACGAGCCATTTGCATCTGCGTTTTGCATTTCGCTTGCTGCTGTCGAAAAAACACCGACACATTTACATGCACTTCAGTAACCGGGTTGTTACTGACAAACTGCAGTGATGTGATTTCTTCAGTGCGAAGGAGAAAACCTGGTTAGTCGTCAAGTCGAGGTTACGAAAAATCTGATTAACAGCAACATTTCTATAAAAGAAACCAGATTTTTTTCAAACCATGTTTCTAATGACTGTTTTACATTTGTATTTGCATGACAAAGACTTCAGGCTGAGTGTTGCTGTAGCAGCAGTGCCTAGTGAAGACAGGATTATCTATTATACCTACACAACCCAAATAGGAATCTTAAGGTCTGACTTAAACTGAAAATAAAATATGCTGCAGAAAGTTAAAAACAAACTTCCCTGTCGCAACAGAGTTAGCTCTCTCAGTGTCAATCGAATGTATAAATATCACTGATGAACCTCATTTGCTCCTGTCGTTGTGTTGTTGGGGCTGAGCAGAAATCTGATAACCAGCCAAACACATGTAACCATGAGTTTACAGTAACCAGGTTACACATTTCTTACTGTATTACATCCAATGTCATGCTGTTTTGTGTGCAGGTGTTTCAAAGAGCCACAGCTTTTCCCATGACCTGCATTTTTCGTCTGAAAAATAAACTGCGGTAAAGTCGTGTGTTGCAATAAAGCGGTTCAGACAAATAAATCAATTCTTAATTTCTACAGGTTGGAGATTGGGATTAAACTTGTAACTTGGTCAACTTCCCTGACCACCGGGCCGTGGTGCTGCTCGACAATGCCAAATGTTACGATCCCAGTGAATGGTAAATGGGCCACATTAACAATAGCTCTATTCACATGACGACCAGGGCCTCTGTTCCTTCAGGGAAATGAGGATGATATTTGTAAAATTACCCCCACACCCCACCTCTCACATCGCCTTCCCCTCCTCTCTCTCTCACTCTCTGAGGGTTTCACTTGGTTCTTCTGCCCCCGTCTCTCCAAATCACAGACACAAACGCCTGCTGCCCGACTGGTTTGTCTCACTGTCTGTCAAAGAGCGAGGATACTGTTCTCCTCCTCACCTGCCTCTGCTGGAGGACGTTTAAGCCTGTGCTTTATTCACTTTCACTCTCACTCTCAAGATTTTATAAATGTTGGCAAGGACAAATCTCATTTGATAAGAATTCTGGATAAATCTGTGCTGCTGCTGTGATATTGCAGGCCTTTTCGGACTTTTCAGAGAAAAATACCGAGAAATGAATCTGAATGAGGCCCAGTGTACTTTGTTGTACACGATGAATAGCCAATTGGCTCAACCAGAGGTAATTCAGAGTTCACAGCCTACGTGCTCAGAGTGGTACTTAGCCCATCTGTCATAAAGAAAGCATGGAGGAACTGAAAAGAATACAGCTTTTGGCAGATGAGGATTGTCTGGTTTCATATGTAGAATGATATTAAAACTTCTATTTATCTATTTTGGCCCAACGCATCTTTTCCAGCTGAAGCCAAAAGCATGGGAATGCAAATGAGGAGAAAATGATGGAAATCTTGGAAGAGCAAAAGAACTTTGGTAACAAATCAAAGTTTTTACTTGAAGTTGAGCTTGCTAAGGTCGAACAATCCATGCCAAGACTATATTTGACTTGGACGCTGTCGTAGCTGAAAGCAGACTCTTACCATTATGAATAAATATCCGACGGACCTATTTTCCCAAAGTCACGGGAGTGAAGAGAGGTGTGAAAGAACACTTATCTCGCATTAAAAACACGTGACATTGTATTCCCTCAACTGTTGGATTACTCTCAATTTGCACTAAATAAAAACACACCTATGAAAACATTAGTCCTTCTCAATGTGTCTGTAAGTGAGTCTTGGTCACAGCAGAGTTGAAAACTCCTCGCAACCCCTCCTGCTGCGCAATCCTTTGCCCGCAGTTGAGAAGAGGGGTTAATAAGACGTCACAATGGAGGAGCAGCAGGCATTTTTGTGCAGATAAGCCCAGATGCAGAGTGGAATGGCGAGGACACATGTTAACGGTGAATGTAAAGGGGGCCACACAGACAGACAGAACCACTGACAGACCTGTACAGGAGAGTCTAGTAAGTAGATGGATTAGCCCTTTATTATTTGGCACAGAGTTTGGTTAGCTGTACTTCCAAAGAGGTGAGGCTTATGACGTGTTTTAAGTATAGATTAAAGGGTCAGTTCAAGGTCACTGCCAAATGTGACTATCAAAACTCCCAAGGTGGTTGATGGACCAGAAATACATCAAGTACACAAACTGCTAGTTGGACACAGTGGACATGGATTAAAGACATGTTTTGTATTAATGTTGTTATTCCACAAGGAAGTTCAGTGACCTCTCAAAACAAAATACTTTCCTCCTCCTTTAAAATAAATATCTGAAAATAATACGGTAATAATATTTTTTGATTCAAACATGTAACTTGCCAGTGGAAAGCCCGATCTGGGTATATGTAGTCGGCTATATGCTGATTGATTCAAGTTTCACCAGTTGTGCAAGTTGCATATTGGGCCAAGACTGACTCCCAAACTGGTTTTTAAGTCACTAAATCATAGTGTAAATACACATCTTTAACCCCTTATGTCTTTCAGGTGAGCACAGAAAAACTTTCCCTCTTCACGCAACACAAAAAGCTATGTGGAAAAAAATTGCTTTAAGTTGTTTGCAAAAAAGTCAAAATGATTAAAATATGATAATAAAGGCAAATCCAGAAAGCTCCATTTACACAAAAGCACAGAGGGCTGCATTAAATGTTACGCAGCTGCGTCACCTTTACCATAGTCTGATGGAGTGATCATCATCCCGCTGATCACCGATTGCAGATTGGATTGTAGGGGAAACTATGTTACGTGACCGAAAGCAAATATGTTTCGTCTCGTCTCTCTCTCTCTCTCTCTTTCATGCAAAACCTCAGAGCTTCATCACAATTTTGACTGAGAAACCAAAATGAATGAAATCACGCCGCAGCACCGCCATAAACTAACAGGGTCTCATTACAATCAGTGTGTGTACATGTTGTAAGCATGGTTATATGCAATTGTATAATATATATTATATAAACTATGCGAAACTGGGGCAGAATAACTAAATTAAATGTAACACTGAAAATAATAAAACAAATCAACTATCATCTATACATTTACAAATGTATATCGGTGATCATTCTGACGATCGATTGTCGAGCACAACAACGCTACATTTCTGCTTTCTTATTGGATACTTTCTGCATACCTGAAGCTTACAAACAAAGCTTACAAAAAACCTAAATTGAATACAAACTGAGCTGAAAAACAGAAAACAACAATTGATGAAGTTCAACACAAAACTGCCAACACATACTGTAAGTGGTGGGAGTTTCATTGAAAAATGCACATTCATGGTAGTGGAAGAGTTCAGTAACTCATTGTAATGCTGCAGAAAGTGACAAACTCATTGTCTCATAGACAACATCACATTGTAGAAACAAAATAGTCTTAATTGTTGTTAAAGTAAAGAGAAGTCAATAAAAATCTATGCTGGAACATTATTGAGAACTTTTGTTCATGATCATTTATACATTACCAATATCGCCACATCATATGGTAATGTGACCTTAAAACGTACAATGGTGTTGCTACGAACTATGTTACGAAAACGACGAACCTATTTCGCAGCTGTGTGACTGAGAAAAACCATGTGAAAGACATAATCAATATAGAAACGTCCTTACCTTGACACAGCTCTGGTCTGGGAGCAGCAGGGAGTGGTCGCTGGGACCTGGGCTGACTCCATGGGAGCACCATCTTGACGGAGCCCACGTACTCAACATAAGTCCCGGGGAAGTCGCCTCTCTGCTTGGTGCGCTCGTTGTACCCGAGGAGCCAGCCCAGGCGCTCCGGCTGCTCCTCGCAGCCCTCCTGGTAGTTCTCCATGGACAGCAGAGACGCCTTGCTGACTGTCAGGAGGTCACCAGGCAGCAGATCCAAGTCCTCGTCCTGGTCCTTGGTAAATGCATAGAGGGCACGATACTGAAAACCTTCAGCCGCCATTTTGTTGAAGGAGACAAAAAAAATCAACAAAAAAAAAAAAAAAAAATCAAAATGGCCACCAAATAGAGGATTAGATGGTGCAGCCCGACTGCCACTGCAACAACAGGCTTCGGCTTTGCAGAAATCCTCCTCTGCAACCAAAAAAGGCTGTTGAGTCACTAAATTCTGGTGTTGGATGTTAGATGGGTGGCTCGAGGGAGGGGGTCGGGGGGGGGCGAGGGGAGGAGGGGGAGTCACCCGAAGCTTAGGAGCATTTTCAAAAAGTCGGTATGGTGGCGCTCTGCTGCTGTTGTGGATGTGGCTGCAGCGGTTTCAGACCTGACCTGTGTTGGCGGCCTGGTGCACTTTCCTCAGCTTGATCCCCCGGTTGAGCCAGATGATGGAGCAGAGGGAGAGCGTTGGCAACATGCTCTTTCAAGCTGCGAAAAAAAAACCTGCTGGCTGGGTGCTAGTGGAGTAGCCGGGTAAAAGTCTTTGCCTGCCGAGGGCCCTGTGTCGTTGGCTCCCCACGGTCAAAATGAAGTGGTCTGATTGGAGGACGAGTGGCCGAGTGGGATGGTCTTTAATCCTCTTCACTTCTCTCGGGGTCCCACATGTTCTGGACAGGGATTATGACCGACCTGCACAACACAAAAACGCCAGGAAAAATGAGAAAAGAGGAAAAAAAATATTTGAAATCAGTCCGAAAAATAACAATAATAAAAACAAACACTGAAAGAAATAGAAATAACTGTGATTACGTTCACTAAATAGTCATACGTGGAGCGGGCCACATCTATGTGAGAGAAAGCTTAAAGCGGTGCATGAAAATGGCGAACTGCAGCAGCTCCATGCGTTTGTGCAGTCTTCGGTTAGGACAGAGAGATCGGATGATGCTGCTGCGTCATAACCAACAGCAGACTGGGTCCCTGGACGAGAGCCTCCATTCCCTCCACTCTACATTCACACACTCATCGCCTTAACTGACGCATCACAGTTTCCACAGGAACAAGAAGTTTTACTGTGAAATAAACGTCCCTTCAACTTACACAACAACACGAACGATTAACGGGATGCGAAGAAATTCATGCAGGTTTGGGAAGAAAAAAAGGTTTTCGCAGGGTGAACATGCAAAAGAAACTAAGACCTGCAACATGGCTGTAGGGTGACTAGAAATTTCTGAGACATGCTGAACCTCCTGCAACAGTTTCCTCTCCGTGGAGAGAAAAAAAAAGCCAGATCTGTGATGCTTCAGATATATTTCAGGTTTCATTCTGTCAAAATAGTTAAATCATACTGTACAAAGTCTATTGTGGGTGAGAATACTACATTGACACTCAACTGAGCAACCAAAGACTGACACAATCTCATAAAACACCCCTTAAAAGCACATAACACTCCTTCTAGTCCATCACGTCATGGCACCAATATAGCAAAAGGTCAATCCATGGACCCGAAATTAATATTCTCTGATGGAGATGATCGCAAGGCCCAATAAAATGCCAAGCTCAAGTGCGCAATTATTACTATAAAATAGCGACGTAACAGTTTCAAAAGGACCAATTTTATCTGTGTAGAGGGTTCTGGTAAACCAAATTAATCAGAACCACCACCCAGTTGATTCAAAAAATGAAATTTTGCAGAATATTATAATGGCCAGAATGAAATATGGAAAAATTCATTTATCTTGTTTGGTCATCCGAGGTCTGAGCGGAGAAAAACAAATGCAGCAGGAGTGAAAATTCAAAATGGAAAATATACTGAGGAACAAGACAGTGAGCGAGGAGGAGAGAGAGATTAGGGTTTCCAGATTAAATACGACATCTGTGGTCTGTGGACCAACCGAGGACAATGGTCCTGTTAGCCTCTCAGGACGGGATGAAAAGATGTCAGTGAGGAGATGAAGCAGGTAAAGGAGAAGGGTGAAAGCGACAGGAGGGTGGATGGAAGTTTTGGTCTTTTATGCTAAGACTGAGGAGCTATTTGGGGCAATTTCCCAAAACGTCCAAATCCTCATAGCCATAGGCCTGGTTTGAGAGGCCCGATGTTGTGCAATCATTTTGAATACGTTCCTGACTGGACAATGTTTCGAATGATGCATTGCAGACGCTTAAATAAAATTAGGTGAAGGCATAAAAAAAATAAACCTAGACGTCCGGTATTGCATCTTCGGATGCCAAGGACCATTGCTTTCAAACCTTAGTCTAGATTATCCCCTGTCCCCCCTCCCAACCACGTTCGGAAAGCAAACATACATTCCCTGCAAACCTTTGCATGTAAGAAGCATATCGCCCTTTTAAATAAAGGTTTAAGAGTTATTGTGATAACAGGATGCAGCAGAGTGCAACACTCACCCCACTTTTGGTTCAGAGAGAAGCCCGACAGGCTCAGCCAGACTCTCAGTCCAACATCCTTCGAGTCGAGAAGCAAGAGGTGCCAGGCTAGACACGTGGCACTGGCATACCCAACCACAGCCCGCAATCCTCACACCACCATAACCCCCCCTCCAACCCTAAACCCCCCCCCCCACCTCCCTCCTCTCTCCACCTGCTCTTCACCCCCCCACCTCTCCCAAACACAGAGTCCTGCCTCCAACTGACAACCCCCCCCACCCCCCCCTCCATCCGCAGCCAGCGAAAAAGTCCAGTCGTTTTTCCAGTTGCCATGTTTTATTTGTTTATAGTCGAAGCGCTGCTGCAGAAAAGAGGCAAAACCAAGATGAAGACAGAGCAGGAGGAAAAGTGGTGCGCAGGGTGCCCTCCCGTTCAGCAATCCTTTTTCACCGCTTAGTTCCCAGGCAGAGAAAGTCGTGCGAGGTGAGAGAGGAGTCATCTCTGCAAGAGTCCTGGTCTCTGTGTTGTAGTAGCTCACAGTTCAAGACGGCAGCAGCAGCAGCAGCAGCAGCAGTTGGCAAAGCTCCGTGTCACTGGATCCATTGCTTTTTTAAAAAAAAGACTTTTTATTCAGTCAGAGCAGAGAGCGACAGAGAGCAGTGTGGAAAAAAAACAGTGAGGCTGAGAGATGGAGCACTTTGCTATCACCAGAGTCCAAACGGCTGAGGGAGACCACAGGAAAATAATTAATGAATAGGCAGCAAGTAACTCACTGTTGCTAGAGAGAGGGAAAGCTTATCCTGCACTCTGATTGGCTGCTGCCGTGGCCATGTGCTCCCCAGTCACCAAAGAAGCCGGGCAAATCAAGGAAACGTTCTAATATTAGAAAATGTATCTAGGCAGTGATCAAACGTCTGACCCAAACAACTCCACCTTTTCCCCACACACTTGACTTTTTTCATGTGTGCAGCCTCCATGAATCTTCAGTCAGTGCGATGAAATGATGGTTTAAATCAAATGAAAATGCCACAGGATGAGGATGAGAAACATAACATGGAAAAACTGAAGGCTGCGTGTGATTGGAGAGAATTCCATGAGTCATGAGTCGGACGAAGCAATGAGAAGAGATGTTTGTTTTTCTCTGTCACTGTGGTTTGTTGACAATATGCACCAACATTTTGACAGAGTAATACAATATCCCGAACAACTATTCATTAGAGAGGTTCGTTTAAAAACACTTGGAGTCACTGTAAGTTTGATTTAATTGTGGGGGAAGCGAGCCCTGGACTGAACTCAAAATGGCATCGAGACTTCAGCGTGTTGTCTGCAGACACTGAGTGACTCTTGATGTGTGTAGTCAGCCGGAGGAGCTCTGACCTGTTCATTATACTTCAGTATGCACAACGTAAACTGGCAAATAAGCCATTCAGGGCATCACTAACACAGTCGAGTGATAACGAGCTGTTGTCACTGCTTGTAAACCAATAAATATGACTTGAAGCAAGAGATGTTGTTTTTACTGTGGGTCTCCAATATTCATATGAAAAAACCGAGGTAGTTAATTATTCATTCAAAGGAAGCATACAGGCCTGTGCTATTTTACAACTGATATTATTAGCTGATGAACTGATTTGTTGTTGAGGAAAAAATGTCTCTTTTATCTAATCTGTTTTATATAATAAATATTATTTCATTAAACAAATATTTGATATATAAAAAATGGAATTGGCCCTAGTCTTTTTTTTTAACATCAAGTGGCCAATGCAGATAAAACCTTCTACTATGTTCAATTTACCTTTATTTTGATATGACGTTGATATGACAACACAAATCATGTGATAAAACATTTTCCATGAAACTAAAAACACCTACCACGATATGAATAGCATTTGAAAACCTATTATGGTAAATTAATTGATTGATGGTTGTTCTATCGACCAGCCATACAAGCTAAATCGCTGATCAGCTGTCGCAGCGCAACGGTAACGCACACGTCGCGAGCGTTGCAATCTTATCGGTTAACGGTTAATAATCGGTTAACGAGCGTCGGTTATCAGTCCGAAAAAAAATTCAAAATGTGCATCCCTAATACAAGCCATATAATAATCATAGCCTGGCCTGGAGTTTTGCTATTGATACTTATGCCTGCCACACACATAAAGATAATCGGGCTGATTTTGCCCCGATTTTCCCCCTTCCGACCACGGACAGACACCGCCCGATTATCTTAAGGTCTTAAGATTATCTTATAAGATTCTCTTGTAGTGTGTGGTGTGTTAAGAGTCAAAATTCCCCCGACAATCGGCTCGGAAAACGTTCGGCAACGATAATCGTAAGTATTAAACATGTTCAATATTTACGATTATCGGGGCCGACTTCGGTGGCCGTTTCAATCAAAAGTCATCTTGTGTGTGGGAAGCCGGTGTTGTGCGGAGAAGTGCCTGCTTGCCGAGCTCTGCATGCTGCTCGCGGCAACAAGCCACTTCTCCGCACAGGACCGGCAACCTTACAGAGAGCCACAGTGCAGCCCTGGCATTACATGAGGTTCACACAGACATTCACGCATACACAGGAGGTTTCCTGATAGCCGATAGCAAAGACAGTAGCGCTCGTAGCCGGCCACAGCCGGCAATACAGCAGCCATGTTTAAACGATCATGTGACCGCCGCTCACAGCCCGTCATGTGACAGCGCACGGCTCCCTATTGGACAGCCGCTTGACTGCTCGGCGTCCGGAGCCACAGACACACACAGATGGGATCGTTGTAAAGGCTGAAGTGTCCCGCTTTCATTAAAAAAAAAATTACGTCTCTCTTATTGTCCATTCCGGAAATAGACCCGAAAGAGTAGCTACAACGACACCCCTGGTATCGCTGCTGATGCCGGATTGTTTTCTGACCAGAGGGTCAAGATTCTGAAAAATCTCAATGTGTGTGGTGTGTTGTGTTTGGAATATCGCAGCACACCACACACAATACGATCAAAACTGTTCAATCACAGATTTTTTATCTTCATGTGTGGGGTCTCTCACAGATAATAAATCGGTTGAGATTTATAAAATCTTTATGTGTGTGGCAGGCTTTAGTTAATTAAAAAAAAAAAAAAAAAAAAAAATTAAAATGCAATTAAACATTTGACTGTTATATAATTTTCTGTATCATCAGGTAATAAACTCGTTACTTGTAACTAAACAATAACATAACTGTAACTAATTGGCTGACACGTCTGCATTAACACAGTGTCTTTACATACTATCATATTAACCACAGGAAACTAACCTGAATTTAATCATTTCCCTTATCGATCAATCATCCAGTGATCTGTTACCAATGCAGATGAACAAGTTTCTCTGTAGACCAGAGGGTGTGTTAAGCATCGTCTTCAGCATCATTAATCGAGACTTTTGTGCGTTTCATCAAGTCATATTTCTAGGTAGGTCAGTGCAAATTTATGTGCACCCATTAATTTCTAGAATCTTTGAAAGTTTGAAGGGAAACATGCCTTGACAAATCCAATCCAAATATCAGCAGCAGCAGCAGCAGCAGCAGCAGCTCACCCCACGGCTGTGTGTGCTGTGTAATGGTTTTTCACAGAGCTGCAGCGTTGATGAGGTTAAGAGTGTCTTATATCTGTCTTAGCTTGTACACTTCATATAAAAGGACAAAGCGTGAGGCTTCACACCGATGTGAGTCTCACAGACACAGTTTATGGATTTCATGTGGCCCAGTTTCCTGTTGTTCTTAAACGACTTTCGCAGAGACAAATAAATGCACTGTACAAAGTTCAAACATTTACATGGACACAGCTTTTTCTTTAAAGTTTGTTTATGCGGCGGCCCTGCTGTTGAGGAGCTGACTACAGAGCCACCACGCATGCAGCCTGGCCTCAGGCTATCTGTCCACATGGAAATGAAAAATCTACTGCGCCACAGGCAGGGAGGACGAGCCAACGACACAGAAGCTCGTGAGGACTTACTTTTCAGCCTACAACCGGGGTTTAGGGCGTTTATAATTTATGTTCACCTGAATTCTATCGGTCCTTAATGACGCTGAAAAGCTCACTGTGCTAAATAGAAACATCTGCTGTGAAGATTATGCAGCACTGAGACAACACTGTTTTGAAAAGTCAACTGTGCCACAAGGCTCTACAGTTAATGACGACTCTCTGTGTTTATCAGAAGATATGAGAAGTAGGCCTAAAATCCATGAGGCTGCAGTTTGCATTTAAACATTTTGACTGCGACAAAGGAAAAATAAATCTGTTGAATATAGCACGGGCCTTTTTTTTTGCTGTGTAGTTGGTTTGTAGTGGTTAGAAAGCTTCATACTTGTTTCTTTCACCCAGGTTACTGCATCAATGCCCATTTACCCATAACAAGTCAAATATAAACATATAAAACTGCACTACGACTCCTCCATTACTCTGTTACATTAAAGTATGCAGGTGACACACAGTGGTCTCCACTGCAGTGACTGTACTAATAACTAGTAATGATATTGTGACACAGAGGGGAAAGAAAGGAACCAGTTTTACTTGCTTGGTAATGTGATAATATGAATTATGTAGTAGTTACAGCAAATTAATATAACATGTCACTCAATCGTCAAGTTCTCAGTCTATCATTTTACACACTGTTACTGTAAAATTACCAGGAGTCAAAAATGTCACTCACATGGTCCCAGCAGCCATGGAGGTGGCAAGATCACAATCTAAAATCGGCTCGTTCATCTTCCTGGAGAGTCAAGACAGCTGGTCTTGGGTAAATTATCAGATGTTTCGTTTATTTTCTTGGGTACAGATCCCAGCTCAGAGTCTCCAGCACTTTTCAGTGGAGTCATGCCTAAACTGGCCTTAAAGCTGATTCTGTTGCTATTTTGATCAAATAACACCATTTCAGTTTAACTGGGTCCCCACGGCTGAAGGACGTATAACAAAAATAAATGACACAGCTGTACTGCTGCGTCTCCTGGAACTTGGAAGTTGGCTCAGGATTTTATCCAGCTCCTCCGAGAAGTGACACTTGGCATTTTGCGAGTGCTGCACTTCTTCTAAAAGATTTAATGCAACGAGCCCTGCGAGTCATTCGGAGCATTTTAAGACATTTGGAGAAGGAATGACGGCTTTGGCCACAAGTCATGCTTCACACTGATAAAGCAGCATAATGGAGGATTGACATTTGGTTGCATAATGCTGGATTCAGTAATTAAAGGGGGGGGGGGGGGAGTAGGAGAGGGGTTGGGTGGAGAGGTGGTGGTGGTGGCCTGCACACTGTTAACAGGATTGTCTTATTATGAAAGTGGCACAATTTCCATTAAATCTTTCATGCATCTAAACAATAAAAGCAGGGACATCACACACACACACACACCATGTCAGGGTCTCAGCTATGTGAGGCCTCCACACTGCACGGCCGCCTGCAGGCTGCACTCAATGTAAAGGCACTATTATAGTGCACCACATACTATACCAGTGTTGTGCACCGGGACACAACAAAATCTGGTCCAGTGCAACTTTTGGAATCCTAAAAACATCTCAAATATCATCTCCTTCTTTCTTTTTTTTATGTATGGGGCTATTAGGAGTAAACAACAACAAAAACAACAACAAACTTGGAGGTTTAAATGCATTTGACAACTTCATGGGCTTGTAAAAGTCGTTTTTATCACGTTAATACCAAGAATACACAACAAACTGTAAAAGTATTTAACTAATGCAGGCCCAAAGTAACTTTGAACATTTTAAAGTTCATGTTACAGTAACTTAACGGACTCAACATTTGATACACGTCAACTGTCGACAAGCGCGAGCGTCGAGCAACACGCTGCACGGACAGAAAACACACACACACAAACACACTTTAGTGCAGTGTGTTCAGAGCTGAACGTGTATAAAACAAACACGAGGAGGAAAATCTCATGTTTAAACTTTAAAAGTAGGACACAAGTGAGTAGCGTGGGGCTGCGTGTGGAGAGCACACTTGCAGCACTTCCACCATTTTCCAGTACAGTGGCTGCTGCTGCCGCTGCTGCTGCCTTGCTGTACTGGAAATGTGCAATAACTTGGAAAAACTCACCCGCGGATATTTCTTGACTCTTCGCACTTTTTTGGCTGCGACGCTTTCAACAGTTCAAAGTCGCAGAACAAGGGTCCGTGTGGCGCCGTATGTGCGGACGAGACCTCCTCGATGTGCGCTGAACTTGTAGCTAAACCCTCGGTCCACTTCTCACTTCGCCTCCTCGCTCTCGCTCTTTCTTTTCTTTTCCCCGTCCCTAACTCCCTGCTCCCTCACTCAGCCATTTTCCAGCTCAGCACGGCGCAGGGAAGGGAGAGTGCGTGGGAACTAATATGAAGAGCGCGGAAAGTGACGAAGCCGAGCGGAAAAATCCGAACGATTAGTGAGGGGTCACCGAGTGGCCTCGGCCCATGATGGAAATTTGAACCTGACGATGTTAAGCTGTTGAGGCTGTTTTTTTCTCTGCTTCTTCTTGTCTTCTCCCAACCCGGAGACTCCGGTTCATATGAAAGGGCTAAATTGCTCAACCACATGTTAAATCCGTGTCTAATCCCATGTTAGGTTACATAGGGATGAATTCTTATATTAAGTAACAGCCCCCCCCTCCCCTCTTTTTTTTTTAACACAATCCAAAGTTTAAAGTCCCTCATCACCTAACCACTCATATACATCTAGATCTTACTTCATGGATGGTTTATTTATTTTCAACAGAGAGATGCAGTAAAAACCTGGATATCATATTTAGCGAGTTTTACATTGAGTATTTCCAGTGTATTGTTATGTGGAATAAATTATTACAGTGTAGTTAAATGTTAAGAGCCAAATTTGATCAATACAGTATAACAAATATTGTGATTTGTTATGGTTTCAGGTATTGTGGAAACTATCCCTGATAATGTTGTATGACGGACAGATGACAAAACACTTTGTAGTCTTGGACTTTCCAGTCCTCCGCAATTCATTTATTTCAAGCACTGTTAAGACAATAGAAAAACAGACAATGTCACACCAGTCTGCACCAGATACCCACATGGTAAGAATTTCACAAAGGCCAGTTTGTCATTGGGTGACAAGGAGGGGGGTGTCGAGTGGGGAGCAACAACTTCTAACACACAACCACGCTAAAACAAGTGTGGTAAATATATACCGTATGACAGTTGAGCACCCATGTGAAGACATGGAGTTTATCACACACACACACACACACACACAGAGAGGCAAAAAGAGAGATGAGGAGTTCCTTGTGATGCTTAATTTTGATGCGTGGTAAACCGCTGGTATGGACTGATGTTGCTAACCACAGAACAAACTCTGATTTAAAAAAAAGTATAACATGAGGATACAACTTCAGGTGAAGAGATACAGATACGACAGTTTGGTGATGATGCAAACATGAAGAAACATTAAATCCTAAGAACATACAAAGATGTATATATTGCATCAGAAATTCAGTGATAAATCCCACACAGACAGAAGTTGTTTTGTTTTTACCTCAAGTACAATGAACAAATGTGTAACTTCTAGTTTAACCTGAACAATCTATAACCATTACTCAAAGCTTATTAATTCCCACATTAGAGTTCCCTCCACTACTGTATGTGTGTGAGAACAAAAGACACACTTTTTTCCCCCATGTAACAAATGAAACTGAACTGAGACTGAAAGCATTTTTGGTGGTTGATCAGAACACTTCCTGAATGAAAATAACAAATTCAAAATGTGAAGATACAAAGTTAAGGAATACATACATGAATACCAATTCCCATATGTTCATATGTCCTCCCTCACTTTAAAGCTCAAATCAGTGATAATTCATGACCCATCCAACGAGATTATTACCACAAATATAAAAAAAAAAAAAAGAAAAAAAGAAGAAACTTCCTCAAATGTGTGAATCGTGTAGAAATTGTATTGGGATGTGAATTATGCACAATCATTTGAGGATGATCACAACAGGAGATTAAGACCAATGCCGCTTAAGTGGCATTACACATTATTCATTCTGAGTCCATCTACCCATACAAGGTCACTTTCAGATACCACCTACAGCTGCTATAAGGTCCACCATTGTTTATGCAATATACATCAACAGCATAGGTTATTAGTACTGCAACAAGACCGTTTCCATATCAAAATATACAAAACAAAAAGGAGATCACCTCGACTCATTCCTTCATCCATTCAGGGCTTCTGCTTGAAATCTGTCACTCCCTGTCATTCTTTTTTTTCCCCATAATAATTTAACAAAAGAAAAAAAAAACATGATAAGTCCACACACACATATTTGCACTAAAATGTAAACATTCATTCATAATACACTTTTTTTTTTTAAAACAGCCAATGGAGCCAGTTTTGTGTGTTGCATCCACTGTACAACGTTTGAATCCCACAGAGAAAGAGATCGTCCTGGAGTGTAAATCTAACTGTCTACGGCTACGACAACTTGTGCAAACACTTGAGCTAGACTACGTTTGTTAGGAGCTGGACGGAGGTTTGACTCTACAAGGAATTAGAAGACAGATACAGCAGCCTGGTTTCCAAAGGTAGTCGCAAAGCTTCATCTACGCACCTGTGTTTTGATCAGGTGATGGTTTAAACCGCTGCTAGAGTGCCAGCACTTGCGCTTTTTTGAAAATTGTATTTAATTCTTTTACAGGACAAACAGCAAGTGGAGGTAAAGCCCATGCATGCATGAAGCTTTGTTTTATGTACAACTACAGTACCTCTTTTAAATGGTTCCTATGGTTAAACCATGCTTTGGCAACAGCGCTAGACTTTTCTGTTGTTGTTGTTGTTATTTTATCCATTAAAATATTAATACAATGTCTGTGTTCAAGATTGATGAGTCTAAATGTTCACCACCACAAATGAAATGTTAAATTTCTTCTGAGGCAGCACAGAACATCTTGTTAAATTTTACAATACATTATATGTTGCAGGAGAGACACTATAGCTTTCTTTCAACGACTCAATCTGAACACAAATCATCACCCAGTTCTAGACAGGCATTGCGGTATATAAAAATGAACCATGGTACGATATTGACCTCCCCTATTCTGCACCTGCTGTAAAACTACTCAGAGTTGTTGCGTCGCTTTTTCTTTTTGTGCAATTCCTGAAATAAGAACAGCTGAAGCATCCAAGGCATTTTTAACAACTAAAAAAACAAGATGAGCATAAAAAGTCATAAATAAGTTTCTTCATTTAAAACAAAAAGTATTTACAAAATACATCAGTTACTGGTGCCACAGTGATTTGAGAACCGAGAGAAAAAAAAAACAAGCAACTAGGAAGTAAACACAGTTTGGCAGTCAGTTATTCTGTTAACAGTGTAGCAGGATGCATATATTACTGAGAAACATCAAGTTGAAATTGTTCTTCCATCTTCTAGGAGTTGCTTATGATGATTCGGGGACTTGGGTCACAGTTTTCTGGACACAACATGCAAGGCCTTCAAAATGTAAGTACAGTAACAGGTCCAAGACTTCACTTCTCTTTGTTGACCTGTGATCCCTGGCAAAGTGAAAACTAAAACCCTGCTTTGTCTTTTGACTTGGCTTTCTGCTGTGATGTTGTACCCTGTGATCCTCTTCCCTCCAACTTCACGCTGGATTCTGCCTGGGCCGAGTTGAGCCAGGACGCCTTGAATGCCTTCGGCTGCATGACGGGGATCGTGGGGCTGGGCGTCGCCTCTCTCTCCTCCAAGTCATCGAAACACACTTCCTGCACGGCCTCCTGTTTCTTGAAGGAGTCCCTGCGCTCCGACAGAGCCAGCTTCCTCATCACCACCACCTCTTTGGAGTGGTGGTTGCCGCCGCGGTGTTGGGGCGAGACGGTGGAGCGATGGTGCTCGCTGCCTCCGGCGGCTGCGTCCTGGTGGCCTCTCTGCCCTCCGAGGTACAACCCCTGACGGCCGTGCTCGCCGACACACACGAACCCGGTGGCCGTGTCCCCATCCATGTCCTCCAGCCCCTCCCCCTCGGACAGAGGCCCCTCCATGGTGTGGCGCCGGGTGCTGTAGGCCTTCCTTTCCGCGTGGTACCCTGTGGTCTTGTCTCCTGTCAGCTTCTCTGCTGATTGGACCCTCTTGAGGAGCGGCGAGCGTGGCGGCTCTGCACTGCGGGGGCGCACAGAATGCCGGGCGATGGTGGGAGGGGACAATGTTTTGCCATGGAAACCCTGTAGGGACTTGGGGTGGCTGAGGAGGCAGGATGGAGAGCACTGGGGAGAGAGAGGCTGAGGGGGTGGGATGCAGGCCAGTGGTGAAGGAGGAATACTGCTGGTGGACTTGCAGCGACCAGCTTTGGTGTAGCGACCCAAAACATGTAGAGAACTGGGGCGGGCCTGTGGTACAGGCGAGTTAGGGGAGCTGGAACAAGGAGAGGAACTCGAATCTACAAGAGACACAACGAGAGAAAGAGAGAGAGATAAAATGTTATTGTTCATTCTGGGGGGAAAAAAACGACAAAAACACACAAGGCAATACCTTCGGATGATAAAAAGAATCCTCTCTTACCTCCGGAGTGGTCAGGGGCAGGAGAGCGACATGGTGTGGAAGGCCCGGGAGAGAGGCTCTGGGTGGGGGAACCAGAGAGGCTGTCACTAGATGACTGGTGGAACCCTGAAGAGAAGCTACGACTGCTCTGCATGGGCGGAGCAGGTGTATGCTTAGACAGCTTCTTCAAGATGCTACGTCGCCTGCTGCAAGAGAAAAACACAGGTGTCAGATGTTTATATCGTTTGTGGCACTTTTCTTTCCTTCACCTCTTTTCAAGCTAACTTACATGGTAAATACATAAAACCTCACGTTGAGCAAAAAAAAATTTGCACCTTAATCCATAGTCCACCTAAAGAACAACTCCTGATCAGTTCAATTATATTTGTTTATAATTGGAGTTTTCATTTTGTGTCATGATGCCAAATGAATTATGTCTTATTAAAGTCAAATATTAAGCTTCACAATGCAGCTGTAAAAGTTAAACAGTAATGTCTTCAGTCTCCCCTCATGTACCTGTCCTGCCCGTCCTTCCTCTTGCTCTTCTTGCTGCGCCGGGCCATCTTGGCCTTGTAGCTTGCCTTTCTGGCAGGGCCCACCTTGATGGAAGTGTTCTCCAGTGCAGTTGTCTGCAAGGTCACCTTATTGCCACTCTGTTTAAAGCAGATTAATACAATTCATATAAACATCTATTGAGGAGAAGAGCCACAGAATGACATGTTATCATTGTCAGAATGTATCCTAAGAGCAAGCTTTTTCCATGCTAAACAGATATGTGGATGTTATCTGTACATGTGTACCTCAATAAATAATACAGTATGTGAACAGGAAATAAAAGTCCAGTACGCATTATCCCCATTAACGGGCTCTCTTACCTTGAGCAGGAGCTCGACCACCTCAGTGTGGACGAGTCCCTGGACAGACTCCCCGTTGACGTGAGTGATGAGGTCACCAGCCCTCAGTCCCGCCTCATGTGCAGGACTGCCCTCCTCAACACACTGTCAACACAAAGACACACAACATCAGATCCACATTACTGGTCAAGCAACCATCTAAAGGGCTGTTATCACTATGGCAATGTTACATCTACTTATTATTAGCAGTTTTTTCAGTTTATTTACTCAAAAATACAAATATAAATTCTAACACATTAATGCACTAGCATGAGCATTAGATAAGTCAAATTCATTCATAAAAACACAAGAGTTGATTCAATCATTAAGTCTCTATAGCCTTTGACTGTTAATGAATGTTGACTGTGTGTTGGTAACTACAATCCTACATTTACATATTGAATTTTCCATCCATGATGAACGCCATCAGCTAAACCTGAGATAAGGATACATACCCAGACCATGTGGTGGACAGTGTAGATATCACTGTCTCCCATGTAGACCCGGATAGCTCGCAGTGCGAAGCCGAACCTCTTCCCAGAGCTGTGGATGACCACAGGAGGCCTGAGGCAGCTGATGTTGACGGACAGGTCGCGGCTGGGAGACGAGTCCCTGGACGAGGGGTTGGATGACAAGGACAAGGAAGATTTGGGGCTGGTGGGAGGACCTGCTGAGTCGTCTGGGACAGGAAAGGAAGATGTTTAGAAACATTATCAGCTGAGTACTTATGTGCAGAAACAAATACAAATCGGAAAACTCTTTAGTATTTGATTAATTTACTTCTACTAAGTCGCCACATAATCATCCAATGGGAAGTTGTTCCACTAAGAATGAGTTTGAGAGTGATCATCAGGACAGTGTTGGTATTTATGGTGTCTTGTGCAAATCACACAGGATCAGGCTGTAGAGGGCACTATAAACAAACAAATAGTCTTTGCAAATGTAGTCAGATTACATTTGTCCCTCTACAAGACAATTCATTTGAGAAACAACTGAGTTTATACACGTTTCAATGTAAGGGACAAAGATGGTGGTTCTTTGTATTTTGTATGTAATGTACAGATTGTTATCAACCTGTTTACCTGGGGTGATGATGAGAGAGAGGCCAGAGACAGAGGCAGACTTTGGGACTTTGCCAGCTGGGGCCCTGGGTTTCTCTGGGGTCTCCAGCTGGTGGGCGATACGTCGGGATGCCCCTCTCCTGAACGATGGCCTGGTGCCCGTGCTGTTGCTCCGGAGGCGGATGCGGCGCAGGTTGGAAACCATCCCGTCTATGACCACGAGGCAAAGAGTGTCAGCAGTGGCATTGCAAATGCGATATGACGGGCGAGAACGCTAAATAAAAAATATTTTGTCAGTCTGCCTTACCCTCCTCCTCTGCAGCGATGGAGAAGCGAGGCATGATGTCCAGGCTCTGGGTGCTGTTCATCACCAGTGGGCTGGCGCTGCGCTCCGACTGGGAGGAACTGGACGAAGCGCGAGGACGCAGACTGCAAACGGAGACAAAAGATCACGTAGTTCATGAGTATTTCAGGAAAGAGAGGGGGATATTACATTTCTGTCTCACATGTTTCATAAAATCTGTGGCTAGCAAAGCAAGGGGGAGGACTGAGTTTATTTCCTCTCGTAATAAGGACATCACTCTCTCTGGCGTGTCATGCTCTCACCTCCCTCTGTGTCCATCTGCCCTCCTGTCTCCACTAGCCAAGTGTTTGTGCCCATCGCCGGGGGAAAGGACTCCCCTGCCCTCCCACCGCTCCTCCTTCTCCTCGCTGTGGCTTCGCTCCGATGACGACAGGCTCTGATTGGATGGTGTGGAGGTGGACAGGTGCTCTGTGCTGCTGTACACCTAGAGGTTAAGCAGAGTGTGGTGAATCATTGCTCTAATTTTGTATAGATGCGCATCTACTGAATAAACACACTCATTTTGTATTGTATATCAGCGTGATTTGCATTAGCTGCAGTATGTCTTTTAATACTGTATAATAAAGAAGAAATACCTTGTTGAAGCGATGAGCCACGGAGGAGAACTGTCGCAACTCCAAGGAGGATTCATCATCGTTGGTTTCATCGTCGTCATCTGAGCCCAGATGACAGTATCGCTCTGATCGGGCTGCAGAGATCACAATGACAGCGCATTAAAAAAAAATGTAAAATTGGTGGAATTGGTTTTTCCCGAAATTAAATTGCCAAGAGGCATCACTGTGAAATTAGGTTGCCCCCTCCTCCCCCCTGAAGAAAAAAAGTCTAAATATCTGACAGCCTCTTCTGAGGTGTGTCTAGCTTTGTGGGTGCACTGTGTGAGTTTTTTTATGAATAAATCATCATACTGTCAAAATAACTGGTGTCCTCTTCTGTCTCTAGCTGAGGTATGAATTCAGCCTTCTGCCTCAGGAGCCCGTTCCAGTCCAGGCCCAGGAAGAACAGATGCATCTTCACTTCAGTGGTTCCACCTGAAGAGGAAACAAGGCAAATAACTGTCATGTCACATCTGGTTTACAACTATTCCTCGTCCAGGAGTAAGGAGAGGCTCCCCTGGTAACATTAGTAAAATGACTGCAATGTTTTTCTCTTAAAGCTATGACTGACTTTCAATCTATTGACTGTTAATCTGACAATTATTTGCTCAATTACTGGTCTGTTGTACAAAATCTGCTGGCAACAAATGTCCTATTTATTCTGAAGAAAGACTCAGTTTATTAAAGCAGAAGAAAACCAGCCAATTCTCACAATTGAGAACATGAAGTCATCTGATATTCAACATTTCTGCTTGGAAAAATCACTGAAATCATTCATCAGTTACTCACTCACCACTACAGAATTGGCTTGAACTGCCTGCAGAATAGTTAGATCTACTTAAATTACACTGGAGCTGAAAGTGCCACTCAAAGTGCTTTGAAAACTTAACATTTTTCCACAATAAAATATGTCATCACTGGCAATAAAGGTACCAGTGAGGATAACTTCTGCATGTGCCACCTCTTGGCCAGCAGATGGTCACAGTGCTGTGCAAACGTGGGACCCAGCGGGTTCTAACTGAACGGAGCCTTGTCCGCCCACCCACCGCCAGTCACGCTGCCACCAACCTGTTCCCAGACGCTCCAGAGGACTCTGTCTCAGCAGTCTGGTGATCAGGTCCTGGGCATCAGCTGGCAGAGCATCCTCCCCGTCTGGCCAGATGATGTCATCTGGACAAAGTAGCACATAGCAGCAATTTAGTGACAGGATTTAAATCTGTCGATGCAGAAACTGGAGGTGACAAGTTCATTTCTGAAGGCAAAAATAAACAAGAAGTTTTAACCTGTGCAGAGAAGTTAACAATAACAATGCAACGGTAATTGTAAGGATCTCTTACCATTAACCACCTGACCAAAAAGCTGTTCTGGTGTGTCTCCAAAGAAAGGCACACAGCCCACTAGGAACTCATAGAGGATAATTCCCATGGCCCACCAGTCCACAGGCTTTCCATAACCTTGCCTCAGGATCACTTCTGGAGCAATGTACTCTGGAGTCCCACACACCTGTACAGAGGACAACAGATGTTAGCGGATGTCAAACACAACAGAAAGGATGAAGAGGAGACGTGATGAGAAGAGACAAACCTGTTTGTCAATAAACTCTCTGGTGTCTTTCTCAATGTGTCCTTCATACAGGTTGGTGGTCATGTTCATCAGACCAATCTTTGACAGTCCAAAGTCCGTCAGCTTGATGTGTCCCATGGAGGTGATTAACAAACTACAAAGGATGGAAACACAAAGATGTTTAATGTTACATCAAATGCTAAGCCCAAAAATCGTAAATCTCAGATGCAGTGAAAAAAACATCAAAGATTGAAAGACTCAGAAAATTCTGCTCCAACTTCAGAAAGACTGCCAGAGTTTAAAAAAAAAAAATGATGGCAAGTTTGAAGACGATGAAAGTTTTAAGGAAAACTAGACGCTGCCTGAAAGAGAGAAGGAATGAAAAATGTGTGGGACTTTTCCATTTGGTGATTGGCTGGAGACTCACTTGTCAGGTTTGAGGTCTCTGTGTACGATGCCGTAGTTGTGAAGGTACTCCAACGCCAGGACGGTCTCTGCAAAATACATTCGCGCCATGTCCACTGGCAGAGGTCCAATGTTCTTCAATAGGTTTGCGCAATCCCCGCCTATTGAGTGTGAGAAAAGGAGAAAACAAGATTCAATTTGTATTTCATAGTTTCCGAGAGCCCAGTCCCAGTAACGGGAGGACTTAACACATTAATGACTACTACTACTACTACTACTACTACTACTACTACTACTACTATAACATCCAAACCAAGCCTACCTTCCACGTACTCCATGACCATGCAGAGGTGCCTCCGAGTCTCAAAGGAACAGAACATAGAAACCACAAATGGGTTTTCAGCAAAAGTTAGGATGTCTCGCTCCACAAACACCTGCTGGATCTGATTCCTAAGCATCAGGTTCTGTCGGTTGATCTTCTTCATGGCAAAACGTTGACGGGTTTCCTTGTGGCGCACCAGAAATACAGCCCTGTGAGGGAGGATGAAGGGAAGAAATAAGGAATATTTCAGATCAAACAAACATAGTTAGGAAGTGACAGGTGCGGAAGGGAGGTAATTTGAGAGATTTCCTTGGGGAAAGGATGAGGAAACATTCACATCGCTTAATGCTTCACATCAGTTCAGACTTGAAATAAAACTGCCCACATAAATTCTCAGCATAAAGATAAAAGTGCTATGAAAAAAAAAAAACATCCTCATTTTGGTTTCTTTTCTGCTTTTATTGGAATGGTGTCCACAAAGAGACCGAGTCAGTCGACTGCAAACAAAGAAGTCTGTCTTACTCACCCATAGGCGCCATTGCTAATGAGCTTGATAGTCTCGAAGTCGCTCTCCAGTGGTTTCCTACGAGGAGGGGTGCAGGCTGCTCGGCTCTGAATCACACACACATCCAAAAGCATAAGGGATGGAAAATAACAGAAACTTAACTGCTGCATTGCTGCTAAAAAGAATGACTACATACACTTCATGACTTCAATGTGATAATGTGAAGGATTTTTGTCTGCTTGTAGAAACAAGTGTTGCATTCATCACTTGAATCTTTATATATCCAATCAACTTCCTCAAATGTTGTTTTGTTCTACAACCTCCACTGCCTTCATGATGTCTTGTCTGTTATCTTGTCACATCCAAAGTCAATTAATGACATCTTGACTTGTCAGTGTCAGTATCATTCTACCTGTGTGGGTGTCGTCTCTCCGGTGTCATCAGACTCTCTGCTGGCTGATCTGTGGCTCGGGCTCGTCTGCTCCAGATGGACCATCTCTGTAACAGCATCAGACACGCAGATCGATCTCATCTTACATAAGCTCCAGTGATGACAACAAATGTTTATTCAACTGCCTGCAATGGTACTAACTCGCTAATGATGCTTCATGAACAAATTCAGACACCTGTCACTGTATTCACAGCATATTTGTTGGCAGATTTTCTAATGTGAGTCATTTATAATGTGCCATTTCAGTTAAATGATAAATGGCATCGAATCCATTTGAAGGAGGCTCTTCTCAGCAGGATATCTCTGCGGGAAGCAGAGCCAGTAGTTCAGTAGTAAAAGAAGTGGAAATGCTTTTATGTTTTCATCAAATAGAGCAAAGACTGCTTCCCTGGAGCAGAATGCACTCAGCAATGCAACAACTGAGACTGATTTATCTATTTCTAATTGTCTAATTCTACAGATCACAGATAGATAGCTGTCTAATACACACTTTAAGAAAGAAAATACAACAACATAATAAGGTAAGTCTCTAAAAAAAATCATTGAAACAATGATATCTCACTTCTGGCACAAAAACATGTAGTGAAATTCAACTAATAAATAAAAAAAAATACATAAAATGGTGCCTAAATAGATGGACTAGACAAATACTAAAACATATAAATAAGTCACCTTCCAGAGGATCCCTGGTGAGGCCGAGTTGGCTGATGATGTATCTGGGAATATCAGTCTTGATGCCGTGGCCCACTTTGGCTTGACCCTCTGCAACTTCCAGACGCTGGTAAAACTCCTCTGGATCAAACTCCTGCAGAGGAAAAATAAAACGTTGTGATTTCATTGCATTTTTGTTCATTACATTACTTGGATTGTTTTTGTTTTTGCAAAAACAAACCAACTTCTAAGAGAGTACAGGAAAGTGTTTAACAGGAAATAATTCAATAGCAAACTATGCACCAGGAATCAAACAGGAAACACATGTTGCAGCATCTGGAACACCATTTTTCTAGTATGATTCAATAAAGTAAACAAGATCATGTGTACCATGCAAAATGAATGTTATTGCAACAAACATCATGATAGGCAAGGTAAGGCTAAAGAAAGCGCAGTATGTTTGTCTTGGATAATTGGAACAACTAACTGGGGCAAATAACTGGGCTAATTTTAAAGCAGTGAAACTTGAATAATCAGCTACCGCCCATATCAAAGTATCAACAAGAACTACAACTGAGAACAAGCCTTACTCAAACTGTCAAACTTGCTCTTGGCTTACTCCAACTCCAACTCTGTAATTATTACTGCAAAAACCACCAATCATTACTACAACATATCATCAACGTATGTTAGTCACCTGTCTTACCTGCACTTGAGGGAGCACAGTGTGTGTTAATGCTCTAAGCTGGTAAACATAATGTTGATATTACCCTCTCACATATAACCCCTACTTTGTCTACAAATGATTCTTACCAGACACTCCAGGAGTCGGGCAGGCCTGGAAATGATGATGAGAATCTTCTTGACCAGTTTGGTGATGATGGGCACCTCCTCGCTCTCTGAACGCTCATATGCCTGATCAGGAAAAGTACAAAGGATGATGGATTATTACTGTAACTTAATCCAATTGGCACATAACCATGAGGCAGCGCAGCTCACCCACGGAGGCTGTCTGCACTTTGCTCCGGCTGACAGTATTTTTAGCATCCGTTTTATCTTCTTACATTATCTGTTGTTGATTCAAGGAACTGTGGCTGGCGTTTAGACATATTGTGCCGATGGTTGTTTCTGCTCGGTGCCTTGTCAGATTAATAAATAGTTGAAAACACTAGTGAGTACACTTTTATTAACTCTCATTGTCTCCATATCTTAGTCTAACATTGCCTTGCCTTGGTCAAACAGCAGGTTCCCAATGTGAGCTGCAAAGGTCGTGGAAGACTGATGTCAGTCAAAGATCAGGTTTATCAGCTGATAATCTGTAACTGGCTCCATGTCAAACCTGTTTAGATTTTATGGTTCCACTCTGAGACAGTGACTATAAATCCAGAGAAGAACTCATAAGCTCTGAGGCAAATTAAAACATTTTAACATGTGACCATGAGGGACTATTTGCTTAAAATAAACTGTTTCTTAGATGGGAAATTATTTCTGAGCCAAGACGAAACATAATTACAGAAGTGTGGTTTAGTGGAAATTATAGACAAAAAAATAGCTATCCCAGTTGAACCCTATAGTAAACGGCTCTACTAGGATACTGGATGAAAACAGAAAAAGAACTGGATTGGTTGTGGCGACTGTAGCACTGCTATCAATGAACTCAACTTAATGTTAAATTCAGTCTAAAGTCACTCTCAGTCTCAGTCTGCGGCCGAAGCAGTAATCTATTTTACAGGAGGCAGCATTTGCTGCAGTAAAATTGTTGGTGGAAACGTTACATAATAAATCATTACATAATCAAACGCTTGACCACCACACAGATCTATGAAGCAGTACAAAATGACAATGCCATTACTTGCCAATGAACTAGAACCAGTCAAACATGCAATTTCAATTCAATGTTCCCGGTGCAGCTACAGATGAGCATGCAATGTTCCAGAGGACGGTCGGTGCTATTGAAATCCACTACTACCAAATTAGAAGGAATAAACTTGGCTCAATAACTATGAACAGAACAGAGTGAACAGAATTATGAGTATGTTTTGTAAAAGTGAGATGCAAAACATTTATTGAGAAGAAAAAAAAAACAAAAAAAAACACCCACCTCATGCAGCAACTTCTCCAGCTTCTCCTGTAGCTCCACAAAGTACCTGGAGGTGACCAGGCCTTTCTGGGACTTGTCCAGACAGTCTCTGGCGAGCTCCACCAGCTGGTGCTGAATGAATCCAAGCACACCATCGGCCAGGGGCAGAGCAGTGCCTGGGGAACACTCTGCAATGATGTCAAGCAGCCGACCCTCCATCTGGGCTGTCGCCTGGGAAACAACCAAGATGGAAGACTTCATTTAAAACGCTGACAGCAGTATTGTAGTAACAATTTCTCTAAATCCCATTGGTGAGTGGTTTAAGTTTTTGACTTTGCCATGAGCAAAATCTCCTGTCCTGGTTTCCAAGTGTAAAATAAAAACACCCAGTGCAGACATTTGTAGATCTTCATTTTGTATCTAAAAGATGTTTGCTAAATACAGATCAGAGAGAGAGGGGGCAAGAAAAAAATGCCAGAATAGCACAGACTATACCTTGGGAAAGCGTTCTTTGTAGACATGATTCATCATGACAATCTCATTGTCAAATGTTCCACAGGTCCGCCCAGGGCTGGATGAGCAGAGGCAAATGAGAGGAACAGAAAAACAGATCAGAAATTCTATGCAACGATGAATACCATAAAATATTTCTGCAGTGATGGATGCTAAATTCGAATCATGTATCAATAAGGGATGTCATTTGTATACCAATCAGGGGATTGAGTGATAATAGAAGGAGGAGACTCATATTAGAGAGGCATGTTGCAAGTCAAGTAACTGGTTATCTAAAATCAACAGTAATACACTGTAGCTGTGAAATAGTGTTAATCATAAAAATTCTGTTATAGCTACGCAACATCCATGAATTTCTTAGGTGTAAATTACAACTGAAAGTGTTTATTGCCACCCCGAGTCGTAAACACAGCATGTTTGAAAACGACACTGATGTGATTCAGATCAAGTTCTCATCTGCAGTATCCATGACCACATCTGCTGTGTGCACAGGGCTTCAGTTACGAGGGGGCTCCTTTTAAACTGTCCATACACATTACAAATCAATGAACTGTCATCGCAAATGGTAAAAATAACAACCCTGTGTGCCCCTATACATCACATACTACAAATAACAATATCAACATGTGACAAGTACTTTACTATTTCTGGGTAACCACAACAGTTGCACATGCAGTGAGGTTTTATTTGAGGGCATTAGCAGCCATTAACCCCTTGAGAAATATTTGAAGGGCGATAAGAAATGCTTTACACACCCTCTGGAGCTATTTTGGAGCAACATGGAATCTTGTCAGTCATCAATTTCTATAGTCAATACATGCTGGAAAATTTAGAAGTGTTTTAACAACATTATAAAAGTCAATTACATTCATTTACTAAGCTACACGGTCCAACAGTTTAGCAGAGGGGGTTTCTCTCTGGTGTAATTGTTACAGCTTGTGGAATCTCTTGTTTCATCTGTGACCAACCAATTAGCCAGCCAGCACATTAACAAACCACCTGAAAGGAAATAATTATTTGCTGGGTGTATAAATAGCTTAGTTGTGCATAACTTAGTGTAATTCAAATTTTAAAAGTTAATAAGCACACATTATCATAGAAATCGGAATGTGACTATATAGATATTCATTAAAAAAAAATCTAAGTTAATGTAGAAACGTCTATGTTGATTAGTCAATCATAATGATGTAATGACTGTAACCTGTTCCGTTTAGATAAGAAACCAACACTTCTGCATATCTGTAAGAGTAGACGTATCTAGAGCATCCAGAAGCTTCTCTGTATGGCTCATTATAGACTCTATCTGCGTGTGTGTGTTATTTGTGTGTTTAGAGCATGTGTGAATGAGTGGCAAAGGCATGAACACGCCACTGAAAAAACAACCACATCAAGATGAGCCCAACACCCTCTGCAACCTTTCATAAAAGACTCCAGCAACCTCACAACCGTCCACCACCAGAGCTATTTACAGGGCCCGTTTGATGAGGAAATGCTCGATTCTAATCCAGCGAAGAACCAGTAACCAGCACGCAGGCTTTTTACAGAACCACATTAAATAATTATTCCACCATATTCAAATCCTCCAAGCCACTGTTTCAATATTTATAATCATACATGAAAGTTGCCAGGGAACATTAGGCCTACTTTTGTCAATCCAAGGCCGAGCACCAATCTTACCAAATGGTACATTACTTATTCATGTTTCTATTTACAGCTCTGCTAATAAGTAGCACACTGACGCTAACTGCAGGCTGTTTTAGTTGACGCAGTGCTGTTTTAGTCTCTCATAAAATGATTTTTTCACCTCTGGAGGTGGTAAGTTTTATATGCACTGAGCAGCTAGCATTTAATTAGCAGAGAAGAATTTTCCAATGGCAGTGCAGGGTCACACTGCAGTTATTGTTTAGATATATACCCTGAACTGAGCCAAATCAATGACAAGTGAATGTTTGCTCATGAGAAAATTCACACATAGAATTGACACAGGAGAAACTTTGTTTAAGAAAGAAAATGCAAATGGTAGGAATTACTTTTTTTTAACCTTTCATCATCATTGTATTGTTAACGCAACATGCTTAAATTATTTGTTTGAACTAGAAAGGCTAGCTTTTCTAACTAGCTAATGTTACTAACCCAAGTAACACAATAGTGTTTGACTGCATTTTAGCCACATTAGCAGTAGCAACTAAGTGTGGGGTTTGACGTTTTATTTTTCCTTTGAGCAGCTCCTGACCTACTGTATGTTCAGTGTTCATCAAGACCACATTTCTAAAAAGAGGAAATTATGTTGCAGTGCAATTACACAACTTTAAACCTTGCTGTGATATATGCAATACATTAAGTAATTCATTTTCAAAAATTGATGAGCCTAAACTAAAATCTTAGGCAGGAGAGTTGTGGCTTCCACCTACTCAAATCAAACTAATCTAATCTAACAGATCATCTGTTCTTTGGGCGCCATACTGTGTTACGGAAATGTTTGTGACAAAAGCAAACAGTGCATACAGTAACTGTGATCGGTGTAGTCACTGTAAGTTACCTGAGACTACGTGAGCGGAGTCTGACAGGGGGCGAGGCGTGTGCTCCTTCTTCATCCGCCACACTCTCCGTACTCCGGAAATGTTTGAACAGGAAGTGGAGATCATCTTGTGTGGGCTGGAAGGGCAACTGGTGCAGTAACTCCTGGGAAGAAGAGGACTGAGATGGAAAAGTCCACAGGGGAGAGAGAGAGAGAGAGATGGGATTGTACAGAGAAACAGAAAAGTGGGAAGGAAGAAGGAGAATTAATATGAAATATGTGATAAACACAGTCAACTGGTGAATGATCAAACACTGCTTATTTCCCATTTTTGTCTGCATTTATTTTCACATTTGTATCTGTGTCAGGTTTTGCTTCTGCAGCTTTGATGATATAACATCCTGTCTTGAAAAGGTTTCCTCTGATAAGAGAGGCGCACCACTGTTCTCTCAGATTCACTCATTATCCTGTTAATACTCTGAGTCTTAAAGGCTCTCATGTTCCAGTATAGATCTGAATTAGATGTAGCACTCAACAAGGTCATGCTGAAAAAGACTGCAGTAAAGTAAAACATCATGAATCTATTTTTACTTTTTTTAAAAAGGGACTTAGTGAGATTTTGTGTTCTGGTCCCCCGAAGCAGGACCTTTGTCTTTCCTGCTGCAGCATGCCCTGCAGAGGGGGCCGACAGCTGTTGCGTTGGCCATGCATGCATTTGATTTCTCTTTCCAAGCCAAAATGTGTAACATGCAGCCTGGAATTTATGAGAAGAACTCCCATCTGGCTGGGACCTTGTGTTTCGCTAGAGGAAGCACAAATGAGAAAAGGCTAACAGAGGGAAAAAGTGAAAGGACAACAGAGAGAAAAAGAAACAGAAAGAAAGCACGGAACAAGAACAAGACAGAGAATAAGTAGTAAAAGGGGACGGGGAAGGGGGGGGGGTGGCAAGATACCCTGAGGAGGAAACTAGAGACATGTCAGGACTGGGCGAGAGCAGTATAAAGACCTCACTGACAGCGAGCCTGAAAGGGGCATTGTGTGAGCAAGGCTGACCTCACCGTCTCCAAGCCATGTGGTCGACCGTACAAAATTACAGTCGTGACAGAGGAGCTGGGCATTGTTTTTCTACCACCGACTGCAGCTCCAGTTGGGGCTTTGAAGGCAAAATCTCAAGATAATCACCACAGAAACCCTCAACAAATAACTAATGGGTGTAGCTGGGCAACTCGTTTCCCTTTTCCCCAAAGAGGAGCCCAGTCCCTTCTCATGTGTGATGTCACACAGGGAAAAGAAACCATGCATTTCAACAAGGTCTGTGTTATTTTAGCGATTAGACTTGTTATCCCTGTACTTTCCCCTCAGTCTAAAGGGACTGAAGGGAAATCATTCAATCATTTTGGTATGAAGTCATTTATTTAATAAGGTTGGTCACATGGTAAAATATTAACTTTACTGTGAGCCTTCACAACTTCTGAGAAATTTGAAATCTTTTTAGCTCCACCTAAAGGTATTTTTGAATTTAACCACCACATATCTTCATTTCCACATACATACACATTTTGTGCATCATTAATCATTATTGGTCCATTCCAGGAAAAGTCTGGGAAAGGCATCTGAGGATTCATTCCCATTTCCTCTCTGCAGTGGAAAGCATGATAAAAAGGCCGATGATTGAGGGGTGCATCATCACTGAATGTATCCTGTTATGGCTGAGTCATTAAAGGATTCAACATCCAGTTCCAGTCAGCTGTTTTGTGTAAATCAACTGCTGCCGACACTATGGTTTGTCAGACAGTCGTATTTTCCATCTGCCCTACTGTGAGAATACACTCACAGTGTCTTTATACACACACAGCGTCGGTTATTCAAATGACGTGTTACATCTTAACACTCCACGGTTGCTACAAGGTTCATGTTAGGTAACACTCCATTGAAAATCTTTTGGAAATAAAACTGTCACCACCTGTACTTGAAAAATTTCACGGTTTGTTTCCCAGAAGAGGGGGCTGCGGTCAGCTGAGATTCATGGGTGATTCAGACAGAAACTAGTTTTCAGGGCAGAATGAAAGTATAAAACTTTTCAAATCACTCCTGCAGCATAATCCACTTTGTCATCCGCTGGATCATCAGCAATATGAGGCACTTGTATTTATGCCAGAACACATACTCTGCACCCCGTTTCTGTCAGAAGCCTCACATCACAGATGACCCCGTCGAGATTGCGATCCAGGCCTTAAACAGCCTGCAGCGGTGCAGAGATACTCCTCCTCACTGAAGTTTTTGAGGCTCACCCGTCCAACCAATCAGAGAAGGCCAAAGCCAGACATGGAGGCTCGCAGCTGCCGATCAATATGTGAACACACGTTTGATCTACTCCTCTTCATACACCTTGGCTTCTAGCTGGTATTAGCTGCTGGAAGACGTTCATGCCTGACAGGCTAGCGAGATCCTGCGCTTGCTGAGACAGCGAATACAGCAAAGATGTAGGTGGTGGTGGTGGTGGGTGGAGCGTGAGAGAACAGAGAGACGGAGGAGGGTGTGTGGAGTGAATCAACTTTGCTTCCAAGTCTTATGCCAGCGGTTGCTTGATTTCCAAAATTTGCATATTGTAGCTTAACGGACAGATGTCACATTTCTAAAACCTGGATATGCAAATAAAAATGCAGGGAAAAACTCACCAATGTCACTAGTCGTCTTAACAAGTTCATGGATAATAACTGATAACTTAACCGGAATTTAAGTGCAGAAATAGTGGAAATATTGTGGAGCAACGAAACAACACTTGTAACAAAGAAGAATGCCAACAAATATATTGCCCCTGTGCATGCTGGGAGGGCTCCCAAAACACCTACTTCAAGTAACATAATAAGCACTCGGCACTTAATCTCAGTCTCAACTCTATTCATATTGGCATCAAGCCAAATGTAAAGAATAGAGCCTCGTTGTGTATGTGTAAAGATCCTTACAAACTCCTCACAGTGCATTTTAATTCTACAGGGGGTGAGAGACTGTAAGTGAAGCACCGTCTTAGAATTGCTTTAGTTTATAAATATGGTCCCTGTCCTTCACCTTGAGTTGTACAGTACGTACTTTCACTCTTTATCTAACATGGTCCAGATGCAGAGCACTTTTCTAAAACGATTCACTCAAAAGGTGGTCTAATATAAATCAACCACCACTTACGGGCCATTTGTTTTCTTTGTCAGATCAGTAACATCATGGTATTTACACTTCATTCTGTCAGCACTGCCGAGTTAACAAGACACCACACTGTAAACTAATTGATACAGTAAGTTTAAGTAACACAGGAAGCTGAATGCTCCCATGGCACCCGTCTGGAGAGATGCTGAATACGTAAGAGAGGAAAGAGAGACAGGCATTACAGAGAATGGTGGTTACAGAGAGACAAGAGAAGAGGGAGACACCGATACATGAGAACAGACTCAGCTTACAGATACTGATGAACTGGGTGCATTGGTGCAGTATCCAGACGAGGGAACCGACGCCACGGACCACCTTCGCCCATCCGCTCTGCAGAGACAAAACAGTGAGACACACTGCTCAGTGGTTGCTTTCTGTTGTGCAGAAATCCTATATGTCCTGATGACTCACTCGGAGCTTCAGTTTCAGCTTTTCATATCTGGAAATCTCATTCTAACAAAAACAAACAAAAAAATCTTTGCATGCAAGTTTGATGCATGGGAGAGTTTGTCATTTTCTTACCTTTCAGTGCGGGCCAGTTGGCTTCACAAATGTAAAAGGAGGAAGACATATATGGGGAAGGAAACAGAGAGATACAGAGAGGAAGAGGGGCAGGGTAAGATGCAAAGTAAGACAGAAAAACACAGTGTTTAATTACAGTGACGGAGTAAGTCTGGCTGTCAGTCACAGTCCTGGATTTTTTTTTTTCTGTCACACAACTCTGAGCCAGTGGCGGTCTGCTGCTGCTCCTGCTGCTGCACCTGCCAAGCTGCTATCAAACAGCAGCACTGACACCCACAGACACGTAGCTTGTGACTCATTACACACACACAAGCAAAATAAGCCCCTACACAGTGCAGACACATGAAACATCCAGCTAGACCACCAGTAGACATAGAAAACCTCAACCTTTATGTGTTAAATTTCCACTTGTAACAATGGCCCTATTGCCGTTGCCCTTCTACTTTTCCATCCAATATGGCACTCTGGGGATGTGGCCCAGTTTCTTTCACTGATTCAATCTGTGGTGACAAGGATGGTCAAATGTTTTCTCACAGTAACCAGCTCTTGGGGACATATAGCTAAATCAGAGGTGACACAATGAAATTGGATGGTTCTGCTCTGAGATCTGTGGATCAGTGAGACATGTATATTTCCCTCATCTGGGCTCTATCGGATAGCTTGTTGTATTACGGCGCATCAAGGGTAAAGAGGATAGAGGTTAAGATTAAAAACAGGGTTTTAAATCGATGTTGGAATCAATGCCTGTGGTGGAAACGAGAAAAAACTATCGTCGGCCAAAGTGTTGGCAATCTTCATTCCCCAAGGTTAAAAAAAGCATCTTTTAATGGTGAAGAGGGAGCTGCAACTGAACATTCATTTCTCACCCTTGGGAGAGATCCTGACCACATTATTTTCCTTCATTTGCATTAAATTACTTTTTTTTATTATCATTATTCTTTGCATGGACGCCAGATATTGTGTGCCTGGCTATTCCATGTTTACATGAAGAAATAATTGCACAAGCAGCAGGGCGATACAGCTTGTGTGAATAACAAATAAACCCAGTGGAGTTCTCAAAAGTGCAGTCACAGCATCTGTCTGCACACTGGCAGCTTAAAAAGTCTCAATAAATTTAGATGAGTCATGCAGGCCGTGTGCTCGGCAATTCTATCAGGAAGCATCCCTTCTCCATCCCTGCGCTTATGGTGCAGTATGCTATACTGCACTGTGACTGCAACATTATAGGCTAATTCATACATGATAGTTCAGATGAGCACACATACGTTTCAAGTACATTCATTGAGATAGAAGCAGCATATTCATGAGGCGTCTATGTATGTCTGTGTAGGCTACTTGTGACTTATGTCCTTCACAATAAGCCGACACGCTGCTGTTTTTATCCAGTGATCTTTCTGCTTGCAGGTTGACAACACACTATTTTCCTTCTGCTACCTGACCGGGATGCCAGCAGCTATCGACTGTTCCTCTGAATCACAGTGAATCTATAGGCCGTTGCGAGCAGCGTGGTGAGAGGACAAGCTCGGCAACTTTCCCCCCGTAATCACGGGAGTCCTGACTAATGAGTGTATGCAATGACTTGCCGCCTTAATTGGCCTGACAAATGCCAAGATGCATGTCCAGCTAGTGGCCCTGGGGCCTTTCAGCTGGTTGGACTTGCTTGTCCATTGCCTCATTTTCACTACAAGGGCGAAAGGGAACAAGCCAAGGCATGTCTATTATTAAGGCACCTCAACCTACTTCCAAAAAAAATGTAAAAAAAAAATTTAAAAAAAATCTTTATTTAGTTATTTTTGTGCCTTCATTCAAAAGGATAAGTTTAAAATAAGAGAACAAAGTGTTGGTCTGTTTAAGTTCTTATTTCTGCTTGGATAGTCAAGCTTATTCCCTGCTAGGGAAAAAGCTTTACTATCTCTTACTCTCAGTACAGATTCTGGTTGCTACTGTTGAAGGGGTTATTAGTGCCAATCTATTTCTTCTGGCATTTATTTCTCATGTTTTGAAGTGCAGCTGTATGCAGTTTTTTTAATTTAATTTCTGAATTATACAAAAGTTTTATTCATTTCCTAGTTTATACATTGGCTTTGGGAAAGTACTTCTGTAGTAATCTGTCTGAGTTTAAATTCCTCAGACCAAACCCATATTAAAAAGAATTAGAGTTAATTCTCACCTGCGGGCAAACTGGAAGTTGGCAGAGGTGCTAGCAGAGACATTTCTGGGGCTTTCTGATGGGCTGCTGCCAGCTGAAGAAACAGAAACACAAACAAGCTGTGAAGAACTTTAAAATGATCAAAAACTGTAACAAACTATGAATATGGCTGCTTGTGTCTTGAATCATTTGACTGGTTGCACTGTTGTTTTACATGACCACCCTCTTTCACTTCAGCCTGAAGCTATCAGTCTTAATTACAGTAACATACTCATAATGGAGAATAACTAGACCTCTCCCAGGCCTAATGAAAGAATCTCAGTTTCAGGAGACAGGAGGGAGTGCTGTTGTTGATCACACCACGCTACATAACTTCTTCTGCGAGTCCGTAGCAATCTCAGATGTTAGTATAGGTTCCGCCAGGTCTTCTGGGCAAACCACACTACATAAAAGGGTCACTAAGGGGTTTTCATGTCAAAGTCACACCCTTAATCACATTTTTTTTAAATGAATGAGAAAGCATCAGAGAATGAATGACTTTCCCTATCAGGCAGCTGGATCGAGGAATGAATAGCCAGGAGGAAGCTACATGAAAAACATCATCATGTGGAGGAAAACCATTGAGCCTTATGCACTATACTGTGGGCACATTATAATCCAACAGCAATTAAAAACTTACTGAGCACCAGAGGGAAGGCAGTGCCAGTCTTGTGACATACAGGATCAAAACAAACACAAGGCTGATGGCAAAAAGCAATTTCTCCTCCTGTCACAGATGGAGCCATTCACCTCATCGGACTGACCTCATTCACCCCGTTTTAGAGATGTGATCATGTCTGTGTACGGTGTTAACGACCAATGAACATCATCCTCTCTGATCGCCAAACAATATCACGCACTACTGTAAGCCCGACACGCACGCAACAGAAAACAACACACAACAAGTACCTGTGGCAAGCGGGAGAGGTGAGAGCGGTCGTGAGAGCGTGGGCGACGGGGTCCCGACCGCCAAACTCCTTCTCTTGTTGTTACGGGAACTGTGTGGAATGGAAAACAAACAGAAGAGGTTAAAAAAAACTGCTTATGCAATGCAATTACAAACACAATCACCCAGAGGCACATGCTGTGTATCAGTCTTTTATCAGTGCAGTAAACATCACCTAAAATAAATCACACTCATCATATAAACTGGAGTTGTTGATTGCACAAAAGGAAAACACTGATAACTGTGGCAACGGTAATGTTGTGTGTGCATACATTTATACACGACAATGGAAAGACCAAAGATAATATAAGTCATAAGGATAAATTACGTGCCTCGGTATTACATGGCAAGTATCAGTGATGATACAATGATGTCTAGTGTATCTGCAGCAATTTCCATGTGAGAATATGGGAAACATCTGGAGGAATAATTGCCTTGAGTGCTGGATCCTATAAAACAGCCTTGGCTAGTTATTACACAACTATTCTGAGAAATAAGGGGCCATATGACTCCTGTGACATAACTGTGCAGGTCATAGTATAACGTCTGTATAATTACAGATCCATTTACATGGATGAACACAGTCTTTATCCAAGCATAGACAACACAAACTGATCCATACGTCAGATAATCAATGAGCAGATTGTTTTTCCACAGCACTGACTCAAAGGTTCAGCAGTTGATGCAACGTTGGACACATGCTCTTCCTTTATAATACATCGGCTCTGCCTAAGATGAACATGTCAAAGCTCATGACACACAATGTTGATTAAGATGGTGTCAAAAGAGGTGCTGGTTCAGTTCTGCAGTTATTTTTGAGGCTGGTTGCTTGTGTTGTTTTGAGCAAGTCGTGGTTTCAACCACCAACCACCGTTCCTCATTGTTACCCGACAACTTTTTACGTCAACATAAAACCAGTCGGTCTTCTTAGCTCTTTTAAAAGCAAAACCTTCCCCTTGAAACATCACATATCGAAGTAGTGACTGGCAGCCTAATGGCTGATGTATTATACTAAGTAGCTTTTTTTTTGGACAGTGACTCACCCACATAGATGCCAGTGTAATTATGATGCAGTTAGTCCCAATAATATTGTGTCTACTTCCTTGTTTGTATATATATGGCACATCCAGGCCCCAGTACATCTGATCCTATGGTTTAATTCAGAATAAACTGGGGCGCTTCTTTAGGAAAAACAAAACAAAGCTGGGTGTAATCCCATCATGCTCTTTGTTTCATCCCAGTGATGTCGATGTGATCTCCCTTTCTCCCTGGCAGTGACCTAAAATAATTGAGGGCCTGAGATGACAACAGAGCCTGACATTTCTGGGTCGGTGCTGAGGCAGATTCACATAGTATATGGCCCCCAACCTATAAGGTGGCAGTGACAGCAACAAGAGAAAGAGAGGCTGTAAGTGCTCGACTTTGGCTTTAGTCTAGGACACAGCTTCAAACTCCATAAGACACTATTGAGTGCACACCATTTTATTCTTATCAGAAAATAAACAGACCCTTTTCACACTATAGAGCCTGGGCAAAAGAGGCCTTAAAGTATCACTGTGTCACACCATGATCACGTGTGAGCTTTATCAACAGTTAGCAGTGATAAGGCTGCTCATATTTTGAAACTAACAATAGTGTTTTGTAGAGTGTGTTGCAGCCAGGCAAGTGGCATGATGAATATAGACCACTGAGATGCAGGCCTGCCTGCCTGCGAGTTTCATTTCTGCTGGTGGTAAAAGGGGATGCATTTATCCACTGTGCTCCCTTCCAAACCAGACCGTGTTTAATAGGTTTACATGGCTGATGCATGATCCAAAGCTATGGAAAAAAAAAAAGTGGAAAGATGGAAAACACTGAGGTTTTTTACCAGTCCAAACTCAGCTGCAGTCATTGCCACTGATAGCAGCTATAACAGATGCTTTGTATACTAGGGCCAATGCAAACCAGTTCATTATGGAAAAATTAGGATTATGATAAACACAATAACAGTGTCATTAAATGTGATAAGGTCATTCAATGAGTAGGCTACCAAAGGCACACCGAGTCCTTGCAGGACATGAAATGCAAATGCTACTGCTCCACTTATGTGTGTGTTGGCTGATGACTTTTTATCTCGCAGATAAAAGCATAATCCTAATACTACTGTGCCACTAACCACATCAGTGTATCGATCGCCACCAGGACTTAGTGTCGTTTTATGCGACAGCTGGGAGCAGACAATGCAGTCTGCCCACAGTCACATACACACATACACTCCACAATGGCCACGTTTCTCCGTCGGAAACAAAAACTAGGGCGGATGTGGCAGACACACACACACACATACACAGAGAGAGACAGTAATGTACTGTAGGGTATCGCAGACACCACAGTGACATTATCAATCAAAGCTGTACGCTGATAATGTTACCAAGCACGGCGGTGGGGAGGGGGAGATGCGTTTACGTGCTGCGAATCAAACAGCTCGACATAAACGTTCAACAAATTGGTGTTTGTCAGACAGTGAAGGGCTCAGCTCTGCGGGGAGCTGATGACAACCACAGGCTGAGCAGACGGGCACGGTTTCAGTCAGGAATGGGCCATTTTTTTGTCTGTAGGTACATACAGGAAAAAATACTAGCAAACGTGTTGTTTTGTGGTTGCTGTTTTTTTACCTTTTTGAACGTTTCATCATGGCCCCGGTCACAAAACTAGTTTTGTAGCTCGGCAACACGGTCCAATAGTAGTTTTGGTCAGACATGTTGGTCGGTGGTTGTGATAAAGCCAATCCAGGCAGTAAGACAAGAGGAGAAATGTCCTTGGGTTAATGCGGGAGCATCGTGTTACAGCCTCTCCGGTGGCGGTGGAGTGGTGGTCGGTGCTGCTGGAGGTGATCTAGGCCAGTACGCAGTGTCCGACGGCACAAACTCCATTCAGCTCCGGTACAAACTGACCCCAGACCCGCGGCACGACAGCTCTGAGGCACCAACCGACTGTAACGGCCATGTCCGCCCTGCTGCCCCGTCTCCGTATCACCACCGGGGCTTCAGACACAGCCCGTCCGCCCCAGAATGCGACATTATCGAGAGATACCTCCACCGAGACACCAAAGAGTGATACAAACTTTCCAGCAACAGCAGCACCGTCCGTCCGCTGCACCGCGCAGCCGCGTCAGCTCGCGCCGGAGGGAGGCGGGACTAATGATGCCTTCATGTGCCGTCGGAATTATTTTGACATCATATAAAAACTCGACTGAACCAGCCAGGGTTTAACACACTGATGTGGGGATAGTAAGAACCCCCTTTATCAGAGACGTGTCTGCGCATTAATCACTTTAAAACCATACGGGTACAACGTGCACTGCAGGTTTTGTGTGAGAAAACGAGTCGTCGTGAAAGTCGCATTCCTGTCATTAGGCTGTAATTGAGACCATTGTGAAATTTTCATGGATCTCAAAAACTGCACAGCACATGATCATGTGCCTTGGTGCTGCTTTCATTTAAAGCTCAACCGTTGTTTCTGTAATTTTTTACAAGCCACATAATACATCATTATTAATACGTGTCATGTTTTACAATTCTCGGCACTAACACATTAAAATGCAGGGCTGCATTGTTGGGTAACAACGTGTAAAGGCAGGCAACTGGCCTGGGGCTGCTTCATGGTCAGCTGGGTTTGTTTAGGAATGTCTTTTCTGTCAGTGTCAGAATTTCACATGGTGTTTTTTTCTTTCTTACTTACTTACTTAACTACATTTCTACGAAGAGGGAGTCAGTTTGTGTGTCCCCACTCCCCAAAGGTCATATTTGCACTATAGTGAGTTATTCTACCTCTGTAGGCTATTACACAGGTTAAAGGTCATGATAGAGAAATCTTGGCATAACAACAACAACATGGCAGAATTTTACCCCAGACATATTGCAGGTTTCTGCAGGTATCTGGCTGTTTATTCCATCAAGGCACTCGTCATCTTTTCAAGATAGGCTGTTAGAAATTAAAAGTTAGCCTATTTAAATAGCCTATATATGTATGTAATATTCTGAGCACTGAAACAGTTTTGGCCACAAACAGCAAAGACTTTCAATTCCTGCATATCACCTTACTGAAAGGGGAGAACTGTAGGTGAGCGGCACACACGTTTTATATCTTATCATAGCTCAGCTGTTATCTTCTGGTAGTGTTTTCCATTGTACCAATTCTTCCTCTGACTCACCTATACGGTTGAACCAGCCTGACTGAGTGTCTGCACTAAAGACAGGGGGAAATCCCAGGCCAGTCCAGAGTAGGTGATGAGGCTGTTTGTGACTGGGGTGTCTGCTATTTGAACAGCAAAATAACAAGCAGCTTCCTTCATGTTGTTCACATGTGTCACTCCTCTGTTCAGAAAACAACACATGATCTGATACAACTGTGTTGTGTGACACAACTTCATCAACCAGGATAAAGATAGAGGGGGGAAATACACCACCACTGACCCAAGAACCTCCTCAGTACCAAATATTTAAACCCAATATCACATAGCCTACTCTATATTTTCTTTTCTTTTTTAATTTTAGCAAATTTGGAAAAGAAAGAAAACTGATACAAATCATGGGAATGAACAGCAAGACTGGGGCAACATTGATCAGGACTCCCTTAGAAAATCATCTGCATACAGTAGCTCACCCCTGCCCTGTGTTTCAGAGGCTTTTACACCTTATCTCAGTCTTTGCCCTCTCCTCCTCCAAGTTTATGCAAAAACCTGTCTGAGCGGTGAGACTGCTCTGTCTGTCAAGTGATCCTCTGGAGCAGTTTCAGAGGTTCTTGTATAATGCTCCAAAACACACCATGCATGCACAATAAAGCTGACAAGTGACACACACCTGACCGGTCTGGTTTAAAGGGGGAGGGAGTGAGAGTGACTGAGGGCACAATAAGTCAGTTGATACTTACACATTTCCCCTGCGAGGAAGACTCAGTTCTTTCTAGAATAGAAGAGACAGCGAAGATTTGATGAAATATTTAACTAAAAAACATATATTTTACATGTTTTCCTGATATCATTGCTTTGAAATGCAGGTTGTAAAATATATTTACAGTATTGTCATGCTTTGGGACTCCTTCATAGATCAGCATATTTTCCTTCTTATTTTTAATAATTTCTATGATTATGAAAGCACATGTTGACTTCTCAAAATAAACAGAGTGTGGAAACTGTCACAAAAACACAGCAGTTTTCCCAAATGGATTTCTCCTAAATGTTTATATCCTTCTCCGCCATTTCCACTGATTTGCACTCATTTCAATGCATGGTAAGTATCATTAGATGCAGTATGGCCTAGTTTCTGGCACGACACGTAGGGCTCGTAATCATTTAGTGGCAAGGCAATGTGCAAACCCTCACTAGCCGTGGCGAATGCGCTTGAGCTCAGGCAACTGCAAAATCTGCCCTTTTCAGTCAGTACTGGAAGAACAGGCAAGTGGCAGCCTGATAGTGTGAGAGAGCTCGTACACAAAATCATCTTGAGTTTATGCTATCTCTTAAACGCAGACAGGGATTAATTAATGTCACAAGCACATTGAAAAGCAAGGTAGGTAAACAGATTCCTAGAGAAAATCGGCTTTAATTACTATATTTTAAGCTTAATCACCAATCAGCACCAATTTGTAGTTCAGTGCATAATGAAGACTAACAATATGTTGCTGTTGTTGTTTTTTGTTTTTTACCACATAGCCTAATGGGTTTCAGGGAGACATGAAAGCAAACCTTGAATAATTTCACCACTGTGTTCATTATTAGCGTAATCACAGTGCTGTGCTTGAATCTGAATTGCAGATGAATGTGAGGTAAAGAGGAAAGCAATTACTGTAATTAAATGGGAACACCCAGTTTGGACTGATGGGTCTTTCATTACAAACCCAACATCACCTTTTCCGTGAGGTAGAAACAACAATGCAGCTTTCACTAGACTGAAACACTTCATTATTCTCATTCTGGACATCCCTGTGAGATAAACGTGCAACCCTGGAGAAGATTAAAGGAACATTTCTGCCAATCATGCAGGAACCCTTTTGCAGGATTTTATGCTCCTGTCACCAAGGCAACCAGATTCCCCAAAGCACCAATGGAGAGCTCCAAAATAAACACGGTATGGGTAGGCTATAGTGAGATCAGCACCGATACAGCATTTACATTCAGAAAAATTACAGGCTATATTGTGTGATCAAATGACTACTGTATAGTGCCACCGCATGTTCTCATGAATGGACACAGGACGCGTTGAAATTATTGCAAAACAAGCATCATCGTTATCAAGTAGGATATAGAATAAATGTCATACAAAAAAAGGAAGCTATATAGAGCGGATCAGCTCCTACATCCCAAAGCAATTCCTGGAGAAACCCTTTGCATCGCCGCCTATGGCTCATCCTCATCAAATCACATCATCCCGCTTGCCTGGAAACAACCACGTCGCTGTCATGACGGTCTCCGTTTACCTGTAGACCGCGGCGTCTCAGGATATTCGGTTCATCCATCACTGAAGACGATGAGGTGGAAAAGCCCCAGTCAGTCAGTCAGTCAGTCCATGCATAGCCTATCCCCCTCTCCCCGGGAGCATGGAGAGTCCTCCTCACTGTTGCTACTGCTGCTGTTACTGCTGCTGCTCTACAACCACCACCACCTCCTCCTCCTCCTCCTCCTCCTTCTTCTCCTCCTCCACTTCCACCTCCTCCTCCTCCCCCTCCTCCTCTTCCTCCCTGGGGCGAGCCGGCTCCGGGAAAAGGTGGTCCCCCCAGTCAGCTGGTCACCTGATGGACAGATGAGGGTGGAGGTGGGTATAGACTAGAGGGTATTTGACTTACACATTAAAGGGATAGTAGTATTTTTTTTAAAAGTGGGGTTGTATGATCTACAAATAGCCCCTAAGTACTTTAATTGCAGTAGCAGACTCTCTACACTCCTCCCGTTAGCAACGCCAGCCCAAAGCCCTGCAGAGATTTACAACATACATTGTTGTGAATGGACCCAAAGAAATGGCCTATTTTCGTGGCATGTATGTTGTAAATCTCTGGGCAGGGCTATGGGCTGGCGTTGCTAACGGGAGGAGTGCAGAGAGTCTTCTACTGCAATTAAAGTACTTAGGGGCTATTTGTAGATCATACAACCCCACTTTAAAAAAAAATACTACTATCCCTTTAATGAAGTGAGAGGGCCTGTTGAACCCCTCTTATTGATACTCTGACTGTGGTCAATCAACAAATGCAAAATGCTGCTTTAACTGAGTAAAGGTCTTTTTTTTATTCCTTAAAATTAAAAAAAAAAAAATCAAGTCAAGGACCATCAAATACACAAACACTCAAAGACCCTGTTACATCCTCACCACTTCATGTCCCAGATAGATAATAATATCATAAGCTCCAGGGTTTTCTAAGCAACTCACCATTATTTTTGCACTATTTAGCTGTAACCTGCAGCTGGAAAGAGACACACAATCTTCCAGACACACATCCACTCCACTTGTTTCCCATATGTGTTGGTCCATGCAGGCTGATTGGCTGCACAGGAGTCAGATGCAACTCAACTTACCTCTCACCGTTCATGTTAAATAACACACGTCTTGTCTGGAGGGAACAAAACCTCACCAGTGAGATTAGAGAAGGATGAGGGACAATTGTGCTTTGAAGCTGAGCTGAATAGCACTGATTGATCTGTGCCTGGTGCCCGGCGGTACCGTGATGTGCACGTCCTACAATGGTTATTCTCTTGTCCTGTGCTGTCACATGTCCACTTACAAGCCAGACAGACGTGAATCCGTCCTTGTTCCCCCTGTTTGTTTGAAGGTTAAAAGAGAAAAGTGAGAGAGGGAAATTAAGCATTAACAGAGCAAATCAGATACCCAGTTTTGGATTAATATATAATATATAATATAAGGTCGATATGTGACTCTGGATTTATTTGAATTAAAATGTATTCCATATTTGAACATTGAGAGTGTTAGGATTAAGGTTAGAAATAAAAATTTTGTGCTGTGACTTTAGTCTGCATCTTGTATTTTGAATATCTGAAGGAGGAGTATTTACATTTATTTATTAAGATTTTTTGTTTGAAATTTGTTTTTATGCTTTGAAGTCACTTGAAAAAATAAAGAAAGCAAAAAAGTATTATCGTATTAGCAGTCTGCCTTTGTGTGTGGTCTAAATCTTTACATTTCTTACTTCAGTCTTTTTTATTTATATTATTGCTTTCATCCAGGTCTACTGTCAGTTTGATGCTGCAGATCATTATTGTAATTGTTAATGTGAGTGTGTGTGTGTGTGTGTGTGTGTGTGTGTGTGTGTGTGTGTGTGTGTGTGTGTGTGTGTGTGTGTGTGTGTGTGTGTGTTTCATCAATAATATAAACAAGAGTAGAGTTAGAATGAGCTCCTATAACAAGGAGACAGAGTTCAGAGGGTTCAGTTCAAGTGACAGGGAAAATGGCTGAGTCCTCTTTTATGTGATTTATTTTCTCTCTGTGAGTTGAACAGCAACATAAACTGATGAGATGAAAAATTCTTTAAATGAACCATCCATGTGTACAGATATATGTGTTTTTCTTCTGCACCAGACTGATATTGGGGTTTGGGACGAGAAAAGCACAGACCGCAAAGTCAGTATGTGTCCTTTTCGTCGTGATCTCCATGTGATCCAGCGTGGGTCATCTTCAAATGCTCCATGCTCATTAGTGGATCCAGTCAGGCATGAAAGTCAGCTCTTCCTCTCTTCTGCAGCACTCTTTTCACAGTCATTTGTCTTTCCACCTACTCTGTGACTTAGATCTTAACTTCACTTACAAGTTTTATTCCATCGCAAGGCTGAAAGTAAAAAATAAAAAATAAAAAAGAAGAGAAAAAAGGTCTGGTCTTCCAGCAGTTTGAGTAAAAACACCAAACTAACACTATAGTCATACAACCGAATATAATATATAAAAAAATAAAAACATAAAGGTGTCTTGTGTTTGTTTTTACACTGTTGATGCTGATGTGGAAGGTTCGGCACAGTCACTGCTTCTGATCTGTCATTTCCAGCTTTAACAACCAACTAGTCAGAGTCACTACATAACAGCAGTGGCCTAATTTCTGTAGTTATTCTCTCTCGTCCACGTCCACACACACACACACACACACACACACACACACACACACAGTCTTACATTTGGCCTTCAGTTAAGCCTCTGCAAATCAGTGCTCCCTGTGACTCCAAATGAAGTTGTGCTGTGTTGTTAATTGAATCTTGCACCATAACTTCATCACCACAAGAGGGTGTAATGGAGCTTTATGTACATCAATCCTCCCAAACCGTCCTGGGAAATGTCCCACTTCTCTTACCACTCAGAAAACAATTTGATGAAAGCTAAAAAGACAGAGGAAATGGTGAAGAAGTAAAGAATTAACAGTGGTCACCTGTTAATATGCACTGCAACCAGCAACACTTTACAGCAATGTAAAGTTTTAGACAGTGAAATTCTGGAGATACCATCAGCGAGGTAGCCTATGTTATCAGTCCCCAAACTAACCATCTTACAACCAACTGAAGAGAGAAGATGGACAACGTAATCCCCTCAGAGCCCTGACTTCCTGTCAGAATTTATATCTGCTTAGCTGTTTAGGACAGAGCAGTGCAGATATTACATTAATATAAAGTAAACAAGGAGCTAAACATCACATATCAAGTGATTAAACTCAATGTAACTCAATACAGCTTCACTTTCTAATTTACATACATGATAGAAAATCTCCCAAGACCAGCCCAGCCCAGACTCACCTCACATCACGTCTCCCAACCTCCAAATTGGGTGCAACAGCACTATGTGGTTATTGCAACGTACCGTCAGCTTCTTCTACTTCATCGTCTCACTTTATATTTAGAGCATCTGTTACCAGCGTATATGATGAAATTCACTGCGACTTCTGACACATTTCTCCTTCAACTCCAGTTTGTGGTTTTTTTGCATTTTTCCTTTTTATAATTTTGTCACGCAATGATCCAGATGATAAGAAAAGAGGAAACTACAGTACACTGAGAGGAGAATGAGTTTGACATGACTATATACACAACATTACATGAGTCACTGTACACCTTTAACACACTGTCAGCTTGCAAGGTAAGCTTACCTGGCAAAGCACATGACTGTTTCATCACCTCAGTGACTCAGCGCTCAGAAATCCACACACACTCTGCAACGTCGAAGACACTACATTGGCAGTAACGTTTTCCCAGCTTGGACAATTTTTCTTGCTTTTAATTTGAACAATGAGACATGTAATTATTTGTAGTTAAAGAGATGCAGAATTACTTCTAGATCCCATCTCTTTTACTACTATGACTACTTCACAGGTTAGAATGATGCTATCTTCTCTAGAAGTGAATAACGCAATTGAATTATACTTCGTACACGGACCATAATGTGTATTTGTATTAAAAAAAAAAAAAAAAAAATCATCACTTCACAAGAAAAAAAAGCTTTGTCATGCTGCAGATTCTTTTTTTCTTTTTTTTGCATTAGATGTCACTGTAATTTATTGTATGAGCTTTGAATCTTGGCATGAGTTGTCTTACTTTGCACCTAATTACTCTTTCAGTTATATGGCTGTTATGTTTTAATTGTTTGATTATTTTATTATATAATAATCCACATAAAAGTATTTGATTGAACTTGTAATAGCTCCCTTATCACATCTTCATTACTATCTGAAAGAAATTTCAAATGTGTGTGTGTCCATAAACTCACTGACACTTTATCAGTACATACCACAGCTGGGAATGCCTTTATGTGGAAAGAATAGGGTCAGTGACACAAGGGGCCATGCAACAGTTACACTACTTTATAATCAGGAACAGTGCCAATCCTATTTGCCATGAGAAGTGGGGCTGCACTGTGCAGACACAGATGTAGCTCAGGTTTCGGTCTTTGCCCTGCCCCTAACAGTCACTAGCGTGGGGGCAGGAATGCTGCTCTTTCTCCAAGTGTAGGTTGAGATCAAATATGTTTTGAGTCTATTTTATCTGCTATAAAATGACACTGACACTTGACACTGCGCTCCACAGACTTTGTCACAGAAGCTCAGGACAGTTCTCGTTTTCGACTGAGGTGATAGTTAATTATCGTTTATCTCAGTTTTTGTGAATATGGAGGAAGGAATATAACTTTGTACCATTTCCTGTCTTTATTTAATCTTTACTATTAATTTACTGCGTGTCACCACTTCAAACCGTTCAGAAATGGGGTTTCCCAGCTTTAGGCAACTTGTTGGGTAAAACTCTACATCTATCTTTGGTTTGGAGCTGTTCCTGACCTCTGACCACAGTGGGCCGGGTTATAAGGGAACAGCGTCACAGCCTTACAAGAATCAATAAACTGTCACATTGTCATTAATAACCCTGGAGAAGCTAATGTAATTGCCCATTCTCCCTCTCCTTAGAATTGGTCATTAGTGGACAATACTGGTGACACTGAGGTGCACACCATGTTCTCATGACGTAACTAAATCTCACCCAGAAGCCCCTTTGTTTCATGTCTCTCCTATCTCTGCTCTCACTCACCGCTGAAATACACCGAAAAAGAAAACAATTAACTCAAACAACACATTTCTAATTCCATAGATCACATGTTGTTGAGACATGACACAATACTGCAAAATGTTGCAACATAATGATATATGGCCCTTCACAGACTCACCTGACTCACCTGACTGAGGATGGGTGTGGCAACATAGAAGCCCTATAAATAGGGTCAAGAATTTCATTGATGACATGTACAAACCACATCCACTGAACTGCAGCACCCACACACACACACACACACACACACCTGACCTACCAAGCCAGCTCATCATGCTCAGATCACACACACTTGTCTCCTGCACACTGCTGCTCCTCGTCTCCTTCTCCGGCTCAGGGGAGAGCCGGCCTGGCCTCGTGGCCCGGGAGGCTGTACCTGTACCTGTACCTGATGCGGACGGGACCGGCGGCCAGACGGGCCTGCTCTTGGAGGCGGTGAAGACGGGAATCCTCAGCTCGTTGGGGATGGACAGGGAGCCCAGGCCGACCCAGAAGGCCACGGTCCAGGAGCTGAGGAAGATGCATCGGCTCTATAGAGAAAAACTGAGGGAGATGCGAGGGAATTCCAGCCAAACGTTGAAAGAAACTTGGCAACCCAAAGTTTCTACAGTTCTTTTTCCAGCCACAGGTGAGACATCAGACAGAGAGGCGACTATTTTAACCACTGTCACACTTGACATGACTGACGTGAAAAGACAATTTGATACGTTTGACTGGGGAGCTGGAAAGAATGTTTCATGGCAAGTTCAAAAAATCTTGCACTGTGAGTTTACCTCTGCACACACAGACAAAGGCTTTTGTACTGAGCACTATATATAGAATCTGTCCCTATAGTTCATGCTCCAGGTGAAGCTTTCCGACTTCCTGGAACCTAACTATCTAAACGTATGTGAATGGTTAGAAATAGACAAACTGTCCTGTAAACAAAGTGAACACATTCCTAAGAGCTTTTCAAGATAACCAGCGTGACTGGCACACCTTTGACATCATGTTACACCACACACAAACACATTTATACCAATGTAATCAATGATAGGGCATGTAATGACAATAGATACAGAAAGGATCAAAATATGTTTATGTTTCCATTGGTTTTCCACAGTCAGTTGTTAAATGCCATGTTGTTCTCGATGTGTGTATCTTGTGTGAAATCTTTACACAATGCTGCCAGCTCTGGTCCTAATGAAGAGTATGTTTGTGTGTGTGTGTGTGTGTGTGTTTTTTCTTTTAGTGGAGCAAGTGAAAGTTCTTTGGAGAGGAGAACACCCACAGTCAGATGGACACATGCGATGGTACAGAGCCATTTTCCATAAAAACCTAAACATCCAGACTGAACAGACTCTTGCTCAGGCAGAGCTGATGATTTCCAGGCAGATGTTGAATAAACACACATCGGTTCAGCCTGAGGTAAGACAAGAAGTTAGAGTTAGAGTCAATGGAAGGAGGTTGACGAACACTCCGGTCCACAGTAATGCCTCAGCCTCTCAAGATGCCATGTTGGACATCGGCCCTGAGGTGGAGAGGTGGATGAGAACCGACGGTGTTCAGGCTCTGGTCGTGGATGTAGGGATGGCCGTGGTCCACAGAGACCACCGCAATGTAAAACCAAACATTTCCCTGGAATTAGACCTGGTGCAGCCCAAACCAGCAGAGAGGACACGTCGCTCCACCAGGGAGGACGACTGTGACGAGAGAGGATGGTGCTGCAGGAAGTCGCTCACGGTGTCCTTCAAAGACATCGGCTGGACGGACTGGGTCGTGGCCCCGGCCGAATACACGATGCACTTCTGTGACGGCACGTGCCCCCATAACTACAAGCCGGCCAGCATGCACACACAGGTCAAGTCCAGGCTGCAGCTGATCAACAGAGGTGGGACGCCTCGGCCCTGCTGCGTGCCGGCGGCCTACGAGCCCATGGTCCTCATGCACTATGACAGCAGAGGGAAGTTGAAGCTGACACCTTTTGATGACTTCATTGTCAGTAAGTGTCACTGTGCCTGAAGAAAGACTGTAAACCCAAAACCTCTTTGGGGGATAATTTCCACTTGAAAAAAAAGAAAGAAAAGAAGTTACATTCTGAAAGCAAAACAAAGAGTTCTTACATGGACAATTTATCACATAACTTCATTGTTTAACAAATTAAATTTTTAGTTATTCATCTTTATTTTGTTTTCTTTTTTTTTTTTAGAAGACGGAAAATTGATGTTACTGCTGCACAGAGCCACTGTTTTGCAGTAGACCTGTTCATTCATATATTTGCCCTTAAATGGGTAATTATTTATTCTAAGTTCTATTTATGGTACTGTTTGTGTTATTTTGTGTGTTATGTTACAACCTGTTTTCTATTTAATTTTACAGTTATTATTTAAAGTACTGTATTGTTCAATGAGATATTTCTTTCTTGTTGTCTTCGACATTTCAATAATGATTTGCCCAAATAAATGCGGTGATTGATTCCTACTGAACTGCTGCACTTGAATGTTATCCACAAGTACATTTCACAATAAATACATGACATTGGCATTTTCTCACATTTGTCATTCATTTTCTGGATAAGCACTTTCAGTCACTCAAGATAATGAGGGTCAGGGTGTGTCAGAGAAATCAGCATGTAAAGATATGATAACTTCTATCTCCCACTACTGACCTTTAAGTTGTGTTCACTGTCCTTGGCCACTAAGTTAGGAGAGAAAGTGGGTGTAGGGGAAGTGGGAATCTGCAAAAAGTAAAAAAATAAAAAAAGCAGCCTGCTGTATAAACTTAAGTGTTCAGATTACATATCACTAACGATACTGTAAATAAATGTCCACTGCAGATTATCAGAGCGTGTTGTCTGTAGTATTTACTTGCAGGTGATGTTAAGATAAGATATTAGAAACATTTAAAAATAACAACATGATATATCAGACGATAACTGTGATTACCAAGACATGAAATACAGTAATATTTATCAGCACACAGGCTGTTGCATGAGACTCAGAGTGAGGTTTTTGGAGCTTAAAAGTAATAAATAAGATGTAATTTTAGTACTGTGGTTGACAATGTGTTTTTATGTATATTGCCCTACTTATGTATTTATTATGCTTTTGTACTTTTACCTTACCTGATCTCAATTTTGCACTGTCTTGCACTTTCCTCCTCAATTGTATGTATGCTTGTGTATGTAATTGTGGTGCGGTGGTCAGCTGCAGAAACAGAATTGCCCTATGGGATAAATAAAGTAATCTCAACTCAACTCAACTCAAGTGAACCTGAACTCAGAAGAAAGCTCAAATGAAATGAATATAGTTTAATCATTCAAAGAAGTGACACCACCACCCCTAATTAGTGTTTTATTGTTTTTTTAATTTTATCTCTCAGTGACTAAAGGTCACAGAATGCGAACAAATTAATAAACGATTAATAAAGTGGATGTATTAAGGGGTGGGGTGTCTTGAATGATTCCTGGAAGACTGAATAAATAGTCAGATAAATTAAGAAGTGATTAATCGGAGCTGCAGACACAAACACTTACTGTAATTAGGCTTTTCCTTACGGTGAGTTCAGGCGTTTGTCCAGTAAGTGCTCATTCATTTCTCTGTTGTTGCTCTGCTACTCTTTGTTTCAGGGATGACATCCTCACTCATTACACAACTGTGGGTGGATGGAAAGGTCTTCAATCTTAGACTCTGAAAGGTCCCGAGTTTCAGTTACCACCCAAAGTATACAAGTAGAAAAGAATCAGAGAGGATTTATCAAAGCCCTCTGTGTGTATAATCTAAGATAGACAGAATTACTTCCGGTATTTGGGTTTTCCCTTGTTTTAATCCTCACTTAGATAACCCGTAAAACTTTTACTGAAAGTAATGTCAGTGCAACCGGAAACAAAACAAAAAAGAAAAAAGAAAAAAAAACAAGAAAAAAAAACAAACATCTTCTATAAACCGTCCAGCCCATCTCCAGTCATTATCCTTCCTGAGAGGCACAAATCTTTTTAAATCTTATTATTCTGCAAATTTTAGACAAAGCTATAAGCTTCTTTTTTTCCTGCCTCCCACTGGTATCAGTTCAACAACGGTGCAGTTCAGCAGAATGGTCAGATTTTCACATCCTCTGTATGTCTCCTCTGAACAACGGATGGACCGCAAAAACATTTATTGTGGTGCTGACCTTTGCATATTTTGGTAAGAGCTGACGAGGTTAAAAAGCATCATTTGACAGATAAAAAAGCAATTCTCATCTCAGAAATTGGAGCTAATAGAGTATTACTTTTAGGATACTGGTTGTTGTTTTCTCAATGTTATGTTCTCTTCTCAATAAACCTAACCCTGTCTCATCTTGTTACCTGAAATTGCTGAATCAAAAATCTAAAACCTCCAAAATAATCCATGACTTTTATCAATGTTCTTTTTATTTCAACAAATGTACATGTCAACCATGGATGGTAAAACAATTAGTGGTATATTATGGCAGTAATACAGAGCACAGTAAGCTTGAATGTTCAAATATAATGAATTTCAATGATGCAGCTGCTGTAAACATTAGTTTCCAGTAACAAACCCTGAGGCTGTTAAAAAGCCAAAATGAGAAAATTGCAAAAATGCATGGGTCACAAATAAAATCTATAAATTGTAGCTTTAGAACTATCATTTACGGTTTATAAAACACAATGACTACTATGAATATAAGTTTACACATCCACATACTACACCACATAGTACATATGTTCAGCATATTTTGATATTCTTGGTATTTCAAAAGTTCAGAGTTTTTTTTTTTTTTACATAATTGTATTTGTAGATAGATCTAAAAACCTGTTTGTTAACTTTGTGAAGAAAATAACAATACTCAGGGTGAATACTTATTTCCTGTGTAACTGTCTCTAAATCTAACAGAGACCACAAGCAGAACTGTTGGTTGCTGTTGTTGGCTGCTGACAGCAAAGAAGACAGCCGGATATACTAGGCCAGTGTATAATTCTGCATGTGAACAAACTGTACGCATTTGGTCAACATGAACGTGGCTCATGTAGAATCAGTGTGTGTGTATATATATACAGTATATGTATGTGGCTGTACACTTGCTCTGAATAGTCACACAATACTTTTGTTTTGTTTGTTTATCCGTCAGCCAGATTCAAAAGCAGCACCATCATTTCTCTGTAACAATATTCATTTATAGGATGAGCCAATGAACAGCATTTAGAATAAACGCAATAAAAAAAATATCCACACAGTAATAGAGATATTTTCCTGTCATGTGTCTGGCATAATGTACACATCCTCGTCTTGGGAGATGGAAAGGTTACACTCCGGGTCATTGTTGTATATTGCGTCATCTTGTACATCACACTCCAAGTACAAATCCTCTTCAGGTTCAGAAGGCGACCTGTGGAGCAGTGGATGATGTTTCCATCAGAAAGCACTTTTTCTGTTGCAAAACCATTGTGACGCAAGACAAATATATGTAAACTGTGTGGATTAACTTTCCCCCAGTTTCTATTCTTGCTCAGAGGAAAACTCCAGCACTGAGTCATGAGCTGGCATGTTTGATTAATAGACTTTAAACTGCATAAAACAACAGACTAAATCATCCCCAGATGCCGGCCAAATTGTGTGTTGGTATGTACTGTATTACAAAAGTTTTGTACAAAATGGGGAAACTCACACCGTCACACAGTGTTTCTTCATCTGTTTCCGTTTCCACCTCAGTTTCATAGGTGTTATTTTAGCCTCAAATTTCACACAAAAAATGTGTCCTGATACAAAAAAGTGAGAAAACTTTAACCACAAACTAAAACTGTGAAAATACAACACTTACCTGTCATTGTGTGTGGGCCTGCTGTAGCCACTAGTCCGAGTTGTTAAGTTTTCATAGATAGGAACTTGTCCTTCTGACTGGTCTGTGATCATACTGGTATAATGCTCCGGATCAACCTCTGTTGGACCTCTGTTTTCCTCCTTCTGGCTCCTTCTCTGTCGAGACTGCAGTATAATTCTGATCTTACTGTGGTATTTGTACAACATCACACCAGCTATCACGATGAGGAGCAAGAAGAAGAGCGTCAGCCCCACTGACACCCCCACGGCCGAGCCAGAGGTGTCCCCGGTTGTGGCATTAAGTGGCACCACGTTCTGTAAATATGAAAATTAAATAATTATAGTGAGTGACGAGATGGTATTGCTCAACTAATATCTATAGTCATTTGTAACAATTTGCATCCCAAGATTATCCATCTAAGAAATGTTTTAGTTAGATCTTTATTCTAAAACACCTCCATATAAATTAGCGCTTATATAATCTTGACCTGATGATAGTTACCCAGTCCGAGTCTTATTACATGCAGAAAACGAATAAAATGAAATAATTTACTATAGTATAATAATTCACCATAAAATCCGGGAAATTATTTATTATAACTCACTCAAGCAAAATCCAACAACATTTTGTCAAATTGTAGCTGAAGAGCAAAAAAAAAAAAGAAAAAAGATCTTACCACTTGCGTCGGCTCCATCGGGTGAAGGTCTCAGATGAGTGTGAAGACATGCAGTTTCTCTTTAAAACCCCACAGTTGCAATGATGAAGTTCCCTTTTCACGAAATAATGGAACTAGGAAATGAAAGAGCTGAAACCAGAAGATTTCCTGTAAAACTTCGCTTTCTGCAAATAGACAGCTGCTGACAGGAGCTGAATTTGAGTTATAATAAACTTTATGACACAAGAGGCAAACTTCCAACCTGTGCACTGAAATAGTTTTAACCTCAGCTTGACAGGATGCTCGGTTATGATTTAACCGAAGAAGAAAAAAAAGATCATTACCTTTGCTCTCAAGTGATGGGAGTGTGTTTAGCAGAGGTGACACAAATGATCATTATGACGATACAAGTGAAGTTGATCTACCAACACTCTCACTAAACTTACTGCCTATTTAGTTCAACCAGACCTTTACCTCCCCCTGCCGTCAGTTTACTTCCCCATGTGAACAATCCATCAAACTGACATTACATTTGCACAGGAGGTGAATCCCACCGTGCATGGTAACAGTAATAAACTTTAGACTCTATACAAAACAAATGTTTGTAGGGCTGACGATTAATGTGAGATACAGTTTCCATTCAGAAAAAGAGCATCTCACACACTCCTAATATTAGTTGTTTTCTCACTGATCCTTCATGTCAGACTCCTTCAGTCCGATCTGTGCAGCACTCACCTTCATTTTTATTAATTTTTACTCTCTTAAATGTTTTAACTAGTTTGATTTTGTAGAGTTTTCTTCATCCAAATCAAGTTTGTGCTTCTTATGAATCCATCTGACACAAACTGAAGATGTCGATTTTGGACTATATTGAAAAACTAAAATCAAATCCTTTGGTATTCAAGAGACTGTTGTGCCAAAAGAGAGAATATACTCTTTTTTTTGTTTAATCAGAATGTGATTAATATACTGTATATATAAATTGTTGTAAAATAAATGTAAATTATAAATGACTAATGACTTCTTCCATCCATGAGAATAGCTCACAAGAATCAACTTGACAGGCATTCAATCCACACGTCTGTTTTAACAACCCTCTGCAGGCTACATGGCAGGTTATACAACAAGGTGGCTGGAAATTGTGGTTTAGTGGTGCCAATAGAACAACAAACTTAGGGGAGTAACTTCACACTCTCAGGTTTAACAGATGTTGGTGAAGATGAAATGAGATTAAAAGAATGCTTGTTGCTGGTTATATTACCACAGGGTGTTTGCATTAGATAAACATTCACACTAAATGGGAAACAACAGCTGGATGCAGAAATACACCAACATTTTCCTCATTGTGGCGCAATCAGCTTCAAGAACTCCCCACCCCCACCCACCCAGCGGCTTATTCAGCAATAACAGGATAAACCTTCCCTCCACCTGCCCTGGAGTCACCTCTTTTTCTACGTTACCATGGTTACTTTACAACCAAATTACACTTTCCTGAATGGCGGGTGAAACAGCTCCACTTTGCCTTCAATGCCTGTAACAACACACACACAAAAAAAGAAACAATGACTGTAGGTGTGGCATCTGGCCTCTTAGAGAAAAAACAAAAGCTTGATATGTTTTGTGTCATTTGTTTGAATTTGCATGTGAGCTGCTGAGCTTGATATAGTCATGTATAGTCATATATGAAACTCACAGGCCTGCATGCAGCTGTTTGTGTGGCTAACAGTCTGCAATACCTGCAGTATAACTGTGAAAATGAAACTCCCACTGCAGCCAAGAGACAAGAATGGACATGTAGAGTTCCTGCAAGTCTTGATTGTGTTAACATTTATCACACAATTCACCGGGGAGGAGGCTTAACAAATATATTGCAAGAGCACCGCCCCTTTCTCTCTCACCTAAGAGCTCATTTTCTCCACATGAGTAATTCTCCAGCAGGAGAGTGCAGTTCATTCACTTTGTGTATCCATTCAGCTGGAAAGCAGGGGGAGACAGTGTTGTGACAGCATTTATCCTCAGTCAGCAGGGGTGCACATGCAGCCCCAGAGGCCCAAGATGTCATGTTATGATCAGGAAGGTTATTCTGGTCCACTGTTATGAACCCTGGTAAACTCAATTTAAGCTTTTCTCACATGACACACGTATGATCTCCTTACAACTCCCCATGAAAAACAGGAGAACAGTTTAGTAGCACAGACATGTTATACTACTGCAACAACAACAAATAATAATAATAATAATAATAATAATAACAACTATTAATAATAATAATATAATAATAATAATGATAACTATTATTATTAATAATAATATTAATAATAATAATAATAATACAAATATAAAAAACATACACAAAGTCGTTTTCTTAAAAAGTGTGATTTTGCGGGTATTCCGCAGTCCAGATGTGCGGTGCGCCTCCATACACCCCCCGCACCGCGACGTGAGCACGCAAAACCTCACCGAGGGAGCCGCATCAAGTCTACTAGAGACAACCCTATACATACCGGAAATCAGACTATTTTGGCTTCAAAATAAAAGCACGTGCCTGTCCCAACAATTATAAAATGTCAGGGAATAGAAACGTAATGCCACTGGCATTTAGTCAAGTTGGTTAATGAATTACCCTATTAACAACTGATCGACTACAGTGACTGTTGGTCACACTGTAGCCTACCTAAAACAGGTGTTTGTCACTATTTTGACAACTAATGAGACCACCTTTATTTAAAAAGGTATTTTTAAAATTAAAAATAATTAATTAAAAAATAATAATGAAAATTGATTATTTCTAATTTCAGTCTCATTTTTTTTAGCTACTGAGAACCAACCATCTGTGCATCATTTTGCAGATTTGAGTTCATTGAGTTTTCTTCAAATTAGACATTTTGATGAGGGAAGCACAAGTGTCTAATATTAATAATTAGCTATAGCCTACCTGTGTTTTTATAGATATAATTTCCAGCAAGTAGGCCTACAGTAGCTACAATGTAAGGCTCTGGGTTTGAACCCCAGAGCTCGGTCTCCATGTTCTCCCTGTACCTGGTTGTGTTCTCTCCAGCTCTCTCTCACAGTCCAAGGACATGCACCTTTGCTTGTCTATAACAGCTTGAAACTGCCCATATTTGTGAATGTGAGGTGTGACATTGTTTGTCTCTATATGTCAGTCCTGTGATGGACTGGTGACCTGCCCAGGTGAACCCTGCCTGGAGCTCTGATTGGCTCCAGCCCCTGTGACACTCAGGCAAACTGAATGTATAATAGCCTACTATCCTATCAATAAAACAGTAAAGATCTCTAGACAATGACACATTGAGCCTATAGCTAGTAGCTTAGCCTACCTGCAGCTAATGCTGTTTGTCAACTCATCCCAGTGGGATAATGTTAGTCACAGCTCCATAACGTGTTTTCTGTACCAGGACAGTGACTGTGAGTGAGACACCGCTTCACATAACTTTTCAGTGCAGTCACTCCCTGGTGTTTGTCTCTTATGTCAACATCTCTAACCGGAAGTCCAGTGTCCGTACCTCGGTTAACTTGACGCTGACCATTGAAGGAAAACGGAGCAGAAGAGCGAAACATGGCGACTTCGAACAATCCGCGGAAATTCAGCGAGAAAATCGCTTTACATAACCAGAAGCAGGCGGAGGAGACGGCGGCGTTTGAAGAAGTGATGAAAGACCTCAGCATTACCCGGGCAGCGAGGGTAACGAAACCGGTTCATGTTTTTCCCCCCTCTCTCTACCTCCCACCGCCTCTTGTCCGTTTGTTTTCAGCGAGCTGTCAAATATGCATTAGTAGCGCGGCGGCTGCACGCAGCCAGGGCAGGAGAGGTAAACAATAACAAACGACGCTTCCTGCCGCCTCTGCGCCGTCTTCTCCTTCATGTGATAAGGACCAGAGCTGGCAGGAGGTGACAGTGCTGTTAGTGTACAAATGGACGACAGGGACCACCGTCCGAAAAAGTTATTACAATTTTTTGTCCCACGCAAGTAGAAAGCGAAGGGGCGTGCATGCGTATTTGACAGCGCGCGGCCAACTGCAGCTATGGTTTTCAGAGAGGAGATGCAGACAGTCAAGACGGTTTGACCGCTTTAAATAACAACTGTTCACCTATTTTGTGTGATATAAAATGACCGTATAGGACCGCAGTGTTTGTGGCAAAACGTGTGGCGAGGTGTTTGTGCGCCGAGGCTCTGTAAACTTGTTTGACAGGTCCTCAGGCCTGTGTGCGCTGCAACACGATTGACACTCACGCCAAAGATAAAGGCAACCAGATTAGGTGGAATTTGAGCCACATAGGCTACAGCACAGGCCTCCAAAATAAAGCCTATGGAGGCAGGGCTTCAGTAGTGCTGCTGCTGTGCTGACTGATGGGCAGACACACTTTGACCATGGAGCTGTACTGTGATGCTTAGTGTATAATCTTGTATACTGTCACTGTATTGAGTGGAAAAGGGCTGTGCATGTGGAAAGTAGGCTACCGGTATATCCCTGTGATATCATGGTGTGGAACTATTTTTGGTGGAACAGGTTAGAGAAAAAAATCCCTTGTCTCACAGGTGTAAATAACATGAACAGCATCTTATTTCCAATTAACTGCTTTAGTTTCAAGGCATTGCTAGGCATTGCAGTCACCAACAACATCAGCTGTGCTTTTCCTACTGTGACAAGTCACAAGTTGCTTTGAGAAAGCTTGTTCACATCGGCATGTAGCCGCAAAATTATCATTAATTTGTTTAATTTTCTGTAGAGTCATAATTACCATTTTAAGTATCATATTCTTTTTTTGGAAATTTTATTTTCATGATTGAATGGACAAATTAAAAGAGTCTCCTGACCGAGCCAAAGTTAGACTTGTGAGAAGTAGGCCTCAGGTTTAGGGTTTCACCCCCTTCACCCACTGCCCTCCCTCTCCTCAGCCTTCCCCTCTCATCTCTCTGTACCTGACTTACTGTGGTTAAAAAGATTAAGCCTGGCCTCTTCCTGATCCGGGGATGTTACAATATGTAATCCTCTGTCAACAGTGTAGGTTTGCATGTATTTAAACAAATAAACTCTGAGGTCAGAGGCTTATCAAAATACACCAGTGATGCAGGCATAGTAATTGTTTTTTATTAGATTTTCTGCCCTGCCAACAGTGAGCAGTGGGCTTGCATGAGAAAATTTAATTGACCGATTATGGGTGCTGTAATGGGAAATGGAACTGCAGGTCGTTTTGAAATAAACATTGTGATAACGCTCCAGAGGGTTTACTTTTAGAAATTCACACATGTGCAAGTTCACTCAGAGTTGATTTCTCTCTGCAGTGCTTCACTTCCACCTTAAGTTTCTTAGGTCTCTTCACATGTTAAAGACGGGGTATTCACACTATGCTGCTGCTGTGACAGCTGTAAATTTAGCAGCCGGCGTTAAACTTTCACTTCATACAACTCACATTTATTTTTAGCTAGTTGGATGAATGTGGTGTTCCTCTCATTTGGTGTAAACATCATCTTTATTTCGGCTCCTCGAACAGGTGCATGATGAAGGCATCATTAATCAGTGTGGTGTTTTCACTGTTGCTGTCGACAGAACATAATCGCACGCTGCAAGAGCTTAATGGGATTGGGGTAGGACATACATAAATGTCCCTTTTGCAGCATCTTGGGTGAAAATTTCCTGCAGGAAATCACATTGAGCTGTCATTATTGATAATATGATTGAGCACATCTTGTTGTTGCTGGCCTGTGGAGTGTCTGGCAGCCAATTTGTAGTTGTACTGTCACTAGATCATGGACGTGCTGTCATATTTCTTTCTTTTCTTTTCTTTAAGTTGCCATCATTTCATCTTGTCTTACCTGGTGTTGTGCTGTCTCCAGTTGCAGCTGCAGAAGACTCAGTATTTGCAGCTGGGACCGAACCGTGGTCAGTACTATGGAGGATCTTTGCCAAACGTCAACCAGATTGGAAACAGCATTATGGATTTGCCTTTTCAGGTGAGACATTTACTCAGGCTCAGGTAGAAGTTATGGAGCGAAGCCTCGGGTTGGCTGCTAGTTCAGGCAGCCAACTCGAGCTGCGCTGCGTCACTCTCATGACATCATTACGCACACCCTCTCAATGTGGCGGTCTATTTAAGATGGGTGACTTACCCATCGTCCTCTTTGCCCGTCTATGACACAGCAGCATCTCACAGGGCTCTACCCTATTTTCTGCCCCACCACCACCCCAGCATTCACCTGTAGGCTCCGGGTTAAGATAGTCGCTCATCACTCCCATATACTTTAATGAAATCCTATTCTCAGGGAGTGATGAAGTCGGAGCCCTGATGCCAAACTCAAATATCTTTTTAGAAACAGTTTCTGTACAATACAACCTGGTGGATTTGTTTTGAATGGAAAGTGAACATTTAATTTGTGCCAGTTGTAGTTTCACAGTAATCACCCACAGCTGTTTATTCTAGGGACCTTTCTCTGCCAATGTCTGTGTTCAAACAATATCCTACAGTTTTTATTCAACATGTGGCCACTCTATGAATTTGCCTTTTCAAACACTGTGGTGCTTCCTGGGCTAAATTATGTGTAATACAATGTGTGTATGCAAGCAACAAGAGTGCAGAGCGTATACTATACTGTGCAGCAGCCCACATTAAGTAGGCTATCTGTTTCTGTAACCTAACTTGAAACGTCTTATATTACTTTAACACCACATTATACTTTGATTAAAATGAATGAAATTAGTCATGGACGCACAGTGCTGCATCACAAATGAGTATTTTTCCACTTATTTTGTTTTGCAAATGTTGTGCGAACTGTGTGATGGCAGTGTTGTCCACTACAGTATTACAGTGCCGTGTGTGAAAATATGAAAGAGAGAAGCAGTTCCATTTTTCCTTTTTCCCCTCAAAATTACATTGGAAACAATGCCCTGCTTGAGGCAACTAAAGGTATTGAATTTCTGAAATATTAGCGCTTAGCAGAAATGTTCATCCAGCACTGCTGTGCTCTGGGTGTAGAAAATCTTTATCCCTTAAATCCCCATGGACAGGGGGCAAGTGTATACAATATATATGACATGATCCTAAAATAAATGAAATTTAGAAGGTATCAATTGATTTTAGTGGCATTAGTGGCTTGATAAGACTTTGGCTTAATTTGTGTAAAATAAATAGATACAGAAATACGAGGTATGGCTGTGAATATGAGACCCTCCCACTAACACCCTCCAAAACCCACGTAGGTGAAGTATTATTATTTAGACAGAAGATGGTGGGAGTTAGTGCTATTGTTTCCTCGTCAAGACTCAGTTCCCTCACGAAGCAGCCACAGTGCGACGGTCCTTACTTTAAGAAATGTGCAAACAGAACAAAAGGGGTCCTTCTCCAGATTCTTTTAATTTTCATATTCAGTTTCACAAGCTTTTCCGTGATTTTCTATTGCCATTTTTGCCTCAGGTTACATTTCATCCCCTTTGACGAGGGAGCTCAGAACACAGGTTTATTCTCTGTGAGCCAAGTGCAGTGTAACTGGGGCCAAGAAAAACCTCTGAAACACATGAGCCAGTGCGATGACTCCCTTTAATGTTTTGTCAGCATTTTGTATTTAAATTTTGGACAAAAACAATGACTCTTACTAATTCTCCTCTGTTGTCATGTGTCAGGATTCAGGGCTGGACACAAACCGCTCGACACGACACCACGGGTTGGTGGACAGAGTCTACAGGGACCGGAACCGCATCACGTCACCCCACCGAAAACCCCTGTCTGTTGACAAACACGGACGCCAGATATCCTTTCATGCTGTCAGACTCCAGCTACCAACAAGAAGGATGAAGTTATAATTTGCTCTAAAGGCTGCAACAAAATGAAACTGTGAATCACCTGTCGCAGCTTAAATCTAATCACTGCTGTAGAACTTGGTGATCAATCATTATAACTTGTCACGTTGGTAAATATGTGTAATAGAACATCAGCATGTTCACAGCTGGAGTGCTCCAACTGCAAGACGGTTCCTTGTGAAATTTTACAGATGTTTCTGTGGCTCCAGAATCACTTAATTCGTTTTGTTAAAGCTTGTAAATGACCTCAGTTCGTAATGAATTATAGGCACATTTTGAATGTGTTTAGTTGAGGGTAAGACAGATGTAGAGCAAGTGTAGTCATTATTGTAAATTAAGTCCTGACGAACATCAGACCCCGACGTGAAGCTCACAGTTCATTATTTCTCATGTAAATCAGTCGTTGGTTTGGCTGACCTACGATCAGCACTTTGCTTTTTTAATTATATCTTCATGTGTTTAAAAATATTCACTGGGATAAATGCGTTGACTCTGCCAAGACTTTCAGTCTCCAGTCTCCAGCTGTATTTGCTTAACCTGGGATCTCACATTGACAGCTGTCCATATGGCTCAGTATATCTGTCACCACCACCTGATACCAGCTGGAGGAGGTAAGACAGCCTCCAGGCATGAGACGTTGTCTCTGTATGACTGCATATCTTAATGTTTACTCTTTTAGAAATGATCGTAATAAATCCTCCCCAGAGTCTCCCTTAGAGCTCCGACTCATTATGTATTATTTCCTTATCTTGAAGAAGACGGTTCAGATTAACATTCAGTCTTTCTCAACATACTGCAACACTTTTAAAATCGTATGAGAGTTTGAAAACTTATTGCACCATTTACACATTTACTTTCAGCCACAGAAAAAAAAAGATATATTTTCAGTATATTTTCATTAAAAAAACAGAAGAACACATTCAAATTATTTTAGATTCTGTGTTAAAAACCAAACACATTTGACATACTGTACATGTGACAGCTGTACAAAGTGTCAGGCTCTATTTAGTCGACAAGAGATTTAGATCTGAAACCCTTGCAAGAAACATTATGTCAAAAAGTGTGACTTTGTTTCCCTATTTATCACGGTTCTAAAAATGTGTCAACGTGGCTGAATTGAGATTTGTTTCTTCTTCAGTTGTGTATGTGATACAGAGCTCCACAGTTCACTGCGATGTCCTCTGTCTGCTTTTTGACACAATATGCTCAGCATTCATAAGTCTGTATGATTTAACTTTACGTCACGCTGTATGACATATAAATTCTTGTGCTGCAGGGCAAACTCTGACTCAGCACTGCACCAGAGCACAATAACCCCAGCCCAGCAGGCCTCATTCACCGGAGGATCACAGGAGCTCCAGCCAAAACGAGGTACGCATGATCTGAAAGAGTCGACATTTTAAAAGTTGTTACCTCACACGAGGACAGGGTCATTGACATTATGCACTTTAACTGCTGAGAATGATACATAAGTGAGGGTAACGTGAAAACATCCTGCAATAGGCCTGTACCACACACACAGTTCATCGTGTAACTTCTGTTGTGTAAAGCGCGCTCTTACTGCAGTCTGCGTTTAATGTAACAATTCTTAAGCAGACTGTTCAGATGTTTTTCTCTTATTATCTGCTGTCGGTGGTGGTTGTGTCTCCTTTTGTGGTATTTTGGTGCCTTCTCTTGATGGTTCAGTCGAGTGCCCTCCAGCGTATGATGAAAGGGTTTGAATGTGGCTTTGATGGCAGTGAAGGAAAATGACTGCCGAGCAGACAGACTGCGTCTAAGTGTCCGATGTATTTCAGTGCTAATGGCTGTGAGAGGCAGATTATTTTAATTTGATGCACTTCGATTGAATTTGTACGAATCTCCTTGGAAACCTTTTGGTGCAACCCATTATTATCATTCAGTAGTTACATTTGAAAATGTTTTTTTTGCTTCCTAATGTCACACTCCCCATCCCTCTTTCCCCCCCGGTTTTCTGTTGTCTTCTTGAAATATCATTCGATCACATTATTTGAGGACATGTGGGCCGTGATTATTACAAGCTCAAACGGGCTGGACGTCTGCATACCCAAGAGACTGAGGAGATTTGTTTTTCTCCGTCTCTCCAGTTCTCCTGCTCACTGTACCGGGGTCTGAAATACTTAAACAAGAGGGCGATGAAGATTCACAAGAACAGAACTGGGACTGTAAAAAGGTGAAAAACGATCTACAAACAGATAAATGATTTTCTGTCAGATTTCTCTGTCTCCAGAATAACTCCAGCTGTTGTTTTTCTGCCCCTTTAGAACATTTCAAGGTCCAAGCCCTGCAAGGTTCCTGGGATCCAGTGAGTATTTTAACTGTTTTCCTCATTTTAGCCATTCTCAGGGTCCTTAATGATTAACATATTGAATTGATCAGGGTCCTAAAGAGCAGACAGATGTGCATATTTACATCCATTCTCAGAACAAACATGAATAAAACATGTTCAAATTGAAGCCATTTGACTGTAATTAAATGTCATCTTAATTTGCACTTTGTGTCAAAAGTTTTCCAGCATCCAATTCTAGTTTATATTTAAATTTAAGCAGTTCAAGGGGGCGTTGTGTGGCGCAGTTGGTAGAGCACGTGCCCAATATACTGAGGCTACAGTCCTCGCTGCAGTTGGTCCCTATTTCAATCCCGCATCGAGTGCCCGATTTGAATCCCGCATCGGGTGGCCCTTTACTGCATGTCATTCCCCCTGTCTCTATACTATACCTTCCAATAAAGGCAAAAATGCCCAAAAAATATACTGGGCAGAGAGTGGAAGCAAAATTTACTACAAGTGCAACACAAACAAGTGCACCAGAGCCTCTGCATCAGTGTTGTTGTTGGGATAATCTTGAAATGTTTAATTTCCATTGCAGAAAGAACACCACCACGTGTGTTCAGAAGCCAAAACAAAAATTGAATTAAGCTCAACAAGAAGACTCCATGGTTTTTCCAGATGTGTTTATTTGTTTGTTCCATGCTTTAATTTCTGAAACACTGACACAGCTGGAAAAACTGATGTGTTGTAAAACGTTTGACCGGTAGTATTCTTATCTGACTGCCAAAGTAATGAGAGTGTGGAGCCAAAGCATTAGCAAAAATACCACCGGCCAAATACATGAAGTCCAAATATCTCAGGAGTTGTTTATCTTGGAGAACATTTTCAAGGCCCTAAGCAGCCCGGTGTTTATGTTTCTGATTGCATTTTTTCAGAGACTATTGGGCTTGTTGTCACCATTCAGTTCAATACATCCCTCTGTTTCCTGCAGCATATTCCCGTCTCCGGACCAGCAGTTGACCACATCACTAAAACCAGCAGTCCACAACACTGGCGGTTCTTTGCCTGACCTTACCAACATCCAGTTCCCTCCTCCACTGCCCACACCGCTCGACTCGGACGAGGCAGCAGCCGCCTCCTTCAGCTCCTCCAACAGCACACAGGCCCTGGCTAATACGCAAGGTAGCACTATGGAAAAAATCTGACTGTCCTGTAATTAATTAAATGCAGTATCTCAGAATTTGGCACTTGTTAGTTGCCAATTTCAGGCTGTGTATGTACGTTTGTCTGTGTGCATGCATTTCTCTGTATGTGTGTGTGTGTGTGTGTGTGTGTGTGTGTGCGCACGCTTTTAAGAAAACTCTTTCCTTGTGCCTTGTTTGTGTGCTGGGTAGGAGTGAACACCTCTCAGCCCACAGTAACCATGGAAATACAGCCTGGGCAGGACGACATGGTTCCTCTTATTCTGAATGCAGGAGACTCCCACCAGCACCAGAACCTGCAGCTCTCCCCGACATCTCCACCTCTCACTCTCTCTCAGGTACAGACCGGCTCTCTGACCTGAATAGAAATAATCACCCAGGCTTAATTGATTATTGTGTATTTAATTTGATTAACTATGGAGGTTATATTTGTGGCATTTAAATACCTCAGTGGCATGATTTTTTTCATTGGGTAGGTGTGAAATAATGATGAATTAGGCAGCTGAGCAGCCTGCTAATTTGGGAATCAAGGCGTTTTTCTGTAAGATATTGGAACCACTTCCTGTTCTTTGAAATATGGGAGCCTCATCCTTTATCTTTATTTGCTGGACTCTCCCCAGGCGGCCATCAACGCTATGAACCTTGAGCAGCAGCTGTCCCAGTACGCCTTCTTCAGCCAGCAGCCGTCCACCCAGACTCTTCAGAGCCAGCAAGTTAGTTTCCATCAACTAATACAAAGAATTACGTAAACAGCTGACATGCATCACTAGACTGATTTAAAGCAGAAGTAAGCGATATTTTTGTGTTAGTATAAGTCTTAAATAGTTATATCTTCCGACAGCAATCACTTACATAGAGTGTTTGGACCGAAACACGGGTCTCTCAGTCCCTCTGCTCTGCTCTGAGCCGAGGAGAAAACTTTTCTTGTATCCTACAATTTTTATCCAATGAGGAGAGAGAACGGCATGAAGGGCTGTGTGTGCAGCCAAGGGATGCGCGTGAATGTGGTGACGTAGGGACGAGGACCAATAGATCCATGACGAGGGCGGGGGCTGCTAACTCCGTCGGCTGACAAGAAGTTATGGTGCGTTCGGGGCAACCCGTAATTCGTGTTTTTCCGACCTGTGAAGTCGTACCAGTTCGATCTGGTGCGAGTTCACGGGTCGGAAGTTACGAGTGGCCGTTATACCGCACTTTCACAGGAATCAGGTCGGAGAAACGCGAGTTGCGGGTTGCCTGGAACGCTACAAAGTCGTAAGTTGTGACTTGAAGCTGTAATTTACGGTTTCAAAGGCCTGCCTGGAACGCAGCATTAGCCAAAACGACCAGATCGCTTACTTCTGCTTTAAGTTTTGGAATAGAGATATTTGAGATGCACTTAGCGTTACATTAATACCTGAAAACACCTCAAACTCCGAAATTGCTGAAATTATTGACAAATTTTACTGGTGCTGTAAACAAGGCTAGCTGTCTTTTCTTTTTCATAATTGTGGCTTTGTTTATAGTTTATAGTTTCTCATCCTTGTCAGTCAGGCCACAAATTCTTTAATTCCTGAAATATTTTGATCACATCTATGAATAAAGTCCAACCACACCAAGAGACTCTGCAATATTTATGCAGAAAATTGCCACTTTGCAAGAACACGTCGCAGTTAAATGCATGAAACAAATCAATTTCAAACTACTGCTTTAAATTGGTGTCAAAAACATTTTGTATCTCAGCCGATCATTTTCTTTGTAGACAGGTCTCCATAAACAGGAGTTACTACCAGACTGTCCATTGCAATTTTTAAAAGAAAACTTTCAACAACGCTCTAATTACACTGCGGCTCAATTTGTAAAATTAACAACATCTTAGATAAATGCTGGACTGTTGTTAATAAAGGTGATTTGTCCTGACCTTCAGCTATAATCATTATTGGAATAATCTCCTTAATCTGAAAATATAAATAACTAATTGCAAAATGGGACATCTCTTGTAGCAAATAATTGTGATAGTCATTTGCTAACAAAGCGTATTTCTGTAAAATAAATCTCCTAATTACCAGCCAGGAACAGACCTAGGAACAGTTATATTGTTTACCACCTCAGTATATTCTGAGCTGTGGTTGATAATCCCTGAGACACACTCTGTGATTCAGTCTCCCCCCAACAAAAATTGTACCATCCCGAGGGTTCCCGCAGGACATTTTTGAAAGAGGAAATACGTTCATTAAATTTCATCGATGTTCCTCTGCTGTCTGCAAACTCTTCTGTCCTTTGATCCACACTTCACTTTAACACTTCTGAGAAAACCCCTTTGATGCAGAGTTGCTCTGATGTAATGTAGTGTCAGTTCATAAATGAATGATTTGATCATGATTTGTTGACGTAGTCATGATTAAAAACTTAGACCCCTTTCATGTCTTATTCTGATTAATGTTACACTCTCTTGATACAGTTATTAACATTTAACCATTATTCTCACATCGTCTGGTGGTGTTTGATATTCAATGTGACACATAGCGTACTGTATGTAATTAATTATAATGTAAACAACATGTCTAGCCAAGATTCCTCAGATCTATTTATTAAAGATTTGTGACAAACATAAGTTCAAGATATGAGGGATATTACATTATACAACAGTAAGAATAAAATAAAATGATGGTCAATTTTGAATAGTAAACCACTAAAAGTTAAATAACCATAATAATATACGTATACACATTTATATTTAAAGCTAGGATTAAAATGTCCTTATACAAATAGCAACGCAGCCTGTAGCCATTTGCTTCTGCTAATTCTTTTGACACATCTGCCAATGCACTATAAAGGCCGATACTGATGTACTGTATCTGTGATAAGCCAGTATTAAAACTATAAAGTGGTACTTGATTACTCCATACCGTCTTTATCTATTTATGGCTCCGCTCTTTATTTTTCCAGCAGACAGGTCTGGTCCAGCTGCCGTCCTCCATGAACTCCTGCTCCACATCAGACAACCACACGTCCTCGCAAACCAACATGACCGTGGACATGAACACGGTGAGCAGCGCACACATCTGTCTGAATCAGATGTGGTTTTAATGACTTTAGCTGCCAATGATGCCCCCAACCCCCCTATACAACCCTCAGACCACTTCTTGTGTCTTTTGTTTTTTCAGGTGAGATCAGTTTGTTGGTCTCAGTGAATACACACACGGCCTTGTCAAAGTATTCAGACTTGTTGACATTGTGCACAAGTTGTTGCAGGGTGAATTTACTGAGGAAAGACAACATCAAAGATGCAACAAATTTTACTGTCTCTTTCATAATTTAGTTTTGTTTTTACTTGGCACACTTTGCACAGAACTAAGACAAAATAACAGAATTAATGCATGAAGCACAACATGTGTAAACCATCAAGGAATCTAAATGCTTTAGCGCGGCGCTGCGCATCTTCCGGATCTTGGCTCCTTGCTGCTCTACTTATGTTGCAGTGGGAATGTGTTTGGATTATTGCAGAAATGAAGTGGCCTACATTCTCTTCATCTCAGTTATAGACTTTGCTGCGTAGGGTCAAGTGAAACACTGTGAGGAGACACAGAGGGACTGCAGCTTAGCCTTAACATTGTTTATAAACCCCCTCATATCAGTAAAGAATCTTATGTGTAGCTGTCTAGCTCCTGTGATGCACTGCTTTTTTTTTTTCCTGAGATGGTGTTTGACATCTCCTCCTCCAATTCCAGCCTATGTTACTGGTACACTGTCAGTTTCATGAGGGTTCAAGCAGGTCTGTTGCTCTAGTTTATATCTGCATCAAGAGACTTTGAACTGCTTTATCACTTCTATATCTCATGCTACCAGTATTTTGATAGCTTATCTGTGCGTAGATTAGGATTGTTGTGATTTGAACCCCCTTTTAGTGATAAGAGATTATCACTCTCGTTTGATACACCTCTGAATTACTCGAAAGTTTATCTGTCGTGATAGTAACTTTGATAGTAACATGATATTCGCATGACACAGTTATGGTCGTGTGTTGCCTAAATCGAGTGGGTTTTCTTTATCTAAATAGAATTTCGCTGCAATTTTATCTTCATCTTTTTTTTTGGAGGGGTTGTTCAAATATCCTCTTTTCATTTAGTTGGATGAGTGCACTGAAAAGAGCAGATACGACAGAAGAGAACAAAGGAACAGAGTCGGTTCTCTCTGATCTTCCAGTTTTATAGTGTTCAGCTGCTCTGCTTGGATTGCTGGCAATATTCTCCCTCTCCTAATTAATCCCCTGTAGTTTTCACTGTTTCTCCCAGATCTTTTTTTTCCAGGGTTGATGTGACATGAAGTGCATGGTGTTCACATTGTTTTTCTCACACACATTCCTCAATTATTTTAATAATATATAATAATAATAATAATAATAATAATATAATAATAATAATACTCTGCGCTGCAGCCATTAAAGATGATATTTCAGTGATTTTCTCAGTCAGCGGTTCCTGCTGTTAATTATCTCCTACTGAGGTGATGCTGGGAAAAGTATAACCTTCTGGAAGACTGTAACACAAGCAGCACGGATACATATCCAGCATGAGCACGTTCACACACACACACACACACACACAGGCGCCAACAAAGATAATCCTCCACTGTGAATAACTCAAACATATCCTCTTGTATCAGGCCTCCTCCCTCCAACAGTACCGCAGTAGGGTCGGATCCTCTGCCAATCAGTCTCCAACCTCCCCCGTCTCCAATCAAGGCTTCTCCCCGGGAGGCTCGCCTCAAGTAAGGGCGTGTGAACCAACGAGCTGCTGGCTCGTTCTGTATAAACTTCACCGTCCCCCTGCATTGTAGCTCTGTGGTTGCCAAGTAGGACTCTGTTGACCCCCCTACAGCTGCTTTTAATGTGTCGACATAAGTAGATCTGGGCAAAAAAAAAGTTAAACTTGACCGAACATGAATGAAATCAACCCAGGATATTTTCCCACATAATAGAGTCACTTTTTATCAGTTTAACAAACGAAAAACCCATGGTAATAAGATCCTCTTATACAATCAAAGCTTACATTTTAACATGTCATTGCAGGAAATAGCTGGAAGCCTCTGCCAATCAAAGTTTCCAAACATAAACAACAGAGTTACAGCTGTACGTTTCATGCTCTGACACGATAAAGTAAAACATTATCTAGTCAAAGAAACACAATAGGAGAAAACTCACTTTACACATGAATTCACACAATAAAATTAACAGTGTTATGATGTGAGTACAGAGATGGATGCCAAGATTACATGCTGGTAAATTGTGAAGTGTGAAGTAGTTCCTCTTTTGCCCAGATCTGACCACCAGTCTCCAAACACTCAGTGTCATCGATGTGTTGTCGTGTAGCTGTGTCCCCTGACCTTCCTCCTCTGCTGCTTCTGTGGTATTTGCGTTGCATCTCCACTGTTTTCCTCCCCAGTCCTGCTATATGAGACTATGGCGGAGTTTTGATGTTAATCCGGTCTTTGTGTTTGTTGTGGGTTTGCACCAGCATGGGGATTTGAGTTGGCATGGAGGGTGGGGGGAGAGATGTGAGCCCCCCACCCCCCTTGAAGCACTTTTTGAGGAGAAGCTGCTGATCATTTCCATGGTTGGATTTCAACAAACTGAGCCTTGCTTGCAGGGTGGTGCTGTAGGATAGACTAAACACACCCAAGGTAAACATTGGATCAGGGTTGATAATCTCTTTCAGACTCAGTATTTAAAGCATTTGAGATTTGGAACTCACTGCTCTTATTATAAAATAAAAAGTTGTGAAAATAAAAATGTAAGTATTAAATCAAAATATAGAAAACATTTAAACGATCAGATTGTTTTAAATAAGCACTTCCTATTGAGTTGTAAGTGTGAGTTTGTATCCTTGAAATGCTGAGGAAGAGAAAGATGGATGAGTGACAGTGATGACTGTGTGTGTGTGTGTGTGTGTGTGTTTGTGTGCACGTGCATTTGTACATGTTTGTCCTGCTGTTTGCTTACCCAACCGGGCTCTTTCCTGAGTGGCTCACTCGTAGTCCTGAGGTTATCCACGGGCTAAACCACAACCGACAGGCTGTGTGCTCTATTATCCTGCTCTGCCCTGTGGGGACATCTGCAGCACACACAGATAATTTGGTTTTGAACTAGGAGGAGCACGGGCTGAGAATATGATCCAATTACTTATACATTAAGAGGCCACGATGAAATAGGAGAATTTCTGCTGCTGGTTGAATGAGGACATTAAAATGAGGGACTTGAGGAGAATCACTATGCATTGAATGAGTCAGAGGAGAGAGAGTAAAGTCACAAGTGGATTATATTTTCAATCATTCACTTTATTTCATGTGAATTTGATTCCATATGGTGCATGTTAATTAAAACACCAAGGCCAGCAGAGGACGTTCATGTGGAAGGAGGTGACTGTCATTATGTGGAGCTAACTAATTTTTGACATTTAATGGGTTTCCATTTATCAGTATTACATGTATATTGACCTTTGGAATAATGGAACAGGGCATGGAATAGCTCCAAATTATAGATGTACCCATCTTTTATTTATACATTTGTTTGCTTACTAATTTAGTCATCAATTCATTTAGTTATTTGTTGCACACAACATAAAAATAAAAACATTTCAATAATATCTGTGCAAGTATTCTGGACATGGAGTGGCTCTTAGTATCTTTTAATTAGCTCACTCAGTGAAATATCATGGATTAGTTTAGCTTGTATTTATTATTAAAGGTGATAGCTACAAGTTTAATTCCTCCTGGCCAGTAGGTGTAGAACTCACACTGCCTGCTCTCGCTCCAACCTTCCGTTTTACTGGTTGCCAGTTACACATGACATCAACGTTCTAATGCTGTTGCCACAGAGATCATTCCATGCCAACATTGCCAACGTAACCAGATGTAAATATTTATATATTTCGGACCCGCCAAAATTTATTGAACAATTATTTATATGCTATTTTAAAAAAAACTTCAGTAAAATTAATACTTTTATTCTGCACCCCTCTAGACATTCTGTGGATGCATTATTTTTGAAAAATATATCCTTTTGATGAAAAAGTTGTAGCTATAACCTTTAAAACAGCGGGCTACAAATGTCTTGGTAGACTCTCATACGTCACATGTCTGTGTCTGAAAGATCCTTTGGGAATGAAAATGTTTCTTCTCAATAATACGTTTCTTCTTCTGTGTCACCCCCTTTTTTGTTAGTACACGTCTAAACTTGTTCACGTTTTAGTGCAGCAGTTCTACAGACTCTCCTCTGCAACATGTAGCCTACACAAACAAGCACGTACAGACCACAGGACACATTAGCCTAGATAAACTGGTCGTGTATCAGCAAACTCAGCTCAAAAAAAGGAAAAATGTTTCCAGATGTTACGAGATGATTTCAAGCAGTTTGTTGTTTGAGTGTTGTGACTGCTTTGACTGTGTCCTTTTCATATTCAACATCTTACGTTAAATGTCAGCAGTTGTATGCAAACGTTTGGCCACTGAAAAGAAGTTGGTGCAGATAGATGGGCTGCTGTTTACATGTTTATGCACTCTCACTTTTTTTTCAAACCTTTGCTTACAACTGTAACTTAATGTTCACACCAGTGGTCCGCACAAGGTTTTTTTTTTTTTTTTAAACTACCTGTGTGTCCATTAACAGTTGTGGTCTGTTTCTTCTTGCAGCATAACTCCATACTGGGCAGCGTGTTTGCAGACTTCTACGACCAGCAGCTCCCGTCCATTCAGGCCAGTGCTCTCTCTCAACAGGTACGACCGCTGTCTGTGTTGTCCGTGCTTCTACCTGCTCTCATTTTGCAGTGAGCACATGTTGGATTATGTTGTGATAGAATATGTTCAACCGGTTTCTTTTCTTTCTGTTGTGTGTTGCCAGTTGGAGCAGTTCAACATGATTGAAACCCCCATCAACTCTGACAGCTTGTATAACCAGACCTCCACCCTCAACTACTCCCAGGCGCTTATGATGGGTTTGACTGGCCATTGCAACCTTCAAGACTCACAGCAGCTGGGCTACAGTAACCATGGCAACATCCCCAACATCATTCTCACAGGTGCTGCTTTGACATCTCGTGGCCTCTTTAATCTTGCTTAAAAAGACACCCCTTAAAAGGGATTTATGAATGGTTTATAACTACTTAATTAAAAAAGAGAGCCTTGTTGTAAAGTGGCACCCTGAAGACTCTAAACCGTACTGATCCTCACCCCAGAGGACAGGTTGTGCTTCATATGTCGTCCATGTGCAGTAACTGTTTCTCAACAGCGTGTCAACCAAAACCAAACATTATAAGCTTCAGAGCGATATGACTGAGTGCAGGGCTGCTATAAAAGATTAGATTAACGCAGTATACCCCCAATAAACTGTCACACTATTATAACATCATTAAATATCTAAATATAACATTGATGTGTGAGTTTCTAGAAAGTAACACAACCCACACATGAACCATCTTGACACAGGTAAGCAGCTTTTATAATGAGGGGAGAGAGAAATCTATGTAAATGAGATTTTTGTCATTAGTGACAAAAAAACTCAACTATATAACTTAAACCTGTGTAAATCTGGAAATAAACCAGTAAGCTTGTTTTAACAGGAATTTTGAAGCTGAATTTTCCCTTCAGCTGTTTCTGAACGGTGTCGGTTGTGAATCGCCCCTTTATTGAAATGTATAATTAAGATGTCAGACCTCATAAGTCATTATCAAATCATAATCCCCAGACCTTTCAACTTCTTGTCTTGCTGCCATTGATTTAGTCAGAGATTCTGCCGACTAATGCCTTGAACTAGTGATGTTGTTTTTAATCCGCCGTCTTGCTTCTGTGCAGTGAGCGGAGAGTCTCCTCCCAGCCTGCCGAAGGACCTGACAGGCTCGCTGTCCACAGATGTCAGCTTTGATGTCGACTCCCAGTTCCCGCTGGACGATCTCAAAATCGACCCGCTGACACTCGACGGCCTGCACATGCTCAACGACCCAGACATGGTCCTCGCTGACCCCGCCACGGAGGACGCGTTTCGCCTTGACCGGCTCTAACCACCGCACAACATGCTCACGCGCAGGTGTGTGAACGCTGTTTGCCCCAGGCGGAGGGAGGGAAGGGGAAGGGGAGAGGGTGGAGGAGAGAATATCTCACCTGGGGGAATGAAACTGGGAGGAGCAGATTTCTGGAGGGTGTTGGTAAAGGCCTCGTCTGGGCTTAGCATCGATTCCACACCAAGCAACCCAATCAGACCCCATCAGAGAGAAACAGTATTGTCAGAAAATGCAACGAAATGTTTGTTTCTTTGAAGACTGCTGCCAGCCCACCCCGTCTCCTTAGAGCCGGAGAGATGATTAACGACTGATGAAATACGAGTAATGGTATGAATCATGTTCGTGGTTTTCGTGTCATCCAGTTTTGATTTATTTCAGATACCTACAGTAGTTTTCATTTGAGGGAGCTTGGTGAAAATATCATTAGGGGAAGGAGTGTCGAATCTCTATCAATGACTGACTAAGCTCTGTCTGCAGAGCGAAGCCCTCACAAACTACAGTGCACAGCTCATCTGTTAACATAGAGTAGCTTGATATCTCAGAGGAAGCACACGTCAAGTTTAACCTCCCTCTGTGCTAGTTCAGATTTTCATTTTGTGCTGATCTCTGTGTGGTTTGATGGAGGAGACAAAATAAGATCCAGTTCGATTAGACTGAAGATGTGGAGACAATGAGTCATTATTGTTGTTTTTTTGTTTGATTTTTTTTTTTTTTAGGAAGTGCTGAATTTTGATTTTTACCATAGTAAATATCAGTCATCAGTTATGCATGAAATCACAAATCACTGTGCATACTTGTTTTGCCTTAATAGCTTGACTTTTTTTTCTATTATGTCAATGAGAAAAAAGTCATTTTTACTGTTCTACAGGTGGTTTGTTCACAGTTGCATTACTGTAGTTGTACTTTTGAGGCGTGCTGATATTTAACTCTTCATCCATCGTCACTACCATATCATTTATCCCATTCATTTATCATCAGATTTGAACAGATAAATGAACTCTTTGTTATAAAATAGATGTTTACAGGCTTTGTTTCGTTTTGCATTTTACATGTACAGAATGTGATTAGATTTTGCGTAATAGTATCTATGCAAAACTGCAGTGATTGATTGAGGACTGTACAATGAGACGGATACAATGAACCCTTACATCGAGGAAGCCAGTGTGCAGGATTCGTAGAGATTGCACAACGATGGTGCCAAGTTCAGTTTCTTTTGAAATACTATACGTATTGTTTTCAGACTAGTGACGTGCAGAGGAAAAAAAAGGCTCAGTGAGTGTGACATACAGTGGAAACTCTCCTGGATTACTCCCAAAGATGTGACCTCAGTGTAGTTGAGATATATATTTTTTTTCCTGACAATTGAACTGCCTCTATCCTAGAACAGCATTGTTGATGCAATGAGAATGTATTTAGGTCACATCTGTACAGCTGTGTTGTTGCCATCCTGTCGTCCTCATCGCCTCTCATATCTAGCCTTTATGTACTGTACTGTAGGACCAAAAATCTTTCACCTGTTCCTTTTCTCCCTGCAGAGGAGATGTGGTGTACTGTTGTAGGTTTTATATATGACTTTGCTTGTTTCCTTGGCACTGCGCTGACACTGAATATCAGTCTCTTCGTCATGCTCGTGTTGTGTGTGTGTGTGTGTGTATGTGTGTGTGCGCGCCCTTCATCGATTTGTTTTGTGTATCCCTGGTGTTTGGTTCTGCATTAATTAATATGGCTTCACGCATTTACCCTATAAAAAAATCCTCTGTGTCTTTCTCAGTGAGTGAATCATTTGGTTTCACTCACAGCTGTGCCCCATATGTCATTTTTGCACTTTATGCATTTATTTAAACCACTGATTGATGAAAGTTTATACCAAACACCCCCTGTGACTGTTATGTGCACTGGACCTGTTTGCCCTGTCTTTGATTAAACTGCCTTCTTGTAAAAAACATTTTAAAAAACAAAACAAAACAGAAATATGAAAAAAGCAAAATTATAATTATTTTTGAAAAGTCTTATATAGATAGTCTATTTAAAAGAGCTGTTTTTACGTAATCAGTGAATATTTTGTTAGCTCTCTACTGTTACACAGTTTTTCCTAAATTCTGGGAAACATTTGTATTTTAGGACAGCGGTGAGCAGAGGTGTGTTGGTCATGTTCCCGTGTTGTAGCTCTATCTGCTACTGACAGCAGGCCAGAGTAAATCTGACTAAATGAACTGTATGTATACTGTTATTCACTGAGTAGCAAAAAGGTTTATTATTGAAATAGTTTAAGATACAGATATAGTGTGAATTCTCATGAGAACATTCAAAAGAATTGCAGGGCATTTTCACAATATTGTGCCAGGTGGGATCAATCAATCCCTAAAATGTATTTTATAGAATCTTTATTGAAATACAGTCCAGGTATAATTGTTATTAAAAAGTCCATAAAATGAGTATAATTTATGTTCTACAACACTATATAACTACAACCCATCAATACCCTACACTTTAAAAAAGGCTAATCTGTAGCTGCTACATTATGTCTGTTGGTGTGCATCAAGGTCCTCTTGTGCCAGCATTTTTCACCGTTACTCTCACACAGTGTGAATTCAAAAATGTTTTGGGAAATGTGAGTAAATCAACTGAAAAAAAAAGTTGTTGACCTTGACCTTTTTTTTTCCTTTAAAAAAAATATTCTAATGTTTTTGTTTGTATTATTTGCTTGTTTTTTTTCTATTTTAATAATTGTGAACGCATGAATCGCTGGACATATTTGCCCCTCAATGGCTTGGGTTTTTTTTCCCTTTAAAGGGTGGATTCAGCTTTGTTTGTCTAAGTGTTTTGTTTTTCTTGTGCGGTAAACTTGTCTTTTGTCTCTTTTTAAGTCAGAGTCATGGGTAGGCTAAGTAACTGCTACGTGAAGCCTAAAAGCATCAGAAATATGGTAATCAGCCTTTTATGCACATGTAGAAGCTGTCGTTTGGTACTATGTTTTACAATGCAATATACAGTATGTGCTTATTTTCTGTGCAACACACACACAGGTTTATTATGTCATGGTATAGACTAGCTTTGTATATCGCTAAAATAGGAACAATGTTTTTCGTGCTTTATGTGATATGATGTCAACGTGAGAAAATGCACTGAGAAATACTGTGCTGCAATATGTCATTGTGGCTCTATATTCTCTGCTGGACCTCAGACCTTATAGCGAGCCTGACATCTTCTTAGGTCCACTTTATGTTTAAAAATATTTCTTTGAACCTTCTTGTGGTCATGTGGATAGCTCTGACTGATGTGTTGCCTGTTACTGCCACCTTTTTATGCATCAACGTTCAGGTATCCATTGGTGTAACACCAGTGTTTACAGAGACAAGAGTTTACAACAGAGCAATGTTTGTTTTTCTCTTCATGAGATGTTTCAGCTTAGAGATATACTGTATCTAGAACAACAGACTACATATGAACCACTTGCAATGTAGATTAAAGGTGACTCACTAATGTTATTTCAATTTTACAACAATAATATATACTCAATTTCATGAGGTTTTGAAGTTCTAAAAATTAATTATATTTTGTTCATCTTTGTGCATTTCAAAGCCCTAAAAGCACTTTTAAAAAAAAATTCAATTAACAGACTTTTTATTTTTTAAGTATATTTTTTTGGCTTTTTTGCCTTTATTTGATAGCACAGTGAGATAGACAGGAAAGGGGGAGGCAGAGAGAGGGGGAATGACATGCAGGAAAGCTCTCCCCGATGCGGGTCTCGAACCGGGGACGTCCGCGTTGAGGACTGTAGCCTCTACATGGGGCGGCCGCTTTAACCACTGCGCCACACACCGCCCCAAGATGTTTTTTTTTTTTAAGAGAGTATACTATTTAGATTTTATTGGATTTAACTTTATGGTAAATCTATCATCAGCACTAAATATTATTTTCCTTGTTAAATCAACAGTCAACTCAACAGTTAAACCAAAAAGCCAAAGTTGAAAACAGCCATAAATGAGACAGAATTGCGATAGAACTTTTGAAACACACCCTTTCCTTTGTTTTTCCAAAATGCTTGACTGGGGTTCAAATTATTTCATGCATAATACTATTCAGTGCATTGTTTACATGGAACATGGTTACTGAAAGTCTTGCAGCATAACGTAAAGAGATGTGACTGACATTTCCTGTCCACTACCTGAAAAATCTCTTTTCTGCATGATCCAGAATTTCAAAATGTCAGAAAATACCTTGACATGTTGTTGTTTTTTTCTTTAGTTTCTTTGTTTTATAAAAAAAAATGCAGTCAAACACTATTTTGTAGTGAATATAACTATATACATCTTGTCTAAGAAATCACATACAGTAAGAAATTACATGGGAAATAGCAAATACAAACACTGTATAGTCAGGGTAGATAGATAAATAGATATATGTAGATTGACTTTGTGACATGACATGTTAAAACACAACCTGAATCAGGAAGATGGAATGGAGTCATAGTCATGTATGGTCACTCGGTGGGTTACCCACATCTATGAAATCCTTTGTGTGCATTTTGAGGACTGCCCACTGCTGGTTAAAGCCTCATACAATGGCAGCTAAATTGTTACATAATGTATTTTGTTTTAGAGTACAGTGATACTATTCCAAACACTGCACATGCATTTTACTGCCGTGAAAGGGTGAACTATGCTCCTATAGAGCACCCACAGCAACAGGAAACATTATGCTCATAGAATATGCAAAATCTAGCATTCTGCAGCACAGCTTGGCAAGTTGGTACTTTTTTTGAGCTAACCCTTTAAATATGACTGGTTCAAACCTTGTTCTTCAAATTGTGTGTTTTCTAATTTAACCGTCAAATCGGACCAAAAGAATCCAAGTTGGCTGTAAATGTGTGCTATATTCAAGATGAAATATGCTTCTGTTTGAACTGTACCTGATGTATTTTTCTTGTGTGAAGGCTTATGTCTTTGTATCTTTGCATTATTATTTGTAAATGAAATGAGAATAAATATATCTGAATAAGCAGAGATGTTTTGATATTTTGTTTTATGGACTTCAAAAAGAACTCAGACCTAAAGCAGTGGTTGCATGGTGACTGCAGCCCCCATAACTGGCCTAACTTAGACTTCACGCCCAACATTTGCCCTGCCTCTCCCACTCTGTCCACTCTCATGTGAGTTGATTGTGGACATTTTGCATGTGGGATGGGGATGAGAAAAGTTGAGATGACTGGTGGTAGGATTGCTGTCTTTCTTACACTTGGTTGAGGGTCGTGGTTATATTAGAAAGCTTCGGTTCACTGTCTTATTGTAGGAATCAAGAACCGAGCTTGAGCCTGAGTGTGTAAGATTTTTAAATGAACAAGAAGTTTTATATTTGGCCACCGAACTAAATGCACTAAGACTGAACATGACTGATCACTGAGGTTTGGCACAACTGGTATCCTCAAAGTCTCAAGATTGTTGTACAACTACTTATGTCTATACATCCTGACTTTCTCCTAGCTAAAACCTCTCTCCCCACACTCACTGAGTTATGCCCTCCTTCAGAAACTGCACAACTCCATCTGCTGGTGGAGCGTTGTAATATAAAGTCAGCAGGATCCATCATTCATAGTCATTTACATGCTGTGATAAACACATAATTTGAGCTTCTGCCTCCTCAATTAAAATTTAAAATTTGAGATATGATGGTGAAAAGGGAAATTAGATGGGAAAAACTTCTTCAGCGGATTTTGAATTTGAAACTCAAATGAATTTTCTCACCTTGGAATGAAAGAGGATGATGAGAAACTTTTTTTGTTTTGTAGCTTTGACCATTTTTTATATTTAATTTAAATCCAGAGCTGGATGAGTGGATTAAGCAATTAGATAATTCATCCCTTAATTGGCTACTTTGCTTATTGAAGAATTAAGGAGCACTTGAGCAAGAGAAAATGCATTCACTTTTCAACACTCTTTCAATGGATTTGCTGCACTTTTCTGTTGATATAGTTTTGAAAAACGTCATTTGAAAATGATCACATTAGGAGACTGTAATGGCCAATTTCTACTGCTCTTTGACATTTGTATACTTATTATTGCTCGTTATTTTTGGGCGTGGCTACCTCAAATCCCCTTGATCTTTTGAGTAAGAAGACTTTACTGTGGCTCTGTACTAGTGCGCTTACAAAGAAGCAGTGGGGTATGCCCAGGAGTGCAATAGGAGTGTAGGTGTACGGCAGGGATGTTTACTTGACTACGTGCAGACGTCAAAGCGCACTCACTGTATCCCAGCATGCAGCAGGAGGCCGTTGAGAGATCCAGCAGCTGGTAGTGAGTTGCTAGAGCGCCGAGCAGGCAGCAGCTAGCGGCCAACACAGCGCACACATTTCCCACTTCCATGTGAGACAAACTGAGCCGTCTACCTTACGGGCGACAGAAGAATATGCTGTTCGGACGCCTGTCGTGTCACCGCAGCGGCTTTTGAGTCACCATTGTCACCCGGTTTCCATTTTGGAGGATTCCTCCCTCCATCCTCCGGATCGCACCGAACAGGCAATGACAACGGTCTCAGCAACCCCGCAGCAGATGAGGGACCGGCTGCTGCAGGCCATCGACAGTCACAGCAATGTGAGTGAACGCTAAAGCTAACGGGCTAACGTTAGCTTGTTTACCTGCACCCCAGCGCACTCGACAAGGCACTTCACCCAGCGGCTGTCAAAAAACTGTCTCATCGTTTGTTTTAAATATGCGTCTTTTATGCTCCGCGTGCGCACCAACATGTCTACAGAGTGTGTAAAGAAGCTGAAGTCCCCAGTTGACAACTTGTAAGCTAACGTAGCAGCGTTGCCATGGTTAGACAGTAGTCTGGCTTTAGCGTGCTAGCTGCTAGCTTAGCCGTGACACCGAAACGATTTTAGAGTATGTAACGCCATGGCCGCGAAGCATACATATTCTCAGAGAAAGCCAATTGTACTAGTGGATCATCTTCATATTCAACCAGCTGAGTAAATTATGTTTCGCTGTAGTTTGTTATACTTGAATAAAATACCCTGTTAACGAAGTATTAACCATGGCTAGCCTACTGTTAGCTCGGAGAGCTACAGCTACGTTGTAGGAAATAGTCGGACCCTTCGCTCCCATGTTAGTTCAGTGCTAACGGAGGCTAATGCAGCTAACAGGTAAGTCTGCCGACAGTCGGACGCTGATTGACTTAGTCGACAGGACGAAGAAACTCCCTTAGAGTAAAGTTAGTTTTTCCTTCGTCCAGCTTTTGCTCACACATTACACGTTTGATTAAACGTTTGCAATGAAAGGGTTTTTTTGAGTTGACACTTTTGCATCTGTACTTTTCAGAGTCGTACAGACTGACAAGCTAACATCCCCAGGCTAAAGTGAAAGCTAATGTTAACTCGCCCCCCCTCCCATCCCCCTTCATACACACGTTGTGGGCACGATTTAGTAGCTTTCACATCAATTTAAGAGATTCAGGTTATCATACTAGTAGTAGCTATCAGTAGCTTTCCTAAAAATCAGACTTGTGCTTGGACTTCCCATGTAACAATCATTTCTACTGGTTATTCTCCAGTTGATGCAGAGAGTTTGGGCTAATGCCAAATATTTGGTTTGTGTAGCATGTAGTAATGCAAAATGTTTGTATTTCCTCCCTTCAGATATGCAATATGGTTGCTGTACTGGAGGTAATTACCTGTCTTGAGAAATATCCTATCACCAAAGAAGCACTTGAGGTAAGACAAGTATTTTACACACCAACTTCTACTCAATAAATCGTGCAGGTTAATTTGTCTCTAACTCTCAAACACATTATTTATGTAGGAAACCCGACTAGGAAAGTTGATCAATGATGTCAGAAAGAAGACCAAGGATGAAGACCTTGCGAAGCGTGCTAAGAAACTCCTAAGGAACTGGCAAAAGCTGATTGAACCTGGACCAGCTGTGGCTGTGAGTACCCCTGGGTCTACCAACGGCAGTTCTCATCCCTGCAGAACAGATCCATCTCCCCCTGACATTTCTGTGTCAGGGAAGAATGTCACTGAAGTCAAAATCAGAAATGATGTTCACAACACATATTCACCAAAAGCTGAAAAATCAAGCAGTCGCAAGCGGCGGGCAGAGCACAGAGACAGTGGAGTGCACTTACCAGAAAAAATCCCCAAGATGTCTCCGTATGATAACAATGTTTCACCACCACCTACCAATGGGATTGCAGGCAGTCCAGATACCCTGCCTGATCAGGAGGTTGTCCCATCTCCTGACAGATCTCGAATAGAGCACCTTGATAATGATAAAACCAACAGAATTCCGGTCAATGCTGTTAAGCCTCGTCCCAGCTCCCCAGGAGTAGCCAAACTACCTAGCACTTCCTCTTTGATCAAGGTTGCTGTCATGCAGCAACAGGCCAGATTGGATGAAGGGGGAGGAGGGGGCTTCTATCAAGCCAAAAGTCCCCGTGGCCTCACTACCAGTCCAAGGAGTGTGAAGCAAGACGCAGTGGCCAAGCGCTCTTCAGTATATGCACCGAAAGGAACTCCAGTCCCAAGCCCCTCCTCCAGGGACTCCCCCTTGTCTTTGCCCCAGCCTGTCTCCTCCCCAGCCCAATCATCATACGCCGACAAGCTGCCACATTCTTCTCACAGGTCCTCAATGCAGTGGCCCAGTTCGTCAGAGGTCCCCTCTCATTGCCCACCACAAGACACATCTGCAACACTGGAATCCCCGACAGTCTCCCCTTCAACCTCTCTCTCCCAACAGAACTCAGAACTACACAGACCGACATCTGAGGGAGCTATGGCCATGTCCGATGACGCGGACGTCTCAATGGCGGCAAACTCAGAGCATAAAAGGAGAAAGTACAGGTCTAGAGACTACTCTGTCAACTTAGATGGCCAGAAAATAGAGGACACGACTAAACCTGTACGGTTAAAAGAACGCAGACTAACATTTGACCCCGTGACAGGTCAGATCAAACCTCTGGTACATAAAGAACCTTCTCAAACAGAGGAAGTCCCCACTCCTCACCCCTCTGAGTCTAGGCAGAGAACTGAAAGCACTGTACAACAGCCCACTCCCCCAGTCCAGATCCCAACCCCAATCCCTACCCCTACCCCAACCCCTACCCCTACCCCAACCCCAGGCCCTGGCCCTGGCCCCGGCCCCGGCCCCAATGCTAACCCTTTCCACCAGACAAACTGGAAGGAGCTGTCCAGAAACGAATTCATCCAGTCCTACTTGAACCTTCAGAGCAATGTGCTCACCTCCTCAGGGGTCCAGGCCCCTAGTGCACACTTTTTCATGTCAGAGTATCTGAAAAGGGAAGAACAGGAGATTAAGGAGTCAAGGAAGACGCATGTTCTGCAGACGGACAGCTCGGTAGGGGTTTTACCAGGCGTGAGCCGGGAGGTGACAGATGAGGACCTGGACAGGATACACACACAGCACTGGCCAGGGGTGAATGGTTGTTACGATACCAAGGGCACCTGGTATGATTGGACAGAGTGCATATCATTGGACCCTCACGGGGATGAAAGCAAATTGAACATCCTGCCATATATTTGCCTAGACTGAGGGGTTTGGGATGGTTGCTGTCCTTTTTCCACTCCTTTCTTTGTCTCTCTACAGAGATGAGATACTTTGTGATTTTGTTTGTCCACTGTGAGTTTGGCAAAAGCCAGGCCTGCTAAACTCCCCCCATGCCTCTTCCTCTTTCTGTGATAATCTATTGAGATTTTGGTATAAAAAAAGAGTAAAAAGATTCAAGTATAGTTGAGTTTGTAATATCAAGGGCTGTTTCTGTTTTATTTTTCAAACTGAAAGCCACAGGAATAATGAGGCCCTAGCTGCAGAGTGCTGGTACTAACACAGATGGTCTAAAAGGGAGGGCAGAGTTATCCCATACAACCTGAAATGGTGATATGATGCGAGTTCTTAATGTTCAGAATTATAGCCCTATTTCAGGGTCATTGGGATGATACTGCCCTATACTTTTGCCTTCTAGTTTTAATGAGGAATTACAATCTAGTGTTAAATTTGAGGGAAGGCTGGGGTTTAGCTGTCCTGTCCAGACCACTGTGACAGTGCCCAGAAAAAGTGTTGATAGAGCTCATCTAGCACAGGTAGAGCTGAACATGTCCAGAGTACGAAATTCTGGAGCATATTTGGCAGTTACAAGAAGCTTTACGTGAGATATAAAGAGTAAATTATAAATTTCGTAACATGTATACATCTATTTATTTTTGACCAGTTCATCAAAACAGATGTTCAAAAACCTATAGATTTCTTTTTTCTGTTTGCATCACAATGTTGTCAGCTGAATCTTCCTTGTTAAAGGGGGCGTACAAATGTTTTTTTTTTGCGTGGTCTTTCTTTAAGATTGGCCGATGCATTTGGTTATTAACATTCCATACTCCACCCATCACCCAGTTTCACTCTCTCCATCTCATCACGCAGCTCTTATGTGTCCATCCAATCTCAACTGTGACGGAGCAAATTTATTCTCAGAAATTATTTGGTTTCAAATGGTTCCATAATACTCGTGTGGTGCTTCATTCAAGCTACACTGAAGTGAAAACTATCGCCACCCACTAATTCTCTCCCAGGTCCAAAATGTTTTAGAATGTCAAATCAGATGGTGCTGATCAATAATTACATGTAAGACAAAAAATACACAAGGAAATGTTTAAATGCTGGAACTCACTTTGTTTCCATTCCTTTAGATATTGTTTGCCTTCTGAAATCCTTGATTTTTGTATGTTAAACAGCCTTAGTGAATGTACGGGATCGAGACCTCTTATGCACTTGTACATAAGTTGACAACTTGTTGGTCATTTCATCGCTGACTTGATTCAAGTGTGAATAGTGAGTGATACTCCCACAAGTTACAGTTATGTGCCCGTAGTTTATTCAGACACATTTAAAATTCTTTCAGCTGCTTTCAAGAGTTTAGTAAAAAAAAAAAAAAAAAAAATTAGGATGTCGTTTGCGGTAGCATTTCTTTTGCTTCCATTAAAAAAAAAAACAGCAAACATAAAAGGGAGAGAGAAAGCTGTGTGCATCAGTTATTCTTGGTATTGTTCATGTGACAACTAATAATTTTGTTTTCCCTTTATACTCATCAGTCACTACCACTTTTTCTTCACAATTTGAAATAAGATAGGCTTATGTGCAGCCTCTCTTGTTTGTTTGTTCGTTTGTTCTTTCAGTCATTCATCCCTACCAATGTGCCTTGGTAAATGGTTAATCTGGATTTGCCTCCGCATAAAACACGCCTGTCTGTGGAGCTGAGTTTATGTGCGAGAACTCCAAATCCCACGATCAATATGAAGCTGGTATATGCACCGTTTCTGTTAACTTTTTGTACACATTGATCGAGCAAGGGTGAAGCTGCAGACATTGAGAAACTGCACAACAACACAGCTGGCAATAAAGGAAAAGTGCTACAACTGGTTGATAAGAACCTGTTCTCTGGAGTTTTGACTGGGGCATCTTTATTTGTTCAGTGTTTAACATCTCTCAATTGTTTGAAAAAATAAAATGATCTAAATCTTCAGCTCAGTCTACTGACTGGTGGGTCTTTTACAGTGCAATTGTGCTCAACAATTCACGTCAACCTTGGCTATTTTTCCCTGAAATGGAAACATAACAGTCGGTCTGAGCTCTGTATACCTCTGCTTTCTTGATTTGAGCTTGACTATAGGAGTTGCTGTAATTCATTGTACTTAGGCAGTTCCTCCACATGGGGGTGCACATCATCCATTTGCCTGCTAAAGTTTGCCTCAATGTGTTGTCAGGGTGGGATGCTATGAGTAATTTCAGTTCAGTGTGGGGTTTTGGACCAGACTTATAATTTTATAAGCCAACAGAGAGTACTAGGCCATCTATTTTTAGATGAAACAATCACACTCAAGATTCTGGTCATCCTCCATCTGTCCAGGCCTGGAACAAAGCCCACGTCAGTGAAGTAATGACCTTCTGTACAAAAGTAGCATTTTTATTACCATTATTGGCCTTAACAGTGACTGCATGTTGGTCCTGACATGTTTGATGGTTTGATGCCTTTAGGGACATCATAGCTACATCACTTCCTGCCATGACTCACTGTGCTGATGTCATTTCACTGCAAGTGTATCAGTGAGTAACAACCCTCCCCCTAGGGCGTTTTTATGCTCAGACACTGAATCAGCCCTCTGCTCACCTGTATGACGTAGTTTCCAGCCATACAAAGGTTGGGAAACAGCTGTGTTTATAACCAGACGTATTGTCAGAGGAGAGACACCTGGGCTTACGTCGTTACTTTTTCAAAATTTTACGTCCCACCTTGTCTGGTTTGAATGTGAAGAAAGGGATTGCCAATGTATCATGAAGGGTTCAAGCTCAGTCAAACATAATATCAGCTTTAAGTTGTTTATTTAATTCATATCTGCTGATGTGGTTATCAGTACTGTGACAGATAACTTTCATTGTTGATTAATCCGATGACTTTTGCTCTCATAAACTGATCTCATCTCCCAGAACACTGTTTCTCAACATGTGATTGTATCAAAATCTCAAGATTTGAGAGGCTAGATAGAGCCATCAAATGTTTTGCCCTTTAGCTTCAGAGGTGGTTGAAAAGATGAATGGGATAACTGAACAGTTATTGAATGAAAATGATTAACCACATACAATATAATAGTAGGCTATATACGTGTGGAGCCAGACTAGCTGAGAAGAGACGAGGTTAAGTCCATAGATAACAGCTTCTCTGGAAAAACAGCTGTGTGATTTGTCACTGTGACTTGGCTTCCTATTTGGAAATATAACTGTTGAAATGTTCTCCTCTATTCTCCATTTTACATTTTGCACTTACTTTTCCAAAGAAAAACAAAATTTATATTAAAAGATGTACTTCTAGCTCAGGATTCACTCAAAGTTTAAAATCCTGAGATAACGATTAAATGCTCTTTTCTATTAGTTTTCCATGTTAAAGGTAGGCTATGCCCCCCTAATTCCCAGAAGCAGCACCATAGCAGCTGTGGACCAGTCCTGCTGTTTCTGTGTATAGCTGACTTGACAAAAAGTAGAGAAAGAAAAAGCCCCCGTGAACAAATTCCCCGGTGTTTCCAACTCACAGCCGATTTACATACGCACGGTGACATTAATATGCAAAAAGTGGAGCTACTTTGCCTCGGAAACTGTAAACTGGTAGCCTAGTCTCGTATTCAGATTTGGACATTATTCAGTAGCTTTACAAACCCTGGCAAGTAAGCAGAGGTTGTATCTGTTATCTAAAACCCCATAGCAGCGACATTACGTCACCTCAGGAGCTCATTGTGCTTAGTTTAGTTCCCCAAACTTTTTTTCTCTTTAAATCGACAGTGACTCAAAAAAATGCGACCATTCGTCTAGTCCACTGCGCGTCTGGTATGCAGGGCGGGACCCGCGGATCACTCCCACCATTCAGGAATTTGGGAAGTTTCCTTCCATATAAGGAGTTTTTGATATCAATTGCGACCTAAGGAAGAGCAAGGGAAAGGTGGAGCTTAGGATCGATTAACGAAGAGTACATCCAAAGAGTATTCAGGAGAGGCAAGAGGATGTCTGCCCGTGAACTTCCGTCGTCGTTGTAATGGGAAGATCAGTGAATTGTTTCGGCTGTTGTTTTTCAAGAGTTTGCAGTGACATCCCCATGGCTGCACAGGCTATATAGGTGGCTTTGAGTGGTTTATAAGCCTAGTGCTGCTATCCCAGTATTTAGTACCACCAGGATTATCATGAAGGAACCAAACATTCACTGATGAGACACCGATGAGTTTTTAGAGCCAAATATACCAGACTTAATGAAACAAACTGATAAATAACCTGTAATATTCATTTTTAAAAATGAGAAGTTTAATTGTCCTTTTTGTGTCAAGTGAATGAATCAGAGACTAAAAAGCACAGGAAGGCAGTCAATCCCATTGCAGTTGCTTTCCACTCACTGTTTGTGTTTGGTCTGTCACATCCAAGCTACAACTCCTGTCTATGTGGTTTGTCTGGTGGTGTGTAGCCTACTATTGCAGGCATGTGTGACAGTGATATGGTTTTCTGTTGTTTGGCTTGTCTACTCTTCCTAAGCTTTAATTATGCCACCAAGACAGCTCGTTGACCAAAATAAGTCACATTTTTGTTTCATAAAAAAGAAAAAGATATATATATATATCTTTTTCTTTTTTATGAAACAAATATATATATATATATATATATATATATATATATATATATATATATATATATATATTTCATAAAAAAAAAAGATATATATATATATATCTTTTCTTTTTTATGAAACAAATATATATATATATATATATATATATATATATATATATATATATATATATATATATATATATATATATATAAAGCCTGGCTATTTGTTCAAAACATTGAATAAGACAACATGACTTGTTATTTTCTTCTGGGTCCTGTTGGGTTTGTCCCTTTTTTAAAAGTTTTAAGTACTATGGAAGAACCCAAACACTCCATGTTGTCGTCGTGTGTTGTGTTGAATATTCATTAAGATCAGAGGTTGTTTTTTTCCAGACTCCTCTCATATAAAAGAGGAATTCCCCGGCTCTCTTGCACTGCGCCTGTGAACTGTCCGCGGTGAACTATCTTGACACTTGAACGCATCATCTTTGACTGAAACCGTGGGAGCGCTCTAATTGGCGGCCGTAAAAGAGAAAGGAAGTATTTAGTTCTCACCGAGGTTTCATTGGAAGAGAAAGTCGAAGATAATTTAGCGCAGTTTTTATTCTCAACTCGGCGTCTCTTGTGTTTTTTTCCTTAACGCCAGAAGAAAAAACACAGCCCTTTAACAATGGCTGCTTTTAACAAAGGTCCTGCCTACGGGTTATCTGCGGAGGTCAAAAACAAGGTATGTGCTTGTAATTTTCTATATCACTAAAAGTATGTAGCAATGAACTTATTACTCCCATCACCCTCTCCCCGTGCGTCTCTATGAACGCCACTATCAAAGTCACCTGGCCTCCATTTTGATGCGCGTGCCCAGGTTAAAAGGTAGACCGGGGTGGATGAAAAGACGACGTCAAAATAGAGATTTAAAAGTTTTATAAACATTTAATTAACTTAATGAATCAAGCGAAAGTTTCGCCGAGTGTGTATAGTTTGCAAAGTTTTTACATGTTGAGGGGCAGAAATTGAGTTTCCCATGCAGGAGACTAACTTTAAACCAGACTATGGGCGTTGTCCCTCTTGGCAAAGAAGTCTGTCCTTGTGGCAAAAGTTGTTATAGACCCCGTTTCCAACTTTTTCTGTCCCCGGAGTGTGCAGCTTGTTGCCCGGCGTTGTGACCCGCATTAGCAGTTAATGTAATTCACCTATTAGTCCCTGCGTTGGATGCCGTCCAACATCAGTGTTGCGCTTCCCTGTTCCCCTTTTTTATTGCCTCTTTTGAAATATCAAGAATAGTTTCCTACTTCCCCCCTTGTGGTAAGGTGTCGTGCTGCTTCTCATGGTTCAACTTTTCTTCGCTCAAAACGTAACTGGAAAAAAAAGAAAAGAAAGGGAGATACATTTTTCTTCTTTCAGATTTCACCCTGTATAATAAACTCCAGATTAAAGTCAGTCACAACCAAACCAGGCTTCAGACTGATATCACTCTTTTAATAGGCTAATGTGTAACTTTGAGAGTTGGGGGGACTTTGGTGAGGAGAGCACCTTGTTTATTTGGGCCTGTCTGCACAAATCTCTGCACACCGGGTTCCACTTAAAATACCAGGGCTGATGCTGGAGATTACTGTGCATCATCCTGAACTGCATAACCTTGACAACCCTTTTTTTGATGCAGAGAAGGGAATAAATGGGGCGTTACTTTACAGACTTGAGTATAAGTTGCAGCTGAGCTGACCTCCTTTAAAGATCTTCTGCTCAGTCTTCTCTTGAGTTTCTTTAACTCACTTTTTTTTTTTTACTCTGCATTCCTTAGCAGTGCCCTTGTATGGGAGGGGAAGGGTCATGTCCCCTCCTGAAATCGCCACAGAACAACAAGTGACGGACGTTAAGAAAACACGTAGACTTCCTCTGTCTCTTACAAGTAGCGTCCTTGAAGGTGGGGGGTAGTGAGTGGATAAGGGAGGGGGGGTAGTTGAAGACATGCTGACTTTAATGGTATTTCCTGCCATTGCTGACGTAGTCCCCTCTGTGAAATGTGAGGCATTTAAAGATTTACTCTCCCCTTAGCTCCCCCTCCCCTTTTTTCTCCATTTTCTTTAAAGACTTTTGCAGAACATCCACTGGCAAGAATGCACTGAAGTTAGACCCTGAACTCCCAAGTCAAGCAGCAGCAGCAGCAGCAGCAACACATAACAGTTTTTAAAGTCTCCTCTCAGTCTGTATTCATTCATTGGCTCAGTACACAACAATCATGCACCCTTGCCGCTTCATTCAGCTTTTATCCGAGCACTTTGGACTAAATTCCTTGTGCGCAGCTTGTCTCTGCAAATTACATCCATCACATTCTTTGCGGGCAATTAAAATAGCCAATATTGTTTTTTAATGTGGGGATAACTGAACGAAGGAAGCATAATTAGAAGACAGGAATTCCTTAAGAGTGCAACCAGCTGTGAGGAGAGTAGCCAACTTCTATGTATATGGTAGGTTGAGCTCTGCGGTTCGGTGTCTCGTTGCTCTCTGGGAACAGAGGCAGATTGTTGGCTGGTCGATAGTTTTTCACGCAGGCCATTCGACACCTTATCCTACACCAGAGGAACTCTTTGACTCTATTCTTCTCATTTCTGCCATACAGAGTGGACTGTTGTTAACGTGACCAGAATCCAATGCTCTTTCTGAATAGCCCCCTTTTTCAGAGCCGGGGGTAGCCAGGCTCCTACACTTATGTCACCAATCAAAACAAGCTTATAAATCAAAGTAACACCTCAACAGTGGCACCCTCAGCAGAGAGTCGATCTTTGTGCTACGTTGAACCCTTTAAAACTACCCCTCCCTTCCCCTGTCACTGCCTTCCTGTGCAGAATTTAACAGTTTACCAAACAGGATATCCTTGTGTATGTGTGTGTGTTAGCTTATGTCAGTGTCACCTTCTTAGTTATGAAGGCTAAATAAGACAAAAACAACTCTGTAGACATAACATGCTACACCAAGGCCCAGTGAAATTCAAGAGTGACCATGAAACACGAGTTCATGCCGTCACAGCACCAACAATAACATCATATGATTATTCTCAATTCTATCATTATTAGATACCGTTTAGTTATGCGTCTTAATGTAATTCCCATGACTCTTAAGTAGGGGGTGTGTGGGTGGGAGGTCAGTATCAGTATCAGGAAAGGGAAAAAAAAAAAAGATGACTAACTATGAATGCATTTACTGTGAGCTACCGGCTATCGTAGCTCTTCATGAGACACATGTGACCTTTATATCTCTCTGCCCACACAGATTGCACAGAAGTACGACCCTCAGAAGGAAGAGGAGCTGAGGGTCTGGATCGAGGACATCACCGGTACCCCCATCGGGCCTGACTTCCAGAAAGGCCTGAAGAATGGCGTCATCCTGTGCGAGTAAGCAGAGACATCGGATGTTAAACTGCAACAGCAACATCACGGCCTTGATCATTTGTCTCCATGTCTACAGTGTTTTGGAAAGCCTAATTTTTTTTTGTTCTCTCTGCTTCTGTGTCACAGTCTCATCAACAAGCTCCAGCCTGGCTCTGTGAGAAAGGTCAACCAGTCAGCACTGAACTGGCATCAGGTGAGTCGGGGTGATCATGCGTCCTTTTTTAACAAGTTAAGGGTGTGGTGCAAGTCATGATTGTCTCCTAATCACATTATTTACATGCATAAATGCAAAGTCAACAGATTGCTCCCTGTGCTCTTGTGTTGCGCTTAAAATGGCTTGCACCAGTTGGGCTGTCGGTATACTGAATCATGCTACGGCAGCTGTGATGTAAACAGACTGGATTCTTCAAAGAGGTGTAATAAGTTTCTGTGAACCAGCTCCCATATTTTAAACTACAGGTTTCACATGAGAACGGCCGCATGTTTATGAATGAGAAAATGAAGATGGTGTGCAAACAGAAATAATTGCACATCTACCGCAAGACGTCCTGCAGTGACAATATTGTTGATCTTGTTTAATCTGCTGTGGTTTTAGCTTGAGAACCTGACGAACTTCATCAAGGCCATCACAACGTACGGTCTGAAGCCTCATGATATCTTCGAAGCCAACGACCTGTTTGAGAGCGGTAACTTGACCCAGGTCCAGACAACGCTGCTGGCACTGGCCAGCATGGTGAGTCTTTTAAAAAAACAAAACAAGATACTGGTATTGGAAGTAAGGTGTTCTTTTCACCTACTGTGGCTGTAACTCACCCTTCTTCTCTGTATTTCCTCCTTAAGGCCAAGACCAAGGGCTGCCAGTCCCGGGTGGACATCGGTGTGAAGTACGCCGACAAGCAGGAGAGGCTGTTTGATGAGGAGAAGATGAAGGCTGGACAGTGCGTCATTGGCCTGCAGGTACAGTTTGCTCAGAGACTCCTGGCTTGTGCAACTAGGGTGTTAATATGACACTATTTACTACATATGGAAGTCTCCATGTGACTATTTACAGGTCTGTTAGTGAAACTTAAAGACATTGAAGACAAAGTAATCTGTAATTTTCCCAGGAAAGGAGTGTAAAATAGTACTCCAATGTATCTTATACCTTTGCCTGGGCCTGACGGTGTGGAGGAATCTCACATGCCTGCATGTGTCGAAACTATTACGAAACCAGACTTCATCATGATCTCATGTCGAGCATAGCATACCTCTGTATGAGAGTATGAGAGCTGCTCATTGTTGTCACGGCCTCTTAAGCTCCTGTTTTGTTGTTGTTTCTCAGTTTCCAACGAAGATGTCAAGTAGATATGAGGGCTACCTACACAGTTTAGACAGGTTACAATACAAGCTACTGTTATAACAGGTTTATGACAGGTGACTGAAACTTTTGAAAGTTTGTTTACCTAAAATACAGTGACTGTTGTGCAATATATTGTGAGTGCAGCAAGTTGGTTTTAAGCACTCTCTTTGTTTATAGTATCTAAAAATGCTTTATTGTGATTTTCTCTCTTTAGATGGGGACCAACAAGTGTGCCAGTCAGGCAGGTATGAATGCATATGGCACTAGGAGGCACTTATATAATCACAAAGCTCAAATCCAGCCCCCCATGGACAACACCACCATCAGTCTGCAAATGGGAACCAACAAGGGAGCGAGCCAGGTACTGCAACAAATTCCCAACATGTCCTCAATTCATTATTATAGGTCTGGAGTTGAAATAACCCTCAGGGCATCACGCTTTCTGTTCTCCCACTGCTGCAAATCTGTGCCATGTTTAGACTTGTAGAAGCTGTAAACCGTGGATTGTCGACACGGAAACGCAGCTGGGCTCAGTGCAAATCAGGACTTTGTTTGATACTTTCTAGTGCAGGAAAGATAATCATGTAAATAAAGTCATAAATGTATCGTTTCCTCGTTCCGCTCTCTACTACAGGCTGGGATGACGGCTCCAGGTACAAGGCGTGCCATTTACGACCAGAAACTGGGCACAGACAAGTGTGACAACAGCACCATGTCCCTGCAGATGGGCTACAGTCAGGGAGCCAACCAGAGCGGCCAGAACTTCGGCCTGGGGAGGCAGATCTATGACGCCAAGTACTGTCCTAAAGCTGGAGAGGTTCCAGGTGACCAGAACGGGGCAGGCGGCGTCCGTGACTACATCCCAGATTACCAAGATGAAGGATACCAAGGTTACCAGGAAGAAGAGCAGGTGTACCCAGAGGACGGGACAGATTACTAGGAGGAGGCAGAGAGCTGAAGAAGGGAAAGAGGGAGGCATGTTCTGCAAGAAGACCTGGAGGCAGGCGCCTTATGTTTTTTTTTATATCAACAGGATGTTGCATCTTTTTTAGGGCTTATCCTTTATAGTATTGTATGAAATTGTTTTCTTAGCAGGACCAACGTTACACATATCATGAACTGTATTCCTGTGATTTTTTTTATTTTTTTCATTTTTGATATTTAAAGTGACCACAAAAGCCAGTAAATGGCCCAGGGATGTTTAAGTGCCAAAGCCCCCCCTTTTTTCCCCCTATGTTTTTTTGCTGAGTCATTTAGTTACATTAAGGGAGATCCCTAGGTTTTTGTAAGGGCAATATGAAACTAAAACATTAGGGACTTTTTTTGTGACAGTTGTAGGAAACGTATGTTTTATTGATGGAAACACCCATGCTTGTGCTTATCTGTAATGGCGATAACATCTGTGTAAACAACATGAAATCTTTGTGTAATTCCTGTGAACAAGAATGTACATTTGTTTTGTGTTTGTCACTTGTTCAGTATCTCCTTCATCCCTTCAGTATTGGTCATTGATATATGCAGTAGTAAACCATTGTGCTTGTTCAGGCAGATGAGGGAACAAAATGATTTTGTTTTTTTTTCTTGGAACAAACCAGTCTTATCATCTTATATTTTGTCTGTTCTCTCACTCATTTAATTTTTTCTTTTTTTCTAACAGAGGAAATATTTCCTCTGTTTGCATAACCAGTCCAACTGGAGTTGAGCTTGTTTTCTTTGGATTAGAGAGGAGTGGAGAGTGGTGGACAAAATGAGACTCAAGTGAAGTTTTGAACATTCCAAGCAAGAATACTGGATTCCTTTCTTGTCAGTGAGAAATGTTAAAGTGAATCAAATCTTAATATTGGTTGATATGTGAACCAATCATATGATTATATTTGATCATTAAGATTATTATTTATGCATATTTGTGATTTGAATGGGGGCTATTCTGTACCTGGACTCTGAATAACATTTTGTATTGGACTATCGTTTTTTCCCCTCTGGAATAATTTTTTGCCAATGGGGGGAAAAAAATGTTTTTGTGATCTTTATGTAATAAAGATGTGTATTCATAATCTGGTGTCGGTTTGGTTTGTAAAGAGACTGTCATTTATAACACAAAGAATGAATGTGTCTGTGGCTTCTTAATCTCTAGGAGGATGTAGAATAATACACTTTTTGTATAGCACTTTTCATACACAGGAAGGAGCTGAAAGTGCTTTGACAAAATGAGAGAGGAAGAAATGTCGGGTGTTGAGTGAAGGCATATTTATCAGATTAAGAAACAGCGAAGGTCACAAACCAGTGGCTGTGCATGCAGTCCAGAAGTTTCACTATTGCTTCATTAGTACACACCACTGCACAGTGCTGCAAGTCTCCCTTACAAGACAGACATGTGGCAGGTTTTAAATGGTCTCATTACCCAAAATACATACAGTGTGTTCAGAAAGTATTCTGACCCCTTCCATTTTTTTTTTTTTTTTTACATTTTGTTATGTTGCAACTGTGTGCTAAAATCATTTAATTCATTTAAGCATGAAGAGACTGGGCTGTTACAAGCTTTTTCCACTATTGAGGCCACTGTGCTACTGAGAACCTTTAATGCAGACTCCTTCCATATCTGTGCCTTGATACAATCCTGTCCCTGAGCTCTGTAGGGAGCTCCTTTAACCCTGGCAAATTAATTGACATAGGTGCTGTATAAACATCCTTAAGATGATCAAGATAAAGTGAGGCACCTAAGCTAAATAGAAAAGTGTCAATGGGATGTATTTTTTTATTTTTTCCTTTATGATACATTTGCAAAAAGCAACAACAACAACAACAACAAAAGCCAAAAATTCAGAATTCAACATTGTTTTTATGGTGTATTGGGTGTTGCTTGATGGGAAATAATGACAACATAACAAAATGCAAAAAAATAAAGGGGGTCTGAAGACTCTGTGAATGTATTATCAATTTCTCACTGAGTGAATTTAGATACACAGTTTTTCCTGTATTTTCCAGGTTTGAGATTTCTCCGCTCACTCCCTTAAGATAAGCCTTTTATTTGTGGTGCGTTGTATATGTATGTTTTCAACATCAACATTGGTGTTAACATTCAATAAGTCCTCATTACTGCTTTGTGCCCAAAACTGTGACCGGCCCACATTACCACAATAGCCACATCCTGAGTATACATTTTCAAAGAACACACTAGAGCCCCCAAATAAAGGAAATCAGATTAGCCTACCTTCTCCACATTAAAATCTCCACAATCAGATTTCCAGACATTCACATCTACAGCTAAATAAACAGATTACAGAAAAAACAGGGACTACATAATCTCACACTGGAGAAATTAGAATAAATACTAATTACATTTTCCATGTCGACTGTTTTGTATGAGGGTGGAGGCAGTGAGGTTATATCTGAACCTGTGTAAATAGCTGTCGAGTGATTAGATACCAACAGAGGAATTGGAAAAAAAGAATGTGTATAAGTAGTTGGGTGTAATTATGTTACACTATAAATCATTTAAAGAAAACAATTTTGAAAACTGAAAACTTACATCTATGACATGTGACTGACAAATGAGGGAAATCACTAAAGCTTCAATATAGTAGGAGGAGTACTTTATCTAAATGCAAGGAGACTGGGTAAAGAAGTCCAGCTAAAGTGTGGGCTGGTTGGTCATGTGAGAATGTTACAATATTGTTTTTGTGTGTTTATTAATTTTCAGAATAAATAATCACACTACAACAAGATATAATACAGGTGCAAAACAAAACTATCACAATAAGCCTAATCAGTAGCATGTGTTATTTTGCACAGTCCAAAATGTAAATAAACCGTCAACTCCCTTAGCGAAAAGCATTTCAAATAAAAAATAAATGGTAATTTTGTTTGTTGATGGTTTACATACAGGGGGAACATGCCTCAAATGCTTTCCTCCCCTCTAAGAACACCATAAAAGATCTCCACATACTGCCAAAAATTATTTACCCTTTAACGTGAAGGTGAGTTTTTCCAGTGCCAACGAATCTGATAGTCCTGCAAGCCAGACACTAATGCTTGGTTTAGTAGTGGATTTCCATGATTTGGCTTGTAGCATACAAAAAATTATCATAGATGCCTTGCTAAGGTCATGATTTAAGGATATGATTTATCGGAAAATACCAAGGATACATAGTTTGGGGTCTATTATAGTTTTACCTGTAACCTGCAAAATCATATCCATCACCTCACTCCAAAAGGCCTGAATCTGTGAGCAGTCCCATAGGCAATGACATCCATTGCCAATATTGTTGACTTAAGGAACGATAGACCTGATTGTCATTGGTCTTGAAGGATTATAAAGGCTGTGACCGCCGATCACTTTACACTTTGAAGGTGTCACATACCGAGTATTGTCTCTGTAATTCAGATATGTTCACGAAGTTTTTTTTTATTTCTTCAGAAGTCAAAATGCCATTTGCTAGTAGTGGTACATTTTGTCCAATGTTCATCTGAAAATGAAATGATGTGTAAAAGCACTCAAACAAGTTCCTGTGTCACTCCTTCTTTGAGGTTCCCCACTAGTTTGATCTTATTATAGGCTATCCTATGATCTTGTCATGTTTGTAAAATCATAATCTGGAAATAAATGTGTGTATGTGTGTGAGAGTGATAAACTGGGGGTAAATGTATGAAATAACATATAAAATATAAAATACTGGAGTAGTAGACTGCGTCAAACTAAGCATGATTAGCCTACTTTACACCTTTGGGCCTTTTATTAGCTAGAGCTGCATGTCATGTCCATGAAAAACATACAGTTACACAGGCCTTACTGTTTTTCTGTGTTTAGTGTTATCTCTTTGTTGTCTGTTCCCCTGGTAAACTGGAGTAAGACTGGGCTCCACTGTGATGCATAGAGACCATGTCAAAAACGGGACACGTTGGTAGAAACCATAGACTGTAAAAAGAAACCTGAGCCTGGTCACAAACCGCAGTAATTGGTACAACAGCACCACCTGCTGTCAACTTGAGGCACTGACGCCGGAAGACGCCACCGGATGTTTGCCTGAAATCGCGCGATATCAGGCCTAGCGAGACTTCTGACCGTTCTTTTCCCCCCGGAACATCAGGCAAGATGGTAGGTACAACACCGATCTGGAGCCGCGTCAAAACATAATCTATATACATCTGAGCTCTGTGTCAAACATTTACAATGGCTGAATGTATCATCTGACAGTTTCATACGTCCAGTGTCCTATTAGCAGAAAATCGTTGGCCAAAATGTCGGATATATCTGTGTTTGTAGGCTGTGTATTAGCCTGGGCTAACACCATCTGTAGCTAAGCTAACCCGGTGCTTCTACACAGTCGCGCACTGTTAATTAAACATGGCCTGCCTTTATAATGTCCCTGCAATGTCCATGTGAGCGTTAACGAACTATCCCGTTGAACTATGCCCGTGACGCCGAAGGCAGTCGTGGGTGTAGCAGCTTTGCTTCATAAAGTGACGGCTAGCTGTAGGCTAATGACTGACCGGGACTCATCCATGTCTGTCTCTTCCAGGCGGATACCGAGATCAAGAAGAAGCGTACCTTCAGGAAGTTCACCTTCAGAGGTGTGGACCTGGACCAGCTTCTGGACATGTCCTAGTAAGTCGGACACGTAATGTCGCTGTATTGCTGTCAGCTCTGGCACCGTGATCTCCTGCTTGTGTCAGACTCGATCAGTTTTGTCAAAAACCTCGATGTACCCACAGGAATGACAGGGGCATTTTAACATATCTAAATGCATGACCTGCAGTTGTTGGCATCTTTTTAATCCTGTCATAGCAAGCTGTAGTACATCAGTGATTATCTCTAGTCAGCAGAGGCCTTTAGAGACTAACTCTATCTTATCATAATATAAAGTTATCTCAAACATTCATACCGGTAGTTATGTGCTGACCAGTCAATTTATTTTCAATTTTAGATCTGTACAAAGAAACTCTAGAGATTATGCTGATGGTGGAAATAGGAACTGCTCTTCAGTTGACAACTGTACATAATCTGTCTGTCTTTGAAAATGTAGCTTTTGCCACAGTGGTTGTCAGGGGGTTTCATGGGCATCACTCTCCTCCCTTCCTCTATAGTGAGCAGCTGATGCAGCTGTACTGCGCCCGCCAGAGGAGGAGGCTGAACCGTGGCCTGCGCCGCAAGCAGCAGTCCCTCCTGAAGCGCCTGCGCAAGGCAAAGAAGGAGGCTCCCCCCATGGAGAAACCAGAGGTGGTGAAGACCCATCTGAGGGACATGGTCATCCTGCCTGAGATGGTCGGGTCCATGGTTGGCGTGTACAACGGCAAAACTTTCAACCAGGTTGAAATCAAGGTGAGATGCTATTTGGTTAGGTGTGAGCCGAACCTAGGCTTTTATGGACAACCACAGGTTCACCTTTCATGTGTCAATTGAGATAAGGTTTAAATGGACATTGGAAGAAGACTTATTTCAAGATAAACTAGACACTGCTCCAGGCTTCTCATATTTGTCCCGCCCTACATTTGATGTGTACACTACAATACTTGTAGCAGCAAATTTGATACAGATTTACTTTTTTACTCTGAACCTTTTATCATCTAATCATTAGGCATATAACTGGTCTTGTTTCGTTGCTGTTCGGGCATTATCAACACTAAGTGTTGTGTATATAAGTTGAGATTGGTGCGTCGGGAGCTATTTATTGAATGCTGTATATGAATAGATCGATACATCTTAAATGAGCTGGAAAATACTAAAGTTGATACAGATGTTGGAATAATATCTTTGGCAAATTCTTGATCCACCCAGTTTATATGTATTGTGCTTTAAATCTTTTGTGACTTTCCTCAGTCACCCTTTGTTCTAAGCTATATTTCATTAAAAGGTCCCACAGTGAAATAATCAAATTTCCCTGTTTATAACAAGTCAAAAATAGACGAGTGATAACAATTGATTTTGTTCAATATGAATGCAGGATGCTGCAGATGCAGCATTGGATGTACATAGTGTTTATCCTGCCAAAACAGGGCCAAAGTCGGTCAAGTTTACATGCATGCAGAGCCACTTCTTGCATCATAGCTTGTGTGTTGTCGATGGGGCTTTTATTTTGAATGCCAGTTTCCTAAGTAAATACATCCCTCACCATGACCATCTCTTATTTCAGTTGTCTGTATTTTTTACATATTAAATTATAACTTAATGTCTTTTTTCCCCTCCACAGCCCGAGATGTGTGGTCACTATTTGGGCGAGTTCTCCATCACCTACAAACCAGTCAAACACGGTCGCCCCGGTATTGGAGCCACACACTCTTCTCGGTTCATCCCTCTGAAGTAGAATGGCTGTATTCTTTGTATAAATAAAAAAAACTGGGTGCTCCACTCATCTTGTCTCCTTCCCTTTCTTCTGCATACTGTTTCAAAATGAAGATGAATTACAAAGTGTTTTAAGCTTGAGTTTTCAAACATTTTCAGTAAATGGCATGGGAGTCTTAAATGACCATAATCCACAAGATAGGTTGTGCTTTGTAACAAGTTGAAAATTGTGGAAAAGCAGCAGAGTTGTTGTTCTGTCATTTACAAAAACTCTCAACATGGTATAACATGATGGATATTAAAAATAAAACATGCTCTAGATGCCCACTGATAGATGGATTGAATTCATTAATTTAATAGGGGAGGGATCATTTACTAAATCCTGTAGCTTCAGGAAATACATAGCTTCAATACACTGTGGTGTGTTTTAGTTGTTCTACTTGAAATTTACATTTGCAAGAAGGCGATACCTCTGATCTAGTGTATGTTAAAATAGTTTAAATTACCGTGTGGGTGGAGGTTGGCCTGTGGGTCACGGACCCCCCCACCACACGCCTCCCTGCCCCGCCGCTGACGCCTCCTCGGAGCGGCGGTGCGGCCCTGAAAACGCTCCGGCGTGTGTTGCTCTCCTTGGACTGAAGGTTCCTCCTCTTTCCGATCCGAGAGCCAGGCAGCTACATTTTGTGTGGCCGCTCTGGGCCATGGATACAACCTTTAGCAGTGGCAAAATCTGTTTATTGACACCACGCTAATACAGTCTAGAAGTTGGTCAAAGAAACAGTGACCAGGTTGGTAAGTATTTTCCTTGATTTTAGCTTGTTCCGTGAGGACGGTCGTATGAGCTCCTGTGATTTTATTATTTTTTAAGAGAAAGCCAGAAACCGCCAGCTAGCGGTTAGCTGGTTTTGAGCTAGGCTAGCGGTAGGTAGCTAGTTAGCTTCAGAGCGAAAATGACAGAAGAGAGCTGTCATGTCAAAATATACCCAAGCAGGTTTTTTTAAACATAGACACTGCTTTACACCTGTCATTTCCCAACACCTCGGGGTTTTGTCATTCATTGCTAAATGTAACGTTAGAGCCGTTGAAGTGTTGACACAAATGAATTTGCCGGTGTTTTTCCCAGTGTCACTGACTAGTTGAAATCCGAGAACAAAGATCTATTGTAGGCTAGCTAACTGTTAACATTAACGGTACCTGTGTTTTATATTTGACCCGACTTGTACCCACTCTTACTATTTGCTAGAGAAAAGCTCTGAAGTCACAGCTCCACCAAACAGGGCCCTTTCGTGTGTAAGGTTACAAGTTGTAGAGTAATTCCTTCCATTTTAACATATTTTCCATAACAACACAAACCGCGGTCAATAAAAGTTGAATGTTTTCGGGAGGTTTTCTAAAAGAAGACAGCCAGTAGTATTGATGCACTTCCTCCTGTCCACACAGATAAAAAGTCAGATCTACATTATGAGTGATCTCCATTCATAAATAGATACCATCAGCCCACGCCTCGTTCTGATCTCCTGAGCAGCTGCTGGTTTGTGTGTTTGTTGTGGGCTCAGTGTTTCCTTTACACAGACCTAAGGTGCCTCACCACCACAAATGTCAAACACTTTCCTAACACTGGAATAAGAAATGTACTGAAGTCTGTGATCTTTCTCACTGATCCCTCACACAACACAGATCATAAAGGAAGGAATGTGGGGTATTCCCTAAGTTTTCACAGCAGCAGAGTTGGACTTACATCAGTTGTTTCACATGGGACATTTAACAGGAATTCTCTGGTCTGGTCAATAGCTCCAGGTTTCTTTACAGTGGAGCCTTGTGAATGATTTATGTTTTTTCCAGTTCTCCTCAAGGCACATTGTAGTCTGAGGATTGCAAAGACTGTGAAATGTAGTGTTATCTGCCAAGTGAAACGACTAATGCTCTCAAAAGTATGTTCATTTCAGGAATCGCTCTCATAATGGTTAACGGTACTTGTTGGTCTCTATTTAAGGATTCTGGATGATATTAACAGTGTACTTTGTTCATAGGTTACAGAATTGGAGTGAGGCGTGTTGACCGGTGAATGCATAGAGTCAAGAGGGTCAAACTTTGTGACACTAAAGAGGGTATCTGGAAAAGGTATGGCATGGCGCTACGTCTCCTTTTAACTGCTTTGTTTCAGAAGATGGATGTTTTAAATGTTTTTATTCCAATAAAGGAATGCACAAGTGCAGGTGTGTCTGAGTGTGGCTACCACCACTTATCAATCCTTTCTTATGTCAACATGCAGCTGTGTGACAGTGAGCATGACGGCTGTGGACGGCCTTTCGCACAGTACGGAGGTGGTGGAGATGGAGGATGTCCCATCCCAGTACTTTGTTGAGAAACACTCATGGGAGGGCCTGCGTGACATTATCCACTGTAGCAGGAAGTACTCGGGCATGATTGCTAATAAGGCCCCCCATGACTTCCAGTTCGTGCAGAAGAAGGATGAGAATGGACCCCATTCCCATCGGTTGTACTACCTCGGTGAGCAGACAATCCTCTACATCGACTTATAATTTGTATTCTCTGTATACTGCAGCCCATGTGTTCTTCTTTCACTTGACATTGGCCATGTTTTCTTACTTCAGACAGGAGAATACGACTGTCTCGTGACATTATAACAGATATTTTGTGAATCTATCGAGACGAAGCCTTTTCATTTTTGCCTCTTTTCCATGTGCCTCCCAGGAATGCCTTATGGGAGCAGAGAGAACTCATTACTCTACTCAGAAATCCCCAAGAAGATCCGTAAAGAGGCCCTCTTAGTGTTGTCGTGGAAACAGATGCTGGATCACTTCCAGGTGAATTCCCCCTCTCTTCCTGTTCGTGCCAATACCAAATAGCAAACAGTGGTGCGTCTTACAAATGGGGAACATAAGTGGTCCTTGAAGGTGTGGCAGTATTGCTTTTTATAGCACCACAAAAATGTTATGAAACGCCAAAAGATTAAGCAACCATGGCAGAAACTATGAGAGGAATGCTTGTACTGTACAACCATTATGTGGATATTTGATCTAGGCGGGGATGGATCTAAGAATGTGGTTCTGTATTTTATAGTAATAATACTGTATTAGCTCACGACGTGTGTTAACCTAGCAGGCTTGTGTAGAGAAGATCTTCTCATTCTATTGGAAATATGCATTCATCTTTTGTTTTTCCTATCTGTTCTTAAGGCTACACCGCACCAGGGGGCTTATTCCCGGGAGGAGGAGTTGCTGAGAGAACGTAAACGTTTGGGAGCGTTTGGTATCACCTCATATGACTACCATGCTCAGACGGGCCTGTTCCTCTTCCAGGCCAGCAATAGCCTCTTCTATTGTCAGGATGGAGGCAACAATGGCTTCATCGTGAGTATAATACAGATTTTCCCCCTTTAAAGTGAAATTCCGGCGTAAGTGTAAACCATGGTCAAACACACCGTAACACCGAGTTAGACCCCCCCTCGAGAGATCAATTTGCCCGACCGCTACATTCACGAGATCCACCAACTTCAGCAAATACCGCAATATCGCCACACACGGCGCTGTCCGGATCCACTGTCTGACCGCAACCAAAACGCCACCATTTGCCCAAAATAATGCTCAGAACTGCACCAAATGTCATCAATAGTACACACAGGGTCCCAGCACGTAGTACGAGTTGTCAAACATCTGCTAGCTTTGCCTGTTTTCTTTAGCAAGGAGATGCAACTCAACTCACCTACTTCTCCTCCGGGAGCCGCTCGTTGGTGAGGAAGCCCTGACGAGTCGATCACCGAGTGCACCGGAGTTCCGCAGCTCAATCAACAATTACCTCATGGAAATACAATCAGAGTTTTTTTTTTTTATATCTTGCATATCACTTTATAACTATTATTATCGAGTGCTGGCCACGATATAGGCGCAAATGAGCATTTTTAAGAGCTGCGGAACTCCTGTGCACTCGGTGATCGACTCGTCAGGGCTTCCTCACGAACGAGCGGCTCCCGGAGGAGAAGTAGGTGAGTTGAGTTGCATCTCCTTGCTAAAGAAAACAGGCAAAGCTAGCAGATGTTTGACAACTCGTACTACGTGCTGGGACGTGCAGTTCTGAGCATTATTTTGGGCAAATGGTGGCGTTTTGGTTGCGGTCAGACAGTGGATCCGGACAGCGCCGTGTGTGGCGATATTGCGGTATTTGCTGAAGTTGGTGGATCTCGTGAATGTAGCGGTCGGGCAAATTGATCTCTCGAGGGGGGGTCTAACTCGGTGTTACGGTGTGTTTGACCATGGTTTACACTTACGCCGGAATTTCACTTTAATTCAGAATCCCTTTAAAGATTTAATTCAGAGCAAGCTAATGAAATCTGAAAGGTTCAGACTAACACAGTGCAGAGGTGCTCTGAATACACAATCTGTGACTTAACTTAAATAGTTTGTAGACATTTATACAAAGAATAATAGAAGCATCTGCTAGGTGAATCTATTTAAAAATGTTCTGCCTTTCAGTGAACAAAATGCATTGTGGCTCTATTCTTTATCATTGTATTGTCATCTCATCCACTTATTGGACATAATTAATGCACTATTGTGTGTTGCCAAAGATTTAAATCCAAAATGTTTGAGTGCTGATTGTATTTTTAATGGCATAGACTCCTGAACTGCCACAAAGCTTGCCTAAGGGATGTAACAGATATCAAGGGAGGAAAGACGATCATGAGACTAAATTCTGTTTTCCATTGTCCACTGCTTTGGGTTTTGTGCCCTTCCCAGATGTCGTTGAACTTAGTGTGTTGTTTTTGAATGGTAACTTAACCATAAATCCTAGCTGAATGAAACATAAGACGCAGTTTCTTTTAAGGCCATTACAGAGGCACTAGATAAGTTCTGTGGGAACTTTGGAGCCCAGGGATTTTAAGTTTTCAACAGTTAATGGTCATCGACTTGTGATTGTAGTTGATCTTACACAATACAGTTGGTTTGAACCTGAGATACTGATAAGAAATGAATACATCTTAAGGACCCCCCCCTCCAAATTATCTTGTGCATCATGTTTTTGTGCCTTTTGAAATTTATCAAGTCATAGGACGCCCTGGTGGTTCAACTGGTGGAGAACATACTATGTAGGCTCAGTCCCTGTCTCTCTCCCCTAACTTTTGCGTTCCTCGCTCCATGTCTCCAAAAAAGTGTAAAAAAAAAACGTAAAAATGCAGAAGTCTCTTTTTCTTCCCCGTCTTTCTGTCTACACTGTATTTGGTGCATAGTGTTAGTGAAGTGGGTAGTTGGAACGACATCCTTTTTTGAAGGGTTTAACAAAGAGTAGCAGCGTTGTATCAAGTTCATATTTACTCAACGGCTTATACATTTAAAAACATCAAAAAAGTATAATAAATAAAGTGCTATTTTTGTGGACAAGGCATGTGTTACCTAGAAGTGAAGCTGAAGAAATTTGACTGGAGGAGATGAGTATTGAGTTGAGTATTGGGGAAAGCATTTTTGCACTTTTGAAGCAGTTTAGAAAGGGAGCCGGTCTGTTCTCCATTGCAGCATATGCTGCTAAATCTTTTTAGAATTCCTGCTGATTCAAGGTGCACCTGACTGTGATCAACCTTCTCCTTCTGTAATATCTTTGCATGTCCTGCTCCTGTCTCCCCATGACTGAGATTGTTTGTTTTGGTTTTAGCAGTCTGCTCCTGTAAAGCCTGTGGAGATCAAGACTCAGTGCTCAGGGACCCGTATGGACCCCAAGGTCTGCCCCGGAGACCCCGACTTCATAGCCTTCATCAACAACAACGACCTGTGGATAACTAGCATTAAGACGGGCGAGGAGAGGAGACTCACTTACTGCCACAAAGGTCTGAAGTTTTTCATTTGAGTTAAATAATTAAGCAGTAAGATGTAATAAGCTTCACTTGCTCTGCATTTAATACCCTCTTTAACTAATAGTAGTACAACTAATTCAGTCTCAGTTTAAGCTACATGCAGGAAAACGTATTTGATCACTATACTTTATTGTTAGACCGCTAACATTACATATTTGCATATTTTTTCAGGTGTGGATAATGTCAAGGAGGACCCCAAATCTGCAGGTGTAGCAACTTTTGTCATCCAGGAAGAGTTTGACCGTTTCACCGGCTACTGGTGGAGTCCCTCAGCAGTGAAAGGTCAGCAAATATACCCAACTTGTTCACTCATAAGACAGTGTTTCTAGGTATTCATAGTTCTGTTTGTGTGTACACTCTATTTTCCTTTACACGCTCTCTTTGAATTGATTCTATTTCTCTCCCTGTCAGACCCCGATGGAGGTAAAACCGTGTATCTTCTGTATGAAGAGGTGGATGAGACGGAAGTAGAGATTATTCATGTTCCATCTCCAGCGCTGGAGGAGCGTAAAGCAGACGCATATAGATATCCTCGAACAGGTCAGTGTAACCTTGTGCACCGTGTCTACGCTAATTTGGATAGTTTTAGTTTAGTTTGAATAGTTTTATTAACCCTAACCCTGATGTCTTTGTTTCACAGGTAGCAAAAATCCCCAGGCTACCCTTAAACTGGCAGAGATAAAGACAGACCATCAAGGAAGGGTGAGTTCTTCATGATCCGTCTTTTTTCTCCAATATGATAATGAGACTCCACTAATGTGTTTCTGGTTGTACTTGCAGATTGTGAGCACGCAAGACAAAGAACTGGTCGTCCCATTTACCTCTTTGTTTCCTGGGACAGAATACATCGCCAGAGTAGGATGGACAAGTGACGGCAAATAGTGAGTGTTACAACCTAAATTTTGACTCTGTTGTTCACATTGTGATGCTGTCTTTCTCAAAATAAACCACCAGAAGTCCCAGAGCCTGTTAATGGAGCATCAATAGTGACACATGGATAATATTATCGTAACTGGCAACATTTTGAATACTTATTATTTCCAGTGGAGCAGTTGCTTCCAAAATTGTTAAAGGGGAACTATGCAAGTCCGGTGGCTTTTCCGCTGTTTTGGTAACGCTCCTCTCGTCCATGTGCATTTGTTTACAACAAATCTGGCGAAAAATCAATACATGGAGCAGTGGATAACGTTATATAACATATACCAGGGCTCCAGACTAACTTTTTCTACCAGGAGCACAGTGGCCCCTAACTAAAAATTTTAGGAGCGCAAGCAGAAAATTTAGGGGCGCACACCGAAATCGACTTGCAGAGTAAATTTTCACATTTCCTCTAATTTTCACTGTATTACTGATAAATACTTTGATAAATGCAGAAACTATAATGTTTTGAATTCACATTTTGGTGTGCAACAGTATCTGACCAATAACAGAACAAGTAGACACACCACATGTGGTAAACTACAAAAAATATCGCGGGTGACGTTCAGCACACACACACACACACACACACACACACACGGGTCGCCGGTCTGTGTGTCTCCTGCTGTTTCACACGGAGCTCTCCTGTGGAAAGACGTCTCCTCCAAGATGCAGAGAAGAGAAACACACATTTATTTTCACACATTAGCCAATCACAGTGGTCATTAAAAAAAAAAATCTGCAAATTTACTGGTGGCACATGCGCGAGTAGATGAAAAATTTACTCGCACTGTCTCAAATTTTAGTCGCAAAATGCGACCATTTAGTCGCAGTCTGGAGCCCTGTATATGATGTTACAACGTGTGTATTTGTGTAATCTTAACCGTCATAAACAAAAGATTGCCGGTTAGGGAGCGCGTTTGTGTCACGGTGTGACCAATTAACTACACTGATGTTGCAAGGTTGGTTTTCAGCCGTGAGACGCCAGGTGGTCACAAGTCATGTAGTTCAGGGGTTCTCAACTAGTCTCACTCTGGGACCCACATTTTAAGTTGCGACCCACTTTTATAGAATTCAAACCAAGATTTTTTTTGAAAAGCCTTTAAAAACTCATTTTGCTCTTTATTGAGCAAAGTGCATTTCAGAGCACATGAATGAAACTGAGGAGGACCATGACAGCTGCATGTACGGAAGTGAATAAAAAAATAATGCATTCAGGCCACATTAATAAGAAACTGATATCTTTGCATTCAGAGCAAATGGAGCAAATAATAAGAAACTGAGGAGGACCTTTACAACTGCATGTGTTCACGTGACGCATGCCTTTCAATATAAGTTATTTTTCAAAATAAAAGACATGCCAACATCAGATGTGCATTAAATATTATTTACTTTTTTGACCAGCTGTCCGCGACCCATCCAGAACGGGTCCGCGACCCACTTTTGGGTCCCGACCCACCAGTTGAGAACCACTGATGTAGTTAACTATCACAACTAGTCCGGAGCTTTTTAGTTAAGGTAAAAATGTAGCATAGCCACGGGAGAAATCCTGCTTAGTTCCTCTTTCTTTAAGTCTTCAAATAAAAAGCATAATTTCGAGTTCTGTTGTTTTGTGTGCCCCCAGTGGCTGGGCAGTGCTTCTGGACCGCAGTCAGAGGAGACTGCAGCTGGTCCTGCTGCCCCCGGCCCTCTTCATTCCCGTCACAGATGACCCAGCTCAGAGGCAGGAGAGTGTGGAGGCCGTGCCCACGAACACACAGCCGTACATCATCTACGAAGAGACCACCGATGTCTGGATTAATGCAAGTCTTTTCACATTCCACTCTCTTTGGTTATCTGTCCTGCTTATAAGAGAAGAAAGTGTTGTAAGGTTTTTCTGATATAATTGTTCAGGCAACTCGCTAACTGCTCTTCTTCTTCTTCTTCTCCCACAGGTTCATGATATATTCTATCCCTTTATTCAAACGACAGAGGATGAGTTTTCTTTCATTTGGGTGAATGAGTCGAAAACAGGTTTCAGCCACCTGTATAAAATCACATCTCTGTTACAACCCGGCTGCTACCACTGGACAGAGGACTACCAACACATAGAGGGTGAGGAACAAGGAGATGCTCCTGTTTTTTTTTTTTTTTTTTTTTAGGATGACATTTGTCAAATAGTCACGTAGCTGTGTGTTTTACGTCATAGTTTTCGGTATGTCAAGGAGCATGTTGATTTCTCTTATCTGTTTTTTTTCCAGGAGACTTCAAATGTGCAATCAAGGAGGAGATTACATTGACCACTGGAGAATGGGAAGTGTTAGCAAGGCATGGCTCCAAGGTTAGACAACGTCTCTCAGTGTTGGATATGTGAGCTTCATACCTATAAAAGATGCACAGATGTAAAGAGTGCCGTCTAACTTGACTCCGCGCATCAGTTTTGAAATGAAACAGTGCTTATGCAGCTTAAAGTCCTGACTCTCAACTTTAATTTGAGGGCATGGATGTTTACATCAGATGACGGACTTTGGCAACTGATCGACATCTGCTGACACAGGCTATCTTCCCTGTTGATGCTCTGCCAGGCTTCTGCTGCAGCCACCTTTGCTTCTTGCTACTTTTGGGGATTTTTGCCTCCATCTGGTCCTCTGCAACACGGTGTTTCTGCATTGTGGAACTGAGCAAAAAGAAAAACTGTAACACCAAACACTAAAAGCTGTTATAACCTCTAAAAACTGATTTAAAACCACCACTGTCCTAATACTTCCTGACTGAACTGTTTACCGGTATTTGAACTGCAGAATTTCTCAGGCTAGGAATTATGAATTGATATTTAGTAAAGTATACTTTTTCATTTTTCTATTTTCTCTCTCTTGCTAGATCTGGGTGAACGAGGCAACAAAGTCGGTGTACTTCCAGGGCACCAGAGACACTCCTCTGGAGCACCACCTCTATGTGGTCAGCTATGACTCACCTGGAGACGTGGTCAGACTAACAAAGCCTGGCTTCTCTCACAGCTGCTCCGTTAGTCAGGTAACACCATTCATTTATTCAACCTCCAAAAATCTATACATAGACATTTGACATTCACAGTTTTCAATCGTGCTGCAACATTTTATGTTGTTTTGATATAGTCATTGATATGACTTGAAATAGAACTAAACTAAAGTGCCCTACAACTAATAATGCAGATTTGGGGAGACTGGTTGCAGTACGTGGTGTAGCATTGTAATTGCATCACGTAGTCTCACAGCATTTCAGTTCTCCCATTGTCCTTGTAAATGTTTATTCTATTTATACTTGAACCTCTGTTTCTCTGCCCCTGTCTCTCTCTCTCTTTGCAGAACTTTGACTTTTTTGTCAGCCACTACAGTAACGTGAGTACGCCTCCATGTGTTCACGTCTACAGACTGACCAGTTCAGAAGGTGACCCACTACACATGATACCTGAGTTCTGGGCCAGCATGATGGAGTCACCAGGTAAACACAATGTAGACAAGAAGTGACTTGTTGCAACATCAAAATATTTATTTTGACGTCATTAAAAGCTTTTCTGTTGTTGTATTGAGTCAAGAGTCAATCAAATACCAGATCCTGGGGTAAAATGTTCCTTTACATATAATGGATTTACCAACCAGGTAAATTAACAGTACCATAAATTACAAATGTAATAATAATATTTTTTTTAAAAGAAGGCCATAAATTGGCAAGCAGATTTGATTCTCATTCAGCACGTAGGGATTTCATTTACATAATTGATCTCATTTAGTTTGTCTTAGAGAGCAGTCTGGCCAAGTGTGAAGGTTGGCCACCTATCTGTGGTTTTATTTTTGGAACAATCAATAGAGCCCAGTCTGGCTTTGATTAGATCAAGGACGGTGAGTTTGATCTACAGTGCCGTCCTCCAGACAATCCTGACAGCAATCAGATAGTGTGGTGCTCAAACATATGGGTCATCATGAGCACTTTGTCAGAATTGCTTGTTGTTTATAATTGATTTCAAGTAGCAAGACTTAGAGGGCAGTTCTTTTCTGTCTCTTGTGCATATCCAAATGTTTCTGCTTTGTCAGAAATGAAGGAATCACAGGTTAAGTGCAACCCAGACCACAGTCAGGGCTTTTGTCATTAAATGTGCATAAAACGCCTCATTACGGAAGACAACAAACATGCCCTCAGTGTCACGATGTGACTTTTTTTTTTTTTTTTTTGGTGTTCCAGAGTATCAGTAGCTTTTCCCAAGAAAATGCATCACAGCCTACTCTACTGTCAACCTAAGTGTTTTTGCTGTGTTAAAGGTGAAGTTGCACATAGAGTTTACCCCACAAACCCTGGTATTTTATTAAACCAGCGTGCACACGTGTTTATGTGTCTTCCAGGTTGCCCAGGAGATTACAGTCCACCTGAGATTTTTGACTTTCCAGGGAAGTCAGGCTTCCAGCTTTACGGGATGGTATACAAGCCTCACAACCTGCAGCCTGGCAGGAAACACCCCACTGTGCTCTTTGTGTATGGAGGCCCACAGGTTGGTGACTAGGTCCATTTAATTGTTATTACCACTATGAAGCGGAGCTTTCTCATCTGTGTACTGTGTTAAGTTAAAAAAATCTTTGATGTTGTGACATTTTGTGTGTGTGTGTGCGTCTTCAGGTGCAGCTGGTCAACAACTCCTTCAAGGGGATGAAGTACCTCCGTCTGAACACGCTGGCCTCTCTGGGCTACGCTGTGGTTGTCATTGACGGGAGGGGTTCCTGTCAGAGGGGCCTTGAGTTTGAAGGAGCACTAAAAAACAAAATGGTAAGTACCGGTATGCCTGTGATAATTTAACACTGCAAATACTTTGTTAAAGCAGAAGTAAGCGATATTTTTGTGTTGATATAAGTCTTAAATAGTTATATCTTCCGACAGCAATCACTTACATAGAGTGTCTGGACCGAAACACTGGTCTCTCAGTCCCTCTGCTCTGCTCTGAGCCGAGGAGAAAACTTTTCTCGTATCCTACAAGTTTTATCCAATGAGGAGAGAGAATGGCATGAAGGGCTGTGTGTGCAGCCAAGGGATGCGCGTGAATGTGGTGACGTAGGGACGAGGACCAATAGATCCATGACGAGGGCGGGGGCTGCTAACTCCGTCGGCTGACAAGAAGTTATGCTGCGTTCAAGGCAACCCGTAACTCGTGTTTTTCCGACTTGTGAAGTCGTACCAGTTCGATCTGGTGCGAGTTCACGGGTCGGAAGTTACGAGTGGCCGTTATAGTGCACTTTCACAGGCAACAAGTCGGAGAAACGCGAGTTGCGGGTTGCCTGGAACGCTACAAAGTCGTAAGACGTGACTTGAAGCCGTAACTTACGGTTTCAAAAGCCTACCTGGAACGCAGCATTAGCCAAAACGACCGGATCGCTTACTTCTGCTTTAACTGATTTGCAGGGAAACAGAAAAAGTGAATGTCATAAGACAAAACACCAAACATGACTTACCGTTGTCTCTCCAGGGTCAGGTTGAGATCGAGGACCAGGTGGAGGGGCTGCAGTATGTGGCGGAGAAGTTTAACTTTGTGGACCTCAGCCGTGTTGCTATCCATGGCTGGTCCTACGGCGGTTTCCTCTCACTCATGGGTCTCATCCAGCGACCCAATGTCTTCAAGGTAAGGAGGCTGTTTCCACCCCTCAGCCATTTCTATCTTTAAACCGTGCACTCACTTTCTATCAGTCTCTACTGTCTCCTTTTGCCAGAAATTGTAACACACACCACAAGTTATTATCACTTGAACAAAATGAAAAACAAAAGCACGTGCTTAATTTTTGGATGTAAGATGTTTAATATCAATGGTGCAGGTGTAGTTGCAGCTTGCATCCACATGGTGTCTGTCTTGGACAGTGCTACAGTATGGTACTAACAGCCCTAATTCAGTGAATATACTGTATGTGCAGATGCAACCTCATGCTAAGAGGGATTGAAAGTTTAATTTACATACTAATATAATTTCTTTGCAGACAACTTTGCTTTCCAACTGAGCCATAAAATCAGTGTCAGAATTGACCATCCGTCTGTGTTGTGTTTTTCTACCAGCTGGCCATCGCAGGAGCCCCAGTGACTGTGTGGATGGCCTACGACACTGGCTACACAGAGCGTTACATGGATGTGCCTGAGAACAACCAGCAGGGCTATGAGGAAGGATCGGTGGCCTTGCATGTGGACAAGCTGCCCAGCGAGTAAGTACATGCACCTTTTAATGAGCTGACAAGAGTCCCTGGCTTTATGTGGGATTCAGACTGTATTTTAACCATCCTGCGTGTCAGTAACAGCATACATGTTTCTGTGTTTCAGCATTACTGTGGCTCCATTTCCTGCAAAGTCGTGATTCATATTCTTTTAAGTTAGTCTGACATGTGTTTGGACAAGTTTAGGGCAATATTTTTCACATTTATGGGTGCCATTCTTGTCCTAGATTTTTGTGGTAATCTTGGTTGTTCTCACCCTTTGCTTAAAATGTAACTGATGAGCTCAGAAGGTCTTTAATATGTAAAGTAATAAGTAGAGGGTTAGTTACAACTTAAAATTTGCAAGTGAGAAGTTATGAATGTGTGAGATGACAGACTAAATCAAACCTCACTGTTTATCAGCCGTGTTGATAGGCCTGACAGACAGATGGCATGTTGAAGCAATACTCTTGGATGCTGAGTTCATACCACAGATGCTTTCAGCTCTTCAGCTTTTCAAATTTGCATCTGTGTACGCTTTCCTTTTTCTAAGTATAAAGGAATGGGGAGTATTTAACTGCTAACTGTTGGGCAATATGCTATTTCAGGAATTGCACTGTTAATCTCTTCCTATGAAAGCCCATGAAAATCACTGTATGCATCATATTCTAAGCGTGTAATCTTTGTCATTTCAGGCCCAATCGTCTGCTGATTCTTCACGGTTTTCTAGACGAGAACGTGCACTTTTTCCACACCAATTTCCTAGTGTCACAGATAATCCGTGCTGGGAAACCTTACCAGCTTCAGGTAAGCATCACAAACCTCATACCGCAGTAATGGTTTTCATGGAAATATTACATAGGATAACTATGGTTACTCTGCTTCAATCGTCCAGGTCTACCCCAACGAGCGACACAGTATTCGCTGCCCTGAGTCTGGAGAGCACTACGAGATCATGCTGCTGCACTTTCTACAACAATACCTCTGAAATGAGACAACGGGAAGAAGTCAAGTCTAATTTCCCCTCTGTCCTCCTCTAATCCCTCCAGCTCACCACCCATCTTTACTCCCCCCGACCTCCCGATCCCAACCCACTGTCTCCAACTGTTCACCCTGTCGTGGAGAGACTGTCAGACACTCTGCAGCCACAAGCCACTCTCTCCCATGAACTAGTCATATCACTTCTCCACCTTTCTTCCCTCTTTCGCTCTCTCTGTCTCTTGTTCTGTTAGTCACTTGCTCGCCCTGTCTCCTCCATGCCCTTCCCCCTGTGTACAGTCTGGGGTATGGTTTACGAGCACAGAGATTTGGTGTTTCACCCTGAAAGCTGAACAAAGACAAGGACATATGGAGAAATATTTGCAGGCTGTGTCACATTGACTCATTGCTCAGCCACGTCCTCATCTGCAACCATGATGGTTTTTGCCAAATGTTATCGTGTTGTTTCCCCCCCTCGCCCCACCTGTTTATTCACTTGAGTCAGTGGTAGAAATGGGGTTACAGTTCACAGATATGAAATGGAATCTATAAACATATTTGCAGACATCAGCGCACATACACACTGTGTGTAAAATACAGTTTATTTCATAAATACACCCACAAGCACACTCACACAGACTTGCAATATCCACATATACTGTGAGTCTGTACCTGGCAGTTTGTGTAATGATGAAGAAAGGAAGAAAACCGTATCTCTTCCTCTGTCCACGTGTTTTAAGTGTGTGTTGTTTAAATAAAATATTTTTATGGATTTTTATTCTTTTTTTTTTTTTAATGACTGCTGACAAGCTGCTCATTGAAATTTTTGTGCCGTTTTCTCCCCTCACATGACATTGCTCGAGATATCTGCTTGCCTTCTTAACACATAATTTATATTTGCCAAAGTACCTCTTGACTCTTGATCATGCTGGTATTTCCTTTTTTTACTGCAATAAAGACAACAGGAGGGTGAGCACTGGAGTCTTACAACAGCTTTGTACCACCAGAATACAATTTGTACATGATAATAAATAAATGTATGAATCAATCAATCACATGCTCTTTTACTGCAGTCTTTTTATTCCACATGTTAAAGGTTACGTTCATACAGTCTATGGTTACGTTTGATAGCTGCAGAGTGTCTTGCTGTTTGTGTTTTGCAGGGTGCTGTGCTGCTTGTGCAAACTATTCTACTTGCCACTCCACTCAGAGCCACACTTGGAGCCTCTTGAGGTCTTCTTCAAAGTACTACACCAGACCAGACCTGCATCACTGGATACATCATCGTAATCTTGCACGAGTGAAGCAGCAGAGGCATGTTGCGCCTCCTGGTACCTCCCTTTGTGGACAGCACAGTTTCCATGGTAACCTCTTGATAATAAAGTTTCTTTATTTCCCGCCTTGATCCGAGGTTAACGTTACATAACGGGGAATCTGTAGCTCCGAAGAAGAGGAAAGTAATTTCAGTGCTACATGTGGTGCTTCTGATGAAACTTAAAAGAAGGAAGTAATACCAATTCGCTGAGGTAAACCATAGTAAACAGGAGGCTACAGCAAGTGGGGAGTTGCTAACTGGACTGCCTCCAGGCTAAGCTAACAAATACTGCACACAAGGTTGAGCTCATTTGTTTGTATGTTCAACAACAAATGAGCTAAACTCTAACGTGTTTGAAGAACAAGTTGTTGTTATACGAGGTTTTGAGTGCCGGGCTGTTTTTTTTTTTTGTTGCCTGCCTGTGATTTTCTGGAGTTAGCCTGTTGCCTAGTAACTGCTTCTGCTAGCTCAGCTCTGACTTTTTCTATGCTTTTTAGTTAGCATACAAGTAAGTTAGAGATAGGCTACATGGGGGGCACATACAATGTATGAAATTAAGGCAGATAGCCTAAATGTGGGTATTATAACTTAATGTTAATTTATGTTTCTTAATACATTTCAACATTTCAGGGATATATTGCACTTTCACTTGCTCTATTAACTTAAACCCCTTTAGCCACAATTACTTTACAAGTTCCTTTTTTCTTTTCTTTTTTTACTCCATTAGTAGATATGAAATGTTGATTTTTTTTTATCATTACACATTTTCAGCAGACATATCAAACATTTCATGATTTTATCTTATAGATATTCCTTTTTTCTATTTTTCTCCATGTTTTTGGTTGTAAAAAAAAACAAACAAGCAATGGGAGAAAGTGACACTGGGCTATGCAATGTGATGGTATTTCACCTTATTTTCAAGGTTAACATATCAAACAGTCTGTTACATGAGAAAAATAGCAACTTCCAACCACAACCAATTAGAGTAGTGAACCAGCCCTATAGCTACACCAGTAATATCCATAATAGCACACTACTCAGTCTTTCACAGGATTAAAATGCACAACTGTTAAAACACACCTACACACTTTTACTTGTGTTTATACACTGCAGTGTTAGTACGCCTGTTGCATGCTAGGAAGGCACTGACTTCCACTCACTATACCAATACCTTGAAGGTGAGTGGAGAGCACACTCGATCAGATCAGCTGTTACAGAGGTTGATCCTTAACCAGTTGTCAGTGCTCGGAGGATCACTGCGGATGAAGCACATTAACAGTAAGCCCAGCCGGGAAGCAGAAAGTGGTGCAGTGAAAATTAAAACTGACACCTTGAGGCTACTAAAGTTTGCTTCCAGCTAATATGACTAAGCTGGTAAAGTCTACAAGAGACCCGCCACGTGTGGTGCAGTGAAATGGTTTCACTCTCCTCTGTGTTGGCCTGCAGTCAGTTTTCAAATAAAAACCCAGACAGGGTTTTTTAATACAGAATAAGTAAAAATCAAAGAGAAACCTTACATTGAATTTATAGTTTGCAATAAAATATAGGCTACACACCAGAAATAGCAACAAATCTGGCAGCTTTTGCCATTTCAGTCTAATTTGCTTGCATTTGATATAGCTTGGTTTCTCTATTATAATATTCTTATTTTTTAGTAAAGTAGCAGCCATAGTTTGTTAGTTCTGTTTTCAGTTGACTAAAATATGAGGGTACACTGACACCTTTGGTGGCACATAAAATACACAGACAAAACCAGGAGTAGTTTAAATCAATTTTATTGGCTCATTTTGGCCAAAAGATTGGTATTTTCTCTTTAAAAAAAACAATCTTACATCTGTTAAACACAACAAAGACAATATAAATTACAAACAAGCAGTACCAGAAATATATATATTGATTCTTTACATCATTTAAATAAGAAAAGGAAACATCTACAATATCAAACTCTCAAGTCACGACAAAACAGACAATGCCAAGACAAATCAGTAACAGTTACATTTCTGAAAAGACTGACCACATTCCTTCATACACTATGCACAAAACACAGTCGCTTGTCTTAAAACTAGTCAATATGACTTATCAAAATCTCCACAGAAAAATTTAAGTCAGTGAAGTATATACTTAATTTGATTCAAAACTGCCTGTTGAATATTGTACAAAAGGCTGGAATGATCTTCAGTACCCCAAGAACGGCTTTACAACATCAGCCCTAACAGTTTCTGCATCATAATCCTAGTGTACAGTGATTTATAACTTTACATAATGCGTATGAACACTGACCTCATGTTCATGTGGAAAATGGCTCTTTGTTTTAATTAAGTCACCATTTGGTCCGCACCACTGGGTTTCAAAGGCTCACTTAATCGGCCTTTGCATTGTACTTGAAACCCCTATAAGGTAAGAGCAGTTCTGACAGAGCTGTTTTCTCGCATTCAAACTCAACAACAGCTCTCCAGCACCGTTGACACAACAAGTCTGGTGATGAGTCTTGACTTGTTGGAAATGTTTTGCAGCTTACAGCGCAACAGACAGGCCTGGACTTGCTCCTCTGACTATAGGGGCCCCTGCCTCACACCAACAAAAATAATCAACTGCAATGGTGAAACAAAACTGACAAAAATGTTCCACTGCATGTTTTTTTTTTGTCTCTTTTTCCATCTGTGGCTTTAGGTGCAGGGAAGGAATCTGCTCGTCTCTCTGAGAACAGAGCAGTGGAAACGTGGAACTCATTTAGTTTGAGTTCTTGCTTCTATTTTGAGGGCCTTGGCTCTGGTATGAAGTTTTCCTTGCAAGGAGACAACCAGGGAAATGGAAACCTCTATCTCACCAACCAAACACCAGGATAAGAAAGAATAGTCCAAAATCTACTTCTTTCTTCACCCTTCTCTTTCTTTTGACCTTTTCTCTTTGTCTCTTTTTAATCTTTAGGACTTTTTCTCAATCGCAGCAGGGGCGATCATCATCATGCTGAACTTCAGAGGGTAATAGCGGCCTCTCCAGGTCTTCCAGAAGATGCCCTGCTTCCTCTGGTGTCGCTGCTTGGGAGGAGGACTCTGGAAGTATCTACCGTTTAGGTTGGAGCGACCACAATTACTGAACCACCAACCACCTGCAGAAGACAAAGAACAACATCAGGTTAGGTACTTTTAATCTTGTGAAGAAACATCATCAATTGAAATAGAGGGGTTTAGCATTGTGATAGTCATTTTCAACTCACCAGAAAGGTGTTTGGCGCAGTTGGTATCGTTTTTCTGGTCATTGTCTTGGTCGCTGGTGGAGAAAGGCAGGCCGGAGGTGGCGTCGGCCCCCAGGGAACTCTCCAAGGTGCTGAAAGTGTCGGCCTCCTGAATCTTGAGCGAATACTTGGTTTCCTCTCCACCCAGTTGGAAGGGGAAGCGGACGGATGCCAAGTCGTTCCCCCAGTCAGAGAGCTTGATGTTGAGAATGTAGCCGCCATCTTTTGCAATGGAGTGGATCTTCTCTAGACCCAACCAGAACTCTCCTGCAGACAAAGAGGAAGTTGGGGAGAGAAAATGTGAGAAAACTACCCACAGCTGAAACACTCTTGCCTTTGTTTTAAGTCAGAGATAAGATACTTTTGGACACAGTCTCCTTCCCACTGATACGCTGGTTGTAAATACTGTAATGCTGTTTGAACTAATCTGCTCCTGGCCAGGCTACCCAGCACCTGGAGTCGGTGAAAGTAAGATCAAAGTCAAAGGGGTATTTACCATTCAGGCTGCCAAAGCCTTCCTCATAGGCTTGCCATAGCTGGTCAAAGTCCACTGAGCCATCTTGGCGCCTTTGGATCACTGTCCATCCACCATCTGGAAAGAAATACAGAGAGACGTTGATCAGAAAAGGTTTAATCAGTCAAAACAGCCTCTGGCAAAATTGGTAGGAAGTTTAACTCTATTTACCAGCTGTCATTTCACAGAAGACTTTAAAGGGCTCAGCATTTATTGGCTGGATGGTGTAGACTCCACTTGTGGTTTCTCCTCTCAGGAACAACTCGTGACAGTCTGATGCCATTTCTACAATAGAAACAAAGAGGGAAAAAGCTCAATGTTAAGAAAAACAGTTCTGTATCATATCTCTACAACAAGAACCCACAGTGCAAGCAGTGTAAACACCCTACACTTATAGTTATGCTATTTACATGTGACACATTTAACAGATCTTTTCTTCTTTAGCTGTACACTGTGTTTGTTAAACTGAGGCAGAATTTGCTGGACTGCTGCCCAATGTGGCAAGTGGAATAAGGTCATGGAATTATCTTTTTTGTTGTTGTTGTTGTTGTACGTTTCCTAAATTGGAGCCTTTTTTCTTTTTTTAGATTTTATTCTGTCATGTGTGCTGTGTTAAAAGAGAACCTTGTGAATCTGAGCTTGTTTACTTTACCAAGCTTTGATAAGTAGGTCATTCACAGTTAGGGAACCTCAGCGACAGGTTTCTCTGTGCTGCGAAAGCGGAGTGTTTGCAAATACGACTATCACTCTAAGTGAGTTTATCAGTAAGTCTGGAGATATGCATGTGTACCCGATAGAGCCTTTGACCTAGCCTTAACAAGGGAGAGAGTGAGTGAGAACTTCTTTCTCGGTTATAAATATGACCTTTCTCCCAGTTCCCAAGCAGACTTCCCTCTTTATGGCTGCCTGGCCCTCCAGTCTATTGAGTTACTCACTACTAGCTTTTACATTCCTAAGCCCCCTCCCTTTGCTCTGTCTCTGCTCCCCCTCTCTTTGGCTTGTCACACCTCTCTCACGTGCACAGCAGCCTCTCAGTGATGGGGGATTGCATGGCTGGTGCATGGCTGGTGCATGGCTGGTGCATGGCTGGCGCATGCATGGGGAGTGATCAGAGGCTGGTGAGAGGAGGAGGGGTGGGGGTTGTGGCTGTAAAGGGACATCTGAGACTGCAGGAACACAAAGCAGGGGACTCCGGAGCCAATTGAGTCTGTCATGTGGCTAATGAGGCACGAGACAAATAGCACGTCTCCAGTATTCCCTCTTTTTTTTGTATGACATCATCACATGATGCTGTTCAATACAGTTACAGAACAAAAACTTGCAAGTAATATCTTTTTTTTTTTTTTTTTGAATAAATATTCGCCTGGCTTTTGTTTGGGTGTAAACACACCAGCTGATCGCAGTAACACAAAACCTTGTTTTTGTCTAACGACCTTTCCTCTAGAGGCATGAACTCTCTCTGGCCAGTTGTGGCTGTAGTCTGCCCCAGGGTCAGGGGTTCTCCTGAACTTTGGCACACTTCTCATTCATTACAATGGTAAAGGAGAAGGAGGTGGAGGTGGGGAGGGTGTGTTTGTGTGTAAGGATGGGGGAGGAGAGGATGACTGAGGTGTGGGGGGAGGATGGGGAGGGGGGGAGGTATAGTCTGACTCCTTGACAGATCTAGGGGAAAGGTTGCTCATTCTTGAGGGATGTACAAATGTTTGTTTTACACACAGAGGCTGGATGTCTTAAAAGGGGGGGGTCTGGGTCTTTGAAACAGTGAAGTGGAGGATATCTGTACAAAGTTCACAGATAAATTTAGACTGGCTTTTCCCACTTTCCACCTTGTTTTCCCTCATTTTTTTTCTTGGCTTGGATACAAGGACAGTAATCTGAGGAACATTGCATGCTAGATTTCTACAAAGCCTCCCTTTGCGTTTTCCAGGCTTCCCTCCCCTACCCCACCCCTCCCCTCGACACCACAGAAATGATCAGTGTGAGAAATCCCATTGAGCTGTGTGACCCTAACTGAACGCTCTCAAATACCGGCAACCTTTCCCCCAGTTGAAACCTTGCCAGAGAAACTCGTTCCTTTTCCTCATTCCTCAAATCCTGCTGATGTCAGAGCTCTGAGGTGTTATTGTGATTTTTCCCGACTGAATGAACTCAACTGTTGCCTCAGCCACGTTCACCTTTCACCCACTTCTCATCTGTGGCCATCAGACGCTGATATACCAGTTTCATTCACCCAAACTCATCCTTATAAACTGCCTATTCAATAGGGTTTGGATTTCTGTTTTTATTCCCCTCTTCCTCGCATCACCTCCCTCATCCTGCTGTGTGAAGACTAAACAAACATTAAAGTGAGACAGAAATGTGGTGGGTTAAGGAAGCTGGTGGGACTCTCCGCTGTTGCCCAGTTGGAGTGTATCCAGTCTGGTACAGTGTGGATGAAAGCACTCATTATGACTGCTGCTCCAGTCACAGCTCAGTTCAGTTGGGAGCAGCAGCTGTGTGGCGTTGCTGCACACTGAGGGCATCATTTACTGTCTCATACAACGACTGTACACAACAGAATGAGGGCCACTGACAAAAGACTGACTTGACAAAAGAGTGACTAATTCCCCAATCTAGCGTCTTCTCTACTATTTATCTCAATAGATGTCTTTTCTTATGGGTAATAGAAGTAAGGCTCTTAACAAAAACTAAATTTATATATATTTTATTATTGGCCTAATTAAATGTTTTTAAACGGTTTATCCTCACTTGCTTTACTCGTGCCATTGTGTTACTGTTATCCTGTATTAACTGAACAATGTCATTAGGATTTAAAGGCTAAAAGCCACAGAGTCTGTGAAGGGTCATCTGCAGGTGTCAAGCTGTGCAGAGGAGCGTGTCCCAAACTGATTCTATTCCTTGATTTTAATTGCCAGTGATTTAAGCTTCTTTGTGGCGTTTACTAAACAGATGGCCTGCCACATTTGGCATCAGATTTTAGTCCAGTGAGTGGACTTAAGGCGGCGTCAGGAGGGGGTTTGACTTACCGGCTGGTGAGTCGCGTTGCTCTGGGCCGTCTGTGTCGCTGCTCTGCGGGGAGGGTCTCTGTCGTGACTGCTGGATCTGAAAAAGTTTCAGAATCGGTCATGAAATTTGCAGAAAACTTGGCAAAACAATAAATATTTGTCTCCACAACTTGAAATGATGAAGGGATTGCAAGAGATGTTGGTTTGCTGGTTGTTAACGCTTAACTCACCTGACTTTGCAGGGTTCTGATGCGCACATTCTGCTTGTCAAGCTTCTCCTGTTGGAGTCTGATCCTCTCCATCAGATCATCAATGCGTCTGTTCTGAGCCTCCAGCATCATCTGACAGAAAAAAAAACACAAAGGTACCATGCTTTTAGTGATTTATTCAACTTTATTCAACACTGCTTGTGCGTAAAATGTGCTCATGGTGCAGTAGTAATCTTTGATGTGACCACCACAAGAAACACTAGAGTTAACAACAAACAGGGCTTTTTGCAGGAGACATTTCCACCCTTTCCAAGCGTCCGTGGTGTGGTTATGTAACTCCCTCACCGCTTTTCCATCCCACTATAAAGCCTCTCAGCCTCACACTCCACTGTAGAAGCAGAACTACAAAGACAGCACAGCCCTCATAAGCCCCTTCAACTGTGTGAGGCATGTTCGAGTCTCTCCAGGTTGTAAAATGTGACAGCTGTGGAGAATTATTCACACATTCTTGTAGCTGATGCCTGCAGATCTCTTTGTCTGGCAGCGTTTAATCTTTCCCTGCACGTACTGCACACTCTGTCCTCCAACCCCTGCAGGCTTGTTAACCAACCCCTCTCTTCTCCACTCCACTCCACCACACCCACCACCCACTGCTTGTCCTCTATGCATTTTCATTCAGTGCCCTTGAGCTGAGAGACAAAGTCCAACCATAAAAGCCAACTATCCATGCATATACTGTACATCCACCAACTTTCAGCTTTCCTTTAACCATCTGTTGCAGTCCAGCATCAATATTTAGGTTTGTGGTAATGTTTGTAAGACAGAAACTAATCCAGACCACACTACTTGTTAACATCCTTCTGATTACTTCAAGAAATTACCATCATCAAAACCACAAAGACAGAAATGCTTCCATCCTCACCTGGATGTTGCGAACATCGCTCTTGTTCTTGGCACCAGTGTTTGAATCAAGCGGCGCCGCGTCTCCCTGCAGCATGCTGTCCACTCTCCTCTCCAGCCGGCTCATCCTCTCACTCATTGTCCTCCTCTCCTGCTGCATTTCCTCTGCCTTCTCCTTCAGCTCGGCCGTTACGTTCAGCAGCTGCCCCTCTCTGTCCTCCAGGCCGTGGGCCTGAACCTTCAGGGCCTCTCCTTCTACCCGCAGCCGCTGGCTTTCCTTTCCCAGATCTGTCACTGTACGATTGAAGACTTTCAGCTTGGTGGAAATGTCCCTCATCTGGACTTTGGTTTTGTCAACATGCTCCTTCAGCCCCTGGCCCAGCTGCAGCAGACCATGGGCAATGACATTCACATCATCCCATGCCGCGTACTGTACACGCTTCTCCTTGCCGTTGCTGCTGCTGGATGATCCTCCTTTCCTCTCCAGAGGGAAACCTGTGGCCAGGAGCACCACCAGGCACAGAGTCAGAGTTGCCAGTGTTGTCTTCATTTCTGCGCTTGTCCTGAAGTTTTGAAATCTTGCTTTGAAATATGTGTTGTCTTGTTGCAGAAGTGTGCAGTGTCCTGCCCTGTCTTCTTAAGTTCAATTTGAGAGCTCAGGCTCCTGGCGGATCAGACACACCACCACTGTTATATAGTTTCACAGCCCTCAACTCTCGGCTGTAAGCTGCCTGCCATTGGCTGGCTGGGGAGAGGGAGGGGTGCAGCTACTCTCAGGTTTCCGTCCCTCCTCCACCTCTCTGTTAACTATTCATGTCGGAGGCGGAGGAGGGACATGATATAACAAAAAGATTGGCTTTCATCTCTGCACTGTGGGGGACAGGGACTACATTATCTGCTGGAGGAAACTAAACAATTGATATACCCAGCTGTGAAACAAACCCTTTTCTGTGAGGTACTGCTGCATTAACACGAAGTGTGAGATGTGTGGTGAGGTAATCCTTTCAACAGCGTAGGAACAGTCTGAAATTGGTTGATAAAGATATCAAAACTCTGATTACGCTTAAAAAATACAGTATATCAATATTTAATCTATATTCACAGTCACTGTAAAACCGGTAAAACCAGGGTGGGTGTGTAGAACTTGATCCAACAGGCCATTTAAAAACATCAGGGAACATCGTTCACTGTAAACCAGCCTTTAACTGTAGTTGAATTGTGAAAGTGAAAGTAGTAAATACCGTTATGGGCTGTGAGCAGACCACCCACACTGATGCCGGTGAAAGATGAAGCTCAGACCTTTATAGAGTGGACTCCATCACCATCTGAGTGGAGTCTCTGAGCCCCTTCCTTGTCCAGTAGAAACATTTTCCATATATTCCATCATGCCCTGTATCCTCCTGCCATTTGGATGATTTTTTTTCCTCCTGTTAATTCAGTCTATTGATTTTACTATAACTGTATTTTCCTTTTCTTACCTGTCTTGTATTTGCTCCTGTGTCCAATAGGATCATGTTCTGTGTTAACCAACATCCTTGGTTAGTTTAATGATATTCAGATTTGTATTTTCAAAAATGTGCACATTAATTCCTACGTAGTTTCCTCACAAGACTTGTGAAGAATTCAGGCAAAATTAGGAGCCATGAATGATCCATACAACAAAAAGATATGCATTGATTTATGCACAGCAGATTATTATATAGCTTTGAAAACAGATACTTTTACTCTCTGTTATAATTAAATAATTTCTTGTAATCCCCAGTTTCTCTTTAACATAACACACTTGACTACAGTAATTAGCCTTCCCAATAATCCTATTAAAAAATGTAAAATAAAAATTTTACTACACTGAATAAAGCAGTCTTGTGATTTTACTGACCAGACAGAAAAAAGGATTACATCATAATTAAAACATTCTTAAAAACCCGCCATAAAACAGCTACTGTAGAACAAGTGTGTCAGGGTTTCCCGTCTATCTCCTCTTGGACAATGCAAAGAATGAATGAAGTCAGTCACAGACAGGAGAGGAACATGCGAATGATGTGGCCTGAGGGGCTCCTCCGCAAAGATTTGATCTGTGAGGACTGTGAGAATTAGGGGAAAGTTCACAGCAGAGAATGCCCACATTACGGCCAGTATGGTTTTTTTTTTACAGAGATCACAGGCCATATGTGATCTGGGGCCAGACCACAAAGAAGGAGCTGGTTTAACCCTCTCCTGTCTGTAGCCCAGACTAAGTAGGTGAAAGGTAACTGGGAGACTGCTGACGGTGCTGAGATGGGAAACACTGTGCTGAGGAATTACAGCCCTCATGTATGCGCCTGGAATGTACCAAACGTTATTAGCATTGTTTTCCTAAAGCCTTGGCAGAGAGCGGTTTCCACTAGGGCCAGCAATGACTGAAAAAAAAGAAAAAAAAAAAAAAAGACTTTTCACGCCAAAAGCTAGACAGCCCTTTTAATTTCCTAGGAACCCTGAGGTTGTTGTGGACAGATCTGCTTTTGTTTGTTCAAACTGACAGACTGAAGGAACTGTAGTATGATGATTCATTTTTTGCTTTTGCTTTCAGCGACAGTTCCCTGTCATTGAATGAGAAGGGTTGGAAAGTACCTGTGTGGATCAGGTTAAAGGGGGAACATACGAATAGCTGAACTTGAGTCTGGTACATTAATGTCATGACTGTACATGCAGCCTCAAGAACGTACGTGCCTCGTTGCATTTGTTGCATTCTTCTGGGACATTACAGAACTTGGCAGGGCTGTGACTGGGATGTACAGTGAGGCTGTGAGAGATGGACTGCAGACCTTTTTTTTTTTTTTTTTTAGCTTTTTATGTTATGTCAGGCGTACTGAGAATTGACATGACAAAACCTTTCTGATGTTCAGATGTTGCAAATAATGGCTGAATGTGTTACAGGCGAAATCCAGATTTTCTTGATAGTGTAGTTGCTGGATGACTCATGCTCATGTTAACTTTGCAGACAGAATTGCGTAACAATTTAACGAGATACTCAGCAATTCAAATCATATTGATTTCATCAGTGGGAGTATTATAATCTATGTATAAGTAGTAATACCCTGGTGTGGAAATACTCCATCAGTAAGAGGCCTAAGTAAATGTATTGTTCACAGCAATTACGCAAAACTTATTAATTATTCCTATTAGTGTAGTCTTTTTCTGATTCTGAGATTTCGTGATTATAATTTTTAGGTTGTAAAGTAGCTGAAATATTATCAACATACCACTTGGAAGCATAATCCGAAAAAAAAAATTACCAATTTTTTTAACGAATAAATGTTCATTATAATTAGTTAAAATGATTAGAATTACATATAGTAATTGTATTATGTCAGTATTATATCAAATGTGTTCTTTCAAAATGTAGTGCAGTAAAAGTATAATTTAACATGACATTAAAATACTCCAGAAATGTAGAAATTCCTCATAACTGTATGACGTACAGTTTACAGTGAAAATGTTCAGTAGATTTCCACAGCTGGAGCTCATCCAGAGCACTGCTGAAACCAGTTCAAACAAGAGCCAACAGACTAATCGTCACGTTGTAAGTAAGAAATGTATTGACATTGAAAACAGACTAAACAACTCAATTGAATAAACATTAGTTTTCTTTGTGTAATAGTAATGTGCAGGGTTTTCAGGAATCTTGTCTGCTCAGTATCCTCTCGTTTGTTCTCACAAAGCCATACAGTCCTGTGTCACTGATCATGACCGGATCCACGATTCGCCACAGCTGCTTATTCAATTTCCCAAAATGGCCGCTCCTATCTGTAGCCGGCATGCTGACCTTTTACCCAGATTCAGAACACAGAACATCTGTAAATCCCAGTGCAGCCCCCAGACTTAGTCATGTACAAGTGGATGGAAAGAGGGAGGGAAGAAGAAGAAGAAGAAGAAAAAAAAAACAGGTGCTGGAGGCTGTTAGAGCTGTTGACCTCCAGTTCCCATGGATAGACGCTGATCTGTGATTTTTTCCATTTGGGACTATTTTATTAGAGATTTCATATTTGTTGATTTTTCCATGTGTGTCTGCCAGAAATACATATCTGAATGTATTTCTGTGGTGTAAATAATCCAGAATAAAGCTACTTGAGAACCTGAAGATGAAGGAAAAGAAACAAAAAATAAATAGATAAAAGAAAAGAAAATTTCACCCTGCATGCTCCTGTTCACACCATTGAGATCTCAGCCTTTGAATAACCAAGCAAGCATCCAACCATTATCTGCATAAGGCACTAGATTTGGCACAAATACTGTATGTCTTAAGATGAGGATCTGCCTGCATCACATTTCTTAAAGTCATTTTGGGTAACCCAGCATCACCTTTCCTATGTCCTACTTTTCTTATATAATAAGATATTCATGAGTTGCAGACCTTTTTTAGCCGACTGTGTGGCCACTGATGTCCAGGGGCTGGTGACTGCCAGAGCTTATGACTGTCTTGTGATTGAGTAGAAGCATTGGTCAGGACGCACTGGAGAAGTAAATGTGGTTGAACATTAGGGAGATGTGATGTCTGCACCTGTGCTTATAAAAATGTCACCATTAGTCAGTTTCACATATTCGAATATCTCCATTTAAAGAGAATCGCCTTGTATATTGGAACGAATGACCTCAAAACCATGATTTGACCTCAGCGTTTCAGAGACATCTCCTTTACAATTAGCAAATAAATCAGGAAGGCCAGACGATACCTCCTGACAGATACACATATGAACTCATTCATACGCAGGCATCAGCAGACGTGCAGAAGAAAACGTTTCCCTCTGACCAATTCCCCAATTACCATTGTGTGTCATGAGCAGCCAGGCGCAACGCACTATCGCCCCCAAGTGGTGTTAGCTAAAGAATAACCCGCCTCCTTGTTCAGAGTGACCTCTGCTCACGTCTCCATTCATTACACCTACAGTATAGTGACTGGTGCACTATTGGTGCCCCAGGAGCTGCATACTGAATGTGACATTGCACCGAAACAAATGAAAAAACCTGTGGGTGTGACTCTCTTCACCTCGGGTTCGGTTCATCACGGACAGGACCGGGCCGAGAGGGTATTAGAGATTTCCTGTGTGGACCCCTGCTTCTCCTTGTACGAAGATGGTCCCACTTATTCATCAGCATGTACCAAGAGACCCCCTCAGTTCCCACACAAATGCTTAATTTCTGCATTTTTCCAAGGCTTTAGATATCTCCATTTTGTAAGCTTTTATTTTAACATCCTGCAAAGTGTGCAGGATCTAAATTGCTCATATTAGAAGCATGTAGCTGTTTCTTCTCTTTGAGGTCGAAGACTTTGTGACATAAGACAAGTTATGTAAGTCAAAAGAATACATAGCTGCTGTCCACTGGCCTGTTTGTGCAGTGGACCGAAGACTTTAATGAACACATACACACATTTCAGTATTTCATTCATGTATCTTTCTTGCATGCTTAGATGCACACATACACACATATTCTCCTGTTACAGACTTTAGGCTAGATCTCAGCTTACACATGCGCAGACATGTGCTACGTGATACAAATGAATGTGTTTTTGTTACTGCTTCTGCTTCACTGGGTCAGTATTCGTTTGCCATGAGATACTTTTACTTCTCAGACTGGATTGTGGGGAACAGGCCCCTGCTAATGGACGTCCCTCATACCTCTTGACTTCCACAGACGCTTTCCCCCTCACTTCTCTCACTGCTCATGGACTAAATGAGTGTCCCAGCTGGCAGGAAGCAGAAAAGTACAGAATGTACGCATATCCCAGTTTGGATAATGTAAATACATTTAGACTGTGGTTAACCTCAGCAGATGTGTATGCTGTCAGTTGTTTCTCTCTACACTGTTTTACGCTATTTCTGGGGTTAGGCTCTGTCCCTGTCACCAAACAAAGAAGTGCTAATCTTGCAAGAGTGCAAGCAGTATTAAACTTGATCCTTCAGATTTACTGCAGTGGCTTCATTTAGGAGAAAGCAACACATAAGAAATCATTCTCTTGAGTGATTAACCTAGGCATTTAGTGTAAAGGCTGTTGGGCGGAAAAAATAGCACAGGGAGTCGTTTCTCTTAAGTCTTTTCTAGCCCTCATCCTTCTGTACTTCCAGAGAGGAAGCCCGGACTTACACAACATGAGTGAAACAAAGCCCCGGCTCAGCTCGCTGAATCTGTTTCTCATGCAACACAATATGTGGGCTGATGACGGACTGTACTGAAGAACTGCAGCAGTCACAGCCAGAAGGATGGTTAGCTCAGATTAGTTTAGCATAAACAGTGGAAACTGGGAAACAGCCGTCCATCCATTGTTCCACTTCTGCACAGATTAAGTGTTCAAGATGTAACACGCACATTTTTTTTTTGACCCTCAGACAGAGCCAGGTCAGCGTTTTCTCCTTTACTCTCCTCTCTGTGTGCTAAGCTTCTTGATGACAATTTACTGAGAAGATCAGTAATGCTCCTTATATCCACTGACTATAAAGCTATGGATAGAAGCTGTCACCTGGTTGAAACCTTGGAGTTACACACATTTTAGTTACACACATGTGAGAGTGGTATCAGTTGTCTTATCTAATGAAACATATTTCTTAAATATCAAAACTTTCCTTCAACACTGTATTAATGGGTACCTACAGTGGGACTATGAACTATTTGGGATATTACCATGTCAAAAGCATGTCTATATGTATATGGCCTGAATCCAGCAGTGTTGACAGAGAAAATCCCACTGGAGACCAAAACAACTTACCAAGGTCAAGGCTGAATTCCATGCTAAACGCAGTTGCCATAAATAACTCAAACAGACATTTACATTGTCTGGGAATTCTGCTCAAATAGGGCAGCTGTAGGTGCTAAATGAGCTCTCCAGAACCAGAGTTATACATTTAATGGACCCAAAAGCCTCAGATGCGATAAGCAGTGGCTGTTTAGTCTCCCCAGAGTTTCAGTGGATGCAGCTTTGTCCCCAAAAACCAGCCCCTTGGCGAGTGTGTGCCCCAGTTATCAAGCCCGATTCCCATGAACTAATTGGCCTCCTGTAGAACATTCAAGCACGCATACTATGTTTACCACATAGTAAGGAGCACTTGAGGCTGTGGGTGTAGGTTACTGATCACAAAGATGCTAATTCATTTCCCCATTAATTTTAATCAACGGGAGTGGAGGTGGAAGCAGGTCAGATGGAGGAGACACTCGAACTGAAGAGTGATCTAACCGTGAATGGGGCCTGTTCTGGGAAAGATGTGGGTATTGGCAGCGAGCCTCTTACTGTCAAGTGCAAAGCAGCTGGTGGTTTGGAGAAGGAAAAGGAAAGGAGGCTTGAATTACAAAGTGTTCTTCCAGAACTGAAGAGGTTCTGACCTATAACTGTACCACAGCAGCTGTGCACTCCTCTGCACAAATCACACACTTATGTCTCTTAGTTTTGATGCAGAAAGGACAAAAAACTGAACATTTGTTTGAAAACTGCACTGAAAAACAGAGAAATAGTAAACCTTCCCCTGCCTGAAGTTAACAAACGCGGCCTAGCTGTTCAATTAGTTTGAAAATGTTTAACCATTTCCTGTCTCCTGCTTGATGACAGCAAACCTCACTGTAAAAACTACAGTATGCCCCCTGAAGAAATAAGACTAATGTGTTCATGTGTGAGATTTAAAGATGTCGTTGGGCTTTGTTACCTTTCAACAGAGCCGCTCTAGCTGCTCCCATCTGTTACCGGGGTTTGTGCTAAGATAAGCTAACTCACTGTTTGCTGTAGCTTCATATTTACTAAATAGATGTGATAGTGGTGCCAATCTTCCCATTTAAATCTGCAAAACTTCAATGATAACTTGAGTGAAGAGTGTTGTAGCTTGTTTGCTGTGGTCTTCCTTGGTCTTCTGTAAACCAAGATCTTTTTAGAAACTAGAGTGTTTTGAAGCCAAGACAGTTAATGAAAAAGCAACCTAAACACTTAAAGAATTATCAGCTGTCACACTGAGTCTGTGACTTCTAACCATCTGTTGAGTTACTCCATTAAACCCCTATAAGCTCTAATGACTGATTCCTTGATCCACATTAATCTCACATCCTGAAATCTAATTGAAATGGAGTGCTCAGGAAGTGCTTTTTGCTTCGTATTTTTCTGTATTTTCACATCTAAATCGGGGATGCAACAGGTTGTTTTGGACTTTTAGAGGTAAAGCAGGCCAGCGAGATTCCTCTCTGTGGACTAAGTCACCAGAAGCTGTTTCATGATAACAGTTATGGCTTTAGCATGTGAAGCAGTTTTCAAGCTATTATCTGTTGTGGTATTTAGTGTTTATTTCACTTGTCAGTCTTAATTTGAGATGACACATTCTTTGTCCATATGCACCCACAGTAGATATTCAAACATTGGCTCTAATGACAGGTGAAAGCAAACCTGAAATGCTACAAGGTTAGAGTCACCTGTCTTGAAAGGATTTGGTAAATATTTTTGCTCCCAAACCTGGAGTCTTACTTGCTAAATTCCATTTTAGTTTGTTGATGCTAAATATTGACCCAGTTGTGTTTCCTGGATGTATCCTCTTTACTCCATAGCTGTGTCAGCAGTTCAGAGCTTTAATTGCTGAGTGCTTGTACATTTCTGTAAACCTAAAGGCAAAATTCTTCCAGGATCGTAGAAGATAAGAAGAATGCGATGCCACTGAAACATTACCCTGCAGCGAGTTCTTTTCCAGTATTGAGTTTTAAGCATGTGTCATTGACTGCTGTATATCATTTTGTTCTTGTGTACATATTGACACAGTCTGTTCCTTTTCTTCAGCAGAGAGACCAAACCTGAACACTGAGTAAAGAAACAAGAAAAGGCAGAACATCAACATAACCTTTACACCAGATAGACTTCTTTCCTCATGCAAATTCGATTTGATTCGATTTGATTTTTATTTGTCTCAAACAAGCACATCAAAAGACAAACAATCTATGTAACAAGAAACAAAACAATAATGATACTGTGCAAGTTTGAGAAGGGGCTGAAGGAAGCAAAGCTTATCAAGTTCAGCCCCCCCTTACATTGTGATTCATGTCATACAGTACATCTGTAGTTCCATACAATTCAGAAGATTAAAAACATATTGCTTTAATATGAAATAAGACCATGATTAGCTGTCAAGTTCTTTATAGCTGTCCAAGAGTGTATGTTTGTACTTACTTTTAAATTGTTTTAAGTTATTGCACATTTTTATATCCTCATCTAGTCTATTCCACATTTTAACACCACAAAAATAGATGCTAAAACTTTTCAGGGTAGAATGGATGGTAGATTGTTTAAAGTTACAGTTCCCTCTTAAATCATATATGCTTTCTCTGACCATAAACATTTTTTGGATGTTTATTGGTAGCAACCTATTCCAGGCTTTAAACAAAATCTGACCTGTTTTGAATTTGACTAGGTCCTCAAATCTTAAAATACCCGATTTTAAAAACAACGGATTTGTATGATCAAGGTACCCAGCATGATGAACCATCCTATGACTCTTTTTTGTAAAATGCAAATCTTTTGTAAAGTGCTTTTATATGTGTTTCCCCATACCTCAACACAGTAAGATAAGTACGGATCAATGAGTGCATAGTCCAGCATTTGAAGTGACTTCAATTTCCACATTTTCAATTTTCAAACATACCTCTTACTTAATTGGACGATTTCCGAATATCATGAATTTTGTTTTGTTTAGGTTTAATGATAATTTGTTTTCATCAAACCACCACTTTAATTTTAACAATTCACTTTTGACCATGAAATTGAAATTCTGAATTGTTCGGATAAGATGTCTGATATAGATAGACAGATTGTCCTCTCATTAAACCCTTGGCAATGTTGAGGAGAAAACTGATTACACAGATAGGAGGTTTTCTCACTCAGTAGTGGTGGGCAACAAGTGCAAACTGGTGAGGAAATAGGTTCTCTCAGGTGAAGCTGAATCTAAAGCTTCATGTCAGTTTAAAATTATAGGCCTCTTGTATCGCGGCTATAAAACAAGCCTGATCACATCAGACTTTCCCTCAGCACAGACACACCTGTCTCTGGAACAACATCTGTAAACTGTGCCAGGACTCATGTCAGACCAGGTGACCGAGTCCAGAAAGCTTTTGTTTTGACAGTGTTTACTAAAGGACATGTGTCACAGAGCTTCAAAACAGCTCTTTCTTAACTCCGCCCCCCACGTCCACATCCCTCCACCACAGGCTTCGTTATTATCAACAGCCGAGCGTCTGACCCTGTGTTTCATCCCGTCACTTTGTCTGTACGTCTGCGCACCTGCTGTTTGTACTGCAACACTGTTGTGCGGGGAATCATGGGCAAAGATATTTTACAAGTCATATGCATTGTGGGAGACGGAGCCTTCAAAAAATAAATGGATGGCTTGTTTTTGTGACCTTCGCACAATGAAGTCTCCCCCTTTTGCACTTTTGCTTACATAAAAGTGAATCAGGAATGTCAAAGCTGTGCTTGGCTTTTCGTTGTCATCCCTCAAGCTGTCTTACATTTACTCTTTCTGGACTTTTATTTATTTATTCTAGATTGTTGTTGCTCTAACAAATATACAGAGGTTTCATCTAATTCCTATTCCCAAAGATATTTGTTTCTAATTTTTTTTTATCTTGTCAGTGAATTATGTGTCCTGGATATAATGTACTTTTATTTCCTGGATGGATTAGAGGATTTAAAGCAGGTAAACATGATTAGCGGGTTTTGAATAAGAGATATGCTATTCCTGCCAACTTTTTTTTAAAATTCTTATTATCTTTAGCCTTTATTTTCACCCTTGTTACTTGTTTTTCTAAAACTCCCCTCTTGGCTTGTACCCCTTGAGCCTAATTAGACCACCACCACCTTCTGCAATTAAAAGCAGGAAACAAGGAAATTCTGTAGCGAGGCAGGGTGTACTAAAGTTCAGTGATCAGTTAGGTTGGAGTTTGTGAGAAAGAGGACACAAACCAACAGAGTGAGAAGGGCAGGGGATGTCCTCTAGTTACCTCTGGGGTGATTGTCTTCTTGGCATCCCCTCCTTGTGTCCTATGGGCCCCATTTGTAAATTTGAGGGCCGTGACACAGGTCATAGCTGGGATCAGAGTGTGTAAATCAGAGGCCTCTCTTCCCCTGGAGACTCCATGACCTCCCTGCTGCACATCCTGTTAACCAGCATGGAAGAGAAAAAAAAGCCCAAAGCCTCCTGCCAAGTCCCTTCAATTCCAGCCAGCCACACCACCTCAACCAGATGATGTGCCGTTTGAACTTGTGTCACTTTACAGTACTTTTGTTACAGGCATCATAAATTAATCTTAAATAGGAACCACGAGTAAAGGTAAATTCTAGTATGTCACCCCCCTTTCTACTACTGTAGTTGCCTTAGTTTTGAGGTACTTTACTTGAAAATTTAAAGGGACAACGAGGAGTTTCTATTCGGTTATAAAAAAGTCTCACGTTAATGTGGATGAATCTCCGCTACCCACACTTGTTAATGGGCCCATTTTCGATAAATATATCGTTCTGTCTCTATCGTTACTTTGTTATTATTAGTGGTGGCGGAAATGCTGGTCGAGTCGACCAGCGTTTCCTTCGTGGCGAGTCATGAGAATAACGCAGCCAAATCGCCGTTTATGGTCAGAACTACGACGGTATGTGAACCAATCCAAATCCAAAACCAATCCAAAACTCCTCGTTGTCCCTAGTTTTGGAAAAGCAAAGCGTTTTCACACTACATTTATGAGCCTCCGCGCGCACCGTAAAATTATTTGACCGGCGCAAGACGGACTCATGTTTTCAAAAGTCAGAGGTTCAAAGACGTTCAGTTACCGTCGTAGTTCTGACCATTTACGGCCATTCAGCTGCGTTATTCTCATTAAGGAAACGCTGGTCGGCTCGACCAGCATTTCCGCCACCACTAATAATAACAAAATAACGATAGAGACAGAACGATATATTTATCGAAAATGGGCCCATTAACCAGTGTGGGTAGCGGAGATTCATCCACATTAACGTGAGACTTTTTTATAACCGAATAGAAACTCCTCGTTGTCCCTTTAAACTTTATAACATTTTATACTAACTTTCTCAGACAAAACACTGGACTTCGTACTCCTTCACATGTATTTTACAGTGACTCTGCATACCGTTTATTTTTACTGCACGTAGAACAATAAGTTAAAAGTACCATCCAACCTTCACCATTCTCATCATGCACCAGTATTAACAGTCCAGAAACATAATGCATTGCAGTGTTAGACATTGAAGAGTGCACTTTTCTGCATGATTGATAATTTGGCATTGGTTATATTTTAATACTTTCAAAACGTTTTGGCTGCTTTAGAGCAGTGGAAACTATTTTTATACACAACAGTGAAATATCATCAACATAGGAGTTGATATGATGAAACTGTTAGTCAACAATTATTTGATTACTCATGGAGAAACATTAACCATTGATTTGGAGTCCTATTTCCAGCATCTTGCTGAACATACAGTAAGTTAGACTCATTCTTATTTTAGCTCTGTTTTCTTCTCCACCAACTTCTGAGAGGAACATCTGGCTCTAAAGATGCTAATTTCTATGTATTTGAGATGCTGCAGATTTTATGTTTTGTCTCTTGCTGTGGCTTAAACATGAACCAAAACAGTAATGTTTGGGGTCAGAAAACTAAAACAGCAGCCACATTCAGGCTTTGTTGAGTTCTTATAAATATGAATGAGGTGTAAAATAGGACAGAAAACACTTCAGATTATCATTTTCAGGCACATTGTAGGTTTTAGATACATGGTCTCAAGGAGTTCAAGACCAAAATAATTCAGGAACATTGTTTGAAGGATTTAAACATGAGCAAGCGTTTCATACCCATAGCGTTAAAATAAGAGCGACACCTCAAAGCACAGTGTCCTTGATATTTGTGCGTCTGGTTTAATGTTGCAGATCCCAGATACTGCCTGCAGACAGACAGCCGGACAGATACACAGACAGACAGACAGACAGACAGACATGTCCACTGCTGGTGTTTTCTCCCGGCTGAGTTAGACCTTGGTGGCATGCAGACAAACAGGGAGTGGCCTTGGGACAGGGAGAGAGAGGGAGAGGAGGGAGGGAGACGGGGTAGATGGTGAGATGGTAAACACATGCCACCCACAGGTCTGGATGGGGGGGTGAAGTGGAGAGTTTGAGAGATAGGGGTGGAAAGCTGACACCGAGTTGTTTTCAGGCAAAGAGTTGCTGTTGACTGTGAATACCCAAAACTTGTCTCTTCTGCTTTCTCTTGTATTTTGTCCTGTAGGTCAGAATGAGGATGTGAGAATGAAGCCAGTGCAGGTCTTTGTCAGTAACAGTCACATCCAGACGGTTTATGCAGATTTATGAGACTGATTCCTGATTTGATCTATGGATGCAACATGATACACAGACTAGTGGGCAGTTTGTTTATGCGTTAAGGTGCACTGTACAAACATACTGTAGATGTATTGATTTTGTGCAAGATAAAACGTGTTAAGCCAGATTTATATTCAGACTCCTGGCTGGATTTGTAGAATTAAGAAGATCAGAAAACAGTTTTTCTGTCTCTCTCTGCTGTCACTGTCTTACCGTCTCTCTTTCTGGTTCACTGAGTCCGGCTGTCAAGTGCCGGCATGCTCTACTTGGTCATGCAAGTCTTACTTGAACCTAATGAATAGCTGCCAGAATTTAATTTGTGGCTTGGTGTCAGTTTTACTCTTTGGCTTCACGTTACTGGTTGGTGCCTTCCTTGTTTATCCTTCATAAGCCTGTACTGTAGCTGCGATCCTGTAAGCTGTGGAACATCTAATAACAAAATGTGAGAATAACGTGTATAGACCTGTGCTACTTTTGGCATGGATTAACCGTGACAACCAAAACCAAAACACTTTGCTGTAGTCCGTTAAATATCTACTAAAAACAACATGTGAGTCAATATACTCTTCAAATTTGTTTTCAACAACTATAAATGAAATGAAAATGAAACCTGATTACACATCACACTCTTTTTTTTTTCAATTTGTCAACATATTATTGACCATAAATTGCTGTTCCAAAGAGCAATATGAGCTCCAGTCTATTTTAAAGCAATATTTATACAAATTTCAAATGTACAGCTGTGTCAGGCATGTGCATTGCTTTCACATCATACCGTATGCTGTTTGCTAAAAATTAATTTCCCTTTCCAAACTGCCAGGTCAGTTTCTTGTGTAAAGTAGGTCAAAGTAGAGATGGAAAATGCAAAAACGTTTAACTAACAGAACACATGTATAGAGCCTCTTGACAACACATACCCCAGACTGGCCTGCTTTCCTGTTTAAACAACCACCAGGTTCCTTCATGCACCTCAAGCTGGATTTCAGCCAAACACCTTCATGCTCAAAAACACCAGTCTCAGAAAAACACACACAAATTCCCATTGATTTACAAATTCTGATCTAGTAGATATATGTTAATAATTTCATGTTCAGATATTTTACACAACATAATGTAGTTGATACACCATAAAGACCAGTTGTGCAAAAGTGTTGTAGTTCCACAAGTTATTTGTTGCATGTGAACAAAGCTCCACTAGCCATGGTCATAAGCAGCCGTAGAAAAGTGTAAACACTTAAAAGAAGTCTTAACAAAGGAAAAACTCTGTGAAATATGTTTATTTAGAATGTATTTAATACTTAATAAACTAATATAAAAGGACACCTCATATGTTGCTGAAGTTGTGAATTTGTTTGATCATCCAGTAAGTGATTGTTCTGAGAACAAAATTTTCAGGAATTGTTTGAAGAAACTGTTGAAAGTTCAAACTATAATTTCACCTCAAAATCCTCTAGATCTCAATCTGATCCAGCGTGTGTGGGATGTGCAAGAAAAACAAGTGTGACCCATGCCCCCTCTTTGTACCTAGCAGGACTGAAGGTCTTCTGCCAACGCCTGGTGGTGCCTGATGCCACAGGACACCTTCAGGTCAGAGCTGTTTGAACTGTTTTGTGTTTCAACAACAGTAACTACATTAATATTCTTCAGTTAAGGTAGAGCAAAGGGGGTCCTTCAGATTGTCAAAACAAAGGTTGCCTTGGAGTTACTCATCAGAAATGAGTTGCTGAGGGAATTTTCTAAAGTGATGCTGCCCTCTGCTGGATAGAATGTAAACGACACAACCTAACCATGGTCTGTAAGTGCATGTGCATAAAATCCCAATAAAATGTCAACCGCATGTATGGAAATAAATAGCATGAACATACCAAACACACAGCAGTACAGTGGGCTTGATATCTATCAACTTGCCCTTGTGACATTTGTCATTTAAAAATAATCTGCTCTAGTTTCAGTGGACGGATAAGTTACAATGTTGTTTACACTGGTGATGTTTGGAGGATGACTACATATAAACAAGATCAAATTAACAGTGGTACTGTAATAATTTAAAAAGGACATAATATCTAATTAAATAGTAACTTAATTTTGCTTATGTGTTTTAAGATTTTTCTTGCAGCAAAAGTCTGGATTGCAATTCAACCATGATTTTATCCATAGCAGTGCACCATTTGAAATTTAATAGGCCGAGGTCACCTCCATAACTTTGGCACTGTGCCTCAATATCCAGTTTGTTTACAAATCTGTGTGCACGCATGTTGCCTGCATACCTCAACCACTGCTGACAAATGTCAGACAAACTTAGACTGTATTAATTTTAAAAAGTAAATACATTTTGTAATGAACTATATTTAACAAATAGGTATAGTTACTACAGTTGTCACTAATGATTAAAGCAGAAGTAAGCGATATTTTTGTGTTAATATAAGTCTTAAATAGTTATATCTTCCGACAGCAATCACTTACATAGAGTGTTTGGACCGAAACACGGGTCTCTCAGTCACTCTGCTCTGAGCCGAGGAGAAAACTTTTCTTGTATCCTACAAGTTTTATCCAATGAGGAGAGAGAACGGCAAGAAGGGCTGTGTGTGCAGCCAGAGGCAGTCTGGTGCAGCCAAGGGATGCGCCTGAATGTGGTGACGTAGGGACGAGGGCGGTTATGGTGGGTTCAAGGCAACTCGTAACTCGTGTTTTTCCGACCTGTGAAGTCGTACCAGTTCGATCTGGTACGAGTTCACGGGTCGGAAGTTACGAGTGGCCGTTATAGTGACTTTCACAGGTAAAACAGGTCGGAAAAACACGAGTGGGTTGCCTGGAACGCTACAAAGTCATAAGTCGTGACTTGAAGCTGTAATTTACGGTTTCAAAAGCCTGCCGGATCGCTTACTTCTGCTTTAAGTGCATAAATCAAAGCATCAGTGTCCATTATAAGTGGACAATAAGCAGTTCACAATACCTATAAAATTAAAGCTCAGACACCAAACCTCCATCTTAATAACCAAATTTATTTCAAAACATCTGAACAAATGAGATGTTGGCCATTAAGCGAAACTGATGGCATCCTCCGTTCCACAGCGCTGGATCGGTACCTTACAGCTTCGGCGGGCCCTGCAAAGACAAGACATTAGTCACAACCCATCTTACAAAAAAATTCATAACACAACCAACAAAACATGAGAGATTACTAGCAAATACCAGAACTGTTCTGGACTCACTTTACATTTCAAATCACTGACAGTGTCTCTGGACTTTGAGTCCTGAGATCTGAGGACCACAGTACTGACATGACTGGGATACAACAAGACACAAGAGTTCAACTGTCACTGACAGTGGAGACTAACTCATGCCATTAGGTCCAAGACATGAAAAGGGTTCAAAGCTACACTTGGTCAAATATGAACCCCCATATGAACAGATAATACAGTTACACACAAAGGAGGATCAATAATCGTATCTTTGTGGTATGTTTAAATTTGTACAGATTGTATTAGTATAAGGCTATTGTGTTTTTTATACTACACAGCATTAAAAGTCATAACTTTTTCAGAATCTGGTTTTATTGCCAGGTATGTGTGAGCATACATACAAGGAATTTTTCTCCGGTTCAGAGCTACTCTCTAACCGACTACTACAGTACAAAAATAAAAGTTAATTTACAGGCTAGGAAGAATTCCCCCACTAGCATACATTTCACTGCAACCAATCCAATGCAACTGTAAACTACTTGGTTGCATCAAAATTTGATCATATTGATGGTACAGTTGAACCACTACCTTTTAGAGTTCACAATGTCTTGTGGTTACTGGGGGTGCACTGTATTTTACAAATGACTATTACAACTGCTGGGTTTTTATTTATTGCATTTCGGTCTATAAAATGTCAAAGGACAAGTATCTATTTGACATCAGAGTCATGGTTACATCTTCAAATCGCTAGCAGGCTTATGTTTACACTTTACCCCATTACACCCATAAGTAAACGGGCAGACATCCATAGCTTGGCTCATGTTTCCTCACCTATCGCAGCCTCCTGGCTTCTCTTTCAGACTCCAGAAGTGTGAGCACATCTCCCTCTCTGACTGGGCCCTTCACGTTCCTGATGATGGAACGGTTGCTGTCGTCCATGAACTCAACACGGACCTGCAGGTATGAATGATTAATTACGTTAAAAAACAGCAAGTCCTGGTTAAAATCTGCAACATGATGGTCGGCTCCATCACTGGCACTAGAACTGATGCAGTCAAAACTTCATGTGTACCCACCAACTGATCAGGTGGCTACATTTTACATAATAATATTATCATTTCAGTTATTATTCAAGCATAGCAAGTATCAGAAGATTCTCCAATTTCAAGCTCTTAAATGTACAAATTTACAAATGTTTCTGTTCAGGTGAACTTGCTGTCCAGTATATTGTAGTCTGCATTTTTCATATTTGACAGATTCTACAATTTTATTCAGCAGATCATAAAATATGGAATAGACAAATCAATAACACACTGTCAACAGTTGCAGCACTAATAATGAAGTATTCAGGTAACAATTATGGTTTTACCGGCTTCATCAACCTTGAAGCAGTGCTCATTTCAAATGGTATTCATTCATGTCCAATTAAATATTTGTTTCATTAACCTAACTAACCTAAAACACACAAGATATCCAGAATCTGTTTAAAATTAAGGATTCCTGTTATAACCTGAGAAGACCACTATTATTTGAGAAACCAAAGACTTGAACTACTGTAAAAAATCACTGTCTTTCTGTTAGAGGGGTTAACATTTGGAATAATTGTCCTGAAAATATTAAATTATGCTGTACTCTAGTCAGCTTTAAAAAACTTTATAAGATCATAATTTCTCGTTACAGTATGGAAAATTAAGTTCAATGATTTTGTACTATTTTGGGTTATGCGCTGTGTACAATTCTTTATTTTGTTGTGATCAGAAATTTAAGTGTACTGATTAATTTCTAATGTCTGTGATCTGATTCTATTGTATTAATGCGTATATACATTTTTTTCTATTTTATTTTAATTTTTTAAGGTAAAAGGGGTAGGGGTATATAAGCTTTGGCTTCAACCTACACCCTTTCGGTTATATAAGCTTGATATATACCGAAATAAATAAATTCATTCATTCATTGACATTCACATGTGGCATTTCTGAGGGGTTAACCAGTTACCAACAATTAAACACATTTATAAAAAGGTGACAGGCAAGGCAATAAAATACCCATTTCATACTGACCATAGCATGTAGATATGAATGGAGTGATGCTATAGCTGGAAGATTTTTTTTTTTTTAACCAAATACATTTCCTGTCTCCTTTACTCCTTAGCTGTATACTACAATATTTACAAACGTTTTAATCACTACATGATCCGGATCAAAGTATGAATGGATAAAAAATAATTTCCTGTCCAGGTGTTTATTCTGCTCATCATGTCTGGAAACCTGGAGCTGCAGATATATACATATTTGCTGAATTTACACAGCAACATGTTGTATCGTTGGTGTGCTCACAGCGAGGCTAACGTTAGACAGCATGTTTAGGACATTATATCAAATATCAATAAGCTGACGTGCAGACAGTCTGCAATACATAATACATTACATGAATACGTGTGAACACGTAATACTCGTGTTAATGTTAGTGGAGGTGCTCAGTACTTAGTAAGGAAAAGAAAACTGGACACAATCAGACGCCTCACGTTTCACAGAAGAAACGCCGACCCAGAGACATTAGCCACGTTAGCCACGTTAGCTTACCTGTGTACATTGTCCCTGGGAACCAGTTCTTCCGAGCACTTTGGTGACCTGAAAACACAACACAAGTTATATTACTTTTACAGCCTGAGAAACACGAGTTTGTGGGGTAACCTTCCCCAGTCCAGAGCAGTAACACCAGTCTCAGCGGGGCTGGTGGTGAAGCAGCAGACCGAGGCATGAACGGGCCTCCATGATGGAAGCACGAGAGCCCACGGGTCGTTCACTAATCACCGCGTAAAAAGCTCGTGTAACTCCAATGTTTCGGCACCGTATGACATATTAAGTGTTTCTGTAGCCGTCTATCCGACTAGTTTCGTTTACTTTCACAATATTAAACGTTTTCTTACTCTTGCGAGCTTGATCGGCTGCACGCGGCTGGCGTCCATGTTGTCAGGTTAGACCAGAAAGGAAGTCACGTGGTGCGCGGACCGTATATATCCCTACTGAAATCTTTTACTTTATTTGGATTTTTATATTTTTTATTAAATTATGATTGAATTAAAACAATTATAATAACACCGATATACTATAAACACAGAAAAACGTATAGCCTAAATAAATGAAAAAAATAAAATTTAATTTTATACAGGCACTTCCTTTTCCGCTACATTGGGAAATACCATTCACATGAGCCTCCGTGGGTGGCGACATGGGCCATACCATTATTTTCTGTGTCTGTATTTTTTACAGTCTATGGTCTGTACACTAAATTTCACCTTTAAATGTAAAGTAGGCTACCATCCACAGATAAAATGTTCCTGCATTGTTTTGCCAACTGTTATTTAATGTTTTGTGTTATATATGAATTCTCCCAGCATTCGAACAATAGGGACGGACGAGAGTTTCACTATATATATCTAATTTTTCATAGTATGAATATATGAATTACTATTTTGATACAGTTCACACGTCTTTGGATGTCTGCAACAACAAACCACAGTCCATTTAGCTACCTGTTTTATAAAGATGTGTGACAATTGAAAGGGGAAACTTGAAAACTGAGTAGAGAAACAGAATGACAACTTCTGAAGCCTAAATCCATCATACACCAGGGGTGATTGAATGGCTTGATGACCAGATAACTAATCTCAACCCAGTCTGAGATAAAGTAGCCTAGAAGATACTTGAGGATCGAAACTCCAAATGAGGGGATGTCTTGTCTTGTTTTGGAAATTGGTGTTTATCTCTTTATTAAATTACAGACAGTAGATGAATCAAGGCCAAATATATAGCTGTTCTATCTGCACATGGTGGCACAAGCACATTATTGAGACACCTTATGTTCCCTTTAATTTGTCACCTGTCTGTACATAGGCTACAAGAAAATAGGCTACATGCTCATTAGGCTGTTCTGAAGATCATGTTATGTTATTAGTGTGCGTTTCCTTATTCAGTATTATTTTATCAGAATTTTGCTTTAATTTTTTTATTATTTAATTTATTTTTATTTTTTTCATTTGATTATTTATTTTGGGTGTGCTTTTATTTTAAAATCACCAAAAATATTTAAGTTTTGGCAGAGATGAATTCCAAACAGGGATTTGATTGTGAAGAATTAGAAAGGGAAACATACATAGGCCTACTAAAAAAAAGACAAAAAACATATCAATTCTGCTGAATCATAGTTTATTTATAGGTACAAGTGTAGAAGAACTGGGCTTGAGCTAGCTTGTGTAATCTACCGATACTGTATAAAATCCCTGCAATAAAGCTCTCCATAGCCTCGTTAGCAATGCAATACTGCCATCACATCACTCCCTCTGCCTTTCCTCCTCTCTCTGAACTCAAAGCCTTAAATCACAACACTAATCCTTGTGAACAGTATTTTTAACTTGTGTTTGACAGAAAGAACAGCAATAGGATTAGAGAATCAGCGAGGAAGCTGAGTCCCTAACTCATGCAGTTGATCTTCTTGCACGCTGAGAGACAAGCACGGGAGCTCTTACTTCATCTTTATTTCAACCTGTAAGCAGAATTTTTCAAAGGACAACATCATGCTTAAATGAAGATCTTGTGGAGTCGTGTTTTTATTGTTTTTTTTCCTGACTTGATCTGAACTCAGTGCAGGAGGTTTCTGTTTGGTTTGTCTTCTAAGCCTGTCACGATGGAGCCTAAGAGGCCAAAGTTGAAAGTCCTGAAGAAACGTCGCTCTAGTCTTTTTGCGACAGTAAAACGGGAAGTTAGTTTTTCACAAAGCGTTGAAGAACAGGAGTACGAATTCCCTTTTTCGCAGGACAGCTCGGTGAAACCATGGACATCTATGGACAACCTTGATGCTCCTGATGAGGAAGACGACGAGGCTATAGAAGCGCCGAACCCAAGGCACACATCATCACACATCGTCAACCTCAATGTGGGCGGAAAGGTGTTTCACATCCCGAAACATTTGGTCCTACGATACCCAAAAACCAGGCTCGGCGTCCTTGCCCTCTGTGATGATCCAGTCAAACGCCTTACACTCTGTGACGATTACAGTGTTCAGAATGACGAGTTCTTTTTTGACAGGGACCCCATGTTTTTCCACTACATTTTCCACTTTTACTGTAGTAATGTCCTGTGGGTTATGGACAGTCTTTGTCCCATCAACTTTGAGGAAGAGATGAAGTTCTGGGGATTGAAACTGAAGGACACTTCAAGGTGTGCTGTGGATACCTGGCCTTTTACTGTTTGTGTGCTGCGAACTTGATTCTGACAAGTAGCTCTTGTAAATACTGATGATAATTCTCCTCTTCTTTTACTCAGGTGCTGTCGGATTCTGTTTGAAGAGAAAGTGGATGACATTAGAGACCAACTGAAGGTCAACCAGGAGCTGATCGACGAGATTAAACCTCACCAGGACGATGAGGGATACAAGGCCATGTTTCTTGGAGGCTTTCGAAAGGCTCTCTGGGACCTGATGGAGAATCCCTACTCTTCGCTGTCAGCCAAGGCCTTTGCTGTGTTTTCCAGTCTCTTCGTGCTCATCTCTATTGTTGCCATGACCATGAATACAGTGAAAGAGCTCAGGCAGTATAAACTTGCCGGCAAAACCTACATGGAGTGTATAGAGATTGCTTCCATCCTTTTCTTCACCACAGAGTACTTTCTGCGTTTATTCACCACATCCGACATCAAACATTTTGTGAAGAGTGCCCTCAACTTTGTTGATTTGGTGGCTGTGATGCCCTACTTCATCCAGATCATTTTTGAGGTGTTTGTTATAAATACAGAAGACGCCAGTGCACAGGAAGATTTAAAAACCATGGCAAGGGTCAGTAAAGTCAGCAAGGTGCTCAAGGTCGTCAAGCTGATGCGCATCTTCCGTATCCTGAAGCTTGCTCGTCATTCCACAGGCATGAGAGCATTCGGTTTCACCATCCGCCAGTGCTCTGAGCAGGTATGGAGAAATATAATAAAAACTAAATAAAATACATGTGATGCAATACCTTTAACACTTAAAACTCCCAGATACATGAATCACAGATGTAGTGTTGTTTCTCACGCACAGAAGAAAACAGTATACAACTGAAAAGCTAGCCTGTTAGCAGCTAGGAGGTAGCGAAAGATAGCAGGGCAATCAGACGCTCACAAAGCAGCTATTTCTTTCAGCTGATGAAGACCCAAAATAGCACTTGCTACATGTCCAGAAACCTGACTCCAGAATAATGCTTCTGTTTCTCCACATGTGCCAGGTGTTATTTACATCGACATTTTGTGAAAAACGTAATAATTTAATAATTTCTCAAGGCGATGATGATGATATTGAAATGTCAACATCATCTTTGTGGGAGGAAAAGTATCACAGAGAAAGGTTGACAGGTTTCATGTACATGTGGTTAGTAGTTAGTTAGCAGTTTTTGGTAGCTTCTGTTCATATGGACCTGTAGTGCTGAAAATATTGTATGCACTTTTTATCAATATGCAGGTATTCTAGGTATGTCATAATGATAATTAACATGTGACCTGATTGGTGACCCAAAGATTTATACATGTAGTAATTTCCAACTATGAATGGGTATTTTTGTTGACACATAATGATTTCTCTCATTGTTTAGGTGTGCTGTCTGTTTCTGTTCATTGCCATGGGCATCTTCACCTTCTCTGCTCTGATGCACTCTGTGGAAGTGGATCAGCCCGGGACACCATTCAGCAGCATACCTGATGCCTGGTGGTGGGCAGCGGTAAGTAAGATCAACTTACAATTACCCATAATCTGGTATATCAGTGACTTGGCAATAAAATTAGCTGGATTCAAATGTTGTAATAATTTATGTCAGTTTTCCCCTGTCCTACATTTTTCCGCAACCTTGAGCATGTTGTAAGTCAAGGAAAAATGGGATCAAGCCATGATGGATGCGGCAAAATCCATCTTAAGTTGCACTTGACTACATATTCATATGATGCCAGGTAACACCTGAATTGGCCCTGAGCTTAATGGAGCAGGAAACGGTGTCTTTATCATTTAGAGGATTGGGCCAGCTCTTGTGGCTGCTACTTAGATTCTTCCGGATCAGTTAACTTGGTTATGAACCTTGCTAAGCTGTTCCTCTTGACTGTGCTGAGGAGACTGATGAGAAGCTCAGTAGGGGGTGTGTCAGTATGATCAAGCAGTGCTGTGCATTTCAGGTGTCAAGGATTAGGCCTACTGGGATTTGTGCTGCCTGTCTAGTCAGACCAAGACAGAAGTGCACATGGCAGGGCAGTGCTATTTCCGTGCTTCTACCTAGCAGTGCATTCATAAAAAGACTGTATTTAAAGATACGCTGAATAATGTCTTTTTGTGAATGAAAGGTTGGCTTAATAGAGTTTTATATAAATGTTTAGAGCAGGAAAAAATAAGATGAACAAGATAGACATGGCCTTTGCAGATTTGAAGAACTGGCAAGGACCAAATTGTCCTGTGGTTACGCAGCAGCTTCTGTTTTTATCTTTGACACAAATCACTGATTCATTCAGCAGCAGATCTCTCACACCATGGTCCACAAAACAAATGTGTACTTAAATCGATAATTATTTCAGGTTTCACTATGTATGCTCCACTAAGGAAATGAGTATGAGTGATAGGTGTTATGTAAGCTCAACCAGTGGTTTAGGTTCTGTTTCACCTCATAACTAAATTTCACAAGCCAAATGTTATAAAGAGAAGTGATTACATTTTTCTGATGTTTGTTGTGATGGTCAGAATAATAATATTAACAATTTTGCAGAATTTCATTACATTTTTAAATGGACAGGCATCAGTGTCACTGCACATCACCAAGCTATTTCTCTGTGTTTTTCCACTTGGTTTTCAGTTATCTGGTGGCAGCTGTGAACTTAGATGTGTCTAATCCTCTATAATACGCTGTAATGCGTCTTGTTTGTGGCCAGAGACAGTGATTGCTTTCAAGAGATGGAAAGTGTTGCAGTACATTTCTGAAAGTTTTGTTTGATCCTGCTCGCTCCCAACTTGAAATGTTTTAAATGCTTAGTAATTAAGAAATATTTTAAGTAATGGATTCTCATAAAGCTTTGGCCAAAGGTCACTCTGGGACAGGATGTAAAGCATCATGATGATGAAAAAAAGAGAAATCCCACTTTTTGTTTTCCAGCATGCTCTAAATACATACAAAAACAAAAAAACACAAGTAAAAAGCTCAGTTCAGATGATGCGAGCAAGATGGCTGACATTACTCTTGTCTTCCTACAGGTGAGCATCTCCACTGTGGGCTATGGAGATGTCGTCCCTATCTCCTATCTTGGCCGCTGTGTGGCATTCGGCTGCATCTCGTTTGGCATCATCCTCAATGGCATGCCCATCTCCATTCTGTTCAACAAGTTCTCAGACTACTACGCCAAGCTGAAAGAACAGGAATACACGTTTTCAAACACAGAGCGCAGCTTCCAGCTTAAGAAACGTCTGAGGCGCAAGTTTGACAACTGCTTCGAACCCCAGCAAGACGAGTCCGACGACGACATACACTACCGCCCTGGCGGAATGCAAACCATCCGTGAGAGCGAGGATTGAGAGAAGCTGCCTGGTCGCTAACCCTAAATGGCCTTACCACCCATGGGTGTAGAAATCATCTGCCTCCAACTCCAAGCCTTTGTGAGTTGAGATAAACAATCTAAGGGGGGGGAAAATGAGGCGGCAGCAAGTTGAGATAAGCTTTAAGCCTCAGCTTTATAGTCATTGCTGTTTGCACGCGATGGGTGATGACTCCTCTGTCAAATAGACAAGACGCTCCCACTAGACAGCTTGTTATCTGTCTCCAAGAATAGCACCCGGGCTGAAACTAATTCTGGTGAAACTGAAATAGATGTTCTACACAAGGAGGTCAAGAAGTAACATTATTAATAAAACAATGTTACACTGATCACTTTGAAGGGAGTGAGATGCTTGCGAAGTGCTATTAATGAACTGTTTTGGACAAACACACGGTCTCTGATGTGTTACTAGACAGTCCTGATACTGCACGCAACAAACAGCATAACTTTGATTTCAGTGTTCTGTAACATAATATACTTGACTGTCTCTGTCCTCCACTGTACAAGCGATGAGAACCTCTCAGATTTGTGCACCGGAGAGAGATTCAACATCACTGCAAAGCCCTCCCTTTGTGTGCCATGTGTCAGGTGTAAGTGGCAATCTCCAGGAAACCACACCTTGTTTTTTTTTGTCGGCCCAGTTGTGCTCTGGACTGTACATAAGTGGGAGGGCGGGCACCACAGGGGTTGTGTCAGTAGCTATGGACAGCATGAGTGTAATTTCGTTCCCAGGGATTACCAGGATTTCCGCTTTGAACTTCTTTCCTGGTCAGTCGAGGGCAGAAGTCAACTGGGCTCTGTGCTATTTCAGTCGCACAGAAAATCTGATCAACTGCGCACAATCTGGTCCTATTTATACGGAATACGTGATAGCACATCAATTAGGTAGGAAAATTGAGATAAGAAACAATAGAGCCATATACTTGTGGTCCAGCAGGTCAGATGTTTGGCACTGTCAAATGCTGGACTGCAGATATCAGGATCAAGCACCACCCAGTTCTATAGCAAGAACAGCCGGCACCATGTGCTGACTGTATATTTAGCTCCTTAGCTAAGATCATTAAACCAACTCCTGTCCTAGATAACAGTTCTTCAAAGACCCTAAGCAAAGTTAGCAGTTATCGTATCACAGACATATTAAAGCAGAAGTAAGCGATCCGGTCGTTTTGGCTAGCTTCTTGTCAGCCGATGGAGTTAGCAGTCCCCGCCCTCGTCCCTACGTCACCACATTCACGCGCATCCCTTGGCTGCACACACAGAGAGGACCGCCCCTTTATGCCGTTCTCTCTCCTCATTGGATAAAGGTTGTAGGATACAAGGAAAGTTTTCTCCTCGGCTTACAGCAGAGCAGAGTGACTGACAGACCCATGTTTCAGACCAAACACTCTATAAGTGATTGCTGTCGGAAGATAGAACTATTTAAGATAAACATTCCGCTTACTTCTGCTTTAACCTATAACTACACCTGTTTTGGTCACCTCTGATTTGCAAAAATGAAGATCATAAAGTATTTCACATTTGTTTCACACATAAGAAACACTATAAGAGACAGTATTGCAGGTTCAGTGAGTTATTGAGTGAATCATCAGTTTCATCAGTATAAAAACACTTTACACTTTACTCACTTGACATTTTTCCTGACGCAATAACTTGGTTTTGTTTGTGGAGTTGCTGGTTGAAATCTGTCAATCTACCTTACACCTCTTTTGCGTGAACTATTGTTACTGTATGAATGTGATTAAAAACTGCATTGGTTAAAAAAAATGCAAACGAAAGGTAACACAGGTCAAGGGCTTTTTATTTAGCTTTGTTTTAGTAATTAAATTAATTTCATTCCTTTCTCGGAGTAGAAACGTATTATTTAGTGACTGTAGAGAATCCTAAATGTCATTAATTTTCTTTATTATGCATTAACAAAACAGTAACACATACTATGCTATACAAACTGGAAACCTTGTCAAACACATTTTATTATGCATTAAAAAGTATACCTCTTATTACTCATCAAAAAAGGAAAAAGGAGATTTCTGGCTGAATTAAAAAAAAATCTCTTCTTCATAGCACTCTTGTATTGTTATTTTGCTTTAAAATCAACCTGAGAGCGAGGTATGTGCCTATTAACAGACACTTGTCTCATTCATCTGAGGGACGATGCTCCTGTCTAATAGCATTACAGGATAAGGTATTGGGAGAGATGCCAGTGGTTTAATAGTGTCGTCAGCATCAATTAAAACTCAAGAGAACTGACTGGGGGATTTTGGCTGTCTCGTGTGACTGAGGCCCGACCGAGTAGACAGGAATAGATGCAGTCAAAAGGGACATTGGGGAAAGGTCAGACAGACACAAAGACAGATACAAAAAGATGAATCAAGAACGGATTCGACTAAAGTTATTGTTCATAAAAAGCTAATATTTGATATATAATATATGTGATTTAATTGGTGCAGACAGACCCGCAGTGCCCCAAACATGGTACCTGGCATCATTTTCTTCAAATAATCTCAAAGCAAGAAGAGTCTCTGAGTAATAGCAATTGCAAATTGATACTGAAAAAGCTCACAGACCAGTTCTACTGTATATTGACTCTCCTTTTAGCTGCAAACTGCTCTACTGGGTTCAACAGCAAGTTGTGAGTCTGTCTGCTGTTTAGTGCTTGGCTAGATTACTGTACATCTTCTTTTTATTTTATCAGAGCTACAAACAAAGATGCTGAGATCTATACTCAGACTTAACCAAGACATTAAGGCTAAAGACGATAATGCCAAAACAACGAGCTGAAAGACACTAAAACCCCCCCACCGGTGATAATCCTGCAGATCTTTGAAAAGACACACGAGATTTGTTTGTGAAACTACAGACATAGATGTGTCCTTTTGTTTAGGAAAGATATGGAAGATTTTACATCTGTGACCCTGAAGTGCAAAACAAAGCGAAATCGGCAGGAGACATGAACACCATGACATTTCAGAAAACAACTCACAAGGACGGTTCACAGTTGACATTTTCTTGGATTCAATTTTGCACTGATGTAGTTTGCTTAATATCTGTGTGGAAAATATCTGGGGGAATTAACTCAATACTGTTAATGAGCAGCATTGACATTAACCCCCTCTGCAAGACATAAAACACATGAATCAGTGAGGTGAAAGAAATTAAGTTAGACTGATATTTACAACTGTGTTTACCGCTCAGCGCAGCAGCTGGGCAGAGTCATTACTCAGCAGTGATATCGTCATTAGAGGTTAAAATGCCAAGCATAGCCAGAAGTACATTTAAGACATTAAAGTGCCACCTTTCATGTTTTTTCAATGGCACTGGAAATATGAAACAGTCATCACTGGCGTGTTTATGCAGCTACAGTATGGCCTGAGGTGACCATGTGTGTGAATAGTTGCGTCAATATCCTTGACATCTTTTTGCCCGTCGCACTGTGTTCCAATTAGCTCCTATCCCTCAAGATGTGTCAAGATAAGGTTTAAAGCAACATTCACATTCAAGGAAAATTATTCACCGTCATAACTTTCAACTTTCAATTTCAAACAAACATTGAGCAGCTTAGGGACGCTTCTGAATTAAAAAACAATAATATAAGGTTGTGATCTGCAAACACCGGGATTATTAACAGTCGAACAGATTGAAATGCATCTTGGTTTTACTGCTTTTCTCAATCAAGGCCCAAACTCAGACCTCAACCTGTTGGAGCTATGTGATTATCTTATGACGCTCCACCCAAACTGATTCACAGTATTTCTTGCGTGATACTTTGAGATAGTCTTTCTCAAATCTCAACCACAGTTTCAACCTTGAGGAGACTTTGCCTCACTATCATTCTGAGCTCCAGATCAGAACATGCCTTTCCCTCACCAAGGCTGAATACATGTTTCTAACAACCTGTGGCCTCAGCATTTTGGAAACTGTAACTGTGGGCAACACAATGAATATATAAACCCCTTCATGTACCCCTCATAAGTCACTGTCTCCGCACTCCCAACATCATTCAGTTCCTGCCTCTACGGACCAACTGAGGAGCAGCAACACATCATACAATGGCCACTGCAAAGAATTTGGTGTCTCTGATGATGGTGCTTGTGGCTGCAGCTTGTACGGTTCAAGCAGAGGAGAGGATTAAGATGTGTGGGAGGGAGTTGATACGTCTGGCCGTCTCATCCTGTGGGAACTCACGGCTGAGGAGAAGCATCCCGGACGCAGAACTGGGCCAGCAGCAGCAGCAGCAGCAGCTCGCTCCACACCGTAAGTGCTCTAAGTTACATTGTTAAACATCATGTGCATTGGTTGGGAGACACTCCTTGCAACATTGCCCCATGCAGCATTAAGTCAAATTTACCATTTTAATAATTTAAAGCTACATTTGAGAAATGCACAGCCTATATAACTGTCTTTGTTGCTGTGTAGGAGTTGTCTTTCTTTGTTTGTTATATGATTTGAGTTCAGTGTTTTCCAGTCATCATTTTAAACTCCACATATCTTTCCTTCTCTTCTGCGCAGGGGAACTCGATGCCTCCACGGAGGAGCACTGGGCTACAGAGACAGTGGACATCCTTCCAGAGTCCGACGAGACGAAGGGTGTCCTCTCCTTGGCTCCTCACTGGTACCCCCTGTCCTCCCGGATCAGACGAAGTGCTGGGAGAATATCTGATATCTGCTGCGAGAAAGGATGCAGCATGAAAGAGCTGATACAGTTTTGTTAGACCTGGCTATCACATCAAAAAATGCAGTTTTGAAGTCTTAGATTGGTCTGTGTTGCGAGTTTAATAGATGCCTTCACCAAGTTGCTGAATGCTTGAGAATAAAAAGAGTAAAACAAATATGAAAATACTTTTTCTCTATTTTCAGTGATGACACACTGCACATTAGAAATAATAAATGCCTGATTATATTTAATCAAATTATTGAGTATGTCATTAAGCAGAGCAAAAAATAAATCACAAGGTTTTACTGACAGATTGTCAAAACGAAAAGATCATTTTGTACTAAAGTAATTTATTATCCTTTCATTATTGAAGGAAAAATTAATACATTGTTTGATAACTATCAATGAATTTTATTTATCTGTGATATCTCAGCTGTTTTGTGAAGGTTGATCATGGTTCACAACTTCTCTGATGTAATGTCAATGCAATGCACTAAGTTACTCTTGGGTATAGTATTTACAACACCAGTATTGATTTGTTGTCAATCTGAAAATAAACTTTTGAAAAGCAAATGAGTCAAACTAAATGAGATTTTCAAGTATATACAATAATATACGATAAAAACTACACTTGATTAATAACAGCGTGAATGCAGTTACCAGCACCGGTACTTGCTCTGATAGTGCTAAATCGGATTGAGGCCATTGGCTGAGCCATTCAGCTCCATAACAACAGAAATAATCTCTGTAACGCAGCCACTTCCTCACACTGACGGGTGTATAATTCTCTCAATGGATAATCAAATATTCTTCTGATTATCTGCCACTCTATACTGCAGCCGTCCTAAATGACTCCTAATAGCAAATGAAATCAGCCTACAGTGACTGATTGGTTAATTGGTTTTATTTGGGGATGGATGGATGGATGGATTGTGTTGTGCGTACAATTTGTTTCTGAGAAACTAGTTTTATTTTCTGCGTTATCTGACTAAACACCCTAAGATTAATGTTAAATTCAGATCAAGTTGGAAGCAGATGACACTGTCTGGAAGGTTTTTAGATACAAAGAGAAAACAACAGTCAGACAATGTTTTGAACAGTTGGCCACATCTGGCTAACTGCTGCCAGCCATAAAACTGGCTCTACTCTTTGAAGACAATAAACCAATCTCTACCCTGTGTCCTCCATCCTGTTGAAACAATGCATTCTGTATAATGGCAAGGAGTCAGAAAGTGGGTAAGTAAGCCAATGCCATTTGAGGGCATTTCATCTTGGATGGAGGAGTCAAATATATAAACTAAATTACAAATTAATATAGGTCACATTCTACAGATCTGTAGTTTCCAATTAATTTCCCAATGTTTCCTGGAAAATTATTACATCTGATGCTAATTGAAGGGAAAAATGAGGACAATGAACATTGCCAATTAATTAATCTCTATAGTATAAAACAAACGAGAGGATTTCAAACTCTGGGCTACAACTTTAACCTGTTTCTATTGATTTTTTTTTTTTTTTTTAATGAGTAAGAGTATGAGTAAGTTTATAACATTAAAGGTACACTGAATTATTCATGAGCAGTTTCTATAAGCAGCATAGACAAAGTCACAGAAAGACTTCATACTGTGTTTAAAACCAGCACCTTCCTTTCTATGATTTTTAAAGAGATACTGTGATATTTATTTTCAATCTGCATTGAGAATAGTAATATCCTCAAAAATGTCAATCTCAATATAAAACTGCAAAACTTGAAACGGCAGTAACTTACTTTCATTCTTTTTCTTTTTTTTACCGCGTGTTTCCCTCTAGTAGTTGTTCATTCATTTGTTTGTAATTATGATTCATTTTTTGGATGTGCAAAAATGTAAAATTGGTCCACAAACATTCAGTGCAACATAGATGGAGAATAATTCCTGAGAAAGTCAACAGTAGCTCAAAAACCCAAAACAACATTATCTCTATAGTGGCAAGGATATTATTATTTATATTCTACAGAAACTTTTAGCTCTTTTACTGTAATAGATAAACATTGGAGGGAGAGCAGGAGAGGGCAGGATGTGATTTGACAGAGCAGTTTCATGCAGTGTCTCATGTTAACCAGCAGAGAGTGACAGATATCTATATATTTTACTGTAAATGACGTACCTTCTGCACCGCTCTCTGTCCGGCAGCAGCACTCGCCTCGCACTGCTGACACCAAAGAGATGCTTCCTCCAGCCAAGTCAAGGATGTAAGTTTTGAATTCTAATGTCACTGTATAAAGTTGCATTTCCTCCCCTTTTTCCCTTCCTTTCCCTGCCATGACGATCAGTCTCTCTGTGCTCATTACTGCAAAAATGCTCAATCTCCTCAAGTGACTGAGGTGATCCCTGTGACAAGGGGAGAAATCTGATCAGAGGACACTCCTAGGCCTCAGCCCATCATTATTCGGTACAATGTGAGATGACAAACACACGGCTGCATGGGGCCTCTTTGATGGGCTTCTCCCCGTGCCCGTTTTATAAACTGAAAAGCTGCTAAACTGAATAATGGCAACGAGATCCGAGCCTCTCTCTCTCTCCTTCTGTCTTTCTATCTCTTTGTGTCTAGTTCCAGTTCGCAAGCGAAGCAGCAGGACAGAACAGCACCTTCACTGAGTGCCAGCAGCGCAGCTCTGCTCACACACAGGCATGAGCACTCATACACAAACACATGGGAACACACACAAGCTCATCAGGCATGTGTGTGTGTGTGTGTGGACTGGTGGGTGTCAATTTGCATGTAAATGAAATGGCTCTCAGTGCTCTTGTTTCCAACAGTAAAAGTGTCAAGGCTAAGGATGCTATATTTGGTGTGTGTGTGTGTGTGTATGTGTGGTTCATGTTTTGATGTGTATGCTCTGCATGTGTCAGTGTTTGCACATACTGTGTGCATGTGCTCTGCATAAATGGTTGTGTGCGTGGGTTTAGAAGCCCGGGAAACCCATCTGAAGTCCATGTCTATACTTACACTATACTTACACTCATTACACCACTTGTCTTGTTTGTTTGTGTGCTTTATTCTATAACCAGTGAACACATGTGTGTTTGGGAGCAGAAGCCAAGACAATGACTGACATGTCTGTTTTTGTGTGTCCATTATTGTCGGTGCTCCAGGCGTGTTGCGACGTAACATAAACTGTCAGATGTTGTGTCAAAAAAAAATCCTCAGTAACAGGGTCCTTGTCTTTGTTTAGAGCTGTGTGCCAGTCTTGACTGCAAAGTTGTTGCATGACAAAGATCGGATCAACTCTTGTTCATGAATATGAGAAATAAATGAAGCTTCCATGGAGCCTGAACTGGAAACTAAACTGTATTTTGTATGCTAGCATGCATGTACTTGCCTTCATAGCCTACTGGGTAATTTCCAGTCGAGTCCAGTGATACTGGCATCCACGTTCATCTTCAGCAGCAGTGGCTACGAAGATGGTGAGGGTTGATTTGTCCTGCATAAGATCTTTGAGGTCTGTGCTCAGCTTTTCATCTGCACATTTCTTTCTGCAGTGATCAGAAGGAGTTGTTGTGGAAAAATGTTTTTACTAAAACACTCAAGAAGATTGTCATGATGGTACAACTGATTATGTGAGTGTGCGTTGACAATACAGCACAACATCCATTACATTTAAGGTTAACTACCTTGAATAAGTGGTGAAGTTTAAGTGGCAGGTGTATTTAAGCCTTCAGAACAATCAGTTTCCTGAATACAATTTCAAATGGGATGCTGATGTGAAAGCTGTTTACAAGCAGTAAAATGATAATTAACTCCAGTACAATATGAATGCAGTGTGCTGAAGCTATTCCTCATATTAACTATAACCACAAACACAGTTTTTAACATATGTTGAATTGGTTTTGTGTTGCAGAAACAGCCATGTAAAAATTGTTTTGTTTTGGCTTTTGTACAAAGAGCTGTAACATTTGGTTTATTAATAGCTAATAAAATATATATATATATAATGCTTCATGGAAAAATCCCAGTGTGTATGCTCTTTTGACTTGATAGACCATAACCATTAACTTGATGTAGGCTACACAGATTCCTGGAAGCTTTTGAAAAAGACAAAGCACATCTTCGCTGCTGCACACTTCAGGCAGCAGTCCTAAGTCTTCATGTCCAGCTCTTGACATCATCCCATATACTGTGCAACTTGTTTATCTTTCCATCTGCATCAGCTGCCATCTCCTGCTGCGACATGATGGGTCTGTCTTCTTCCGTGCTTTACAACATTTAGATGGGCTGACCAGCAGTGACAGCTCCAGTAGCATTGTGTGCTTGGATGCTCTCAGGGGAAGGAGAAGAGGAAGACAGAACTTCCAAAGAAGCTCTCCTGTTGTCTCTCTGTGTGCTCTGATCTCACTATCTTTAGCACTGTGTATTAGATACTGAAAAAAAACAAAGAAACACTTAATAGTCTATGCGGTCTAATATATTCACACCTATGTTTTCACCGTGCAGTGATTGAAAACACTTTCCAAGACATAGCCATTATTATAAACAGACAGTATATTATCTAATAAATTACAGGCTGCCACCTTTATTTTATGTAGCCTCATAAATTATAATATTAAGATAAAACTCTATTACAGCAGAGTAAAGACATTGACTGTGCATTTTGGAGTAAATAAAAAGGATTTACAGTACTCCGCTGTGTGAAGAGTGATGCTGTGGCTGGGGCGGCAGGGAGGCGATCACTGGACAGCGTCGTTTCTCAGGGGTGTCATCCTCCTCCTCCTCCTCCTCCTCCTCTTCCCTGATTGTCCTAATAGCATTAGAGAGGAGATTCTGCCTTTTTTAAAAATTTGGGTGGGACAGTGCAAGTTCATGAAAAAGACTGAGTGATACAGAATTCTAAACAAGCCAGATTTTAGCCGCAGGAATTTCCATCTGTTGTCCCATTTACAGATGTTCCCAGGAGTACAATACAATAATACAATAAATAAAAACATGTTATCACAGTTATAAAATAGCAGCATTCAGTTTACAGTAATAATACAAATACAATACAGTAGTACAACAATAATACAAACGTGCAACCGTGTCTCGAGTAAGAGATAAAGTGCTTACAATCACTAAAGTGCTTAGAAAGTTCTGGTAGTCATATCTAATAGAAGCTATGTTACAATAATAGGGCTAAACATATTAATTAATCACTCGGACTGCTATATATGGATAGAAGCTATAATACAGGTAATAATAGTAGTGAGTATATATAATAAACATTTAATAGTGATGACATATTACTCTATATGACTTGGTTAGTATTTTCTAATTTGTATGTAGGCCATGAGTATATAGTGGCAGTTTAATTCCTTTTTCTCCTACAACTGAAATGTCCCCAAATATTTCACAGCCAGTGGCCTCTGAACCAAAGCCAATTACTACTTCAAATTCCTTAATTACTTTCTCGTCCTATATGGTCTTCCATATGCATGTCATTATATCCGCTTAATCTGTCCAGTGCAGAATAGATGCACATGCAGCAAACACCACCACACACGCACATATACAGAGACATTAAATACCACTTTCTCACAACCTTGGGGCCACTGAGAGGTGGTGAAGCTGAACTAATAGAGCTGAGCTGGTAGAGGGCAGTGTGGCAACAGCAGCCGTCATTAACTGCAGGCAAGTTTTCTGCAGCTGCAGAGCCGAATGCTACAGGTAATGCTTTGCCGCTTGCAGCCAAATCTGATGGCAGAGTTGAACAACTGAGAATCTGTTGTTGCTATTTAACCATGGTCATATCATGTTTATTGTTTTAATGAAAATGATATATTCTCATAGTATTTTATTAACCACCACTCATGATCAAAGTGGGAGAGCTTTGTAGTATATCAATATGAGTGTAAAACACAGTAGCCTAGATTGTGTTGATTTTGCTCGAATTTGATAATTTATGCAAATTAACTAGCATATCCAATAATTTTTATTGAAATAAACCTGTCCTCAAGTGTCACCTTTTCACACAAATTATATTTGGTCCTTTTTGCTATGTTCTGATGGTTTTTAGTCGACAAAAACGTCGGATTTTTAGTCTCAAGCATCTCAGTCACACCACAGAAAAGTGGAATAAAATGTCTCTCCACTGGTTTTAGGCTAAAAGCTACAAAATGACAGGATGTGTGATTAGGATTACAACATTGCAGAGAGGGAATCTGGTCTGTTGTTATTAATTACATTCAGACATGAAAGACGATAAAGCAATGGAGTCTGGTAACATTAGCAACCCCAATGCAATCCGACTCTTGCAGTATGAGTCAGTCATTGCTGTGGTTTTAACTTACTGTCTGATAATAACTCAGAGTATCCAACCCCACAAAATGAAAAAGAACTCTGTGAAATAAATCATATAATGTTCAGCATGTGCCAGAAAAATGTTGATTTTATTGTGTAATTGTGTAAGTGGTAGTGTTCCAGTGTCACGCAGTGAGTGTTTAAATTGAGTTTATGCACTCCTACATTTGTAAAGGAAAAATTCAGAACTTCTTAGCATTCAACACAAGCTAAGTGCTAGATAGGACAGCTTAGCTTTGATTGTGTCGTTAGTTGTGTTTTTCATCTTCTCATTTTATCTTAGTGAAAATACAGAAAAATGTAGTTGCAATTCATTTTAAGGGCCCATTTAAGTCTCCTCTCTTTTTGTCAGATATTGTCAAGAGATTTAGTCACAGATATTGCTGAAGATGTCAGCTCAGTCATTGATGAATATATTTCATCATGCACTTTTCCTTGACAATATGAGTAATGAATGAGAAATTTTGTGTGGTTATGCACACAAAACAGAAAATTAGTTTTATTAGAGTAGTTAAAGGGATATTCCGCATAAATTTAACCCATGGTCCAACACACTGTCTGTGACGCGAGTCCGACTGGCAGCACAAACATTCAGTTTCAGCGGCCATTGGCAGGCAGTGACCACACATACAGTATGACCACTTTATTTTCCCAGTATTTAGACTCCACCGGCATCTCTTCCTCTTTCACTTGTCTCCTCCATTTCCTTCAGCTCATCTTCAGTAAACTCGGTCTCAAACTGATAGGGGCGCCCATCGAAATGAAACCAGTCGTCATTGTTCTCAAACTCCATAAATTCAGCCCATGGATGCATGTTTCAGCTGTGTTGTCCCTTCTGTGATGTCTACTTGTTACTGCCATGGTTACAGGTACAGTCCGCTGGCGTGGAGGTGATTATCGAGTGAAGTAGAGTCCCGCAGCTCAAGGATGAAAATGTGTGATTATTACTCCATGCAATGCAGTCAAAGTTCCTATGTATCTTACGTATCTTGCCTATCGGTTTATAAAAGTTTTTATCAAGTGTTCACAGGGACATTTACGGAATTGGGCATTTCTAACTTAAGATTCATTTTTAAGACTAAGATTTGGATTTGAAAGTAGGCTAACTTGTGTGTTTTCTGTAAAGATGATATTGAAACAACAGAGCACCTCTTTATTACATGCTCTAAAACCCAGCTGTTCTGGAAATTATTTACAGACTGGTTGAAAAGAAAAGAACCAACAATGCAAGAAAGAAATCTAAAGCAACTGGCCGTAAAATCCTCCTAATATGTCACAGAGACTCAGGAGTAATGTTCATATAACATGATGAACTCACCAACAACAATAGTACAGCCAGAGTATTCGCATTTAAAATCTTTTTTGCAGACTGCAAATCATGTTTATGTTTTGAATTTACGTGTTGACATGTTGCGCCACCTAGCCCTCTCTCCCAGTCACGCAGCGTCAGTGGCATTTCAGCCTCAGTCTGCTTCCACTGAGCTGCCGCTACGGCTGGGAGAAAAAACGAGATCGCTGTGTTTTGAATTTGACTGCAGTAAACGTTTTTGGCCACATTCTTACATATGGCACCTTTAAGCCCTATTCGCACGGGATATTACCTGGGGGACGTCTGGTGATTTGTAAATTACCCCCCACGTCTGTGTTTCTTGCGGTGCATTCGCACGGGATAAGTGAAGTCTGTATTTTTACTCGAATTTACTGACATTAAGGCTCCGATATGACGTCAAAGCTGTGCACATCGTAACATCCGCTGCTGTCACATCCATGTGCGAAGCAAATGTAAATAAAATGTCAAAGCAGCAACGTGACTTCGCAACAGTTGTTGCAATAACGGGCTGTCATGGCATTTTTATTAAGCCTGTTGCACGTCATCCATCTCAATATCCTCCTAAATTTTGCTCTTTTTATGGATCTGAGCTGTTAGCACCGATCGATATGTGTTTGCACCTAAACGCCTTCGAAAATGCCGCTCATAATTTCCACCGCAGCCTCCATGTTTCAACCCGTAGCCTACAGTATGGTTTCAACGGGGAAGAACAAAAAATGCCCCTCAATTACTGAGATGTAGATTTATTTATTTTTTCTCTTCCCTTTTATGTTTGATATGTGTTTGCTTTGTTTTCTACTCACATATGTTAATTTTTGTTTATTTAATGTTATTCATGATTCTTATCTCTGAAATATGATGTCTGCTCTTGTTAAATTTTGGACACAGATATAACATTTGCCTGACTAGTTTGTAAATGCATTTGCTTAAAATAAAGAGAAAAAAAATTCTAACTTTAGATGTGCGGGAGAAAATCTCGTAAACAAGCGCGAGATTTGACGCGACGTCACACGCGAGATCAGGACGACGTTTGTTGCCGGAAGAGACTGTCTGTAACATAGTGAAGCAGACATCACAGCAGGGACAACACAACTGAGTTTATGGAGTTTGAGAACAAGGACGACTGGTTTCATTTCGATGGGCGTAGCTATCAGTTTGAGACGGAGTTTACTGAAGACAAGCTGAAGGAAATGGGGGAGAAAAGTGAAAGACGGACAGCTGCCGGTGGAGACTATGTCCTGGACCTGGGGGAATCAAGTGGTCATGTGTGGTCACTGCCTGCCAGTGGCCGCTGAGACTGAATATTTATGCTGCCAGTCGGACTCCATGTGTTGTCAGTGCCTGGACGGTGTGCTGGACGCGGAAAGTTGCGTACTAGCGTATAACTGAAGGAGAGTGGGTGAGTTGTTTTCGTCTCTTTTCAATAGAAACCAGGCTAAGCTAACATATGTTTGATGCGTGTTATGTGCTGGGACCCTGTTTGTAGCCTACTGTTGATTAAGTTTGGTGCTGTTCTGAGCATTATTTGTGGCTATAAGTGGCTTTTTGGTCGCGGTGTGCGCATGGAGAAAATAGACTTGCTAAAGTTGCTACAACTAGAGAAGCTAGCGGTCAGCAGACTTCATCGAGGGGGGGGGTCTAGCTCGGTGTCACGGTGCGTTGGACCATGGGCTAAATTTACGCCGGAATATCCCTTTAAAGAAGGAGGTAATTGATAGAGATGGAAGAAGCATGTGTGTGTTTGTCTGGGTGTGAGAGTGACGGGGTGAGTATGAAAAGGGTAAGAGGAGAAAAACGAGACAGGGGAGAGACAGCAGTGGGCAGGCCCAGAAAAACGATTACTCCAGCTGCTCCTTCACAGCTGCTCCCAATTGCTCCATTGCACCTCTTTCTCTCCATCCATCACTCCCTCCATCTCATCCTTCCATACACTCATGTGTGACTGGGCTGTTTGTAGCTGATGTAATGTTGACAAAATACTCCTGGGTTGGAGTACTTAGCTGGAGGGGGGCACGTATTTCCAATGATGCTCACTTTAAAGATGCTGCTGTGAAGATGTGGGAGAAGATTATACTTGATGTGATAGTAAAACACTGTTAGAGAGCTGAACAACGCAGTGGATGAATCACTACATTTATGGCTATAGCCTTCACTTTCTGTTATAAGTATTATAATCAAGGGGGCAGTTGTCGGTCTGAGAAGTGAAGCTCACTTCCGCGTTCAAAAAACTGCAATCCCCTCGGATTCCTCTGGGGGCTGGTGTCAGAAGGGAGCATTCCCCATAGAGCCCCGTGTTAAAATCGCCGACTTTACATCCTCAGTAAACATGTTAAAAGCCTGGTGTCAGAACGTTTTTTCGTCTCAATCGATAGTTTCTACCCCCGCACACACTCTGAGGGGGGTGAATTTTTTTTTAACTCTACAGTTTTACTGTTATTAGGTTAAAACTCTAGCCAATCAGGGCGCGGAAACGTTGAGTGACAGGTCCGAGCAGCTCCGTGGACAGCTGCTTAGAGGCCAGTGGGCGGGTTCTCGGCCGGCCAATCCAACATGGCGCTGTCCAGGCCGCCATGTTTGAGTCACAAAAACGACTCCCCAAAACCAATGGGTGACGTCACGGACGCTACGTCCATTCTTTTTACAGTCTATGATTATAATACATGTACGTAGCAATGTTAAATCATTTACATGACATTCAAAACAAATATCCCCAGTTTGCCTTAGAAAAGTAAAATCAAGGGGCGGTGCGTGGCGCAGTGGTTGGAGCGGCCGCCCCATGTAGAGGCTACAGTCCTCAACGGAGGCGTCCCCGCTTCGGGTAGACATTTCCTGCGTGTCATTCCCCCTCTCTCTCTGCCTCCCCCTTTCCTGTCTATCTCACTGTGCTATCAAATAAAGGCAAAAAGGCCAAAAAATATACTTTAAAAAAAAGAAAAGTAAAATCAAGCATACCTCATGGATGCACACACACATTTTTGTATTAGTTCGTAAGCTTAACCTTAACCTTCACAACTAGGATCAAAATGTCTTTGCCTGAATGGTCTTTTAAAAAACAACCTCAAACTGGTTCTCACAATGTATAGCCATCCACACACACACACACACACACACACACACACACACACACACACACACACACACACACAGAGCTTTTTGTCGGCCTGCCTCCTTCGATATTCCTGTCACTGTTATCAGCCGGGTCCATCTCGGGGGGAGGCTGCTGTTAAAACATGAGCAGTCCATTCAATACACTTCACCTAATCAGAGCTAAGCTGCTTGTGTAACTTCCAGTTCTCCACCCCATCAGGGTGTGTGATGAAGACAGAATGAGAGTGCATGGGTTTCCTGGCAAGCTAAGGTGCGTCTATGGGTGTGTGTGTTTGGGAGTGTGTATGCATGTTTTTTTCTATTGTTGTAGCTTTGTTTGCCTCTCTCTCCCTTTATGTGTGTGCGACGTGCGCGCGCGCGCGTGTGTGTGACTCAGTGGGATACTTAAGCCCAGAGGAGTAGAGCAACAGCAGGAACAGTATCTTAGTACAGTGAGGCAGCTTTTTAAGAAATTGAAAAGCTGCTTCTCTGTCACTTCCAGTAAGTGGAGCCATTAACGAATACAGAGGCTTAATGGTTTGGCCCCCTCTGTGGCAAAAGTGCCTTTAAAGAGGATCCACCTGAACCTGGCAGGTGCAAAAGAAGAGGAAGGCGGGGGACATGAGCTTGTTGTCTTATTTTACTGCTCTACAGAAATAATACACTTTTAATAACTGTTTTTTCATGTCATATGTTTCATAAAACCAACACAGTTAAATCTACATACACACCCTTACAAAACAGGTGGTGCTAAGCTTAGTGCAGTATGAGCAGATGTGTGTTGTACTTGTTTTTTTGGTTTGTGGCTAAATGGAGGAGGAAAGCTCTGTTGGTGTTGGCTGTCATTCAGCAGAACAAGGTTATATAAAACTGAAAGCAGCAACACAGCTAATATGATATCTCTCTCCATGTTAGACTCTCCAATTCCTAAAAGGTCAACACTATGAAGACAGTTTACAATTGATCAGAGTTCAATAAAGTTGGCCCCAGCACAAATTTACTTCATCTCAACCAGTACCGTCCAATAATCACAATGGTGCCACTGAAATTGAGTTTTTGTTCTAAATTTGGCGTTTGTCCTAAATACTGGTGTAGCTTTGGCCCCACAGTAGATTTCTGGTCTGGTGCACTCAATGCTACATGATTACTAAAGTAGTTGCTTTGTATTTGCAACATAAGCTGCACAGGGCTCCAGACTAACATTTTTTACTCGGAGCACAGTTAGTAGCCCATAACTTAAAATTTTAGGAGCGCAAGCAGAAAATTTAGGGGCAGACACACCGTAAATTGACTTGCAAAGCAAATATTCACAATTTCTTTTCATTTATGATCCTCAAACATTGTCCTGCCACCTGTAGCTAATGACAGATTCTTTGAGTCGCCCCTTCCATGTTTTACCACTGTTAAAAAAACAAAAACAAAAAAAAATCCAGCAAATTTACTGGTTGCACATGCGCGAGTAGATGAAAAATTTACTCGCACTGTCTCAAATTTTAGGAGCAAAATGCTCCCTTTTAGGGGCAATCTGGAGCCCTGCTACAATTTGTAAATAATATTCATATTAGCCATGTTTAATTTGCCTTGACATCATGCGAACAGTGTGGCTGGGCTAGGGACGACAATGTTGTTTCAAAAGTGTTGGAGCTTCTTAAAAACTGACGATCACTGCCGTTTCTCATTCAAGCCATCATATTTACTGATTTAAACACGGAAACACAGTTACAAGCGAGGAAAACAAACAACGGCGACATAAAAGTACGAGGAGGAAATTGCAGTTACTTAGCAACAGTAACATTCTTTTGTAGCAACTAATGTCTAAACGCTATTACTTAGCAACAGTAACATTCTTAACTAACGTCTAAATGCTACACTGGCGGAAGACAACACAACACATTCTTATTTCAAAATAAAAGCATTTGTTATTGTAACCTAATATCTAATGTCATAGAAAATATTTACAGCAGACTATAGCTTCTTGGTCTGTTGACTAAAAACGTGGATGTAGCCTCGGGCTCTGAAAAGTGAAGCCAATACAAAATGACTTTAACTGCATTACCACTGATGGTTGGTTGGCACATCACTTTAATATTTGGAACGAGTTCCATATTTCCCTGTGTCCACAACCGGACAAACTATGAAATCAGCTTTTCATGTGGTGCCATCAGGTCAAACAATAGCATCCGTCTCAGCAATAATCACATACCAGACAAACATCAGTTCGTTAGGATTGTTACTGCGAGCTTGTTAGTATGTTAATGTTAGCATCCAGAACAAAGCACCACTGAGCCGGAGAAGCTAGGCTAATGAGGCTGTACACTCAGTCTTATTTCAGTGCAGGTGTGCAATTAGCAATGAATGGTACTTCATTATGTGTCTTCATACTTTAACAGGTCTTAATAGAAAGTAAAGAATAATGACCCATGTTCATTTTCACATTATCTACTTCTTCCATTTTCTGAGCAGATTAACACCTGCAGCTCCTGTGTATCTGCAACTTTCGCCGCCTACAACCCCCTTTAAGCGTGACAGAAACCTCCCCTCAGCCCCACCACCACCGCCACCACCACCACTCATTTTTATCTCCTTTGCCCTTCCTACTCCCCCTCCTCTTCACCTGCCCCCTCATTCCTCTGCGTAGGTGGGTACTCTCCTCTTTCCCTCTCCATCCATCTCTCCTCCTCTCTTTTGCTCCAGCTGCCCTGTCATGCATAATTAAGTTTCTAGTGGAAGTGCACCCTCCCACTTTCTGTTTTTTTTTCTCCCTCCTCCATTTGTCTCCATGTCGTTCTGTCTTCCTGCCCTGCTCTCTTGTGAATAAGAAAGGTGAGGCTGGACAGGAAGCACTGGTCTTTTTTGCCGTTCCTCCTCTTTCACTGCCCTCCTTCCTTTCCATACCTTTCACGCTCTCATTGGGCCCACTGGGGCACTGTGCCAGGCCTGTCTTGTTAAGTGATAATGTTAAAATGCTAAATCACACCACCACAGCCACCACTGTCACCGCCTCCGTCCCTGCCTAATTCTGTGAAGGGTCTCTGGTTTCACTTTGCGCTGTCATCCTATCCAGTCACGCTCATCAATACACAATGCAGGAGCCCCATCGGCCAGTGTATTTCTCTTCCAGCATTAGACAAGGTGATGTTTGGGGCCTGACCAACGCCATGTTAATGTGCATGTTAATGAGTTTGAAGTATCAGACTTCCTTCTTTCTTTCAGTTTCATGTCTTTTTCATTTATTCAGCAAGTAAAAACACTGGGTCAAATTCATGGTATCTCAGTTTCACTCCACCACACAAGACAATACAGAAAAACTAAACTTAAGAATATCTAAGGACATGTGGTGTAAAGTCAGTCTTAAAGAATGTGAACCATTGTAATTTACAGTGGTGAAGTCGCTAAATTAGGACGTGTGAACCAAGGATTTGATCTAAATTTAAAATCTTGAACACCTGATCATGTTTTAAAGTAAACTTCCTGCTCATCAACTGACTATGTTAATTTAAAACCAGTTATACTGTGAATAGAAGTTTTAAGGAGTCAGCCACAATGTAAAAGTCAGTATTTACAATGCAGGTCTGTTACATTTAGTATCACTTCACAGCTGATACTTTACAAGACAACAGCTTCACCTCAGCACTGAAGCTATTTAAACTCCAACTCTATCACATTTGCTCTCATGCTCAGTCACCATGTTAATGTAACCCTTAGAGACGATGGGTGACTAGCTTGTTAGCCTATTCTATTTTATTACTATTACACAGGGCTGTCCATCTTATCAGCTAATGCATTTTCCAGCAGCTACTGTACTACTGACCCACTAGTGGCCCTGTCACCAGCTTTAAGGCTTTACAGGATTTAGACTGCTAATGTACCTGCCTGCTCAGCCATAGCCGACATTAGGGTAAGATATCAGTGATTCATTACAAAGGCACGATGAAGTAGCTCCAAATGCCTGCGCTGTATAAAGGTATATAGAATCTTTTTTGGCAAAGACACTGTCACAAGGCAAAAAAAATCCAGTCTTAAATCTTTCTTTATAGCAAAACATACACCTGCTGAAGTTTAACCATGAGCTCACCTCTGTTGGAGTCTGTCCAAAGAAAACCCTTCCTGGAGTCAAAGTGAGTGTCTCTTCATGATTATAACATGTATCTAGTAGCCATGAACACAGAGAGGCAGTTCCTGTGTCAGACATTTCCATCACACTACATTATGCCAGGCCTTGAATATAATCCAAGACCATCTGTTGGGTAGATCCTTCGATATGCCAATTAGGTTGGGGCAATCTTCTCTATTTACAAGTGTGTGTTTTCACTCATCTACTAGCTATATCACAGTTTTATTTGCATATGAATTTATTTGATACTGTTTAAAAATGACCCTGCTGTGAATCCCTTCCTTCAGAGGCAACGTTACAGATGTGTGAACTCACTCTTAATTATTCAGTGATGATTTTTTTTTTTATGTCTTTCAGAAACATACGCCTTGCCTTCTGGTGTCAGTGCCTTTGATAACAATGTGAGATGTACAGTATACCAATGAAGATTATGAGAACTTAAATCAGGTTTGTCATAAATGTTATTATGTACATGGACATTGACTATATTTTTTTAAACACAGATTACTGTAAGTGTTCTGGTTACCGAGGTGATACCAAAAGGTGATGTGAAAAAATTACAGGGTTGAGATAATGTCACCGTGTGAGATGGGAAACTCTGAGCAAACCTAGCGATTTTACAACCCTCACTGTAGGCACTTAAAGGGATAGTTCAACATTTTGGCAAATTGTCCCATTGCCATAATCACTATAGGTCCAGTCATAGCAGTAGGTTCTTTACCTTTACTTGTCGGTGTAAGCTATTTTTAGAACAGCGGAGCAGAGTGGCAGGCTGCTCAGAGCTAAACTACGGAGGCTCATTGAACATGAATTTCTTGGTTGCCCTCATCAAACTCATAAAATACACAATCCAAAAACTCCAAAACGCTTTCGTGGACAAGTTGTGACCTGCACATTCACCACGCTATGAGATAATAATGGAACGTTACGAGACGGAGCCTCGAGACAAGAGTCTGCTTGCTGAAAAACTGTCCCTGAATGCAACGCGCATCAGCGGTTTTGCATGAATTTACCTCTAAAACAACTCCGTCTCGTAACGTTCTGTTATTATCTCATAGCGTGGTGAATGTGCAGGTCACAACTTGTCCATGACAGCATTTTGGAGTTTTTGGATTGTGTATTTGATGAGTTTGAAGAGGGAAACCAAGAAATTCCTTTAGCCTCTGTAGTGTAGCTCTGAGCAGCTCGCCGCTCTGCTCCGCTGTTCTAAAAATAGCTTACACCGACAATTAAAGGTAACGAAACCTACTGCTATGACTATAGGGATTATGGCAATGGGCCAATTTGCCAAAATGTTGAACTATCCCTTTAAACAAGCAACAAACAGAGACACAGCTTGACTGGGTTTTGCAGGTTACTAAAAGTACATTACAATAACTACAAGAACTGTGTATTGTAATAAATGATACTGCGTTCAGGGGGTATTGACTACAGTTGCAAAAGAAGTTCCTGGTACCAGAAATGAAGTCATGTAGAGTTGAGTCACATTTGTAACACGCAGTGAAAAAAATTGCTATTTCCAGGAATGTCAACCTAGTCCTTTAATGGTGTTTTAATAGATTAGAATAGAGAATTGATTACAGATTATTCAGAGTCATGTTGCCCGATTGTTCATGTGGACTGATTCAGAGTAGTAAGCAGCCCATCATCAACTCTCTGACACAGCAGAGCCTCTTGCATTGCTGCTACATATATACACTTGCTTGATATATAAAATGAAACACTCTGGGAATCTGTCAGAATCAGTTACTCAAACCCAGCTCTTTCTGATCCTGATGTAAATTAAAGTAATGTTGTAAACAAATCAAAATTTAACTACTCTGTTCAATAAATAATAGTGTGTATGTGGATTCTGTTTCAATCCATGTTTTGCCACTCAGTGTTGGCTTATTTAAATCTCCGGCAAGAACTTTAGTCTGTTTCTAAAAAAAGAAACGACTTGACGTAATGGGAACATTGTCAAAACAGCCTCAATCTTAAACTCCTCTCTTAAAGTCATAATCAATCATTCTTTCGACTGTACACACAGAGGAATTTCCATAAGCGTTATTGAAGAGTTATGGATGAAAAGTCAGTGCTGTTTGTTTTATGGCTGATCTGGATGTGGGTTTGTTGAACCAGCTTCACAAATATTTATTGTGTAATCACACCTTTTATAGCATCTGAACAGTTTAATGAATGCGATTTGCTTGTGTTTCAAAGTTGGTCCTTAAATGGAAATATATGTCAGTCAATTTGAGAAGTGGTTGCTGTTGGGTTTCCCATTTGTTTACATTTGTACCACAGATTGTGGTTTTAAGAAACTGGCAAACCCAAGAAAGAAGCTCTTAAGCTGCCCAATGACAAATAAGTGCTGAGTAATTGTGTATTCAATTATTCATCCTCATGTACACAACTGCGTGTGCGCGCATGTACATACAGCCCACCACACTCATAGATTGTATTCCAGAGCCATGCATACATATGCACTGTATATACAAAATCTCTGACGCATAGCTCCTCTCCCCTCCTTGTCATCCTCACACATAACTAAAAAAACATAAGCCCTGAAATCCTCCTCTTACAGCCGCAGCTTTGGAACACAATCCATCGCAGTTCATGATGAAGAAGCAACTGCTGTAAAATCCAATTGGAGGTTTATGGAGATAGATAGAGATGAATACCTCTCTCTGTCACCCCTCTCTCTTTCTTTCTGCCATACAAATGCACACACTAACACGTGGACACATTTCCTCTTGCTGCCCTCCGAGTTACATGAAATCCACCCACAATTATACAGGATCCTGCTCACAACTGCAAGGGAATCTTTCAGCAGCCTGCGTTTGGTCTCAGTGGGCAGCGCTTCACTGCTGAGTGTGCAGCCTCTCCTGCCTTGGTGGGGGGAGGCCTCCTCTGTCGAGGTATTATCCGCTCCCATCTAATATTCATCAGCCATTGGGAGATTGGTGACGACAAGTCAATTTGATAGGCTAACGATGCACTGAGGTGGTCGGTGTTGTTGTGGGCACATGAGTCCTCATCAACAAGGCATAAACAGCACACACATGGGAGAGCATGTGCTGGGAGAGTGGGGAGTGCCACTGGAGTAAAGGGGGTTATTTATCAGCAGTTCAATAATAATAAAAAAAAAATATTCTACAAGAAAGTAAATGAACAATAATCCAACATCTAAACGATGAAATATAAGTGTGCAGTTATCATTGCAAATTATTTCATTACAATTTTCATAGGGCTTTCTAAAAGGTAAATGTAATTAATTGTAATTGTTTGTTAATAATTTACCACAATTTGAAAACTGTTTGCAAACTGCAAATTTGAAGAGATGATGGGTCATCTAACAGCACAGTCATGCTCTGTGTGTTTCAAGTATGTTCATCATTGCCACTTGACTATATGCAAAAATGGTATGTTGCGTCTGTTTGTGCTTTGCTATTATGAATAGACATAGAAGTATGTTAAGGGGAACATGTAACAAAGACTGGGGTCATTAGAAAGATGCAAATGCTGCTGCAAACATCAAACAGTTAACAATGCAAAGTTGGCACTATGTGGGATAATGGTTTTAAATATGCGACCTTAATAAACAGTCAATGTTCTCGGAGAAGTTACAGCAAATGATTAAACAGATGACTGCACAAGTGCACAGCACTGCATAGCCAGTTTTACCAAGTTCTTTATATATGTTTATGTGTCTGTGAAAGACAAAAGGTACAACATTTAACGGAGGACTTTTTCACCAATTCCCACAGTGGGCCTCTACACACACACACACACACACACACACACACACACACTGAGTCACCGCCCCACCTTCTCCTACCCTCTTCCACTTTCCCTCTCTTTCTTTGGCATCCATCACTGTCCACGGCAATGGACTGCGAAACAAATTTCTATCACTATACATTACAGGTTAAGAAAGGGAGCTGGGAATGTGTTATATATGCCGGCTTCGATTTTTATGTAGCATCTACGGGCTCGTCCATCATAGCTCTGCTAGGCACCCTCGTGCACTGGGCCCCTGACGAGATGTTGTCTTGGCACTGCTATCAATCACCCTATGGTTGCCCGAGCCCCGTGCCCGATGTGCAGGAGGGGGCATGTGTTGTAGCTGCAGGACTCCCTCCCTCCTTCCAACCACGCACTCCCTCCCTCCGCCTCTCCTGAGCCTCCGTGACGGTGACGCCAACACTCACAGTCATTCGTCATTTGAACCGCTGCGTTTAGAGCATGTGTTTTGTATCCAGGCCTTACGGCCCTGCGTGTGACCTCTGTGGGTCTTTCGTTCTCTGTGTGCGCTGCAGAGTACTCAGTGCTTTTAATAACAGCAGATGATTGGGTAATAATTGTTCAGGCCTTGGGGAAAACAAGGTTAGCACCGCTCACCCATGCAGTGATACTTTGGTCGTGTTTAGAAAACACGAGGTGTGTGCCTTCATATGAACCCCAACTGTATATCTGAGGGAGGGGGCATCATATGGACCGACAGGAGATTACATTATACAGTACTTATAGTGATAGTGGTTAGATGCTGTGCAGTGCTTTGATTTGTGGCTTCATCAGCTGATAGAATTTCAACCCACCAGGATCATGAATGTGTAACCTTTACCGGTCCGATGCCATATAATGTGTGTCTTTACTCTCTCTACATCTTTACAGATGACATATAGGGTTAGACAGACACAGGGAGCTGATGCATGTGCCTTTGCATGGCTGCTACTGCTAGACTAATCCTTTTTCTTCCAAAGTGAGGCGGATTATGATTTGAGGAGTACTCCTTTGCCCTTCACACTCCACGGTGAAAGTCACCAACCTATCAGAGAGCATGGGGGGTAGTGGGTGTCGGGGAGAGGGAGGGGAGGGGTGAAGGTGGAGGAGAAGGGAGGAGATGGGGAGAAGGCTTAATTAGGCCAGATCACTGCCGCTCTCCACCAGCGCCACAGCCACCACCATCCCCGGTCCCTTCACTATTCCCTTAGATCCCATCCACTTAATGTTCTGTGAAATCATATTCCACTCCCCAGAGAAGAGAGAGAAATCAGAACAATAAAATGACACATTTTAAAGAGAGACAGCACCACCGGGAAATAGACTGTTAGTGACACATGGAAGATGTTGTGGGCTGATGGATAGCGAGTACATCTGTCTGGCCCATTACCAACAAACAGCATCTGGCCCAAAACACGTTTAGCGAGGAGGAGGCTTTGGCACTGGAGTCAGCCCAAAAAAACAAAACAAGTAGTCACTATTGTTTTATGTCCAGTTAGATGGCTGAGATACTTATAGTGTGAAAAGTGGATCTTCATTATTAGACACTCTAACTATTTCCATACCTGACATATCTGGGTTTGAGCATTGCTTTTAAAAAAAAATGGTTTGTGGAATTTTAGTTTTAATATTAATAAGTTGGATATTCTCCTCGAATGTATGCATCCATTAAAAGGCTGCATTGGAGGACAACTTCCGTAACATTGGTGCAATAAGGCTCCTTCAAATGTGGCACAAAAATTCATCATTTTTTCCTATGAAACAAAGGTTACTATGGGCGAATCCTCCGGGGCCAAACCTGGCCCAAGTTTTGTTGCGTGGTAGCGATTAATCACTTTTCCAAAAGGGGATAAGGTTGACTCAGCAAATAAAACAACAGCTGAAGATATCGTCGTTTTGTTTCAGTCTCTGTGGTCTGTGGATGTCATTCTTAGTTTTTCAAATGCTAAAACCAATTACATTTTAATGAGAGTTACATTTTTTCTCATTAAAATGTGCAAAAATGACTAGATCAGTGTGATATATGTATGTGTATATATATATATATACGTATATATATATTTTTTTTTTATGTATTCAGCAATTCTTAAACCAAGAAAAATGTGTGATTTTAATCATGGCAACAGATTGTGTCATTTGGTCACTTATCATTGCAATGATATCCACTGTGTGTTTACAATGGCTATTTGGTAGCTTGCCATAGGTGGGAAAAAAAATGTATGTTTTAAACACATTTTGGCCATATTTGGATTTCTGATTTTGATTGTTATACTGCTGGATCTTATGTTATCAAAGAAAATGTCAGGAAAGTGTTTGTCAGCTCAGCTCTGAGCCACTGGAGACATCCTCACTGATATTTAAAAGTGAAACTGCTTCATTCGTTTATGTTTTAATCTCGGTCCACTTGTTATGGTGGGGAGGACACCTCTGTGGATAATTTGGCTGCCCATCAAAACCTGCATCTGAACATCTGGTTCATAAGTTATTAAAGAAACAAAGGTAAGCAGTTGCTATTGCCAGCTATTCTGAGACATCATGTTTCAGAAACTGTTGGTGAAGTTCAGATTCTTTTTTTTCTTTTTTTAACCCTGTAGTCCCAAAATAACAATTTTTGTGTTTTTCCTGACAGAAGTTGGCATTTTTACGAATTACGAATGATCATAAACAGAGAATGCGTCAGAAAATGCAAAAATTGTAAAACTATTTCAAATGTAGACACACATAGAAAGTGGAAAGTGAAGTTTTTCCACAGAAGAAAATTGCACATCTCCAGCTCAAATGTTTGCAGAGGAATTCAGCTCAACACAGACAACATGTGGAAGCAGATAGGCTCCCACAAGCCTATAAAAAGAGTTACATTTATATATTTTTTGAAGGGGGGGGGGGGGGGGGTATTGTTTCCTGTATTCAGATATTTTTCCTTTGTGGGGCAGTTTATGTCCAGAAATCACTACCTCTAACTAAACTTTTAGTTCAAAGAAACAAAAGTATCACAAAAAATATTCAACACACATAGACCCACAAAGAAAAGGCCTTAAATCATTTAATTATATTACATTTAATTTGGACTGCATGAATGGTTTGATATTGAGAAGTAGAAACAAAGGTAATAGCAGGGACAGTGACTCTTTTGGGCAACTGCTATAAATACTCTGTAGCCATGAGGGCTTTAGGAAAAAATACCACAGAGTAAAATTTAAAATGTCACTGTGTCCCTGGAAGGTTAAAACAGTGCTGCTAATAGCTGATAGTCGTTCCACTAAAGATTATGACGTCAATTTTGAATTAGAGCTGCATCCTGTAACATCCAATTCAAGGTACGTAGTTAAATTCTCTGATGAACGGACCTTGTTACAAATTAAACCCTGCTTTAATTCCTTAATTAGAAGTGTGTCTGTGTCATTGTTCTGTGTTTCCCTCAGGTCTATTTTAAATTAGCCACAGTCACCCAAATTTACACAAGCAGAGCAGTCGAACTGTAAATTTATAGCATAAGCATTGCGTTGTGAATAACAAATTCTTGATGCTTCTGGGTGTGGCTGAAGCTTTCTTCTCGACACTTTTTTTTTTCAGAAGCAGTGCCCAGGCAAAGAGGCAATGAAGCAGACAGGCGGCCCGGGAGCAAGCACCGAAGACATCCAGCAAAATGGAGGTAGTCAAATAGAGAGAGTGCCAACATGCAGACAGACATGAGAGAGAGAGAGAGAGAGAGAGAGAGAGGGGAGGCTGTCAGGGAGGAAGACAGAGAAAAGATGGACCAGTGCAAAGATACACATGGAATACAAATAATACACAGACTGGACAAACAGCTGGCCAGACAAAGACAGACAAGCGTGTTGACATACACACGGAGACTGATGAATAAGAAGACATGCAGGCGGGCAGGGTAGAGGGAACCCAGACATCCATGCAGAGTAGATGGAGGGTAGACAGACCCACAGGCTGCTGCAGGGATAGACATCCTGCCTCTCTGCACCTCGAGGACACGTTGGCCCTCAGGAGAAGCTAAAGCTAATCCCCCCACTGTGTTTAGTGAGTTAGGGCCCTTCAAGAGCAGAGAGACTGTCTCTACTCCCCCACCAGGGATGGAGAAAGATAGAGAGGGAAAGAGGTCCTGCATTTTCCAGCAGCGAGATAGCATCTGTTTTTTTTTTTCATTAGGACACAAGGCTGCATTATCATCCAGAACATCTGAATTTACCCCCATCCACTGCACTCTTTCTTTAGCGCTCCCCTCCAATCATTTCTAATGCACTCTGCCCCCCGCCCTCCTCCCCTCCCTCTTTTTCCCTCGTCTCCCACTCAATCAGACAACCCTGTTTTTTTCTCTTTTATATTTTGCTTTATCCCTCTCTCGCTCTTGTCCTTTCTCTTCACTCACCCATTTAGGAAGGGAAACAGCATCATTAAGTTGATTTTCAAGGTCTTTTCAGCTATGTTTTTCCATGCCAGCGTTGGCCTAAATTCTCTGTGGTGAGAACTTGATTAATCCTTGTTCCTGGATGTTGCTCATTCTAATTCTTTTGTAGAAATACAACAAAGTACTGCTTATTTCCTGGAAAGGTTGCCTCTTTATTATCTGCTTATCAGTGTTTGAACATTGGTTACATCAACCTTTAACTTGTTAAAATGCAGAGCCAAATGAATCTATATGTGTGTGTAAATGATGCAAGCATGATGAAACAGCAGATACTGCAGAGTGCGGGCCTGCATTGTTACTTAGCCTTAATGGCATTCATGCACACAAAACAACAGAGCCATTCATGAATTTACCTCGTAAGTCTGACTACTATGACTGACAACAAGGGCCTAGCTAAGGTGGAGAACCCCTGTCTGTTGCAGGTGTTTTAATAAGCCTATTGATAAGAATAATTAAATATCCTATTCCTCAAAACTGTAACACTACTATTTAATTTATAGGCCTACTGTAATTATCACGTTATCGGGCTGAAAACATTTAAATGTGTGAATGGCTACTGTAGAAGATGGCTGGTTGTTTGGCGCAGTGATACGTCCACTTGATTAACCGTAATGCGGTCACAGGTGTGCTTGTTTAGTTTGAATATGAAACGTGAAGCAGCTAAAAGGAGCGGAACGCCTCATTTCGTGTTTATTTATTTATTTATTTTTTACAGTCCTACTGCGTCACTTTTGCATGCTCGTGCTTCCCTCAGCAGCTCGTTATCCGCCTTTGAATCAGTGCCCGAGTGGATAAACTAATGCAACCAGCTGGAGGAGTCCTCTCTGATGCCTAGCTTCTTGAGGTATGGTAATCCGCGGGTCTCCCCTGCCGTGTGACCCGCAGGTGACGGGGAAACCTGCCATCTATGTGCCCGGAAACCCTCGTCGCCAACACGGCAGCATGAGCTAAAAATAGCCCCGCTGGTGATAAATAATAAAACCCTCTCCCCATATGCCAGGCGTCCCTCCACATCCTGATTTCAGCCTGTGCGGCTAATTGCACGACTTAATTTTATAGTGTTGGCATTGTAAAGACACGGAAGTGCTCATACTGGTACAATGGTGTGAAGTAGTTGGCCTTTGTGGACACAATGTGCACACCATTCCCTTCTCTGCAAACTAAGTATATCCTGTTCAGTCATAATAGGATTAGAAAAATATAGGCTACCCTAAAAAAAGAAATTGAAATTCATTAACTGCTAAGTAAAGCAATGTGGGTATTAGGCCTAGCCTATACACGTGATGTGGAGGGACACCATCAGGTGTATAGTCTGTTTCAGTACATTTCTAAGAAATAGGCTACACACCTCGAATAAATAGTCTGTTTTCTTTCCTTATCGTGACTTTTATCTTATTGAATTGTTTTGGACGTGTGACGCCTAAAATCAATCCTTTGAATGACAAATAGACGACTGTGATATATAGGCCTGCATTAGTAATGATAGCTGTGAAAATGCAGTGTATAATAAATCTAAATGCCATTACAGGTTTATCACTGTAGTCTCTTGCTGAACATTCTCCCTGATCAGCATCCTCACATCCCTCTGATTTCCCCACAATATAATTATATACTCTATAATTCTGCATGATCCCCCCTCACCACCCACCACCCCTCACCACCACCATCTTATTCACAGAGCTGTGTAATTTAAGACTGGTGTTTAAAAAAGGGGAAAAAAAGGAAAGAAAATCATGCAGCTAAATCAAAAACAGCAGTACCGTCCTGGAGGAGAGAATGACACGGCGCTCCCTTTTTCTCTTTCTCCTGGATGTCTGGTCACGATTCAAAGCCCTCACAGCGGGGGGCTTTGTGTTGATGCTGCTCCAGTTGAGGTCCGCATGGGAACCCCCCTCTCCCTTTCAATATTCCCCCTCCTCCCCCCCTTCCCCTTCCTCCTTCTCCTCATTTTCCTCTCCTCCATCTCTCCCTCCTCTTCATCACCCTTGCCTTCTCCCGCAGCTTTCTCTTCTCTTTCTCTCCTCCACCCACGCACGGCTCTCCACGACCAAGATGCTAAAAATAGCAGCAGGAATCCCCGCATCAATTCAGAGGAAGGAGGGGGGAGAGGGAGGAGGAGGAGGGGGACGTCAGCGCACACAAGGTCATAAAACCTCCCTCCAGTGCTTTTCTTGATTTGTCACAGCTCCCTTCAGCGTTTTTTTTTTTTTTTTTTTTTTTAGCCGGGAGACCCGTACCGTGTCAGATTTTATTTTATCGTCCTGAATTGATAAACGTCCAAATTGTATCGATCCCCTGTAAATCACATTTAACGCCCCTCCTAAAATTAATTTCATGGCACAGAGGTGGAAATGAGATTTGAATGTGGACTCATTGGAAAAAAAAAAGGAATTAAATTAAAATAAATACAAAATTAAAAAAAAAAGATAAAAGAGAAAGGGAGAGAAGAGAGAGTGGAGGGGGCTTTACGTTGCAGAAAGCGGGGTTTTATCAGCACGCAAACAGGTGGAGGAGAGAAAAACATAGACGCAAATACAGACGAGAAGAGAAAGAGGAGGAAGCAGCCGGTGGCTGGAACAATAAGACGAACATGTGCTCCGTGAATTTCAGAGCGTGTGTTCCCCGTTATTCCACGCTACAAGCGACAGGAGACTGCAATGACTGGGAGAGCCCCTATTCTTAGCAGGAGACTATTGATTGTCCTCCTGTCATTTATAATCACTGTTGATGTGTCTTCCACAAGCAGAGAGCCTGTGCAGCCTCCATCTGAGAAAAGGTATTTCCTTCCCTTTCCTCATCGTCATTCAGTTCATTCTCTTTTCTATCAGTATTAGTTAAAAAAGAGGGCTGTGAAAAGATTGCATGATGAAATTGCAATTGCAGGGTCTAATATCTGTAGCTAATAACCTTTATAGCCCACTTCATTTGCATTTTCACAGCTAACAGCACCAGTGCATGACTTTTTTCATTTCTCTTTTTTCAGGGATGAATTTTCTTATCTGACGTAGGGAGCAGAAATAAATGGACCATATCTGTGTTTCTGGTGTACAGTGTGGGATGTAAAGGGACATTCTGCATTACATTAGTCTCCGATAATGCCATGTTGCCTGTGTACAGGATTTACATTTTCTGTCCTTGTGTGCAGGGTGTGAGGTGATCAATTTAAGCAGCCAAGACACTGAAGTGTGTGTTCTTCTTGATACGATTTCTATAGGGGAGATTTCACAAGACCTTTTTATAGACGAGTGTACAGTGCATCTTTGCCTGCTGGTGGTGGGGGCTGGTGGGGGTCAGTTGGTCATCTCTTTTGTGTTTGTTGCGGCTCTGATGATGAGACGGGGGCCGAGTCTTTGAACCTTTGCATTAGTGATGAGCTTTCTCCTCTCTTTATCTCTCATCACCATATTTTACAACTGGCCAAACTGAGTCTCTCTCGTCAAACGCTGGTCCCATCCGCCCACTCAGGTATGTGTTCACATGTGTTCACATGTGCACACTGCTGCACAAACACACACTGTGAGGCACATGTCTTGAACACACACACACACACACACACACACCATACTGCGTTATAAATGGACCCTGCCCTGTTTTTTTTTCTTCCTCTTTCTCTTTGCCCACTTCAGTTCTCCTCATCAACAGCCGCTCCATTTAATGCAGTGACATCATTGTGCTTTGTGAACAGAGGTTGATGGTCCAGTGCTTCAGCCGGGGCCATGATGGAGAAAACAAAGCAGGTGTTTGTTTTTGTGTGGCGAGAAGACGTCACGTGCAGCCGGCAGCAGGCAAACCCCTGAGTCGTTGTTGTCATTACTGCATTAACACCACCACACCTCCATTAAAGGTGGGAACGAGTATGACGTATGAGGTTTTTAAGATAGTGAGATAATGTCTCAGTTGGAGTTGGAGATGGATAGGCAAATTAAATGAAAGTGGAAGCTGTCGCATGAAAACACATCTTTGAATAAGCTTCAAATCTATTATTATTTTTTTCTGTTTTACTCTTCTAGTTAGATATTTTTGTCATTCTTGTGGAAACAGCTGAAAAGATTTCCCTCATATTTGTCATTCATAATCTCATAATCAAAAACTAAAGCAACTGTGGTGTGGTAGCCCTTACTTTAATAAGCTGAAGAGGAAACGGCTATAACGTTTGTGTGTGTGTGTGTGTGTAGGGGGGCGTTTTGTGTGGACGAAGGTGACTAATTGCCCTCTTGTTCATCCTCTGAGATGGATGAGAACACTCGCCCCTCTACTCGTCTAGCTTATGGTTGTGTGTCGGGATTACCCAGGATGCTTCTTGAGTCTCCCTTTATTCCTTCAATGGGATCTCATCACATCTCATCTTGGACGTTCCTGGCATGCTTGTGCATTACAGCTGCCGCCTGCACGGGCCACTTTATCATTCCCTGCACCTTGGCTTTGCTTGTGGCGATAATAGAAAACACTTCATCACAGTTGTCTGCCTTGCGCAGGTCTTTCCACTCATTTATGGGACTTTGGGATGCTAACATGTCAGCTGATATTTAACAATGACTCCTGCTGTACCTGCCTCCTCCTGAATGATGGGAAAGCTGCTTAGTCATTTGAGTAGCCGGAGCAAATCTAACTAATGATCTTAGCTGTCAGAGATAAATTCCACCATTGGGCACAGGGCCCTGTCGCTGCTGCTGCTGCTGCTGCTGCCACCGCTGCCACCTCCGTGGCTGGCAGTCTGTATCTCCTAGACGCGCTGTCTCAAGCCTGCCCTCGGTATCAACTCACACCGGCTGCACTGAGCTTTGCCATGATGCCGCAGCCCGGGTTGAGTCACGACTCGTCTCTTATCTCCAAGATCGCAGGTTGTTTATCATGTGTGTGGAGCATATCAGCGTTTATGCAGGCCAGCCGCATCAGTCCAGCAGAATATGTGTCACATTATTCACTGGTCATAACACTGTATCAAGGCCCGCTGTCGCTCCCGCAGCCTCAAACTCACTCTATCCTTGAGGCATCACTCCAGTTAGTCATAGCTGAGGGAGATGACAGCCATAGCCATGACATGCAGCAAATTGACAAATTAATTCAAGATGGCTGCCTTCCACTCCATTGCTATCACATAACCAGGGAAAAAAAACCCAAAACAATGTAGGTCTTTGCTGCAGATCATACTCAAGGCCACAAGAAAGTGTTTTTGAAACCTCTGCTAAGTCTTTTTAGGAACACTTGTACGCCTCTTGTTTCCTTGTCCCCTGTGTTTCTCTTTCTGCATGCCACTCTGTCCTCAGGATAACAAACATTGACTGCAGATCACTATTAGAGGAGCACAAACTTATGACATAACAACATCGTGACTGGTAGCCTGGTGGTTAGAGAGACAGTCTGATAGCCGGCAGACCCACAAAGTGTTTCTGACTCGGCCTCAGTCACACCAGTTAATTGAATCAAGTGATCATATTGATATTCAATAAAGGCTGACGGACACATTAAAAAGGACACAGTATTATACCAGACAGAGGTATACAACTGTCTGTAGGAATAGAGATTATAGACGTACATATGACTTATCTTCCAGTGGTAAAATAATAGGTTAATCTCTGTACCTGTGTGTAATTATTTTTGGTTTACTTCACAGTACAACACATTTTCTGTCTTCCTCTTCTTTTCAATTCAACTCTTTTGATCCATTCTGTGTTGGCGCACCTGCTCTTTTTAGATATCTCTCCCTCTCTGTCCTGTGTTGCTCACACATGTGCACATACACACACAGCACACACAACACGTACACATGAGTGTGCACACTATCAGTTTCTCCCTCTCTCTCACGCACACACGAATACTTAGACATCTCTCTGCTTCGCCCTGGTTGGTTTTCTCTTTCTCTGTAATTACAGGCTCCTTATCTACTTCCTATGTTACGTGCTGCAGCCATTGGCCTCCTCCACGTTTCCTCCTCTACCATTTTAGTGTCACAGATCTTCCGCTGCTTCTGCTTTCAGTAGCCAACAGGGACAGAGACACAGTATATGCTTTTTAACATGGCTGGAGTCGGCCAAGTCTGACGGCTGCATGCATGGGACAAATCCAAGAGGCATTCAATTCTGGTGGCAGATTCTGCTAGAGAAAGGATGCTCTAGTGAAATATTGCAGTGTTATGATTGTGTGTATGTGTGTGTGTGTTATAAAAACGGGGTAGGGGCAGACAGAGAGAAAACTGGCATACATGGCTGGTCGGTGAATGAGTGTTTGTGTGTGTGAGTCCTGGAGTTGTAAAGTTTGATTTAATTATTCATGTGGAAGCTGTAACATTGCTTCCCAAACCAACAAATGAAACTTCATCTCGCCAAAGAACTCACACAGGTCACGACGACCAATTACTTAATGAAAATGATCAGGTTTCTAATGCAGCCCTGACCACAGCTCCACTCCAGATTCCTGCAGTACTTCATGAAGCTATAAAACAGAGTGTACCTCAGCTTTCTTCCAGTGGTTGGGCAAAGTGTGCCACTGCTGCAGTCTTTATACCCATCAAAACTCCAAATGGCTGAGCCAGCTTTAAGGAAAGGATTATTACTTATTAAGAATGGCTAATGTATGATGTAAAAGTTGGCTCCCTCTCCATCCCTATCCCCTCCTGCCTCTCTGGCTCAGCCTCAACTGCTATCTATCTCTTGCGCTAAAAGTTATGTGTTTTTTGTTGATTATTCCTATATTTTCTCATGCTGACCCTCCCATTAAGCGTAAAGACAACAAATTACAAACAGCAACAAGTTACATGTACAGAAGAAAAGAAAAAGTTCTCAGTTTTTCAGCTTTTTCATACCGGCACAGTGGTGATGGGGTTCCGTTCAGTAGCACCAAACCAGCTGGCCACACAGCTCTCTTATTCTAGTTTTAAAGCCGTCATATATTTCTGATACTTTAACTCGTAATTCTGCATTGAGACCGCTGAGGTCCTAAGCTCAAGTGAAAGAGCCATCATGCTTTTACTGTTTTAGCTGCACCACCGTGGAATAAACTCTCCCTCAGTGGTTCGGCCGAGCCCTGGCCATATTTTAAAAAGCTTTTAAAACCCTACATATAAACAGTTTGGTCTTTATTAAATTGTATCACTCTGGTTGTTGTTATCTGTTGTTTTCTTTCTACTTCCCTGACTGTTGTCTTAAATTCCTAGTCACATAGTGGTGTTCATGATGACATGTAGGGCAACTGGGATAACTAAATCAAGGTGGATATATAGTTGTCGTCTTTTCTAATACAAAATTCCCTCTTTGTGTAAATCTCTCTCCACTACAGCTTTGCAAGGAAACAATTAGGACCAGTGCAGGGGAAATCTTTCAGTTCCAGTCTTTCCCTACATGGCCAGTACTGGCTGATGAAGAATGATATGCACCTCTTCGTTGTGTTGGACATGTGAGTATCAACTATTTAAAGACAGACTTAAAAAAAAAATCGTGCTTTATTCTGACGTTCTGTATGACACCTGATGGACAATCATCCATCCTGTGGCTACTTATCGACACCAGGACAGAACCAGTTGTTGCAGATGTGCGTCCCAACTCCTTCAGCACCGCGGACAGCGCCGTCTGCACCTCGCCTCCCTCTGTCTCCATCTAGCCGCTTTTCCCGGCTGCTGTGACAGTGAAGCCTTTACCGTGTTATATCGACAGCATGCAACAGCAGCGACGCACACACACGCACGCAACTACACACACACACACACATACCACACTGCGAGCCGACTGCAGGCTCTGCATGCAACACCCATTCTCAATATTTCTGCCTGGTAATACAAAACCAGGCATATTCTGCTAAATTATTAAATAGCAGACTGCAAGGCACAGGCTGTATGGCATGAGGTAATCGTTACAGCCCTGTTCACTTTATATGCTCCTCTATGGGTCAACAAGTGGAAATGTGCTTTGGAAATAGATATCAAGAGTGTGATTATTGTTGCTCTCGGTTTTTTTATTTTCATATACTGACACTTTGCGGACATCCAACTTGGAGGGAATATGATCAGTGAGAGATGATCATGATGAGGTTCAGTGACGCTCGGGCTATATCTAAGCAAAACATAATGTTTGACAGGCCTATGGATCTGTTTGGGTGACGTAGCAGTAAAAGTGATTTCTGATTATGCGGGGTGGTTATGGCAACATTGACAAAGTCGATCTATTGGGTCCACAGTGGATTAAGATGATCGACCATGTGAGCTGGATTTAAACACCTTTCTCCATCTCCATAGTCCCATTCTTGTAATATCCCTAACACCCTTAAGGAGTGATCGATCCGCTGCAACCTGTGCGCATAGCAGGCAATGGACCGATATTCAGTCGAAGGCGGTGTTTTGGCTGTACAGTGACGTTTTAAGGCAGGTCCTGGTCAAACCTACCAATGATACAAGTCGGTCCTATTCTGCTGGGACTGATCGCAATGAACGGGTGTCGGAGCTCTGCACGGCAAAGGAGCAACCACAGCGAGACGAGGCGATCAAGGGGATGCGGCATCGGTACGCGGGAGCTGTCCATCAGCACCAAATCCCCGACGAAAAGCAAGCAAGCAGTAAGCAGAGCCGAGACCCAGACACTCCTGTTTTCAGCCTGCCGCCCCCGCCCTCTTCTCACCACCGAGACCGCACTTCGACCACCGCCGCTCACCGCCAGAGCCTCCAGGAGCTCCCCTGTCTGAGCCAGCCCACTCGGAGACCTGTTCACAGCGGCGACCCTCTACCTCTGGCGAGCTACGACACCGCCCAGCGACCTTCACACCGAGGCTGTGAACCCAGCACCGGGCAGCCGGCGCACCTGCAGCAGGATCCCTGGGCCCCGGCCGGCTCGCAGCAGCAGCAGCAGCAGCCGCCGCCGCCGCCGCAGTCACAGAAGCAGCCTGTTTTTCCAAGCTGCCACTGCAGTTTTTCCGAGCAGGAGGCGAGCCTTTCTCAAAATCAGCACCATCCTGTCGATTCTCTCCCACCGCAGCCCTCCCCACCTTTTCCGCCGCCTATACTACCACCGCCACCAACGTCGTCCTCCTCCTCTCTGCTGTTTTCCCGGGAATCTAAAAGGGGGGATCGACTCCGAAGGAGTGCCAATAATTACCAACAGGCAAGCATCGTGGAACGCTGCAGGGGAGGAGGAGGAGCAGGAGGGCACCGAGACCACAGGCAGTTGTTGCAGCAACAGCAGCAGCAGCAGCAGCAGCAGCAGCAGCAGCAACAGCATCAACAGCACAGTCATTTAAGACTCCAACAGAGGGACCCCTCCCCTGAAGGAATCCGTGCAAACTCGCAGAAAGGGCGCTCTTTAAATGTATGTGAGTCAACCGAGGCTAACAGGAGAGCATTTGAGTCTCAGACTCAGGACCTGCAGCAGCAGCAGCAGCAGCAGCAGCAGCAGCAGCAGCAACAGCAGATCCCACAATTACGAGCGCAGCAACAGCTACTGGTGGGGAGCAGCTTGCCTATCAACTACTGCGCCAGCGGCTCGGGAGAGCTATGTAGGACTCACCAGGCTCCACTGCTGCAACAGCAAGAGCAGCAGCAGCAGCAGCGGCAGCAGCAGCAGCAGCGGCAGCAAGGCGCACTGGGGCTCTGTCCCCAGCGTCCGCAGCACTGTGAACAAGACCGCAATAAGTCTGGGAGGATCGCCGCGCAAGGCACAGCAGCGCAGCCACACAGCCGCGACTCCCGCGTAACCCCCCCGGTAACACAACAGGCATACGCGGGGAACTCGTCTGCGACTTGCAGCAATAGCAGCAAAGACAGCCCCAACTACGGCTCGAGCTATCACCTGTGGCCAGAGAGCCCACATAAAGGAGAGGAGAGGATACGCATCGACCTCCATAAGGTAGCCTGCCTTTTTCACATAATCTCATGTGCGATCTCAGCTAATTAGCCTCCAATCACAAAAACAAATTGGCCTAAGCGTTTTCACTCAATGACCACGCCTGTCATATGATTTTGATAGAACACAATCACATTTGTGTATGTTGTGTGCGCGCGCGTGGTGTGTGTGTGTGTGTGTGTGTGTAATGTGTGAAGGTGGGGTGTTGGAGTCGTCATTCAATGGGCTGCATTTCCAGAAAAAACACCGATGTAAGTGCCATAAATGTACGCGATATTTCCTCATCTGACCTACTGTTTGTTTGATTTGGTCACACAGGCAGGCGCGTGCACGTCCCCCCCAAAAAACCGCGATCGCGGAAGCACACACACACACACACACACACACACACACACACACACACACACACACACACACACACACACACACACACACTCACTCATACATGCGCGCGCGCACACACCTGTTCCATGTTGCAGTGTTGTTTTGGGTAGCCCACTGAAAATATTCAAATGACGCTCCGTGGCAGCTGAATCGGAAACAAAGCGCCTGTTGTTTCCACAGAACAGAGGGGGATCTGAGCGGGGGAATTTTAATACTTTGGCTTCCAGACACCGTTTCTGACTTAATGGTTATAGCTTTATATCATTAGGCCTGTACCTGTCAGTGTGAGCAGCTGCTGCTTGGTGTTCAACACACTTCCAAACTCACTTTCTGCAGTGCTGGAAGGTTGGTAGAGCTTTCTTGCACATTATAGTCCAATACTCCTGTCATTCTAATGGGTTTTTATAATATGCGGACAATAACCATAGATGTAAAGACACCTTATGGTGAATAAAACGATATAGAGCTTAAAAAAACCCATCTCTAATCTGTGACCAGAAAATTTAGAGCTTGCCTATTGGATGACAGATAAAGCAACAACATGGATGGAAACATCTTTCGGATGTGATGTCAAGCAAAGGTTGTAAGACGAGTGAAAATATCCTAGCAGAAAATGAAATCACAGGTTAGGTAAAAGTGTGGTAACAAGTGGAAAAGTCTGTGTGTGTGTGTGTAGAGGAGAAAGAAATAAGACTCAAAGACGATAGGCTGTTCTGAGGTAATATTTAAAGCTGATTCTTTATCTCTAATTATTACAAGATGCAGATTTACTGGCAGTGTGTGTGTCGCCATCCACTGTCTTGAGGAGAAAAGAGAGACGATGTGAAAGTGGTTGAGAGCATGAAAGACCATCTTCATGTCATTGGTTCAATATTTAGTTAAATATTAGAGAGTCTAATGGTCTTTATGTCACATCAGAGCAGAAAACACGTCTTGGCACAGTTTGGACCTTAAAGACAAAGGTAAAGCTGAAAAAGCTAAAGACATCAAGGTGTTGAAATGCATCTTTCTCACAAGAAATCTGCACATCCCATTATGGCTAATTATTGGTCTCACATGTTCATTATGGTTGTGAAAGTTATTTTTTAGTTGTTATTGATGATTGTACATTTGGTCTCCACCATTGTTTGTTGTTGTTTTTCCTCCCGCAGCATTTACACGAGGTGAAGTGTTTATGGCTGTAGAGCATGCAGGAACGAGCAGGCCCCTGATGAGGGTGCAGCATCTAAATAAAAAGCACCAGACTCCTTTTTAAAATGCTGCAGCTGTTTCCAGGGGCTGAGCTGGCACCAGTTGCAAAAGGTGGTACATCGAACCACCTTGACATGACTGTTCTGAACTTGGCTCGATTTTGGAGCATCAGCAGAACTGAACAGCAAAATGACCAAATGACTGAAGGCAAAGTAAACTTTTCTCTTGAAGTTGCCATTATTGTGAAAATCACTGGGTGGTTTTGTCGACAGGTGGGCAGCACAGAAAACCATGATGCAAATGAGCTTAGCAAGACTAGTGGATCCAGATGTGTTTGTCTAAATAAACTACCACTTCGTCTCTAAATACCTAAAGATAATATTACCGGTATGACATCATGAAACTGTAGTTTGTAAGTTTTAGGGATGCAGTTTTTTTGTTTCTTTTCATCTAAACCAAGAAAGGAAAAAATACACAAATCCAACTATTTCCCAAAATAAAATCTTGTTTGTTAACATCAGGAGGATGTTATGACACTATTATCATTATGTAATACTGAATGAAAGCCCATATTGTACTAATTATAGTGTAAAACCTTGTTACAAAGACTCCTTGATAGCTCTAAAATAGTCCAAGTGAATAGTCATTATTGTTTAAAGCAGCAAGGATTTTAATCAGCTGTAGGACTGTTATGTCTTTCATAACCATTTCGACTATGCTACTGCATGATTTCTTTGTTTTTCCAAACTGATGTGATGGCTAAAGTGAAGCTAAAAGCTGGAGAGCGATGCCATCTTTCAGCAGGGAACAACTTATAACTTAAAACAACTCGACTACTGAGAACGATCAAAACGGCGGTGACGGTGACGTGTTTTATAATTAGCTTCTCTTCAGACACTTAGTGTTTAATTCCCACTGCAAGCTAGTGCTGTGGTTTACATCGGGACCACTGTATGCTGCTTTTTATTTCACAAGTATGACATAATCCTGTCTCAATCATGAAACTGGAAATCTGAAGGATGAAAATCTTAGAAGTGCTCCAATGACAGACTCTGTATAGGTATCAAACCTTTTCCACTTGCTCAGATCCAACCACGCCAAGTAGTTTGATATGGCTAGACATGCTTATCTATTCACGGATATTTGTGGGATCGTGGTTACATCTTATTGACTCGCCCTTAATGAGACAGTCCCTACCCCCACTCCCATTTGAAATCCCTTAAACAAAACACTGACAGAACAAGCCTGATAAAGTGTATACGATTACAGTATCCCACAGCACACCCTGAAACTCTATAGCCAGCCCACTGAACTGATGGCAGGTAGTACGATATTGTGTCCTGCCTCAATAACATTGTGCTTTGAAAGGTGCATTGCTGCTTCTATTGTGATAGGCTGTGTAAGTACTCTAATGCTTGCCACTTACTGCTATGGTGATATCCCCTACAGGGTCACTGTAGTACATAAACAGTGGTGGATTTGCCCTTGTTTAACAAGGCTGATTTTTAAGGAAACACAGATGTCGTGTTCAGTAAAAAACTGTGATTAATCACTTCCTGTTTGTCAGATTTGATCAGAGGAGAAAAGCCAGCACGCTCAAAAATCCTTTTGGAAAGTTTAATCAGTAAAGCACCAGGACAGGCAGGACACAGACGTTTCGACCGAGGTCTTTCTCAATGTGTGTTTTTTTTTCTTACACTGTTTGTCAGATTTGATGCCACACAAGGCCTGAAATGAACAGGGATTTTCTGAAGTCTGAAAGAGAATAAAATACTAACAGAAGTCAAAATGAGAACACGAGAAATGCCCTAGAAATGGGGGTGCACTTTTAGACATTTTTAGAAATTACAATAACACAACTTCCTTTCCTTACTGGGTCATCACAGGTGATTTTATTGCATTTGGGTGACAAAATCGACCAGTATTTTAGTTAACAACTCATGATGGAAGGTCAAAATGTTCTTCAATTAATTGATGTTGAAGATTATATTGATTTTGAATAATTTAAGGCAACATTTTAAGATTATTCAGTTTATTAATCCAATTAATGCAGTAATTTTCCATTATATACTGTATATTTAGTAGAGAATCAGCCAATCTGAATATTTAAGAAGCTTTTACCAGTGAATGTTTGGGTAGTTTTACTTAAAGACAACTGATCATTTATCACAACTGATGAGAAGAAAAGTCTTCAGTTAATCAAACAATAGATTAGTCGAGTAATTCTTTCAGCTTTACACGTTCCAAAAGAAAATGTTATGTAATGTTGTGACCCAGCTCTCACTGATTATTTTTGACAAATTAATTCATCATTTTCTTATAAAATGTCAGAAAACGGCGAACAATGTCTGTCACAATTTCACTAAGCCTATGATGATTTCTTGAAATAGCTTTATTTTTGTCCAATTAACAGTCCAAAAGCCCCAAATAATCGCTTTACTATCACACGAGACAAAGAAAAGCAACAAATCCTTAAAATTGAGAAGCTGCAACTGGAGAACGTTTGATATTTCTGCCTGGAAAAGGACTTAAATGATTAATTGATTTCTGATGCTGTAATATAAATTTAAATACAACAAATATTTGTGCTTTATATTCACTGTTTACTAGTTATTATGCAATTCAAGTCTTTGATTTCGTAATTCAAATTGGAAAAAAAAAAATCGGATCAAGGGTTAAAAAGCGAAAAACAAAAGAAATATAGAATATTCATAGACTGGTGCCAATGTTTCCTTCTGCTGTCACACCACCCATGTTTGTTGGGTGCCCTGGGCCTGTAAACTGCTCTCCTGTAGCTGTAAGTGTGTGTATGTTTTGTGTATATGTGTGTGTGTGTCAGACAAGTGCCAGCCCACCTTTCTGGAGAACATAAGGTTGTATGTGTCATTGCAGAATGGATGGCTCGAAAGAGGAGGAAAGCTATTACAGTAAAGCCTTTTGTGCAGCTCCTGCCAAACTGCAGTGCAACACGCGTATAATCACCCTATATGATCTAGGAAAGGTCAACACAGTATATATCAAAGTGGCACTTGCAACCAACTTAGTGTCTCTTTGACGCTGTCTGGAGGATTTAGCGTGGTCGTGTTTAGTGGTGGTTATGTGTGAAAGCTTTGAAGAGTCGAGTGTGAATTTTTTCCTTGCAGAAACATGAACAGAAACATGAACAACTGAGGGGCAAATCAAACACTTTTTCCTTAAAAAAAAAGAAGGAAAAAAGTTTTTCTGCTTTCATTTTGAGTGTTGACGTTTTCTTATAATTAAGATCATTACCACTACACTTATATTTAGTGTGGCTTTCCTCCCATCTAGATAAAAAAAAAAAAAAAAAAACCCACTGTGGCTCTCTTTAAAAAGTAGTTCATCTTATCAGTCATGTGTTTGTCTTGGCTCCGTAATAACACTGAGGTAACACTGAATGCTGAAGCTTGGAACAGATCTGTTTACGGCTCTGATTTACCAGCGGGTTTATGCCAGGAGAAACATTATGTTGATGTAAACTTTCTCTTATCGGTCATCTCTGGGCCGTTGTTACGGGGCCTCCGTTTGTTTTTCTCTCATTAGGCGTCCATGTTTCCACTGCCTTATGCATGCGAGTCTGTGAAGGGCAGCCAACACCTTGAAAGTAAACATACACCCCACTGAACAATTAAATGTCAGGCAAGGGGCAGATCCTAGTTTTGCAACCTCCGTATGTGACGAAGGAGTGGCACTGCTGTAGATCTCTGATAATGCTCACAATTGCATGAGGAGAGGTAGGTGTGAGCTGTGGGAGCCTCTTGGTTTCGGCTGCGGCTGGCAACACACAGGCAGTAAGTACGAACATGAAGCTCTTTTAAAAATTGATTGCTGTTTTCCCTATTTTTTTTTCTTTTTTTTCTTTTTTTTTTCCATCCGCTGTGTTTAAGTGCAAGGCTGCACTCCTGCTCTGAAATAGATTTGTGTTACCATGTGTGTTGCTATGGAGAGATCAGCTTGGTATTGTGTAGCAGTTTCTCTCGGGGGTATTGAGTTTGGTCAAGGAATCATGTGCAGAACAAGATTATATTTTGGATTTACGATTCATTTCACACTTGCCTTTAACAAACACACACGCATACAGTAAGGGCTTGCACACATGTCCACGTCACACACACATACACATACACACAGTGGAGGGCAGCCCACACAAATGCTGATGGTACTGTAAGTGGTGTTCCAACACTGCTCCACTTGGTATAGTTCATTCACTTTGCGTTTCATTTGAGTGAGCCTGCACAAGGAGAGGTGTATTGAATTACTTGCAGTCCAGTTGAATACAAAGGGTGGAAAGAAAGAGTGTTGGGGGGGTTTCCTCAGTTGCCATGAGCCTCGTTGCAAACTTACTCGGCAGATAGAGTCAAAGCATGGCAGATGTTTTCGCTCTGCCAGCAGTCGATGCAATTTGTAACTTGACTGCTCGACCTCTCACGATGTTTTCCTTTTCTAATGTGTGTTGTAACTTGGCTTTTTTTTCCCTCTACCCTGTAGCATGCCAAGTTCCCACCACGGCTCTTAGCTTAATAAATGGCCGCAGTTCATTTATATGGTAATTCCTGTGAGATTCTAGCCAAGGGATGTCAGGCATATAATGTATCACCGTAATGCATATGCCTTATGGCTAATTAGGTTATTGATCTGAGGCTGTTCCTGCGTTAGGGCATGATCGCAACACAAAAGAGTATGAGAGTATGAGTAATGCAGCTGTAAGCAGATATTTGTCATTCATTACAAAGCTGGAGAGATTCAGATGTACAGTTGATGGCTTCATACTGTACGTGTGTGCGAGCATGCGCACCTTTTTAATACCGTCGACGTGCGAGCTCATTGAGTCATTTCAATATTGCCTGCTGGCTGTTTTCAAATGTTTGTTAAACACAGTGTTTGGTGGGAGAGCAGAGTGCATTAACGAGATGTGAGAGATGTGTGATTTCATCATACTTTGCTCACGCAGTCGACCAACGCTTCGCTTGCAGCCTGCCCTTGAAAATGTAAGTTTGGAGAGCTTCTCCTCCTGCCATTGTGAAATTCCATACTGCGAGTGTTTGCTTTGTGCGCGCCTGTGCACATGTGTGCGTAGCGCGTGAGCACCAGCCATGCATGCGAATACATATGCGTATATTCAGTCCTCTGCTCTGCCTGTGCTCTCTCATTGGATGCGCTCGCTCCCCCCTCTTTCTCATCAGGTCTTTATGCCCTCAGGTCAGAGTTTGCCTGCTGATCCCCTGAGCTGCTGCACTACTTAATTTACAGCACATGATACACAAGCGTTCCCCTGTAAAACTCAATCACAGCCTCCTCTGTCCACTGATAAATATTCAGTGAAGAACAAAAACCTCCGCTGATCCACATCTAGCTAGATCTACCCTGCCTTCAGCAGTTTACAAAAAAATCTGAGTACGATTTGTTACCTTGATACAAACAAAACATATTCTGTCTGGGAATAAAAACATGAGCCCAGCCTTTAATCTGGAGGCCTTTGTGTATGCGTGTGTGTACTATATGTGTGTCTAATATATGTAAATTACTATGTGTGAGTCTTCATCATCAGCTATAGTGGCTCTTCTCCAAGACACAAGCTTTACACACTGTAACAGAAGACGAGTTGAATGAAGCTGCTTTCCTTCAGCTTTGTCAGTTTTTCCTTTCCCCCCCCCTCCTTCGTTACCTCACATCACCTAGCTGGAGAATATGAAACAGACTTCACGGATAACACAGTTGTGGGTCTGCTGAGATCGACTGGAGGCAACGTAAGCTGCAGAAAAACATCTGCTCCACAGAGCATTTTTTTTAGCCGTGTGTGTGTGTTTTTGTCCTGTTGCATGTGTGTAGCGTGTTTGAGCACATTTGCACTCGCGTACATTTGTTTGTACCTGTGTGTGTGTATGTATAAAGGCAAAGAGAGAGAGAGCGTGAGTGAGTGAATGAGTGGGAGGATAGCTTTAGTATATCATTATCATGTGGATGCCACTGTTGCCTTCTGGTGGCAAAGGCCGCATTAACTCTGTGGCAGCTTGTAGTCATGTGGAAGACCCTCTCCTACAGGAATCCTTCACCGCATTGTTGCGCTGTAGTCGTCTCCAAGAACAATTTCCTGTTTTTGAGCCACAGCATCTGGTCTCTGTGCTTAATTATGCATCTGCAGCCGTGTTTACAAAGAGGTTGAACTGTACCGTACGTGTTAATGGGTGTTTGGGAAGTGAATGGATAAAAGCATCGGTTTCTTTTACAACAGTACATGAATGCTATTTTTATTCATCAGATTTCGTGAGTGTTCACACAATGCTGACATGAAAAAAAAGAAAGAAAGAAAAAGAAACGTGGTGGTGCCTGTTTTCCTCCCTCAGTCCATCTCCCTGTGTTTTTCTCTGGTTTATGTTCAGGGTTTCCATGGTGTTTGGCTCTATGTGTGTTGTAATTCCTATACAGCTGCGCCAACGTCCATTATCGGCCTCCCTCCGACTGTTAACCCCTTAATGGGCCACCAGTCTCTGCACTTCCCCTTTTGTCACTGCCATTTTCTCTTTAACCCTTTCACGAACAAAGCTGCCTCCCATCTCTCTCCCGTCTCTTTTTTTTGAGAGTCCATTTTTGATCACTTGTTTCTGCTGCCCCACCACCTCTTCTTCTCCGACTGGGAGAAAAAGCTTCTTTTTTTTTCTTTTTAAATAGAATCAATTTACATTAGAGGGCCCAAGGGGCATTAGAAAACTGCAGCACTTAATTTCATAACTGAAAAAAAAGAGAAAAAAAAAATCACAGAGGGAAACTGTAGCTGGAGGCTGTTAGCACAATTCCCAGAACTTTTATCATGTGAGACGTAATAGACCAGCATGAAAGACAGCTAGTCTTGACTGTAGTACAGTACTGGGTATGGTTCACCTACCTGAAAACAAGATTACATGCAGTGCCTTAAAGTACAGTAGATGTGTGTCTATATGTCTTACAATTTTTTTTCTGGAAGCCTCTGTGGGTGAATACAAATGTGCTGCTTTTTCAACTGGCCTCTGTTTCACTTCACCAGAGAAAAAGAGGGGAGGGGAGGGGGGGTTCAGAGCCAGATAAGGATATTCAATTAGCCTGAGTCTATGGAAGACCGCTGCACCAGTCAGAGCATGCTGGAGCCGGGTGACATATGGTAAGGGCTCTCTGTCAGAGTGGAGCAACAATGAAACCTGATATCTTCTCATTTCATCTTGTCACTGTTTCAGTAATTTTCCCATTGGAATGTCAAACACATACTGTCTGTCTCAGTAGATATCATTTCCCCCCTTTTCTCAATGGGAAAGTCTTGTCTTAGAAAGGAAAATAGAAGATAACTGGAGTAAAAAAAACTGATATAAATCTGAATGGCCTTCAGATTAACACTGTGTTATGACTTTTTTTTTGTCTGTGTTTATTTTCCACGCATAATGCAGAGAACCCTATTAAAAGCTATTATTGGTATTTAAAATTGATATATTCTCCATAAGACACTGGTGAGATGGTACAAAATGACTTTCCTCTGATTCCCCATCACTCTCTCTCTGCCTTTCTTGTCCTCTAGCTTCTTCTCTTGTTGGCTCGTGTCCTCCTCCCGTCATAAATTTCACGCAGGACGTTTCCAGGCAACTCTCCAGTCAATCTTTACTGAGTTTGTTGCAGCTATCGATCTGTCATGTGCTATAGGTTGTCCTGGCTTCTCTCTCCGCTATTGATGTTTTTGCCTCGGGACAGAAAGAAACTGCCTCAGCCTAAATTTACCAGCGGCTCGTTTTCAAATGACTTACAATCACCTCGCAATGAAAATAGAAGTTGTCAGGGCGGTGGCATTTACACATTGATGCTGTTGTTGGTTCTCCCTGTAGAGGATACAGCTTCATAGGAGGTAAAGATTGTGGGATTGTGGTGTGGGTTATGGAGCACTTAAGGGTGATAATCTCTGCGAGGAATATATGGCCACTGTGGTGCTGTTGGGATGTTAAATGGCCGCCAGGGGAACAGTCACCTAATGAAGATGGTTTAGTCTTCAGAGTCCACTTGGACTAAACTATATTTCAAGCCTTTGTGGTTTGGTGTGTTTTGAGTGTGTTTGTGTGCCTCCAGTGTCCCTGACCACATGCATTACCGGTCGTTTTGATTAGCTGGAAAAAAAAAAGGACATGGGTATGAGGGGGCTTTTAGGTCATAATTCATATTTGTTCTCACAGGATCATGATGTTACATAATGTTACACTGTACTCTCCTACACACACCACTGTACCCTCTTACATGTGCAATCATAGTCACTTTTGTCCAACACATAACTATACTTATCTGAGACTCAGGCATAAAGTATACATATGAGAGGATAATTGTCCATGTGGATGATAATGGACGGTATATACGTGACATTAATCTACACTGAAGTGCCAACACTCACACATTTAATAAGCTGCTACTATTGGTCATACACTTTTATAGGTTTTTTTTTGTCCTCACATAATTACACATAAACTATGCCATCATTATTTGTCCCACAAATAACGATTTTCTCTTTAATAGATTATCAAACTCACACACACACACACACACACACACACACAGTTATATTATTGCATTTGTAAGCTGCATCTTTTCACGTACACTTGCCATTCTTTCTCACTTGTTTACTTTCACATGCTGTACGCTACAATAATGCTATTCTATGTGACCGATGTTGTCTGGCCTGCCCTGAGTGGGTTTCGAACCCGGGTCTCCCGTACCGCGGGCGACGTTTCGCCAAGTGGTCAAAGAACGCTTGGCAAGTGGGTTAGCATGTCTTTTATGAGCGAGTGAGTTTAACTTCACTGACCGTCACTTCTCCTCACTGGTACCTTGTGACTGTGGCTATACCCGCGGACCTCTGTTACATATAAACTCATGTACAGTTAGTGAATTCATTCACATGCATTTTTCCTTTATTCTCCTATTCATTCCAGCATATGTCCTGATTTCTGTTTTATATTATATTTTATGGATGATACAGTATATGTTTTTTCCAATGCTGTCATATATAAATTGTACAAACCATAGGGAAGGGAAGGGAGTCGAAGGGACAATTGGATATTTAAATGGATAGTTCAATATTTTGACAAATTGGCCCATTGCCATAATCTCTATAGTCATAGCAGTAGGTTCCTTACCTTTATTTGTCGGTGCAAGCTATTTTTAGAACGGCGGAGCAGAGCCACAAGCTGCTCAGAGCTACGCTATGGAGGCTCATGGGATTTCTTGGTTTCCCTCATCAAACTCATCAAATACACAATCAGACAACTCCAAAACGCTCTGGTGGACAAGTTGTGACCTGCACATTCACCATGGTATGAGATAATAATGGAACGTTACGAGACGGAGTCGTTTTTGAGGCAAATGTAGAGACTGCTTGCCGTAAAACTGCCCCTGACGGGAATGCGCGCAGCGATTTTGCTTGAATTTACCTAAAAAACAACTCCATCTCGTAACGTTCCGTTATTCTCGCATAGCTGTGCAGGTCACAATTTGTCCACCGTTCTAAAAATATCTTGCACCGACAAATGAAGGTAATGAACCTACTGCTATGACTATAGGGATTATGGCAATGGGCCAATTTGTCAAAATGTTGAACTATCCCTTAAAGTCTAACTATGATATTGATTTGTAGCCCATTTAATGCTTCAAGTCAACAGTGATTTAAAAAAAATCTCCTAATGGTAGGATTGAGAAAGTTAAATTTAACTTATAAGTCTTACTTAACATGACCAGTCGTTATGGTTTCCAAGCAATATGCTAAATCATTTGAAACTCTCAAAGTCGTAATCACATGGCATACAGTATGTCAGGAGGGGAAAAAGTGTAGACAGTTACTTCAGAGAAAGTTGGCAGGGAATATTTTGCTGATACTAACCTTTTGTCGTTACGCTGCTCAGTAAGTGCATTATCATTTGTCTTTTATAAGCCACTATAGAGCTTATAATGATGCATGTGAGCTGAGTTAGTGGGGAGGGGTGTGAATTAAGTTAATCTTTGATGTGCCTATTCCTGAGCTCCACATGTCAAAGTGCTCTTAAGTAGGACACAAACATGTGTAAGTCACTTCGGTCAAATGCGTATCAGAGTTGCACAAGAGCGAGTGTGATTTCTGGCTTGCTCTCATACGTCTGAGTTTGTGTGGGAATATGTCAAGGACTGGGTCTGCCTCTTCATGAGAGGTTTATCAGCACAAATCTGGCATCAATCAAGCAATCAGCCATAATGGGAGTCAATGGAGGCGAATGGGGCAATACTGTTGATTAACTAAAATAAAGAGGATGCTTTGGAGAGCTGATTGGTGCAACGCAGAAATGCTCCTCCATTTCCACGTACAATGTCAAACCTCAAGGAGCAGATTTTATGGAGGCATTCGCACATCAGCACTGAGAAGATCAGATCTGAGGTATTCAACTGACATTACAGTATACTGTGCCATCACCCATCTCATCTGGAATATGCTTCTTTTAAATTTCACAACAATATCACAACTCATTCAGGACAAAAAAAAAAGCTCTCACAGCAGTCGTGTGTCATTTTCTCACATTTTCCTACTGTGTAAAAATAGATTTTGTAGGGTAAAAAAAAGATATGAAATAACAAGAGTGCAGTAAGGCAAAAGATTTCAGGGATTTGAAAGTAAATCCTCACAGTCATGGAAATTCAACTAAAACTGTAAATGCTTTACAATTAAACCAACAGTAACAGCCTTTTGTTAGAAAAGCTGATCCATTCCCAAAGAAATTTAAATCCATTTTAACTGAGTGGTTGTTTTTTTTCTTAACTTTTTTTTTCTGAATATCAACACTCACTGCTCACACACCCGAGTCTAATGTGGTCTCCAAGGCTTACTGTACATGCAGCACGGCCTCTTCTGCAGTTATGTCATCTGGGTTTTACCACCAGTGAGGGCAAACAAACTCTCTGAGCTTTGAGTGACATTACTGGTTATTTTACGAGCCACAAGTCTTTGTTCTTGGCTGGGTAACCATCTTTGGTTAAGTGATATTTACTGGTTTCCAGAACAGTCTGCAGCAGTGAGTGCTGCCTTCACTTCCCTTAATCAATAACTAATGCTGCTGCTTCATCAGAAAGCACTGCAATAATTATTATATAATGTATAATTATGTATTTCAAAGCCCTTCTTTCTGATTGCTGTAAGTCAGGGATTTTCAAAGGCTAACCCTGCACCAACACCCCTCGTCCCCCATGGAGGATGCAAACAGGAGGTGTAGCGTACTGCCCAAGCAGACTCCATGGCAACAACATATACTACAGTAACAACATGTTTTCACTGTAACAAATTGGCCCCATTAATAGCTTTCAGTAGTTTCCTGTTTGTAATATACACATGGATTTTCAAACATCTGTCACTACATTTCTTTGATAGTGAAGAGAACTTAAAAAGTTCTCAAGTTAAAAGGAGCATCTTTTATCTATGATTTCTAAGTGGATCTATGGATGTGTGTTGGTGATGGACAACAGAGATACTGATATCTTTGGAAAGAGTAAAGCACATTGAATCTAAAAATATCTGTAAGATTAGTGTTTTGATCACACTCTTTTCATACGCATAGTATATTAGATTTATGCATCCACAAAGCCAAGATTCAGTTTGTTCAGTATTTTATCAGGATCAGCCCATACTTTATGGCCCGTATCTACAAATCAAGTTTCTAACAGCCTCCTCCTTAATTTGTTGAAAATTAAAACTGCTCCTAATGAGGCAGGGGTGTCCCACAGGGAAAGTAACCCCCCTTCAGTTCTAACCCCAATCTCCCCAGGACCTAGTTTATAAGACACACTCACACAAGCACACATGCAGTAACCTTGTTGGGTGCTAATTATAATAGCATTGTGTCCCTGTTGAACACAGTATGTTATTAGTCCTAACAATAACACATTCCCACAGGCATGTACCTGTGTCCCTTTTCCCCATGGAGGTTTTGCCTTGTTTTTGGCTGCTGTTATTTTTTAAATCACTAATTGAATAATAAAAGGAGGGAAAAGGTAGGAAGCTTTTCCATATAATTTGAACCTCCTTGTTGTGGATAGTGTTCAGACAGTGATTTGGACACTGATTGTACATTACATATTTGTCCCTTTGGTACTAAACATCTGTGTCAGCTTTTGAAAATCCTCTGTTTTCTAATTTTCACATAATTGTAGGATTTTCTCCTCTATTCCATGACTGCATATTGTAATACTGTGTAAATGCACAAAAGCCAAACTAATAATGGTCACATCATGTTTCAGATGATTCATAGAATGATTGAATGTGATCTTTAAATGGTGCCAGCCCTAAACACGAAGAGAATCTCTTCTTTTTCTGCTGTGAGTTAATGCCATTGTCCCATATTTCTCTAGTCTAGTTCTTTGCCTCAGTAAAGGTTATAACATCCCTCAGGCGACTGCAGTGCTGAACTTAATTTTTTTATAATGTTCTCACAGTTTATTGTGTGTAGATTTTATTGTTGCCTTTTCTCCTCCTTCTGAGTTGTTGGGTTAGATCTTCACCATGGGAATTTAATTGAGGAGAAGTAGTAGACAAGATCTCTACCACATGCAACTAATGGTCCTCGCTGAATGACAATGTGCATTTAAGATGTCTATTAATGTAATTTCAAAACAATCCTTGACCATGATAACAAGAATCACCAATTTTCACTGAGTGACACTGGACACTGGACTTTGACAGCTGAGGTCTAGATTTGTGTCATTTGCCCCTCCATCGTAAATTGTAAAATTAGGTAATCAAGGGACAAGACTGTGGTTTGAGAAAAGCCACCAAAGGCCAAGGCAGTGTTGACATTATCACCATTCAACCACGACAATGATCTTTCAGTTACCTTAAAAAAAAAAAAAATATATATATATATGTACTATGTATATATATGTGTATGTGTATATATATATATATATATATATATACACTATGTATATATATGTGTATGTGTATATGTATGTGTATATGTGTGTATGTGTATATGTATATGTATATGTATATAAAAAAAAGATAAATTATAGATGGGACCACAAAAAAGGGCTCAGCCCTATAACCAGTCATTCCATTTTTTTGTGATTGTTGCAGGCAAAAATTCTTCATTATGCGGCATGTTTTCTTTAAAAATGCAATGAAATACGCAGAGTATTTATGCAATTTTATGCAATGAAATTGCAGGAATTTGCGGGAAAAAAATGCAATTTGATGAAAAACTTTTAAAAAAAGTAATTCCCCCAACACTCTGTTCTCACTAGGTTACGCCACCTTAATGTAAAAAGAGTCATTTCTAATGACTTCCTATGATAAGCAAGCATAATACATAACAGAAAGTGCTGGGAATATTTAGGTTTTCTCTTGTTTTATTTCAAAACTTAATAAACATGACTCAGTGACGCATTTTGTGCAGAAATCGCCAATTTCTCCAGTGAAAGTGTGGTGTCTTTAAAAAAATGCAATTCCCACATAATATGCAGGCTATTATGCGTTGAATTATATGATTGTACTATCACGTTTTTCTGGAGGGACGGTATAATGTATGTTCCTGACTGACTGAGTGATTGACTGGTTCAGATTTTCCCCTGCCAAAGTCTACATGACTGGACCATGCGTGGCTACTGGCTAGCAAAACAACTCTTTTTCCAGGCAGTTACCTTGCCAGCCTGGATTCCACACTCCCCAATCTGCATCTCCTTTATTATGGTGAATGATTGATTACATGTATTATTATTAATAGGAGGAAGAGGAAGGACTAAAAATCTGACAAACTGAACAAGACCAAGCAGGAGAGTGGGAGGGCTATTGCTAACTGCTAAGCTAAATCAACCAGCAAATCTGAATAGTGTGTGGGCCTGTTCAACAGACAAGCCAGCAACAGGAAAGCACATCAACAAAAACCCTGTTACAAGAAGGTGTCTGTCCACTAGATGGCTGCAGGGCTTTTAATCTGAAAGTATTACTGAAAGTTTTGAGTTTGTATTAAGATGTGACTCAGCAGCAACTATTGATAGTATTGATAGCAGATCAGTATTTTGGGTTAGCTAAGTGAATGCAGCATTTAAACTGTATCAGGGCTGTCGATGTGCAGCCAAATCCAAATCTGCCTCTCTTAGATTTAATATTGCTCGACAGTGTCTCTGCTGCCCAGGTGCCTCAGTGGAGGTGTGAACTGACTTCAGTTTAGTTGAAGTAGTTTAGTTAGTAGGAACACCTTCTTCTGGAGCACAAAGCACGGTCTAATGTGCTGACACTGTGTTAATTTTAGATTCAAACAGCTCATAAAATATTTAACTTTTCCCACATTCGAAAGCTAGTTTGAATTGAGATAGAATATCAAGTCTCATGTTACAGTATCAATATTAAATAAATCTACAGGAGCAGGAATGAAGTGAGATAGCTACAGCTGCGGAGCCTCTATTAGAGATGCAGGGTTTCTGAAATACACCGCTGCTTGAGACGTGTGCCGCGCTGTACTGTATTATCTTAACTGTAGCATCGGTGATGATACACAATGAGCACTGTCACACACACACACACACACACGAGTAGATGTGCGTATGAAAGAGTTTGGATGAATGTATTAGGTGAAAAATAAGACCGTGCACACTTTGCAATGGGCTTTCAACAGATATATTCCAGTCTTGTCCCAGTACACATCATGCAGCTGTCCACACACTTGCTGACCTTACCAGACCTGTGAAGTCAGTGTGAGAGTATTCTGTGAAATATCTTTGAACAGCGGCTGCCTCTTCGATCCCTGGGAATGTCGTGTCTTTGTTAAATGCGCTAGCTTTATTTTACACCACAGAAGCTGCCATTATTTTACAAGCAGAGATGTAAGGACATGAAGTACTTCTGCAAGGAAATAGTTTTTTTGATCAAGATGACAATTTTTCGTGATTTGAATGGCGATTTGAACTCTTATAGTATTGATTTCTGAACATTTGATGCTCCGACAGAATTCTACATTAAATATATACTGTACCAGTGCAGCACACAGATGGAGCGCACTAATGGAGGATTTTCCTATTCCTATTTCCTAGATATTGGGCTGAAGCCTCTGGTTCTCCTCTGTCTTTACCAGCGCTGAGTAATGATCCACATGCTGGTCAGGGATGGACGGAGGAGCCGTGATGCCTGCTGGCCTGTCAGAGAAATGTGACAGCGTCTAGTGTGCAGGGACAAACTGGAGAGTATAGCCTGCAGCTCTCAATCACTCCAGGGGCTGGCAGAGAGACCCACGGGGAGCTGTCTGCCCTCTCTTTCATTTATCTTCTCTTTCACTCCCTCCATCTCTCATGTTCCCTCAATTTTTAGATCTTCGCATTATTCTGGCGCGTTTCCCCTCTTCTTTTTCCTCTCCGTCGTTCATCCTCCTTTCATGTCAGCCTTGTCGGCATCTGTCCTCTGTTCGCAGATTTTTTACAAATACACGTGGATCCTCTCAAACAATTCCTCCTCGTGCTTGTTTCGTTGTTGCACACTGTCTGCGTCAATATCCGACCTAATCCAATGCCTGGCTGAGGCTCAGCTTGTTCAACTAGCACACATATGCACACATCCTCCCACCCACCCACATACACACACACACACGCACACACAGTTAAACAGACTGGCATCCACATGCTCGAACTCACAAACATACACACAGAGAATTCAACACATTTGATTTTCTAAAGCACAACTCCATTTTTAGGGTGTATAAGCCTTCCAGACTGCAACACAGCAGCCCTGTACAAGACTGAAGAATGAGGATTTTCTATTAGATTTGTGCTAGCTGGAGAGAGAGACAGAGACAGACAGAGAGAGGGAGAGAAGAGAGAGACAGAGAGTTGCCTTCATTTAAACTGTTCTGCACTGAGGCTTTTCAATTTGATTATGAGGCTCCATTTCATAGAGCCTGGATGCTGCGTGCCATTCAGAATGAAATTGAGCCGTTGGTCGACTGGTCGGGATGCCTCCCCATGTCTCCTCTGCGGGAGCATGAGGGGACAATAAGGGCAAAGCTGGCCCACGGTGCCCTTGCACTGTTCAGTCGGGGTTGCGGGGGAAATGTGAAAAGAGACAAGAGCTTGGCTGGCTAAGTGAGTGAGAGCGTGGAAGTGATTGAGTGGTTTGAGGTTTTGGAACAGGGTGAGAGAGCTGCTGCTGTAAAACCCTGTGAAGGACTCTTTAGTCTTATAGAGGAAGAAGTCACACATGCAGCCCTCTATATCCTCTCTCTTTATTGAGGCTGTCTCTTGTGTGGCAATTCGTGCAGAAACACATGTGTCAGTGTTCACACAAACTGACTGATGGAGCGTTTGCACAAATTTGGGTCAGTCCCGACCTGGTTCGGTGAGGAATGAGCACCAGGAACAGGTAACTAAAGCTGAGGATGTAACAGCAGCCCTGCACCCTTGGTTTGCATCATCAATCCTGTTCATTTACGTTATTGGAGCAACTCTTCTCAGGGTGTTCTCCTTTTACATCTCCAGCTCCCACTTTGTCCCATGCTGTCACAACATGGCTATATTACTCTGATTTATGGTCATGTAATTGGTCATTGGAAACCAAATTAGGGGACCACATTTTGTGTGTCATTATTCAGCTTTTAGGTTCAAACATTCTAGAGGCTTCTGGTTTTAATATTTAAGAGAGGAAGCCAAAGCCAGATTACAATTACATGAGTCAGTGAGAGCCTGGACTTTGCAGCAGGGTGGATTTATGTGATTATAAACTGAGGCTTGTCAGGCATCTATTGTCAGGTATTGTACAGTCATACATGCTCAGAGGTCAGAGGTCACTCTGATCTGATGAATCCACATCTTGGACCAGTGGTTTGTCATGTCATTTGTTGTCTCTCAGGTACCTATTAAAAAAAACTGTACAAAATGTAAATGATGTAAAATGTACATTAAACATAAAATTGTAATTGCACTAAAAAAAAAAACTGTAAACATACATTCATATTCTTAAGAATGCACAAACTTATATCAGCTACTGTATGTTTTCTTTAAACATGAACAGCCTATGTTTGAAGCAGTTGTCTTGGACTGTTTCTCAGATATTATAGTCCAGGAGCCGTATTTGCATATCAAGCATCTCAGAACCACTCTAAAAGTTTGACTGGGACTAAAAATACTACACAGTTATTTACTTCCTACACAAAAGCAGGAAATTCTCTTTTGAGAATGAATAACATCATACATCATGCTGTGACACTGAAAATCAAAGGAATAATCAGTTTTTGTAGTTGCTCAGTATAAGATCACTGTGGATTCAATAGTCTAACAGTGACAGGCAGAGATCAACTGTATAACTTGGTTAAAAAAAGAAAAGCCCTGCTGAAGACTTCACAAACATTCACCAAAACCTATTACAGTTGCCTACTAAAATAACTGGTGTAGTTAAGTTCAATTCAACAACATTTCTGCATGTATGATGCTTAATCACTGCAGAAACTGGCAATAATGATGATATTTTTCTTTCTTTAAACGTTGTTGAACTTAAATCATACTATGCACATCTCTGCTGTACTGGTGTGTTGAGTTGCCAAAATCCATGCTAGTTCAAGTTTGCATCGAAACATTTTGAAACAGTGAAATAATTAAATGTAGGGACCGATTCTTGTTGCACCTCTTGCTCTTTTTGTTGTAAACTGCAAGAGTTCACATTTTGCAGTGTGCAAATTAGTCAAAACACACTGAGCATCTTGAAGGAACTTATTATCTTAATTTGTTGAACCGAGATCAGTTTTTTCAAAGTCCAGTACTTTCTGTTCTACTTTTTATCCTCATATAAAGAACTTCATCTTGACCATTATTGCCATATCAGTATCTTTTTCTGCAGTATTTCCTGTCATTCAAACCAAAAGTTCACTCACTGCGCAGTCTTCAAAAGTGTAGAGGGGTCCTAATGGCACAGATTAAAAAGCAATTTAATACAGAAAAGGGGATTAGAAACACTATGGGCTGCACTAATCCTTAACCTTTAGTCCTGTTCTCATGGAGCCACAATATGCGCAAGACGATAGCATCACAGGACCGGAGTTAGTAAATTTCCATTAGGGCCGCCCTTCTTTATTCCCACCAGCACATTTAAAGGCATTAGGCATGCTTTGTCAAGGCTAATAAAAAGGGCCAGCGGTGCTATCACACACCCCCCGACTTGTTTCGGAAAAAGCACTGTTCCATGTGAAGTTTTCATAACCCATTATGATAATCTAGCTGAGTCTCTGAAGGGCAGGGGATAGACAGGCAGATAGATGCTTCTGGGGTGACTGCTCTACAGCGTCTGCATGGATAGAACATTTTCTGTCTGTGTAACTGGGACAGAGACTTGCTCCTATCTGCCAGGAAGAGCAGATACGATAGACGGCTGAATGTAAGAAGAGAAGAGTCACCATGGCATCAGGTTGGAAAACAAATGTGCAGGTGATGTAAGTAAAAGAAGTTTAAGGTGCTCTCTCTCCTACGTCATTCAAAACTGGATAATGTATTGGTTGAACATCGTTCTTCGTGCCAGTATCAACGTGTTCTTCAACTTGCTCCAAAGTTGCCCTGCCTCTCACACGCATGTACAGTATACAATATCCTCCGAGTTGCAAAACAAATGGTTTCCCTTGTTTTCACTCTTGAAAAAGCCAGATTCTCGGTGGCACGCCTGATTTGAGAAGATGTTTTCTTCGTCTCTGCTCTCGTTTGGGAAGCCCGTGTCTCGTCTCTGCAGGGGAAGAGAGTGTTTCTCTGACAGGAAACAGGGTCATGCCGGACATTAATCATTCATATCTAAATTTGTGCAGCGCAAAGATTCAATTTTCTGCACTTTGTAGGGTCCAATATTGGTTATATGGTTTTATTTATACATCAAAGTCCATCCATTATTTATTTGTTTTTGAGCCATCTAGTTTTGATGCCATTTTCTGGAAGGAAAAGCTGCTACACATGAAACATACTGTCCAATAATGGAAAAACACAAGGGGAATTCTTGACAGTTCGTGTTTAGCTGTAGAAGTGTGAAACTGCAGCGTTTATTCCCAACACAGATATAAATGATTCTTAATGAGCAACCACTCTCACCAGCTCTTAGTGTTGTATTGCAGAGGAAAACAGACCTTGGAGTATCAGAACTGTTGATATTTTGGGTTCGTACTGTACGTTGGCCACATGTCCTGCTGAGTTCTAAGTCTGTCCACTTTTATAACCAAAAATTGTTTTGCAAGATCGTTCTCTCTCTCTATGCCCTCTCCAGAGCCACACAGATATAACTCCCACATCAATGCTCTATTTAAAGTCCACCTGTGTGTGTATGTGTATGCGTGTCCCTCTTCAGTCTACTGTCAGTTTTTTTTTTACAAGCTTTTTGTTGTGATAGTATTGTATTTATCACTCTCCTCCCTGTAACCAGGCCACTACCGAGCAGAAGAAGCTGAGCCATGCTGGATCCAAGCCCTCCCTCTCCGAGAGCAGTGGCCGACTCCCTCAGATAGCCATGAACACCTGCAAGTACAATGGCGGAGTGGGGAGACCACTAGTGGGCAGCCTGGCGTCCTCGTCGCGCCGCAACCTCGCGGAGCTCGACTCTGAGACGCAGCCCTTGCAGACGCTGCACAGCTCTGGCCTGGAGGTGGTGGTGTCCAAGGGCAACGGCGGCGAAGACCCCAGCAAGGCGTCCAATGAGAGCTTGGTCAGGGAGGGCAGCGGGCGCGGCGGAGGCAGGGCGCCGCAAAAGAAGAACAGGGACATTGGCTACAAGCTTGGCCACCGGAGGGCGCTGTTCGAGAAGCGGAAGCGACTCAGCGACTACGCACTCATCTTCGGGATGTTTGGGATTGTCGTCATGGTGACAGAGACGGAACTGTCATGGGGGGTTTACACTAAGGTAGGTTGGGCATGTGTGTGATGCATGAGTGGGCGCTTTGTGTGTTGTCATCGCTATTGTTAAGTTTTGAGTTGTGTGGGGTTGGCAGCTGTCAGATGTATGAAGAGTGATTATTAACACAGACACTGACATACATTATCTAACAAAGGTGTTGGCAATATGGCACAAATACTAATAAAACTTAGCGTCATGTGATCTGCACAGTGACTAATAGTCTGCCCAATGGATTAAATCTCAGATTTCGCCTTGTAAAATGTTCTGTTCTGTAAATGCTTGACTGCGGGCCTGGTTTTGTTTGTGGTCGAAATTTTTCATTATTGGCATTAGATTAGAGCCGAGCAACAGCAACGGTTTCTCTCCTGGTTGGCTGTTGTGGGTTTCTGTAATTCCCTTTGAAGCCAGCATCTAAAATCACAACCTCACAGCAGGAGAGGAGAGAAAAATGCAGATCTATCTATCTATCTATCTATCTATCTATCTATCTATCTATCTATCTATCTATCTATCTATCTATCTATCTATCTATCTATCTATCTATCTATCTATCTATCTATCTATCTATCTATCTATCTATCTATCTATCTATCTATCTATCTATCTATCTATCTATCTATCTATCTTAATACAGTGAGGACATAAAGACACTTAGAGATAAAGTGAACAGTCAGATGAAGTTCCAGATGTTTCTTAGTAATGCCCAAGAGCCTCCTTCCACTCTCAGATCAGATCAGAGCGGAGATGACGCAGCATGGTATTGGAACAAGTGAGACCCTTGAGCAAGGACACCAGCAGGCAGTTTCAGCTTCAGGGTCACGGTGACCAAGTCACCACCCCTTGACCTGTTATTGTCCTTTTGTGTCAGCCAATGAGCTCTGCTGCGTCAGGGTGTTTATGACAGAATATCATTCACTCAGTGCATTTAGAGCTGCCTTTACCATGGTATTTACTCGTCTGTTTACTCTGGAGCTGACATTGCAGTGCACTGCAGTATGTGATAGGTCACAGAACAGGTGTCTTTATGTGTCTTTCACAAGAAGACCATGTTTTCAACAATACAGCTGTATGAGAGGGAAAACCTGAATACTGAGGCCTGTGCTTGAAGATTGTTGTTACTTTGAGCACATTTGTGTATGTTTAAGAAATATCTTAACATGTTAGCAAACAGTTTTAGTAGTAGAAGTACTATGTTCACAACCTACCTCCAAACTTTTACTGTTGTGGAAGTTGATAAAATTGTTAAGACTGAAACAAAAAAGATGTGGGCTCTAGAGAGACATTAATGCTCACGGTTAGTTAACAGTTGTCTGAGGGTTTGTCACTGCTGTTGACTTTTAATATTTTTTTGTCCAGCATTAACATTAAAACAGAACACAATATACTGTATTTGTTTTCTATCTTTGGCAACCATTGGTTTGAATTTATCCTTTCAAAATGGATATGTCAAGTCTTAAAATTTAAGCACAATGACACTCCTGTCTCAGGGTATGCCTGCTTCGTTAGCCTTAATTTAGCCCACATGTCCGTATCCAGGCTGATTCCAGCTGTTGCCCTCTAATGTTGACTGACAGCCAAGAAGGTTTTCTATTTGTGTGCCAAATGTGGAAGTATGTGACAGTCATGCTGTATGTGGATTGGACATGGGCTGAGGAACCAACCTTATTATCTGGCTAGAAGAAAAAATATGTAGCCAGAATACCGAAAAATACATATTTTTTGATTTTGCTGGGAAACTGTTATGTTGCCACAACCAAAGAATTCAGACGAGCATACTGCAGCATCTTACTGTAAGGAAAGGTGGCTTCCAGAAAAAGTGTTTTTTTCTTTTTTTGGTTTGTTTTTTACATATTGTATAATGGCCTTTCAGATTTATATTTTGGCGTTAAAGTTACAGTATTGCTGCATGCTGCTGCAGCTGTGAGAAGGGAGCATTTTCAAAATATGGTGCTGTTTAAGATGCTTTGACGTCCAAAAGTTTGAGTCTCCTGCCAAAAAGCTTTTAATTCATGATCTAGACTGTCAGAAATATTGTATGTCAGCTGAAACCTCAAACGTTAGGCCCTATAGAAGCTTTTGGTGCACTGTAGAAAATCGTCAGCACTGAGTTGAATATGCGAGTTGTGAATTACAATTGTTGGTTCCTTTCACAAGGGATAGACTTATTTTTCCAGTTGTCAGTGGATTTGAATTTTTCAAATGTGTTTTTGATTGCACAGGGGTGTGTGTGTGTGTGTGTGCGTGTGTGCACAATATAGTAAGTGGTGTAGTAATCCATAGGATGATTTATGGGGTTTTAAGAAAGTCAATACGTTTGTCTGTGACTGTTACTGAGTAGGGTTCAGTCCATTCATCAAGCTAACCTCAGCTGAAATGGAAATGACCTCCCATCTCTGAGTGGCAAACTCCGCCCTCCCTTCCTCCCCCCCTCCCTCCCCCCGTCCCCCACATCAGGCAGGTAGCATGTGCAGGGGATGGTCACATCACACAGCAGACACTTGAGGCCCCGCCAAGGATTTCTAAGTCCTGAAGGAGGGAAATGCGTTAAGAGGAGTGAGCGCTGGGACTGAAAAATCCTTGAACCTCTGGCAGGTGGATTAATTGGTTTACTCAATGTTATTTCACCAGGGACTTCTCAAAACAATTTCAGACATTAGACTGTCTTCCGAACATGTAGCTGACCTGAGGGGCAAAGCAATCTAGTTGACAGCTAAAAATACATTCTGTAATATGGACCACCGAAGGACGGAGTAATATTGAGCAGCTCTCACTGTCATCGCACTAACGATTATGAGCAATATTTCCACTTGCTGTCTTTGTCATTTGTTTGTTGGCATCGTTATTAAAATAACAACCCTCTGATCATTAGCCTGCTACAGAGCGGCATTTTTACATCATCGTTGTTAAATTGATTTATCAAATGGCATTTTACCGACATAGAGGGGGGTACTTGAGTGGTACAGGTTCTCATTTCCGAGATCTATGGCCCCCACGTACACACACATACACGCACACACTGCTGCATTAGCATGCAGCTGGCCCATTTATCACCTGCAACGCTCACTGTGGTGGCCCCCCTGCTAATGCTAGCCTTGCCTTTTCTGCACCTACCATTAAATGGAAAGTCCCCCTGTTAGTGACGGGCTTTGATTAATTGGTAGTTTAGATGGTGGGGAACGGCATCCACAGATAATATCAGGCTGCACCTACACCTGCGTCTGCATTGTTTAGTAACATCCTGACTGTTTGTGTGTAAAACCCCATTATCTGCTCTCAGTCAGACATTTAAACTAATCAGTAGTGTGTCTGCGTGTGTGTGTGTGTGTGTGTGTGTGTGTGTGTGTGTGTGTGTGTCCTATTGTGTGTATGTGACTGTATATATTTTGCATGCATGTTCTTATGTGTATGCGTATGTTTAATTGGTCATGTTCCTTTTCTAAACCAATCAGATATGAATATTCTCAGGTTTCACATTGAATTGTTTTTCCCAACTACCTCAGTTCACCCTGTTGCTAAGCAGTAACATACAACTCAGAAAACAATCACTGTTGCCACCTATTGAGGCTAAATAGAGACTCTCAAAATATGGAAAGTGCACCATTGACAATAAATTCACAATTTATCTTTCTATGATTTCTATTTATGAGATTAAATTTATATCGTAATAAATAATTGTTTCAATTTAAAATGGCTGTTTCTAATTTTTTTTTCCCCTCTTTTTTCTCTCTCTCACCACAGGAATCTTCATACTCATTTGCACTGAAATGCCTTATCAGCCTTTCCACTGTTATATTGCTTGGTCTTATAATAATGTACCATGCCCGGGAAATCCAGGTGAGTCTATCACACAAAAAAAACAACAATTTATTCATTATACCAGCAGCTTTTGGGATCAGTGTGGTGATAATGATGATAGCAACAATAATAGCAGGAGGAGGAAGGTTTCTTGTTTGGCAACTAAAAACAGCTGGAATATTGTTTTTGCCATGCTAACATGAAAATACCACACACATGGGTGTATGCTAATTAAACTACATTGATTATTATTTTAATCATTATATAGCCTAGTCAAACATCCACATGTGCAACATTTATTTGATTTAATATAACAACGTTCAGTTTATTGACAGCATCTCTCTTTTCCTTTTATTTAAAACATGTCAATCAATTTCTTCCTTATTGTCTTTTTATTGTTAGAATTTACTACGTCTCATTTATGGTTTTAATATGCAGTTTGGTTTAAAGTTACTTTGGATTACATTCCCTGTTCAGTATTTCTCTTTGTTTGACCTGTTTGATCTGTTTTATACCTGTAAATTAAGATCAAAATGTGATAAATTATTTGAAAAAGTTTCCTCCTGGATTTTATACTGAATTTACCTCACTGGATCTTGCCTAGAATTTTAAATAACTATATATTATATACATAGTAATACTAAAAAAAGTCTACCAACTGTGTAATGATAAATACATGTAAGTGTTATTGAGGGTGAAAGAAACTAAAATGTCAAATATCAAACAAAAAAAAAGAGGCACACAGAAGGAGATGGTGATACAGCTCATTGACGTCTTTCTGTTTCTCTTCAGCTGTTTATGGTCGACAATGGTGCGGACGATTGGAGGATAGCCATGACGTATGAGCGGATCTTCTTCATCGTGCTAGAGCTGCTGGTGTGTGCCATCCATCCCATCCCGGGCCAGTACGTGTTCACCTGGACGGCGCGGCTGGCCTTCACCTACACGCCGTCGGTGGCCGACGCCGATGTGGACATCATCCTCTCCATCCCCATGTTCCTGAGACTCTACCTGATCGGCAGGGTCATGTTACTCCACAGCAAACTGTTCACGGACGCTTCGTCTCGCAGCATCGGCGCCCTCAACAAGATCAACTTCAACACACGCTTTGTCATGAAGACCCTTATGACCATCTGTCCGGGAACTGTTCTGCTCGTGTTCAGTATATCCTCCTGGATCATTGCTGCATGGACTGTGCGCGTCTGTGAGAGGTAAACACGGGGTTGTGAATAATATGACCGAATAACGGACGATTTGAAAAACCAAATGGCTGATGCACAAATCACACGTTGTGGATTACTAGACACCTTTTCTTCCTTCACTCTCGTCACTGTTTTGTCCCATGCTTCTCAGTGTTACCTTGTTTTCTGTCGCTCATCTGCACTGGTCCACAGAGATGTGTGGAATAGGCCACACGTCACTGCTGTACACATGTGTACAGGAAGGCATTGATACACAGACACGCCCACACACTACCTCACTGCCTGACTGTTTAAAAACACCCTTACATACGTTTCATTAGCTCAGCAATTGCTCCACGACTCCCCACTCCTTGTTTTTATTGCTATTTTAGATGGCTTGTCCATAATTCATGAGTGTCTAATTGTTTGTTTGCTGAATGGTTTGTTTTGGTAATGCAGAGCAGCCCCCAGGATCCCCTAACCCGTTTTCTCCCCAAAACTGCGCATCGGGCTTCATCTCAAGGGGGCAGCAATGATTCTCACTGAAAATGAAAGAGGCAGGGAGAAATGAAAAGCTTTTTTTCCCCCTCTCTCTCTCTCTCTCTCGTTTTGCATTTGCATAGGGAAATGAGACGTTAATGCCAGCTTTGATGTTTTAAAGTCATTTTTGCATAGTTGGAGTGGAAAGGGGACTTGAGTAGGGTGGGTGGAGAGTCGAAGATCTATAGCAGCAGTTCTTGTCAGACCCAATATGATACTGTACATGTGCTGCAGTGTAAAAGTTAAGCCTCGGCTCAGAGGAAGGCTTTGCTCTCAGTCTTTCAGCCGGGCCCTGACTACAGATGCTCAATGTCCTCCTGCAGCTCGCCTCGCCTGCTTTTACTAAGTATCTCCCCTCCCTTCCTCCGCCTCTCCTCTTAACTACCCCCCCCTCTCCCGTGTTAACACCTGTCACTAACCACCGCCCTCCCCCCTCGCACGCCCGACCCCCGGATCCTCTCGGCGCCCGTCGCACCTCTGAAGTGTTGGCTGGTGGGTTTGAGCCTCACTTGGGGGGAACTCAATCCGCTGATCTTTGACACCAGCTCCACTGGGACGCAGAGGCAGGACAGTGAGGTGTAACAGAGCGCACCCCTCACTTGAGATTTGTGTTGTTCAAAAACAACACGAAGTCGAGCTTGAATGTCATAATGTCTCCACATGGTCCAGTTTATAGCTGTTGCTACATACCTCCTCTGCCTGTCTTTATTATTCCCCACCTTAAATTCATGAAGTATCCTAAATCGGCTAGAAATTGACATGATTGGACCTTTGACACTGCACATCCCTAATCCTACCGCATGCTGGTGTCAATATGGAAATCTGAATTTAAATAGACGATGAGGTGAGATCTCTGGCAGAGTCTTGGTAGATCGGTTTGCTCACACACGCATTCACACATTCTGTGACACACTTCCCATGAGCAGTGCATGCCGTCAGTCTTTTGGTTTCAGTTTCAGAATAACATGTGTGCTCAGCTGGGTGGATTTGTGTACGTATGTCTATGCGTGTTACGACGGATGGGTGCAAGCATGCACGTGTAGGTGTGTGTGTGTGTGTGTGTGTGTGTGTGTGTGTGTGTGCATGTGTGTGTGTATGTGTTTGTATAATGTTTTGTTGTACTTTCTATTTCCCCACTATGCTGCTCCATAGGGATACCATGTGAGTCCTCGTTCTCTAGCCGTGGAAAAATCAACTTTATCATTTTTGCACCGAGCTGGCGCCACTGCTGCCCTGAGTAGGGTTTGGAGGGTGGGGGGTGATAGCGGGGAGAAAGGGCAGCCCAGTTAACAGTTAACCGATGATCCTTTCCAAAGTTTGGCAAAGGAGGATTAGGTAGGCCCTCTAGGTGGTATGAAAGTGGCACCATCCCTCTGCTAAGAAAACAGGCTGTTAGTGGCTATAGGAGGACAGCAGAGACCAACAGTGTGAGCAGCATTTTGAAGCAAGCGTCTCTTTGCTAACTGTTGTGTGTTAGGCCGGTAGGGACCGGAGGAGGAGGAGGAGGAGGAGGAGGAGGAGGTGGATGAGGAGGAGGTGGAGGAGGAGGAGGAGGAAATTTGTGCTAAAATGGAGCAACTCCTTCAAGTCACCTTCACGAGTCTGCCAGAGGGCAATTTGTCTTTTCTCATTTTTTCTCTCCCTCTCCTTATGCAATTGTTATAGATCTATACAGCACAAAAAGTCTTTTTAACAGCAACTCCAAAGATTTGCAGAGGAGCAAAAGCCTTTCTGTTCTTTGTGTTCACACATTACCATCCCATTATGTGTCTCCCCTCACAAAATTAATTGAACAGTGTTGTAGTGGTTTTCCACGGACTTTTGTGGCTTCTGCTGCAAAGATTCTGCTCTAGACATTGTCTCCAAAAAGAGGTCTGAATATCCAAGGAGAGGGCAAATGTCAAGTCATTCTGCACACTAGTTAATCTCATCGTGGTCTGGGGTGTGTCTTATCTAGCAGAGCATGATTTTGTTCGGCAAACACGTAGACTCATGTTACGCAGTTCAGAGGTAGCCAGGTAAAGGAAGGAAGGAAGGCATTGCCTGTTTCTGAAATGGAGACACTCTTATTAATTAAAGGAGGAGTTTTCTCTGCATTGAAAGCAGTGTCTCCAGTTTTTGTTTACATCCATGAACCGAATGTCCTCATCCCCCTTCGTCCCCTCCTCTTGTAAACATGGAAACAGCATGCGGGTTTCCATGTTTACTTATCGATCATTTCAGTAAAAAAAATAAATAAATAAATATATATAAAAGGTGGGGGGAAAAAAGAGGCGCTTGTTTCCCAAAGTGCTGTTTGTGACTTTTGTATCTTGAATGCGCCGTTACACAGTCACATTGACCACGCATCTGAGCCAATCGAAGGGATGTGAGATTGGACGAGCACAGATTCTACCTGGAAAATGCCTAGTTGGGGGGAATGAAAGACAGGCAACCAGAGGAGCAGAGAGGGGCGGAGGGGTTGGAGGGATGCTAATGTTACAGTAGATGGATTTAACTCTGGTCACTGGCCCCCCTTTCCCTTCCTTCTTGATACAGCCCATCTTCGGAGCTAACCTACCTCAACTAAGCTCCTTAACTAAGCTCTTTTGGCTTCTCCCTCACCACCATAAGGCTCCCTCCCTCTCTCTCTCTCTCTTACTCCTGACTGATCCTTTGCAGATCTCTTACTGTACCCATCTAACGTGGCATGCTTTGCAGTTTTTCCTCATCTCTCCCTACTAATACTCCCCTGTCCCTTTGCCTTTCCTTATCCATGAGAAGCAGGCCCAGTCCGGCCAGAACTCAGTTACACACTTGCATGCATGCCTTGCCTGCCTCCCTGGTCTCTCGCTCCTTTTTCTCTTTAACTGTTATCTAATTCTCTTCCTCTCCTGTTCTAACTCTGTTATCTGAAACAAAACGCTCTATTTCAAGGCGATATGAGACTGCTGTTTCTCACCTCGCTTTCTCCAGCGAGGACCCGTAGGCTATGTAAAAGACAAGCTCTCAGAAAGTTTAGCTGACTTTCCCTCAGAGCACGGCTCTGGATTATCAGGCTTGAGTTACTAGTCAGCTACACCTACACCCAAGGTCTGACATCCAGATTGTGTCATCGCTTAGCCACAAGACACAAACAGTGCCAGCCAAGAACACACTGTCCAAACCTCTAACCGGAGAAACACACACCAGTGCAACCTGAACTTTCTCACACCAACCACAGGTTTGCATGAAATATTCAGGTAGATTAGTGCAAACACAAAGATCCATCACTGAACAGGCACAACTTTGCAAGTGCTGATGTACCTTTCAATTTGTTATGATCCAGCATCATTGCATTCAAAACATACCTCCTTTATTCTACTGACTGAAGTCAAATTTAGCCATTTGCTTCAAGACGTTGAGTCTCTCTAAGAATTTCTGTCCACACATACCAACAAATCAGGTGGACGGCCGCTGCAGAACAAAAACACTGCTCATTGAAAAACCATTAAAAACAAACGACTGAACCCCAAGACTCACAAAGAGAACTGTCTATATAAATATATGTGTACGTTGTACCACTGTCAGTGTCTAATAGACTTTTACCATCAGCTAAAATCTCTTTAAAATGCATCTCCTCCACAAAGGGCTGCAACCTCAAGGACAGGTGGATTCTCTATGGTTTGATGACTTGATCTGATAACGTGCTTTAAACCATGCACACTCTGCAGGCAGAGTATTGATTGCAGCCTATGGCAAAGTATACAGAGCCCATAAAGCATGTTTGCATAACAAGGAACAAGGAGTGTGGAGGTGATAAACGTCCAGAGATACCATCAGAATATGCACTGAGGATCATTTACTGAACCAAGTGCTGGTCTCTACTTAAAAAAAGACAGATAGAAGTTGTTTAAAGTCAGTTGTGCCTCTACAGTACATGTTTCTGTTATTATTCTTAGGCCCACTTAGAGATGCACATGACATCCAAAAGCTACAATCGGTTTTTATAATGATTATTTTTTTTCTATCTGAGGGTTACAATAAGTGCTATGAAAGCCTTTCTAGCAGTGGTAACATCAAAACTCTTATGTAGCTGCTGTGACCGTGAAGTGCTGCCATCTGCCTAATGTCTCGGTTTCTTGGTGCCTAATGCTCATCTACAGTACTTGTAGAAACAGATAAGAATTAGAGTTTGATTTCGGAGCGTTTACTAAACTAAGCTGAGTTTTGACAGTTGCCTTTGATTATCCTGTTGAAGTCTTACTGCAGAAAATGATAAAAGACTTGAGCCAGGGCAGTCATGTAGGTGTGTATTACCAAGCGGGTTTGGTATGTACACCATGACAAGTACAATGCCACCAGGTAACACATCGACTGCAGATTTTTTTAAGCTTAATTCAAAAAAGAATTGCCTGAGCATGAGCACAGGTTTGTTTACAGTTGTCTTTTGCGTTGCATGATGGCAGAGACTGGGATTGCGGTGCTCACTGCTGAATGTGCTTTTGCACGTGTCTCCAGTCAAATTCAGTGGAACATCTGTAATAGAATACTTGCTATCTGATAACCCCAGAGACATAACCACACTCCAGCCTTGAAACATTAAGATTAAGGGCTTCGTGATCGACGCTTCCTGTCTGGTGGCCTTGTAGATTAAGAAGGACGCTCGCAGCAGGTCAAAGAAAAAGGCCTGACTGAATTTCTCATCTTAAATATGAAAGTTTGCAAGGGGTAGTGCTACAGTACAAGACTGTGTGAAGAGCTTTCTCCACCCGACAACTTTTACCTCAGCATCTGCAGTAGGATGACTTGCAGGAAATTTCACTGGTTAGATCACTGTGGTGTACTCTTTGGGAGTTTAATTAGTCTGGATGAGATGCACAAACACACACTTGATCATTTCTTGCAACTGAAGCCTGAAGCCTGCCTCGCTGCCAAAACTGCAAGTCAGCAAATCCGAGCAGTTCTTCACTTCTGGAATCACGTCTTAGTTGGTTGGCAGCAATACATTAGGCGTAGCTCATTATTAAAGTGCAATCATATTGCTATTGGTAAAGTAAAATCATTCAGAGCTTGGCTACAAATAAACATTTGGTGCAACAGGCAGGCAGTGACATCATGCTACAGTGTCACGCTTAAAGGAAAGCTGACATCTTTTCTGTCATACAGCATGCCTCTCTCCTGGTTTTATACTTAATATTAATTAATTAGCTAATGTATAATTACAGCACACCTTGTGTGACTGTGACATCCCCTCATGTATGATTTTTAGATAAAGGGTCACTGTGATATTGAGCCCCACAGCTGGTCAAGTGTGTTTTAAGAAATCATTCATTGTTAAACTCTGGCATAAAGCCAAGACATGAAGGCAGGTATTACATTCTCTCCCCTGAATACACGTTTTAATTGCAGTGAATGGAAAAAAAAAATCAATAAGATGTGACACGTAGTATAATGAAACCAGTCTAACACTAACACATCACAGGGAAACAGTACAGAAAATATGGGGTGACACAAAGTCGCTGTTTCTCCAAATAGAGATGTATATTCTGAGCTAGAAATAACTTTGAGTAACTTTCCAAATAGTTCCTTTATGTACCTGTAGTTCTCTGTTCCCTAAAGGTACAACATACAGTTTTGACATGACTCTACAGACACGCTACTGTGGCATCTCCATAAGGCTGTACTTTGGCACTGTGCTGTTTTCAGCTAAATGCTTGTGTCAGCACACTCACAAGCTGTGACAGTGTTAATATGGTGCTGTTTAGCAAGTATAATGTTTGTCATGTTCATCATCTTTAATGAAGCTGATGGGAAAGTCATCAGATCTAATAGAACATAAGTGAAAAATTTTGACCTGGTGATCATCCTGAGGGAACATGAATGTGTATTTTATGGGACTGATCGGCAGGACTTTTGGCAGTCGTTTTCGATTCAGAACACAAACCTGATGGACCTCAGGTAGAAAAGTAAGAATTAGTCGGAGGATTCAGCCTCTGGGGAGTAGGAATCTGATTAAACGGTGTATCTGACTCAATAGGGCAATGCTGCCATCATGACTAATAGTAACTTTAACTACATTAAAATGTTTGTTTTAGATATTGTGATTCTCAAATAATGCCAAATAATTATATCCAGATTGTTTTGCAATTAAAACATTATGCAAATGTGTTGATAGAATAACTTTTGATGTATTTGTTTTAGTCTTGGAACCATACTATAAAATGTGCATATCATAAAATTGCCCGTTAATTTTAAGATATGTGCACCATCCACTTCAAATGTGCTGTTGCTGCTGCTTGCTTGCTTGCTTTGCATATTGGCTGCTCTGTAAAGACACTGTTAGGTTTGCAGATTTTTTAATTAGGTCATCATCACTTTTGAGTTTAATCTGCTCATGTTTACTGCAACTAACACGCTCCCCACGGAGCATCCCAACATATTTGTCCCCAAGTTATCTCAGCCAGCGCTCAAATTCATTTAGATCAACAACACTTGCACTCGTGGAAAAATCTTTTACATTTGTTTTTGTTGATGTGAAGCCCAATGCAGGAGGACAAGGGGAAGTGCTGTTATTGTACGCAGGCGATGGCTGCAGAATGGTAAAGAGGAACTTTTCACTGTGGTGGAAGTCGTTTGCTTTGTTGTTGCAGCTGAACGACAGAGGAGCAAGTCTGTGGCTCTCACCAAGAAAGTATGAAATATACATCTTGGATTCTACATCTATCTATCTATCTATCTATCTATCTATCTATCTATCTATCTATCTATCTATCTATCTATCTATCTATCTATCTATCTATCTATCTATCTATCTATCTATCTATCTATCTATCTATCTATCTATCTATCTATCTATCTATCTATCTATCTATCTATCTATCTATCTATCTATCTATCTATCCAGTCTATCTATCTATCTATCCAGTCTATCTTTGTTCAGTTTTACCAGATGTATATTTTTGGGACACAAAAATAGCATTATAATGTTTGATACTTCAATCAGCTTTCTTCTTAGGAAGCTGACTGTGACTCATTATCCTCATTTTGAGCAGAGAGTCTTGGTGGTTTCACAGATTTCATGGATTTGAGGCACTTACTGTAAAAATGACGCCTAAATCTTACAGTAAAAAAGAAAAAAAAAATCACTGACAAGAACTTGTCTTTCGCTGAAAACCATTGAGACTGGAGTTTAGTTGTGTTTCATTCAGCGTAATAATTATCAAACCCTGCATGTTCAAAGGCTTTCCTTTTGTTTTGAATCAGAAATAGCAAATATTGTAGTGTTTTCAACTGAACATTTGGTATATTCCCTGTGGTTTGTGTGCACGTGCACGCACGCGCTTGTGTGTGTGTACGTATGTCTGTGTGTGTGTGTGTGTGTGTGTGTGTGTGTGTTTGTGTTGGCAGAGGGAAATGTGTGGCTCTTACATTGGAACCATCATTACTTTTCTGTTTGATCAAAGGCTGTGTTGTCAGCTTTGACTGCTGTATATTTCCAGTACTCATCATATGTATCATAATCTCACCTATACACAGTGGCAGCTAAAAAATTTAATGGCTGGGAATTGTTTGTTAGGGCATTTAAACAGAAAACATCCCAGTGATTGTTTTACATCTGCCTAACATGCAGAGTTCATAAATTGGTGATGGATTGAAGAGACTGATAAAGAAGCACACTGCTGTTACAGTACCTGCTGCTGCTGCTGCTGCTGTTGTTGATGTTGATGTTGTTGACCTGTGTAGTTGTGTGTTTAGCTGGAGACATGTCACCTTTTTTGTCTTATGTTGTGTGATTCATGCTGTACTCCTCAAACGCACGGCTGGAGCAGTAAGTTTTAGAGCTTGTTTGGAAGTAAATTACAGTATTATTTTATACAGCAGTGGATAAATACTGTCATGTCTGAAGTATTTAAGGAAGTCAGGGTAATGCTCTGCTGCAGAGTGTCTGTGAGGGAGACTTTAACAGTGGGGGATAAAACTGTCTGCTCGAGAAACTATATACTTCTTGTCGTGGAATAGGTTGAAAGTGGTGCCAGCTCTTCTCCATGCTATTCCAAAACTTGACACAGTATATTGAGAGCCTTCAAATGCGATTGATTAGCTCCCCATCCAGCTTCTGTCTCTGTTCCCGTGTTGCTGTCTTCTACTCTTATTTCAGAGTAGAGAATTATTGAAACATGTGTGTAGAAAAGAAAAAAAAACATATTGCCACTTTTGGCATTAGCAAAATAGAAAGCAAGAGTTTTATGATTAAAACCAGAGAGAAGGCCTCCGTAATCCACTGTAATACTTTGTTCACTGTGCTATAAGGTGCTGCACATTTCTGCCTGCCTTGAAGACATGACTCACTCTGCACGCCTTGATGACAAGATAAATGAAATTAACATACTAGTCACTTGTAATTACAATATTTAGCCAGCTGATCAAGTTTAGCCCCCTGGCAGCTATCAAAGGGCAGCTGCTGAAGTGTTGGGATGCAGGTAAAAGAGACAGGGGTGTCAAATTCAATGAGCTTCTTGCTTTGTTACTCATCCAGTCCTACCCCACTGTTTACAAATGAAAGCCCTGCCCGAGAAGACGTACGATCCCCCTTCCACCTGGTGATACTGCAGTTATTTGTCAGGTGGCTCTCTTCTCTAAATGGACCCCAGGTTTGCCCCCATCGCTCCCCCCTGCTCTCAATATACTGGCTCTGACGCATGCAGGTTTACAGATCTTTTTCATTCCTGCATGGTATTGTACAGACTGCTTCTCTGCATGTCATTCAAGAAGCTTGAACCCCACAGACTGCACACTTTTTTGTCACTGAGGGAAAAAAAAGTGGTCATAGTTATTCCCCCAACCCCCGACTTTGAGCATGAATAGAAACTTGAGAGTGGGAGTTTAAAGAACTGCAGAGGGCATGATTAGTTCATTTATGATATTTGATAACAATGAACTGTCTTGGAGGAGAAGGAGGAGCAGGTATTTCTACAAAACCAACTCAGTATCTTTACTTTTTTTTTCCTTGTGGAAAGAAAAACTTCACAGTCCAGCCCCAAGTGTTCTGGTCTGGACTTGTGCACTAATTAGAGGTGATTGTTCCAGCCATTTTAAGTCCACATGCTGGGCCACTGTTGGATAGTTCAATTCATGATTGGCTCTTTGAGAATCCCCTTTAGAAAAGCCTCAATATGATCCCAAGAAATTAGACTCCATCTCTGTTGTTTGTCACAACGATGTTGGTGAGATGTTGTCTCAAAGTGTTTAGTGAATGTTTGCTTTTTAACTCCAAAATTAAATCTTATCTGATCTCCTCCTAGACAGCCCGTTGGGAATAATCAGGCAAGTTGAATGAGGGTGGGTTGATAAGGCAGATTTGCCTTTGTGATGGACTTTTGTCTTGCTGCAAAAGGTATGGGAATGTCATCATCAATCCAGCTTTGTACAGTGTGTCTTTTTGATAGAAAATATCTTTGCGTATGCACTGCAGGCCTTTGGACTGACAATTCAAGCATGGCTGTCAGCTATTTTCAGCAAACAACATGTTTGAAGTGATGATTTGCATTGCCAAACCTTTTCTTGGGGGTGGGGGTGGGGGTGGGGGGTGGGCAACGTAAAAACTCTATGGAGGAAGATTTGCAGCAAAACCGTGACCAATAAGCCAATTGTTAGTTTGATTTAACGCAGCAGTACATGCATTTTCAGATGCACTGACATTACAATTGTTGGGTTGTCATATTCAAATCAAGTCTGACTTGATCGCTGCTCTTAATCCAGCCACTTACAGCGACATGTGTCTGTGTCATTAGAAACATGTTTTCTTAAATTGTACTGTCTGTGCTAATGTACAACCAGAGTAAGTCAACATGAACATGAAACACATGTTCAGTGGTTTTTCTCTCAGTTTGAAATCATTCCATCAAATTCTTTACAAAATGACACTATTTGATTTTTTTCTGCCCACATGTGAGTTTAAGTTTCCTCCCCATTAAACATATTTTTCCATTGAACTGTCTCACATAGAAATGACCTCAAGGCAAAGAACAATAGAAATGAAATATAGTGTCTCAAATCCATTGAAGAGATATTTTTTCTTCACTTTTGTTACTCAGAATCGTCTTGGATTCAGTTTTTTAGACTGTGAACCAAACTGGCTTTACAAAACAGGTGTAACAACCTTGCACCATGATTTCTTCCTCCTCCTCCTCCTCCTCGATCTTCACCACCTCCACCTCCTCCACCCACCACCCCTGTTTGGTTCACACAGCACCATGTCATTCTCCAGCATGCTCACGTTCAAGAAGCTGTGTGCAGTTTTCCTGACTCCGTGTCTCCCTCCTCTGCTTATCTTCATCGCTTCAGGTATCATGACAAACAGGAAGTGACCAGTAACTTCCTGGGAGCCATGTGGCTCATCTCGATTACCTTCCTCTCCATTGGCTACGGGGACATGGTACCACACACGTACTGTGGGAAAGGCGTGTGTCTGCTTACAGGGATTATGGTAGGTTCCTCTCTGTCGCACTCGCATAACACAACATTGTCACACGGCAACTCAGATGGGGACACTTAGAAAATTAAACCTCAGCTCCACACTCGTCATTAGCTATCATGTGTACTGACTGCAAAAACAAACACAACGTCAGGCTTGTTTTTCTTGTGTAATGTGTATGGAGTTTCTAAGTATGTGAAGATTTTGTTCAATTTGTGAAGAACCAGAGACCATGTAAAGAGTCCACGCTGCAATAATTGAATCTTCACTTGACATTTTTACAACTAACAGAGTCATTATCACATAAATTTGCCCCGTTATTCAACTCCTGTACAACATCTGATCATCATTCAAACATACAGTATACTCTATACTTCAGCCCTTTCTTACTTTTCATTTACAGCCCAGTGCATTTATGTTTTTCTCTCTGATTAACTGGATTCAAAACAATTTCTGGCTGAAGATCTCAAACAGTTTCTGAAAACAGAAACCTGAAATTGCCTGATTCATAGCTGTTTATAATAAAACGTTCCAAGACAAGTGGAGATATTCCTTTTTTGGGGCTTTGTTTGGTTTGTTTGTTGGATCTCAATTGTTTTTAATAATTAATCTAGTTAAATTAACAAGTTGCATAGTGAACGCTAACAAAAATACTGCTGTTTGTGCAACAGGGTGCTGGTTGCACTGCGCTGGTGGTTGCAGTCGTGGCCAGGAAGCTGGAGCTGACCAAGGCTGAGAAGCACGTCCACAACTTCATGATGGACACACAACTCTGCAAACGAGTGAGTCGTTGCATATTATTGTGTCCTCCACCTAATGGTTATGTAAGAAAAGTTTAATCAGGGACACGTAGTTGTAGATGCTTGAAGACGTTTCACCTCCCATCCAAGGGGTCTCTTCAGTTCTCCCAGCTCTTGTCTTAGAGGCCTAAATAAGTAGGTCTACATTAAATCTGGAGAGAAAATGTGGGAAAACAGGAAAACAGTGATTGAGACATGTTAAAAAAGATGTCTTACAGGAACATTTGTTCTCCATCTTATCGAACTAATTATCTTGCAGTCGTGTTGATGTAGTTTGCAATCCCTCTGGGGTCCAGCACAGGGAGCCACTGTTTTACATGGTGCAGATGTCCTACATTTGTGCTAATCCGATAATCTTATATTGTGAGGACTGTAAACACGTGAACTCTCCCTCACTATCAGCTCCACTGAGCTTCTGCCACATATTTAAACAATTTCTGGCATTTTCACAACTAACTCTAAATGCTTTTATATCGACTCTTTTTGTGTGACTTCTTACTCAAGTTCAGATTTTCGTTGTTCTTGTTGTATTCCATGTTATTGAGTTGTTAGGTTGTATCCTACCTTATATTCTTGCTGTACTAATGTATGTCATTTTCAACCTTGTTTTACAGGTAAAGAACACAGCTGCCAATGTACTCAGGGAAACTTGGCTCATCTACAAACACACCAAGTTGGTCAAAAAGATAGATCACGCCAAGGTGCGGAAACACCAGCGCAAGTTTCTCCAAGCCATTCACCAGTAAGTCCTGTACCGTATTGGTTTTGTGTGATTGAATGTGAAATACAGTGTTTGACAAATATACGAGTTGTTCACCACCAACCACCAAGGGGAGTCTCTCAGCATGCACAATAAAAACAAAAAAACAAAATCGACAGTATGATATTGAAAAATAGCTGATAAGATGATCGGTCTATGTGATTGTGTTTAATTATATTTTTGGGCACAAAGTATTTTTGTTGTAGTATCAATAGTTGTATTGCTATAAAACTGATGAAATGTAGTTGAGTATTAATCACTTGAAGTGTTTGTTACAAAGTCCTCCTACAGAGCCATTTCCTTTGATTGTTATGCTCACACACATGTAGACTCTCTCTCTCACACACATACACACAAGCAAACACACTGCAATCTATTGTAATGGTCCTTCCTATTCCCTTCCCCGTCCCCCTCTCCCTCCGACCCCCTTTTACCCTGTGCTTACAGTGAGAAGTGTAATGGTTTCACTCGTTTCGTGAATGTTGTGGGGTTAAAACTCTGTACTGTGTTCTGTCTTTGTTTTGCTCTATCACTGCAGAGCTCAGAAGTAAGTTGAGTCTTCTATGTATCCTCCTCCTACTGTTTCCTCAACATCCTCCTACTCCTCCTCTCTCCATGTCTGCATTTGACATGCATGAAAAAAAAAGAGAAACGAAAAAAGAAAAGAGAAAAAAAAAATGCTGGATGCTGATTTTGGTTTTTGGTTTTCTTTACTTCAGTGTTCCATTAACTTCCCTCTCCCTCCCATCCCCCTTTTGAATGGAATGAAACAAAAATAAGCATCAACATTTTGCCACTGGTGTCAATAGTGGAGGGTTGTCTGGAGAGAATGTGTGAAAGGAAAAGCATCTTGCACAGAATGAGCTTGAAGCTTCGTTGGCCTGGCCAGCGGTTCATAATCATCTACTATGTATAATGTTGCTCATGATTAATATAGCTGCTCTGGAGGCTATATTAACCTGCATCAGCAGAACTCATCCTACACTCCTGATGGTTTTGTGATGACATGAACACACACACTGCAATGTACTGTAGCTCTAATGAGGTTGAAATGTTTGCTGTTTCCTTTATATTGATTTTTTTTTTTTTTTTTTGCTTTTCTTGTATTCCTTTCTCATACAAAGAGAGATCAAACAACAAAGCTTGCACATGACATTGATGACTTAGTACAAAAAGACATGACACAACATGCAGGTTGGGGTTTTGTAGAATAAAATGGAACTCATAATGTGCTGCGCTAATAAGATGAGCTTTTAGCTTTTAGCCCCAATTCTTCGATAGCCATAAGGGATAATAAAGCCGAGCAAACAGACACATACGAGCTGAAACGGTTTCCCACAGAGATAGAGCCGTAAGCGAGCAGTCTCACTCTGCTCTGATATACTGATTTGCACATGAATAAATGCCCTTGAATGTCATCCTGTCTCATAATTTGCCGAACAGGGAAATTCTTCCTCTCACACATCCAGATGATGGCTGTGTGATGCCACCGCTAACAATGACACATTATTCACATCAGCCTTTGCAGTCCTTACAGTTCTATAATGTATTTGATTAGAGATAAGGAGGCGCAATGTTGAGGCAGCACAAAACATGTATCATTGTATAAGTTATTTGAAATGTCCATGTTGCAGTATGTTTAAAAGTGTGATTAGACAGTTTATTTCTGGCAACCTTCATCTTTTATCTGTGACATCCCACACACACACACACACACACTGAAAGACTCACGTTTCATTGTGCACAAAGTCAGTCACTCACAGTCACTGCACGTTTACTGAATGACCAGTGTGTCTATATGAAGTCCTACCACTGAGCTGTGTGTAGCACTGACAAAGGGCATGTCATCTTTTTTTTATTTTTTAAATGTCTTACTTTTGGGTGGAAAGATGGGAATGTTCATTTCAAACATAGATTTTGGGATGTCCTGATATGGAAGCATATTGCTCTCTTGCTGGAAAAAACAAACATGTTTTGTCATGTAACCATTAATCTATTTTGGGTTAGAAACATTTTTTTGGGGGGGATTGTAACAAGATCATCTCTTAATATCATGACAGTGCTGCTGAAAGCATTGCACCATTATGAGAAAAAGCTCTTGTTATAACAAGATAAAATATTACCAATGAAGCCTTTATGTACGTATTTCACTTTTTTCAAAATGAGCGTAGTATGCTTCCTCAATTTGCATGTTTTGGTTGGTTGCATTGACCAAGACCTGGAATGCTTGTATATATATGTATGTGTATATATACATATATATTTTTATATATATGTATACATATAGATATGTATACATACGTACAACATACATTTACGATGCATGCAGGCTGTCCTCTCTCTTTTCAGTGTCATCAATGAGAGAGCACTGCTGATAATAGATGTGTTGTTCCTCCTTCTTTCTTCCCCACCGGCCCTCTCTGCCCCATCATGACCCCAAACAACCTGTCTCTCTATGCTCCACTTCTGCAAACCACCCTCCTCCCCTCCTCCTCCTCCTCTTCCTCACCCCCCCACCCTCCCTGTGCCTCCTCCCAGACTGCGCAGTGTGAAGATGGAGCAGAGGAAACTCAACGATCAGGCCAACACCTTGGTGGACCTGGCGAAGGTAAGCCCTCTGATTTGCCATGAAGATTTTAAAATCTTACTTAAAGTCTATTAGTAACTTTAAAGGTTCCAAGTTGTATGACGTGAAATTTCCAGGTCTTTTTATATAGATTATAAAGTTGATCTGAGTACTGTATTAATAATCAGTGTCCCTCAGAGGCCATGGAAGGACATCCATCCACCCAACCATCCATCTCTCTTTCCCATACAGTAGCTTCGGGGGAAAACATTAGAGGCTACAATTATTAAACAGGACGTTATTACAGACTTGTAGATTATTAAGGCACTGTCAGACATATTTTTCAGCTGTTTCATCCTCCTTTTATGTTTATGTTGATACCAAATGTTTTAGGAAACATCTGTGCTCGTTTAGCTGATCCTATTGGTCCTGGTATACGAGACTCTCTACTGACTTTGAGAATAGTTTGAATGAGTTTAAGGAACTTGAATGTAAACACACATTGTAAGAGAGGTGAATACAGTCGTGACTCCCCAGCCTCTGTCCTGCTGTATAGATGTCAGCAGACCCAATAGAGCAGAGCAGAGAGGGGGTTCAAAGGGAGGTGCATGACTGCAGCCTCATTTGATGTGGGTGGCATTTGCACTCCAGCGTGTATTTTAAAAGGTTTCTAAGGCCAACTCCTTTAATGTGTGTTTGCTTGCCCTTACTCTGCTTGATGGTCAGATCCATCTGTGTACACCCTTCGGTAGTTCAACAGCTCAGTGCCTCTTTTTCAAGCCCTATAGAGAAGTGACCCTTTTATTTCTGTCCCAAACGCAGGACAGAAATCATTTGATTTCTGAGGTGCGCAAATGCCTCAAAAAGGCCCCAAGTGGGTATGAAATATTTTGTGACTGTGCTCCCATTAAATTTTGTCTCCTGAAATTCACAATGTAGAAATAAAGAATAGAATAGAATATATTACATGATATTTTATAATCTAATATATAAAATTGTCATAGTATGAATAGAAGAATAGCATATAGTTATTGCACTAACATTGACACTGGCCCCACTGCATCTACAGATGGAACAATAAATGCCTAAATAATAGAGACACTTTTCATTATGGGAATGAGTTATGTCACGCAAATACATCAAAGCATTAAAGACATTCCTGCTTTAAATGGACTGGGGGAGCTGGTGGTTAAATCAATGGGAAGATAAAATCTATGCTGACTTGGTAAAACAGTGCAGCTCTCCTGCACACTGCTTCCTGTCAGTATTTCCTTCTATTCAGATGGAGTAAGTCAAATTTAGAAGGTATACTTATGTAATCTATGATGAAGTATTACATGAGAGGATTTCCCTTGGCAGTGTATACATATTAAATCTTCTCATCTGTATTTGTCTCTCTCTCTTGTCCCACCCTCCTCCTCCTGCCCTGTTCTCCTCTTTCTTGCATGTCCCCCAACACATTTACTTTCTCTCCTCCATTAGACCCAGAATGTGATGTATGATCTGGTGTCAGAGCTGCAGGAGCGCAGTGAGGAGCTGGACAAGCGCATCGGCACATTGGAGGACAAGCTGGACTCGGTGACGGGCAGCCTGCAGGCGCTGCCCTGCCTCATCTCCCAAGCCATAACCCAGCAGCAGCAGGACTTCCTGGACGGCTTTGTTCACCGCTTTCGGCCCGCCTCCCTAGCTTCAGAGCGCTCTGAACGCTCTGAGCGATCCTGGACTTCCACCGCCCGTAGGCGGCGCTCACCCTCCACAGCACCACACACCTCCTCCGATAGCGGATAACCTTGACAAATCCTCCGCAGTCACATTTGAGCCCCACCTTCCACCAACTCGACTCATCACCTCATTCTGTCCCATCCAAAGCCGTCCCTGTAACTGCTGGAGAGTCCATGACTGGACTAATAAAGAACCCATATCTTGACCCCTGACCTGACCCCTGGCCCTAACACTCCCTAACACTCCCTTCCCACCCATCTCTTCTCTCCTTCCTCCATCCATCATCAAAATCCAAAATCCAATTCTTCTGTGACTGAGCCTCTCAGCACAGGACTGGATCAGAGCTACTCCAGAAGAACAAAGAAAGGCAAATGAAGACTCAAATCAAGTAAAAACACAAATGCATCCAAAAACAGAAAAAAGAGAAAAAAAAATTAAAAAATGACTGAAAAACCGAGATAAAGTAGAGATATGGTTTATGTTTTAGCCATTGTATGGCTGTTCAAGTTAGCTTTTTTGTAAAAGCCCTTGTATAGTTAAAAAATGACTGAGTTCAGGGTCGCTGGGGTGAGAGCTGGCTATCACACCGGAGAGTCCTTAACCACAAGGGGGGAAGTTGGTCTGTGGAGCTGAGGGCCTCGGCTCACCTGCTGGCCCTCAGAGGCCATGGGGGACATCCGTCCACCCATCCGTCCGTCTATCTGTTTGTCCGGTGAGGAGAGCAAGACAAACCATTGGATTTCCCTTTCAAAAGACTAGTGTCATGGATTCTTTCCCATAGGTTAGGGTGAAAGCTTTAGGAGAGGTGATGAAAGCTCTGACTTCAGGTCAGTGTTTGAAAATGCACTTAAGCTTGATGGGAAACTGTCACACAAAAGAAGAGCAAAGGGGATGCATATGGCATTACTACTGGGTAGGAAAAATTTACACAATTGCCAACTTCAAGGTTTCAGCTTCCTTGTTCTTACCAAGGGAAAAATGAGAGCGACTATCTTTTTTAGTTACATATTGACATGTGATTTTTCAGTGCCTGAATGTATAAATAGTAGAGGGTTATTTAATTACTAATTTCAGAGCTTTTTTACGATGTTAACAGTCTGAATACAGCATTGCATTCCTTTTTCAGATACATTCCTCTCCAAAAATTTAAAGAAAATGTCTTAATGTAATGCATAACATTGCCTCCATTACACAGCAACTCTAAATGTTTTGAAAACCTCTTTTTTTTCCTTCTCTTTCTACTAACACCGTGAGAAACGAAAAATGTTGAGAGAGTAAGCGAAAGTGAGACGGGCAGAGAATATTTGTCAGTGTGTTTGTCAAAGAACGAGTTCACTTTTAGCTCAATGCTGCACACTCATGCACACAACAATGAAATATGTAGTAGTCTACCTTTCTCACCAACACTAATTAGAGCTTCCTGTGGTCTTCAGATAATGGCATGGCTTGAGGTCTGCTGGTATATAAGGCCACACAGGCACACATCACTGGTTGAACTGAGAAACTAACCCTGCTCCTTTGCATGGTTCTGTGCAAAAATTACAATGGCTTGATGATTTTCTTGATTTTGATTTTATTCATTTACTTTTGTTTGTTTGTTGCCTTTCTTTCTTCTGTTATTTTTTCTTTTTTTTTTTACTACAAGTTTCTCTTTTTTAAGTAGAATACTAGGGTTTTTAGAGTTGCAGAACCTAGAGAGTTGCAGTAATGTGATTCTGTAATGCATTCCCTGTTTAAAATATTAGGTGAAGAAAATTTACAAAATTTACGAAAGAATCCTCAGAGGACACAAATAAAAGTGGAAGAAGTTTTGATGGTTACAGAACAGTGAATTATTCACGTTCAAGTTTAAAGGAACAGTTTGACATTTTTGGGACTTATGCCTATTTACTCTGTGGCTGAGTGTTACATGAGAAGACGACCAGTGTTGTGTACGAATATGCTAAATGTTTTGGTGAACAGTCTGCAACTAATGAACGTTAACTGTTGTAAGAGTTGTGATTGTGCACCAGAAGGGAGCAGTAAAAAAGAGTGTTAGATGAAGAGTAAGAAGAACTGTGATTTTCAGTGGCACTGAACGATTTACAGATGGTGCAGCTGAGGCCAGAATATGTTTTACCCAATACACTATGTGCCATAAATCAGGACAACTTAAATCAGATCAGTTTACAAACATTGACGTTATGCAGAAAGAGTAGAGGTGCAGTAAATATAGTACTGTAGAGGTACTGTGAAATGGGAATGCATTTTGAGTTGTCCTGCTTTATGACATGTTCTTAAAGTGGTAAAACATTTGATTTGTTTTTCTTGGCTTCCGAATGTTTATATTCATAGTTTATTCTGTGTGAATCGATCCATCAACTTGCACAACACCAAGATCAATACCACTGTCATATCTGAAAGGTAAATATGAAGCTAATGCACACAGCTGGTTAGCTTATCTTAGCATGCAGACTGGAAACAGGGAAACTAGCCTGGCCTTTGTCCAAAGTTAACACATTAGATCTTGCTTGTTTAATCTATACAAAAGCTGAAATGTAGTGTAATGCAGTATAAATGCAGTATATACCCTTCAGTTTTTGTACAGGTTAAAGAAATGTCATAATGTAAAGAGAGAAGCTGTTGCCTCCTTTTTCTGTCTTTAGGCCAAACTAAGCTACAAAGAGATGCTTCATGTTTACTGTACATATTCAAGAGTGGTATCAATCTTCTCATCTAATTCTCAACAAAGTAACAATAGGTTAATTTTCCAAAATATCGAACAATTATTTTAAAATCACCATATCAGACCAATATAAGGCGTGTTTCTAAATAACACTGACACACATTCACTGAGATGATGGAGAAATTAAATTTGAAATTTTAAAGGCATGGTACAATGAATCATAGATTCATAGATTCGAATGACTAGTAAATTTCCGATCTGTAAAGAATTATTTAATTATTTTTTTGTGGTTTTTTTTCTCTTCTTTTTTTCAAAAGCACATATGAAAGCAGATCAGGAAGTCAGCGGGTTAGCGGGCTAGCATGCTGTCCTAAAGTAGTTTGAATGGTAGATAATCTGAGTCTCAAAAAGGATGTTAGTGTTAAAAATCATCATTATTTATGGCCCATAAAGCTAACAGACAAATAGGATCATTATTATTTCTTGGATCTTAATTATTTCCAAGTTGCTTTGGGCCGAGCCAGGTCAAACCCTGTGAGACAGAGTGAGTCCACTCTCCCACAGGTTCTGGTCCGGCCAGAGAGCACTTCAGCTAAGAATGTACTGAGTTTGCTACAAGTGGAACTTAATCAAGCATGAATATTAGCTTTTTTCCTTTCAACTTGAGTTGATGAAGCATGACTCTTTACTACCCCCACCTCTCACCACTTCTCGTACAGTGCTACACTCCACCCCTTCAGTATGAGGGGATCTGTCATATCATTACAGTCTCTGTTTCAATCAGTGTCATCCAACGAGTCAGGATGGCTAATGGAAGACTGTCTGCTTGATTATGACCTCACCTGCCAGTCCGTATCTAAGGTCTCCACCTCTTCATTACATCAGAGCTTCAGCCTCACGTCTGTCACTAAGAACATCAGTACCTCCACACAATGAGGCTTCCCAATGGCCTGCAGCAAAGGCCTGTGATTGGTTCAAAAAAGAAAGTAGGAAAGTAGGAAAGAAAGAAAGAAGCAGGGGAGCCCTCAGGTCATGTTCCATGTTGCACTCAGGGTGTACTCTTCAGTTACACCAAGGAGGATCACAGATGCTGGAGTGCCTTCCCCAGAGAGACGTAACGGTGTTGGTGTTAAGGACTTCATCCTTCATCAGCCAACAGGAAAGAGTAGGTTGAAAAAAGAGAGACAGGCGAGAGCCAATAGCTCATTTACTGACAGTCTGTTTTTGGCTCAGGGGGGTTGTGAACAGCTAGAGTGGGTGTCCTGTAAATATGACCTCATTGTAGATGTCGCCACGTAAACGGGACAAATGGTGAACCACAGGGGTAAAGGTCGCTGGGTGCAATGCACAGCATGTTGCAGGTATGCAGTAGAAATACTAGAGAGAATACGAAAGGGTTAGAAATTCTAGCATTTTATCAGTTTCACTTGTTTTTTTTGTTTGTTTTTTTAAATCTTCTGCTGATGGAGGTATGATCAGGGTCTGCTGTTTTTTATCCAGTTGTAAAGGTTCGTTCTCTTCAGTCCTTACTCTGTCATCGACAAAGACCTGCCAAAACACCATTCCAATATTTAATAGTGACCCAATTTTCTCCACTAGAGAATAAAAAAAATACACAGTATTTTGTAGTGAAGTGAGGGACATTTATGATGTTATTCTGATGATGGTAGATGAGTCAAAGTGATAAACACATCCCAGAGTCTTTTATTATCCAGAAAAAGTAGGCTTTTCTCATAGAGCAGGCATCAGAACGCACTTCTACCGAACAATAACAGAGTGAAAAAACCCCAAAAGTGAAGAAATGTAACCCAATCATTGTTCTGTGTACACTGCCACATGATGCATAATGTACGTAGTAGCACTGGAATAAATCAACTTTTAATGGATGGCAAATGGGTTTAACATATTCTCTGTATACTGTTCGCTGTTCCTTCATTTTGCAGGTGAACTTTTGTCCTAGCAAGGAGAGACACCAAGGTGAAATCATTAAAGACTATCTTCAGCTATGATCATCACTCTCTTATTTTGGTTGAACATTTTGAAATTTGAAATAATTTATTTTGCCATTAAACCAACAACATACTGTACTCTACCTCCTCCTGCCAGTCTGAAGCTTTTCCACACAATTTCCAACTGAGTGAAAAAGATGGCAGCACAATGGCAGCAGCCTAAAGTCAATTGTGACTCTGAGAAGGTGGGTTGGCACACATGTTGACAGATGCAGACACCACACGTCTCTTCCCGTGAAGGAGGTGAGGCAGGGACGTCCTAAAACATGATTACAGGAGGATGTATTGATGTACACATAAACACTGCTCCAGAGGACGCACAGCTGCTGGGGCACCGTTCCAAGGTGAACTATGGGCTTCACACACACACACACACACAGCCATTAATGGTCAAATAACAAGCTACTATTCATGTCCACAAGCACAAACAAGGCTCAGCCTGGTTAATTACAGCCAAACCAGGAGGGACTTGGCAGCGGACCGATATCCCGCAAGAGTGGCAGAGTCAGTCACCCTGCAGTTGTTGCTACACAACCCCAAAGACACGCAGCAGTTGAAACAAAGGGCACTGCTCCTGTGCTGTTCATCCCTCCCATGGGTGCAGGATCATTTTAAATGAAATATGGTTTTGATCCTTATCGCCTGTGATTTTGCACATGCACTCATAGATTTAAATCTAGTATATATGTGCAAGCTAGAACAAAAAAAAATAGCACCCATAGATACTCAGAATAATCTGCTGAGCAAGCAAGCCTCCATCATTCCCTCTGTAACAACATCAGTCTCTTAATGAGCATATTCAGTCATCCAGTTACAACTTATTCTTATGTTTAAGGGAGAACGGCAGGAAAGGAAAAGAGGCATCAAATTACCAGGGATCTCCCATAGAGGGTACTCAAGATCAGCCCAGGGTGAGAAAAGACAAGAGAAAGAAAGCAGGCTGCCATGAGGACTGAAGATGACCCTCAGACTGGGGAAGGACAGAGGGAGGGATCATCTTGCAGGCCGTTGAGGATGGTCCCCACTCACCCCCCCACCCTAGTGTGAAAAGGTTCTTCAGGGACAGCTTGCGGCAGGCAGAGGAAGTCATTTATTGAATTTATTACAGGCCCCACTTTTCTGCCTGTCTAGCCTGGGAGCTAATAGCTAGCAGCTGCATTATGCTTAACGCCCTCCCTATCACTTTTAGCTAACGTGGTTTGGCATACACTTTGGGAAATCAGAGAGAATAGAAGTATTGATCTTGGCTTTTTTTTTTTTCTTTTTTAAATGCATGGTGCTGTAGCGGTTGAGAGTGGGTGTGAAGAGCCTTTTCTTTTCATCAAATGTTTTTTTGAGTGTCATTTATTACAGCATCCATCATTTCTATCTTTCTTTCCGCGTCTATCTGTGTCTCTTCCTCTGCTGTCCATTCCTCTCTCCCTGAGAGATCTGAGGCCGAGTGAACTGATACAAATGAGGTTGTCTGTTGGAGGCTCTCGTAGTTTCCCTGCTTCATTTAGCCGCAGAGGAATAAAGAAAAAAAAAAGCCCTTTACGGAGCCCTAAAGCCATGTGTCAGGACGTCAAGCATGAAGCTATAGTGTGTATGTGCACACACACACATGACGTATGCATGTGTCCTCTACTTGACAGTATAATTTCAAGCAACGCTAGAAATTCAGATCTACTGATTCTACAGATTAACTTTCTCTATACAGCCACTGATATTTGTGCTGAAGAGTGATGTCACTCAGCAACCATTTAATGAGACACTCAAGTTCAGTCTATTGATTCATATGAGGGGGTCACCTTTGAAAGGTATTTATTTCTTGCCACAACACAACATACAGTCTTATCAAAAAGCAAAACACTGCAAAAGCTTTGTAACTCATTTCAAAAAGAGCAATGAGACCCATGGTGATTCTCATACAAATATTGTGCATGCAGGATTGGGATTTTCTTTTATATATGCTGCATATACTGTATCACTCCTCATGACTTTAGCATTGTTCCACATATTATTTGCAGCTGAGCAGGCACCTGTGCCAGCAGTAGGGGACATGCACGGCAGCACCAGATGAGGTAGCCCCAGGCCACGGCCACTCGTGGGACTCACCACTCACTTGAGAGAGTGGGTTGCATTATGTGTTTACTGTATTGGCTGTGAGTACTGCAGAGTGTGCTGTGTGTGTGTGTTTGTGTTTGTGTGGGAGTGGAAAGACAAGGGTGGGGGTGATGGTGGTGGGGCACTACAGTTGTCCTTGCCCTGAGCTCTTCTCTACATGAAAATCAGCAGCGCTCTGGAAGCATCACTGCCACAGAGTAACGTCATATTATACAGCAGGAGCAGCTCCTGGTGTCATCGCTGAAGGGGAAGCGCTGCAGTAAGAGACTGGGTTTGAATTGCTCCCTGGAAACTTTATAACACCTCAATGTCAGAATGTGTCTCACTGATTCAGCTTCTGTTTTCACATAAATGAAGAAACACGGGCAAAAGATAGCAGCGCACATGTTTAAATTGAGATTCACATAAGGACAGGAAAGAAAACAATGCACAAATGAAAATGTACAGTAAGCAGGGAAAGAGAGAGAGAGGTGGCCATGAGCTGTCAGTGAGAAGCGCAGGAGCTTGCTGCCCTCTAGTGCCAAACACTTGAGCTCCCTATGTGGAACAATATGACACAGCTGAGGTGAGAATGAATAATTCATAAATGACGTGATGATAAAGCACTATTTCACAGATCGTAGATATGAGATGTAATTGATCATGTAGAGCTGATATCACACACAAGCTTTGTTGCCTTCTAGATGTTTTTGATAGTCTAATCCTTAATCCTTAAAGTACTACAAGACATGGCTGGTGTGTATATGTAGAGTCTCTGAAGTGTTGACTTATGCTCTTTTATTTATTTTACCTATTTTATATCATCCCATCCCATCCCATCGATTTGAAGTCTAAACTATCTACACGGCTCCTTTAAAGCAGTCATTGTGCATAATTTCAGGTCACCACCTCCTCTCTTCTGTATGAATGTCAACAGTCTCACCTCTCTCTCTTTCTCTCCCCCACAGATTAACCTAGTGGTGCCAGTCAGCACCAGCACAGGGGCGGTTCAGGTTTAATATTTAAGCTCTAACTCCCCCCCCCTCTCTCTCTGCACAAACACACACACACACACACACACACACACACACTGGCCAATTGCCCTACGTGTGTGGAACTGAACGCCCAGCACCCGGGGAGTGAGTCACCTGAGAGAGACTGGAGAGTTTGAGCTGAGTGGGCCTGGTGAACACAGCGGCCATTTTACAGTAGGTATCAGTTCCTGTTTCCTTAAACACAGCCACTCAAAGTCCAACATCAAACTGACATCCACCTGAGAAAGCCGGGGTCAAAGAGGTGAGCTGTTTGAGGTTTGAAGGTTTTCTTAATGTCACTTTATGCTTTCTGCCGTTAACGTGTTTCCACTTTGATTTGCTGTGACAGTGACTGTTGCTGTGTATCTGGAGCTTGTGCAGCGGCTTCCAGTGAGTCACGGCTCAGCTTAAACTCCTCTGTTATTATCTGAGTCTGACTTTGCACTGTGGTCGTGTTATGGTCCCTCTCTGACTTGTTTTGCTGTGGCAGAGGCACTGTCATATTTCTGGTGCTGCTTCACCAGTGAGAACAAGTGAGTGTTTAAAGGATCACTCCTGTGGTTTGGCATTGTTTTGGTCTCTGTGCCTCAAATCGCACTCCAGGCTTCACATGGAAGTGTTACAAACTGTGCGGGTGTGTTTTAAAGCAATAATTTCCCCTTTATTTCCATTCAATATGAATATCTTTGAGGAGAGTCTTACAACTTGTTTGAGTTGTGCAGTCCATTGTAATGATTAAAAGTATTTACAATATTGTTATTTCAGCATTGAATACAACGTCTACAAGTATGTGAAAGAGCTTCTTGTAGTGGCGACTATTGAAAACTGAAATAAGATACATTAATTGGATGCAAACACAACTGTAGTTAAATTTTATTCCGTATCTGCTGGACTGTAAATAGGTATCAGTTTGTTTTGCCTTATCAACTCACTGTACGTCATTGCGGTTTGTGCCAGTTTGTTTCTGCTGCCCTCACTGGGACAACAACAAAAACGGTTCATGCCAGCTAAGTGTTGGCTAACTGTTTTCATAACTTTCATTAATGAAAGTACATGACAATTTTGACATAATGTTTGGACTCCAGGAAGAATAGTTATGCTAATGTGCTGGTGCTAATGGAGATCCAATAAATGAAATGAAATGAAAGAAAATCCAAGTGGAATGATAACAATAAGTGGTAAATTGACAAAGGTCAATACACAAGTGCAACCTGCACACACCAACCTGGCCCTTTAAGTTTAGAAAGGCTGAGTCTTTATTTATCTTTTATCTTAGAGGGGAAGGTAAAATCAATCACTTGTCAACCAAGAAAGTAATGGAAGGTAATATTGAGTTTTAAAAATCTGACTCTTATAGTTATATTAGTTTGAATGATATGAAAAAGATTTGTAAAAAGAAAAACAAAACATCTGAAGTTCAACTATGTAAATTATAAATTTCAGAGAGTATACTAATGCTTATATATCCATGCATGCTTATTATTCAAAACTAATAATTTATCTTTTTCCTCTGCAGTTGCTCCCACTCCATGTTTCGTAAGGATTCTGTGATTACTTCTTTCTCAATGATTTACTAAAATCAGCGCTCAACATGAAAAGCTGGAGCAGGAAATTCAAGAGACAAGAGTGTGACAGTGTGGTTGGGTCCTCCTCCAGCAAGAGGAACTCCATTAGTGATCCACCAGTGCCTGTGTGGGTTACTCACACACCCACACCACGTAATCTCACGCATGATGATGATGACAACTCCACGGTCCGCACATCCAGCACTCCACCGTACACAGAGAGGGAGGATGATGAAAAAAAAGGGAGCATGAAAGACAGACTGAAATCTCTCATCCCTCAGTCATGGGAGGGCATAATCCATAAATGGACAAAGGAAAGTAGTGACAGCTTTAACAGCTCTGAACCCAGAAACACTGGGATCCAGATCCTTCCCAATGGGACCAGGGTGAGCCCTCCTGTGAGTCCCCTGATCGAGCGCAAGAACTGGGGAGAATCACTGAGCAACTCCACACACAGCTCCCATAAGCCTTTGTTAAGGGAGAGCCCCACTGATGAGTTTTTCCATCCAGGCCCCGGAGAGGAGTCTTTACTCTCCAGCATCCACCCTGCGGAGTACTACGCTGAGAAGCTGCAGGTCTATAACCAGAAGTACTCGTATTTGAAATCCTGGCCAGGGTTGCTCAGACTTCTCGCTGGACTTGAGCTCCTGTTTGGGGGCATGGTCATCGCTTGTGTCATTGCCTACGTCCAGAAAGACAGTGAGTGGTCCAACAGCTACGGACTCTATAACGGGGCATATAACAATGGGCTTGGTGTGTCCGGATACACCTACAGAGGCCCCATGACTCCTTTCATTCTGGCTGTGGCTGGAGTCTCCTGGATCATTACCCTCTGTCTCTTGGTGATGGGAATGACAATGTATTATCGCACCATCCTCCTCGACTCCCCCTGGTGGCCTCTGACGGAGGCCTTCATTAACGTGGCACTGTTCCTCCTCCTCATGGCAGCAGGGATCGTATATCTGAATGACTTGAACCGCGGGGGGCTGTGCTACACGACAATAGGCGTTAACCCCATCATGGCTAACCTGTGTCGGGTTGATGGAGGCCAGATGGCGGGAACAGCTTTCATCTTCATCAACATGACCATGTATCTAGGAAGCTTCCTGGTGTGTCTGAAGATGTGGAGGCATGAGGCCACACGGAGGGAGAGGGAGTACTTTGAGAACCAGGTGCAGTTCATAAACGCATGCAAGGCAAATTTTAGATGAAGGACAAGCCCATGATTTCTAAATTCAAAGTGGGAGGGAAATAAAGCTGATATGAGAGTTTCTCCTTTTTGCAGAGGTGTGGGTTACTTCACCGAATGAGGCCTAAAACAGTTCCCCTTTTAAAGAGTTCACTGTGACAGCTCCTGTAAATACTCAGCCCATGCTTTATTCCCTTTTTTGTGTGGCTCTCTTTCTGTCTTTGTTGCGTTTGGATTCGGATGTGCCTTGTGTTTGTAATCATTTTGGGAGGGGGGTGGGGTGGGGTGGTATTTTAAGTATTTGTATAACATCAATCGCCTAATTTATTGTAGGCAACAGTGTGGGGGTGCTACCATTATTGATTGTAAATGTGCCAGCAACAGCCCTAAAACAACAGTGGCAGACACAAATCCAATGAAATTTAAAGTCAGTCAAGACAATCTGCAGCGAGCATTCTGGCTGTCAGTACTGATATGTCAGCCTTTTCTGCCGGTTGATGCCACGGCTGCCAGGATTCATCCCATAGCTGCAACCTGGTGTTTTTCATGCCACCACTGACCATGTCGTAATCTCTATAAAAAATTCAACACATGCAGATATCTAAGAAGTAGGCTACACCTCTATCATGTGTGGTGCATTCTCAATAGAGCTGTTATGATCATTCTAAATAGCACAAAGGTAAAAAAAAAAAGCTGTGGTTGCGTTGTATGGATACTGAATTATGAGGACGTTGCATCTGTAAGAGCTCTGTCACTGCTCTCTATGGATCTATGGGGAGTCTGTAACATGACTATCCTTATAGAACCAGCTCAGCTCAGAACAAATAGGAAACAAAGTGGACCATATGGCTCTGGCCACTGGCATCAGATCAAATTTAATTAGCACACCATGCCAAATAAGTAATCTAGTGCACATCCATTACACTATTTTAAAGCATTAGGCAAGATGTTATTGTTGTGTCAGCTGCTTGCAGACAGCTGTGTCTACAAGTGTGATAAAAAATATTTGCACAAATGCTGAGAATGATTTATGTTTTTGCTTTATTTTATTATTTTTAGTTTACTGAACTTAGCTCATAAAACCAACACAGTGTTGTTGTTGTTTCCCTCTGTCTTCAGCCTTGTTCATCTCAGCAGCTTCCAAGCTTGTTACTGCCTGCAAATAGCGTCCATGTTATCAGGCATCACAGACAGCACACTTCAGCTAATATATTTAATGTCAAATAGGAAAGGGTGAGAGGCCACAAATGAACTTAATAATTTCATCTTGGAGCCAAGGAGACGACTTCAGAGGGTTTCAAGTCTTTTTTTTTTTTTTTTAATTTCTCTGACACTTGGCAATTAGCTTCTTATAATGATCATACTGACCCATCATCCATGTGTTGGTTTGTAGTTTCTGAATATAACTTTTTTTTTCTCTCTGACTTTTAGCCACAGGGGGAGTTCCACCAGTCCATCCCGCTCAGCCCCCGACCAAAAAAACGCATATCATTCAAGGATGAAACAGACCGGTCATGGGGTAAAGATTACAACAGTCCACATGCACACGTCCCTGAGAACTCAGTCAGCGTGAAGAGAGACACAGCATCCAAACACATCCCTGCAGTACACATCGTCCCAGACTACATCAAGTGAGTGAACGTTTTAATCATGCATGTTCAGGAAAATTTTTGTCACAGTGTATACAATGCATACACTGTAGCTTGTCTAATTATACATGACGGAGATAAAGAAACGAAGAGTCACTTTGTTTTCACTGTGTTGCCACTGTAGGAAGTATCCAGAGATCAGCAGTGTGGAAGAACGGGAAAAGTACAAAGCTGTTTTCAACGACCAGTATCAGGAATACAAAGACCTTCACCAAGACATCAGCTCCACCCTGAATAAGTTCAGAGAGCTGGATGCCATGATGGCACGACTCCTTAGAGAGGGAAAAAGGCAGCAGGTGAGATGGATGAGTGTGGAACTTTGTTTAACCTTAAATACATTTCATGTACCATGCTTAATCTGAGACCAAAGTCTGAAACTGAGTCTTCAAATTTCCCAGACAATTTATTTCTGATCAAATTTTTTGTTTGTGTATAATACAGGTATGATGCAGGTACAGGTGTGTTTTCAATCATTCTGTATGTTTTTCTCTCAGGATCGGCTCAGGATCCACAGCATTTCGAAGAAGTACGAGGACAAAAAGAGCGTAAGTAATAGTGTTTGTGAAAAACAGAGGGCACAGTCCTCTTTCTGTTTCTGCTCCATCTAAAACCACTGAAAAATCTAATGGTTATTTCACAGATGTATTAAAAGTGCTACTGTTGCGTAAACACCCAGTTCATGCTTTTTAAAAATTAGTCAACTGATGCAAATGATACTGTTTCCATCATGAAATGTGAATAACTCTGGAAATTCTCATTTAACGCAACATCATCACAGAATGAATCAGGCCAGACAACAGTGAGCAGCGGGGGTGAGGGGATGGTTGCTGTATTGGTAAAAGAGACACTAATCTGCCTGTGTTTTTACAGGACCCTGGCTTCTTGGAGAAAAAGGAACGCTGTGACTATCTGAAAGCCAAATTAAGCCACATCAAAAACAGAATCCGCACTTTTGACCAGGAGACCACTGGAAATGGTCAAATGTGAAAACTATGGGAAACACCTGAGCAGTCAGAACATATCCACTGGTGCCTTTGTCGATTTTAATGTACCCTAGATGTAAAATCAAAATTTTGCCAATTAATGCATTTTTTAAAAGTATATTCTTAGGGGCTTTTTGCCTTTAATGGACAGCACAGTTGGGGGGGGACCGCCATTCCGAAGGACCGCCATTCCGACGGTCTGCCAGTCCGAAAATTCCCGAAGGTTCGTCATTTCGAACTTCCCGAGGGGCCGCCGTTCCGAATGTGTTTTATTTTGAAAATTGACCGGATTCTCTCGTGGTTTGACTTCCTGCCCGGCTTGACACGACGCGCCGCGGGGACAGCGCCCGACCGGCCCCTCCCCCTCCCCCTCCGCCTCCAAAGTTTCACCCAGGTGCGAGTCTGATGCATTACATCCATGGTCTGATGCAGCCGCGGCACTCCTGCTGAAAATAAATGTCCTTGCTCTGTGCTTTGGTTAGGTTTAGGCAATGTAGAAAGGAGTTGGTTAAGTTTAATAAAAAGGTTAGGTAGAGGCCAATAAAATCGCAGTTAATATGTATCTCCCCCGGGAGTCGAACCCTGATCCACCGCGTCAAAAGCAGATGCTCTGACCACTACGCTACCACAGAAATTAAGCTTAATTATTCCGTGCCGTAAACCATTCAAGATTTTTTCAGGTTCGGAATGGCACCCTTTCTTTCAGGTTCGTAATGGCACCCTTTTCCCATAAATAATTAAGGGTCGGCATTCCGACAAATTAAAGTAAACGTTCGGAGTGGCGGCCCTTCGGAATGGCACCCTGGAACCGGACAGTTGAGAGAGACAGAAAATGGGAGGTAGAGGGGGGGGGGGGGGGGGTGACACACAGGATAGGGCCGCTAGACGTGGGATTCAAACCGGGGTCGCCTGCAGTGAGGACTATAGCCTCAACACATGGTGCGGGTGCTCTACCAAGTGAGCTAAACACCACCCCATGAATGCATTTTTTGTACAAAAACTTAATAAAGTTTTTCTTTTTTAATTTGTGTTCAGTGTCAGCTCTCTTCATTGTATTCACTTCTCTTGTGTTGTTACTTGCCCTATCATAATCTGTATATGGCCTGTACATGCTCCAGGACTACAACTAACGATTAAGTCGTCAGAATTTCTTACATCCTATGTGTAATCTTCAATTTACATGTTTGTTTAACACCAGTACCTACTCCCAATGAATTATGGGGGGGAAAATCCTTGAAAAATAACTTAACTAAAAAAACAAAACAAAACAAAAAACAGTCACACAGGTCCATTAATCAGTGAATTGTTTCTGTTCTGGTTGAACTATTAAGTAGACTACCTTGAAGCTATGGATCAGCATTTAAATATCCTATTAGTATATATTAAAGCTTATCTACACAGTAATAAATATTGAACAGTCCCATCTCCCATCTGATATATATTCATTAAGGAGACTTTGCTCTATGTTGTAGCCTATATTATGAGTCTTGATATGGTAGACTACCATGAAGCTATACATCATTTTGATTTAAAAATCATGTTATGTATTGAACCATTATCTGTTCGATCTAAACAGTGATAGGCTACCACACCCATCTAACATAATTTATAGGAGAGACTTTGCTCATGTATTCGGACCTGGCCGCAGCCTGCAGCCTATAAAGCGTCTATGAGGGAGCTGGAGGGGCAGGTGAGCAGCAGGTGGACTGTGTCCCCACTCAGACACTCAGACACTCCGCGGTGAGTCAGGCAGCTCCACGAGTTTCGTTTACTGGCTCATTGCGCGAACACCCCACCTCTCTATCATAGAAAGTGACGACGTTTACGACCCTCGGTGACGTATGAGGCAAAGACGGTTAAAGAAGAGACCCGTGCATGACGCGGAATGAGCTGGACTGGACGTTTTCTATAGTGTTTAGGTGAGTAGTGTATGTCCTGTTGACTGATTTGAAGTGTTTCCTACATCACATGTGTTGTGTTCTCTTATCTGACCTGTTGAGTGTGTAGAAACGTAGGCCTACGAGAGTTTAAAACCAATAGGACGTTTGTGACCATTATCAGTTGAAGTGGTCAGATCTAAATATTTCAGCTGTCAGCGGTGTGGATGAAGCAGAGACAGTGACCACACATAAGTTACTTACTTACATAAAGTTAAATAACGCATGAAATTGATCAAAAGGACAAACAGCTCTTCCACACCTGACTGGGCTTCATTTGTAGATTCCCAGTGCTTTCCCTCAGTGGACTGACACTCAGCAGGTGCACACAGGAAACAGCACTGGGGGGGGGGGGGGGAGCCCTGGCTCGCTTCTTATCTGCTGTCTGTCTGAATTATTGAAACGCGTTGGGTTGAGTTGCTCTGGAGCGATGAAGTGTGGGTCAGCGATACCAGATAGAGGGTTCAGGGCTGGGCTGAGGTGAATGAAGGGCAGAGAGGGACTGCAGTGCAGGTCTGAGTTACAGGCCTTCACGTCTGCTCTTTAAGGCCAATATTTGGTGATATGGTGATAATACAGCATGTAAGGACATTGCTTTTACCATGATTTTGGTCTCTTATATTTTCTTCTTTTTCCAGGTGAAACTGCAGTAACATCCACGATGTACGACAGCCCCCCTGTGTACAGCCCACCTTACAGCACCGCCTCGCAAAGCTTCTACCCCCCGAGGAGCGTACGTTCCCCTCAGAGCCAGTACATCCCCTACAATTACAATGTCCCCCCGGAGTCCAACTACATGGAGGAGAGGCCTCAACACTTCTACCGCTGGTTTTCTCCTCCCGGTTTTGTCAAGGTTTTCAAGGGAACCACTGTGCTCATGTGTTTCCTCATCTTTGCCTTTGTGGCTTCAACCTTGGTGTGGGACATGAACGGATTTGGATACGGTGGATACGGTGTCACGGGCGTAGGGAGTGTTGCAGGGACGGGGTCAGGGTATTATGGAGGCAGCTACGGGTACGGCAGCTCCTACATGACACCACAGTCTGCCAAGGCGGCCATGATCTCCATGGCAGCCATTAACTTCCTGGTTTCACTGGGCTTCCTTGTGGGGAGTTTCTCACGTTCCCGGATGACGAGGGGATGCAAGTTTTACCTGATTGTGTTCATCTCCGATATCATCTTAGCAGTGCTTCAGGTTAGTCTCCTAAAAGAAAAGAGTTTTGTTTCTCTCTCAAAGTCCTTTTGCATTGCATTCTGGTCTATCAATCTCAGCTCTGCTCCTCTCATCCTGAAATTCACTTTGCATGATTGTTTTGATTGGTATGGTTATACTTGAAAACTCACTCTGACAAATAACATTCAAAAAGCTAGCGAGGAAGATATTTTATAAATTGTCAAGAGCTATAAGAACTAACCTTTTGCCACAAGGGGGCAGCGCAAAAACTGTGAACACAACAGTGACCTTTTTAAACTCTTAAACTTCTATCCTGAACTTGTTCCCAAACTGTTGCCTCCTTTCACCAGCATTCGGAGAAATGTATCGCTCCTCGTCTGCTGATGAAGTCCAGCATTAATCATTTAGCATTTTGCTTTTGGTCTCTTGCAACTCTGAAAGACATTATCTAAGTCATTAGCTGCTGCATGCTCCACTATGTTCATTAGCTAGTTTGTTCAGTGCTGGGCAGGTCGCATACTGTCGCCTGAAGTCATCGGCTGCCTGCCAGGGCTGAGGAGATTTTGATAATAATTCTGTGTGGGTTCGTCACCGCGAGTGAACGATGTCACCTACACGTAGTCATGTGATTTATTGTAATATATAAACTTAAAAAGATCCCAGGAAATCGACTCGTGAACTTCCTGGCCAGTCACGAAACTCAAAATAACTTGACCACAATCAAATAACACTGTTTAATGTCAGGTTTGCAAGACTTATCACTCGGCTATTTATACTGTGTGTCACAGAGAAATTCTGAGACAATTAAAGTTAAGAAATTAAACTTAAAGCAGAAGTAAGCGATCCGGTCGTTTTGGCTAATGCTGCGTTCGAGGCAGGCTTTTGAAACCGTAAATTACAGCTTCAAGTCACAACTTACGACTTTGTAGCGTTCCAGGCAACCCACTCGTGTTTTTCCGACCTGTTTTACCTGTGAAAGTGCACTATAACGGCCACTCGTAACTTCCGACCCGTGAACTCGTACCAGATCGAACTGGTACAACTTCACAGGTCGGAAAAACACGAGTTACGGGTTGCCTTGAACGCACCATAACGTCTTGTCAGCCGATGGAGTTAGCAGCCCCCGCCCTCGTCATGGATCTATTGGTCCTCGTCCCTACGTCACCACATTCACGCGCATCCCTTGGCTGCACACACAGTCCTTCATGCCGTTCTCTCTCCTCATTGGATAAAACTTGTAGGATACGAGAAAAGTTTTCTCCTCGGCTTACAGCAGAGCAGAGTGACTGAGAGACCCGTGTTTAGGTCCAAACACTCTATGTAAGTGATTGCTGTTGGAAGATAGAACTATTTAAGACTTATATTAACACAAAAATATCGCTTACTTCTGCTTTAACTTGGTAAGAAAGGCAGAAAATGTTAAAACTGCTACACTTGATGTGTTGCAGTAATGTGGTGTGAAAATACTCAAGCCAAATCAACTGTGTGATTGAACATACCTCTTTTTTTTTAGGGCATCATCGACATTATCTTTGTGATTGGGGTGAACCCAATGTCTCAGAGCTCACAGAGCATGCTGTATAACCCCATGCTGATGATGTGCCAGAACATCCAGGGCAGCCCGAGCCTCAGCGGCAGTGTGGGGGCAGGTTTTCCTGGGGGGTTCCCCATGTACAATCAATACCTGCACCACTACTGCTACATGGACCCTGAGGAGGTCAGTTAGATTATTCTGTTTTATTTTAATCTTGTGAGTCCTTTTCCATTTTGATGTAAAATGTACTTCCTTTCCTCAGGCGGTGGCATTAGTGTTGGGCCTGATGGTAGTGCTGGTTCTGTCCCTGTCTGCTTACTATGCATACAAGACCCGCAGCAAGATTTGGCGCCACGGCAAAGCTAACATCTACTGGGATCAGCCACGAGTCATGCAATCAGAGGGGCAAGACGTACAGGACTGGGTGAGTGTGAGTAAAATCTGTCACTTCAATGTTCATTTCCTCAGGTGATAGGAGAAGGATGACTGGAAATGCTTGTGGGTCAATGTTCAAGGTGTTATTTACCCGCGGGTGGCAATTTGATTTACAGTCACTAGTGACACATGCATACACATAACAAAAGCGAACAAAAATACAAAGTAATAATTCAAATCACATGGAATTATTAACTTGTAATGTTAATGGCCACTTTTAATTTGTTTGTTTTGCATCGTGGCATGATATATCTGCGCCCCAATCACAGTGTCCTGAGTTCAGCCACCGATGGGGGTGGCTTAGATCAGATAGGATTGCCTGTGCTTTTTTCAAGCACCTTACCCTATACAGGTTGTGGAGGTAATTTGCCTGAAAATTTACTGCACACTATGCTCCGTATGTTATTTTTCAGTTTAACAGAAAGTGACCCGTGCCAGTATAAAGAAAAGGTAAGAACAGATTGAATAAAACTGGAATAAAACATTTTCATCAAAACTATGTCAACACTTCAATTGCGAAGCTTGGGATAAAAGTGCATGCACTGATGTGTCTTTTTACATATGGCACCGACCTGGGATTCAAAGCACAGTTTGTTGTCAATCACAATACCAAGGTATTTGTACTGCTGCCCCAGTTCCACAGCAGCACTGTCGATCACAACGGGAGATGGCAGTGGGATTTTTCCTAAAATCGAGGCACATTTCTTAAAGGGATAGTTCACCCAAAATTCAAATTTCACTCATTATCTACTCACCCTCATGTCGACTAAGGGCTGGGAGAATTTTCAGAGTCCTCCGTGCCTTCTCGGAGTTACGGGGGGGTCCGCGCAGCAGTATTTGTCCATATAATGGTTGTGAATGGTGCTCACTTTTCTTTGTCCAAAAAGACACACCAAAAAACATCCAAATGTTGTTCCGAAAAAAATTAAATAAGTCTATATTTTAAGCTTGTTTGTAGCGGAAGCTCCCAGTGTCTCAGTTCACTGCTCTTCCTGTGTCAACCGGCGGAACAATTTCTCATGTCGGGGCTTCAATACAAGAGGGACATTACAGACGAGCAGCGTGGAGGTATTTGGATGTTTTTTGGTGTGTCTTTTTGAACGAAGAAAAGTGAGCACCATTCACAACCATTATACGGACAAATACTGCAAAAACTGTAACTCAGAGAAGGCACGGAGGACTCTGAAAATTCTCTCAGCCCTTAGTCGACATGAGGGTGAGTAGATAATGAGTGAAATTTGAATTTTGGGTGAACTATCCCTTTAAGTTTTTGCCACATTAATGTTTAAAAAGGATGTGTCAGCTATTGTAGCGTTTTTTAAATGAGTGAGTAAAGACAGCTGAGAGAGCTGATAAGCATTTTATTTGAAATTCAGTTGACCCAGAGTTTACACAACTACATGTTTCTACTAAGTTTGAGTTTGCAGGGCCGATATAAACACAACTTTAGGATTCTCATGAGTCACTGGTGCCCATGAGGTTTCACCAGTTCACACTAGCTGCTGCTGTTGAGAGCGCTGGTGTTTATCCCCGACACACCCAGGTTTCACTCTAACTGATCATTAACCTGACTAGTGATAACAGCGGCTCAAAGACCAGCATCATAGGAAAAAGGTCACAGGACTCTTGCATGGTTAGGTTTCAGGTTACAAGCATTTGTCACCCACACGTTTCCTGTACACAGTCATAATCATATACTGTGATGATGATTAAAGATGGTCAGGACTTTTGTAAATGAGTCATTGTGCTCTTGACCAAACAGGAAACAGTTTCTCGTGAAAATCCATGTGTTCTGAATACATATATGATACTACTACAACTACTACTACTACGACTATGACTAATAGTAATAATTATTATAATAATGATTATAATAATAGAAATGATAATGAAATGTATGTAGCACTTTTCTTTAAAAAGTTACAAAACGCTTTAGTGCTGATGCAATATCAGTAACAGAATTATGATTAATTATAATATGAATATATAAGACACTATGTCAACATATCAAACAAGTTTATATCACTATTTATCATTTGTTTCAACAAAGCCAGTCATCAAAAGACTCTCAGTTTCAGCTGTGAATGTGAACATGATGATATTATACCTGCCAAGCACTAGCATATTAAATTGTCACTGCAATCGTGCACAGCATGGTGTTATAGTTCCGTATGTACTGAACATACCCAGAGTATTAGATTAGGGTCTGTATGTTGATAGGGGACCTTTACCTTTTTTTCATACCACTCTGGCCATGTTGTTATCCAGGTATGTCGGCACACAACAATAGCAGCAGGTTACAGTCTCACAAACAGTGGGTACAAGTGGAAGAAAAAACAAGTGTGGTTTTAAACACATAATCACAAAAGGACTCATCATGTAAACACTGGTTGAGATGCTTCACATGATGAACAACCTCTTCTCTAAAGAAAGACAACACCTTTGGTTGTATGATAACTACATGTATTAATGTTGAGAAGCTGCATAGATCGTAGAGTCATAGTCCTCGTCACAGAGTCTCCATACACTGCAGTTCATTTTCTTTGTGACCTCAGATTTGAGTTTCCTTCTCTGGCTGTTTCATTTAATGCATTTTTAGCTGTGAGATAAATTGTCGCTTCTAATCGGACCCAGAGTTTGGGAACCGCTGTCCTGGAGCATCAGCGCTCCAGCATTTACCAGGTACTCCAGGTTGCAGAGCGCTGTGGAAGCTGCGCTGTTTGTGCTTCCCAGAGGAGGCTTCATGTGGTATTTAGTGGTGATGAATCTACTAGAGTAGCAGTGTACTATGAATGTATTAAGTCCACTATGACTCATTATGGAAAGGCAAAAAAAAAACATATTCAGTCAGTTTATCTGGCGAGGCCATGGCCTACATAGTGCCTGTCACTATACGCATGTAGCCAGCCGCTTCATCGAGATACAGGCCCCTTTTCTGGAGCACTCTCATCTCGCAGTGAAGATGCTTGCCTTGCAGGGAGGCATATATAATGTATGTGGCATGTATAATGTATAAAAAGGGTTGAGTTGCCTCTGTGTTGCTGTGTGAATCATGGTGGCGCTAAATGATTCAGTCTGCGAAGGGGCTGCTACACACGGCTGCACATTAGACTCCTGGCAAAGAATTAATTTCCCTGTGTTTTGTGCCACGTTTTCATTTAACGCAAGTGGAAACTGTGGTAATTGAGAGAAGGGTGTATAGGAGAATTAGATTAAAAGCAAACGCTGCATAATTTTTTTGGAAAAATTCTGTGTAGCCTGCATTGAATGGGATGTCTCAATTCATATTTATCAACACGAGCATGTTCCCCAAAGTCAAAGAGGAGCACAGAACCAAGACTACAAACATGAGGTGGTGAGGTGGCACATGTGTGGCTGCATGTCTCAGGAGGGCGGATCAGGAAACACAGAGAAATATTTAGTGGGAATATGAATTTATTTTATGTTGCAGATCTGAAAAAAAGCTGAAATGACGAGAAGAAGAAAAAATAATAATGGCGGGGAAATTTATAATGGGCCCATTTTTCCATTACAGCTTCTTCTTCCTTTTATATAGCACGATAGTGTATATTGAATACCTCTGGGTTTTATACAATATGAAGACATCACTTTGGGATTCAGTGCATTGAGGTGTATATTTGGAATATCCCATATACTGCACTTTTTTTTTTTTAAATCACTGTATTAGTCCATAATGAAAACAATCATAAGCTGCAACCCTAAAATTGTAAAGAGATGAAACAATGAAATCAAACCTCAGATTTCCTTGTCTCTGTTCACTGAATTTTTTTTTTGCATTGTTATTAATGTCATAAACACCGAGCACAGCAATCAATAACACTGGAGTCGCACAAAGCTGCGGCTGTCACAGCGTCCTGCTGCTGCAGCCGATCGGATTCCCTGCAGTTTCTGGGAGTTTTTCCACACTGAGGCTCATCGTCCTCCGACTGCACATTCATGAGATCTGTTTCACAGGCTGCTTTTTCCAGACACTCAGCATCAGCTCACTAGATCTTCATCCTGTGTGACTACACTCTGATCCAGAAATAGGTTGAAGACTATAAGTCATTAATGATGCATTATACAGTATGACAGCAGATTACATGGGGCATAATGCAGCTACTCTGCATCATTAATGGCTGTTTTTTCTTTTGGCCATGCAATTTTTTTTGGTAATGTAATATTTATTTTTTCCCACTTCTGTTAATTTTACAGGCTCTAACATTAGTGAGTTGTACCTGAGGTGTTCTCTGTTTGACGCGCTTGCTGCTGTTTACCTGAGGCTTTAGATAATGTAAGAGCAGAAATATTTGTTCCACTGATTTCACCCCTGTGTTCAAGCCTTTCTCAGTGTGCTCTGATACAGACACACAATCTTGCTCTGGTAACATGGATTTCATGTCAGACACAGTTCAGAAAATTGCTTTTATGTGTTTCCTTCCAACTAATTGGCTCTGATGGTTGTTGAAAGGAAGGACTTGAGGTGTGACACTGATCATCATTTTACTGCAGCGTGCCAAGACAACTGCGTGTGTCTGTGTATGTCCTTGTATCTGTGTGTCTAAATGCATACATGTCTGGCACTCTTTCCCCTGAACACAGTGTGCTCTCCAGTTTGCTGCCCAGAAAAGATTCTCTGCTGCATAAAAAATGTTTTTGACTCCTTCTCAGGACTTTACTTTGAAGATAAAGGCAGTATTATGGTTCTGCGGTTCTGCGTTTGATGTTCTGTACTGTGCATCTCCACATGAACGGAATCAAATCACCTGCTCTTCTCGTTTAAAAATGAAATTCTGGGAATTCCTCATCCAAAAACCAGTGACTCCAACAATAAATAAAATGTTTCTGATTCCAGTTTCTTGGCTTTGTCTCAGGTGAACCATGTTGGAGAAGTGCAGCAGGCGCCAACTGTTGTGTTATCAGAGAGAGCAGCGCCTGACCTCAGGTTGGAGAACAGCGTGGTCTCCTACGGCAATGGAGCGGTCAGCATCTACAGCGAGGGAAACTATAAAAGCAACAGGTGAGTGATGATCTGCACTCAACACACAGGACACAGTAAACAAAAGGTTTCAATCTTAAACCTTAAAACATACAAACACACACCAAACGATGAATAAATAATTATAAAAGAGAAACATATTGACACACGTGCTTTTATCTACAGTGAGGCTTTGATTGTTTCATGGCATAAAACCAAAAATAATCTTACTGCTGAATATGCAGTTGCATGGAGGAAACTGTAAACTGCTTTGTAGGTGTATTTTGTGTGGCAGTGTCAGCTACACAGTGTCAACCTGGAGCATCAGTCCACTGCTTTGCTCCAGACTGAAATATCTTAACAGCTACTGAACCTGTTGTCCTGAAATTTTGCATTAACATTCACTGTGCCCAGATGATGAGGCTTAAAGACTCCTCCAGCGCTCCAACAAGTCAGTATTTCGGTTATTTCAACCCTCCGACATTGAAGCATTATATGTCGTATACACAATCAGCTAGAACATTAAAACATGTGACTGGTGAAACTGTGGAAAATTAAGACTACTACTACTACAAATTAGTTTCAAATCAAATCACAATCAATTCTGAAAACATGCCACACATACATCAATCAGTCACAATGATAAAAACTTGTTTTAATGTTATGGCTGATAGGTGACATGAGACATGCGTAGACAGCACAACCAACACACTTTTTCCTAATTTTGCAGCTCAAACTCATGATGACGCCGTTATGTATAAATGGCTGCAGTCGTCCAAACATAAATGTGTGTACACGCTAACAAACACTGTATATCCATGTGTAGTTTCCCTGCTGACAGCAGTTACCATCGGGGGGCTGAGCCTCTGTACGAGAAGAGCAGGGCGACAGCAAACAGCTCCTCAGACGAGACTAACAGCACCTGGAGGCCTCCTCCTTATCATGTGGAGAAGGAGCAGAGGAAGGAGCGACAGCCCCGCCATGCTGCTCAGGAGATGGTGGAGTCTCAGTGTGAAACTGGTTACACCACCGGAGACACTGGAAATGAACTGGACTGCAACCACACAGATTACCTTTTCAGGTGGGCCAGTTATATAGACAATAAAAACACAACAAAAGATATGTGGGCATGAAACACAAGTGAAGTCAGGTTTCCCTAAGCTATTAAATGAAAACCTGTTCTTACTACCATTCTTTATTGAATAAAGGGCTGTATCCTGTGAATGTCATTTCTATTTTAAACATTTTTGTAGTTTTATGTAGCAACATGCAGGGGTCTAAAAAATGATGAATATCAACAGCTAAGTGCAGGAAAAATCAATTCAATCAATATTTTATAAATCAGTGTTGGTCCAACCTAAATAAAAGCATTTAGCACTATCTGACAGTAGGGCAACATTTATCTTGGCTTATAGTGCCAATGGATCAAGGGTTTTTTAGAGAATAAGTCTTGCCCTAAAACTATTTCAGAGGAAAATGTTGTAATACCTCAACAATGGGAATCAAGGGTGTGATTGAACAGTGGTAAGAGGACTCATAAGAAAGCTCATTCTCCCGTGTATGTGCCACTTTTTGAGTAATACTGTGAATTTAACAATCCTTTCATGTCTTAACATTAATACCCCACCCCAGGCTGTATCCAGAGATAACTTCAGACAAGCAGCGGCAGCAGTACAAGAAGGAGTTCGATTCTGACCTGGCCCACTATAAGAGTCTCTGTGCCGACATGGATGACATCAGTGACCAGATGCACAAGCTGAGCCGAGAGCTGGACATGTTGGACGAGGGCTCCATGAAGTACCAGGTACAAAACCACAGGAGGGAGGAGCGCAGAGTGGAAAAATTCAGTCATAGCTGCTCTTTTTTTACTTTGCACCAAAAAGCTTAAGAGATAAACCAAAACAGATTCACCTCGACTTTAGATATTTGCCATTTACTTACACTGTATATATTTTTATATATTTTCAAGCGTTTTTGCATATTTTGGTGCTACATTCTCAGAATTCACTTCTAACACAACATCAACACAAGTGACTAAAAATGTCCCCAGCAAACCACTGACCGAATTTGTCTTTCCACCCTCAGGGAGTGGCAGAGGAGTACAACCGACTCAAAGACCTCAAGAAGGTGAGTGCACTTCCATCTGTGCTGAAATTAAAGGAAGACTTTGACATGTTGGGGTATATGTTTATTTGCTTTCTTGTTTCTTGTTGTTCTTGAGGATTAAAATAATGTTGATGGTTTCGTCTCTAAAATTCTCTCTCTAGACACCAGATTATCAAGCAAAGAAGAAGCAGTGCAAAGAACTTCGACAAAAGCTTTTCCACATCAAACGCTTGGTAAAAATCTATGACCAGGGTCTTTGTTAGTGTGTCTCCGTAACAAAGAGGATTTATCCTCCATTTCCTCCCTTTGGTGTTTGTATTATAACAGTTGGGTCCATACTGACAAGGCCCTCGTGCCGGCCTCTTAATCGCTGAACCTCAACTCTGGTTTTGACCCTGATGTTTACAGCCGCTGTCAGAATGAAGCCGGTGACCTGCTTTACTTTGTGTGGTTGTAATTTAAACTGGCACTGTTCACACTTGAACTTGTTTCACCCTGTGTAAGATTTTCCTTTGTTACCTCACATGTTGGTGGAAATGTTGATTTAATGTGTTGATTGGAGAATATTGTATTTTGGTGATAATAATGAATGTCAGTTTTTATATGGAGATAATGTCACGAATGAAGATGAATACAAAATGTAAATAAAGTAACTAAAACTCTCCAGTGTTTGGAGAATAATTGGTTTGACATGAATACACTTCTACGGTTATGGTACATGTTGCAGTGTTTATTTGGCATTCTTCATACAGATGTAATTACAACACTTTTTTCAAGTAGTTTGAAAAAAAAAAAAACATATCAAAAGACACATCTTCATCCTTTGATTTTTTTTTAATAACATTGCCATACACATGAAATTTTTAAAAACTTAAGAACTGAGTTACACAAAGATAAGAAAACATTAACAGTATATTTATCTTTTTTTCTCTATGACATGGTGGAGTGAGTTCTTGCCTAAAAGAAGAACCAATAGCTGTCCAAAGGCCCGATGGCAGATCAAGAAGCAGAGTTAAATACTTATACTTATTTCATGTAGTCGTTCTCGTTAATAAATGCTGAGAGATTTTTTTATTTAGAGCTGATTGTTTTCCTTTCTTTCTTTCTTTTTTTTTTTAACTACCTAGAGTACATGTGATTTTGTAAACTTGCTACTTGAAATACCCCTGTGAGGTAAATCCTGGTGGACCGGTAAATCAGGGCCCGTCTTCTCCAGACTCATCACACACAGTATGATATTTTGGCATCGAATAATCCTCCAAGTGCGTCCTCATTCATCACAACATAGTCTCACATCACTCGCTAACAGGAGAGACTCACTTAGATGCTCAGAGATGAGAGCGTGAACAGCTCTGCGTCGTATCTGCTGTAATGACATGTAGATGAAGCTTCTTTTTTGACATCTGAACAAATGACAAGAGGTATTTTTCATGTAAATACATATAGGAAAAAAAAACATTTAGAAGCTAACAGAGGAAGCAATACTTTAAATGAAGTTCAATTACACAATGTGAAAGAAGGAAAGAGTCTCAACTTAGCAGACATCCAAAACAACATTTGAACATGCAAAAAGACAAAGTTGGCTGCAATATATATACACTTCAATACACTTTTCAAGGGAGCATTACCTCCAGAAACAGCACTGGTCGACTGATAGTGTTGATTATAAACTCTCTGATCACTTTTTTTTAAAACTATTTGTTGAATATGCATCAATATTCAATAGTCATACTGGAACCCATGTTAAATTCATGTATATACCAACCTGCCATTTCTCAATAATAATAAAAAAAGAAAGGAGAAGAAAAAGGTTGTTTAATGTTTAACTGCTGAATCCACCATCAGTCTAAAACCATATTCAAATCACAAGTGAAAACCATTTTGGGGATATTTTGTTTTTTAAAAAAAAGCTACAAGACAAATGTTTGTGATGTTTATAAGACTCATTTCATATTTCACGTGTCCCAAATTCATACTGATAACAAGGCAGTTGTCAAAAAGAAGGCGGTTTCTGGTGAACGACATTTACAGAGGTTTGTGTTTAGGAAATATCAGACTAAAGCATTCTGATGTCTAGTGAGGTATTAGTCCGTTCTCATGTAAGTGTGGCTTCTTGTTTTGTGTGTTTTTTTTTTTGTTTTGTTTTTTAAATCTTCTCCAACAGTGAGCCCTGTGAATGAATTTAAATGCATTGTTCACTGGATGGTCAGGCAGTCACAAAAGTCCGTTCATCTCCTTCTCTCTGCTTTGCGTTCAAATGAATCATCTGAGGATGACGCGCGCTAGACTTTGGTGAGTTTTCCTTGGTTTTTTGTTTGTGTCTCTTCCTTGGCTTCCTCCTCAGGTGTCGAGGTAAGAAAGCGTTGAATTCAGATTTCCTCGCTGTGTCTCTAATGTTCAGTTCACAGCGCAAACACACAGTTTTCTGGAGCTTTAAACGTGTTCTGATAGAATCGGGATTGTAACGTTATCAGTCGTGTGATTTAAAAAGGTCACCGTTTCACAAATGGTGAGTCATGGAGAATGAGCCCAGTGTGGGAAAAAAAAAACACTCCTCTGACTTTCAGTGGCGGGACAGTTTTGTCCTGTAGATGTATTTGTAGCAGGGTGCTGCTGCCCTCTACATGGAACTGCGGTGTCCTTAGTCACTATGGCATGTGGGTGGTGACATGACTGGCTGTGGTGGCCATATCGGAGCCCAGCGTGAAGAGCTGCTCTCTGGCCTGAGACCTGGCAACCAGAACCACTGAGCTGGCAACAAGACAGATCCAGCCTGGCACCGGCTCCTCTCTCTTCTCCGAAGGCCTGTGTTGAGACAGAGGGCTCGTTTCATGAAGGAGGGGGGTGGGGGGGGGTGCAGAGCGATACAGTACAGTACATATGACAGCCAGCTGGCACTGCAGTTTGATAACTACACAGATGGATAGTGATGAGTCAAGAGGTTTCCTGTGGGTCCTTGTCGTCACTAATCCCAGACGGAGACCTCATCCGTCAGAGGGGGTTTTTTGAGGGAGGGGGGGGCTACTGTCCTGGGACATACGGCCAGCTGATTGAGCTTCCGGAGAGCTGCATGTCACGGATCAGCGTCTCGATGGGTGTCTTTCCTACCAGGCGCATGAAAAAGAGCTGAGAGATGAGGCTGGCGGGAACGGCGCGCAGGGCGGGGAGGCGCAGCAGCAAGCGGCCGAAGCGCTGAGGCTGACTCGGATACTGCATCCTCTCGTACTCTGTCAGAGCCACCTGGGCCTTCTCCTGCAGAGACTCCACGTGGACTGGGTCTGTTAGACCACAGGCGTCTGAGTGAGAGGGAGGGAGGAGGAGGAGGTAGTTACTTAATAGTGTGGGCAGGTTACATAAAGAGTCGTGATGAGCTGAGAGGAAGAAGGTTGAACTCTCGGCAAATAATGTGATAAAATGCCCGTGAGGGGAACACACACAAATAAAGTGGCTCGTCATATGCATAGGCTTGGAAAACACAACATTTAAAACTCTACACACCCCAACCTAACTTTAAACCGGTGTTTCCCAACCTTTTTTAGCTCGTGACCCCATTTTAATATCACAAATTTCTGGCGACCCTGCAATTACGTAACTGCAGCTGTCAATCAAGATGCGCCAGCTCAGATATTTCTATATGTTGCATTTTATTTGAACTCGATTTATATTTGAGAAAGTGAAAGTATAGAATACAATTTTCTAAGATTGTGTGTGGTGTTTTTAATCAAAACAATAATTAAAAAATGTTTTATCAGTCATTCTTTTTATCAATTACTAGACATTTCAGGCGACCCCATTTGAATTCCAGGCGACCTCACATGGGCTCCCGACCCCAAGGTTGAAAAACACTGCTTTAAACTATAACTTAAAACTATCATCAGCTCCTTTTTCGAACAATGTGCGGTGTTTTGTTATGTCTTAGCTCTTTATTTTATTGTATTTTTTTAATTTCTCTTTTTCTTTCTTTTGTATGTACAATAGTTACATACATTTTTTTCTTTTTATACATGTTCGAAAATAAAATTCATTCATTCATTCATTCATTCACTCATTTAGCTTCAAAAAACACTAGAGAGCTTTTTAGAGGCACTCACAATGAGCAGTTCCTTTGATGTAGCCACTTATACGAGATGTAAGTTAAGAAATGCACAGTGCTGCATAATGATCGATGACAGCACTAATGATACAGCACATAAGACATTAGCGCATTTGCATTAATGAGCCAGGAGATGGTGCCATAGTGGGTAAATTCCCAGATTGATGTAGCACACCTCACTGCACTTACTCTGAGGAAAGTTATGATGTTTTCAGAGTTTCTAAGTTTTCAGGTCCTAAAGCTTTTTTCAACAGTTACCTTTAGTGTTGCTGTCCTGTAATGTGCTTTTAGACTCTTACTGCTGGTGTGGTCAATTCTATTTACTCGTCCCACTCAGTGGAGGCAAGTGCTCTTGGAGAGTAACAGAAAGCCTGTGTAATAAGCTGGAAGTGTGAGGTGCAACACTAGATCACTGGAGGCAGCCTGATGTGGTGTTGCAGTTCACTGAGCAGACCATGTTGAGCAAAGACAATCACCTGGTGAGAACAGCGCGATGGCCTTGAGACAGCTGTACTCAGCCGAGTCCACCTGCAGCCGGGTCAGCTTGTCCACCTGGTCCTGGAACACCCTCACCTGGTCCATGAAGGACACCACGCGCTCCGCAGACATGGGGGAGGAGTGGAAGCCGGCCGCTGCCAACAGGGGAGCCATGTGGAGAGGCAGAGCCGACTGGGCCGCGTTAAGGATGAACAGCTCGCTCCAGCTCAGCCTCAGCAGGGCCACCTGAGGATTTGTTGGTGTGTTAATTAGACCCATTACTTCACTGTTCTCATCCATTATTTATGTTTACTGCATGCACTGTATATTTATATTTCATGTAAACATGATTTTTCCAGCGTTCCCTGCTTGATTCTGACCTGTATTTCTGCAAAGGAGAGAGAGAAAAACTTTTTTCAACTTTCACATGAAATCCATGGTACTGACCTGGTCTGAAACAGGCAGCTCGGGGAAATAAGGGATGTTCCTGGCCCACTCCACGGTGCTGAAGAGAAGCCGGGCAGCCAGTTCACAAATATTATCAATGCCCATGGCGTTGTCTGGACCGGGCTGTTGGTTGTACTGGTGGCCATAGCGACTGCTGGGGTAAGGCTCCGCTCGCAGCAGTTGAGAGATGAGCTCGGACACCGGCTGACCACCGCTTCCTCCGTTGTTGTTGTTGTAAAACTCGCTGCCTCCAAGGCCGCTGGCGCCACCTATGGGCGTGATAGAGGGGCTGAGGCTCGGCTGAGGTGGGATGCGACCGCGTTGAACTGCTGTAGTTTGGTTGGGGGACACAGGGGAGGGGGAGAGGAGGGGAGGAGGAGGGAGGAAAGGAGAAAATAGTGAAGGACAAAGGAGAAGGGGAGGAAGGGGATTTGTGGATGAAAAGGGGAGAGGAAGAAAAGTTAAAACTGAGTCCATCCAGCTGTGCACGTCAGATTACGGGCAGACAGGTGAGACTCGATAAGAAAACTATTCATCATTAAAATGAGGCACAACTGAGCTCAGAGTTATTCCTCAAACAAGAGCGTGAAACACTCTGGTGCTTGTCAGGCTAAGTGAAGGTCATCTGCAGACATAAAACAAAGACTTGGAAGCAAGAATTTACTTTCCATTAAAAATTCAAACCACTGCAATATTAATTCTGCAGGAGAATGACAAAATACTATTGCAGGAACCTTAGTGTGTATTCATCTTTGTACAGACAGAACCACCCAGTGAGACTAAGAACATCACTTAGCATAGAGAAAGTACCGTAGCCGTGACAGACGGCGTTTCTGCCAAAACCAAGAAAGCAGGGCAGCCTGTTCAAGAGACACTCCTTCATTTTGGCGATAGGAATTAATGTGGTAAGCATCTGTCTCCTGCTGAAGTGTCCTTGAGCAAGACACTAAATCCTCTCTAGGCAGAGGAATCCTCCTCTGTCGCTGACCCTGACATCTGACTCTGACCTCCCTGTGGAGGGAGAAGGATTTCTCTGTGGGGAGCCATAACGTGTCTCATTAATGTGTTTTATGTACTGTGAGTGTGAGGGGAGAGAAACAGCTCATCGGAGACACAGGGAACGCAAGCCACTATCAAAAACATCAAAGGTAAAATACATTTCCTTTCCGTATCCGTATGCACAGATATCCGTCTCTCTGGTTATCTTTCAGGAGGATATTGAAGGATGTGTTGCCCAGGCTCCACCACTTAAGGTGGTGAAATCCCCATATTGGATTCTCCTTGATTGAGCCAACGAGTCAGAGGGTTTCTGCTTCAGCTCCAACCAGAGGCTTAAGGCTCTGGGACGCAGGTGTCTTAGCACTGTATCCCTCTCAGTCATTCCTATGCAGGCACTAGATTAAGCCACTTAGTACATGGCAGTGAGCTGACACGCATGGTTAGCTTGGCCATGATAGGGCCTCGACACCCATGTGTGGCCTTTTCACTGCTCTTTGGCGCTCATGGAGCAGAGGAGGAAAGATAATGACTCAGGCAAATTTATCTGTAATTAATTTTTCTCCCTTTTCTAAGGACAGCTGATGGGACTAATGAGAGAACTCCCTGCTGCACTAAATATCAATTATTTTGTTTTTTTCATTTTCATGTTGCATTAGTCTATCTCTAATATTACAAGATCCCAGTGTGGCCAACACTGTCTCTCACAATTTCCAAAGCAAAACATTTATTGAAGGATGTAGCTACGGATCAGGGTGGACAGATACCTTCTTTGCGCATGCCAACACGGAAACATTTCTTCAGACGACAGTACTGGCACTGGTTCCTGTGGTGCTGGTCAATCTGACACTCTCTATTAGACCTGAAACACAGACAAAGAACAAATGATGATTATGAAATTAAATGATGACTTTTTTTGGGGGGGGGTAATCATCCTATGTTATTTACAGCTGGAGTCAGGCACCTGTTTTCACCTCAACAAGTGGTTGTATTATTGTAGGGTGAATTCAGGTATATTGGGACATCAGGTAATTTGGGACAGATAAGGAAAAACAATGCTTCCACTTGCCTTGAATGGGCTATGGCAAAGTTAAAGGTGCTGATACATTCCTTTGGATGTCTACATTAAAAGTCACATTAAATATTTTGGGTGACATCACACAGGGGGGTGGGGTCAGCATCAAACAGGACGCTGACCCCAAATATCAGGAGGTAAGCAAAACGGCATGTGCTTTTGTTGGAATTTAATATAAGGCTATTACATTTGTATGACTAATTTACTGTAGGTATGAAAGTTATATTAAGACGTGTGATGCATTGGTGTACTAAAATAAACAAACATTGGTTTGTGAGGATGTTTACATTTTCTTAATTTGGACATTTTCTTGCTGTCCCAAATTACCAATAGTGGTATGGTAATTTGGGACAGCATGTTCAGGTTATTTGGGACAGTGTTTCTGGGTTTATATTGAAATATTTCAATAGTGTAGTCATATCTTACATGCTTAAAAGTGAGAAATTCTTACACATATAGGGAAAACAAATACCTTTGTACATTTCAGAAAATCAAATCAGCGGTTAATGTGGAATATGTGAAGTGACGTTCCAAAATAGGTCAGATTGTTTTATCTCTTATTATGTCATGAGTTATCTTTATTTTATATATTTATATTTAACAAAATGTAAAAATAAATGTATTTTTAAAAACATGCTTGCTTCTCCTGAGGTCTGCTCACAATATGTTTTAGGCTATTAAATCTGCTGTTTGTTGAAATAATTCGTATATTTGGTTGATTTGGTTACAAATCACGAGATTGTAAACAATACACAACATAAAAATAATAGGCTATAGGCCTAATATACATAAATAAGCAATCTATTCATGTCTTTCTCAATGTAACTGCAGCTCCATGCAATATCCCATTGCACAAGCCTGTGTCCCAAATTACCAAACCTACTGTCCCAATTTACCAAACAAGTTGCGAAAAAATAGTTTTGTGTCAAAACCTTTAAGAGTACTGTGCTCTCACAAAAGAATTTTAGCACATAATTGTTTCACATAAAGAATGCAGACACTTAGAGGAATCCAGACACATCTCATTTGTTGGGTTATTTATTAATCTTGATGACAAAAAGTGGCTCAGAAAATGAATTTACAAAAATTGTCCCAATATACCTGAATTCACTCTATTATTATGGTAGCTGGTGCTTTAATACTGATGACAGAAAATGCTGTGGCAATAGCAATGATTTGACACAAAATTAATACATCCTTAATGAGCCAATGGAGAGATTAATTGATCAACACTTTAAAGATTCATTGACTGTTCAACTCAATTAAATATATTAATCATCCAGTTCCAGCATCACAAATCTCAAGATTTGCAGCTTTTTTTTCTCATTTATAAAATTGTGTATTTGTCTTTGTTGAATTTTGGACTTTTGACCAGAAATAACAACAATTTAGAAGAGATCGCATTAGGTTTTCACAATTTTTGCAGCTCTAAAACTGTAATTTTATGTATTCAAAGTAGGCCTACTAGCTAGTATGACTCATTCACAGTTAAAATAAGTTCAGGTAGTGTTAGGTCAGTGAATGACAACAGGAGTCTTTAATGTTAAGAAAGTGGATGTAATGTGACTGCATATAGAGTAGGCTAGTTTTTAATTTATGAATGTTGTGTTAGTATAGTTCCATGCATGACAGTAACTTATTTAAGTATCATACCAACGCATGGCTGTAATTAACGTTAGCCTATTAATTCATTTTTTCATAGTGAAAATGTCCAACACGTGATGCCGTATTTGACTTGTTCTATCCACATATGTTCAAAATGAAAGTTGTTCTCTTTCTCTTGAAGGATCAGACCAGACAAAGAAAGCAGAAAGACAGAAAATGTTTTGAATTTTTACTTGATGAAATTCTCAAAATGCTAACCTAGGTTTTAGCAACCAGCGAATTGATGAATGAGCTGTACTATGTTGCAGATCTGGAGCAAGCAGGGAGCACAACGTGGTGTTACTGCTGCACCAACCTTTCACAAAGATTGACATACAATCAGTTTATAGAAATCTTGTTTAAAAACATGACGCCTTTGGTTTGATCTCCACCTGACACATGACTCATATCTGTGCATGCTGGCACGAGATCCCGACACCACCACACCACACCGTGCACTCACTCACGGCCCTGGCTGTGTTTATCTGTTTATCATGATGCTCCGATAGATGTGAGTCACTATAGTACACTCAGCATCGACGCCAGAGTTCTCACCACATTTGTTTATAAAATCCTCGGGCTATATCGACGTGCAGTTGCAGAGAATACATTACCCACAATGCCCCGCGCACTCACCTGCAAGTGTAGCTGAGGTTGCGTCTGACGCTCCTCTTGAAGAAGCTCTTGCAGCCCTCGCACGTGAACACGCCGTAATGTTTCCCGCTGGACTTGTCCCCGCACACCACGCAGTCCACCACGCACGCCTTGTCCTCGTCCCCGGCCTCCATGTCGCTGCCGCCGGCCTGAGGAGAGCCGTCCTCCTCCTCCCCCCTCAGGTAGCTCTTGTCCCCTAAACCGTTGGTGCCCCCATTGGGATCTCCCCAGCCCCCACTCACCATGGCCATCGCTTGGTAACCGAACCACCGCGGAGGGAAATGGGACAGGCAGCCAAGAGCTTGTTGCTGTCAAGGTAACATAAATATCAAGAAAAAGTCCTGAATGTTTGTGTCCTCTTCAGCTGGAGGGAATCAGTGTCTTCTGCTGCTGCTGCTGCTTGGCTGTGCTCTCATTAGTTAATTAAGTCTCTTGATTATTTTAGAGTAAATAACAGATGAAAAAAAAAAAAAAAAAAAACTGTCCTCAGGCTGAACAAGCAGATGTCAATGAAAAAAAATAGGTTCTAACATTGAGGAGGAGGGTGTTTGGCAGAAAAACCGGAGCAGTTCAGTCTCCTCCCCCTCCACTATGACCTGGAAACAGTCTTCACTGTTGCAACTTTTAGTTTTGCATGCTTGTGGATCTCAATGTCCCCCTCCCTCCCCCCTCTCTTTCTTTCTCTTCTCCTTCTTCTTCTTCTCCCTTTCTTTATCCCACTCGAAGCCACCGTGTGTTGTGTTTTGTCCCCTTTTCTTTCTCTCTGGAGCAGTCCCCGAGACGGTTGAAGAGAAGCCCGTTCCAGCGCTGCCCCGGTCGAACGCTCTCAGCCCAGGAACCTTTCACAGGAAACAATGAGTCAAACACACCGTGCACATTTCTCCAAAACAAAACAACCCACAAAAGAGAGGGCAGAAGGCAAACGCGAGGCAAATGACACAAGGTGAAAATCACCCACGGCACGGCACGGCTCCTCACAGTCTATGTTTCACCCTCACACCCCCAGCCCTGTCTCTGTAGCAACAGTAATGGCTGAAAAAGGACCTCAGTGTAGCTCGCCTTAGCACATGCCTGGAGAGGCTCTGACCGCCCCTCTTAAAGTACCCCTCACACTGAAATGATCTTCGCTCGCACCAGCTATTCCACATATTAGGCAGCCGTCTATCTACATTTCCACCTTTTAACCCCCCTAGAAATGATGTCAAGCTTACCTCAGAGCAAACATTAATGTCCTGTGTCTATGGCTTCCCCTCACTGGAAAATAAATCCTCCTCTCGCTCTAGATCTTCCTTCCATCCAGCGAGGCAGAGAGTGCAGACACAGCTCTCCTATTCTGCTGTAATCCTCTCAGCGGCAGCGGCGGTAACAGCATTGTGACCCACAATCAAGACATTCCAGATCAAGCAAATCAACTTGACGTCGGCACCACCACAACAACAACAACAACATCACTTTGTCGAGGGGTCGTGGGTCCCTTCAAGGCACCGCCAGCTGCAGCGGTGGCGGTGGCGGTGGTGGACGAGGGCGACGTGGACCGCCTGTGCTCACTTCCCAAATAACACAGCACAAGTAGATCCTGAAACACAAGGAAGTGCTGTGTGTCTCTCCCCCCTTTGCTTGTTGTAGCACGAGTGATCGGCTGTGACAGGATCCTCTGTGCTGCTTCCTTTCAGGAACAAAAAAAAAAAAAAAAAAAGGAAATCAAGAAAGCAGGAGAGAGCGTCCGCCTGCTCAGCCCTCCATAGTTCCTCTGGTCCCTCTCCCGGCACTCATGCAGGCTTCTGCCTCCAGCCTTTTGTCAGTGCTTGCCCACCAAGAACTAATGACTTGCGGCCTAGCCCTGTGTGCTGCTGTTCGCCAGTGTGTGTGTGTCTGTGTGTGTGTGTGAAACCTTTCCCTGTGGCTCAGGCAAAACAGGAGGTGGGGGTGGACGGGATGGGTGCTCTTCTCCCCCCCCTCCTCCTCCTCCTCCTTTCTCTCTCTCCCTCTCTCCCTCTCTCCTTCCAGCTTCAGAGTCCACAAATCAAATTATGATTCAAGGAAATGGCCAGAGCCGGAGACAGGCTGGATTTCTTAGCCTTTGCTTCTTTTTTTTTTCCCTTCTCGCCCTCTTTCGTCCTGTCTGTTTTCCTCCAACCTATTTGTGTGGGTTTGAGAGAGAGAGAGCAAAGAGAGAGAGAGGGGAGTGTGTGCAGAGGGGGAGGGGGCAGTCTATGTGTGTGTGTGTGTGTGTGTGTGTGTGTGTGTGTGCTCCCAGGGATTTGACACTGCTATTCAAGCCCTGTGGTTACCATGGTGCCGGCTGCCTTATATGGCCATTGGAGTCAAAGAGCAAAGAGAGTGGGCTGTGCGGGGCAGCATGCACACACACAAACACACACACAGGAAGAATGTGGAGGATCTCTCTCCTCAGAGATGCAGAAAGCATGACCCCAAGGCCTCACAACCACCTCAACAATACCAGATTACCCTGAAGCCCCGCAACAAATACAAGCATGCCGATCGCCTGCACGCTCTTTGTCTTCCAGAAACCGTTTGAATGCTGTATCTGAAAGTTTTCACAGGGCAGCGCACAATTTAAGAAGCCAAACGGAGCAGCAGTCAGATGAACTACATCTCTCAAAGCGAGAATATTTTTTTCTACCTATTGGATAAAAGACACTTTGATCCTGATTCCTGCATATGTGCGAGCAGCTTTCTCCAGAACACCTTATTGTGCTGGAAATAAAGGTTACCATTTTGTGGTCATTGCTCATTTCTCAAAGGGCCTCTGTCTCAGCGCTTTGTGGAGCACGCGGTGATTTGTGTTCGAGGTTACCCCAAGAGGTCAAACTGACTTTCACGCCCCTGCCGCGCTTAAATGCCCAGGGTCAAATGCAGATAAAGGAAGGAGAGGACACACAACAACCCTGGATAAGAGCTTTAAGAGATAAGTGGTGAATCTGCTTGTAAATGTGCAGCTCTTTGGGGGCTGAATGGGGGGTTGCAGCTGCAGATATGGAGAGATGAAAGTGTCAGTGCCTTTGGAGATTCACTATATGCAACCTGTTGTCTTATCTAGGCAGCATTTACCAGAGATTTTAAAGGCATTCTTTCACCCCGTGGACATTTTTATGGCATTCCTAAAATCTCAACCCATCTTTACCCCCTGGAGAGCAGAAATGTGTGTGTGTGTGTGTGTGACACAGAGGCATTGTCTCGGCTATTGTGTAGCTAATGGGTCATCAGAGGGGTGTGTGTGTGAGAGAGAGAGTGTGTGTGTTAATTTGAATGAAAGTCCCTTTAATTAGGCCGCTGTGCCTGCTTATTGTCACTTCTTGTGTTGGGTAAGATTAGGCTTGTCAAATAAAGGGGACTTGCAAAGGATTGTGTGTGTGTGGGGGGGGTCGCTGATCAAAAGTAAAAAAAAAACAAAAAAAAAACATACAGTACATTTTAGTAAATAGGTTTTGTATAGGGTTTAGACTACACATTAGAAAAATGTGGCATAATTAGTTAAGCGTTCATTATTTGTAACATCATTTTCTTTATTTTCTGTAATGTTTGAAAAATATTACTCAATTTCAGCACCATCACTGCTCTGGAAAATCTGAAATCACACTGTCGGAGAGTTTTATTCACACTGACATTTATTAGACTAGCAACTTATCTCTCTCTCAATGTTTCTGTAGATTTCATTCAGCTTAAGCTCATGGAGCTGTGGCAGTTTTCCAACAGGTTGTTATCATGACATGACAGTGGCACATTCTTGAGATTTCTCTTACCCATCAACTAAAAAGAAGACTCCTGTTAGCTTTCTAGTAGATATGAAATGGAATATTTTCAATAGTGGGTTATTCTTAGGTTGGCAGATCATACATTTGCAAGAGCAAAATTTGATTAAATTAGAATATCTACAAATAGTCAGTACTTTCTAAAATAACATTATGCAGACTGAATAGTGCATTACAGACAGAATTTTCCATATGAAAGTGAGAACATGCAAAAATGGCATGGATGTCTGTCATTTCCACTTCTGTGTGTGTGTGTGTGTGTGTGTGTGTGTGTGTCTGTGTGTGTCTGTGTCTGTGTGTGCGTGTGCATGCTGCCCCACAGATTCCACTTTGAGAGATACCACTGGGGACAGGAGTGATGTGACCTTTGAACTGACAGTTAGGAATCTGGATGGTGAGAGCAACAAATCCAGAAATGCAAGACTGCAAAAGATGCCTGACAAATGGACACGGATACACAGGCAGCAAACAGTGAGGCACAACAGTCTAGTTGTAATTTATAATTCAGACACTGTCTTTACACAAAACATTAAAGGCTTTGGCAGCCCCAAATTGTAAACTTGAGAATCACTCAACTTGTGCCATTTATGAAGCATCAAGCTACTAAACATTAGGCTAAGTGTTTCTGGGTTACAGTTTTCCAACTGTCCTGGTGGCAGACCCTGACACTTAACTTTATCATTGAATTATCGTGGCAACAATTTGTGCATAGTTTACGCTCTAAAATAAACTTATCTATCATGTCAGGTTTTGGATGTCCACCAAGACCTATGTTAAAAAACAAAAAACAAAACAAACATTGTTGTTTGAAGCAGCCAAAAAAGATGTTAACATAGCCAGATGTCAAGGACAAAATAATACTTAAATCCAGGACAGCCATCTAGATTGTCCAAAAACCTGATCTATTTATTTTGCACTGCATTACAGATAATGATTTGTGCAGCTACCAGCTTGGCTAGCAAAAGTAATAGGTCAAATATGAACAGTACAACAATGGTATATTATTGGGTGCTGAGGGCAAAGAAGTTAGTGCATTATGGTATTGATTTGAGAGAAAATAATTCAGAACTTGGATCTAAAGAGGATCTAAATAGAAATAGCCTATAGCTCTTAGACAAGTGCATCGATATTTGAATTATTAAAAGGTTAATACTGCTATGGTGTTGACCGAATTCACCAGGAAGTGTTGGTTAACGTCTTTTGATTGCCAAATATTTAGGCTATATTGGTACGCAAAGATTATGACTTACAATAGAAGTGTGTCTTTCTTTTCCTGCAGCCATTGAGAGTCACTTGTGTTCCTCATCTCCCATGGTTACACACACACACCTGTTGAGTTTTCATGCACCACCACCAGTGAGCATAGATAAATAAATAATTATACACTGCAGCAGGTAGACACGTATTTGTATGCAGCGCCATGTTTGTCCATGTCTCTTCCAAAGGGTTTGACATTATTCTTTTTTCGGTGGACCGTGGTGTTGTTTTTTCCTACTTTTGTTGCAGACAGATTGTGACTGGAGCACACATCAGCCTTGTGATATATCGAGTGCACTCGGAAGACGCATCTTAGCTAAAAACTGCATGTCTTTGTTCAGCTGGCCGGGTCTTGCTTTATTGGGGTGAAAGGTCTCCAAGTTTGGTGTGTAATTTGAGGAAGTTAATTAACAAGTCATGGTTGTAATTTGAAACCTTTCTTTGAAGTTGAGCATGCTTGGTTGGGATCACAGTATGTGACCTACCTACAGTTCTGTAGTAGGAAAATGTATAAACAGCCTCTTTGTTTCAAATCTGGAGTCTGTGTCAGTCAGCTAGTTTATAGAGATCAGTGCATAACCTTGTGGTGTAAAAGGCTCTAGATCAGTTAAAATGACCGGTCAGTCCTTCATGGCAGCCTTGTTTGCTAGACTCTATCCATCTGCTCTAATGACCCAATAGTTTAACATTTTCAGCATTCAGTCATTCAGGTCACAATTTCTTCACCTTTAATACTTTGTTTGACTCTGTGAATTTATGTCTAGGATCTGACCCTGTTTTCCACATGTGTAACAATGCCTACCTACAGCATCAGAAACTTGAACAATGTTATATGTCAGTGGTTCGTTTTGTGACTTGGTGTGCGGTCTGCCTTTTGTGAACCTTGTAATCTTGTTTAGAAAGCCAATCAGGCCAATTGATTCTCTGTTTTCTTTGTCTAGATGTCAGAGTTCTTTTATAGCTGGCGTACCACAAGGTGGGTCATTAAACCCCACCCTTTGACATTTTTGTGCAGGCCCAAACACGACTCACTCTAGCTATTGATCCAGTTAACATTTTAACCATTTAAGTTAACCTTTAAGGGTCGTTACAGAAGACCATCCCATAACAAATACAACCCCCCATCACACATGTCTGGATCTCTAAAGTTAGGCCACCCCTCTCCCCAAGGCGACCCCACCAAAGACAGTAATTCAATCACAGGGTGTTAGCAGTGTGCTCTCAACCGCATCAGCATATGGAAACTAGGTCTTTACTTAAAGTAATCATGATGAGGTGTCTGTGCAGCTTTCTCGCGGGAGCGGCGTTTTCATCACGCTCTGGTGGCCGTCAAATGTTTAGACTTGCAGTGACAGCTTCACCCTGAGACCAGAGTGACCTGTGACCTTTGAGGAATGGACAAGCCTGGAAACAAAAACAGAGGCCTTTTGTGCGGGTCAAAGGAAAAACATCTGCTGGGCCGAAGACACAGAGAGAAGAGGAGGGGGTGGGATTAACTCTCGGGTATCCATCATTCCGTCTTTCAGCCACCTCTGTTGAGAGGTGCCTGCTGGGAACATGCAGAAAGCCACTGTACATCACATCATTACCACCCAAATCCTCCTTATTTCATCCATTAACGCCCCAGCTGCCTCCCTGGCTTAGTGGGAAAAATTGATTTAAAAAAATACGCAGATAAATACAATATGAGGGGAGAATTTCTTTGATATGAATGCTGCCGTGTCTCTTATCACAGCACCACAGGAGCCACTGGTCACAGCCAGTCTTTCATTTTTAAATTAAATTCAAGCCTGAATAAATGATCTGAGAGGATTGCACATCACAGCGCCTGTTGAGAAAATTAATTTGAATGATTCTGGCTTTGATATCATCATGCATTGTCATGGTAAATGAGTGTCTGAATTTTTTTTTTTAACCCTGCTGAAGCAGTACAGTATCATTTGAATTCAGACGATGGGATATTGCCCACTCAGTAGCTTGAGCGCAAACAACAAAAGCAAGCATTCCCACTTTCTCTCTCCACTTAACACAAACTGTGCATATGTAGTTATTTAGCACCGTATTGTTTATTTGTCTCTGTTCAGTCTGTTGGTCAGCCAAGTATTTACCACCCCCACACCCCCTCCCTGCCCCCTCTGTGTCCCTCACTAACAGAGACCTGTTTCTTCAGGCCGGCCATCTGATATAGCAGACGGCTGTGGTTTGTGTAATCAGATCTTTCAGAGCAAGTTACCAATTAGCCGAGCATCTCTGGAGGGAAACCTCGTGGTGTGATTCTTTGTGCTGCTTAGGCTTCGTCACAGGGAAAATCAATCTGCTTGTTGTATGAGGTTGGTGAGGTAAAGGACGGCAGCATGGAAGGTGGGAGGAGTGAGAAATGGAGGAGGGAAAAGAGAACAGTGAAGTAACTCGGGCTTTCTTTTTTGGAAGACATAAAGGCAAATTGTCATTCTTACATTTGAATAAATAAAAAAAAGTGTAAATGACAGCAAAGACTTAAATGTGTGATCTGGCGCTATTTTGAAACTAAAGTCAGGAGATGCCAAACTGACAGAGCGACCCAGTTAAGTTGGCTCAGGAGGTGTCATCTAAACAGACAAATTGGAGGTTAGTATTTAGTAAAAAATGATATCATAATTATACAATTTAACATTTGTTGTGTCTGTTATGAAGCATTGTAATAGAATACTGAACAGGGGTATTTTGTTCTTGTATTTCCAGGCGCAATTAGGAGACTTTTTTATTTTGAAATAATTTCCCAATTCATAATTCCATAGCAATGTAACCCAATGTATGAATGCTGAGTCATGCCTTATGAGGCCTTCGTGAATGCATTATTGGAACATGCAGATCACATTTCCACCATTCAATGTCTTTATGTTGAAAAACAGTTTGAATAGTCAAGCTTGATTTGTGAGACTGGACTGCAGGTGTGTGTTGTTCTCAGAAGCAGCCAAAGATCATTAATGTTTTGTTTTGAACTATTATGCTCATCCCGAGGTAATGATGGATAAATAATTAAACGAGTGGAGGCACCTGACCTGAACCGGAAAACACAGCAATCCGGGGAATCGTTTTGAAATTTGGACTCTGAATCACCATTGATCATTAGTTTTTTGTTGACAGTTGTAAAACAAATAATCTTCCACAGCCTTGTGGATCTAGCCTGAGAGCATATTATGTTTGAAGAACAGATCTGGACGACAGTCTTTGCTCTGCGTTGTCGTGAGATGATTCAGCCTTGACAAGATGTGCAACAGATATTTTGGATGTCTTCTCCTCGTTTGGTTTCCTGCAGTGCTACATGGTGAGGGCATTGAATATTTTCTTTTTTTTTTTTATCAGGGAGAAACATACAAAGTCATTTCAGCGCCATTACACTCATACAGAGCAAAACAAAAACATGTATTTGGACAATAGTGTTAACATATTAACCAAGCTATTACTCCCCCTTTCATTTTACAATGTTTTAAATAAGAACATTTGAACAAAAGAAGTTACATTTACTCATTTTTCCATCAAGATTAATAGACTGGTACTTCAAGCCTTGTAATAGAGGTACTTAAAGAAGTTCAGGTCTCAGTGGTCTTGTATATCTGATCCACTTGGACCACCAACTCTTAAATTTCTCCGAATGCAATTTTAGAGCAAATGTCAGTCTCTCCATGATGTAGATTTGGTGAACAGTCCCGTCTTCCAGTGTCGGTGCGTTGGGTTGTAGCCATTTCCTTGTTATAGCTTTCTTTGCTCCAATCAATAATATCTTCATTAAATATTTGTCCGCTATTGATTGGATATGTGAGTATTTTCATAAACAATAACTTAAGTCATCTTGCCTGTTGTTGTTTTTCAGCACAAAGTGAATCACAGTCCTGTAGCGCTCCTGAACTGCCTGGCGGTGTCTTTGCCCCGAGGAAGGAGACTTACTCTAGTGGAACCCAGCTCATCTATATCTGCAATGAAGGACTTAAACCTGCAGTGAAGGGTTGGTGGGCCACAATCGCATGTGAAAATGGCAAATGGTCTCATCAGGCACAATGTATAGGTAAGTGTTCCCTAAATACATCTATAGTTGTCTTAGTTTTAACCAAGCTACCTGTCTGGCTCCATAGTGTCAATCAATCCTCCACAACTTTGTTCCTGTTCCTGTTCCTGTTTCTGTTCATACAGAGATTCCCCTAAAGTCACTGTAAGAAAACAAACAAAATACAGATACCTATGTCTCTGTGTCTAAATTCATGAATCGACGTCAATTAAAGTCTTAAGCCCCTCCTGTAAAAGTCTCAGAGATGCAAGAGTCAGTGAGAGACAGTAGTAAGAGTGGGTGAGAGGAGTGACACACAAGCAATGTAACAGATTATTTTGTAAAATGGCTTTGTATCACTATATTCAACTATACGCTGTGCTACAGTTGTTTCTGCTCACAGTTCCACTATTTTGTAAATCCACAGATGTTCTCTGTGGTGGCTATGGTTTTTATTGTTTGTTGGTTGTGCTTGTTGTTTGGCATTTGTTGATTCTAAATACAAGGAGTTAAAGCAGAAGTAAGTGATATATTTGTGTTAATATAAGTCTTAAATAGTTATATCTTCCAACAGCAATCACTTACATAGAGTGTTTGGACTGAAACACAGGTCTCTCAGTCCCTCTGCTCTGCTCTGAGCCGAAGAGAAAACATTTATCGTATCCTACAGTTTTTATCCAATGAGGAGAGAGAACGGCATGCAGGGCTGTGTGCGCAGCCAAGGAACGCCGTGAATGTGGCGACGTAGGGACGAGGACTGTTATGGTGCGTTCAAGGAAACTCGTATTTTTCCGACCGTGAAGTGGTACCAGTTCGATCTGGCACGAGTTCACCGGTCGGAAGTTACGAGTGGCCGTTATAGTGACTTTCACCGGTAAAACAGGTCGGAAAAACACGAGTGGGTTGCCTGAAACGCTACAAAGTCGTAAGTTGTGACTTGAAGCTGTAATTTACGATTTCAAAAGCCTGCCTGGAACGCAGCATTAGCGAAAACGACCGGACCACTTACTTCTGCTTTAAATATGCTTGCTTTGTTGTATGATAACATTTAGTAACATGCATTTCACTTTTTCACTTTTTGAAATAATTTCCCAATTCATAATTCCATAGCAATGTAACCCAATGTATGAATGCTGAGTCATGCCTTATGAGGCCTTCGTGAATGCATTATTGGAACATGCAGATCACATTTCCACCATTCAATGTCTTTATGTTGAAAAACTGTTTGAATAGTCAAGCTTGATTTGTGAGACTGGACTGCAGGTGTGTGTTGTTCTCAGAAGCAGCCAAAGATCAGAAATGTCTTGTTTTTAACTATTATGCTCATCCCGAGGTAATGATGGATAAATAATTAAACGAGTGGAGGCACCTGACCTGAACCGGAAAACATAGCAATCCGGGAAATCGTTTTGAAATTTGGACTCTGAATCATCATTGATCATTAGTTTTTTGTTGACAGTTGTAAAACAAATAATCTTCCATGGCCTTGTGGATCTAGCCTGAGAGCATATTATGTTTGAAGAACAGATCTGAGGCCTGTACCACGAAGCGAGCTCAGCCTACCCAGGCTTACTGTCAGCCTATCCAGCTGAACCTATCCACAACACTGTCACTCCGGATCAGCGGTACCACGACGCTGGTTATCAACTCGGTAACTCAACCCCGGCTTGTCTTGCTGTGAATCTGTGAACGTGCACGTATAAAGGGCGGATTCAAGGCAGCAGACCAATCACAACCATGAGCACCGACACGTCAGAGAGAAACGAGGTGAGCGCACCGGAGTTCAGATCAATCCTGAAAGCTACCCTGCCCCGGAGCAGGTTTGCCGTTCAGAGTAAGTTACCATGGTAACTCACCTCGGTAAGAATGAATCCAGCTTCGTGGTACCGGAAAGTAAGGGTTAACCCTGAAGTTATCTCGCTAAGCCAGTGATCCTGCTTCGTGGTACAGGCCTCTGGACGACAGTCTTTGCTCTGCGTTGTCGTGAGATGATTCAGCCTAGACAAGATGTGCAACAGATATTTTGGATGTCTTCTCCACGTTTGGTTTCCTGCAGTGCTACATGGTGAGGGCATTGAGTATTTTCATACACAATAACTTAACTATGTCATCTTGCCTGTTGTTGTTTTTCAGCACAAAGTGAATCACAGTCCTGTAACGCTCCTGAACTGCCTGGCGGTGTCTTTGCCCCGAGGCAGGAGACTTACTCTAGTGGAACCCAGCTCATCTATATCTGCAATGAAGGACTTAAACCTGCAGTGAAGGGTTGGTGGGCCACAATCGCATGTGAAAATGGCAAATGGTCTCATCAGGCACAATGTATAGGTATGTGTTCCCTATACATCTATAGTTGTCTTGGTTTTAACCAAGCTACCTGTCTGGCTCCATAGTGTCAATCAGTCCTCCACAACTTTGTTCCTGTTCCGGTTCCTGTTTCTGTTCATACAGAGATTCCCCTAAAGTCACTGTAAGAAAACAAACAAAATACAGATACTTATGTCTCTGTGTCTAAATTCATGAATCGACGTCAATTAAAGTCTTAAGCCCCTCCTGTAAAAGTCTCAGAGATGCAAGAGTCAGTGAGAGACAGTAGTAAGAGTGGGTGAGAGGAGTGACACACAAGCAATGTAACAGATTATTTTGTAAAATGGCTTTGTATCACTATATTCAACTATAAGCTGTGCTACAGTTGTTTCTACTCACAGTTACACTATTTTGTAAATCCACAGATGTTCTCTGTGGTGGCTATGGTTTTTATTGTTTGTTGGTTGTGCTTGTTGTTTGACATTTGTTGATTCTAAATACAAGGAGTTAAATATGCTTGCTTTGTTGTATGATAACATTTAGTAACATGCATTTCACTTTTTCACTTTTTGAAATAATTTCCCAATTCATAATTCCATAGCAATGTAACCCAATGTATGAATGCTGAGTCATGCCTTATGAGGCCTTCGTGAATGCATTATTGGAACATGCCGATCACATTTCCACCATTCAATGTCTTTATGTTGAAAAACTGTTTGAATAGTCAAGCTTGATTTGTGAGACTGGACTGCAGGTGTGTGTTGTTCTCAGAAGCAGCCAAAGATCAGAAATGTCTTGTTTTGAACTATTATGCTCATCCCGAGGTAATGATGGATAAATAATTAAACGAGTGGAGGCACCTGACCTGAACCTGAAAACACCGCAATCCGGGAAATCGTTTTGTAAATTTGGACTCTGAATCATCATTGATCATTAGTTTTTTGTTGACAGTTGTAAAACAAATAATTTTCCATGGCCTTGTGGATCTAGCCTGAGAGCATATTATGTTTGAAGAACAGATCTGAGGCCTGTACCACGAAGCGAGCTCAGCCTACCCAGGCTTACTGTCAGCCTATCCAGCTGAACCTATCCACAACACTGTCACTCCGGATCAGCGGTACCACGACGCTGGTTATCAACTCGGTAACTCAACCCCGGCTTGTCTTGCTGTGAATCTGTGAACGTGTACGTATAAAGGGCGGATTCAAGGCAGCAGACCAATCACAACCATGAGCACCGACACGTCAGAGAGAAACGAGGTGAGCGCACCGGAGTTCAGATCAATCCTGAAAGCTACCCTGCCCCGGAGCAGGTTTGCCGTTCAGAGTAAGTTACCATGGTAACTCACCTCGGTAAGAATGAATCCAGCTTCGTGGTACCGGAAAGTAAGGGTTAACCCTGAAGTTATCTCGCTAAGCCAGTGATCCTGCTTCGTGGTACAGGCCCCTGGACGGCAGTCTTTGCTCTGCGTTGTCGTGAGATGATTCAGCCTTGACAAGATGTGCAACAGATATTTTGGATGTCTTCTCCACGTTTGGTTTCCTGCAGTGCTACATGGTGAGGGCATTGAGTATTTTCATACACAATAACTTAACTATGTCATCTTGCCTGTTGTTGTTTTTCAGCACAAAGTGAATCACAGTCCTGTAACGCTCCTGAACTGCCTGGTGGTGTCTTTGCCCCGAGGCAGGAGACTTACTCTAGTGGAACCCAGCTCACCTATATCTGCAATGAAGGACTTAAACCTGCAGTGAAGGGTTGGTGGGCCACAATCGCATGTGAAAATGGCGAATGGTCTCATCAGGCACAATGTATAGGTATGTGTTCCCTAAATACATCTATAGTTGTCTTAGTTTTAACCAAGCTACCTGTCTGGCTCCATAGTGTCAATCAATCCTCCACAACTTTGTTCCTGTTCCTGTTCCTGTTTCTGTTCATACAGAGATTCCCCTAAAGTCACTGTAAGAAAACAAACAAAATACAGATACTTATGTCTCTGTGTCTAAATTCATGAATCAACGTCAATCAAAGTCTTAAGCCCCTCCTGTAAAAGTCTCAGAGATGCAAGAGTCAGTGAGAGACAGTAGTAAGAGTGGGTGAGAGCAGTGACACACAAGCAATGCAACAGATTATTTTGTAAAATGGCTTTGTATCACTATATTCAACTATAAGCTGTGCTACAGTTGTTTCTGCTCACAGTTACACTATTTTGTAAATCCACAGATGTTCTCTGTGGTGGCTATGGTTTTTATTGTTTGTTGGTTGTGCTTGTTGTTTGGCATTTGTTGATTCTAAATACAAGGAGTTAAATATGCTTGCTTTGTTGTATGATAACATTTAGTAACATGCATTTCACTTTTGTAGCCTATTAACCTGGGATCAGTAACTCTTATATCAATATCCATTGTAGTATTGTTTGTTGATGTTTGTTGCATCAGAATTCACTTGCACCCCTATAAACAATCAGGCCCCACCGTAGCCCCCCCCAATTAGGTGCCACCACTGGTTATACACTTTGGAAATTGTAAAGAGGCCATCTTCAACTTATCAATGCTGTCTTTCCACTGATCCAGGTGATGGTTCTTCAGGAGCAGGAGGTGTTGGAGGGGGCACAGCTACTGGCCGTGTGGGACAACTTACAGCTGAAGGTAGGATTATGGAGCTTTCTATCAGTGTGACGTCTTGAAGAGCAGATTTCACTGATTTGAAGTTAAATTTACTTCATGGAGATCTCAAACACCCACTGCACTGATCAATAGACAGCCTCCAGCTGCTGTAGCCTTATTGATCCACTAGGTGTCAGTGTGTTACATAGTATATTGACTACATTGTCTGTGTGTGTGTGTGCGTTGCACTGATTCCGTTCTCCGCTGTAGCCTACCATTGAAAATAATGAACTGAATTGTGTGCATCTAAACATGGTTAATGTTTACATAAATACATGTCAGTATTATGTACAATACTGACAAGACAAGTGTATTAGCTGTTAAATACATGAGCCACTTTTATATTATATTATACGTTTTTTTTAGTGCCAAATTAAAAAAAAAAAAAAGGACTACAAAAATAGTAATAGAAATATGATATTATATTATTTTGTATCTCTGTATATGTATCAACATAACATTTGGGCATATATTAAGACTTTTTCTTTACCCCCTCACACTAAAAGTGTAAGATGAGTTGTAATGGTAATAAAGTTTCAAGTCCAATATGCCACGAAGACTTGCTTGTGTTCCATGTTTTAGGCTAGTCATTTAAAGCAGTAGTACTTAGTACTACTTAAAGTCAACACATGCAAATCTATGTGGATGTTGTGGGTGTATGTTGAGGAGTGTTGGGTTCAGTCAAGTGACTATTTTGTAAGATCTCCCCTCTGATCATCTCCTATCCTCAGTTAAGACAGTTAGTAAACAGCATGCTATGGTCTTGTTAAATCAGTAACTTTGAGATTATTTTTTATTAGTTAGTCAGTCAGTTAGAGCAGTGATTCCCAACCAGTAGGGCACATTGCAGGGAGTACGTGGAAACATTTATTAATTTATTTCCAAGATGAGTAAATACAAGTAAATACTATGTCATTTCATAAGCCCATTACTAGAATAGTACGTGCACACCACAATTGGTTCTCACCAGAAGACAACAACCTGTGGCACAACTCTGTGTAGGGTTGTCAAAAGTATTGAAGCTAAAACGGCGCATCTGTATACATCGTTTAAAAAACGGCGATATTACGGCAACACTCCTCTCTCGCCTCCTCTCTTCTTCTCCGCTGTCTGAGTGCACGTGTGTGTGTTGTGAGAGAGGAGGGAGGGGGGAGCCCCCCCACCCGTCAGAGGAGAGGAGAAATGCATTGTAATGAATGTAATGAAACAATAGCAACACAGACACTGAAATTGCACGGGATCATCCCCTATGTTCCCCGGGTCCTATGTTCCCCACTTTGTATGGGACTGGGGAACATAGAACCCTTTTTCTGAAAAACGGTCCTATGTTCTCCGCTTTTGCCCAAAAGGGTCCTATGTTCCCCACTTTTTCCGAAAAGGACCCGGGGAACATGCAATTTTTGGTCGCAAGTGTAGTTGTGTAGTTTGCCTATTTCTGAATGAGAAGTTGACTTGTGACTTTGAGCGAGAAGTGGAATTGTCCCATTGGTTGGGTTTAGGCAATGAAGAAAGGAGTTGGTTAAGTTTAGTAAAAAGACCAGGTAGAGGCTAGACAGGCCAGATAGATAGATAGAGTCCAGACATGTGAGATTTTTTTAATGTGAGTTTTTATGTTGGTGTCTATATGTTTATGTTTAACTGAGCCCAAACTGGTGACAATTTTCTGTCCCTGTGACAGACAATAAAGTTTTTTGAATTGAATTGAATTGAATTGAATTGACAAATAGAGAGAGTCCATGGACCAGCAACAGCGGGGAACATAAGACCCTTTTTTTGAAAAAGGGTTTTATTTTTAGTGTGACAATGTGGAGACGATAAACACAAAAACAGCCAGGAACAATTAAAATGCAGGAGAATACATGTAAAATGTCTTACAGTTACAGTTGTGTATGACCACTTTTGTAGAATCATCAACAGGTACAGTATGAGTGAGAGGTTACTCATGGCACGGTGAAAAGGCTCAGGGGGTACACAATACAAAAAAGGTTGGGAACCACTGAGTTAGAGGAATTCTTCTCAAACACTGGTTTGTTCTCCAGCTGCAGCGACTCAGGTCAAAGTTAGAGAGTAACGTCACAGACCTAGTTTCAGTGTCCATCACTGAGTGTTCTCACCAGGGCAAGAAAATCTGAACAGACTCCCTCAGCTGACAGGAAGCCATCCCTGTAAACAACTTCAGTTTGCTTTGTGCCAGCAGAACATTTTATATCATAAACACTACCAAAACAATGGAGCTGTCTTCGCTGTCTACCTGACCCACTGAGGGTGTAATCAGAGCCCCCTCTAAGAGCTGTACGTTCTGTTATGACTGTGGCTGTGACGTTCTGAGAGCACTTCTTAAGCTGATAAACAAAATTCGACTGGTCTGGAAACATTCGGTTCAGATAAAAGTTCTTTGAAACTAGTTTCTAAAATCAAATCAACCTTTTAAAAAACAGTTCTACCATAATCAAAAGTGATCATTTAATACTTTTGACTTGCAAATATCTTACTGTTGTTCTGAAGAAGCAAAATGTTCAGTCTTTTATTAACCTTGCTAATATATTTAGGTGCTCAGTGACATGATGAAAGCTCCTGTGTTTTGTAGTTCAGTGATTCGGGGATTGTCTGTGTAATAACATTTTCTCTCATAAATCCTTGTCAGCTTCTTCCACATAGACACAAAGTCACAGAAATCAAAATGAATCATAGAAATGATCATTTTTATGTCAAAATTAGAAGAATTTGTATTGGATGATCACATGCCTTTCATTAGTTTTCGTAATTGGACTTTTATTTTACTATTGTGCATTTTATGTTGTTTGTTCTTGTTGTACTGTATGCATGTTTGTAAGGGTCTATCTGAGGACCAGTGACCTTAATTAGAGCTTTTAAAGATGTGGTGTCTGTGACTATCCAGATTTATCTGGACATTATCTTTGGACATTTTGCAGGATTGAGGGCACCTTTAATGTGATTTTCAGACCAGTAGAGTATGTACCTGTTTGTTCTCGCTTGTCGATGTTCGTGCATTGTTCAGGGTGTTCTACAAAAGTACAGTGCAGCCACCCTTTACACAGGAAAGACTTATATCCTTCTATACTGGATATATCCGTTCCAGGCACGCACACCACTAAACCTTTCACCATCCTCATGCTGTTTGTAGAAGTAGCACTAAGAGGTAATTACTAGTCCATGTTGGTATGTCGATTTAATGATCAAAAAGACTTTAGCAGACGGAAGTGTGAAAAGTTATACATCTATCCTCTGTTATGATTGTGTTTTCTTCTATAGTTTATAACTTAGATAAATAGTTCTGCAATAAAATTGAATAAAATAAAAATAAAATTATTCATGTAATATGAAGCATATCTATGGTCTAAAGTTTAGGAATGGTCCTGTTTATTCAGCAGCTGACACCAACAACTGAAAAAGCTCAATTTTCATAGAAAACAGACTCGGGGATCAATACCTCAGATAAGTTAACTTAAAGTCAACACAGGCCACTTTGTCGATGTTGTGGGTATAGGTTGAGTATTGGGTTCACTCAGGTGACTTTGCTGTAAACTCTTGATCTTTCAGATATCACAGCAAACACTGCAATATATACTCTCTCATCATCTCATATCCTCCAGTCAGTTTGAATCCATTCAGACATTTTTTTTGAATCTGCCGGTCAGTTTGAGGAATTCTTCTCAAACACTGGTTTGTGCTCCAGCTGCGACCACAGAGGTGAAGGGGTAATGTCAGTCACAGACCTAGTTTTAGTGTCCATCACAGAGTGTTCAAACCAGAGCAAGAAAATCTGAACAGACTCCCTCAGCTGACAGGAAGCCATCCCTGTAAACAACTTCAGTTTGCTTTGTGCCAGCAGAACATTTTATATCATAAACACTACCAAAACAATAGAGCTGTCTTCCCTCTCTACTTGACCCACTGAGGGTGTAATCAGTGACATCCAGAGCCCCCTGTAAGAGCTGTGACGTTCTGTTCAGACTGTGTAACCTTAACTGCACTCTGAGGCTGCTGGATGTAATTCTTCTGTTTCACACATGATGTGAAAGTTGCTTCTGAGGAGACTTAAATTACAGTATTTGGCTGGTTTGGAAACATATGGTTTAGATAAAGTTTTCTCTAGAACTACTTTCTATAGCTAAAACTGCTTCCACCATTGTGATCGTTAAATATTTTTAATGTGTGGCGGTTGCAGTGGAACTTAAGTAGAACACTGTAGATACAAGAAGTTAATGACCCAAAACGTGAAATAATGACCCAACACCTCAGATGATGGAAGACCAGCACAGTCTGTAGACTTAAGGGGATAGTTCAACATTTTGGCAAATTGGCCCATTGCTATAATCCCTATAGTCATAGCAGTTGCTTTGTTACCTGTTGGGGGCAGTTTTTCGGCAAGCAGTCTCTGCATTTACCTTGAAAACAACTCTGCCTTGCAACGTTCTGTTATTATCTCATAGCGTGGTGAATGTGCAGGTCACAACTTGTCCACGAGAGCGTTTTGGAGTTGTTGGATTGTGTATTTGATGAGTTTGATGAGCGAAACCAAGAAATCCCATTAGCCTCCGTAGCTTAGCTCTGAGCAGCTTGCGGCTCTGCTCCGCCGTTCTAAAAATAGCTTGCACTGACAATTAAAGGTAACGAACCTACTGCTATGACTATAGGGATTATGGGATTATGGCAATGGGTCAATTTGCCAAAATGTTGAACTATCCCTTTGAACTTCATGGAGCTGGTATTGATGAAGTGTACAAAAGGTACAAAAGTACTGCAGGTGCAACACAGTGATGGGAAATTCTGCAACAGTGTTGCGATGAATTTATGAACTATATTTTATATCCACTGCAGAAACTGTTGGTTTGATGCTGGATTAGTCAAGAAATTATATTCCACGAAAGTTTTAACTCCACGAAAGTTTTAACATGTCAGCATGACTGAACTTTGTCAGATATTGCTAATTTCAGAAACAACTACACCTATGTATGTGTTCTGAAACCTTAGACTGGTTGTGGAGATTGGTTGTTCACAAACACATTAGTTGTCTCTCCCTTCCATCTGGTGACATCCTTTTTGTTTTGCATATCCAACACCTCCACAGCACACACAGCACTCATCCAATCACTGCCTTCATGGTGAGTCATGCAGACTTGCACAACTCATTGTATGTTTATTTTATGTTTTAGTTATAATAAATGATTGGTTCTTAGTTTAACTGAACAGCATTACATGCTCAGTTGCTCTGCTGGGAATCAAGTGGCAACACTCGGCAAAACGCCCATAACCTTTTACCTGAATAACAATTTCATAAACTAAGATTTCTCTAATTGATAAAAGACAATTACTCGAGTGTGTAAATTATGCAACAGGCCTTTCTTACTCATTTGTCAACGGTGTGCGAGCCAGGCTGACACCATCCTGTGAATGAATCCAAATTGCAAATATAGCAAAAGAAAACAAATGCCCTCCCACACCCTTGTCTAAACATGGCGATATAAACAACACACTTCAACCTCAATTAAATCAACACTCTATCTGTTTATGTCTTCTATTTGCCTCTGATATCCTGCGTTTGTTTGCGCCTTTTATCTGGGATCTCATCCTAAATGTTGCTGAAGGTTTCGCCATCACCAGTTCCTCTATGAGTTACTGCTTCCTGTCAAGATGAGGCCTGGCACGTCAACAATGCCTGACAGGAAAAAGATCTGACTGTAACTGTCAGACTCTTGAATTTCATTTCAAATGGAGTGTGTGTGTGTGTGTGTGTGTGTGTGTGTGTGTGTGTGTGTGTCCGCTTGTGTGTTTGTATGAGTGTGTGTGCACACCTCCTATGAGACAGAGGGCATCTTACCCACGTCATCATGTTGGACTGAGACCCACAGCATCAAAGAGCCACTGAACAAGAACGTCAGAGGAACAACATGATCCATTGTCCTCCTGGCCGGCTCTACACCGGAAAACACTGTCCATGATCCCATAAAAAATGTTTTTGGCACATTTATGGAAGAGCTGCACATGGCTCTTTATGGCCTGTGGTCACAATAGAAAACAGAAGGTGGTGTCAATGTAAATGTCCAATCAATAAGTATTGTATCTATTTTAGATCCATTCAGCATTGTTGCTATGATGCTTGAAAAATGGTTGATCAACACATGCAAGGACAAAATGAGGAAATGCCCAAGTTGCTGTTCTCTCGCTTTGACTGTGCAGAGCTTCATCCAAGAAAAATACTGACGTGTGAAGTGTGTGTGTGTTAGAGAGATAGCGAGTTGGATTGCATTGTACATGCATCAGATTTGGCCGTGTGTGTTGATAACCTCAGGATAACGGGGGCCAATGGTGAGGGGAGATTGCAAATGGAGGGAGGAGACTGGGGGCAGGACAACTTCCCATCCCAGGAAGAGTTTATAAATTCATATCCATGTTTACACTTTGCCCACAACCTGACCAACCCTCATCTTATCAACACTGCAGAGAACGTCTCACACACATCTTTAGCATCTTGGTTTTTTGGGGTTTTTTTTTTTTTTTTTTTTAGAGGAAGGGGCACAAGTTTAGCACGAAATGGACTGTGAAATTGTTAGGTCAGTCTGAGACAGAGATGGACCCCTGAGCTTTGAACTTGACTAGCCACTCATAGTAATCTTCAAGTCTTGAACGGGACTGTACTACTGCTTTCTCATCCTGATTTAGCTATCAGCAGCCATGTACAGCAGCGGCTACTCCCAGGTGTCCAAGCACAGCCCGCAGGCCCAAAAGAAGATGCAGTACCGCTCCAAGGGCAAAAGCTGTGGCTACTACATGCGCATTGTCTTCTTCTTTTCCTCACTTATTCAGTCTCTCATCATAGTTAGTCTTGTACTCTTCCTGGTCTATGGTAAAGATCAGGACTCTGCATCCACAGCCCGCATCCAGGACCTGGAGGAGAGCTTCAGCAGACTCTCCATTGAAAATGTCGCCCTCAGGCAACAAAGGAAAAACCTGACCAACTTACTCAACGCCACCCTGACCGAAAAGGCCCGTAATGACTGGGACCTGGTCAATATGCGCCACCACATCAACATCTCACTGGTCATTATCCAAGACATGGACAAGGCACAGGTGAGGAGCTAAGATTATTTAAATTATTCATTTACTTTTAATTATCATTTCTAATATGCAAGTTCCTTTCTTTACTTTTACTGTGTGTTCTCTTGTGTAATTTAACATCTTTGTTAATTTGGATTTCTCATGTATCAACCACCATAAAAAGTGATGAAATTAGAAAAGATGTGTCATCAACTACTGTTAGGTTTCAAATACTGAGAATATTTACAATGATAATGAGAACAGTCATATTTCTAGGACAGTTTGAATATAAAAGTAACTGTAATCAAGTTGAATCAGTTGTTCTAACTGATTCTTTACATTACACAAGTGGTCTTGAATGAATCACTAAAACACTAATGGATTGCTTTTGATCATATGAACAGCAACAATGCAAAATGGAGTTGCTGATGATCAGGATGTCAGGTCAAAACTGCAACAATCGGGGTAAGTTAGTTTAAGTAATTATGTCAACCCAAAATTTATCGAACAGTAAATGAAACATAGTTATTCTCCTTAATCTTGTTGACCCCCCCCCCTTTTTTTTCCCTCTTTTCTTTTTTGTTTTACAACTTCTTTAGTGGCCGTGCCTGATACCTGTAACTGTGGTTTGCTGTTTGAACGGATGAAAGCCAGGTCTGATCTTGTTGAGGCCAACTTCACCCAAACAGTCAGGTTGATGAGGGTGGAAATGGAGCAGACTGCCCAAGAAAGAGACTACATTAACCTGGAGGCTATCCGCCTGAGGAGAGACAAAGCCACACAAGAGAAGGAGTTGCAGTTCTATAAACAGAGATGTAAAGAAGACTTCTCCCAGTCCCTGAGTGGTGTCTCCAATGTCTCCAAAGCTTTCCTAGTGAAGATCGAAACCCTCTTCCCAAAGTACATTCCCTTCCAGCTCACCTGTCCAAGGCAGAGGGATCACCTGGAGCAGATCCGAGCCAATTGCACCAACTTGTCCAGAGAGGTGGAGGACAAGTTCCAGCGTTACCTGAACATTGTGGGCGACCAGGTGTCAGAAATCCAGGCTGAGAACAGTCGCTTCAAGGCAGAGAACTGGCGACTGACCGAGGACTACCGCTGGTGCACACAGAACCGCACAGGCCTGATTCTGCAGCACAAACAGAACTTTGACAAGCTTCAGCGGAAACATGATGAAGACAAGGAGAAACTCCTGATGGAGAAGATGAAGCTTATTGGAGATAAAGAGGTCTTGGAGCAAAGTGTCAGGTATAAAAGCAAAGAGATGGATCACCTCGCAATGCAACTGAGGCATCTCAACATGACCTGTACGCCTAAGGTAAGACAAAAGCACCATTACTTATGTATGTATTACATTATATGAACATGTTATAGGCTCTACAGTGGTCTGAACAGCAGCATGACTGTATATGGCTGTATTTATCTTTATCTAAGTAAATGATTATTTATATAGCATATATGTAATATCTACTATTAAAGAACAAAATGACAAAAGGAGCTGTGTTAATGAACTCCATGGGTAAGAATCAAATGTTCCCATACTGACGTTACTTTTATTTCATTCCAGCCGGGCTTTGGAGGTGGGTCGACCTCTTGGATGGGTACATCTAGTCAGTCTGGGAGGAATTTGCCTAATGGTGGTGGGTCCAGTTCTTCTGCGGGGGGTCAGTTTGGTGGGTTGGGTTCTAGCTTTGGATCACAATTCAATAGGCAAGGATCAGCTGCAACAGGCGCCTCTAGCTCAGCCTTCTCGTTACCTGGGTCAAGTTCAAATCTCGGCTCCATTGGTACAGGATTCAATAGACAAGGATCGGCTGCAACAGGCGCCTCTAGCTCATCCTTCTCATCACCTGGGTCAAGTTCAAGTTTTGGCTCCATTGGTACAGGATTCAATAGGCAAGGATCAGCTGCAACAGGGGCTTCTAGCTCATCATTCTCATCACCTGGGTCGAGTTCAAGTTTCGGCTCCAGCGGTACAGGATTTAACAAGCCAGGGTCAACTGCAACGGGCTCTTCAAGCTCATCCTTCTCATCGCCTGGTTCAAGTTCAAGCCTAGGCTCCAGTGGTACAGGCTTCAACAAGCTAGGATCCACTGGAATGGGCTCAAGTTCATCCTTCTCATCACCAGGGTCAAGTTCAAGCCTGGGCTCCACTGGGTCCGGATTCAATAAACCTAGTTCAAATGGGGGAGGTTTGTCAAGCTTTGGAACAGGTGGGATAGGTGCAAATAAGCCAGCATTGGGTGGAAGAGGCACATCAACCCTGGGGTCATCCTCTGGGTCACTTGGCTCAGGTTCAAGCCTTGGCTCAAGTTCGAGCCTTGGCTCAAGTTCGAGCCTTGGCTCAAGTTCAAGCCTTGACTCACGTGGGATAGGTGCAAATAAGACTCCATCAAATGGGAAAAGCTCTCAAGGGTTTGGGTCCTGGTTTGGGATGGGGAATAGTAACTCAAGTCCAAGTAAGCCTGGGAGTGGAACAGGGAGAGGACTAGTAAGTGGAAATACTGGATCAACGTTTGGAAGGACAAGTGGCCCAGGTAAGACTAATGTAAATGCAGAAGCATGCATTTCAAAATAAAGGCTTGCTCTACCCAGATTACAAAGATTTGCTCACAAACATACATACAGTACATGGAATCAAGCCATGGAGATAATGATAATTTGCAGAGGGTCTGAGAAAATCCATTTCTGACATTTTTGAATGGACATGTATTCGCGCAGTGCTCAAAACCTTGGAAAATATAAAAAATAAAAACAGAAACTGTTCCCTCTATACAGTCTGTCTAGTATAAAGTCCGTTTGAAATGTCAGCACAAACACAATTCTCAGGGGCCATGGATAAAACAGATGACTAAAACCACAACTATCTGAGTCGACAAATAGATAATCTGGGTGAACTAGACCTTAAATAAAATGCATGTGAAAACCAGGACATTACATACTGCATGTATTAATCAATAATTTCACAAGCTCATTAAACTTAAAATGATGTTTAACATCTGTGGAACCTGTTCCCTGTTTGCAGTTTTTAATAGTATTAAGGTCAAAAGCATCTGATTGATGACCCTCTAATGGCTAAATAATGACAAATCACTGTTCTCTTATGTTTTACCAACAGTCAACGTGGCTCAGCATATTCAAAGTCTGCAGCGCATCATCAACCCCCCGAGCCCGGAGTGAGTATAAACTTTTCTCAACTGCAGGTTCAGAGTGCATGTGAAGATGTTTTCATATCAGGCTGATAATTAATATGTTATATTTGGTTCATTGTCAATAAATCCAATGAAAGACAAAAGCAGCAACACATTAATTAATCTCTGTGTAATACAACCCCCCTACCCTCTTTATGCTTCTTATCACCATATTGGTTTTAATTTTTTTTTTTAAGTTTTTAAAATTTTGAGTTTTCAAAGAGGCAAAATGATTTGATCACAGCTGTGCTCTTTAGTTTTAATCAAATGTTCAAACAGAGGTAAATAATGCATTTGTTGGGGACTATTTTCAGTCACACATGAGTACATATTTCATGATCTTTGCCACTAGGACGGCGTGTGTGAAAGTCATACTATTGCTACCTCATGCAATGGTGTGCTTTAATTATGTATGCTCATATTGTATAAGGCCAGATTTACATGTTGTACTGTACAAAGTATCAAAGTGCACCACAGAGACATGAGTCTCCCATAACTTTGTGATGTCACAACAGAGCAGTCACTGATTTCAGCCACGATTCAAGCCCAGCACACCCAGACCCCCCACCCGGTCTTGCAGGATATGGTTTCTCTACATGTTCATTACACATCTGCTTTATTCTTGTTCATTTTTTCAGAAAAGATTGGCCAATGAGAAAAGAGACAAAAAAACCCTCCTCTCCTCTGGTTGGCACTGCCAAATTTTGTGTTACTAGAGCTCCAGAGAGATGGTTTTTGGTTCTTAAAACCACACCCACCTTATTGACTCACTTTAAATAAAATTAATAAATAAATAAATGTGTAAAATATGGGACCTTTAGTTTGTGGACATTAATTGAAATCTGTGAGACTCGTACGAACTACATTTGATGTACAATGTAATAACCTCTTTCTTTCTTTCTTTCTTTCTTTCTTTCTTTCTTTCTTTCTTTCTTTCTTTCTTTCTTTCTTTCTTTCTTTCTTTCTTTCTTTCTTTCTCTTTCTTTCTTTCTTTCTTTCTTTCTTTCTTTCTTTCTTTCTTTCTTTCTTTCTTTCTTTCTTTCTTTCTTTCAGGGACAAACAAGATCTCTCCAGGATGCTGGGTTAGTCCACCTTATCTTGATGAGCCACAGGGATTTATCCATTACATCAACTGCACACAGCCAAATGCAAGCTAATCAGAGTTCATATGTTGTATAAGAATAAATGTACTATATAAAACTTATATAGGCCTACATTATGTGTACTATACATTGTGTGTACTATGTTTATGTTTATACAATTGCATATACAAAAGTTAATTGAATAATTTTTGCACTTTGAAATGTAAAATGTGAATTTTTGTAACAACAGTAACCACATATCATGAATAAGCACATGTACAACCATTTACTTATTGAATGTAAATAAAAAATAAAAGCTTTGTTTCAACATAAACACATCAAGTGTGCCTATCTTTTATTTATAAACAAGGCTATTTATGATATTATTCTATTCAGACCCGGAAATAACTGTTTGTCCCTGTGTGCGTCACCTATTGTGTGGCTAATTGTCTGCAAATGACTGCTTCGACCCCGTCTGTGATGTTTCATGGAAGATTTACTGGCAACGCCATTTAATCCATTCAGCATGTTTATGTTTACCTGCCAACAGGCCAGTGGAAGCAGACAGGAGGAACCTGGAAATGCTCTTGTATACATGCTGTTGTTAAAAACAGAAAAACACAAAGTTGCCTCAATTATCCATAGAGAACACAGACATCCTTAATTCTAATATCTGCAAGAAAGAACAAATAAAAGGGAAAATGTGGGTTTTATGTATGGCAAACAAATGGAAACTTTAAGTTTTGTGAAATATAAATGGGACATTTCCTCCCATGACTGCAATAGATAATGTTATTGGATAGAAAAGCTCAGGGGTAGCCTACTTATCCCATTTTGACAACAACAACATTACTATGGAAGCAAAATGGAGCAGGAAAACAAACCATGAGAACACACAAACATCCTGTTCATTGCCCTGTGAAAGAACGGAGACATACTGTTAATTCAAGAACCAAGTGTGTATTGTGTTGGCGCCAATTAATAAATGCAGTACTTCAGCTTGAGCAAAGGGAGAGTTCTTTCCCGTCTAAAGGATATCCTTTGTTTAACATCAAGTGTTTTTCCACATTTGGGATGTCCAGCTTACTGCAGGAGAAGCGGTGAGGATATTAAAGGTCAGTTGGTTGGTTGTCTTTGGGAATCACTTTATTAGACTGAAAGAGACACAGGAAGTGTGAAAACGTCTTTGGCTGACTGGAAAATCATCAGGATCATACTGAACTGTGCAAATATGTTTCCTGTCATGTTGACAAGCTTTTCTTATGTCGTTTCATTATCACCTATACCCAAATGACACATTTGCCCATTGTTTCAACTGACTCAGTGGAAAAAAATGTTTTAACACTTTTACACTTCTGTTTTGACCTTACAATAAAAAAGCAGTTTAAACCGACATACTGTTGTGAATGTCTTTTTCCCATACTGTACGATATCACTTGATGTCATCTTGTTGGAAAACCTCAATAAAAAGATTTGGAAAATGCATTTAGTGTTGAATAGGACATTTTTAAGAGATGCTGAGAATTTAAAGTTAGGTTTTTATCTTGATACAAAGTGGATCTCATTCCAAAACACTGGGCTAACTGCCCCATACTGTATGAGATGCCTTTAGTATGACAATTAAAATGATTATTTTAGTCAGTAATTGATATGAGTAAAACGATGTTATCATGAGTAAGACTTGCCATCATTTGTTCGTCAACCCATCGGTATTTTTCAAGTCGGTCGTTAATTACTAAGCCCATTGTGCCACCAGGATCAGGATTGCCAGTACATTGTCAGTTTGAGGCGAAGTGACCTCAGAGTTCAGAGTTCTTTCTCATGGGTGCTGAGACCACATAGAACGATTTGGGGCCACTTTGTCGCAGGTCACACCCTGTCCTGCCGTGGACCAATGCAGGAAAAGGAACGGGTGATTACAACCTCCTTCCTCACCTGATGTTGCAGGATGGTGACCTCCTTTGTCTGTGGCTGCTAATGTCCCCTTTCTTACTGTGACTTCTAATTGCATTTCCGCTCTGTCTGGCCTCCCTCGAGGTCCGATGGCTGCCCACGTTGGTATGACATCAAGGGGCAATACCCTTTCTCTTGTGCAGACATTGCAGTGTTAGAGGGGGGAGAGAGAAGTGCTGGAAACAGCCAAAGGGGAAAATTTCCCTCCAGCCCCAGGCATCCTTTGTGTTAAAGTCCTTCAGCAGAACGCTGACTTTGACCTTGACCTCTATCAGCAGGGGAGTTATGGAAAGGAAAACATGGCTCAGTTTAACTGCTTAAAGAGGTTGGGTTTGACTTCATGTAACCTTTGTTTGAGGAAGTAGACCCACGCAGCCTCAGTTTTACGGGCATTCATGCAGCACTAACACTGTGCATGTGATGTCAACAAAGCAAAACTTCTCTGGTTTATTGTGTAGCACAAACACCCAGGTGTTAAATCATACATGAAACATGACTCTGTGCTTTTAATCTATTATTTTATGTCATGGTCGAAAGTTTGAAGTAATTTCACTTGAATAGTTTCAACCAGGACAACATTTTTTCTATATGTCACAACTGTTTTTGATGATATTTTTGTGGATAGGTCAAAGGGCTGGGGTGGTACAGAATCTTCTCTGTGTCTTTCATGCTGGGCTAAAATCAGGAATTACCTAAAAGTAATGTGTCTATGTCTATAATTCAGAGTCTTTTTATAGATTGCCGTCTCCTAAACGTTATTGGTCAGAAAACCAGTTTGAATATTTTTTACTGCAATTTAAAGGGCTTTAATGATTTAATCCTTATAAAAGAGTAGCCTGTTTTATTAGCAAGAAACAAAATTGATTTATCTATGATTCAGGAGACACATCTACATAGAGATGATGTTAACAGATTGGAAAACCACCTCTATAAAGTATGTGCTTCTGAATCTGCTTTAAATAAAACAAAAGAGGTGATAATGCTAATACTTAAAGCACTACAAGTAACTATCATTAGTAAAGGAGGTGATGAAGATGGTAGAGTTGCACTCATTAAGTGTATTTATAATGAAGGAAAAGTGGCATTTATCAACATATATGTGCCAAACTCATACTGTATGAAAAGCTTTTAATTTTTTTTTTTTTTAATAGTATACTGGCTGAACTTTCTGATTTTGAATTGGTAATCGGTTCTGACATGAATGCCATATTGGATCAAAAATTCGACAAATCAGCCAGCATAATGAACGATAATTTGTGTTGGAAATGCCAGAAAGACATAGTAGGTACTCTGTTACATTGTATCTGGGAGTGCCCTGTCATTCAGCCTTTTTGGAGAACAGTCCTGGACAATTTGAGCAAATGGCTGGGGAGTGACATACCGTTATCTCCCAGGTTATGTCTATTAGGAGACAGAAGCCAAATAGTAAACATATCAAGTGGAGAGTTCTCTGTAATCATGGCAGGGACTACGACGGCTGCCAGGGCAATACTTAAACTGTGGAAAACACCTAAAGCCCCTGAACTAAAAGAGTGGATAAACATTATGGTTAAAACAGCTTCATATGAAGTTATGCTCGACAAGATGAATAACAACAATAAGGTCAAAGCACCAGTCTGGGACTTGTTTTGGACTCACATCACTATGACTGATGATCCTACAGCTTGAACACCGTTTTCTGAGTGTATCCAACATGTATGTATCCACCTGTTGTATGTAGCCTATATGTTTTCCAGTTATATGAATGCATCAATATGTCCCCTATACATCATTACATCATCGCACCATTTATATCATTTACATCGTTGATGTGGTATTCTTATTTTATTTTTGTTTTGCTATGCCACTGACACCTCACATGCATAAGATGTCTGAAAATGTAAAATGTTCTACTGTCATACACCAGAGATAAAAGAAATAAAAACTTGAATTACAAAAAAAAAAAAAAAATTCGACAAATCAAATAAATCTCACTCTAATCTACAAACAACTGGAATAGTTTCAACCAATCTAAAAAATAAAAAAAGAATCAATGTGTTATCTTGTTATGCACTGGTGTACCAAAGAATACTCCACAGCCATGCTGGTGGGTGAGGTTGTTGCTGTGCTGCAATTGAAGACAGGTTTTAAATTGTGATTTCTAAAGAGAGGGAGCCTTTGTCTGCAGACTCTGTTTGCTGGTTTTTAAACCCACATGGTCGTCTTCAAAGTGTTAACAAAGTAAAACTCTCTGGTTGATTAAAATGGCCTCATGACAGTTAGGCTCATGTCACCTATTTCACTCACAGGATCTTGTAGCTGCTGAACATAAAGGAAGCAATATTCATGACTTCATAAACAGATTATCTGAGCAACATTCTCACAGATCTAGGACTAACTGAGACAAACTCTGGAGTTCAGTGCATGGCCTGAGAAGCGCAGCATGGAAAGATGTGTGTATATCCCCACCCAAATAACTTGCTACAGCTCAATATAACTTTTGGTTGGACACATCTGCCTGTGAGGACAGCCAGGGATAGACCATCATCGGTATCCTTTGGTTTGCACAATGGCGTTTCAAGTTAAATGCTGAGTCATGCCAGCATATTGGTCATATTCTCAAAATGACAAAGCCGATATACCAGTGGTTTATCAGGTAAGTTAACTATACTTATCTTATCTCAATAAGAATTAGCAACACAGTACAGAAGATGTTGTCATAAATAATATAAAATAAAATAAAAATTAAAAAAACTTGTCAAACTGGACACAACTGAGTAACAAATGACTTTCCTCAAATGTCTTTTGTTGGATGTGATGAGCTGAGCTGCTGTGAGCCCAGACTGGCTACAACCCTGTCCAGTTTATCTATGTCATTGATTATCCATCACACAGATAGCCTTATTGGTGCAACACCACAGACAGGGATATAGAGGAGATTACTGATCATCTAGTGTGCTAAAAGAGTAACACAGCTAAGGCCACTTCAACCTGTCACACCCACTGAGAGACATCAGTCATTCCACCAAGTGTATGTATAAACAAGTTAAGAGCCATTCAACTGTTTCTGGGGACACTAGGTGAAAGGACGCTCTGTGATTCAACAGAAGGATGTCCACTCTGACCGAGACCTGTCATACTCAGAAATAACAAATGACATCTCTTTGCGTGATACCAAACATTATTCTGTTCTTCTGAGGTACTTAATAAATTGTCTGGAGGTTATCTCTTCTCTTACCAGGCATCCGTTTCCTTCGATTTGATTCTCTTTTGAACAGAAAATGAAACCAAGAATCATCATTAGTTTATTTTAGTCACAGTAATTTCTTAAGTTCAGCAGTTTTACCATGAACTTTCCCAACACATTCTGACAGAGGTGGGGCTGCAGGTCAAAGGCCTTTTTTGTTGTTTGTATTTGAGAGGCATCCAAGGACAAGACAAGATTCTCACCTTTGATTTGCCAGTGTATCCGTTTTTTAAACGATCTGTCCTTGAAAATAGATTTTATCTGTAACTTTGTATATTTTTGTTGTTGTTCAACCACATGAAGGTATTTCCCTTTTTTTCATATTCATATTATATTCATATTCAGTTCTTTTGTCTTCACTTTACGGGATGTAATGAAGTAATTTCCACATTTGGGATGTCCAGCTTACTGCAGGAGAAGCGGTGAGGATATTAAAGGTCAGTTGGTTGGTTGTCTTTGGAATCACTTTATTAGACTGAAAGAGACACAGGAAGTGTGAAAACGTCTTTGGCTGACTGGAAAATCATCAGGATCATAGTGAACTGTGCAAATATGTTTCCTGTCATGTTGACAAGCTTTTCTTATGTCGTTCATTATCACCTATACCCAAATGACACATTTGCCCATTGTTTCAACTGACTCGGTGGAAAAAAATGTTTTAACACTTCACTTTACGGGATGTAATGAAGTAATTTTAACTTCACATTTCTAAATATCAACAGCAGCTGGAACCTTCCTTGATGCCTTTTTCGCCTTAACCTGCAAGCTGCTGCGACCTAGTGACCACAGTGGTGTATTGCTGCACTGGAATTGAGATAAATTTGTGATCAATAAGTATTTATACTCCCAAAATACTGTACATACAAAATAAATTTACTCTCTCTCTCAATTTTAAATAAAGGACATATTTAACTGAGAATTGTCAGGGGAAGTAACTACAACACAAGTCACTACTTTGAGTGATGTGGTTCATTTTCTCAGATGTCAGTCCACAGTCACAATGATCGGTGTGTCTGGCTGTCATCAGTGCTTATTGTGCTCAGACAAAACACAGCCTCTAAAAACAGACCAAGCTGAGGGACAATCTGTCCCTGTGTTGACATGACAGTGAGGACCAGTGACAGGCAGACAGATGTGCCTTTGGGTGATGGCACCAGCGGAAGGTGTGGATGAATAATTGAGCCAAAGAAATTGTATTAGTGTCTTCCTAAACTTGTAGGCCAAGCACTTGCACAGAAAGACTTTTTATGCATGTTGGCACTAGAAATGATACATATAAGTACCTTATGGTGATAAGGTGATTACACTCTCATTGGACTCCCCAATATACTTTTTAAAGACACTGTTATGGAATGGGTCTGATTGACAACTCATGTTCAAAGGGTTTGTTTTATATAGCCTACTGTATGTAGCCTCATTGTGTTGAAACAATAGACTGTATGAAGGAACAGTTCGTGAGTGCAATATGTCTACCTACTGAGAAGGAAAATACAAAATAGGTTGCTGAAGCATCTTGCTGTGGATGACCAGCCAAGTAAAGCAGACAACTGCCCTGTAAAAGTTTGAGTTTTTTTTTTTTTTTTTTCATTTCTTTTGCATTATACCACTGTGCTGCAGTCATTTTGAGGCCATAGCTAGTAGCAGGGTAAATTAGCTTAGCACAATGACTGAAAACATGGAGGAAACAGCTTGCTCCATTGCTGAACATCACTTAACCTTATTAACATGTCCAAATAGTGTGTTTCCAAGACCTCATAAAACTGATTCACATACCCTCAGGAAACAGTCAACTTGTGGGGACAGAGGGCAGGTAGCTATAGCTTGACAAAGACATGAAACAGAGTGAGGTTACACTGGCACCACTAACACTGTGTCTGTCATTTACAACAAATAAACTAATACTAGATGAGAACTGCACAAACCCCTCATACATCCGGTAGTCAGTGGTTTTGGTTACTTCATATCTGAGCCTGGATCTGACTGAAGCTCAGACATGTGGCTGAGTCTCTCTGATGTTTCCTCTCATGCTAACTATCTAGATACACTCTAGTTTCTTTCTCTGGTCAGCCTACAGCACAAACAATGGGGCCCAGAATCAATCCCCAGTGTCTCACGAGGAAGTCAGGGTAGTGGTGCTTTCCATTTTTTATGTGGAAAACTATGTTAACACACTATTAATCATGACAGAGTACTTTATATAGGCCAGTGAAAAACATGTATGGAGAGGAACATGTTAGTGATTAGTTTGATCAACACCAAATGAAAGTATTGTTTTATTTTCTAGAGGTGGGTGCAATGACTTTCTTAATTTGTGCTTTTTTCTCTCTTCTTTTTTGCTATTGTGTTTGTATTTTTCTGCACTGTTCAACATGACACTGTAGGTTAGCATGTTAGGTGTGTTGGGAGACATTTTGGCCCAGGGGCCTGGCTGCAGCCATGTGTCAGTAGTAGTCTAAAGAAACTTCATTCACTTCTTCAGTTAAAGCAGAAGTAAGCGGAATTTTTGTGTTAATATAAGTCTTAAATAGTTATATCTTCCGACTTCCAAGAAGTTAGCCAAAACGACCGGATCGCTTACTTCTGCTTTAATATGAGAAGACATGAATACAATTGTCTTCTGTGTCAGTGTGGATATGCTACCTTTTATGTGATGTTGTTGATGTGTGTTGTTTTTGGTTTTTAGGGACAATATTTTGTGATAGTGTGATAATGTCTTTTTAACATTTTTGAAGCACAGACTACTGTACTGTGCCCAAAACAAATTTTCCCCTTGTGGGACAAGTTTACATGACTTGACTTACTTGACTTTATGAAATATGCATAAATTATTTTGGAGGTGAGAAGACATTAAAAATCTCTGTTAGTATCATCTACTTCATATGCTGCAATCATATCTCAGTGTATAACCTGGGCATCCTGCACATCGACCCCTGCTGGTCCTTTGGTGTAATGACATGGTGCATACCGGTACCTGCTGGTTCGACCCTCGACCAGAGTGGCTCCTCAGTGCGTGTCACCCTTTTGAAATAGTTAAAAAGCATATTACCCTCTTTCTATTTTATTGTAACAAACATATTTTGATCCTAGCCTACCATTTTCTGTCAGTAATGATTGTTTCTCTACGCTCGACAGAGGTCCATTGTAATCCTAAACCCCCTAAAGGGCCATCTGCCTCACATGTGACTTATGATTTCAATGTATTGTATGATTGTAGCTATTGTATGTATGATTTAAATCTTTAATCTTTAATATTTTGAAATAGAGTATAATATTGGTGAAGTAAGCCAATGTAATTATAACAACAGAGAGGGGCAGGTAGCCTACTATACATTTTCTTAATCCTGCTCCTTTTCATTCATGGTGACAATGTGTACATTATGTAAATATGTGCGCAACCATGTGTAGAATGTATACCATGAATGGAATAAATCAAAATGAATGAAAAATGAATTAATGTATCTACAGAAAAGTGTAGCCTACAGTGCAGAAATGTTAGTGTGGGACACAGTAGCCTATAGTAACCTATGGAGGGCGATTGATCCCCACTCAGCTGTGCATGTGCAGCAGTATACACGGCACACAGTGTGTGAGTCACTGTTCTCAGACCTGTAGCCTGCGCGGTGCTCCCCTCAACTCTGTCGTCACTACCCAGTCACGACTGGTGCGCGTAACGTGTAGATGCCATGATCATGTTCCTGCTCATCCATCACACCACCAAGCACTAAGGGTATCCCCGGTTTATGCAACGACCATGCAGTAAAAACACAACAGTCCCCCTACCACCACCACCACCACCACCACCACCACCCGCCCCTTCCCTTCACCCTTGTACAGCACCATGCAGGCGGCGGGCACCGGAGCAGCTGATACCGACGCTACTGTAAACAGTAGCAGCAGCAGCAGCAGCAGCAGCGCGGCAGACGTCGACGACAGCGACGGGGCAGGGGAGAGGATGGAGAGGACGGTGTCAGGCGAACAGCAGCAGCAGCAGCACAGGACCAACAACAACCAGCAGCAGCAGCAACAATCGTCCTCATCACCTTCCGCCGTGATCGGTGAGTGTCACAGAGGAGAAGACGGTAAATTACGGGACGGGGGGAGAGCTGAGTGTTAATGTTCATTTAAAACGACGAGGTTAAGGGACATTAGGCTACTGTGCATGACCGACACGGTGCAGCCAATGATGCTTAATAGACTTCACTGTGGACGCGAAGGGTCAGTCTAATTTGGATAGGGTTTTCATTTCGGCTAGTCTTCTTCTGTCTTTCCTTTTTTTTTTTTTTTTTTTTTTTTTGCATCTTCCCGCTACATAGTGCGCATTCCGATCCAGACAGGCCCGGGAAGAGTATGGGCTTTGTGGTCCACAGGTGCATGCAGGGAGTCCCTGTACGCGGCGGAGGTGCATGTCCCGACGGACTGTGGCACACTGAAGCCACTCCGAGGAGAGTCACAGATTGTGTTTCAGGCTCAGGTGTCACATGTGTCCGGTGTTTGTTCCAGGCGTTACTGAGGATTTCACCGGACAAATGTCTCTCTGTGGTGAGTAAACAATTGGCTAGTGCTGGGATTAGATTATCAGGATTATTAAAAGGCATTTGACATATCTATAACCTTTGTTGAGTTCACTATGACCTGGTCCAGGTGGTCCAGGGCCCATGTCCATCTTTGGGCCCCCTGGACCGTGCACATCCAGGAGAAAGTCTGACCACATGCATTTATGCTTTGTTGTAGCTTCAGCAGTGCCACTGCAGCAATTGCTTTTGTTTGCCTCTATAAATTTGAAACCAATTTGAGAAAATATAAGGATGGATCAGGACAGGAGCCCTAGTTATGAAGCAAAACAAATGGACTTTTGACATTCAAGGTTGGTACAGCCAGTAAAGGGAACCTGTTGTGGGCTCTCTATGAATGGGCCGACACTTCTCTGACTGCAAAGGTGAGTTTTCCTGCACCACTATGGAGTGTGCCAGCAATGCCTCTGGCAGTGATAGTGATAACAATTCACCATCTTAACTGGAAGTGAGCAGTTTCACAGCCCGAAGCAATCTGGAAACATTAGCGTGCCATGCCCTCATCTACATCTGTTTGAACAGTATTAATGATTCTCGTTGTAATTCTATCCTTGTGCCGTAGCCGCTCAGCCAAGCTATGGTATGTGAATGATGATTTTGCTGATGGCCTTCATTACTTTGCTTTATGAGGCAAACTGCCTGCATGTGTTGAGAAATGGACATGACAGTTCATGATGAGTCTATCCACTGTCACCCCAGAGGCTTGATTTCCTGCCTATACTGGTTTGTGGTGCATGTGTGTGCTTTCTGTGTGCAGTGCACTTTGTGTTGTATTCACAAGATGCAAGTGAGGTGAGCTTGAGAGTGTAACTCCCTGCAGGTGGAAATGCGTGGGTCTGTCAGATGGAGAATCTCAACGGGTGATCTACTGTAAAACTGAGCTTTTTAATGTAAATTTCTGCCCTGTCATTACTGTATGGCCAGTCACAGTTAATGGGCTTTTGGCTGATTGGTGGATTCAACCCCTGGATAATTGTCATTGTCAGTTTTTATGGGTATTTATAGAAAATTATATGCTATGTTTCCACAATAGACTGCATTTCAGAACTCACTCTTTCTCGGAGGAGTCTGTTTCTGAATCAAAAACACTTTTATGCATGTTTCAGTAGCAGCTAATATTGATTCCCTGGCTCATGCTGAAAAACTTCAAATGATGGCAGAGTCTCTATGGTTCATCATAACTGTTCACACAAAAAGAAAAGTGCAGAAAATACTCGTCTACAGTTGGGCATTAAATCCTATCATCACACACGAGAATGTGGCCTTGAATGTATTGTGTACAGTATGTTGCTGCTTCCTGGAGGAGAGATTTGCATGGCAGCTGTATCTGCTTGTCTTGTGGAGGATCCACCTTTAATGAGCAATCATGTCAGTGACAATCAGAGACAATCAGTCTGAAGTACTCGGAAACATAAAGCGCCTGCAAGACAAAAGAAAAAGAAAGCATTTGGGTGTCAGTGATTTGGCTTGGATTTCATCATTGTGTTACATACACACACACAGTCTGTGGCATACCCACACATACATACCCACACACACACACATACATACACACACACAGTTTAATCAGCAGTATTGCTCAGTGATTTATACATCATAATTCTTTGCAGCTCCAATGCATGAGAACAAGAACACGGCCCTGTTTGCATTGTTTTCTGACATGTATTACAGTTTATCAAGTGTCATGTAGGTTTAAAATGTGATACTACAACAAGGAGGCGACAGCAGCAATGATGATGACATAGTGAAATAAGGTGACAGTGCAGTTACTGTATGCTGCAGGATGAAACCCTGACTACACACACACACACACACACACACACGGTCTCAGTACGATTCAGTGAACAATGAAGACACTGGTCAGTCACTGTGGAAACAGCGTGTGAATTTAAGAGCGACTGTAAAGCGAGGACCAATGTGTGAAAGGCGAAGCAGCAAGAATGATGACCACTGCGCCTGTATTGTGATAAGTGGGATCTCACTGCTGGAAAAACCTCGGCCTGTCGCTTTGCCTTCGTTTTTAGACACAAACTTGAACAGCCAGTCGGTGGCTGTTTACACTGCAGTCAGTTTACAGATCGTCTGTTTGTTTTCTAGCATTTGCTCAGTCATATGACCATTGCAGCAGTCAGTGTCAACCTTCACGCTGACTGAGCGATTATTTTGGACATTTCTGTCCTTTTGTCTCCATGATTGGAGCAAGAAAAAAGGAAAGGATAGAAAATGTGGTGAAGAAATAGCGTCAGTAAAGAGTGGTATGTACTAATGACTAACCCGTCATCTGTGTCCTTGATCACCCTGATGAGAAAATCTCACCACCTGCCCATCCCTTTTCTCTCACACTCTCTCCTCAGCCTTCTCTCCTATTGTAATCACTGCAAACTTTATTAACCCCAATCTGACTCAGTCTCACCTTCTCCCCCCTGTTGTGCCCTCGCCCTCCCCCTCCCCCACCCCCTCCCCACTGTTTTCTCCCACCTTTCAGATAAATTATTTGGTAAGCGCCTTCTTCAGGCCAGACACTACATTATGTCTCGCAAGTCTTGGCTGAAGATGGTGCCCACCGAAAACTGTGACATCCTGATGACATTCCCAGGTGCGGTAAGCTCCTGCCTGTTTTCCTTGTTTGTCCTTCACTGTAGAGAGAGCAATGCATCCTCATTTAATGTCTTTGGTGGGCAGCCAGCCACTCAGGCGTATCGCTGGGACTTAAAAAATGTTCTCTGGGGACAATTACTTCTCATCCATTTACAGACAGTACAGTACCTGTGCCCCTTCTCCAGGATCTGTTAAAGACGCTGCAGCTGTGGACATGATTTGTGAATCAGCCCATCTGTGCCTTTTTTCTTATGATTTTTCTTCCTCTGTATACTGTAAAATAAATGACTGCATAAAAAAAACTAACATTGTAGTTTGACTCAGAAGATTGAGTCTGATCTCTGGAGCTCAGCCAGCAGCCATCAGGTTCTTCTCGGTCACCTTTCTTACCAAGGCCCTTCTCTCCCTACAAGTTTGATCACTTGAGTATTCTTCCCCTTGTCTTAACACAGTCACGTCTCTGCGCTCTGCAGGTAGCTTTCCTTCTCATTGTGTTTGCTCTTTGCAAGGATTTGCATTGTTAGCCACTTTGTGATGAGTTTGCCATTTAGTAGTGCTGTAATGTATAGTGAGAAAATTATTATGCCCTAAATAGTGGAGTCATAGTATCGCACAATGCAGTGTGAAAAGTAGAGTATATCCGATGGTCACTAAGCAAGCAATTACATGCCATCATGCATTGCACTCACGCTGAAAGACAGAAAAATGGTGTGGAGAGAAATACCCGAGTAGTCTATGAAAGTGTTTTTTCATTTTACTGATGAGCTCAATATATAAATCCTCTACACTGAATCTCTGAATATTTAATAGGAAACAGTGAATGAGTGAGTGATTTTGGATACAACCCAATATAAATGGGAGGAAGTCTTACAGCTGAATACTTATGTCAATGTGATATTTCAGTTTTTACCTATTTCAGACATTTGTAAAAAGGAAAAAATAAAAAATTCAGCTTTCACTTTGTCATTATGGAGTATTGAGTGAAGATTGATGAGGGATTTTTTTTTATGCAACATGACAATATGTGCAGTGGTCTGGCTGTCTGAATGCACTGTACTGACAGTTGCAATTCGATGGGAGGCCGATCAGGGTGAAACACAATGAAAATGTGCACATGCATAATGAAAATGTACTCATATACACTGAAGACCAAAACATGCATATCTGTACACACTGAGCTTTTACAGACCCCACCATCATAACACAGTGTGGTATGTACAGTACTCACTTCTGGATACGTATACACTGGCATTGAGCGCTGTGCATTTCATCACTTCAAAACATGAGTATTCACATATGGGTCTTAAATTTTAATAAGTAGTTGGTTTTATTTAGCCAGCAATTGCCTTTTGTAGATTATGAGGTGCATTATAGTAGCTTTTACTTGTAGGCGAAGAAATGAAGTGCATCAAATGAAGGTGATGAGAAAAAAAAACATTTTATTGTGAAAGGACAGGGTGTGTGGTGTTTTCTATTTCTGTAAATTTGACCTGTTTGTGTCTGTGTTTCTCAGGACATTGGCATAATTATGCATGTCAGATCTCTACAATTGGTATTTTTGCCTTTGTTTACCAGACCTCAGACAGGTCATGAAGTCTGGTGAACCAAAGGCCCATAAAAATACCTCCATAGCGTGATGGTAGGCTCTAGTGGTTACAGGTGTCGTCCTACTGCCCTGAAACAACTTCCAGGCTCACTGAAAAATACACACACAGCTCTCCATGCCAGCGCAATGAGCGTGTATGTATCCAGAAGTCAGTACATTAACATACACAAGCAGCCGATATCAGGTTGTGTTAACATGGTGGCTTGTGTAAATGCAGAGTGTGTGTATGCATGTTTTTGCTGTGTATGTTGTGTAAGTTTTCAGTGTGTGCACATTTTCATTGGGACGGCCTTCCATACAACACAACGCAACACTCACATGCAAACTAAGACTTCAGAAGCTTTTAACCTTTTTAGTGTTTGCACATAAAATGTCAATGTTAGCAAACACAGCTAGTTTGCTGTTTTTAGTATTCAGGAAGCCTAAATGGCACAGAAATGTGTCAACATTGTTCAATCTTCAGTTCAGCCACAAATGTTCAAGACAATGTGAAGAAAATACGATGAAAAAACTGGAATAATTTAACCTCCCAGGGTTCAAATATGGTGGCACTGTTAGGTCCTGTATTAAACCTCAAATATAATAATTATTAATTTTGTGGCTGACGCAAATGTAAATGATTGACGGCTGATCATCAACTAACTTCATGACATATTTAAGAAATCTGTTTTAAAGCTTTGCATATAAAAGATCACCAGGCCTCTTAATGTAAATAGCTCATTTGTGCTCCTTCTAGGTTTCTAGTTTCAGTGTTTGGGTAAATTTGAATTGAATTGTTTTTAATTTTAGGAATGAAATGCTGTTATTACTGTAATTATAAAGGAAGAATATAAAATGGGATAATTGTGGGAATGTTCTGAATGGACTCAGCTGAACTAGAAGAGTCAAGTGTGGGTTATACGGTGTTTTTTAACCTAAGGAAATAGAAGGAGTGTGATATATGTGGACAGGGATTGAAGTGGATTGACCTCCCTGCTGCTGCTTGGCCCTTTGGTGACTGATGGGTTTGGATCAGCTTCTGTATGCAGCAGCAAACTCATCATATCCTGCCTTGGGCGAACTTGCCTGCAAATATGTGAAGAATTTAAATGATTGTTGCCGTAGGAACTTGGAGATTTTGATGCTCATATTCACATTTGTTGTTCATTAATTGTCTGATAAGTATTCTCTCAATCTTAAAAGTTAAAACAAAGATTTACCCCCCTCCCCCCAGATTCCATAGATGACCATACTCTGCTGTGGCTGCTGAACCAGATTCGTGTGGGGATCCCACAAGTCAGCATTCAGATTCGACAGCATAAACACACACAGGCACATGCCTTCTTCATCACGACAACGTTCGAGAAGTAGGTCTCTGAAACTGTGTGGATGTGTGTGGTGTGGTGTGGTGGGTGGGTGTGTGGGCACTTGTGTTCCTGTCTTTGTTTGAACTGCTTTGAGTGAAAATATTTTGGCTGGTCTTCACTTCCAGCTGATCAGCACTGGTGTTTGATTCGAGCATTTACAGTATCTTGGAATGCTGGTTAAAAATGCCAAAATCTAAATATTAGTGCTATTGGCTTTTTGGTAACATTTTAGACTATTGTACAACAAAATAGTGAAATAATGTTGAATGTAGCTGACTATTTGACTGACTGTATGTTCACCAGATGTAGTTTCTGGTGAAAACCAGGGTCTGGGCTACACCACTTGTTACAGGCAGTCTACCCGATAGGTGACGAGGAGCACTTCCAATACACTGAGCCGCGCCTCTATTAGTGCAAATAAACTAGGCTACTTTACAGACTGAAAACAGTTGGAGTCGGATATGAAGCCCTGCTTCTAATAAAAGCCTGTTACATTCTGATGTTTGAAGTAAATAAAAGCTAGATGACGGTGAGCCCCAGACGCAGGGTGCTAACTACAGTATGAGAGAGACAAAGTCTGCCTCAGAGCCCCCTGTTGGTTCACCTGGTGGAGTACAGCTGCTTTGGTTAGGCCCTGTCAGGACGACCTGGGTTCAAGTCCAGCCTGTGGCACTTTGCTGCATTACACCCTGATTTGTCTTACACTTGCCTTTACTATAATGATAGCAAAAAAACCTAAATTAAGATAATGTATCTCCTCTGACCTTCTCTTGAAATGTTTATTTATTTAGAAATACAGCATAATCTTTCATCCTTGCGTTTGGTGATTTTGTCTGACTACCTTGGGGTGATGAAATTGGGATTTGAAGTGGGGCCACCACATATTACATCTTTGATTTAGTCTCGTTTTGTTTTGTATCGGTGTCTCTAATTTAAAAGTTACAAGGATTTCTTTGACATTTTTGTAGATGCAGTCACTCAACTGCTTATACTTAGTCAGTAACTTCAGAGTGTATAAACCACACAAGTCGTCCCACACTTATGTTTGTGTGTATTTGTTGTTTGTATGCCCATAATGCACTTCATATGTCACACATCTGCTGCCAAATGTGTGTGCTTGGGCAGGTTTAATCCTGCTTTCCATTTACCCCTCTCTCCTGGCCCTCAGCTTGCTGCGTGGAGCAGAACAGATGGAAATGCACAAGGCCATCAAACCACAGTTCGGTGGTGGGATGCGTCGCTTTTCCTGTGAGGAGGCCAACATCTATGAGAACATAGACAGCGAGCCCTGCTTCTTCACCTCACAGGTGAGAGGCCAAAACTGTGGTTCATGCGAGTCGTATGTCAGTGTTGCCGGGTCATATTCATTTTGATTTGATCTCAGTATTAATCACATCATTCATTCTCCCTTTTCACCCTCTATTTGTAAATACGTTCAGGAACGTCAGAGCATCATTAAATACTGGCTTGACAACCTGCGAGCCAAACAGGGGGAGGTGCTTCACAACATTCACTTCCTGGAGGGACAGCCAATCAGTAAGTTATTTATTATGAGAAAGTGACCTTTTTTATGCAGTTTAATGTTTCACCTCTGAAACCTACATTCTTAAACTCAGCCTTTGAAATAGCATCAGTACCCCCAATCGTATTTGCAAATGTAAGTTCAGTTTCAATCACTTTTGATTCAGTGATTATGATGCTTTTATCAAAAACTGCTGTTTATTAGGTTGCTCTGTTTAAAATCTCATCCTCATTAAAAAGTTCCCTCGCCATCGGGGTAGTTTATCAGCTAATTATTGTAACTTTTTAGATGTCGGTTTGTAAAAGAAAGAAACATAAAAACAAATGTATACCAACATCGACCAAAAGTTACCTGAGATACTAAATGTTCATTTCGTAATTTCTAGTTCCAGAGCTGATAGCCCGGGGGGTGATCAATCAAATGTTTCCTCTCCATGAGCAGAGGATCCTCAAGCAGCTGATGACATCTTGGGTCCAGGCTGTATGTGAAAGACAGCCCCTGGGTAGGAAACATTTCACAGTATTATTTTGAAGGAAATTTAGCAATACAGTAAAGAGCAGACCTGAGTGAGACTGCTGATGCAGTTTGTCAGTTGTTTGTTTAATACCATATAATCCTTCCCAAAGCCACAGTGTTTACAATTTCATCTTCTTTCCAGACGATATCTCCGACTACTTTGGAGTGAAGATCGGCATGTACTTTGCCTGGCTGGGTTTCTACACCAACTCCATGCTTTACCCTGCAGTCATTGGCTTTCTGCTCTGGATACTAGCAGAGGCTGACCAGGTATGTGAAACCTTCTTCATAACAAGAGTTGCTTCCTCTGTCCTTTAACATTCTTGAAATAACATCACTGTGCAAAATACCCTAGAACAGTGTTTTCAACCTTGGGGTCGGGACCCCACATGGGGTCGCCTGGAATCCAAATGGGGTCGCCTGAAATGTCTAGTAATTGAAAAAAAGATTACTGTATTCTATAATTTCACTTTCTTGAATATAAATCGAGTTCAAATAAAATGCAGCATATAAAAATATCTGCTGGCGCATCTTGATTGACAGCCGCAATCATGTGACTGCACATGATCGCGGGGTCGCGAGAAATTTGTGATGTCAAAATGGGGTCACAAGCCAAAAAAGTTGGGCACCACTGCCCTAGAATTTGGAGATACTGTATACTTGGCCAGATATTTGAAACTATGACTCCACATATAATAATAACATCTGGGCTGGATGTTCTGATCAGGACTTTGTAAGATATTATACAAAGAAATCTCCACCTAGGATCCAGATTCTTGAGGGTTTCGCCAAAGTGTGTCATCCTTTAACTGTAACAACTGAAAACTCTGTAATGTGATAATAATTTCTGAAGTTGTATTAGTTTTTCTGTTTGTCTTACGGTCTGGCACAGACCAGTCAGGATATCTGCTGTGTGGTCTTTGCTCTCTTCAACGTTGTGTGGGCGACGTTGTTCCTGGAGCGCTGGAAGAGGCGAGAGGCAGAACTGGCCTACAGGTGGGGCACTCTGGACACGCCTGCCGAGTCCTTGGAGGAGCCCAGGCCACAGTTCAGGGTGAGGCCCAGGCCAAACGGTGCAGTTGTCTCTGCTGTGTCGCGTGTTGTGTGAAGACAGTGAAAATCTAAATCCAGAGTTGGATGAGTTAAGTCACATAGTGAGACTTTCCTCAGATGAAATTTGAGATCTGCTGTCCTATCTGAGCACATGTCTCACTCACTGCAACAATACCAGGAAATGTGTGTTTACAAGAGAAGCGTCTTTCAAACCCCACGTGTTGTCTGAGAAAGGGAGCGGGGGTGGAGCGGGATGGGTCACCACGTGTTGTGTGTAGTGGAGGACGGGGGGAGGGGCAGCATGTGAATAGGTGACTAAGGAAATAGGGGGGGCAGAACTGGCCCATTTTATGCAACATGTGGGGCCCTCACTCCAAGCCCGGCTAGCTCAGTCGGTAGAGCATGAGACTCTTAATCTCAGGGTCGTGGGTTCGAGCCCCACGTTGGGCGCATAACTTTTCTGGGAGGAGTTAGAAGCGATGGGGGCACAGGTCGGCACATGTGGAACATAACAAGGTGGTATCAGTCAAGACTAGACATATAGTGGATCAAGATTTAGTTTAATATGTTTTGACAGAACAACTTTTATCCAGGTTAAAGAAATGTCTCCTCAGGGTGTAGGTCTAGTGGGTGTTAGTGCATCATCTTCATTTCCTGTTTTCTGCAATCAACTGAAACACCGAAGAAAACATGTTAGAAATGCATTTGTGTTTTATTTTCTGATAGGCCGAGACGGATTCTTGTCAGATAAAAAGAATGCAGCTATTAAACAATCAAAGCAAGCAAATGTCTTTTTTCCTTGAGCCTGTTTCCTCTGCATATTTTCAAGCTAAGTTCTAGGTGATTGTAGATGAGTGTAATCCAGGAAAAAAAAAGTCTCTAATACCCACCCTCTCTGTCTGCTGCTGTCTCTGCAGGGTGTAAAGCGCTGCAGTCCCATAACAGGCTGCGAGGAGTTCTACTACCCGCCCTGGAAGAGAGCCGTGTTCAGATGGCTGGTCAGCCTGCCCATCTGCCTCCTCTGTCTGTGTTTTGTCTTCCTCGCTATGCTCCTCTGCCTGGAACTGCAGGTCTGAACAGATAACACAGCAAACGTGTCAATTGAAAAGAAATGCAGGCAATACAGTCTTCACCTGATAAATGATGCAGTCTTCACCTGACAATCTGTGTTTGAAGATTTGTTATTTGTTTCATTTTCACCTGGTTAAAATGGCTATATTCAAATATATAAGTCTCGCCACTTCAGACCATAGACTGTATATAAAAGAGCTTCAGACACATTTAATAGTCTTTTAAAAATAGCTTTGGGATGTGAGAGCAGATACGAATATGAATAGGACTCATTAAATATTTATCATGCTTCTAATTCACCTTGCAGGAAGTGGTGATGGAGATTCAGGAGCTACCTGGTATTACAAGATTCATTCCTAAGATACTTCTGGCCATTACTGTAACTATATGTGATGAAGTATATAAGAAGATCGCCTACTGGCTCAATGACATGGGTGAGAGACACATAACTATCTAAATGATCTCTGTAGAGGAATTACCACAAAAAATGTTGAATTAAAATGGACCACATTTGCCAATGATTGTAACTAAGGGCAGTGTGAATATATTTTTTATGCTACTAGTGTGGAGCGTTTGCTATGATGATTGTAGATGAAGTTTATGGAACAATTGTAATGATAAAACAGGAAGGAAACAGCCTCTCTGCTCTCATTTATCTGCATATTGAGTAACATTTCTCATATTTCTTCACCCAGAGAACTACAGACTTCCGAGTGCCTATGAGAATAATCTCATCATCAAGATGGTTTTTGTAAGTCATGCTTCAGCTGAATGGATAAATAGAGATAATTCATGCTGACTGAGCAATTGTTTGACATCCTGTTGTGTTTTCTGGTTGTTTACAGTTTGAATTCATCAATTCTTACCTTAGCCTTTTCTACATCGGATTCTACCTCAAGGATATGGAGCGACTAAAGGAGGTAGCAGCAACTCACAGTCACAGACAAAATGAAACATTGAGTCAAAGTTTGTTGACCATTCTCTAAACCTGCCTCCATCCAAAATCTGTATCATGTCACAAAAACCACTAGGGATAGTTCAACATTTTGGCAAATTTGCCTATTGCCATAATCGCTATAGTCATAAGAGTAGGTAGGTTAATTACCTTTAATTATCGGTGCATGTTGTTTTGAGATCCACAATGGAGGTGAACGGTCCCCTGTCCCTCAAAACTCATCAAATACACAATCCAACAACTCCAAAACGCTCTCGTGGAGAAGTTGTGACCTGCACATTTGCCATGCTATGAAATATCATGTATAATTATGTAACATTAAGACACATGAAGCAAATACTCGGAACTAGTAATTTGCCAAAATGTTGAACTATCCCTTTAACATTAGTTGTGCTTGATAAACAATTATTGGATATGCATGTTGTTGTTGTTTTTTTCGCTCTTGCACTTCCTGTGGTTAGCACAGTAACAGATGTTCCTCTCCTCATCACAGATGTTAGCCACTCTACTGATCTTTCGCCAGTTCCTGCAGAACATCAAAGAGGTCCTCCAGCCCTATCTCTATGAGCAAAACAAGCTGGGTGTCTTCACCCCAAAGGTGCTTTGGGAGCTACTCCAAGCCATCATGGTCAAATATGGCAGCCTGGCTCTGGGCAAGGCCCAAGCCTCCATGAAAACATACTCCTTCCTGGGTCCCAGAGGGATCCCTGTCAGTCACAGCGCCAACGGTAACCCCGAACAGAAGAAACGAGGGGATCTGAAAGCTGGGTTCAGGCTCACGGAAGAGGAGTGGGATATGAATGACAGTGTCCTGAAACATCGTAAAGTCAGCTTCACAGAGAAAGTCGACTACCAGGATGTCACAACAGAAAGTGGTGACCGCAGCTCCCTGGAGGACAGCCCGACTCTGGTAGAGGAAGGCATGGATCCATCTATGTTTGACAGCTGTGACGAGGACAGTGACTGTGAATTGCTGGGTCAAGTATGTGGTCGGCTTATTATTATTACCATTAATCACCCCACACTGCAGCTTTGTGGTCTAGTCTTTTTTTCTCTGCACTGAAAACATGTCTGGCTCACTGATTTAGCCTGGAAATATCATCATCACCAATCATTGCTTTCATGTGACAAAGTATTTAATGTAGTTTTATGAGTTACGTTCTAGACTGTAGATTAATCTAAAGTCTTAGTCACCAGAGAAAGTATCTAATGTTTAATTTAACAGGAGACCAGGGAGAACGTCACTGCGTCCTCTCCGAAGAAATCTTACTCTCTCTGTCAGAGAAGGAAGAACGTCGGTGAGGGGAAAGAGGACAAGAAGTCGTGGATTGATCCACCTGAAGAACCCAAAACCGTCTCTCTGACCCAGGCTGAAATTGAGAGCTGCATGCAGACTTATGAGGTGGGACTGCATACTCAAATTCAAAACAGTCTGTCTACGTATGAATCTGCTTTTGCCGATTCATGTCTGTCCGTCCCCAACAACAGGACACACTTCAGGACTACCAGGAGATGTTCATTCAGTTTGGCTACGTGGTGCTCTTCTCCTCGGCGTTTCCCCTAGCGGCCATGTGCGCTCTTATCAACAACATCATCGAGATTCGCAGCGATGCCCTGAAGCTGTGCACCAGCCTTCAGAGGCCCTTTGGGAGGAGAGTGAGGAACATCGGACAGTGGCAGGTCAGGGTGTTGTGTTTTGGAAAATGTCAGACAAGGCTGCAGTGTGCACAGTGTACCTGCTGCATATGAGACTCACTCTCTTTTATTTTGAACAACAGACGGCAATGGAGGCTATGGGCTTGATAGCCATCATGGTGAACTGTTACCTGATAGGTCAGTGTGGGCAGCTCCAGCGTCTGTTCCCCTGGTTGAGTCCTGAGATGACCATCATCTCCATCGTCTTACTGGAGGTATGCACTGTCCTGTGTACAAGAGCAGGTTTGTCCTCGGGAGTTTTTGCAGTTCTAAGAAAATGTAGTTTTACTCGTAAAATGACAGCTTTTCAATATGACACAAAAAGAAAAGAAGTACATATACGTATATGTGCATGGCCTGCTTTTTCCTGTTGTGACTTTCTGAACTATGTTCATTAATGACCACTAGGGATGTCACAATTACTTGTTTTCACAATTAATCGCGGTATTAAACGTCACAATTAATTGAGGTTCCTAAATACCGTCACTTTCCAAAAAAAGATTATGTATGAATCATGTCGGCAGATGTGCGCCAAAATAAAGGTAAATGCACAGATACTGGTCTATTTACCTAACATAGCATTGAATTGGTAGGAATTTAAATGCTAGAGTGTCATTTGTAATTTTTTAAAAAAGGTTAAAATTAACTTATTTGGTATCGATGACAATTAATGACTTGAATATTTCAAACACTTCCCCTGGCGGATTAATAATTGGCCATATTTTAATAGATATGTAAAATATTTTATAATTAGTAATGTATATTTTAACTATATTTGATTTTACACATTAATAGTGTTGGAAATTAATTAATGTATAATAATCGTGATAATCGTAATACAGTGATTATTTCTCTGACAATAATCATACCAAAAAATCTATTATCGTGACATCCCTAATGACCACAAAACCTCACAGGAGTTTTTGGTATGTGTACTGTATGAGATGTTGAATTATGTTGTTTTGTCTATGGAGAAAATACAGGATAAGAAACAGAGTGTGATTGTGTGCCTCGATGCAACTGCGTGTTGAGCCTGTCCCTTTGTGGTCTCGGTGGTTTACAGCACTTTGCAATCCTCCTAAAGTACGTCATCCATGTTGCCATCCCTGATATCCCTGGCTGGGTAGCAGAAGAGATGGCCAAGCTAGAGTACCGACAAAGGGAAGCTTTCAAGGTATAGTTGTATCATATCTTGAAAGACCTTCAGCCAACGTTGGGTTTGATGCTGGCTGCACAGTTTCTATCATATTTCTACATACTACATGCCCCTATGTCTCCCTCGACCTGTTAGTGTGCATTGTCCAAAAATGTACACTAGTGCAGCCTTTTCTTGAGAAACGTGTTTGTTTGATTGTTTGTGTGTTGTTTCACATCAGTGCCACTTTGTCTGAATGGTGTCTTTGAAATAGTAAAGACCATGTGACCATGTGAGCCAGCATATTTAGTTCTTTTTAATACTACACATGTATATTTTTACTTATACTACTCTCTCTGACTTTCCTTTGTTTTCCTGTCTTTCATCCCATGACTCCTCCTCTCAGCAGCAGCAGGCCCAGCAGCACCTCCAGCAGCAGCTCAGACGCCGGCGCGAGGAGGAGGAGCTTCAGCGTCAGGCCGAGCTGCAGGCCGAGGCCCGACAGGAGAGCGACTACCACAAGGCGGACACCCAGCACCAGCATCACCACGACAAAGTATCGGGGGGGAAGGCAGGGGACAAGCCCAAGAGACCCAGCTCCCTGCTGGGAAACAACAACGTAATGAAGCTAAAACAGATCATCCCTCTCCAGGGGAAGTTCTCCTCCGGCACCACACGCTCACCAGCACAGTCACCGACAGGAGGCGAGGCAAAGCTCCCAGGGTTTCTGAAGTTCCTGAAGTCGCCTGAGGTGAAGAAAGAGCCGGCAGTGGCGGTCGGAGCAACGCCGGGGTCAACTGTCGCCTCCTCAGCTCCATCTAGTGGCCAGGAGAGGTCACAGTCACCCAACAGGACATTCAGTCCTGGAAAGCTGTTCAGCTTCAGCAAGTCAGAGGGCACCGTGGTGTGTGCAAATGGGACACAACCACCAACCCAGTCCACTAACACTCAGCCCAACAGGTATGAGTTAAACACAACCGTGGAGGAATTACCCTCCAATGAGTCGGATAAAGGAGAATCAAGACAAACGACCGATTCAGAAAACTCTGGCTCAAAGAGTTAATAAACGTTCAGCCATGCCAATGTTAAAATACTGAATGGAGAGCAATGTACAAATGTTCAGGCAACAAGTCCGATACAGTGACACACCTGTACTGTAGGAGAACATGTTAGTCACAAGGACCACACCTGAGGTCAGTGACATTAGACGTTCAATCTCGATGCAACTAACTTCACACAAAGTATTATACTGTATCTAACACTTGATTATCTAGCTTCCAAGTTAAATATGTACAGTCAGTGTATCTACTTGAACAGGGCTTGAGAAACCTTTATCTGGGGTTGAAATTCTGCATGAGACTGCCTGGTTTTCAACTGCACTGGAACAGAATATGTTGATGTGAAGGATCTTTTTAGAAAACAAACAAAAAAAAAAAACAGAACAAAACAAGGACCCAGTCATCAATGAGCCCTTTTGTCAAAAAAAAGGACATGAACAGCAGCTTCCCATCCTAGGTTTGTTTCTCATTCCGATGCCTGTATTGAATGCACGTTGCGTTATGTGCATGCATTACGTGTCCACCATGTCTTTTCAGTTGTGAAGCACTTTCAAAGCCATTGTATTCTTCCGCAATAGGTCAGATTATACTCACTGTGACCATGAAAAATATTCTATTTTTCTTAACTTTGATTTTCTATGAATTATTTTACTACATAAATTAGTGAATGTACTTCTGATGCAAATAAATCTCACTTGAATAAACATCCATCTAGAGATAATGCACTGGCTGATTTTGTTAACAGTTAATAAATATCACTGGATGATAAGCCATGTTGCTGGATTGATTTGTTTTTAAATTAGTATATGCACTCTTGAATAATAATAAAAACATAACATTAAAAAATAAAAGATAATTTCCCGTTACCATTTCAGACTATTTCTCACAGGAAAGAGGAGATCTTCTTCACCCCCCAAAGAAACCCCAGAAAGTTTCTAACAACTGTGAGCTACAACTTTTACTGTATTGTATTCATATAGTAGTCTATACAGAACAAGATCTGAAATTGACAAAAAAAATGCATTTATACAATAAACTTGAACGGGTTGAAACAATAAACACATTCCAAACTTAATCAGGTGATGTGATACAAACCATAAGTAGAATTACCACACCCTCCTATGGAGAGCCTGGGAAAACAAAACATTGTTAATCTGTAGTTCTAAGTTATACTTGAGGAGCTCACAGTGCGTCTACTTTGTTTGATTTACATGAGCAGCAAAAATGAAAACTGCAAATACACACTGTAAACCTTTGAACATTTATCGGTTACAAGTTAGACTTTGAACCATGCCAAACAGTGACAACACAAACATAATCTGCAGAAGATTACTCTTTATAATTTTGCAAAGAGTGATTTTTCCAAAGGTGCAAAGCAAAATGAAGTAAAATACTCTTGTGTGTTCTGTTCTTCAAACTCTGGCTTGTATCCCTCCCATGTAAAAGAACTACTTGGCTAAACAAAGTGAAATAACAATATGGCTGCCGTGGGGGAAGATAATGAGTGAGTGGTTGTCTTGTTACCTGGTAAAAGGGTCTGAACAATATACACACTGTACAAATATACAGGACTTGTGGAGCATTATGATGAGCTTCGACACCTTAATGAGCAGCACACACAGACTGTTTCCTTAGCCCTGCTACCAAAAGCTTGAATGTCCAAACATATCCAGACTCGACTGATCGGCCATCTATGAGCAAACACAAATGGCACATTTACGGTAAAACAAGCAGCCCTTTCAAGAAGTCTACATGGGAGTAGAGCTAAAGTGTATATTTACACATACCTGTGTACCCATCATAAAACACTGTGCTGACCATGCAAATACAAAGACACAAGCTCTGCTCATTAAGTCATGAATGTGGCTACAAAATCTGCAAGTCACAACTGTACAAAAAATTTTTGTTTCCTCTACCATGACTGTATTGGCTTAGATGCATCCTCGATCAAAGAACATTCTAATATCCACTCAACTCAGCAGTGGATCATTTCTCACTGAAACAACAATGTAAACCAAGGGGACAATCTAAGACATTGTGAAAACACACTCACATCCACTTAAGGCAATAAACCATTATTCATTGAAAAAACGTGAGAACATCTCTTTCTGTTCTCATCTTTTTCCATAACACAGTCTTTAACAAACACTGAATTGATTATCAATAATCTAAGCATGGAACAAAATGAAGTTGGTTTTCTTTCCTTCTGCTACTGTAATGACAGTAATCACATAAACGATGATAAACTAAAATAATATTTTAAAGGATCACTGTATCATTACATAATTCAAAACTAAAAAAAAAATACAAACGAGTGGAAGCCATTAAAGATGGCACCACTTCATATATATATACTGCCTTGACTTAAAAAAAAAAAAACATATCTCAGAGATGGTTTGAATAACGATAAGTGTAAACTTAAATGGCAGCAGAGGAGCAGTGATTGAACTCCCTGCATATTCAAAAGAAAACTGTGAGCATACGTGAATGAAAACCAGTGGGGTTTAGGAATAAGGAGGTAGACGCATGTTATTCTTAAAACTACAGACCAAAATCTGAGGCATAGGTTTTTGGAAGAAAAGGATATTGAGTGAAAGCTGTAAATCAACTGAGGAAAAAAAAAGCTTTTGGTTGCAGAAATCTCTCTGCTTTTGATATTAATGTCATGACGACTGTGGTCAGAAATATGTCGATCCTGTGTGCTTCAGTGTCAAGGCTGGGGTTTGCAAACATAACTCCTGAATCTGTGTGTGCATTTCGTTTATGCAGGTCAGTCTCTGCTGGGTGTGCACTGACAGCACATTGCTTTAAGAATCCTCATTCAGCTCTCGACTATCTGTTCTGGCAATTTTTCTTGGAGGCGCCGTGTTCTCCCCCTCTTCATGGTCCTGCTCTCGCTTCTTTGCTGCATTCTGAAAACACAAGAAAACAAAGATGACATTTAACAAGTTATTAACAACACAAAGGATCTCTCCTTTCACAGATAACGCAATTAGCACCAGCACTTATGAGCCCCCAGAAAAAATCATTACCTTTTTGTCCCACTGTTGATGAAGATATCGTAACAAGATGTTTGTCTTCTCTGTGACAATTACTGAGGAGAAACAACAGATACTTGTTTGATCATGAGAGACACAAAAAGGTATTTGGTGCAAAAGACTTAGTTTGTTTATCTTTGTGGGTACTCTAGATTTTCTACTCATTCTGAGTCACACCATCGGTCTAGAAATGAGAGTGACTTCCTTGAAATTGTGACCATGATTTAGCAAAAAACATAGGTGTGGATGGAGAGTAGTGCTTCAGTCAGATAAAACAAAACATATATAACCAACATTTAACAAATGTGTAGTTTCTCCAGCCCAATGAGCATCCTCTTGTTCCATGTACTTACTCTGCTCTGATGGATATTCCCGTGTTGGAAGATACACAGAGGGTCGACGGTTCTGAAACAATATTAAGATGCTCATTAGTGTGTAAACTAACAGCAATTAAACCAGACAAAAAGAAGCACTGTAGGACCATGTAACAAAATGTGAATGACTCAAATTAAACCATAATGTGCCAACATGTGTTTGTATTGTAATGTTAGCACATCGAGAACAGACAGGATCACTTACTGATGCTTTACATACAGAGTCTGCATGGAACCTGCTGAAGTTGTTTTTGTTGTAGACTGGTAGTCCCTTCAGGAAATCTCCCTGTGAACGCCACAATGCAAAACAATATGAGCAAAAGATTATTCTTCTTGCCCACAGGTAACACATGGAAAGTCCCGGGTGGTTAGGCCAAGTATCACAGGCAGAGAAACTCATTTAACCAGTGACAGACTAGCCACCACACAAGCAACATGTCTGTCATTTCCTATACATTCAGCGTTAAAACAAAACAAAACAACAACCTATCTGACATGACAATTAAATAAAGAACCACGTATGGACCCACCTTCTCCATTTTTGCCCGAGTCACGCTCTTGGTTTGTTGACTAGCTCCGCACAGCGAGAGCGAAAACGAGCAGATGCTACTCTTTTAGCCTAGCTGCTAAACCTTGTTGTCTTTGTCGTAGCTATGATACCGGTTTGTTTACCCGCTCGACAGCGTCGTACAGCCGCTACAAAATACAAACTACGTGTCACTTTGATATGGTCGCATTGCGGTTCTTCAGTCGAGTAGAAACTTTCGCTCGCGTAAAGGTGTTCACATAAAAACCTGAAAATGAACGTCCTCGGTAGCTGAGTTGCTACTTGTTCACAACTCCATTTTTGTTATTCGGCTGCTCGGGGGCGGTTACAGTCCGAGACTCGACGTGTCTGATTGGTCGAACAGCGAGCGGTGCGTGACGAGGGAGAAAAAGCTCTGCGCTGATTGGTTAAAAAGTGATTATGTAACAGACCAATCCTCCAGTAAAGGTCGGTAGTGGCATGCAGTTAGGAGTGAAAACAACACAAGCACTTTCCTAGTGTCCGTCTATTTACGTGTATAGTGTAGCGTGTGCTATGGGTTTATGCTTACCTTACAGGAGTAATTTATACTAATAAGCGGAGAAGAACAATGAGCGACCATCAAGAGTACTAATTTTACAATCAGCTGCACTGCAATTTCCCCATAAAGTTTACGAATACGAATTCTACCATTTGCAGAAAAATTAAAAGCCTGATGACTGTAGGTACAAATGTATATGTATTATATTGTATCAAAATTGAAAATATGCAATGTGTAAATTAGAGGGGAATCATACATTAATTAATTAATTAAAACCACCTGCTCTCAAATGAACTTTTAAACACATACTATAAAATATTTGTATGCATGCCATGTACATATATTATTTCATCTTCTGGTATTTGGCATATAAAATAAGTTCATGCCAGTTTCTCTTGTCTAATTTTAAGTCATCACAACTTGTGATTTATGGCTTTGTTTAAGTTATATAAGAAATCCTGCTGAGGGAATTGTCACTTTTCTTGAGATAACCAAGAGCCAGAAAGACTCACTGTACACGTCTGCAAAAGTCCTCTCTCCCTGCTTTTCAAATACTGCATAGGTACATAATTGATGCTGTCTTTATACTGCTTCAGTTGAAAAAAGCCACAACTCTATTAGTAATAAATGACAGGCAACTGTGACGCCAAGATTTTGTTTCTTGAGACAAAGACTTTGTCTTCAAACCATCACTGCTAGGCACTTATTTCAATCATGCATGTATAACATATTCTGTAGGGAAGCCATTTGTTTCCAAGTCAAACAGAAGTGGACAACTAAGATGGCAATGATTTTGCAAGATTGTTTTATTAAAGTCATATTTCTGTCTTTTAAACAAATATCACACAACCACAGAAGAAAAAAATCCATAACATTTAATGATTAGCCTCAATAAAACTTATTGGCAAAATGACCAGACTTAAGGACAGATTCAAGGAAATTCCCAACACACTCCAGTTTACACCATCTTCCTCTTTGCTGGTCTCCTCCTGCTTTCCAGAACCAATGTCAGTTTCCTGAAAGTCTAAAGATTTTTTTCCAAGAGGATCCTTCAATGTGAGAGTGATTTCCGTCCCTTGAACATGCGCCGCAATATGACTTCTATGCCTCCTCGTGAGCTGATCCTCTTGATCCAGCCATGGGTCCTTTTGCGTTTGATGTTCTTCGGCTGATACTCTGTGCCTCTTTTCCGTGTTCGGACTTGCTGGTACTGCCATGGAAGCTGCTGAAACACTCCTGAACCCTCAGCTTGTGAAGAAAGCAGCCCAGACCTAGAAACCTGAGGTCCTTCAGCTCCTCTGGACACAATCCAGTTGCTGAATGATCTGAGAGGAGAGATGCCCGTTGTTGTTAGGTTTCCCGCAGGGATGCTGCTGGAAGAGCACAGAAAATAGATGTTAAGAAGAAATACTGTTCTCTAATATTATGCCACACAACTGCTGTAATAACATTTGGGTTATAATGCATCTATGGTACTGCAAGTATCTTGCTTTGTACCTTCAACATAATAACACACAATAAGGATAACATGACATGTCAGAAGAAGACAAAGTATCTTCGGCATTTTCTTACTGATGATTGGCACGATGAAAGAGATATTTATAGGCAATGTTCTAAGCAATATGCTCCTTCGTAGGTTTAGTATGTGCTCAGTGGATGTTAAATGTTCCCTATTCAGATCTCTCTGCACACCTATGTATACAGCTCATCTCTGATGCAACTATAGGAAATAGTGGCCTACAATGATGGACTGAGGTTGCTGCTTCAGTGGCACAGTGTTAGTCAACTCTTTGTTTATTTAAATGTACCCAACTGTGAAGCACTTTTTTAGAAATTGTATGTATTGTTTTATGTGCTGCCCAGATGATTCAGGGAACAGCATTATTAGGTCTTTGACCAGCCCTAATAGGAGCTGCTACAGGTATTCATCCAGGCTTAGAAAACACTGGCTGGCGGGATAGCCTGCATATGAATTATGTGGACAGTGGATAATTGATTCTCTCTCAATCAATCGATCAAATACAATAAAGCTATAGTTACATTATCTATCACCAAGTAAATATTTCGCAGCAGCAGTTAGCTACCTTCAACTATCCACGCTGCTAACTGCTGCTTAGCTAGCCTGTCAATGTTAGCACCGTAAACAAGCACTGCTGGCTCTGCCGTTTGTCTAAACTGCGAACAAGTGAAACATTTGTTACCTGCTGATATAGGTTATTCCACGCAGCCGGGAAAAAGACGACAGTATAGTGTTCATGTTGCGATATTTCTGGAGTTAACAACAGACATGAGAACATTGAATGTCACAGGTCTGCTTGCCACCGCCGTATATGAAGCAATGTTATTGGCTCAGACTTGTTGACCAATTGAAATGCTCCTTACTGGATTAAGCTTATTTTCCCCTACCCAACGCCTTCAAGGCTGTACCTTTCAAAGAGTGTATCGATACTGCACCATCAATAATGCAATTTGTTAGCAGTGTTCAGATCTTGACTTAAAGCCTGCTGGTTTTCAGGTTAGTGTCAGACAGGAGACACGAAAGAAGGTCCAAAATCAGATTTTGTTAGCAGCCTGAGCGGACGTTCTGCCTGGAAGTTTAAATTCAGGGCATATTATATGGCTACTCTACCCTATGGTTTGTCCTCAATTTCATAAAAACATCTTCTGATACAGTGCTGCAATTCTTGATCATATAAAACTGCAAAACACAACATTCGCAATTCATAACTTGTAGTCAACAATCACTACAGCACACACCTCATTTACAATGGGTATTATAATCAGCTGCTGCTGCCAAAGTGTAATTCTCTTCAACATGTGAATATATAACTGGAAGTATGCATAAAACTTGCAACATTTTTATTTATATGTTCAGATTTATGTACCATCACCCAATATAAATTAATCTTCTATGTTTGCTGAAGAGTAGGTTTGTATAAAACGATATTTCATAGGGTTTTCCAGTAAAAAAAAACAACAACAAAAAAAACAAACTTTATATGAGGCCAATGTATCATTTCCAGCAGAACCTTACAATACTGTAAACTAGGAACGGATAGAGCTTAAATGACATTAATGATTACTGCAAATTATCTTTTTGCATGTCAACACCATCCTCTTCATACATCTGCTGAATACATCCTCACAGATGTTTTGAACCTGTCTGGTCTGGAATGTGGGCAATGTGAGATTGCACATTGAGCTTTTTAATAAGAGAGATTTGGTTACACAGGTTATACAACAATGTTTAAAGGGATAGTTCACCCTAGAATGATATTTCGCTCATTCTACTCACCCTCATGTTGACTAAGGGCTGGAAGAAGTTTCAGATTCCTCCGTGGCTTCTCTGAGTTACAGGGGGTCTCGGCATAGCAGTGCATGTCCATATAACGGTTGCAAAGGGACACCGGAGCTCTTCGTAAAAAAACACACACAAAAAAACATCCAAATACCTCCATGATGCTCGTATGTAATGTCCGTCTTGTGCTGAAGCCCCAAATTGCGTAATTGTCCCGAAAAAAATTAAATAAGTCTATATTTTAAGCTTGTTTGTAGCGGAAGCTTCTCGAAGCTCCTCTTCCTGGTCCGTCCAAATCTCGCGTGATTTGCGCCGGCGTCAGCATGCGTCAGTGCGGTTACTGCGAATCACGCGAGATTTGGACGGACCAGGAAGAGGAGCTTCGAGGAGCTTCCGCTACAAACAAGCTTAAAATATAGACTTATTTAATTTTTTTCGGGACAATTACGCAATTTGGGGCTTCAGCACAAGACGGACATTACATACGAGCATCATGGAGGTATTTGGATGTTTTTTTGTGTGTGTTTTTTTACGAAGAGCTCCGGTGTCCCTTTGCAACCGTTATATGGACATGCACTGCTACGCCAAGACCCCCTGTAACTCAGAGAAGCCACGGAGGAATCTGAAACTTCTTCCAGCCCTTAGTCAACATGAGGGTGAGTAGATAATGAGCGAAATATCATTCTAGGGTGAACTATCCCTTTAACAAAAATGAGGCTGCTTACGGTCGAAAAAATTGCGTTCATCTCAGCACAGATTTACACCTGAATGACTACATGAGGGTTGTTTGTTTTGATGACTTTCACAAGTTTGTCCTCATGATGAATGTGGTAGGGGAAGTTTCACATACAGTAGATGGGCTTGGCATGTTGATGGGTTTAATTGAATTTATGTTCAAACAACAGTGCCTACTTGTAATGAATAGAAAAAATAACTGTTATTCACACTCTCCGCCAGACAGTGAGTACACAGCTGTTGACTCACTGGCTCTCCGCCGGTCCCCGCCCCATAAACGTCATGGCTGTCTATTCTGTGACAGGCACCGGACTGTCCCAGTAGTGCCACTTCTTCATATGAGTTCAGGGGCAACACAGAAAAACGGCACATTTAGGACAATATTAAAACTTACTGGTCAATTCTTTTCTCCTTACAGTGATGGAGAAACTGTTAGAAGACATTTTCAGGTCAGCTCATGATTCAGATCAGCTTATTTCATATCAGGTCGAATCTGAAAGCAGCATATTCACACCTGATCAGCCTGTTGGGATAAATAGCTGGACTAATAATCACATACTCTCCCTGGTTGCACACGCGCGCGCGCCGCGGACGCACGCACGCGTCTTGCTACTCTGTCAGCCTTAGCAACAGGAAAGCAAGCTTCTCCCATTGGCCTCTTCCCAGTACGCTCAGTTCCTCCATTCGCCCTGCTCACTGCCAGTCAGCAGCAAAGATGCCCGAAGACTGCTGTGGCTGATGCGGATACAAGGGCAACAGGGGTGGGTAGGGTCCGGCCTGGATGCGCAGTGGATGCTGAGGGAGAAAAACACTGGCGTTTGCAATCGTAATGGGTGTCTTATTAAAATGCAATCGGCACATTTTTACAGATGCATGCTTTATCACCAATGCAAACCCCTCCGTCTTCTGTGATAGCAGCTTAACGAGGCTAATAAGACGCTCTCACTATCTTGCAGCGTCTCTAGCGTAGACGAATTGTTGCACCAAATGCAACGTTTGTCTCGTTTCAGTCTCATTGGCCCTTGACTGTCATCTGTTGGTGCAGACTCCTAATCAGCTCAATCATCTGTAATTCTGCAGGTAAGGAATCGATTTTGATTGCATTATGTTTGTCTATTGAGCCTATGTTTATTTAGCAACTTATTGTCATCAAAATTGATTAACAGCTGCATGGATATTGCATGCAAATGTTCTGTGACAGTGCAAAAATAATGCGTCGATCAACTGTTATTCATTCATATTCAAATGTAAAATCTCAGTAACGTTGCCATCCTGGCCTGCGACAGATTTGTATCCTGCATATATAATGTAGAGCTATTGATTGGTGTGTTTTACACTTTAATTATTGTGAAACATGATATCTATTTATGTAAAAGTATCAGAAATCTGCAGCCTATTGGTTTTGTGGCTTGGTGTTTTGGTTTTGGGGTCACAATCAGCAACAACGTCATGTAGGACATTTGTGCATTAGCCTAGGCCTTCATATGCATTCATCTCTTGTGCAGATATCATGTGAGACTCCCCAGCACTGTACTGTGTGTAAACCCACGCTTTGAAAATAGAGCAGCACACAGTGTACCAAATGTGTGTTAGTGTAAGACTTGGCAGATATATCAACCTACATATTCTGCAGTGCAGACAGAAAAGGTAATGGCAGAGAGTACCCTTCTGCCTGTTTGACTTCAGGGTAGGTGGATTTCAAGATGCCATATCGAAATCGTGGTTGACGTTTGTGAGGGATAGTAGGTCAAGAGGAGAATCCCTGATTTAAATGACAGAGCTGCTGATCAGTGCTGCTGTAGTCACTTTTCTGTTGGATGAGGGGGAGTGGTATCTCTATGCCAGGACAATTCAAACTGTTAAACAAGGTTAAGTGACATCCTGCTGTGCTGTCCACCTCTCATTACCACTAGAGATAGATAGATAGATAGATAGATAGATAGATAGATAGATAGATAGATAGATAGATAGATAGATAGATAGATAGATAGATAGATAGATAGATAGTGGTGCATTTGTGGTGATTGACTGCGTATGTTTGCTTTGTGTGTCAACACTTGGTGTTGATGTTTGCAGAAAGACAGGACAGCCAGTTAACATGTACCCAGCTCCAGGGTGTAACTGGATATCTCTTGATGCACTGACCTTCAGACCGTCCTGCCAACGACAACACATGCACACAGACACATGCACACATAAACCCTCCTGTGGACACACAGACATGACCTAGGTAGACCAGCTCCCCTCAATGGAGCACCAGGGCAGTCTATTTTGATTAACGTTAGCCGAGCTGCCTGCCATATTATGAGCTGTGATGTAACTGCACTGTGGGCAATAATGTGCATACTGAGCCCTCCTTCCCTTTTTCTGTAACCAGGAAACAGACTTAAAACATACACATGTCTCTTCCCACCCCGTTTCCCTGAGATAATCAGACTGTGTTTGTATGAAAAGTGAGGACTAATGATGCCTCATTTGCACAACATGAAAATATACGGTTTAGCTGCGACTGGACCTGTGCAAGGAAACAATGGAGGTTTGGGGGGTTGGGGTATAGCATGGAAGAACTTCTATCACACTGGCAAGAGACATTGTATGCAGTCAAACCATATGAGTGATGTTTTCTATTTATAGTATATCTGATTCTGACCATGTGAAACGGAGGGGTTATTAATAGCAAATGTCTAGGTCTGCATGTGAGTGGTCAGTCTCCACTGTCATCGGGGACAAGTATTGTTTTTCTGTGCCTGCTTATGATGGTGGAATCTCTGAATGTTGAGCTGCTGTGTCACCCAGGTGAGTGTGTTGGTGGAGCTTCACAAAGGCTGCAGGTGCTGCACTTAAACTGACTGTGGTCATTTGAATTTGCATAGTGGTTTTGCTGCCTGTTAAACTGATAGCATCCATGCTCTTGGTGTGTTTCATTTCAACCGACGCTGCCTGATGAAAGGATAAAGTAAGACTGTTGCCTTGTAGCTGCGTTGCTAGGAAACAGCTTGGGTCCAATTTTATAGGAATCAAGCTGGGACTCAATTTCTTCCTGGTGAGCTGTTGACATTTGCAAACACTGCAACCCTGGGCCCTTTATAATGCGTAATATGCTTGCAGCCGTGAGGAATGCATGAATATAGAAACACTAATCAGAGTAGGGAGACAAACTTCACAGACCCACCTATCTATATATTGTCCATTCTTCAATTTTGTATATCCCATAGTGAGCTTTGTTGTATCTGTGTGATGCTGTTTATGCAGGGAGGCGCCATGCTGACCAGCATCACCGAAGGGATCCTGTGCTGCCTGACTGGGAAGGCTGCCAGCCTGGTCTTGCCCCTGGAGTCATCAGAGCCCTCTGATGGATTTGAGTTTGTGGAGGTGAAACCTGGGAGAGTCCTGCGAGTGCGACACATCGTGCCCGAGCGTCAGCCCTTAGTGACGGAAGACCAAGTTTCAGGAAAGGGGAAGCCGGACGGCGAATGCGACGATGACAGCTCTCCTGAGGACAATGAGAGCAACAGCAGCAGCAGTGTCCACTGCAAGAGGAAGATCACAGTCTACCGCAACGGCCAGCTGGTGATTGAGAATCTCGGTGATGTTTTGCACTCAGAGATCCTGCAATGTCAGGATGGGGATCTGGAGCCATGTAGCACTGTGGAGGTGGAGCTGGCTGACTACAAAGAAATGGCCTCTTCTCCAGACCCCAACCCTCTTCCTCCTCCGGTTCCTCCGCCTTCTGGGGAACAGAAACCTGCTCCACCTCCTCGCCGCCGCCGTCGCAAGCCCAAGCGCACAGTGTTCATTGACTCAAAGAGGGTGATCTCAAGCTGCAAAGGGACGCACTCGGACGTAGCGCTCTTCTTCGTGCACGGCGTGGGTGGTTCTCTGGACATTTGGGGCAGCCAACTGGACTTCTTCTCTCGGCTGGGCTATGAGGTCATTGCGCCAGATCTGGCGGGTCATGGAGCCAGCACTGCCCCACAGATTGCAGCAGCTTATACATTTTACGCCCTGGCAGAAGACCTACGTGCCATCTTCAAGAGATACGCTCGTAAACGCAACATCCTCATTGGCCACTCTTATGGGTGAGTCTTTCTGAGATGCTTGTTTCAAAATCTGTCACCACCACCAAATTTCTTTCCCAGTGTAATACATCCATAACATATCCATCTTATTACATTTCTTCCAGAGTGTCATTTTGCACCTTCTTGGCCCATGAGTATCCTGATCTGGTCCATAAGGTGGTGATGATCAATGGTGGGGGTCCCACAGCTCTGGAGCCAAGCCTCTGCTCCATCTTCCAGCTGCCATCTTGCGTTCTTCACTGTCTGTCACCCTGTCTGGCCTGGAGCTTCCTCAAGTAAGATCTGCATTTGTGTGCTGCCAAAAATTGCCTCAAAATAATGATACGCCACTGTAACTTCTCTCATTGCTGGCAAGGTATATGATAAGCATTTCTTGTAACAGTTACAAGGGACACAGATAACTGACACCTCTTGTCTCTCACACCTTTAGAGCTGGATTTGCCCGTCAGGGTGCCAAAGAAAAGCAGCTGTTGAAGCAGGGCAATGCCTTCAATGTGTCTCCGTTTGTCCTGCGAGCCATGATGAGTGGCCAGTACTGGCCCGAAGGGGATGAGGTCTATCATGCTGAGCTCACTGTGCCCATCCTTCTGGTTCATGGCATGTGTGACAAGTTTGTGCCCATGGATGAGGACCAGCGCATGGCCGAGGTAAATTACAACTTCATACGTGAATGAATGCTGATGTGTCATGTCATTTTAAATACAAAATGTTGCATTTGTGGTGTTTATTGCTATTGGAACGTTCTAAACTCTTATCTCCTTTTGTAGATCCTCCTGTTTGCATTCTTAAAAGTCATTGAGGAAGGAAGTCACATGGTCATGATGGAGTGTCCTGACACCGTCAACACCCTGCTCCACGAGTTCTTCCTATGGGAGCCCGACATTTCCAGAAAAGACAGCTGCAAGACAGACACAGAGCTGACAGTTGCTGTCAGTGACACTATCCACACACTTAAAATCAATAACCACATGGACAAATAACCAACAAGTCGAGTTTTGTCGCAGAACCAAGCAGAAGGCCTTTTTTGGCAGTTGGCATGTGTTCTTAAGGCTGCTCCAAGGCTGAGAGCTGTTATATACAGGGCCACATCTTAAGGATGCTGGCGGCCACTGGTGCTTCAAGATAAAGCAGGACTTAGGCATGGTGCCAATTAGGGAATGATGGAACAAACACAAAGATGAGAGGAACGGATGCAAATACACAGTTTGTGCTTCGCTTTTTGATACAAGTCTGTGCTCCATCACGTCATGTTTGCAAAGCGACACAATACATGGAGAGCAAAAGGACTATGTCCATTTGTGATATGTGTATGAAATGTTTCTGGTGAAGAACTGATTTCTTCAAGATGCAAAACGTATAAAATCCAAGAAATGGTGTTGGAATTTCCTTGCCTTTATCTCAAATATTCTGTAAAGAACCACAGAGCTTCTGGTCTACCTTTATGAAATGAATATTAACTTATCATCAATCTGCTTTCAGTGAGAAGTTGGCAAATTAAGGTGTTGGACTGAGGAATTATAGATCCTATTTTCCAGAATGGTGATGATGAAGGATAATTTGAATAAAATTCAACTATTATCAAATACTGACTGGATGACAGGGGGAAACTGATTCACAGCATTAAATATATACTGATGTACATTCAAAGTATAACTAATAATTGCACAACATACATTCATGAAATGACATGATGCCTGGAGGAAATACATTTTAAAAAATCCATTGTTCACCAGCAAACCAGTCACCTATTAGCCACATTCACACAGTGCAGCCCACACTGTTTCAAACGTGAGGACTCACAATCACAGCTATTGTCAGTGAAATTGGCTCATCTATTTCCAAATTACAGCACTTTATTTTCAATATATTGAACTCTAATGTAAAATCTAAATCCAAAAAGCTATGTGTGACTATGTTAAGCACAATGTAACCAATTCATCAGTTCATGCATGATAATTAAGTAATATTCAGCGAGAGATTTTATGGGAAATGGTTGCAAAAAAACCAGATGTAACCCTTTTTCTAGCAGCCATTTCTTCGAAACTATATAATATCCTAAGGATACAGAGTACCGAGGCCCTGCATGAGTTCAGAATATGTAAAGGTATGAGGGTTGATACAGACAGTCGCAATATATTCTCATATTGAAAAATTCCCAGTGCACTCTTCTCTAATCAAAGGAGTGTTCCTCTTAATGTGTAAGTATTATTTTGCCTGTATTCTGAAATAACAGCAACTGCCATAACAAATTGTGGTATTTACCGCTTTAAGCTGTTGTGTCTCTAAGCTGATAAATGCAAACCAAGTGTGTTCCCCTACTACTCTCCAGTCCATCCTATTTATCGAATAGTGTCAGACTGAAAGAATGAGTTTAACAATGGGTACTCACTAAAAGACATTCATTCATGGGTGTTGCTTTGTCTCATAGTGGGACAGTAAGGTGCAAGTAAAAGCACAGTCTATTATGCTCCTGGACTGTGCTTATCGGTTGACTGGATAGTTTGTAGAAGGTATAAACTGTTGGATTTTGAAGGTGGGTGTCCAAAGCTTAAAGTCAAACATGAGTCGGCCAAAGGAGAAAGTCCCCTTAAAAAGTGGGACATCTGTGCTCATCATGCTGGTCTGTTATATATGCATTTTGACAGAATGCGGATGCAACATGACTGGTCTTATGCAACTGGAACAAAATAGAGAGACATAGAATGAGAAGAAACTGACCTGGCAATGATGCCTCTAAAAAGTTATATATTCTCTATGGACTTTCCAAAAACCAACAAGTGCTGCTGATGCAATGTACTGTATGTTTCCTTTGGTGTAAAAGGTCAGTAAAACTGTATGGACTACAGGGTGCACAAGTACTTCCTCTTATGCTAAAAGTGTGCATATTCAAATTGTCAGTGCTCATATGTGCTAGATCTTTTTGTGGTTAACAAAAATGTGCTACTGTAATTGTTGCATTTATTCATGGGAATCATACTATGCACTGCCAAGTGTAGATGCATATAACATTATATAGCCTATGAAAACAGTTGGATTCTGTGTATGAATGTGCCTTTCCTGGCATGAAATAAAACATATGTTCACTGTCTACAGATGATTCTTGTTTGTTTGTAATGTGATCTGCCTTTCATTACAAATAGAAAAATTAAAAATCAAACAAAAATTATAGGCAATATAGAGGAAAAAAATTGTTTGACCAGATTATTTGTTCAGATATTTACACAAGGACTACTATACCTGGAAACTTATTATATTAAATTTTGTAACCATTTCTAATCAAATGTATTAGCCTATCAGCACAAGAGTTAATCCCTATGCTCACATAATAGGCTATGTATTTCTCTAAACTTAAGTATGAAACAGATGTCCTTTGGGTCATTTAACAATGACTGAGATGAGACATTTATTATATAATAATTTCTGTTACATTGGAAAACCGCCATATCCTCTATATCACTTAAAATACGAATCTGGACAATACAGTAGTAGTGTGGTTCCTCAAGTTATTAACATTCATTATAAAAAACTAAATTTAAGTTAATGAGCCACCAGGGCCGCCCTCTGATTGGCTGAGCGTGTCCCATGCGTGTGGTGGTAAACAAAATCCGAGGTGCGTGTGCATGCGTAGAAGTGGTAATGGAGGATAGTGATCTACTCACAGGGGGCTTAGTTTCCAAGCTGTCTTCTTTCTTTTCTGTTCTCGTTTACCGTTTCTATTGATCTCCAAGTATCTGGAAAGCCGAGGACAACTTCTGGATTAACAGAGAGCAGGTGGTAAGTATCAGCATATCGAGTTATCTAACGGCCGTCCCTCAGTGTTAGCTCCCCAACTCACAAGGCTAGTCTGGTGGCTAAACTTAGCCGGAACCGTCTGTGGCTAATGTCGGTGGAAGGGGTCGGCTGCCGTCTATTTCCTGGAACAGGCATCATTGACTTGGCGAATGATAGTTTCAGTTTTCGTATCATCTGTCAAACTCAGCACTTGTTGGGTGGCGTTTTCAGGAATAAGGTAGCTGTGATTTTAATACTTAAAAAGTCTTGCGACCATACAATCGGTGCTGTTTTAGTCTAAGTTTGCTGAGGGCTCACTACAAAAATTAAACTGGAAAGGATGCAACCTAGCCATGGTGGATACTGTGATGCAGGATATAGTCGCATCCCATCACGGTGTTAGCATGAACTAGCTAGCTAACGTCAACTGTCTTGTAATTGTTGCTCTTTCCTTTGAGACACCAACGAAAGACGGTGACAGTGTTCATCATCAGTGGTCATTTGTACGTTCATTTGCAGTGTCATGTTGGTGGCCCAGGCCGAGCAGGATATCGGTACCAGTGCTTTGCTATCTATATTAGCTAATGCTATGCTATGTTCCATTGAAGCTACTGCTAACTACCTGGGCTTCAACAGTAGGGCCGAATTAAAGAGACGCGGGTTTAACCAATCAGGGGCGGCCAAAGCTTTTTCCCAGCCCCGTCCAGACCAGCCCTGTTCCCCGCCACAACGATGATACACACTCGTAACATGTGTGATTATATAGCGTACATCGCTGTTGCATATTGATGTAAAGCAAAAGATAGTAGGATTACATCTGTAATGTCAGAATTGTTATTTAAACATAAGCCTAACACATCAATCATGAAAAATAATGTTCTGAAATATCCTTGTGATCATATTACAGCTAATCACTACAACACATCATTTAGATTTATTTTAATATAGAGGTGTTGATTTCTTTGGCAGGTAATTAATAAAGCCTCTAGGCCATAACATTTGATCCAGAAAAAATGAGTCATGCAGTAGTTTATTTATAACCATACAAAATCAAATACCATGTAATAAAACCACAATTTTTCCCCATTTACATTGTGCAGGCGCTGCCACTGAGTTTTTAGGATGGCGTCAGATGTGGTTTCCCAAAATGGTTCCAAGGGGATCATGACTTTTTACCCCTCTGCTGAGCAGTTTAAAAACTTCAGCCGCTACATTGCATATATGGAGTCCCAGGGTGCACACAAAGCTGGCCTGGCTAAAGTAAGTACTGATACAGTGCAGTCACAGCCTTTGTAGTGATTGTATTTACCTGTGGGAATGAAATTATATGTAAATATGAGTTGAATATATCAATGACTGGCCTACTCTCTGAAATCACAAAGCTATTCATCATCTTATTTGTTTAGTTTGCTGTATGTTGCAAACATGTGTACAATACACCCTCTTAAGCTTTGCTCATAAATGTGTCAATGTGATGTCACTAACAAATAGTATTAAGAAAACAGTAATTCACTGTTCACTTTACCTCTTCAAGATTGTCCCACCAAAGGAATGGAAGCCTAGAGGATCGTATGACGACATAGATGAATTGGTGATTCCTGCACCAATCCAGCAGGTGGTGACGGGCCAGTCTGGCCTTTTTACACAATATAACATCCAGAAAAAGGCAATGACTGTCAAAGAGTTTCGCAAGATTGCCAACAGTGACAAGTAAGAAGTGCAAAATCAAAGACATTTAAACCATCTGTGTATTAGAAAATCTGTATTATCTGCTGATGAATACAATCAATGACAATACTAAAAGTTAATTTCGTATAGGATCTAATTAACTGTTGTCAATACCTTTTTTCTAGATTCTGTAGTCCACGTTATGATGACTTTGAGGAGCTGGAGAGGAAGTACTGGAAAAATGTGACGTTTAACCCTCCTATATATGGAGCCGATGTCAATGGAACGCTTTATGACCATGTAAGTTGACATTTGGAAGTTGTTGCTGTCTCAAATATCCGTCAGTAGTGGTCTTTATTATTGCTGACTGTGCATCTGTGGACAATCAGTATCCAAACAGGATACTGATAACATTACCAATCATACTGCTGTATGTAATGGTTTCATGTATTGTCTGCGCTCCTGCAGGACATTAAAGAGTGGAACATCTGCCGCCTGGACACCATTTTGGATACCGTTGAGCGTGAAAGTGGCATCACTATTGAGGGTGTGAATACACCCTACTTGTATTTCGGCATGTGGAAGACCACCTTCGCTTGGCACACGGAGGACATGGACCTCTACAGTATCAACTACTTGCACTTTGGAGAGCCCAAATCATGGTAAGGATGCAACATGTGTTTTTCTTCATCAAACATATAAGTAAAGCTTTTAATTCATACACATTTTTGCATAACTGCATAACACTCATATATAAATATTATGAAATTGATTTCTCCCATCTGCTTTAAACCTATATTGCAGTAAAGGATGTCTGCACAGGTCAATACTAAAAGTTTGTCTTCTTGTCATTTACATAACTAAAGACCATTTGTCACCTAAATAGCAGACCTTTTGTTTTGTGTCAGTGATGCTACATCTGTGAGGCACACATCCTATTCCAGAGGCTTTGGTTTACATTTACATTTAGACTTAACATTTACTAATTTGGCAGAAACTCTTATCCAAAGTGAGTTGCATGAAAGGGACAACACTAGTAACACAATTTAGAGCAGTAGGAGACCTCAGTCAGAGACCACACATGCAGTGCCCTGATATGAAATACACTTTCCATCTCCTAGGTGGGTGTGATTTCTTGTTTATGTGAAGACACAACAACAATGTACAAGACTAGATACAGTGTTAATCTGCACCCAATCTTGCTGCTTTTTATTGGCTCAATTGCAAGATCATATCAGTATAATAGAACAGTTTTCCCCCCAAAACAGTTAAATTGCTAATAGTTTTATTCAGCAAAGAAATGTTCAGGTTTTATTTTTACATGCAAGTCTCTCTGAACTTCTGTGGTCGGAAAGTGACATCTGCAGCCCTGCAGCAGTGAAACCACAACCAACAAAGAGCAGAGAGACCTGCTGTGAGCTCTTGTGAGAATTTGTTGCTGAGACAGGTCAAAAAGTTGCTTCTGATATGATGAGATATCAGAATGTTAATAGGTTCTGTTGCTTGTTAGATGGATCTTTATATTTTATTCTGAACAGACTCTTTCTAAACATTCATTTTGTTCAAAAGTAAGGGGAAGGTCTAAAGTTCTCTAGACTAAAGTAGTGCTCCACAGATACTCTTGTAAAATGTCTGGTGTAATCTGTACCACACCCCGGTTGTCATCAGTCTGAACTTCCCTAAACTGTCAAATGCCACTCCCAATGTTGATGAAAAATCCTTCAGGCCTCTAGGACACTGTACATCATTTCATACTCTTATATAACATGCCATCATATAACTGGCCATGCAGGCGCTATGGTAAAACTATATGCTTAACATCCGTCCATTAAACAGTATTTAACTGTTTATAAACACTCAAGATATGTGGCTACTGTCTGTTGTGTTTTATCTATGATGTGGCTAATGACTGGCTGAAAAGAATAACAGCTAGTTGTTCACTGTGTCTGAGAAGAGTCATTTGACTGTCTGCAGGTACTGTGTTCCCCCGGAGCATGGGAAAAGATTGGAGCGTCTGGCTAAAGGTACAAAAGCAGTAGAATAATTTCTGTAGATTTTTTAATTTTATTATAAAGCTATGTTATTATAACCTACAAGTTATTAACATCTGTTTATTTATTCTTCTAGGGTTCTTTCCTGGCAGTTCCCAAAATTGTGAGGCCTTTTTGAGGCACAAGATGACTCTCATCTCTCCCTCTATCCTAAAGAAATATGGCATTCCATTTGAAAAGGTAAGTGAAGAGTATCTCTTTATTACAAGTGAAGTGTTTAAACATCAGTCACTAATTATTATTTTTTAAATTCTTGCTAAGATTACTCAGGAGGCTGGTGAGTTCATGGTAACGTTCCCCTACGCATATCATGCTGGTTTCAACCACGGCTTTAACTGTGCTGAGTCCACCAACTTTGCGACAGAGAGATGGATTGAATACGGCAAGCAAGCAGTTTTGGTGAGGAAGATCATAATAAAAAAAACACACACTTAAACTTGAGAATTGAAACTATATATATAATCAATATTTAAAAAGTTGAATTAAAACCTTTTTGTTTTTATCGCCTATAGTGCTCATGCCGGAAGGACATGGTGAAGATTTCCATGGACGTATTTGTGAAGAAATTCCAGCCTGATCGCTATGAACAGTGGCTCAAAGGGAAAGATGTGCTGCCCATCAACCACTCACGGCCCACCCCAGAGGCTAAGGAGTTCCTGGGAGACTCTTTCAATGACATCACAAGCAACAGTAACAGTAGCTCTGTGGAGAGCTGTGGGGAGGACGGAGAGCGGAAGAGGTGAGTTATTTACTGCAGGATGGAGTGCCCTATCATATAAGCTGTTTTGAATAGTTTATATAGTCAAATGTAGTACATGTATAGTGAGAGGCAGTGCTTCTGGTTATTTTGCTCTTCCTATTGGGGATACCTGCAGATATGTCAGCCATGGAAAGTCTTGTAGCGTCATTGGACTAGAGACACCTGCAAGAATTTGAGGGCTCCATTGTCAAGCTTGAATCTGTCAATTGTTAATTGTTCATCAAGTTTTAATGTTTTTCTCAGATGATTTTATTTCTCTGTTTGTGTAGTTCTTAATGAAGCAGGATTATTTCACTTCTTTGTGACATCTGTGCTAATTACCCTCAACAAAACTAGTAACTGTTTATTAATAGCTCGAAGTACCACTTGGGTATGCAAATGCAAAATTTTTAGGAACCTTCTTCTCTGAGAGGGTGAAGAGCCAGTATTGTTTAAATGTGGGGATAATGGTGCACATTTTCAGACAGTCACTTAAGAAAAAAGACATTCAGAGTGCTGAATTTGGTTTTACAAGTGCCACATTGAGATGTGTACAAATTAAAAAAGAGCGCTAGGAAGAAGTTAAAACCCCCTGTACCATATCACCACTTCACAGCTGGCCAGTCATAGGCAAGGCAAGGCAATTTTATTTGTATAGCCCGTTTTTACAAACAGTTTGTCTCAAAGGGCTTCACATAGCATCATGAGAACATCCTCTGCCCTTAGACCCTCACATCGACTGAGGAAAAACTCCATGGAATATATATATAGTGTGATATTCATATTGTTTGTTTCAGTAAGTCATTTGAGATGCTCTGGCTCTCTTCTGGGATTGCAGCTGATGGGAATTTGTTTTCTGAATTTATTTTGTACGATTTTTTTATTTCTGTTTTCAACTTAACTCAAGTTTTAGTAAGATGCATAATCAATTTTATTTTTAACCAGTATTTATTATCAATCTCCAACTTATGCTTTTATTGTTTTTATTTTGTGCTTTCATAGATATTACATGCCAAGGCAACAAAACATGTATTTTTATTTAAGGGTGTAACCTACTATACCTTTGAATGAGTATACAGTCTCTGGTTATGAAAATCAAAAGGACAAGACCAAGGTGCTCTCAGCTGTTTCCAATAAACTGTCCCATGTTTTTATTTGGTCAACCCTCAGCAGTACACAGAGGATAGAGACCAAGAGACACAGGGTGTGTCTGGAGTTGCCTGAAGAGGTTTTTCCCAAGGATGAAGATGAGGAAGAGGAGCAGTATGGGAAGCGTCCCCGGTTAAGCCTTATACCTCCACGTACTATGTCACAAGATGGCAAGAGGAATAAAGGTACAATTACTTGTGTATTACTAGTTTCCTATAGGGTGATAACAATATAAAGGCTCTGTCCAAAATAACCATTTACTACAACACACTACATGTACTGTTTGGACTGTGTGTTCCCTGCATATGAACTTTCAGACACAGTTGGGTTTTATGTTGAAGAAAAATGAAGTGGAATGTTTTTGTTTTGTTTTTGTTTTTTTAACCTTCACTTCTTGACAGACTTTGAATTTATATTACAGGCCCACCAAAACTGGTTGTCACACCGACCAAGCTCACTTTAATGGATCCTTTTCACCGGGGTTTGACCCAAAGCCACAGTGATGGAGGCCGCCCCCCTCATTATACCAAGACTCGTGCACCTGCAATTTCATCCCAGTCCCAGGGCAGAAACGGACATCTGTCGGTATCTGTGGCACCTACGTGGACAGAAACGTCGACCCAGCCTGCCCGCAAAATGGGGGTAGCCAGTCTGCTCTTCCACAGGACTCTAAGTCCAAAAGACACTCTCCAGGTGCACAGCTACACTCTGGAACGGCAGCGACAACCTCACACACAGCTCCAGGTGCACAGCTACGCCAGAGAGCATCAACCCCGTCATCTCCAGCACAAAACCTTTACACAGTCTCACACACAGGTTAAGTCTTCATCTCAGGCACAGAGATGTGAAAGAGCAGAGCCGCAGCCAGAAACTAAAGTCGTTCTAACCAAAGTAGCACAGAAGGAATCGGAAGCACAGAGTCCTTCGGAGCCGTACCAAGAGGAAGACAAACCTGTAATATCAACATCTTTGGCAGCTCAAACTGAAGAAGAGAAACCTGAAGTTGAGGAAACCAGCACGTCTGTGTCATTAGAGACTCAAACAGAACCTAAAGAGTCGAGTCAAACAGAGATTGAATCTCCCAAAAACAACAAGCGAAAGGTCAGTGTCTTTTTTTTCTTTGTCTATGAATTTTCTAAATGTGACCTCAAAACGTGCTTTTTTTCTCCCTAGTTTTTACTGTCCCTGATTTTAACTGTGCCTGGTTTGATTCCCTTCTTATAATTCTGTTATAATTTCATCATTATCAGTGGCACATGCATGCTTTAACTCAGATAATTGTGTGTGGTGCATGCGTCGTCATTTCAGTCAAGCTTAAACATCTGTTAACAGGTGTCTATGTAGTACAGATGTGTACGTGGGGACTAAGACTTTTTGGTGGCTCTGTACTGGTGTATTCTCCTTGCATGTGTTGGTTTACTAATCTCTCTGAGCTCAGCATCATTACTAACTCTTACTCACAAAACAATTCTCGATGATTTCTCTGCTGGTGACAGATTAATCCGACATTATTCTAAAATGTGTCATGAACTTTCGATGTTGTTCATGCTCTTCAAACTACAGAGCAACCAATGTCCCCTTGTGGATAGTGGCATTGTCATCCTGAAAGACACCATTCCTGTCACGAAACCAAATCACAATGAGACGAAGGTGATCGCTCAGAATCATCATGTAAGTAGCTAATAGCTGTGATTGACTTCTCACAGCAATAACTGAACCGAGTGTTTACCAGACAACATATGCATGCCAGTGCAGAGCTCCCAATAAGCCTCAAAACAGAGAAACATCATGGCAGTTCAGGTGTAATTCTTGTTTTGAAGTGTTGTCTTGCTATACACTGGTTGGTCCAGCAGGTGGCAGAAGAACAGTCGTACTGCAAGTCAGTGGCGAAGAAGCAGCAGCAGCAGGAGGAGCTACGTAAGCTGCCTCGCCACCATCCTCTCATCAGAGAGGTGCACAGTGACGATGGTAAACACAACCTTGTTGACTGTTATCAGTGTAGATGCCACATTTGTGTTCCTTTTTAATGTAATGGTAGCATTTGAGTGGCACATTCCCAAGCATCTTGAAGTTTACAATGTCAAGTCCTAGCACGGTTTACACTACACAATATTTTTCTTGCAACTTTGCCTCTGTGCATCTCTGTAGATGTGTATATGGACATGGAGATTGAACAAGAGGAGAAAGAGGAGTGGGCAAAGCCGCTAACCCAGCTATGGCAGTGTCGACCATACAACCCTGAGGCAGAGAGAGAGTACAACAAGAGCATGGGTCAGCAGGCCCCCTACTGCTCCATCTGCCTGATGTTCCACACTTACCACCAAGTGAGAACTACAAGCATTTTATGTTTTTACAATCTAGTTTATCAATATACAGGCATTTATGTCAATTGACCTTTGACCCAGACTTATCAGCAAATAATAAAAAGCATGGAATTAATGAATGAATGAAATAATGTATTAAGAAGCCTCTGGATTTTCTCTTTCCACCGCAAGTCCGAGTCCAGTGATGGCAGCTCCGATGTGATGTTGGTGAACCGGCCAGGGGGCTACCAGTGGTCCAAGCCACTCATCCCAGAAATGTGTTTCAACACCCAAACTTGCAAACCGGGGAACGATGGCGAAGAGGGACAGCTGTCTAACCCCAGCGTAGCAGAGGATGGGACTAGTCGGCTCATCAGCTGTGCTCAGTGCTCCGTCCGTGTACACACGAGTAAGGCCCCCCCTTTTTTTTTTTTACTTAACTGTCAAGTAGCTGATAAACAATGCATGGTGTAAAATGAAGTATATCCCACATACAGTACACTCAGGTCGTTTGTTATTCTTCAGAAAGCACCACTCACACAAATGGCCATCAGCAAAGGCCTTCACTGCATTATGGATGAGTACACAGACACACCTGCAAAGCATTAAATGATTCAGACAGCACTGCTAAGAGTCTCGCACACACAGGCTGTTGAAATGAATTGTTTGAAGTGTGCATAAGAGTCTTATTTGGAATATGTTCTCATTGTATCGGTTTAATTTTAACAGTATTTTCCTAGAATGTCTTATTCTCATGTGATCCTTCCGTGGCCTGGTCGTTTTATAGTCGAATCTGTTTAGTTCCATTCAATTTAAAGCAGAAGTAAGCGATCCGGTCGTTTTGGCTAATGCTGCGTTCCAGGCAGGCTTTTGAAACTGTAAATTACAGCTTCAAGTCACAACTTACGACTTTGTAGCGTTCCAGGCAACCCACTCGTGTTTTTCCGACCTGTTTTACCTTTGAAAGTGCACTATAATGGCCACTCGTAACTTCTGACCCGTGAACCATGCCGTGAACTCGTACCAGATCGAACTGGTACGACTTAATAGGTCGGAAAAACACGAGTTACGGGTTGCCTTGAACGCACCATAACGTCTTGTCAGCCGATGGAGTTAGCAGCCCCCGCCCTCGTCATGGATCTATTGGTCCTCGTCCCTACGTCACCACATTCAGGCGCATCCCTTGGCTGCACACACAGCCCTTCATGCCGTTCTCTCTCCTCATTGGATAAAACTTGTAGGATACGAGAAAAGTTTTCTCTTCGGCTCAGAGCAGAGTGACTGAGAGACCCGTGTTTCGGTCCAGACACTCTATGTAAATGATTGCTGTCGGAAGATATAACTACAAAAATATCGCTTACTTCTGCTTTAATCTGAGACGGTCAAATCCAGCGGTACACAAACACCCACTGGTCCATCCCAGCACACTGCTCTCTCATGGCAAGAGCCCCTTTATATTCTCGGGGCATGTCTTACAATGTTTTGACCTCAGATTACAAATAATTTGAGGTTAAATATTCATGAATTAAAGTTCTCTTCTCAGTAAATAACAAAAGGTATGAGTGCTGACAACACAGGGTACAGGCAAGGAAAAAAAGAATCCGTAACTTTTTATTCAATCACACATGAAGCATTGGGGAAGTGAATGTGTGACACGTTTTCTGTTCCTGTTCAGGTTGCTATGGTGTGTCAGACGAGGGAGCAGACCTGGACGACTGGCTGTGTGCCCGCTGTGAGGCTGATGCAGTCACCGAGGTCAGTCATTTGGGCCTGGGCACCTATATAGCAGATAGTCATTTCTGTGAGACGGATCATCTTCACTGCTCATCATCATGTTAACAGACCTCACTGATGCAGCAGTGGTGGTGAGAGAGCAGTAGCAGCCTCACACATCATGAAGTGTAAGCAAGAGAAAGTGGTTGTAAAAACCAGAGATGTTTTATTGATAGATTTTCAGTCAAAACTGAAAGTGAGTGCACTGACCTTACATGCACCATGCCTGCAGCTGTTTGTTTTCTAGTTCGACAAAATTGGGCTAGAAACTAAAAAAAAAACACGCAGCGGTCGTGGCAATAGTTGACGGTAACTGTGACCAGTGTGTAGAACATACTTATGTTGCTGCAGCTGAGATCATGGTGCTCCTGTGGGTATCATGATGACATCTTCAGTGTGGCAACAGCGACCACTGATCTGTACTGAGACTGTTGTTATTCTGTCACTGTGTGGACAAACACGCTGTGGTCCCTCATCGAAGTGCAGACGAGGTTAGATACTGAGCAAGATGGTTATCTGTAGTTTACCTACTCACGAGTACCCAACCCAGTGCAGGACTCTGCTGTGAAGGTGGAGACATGCGGCTGTGGTGTGTTTGCGACAATAAAAAAAAAAAAATCTTTTAAAGAAAGAAATTTGAAGGAGAGGCGGCTAGGATTTAGGAATGGCGGCCTGCCACTCGTAAATGAATGTAGAAGAAACACTGCATCAAATCATCACAAAAAATTGGACTTTGATGTGCACTACTGAAAGCACAATCTAAACTACCATGCACCTCACTGGCACCGCAAAGCCAGCCTGTTGACAGTTAGAGCAGCAGCTCTCCTTTTGTCACACTTAAATAAACTGGGCTCTCTATGGGATCATTTCCTTTGTTCTAAGGCTGTGAGAGTGTTCCCTTCATTCGTGTGTTATTGTTTGGGGAATTTTTCCCCCCAACTTAGTTTGTGTGAATGAATCTGTATATTTCCTTTGTTTTCAGCATTCCTTACTGCTCAGAACAATAGAGAACATATTCTGGGAATGTGGCCCAATATTGACACAAACACCTCACCACTAGTGGGCAATGTGCCACTGTGTAGTTCACTGTGATGCCTCAACACTGCTCCTGTCTTCAGTGTGATTGTACATTGTGACTATTTGGTATCTGTTTTTTGAGGACATCTACAGAGATACAATACTGTAAGCTGTATCTTTATTATTGATTTATTAGCTGCATCGGGTTCATCCAAACTGAAACCACCAAAATTAATTTTATACAACTTTGAATATAAAATACTATTAGTGCTACAGCTTGGCTGAAAACCTGCTGCATATCATTTACTGAGACAGTAAACTCAATCCTACACTGCACTACATTGCTTTTCCATCTTGCATGAATTTAGAGTTAAACCCTGACTGACTGTTTAAAATCAGTTGTAAACTGTGTGGACTGATGCCCAAAGATGTTTCTGCTGGAAAGCAGAAACAATTTAATTTGGTCCATGGGGCTGTTGGGTAATGAGAGAGCAGGGCAGTCTGCCTATGAAAACATGGCAACATTGATAATGGGAATTGATAAGACTCACAGGCATGAGTGAGGAATTGGGCAAACTGTAACCAGTTCTTGCTTTCCCAGGATATACTCAGTCAGTCAGCGGTCTTTAAAGTGTGTCCTGTCCTCCTGTAAGTGTTTTGTTTAATGCCAGTGGAGAAAGGCATTAGACAGGAACAGCTATGCCAGTTCAAAGCTGCTGTCAGACAACGACTGCACATCTTCCTCTTACTGAACCTGTTGGTGGTTGTGTATTTATGGTTGTGAGAGTGCCACTCAGTGGTTTACTTACTCTGTTTTTGTCAGTTTTAGCTGTTGATGTACATCAAAGCCTTGTATAATCAACAAACATGAGATTTAGATGCTATAAGATATAGTTGGGGTATTGTTGGACACAATAACTGACACTGTTGTGTGCTCTCTCCTGTAGGACTGCTGTCTGTGTTCCCTGAGAGGCGGCGCTCTGCAGAGAGCCAACAATGACAAGTGAGTACAACAGCAGACACAAGTGCTGCCACTGTAGAGGAGAATGTTTTTATTTATTTATTTATTTCCTTTCACTAATGCAGCATGGGGGAACAACTGAAGATGTACTGTTCTCTTGGGCATTTCAAGGCTATTATGTGGTCTTTATGGTCATTGGATCTTAAGTGGACTGTAGGAAAACCTCCATTCAGCTTGAAAGATGTTACCCTTTTCCACATTTACATTTTCTAAGAAAATAGGATTCTGTTCCTTTTTTAATTAAATCATCATCATGCCCATAAACTTATGAATGTAATGGCAGGAGATCGTATTTGACATGGATTTATGGTGTTTACAAAGCAGCCGGTGCATATTATCTGTCTGGTTGGTGCACAGCAGATTGCTACCCATGGCTACCATTCACTCTGCTCTGACCGCATTAAGTCTGTCTGTTTCTTCAGTCTGTTACTGCTCACATCCATCTGGTGGATGCAACCCCTCAAGCTAAATGCACTTTTCAAATGCAAACATGTACACACTCGTGCACATTATAGTGCACATGGATACGTGCAGTTCTTACACACCTATGGCTGTTGGTCACACTTAACAGTCGCGTCCGTAAATATCTGGACAGCAACTCAATTTCCTTGCTTAAAAAGAAAGAAAATATGTGTACGATTTTTTTCATTCAACTATCTCGTGACCTACTAGTGTGAATGTACTAGATAGTAGCTTCCTTTTTATTGTTGAAGATAGGACATACTGGCCTGAGATCCTCGGGCAGTGGTCTAGTATCGGTTTCCAAGGCTGAAAACAAGAGGTAACATAGTCTCAGTCAGAGCCCTGAAGCCATAGAACAAGCTGCCTGAAGAAATGAGGCCGGCAGTATCAGTGACCTCTTTTAATTTTTTCATAGATTTTTTATTTAATTATTAGTTCTTGAGACACAATTTAGTTTTATTTGCTTACTACTTTTAGAATTTGTATTTTCATTCATTATGTTGGTATGCTATTCTATGCACTACAGGCTTGACTGTAGTAAACTATACAGTAGAATTTACTTGTTTCCAATATTTATTACTGGCCCCAGCAGTGAACGCTACTGAATCCCTGTTGTTTTTGTTACCATTGTCCAATAGGTGGAACTGTGATACTGAAGTTTTTGCAGTTTTCTCAAAAGAAGTTCTGTCACAATTTTCTGACCACTGATTTACTTAATATAAAATTATATTGATACTTTTTTTTTTTTTACCTAAATAACTGTCAGTAATTGTTCCAACCTGGTTGTGAAAGTAATGGATTCTTATGCTTCATGTGTGCACAATGACATTTTGTCCTGACAGTAGATAGGGCTGCACACGTTGCATTAACACTGTGACCACTTTGCCGAATACGTGCCCCAGCACTTGTAGAAACAATGTGCTCTCTCGACATTGAACTGTTTGCCCTGAATGTGCTTCATGTTTGCCTTTCACACAGATGGGTTCATGTGCTCTGTGCCATCACCGTGCTCGAGGCTCGCTTTGTCAACATCACCGAGCGGAGCCCCGTCGACCTCTCTGCCATACCAATGCCACGGTTCAGACTGGTAAGAACTATGACTGCTACACTTGGTGTGTGTTTTGACATGATTGCAGCAATTTCACAGGCTGCCAAACACCTGCAAACACCTGTGTTACAGCCACAGGCATGAAGGTTTTTCCTGTTGATCCTTTACCAGAATCTTGAATTAAAAATGCAGTTAGCAGCAATTTGCTTTGTTACTGTGGCTAGCAGTTTCAGTGTTTACCATATGTAGACCAATGTGTGACGCAGCGCCACAGAATCAAGATGAAGTGCCTCAAATTGATTTTTTTTGGTGTGCTGGGGCCTGTTGTTCGAAACCTAGATAAGGGATTGAGCCGGGATATGTTGGTTATCCTGGCTGAATTTAGCCTCAAGTCGGTTGTTCGAAAGCTGGATACCTTTATCCTGGTCAAGTTACTATGGTGATTTATTTTCTGCAGCTAGCCTGCTCCAGACCAGGCTAACAGCCAGGCTAAGTTGATTCTGTTGTCTTTATCTGTCAAGTCAGCAGTCACCCTGAGAAGAACATGGAATAACTGTATGAAACACGTTGATTTCTTATGTACCCTACATATTAGCCTGATTTCTAAACAAACAACATACATTTACAGTAATTAAAAAACATGAAACATTTACAATATTTATTAGGCTATTTTTCTTTTTTTCATAATTAGACCTATTCATGTGCTTCTCACACTGAATCTTTGCATCTGCCAGCGCTGCCTGCTTCTTCAGATGAAGGGCATACATATGTCTGATGGTTTGTGAAATCTTTAAAACACATTAGCACAGAATTGTGCACACTGTTCTTCAGTCAATACTCACTATTTTATTATCTGTGACCCATCTATGATATTTTCTATGACCACTAGTACTACATGGCTTCTCATAAAAAGCAATGGAGCAAAAATAGCAATAGATTTATGTTTATTTTTATAAAATATGTTACAAAATATATTGGCCTAAATATTGGTTGAGGGAAGAAAACAAGAATAAAATTGTGTGAGCAGGCACCTTCTAAATGATTTATACACCTCATTTGAACATTGTTATCAGCAACTTATTGAAGCACCAGACTGCATGATGTTATTATATTTAATTAATTTTCACCTGTTACACTTTTGGCAACTTATTTGTGCTGTATGAACTCTACTTTAGATGATAAGAGATTTGTGCAATGTATCAACTTCCACTGCTCATCATTAAGGCAAAGTGCACAACTGTTAATTTGTGAAAGGAAAGTTGTGATTATAGTTTTGGATTACTTCCACATTCAATCAGTCCACAGTTGTCCGACCGCGCTCTCTCTGAGCTTTACGACAGCGGCGGTGCATTTAAAAAAAAAAATTTTATTTTTAAAAGGTGTGTCACCTTACGTCAAGATCCGCTGTTGATTGGAGGATAGTAGCCACACCTGTCCTCTCATCAGTGAATCTGTGATCAATCTCTGTGGTCTACTGACCAGAGAATTAGTTACACCTGGCTTGACAAAGCTGCGCCTCCTCAGCCTGGCTCGGCGTTCAAACAACCAATTAAGCCAGGATGGACTTATGCTGGTTATCTTTATTCTACTTTCGAACAACAGGCCCCTGGTGCGTGGTAAAAACAAAACATATCAACCAGCGCATCCAGTGTTTCCCATTAATTAATGAGTCTGTGGCGGCCCGCCACACTCACACGCTAGTGCACACACACACAAACACGGGCACATGGGCACATGGACACATCGCGCTGTAAGGGATAATGTATAGTTCGGAGGTTGTTATGGAGAAATAAACCCCGATAGGTTGTATGGAACATACAACATGAAGGGGTTTATTTCTCCATAACAACCGACCATAGAGCCGTGTAATAACATGATATACAAATGCACTAAATTGCACTAATGTGTTCAAATGAACTGCACCACAGTTTCCTGAAAATTTGTGGGAAACACTGATTTAGATATTGCGTCATTCTACTTTTTCTCATGCTATTACTAGTCACTTCTATTTTTGTAAGCATCCGTCAAAGCTCTTGTGACTCGTGCACAGACAGTGTTCTTGGCAAACAGCGCTGTGCTCTGACGGTGTCTGTCTGTGACTCTCACACAGTCACACATTTCTTCATAGTGACACTGCTTTGGAACTTGTTGTCAATAAACAGTGTGAAAGGCTGGCGGCGCATGTACTTGTTTTCTCTTGTGTAATGACTTGAATAAACAATGCCGAGCTTAGGTCACAATCATTGGCCTTGTATCCATTGTTATATCCTTATCCCTGTGGAATATCTCAATAGACCAACTTCATTGAGTGTATATAACACATGTTAATAAATAGGAAGCAGGGTAATTTCCTTCTAATATCTGTTTTAGTTCATGTCTGGCTCTGCTAGTGTTTTAACTCCCTTTGATACCTTGTTTTTTGTGATCTTCATCCTCATCCTCTTGGCTTGTTTCCTTTCTCCTCCTTTCCTTCCTCTGGACTTCCTTTACTTTAACCTGCTAATCTTATCTCTTGACCCCTCCATGCCTTTTGTATTTGTCGCCCCTGGTAGAAGTGTGTGTACTGCAGGAAACGGATGAAAAGGGATGTGACGGGCTGCTGTGTTCAGTGCTCCCATGGACGCTGCTCTACGGCGTTTCACCCAACTTGCGCTCAGGCAGCTGGGATCCTCATGCACCCAGACGACTGGCCGTTTGTAGTCTACATCACCTGCCACAGACACAGATCGCCCGTCATACCCGAGGTAACAGAATAGAAACCCAGTCGGGCCATTGCTAATGAATTAAGTGCAAAACAGTTTTTCTGTACATTATTCTGTGAAATATTTTTACATTTTGTTGACATTTTCCATACATACAGACTGACTGGTTACTCTGTGTCTGAGCTCATTGCTTTGCTATGATTATGTTGTTAATCTGAAAATCCAGCACCATAGTGACTTCAGGGGCCTATACTACGAAACAGGTTCAACATACTCAGGGTATCTTTGTTATCCGGCTTCAATTAACTAGACAATCGCGATCGCGCTAAGCGGTCACACGACGGTGGTTATCAACTCGGTAAATCAACCCAGGGTTTCCCAGAGCACGTTCACATGAAAGGGCGGAGTTAGCGGCATCTGACCAATCACAGACATGGACAGGTCTGACAGCAGCTGCAGCAGCAGAGCGGAGTGTTTCACTAACGAGGAGCAGAAAATCATTCTGCAGCAACATGAAGAACTGAAAGAAACACAGTCGCTAGCCTACAGCAAAGTGCAGAAAGTGCTACAGAGAATTACTGACTGCGACAATGCTTAGAGTTCATGGGATTAAAATTAAATAAAATCACTGCTCAGTCATTATGATGGCTGATGGCTCTGTAGGAATCACATTATATTCCTCTAAACTGGCCTGTTGCTCACATTTAATTTTGTGGTGTGTATTTGATGCAGAGAGTTAGGTGTGTGAATATTGCATGTAAAAAAAAAAAAAAACTTGGAGCGCTGATCGTCAGAGGATCAGACTCCCGTATTTTTAGTTTTTAGATGAACATCTCTAAGAGAGATGCGTTTTATGCCTATCTATCTATATCGACCCCCCCTGTGTGTGTGTGTGTGTGTGTGTGGGGGGGGGTCAGGTGATCTCAATCTGGAACAGAACCTGCTCCCGACCAGGTTAGCCGTTCAGCATAAGTTGCCGCGGAGATGTATCCCGGTAAGAAGTGAACTACCTTTATAGTACGGAAAACCCAGGGTTAACCCTGAAGTTACCTCGCTAAGCTCAAATCCTGCTTCGCAGTACAGGCCCCTGGTATTTTCCCCACAAACACTTTCTATTGAGAACTGAAATGCTTGTTATGGGTAGGGCTGCCACGATTAGTCGACTAGTCACGACTACGTCGACTATTAAAATCGTCGACAACTAATTTAATAGTCGATGCGTCGTTTCTTTTCTTTTTTTTAAACTTTGTTTTTCTCTCAAAACTGCTGAGGCACCTTCCACACACGCACCCACCGCTGCAGCCGCCCACCACACATACACACGTGCACTCACTCACTCAAGGTGAGTTTACAGGTGTTCTCTCTCTTTTCTCTCTCTACCTGCCTTGTCCCTCATCAAACGGCACCGGTGTAACACCCCGCCCGCCCCCGCCGCCGCCGCTGCCGCTCCTCTCCCTCTCTCTCTCTCTCTCTCTCTCTGTCATTTTAAATGAGAAGCGCTACTAGGAGCGGTACCGCCGCTCCACCGTTTTAAATCACGGACTGAAAAACAGCCGTTCGTCATTTAAAAGTAAAACCGCGGACTTTGAGAGTCGGTGTTGGAGAACTAGAACGTTACCGCGTCTGGTCACAGCGTCCTGGTCACGTAATGAGCGCTCGTCTTAATGAGGAAGTCTTCTCTCCGGCGTAAATCTACGTCAACATTTTCCGGTAGCTTCTCATCACAGTCTGCACCTTGCAGAGTTTGAGCTGCACCTCAGTTTCACTTGTTTTCATTTGACAGTTTCACACAGAACTTTCTGGTGGAGTCTTTCTATGTTTCTCCTTCTGTGACAGTAAAAAGGGAACAAATCCTACATTTTTTCAGACAAGACGATTGTCTTATAAACTATTCGATTTTTTTTAACAGAACGACTATTATTTACAATGAGCACAAGTTATATTTGATTGATAGGCCTACCAAAACTTTATTATTGTGAACAATTCCTTAGTTTCAGGTGTCCACCTCATTTTATTTAAATGTAGCTATGTTTAATGCCAGAGACAAATGAAGGAAAGACAAAAAACCTTTAAGTATTTATTTTGGTGTTGTTTAGGCCAGTGCCTTATCCTTATTTTACTCAGCTGTACAGTTAAAGCTGCATATTTCATTAAAAGTTTAATGAACTATCATCTTAATTGTCTTTATTTTTAGTTAGCATATACCTTAAACACTTCAAGCTGAAAGCTAATGATGGTATATAATATAAGAGCAGCTGCATGCTGGTGCGATAAGCTTTATGTTTTACATTCAATTTACGTATGATCCGATTAGTCGACTAATCGAAAAAAATAGTCGGTGACTAGTCGACTATCAAAATAATCGTTTGTGGCAGCCCTAGTTATGGGAAACTATGGGAAGCTAAGTTTATCCTATCTTGATTTTGTCTGGCATAAAAAACCCTATTCTTTTTGAGGGCACCTCCCATTCGATTGCTATTTGAATGCCCTCATAATGGTATTTTGAAAACATGAGACATTTTTCAGTTCATGAGAGGAAATTATGCACTCACTACAGTATTATCTTGGATTCGGAGCATACTAATAGCTCTCAAAGTGCCGCGGGGAGTCTTCCTTTGATGCACACCTCTGGTAATTCACTAATTGGGAGAGACAGACATCTGTTTACTCCTGTCAAGAGGTTTGCCTCAACGAAAATGCATGTTCGCCGACTGCTGATTATGAGCTTTCTGCTGTTGTGGTTTTGAGAACAAGTCTGAACTTGTCCCAGTAGTTCCTCAGTTTTGACACTCGAGTGCATTTTGTACAATGAGGCACAGAGAGAGCAGCATTATTTCTTGTGTACATGTTAACTGAGTATCATTTTGGCCACTACAGACAAACACTGACCTGTCCTTACTGTGGTGTAATGCAGTGTGAATCGGGTTTGTAACACATGTTTTCTTTTTCTTAGCGCAACAAGGCGTCCATGCGAGAGCTGGCAGTGGGGCAGAAGGTCATCTGTAAATACAAAAACGGCCGCTACTACCAAAGCGACGTGGTGGAACTGACCACAGCCACCTTCTATGAAGTGGTGTTCGATGACGGATCCTACAGCGACAACCTCTTCCCTGAGGATATTGAGGTTAATAAAGCTGCTTCCAATATCATTAACACATTTTATTTATCCACTGTTGCAATGTTTAGGGATGTACACACAAACAAAAGGTTTCCTAATCTTGACACACAACCAGAGTTCATCACTCTCTTTGTGTTTCCAGAACCGTGACTGCGTCCATCATGGTCCACCGGCCGAAGGAGAAGCTGTTCAAGTGCGGTGGACTGATGGGTTGATATATGGAGCCAAATTTGTAGCATCACACTCCATCCCCATGTACCTGGTAAACCATCCCTGTATCTGTCTCTCTTTCATGACTCACTTGCCTTGACGTGCATACAGCGCATCCGAAGGGCTCACTTACTTCATCCTGCCACATCAGAGGTTTTTCTCTTGACCTCAAAATGTGGTTGACCCGAGCGTGCTTAAATTTTGGTATATTATGACTCATGTAGAACTACATTCTTGCTCCTCAGTGTGTGTGTGATGTCAAAATTCATTTGTTTAACTGGAGCATATGGCTTTAGTGGTTACATTTGCAGTGTAATAAAATAGATATGTAAAGCAATGCTGTGCTCCTGCACATTCAGGTGGAGTTTGAGGATGGATCACAAATCACTGTCAAGCGAGAAGACATCTACGCTTTGGACGAGGATCTTCCCAAGCGAGTCAAGTCACGAATGGTAACTTAATATCCACTTTTTATGCTAAGAAAGTGTTGTGACCCATGACTTGAGATCTGTAGCATCGTGAAGCACTGATTTCTAAACCTGCTGTTGTTTGTTCCCCAGTCGGTGGCGTCAGACATGCGCTTCGAGCTCTTCTCCCAGAGCAACGTCAAACAGAATTCCAAAAGGCAACGGATCATCAACTCTCGATACAGGGAGGACTACATTGAGCCCGTCATCTACCGAACCATCATGGAGTAACGTCCGTTTTCTTCTCCTGCTTCCCGCCACTCCTTCTCCACCCCATCAACTCACCACAGAGAGCTCCAGGTCTTCTCTGGTTTTGGCTACTGCTGATACAAAGGACGACCCCATCCTCCTCCTGCTCCTGCTCCGCTTCCATGGCCTGTCAGGCTACATATTTATAAACTACGGCTGGGACTTTAAAATGACTTGTGTGCATTGAATAAATATTCTTAGATCTATCAATTGGCCATCACACTCTGTAGATTGTTTTCTTCTTCCGTTTCATTTTGTTTTTTCTTTTGCTCAGGAAGAAGCCATCAATGAATTATTAAATATGGAAAAGGTTGGACTATCTATCTGGGGCAAGACGTTTTCTTTTTCTTTACCACCACATTAGCTGTGTCACAACTTTACATAGGACGGTTTTCTAGTTGTGATGTTTTTTCAACCTTTTGATCTAGGCTTGCAGACAAGTTATTTTCAGAGTAATTTATCCTAAGATTTTACCGTGCGTGGTCATGAGGTTTTAGAGGAAGTGTGATCTTTGAGTCTTTGTTCTCTCCCATGAAGTTTCAGGCAGAAGTGTTCACTCTGAGCTAATCAGCTTTCAACTACAATAAAATGTGACTCAAATTGATTACGCAAAAACGTTGTGAGGTTATAACCCCAAAGAAATTATGTCAGGGCCATGAGATTGTAGTGGTTACTTCATGAATTGCATTACATGGTTCTGATGCATTTTTTCCCCATAGGAGTGACAATGTGCGTCTACTGTGAAGATAGAAGAAAACTAGATGTGCTTTAGAGGCCCAAGCCTTACATTTGAAAGGGCCAAGTGTATTTTGTTTTTTCTAAAGCTTAAGGTTTATTATTACTATTGTAATTAATGTTATTATCAAACTTTATTTATGCATTACATTTGACAACAAAGCTATTTTTGTCATGTCCTTTTCACAAGCTGTAGAAAACCTCAGATGTATTTATATTTATTATATTGATAGGTTTACAGGCATCCTGTTTAAATTTTTAGGCCCGCTTCTCATTTATTGAAGTTTAAGTCCCTCTTAAAGCAAAAGCACTTCTTGTAGCCTCCTGCCACAAGACTTTTTTTTACTTAAAACGCATTTTCTAGACATAAGAAGTCCACAGAGTTTAGATTTTGTGTGTTTCTGATAAAAGCTAGTTCTAGTTATGAATCTTGTAGCAGGTTATAGTGTGATCCCAAATGAATAAAAGCCGTCAAAGAGGATAATGTTCAGACTTGAGCAAATTTTCTGTCGCGAATCCCCTGTACCTGCGCCGAAGTAGTTTTTTTGTGTAGAGAGGGCCTATGTCCATGACAACATTAAATCTGTATACTCTTTGTAAACATCAACTGTTTGAGTAAAGTTTTAGCTAAGAAAAGAACCTTGTACTATTCACTTTCTCACTTTTTGCCAACACTTCGAAAATGAGCTTATTAAACCACTGAGATTCAGGCAGTGTTTTCTACTGGAGTTGTCTCATCTGCATTTTTGTTCTAACCTTTCTCGTGTTTCTGAGCTGCTGATGTTGGATGTCTCAGCCAGAGGGTCTGCAGCTGTGCCAAAGCAGGATGAGTCTTGTGGAGTCCACTGCTGGAATTTGATAAGACGCTTTGCTCCTGGTTCTTGATACCCCCGCGCATCATACACCTTTTTTCTATTGCACACCGTGAAGACAGTGGTTGATTTATTACTTTTGATCCACTTGACCACTATTGATCTTACAAGAAACATTGAGGCTTATTTGAGACAGTAACTTGATACTTTTCTAGTGTGTGCTGGTATGTGACCATTAACTTCTTGCACACCAATACTTAAGCCGTCGTTAACTTGTAAAAACAGGTTAACAGCTGCAGCTTTGGCCATCAATCATCTGAAAGTTTAAAAGCTGCATTCCCGAAAAGCAGAACATTGCCCATGTAGACAGTCATCATCCCAACTCTCACTCCAACACAGCGGATTCTCACTCCTGCTTTGACAGGAGTCGTATTTTAGAGCTCGAAGGCCTAATAGATCAGATCACAGATGACTGAGGCCATAATAACACAAATACAGATATATATTCAGCTCCATCCCATCAGAATACATCCATGAAGCCCCAACCTCACAGTATAATGGCTGGTCAGTAACATCTCTTTGTATCTATACAGGTATATCTAATCACATCTACTTACATTCTGCATGTCTATTATTATTATTATGTCTATTACAACCCACACTTTCCAGTCATTTCCATTTCTTTTATTTCATCATCATATAAATCTATATGGTGCACTGAGGTGAGCAGAATAATCATTCACCTTTTAAAAACATACAACTTACAAATTTCACAGACTTTTTTTTCAATCTAAACATTAAAATAATGTGAATTATTATCATGTGTGTATTGTGCAAACATCAACTTTACTGTTATTGACAAATAGTTTCAGGATTTCTTTTCTTTTTTTTTTTTACCAACCCTCTGCCCTCTGTCTCCAATAAGGCATAAACAACTATTAACCCTCACATACTTTATTAATATAATAATAAATAATTTCCCCTCAGGGATTAAATAAAGTTGTCTGTCTGTCTGTCTGTCTGTCTGTCTGTCTGTCTGTCTGTCTGTCTGTCTGGATGGATGGATGGATGGATGGATGGATGGATGGATGGATGGATGGATGGATGGATGGATGGATGGATGGATGGATGGATAGATAGATAGATAGATAGATAGATAGATAGATAGATAGATAGATAGATAGATAGATAGATAGATAGATAGATAGATAGATCGATCGATCTATGTCTATCTATCTTTAATTCACTTTTCATGTTCTTTGTAGTCTATACATTTTCAAATCCATCTCTTTCTATACTGAAGCCACTTTTTTTGACCTTGCATGCCCTGTAAAAAAAAGATTGGTCAAAAAGCTGAACAATTGACGCCCACCTTTTTTGAAAATCTCTCTCTTGAAAAAACATAACTACCGAAGCAGATGAATCGAAATGGAGTGCACCAAAGACTTAGATTAAGAAATAGTGCAATATATGAGTAAGATAATAGATAAACATAAATGTATAATAAATGCCCTAAACAAAATTCTGTAATATCACTGAGTGGAAGCTTTGGTCATGTCATGTCAAGTCATGCACAATGTCACAAGTATATGGAACGGAGATTGGAGAGTTCAAAGATTTTGAACAAAAATTAAACCATATTTCTCTCTACAAACTAAACTATCCCCATAAAGATATCAATATAAACACCCACCATCCTCAGAGGGTTAATGGACTTTTAATTGAACCAGTTAGATGTGGTGTACTCTAGTATGCTTTTAATTTTAGTGTCTATTCACTACTCTCTCTCAAACACACACACACACACACACACACAACCACACACACACACAGGTTAAACTGAGTGACGTTACCTACGGGCACAGTGCTTTCTTTGTTTGCCCCGAGGAAGTTACCATTTCCCTGAAATTTTATGAAAAGGAATCATGTTACCGACCTAATTATTTTTTTGCTTGAGTGAAATGTCTCTGGGGAGTTTTTGAGCTGAGTCATCTTTATTTGGAAGAAATGCCCATGTTGAAGAATTTCAGGTTCGAACAGGTTGACGTTACCGTAAAATTCTGCTTGAATTTCAGTAAAAATGTCTAAACTGTGAGAATGGGGCATTCACATGTGGTCTGGTTGTAAGAAATAGTTGCAAACATCCAGCCACCTTGACTTTCGCTCATACTTCCTCTTTAAACCTCAATGACCGGCATTCCCCTTCTGCTTTTTAACCAATGGTTGGCACTACCCAGTATTGTGACGTCACTGTTGCGAATTCTCTGTTTTAATCTTATCTTGGTTTTTGTTGTGGTATCGACTGTTGTGATATGATATTTCATTTTCAAAAGCTGGAGGTTTTTTTTAGGCCTATTCTAAATAAATTAAATATTCATAATTCAATATTAATTCTATCCTAAGTGTTGGCTCAATTAATCAAACTCTTCAACATTTGACAAAAAGTGCTGGCAGAAATGGATTTTTATACTATGTATTATTCAACTGTACTTCCAGTATGGCATGAAATGAAACTGAGTGAGGCATGGGGGAATGACATCAGAGAAAAGTCCTTTAAGACAGACAGATGGCAGGAAAGTGTGGTGAGAGAGAAGTGGGTTGATAGCTACGTCATTCACCGAAAACAACAAAGACAGTCAGTAAAAACCACCTGCAGAGTCATTTTCTGAGCGCCGCTGTTGGCTCTGTGCTTTTCCTCCCATGCTCCACATCGAAAACAGGATCATAACATCTGCCGAGCCAACCCGGGCTCCGGCTGCATCTGCTCACTGTGGGTGCCAGCTCGAGCTGCTTTGCCTGCATTCAGCCCTTAAGCTTCTGCCACGTGTGGGGAAGTCAGTGGTGACATGTACAAAGTTGTAAATGCTATAAAAAGTAACGTGAGGGATTTAAAGGAAAAAATATACAATCCCTCCATTTCCTCCCATTTGAGGTTTTATAACAGCCAGAATTTCCATCTTAAATGAGGATTTATTTCAATAAAGTGAAAAGCGCTTTCCAACACCGACATTGAGTATTTCCAGTCAAATACAGGCCTCTTTTTGGTTTAGAAGTATTTCACTGTGAGAGTAAATTGGTTTCTTATTTTTAGGATCCAGAACTCCATGACTCAGTGCTGCATGCTTAAATATTTAATTAGCTGCTCTTCCTTGGTTTGCTGTGCTATTATTTTCTGTCACCAGCGGGTGTTTTCAGTGAGTCTGTGGGAGCTAAAATGCAATAAAAGAGCCACTGTGTGGGTAAGTGCTACTCAAATGCGACGCACTGAAGTAGATCATCACAGGGAACAAAGTCATTTTTATGTGGGGCAATAGCGAAGGGCATATCATGACTGAACACATCAGGGTCATGTGAATTCATCAGAGAATTGTGCCAGTTTCCTCAGTGTTGCCTGTTTATTTGACTTGTGCAGAGGCTCAGCTCAGATTGAGTGTCCATCTATATACAGTAGGCTACATACTGCTAAAATGCTTTGCTACAAAGACATATACGTATATATGGGGCTCAGATAACAGGAAGCATCATTTCTGATAGTCATGAACCCACAAAAAACCCTACATTTTTTTATGGCTTTCAGCTGATTGTTCAGTTTGATGGCCCACAACATTTCTGTTTTGGCTTGCTGTCACTGCCCACGCTGCAGGATGCCTTCACAGTACATACTGTACCACCAAACACAAATGCTTTAGGAGCTGGCGAGAAGACATTAAAGGGATAGTTTTGATTTTTTGATAGGTGATTGTGTGAGGTAGACCTATATAGACTGTAAACAAGCCAGAACCTGAGTAAAGTAACCTGAACCTGAATAATGTGCAGTAGAATCTGATCAGTGCACTCCCAGTTGGGAGATCTGATTAGCAGCACTAGTGGAGTGGCAGACGTTGCAGTGCACAGGGAAAAAAAGGTGTTTTAGACACTTTTAAAAACAGCCACCAAACAATTGAATGTCTGTTTCAAATATTTTTTTATCAGTTTATCCTCCTGTATTATGCTGTTTAACACCTACTGAAGGCACACTTGTGCATAGGATTAGAATATTTCAGTGGTTGAAAAAACGATGCTCTCATGGGAAGATCAACTGCTGACAATATTCAACTTGTAGGGTTTTTTAAAGTGTATAAAACTTACTTTTTCCTTTGGCCCTGTATCGTATCGTATCGTATCATATTGTATGCCATTGCATCGTATGGTATTGTATTGCATCGCATATCGTATTGTTTCATATCGCATCCTATTGCATTGTTTCGTATATTGTTTCGTATCGTACTGTTTAATTTAATATCATATTGTAGCATAGCGTAGCGTAGCACATTGCATTGCATTGCATCATTGTACCAGATGCCATTGTAGCAACTATACATAAAAAAACAAAAAAAAACAATTACAAACTATCGCTTTAACAGACATATAGAGTTGGAACTCTACTATTACTCTAAATAAATTCCAATGAGATGGACAAAAAATCCATAAGGTAGGGATTGACACTGATGCTAAAGTAAGGGTCTCTTTAAGCAAAAGACTCAATAATTGCCTTCACATCCACTCTGTTTCTCAGCCTCCCTAACTAAACCCTACACCATCCATCATCCCTCGTCTGTGACCCGTCTGTGGCTCCCTCAGGCCCCTCTGTTAGTAGGGTATTATTGTCTGACCACTCACATGATAGTCAAGTGACACAGCTCAGGTTACTTTGTGCCACTGATGTTTGATTTTCAGACATTGTTGCCAATTACTGAGCTTGTCCCCACAATCACACAATCAACAGCTTGTGGAGTCACCAGCATGTCTCCATAACGTTTCATCTCTAACATGATTACAGTATTTACATTCTTCATGGTAATCCTGCTTTACTGATGCACCACAGAATGCTGTGAGCTGGAGGGCATCTGCTTGTACAGTGTGCATAAACAGGAGTGATTGCCAGCACACATCATATAGCGCCTACACTAAGTATTATAAAAAAATTGGATTGAGCAACAGCTGCAAAACACATAGGCCTACTTTGTTTGTGGATAACCACCCCGAGAGTGTGGTGCAGTGCAGGTTTTGACACCACAGCCAAATAAGAGCAAGAGCTGCACATCAAAGCACCTTGAAGTAACACCCATGAACATCTCCCTCAAAGCCTATTCATAACGAGACATCGTCTTTCTCTTAAAACGTCTTGCATGGTTACAGTGCAGAGAAAGCAACACTAAAGGAACACTAGGAAAGTAACATCAGGAGAACAACTCACAACAGCCTGAGGAAAACATAGTACTATAAATAATGAAACATGTGTTTTCTTTATCTGTGGTCTTACAGGAGTCAGGAGCACTCATTTACACCGAGAGAAGGAGGGGAGATTTGAGTTATTATTGACAAGAGCCTTTCTGTAAAGATATGTCTGCACTCCACCCACCAACCTCAGCATGGATGTTTCCTGAGCAAGACGCCCCTGGCTAACTGTCAAATGTAACGACCTTTTTTTTTTCTTCCATGCTCATACTGGAAACGGTCGTTGGGGGTGGTGACGGTGAGGGGGGAGCAACGGAGATTAGATAAATGATTAAATGTGAGACCACAACCAACAGTGAGCTTGCTTTTCATACGTCAGCCAACCTTTTACTGCTGTTTCAAGTTACAGTGTGTATTGTATCTAGTTATGTATCTAGCTGATTTCTGTGAGAAAAAGTTTTGGTGGATTTCCTGTGATGTGTCAAGATGTGTTGAGTCCATAGCTGTCTGAGAGATCAGACTCGATAACTTGAATCCTGAAATGACTGTGATACCAACTCATTCGCTGGATCTACGGTCACAACTGTACGCGTCACTTAACACTGATCTGCATCAGTGCTTAACACCGACAGATTACATATAACAGTGATGTGTGCTGATGTGACAACACTGTCATGGGATGTTTTTTCTTGCAAAACAGGAAACCTTGTCCTTCCTTAATGAAACTACTTCAGAGTAGAGATTCATTAGAGCTTGTGATAGAATTAGAATTGAAAATCCATTTCTCTTTGGTTGGTTTCGCTCACAGCCTTTAAAAAGAGAAAAAATCTTTTTACCAAGAAGTGGCACCTTTCTGCACAGTGGGTATTTTCCTGTGACATTTATTCTCCTTTTACCACGAGTTGCTGTGTCGACTTTCCCAGGTGAATGTGGATGTCAAATCCAAGTCCATTACGGTTATTATTTAATCTTTCAGGATTTGGATGTGGTCTCCGTGCTTGTCGAAACTGTTTGCACTCACATTAATCATTTCCCAGTCAGTGACAGTGGACTGTTCTACCCATGAGCCCCTCATGAAGGTGCAGTCACATATACAGTATACCACTTGTCCATTTACAGTGGCATACAGTGTCTCATACCTTAACGTTTAAGGCTGTCAACAGCTGAGTTTGAGCTGGCTGCGAGACCACTGTCATGGGTGCATAGCCCCACACACTGATCAAAGGTGAATGACTGGTTACTGCTAAAAGGGACTGCTGAAAACCTGAGTGAGTAAACCCGTGCTGTCTAGGCTGATAATGGTTGCTTTTTGTCTGGCTAAAATTCTATTAATCCTGCATTAATGGATTATTCTTCACAAAATTAAATAAATAAATCAACAAAGCAAATAATGTGAAAAGTGGTTACACAAAGAAAACCAAAATGTTAAATCCTTATTTATTATGGTCTGGAGAGTTTCTGAAAAGATGAGCTCATGCTGCTGTGCTCAATTTTCACACGAGCAACCAAAAGCAAATACTGTATATCTCTGTGGCTTTAGTTGATTTTGACTAACCAATTATTAATTTGCCAAAACAATACTGAACACAGTGTTTTCAGTAGAACATATAGCATCGAAAAGATTGGCATGTGCCAATTTCCTAAATTGCATTTCATGTTGTCTTTTAGCCACAGTGCATGCAGACTTGTCACAATCTGGCTCCACTGCTGCTCTACTTCCTCCTACACACAAACCCCCACTCGCACACATGTGCAAAAAAAAGAGAGAAAAGATTACAGCATTTCAGCAGCCACTTTCTTGATCTGCAGTCCTCCACAGCTGCACCAATGAGGGCGTTTATCTGCACTAACACCAGAGACAGAGAGTCTGAGTTTGAGGGTGTGAGAACACGAGTTGATAAGAAGATTCACATAGATAGATGTCTATTTCGAGCGTTGTTACCTCAACACAACGGTCTACCATGTTTGCTCATAAGTTCCTTCTCACATGGTTATGCTACCATTTTCATGAAGATGTGCTGCGGTTTCTTGTTCATTGTATCCTTTTGTTTTTATCACATTAAGTAAATGATCAGAGTCTGTCTGTTAAATGGTGCCAGACAGATGCCATTTCTATGAACCTATACGTATACGAACTGAGCTGCTATTGGGATCATGCACAGAAATGTTTCTGTTTTATCCTAATGGGACCCCCTATTGTTGCCACCTCATTAAGCAGCAGACAGCAACAAGCCTATATGTTTCCCTAAGGCTCCCCTTTGGCCCAACACTCTCACATGATTATTGAGCCCATAATCGTCAAAGCAGTCTTGTGTCTGCAAGCAGCACACAGTCTTCCCCTGTCTCTAACACAAATAAAACACCATTGCCTAGTCTTTGTGTCTTGACGTTAAACATGCTGTCGTGGGCTCTGGAATTGTGTCTTGATTATTTAGCCATTATCAAATGTTATAATAATCACACATACTATTTTTCCTGAAAACCTTTTGTTTTTTCACAAAATACACAATAGTAACCCAATACACAAACATACACAGAGCATTTTTACAGTCATGTAGCTTTTTCTATGATAGTTAATTCCCTTGAATTAAAAAGGAAATGTGTTTAATTTTTAACAAAATCCTGTTGTTTTGACAAATGAGCTAATAATTGTGTAAAAGATCCAAATCCCACAAAATACCTTTCACAATATAAGCTGATTGGAACAAGTGGCAGTATGCCTGCTGCCTTCTGGTACAAAGGTCATACCAAAATTCTCTTTTTATCTGTTTTGTCCTACTACATTTGGACCCCAGACATGTTATGAAATGATAGTGGATAGCCAAGTAACAGTATTTTCCTAAAAGGATAGTTTGCCATATTTTAAGACCAATATGTAGAACATATTGTAGATTTTGCTGCCCATCTTGTTACCAGTTGACAGATGTTTGAATATACAGAACGGTAGTGGGCTGACTTTAATTGAGATAATCTATATCAGCAGTTTTTTGCTTTTCAATCCGCTCTGTTATTGGTTAACTAATGTTTGAAGAGAGTACAAAAAGGACAAGGACGAGATCAAACTGTGTCTTTGGTGTTGTGATGTCACTCTCTCTCTCTCTTGAAACCAGTGCTTTATCGCAGCATAGTGTTTGATCATTTCATCATCCACTACTCATACTCTCCATTTGATTCTTTGGATTAGGAGCTTGACAGCAGCTGCCGAAAAGGTATTGTTTCTATTCAAGATTTAAAGAATCATCATAAGTCATAATTTTCTAGCAAAATTATTTTTGTATTTTATTTCTCCACAAAGTTTTGCCAATAAAATATGCAACACAACTAAATAAAGCAGATCAATATCTCTGTTAAAGGAAGCTAACTAAAAACCACATCCTTTTGCAGAGCGGTTATATAGATCATCACATGTAATATGGTTTATCTTGAAATACTGTCACCGGCAGTGTTTGTTTGGATATGACATACACTCAGTGGATTGGTGTGGAGATGCACACCAATCCTTTGCGGGGTGGTAGCTTTACTATTTCAGGTACAGTTGCTTCTTGGTGAACTGTTCATGCATTATTTGTTCCACTTTTCAGAGATTTGTGGCAGTTGTTCACTAAGATAGTTCTCCCTCATCCACCTTAATGTTTTTTTGACATCTTGTTTTACATTGTTAATTAGTTAGAAATGTGTATTGCTGGTAGAAACCTTATCATGGCTTGTTTATAGTTGTTCATCTATGATTTGTAAAGTGTTAACAACTCAAATGATTATCTAATTATGAGCCATTTGTAAGAGTAGTCTTTAAACAAAGTTGTGCCAATATTGACTATATATTTGTGTCTTTTTCATAGGGTCTTTATCTATATAGAGATAGAGTATCTGTAGGGTCAAAAAACAGGAATTATTTGTGGCTCAAGGATGAATCAATGACCATGGCCTTGTGGGGCTTAGAATAAGCTTTGGTCCGCTCCAGAAAGATAGCCTTTGATGCTGTTAGCACTCCAGTCATAAAGCCACATGAATGCAACTTGTTTTGTGTCCAGTATTTTACAGTAACTTGTTCAATATACAGGTTATGTTTTTTTATTTTTTTATTTTTTACAGTTTTTAATCAAACTATAATTATTACTTTATCTATTTTTAGTATTTTGTTCACTGTAACCTTTGATCTGACAAAACAGACACAGACAGGCTCTCAGACAGACTCTTTGAATGTTTTTAGAAGTGGGATGAAGGTGAGGATTGAAACTCTCACTTCTACTCATGAAGTGCAGTTATACCCTATTTTACACATTACTCACCAAAGAAAGACAATTTGTCATATCTTGTCTTGTTGTTGATCAAACTGTCTTTTGAAATGACACATGTGTATTTATGCACATATTAAACAGACAAGACATTAAGTGTTATTTATTGTGAGCTATAGAGATATCTACGGGCAGATTTTGGTAAACTTTAAAGAGAGTTAGTCTAGCCTTGTCCCCATTTCCAGCAGTAATGCCAAGCTAAGGGAACCATCCCCCAGGAAGTAGCTTCACATTTAACAAAGACATGAAAGTGGTGACAATAGTCTCATCGAACTCTCTGTTACAAATTATACGATATCTGCAGATGAACTATTGATTTATAAACAGTTATATTTTCTGATGAAGGGTTAACCAAGGTAAACAGAAATAAAAGCTCATTTCTGAATCTATTTCATCTGCCACGTCATTACTGAATACCCAGGACCTTTGCACTCTTGTGTTTACTTGAATCCAAAACTTGAATAAGCACATTACAGGTGTTTAATGAAGTCATGCATGAGAGAGAGATAAAACTCAAGTGTGCAAATAGGAGAGAACAGATAATCTATGAGACAGATAAACAGGGAGAGAGGAAAGAATGTAAATGAGACCACTGCCAAATTCTGTTTTTGTAACTGTCAACGGCTGCTTTGCATATCACCACACAAGCCTATGTGACCACTAGTTTTTAGGCATCTTTAGGTATTTTATAAGATACAAATTAGTTAGTCCACGGTGACATTAAGTCCAGAGAGCAACACCCATGCAGTATAGTGTTTCAGTGTCTGGTATGAGATCAGTCAATAACCAATGACATTGTAGTGCCAGAGCTGAATGCCATAGACTTTACTTTTTTCAGCTAGTAATCACACCCAAACACAGATAACGTAGATATACAGAGTGCAAAGAATAAGTTTTAAATATCACAGACAGAGTGTAGTCTCCTCTCCTCCCCTCGCAAAACTCAGGAACAAACATGGGAAACCTAGGAAACATCAGGAAAACTCAGCAGAAAAAAAAAACGTCGTACTGGGAGCACAAGGACTAATATACATCACAGCTCACAGGTCATGGAAATACAAAGACAGACAATCACAAAAATGGGAAAAGAATACAAAAAGAAAGTAAGCCGCAGGTAGTAAGTTGGAGCTTTAGGCTGAATGTTGATGAACTGGAGATCTGGTTGTGGGTCAGCAAGGATGGAAGATTTGAAACCAGGACTGGAGTCAGCTGGACCACTAACTGTAGATCAGGACCAGATGTTGGCCAGAGAATGAGGACCTGTATAAGTTTGACTGCCAACTGGTAACAAGGAAGAAGTTTTGACGAAACCACCAACTTGGGGTCAAGATGTTGATCGGCACCCACAGATGTCCTAATCTTCTTCTGTGTCATCATTAAACCCTGTGAAGATGGCCAGGGGAGGTCACGTCCATTTGAAAAAAGTCCATTGAAACATTAAGTTATGGCAAACAGAGAAAAGACTTGTCTGTTGGGTCTGTAGTGGTCAGTTTGTTCTATCAGTAATCAAAGACAATTGAACCCAAATCAGACAATAACAAAATAGTAGGTGCAAAGAGGGACTTTTAATGAACACAAAAGTTCAAGCTGAAGGTGCAGGAACACAAAATTCAGAAATCAAACCAAAGTAATCCAAATGAAATGAAGAGCAGCCATGGAAGCACAAGAAAACATCAGGGAAACTTGACAGACGAACTGACAGTGATGGATGGGAGCAGAGAGACTAAATGCACAGGGCAGAGTGGGATAATAGGACTCAGGTGAAACATAATGTTGGGCTGACAGTCACAAAAGTGGGAAAAGGAAACAAAGAGACACGAAGTAAAACAAGCAAGAAACACACAAGGTAAGTGATTTCAGTGTAGGAGAGGAAATAAACAACAGTCCTGCAGAGATAAATAGAAGCGGATTATGACGCTTTTCTTTTCTGTTCTTTTTTTTCTACCAATTTTTGTACCAGTTTGTTATTATCATTTTTCCATGTTTCTTCAGTTTGTCTGGTATGCCTAAGTGCCATTCATCAAATCAACAGTCAACATTTAGGGAATATGCATGTTCCTGCCCCTGCAGAAGATCATTACCAACACCAATGTTTTTTTTTAACGCTAAATGTGAAGGGTTTATTAGCTTAGCTTTAAGATCAGCTAGCCTGACTCTGCACCATATCTTGTTTGCATGATCTAGTCCTGACAGTGTATTTGTTTCAATTACTGTTATGTGAAAGAAGCCCAAGCTGTACAATTATTGCAACACTAAAACCCCAACCCTTTAAAGGATTATAACTTTTGTGTGTGATTATAGCTCAGGTGCTTAGGTGTTTGTCCACACTTGTGATGAAGAGATGTGCAGTTAATATGGTCATTTAGATACAATCACTCTTGTCGTATCCTGTATGCAAGGGATCTAATAGATTTCAATTAGCACATTCATTTCCTGCTGCCTGCCCATTACAGCAAAGGGCAGATCATTAAGCTGTGAGCTCATCTATGATTCAGATGATGCAACAATCAATCGCTTATTTTGCTGCAGTAAAGCTTAGAATTAATGTAGGAATTTCATGCAGAGATGAATTGATAAAACATGGAAAGTAATTTTACTGATATTGTTAATGATTCAGTGAATGCACTGTAGAGGCAGTGACAAAAAAGACACTGGTTAATGGTGCAATCCACTAGATGATTACACAGGAGTTTGTGACACAGTTGAAAGACAGGAACAGAGATTGAGGTCCTTGCAAGAGGGATTTATAGTTCAGGAAATTAGGGGTTAGATGTGACAGTAAACACACATTTTATGATGAAGTTCACAATCTCTGTTGAGCTTCTTCCTAGCTGCTACCTCCCACCATTATCACTTAGGCTATGTAAACTATACAGTGTTATTAAATGACTCAACGTGACTTTTCTGTTTCCATCACCTTCTGCTCTTTTGTACTTTTAAGCCCCTGGAGCGGGCTTAAATGTGAGCTTGTGTGTGGCAGAAAAGATAAAATGTTAATTTTAGTGATGGACCTGATGGTACACCACTGCTGATTCGACAATATGCACTGGCTGAAGGATTTCATATTTATTGGAGTGTGTTTTCTGTTATCATGACAGATATGTCACTCAAGACTAAACTGACCTAGTTTGACAATAAGCAGAGTAATGGGGCATGACGAAGGAGAAGCAGGAAAAACGCATTGTGAACTGACTGAATCACATTTTGAGGCAGAGAGGATCAAATTGTTTTGATGTGGCTTTATCTTGGCAGTGAGACGTATAGGATGTACAGTGATGCAAGTGAGTTACAATCTGTGGATGTATAAGTCAAACAGCTACTTCCCCTTCAGATGCCTGTAAATTTCCTGACAAACAAATAAATTACGGTGCGCTTCAAAGACAGGGTCAGAAAATGTAAACTGCCATCCGCTTGCATTATTCCCCCTGGCCATTTGTCATTCCATCTTATAAGTGCAATGTAAACAAATGGTCTCTGTGCCAAAGGCCACAAAGTTCTGCCAACTCAGTAGGAGTTCCACTTTCCTCACACCTCTACACTCTCTGTGTGTTTCTGTTTGCTTGTGTATGTATCTTATTCTCCAGCTCCTGGTAATCTCCTGACCCCAGATGGAGAACAGTAGGTGAGCATATTGTATTTCCTGCTTGATTCAATATTAATAGATCGGTTTGCTGCTCTGCCCATCTTTGCAGGGCAAAAGCTGAATACAGCCCCCCCACCCCCCTCCCCCATCCCCAGCCACTCTTTCTTACCTTGGCTCCGAGCCCAGCCACTGCTTATGTGGGATACAAGGCCTTGTAAATGTCAGGGCATAAATAAGATGCATGTTCTGAGAGGAAAAGTGAATTAACAGTGTAATCTGTGCAGGTGTGAAGGGTAGTACTATGGATCTGTTACCATATACAGTAACAGTCTGCTGTGAGCAACCATAGGGTAACAGCCTAGCTGGGATTGTGGATGACATACAAAGTCTGCAGGGCCCATGTTTATCAAGCATCTTAGTGGAGCAGAAGTCATTAGCATATTCAAATCACCACCTCTGTTTTCAAACGCATCAAAAACAAAGGTGTCTGTTCACATTAACAGGGAACAACTAGCTGTAGAAACAACTGAATCTGAGCCTGACTGGACATGTGTCCACAGGAACATGAGCTGTCAGCATGTATTTTAAGTCAGGTGGTTTATTGGGGGCCACTTAAATTTTTACCTTTTTCTTCCTTAAAATATTTTTATAGATGGTAGACTGTGGTTTAACTTGCTACAATATAAGCATTTTGATTATTTTTCCAAAGGAATTCTCTAGGGTTATCTGGGATCAACAGTGAACCTTCAGTCATACCTAAAATATCAATTGGGAGTTTCCCCCTCACATTTAAAAAACACATTTTCAATGTCATTTATAATGAAAGTGAATGAAAGAAATGTTTGAACCCATCCTACTTTGAAAATTTGATACTAGCTAGAAACTTAATCCAAACTTTAAATAGGTCACCATCTTTGACTCATCATCACCCTTTTTCATCTTTTTATGCCTCTGAGCCAGCGACAGCTGTGGCTGGAGGCATTATGCTTTCAGGCTTCAGGGCTGTCTGTCCCTAGACTGCATGTCCCTATCTCATGACTGTGATGTCTCAGTAACGCCTTGAGAGAATTTGGTTGAATTTGGCACAAACATTCACTTTGACTCAAAGATTAAGTGAAATTTGATGGTCAAATAGGCCAAAGGTTTAGGCACGATGTAACTGATATTTAATGGAATAAAATTATTAAGTGATTACTTGATAATAGTCAAAGGGGTGTTGAACTGTGATGACATAATGTTTCACTTCTTCAATGCTGCAACTCCAGAACTGTCTCCGGAAGTCTCTTTTTTCGTACACTGAAGTGAGTGTACAGCAGTGATTGAAGTTGATCACCAATACTATGACTATGGGTTCTCCTGGAAATTGTAGACAGGTGCATTATCATCTAGGAATGTAGCCTACTTGAGTGACTCATAAAGCAAATGGGCTCACTCCTGTGGGAGTCCTGATAATTGACTTAGGGGATAATAAGAAACATTTCTGTAAGCACTCTATAGACAACAGGCTTTCATACGCGGTCAGCAATACTGAAGGTCTCCTGCATATTGATTTAGGCAAATATTGACACTGGGATACCAGTATCTAAACAAAGACAGGAAGGACTGTCTGGACCGTGGTGTTTATCTCAAAGACCTGCTGCCTATAATTCCTCCATACAAACCGGGTTAAACCTAGAAAGAGCTGTTAATCACACTACCACTTTTTACAGCACTAGAAGCCTGTTAGATCTTTGGATTTCAACAAATGCAAACCACGACGGTGGGATGAAACGTGGCTCTCGCATACATTCAATCGCCAAATAGTGCTGCCCAAGCACATACCACTGTAGTGTGTGTGTGTGTGTGTGTGTGTGTGTGTGTGGCGAGGGGGGGGCCAGTTCAACAAGCCATATAGTAGCCTACTACATTATGATCTCTGTTATTGGTGCTGAGCAAGGACTGCTACGACTCGGTGTCGGGGTGGTGGAGGTGGTGGTGGTGGTGGGCTCGATGTGTCTGTTGGCTATAAATACAAAAACAGTTACAATGGGATGTTAACAGCTGACGGGCAGACAGCAACACCACGTGAGGAATCAGATGAAAAGGTGCATTCATTTTTGCGCTGCTAAAACAGGAGGGGGCATCGTAATTCACAGAGATACCCCATGTGACTGTCGGTGGCAGAGACTGTGTTGCTGTAGAAGACCAGCGAGCTATCTGGTGCTGCTGCTGCTGCTGCTGGGGGTGATGATAATGATGGTGTTGATGGAGGGGGTGTCTTCCTTCTGCTGCTCTTGATGTGAGCTGGAGCTGTTGAGACGGTGGAGGAAACACGCAGTCGGACTGGTGGTCTTGTTCTCACAGACCCGGGGTGCTTAGACGGATTTCATCAAGATGGCTTGGAGAGAGGGAAGCACACGGTGGTTTTGGATGGACCATCCCGTTATTTAAACTAAGCCTGGTATTGTTTCTGGCCAAAGGACTCAAGTGGGAAGAAAAGGTAACGACCACAGTTATTGGAGATGAAACCCCTTGCTACGTCGTGTTAGAGGTTTTGTGGTTGTGTGTGTGTGTGGTTTTTTTCTTTTTCTTTTTGGCGAATCGTAGGTCTACGGTTCCCCCAACATCAGTCGGGTTTACCTCAGTATTGTTCTCTGCTCAGACTTCACTGTCCTCACTGTTGTTACATACCTTTATTTGCCCTACATGTGTGCACAGCTTTGGACGCTTATTGCTCTCGCAGTGGTACCGAAGCCCACGTCTGGCTTCACAGAATTTTTCCGAACCAGTGCCGTGTTGCTCCGGAGCTGCAGGCCTGCCGACGGCGATCAAGAAAAAAACTCCAGTGTGCCAACGTAGCGTTGTTAGCATAGCGACGGGCTAGTCCGAGCTAACGTTAACGGTAACGTTACATTCTCTGCCGTTTCACCGACACCGCTTCTTCAAACGGCTCCCGTGACCGTTAGCCCTGTTCGCTGGGTCGTTTCCAAAATAAACACAGCGTTTAAAGTGAGACGAAGCCCAAGTTATCATGAAATGGCCATTGTAAGTTATGTGGACACACTGAGGCAGAGTTCAATCACAGGACTACAAAAGTTCCGTTATGTTTGTTTTGCTAACTAGGTGCTGAACTTTATTTGCAGCGAGCAGGGCCAAACGGCTCACCAGGTAAACCCCGTGACGTATTAGTGAAAATCTTTCGACATAGGTTGAAATAGCCAACTAAAGGTTGAGGAAAATGAGTAATGGTGAGGTGACGCTTTCTGTTGATGCCCTAAAACGTACCGTTTAGGGTTAACATGTTTCTGTTTTCTGTTTTGTCTCACTTATGCCATTAACGTAGATTCCTAATTCCCATTTGGTTATTATATGCACAGTCACATGTCACATGTCTAATAGTGCTACGTGTAAACTATGAGCATTCAGCGTGTTTTGACTGGACCCCCAAGTGTTGCCTTTAGGTTATATAGACACACTGTAATGTACAGTGATGTTACTGTTGTAGTTACTGCTGGATGTATTTCATAGGTCGGTTTTTCATGTGAGTTACTGTTTCAAGGTCCTGAGTGATCAATCTAACCTGACTAATTGAAGTATGACCTGTGTGCAGTTATTATTTAACCTGAAGCATCACTGGTTAACACGTTGGATTTGATGTTATGTACGTATGTATGTCAACAAGTTGCAGTAAGAGGGATTACACAGTCTCAACAAATTGTGTGTATGTGTGTGTTAAACAAAATCAGTCTATGAAGTTAATATGTTTATGGATACATGTTTGGAAGATGTAGCCTATTAGCCCTCAGCATACAACATAGATGCCCAGGATGAAATTTCATACATGTCAAAAACAGAGAAGTGCTGCTCACTGCATAGCTATGTTTTGTTCCAACAGGTCCCATTTTTAATTTTTAATGAAAGCTGATTATGAAAAGAAAAGAAAAGAAAAAAGAATTGAGTATTTTTGTGCCTGAAAACAACTACAACTTGCTCTTTAGTCATCATTTTATTTTTATTGTTGCAGTAAGGGTTGTGACATACTGTAATCTGCTGAGACACAATTTGAATAATGGCTCTTACTATATGTTATTCCAGCATTAGTTTTGTATTTTTGCTGCTGATGGATGATGTATTTGAGGTTGTACTAATCCAGCGTCCCTCTCCCCTCTTGTGATACGTCAGGTGATGACCTGGATGGTGCCATGTGAATGACTGAAGACCATGAAGCCCGCACACAAGCTGCTGCTGTTCGTCCTGTGCCTGGTCTTGGGTTTTATTTGCTACTCGTACGGGAAGCTACATCTACAAGTATGGGGCCAGAAGCCTCGTAAGTGACATCTCCAGTTTGATATCATTTATTCATAACCTGATCAATCATCCATCTGTTTTTATTGAGCCAGTCTGTGAGGCATCTGTGTCTGTTTTTCTGTTCGCCTCTGTGTGCTGACTGCCAGCTACTTGTGCGTTTATTCAGTGTTTGTTTGTTTTTTCAATTTTGTTTTATAGTCTCTGCTGAACCTTTATCAGATATCAAGCTGTGTGTTGATGTCACAAAACCTGTCTGTGCTGTATTAAATGAGTTTTTCTTCCACTTAACAGACCACCGGATGTTGTTGGGAGAGTATAATTAGATTTTCTTGTCCACCCAACATTAGTTCTCCATCTCTGCTACGTCCAATTAGCGGGTGCACCCATGTAGGTCATCTCACAGATCACTGACATCTCATTTGCATTTGTTGACAGGACATGGTATTTTCAGATTTCCACACTTGGATGATGAAAAAGTAACAGACAAAACTTGAAATGTGGTTTTGTTATGCCCTGTCCTCCACTATCCACATACAGTATATACCCATGGTATGTGTGGATGTAGTTCATGACGCGTTGTCTCGAGTAAATATGATTGAGTAAAGTTGATTACCGGTATACTCAGTTTTTTAGTTCAAATAAAAGCTTACAGCCCTGGCTTTGTTATGTAGCTGTAGCTCTATAGGAAATACTTCTCAAACATGTAGCCTACATGGAATCAGTATATTCAAGCTGGTGGTTTTTTTTTTTGTCCTTTTTTGGGGGAGGGGGGTTATAGCACTGTGTGAGCACCCTGAAATGGCTAATGAAATCCAGCAGAGGGGGCTAGAAGATTTCTCTTAAAAATGTTTTAAAATGATTTGCCTATGCGACCTACAACACACATTTTATGGGGAAACATTCTCAAGAAAAGGCATTTGGCACAGAAAGCAAAAACTTAACTGTTTTGAAACAGACTGAGAGTCTGCCTGAGGGACGACGGGCTGTCGAAAGTGTTAAGCTGGGGGAACAATATTTATATCCCGTGTGTTGTGTCCTTGAAATCCTCACTCTGGCTATGAGGCACATTTTTACAGTGGAATGGGTCATGGATTTTTTTTGTCTTCTACCTCAAGACCTAACCAGTTTAGATTAGTTTTATTCTGAAAAGGTTTTTTTTTTTTTTTGGCTGGTAAAATGAGGATTCCTGATGAGGATGACCTGTTCATACCAGGATTATTGCTCTGGTATGGATCCACCAATTCACACCACTCTTTCCTCAGTGCTAAGTATCAGCAGCTGGTTTTGGCTTTTGCTGTTGTTATCAGGAATATTTGTCGTAAAATCCATTCAGACTTTGACCTCTCTCCTGAAATGTTCAACATTTTCCTGCAAAAAACAACAACAACGTTTGTGACTCAGGATCTCTGTGAGAGAATTGAGAATGCTCTTGTTTCTTGGTGTCTCATCACTGTTGGTCATCATTGCTCTCACTGGCCCTCATTTATGAAACTTGCGTACACCAAAAAAATGGGTGTACACCAAATTCACCGCAAGGATCGGCATTTATTAATCTGAGCGTGAGCGTACGGTACGCACAAATCTCACGCCAGCTCTGACCAGGTGTACGCACATTTGGAACCAGCGTAGAACATGCAGAAACGAGTGCTGCTGTGTCAGAATGATTATTAAACCATAGTCTAATAACGCAGCGATGTGGACCACATGTTGTTGTTGTTTATATTGATAAAAAGATAAAAAGTTGCCAAAAAAAGAGAAACGATAAAACCAAGTCCGTGTTGAAAATTTAACTCGACTTTTATTTTGAGCAACTGAGATGAATTAAAAACCACGACGTGACAGATGCTCGTTAATCAGCTGTGTAAATAGAAACAGTCAATGACAGACAGACAGACCTGTTATTGTAGATCACACACACACAAACGTCCAACATCTGCAGCACCAGAGCATGACCGGACGGCTCCTCAGTCTCTCTCTCTACCGGACACCGCCGGGGGGGGGGGGTGCTCCGCTGCCTGTCCAGGTGCAGCTGATCTCCGCGGCGGAGTGTTTTTTTTTTTTTTTTCCCGTCACCGGGACCTGTAGCGTTCGCAGCAGCGTTCGCAGCAGTAATATGCCTGTGATTTCTCCTCAGTCACTTGTGTTTAGTAAACTGCAGGAGTATTTCATTAGATTGCTGGGTTTCCTGACGTGGTCGGTGACACGTGCGTCTGCAGCCTCCATCCACCGGGATGACGCTTAATCACAAAAACTATCAGTCTATCGATGTCCAGATATTTAATGTTGCCGCCCTCTCCCTGTTCAACGCGGTAACGTCAGTAAAGTCCCTCTTCTTGGCCGTCTTCCGTGTCTCCATGTCGTAAAAGGGGCAGGGCGACGCCTCTAAAGCAGGAATATATCGGGGCGTGACATTTAAATTAAGCTCGTTTTCAGCCGCCGGATTTATCACCACCACGCCGGTTCTACGCCGAAATCAGCAGCGTACACACTTTTAGTAAATCACACGTGACACTTGGCGTACACTGATATTTACACCAGAATCTACACCAGATCCTGCGCAAGTTTGATAAATGAGGGCCAATGTGAGGAGATAAAGGTCTTCAGATTTCCACTGTCTCATTTGCCAGGAGTGCAAGGATTGATTTTCAATCTGTACGTATTTTGTTACATTTGAAGAAGGAGCTCTACCATAAAACCTGTGTAAAAGCTAAAAGACATAAAGGAATTAACCAGTGTAACTGTCTTAAAGCGCCATCAGGCCTGCATAGAATCAGATTTAACTCTACTGTTTACTTTCAGGTTCCCCATGCTCTACTACTTAATTCCCAACCTCCATCTAGATAATTATATCATACATGTTATTTATATTTAACCCACTCATGCCTGTTCTTGGTCTCATGGACATTGTCTTGTCCAGTGCATAAATCTTGGTCAGATTTAGCATGTGGAACGGGTTGTACAGATGCAGCTTGACCTTTCCCTGCCCTTTTACAATATGTGATCTATTGCTGCACTTTTTGCGATTAGTCGAAATGCAAGTTCATATCTACCCTATAGATTCTATGGTCGATATAAAGTCCATGAGGCCTTTAACCTCCTCCTATAACTGGGTTTGCGAAACTAAACTGTTTCTCCAAAACTGCTAAAAATGGAAAAAAAAATTGTGTGCATGATAGAGCTGCTGATCTTCTCTGTGGTCCGTAACTCAAGGGTGAACAATAACAATGGCTATTGTTAGGAAATAGAGAAGTAAAATGCTTTCAACCCTGTACTCACCTGCACTGGATCGAAATGATTCGTAATCAGTTTATTTTAATAACTGCATGATACCCTTTGATGTGAAGTGAGGCAAAAGAATGTGGCTTATTTTCTCCCAGCGCACGGTTCAGCAGTACAAAACGGAGAGGAGCTTTGATTGCAGTGAGAAATATTGGCTTTCTGCAGTACTGTGGTGCCAGATGTTTGGCTTAAAGAGGGTCAAAGGGGCAAGATGAGCATGTGGACAGTCTCTCCTGCAACCCCCCCACCCCCAACCCCCCACTCCCCTCCCTGTCTCGCTGAGAGGATCAAATCTGGATAATCTCTCTTCCTCATTCTTGATTTATAGTGCTAAAGACTAGGTCACTGCTGCGGGAACAAATGCAGCATATCATGCTTATACCCTGCTCATTATGTACATAAGTATCAGTACATATGTGCCTTTTTTCTACCAAGTTTTATAGCACCAGTGTGTGCTTATTTGTTGGGCTCTTTGTTTCTGTCTGCTTACAGAAGAAAACACAGGCTTGGGGAAGCACTAGGATTTTACTGAAGGATGACTCGCATCAGAACCAGAGCCTTTCTGATCTTGTCGTAGTGCCCCGATAAGCTTCCCTCCTGTAGAAAGTGCAGTACTTATAACAGTGGGCTGTGACAGGAGCTGGGTTTAACCAGCTGTTATGTGGAGGTCTACCAGATGGTCACCACATCCAAAACGTTTGGACCTAGTCCTGCTCGATTAATCTGGACTTTTTTTAAATAGCATCTGCAGTCATTGATCAGATCAGTGCTGAATTCTGTTACTGCTTTGACTGAAAATGTCTTTATTGTTTTTTTTTTGGGGGGGGGGTTCTGGTCCGCAGCAGTCTTTCCTGTGGTCATTTGTTTTACACTCTTTCGCTCTGCTTTGCTATTGTACACAACAGTATCAATTTCAGAGCAGGTTCAAGTGACCATTGTCATCCTTTGTCAGCTGTGGTGGTCGGTTCACAGAAACCCAGGTCAGCTTTGCCTGTGTGCTTTCAACAACCCTGTCTTCCTTTGTCCACCTAATTCAATTAGCCTTTAAATGTCCAGTGTGTAAAATGAGGGGGGGAAGACCGTGACATCTGGCGTTCATAGATTGCAGCGCTCGTTCGCACTCACCCCTCCCATCGGTAAAGTGACAGTGGCCTCCGAGGACAGGATACCACGGGTCAAACGACTCAGCAAGCGACGGCTCGGTTCCGATCGGCTTGCAGTGGGAACGCCAGACCCGGGTCAACCCGCTAATTTACGTGATGACGCTGAGCGTTACGTGACGCCATGTCGTCGTGCCGGTCGCGTCTCATATCACGTACCAAAACAAAGCTCTGCTCTCATTCCAGACTGGGATCAAAAGATCAAACAACACTGACCAAAAACGATTGAAAAAAAGAAAAGAAGCGACAGTCTGTTTAACTGACGTGTTGTGCCACGGACGTCCGTCATCCGGCCGCGGCAGACTCGCTGTCCTCTGCGGTCCTGGTGCTCAGGTCAGCCAGACGCCTCGTCTGCCTCGGCAGAAAGATACTCCGCGGCGGGCGGCTGTGGCATGACACTGTGTGTGTTTCTTGCACCGCGGATGAGAGCGGGGCGACTGGTTTATGCTCTGTCTGACTCCTCAGTGGGGGGTCAGACTCGGCTCATTTTGGTCAATGGGAAAGGGGCCAAATGCTGATTGTTAGCGGGTCGACCCGCGTTTAAAAAACCTGCGTCGACCCGCTAATTTTAGTGGGAAAACGGCTATAGAGGATCGGGTTGCTGATCACAAGCCTAGTCACAGACACTCAATAGAGCACTTTATATCTTACCAGTTAACGGCACTCGCGAAATGCACTCTCTGGCTGGCTGGAATCCGTTCGGGCTGCCGTACCAACGTGGCGGCACAAGATGGCGACACTCTCTAAAGCAAGACCCTTGCTGTATATATAAAAAGAATAATTATAAGGCTACGAAAACCAAACAAATTTTATAGCGATTATACACTTATACAAATATATTCATGGGTAGTATAGATTTTGCCAATAAACCTTGCCAAATATTACACACTGGACCTTTAAGTTGCACTCATTGTCACTGCTGTCTCAATTAACAACATTAAGAACTGCTGTGGCTACCTGCCACCTGTTTCTCCAGCAGCTTTTTTGTTTTCAGTCTAATTAAATTCTAAAACCACAACTGAAGCCTCATCAGTCATGATCAAATAAGTTCACAAAGTCTGCTGTTTCGCTGTATTAAAGTGAGAACATAGCTGTATAAGTAATGAATTGATCAGGAGCTGTCTTCAAGCTGTCATTCTGTCACCTTCAGCTCTCTCTTTAATTACCAGTTGTGAGTGCCAAAATATCACATAACAATGCAGCCATTGTCATTGATCTGTAGTCATGTTGTGAGAGGGTGAGAATGTGGGACGAAAAGACTCTTGCTCTTTGTTCTGCATTTTTTTGAACATCTTATTCCTTTTGTTTGCCAGGTGCCACAGGGACACCACACGTCTGGGTGTTGAATCACACTTCAGATTAACACCTGAAGAGTGAGAAAAGAACATGAGCCACCACCCAAGTGGCTCATTTTTTCGTGACTATTTGTAGTACCCTATAGGACAGAACTTTTAACCCCTTAAATTTCACTTGTATACAACCCTTGTCAAATAAAACATAGTACTGTAGCTCATGATGAATAGACTTATTTCTTGTCATTTTTCAAAATAGATTTTTAGGAATATTTTTTGATAGTTCGGTGCTTCTTTAGCAATGTGGTCAACGGCTGCTTAAAGAGCATGCTCTCAATATTCAGGACTCCAGCTTGGTTTTCAACACGGGGGGTTTTCTTGTCTCAGAGCCGTAGTGTTATGCTTTTACAGAATCAACAAAAGTAGTTTGAGGTTTACTAATTGGGATTCATGCTCTGCCACCAGTAGCCCTGACGTGGATAGACTGTGTTGCACTTGCAGAAGGCAGACCATGATAAAAGTAGACAAGACAGTTTTTTTTTTTGGTGTAATTTCCATTTATGTTGTCTTTTTGTTAAAAGAAGAACCCTTTGTTCCTTCACTGTTTTTAAGAGGATTTTGTGGTTTTGTTGAGCTTTTTCATCAACAGCTGTCTGCTGGTTATTTTTTATAGAAGCAAGAGGCTTTCTTTGTGAAAACAAATGATTTAACAAACAGGGGAAGCAGAAAGCTGTAATGTGCAGTAGCTGACAAAAGCCCTTAAGCATGTTCAGAGAGGATATATATTGGTAATTTTGGTTTGCTGTTGTCTTTGCCTATTGTTTGTTTGCATTTGTACTTGTGCGCAGCCACTGTCTGTGTTTTTGTTGAAGCTGATGTTGATTTATTTATTTTCTTATATATTCTGAGAAATTTTGGACTTGTGTAATAGTTTTATGATTTCATAGTTGCCTCCACAGTTCTACAGTGATAATGGTCTTACTTCAGTGTCTTAACCCCCTTTTTTACAGATAGTGATGCAGCAGAGACAACTGTAGTCCTGACTAAAGGGGCTGAAGTGAAAAGAATGACAGGTAGAGGCAATGGGACTCTGCCTTTATACTGGGTGACTGTGGAGTGGGTGACGTTAAACTGGGCTGTAGAGGGTTTTTTTTCTTCTTTTTTTAAGAAAAATTCATGGAATATAAATGTCTGCTAACTCAACAATGCAAGCTTTCCATTTTTACCACTTTGACCCATCTATCCACGTGTGTTGTTATCACAAATGTTTGTACTCATTCACACATTCAGTCCTCATCGGTAACTTGGTCTACCACTCTAATAATGGCAAAAATGCATTGAGGGTTTTCTGCAGTTAATTTTCCACTTCATTGGGCTATTCATCTTTGAATAATGACTGAAACGTGGAATCATAATTCAACCTTCTGGGATTAAAGCTACTAACCTCCCCTCGTCCTCTGCCTCCTCTCCTCTTCTGCTTTATTTAAGTCCAATTCTGCAATGAACAAACTGACCTCAAACGGTGCTAACTGGCCCTTTTGTGTTTCAGAGGTGGAACCAGACATCAGCGTGGGACGAATAGTAGGCTCAGGTACATCTGAAGCCCCACCAACCTAACCCGACCTCAGCCTTGGCCCGGTTCAACCCGGCATTAACATGCATCTCTGGTGATCCGATCTCAAGTATATCAGTTGACACCTGGCATTTGAATGCATCTCGAGTGACCACTTGATATCAATATCCCGAACATACATCATTTGCATTCCAAGGATCAAGTACGTTGTTGTTCTTGGGAGGAAGTAAATGCAGTTCTTCTGCCTGGTCAGACAGAACTTAGATCAGAAGAAGTACATTAGGAGAATAAATCAATACAATATAAACTGTCTGTTCCTTGGTGTATTCCAGGCAAACCGCATCACCAACAATGTTTGATGCACATTTAATTTATCTGAATCTGATATTTAGAGTTTGTGGACAAAATCAAATTCCAAGATTTGATCAATTATGAATGAGTATTTCTGTACTTCTGCTTACAAAGACAACATGTATAGATGCTGCTAAAAGTGATCAGATTTCAATGAGTCCTCGGTGCAGCCTAGGTGCAGCCACACCTTAACTCATCCAAGATGCATGTTAATGCCAAATATGATCCGATCCTTTGCTGTCATTCTGCCATTTAAAAGAAAATTACAGAAGCTTTCAAAACCCTGCAATACAGAAGCAGAATTTGTAATGGGAACAAAAAAAATTATCAACCAGATCTTTTACTAACAGGGAGAATTGCCCAAGTAAATTGAAGTAGTTTCAGTTATAAAACTGTGAAACTCACAGATAATGATATGTGTGAAGAGTTTGAAGTTCTGCACAACCATCAGCTTCTCATGCAGCTGTAGTGTGATACAACACTGCCCTCTGTTGGCGTGGGTTGATAGCAAATGGTTATCAAGTGTAGCAATCTGTAAGAGCCCGGGTGCATAACGCTTGAAGGGTTAGGGAAACCAACATTTTTCTTACTGGTGGACCCTAGCCCCTTTAATTTCTCCAATGCTTTTTCCTTTGAGTCGTCCCTCTGGCTGCCTTATGCTTCTCAACAGAAACATAATGCACACACATTCGCGCGCACACACTCATTTTGGCTGTTATTGCAAAGTCGTCATCCTCCAGGGCAGTGCTTGGACCCCTCTTTAACCAGCCGTCATGCATTCTCATCTTTCTCCTCCAGCTTATCTTTGAAGACAAGATCTGCAACCACAGGAGTAATGCTGCGCTTTTCTTACTTTTTAACTAATGCTCATGTTAATCCGAGTCATACTAAGCAGTTTACAGATAAAAGTTAATGCAGAATGTTGAGTGTTTTCATGGGGTCTGTGTGCATTGTTATAAAATGAGACTGCAGTAGATGCTTCAATGACATATTCCAAGATAAAGTTCTCATTTCACCATAAATATTTCTCCTAATTTTCTGTGCTTCTTTGTCTTCTATTTCAACGCTTCAACAGGCACCTATTGGCTGCCTCTTTGGTTGTCCATAGGTGATCTCTTAACTTCTTTTCTAACTTTTTTTTTTTTTTTTTAACTCAACAGATTGTTTTGGCTGGCTTCTCCCTAACCTTGCTTGTCTTTTTTGTCACAAGTTCTAATGCTTTTGCTTTTACATTTGCCATTTTGGTTTTCCTGTGAAAGATGTACCACATTTTGGTTTTCCTGTGAAAGATGTACCAATTTGTTAACTACAGCTAATGAGCTGATAGTTGAAATTACGTAGACTGGATGAGCCGTGCTCATGATCCAGTTCTATCAAGTTTCCATCCCAAATATGACATTTTCTTTTATCAACATCCTTTGTATACTATATATATGTGTAGTAACAGTTCATTTCTCTCTGTTTTTCTTTTCCAGTGTATGATAAGCAGGGCTTTCTGCTGCAGTTGGACACAAAACTGTGAGTAGATCCCCTTATAGTAAACACCAAGTCATTTAATTTAGCACATTTAGCAATTTTCCGTCATGTACGGGCCGGCGTATTCCTAAGTTGTTATAATTAGACAAGCTGAGTTTCCCTGTCAGACTTGAACTCCCATTTATTTAGATGTGTTTTACAGCTTGTTTCATTAAATACTTAGTCATACATTTTGGTTGATCCATGGTAAAATGGGAAAATGTAAACCTTCAGCCAATTCATCTCACTTATTTTTTTTTTTAAATAAACACACAGCATCTCATTTGAGTCCTAACCAAAACCCGGTGACAAATACACACATTTGATTAGTGGCCAGGGTAATACATTTAGAAGTTGGTGTGAATTCAGATGTAGTGAGTTTTTTTCCCCCAGTTTGCTCTTACGAGCGGCTGTGCTTTTTCAGGGTGAGAACATGCTACCTTGAGTCATTATGCAGCTGTCATTGTGTCAGCGTGTCCGTTGATATGTGTATAATTCCCTGAATTGGTTTGACACTCTTGCTCTAAACTGCACTGATAAGACCCTTTCTCTGCCCCCCATCCTCCACTATTACCATGTAGACCATAATCATATGCTGCCATCATCACCCTGGCTCTCACAGGGCATGTCTGTCCGCACTCTGCACACACACTGTAAGCACTATGTCAGCACACACTTTAAGGTGGTTTTCACATGGGTTGAGTTTGTCTAATACGGCTCCTTACTTTATAGCGACAGTGTCATTAATTACACCGGTATAGCACATGCATACAATAGTGCAATTCATCTTAAAGCCAGTAATTACTTTTCTGACTGGTTATTTATTCCCACATAGATTTCTTTCTCACCAAATCACTTTGTGAACGACATTCTAGTGGGACTGAAATGTATTACAGAGAAGAGTTTCCAGTTGTGCCGTCGTAGGCCTCAGTCAAGCCTCTTCTCCTGATTTTGGGCCTCACATAGTGCTAAGACACGGGCCTCTCTCCCATCTCCTTGTTTATTTGAACTAGATTCATGGCATTCATCAGGTTATTAATGATTGTGCTAGTATTCGGGAGGTTCTAGTTTTAGCACCGCCAGTGTGATTATTTGAACAAGGCCTCTCTGCTTTGTCTCGCCACACACACAGGTGATATTCTGAGCTGTTGCTGAGGTCTCCCAACTTCCTAAGCAACCCGTTTCCCTATCTCTCAAGCAGATTGTTTGACAAGCTCAGCTTTGAGGCTGCGAAATGTGTCAGTGTAATTGATATTCGCTTATCATGATGTGTCTGATTAATCCCTCTCTTTCTGTTCTGTTAATGTATAGTCCACTGGAGTTGGCATACAAGTATGGCAACCTCAGCGAAGGAGTGTGCAAGCCAGGATATGCAGCAGCCAAGATGACAACCATCTATCCTAAGTGAGGAGGATTGCCTTTTCTTAAACACGTAATTTCAGATAAACGCGGTGGAAATGCGTCGGTATGCTCGAGTGTGCTTAATCTAAACTTGGAGGCAGACTCTTTTTTAAACCTTAATAACTTCACATACACAATCAGCAGCTTGGGAAACAAATCATGTTAATTGGCCGTCAGCACAAGAAAAGTCTAAACTTTTACTCGAGCATACCAAGATGCATGATGTCACTCCAACTTGGCCTTAAGGGGTTTGACTCAGAAACAGAGAAGCCGCCACATTCCTATACAATCTCCCCCACTTTCAATCATGTGTCTATCATCTTCTCCCCCGCCACAAAAACTTGACTGTGTCCTTGTGATCCCCCCCGTCGCACAAAAGAACCTTTGTCACCCGAGTACAAGGTCTCCCATCTCTGCCCCACCAAATCCTAGAGCCTTAGAGGCGTCCTCTATGAACTACACTTCCTGTCCTGACTCACCATGGACGTCCTGGTGCCCAGCCCACGCTGTCCACACGATCTTCCACGGCCTTCTCTGATGGCTGCTTTGATTTTTCCTCTGAGCCTCAATGTGCTGCCTCAGTTCAATCTACAGTATAGGACATTGTAACATTAGCATTCTTGGAGCTAAGCTAATAGTGGCCCAATTTTCCACATTGCTGAATGATAGCCAATGGCGCTTGAATGCAATTATTGACTCAGTTTTGGGACGAGTATTGAACCCGATTTATCTGATGCCTGAAGATGCGGAGACGAGGAAAAAGTCAAACAAATTCAAATACATAAGGAAACATTTTAACTTTGATATACTGAATCATTTGACTGTGTGCGTTTCTACACACAAACGTCATCATCGGCATCATATTGGCTGTAAATTGCAGCGCTGTTTAACAAGACATACCAAGTAGTTTTGTGCAACTGCCCTCTGCCTCTCTGAGTGGCTACGTGTTAACAATGTCCTCCCTCATAATGACTTCCTCTAATCAGCCGCACGTGTCGGATCAAAGTTCTGTGCGAACAGAACCCCCGCTGGGAGTCCTGTGATTACTACCACCTTCATCCCAGTCACACACAGGTCAATGAGCACAATTAAGGCTGAGCTTTGTGTAAGTTTGTACACATGTATGTGTTTGTATGCATCAGTGTATAGATGTATGTACACAGTGGTGCTGTGTGCCGTGCGTTTGTGATTAATTGTTTCCTATGAGAAAGGGAGTCAACCAATTAACATCTTGTTTTTCTTTATCTCAGCCTGCTTTATTTGTTTACCGGGCATTAAAACAAATCAATTTAAATGTTCCTGTTAGCATTTTGTCTAAATAGGAGTGGCCTACAGTTCAGCTGTTAGAGAAAACCTACTTAACCTCTGGCAGTGAGGTCCTGTGTCTCTCCCTCTAATCATCTCCTGCTTCCTCCTTGTTTGTCTTCTCTGAAGCCCCTTGCCCTTGCAGAATCCAATTCATTTTCCACACCTCCCCTCCCCTCCCCTCTGCTTTACCCAAAACTGTTTGCATTGGAGCCCTAAATCAAGTGTTGGCAGTGAACTTGAAGCAGCACGGTTATGAAAATATTGCCAGTGAGAGATGGAACCAGCAAAGGAAGCAAGCACAATGCGTCCCTGCCAGTTGGCTGTTTTGGGAAGCCTCACTTTTAATTTAACAACAAGCAGCCCCCGTCTCTCTGCTTTGTCAGGATGTCAGTGACTGACTGTCGGTCAGGGTTCAGCGACTCGCAGTGATCCCGTGTTATTTATAGCCCCCTCTGGCCTCAAAAGTCTTGGGTTTAATGAATCTCCATTTGTTTTGGCAGGACAGAAGTCTGTGAGCGTGTGTGCCCCTGTCAGGTGATGTGAGAAGGCGAGAGAGCCATACATAATGCCCTCTCCTCTTGAGTCTCCCATCTCATGCTTTAAAGCTGGAGGATAATGAGGGTATCAAAGACCGATTAGGGTGCTTAGAAGAGTTGAAGCTATCCGGAAGGCCTCCCAATAATGTCAGCCATGTTTGGTCATTGTGCCTCGGAGCTCCACATATTTCTTGTGAACCCACACCAGTGTTATGGTAACAAACCATTCCAGCCTCCTGCTCAGAAAACACCAGAGTGTGATCGTAGTTGTGTGTCTTCTCTCGATTCCAAACTTTAAAATGCCTTTTCTAGTTAGTGTAGTCTGCCAGCTGTTGGACCCATAATTTATGATGGTGAGAGAAGAGAAGCATGTGTGTGTGTGTGTGTGTGTGTAGGGCAAGCCAACCATCAGCCTCCCGGCAAGATGCAGGAATTATGTTGCCGGTGGTCTGGCTCCAGTTAATGAGACAGTACAACAATCCCTGTAACTGTCTTCTGTCATAAACAAAATAATGCGCGCCAGCTCTCTAGATCACTTCACGGCGCCCAGCGTTGACTTTCCTGTCCTGAATGATTATTCCAGTCCAACATTTAGAGAAACTGGAGAAATATGTCCAGGATGATCCATGCATGTTAACGCCAGAAAAGAGACAGCTCTCTCCTCTCGTGTGTCCCCCCGAGCTTGACAGCGGGTCATAAAAACACACATCCATCCTGAAGCCACACTCGCACAAGTGGCACGTAGCCCAGCACTCGGGTCGCAGGCGTGACTAAGAGGAAATGGCTTCTTTTGATTTTAGTGCTGCAATTAATCAAAGAGGGACCCACACACACGCTTCTACATACACACACAGGATAAGGAAGAGGCGATGCTGAAAGTAGCAGTTCATGGGGCAATAAAAACACTGGTCACACACAGGCGTATTTTTGAATATCAGATTCTGTTTGTTTTTTAATGGGGCACAATGGCTTCTCGCTTGAGTTGTTGAAACTGTGTGCTCTCTGTCATGAGAAAACACAGACATCTCATATGTTAGAGTCAAGTCTCTGAGAAGTTTCTTGTTAGAGAACAACTTCCTCCACTCTAATTCAGTTTGTACAAACACTGCTGCCCCAGATCATTCGAGGAAAAGCATTCTGGCACGAGCACGTTGTCTCGGCAGATTTATCAAAACTGTGTGTCTGATGTGATTTAGACTTGGGTGGAGAGGTTATGTTGATGGGTTACGCACTGCAGCTGCCTTCTGTCTCTCCCCATGCCTCTTTGCATTAGCTTATATTATTTGCTTAGTATTAAGCCATGTTGCTAATGTGTGTGCTTGTTTTGAGAAGCTTCAGCAGGGCACGGGAGGTAGGGATGCTATTACATTAATGACAGTAGACCAAGTTCAATTCTTAATCACTCGGTGGCATAAACTCTTCCCTTCACCAAAGACTCCACCTGTGAGGATTGTGTTAATGTGGGCAAAGATGTGGCAGGGGGATACACAGCAGAATAAGTAATTCTTTATGGTAGAGAAGATTTACTAAGGAAAGTCATTATTGCAACATGATGCATTTCTTTGATTTTGCAGATATGAATTTGTTCTGTGTGTCACCTTGTTCTTTCCGTCCTTTCTTGCCTTTGCAGGTTCATGAAACCAGCGCCCATGTTTCTTGATCGGAACTTCAAACGTCTAGCTAAAGTCACCAGTTACTTACCTCCCTTTGGTTTTAAAACTCAAGGTAAGAAATATTTATTACATCAAAAAGGGGGGGGGTGGTATCGAGTGCTTGTGGTGGAAACAAAGGAGTAAGCTCCAGGTATTGCGGGGTGCTCTTGAAGTTGAAAAAATTGAGAAACGACGAAAAAAAGCACAAGGCTTGCTTCAGGCAGTCACGCGCACGGAGACAAGGTGTTGTGTAAAAGGTCTTTAATTAATCAGGGCATGGATAAAGATAAAAAAGACGCCGACTGGTTTCGACCGACAGGGTCTTCTTCAGGGCGTGGGTCAGGGATCAGAGACAGGTGGGAGTCCCTTATAGACTCTGTGGGTGGGCCAAAGGCTGGCTGCTAATCAAAAACAATAGTGATAAATTAATATAGTTAAACAATAACGTGTGTGTATCAACCAAAGAATATAATAGTCAAAGAATATAATCAAAAAAATATAATAAGAGCTATGTTTATAAATGATGAGGACATGCCAAACAAATAAGAAAAGTATATCCACACTAAATAATCTAGAACAAAAAGAATATGGGAGAAACGCAGTTTTTCTATTTCTATTTATTACATCAGTTCCCCTTCCCAATAGTGAATATATGTGACCTCAAGGCCAGTGAAGTTCATGCTGCTTCTTTTTGACTTTCTATATGTAGGCATGCTTTAGTTAAAGGATTATTTCAACACTGAATTTTGCGCCCCTCAAAGTCTGAGAATTCACAAGACGCAAATTAAAACCAAAGAATCAGCTGAGATCTACTGACATTCAGCCCCTAGTACGGTTCGAGCTCCAAAACGTTGAAGTTAGCACTGCAGTTTTGTATTGAATAATAGTCTGGAGCTTAAATTGAGATAACCCTAATGACATCACCAGAGTTATTTTCTCAGACTTAGAAAAGCTCCTGCCAGAGCCACAGATAATATTGCAAAATCTAACCTCATGTGTAAGATCAGTGGAGTGTTCCTTCACTGCTCAACCTGTGTGGAAGGTTTAGATGCTGTGTCGGAGCGTAACAGTTGCTGCACTGTACAGTGCTTTGTGCCTGTGGTGCCTGTTATCTTAAAGTAATAAACCATCTGATTGTGTTGGTATCAAGCTCGGCTTCGTGTGGTTTCAATATTGCACAGATTTTTTTTTTTATGGTCTTGTTCTGCGTTGCCAACATTGCCCCCGGAGTCAATGGAGGTGATGAAAGGAAAAGTAAGGGCTGCCAACTCTTATCACCAGGAATCAGTTGGCTTCTCATACTGTATCTACTTATCCAATCTAGGCCAATCAACAGGCTGTCAACATCTCTTATGAGATAAGTTATTTTATAGAATTGCCGTTTGTTTCTTTCCGTTGTGAAAGATACCCTAGATGCGAACAGTGGTTCACATGTATGAAACCAATATGCTTATTTTGTCCGAATACCTGCTCGTTTCAGCGCTTTTCATCATCAAGGCTGCACTCTGATGGTTTTGCTGTGGAGAATGCCAAAGTTCTGCCACTTGCGCACTTTTCATCATTTGTCATTGTTACGAGGCTGGTGTTTTTGGCAGAATACATTTTTCCTCAGGGTTATTACTGTGTCCTGTTGTGAGTAAGGACAAGGTGAGAGGGCTAATCCATCACAGTGCACATCCAGTGACCATTGGGATTTTTTTCCCCTGAAATTGTGTTATCATGAAATAGTAATGCAAACAAAGTTTGTTTCTGAAAACTGGTGCTTTTGTTTTATCCATGGACTGCCTCAGTCCCCACAAATTAGCTTTCTTTTTTTTTTCTTTTTTTTAAATACAAGTTATAACTAAATCGTCCATGCTTGGTTCTTGTTTGACATCTGAGTTTTATTTGCAGACATAGTAGCTCATAATGTGCAACAGATTACACTGCAAAGGATATTTCAGGAAGGATATTGTGAGTGGAACTGTCAAATCAGATTTATTCCTGTATTTTTGAGCCCATTTGAAAAAAACACTTTCCAGTTCCAGTCTGCATAATTTACTGTTTAATATGGTTATCTTTTTCTTTTAAATTTTGCTCCATTTTTGTAACCCTCTGTCCCGGCTGAAACAAAATATTTGGTGACCATTCATGACAGGTTTACTGTAGATTGTAGATTTTATTTATTTAGAATCCACATATTGCTGTCTGTTTGTCATAATAACAACCTTTTTAGTGATGAGCCCTCTGTCTTCTTTCCACACACAGTGCTTGTTTTCTGACCTTAACATGCTTCAGCACTTCTGATATCAAACCAGTGCATAATATCATGGGAAGCAAAGAGATAACATTAACTTGCCTTCAGTGACATGCTCTGTCACATATTTTCCAGTGCCTAGAGGCAGAAGGTACACTGAATGATACCTTTTGTGCTCTGGCAAGTTCTCTGCTGTCATATTAACATATGCACGCAGACACACACACACACAGTCACCCACATACACACACCTTCAATCACTATCAAAAGAGCACTCCCTGTGTGAGTGTCACACCTGGTTTCTGTTTTTTCGATGGACTGCGACGGCAGTGGGGTTTCCCTTTTAGTGGTACCCATGTGGAGAGATGATACGTGTGGATCTTGAATAGAACGCCACAAAGGATTCCAAATTGGGAACACGGAGAGGAGGCGGTGGTGGGCGGGAGTTTTATTTTTACCCTTTCTCCTGCCAGGAGGTATCTTTTGGCACACATCAACCATAGCCTGAGAACAGTAAAGCTGTGTTGATTCGGTCTCAGAGAATAGCTGCTGTCAGGATGCCAGTCAGACACTAAACTAAACGGTCGACATGTGTTACTGATTATACTTTGCATTAATTGTGAAATGCTGAACCACAAATGAAATGTTATTCTTTCGAAATAAGTTATTTCGGAAGTGTTAAGCGAACTTTGCAGAGATACTTTTTAAAACTCAGTCAGTTGGTCGCACTCAGTCTTTATGGCCCATTTTGACAAAAACATTAACTTTAGAGGAAGAGACAAAAAATGTGATTAATAATATTAAATACGTTTAAGTTGTAGCTTTGTTTCGCCCCCTCATGTTCTCCATTTCAGTTAGGCAGATGCCGGTTATCTATGTTATCTCACCACCTACTGCAACTTATGTTGATAAACTGAACTTTTGATAAACTGAGGGAATTTTGCAATACCAGGGCAGGAATATGGAATATGTTCCTCATGAGCTATATTTAGCAAACCTGTCAGGAGGAAAGACAGAAATTGCTAGAGACTTGTTGAGAGTTGTTTCAGCTGCTTTGTTTGATACTTCTCCATGCAGGTCACCATTTGTCTTTATCTCCCCTGATGTCAGCAGAGACAGTTGTGTTTAACGCCAGCAAGCTGCGCGTAATACTGAATTATCCTCCAGTGTGGTGTACACAAGATTACAGAGGTTTATGTATACTTGCAAAGCTGATGTTGACTGTTTAAATAATCTCAGTCAGTACCAGCATTGCATGAAGTGTCCACAACTGCACTGGGCTTTTAAAAGCAGAATAGCAGATGGTATGGATTGACCAACTCCGGAGAGAAAAGGTGTGTGGTTAACTGAAAGAGTCCTTCCCAAGGTATTTCCAATTGGAAGCTTTTGATTGATTGAGTTTTACAGATGGTAGGATAAAATCAGAATAAATAGCTTGAGATGGCGATCTTTTATTGGCCAGGACAAGTAAAATGTTTCTTTCTGTAGGTAATTTTATCTTTGCGTGTAGAATTGCATCATTTCTTCCCAATGTGAACATCAGGCTCTCGCAGACCTTTGCCAGTCGAGACAGAGGTGTGTGAAACCTCCTTGTATTAGTATTTCTTTTTGTTGTAGCAACTGTAGCAAATCAGTGATGCTATGTCCTCAGCTGCTTATTTACAAGTTTGATAAACTGATGAATGATATCACTGGGCCACAGTTGTTTTTGTTTTGTTCTCTCATTCTCAGCATGCCCACCAATTGAAGACACACAGGCTGTTATGTAACTTGACACAAAGTTGAGATGAAACAAGATTTAGACAGTAAGACATAGTGAATTGGTGCCAAAGTCTTCAGCACACCTCACATCTGTGGTCCACAGGCCACATATATTTTTTTAGGATCGTTCAAATATAAAATATGATATCAAATTATTATTTTGTCTTTTTCCCCATGGCAGTTAATGATGAGTGCTAAGCCTATCTAAGTTAAGGCCTACAAAATACCACAATAAATACCACTCCCTCATCACATGATTTCTTTATATTGTTTAGGCTACACTCTTCCTGACAGTGTCTCTGTGTTTATGTGTTATGCGGTGCTTCCGCCGTTCCTCTCTGTTGCCAGTAAAGATTTTTGTCATTTCAAGAGTTCCATGTTGGACTAATGTCTGAACCTACAGCCATCTGTCTCCGGCTCTACCACGAGACATACTTTGCTGAAATGTTTACCCCGCGTACTTATAACAATTAGCTTCCATGCCGTTCTCTGGAAGAGAGTCCTGCTCATTGTGATTTTTCACTTTTCACTCGCTTGGATCCAGGTGTGGTCCTCGGTCTTGTGTTTATGCTGTTCGGGGTGATGCTTGACGCCAGACATCGACACCACATCCAAACAATGGGCTGTTTCTCTGCTCGCCTCTCCTCAGCAGGTTAATCATTAGGATCGTTAGCCTGGGTGAATGGGGCTGTAATATGTCTTACAAACTGCTTTGAGGCCCCAGTCTAAACTTTGTCCTTCTCACTCTTCCCTTTACTCTCGCTTTTACAATTCCTCTTGCCCCCCCACCCCCTTTGTGAAGTATGTGCTATATGGTGATGGTGATTATATACTTAAAGAGCAGAGGGCAATGAAAATACCACTCATTTTTTTGAGAATAACTTTTCATACAGGAGGCAGATTGAGCAAAGGTAGGCAGAGTGTCCTAATAGTATAATCCATGTGGCCCATCTAAGGTGCTTCCAAATTGCAACTGAAACCTGGATTAAAGATAGCAACAGTGATGGCTTTGAGATGTTGTATGAGAGGTCTAAAAATGGTCAAGAGGAAAGAGAAATAATTGAAATATCTAACACTGGAAGGATGACTCTAGCAGAATGCCCCGTCGAACATGGCAGGAATGTGTGCTATGGCTAAACATCCCCGTTTTTCGCCCTGCGATCAGAGGGGTGCTGGCCACGCAGGGAGACGAGCTCAACATCGCCCACTTAACCAGGAGAATGTGCTTGTTTGAAAACAGCATTCCTCTCTGAGTGCTTTTATGGGAGAGTTTCTACATACACACGCATACCATGCTGAACCCTGTACGTCTGCTTCTCCCAGATTCACTCCTCTCCGTTTTCTCCTATCACCGCTATTCCTGTGGGCTGATTGATCAGTCCTTATCTCTGACTGGATAAATGGACAGAGGCGTTTTCTCTCCTCCAACTGTCTAAAGACCACCTAGATTGCTATATTTCTAGTGGTATGTTGGAGCTTTCATCAGGTTATACATCTAAAGGAACAGGTCCCCCACTCCTGGCTTTTCAAATATATCATATTCACTATTAGAGAACATCTAATCTGTGATGTTACTCTGCTGTCCTGCTCCACAAGGAGTGAGTCCTTGACATGACGAACCCTGAGGATAACAATTCATTTTTCGGTAGTAGATTATGTGACATTGTCTTTGATGGAGAGAATGCAATACTTGTGGTTTGAAGCTCGTCTGCTTTTGTTGCAAAGAAAGCAACTGTCCACCATTGTATTTATACAGGAGAATAAAATAATCTCCGCTATATTCTCAAGTTTTTTTTGTCTTGTATGATGTGCTGCAGTGCAATGTAAGTGATAACCTTATTTGTCCTCTTCATGGTGGTTATTTCTTTTTTTCCTTCTGCAGAAAGAATCATAGACAGCATATTAACTGCCACAAAAAGTTATGGACTTGGAGAGGAGCTGGACAGGTAATTACCACTGCTCAACCACATCCCCAGGGAGTCCCGTTTCATCTTTCTATCACTTTGTAATATGACTAACATCTGACCCTCCTGTCTTGCAGTCTCAGCTGTAAAAGGTGCATCATCGTGGGAAACGGGGGCATCCTGTTCAATAAATCTCTGGGCTCCCGCATAGATGACTACGATGTCGTAGTGAGGTGAGACAACTCCTCCGATGAGTGCATAATCTGTAGCTGGTTAAGTGTAAATGAGAATCTAAAATCTTGACACCTCACTTTCTGTGCCATGGACCTTGTTGGCTGTTTGAAGAATTCCGCTGACTAAAACTTTTTCTCTGCTGGCAGGTTAAACGAGGCACCAGTAAGCGGATACGGCAGAGACGTAGGGACCAAAACCACCATGAGGATAACCTATCCAGAGGGGGCTATCCAGAAACCTGCAAACTATGAAAAAGACTCACTTTTTGTTTTCTCGGCTTTCAAACCACTGGATTTCAAGTGGCTCCGACAGATGGTCTTCAAGGAGAAACCGGTAAGCTTGTATTTAGATCATTGTTAAGTAAGGAAAGTGGGAAAAAAGAACATATTTGACACACACACAACACCAGTAAAGATAACAGAAGGATGACTCTCGGCGGAAAAATCTGAGACACTTTAAGTGGGTGTTCAAATATAAAAAGGTCCAAAAGGAGAGAAGCGTCTGCTGCACAACAAAGCTCGGTTCTAGGACTTAAACCACTTAAAAGTATTTTTTTTACTACTATGTGCCTGAATATCTGAGTTGTGATGTGTTTTTTTTAATATTTAGCAGTGTGCAGCAGTCTAACCTCTGATCACATTCTGTACATTCCTTTCTGTTGAAATGTAAGCCATTTTAGTAAAGGGATTCAGAGGACAACACAGATCTCTACGATATAGTGTGGATGTTTTAAATGCTTTGAATGGTTTAGATACTTAATGTGGAAAGGACAGATGAGAAAAACCAATGACTGGTACATGTATACACACATCCCCCCGGCTCTGGCCCTGGCTTTTCACACCATGTTTTAATTTTATCCTGAATAATCATTCTCTCCTGTTCACTTGTTCACTCATGTTTGTGTAGCGCCACACTTATAATTATGGCTTAATTCACCACATAACAAATCTCTTGGGTGTCCTTTGAAACATTCTCATTGCCACAGTTAACTGGCAGGCTGTGAATTGGCCTCTTATCACAAGGGTCAGAATGAATGACAGAAGAGGGTCTCCCATATCTCTTAATGTGTTTCAGAAAGCATTCATTTTTAATGGCTCTGATGTTCCCTATTTGAAAACCTTTGTCACTGAAAAAAAGCTTTCATAAGCACTCTCATTCAGTTCTTCTTGAACAGTCTTTAGTATCTCTGCAAGATTTTTCTGAGCTTATTCAACTCAAGGACAATGGGAACACTTAGTAAAAGCTCATCACGTGTCCATAAAATAAAATTGGTGGTATTTAAAGAAACATACCATCATTTTTTTTCTTTTATGTCTTAGCCCGTTTCCTATCAATTATAATTACTCACCATCATTTAGGAACCCTTATCAACCATGGTTAATTAAGATTTAAGTAAAAAAACAAAACAAAAAAAACCCATCTTATACAGTACTTGGGTAATACTATATCTAATTTTAGTTATACCAACAAAAAAAACCTTCAGATTGAAACTTGACCTTCAAAAGTGTTGTAACAAATGAGCTAAATCATGCATAAGCAGCTAAACCATCATTAAGCTTTTCTTTTACTCAGGCAGAAAAACTTAATAACACATTTGCTCATTTTATGGTGCATCTGTTCAGTCGGGCAATCAATTTTTATTTTCCATCCCAGCTGTGTGACTTTGAGGGATCAGGGGGAATATGTCATGAGTGAGAAAATGGGGATGAAAATTCAGAGGAAAGGACAATACTTTTATAGTCGACAATAGAAAGGGCATAGAATGGCAAGATGAAACTAAGTAATGCTGTGACATTGGATTAAAGGATGAGAGAAGAGAGGAAAGATAGATGGAAAAGATAAAGTTAAATAGAGTAAAGGGATAATAGCTGGGGAAAAGAAAATGAGCAGTGGAAGGTAACGGTAAAGTAAAATGGAGGAAAATAGTTTGCTTGGCTGGCTGATGGCCCCTTCAGCCTTTGATAGGGCCCAGATTTCTCTGGTGTGTCAGAGGGAGAGGACAGTGGAAATGGCTGCCTGGGATAATTGATCTGGCCCCTGGCATCTGACTCAGCCCCTCTTTGATCTGCTGAGGAAGGAAGAATGTTTCCCATGGGTTAAAAATCAGGGAACAAAAAGTAAAGAAAAAAAATCATCAGTGTCCATTGATCCAAGCCTTGATGATAATATGGAAGAAGAGAACTGACAGATGTGCAAAGACCCGTGTTTGACCTCTGGATAGTCTTTAGTCTTTAGTTTGTTTTTATACATCTGCAGTAGTTGATTTACTACCACATAAATACAGTATATCACCCTTTTGTTAATGTTTCATGGGCAGTTTATTCACTTTAATAGCTGGCTGAGGTCACTGGAATTAGTTTTTGGCATTGAAGATAAGCTTAGTTCAGTGTCTGCAATATTATACATTACCACAGATGAATGAAACATGGAATAGCAGTGTGTGGACTCGGAGTCCAAAATGATCCAAAAGCTATTTTAACCTTGCTAGTAAGAGTCCAGGCTCATTGGCGCCCACTGTTGTGCAGTTAGATTTTAGGTGTTGGGGGAGCATGTTGGTGTTTAGAAGGTTTTCAACCCACTGTGTGACTCCCTCAGTCATTTTTTTCATAAATGACCGTTTGAATTCACTTAAAATGCAGTTGCACTTATGCGCTTATTTCATATCAAGTGAAAAGGATCACTTTAAGAGAACACACAAAGTGCCATTTTCTTATTATAATGAGTGTTTGCTGCCTTGTGTTTCCAGAGCAACGATATCTATTTACAAGAGGATATTAAGTCTTAGCAACAACATGAAAGGATCTGAAGACCTGTTAAAAGGCTGTTACACTAGCTTCATTGTATCTGACTCACACCCACATTAGACTAAGTGCTGATATGTGCCACCGGTGAACTTAGGGAGACATTTCCAAAAACACTAACCAAATGTTTCCTTTCAATTTCCCGCTTATTACCAGACAATCCGTAGCTAAATCAATTGAATGAAACGGTCCAGAGACATTTGCTTCAGAGACTGATACTGTAGACTCCAGGATACACAGTGGGACCGAGTAGCAAGAAGCTTTCCTCTTCTTGCTCTGTCCATTTAGTCGGCCCCAGAACGAGACATAATGTAACTATGGACAGCTGTCCTTCGGGAGATTTTACATCTGCTGGCCGAGAAGGGGGTTTCTTTGTGTAACCTGCACACTCACAGCTGGAAGGGATGCAAAACCTTTTCAACCCACTGCGGTTATGAAAGCAAGTGTCTTTCTTCGCCGTCTTCTTTTTAAAGGTTAGTGGGCGGTACACACTTGTAGTGCAGCCGCAAGTGACTCATCCTGCCTGTGGTCAGCGTGCTTCACTATCCTGCACTATTGTGGCTTTTCAAACGCCTACAGTGCAGTCTTGGATGGCTGAACTAAATAGATATTAGCGAGGCAATTTCACAATCTGTTATTTAGTGTTTTGTACACTCTCACAAACACACACATGGCCTCCCACTCACTCACACGCGCACCGAGTCATAAACATCAGGGCAACATTAAGATGAAGTCTAAATTTGAAAACTTGACTTTGGTCCTCTTCAGTTTGTAGACTTGTATGGGTCTCTCCCCAACTTTCATCTTTTAGCTCAGTGAAGCCCTCGCAGTGCTGCAGCATCACAAAGCTTCCAATGCCTGTAATCCCTCATTACCGCAGACCTACGTGATTATACCATTCAACTTTGTCACTCTGCTTGAAAGTCTGACCCCACATGTGCAGCAGCCTGGTTGATTGCCCGGTTACATGCTGTTTGCAACTGTGCTCAAACATGATTTCCAACGATTGTTGATATGTCCTTTTTTCCCTATGTGTCTACTTTTGATTTTTGCCCTCATGCACAGCGCACGCTCACGGTTCATGCACACACAGCCGCAGTTGTTTGTATATGCGGGGATCTTTTCAAACAGAGCCTGTGAAGGATATACAGCCGGTGGTAAACACGGGGTTCGAAGGTGGAGTGTCGGTGTTCTATCTCTCTTGTTTGTTTACAGGAGCTTTCCCTGACTCTCTTCAGGCCAGAGAGATAAATGATGGATGGAGACAATTTGAGGAAGAGAGTACTTCTCCTTTAATAGAAATACAGCCAGGGTTCCAACTCAGAAGTATCAAAATATTGTAGCAAAGCCAATATTTTAAAAACATTGCGCATCTCCACTTCCAGAAATTGATAGTGCGAGAGAAATGACTAAAATAGCCTGTTGCTTCATATCGCGGACAAATTTCCTAATCAACTCTATCCGGCTGGAGTGTGGTTAGGAAGTGTTTCCTGTTGTTACAGTTTGTGTAATGCCCATTTTTTTCAGTTTATAGACATGCCAGTTTAGCCCCAAAAGTTTATTGTAACTTGAACACACTGTGAGACAAAAATAACAGCTATATGGTTCTTTTTAAAGCCCAAACATCTGTGCAGAAGCCCAAAGTAGCATGCATACATGCATTCATAAACATTTATATACTTGTAAACATGGATTCTGAACATGAACCAAATGACTAACATGGTGTCCGGATGTCACTGATTACTGCGGGTGTTGTGTTTCAGAAATGAGTCACCTACCTACCTTGCAGTGATTAACACTCAGACGTGTACACTTTGTTTCTTTAGTAGTACGTTGTCATCTGATGAAGGGAAGTTTGAGGACTTTGACAAGTCAAAATGGCCAAAAGAAACACTTTGTTGTTTTCTAGCCAGATACAAGAAGAACAGGTCCCGTCAGCAGCGATAACTGTGTGATCTCCCAAGATGTCACCTGTTAGTAGCCCGAGGCCACTCTGCACATAGAGGTCACAGTGCTGGCACAGTTTTTGAGTTTGCAATCATGGGAATATGAAGACAAGGGTTTAACACAGCGGTTTACCTCAGAAAGGAAAGTGAAGCGGCTGCGACCTCAATGAGGGCAAAGGTCACGGTTTGTGTTAAAGCAAACCGGGGAGTGCTTCAGATTCCTGGCACATAGGTAAATAAATGAATAGGGCTGTGCCAAAAAATCGATTCACATAGGAATCGCAATTCTCATTTAATACGATTCAGAATCGATATAAAATGTCCCAAAATCAATAAAAAATAATAATAATATGAAACAAATCTGCTGGCACTTATAATTTTGTTACTTAAGCAATATGTGATATTGCTTTTATGCAACAGTTTCAACAGTTCCATTTAAGCATGGATGCATGTTTAAAACTCAATATATGTGAAAAAGACACTTTAGTCATTCTGTCTTGCAAAGCAGACTGGAGTAGATCATGAGGATCCTTTGCACAGCGATAGACTGAAGCAGAAATCATTATGAATCAAATCATCTTGAATCCAAAATCGATTTTGAATCGAATCGTAGCCCCAAAAATCAGAATCGAATCACATCGAATCGTGAGATAGTAAAATATTCCCACCCCTATAAAATAACCAAAGCTTTCCACAATTTTACCTCTGTGGATCTAAGAAACCGTAGTCCCCTACCCTGCACCTCACCATTTGCCACCTACTTCAGGGAAACCTCTCTGTCTTTCAAACATTCTTGCTGATACGGTTCCTCTTCAGTGGAGCACTTATGTGGTGAGACACTGCAACTTGTAAACTCAAAGGTCCTACATGTATACAGTGCTAATGACCTCCAGACAACCTTAATTGTGATTGTTGGCAGTTTGGTGGCTGCTGTTTTTGCTTCTAAATTGCTTAGGTCTACTTTCCGGAATCCAGTCACCCTCATTTCAGTCATCTTCTTCGTAAACATCAAACATTACCACATCTCACACAGCGACTTATGGATAGAGCCACTTGTATGATAGCCGCTTATCAAGAGATGTCCGACATGTCATTTCAGATGTATCATGAGGTTATTGTGGACAATACCCAGCATGCACTGTATCTTGTGAAGAGACGGTCTGGCTTCACTATGTTTGTGTTTGTTTACACTGAGGGGCTTTAAGGCCACCTGTAGTAACCAAGCAGATGTGAAACGTTTTATTCTTCCCTTTCCCCCTCCTCTTATTACACTTCCATTCAGTGTTCTGTGTTGCTACACATTACATTCAGTCTTGCGGGAGCTATAAACTGAGCTTCATTCAACACAGAGAGACCTGTTATTTTAAAGGTGAATAAGGTTCATTGGTTTGTGCTTAACGCTACACTGAAACCAAACCACACTGAAAACTATAAATGCAAGACTCTAAACCATGCTGTTTCTTATTTGGGCATTTTTACATTTATGGAGTGAAGTGCAACTAAGGTGTATTTTAAGTTTTATGCAACTGGAAAGGAATTCATGTCATGCTGTTTATGACCAGGCAAATATAAGTATTTAACCAGCACTAACCCTTAGTTGGTTGTCTGACATTTTCTATTTTTATAGGTTTTGCACATCTTCATTGTGGCTATAGGCTATGTTTTGTAAAGGAGATAAGGGCCCATCATAGTAATTTTGACATTTTCCGTTTCAGCACACCTTTAGTCACCATCCTGAACAATATCTCTCAGTCTGCATCACTTTTTCCATCTGTTTGATCCATCACTTCTGTTGGCTTACAGTAGCTCCTCTCGCCCTCTTAACACTGTCTTCATCTAATCCTGTGCTTTAAGCTCCTTTGGTGTTGGTTTGTATAGCTGGGTTTTTTCCTACAGCTGTACAATTACAAGACAAATACACTTAGCCTTTACAAAGCTTCTGGTGTAGTCGACAACACTGTCATGAAGAGACAGTGTTGTCATGGTCTTAGTCTGTTTGTGGCAAATGCAGTAATGGTACTACCTCAAGTTCTCAGCAACAGGAGTCATCACTGTAGACTGGCATCGGTATCGCTCATTTTATACTCTGTAGATCTGTTCACACATTACATCACCTACGACTACACAACCCAACTTCCCAGCTCGTTGTGTATGGAAGAACATGTTTACTGAAGTTAGCAATGTACAGCAGATTGCCACTAGCCACTCAGATATCAAGTAATGTATGAATAGGTGTACTTCTTTGACGACCATTCCTTTTTATTCACTTACCCAACCTGCTTTTTGAAACTTGTTCAAAACCTGTGAGCTTTGTCTTCTGTGTTTTGATGATGCAGTGGTGTAGGACCTTTATTTTGACAATACAGTCCCTTCTAAATGGTTGTACTCATGTGGCCTACCAGGTTTGGTCAGGCTCTGTTAAATGTCTGAAGCAAGGCACTGTGACTGTTCTTTTCTTGTGCCATGTTGTTCATCACAACTATTTTTTCTCCTCATTGACTCATAATCTCAGAGGCACTGCCAAGAACTGTCACATCTTGACAATACCAGGCTCTCATTAAGGGCGCCACTGGGAATATGCAACAGTACCACTCGTAACGCCGCAAATTAAGATGCCCGTTAAGAGGTAAAAGTTTGTCAACTTCCAAAACACACCTAAGTGCTTTTTGCACCTGTTTTGTCTTTAAAGATTTTTATTTTATATTTCCGCTGTTATTTCATAGTTAATTGTGAAGATGTGGACAGTAAGTGCTCCCATCCACCTCTTTTTTTATCAGCTTCCCCACTTAGATGTAAAACCTGAATGGAAACACTGGTAATTCCAAAAAGAAAAAAATGTTTATACTTGGTTAACATATCAATTAAAGAAAACACAACAGATGAAAACATGGTGGAGAGTATTTGATGTGTTATTTTGAAGGTCCATTTCCTCATCTTTCCACACATACCTGATGCTTTTAACAACAACAACCATCAACCTGCTGTTTGAGGTTTGACTGACACTATAATTATATAAACTCTCAGTGTTGTCTCCTTCTGCAGTGATTCATTGGCAGTTGCCTGGCAAATTGGTGCCATCAACAGCTTCTCCGGATGTGAAAATGTGTTTACATTTTCATTTGCAAATTTTCTGGTAAACTAGTTAAAATGTTTTGCTACACTCCACTTCACCACCACTTCGAACTAAATTATGTTGGCCACTCCATCGTCCATCTCCCCTCCTTGCAATGCAAACAATTAAGTCTCCAAGTTCAAGGTTGTTTTAACAGGTGCTTTATTGAAGTGCACTGCCTTGTGCACACACTTAAATCTAATAATCCAGACCAATTTAACCATAAAGCTGTTGCAGGAGAAGGGAAACAGCCATTTCCTCTCTGACCACAGCCCAGCGACAGCCTAACCAGCCAAGCTACACACTTGTGTTCACCTTTTGAGCATGTGTGTGTCAGGGCTCGGTGAGTAAGTGGTGTAGGACTACTCTGCAGCTTCCTGTTCTGTCACTGTTCAAATGCTACTGGTGCACCGCTGTTTCTCTTGACAAACCAATACACACTCACGCAGAGAGGTCAGCGGTCAGTCCACAGTGGAAGTCACATCCTGTTCTCTGGAGGTTATTTGCGAGAGGTTTGAGTACTGCAGTGTTCGTGACTGATAGTGCAGTGACTGAACAGTCGTGCTTTTAACTTTATTTACTCACATAAGACTGAACTCCTTATTTATACTCACCCTTTTTGCAGTTTTATCATTCAATTCATGTCCAGTAACTCTGTTGTCTTTGCAAACACTGTACAGCTAAATGCTCTATCCAAGCAGGGTTGAGTGTTGTCATTAACTTTCACTGATCATCCTAACTGCTGAAGGATAAGCTGGAAACCTTTTAATGTAAGCAATTTCTGACATTCCTAGTCTCGCAACAGCATTTGCCATTCCCTCCCACCCACCAGACCTCAATCCTTACATACTAATTGCTCTTACATTTGTCAAAGCCACCTGTACTCGTCTGAATATCTTCAAAGAGATCCCCACCCTGTGACATTTGTGTCTATGTACATGTCAGGTCATAGCTGTGTAAAGCCAGGGGTGTGTGTGTGTGTGTTGTGTGTGTGTGTGTCATTAGCTCCTCTCCTTCCTAGAATAAAGAAAAAAATGCATCACTCTCTTTATTCAGCGTACACAGACGCGCACACATCCAAACAGCGCTGCTAAATAGATTCCTGGCAAACACAAGCTGTGTTGACAGGAGAGATGAGCTGCTGTTCCTGTTGCAGCTTGCCGAAGGCACAGAGCTGGGCCCGCGTTCAAAAAGAGCCGCCACCGTTGAAGCCACAAAGCCAGCAGACTTGTTGCTACTGCCTCTGCCAACACACACAAACACACACACAGACACAGACACACAGAGTCATGCATTGCTGTATCAAAGGCGACCGGGTGGGTGCTTGACTATTTGAACAGGTGATTCCCATTTACATTTGCTGACCCTGTTGGCTTCATGCCTCGTAGGAAGTCACACTGTCAGGCAAGTAAATCACGCACTGCCAGTCCATTGCATGTCTTTAGGTTTATCATTTAAAGTCATTCTGACAAGGGGGGTGATTTGTAAGAGTTGTAATTCATAGGTATCTGTTTGCATAATTATATTGAAGGTTAGGTTTCTCTGTTTCGTACAATTCAGTGGATCAGTAGCTGTTCTGCTGTGGCTGAGTGAATGTGTTTCATTAAAGTTACATAATTTTATACAGGTGGTGCTGCAGGCCTGTCTGACAGGTTGCCCTGGCGACTGATTATGATTGCCTTGTGTAAAAAGACCTGAGGTCTCGCAGAACGCCCTCAGGTCAAGGTGTGATTTGAACCATTTCCTGTCAAATGCCTTATTTAACCTTGGATGCTGGCTAGCAAAACTGTTTTGGGGTTTGTGATTTCCCAACTACATGACAAATAACAAATCAGAGTTGACTTTCTCAACATGTTTCTCTAATTAAAAGCATGTAACAAACTAATAGACTAAAGCCATTACACCGAACAAACATAACCATTTATCATCTGAACAACTTTTGCTCTATCACAGTCTAGAAGCAGAAAGCTCTGAGAGGAAAGTCAGAGAAATCTTATCAGGACAGAAGGGGAAAAAAATAGGAAAGATCAACCCAGTAATGGAAAGGGAAAATCCTGTTCCTGCGTCAGTGTGCAAAACATGAACTTCCTAAATGTTCATCACCAGCTCCATGACCATAATGATTGGTTTTCTGTTTTTTAGTTGTAAATCAAGGGCACAAGAGTTTTTTATCCCTTAAATACACAAAACAGAATGAAAAAAAGAGTTTGTTCTTGCTGTCACTTTTAAAAGATGCTACAAAATGTGTGTTAACCAGTTCCCTCTCGGATGCCCCCCTCACCCACTGTGCTCCTACCAGGGCTCATAATTACCGATGTCCTGCGAGCCCCTCACCCTGACTTTATCCATTAAAGGCCCAAAAGCCATTTTCCTAATCAGTGCTAGTAGGGGTCTGGCCTCTGGTTGGCTTCTGTGTTTTATGTCAGTGTTGCAGAGGATAAGCTTGCTTTGATGTTGGTGGTAAGTCACAGTTGGCTGTTCACAATGGAGGAGTCATCATGTGAGTGTCACAGTTGTGTTTTATGTACATAACTTTGACCGTGCAGAGACAAAAACGGACCGGTATTCATAACTAATGCTCTTTTTTCTGTTTTTTGTTCCCACCGTCCCTTCTGTCTGTTTCCTCAGAGGGGTACAGAGGGTTTCTGGAAGCCAGTGGCTGACTCTGTGCCTCGGCAGCCGTCTGAGATGAGAATCCTGAACCCCTACTTCATCCAGGAGGCCGCCTTCCATTTCATCGGCCTGCCCTTCAACAACGGCCTCATGGGCAAAGGGGTAAGACCAGTGAGGAGCTTTGATTAGGGAACACTTGTACCAAAGATATGGGTCCCATTTTGTCAAAATTGTAGGTTTCCTCCGACATGTAGGAGATGATCTGCTCTTCAGATGTATATGACTCTTACTCTGTACTCAAATCTAGCTTTTGAAGCCTTTCTGGGAGGTTCTTAACCTCAGGAAGGCTGCGTACCACCACCATTTATCACATTATAAAGAGAGAGAGAGAGAGAAAAAGAGGGAATGCCAAGGCATTGCCAAGGTGCTGGATACCTGCTGCAAACCTGGTTCACTCTAAACTCTACAGTATGCTTCAAAAGTTGATGTACGTACTTTGGTCGTGAATCATGCTTGTTTGGACCCGAGTGTGCAGTATGAAGAGAACATTTTGTCAGAGATTATAGTCAAATCCTCGGTGTGTGTGTATGTGCATGGTTCCATATGCACATATTGTTTATGTGATCTGTTGCTAGAGAGTGGAATATTATTAGAGAAATGAGGAGTGCATCAGTGTTGCTCTGCCCTCTGGGGCCACCAGAGCACCCCAGCATGAACTCCCCTCTGCAACATGTGTTCAACATGTGGGCATCTGGCCCCTGAGTGTGTTAGAGGGAGGGAGAGGGAGAGAGTGCGTGGTCATTTGTGTCTGTGTCTGTTTGCAGTGCTGTCTCATGCAATACAAGCCACAGAGTTGTATGAGTTGGCGCATTATTTCCCTCAAACACTTTCCTGTCTGTCCTCTGACTATCAGAGTGTATGTTTATGTATGTGAAAAATAATGAGAAGGTCTATTTGTTATCCAAGTGTTTATGCGGAGTGTGTATCTGAGTGTGTGTAAATTAATCTGTATTAGAGCACGCAGTAGGGGGTTGGCCAGCTGCTAGTTCAGCTCCACCTACCCTGAGGGCTGCAAATCAGGGTAATGGTTTAAATGGGGCCTCCCTCCACTCTTTCTTCAGGACCTGCTTTTTTCCCCTTCATACACACTCCCCCCCTCTCTCTTGTTCTTATACACACACACACACACACACAGCTCCTTTACCCCCCAGATCTCTGGCAGCCCAGGGCAGTTAGGAAGCACGGTGCAACCCTGTAGATCACTGTGTCATAGCAGGGGTCTGCAGGGGTCGTGTCTTAAAGGTAATAGTTAATCACCAAGTGTTCAAAGTCAGTTAGCAGCAGTGGGGCAGAACAAAGACAGAGGTATAAAGGAGGGAGGAAGGCAGATACATGAGAGGGAGTGGACGTCTGTCTCTGAACTAGAGTTTCAGACTTGGCTGGAAATAATGATAATAAATACTGCATGTTTTAGTCAGTATTAATCCTTGTGTTATTCAGCATGTGCACTTTCACTGATAAATGCTCCTGTTGTGTGTGTGTGTGTGTGTCTATATGCTGCTGTGATCTGACGGCCCGTTTCTCCGCCTTCACCACAGAACATTCCAACGTTAGGTACAGTTGCTATAACGATGGCGCTGCACAACTGTGACGAAGTGGCAGTGGCAGGTTTCGGCTACGACATGAACACTCCCCACGCGCCCCTGCACTACTATGAGACTGTCAAGATGTCCGCCATTAAAGAGGTGAGTGTTCAAATGTCTGAAAGCAGAACTCATTGCCCTATGTTTTGAATAATCAGTGTGACAGTATGTCTATCCTGAGAGCAATATATTACGGCTTCTCCCTTCCCACTGAAAAAGAAGTGAAGAGACAAAACTGTAGTATTTGATGAGGAGGGACCACCTGTTCTGTAAGAGGTTGAGGGGGAGTTTAAATGGCTTACAGCCAAAATAAATTCACTACAAAGCGTTCACTATTTGGGCTCAAAATGTTCCCATTCAGTAACTTTGGAGATTCCCTTTGTGTTATCTGCGTAATCACACAATGTATATATTTAAGACAGTACATGCCGCTATGGACAAATAGACATCTGTATTCTTTTGCTGTTTCCTTCTGCCTCAAAAGTCCTTAGGATATGCGGGTGAAGAAGGTATTAAATTAAAACTGAAACAAATCAAAACTTCTTTTCATCCCAACCCATGAAACAAAAACTTTCAGCGCACATTAGAAAGCTCATATTTAAAACTTGAAATGAGACTAGACTAAAATGTGATGATAAATTATCCTTTTTTTAAACATACAAAATAAAACATCAAGAAATGGATGGATTGAAGTGCCACTAGGCTGTCATCAGTCACCGTAGCAACACGACAGACCCCTCTCCCCTCCATCGGTCAAGTCCTCCTCTCTGTGTTTACACTACAACCCAGTGGAATCAAAGATGTCACCCATGTGCTGATGGTTGTAAACCATGAGCTCAGTATGACGATAACCTTTGTCTAAACTCCCAGCGAACCTTTGGCATTTATTATCACCATCTTCATCAACATTGTCATCATCAGCCACACATGGCTAATTAATGGGAATACGTCTGACGTTTTTGTTTGGAAGGCCTTAACCACTGCCAGTCCCTGAGCCCGTTTGATTATCTGACCAGTGGATGATTCCACTGCTTTGGAGAAACAGCTTGTTTCCTTTCCGTCAAGGTACAAAAAAATCAATAATAAAATGTCACACATGTGACAGGCATTAGACAGTGGTGCTGCTGAGGTCACCTGCTGTGCTGTACAAGCTAGATAATTAGCTGGTCACTGCTAGCATTTAGAAAAGCTTAAAAACTTGACAGTTGATGCTTATTTATCCCAGTCTTCATTCACTTAAAGCAGAAGTAAGCGATCCGGTCGTTTTGGCTAACTTCTTGTCAGCCGATGGAGTTAGCAGTCCCCGCCCTCGTCCCTACGTCACCACATTCACGCGCATCCCTTGGCTGCACACACAGAGAGGACCGCCCCTTTATGTCGTTCTCTCTCCTCATTGGATAAAGGTTGTAGGATACAAGGAAAGTTTTCTTCTCGGCAGCAGAGCAGAGTGACTGACAGACCCGTGTTTCAGACCAAACACTCTATGTAAGTGATTGCTGTCGGAAGATATAACTATTTAAGACTTACTTTACATATTATATCAGTTCATAAATGAATCTGACAAGATTTTTCGACTCCAAATGGATTTCAGTTGGAAATCAAACGCCGCAGGCCTGTTTCAATGCTAATTTCCAATAAAACTGTAGCTCATTGTTCCTCGTGGTCCCGGTGTGACCCATCATACAGTGGTAGGAGGTTTGACTCTGAACGGCCCAGAGTCTGCAGAAGAGTCTTAAATTGAGTCCAAGTCCTGTAGGGCCCGGCTGAGCTTTCCGCTTATTTCTTCCTGCTATTCCCTCCTGTATCCTTCTTCCTCCACCCTTTTCCTCCTTCATCTGCTCTCTGGCCGGTTCTTCGTTCCTCCATCCCAAAGCACCACACCGGAACTTGCAGCTCTGGTTACTGTACATGTTGACCCATAGGACCAAATCCTCATAGCACAGCAGGGGAAAGCTGACCCAGTGTGACCCACTGTGTACATTTAAACATTATACATGTGTACATTAAATAAATGTACACATGTATAGACACTTGGAATACGAAAATCTTAACCTAACACACGGGCTTGTAGCTCAGTGAATATAATGCTTTTGTAATAAGTGTTATTGAGTCTGGCGTATGCAGTTGTCCTTCTACTTGAGCTGAATCTTGTCTCTTGATCTTTTACAGTCATGGACACACAACATATCCAAGGAGAAGGAGTTCCTTCGCAAACTGGTGAAGGCCAGAGTCATCGCAGACCTGACCAATGGTATCTGAGTTTACAACCCACCCACAGTCTCCCTCCACCTTTCCCAAAGGACTACAAAACAGGAAGCTGGGAAATGGATCGTCCTGGGGAGAAAGAACCTTTAGAATCCGGGTGGCCTGCACACTGCCGGGGTTTTTTATATCAAAGGAGATTATTTAAAAAAAGAAAGAAAGAAAAAAAAAAGGTACAGGAGGGTTTCTGTTGAGAGATGCACACATGTGCCTTCTGAACCAAAGACTCCTGCTGATTGAAGCGGGGGTGGCGAGGGGCCTTGGGGAGGACTGGATCTGCCTGGTTCCTGTCTTTATCATAAGACAGTCGCAGAGAAGCTCCGCCAGCCCCACGCTTCAGCGTTTACCACGTCAAACACCTGAGTATCACATGAATTAATAGTAAGAGCAGAGGTGTGGCATGTTGACATGCAGCCGTCAGATGACCAAGGGACATAAGAGTGAGAAATGAAAGGAGGACTGTCGCAGAGATTGTGCGGGGGGATGGGTTGAGTATTAGCAGTGCCAAACGTACCTCGTACAGGGGAGAGGACGCCCGCCTCTCCTTTTGCTGCCTGAATGTATTCACTTTCCTCAGTGTAAATATCAAAGATTTTTACTGTGCTTTTTAACAAGCTGCAGCAGCGCCCGCACCATCAACCCCATCCTCTCCCCCACCCCACACCTGCCATTTGTCCATTCATTCATTCAAGTTTTTTTTTTACTCACTGTCCAGGGTCCAAAATAAACATTTGCCAGATGACGGCAGATAAATCAGTGAGGGTCACCTGCCACACAGCCTGGTGTCACTTCGAGACACTATGAGTTTTCTGTGTGAAGTCTCTGTCGAGGAATTGTAATAGTGACTCACATAGTAGGTGCTTGGTGCTCTGGCTCCACACCGAGTGGTTGTGTTGTTGTTTTTTTGTTTTTGTTCCATGTGGCTGGTGTTATATCAGGTGAGAGGCCATCCCTGAGAAAACAGGAAAGCTTGATGGGAATACATTATTTAAAGAGTTCAATCAAAACTCTAAATTTGTAATTATGATTTAGCTTTTCAAATTTTCTACACTACATTACCTTGAAAACATGCATTACTACAACCATTTCCAAGATGGGGTCTATCTTTTGACACCTTAACAAGCTCTGGCAGGTGAGCCCTGAGGTCAAAATTGGACATTGCATCTCTCCTACTCCTCTCTGTCTGTTTGCAAATCCCTCCGCCCCTGGGTTGATTCATGTCACGGTACTGTGTTGATTACTTCATGGGATGTGAGTCCTCAAGCTGCAGCAGAAACGCACAGGTCAAGGAGAGCAGAGACTATGTTGGATCCCAACCTCCGGTTGCTGCAGACTTTGTTACTCTAAATTATCTGGTGAAATCTTGGATTGTAGAATATAAATATATATTTTTTGTTTTTAGGTTAATTTTAATAATTTATTTTGTTACAAAGTCCCAGTGTTTTGGTCACAGGCAGGCCTGCTTTCCATTGTTTTTGTTCAGAGGAGGGATGTCACGATAACCGATACTTGGATACCAAGTCGATGCCAAAATTCAGAAAATGCAATGATACTTGTTTTTCTGCAGTACTTTATGCACCAAAGGTACCGTAGATATCATGGGTACTGGAGATGTGATTCTTATCTAACAAACAGGAACTGTATAAAAACCATGCAAGTGTTGTAGTCTGACAACAAACCTAAGAAGAAGAACGAGAAGGCAGCCACAGTGAACAACAACACGTTGAATGGAAGCAGGTGCAGGTGCAGGTCTGCCCTGACTTGTGGAAAATCACCCCAGACCAGTGTATGGAGGTGTTTGTGTTGGACGTGGTTCAGCAGGGACAAGTTGCAGACAACCAAAAGCCAGAACAGAGCAGGAGAAAACACCTCAAACTTATCTAAACACCTCAGAGACAGTCATCCACATCAGTACACAGAATTCAGGGGGCGTGAGTTTCAGTTGTTAGCTTTACATTGACAACATGAAATGTTACTGTTTGTGAATTGCGACAGCTGGCATCTGTTGTAGCAAAGCTCCACGCACAATGTTCATAAAGGTTACGTTAGCTCACTGAGGCTAAGTTAGCGACAGCTATCATGATGTGGCTACTTGCAGAATTAGTATATCATTGAAAATATAATACTGACAAATGAATCTTTTCTCCATGTTGGTCAATTTAAAGAGTTACTTGCACAATGACTATACTGTATAAAGGTGTCTGCATGTGTGTGTCAACAGGCTGTGTGCACCAGTGCGCGTGCTTTTTGTATTGTGACTAATGGAACTCGTTGGTTATTGTTACAGGGAACCAAGTGTTTGGCATCGTGACATCCCTGCTTCAGAGAAAACAAAAGTTAGAGTTTGTATTTTGATTTCACCACCATGTGCTTCCTCAGACTGCATCTTTAAAATGTTCTAGCAGAAGCAGTGTTGTGACTGAAGAGTCTGTTTTAAACTGGCTTTGTGTTGAATGTCAGCAGCCCTTTATTTTTGTCTGTTGTGCAACTTGCATAAGCATAATTTCCTGATCTACGAGGTGGTAAGGCTGACACACAAATGAAAATCACATGTGCTGATCAGGCATTTGCGCTTTGCAGACGAGGGTCATGTCACATGCGTCTAAGTATTTATCTACATTGACATACATTAGAAAGTATTCAGCATTAGACGTTGAAGTAAGCATTTTGCTTCTTCTCTTACTTCCCTCATTTCATCGTGATTTTATAACATGAATGCAAAAAAAATCAGCTTTATATAGTCATGGTACATTTTCAAAACAAATTGTATTGTTTTGTTTGTTTTTTTTGGTTCAGACAATAATCATTGGGAGACTCACCTATGTTCTGTTGTTACTCTCTCTTCTTTGGAAGTGCATGTTTACTGTACGTTGTACTCATATACTAGATCCACTTCCAGTGCTTGCAATCAATAAGCTGCTGTTATTACTGTCTATTACAATTCTCCATCTTGTGGTACTTTCCATGATTAAGTTTCCACAAACACTGCTGGAATCGGACACCAACGTATTTTACCCAGTCTCTTCAGAGCAGTTCCATTGGGTTTGAAGGAATGTATCATTATTTTTTGGAGAACTACGCTGTTTAGGAGTTCTTTTTTTGAAGAGCTAGTGTACAGGGAACAGCTGACCATTGCACTATCACAAGGCGCTGTCAGTGCCTTACACCTCATCACCTGGAAAACTGTAGCGAAGAGTTTGACGCAAGAAAGTAACGGCAGCTGATTGAGTATGTACTGTACGGTCAGCTCCGGGTCAGGACGGGTCGCTCCTCACTCGTGTCATCTGGGACCAGTTCATTTCATATCTATACTGTATGCACATTATATCAAGTGTGAGGCTCCGTATGTTTTAGCCCATAAAACTACATGTTCATAAGTTAATTAAATGTTCGCTGCTAAACAGTTACCATTATATTATAAAACTGGCCAGATTCACTTTTCATTTCATGTGTGGTTGTTGCTTTTTGTTTATCACAGCTCATCACCTCTGTGGGTCTTGCCAGCTGACTGTTAAAGGGGCGCTCCGCTGATTTTACGCAAGTTTACTACAGAATACTAATTATGAGCAGTATCTCACAGCAGCCTTTTTGTCTAATGCTGTTCTGGAGGAAGCTCTCCAAGGTTTAAAAGTAATAACCCTGAGGATTTTATAATTGAATCTGTACTAGAGATTTAAACTCAACCTCTGCTGCTGCTCTGATTTTCAGTCTTTTTCATTCTGTCTTGTGGAGGAGCTATGCTACATCACTGGAGTGTCACCTTAATGCTTGAATGTTTGAGCATCCTTGAATGCACCAGCCAGGAGAGTTTATGTTCCCCACTGACTGCCACAGCACCGTACAACGATACCTTTGACAGGACGTGAAGGCAGCTCTCATTGATAATGTATCACAAACAAGTTATATTTTTGTTAAAGTGTACAGAAATGATTGGAAATTGATCTAAAATCCAACCCCACGCCCCTCATTTTGAGAATGCTGGAGGAGTTCAAATGGACTGGACCCAAATCGTCTCTTTTCAAAATCTATTTCTGTTAACATAATAACAGCAGAATGTATTAGCTCAACATACTTATAAAGCATTTTGATTGTCTTTTTGTTTTTGTTTTCAACATCATCAGTGGGAAGTTAAAGTGATCAATAGTGTTATTTTTTATATATATATATAAATATATATATAAATGGCTTTATGCATCTCAATAAATAAATTTGTAATGGATATTTGCCTGTGCATGTTTGCATTGTTTAATTCTGTGGAGCAACTGGATATATTTTTCCCAATGCTCAACAGTGATTTTTTTTTTTCTTTTTTGTATTTGTTTTGTTGTATAAACATATTTCTGTACACTGTGAATTTTCAGTATACATAGTAAATAATATTTTGATGTATTTAGTCGACTTTCTGTTCTATCTCAACTTTCAGGCCTTCGTCCTCCGACTCATCATCATCATTGTCAAAATGTGACAGTGGCCTGAAGATGTTTGCAGATGATGTGAGAGCAGGGTGGCCGTCGGTGCCACAGTGCAGTGAGTTTATAGTGCTGGTTGGTTTGGCTTTCTACAGTCGGCTTGTCACTCTCAGATAGTTACAAGCAGCAGGAAGCTCACACTAAAGATGAAGGAGGGACTGAGTGGAGAAGGGGATTTCCTCTGCTGCTCTGTACTCTGTATCTCCTACCTGCAGAGCCAGAGGAAATCATTTTTCAATCCTCCATCCACCGGACTTCCTCCCTAATGTACTCTCCTTTTCTCTTGTGTGTTTATGTCTGTCCCACTCGGGTGTCCCCTCTCTGGTTCTCACTTTTCTCCCCTCACCTTCTCCCCTACTCTCCTTCCCTCATTCTTTCTGTTCTGCCTCCTGTTCCCGTCTCTGAGCCGTGTATTTCTTTCTCTTCACCTGCTCAAGTCTGCGGTGGATCTTGTTTCATTGCTGTAGCCTTAAGGGACTCATTCAAAACCTGTTGCACACACAGACACACACACGTGCATGTGGGTGCACTAAAGGCACAGCCCTGACACACAGGCTATTCAGCTGCAGCCGTGAAACTCTCACTCACTTTGACACACCGCAACATCACCATAAACCTGAGGAGTGTTGCTGAGAATGAGCGAGAGACGGCCGTCCAGCTGTGAGCGGCTCTAAACCGGTGCTGGTGTGAGGTGAAAGAGGACGAGATGCTCTGGGCCCTAAAAAGCACCACTGGACCGTCCCATCCTGCCGTTAATGGGGTGCCAGAAACTTTTCAGCTCCCACAAGTCACGCCTCGCTGGTCGCCAAAACCACCGAACTTTGGCTACTCTTGACTCAACAGATTTCCTGGCCTCCACTGGGTGGGATTGAACGCTCGTTCCCCCTCGGCTGCAGGATATTTGCCACCAGGGATCTCCCCTCGAGGCAGCTGGCCTGCCGGAGGCGGTCGCTCCCGTTTGTCCGGCAGACAGAGGTATGAGCGTGCCTGCACCTCTTCAGCCGGTGGGCCCTTTATTCTGGGCGACAGGTTCCCCGCCCCACCTCCTCTCTGGGGTTGGAACGGAGAGGCCATGACCTCCGGGCCTGAAATTTAAACTCCTCATAAAAAGAGTTGGAATGAAGAGAGAAAACACCCTTTTTTCCCCCCTATGTTTACTTAATGCCGGGTCAGCTGAGAGGAGGGGAAACAACATTCCCCTCTCCACACCGTGTCCCACATTCTGTCAGTCTACCTTTGTCTGAGGATGGGTCACACCTACAGAGCTGTCAAGGACCTGAATCACTGGAGGGCCCTCAGTGTTTCTTCTTGTCCTGTCAGCCTCTGAAGTCATACTGAATACTGACAAAGATCGTTTCAGGGTGACATAAAACATTTAATTTGTTAAACGACACAAAGACCCTGCAGCTCCATGAACACACAGAAAGGGGCCTAGACAGGAGGAAACAAAACATTTCGCTCTGTCAAATTTATACTTTTGAAGGATGAGACAGTGCAAATACACTTAAGAATAGACCATTTATAGCACCTTGCTCATAGAAAACAAAAGAAAATGCATTTATCTCAGTAGTTATTTATGACCAGAATACAACCCATGTTCCAAAAATAATTGTATTACCAGAAATTTCAGTTTTTGTTTTTGATCCGACTTAATTTAAGCATGAAAATAGTCTGAAATACCCACTGGAATCTCCTAAAGGCTAAGGTATCACCAGCTGCTTTACATCCAAGATTTGGTTGAGAAAATATCACCATCAAGTAGCTGTTCAGGTGAAGATTCAAGTTCATTCTTCATCTTGGAAGTTGCTGTTGTGGAGCTCTCAATTATATCACATGATTGTCATCGGCGGTTGTAATTTACCACCAAACTCACAATGTGGTGAGACTGTTTTGCCAGCCGCTGCTTCCACTATCAAGAATGAACCGTCTCAGTTTTAAGGCAACATGGATGTGGAATTTGAAAAAAATCTGAAAGAAGTTTTTCAGTTCTGAATAAACTCCATCCTGCTGGTGGATCATGTGATGGTGAATGAGACTGCAGAATGTCTCAACCTAAAATATTCAGTTTTAACTGATACATAACAGTAAAAAAAAAAATCCCACATCCCCACTCTGACACCAGTGAATGTTTGGCATTTCTAGCTACGCTAGCAGCGATCAACTCTAGCCATATCATGAGGTCCACATTTGTGGTTTGGAGTCTGGATGTCTGTTTTCACTTTTCTTTCTCCATCATCATGTCAAGAGTTTCAACTGCTCCACCACTGGTTTGTGGAAAACCAATGATGTTCCCATCAGCCTGAGCTTTGCTTTGTGGTCATGTTAAAGCAGAAGTAAGCGGAATATTTGTGTTAATATAAGTCTTAAATAGTTATATCTTCCGACAGCAATCACTTACATAGAGTGTTTGGTCCGAAACACGTGTCTGTCAGTCACTCTGCTCTGCTGTAAGCCGAGGAGAAAACTTTCCTTGTATCCTACAACCTTTATCCAATGATGAGAGAGAACGGCATAAAGGGGCGGTCCTCTCTGTGTGTGTGCAGCCAAGGGATGCGCGTGAATGTGGTGACGTAGGGACGAGGGCGGGGGCTGCTAACTCCATCGGCTGACAGGAAGTTAGCCAAAACGACCGGATCGCTTACTTCTGCTTTAATTAGCAAACATTGGCACAGTAACATGCTAAACTGAGATAGAAACAGGACTTTAACATTATACCTGCTCAACATTGTCTCTGTGAGCATATTAGCATTTAGCTCAAAGCAATATAGTGTGCCTAATATACGGCCTCACAGAGCTGCTAGCATGGCTCTAGACTTTTAGTCTTGTTGCTTGATAAATAATTTAAACGACTAATTGATTATAGAAATAGTTGCTGTTTAATTTTTTATTATTATTTTGCTTATTTTAGCTGTAGGCTACTTCCTTCAGATAAAACAGGGGTCAGAGTGAAGCTCTGAAGTTTCACCGCTGCTTTCCTCTGCTGTGCTGTGCTGTGCCCATGTTGTGCGCTGCAGTTATACATCTTCATAACAACACCTCTAATCAGGCTGTATGCCGACACTTTGCTTTATCATTTGTTTGTATGAACAGTGATACAACAAACCTGGACGAGGCCTGCAGGAATGCAGCTCCGAGAGGCTCTGATGAAGCGTTGATTACCGCAGATTTATTTGTGCTATATTTGTTCAGCTAATGTGGAAACGCGTTGTTATGGAGCTCACTGTTTTGCTCTTCCAGCTACAGTGCGACTTTGTCCCACAGACTTGGCCTGGGGGGCTTTGGACAGTGTGCTGGATGAGGGGAGTTTCCACTTGAAAAAAAAATGAAAACAAACTTAAAAGCTGGAAGAGGCCCAAGAAAAGAAAGTCACCTTTGGATGGAGAAAGCACAAAGAAAACAGAGAGGTAGGATACAGGCAGCGAGGGCACTGAGCTGTTTCTGCAGAAGAACTTGAGAAACTTAACAGGGAATTAAAAAAAACAAAAAAAACAGTTAAACTATAAGCTTCACATCTGGAGCAGGCGCTCTTCTTTTTCTGCCTCCCTTCAGTCTCACCACCCAAAATCCAAACCCACCCACCCTCTTCCCCATCCGGTCCTGAACTTGGATGGACTCATGACAGTGCAAACAGCACAGACCAGCACGCTGCATCCATGGAAACCGGTGTACACGTCCCAAAGGGACAGCTGTGGTCGTTGGAGAGCAGCAAGTCGACTTTGGCTGGACACAAACGATAAAAATCAAAAAAAATCTCATATGTTTAGAAAAAAAATCTTTCCTCATATGTCCAATTTTATATTCTTGCAAGGAAATGAAAAATTCCACAGCAGCCATTGCGTTTCTGCAGCTTGCCAGGGACTAAACGTGCACACATGCATGTGTGTGTGTGTGTGTGTGTGTGTGTGTGTGTGAGCTGAAGATATACAGTGTGTGTTGTGCTTGCATGGGGTTTAACTGTGATTGTACAAACAGTGTCATGCTGTAAATCCCTCTCACAAAGCCGAACAAGCTCATCGTCATCGCTGGCTGTGATGGATGATGTAGACACACTCCTGAAGAGCACACACACTTATTAAATGTGTGGTGCCCTCTGCTGAGTCTCTGCCACCTGGCTGATGACGTAGAGCTTCCACTGTGACTGGTTCCACTGAGGACGTGTCTCACCCTGGAGGTGATCATTTCATCTCTTTGAGTGGTGCATTATTTGGCAGTGCTGTTAGTTTTTAATGTGTGCAGTAGTTCGAAGTGTGTTTGAAGGAGTGAAAACAGGCCTGCGTTTTGGTTGATATTACATAATAATGCTTCAAAGCTTTTGGTGTCATCTTGTTTTAATCGCTGTCACAAATATTGGATGTTTATGGTCCCAGCAGATCTCTTTCCCCTCCTGTTGTTATTGAGCTCATCTTCATTATCTGACCGTACATTCCTGCGTGTCATGCACCTCAGCTGTGTGCATTGTTGCCTTGTTGGTCCCTACTATAAATAGCACCGTGGCAGAGACCAGGATCCTCCCTGCATTTGTCTCTGCCTCGGTGCAGAAAGTGGGCCTGGAGAAGAAAGCTAAGGAGCTGTTTACCCAGCTTTTGTGCTCGCCAGGCCTCAGTGTTTGCCCTGCAGGGAGTGCCTCAGCTGGAGGGCCTTTCCCTGTGTCAGAGGGTGGGTGGGTGGGTGGAGTGAAGCGACAAGTTGGAGGGTGGAGAAGGTCCAGGAGCTCCACCAGTAGAGGGTGTGTGGTTCGTGGATATGTGGTGTTGTCCATCCTTCAGGCCTGTGACAGCAGGTGACACAGTCAGCTGAAGAGACCAGGGCAGGACTGACTGAGCAGGGTGGCAAACATGGATGTGTGTGTGTGTGTGTGTGTGTGTGTGTGTGTGTGTGTGTGTGTGTGTGTGTGTGTGTGTGTGTGTGTGTGTGTGTGTGTGTGTGTGTGTGTGCACACAGAATAAAGGCCAGGTGTGTGCACTCAATCATGCATGTGAGCATGAAAGGATTAGTTAACTGGCCTACTGGGCAGAGACCCAAGGGGTCAGGAGGCCGTGGGTCAGAGCTCCTAACTCTAATATTTCTTGTCTCAGAAACAAAAGAATGAAAAAAAGTAAAGAAAGAAATGTAAAACCACTCCACAGACAAACTTCATCCAGTCTCAGTGACATGCCTTAATGTCGGAGGGGGGGCTTTTAGATGTCTCAGCTCCTCCATGCATGTGTCTCTCCATGTTTGCACTGTCAAACGGAAAATAGTGCAACATGGACACTGATGAGTCTGTGTACAAAAACTGAAGGACAGATGTCACTTTGCAGACTCTTCCACTGGAACACTTTTCCAGAATCGCTCCATGACCGTCCTCTGTGACAGTCACTCCCCCTCCCTGCCTCCCTCTCTCCCTCCCTCCCACCCGCAGGAACAAAACCGACATCTGAGCTATGTGGATGGGGAAGAAAAATCACAGCACTTTGTAGCGCGGCCACCGTGCTCCGATTTCACAAAAGTCTCTGACAGGCGGAGCGGCGCACTGTTTTTACGCATAGCCTCCAGTCCTGCGGGGCGTTGTAGACATTGTTTAGTAGCTGTGTAGTATAGACTCCTGAGAAGACAGCGGAGCGGAACAGTCTCTGATAACCTGGATACCTGAGTCCAAAAGTAAGAGAGTTTTTTTTTTTTTTTAGAGAGAGAGAGAGAAATAAAAGAAGCGCTCGTTTGGAGACGCAGACTGTATAGCTGCGTAAAGGCGTGACGCATGGACTTGTAACGTTAAAGAAACATATTTGACCGATAGAGCCGCGTTATTTTTTTTTCTCTAAAGTTCAACTTAACGTTCAGATTCACTGAAGATCAACTGACACGTAAAAAAAAGAGAGAGAGACAGAAGAAAACAAGGCGTCAGAAATGAGCCCGTGCGCCCGCGCACAGTCTCCCCTCGCAGGTTTTGATAACGTGTCGACCTTGACTTCACTTTAAAGAGACGCAGAACGTGTTGTGAGAAATCTCCCGCGGTGTTATTTACTCTTTAACTAAACAGGCTGACAAAACAAGACTGAACAGGTTAGTTGAGGTAAGGAGAGCGGAGCCATGCCTGCCTGAAAAACTGGCTTCATTTCATTAATCGATGCTTGGACCCGAGTCAGCGAGCCGACAGCACAATTAACAAATTGAGGACATGCACGTCTCACTTTGGGTGTCCTCCTCTGTCTCTCATGCCGCGTTGGACTGTTTGTGTCACCCAAAACAAGCCACCTAATTAGATTTTATATAGGGCTTTACAGTGCCTGCACCAGTCAGCTGTAAAGTTTATGACCTGGGCAGCTCTGCAGTCTGCACAATGTCCAACTTAACATGTCATTTGGTCTTCCATTCTGTTTTAAAATACACATTTTTATCCAACTAACAATTTGTTTTGGAAAATGTAACCCCCTCTCCACATGCCTTTCACTTTTGTTTATCTCCAACATTTTCCTTTGATTAAAAAAATGTATTTTGAAAGGGGACAGGGGACTGATGCAGAGAGTTGGCAGCTGCGTTTAAAAAACACTTGACTTAAAATGTGCAAAAAATGTTCTCAATAAGTGAGATCCACAAACCAGTGGTGATATTTCAACTTTCAACTTGAAGAAAAACTTTAGGATGCAATGTTTTTTTTGGCGCACAGGTTAACAGTCTGTAGTACTCACTGCCCACCCTCTCTGCTCTTCTTCAGGGTGCTGAGACTCTGCAAGGAGCCGTGACAGGACACCGGTCAGAGGAAAAGGATTTTAGCCGCGTAAAAAAAAAATAAAAAAAGGAGAGCGAGAAGGAGGCGCCTCCCGCGTTCAAGTTGTGCCGCTTTTAGATGGATTCTTCATGTTTGCTCCAGCCTCAGGGGAGTCAGCCTGCTATCAACATTTGCGAGTCACCGTGACAGTAAGGTGTAAATCATGACACATCCCAGCGCATGGATTGCCAAAGACATGAGTTGCACACAGCGCGGAAGAAGGAGAAGGAGAAGGAGAAGAAGCTGCGGCTCTGCTGTCTTCTCCGGTGCGCACTGGGAGCAGAAGATTGCGCACAGGACAACTGGTAAGGCGCCGCTCAGGGTTCAGCTCTTTTCCATATGGTCTTTTTGAAAAGAATCTCGTGCCATATAGAGGGACATTGTTGGACATATTTGTGCGCACTGCTGCTGTGAGAGCAGACCTGCGCTCTTGTCTTCGTGTTTGCTGTGACAACACTGTTTGATGTTTGATTTCTTTTCACATCAGTGGCTTTTTTTTTTTTTTTTGCTCCAAACCTCCAAACCTCCCTGCCCGCACCTGCCAGCTGTTTTAAGCTCATCTGACTCTCAGGGTCACTATGGCCTGGATTTTTATTGTTGGATTTAATTTGGAGTGTGTATTGGCCGTGTTTGATGGAGGTGTTTGTTATCTGTGTTTTATGAAGGGATGTGATAAAACCAAAAAGTTTTAGGTTTATGGTCTGAGGTGTTTACAGGTTTGGGAAGGTGACTCTGAGCTGTGGAGAAATACTGTGTGTGTGTGTGTGTGTGTGTGTGTGTGTGTGTGTGTGTGTGTGTGTGTGTGTGTGTGTGTGTGTGTGTGTGTGTGTGTGTGTGTGTGTGTGTGTGTGTGTGTGTGTGTGTGTGTTCTTCATACTGAGGGGGAAACAGTGGCAGTCAGGAAGTCTTCCAGTGTGACCCTCTTCTGTGGTGGGCTGCAAATCTAAATATCAAAGTACTTGTCTCTCGCTCTCTCTCTCTCTTTCTATCACACACACACACACACACACACACACACACTGAGCTGTATCCATTTCCATCCTCTCCTGTGACTCTGTGGGGATCAAGGGCAGATGAAGTCTTTTAAGCTTCAGGTGTTTTGACGTGCTGGAAGTCAAGCTTGTTTCTTTTCAGCCTCAGATGAAACTGTGTTGATCGCCTTGGCCTCTCGAGCTGGTGGCGGGGATGCTGTTTCATTACCTTTTTCTTTTTTCTTTTAAAAAAAGTCTCTCCCTCGTCACACTCTTTTGTCTTTTCATCCCAAACGATGTGATTTTTCCGGTTTTGTCCGTTCAGAGATGTAGAAGTTATCACATGATGCATCACTGACTCACACATTCGCACATGAACCCTCATACTTGCTCCCTGACTCAGTGACCCACTGACTCACACATTCATGTACATACAATGTCACTCATGCACGCAGTGGAGGCTCAGTCAGAGGACAGCCGGCCTCAGATGTTCAGAGTTGGATCTTGCTTTGGTGTTATATGTTTATTTCGTCTCGTCTCCTCGCTGCTTTTCAAAGCTGTTGCACTTGATGAATCTGTGTGTGTGTGTGTCCGAGAGCTTTGGCATCACCTGAGACATGTCACACATCCCCAGCAGGCGTCTCCCACTACATGCCTGTAAAATGTGTGAAAACATGTCGTGAAACAACCTTGTTTTTCTTTGCTCGTGTCTTTGAAAATCTCAGGTTTGTTCTCAGGCCGAACATGAGAGTATGGCCTCTGCTTCAGGCATCTCACACTCCCCCGTCATGCTGCCACGGCTTTCACTTCCTCCAGTCAAAGGTCACAAGGTCAGCGGCTCCACCGAGGGTCAGGTACTGTGGGCTAGCGTGTTCTCTTTACCAGCAGCCTCCCGATGTGTGGTCTGGTTTGTTTTAACTGGCATGTGGCTTTACGAGAGCTAGCGTGCCGTTTGTTGGTGTTATGGGTTTAACTCTTTCTTGCTCTGATGCTCTTCTTTGTTGCTCCTCAAGCTTACAGAAAGCCAGTTAAATACTCACAGTCCAAAGGACAAAATAAATCATTGTCATTACTCATTCATATAGAAACATCCTCATGAATATATTTGGAGCCACTGTGGCAGCAAACAGGCTCTAACGGTTTGTTTTCTCTCCCAGCGGCCTTTATGACTCACTAAGCACAGCCTGATATTTTAAATATTACTTCTATGTATCTCATTTAGGGCGACTACTCTGAGACGACTGAGACATGTTGGGGATAAACCCACTCACTGTCAGAGAGTGTAATTCTCCGTGATACTGTTTATCTTTCGATTTGCCAAGAGAAAGACAGTCTAGTACACCTGCCAATCAAAGGGAAAAAAACATAACAAACTCAATAAAAAGACCATGAAACGAACAAGAAATAAAAAAGAATCACAATAACGGTTGAAATCCCTGATATTCAGGATTATGGTTCTTGGTCTTGCATTGCGAGTTAAGACTTTGTTACATTATTGAAATGGCCCCAGGGTTGTAGTAGCTATGTCACTCATAGTAATATTTCTTTGAATGGAAGCTTAACATACAAAAAGAAAACTAAAAAGAAATGATGTACGAAAAAATTTGATCACATTTGATGACCAAGTTTAGCTAATAATCTATAGCTGGCCAGTGGCCACCAGCCTGATGTAGCTGCTCTCTAACATTCACTCCCCACATCTCCAATGTTTAATGTTTCCCTTTAAACCTTACAACCCAATGAAACGTTCAGATAGGTGTTCACTCACATCATACTACATCCTTAAACATCTTAATAAGCATGTCTCTAGATGAGCTTCAGCTGCTATAGTTTGATAATTACGCTGTTGCAAGTCACATTTTATTCCTATAGCATGTCTGTCCTACTCCGTATCTCCATACTTGGCAAGGCAAGGCAAGGCATCTTTATTTATATAGCGCATTTCATACCAAGGCAACTCAATGTGCTTTACATAAAGACAAAACATAAAAAATAAAATAAAAAAAAATAAAATAAAAAAAAAGGAAGCATAAGACAGAATAAAAACAAACAAAACACTGAAAACAGAGTTAAAAGCAAGAGCAAATAAAAGTAAAATAAAAGAAAATAGATAAAGTTTTAAGTTCTCAGCTATAAGCACGTGAAAAGAGAAATGTTTTTAACCTGGATTTAAAAGTGCTTACAGTTGGGGCTGATCTCAGTTCTGCTGGTAGTTTGTTCCAGTTGTGAGCAGCATAACAGCTAAATGCTGCTTCACCATGTCTGGTCTGAACTCTGAGCTCCACTATCTGACCTGAGTCAGTAGATCTCAGAGCTCTACTGGGTTTGTACTCTACTAACATGTCATTCATGTATTCTGGACCTAAACCATTCAGTGATTTGTAAACCAGTAGCAGAACTTTAAAATCTATTCTGTAGCTGACTGGGAGCCAGTGTAGGGTCTTAAGAACCGGGGTGATGTGATCTGATCTCTTTGTTCTGGTTAAAACTCGAGCTGCAGCGTTCTGAATGAGCTGCAGCTGTTTGATGCTTTTTTGGGGGAGACCAGTCAGAAGACCGTTACAGTAGTCTAGTCTACTGGAGATAAAAGCATGAATCAGCTTCTCCTGATCAGTTTGGGACATAAAACCCTTAATTCTGGATATGTTCTTAAGTTGATAAAAGGCTGATTTGGTGACTGATTTGATATGGCTGTTGAAGGTCAGATCTGAGTCTATCAGCACTTACTGACTTACTTATCCCCATTACGCCGGATGGCGCATAGGGCAGCAACAAAGTCCCTCCACTTCTGTCTGTCTTTGGCCATCTTCTCGATGGTTCCCCAGCTCTGGTGGTGCTGTTGTAGTTCCTTCTCTATAGTCCTACGCCATGTCATTTTTGGCCTCCCTTTCTTTCTTTCGCCTTCTGGGGTCCAATGTAGAGCGACTCTTGGGATAGCGTTGGTGTCCATCCTGAGGACATGGCCAATCCAGGACCATCTTCGCCTAGTGATTATATTGTACATGTTATCTTGTTGGGTAATGTTGAGAAGTTTATTGTTTGCGATGGTCTTGGGCCAGAATATATGTAGGATTTTGCGCAGGCATGATGTGTGAAAAGTGGATAGTTTGTGTATGTCACTTTCTGTGGTCTTCCAGCATTCCGCACCGTACAGTAGTGTCGACAGTACGCAGCTTTGGTATATCCTTAGTTTTGTTTTTGTTTTGTATTGGCTTGTCCGTATCTCCATATGTGTGAGAAAATAACTTTTTCATACATGTTTTGTAACTGTATTTTTTTTAAAAAGAGAGAAAAATAACCAGTTTAATTACATTATGTGTAAGAAACATCATGAACAAAGACGTTTACATGTTGTTATTGATTCTTTGATGTCACTCTTTAAAAATGCGAGCTCCCACAAAATGCACATGTACAGTATAATTTGTTGCCTCAACCTGAGTCTGGACTTTTTCATCCAATGTGTCATGTGCACTCTGGCATTTTAAGAGTAATGTCTTTTCGACTAATTAGAATAAATTATGACATATCGTGCAAAGTAATACACTATGCAGTCCACATTTGTCAAGTGGCGTCTGCTGACTATAATCCAAAAATAATTACTTTATTTCATGATTTGGCAATGCCTTTTATTGAACTTAATTTAACATTTTGTAGATTGAAAAGTGAAAACAAAACCTGTCTTGTTGTGAGTGTTGTAATATAACTTTGTTTATTTTGTCTGAAAAAAATTATCCACTAGAGGACGATAAAAAACTGAACACAATACAAATCATTAAAAGGACTGACTACTCAGTGGATACACAGCAATGGAGCATCATCAAACACAGCGAAAGGCTTCAACTCTACAGCTTCAACCTTTTGGCTCCTTCCAATCGTAACATTGATGCAGTCAAAAATATTCCACCTTTAAACTGGGGCACAATCTTTTCACATTAGTGCAAATCTGTCATTAAAAGATGGATGTGTGCTCTGCGCAGGGAGCCTTGTCTTCGGCCGTGTCTCAGCCTCAGTGTGTAACGTTACTCTGGTTGTTTTGTCCCAGCGCTAATGGAGAGAGTGCACTGAGAGAGATTGATTATGCAACCTGAAGTGCCGCAGGGCAACTTCAATCTGGAAGTGCTTAAAGTACGCAGCGAACCACAGTGATTCCTTCAGGGCAAATTGAAGGAGGCATGATCTGACAAAAAGGAATTTCAATTTGTTAGATGTATTCCTTCAGACAAATGCTTCCCATGCAACTTCTGTTTTCTGGGTCCTTGCTTTTATGGCAGTGGACAATCTTGTGTAAGTACGCTAGGGGAATTATTTCTTTCTCTGATCTTGAATTGTTTTGTTGTTGTTGAGCACTTTGGCTTCTTCAAGTTCAAACAGCTTAAATTATTTAGAACAAAGCAGCAGTTAATACTTTCGGAGCCGCTGATGAAACATAAAGCTAACTCCTGTCCTTATCGTAAAATCTCCCTCCTTAAAACAACTTTTTCTCAAAATGCAGAAGAATGTTAACTAGCCCAGCACAGTGTTTGTGTCTGTGAGAGTGTTTTTTGATACAATAAGCTGTATTCTTCTGAAATTAGCAGGTCAGATTCATTAATCATAGCATCTGAGGGCTGCTTTGAACTATCAGGCCAGGTCATTAAACCCAGCCTGTCTGGGGCGCGAGCGGGCGACACGGAAACACTTTGGAGAGCGCTGGTTCGCCCAGACACAAGACACACTATTAATGGCCAGAGAGAGAGAGAGAGAGAGAGAGAGAGAGAGAGAGAGTGTGTGTGTGTGTGTGTGTGTGTGTGTGTGTGTGTCACCGATGGCCACTTCTCAGAGTGTTACTCTCAGGCTCAGTGTGGGCTTAATTTGGAGAAATAACAACATGAGATGGGAGCATGAAAAGGTCATGAGGGTGGGAGGGGGAGTGGCGGGAAAGGGGATTTCAGAGAGTGTGTGTGGCTTTTTATGAAAGGTGAGCGGTTCTGTGTTCATATGTGTGTGTGTGTGTGTGAAATTTGTTCTTGGTGCAAACGTCCTTGATGCAGAGTGCTTCACAGAAATGTAAGGAAAGAAAGATGGAGAAACTGAGAGGTGTGTGTGTGTGTGTGTGTGTGTGTGTGTGTGTGTGTGTGTGTTTTCTATCTATTCCTCTTCTCCCTTCTTTCCCTCCTTCCTTTTTGCGGCCTTTTAAGCGCTGTCGTCCTCACAACCACCGGAAAGTGAAATCCTACCCCCCGATCATCGCTCCAACGCGGCTCAAATGTGTTCCCATTTAAGGTGAGGCTCACCCAACCGCTCTCTGTGTGGCTTCCTTTTAAAACCAACTTAATCAGGCAGGAATTTGGGTTATTAGGGTCAGGGACACTGGGAAGTTGCCTTAGTGAGAAACAAAAAAGTGAAAGAGAGCGAGAAGGTGAGGACACAGATGTGTCGCATCAGGAGGCTGTCTCTATCTCGGGGCTCATGGGAAAAACAGGCCCAGGGCCGCGGATGATGGTGTCCCATCTAATTTACCTGATCGGGTCACAAGACACGTATAAGTCTGTTGAATTGTGGGGTTTTATGTGGGTAATTAGTGCTAACTGCACATAAGCTAAACTTTGCAGTGACCCTGCACGCTTAATCTTGTAGAGGCCGTTACATCGTGGAAGTTACAGCTGATGTGGAAAATCCTACAGGAGGTTTATTACACCGCCTCACTGTACAAGAAAAAAAAAACCTCTGACTGATACAAAGAGATCCAATGAGGCAACAAACACAAGCAGCCAGACAGTATTACAGTTTGCATTCCCTGATGTTTTTGGCAACTTGTGAGCAAGAGAACAAGCTGTAACCAATGACACAGATGTTGTAGCAAACATGTCAGAGATATTTCAATTTTCCAGCAACACTAGAGTTCATTCAGTCTAGTATTCAGACCCTTTTTGTTCTGTTTTTTGTCCAACAGCTCCTTAAGGAAATATCCATGTCTTTAGCTGCTAAATGCTACAATATGTTCACCAGAGAGATGCTAACTGTTTCTGCCGTATGGTGCTGGGCAGGTAGTGTACAGAGGGTTCACGGTTTTTTTTGTTTTTTTTTTAACCGAAAACAGCTGGTGACTGTGTGTGAAAACGAGGCTGCTGAGTGCTGAGAATGAAACAAAACCGTGGAAGTGCAGCCCGCAAAACCAAAACAGTTGAATGAAAGATGCTAAACTGGTCCATGAAGCTGAGGGTGATAATTGGTAATGTGTAATTCTGTTTATCACTACAATCATCATCATCTCTCACAGTGCATACGGTTTACATAAAAAATCTAGATCAGTGTCGATCCAAATCTCAAACCTTGTTACACTTGAACAATAAAATGATTTCCATTGAAGTTGACAGACAGACTACCTGCAGGTTTTTGTACATACTTATTATCAGCAGCAGCAGCAACATTATTATCAAATTTCAGGTGCAACCAGTTTTGGTTTTACCTCCAAACGAGGCGGATCAAATGGGGATAAGTGTTGGTTTGGTAAAACCTGTGTTAGCACATGTGCTTCTTGCCCTGTGGGACCTATTTTCAAAACAATTGTTTCAGCAATGTCTCTGTTAGCATAACCACAAAAATATTCTTTGACTTTCAAAAATAAGTTGCATAAATCCCAGTTAGACTTTAATTGCTGTTTATTCTGTATTACACCACACACACATTTTTTTTTTATTGTTCTGCACATATAAATAGATGTCGAGAAATAAATAATCCACTTAGCTGGTGTCAGTGAATCCAACCACTAGTGGGAAAGTGACTCTTTTTTCTTCTAATGAAATGTCATTGACAGATTGATGGAAACTATGACGCCATGAGACTCAACCAAGGGATCTTGGCAGGAGTTGATCGCGTGCCTAACCAGCAACAATAACAGCTATTATATGTGGCATGTAAGCATTGAAATATGTCATAACAGAAACATGTAAACATGAAAGGAAGAATTTGATTTGCATATCTGAAACTTGTACAATACCAGAAGGTGGGTGGAGCTTCATCTACATATTTCACAGTGTGTGCTCTGAACTCCATTGTATATCCCTGTGATATATAAATGAATTTCTTCTGCTGTATTAGAGGCTCAGATCCTCTCATGGAGTCAGGTGTCTGTGGTGCTTAAAATGATGACAGCAGCTCTTTCTTTCTCTCTGTCCGTGGTAATGATGCTGTCAGGGCTGCAGCTTGAGGTTAATGTGCCGGTCATGGATGACGTTTTTATGTCTCGTAGGAAACATCCATTTTATCGTGCTTGTTGTGACCCAGTGATCCCAGCGCTCCCGTGACCTGTAGTAACTCTCCGTAGCACCTTTGGCAACTTGAACCTGCACATATGAGGGCGTTAATCCAGAACTGTTCCTCTTCAGACACACTAAAAGTGCTTCATCTGGCCCACTGAAGAGCCATTAGACATGTTTCTCTGTAGTTCTCTTTGGTGTGGAGAGACGGCTTCAGGGTCAGTGAGGTAAATCACTAATCACTCAGGTTTGTCATCAGGAAACCAATAAGTTTTCCTCTAATAGGGTCTTCTAATGAGGTCCAGGCTGAACTATCTAAGCCTACAGGCAGTGCCTAAAAGAGGCACTGTTCTCCTTGATAGTTAACCCTGCACAAGCTGGTCACCAGCAAAATAATCACAGTGATAATGAAGATGTATCTATGAACCTGTCATTGATAAATTCAATCGTGTCATGTTATACAGTTGATGTCGGCACACAGTCGCCTCGTTAATAACATCTGCATTCATTTGGAGCTGTGTCAGTGGAGTCACTGGCCTCCATCTTTTCTTTAGCTGCTAAATGCTCCACTATTAAAGCCAGTCTCTTCACTTTGTTGAGGAGGTTGTGAACACTGTGTGCATTAGCGTGTTTTCACTGAACACAGCTTCCTGCTGCAGGTCACAACAAGGCTAATAGACTGGAAGCAAGACATTAAGGTGGCACAAAAAACACAAAGAAACACTGAACACTGCATCTGAAAAGATACCAATTGGCCTTAGGAGAGTCTGGTGTTACTAGCAATGTTAATAGATGAAATGAATCAGAGCAGCATTAAATATAATTGATTAATCATTCAAATAATTTGTAACACATTACTTCTTCTTCATTCAACAACAGGCCTAATTTGTTATAATTAAATCACAATAAACCAATGACAACATTTCCCTTACCCACTCTCCTTCCAAAGATTCAAGCCTATTTAGTTATTCTACACAAACCACCAGCACATTTGAGAAATCTCACCCTGCTCCTGACACGTTGTTCTGCCCACCAGAGCTTCTCTCTCCTGCTTCACTCTGTTTCTGGCCTGAAAGAGTCTCAGACACCTACGAGATAGTTTAATAAAACAGCCTGGTGGGAGAAACGTAGAGAGAGGGGAGGTCAGACAGATTCACCCCCTCTCCTCACCAGCCTCCTCCAGGCTCTATAGTGTCCACACCTCTGATAGTGATTACGGCTGCCTCCTTGTGTGTGTGCGTGCGTGTGTGTGTGTATGTGTGGGCATGTGTGTGTGCCGGAGCTGGAGAGTGTGAGAAGTCGAGGGAGATAGCGACTTTATATACTTTATTGTGGCAGAGAAAGGATTATGAGAACAGAAAGAATGACTGTGTGGTCGCACCAGTGTGTGTGTGTGTGTGTGTGTTTCAGGGGGGCTTAAGGTAGGGGGCCTCGCAAGCCTATCTGAACCGAGGCATGGGACCTGCTATCTGTTTCTCATTTCAGCGGAGCTCTGTGGTTTTCCAGCAGTGACAGGCCTCAGAGTGGAAACTGGCACTAACGAGCAATTACATCCTGCCTGCCTGCCAGGGATTATGGGATTACAGACTGACTGGGCTTCAGTCTGCGCTCCCTTTCTGCACTCTCATTTTGTCATTCCCTCTCTTCCCCGTGTTCACCTTGTCTCTGCTTTCAGGCTTCTGCCATTCAGTGGTTCAATTATCTTTTTCTCATTTGTCTTTCCCCTGGACAATAACCCATTTCTCTATTTTTAATTCTCCTCACTCTTATCATGTGATTTTCTTTTTTTTATTATTATCTCATTCCCTCTATCGCTCCTCCTCTAGCTTTTTCTCCTTTGACTTTGTGGCTGCCTTGCATACTTAAGGCATGCTGTCATTAACTGCTGAAGAGTGAAATTGGTTTAGTCGGGAAAGGGGAGGATAGTTCGTTTAGCAAAGAAGACATTCAATGTGAAACATTAAATGAAGCGTAATGAAAATGAGAAATGGGGAGAGGAGAGGAGAGGAGGATAAAGGATGAAGGTGCAGTAAAACATGACTCCCTGTCATCATATTAGTATCTTAAAAAGTTAAATGAGGTCTGTATCGCTCCAAATCCCAAGTTTGCCCTGCAGGGCTTTTCCTCAGAATCAACCTCGGATTCAACTCGTCTGAATTTGAAGGCTTGGCTTTACAACTGACAAATCTCAATGGCATTAAACTTTGTCAACAGAGCACTACAAGCCAGATTTAAGTAATGTCACACAACCATTTCAGTTTCCACACTGTTCTGGATGCATATATGCAGAGCTGTGGGGCACATGCATGTACAGCAGATATCAGCATGCTTTCGTTTTGTTGGACCTCCGCTGATTTCCCAGTGTCTGGTAGTGATCAGACGGCTCTCCTGGTGTTCTGCCTCTCTCTCCTGCATCTCCTCTTACACTGCAGGTGTCTTTTATTGAGCCAGCGGTGATTTACTGTACTCTTGTTTTTCTCTTCGCTCCTGCAATCAGGTACCGTGTTAGTGACAGGTTAAAGCTGCAGGTCAGAACATTTCACGTACGTGCACGCGCTTCCAGCGGAGAGCAGCGTGCGTCTCTAACAGGAGTCATTATCACAGAGGTTGGGCTCTTAGAGGGAGGCGAAAACACAGGAGAGCTCATAGCTTTCACTTTTTTTCACAACTTGAGAGGTTTGTGGAGACTCTGAGGACAAAGCTCAAGTCTGAGGGAGTAATAGTATACAGTAGGCACATAGATCACTAATCAGAAACACATTTTGCTTCCTTGCTCTGCCTCCTTTATGTGTCTCTGTTGGAAATGACAATAATAATAATCTTAATAACATAGTTGAAAGTAATAAAGAACATTACATGTGAGAAAAACAGTTTGACAGTGAAGTTTGTAGACTCTGTGCCAAATGCTTGACATATGTTTAAGTTGTACAACTTGAATTTTGTGCCTTTGGGGCATAATTGTTACAGACTTATACAGAATTTAGACTGAGTCAATCTAAAGAGCTGAGAGAAAACAGGGTTTAAGATGTGCTGCTTCTTTTTCAACTCTAATGTTCCTTTTTTTGTTTCCTTTTTTTTTTACTAAGACTCCTCTGCTAAGCTATAAGCTTTTTGCAAAACTAGTTTATCTGATACTTTTTTATCCTTTGTGGTGAAATGCCTTATCCATGTGCCTTGAAAATCAATTTAAGTCAATCAATAATCAAAATATCGGAGCATCGGATTTCATTTCAAAATGACAGGAAGCTGACTAAAGCAGTTTTAGCTTGAAAATGTTGATTTCTTCTGACGTCCTGAACGACTATAAAGCTCTTAGCTAAGGCTAACTTACCATTTTAAAACCTTTTTTCTAACTCAGTTAAGATGCCGTTTCCCCTCCAGGCAATTCACTCATTTCTATGCTGTAATAATTTTCATGTTGTAAGAAGCCAAAACACGTGATTCATGTGTTAACTCAGGTCTTAGTTTGTTGTAGGCTACTTGAGCTTTAGGGCCCTGCAGTCTGAACAATAATATCACATGATAGGATTAAGGTTTGAATGCTGACAATATCATATATAAAAACTCCCTGCTGTAGGATATACGCCTGCTCAGTGCACATTTTGTTGAGTGAGCTGACTTCCTTCAGTGCTGGGAGCTTCTTTTACCTCATAAATATCCCCAAAAAGAAATCCTTGTCCATCCCCTCCAAGCACTTAAACATTATTTGGAAAAGCAATTCTCAACAGCAGAATAAACTCTGGGAATAGAAGCTCACTCCGGCTTTATGGCTTTTACTTGCTTCAGGAGGGGCTTACCCACTTAACTAACTGTGAACAACAACTGGAGCGCAGAGGAGCAACAATGTAAATGGAAGGTGACAAGAACTCTGCTCTCCCCGCTGCAGACACACAGACTGACAACCTGAACGCTTTAATCAACCAAACAAGGAAGAAACACATGCTCACCTTTCTAAACACACACAGAACGGCCCACATGCAAGCGCTGGATGTGAAACTGTACATACACACATCATCAGGAGGCCTGTGTCAGTCTGGAGCTCTTCAGGGCCGGTGGTGTCCCGCTCCTTTTAATCCTCTCTCCACCCCTCCTTGACTCACCCACCCACCTCATCCCCTGAAAAGGCTGGAGGCGTCAGGCTGTAAACAGCTCCAGCGTGCTGGGGTGAAATGAACCAGCAGATAGGCCCATGTAGACTCCCTGCTTTGCTGATCTAAAAGGGGCTAAACACTCCCAGCTGTTGCATTAGCAATTTCGAATGGCACCTCTCCTGAGACCAGGCACGGATCCGTGGCCCTCCGTCCCTCCTCACACCGCCGTGAGGTTTTAAATCAGCTCTCAGACAAGGAGTCAGCGCAGTTTGGTTTTAGGTTGCAGCAGTGGCCTTTCTGTCTGTCTGTGTCTCTGTCTGAATTATGCTCAGTTTGTCTCTGCTAGTCCTCTCCTTCGCTCTCCCCCTCTTTCAGTGTCTGTAACTTCACTTTCCCTGGCTTCAGCTGGAACATGCAGGATTGCATAAATGCATCAACAGGTCTTATCGTGACCTGTGATCCTGAACGTCTTGTCAGTCTTCCATCTCAGCGCGCAGACAGAACTGCTGGGATTGTTTTGGACTTTTAAATAAACATGGTACACTACATATCGGTGAGATCTACCGACACATGAACAGAGCACGCTCGAATACGCTGTTATGGGCATATGATGTTGCTGTAGTTCAGTACCAAGGTTATACAAAGCCTCTTGGAGATGACAGATCTGGCTTCAAAGGTGGAGTAATCTGTAGGCAGAAGGCCTTTTCACCTGACTAACTTTGCTTTTTTTTTAAAGTAGAAGTTACAAAGTTTTTTTCAAAGAGAAAGGAAAGTGAAAGAGGTAATAAAAAGTGGCAAAGAGGACAGAGCAAACAAACCACAAAGTTGTGACACTATCAGAGGCAAGATGAAAGTGGGATTTAAGCACTAATTTGTGGTCTGTTAGACTTGCTCCAAAGCAACAGCACAATTACTCCTAGTTTTCAACTTTCACGTTTGAACGGCTTGAAATCTCCAGAGCCTCATAGTTGCCAAAGGCCCCCACAACTCTTTATGTACAATGAACCAACAGCAGTTTTCATTCTTATTCAAGTCAGTTATCAAGTAAAATGGACATTTGCTCGGTACGGCCTTTAAAGCATAAGGATTGATAGACAAGAGGCCCGGTTCAACATCTGCAAATACATGCCAACCAGGCAAACTCCATCTACTCAGGAAGATCCGAATATGTGATCAAAAGCTCCAAAGCAGAAACTAATGGACTTTGATGTTGTTTTTTCAACTGCTGTAAATGATTGAGTTTGTTTCTCTCTACCATAGATGTATTTGATGTTTTGGACTTACTAGGACAAATCAAACAATTGGAAGGTGTTCCTTTGTACCTTTGTTTGAAATTGTGTTGGACATCTCTGAATGTTTTCTGTCTACCCCACAAATTCTTAAACGCTCTACTTCTTCAGACCTGTAAAAAGTTTTCAAGTCAAACAAAGGGTGAAAAAAGACACTGGTTACAACCAAAGACAAGGGTTTAGAAGTAAACACCATCACTAGACAAAATGCTTGGGAACTCCAGGATGAAATGATTCAGAACAGATTTTTCTTATTGAGGACATGGCCATGAGTATCGTAAAAATGATCGGTTGCTGTAATCATTTACCTCAATGCTACTGTAATGGAATTGGGGAGAAAACCCAGTCATCTTCTGTACAAAGAGGAATCTGTTTAGTAAAGACACTGATTACAGCTCTGTGGTCTGTTGGTTGGTCTGTTCACCACATTGGTCCAGACTGAAATATCTCAAGTAGTGGATTGATTCCCATGAAATGTTGTACAGGTATTAATGCGGCCAGAGGATGTGTCCTACAGTGGCTTTTCCAAAAGCAGTGCAGAACTAAAGCAGTCCCTACCCCTGAGTACGTGATGCTCTGACCTCCGCTGACTTTCACATTTACATTGGCCACAATGGAACCTGATGACCTAATGTTACGAGCGCTAGCACAATCCTCCACCCTGCACGTACTATATATAAACATCTGCGTCCGTGACACTTCTTATCACCCATCCTGCATCTCCGTGGTTTTTGTCTGGGACCTCCGCGAAGTGCTCTCGCTATGCCTGGTTCCCCGTGCTTGTGCCTCTGCCACAGGAATAACCCTGAAGAATGCCTTTGACAAGTATATCTCAGATGCTGCCTTTTGTTGCTGGACTGGAGCTGTTTGCAAGGATGTATGAACCGACAAGCCAACACTAGCCACACTGGCTGGCAGCAAACACTGGTCTTTTACTGAAGCAGCAACAAACATGCTGTCCTCATGCATTGAGGACGTGATTTATGTGACACGTCGGCTTTCTCAGGGGCCCGTGGGACTGTTTTCTTTTACAGTATATGGACAATTGTGAATGTATAGACATCATATTGCCCGCATGTTGTGCCCTTAGTTTATGTTACCCTTTTCAAAGGGGGTTCTGGGAGGAGAAAAGCTGACAGAGTGAAGGCTTGTTCTTGGTCTTACATTCCTCTCTCCCTCTCTTTCTCTTTCTTTCCAGGTGGGACCAGATGGAGGGTTCGGAGGAAGGATAGACAGGAGATTACCTCTGTAATGTCAGCGAGGGCCAAGGTTTGTCAGACACAAACGTCACTGCCAAGAAATCACAGCCTTTCTGTGCTTTTTCCTGCTCTTATCTTCTGTCACTTCTACTCTCTTCTCTGCTTATTTGCCATCAATCCATCTAAAATCACCATCTCTGCAAACAATCACCAGCCTTATCGTTTTTCATTTCCACTGTACAAGCGGCCACTATAAACCAGGGGATGACTTATGTGTAGGTATAAATTGTTAATGAAATCCATCCCCACAAGGCTCAGGCCTGAGCTTTCCATAAGTCCATCTCAGCACCAAAGCTTTCATTACTAAATTATAAGCCATTGGACAAAGCTTGATCCGGGACGGAAAGACGGCAGAGTTATTTGACTTAGGTCGTGCTGAAGAGTAAGTTAGATCACTTTTGATGAAATAGGCTTAAGACAGATCTTTGGAAGAAGTCTGTGGGGTTTATGAGATCTTCTGTGTATTATCTCATTGTCTTTTGTTGTTTTTATATCCGTAGCACAATTGTAGTGAAGGCATTATGATATTGTAACATAAATATGTGACTAAACAGAGGAAAGATTCCCCTGAAGAAATGTAGGACTAAGCCGCACTATAATCCTGACCTTTCAACAGGTAGTTCAGTGTGTATATCATCATGTCAATATGCCAAATATAAAACTACAGCCAATAAGCTTAACTGAGCATAAAAACTGAGAGTAGGCGGAAACAGTTACTCTGGTTCTCGTTAAAGAAATGCCAAATTATTATTTCATTAAAATAATATGACATTGATTGATACATTTGCATGAACCTTGCTCTACACTGTTTAAGTGTCTTTCAGCTCATTGTTTTGATTTTATGGCCTGGATATTTGCTGTTTTGGTGCAACTTGTTGCTTTTTCAGCATTACACACAAACACAGAAAAAAAACAAGGTCTGCTAAATACACTTTACACAACTCGTCCAGCAGCACATAGCAGATCAATCAAAGTTATCAGTGAGCCTGTTTTAGCATGTATATATCATCTTACCAAAAGTCATTGCCAAATCATTGTTCTTCCTGTTAACTCACACGGTCTTTCTCCAGAAACTTTCACTTTCACATGAAACTGCTTGATGTGTTTTTATCCATTTTCCAGTAAACCCATTCTTGCCTCATAGCAAGAGGGTTCTGGGTTCAATTCCCAGGCCTGGGGCCTTTCTGTGTGGTTTACATGTTCTCCCTCTACCTGTGTGGTCCCTAGTCGTGTCCTCCGGCTTCCTCCCACACTCCACAAAAACATACAGTACATACTAGGTTGATTGGCGACTCTAAAACTGGCCATACTGTAGGCATGAATGTGAGTGTGTGTGCATTTAGGTTCTCTATATGTCAGTCCTGTGTTCCGACTGTGACTGGCAACCTAATCTGCCAGAACCCTGCATGGATAGATCGATGGATAGATCGATGGATAGATGAAGTTGTGACACTCACAACAAGGTACATCCAGTCAGCAACAAACCAGGCATTAGCCTACAAGCTGTAACTTGCAGATATCTCATGAGACTTTCAGTCCCATGAGATATTGACACAGATAGAAAACCTTGAAGTCAACATAGTACAAATATAAAAAAACAGGTAGAAGTACAAAAAAAATAGCTATTTCCAGCACATCATTAAGTGGTTAAAGAGTACCGTAGTAACAGAGGCCATTTCTTTTACAATAGGTATTACCAGTTTTGAATTGAAATGAATAGTAGTCCTGGGTGAGTTTGAAATGGAATGACCCTTAAATAAATCCCTCAGATCCTCCTGTGCCAGCTCACACGTGCCGTCTGTGTCCTGTAGGTGCTGCTCTGGGTGCTCCTCTCTTTGCTGCCTCTATCGGAGGGAGCTCACATGAGGTCCGGTGCTGCTGGTGTGAGATCGGACTCGGGCCACGCTGTGGGCCTGCTGGGAGGCCAGGAGGAGCGAGAGCTTCCTGTGACGTTGCCAGAGGTGGTAGAGGACGAGGAGCAGGAAGACGACAGTGACCCCTACTCTACTTGGCATGCTCTATACGGTACTGAAGCAGTAATTTATAGCACGCCCGCTTCATCAGGCAGTATAAGAATGGAAAGAGGGCATGTGTCTGGAGATTGTAGCTCAGTCATCTCTCAATATATTTACATGTAATTCAAAAGGTGACAAGTTAAAGGGATAGTTCAACATTTTGGCAAATTGGCCCATTGCCATAATCGCTATAGTCATAGCGGTAGGTTCATTACCTTTAATTGTAGGTGTAAGCTATTTTCAGTACGGCGGAGCGCAGCAGCTGGCTGCTCAGAGCTACGCTATGGAGGCTAACGGAATTTCTTGGTTTCCCTCATTAAACTCATCAAATTCAACATCCCAAAACTCCACAGCGCTTTTGTAGACAAGTTGTGACCTGCACAACCACCACGCTATGAGATAATGACGGAACGATACGAAACGGAGCCGTTTTCGAGGTAAATACAGGGTAAATACGGAGACTGCTTGCTGAAAAACTGTCCCTGGCCTGAACGCAACGCGCATCAGCGGTTTTGTATGAATTTACCTCGAAAACGGCTCCGTTTCGTATCGTTCCGTCATTATCTCATAGCGTGGTGGTTGTGCAGGTCACAACTTGTCTACAAAAGCGCTGTGGAGTTTTGGGATTTTGTATTTGATGAGTTTAATGAGGGAAACCAAGAAATTCCGTTAGCCTCCATAGCGTAGCTCTGAGCAGCCAGCTGCTGCGCTCCGCTGTACTAAAAATAGCTTACACCTACAATTAAAGGTAACGAACCTACTGCTATGACTATAGCGATTATGGCAATGGGCCAATTTGCCAAAATGTTGAACTATCCCTTTAAGTTAAAGGTTGCATTTGAATGATGCTGCTTAAAATGACTCTGAATAAATGCTGATATTCACTCCTACTCTGTGTTCACCACTCCTCTTTCTTCTTCATTTCAGACCCATTTGTAATGGATGAGGTGGATGACCATCCCAGCAGTCGCTGGGCGGGGCGCTCTCCACGCTCCTCTGACCCCACAGAACCTCAACCCAAGGGATCACAGAAGAAAAGGAAGAAGAGGAAGAGGAAAGAAAAGGAGGAAGAAGAAGAGACAGGAAGAAGAGATAAAAAGGGTAAAGGTAAAAACAGGCGGCCGAAGCAGAGCAGCAGGGACTGCCGTGTGGAGAAGAGAGAGATGAGAGTTCGCGACCTTGGCCTGGGGTTTGACTCTGATGAGATTGTCCTCTTTAAGTTTTGCGTGGGCTCCTGCCAGTCTTCAAGAACAAATTACGACCTGGCACTGAAGACGCTGCTGGAAAATGGGTCACTGCCGCGGCGCAAGGTCAGCAGCCACCCCTGCTGCCGGCCCGACCGGTACGAATCGGTTTCCTTCATGGACGCCCAGACCACGTGGAGGACCATCCAGTCGTTATCTGCCGCAAGCTGCATGTGTATGGGCTGAAGAGATAAACGAGGGACAGGGCGATGGGAGCGGGTGTCACCCATCCTGAAGGGAGAGGAGTCGAGGGGCCTGGACGTAGGAAACAGCCAGAGGGGCGCTGTCATACACACAGAGCAGAGGAAGTGATGAAGGCCACTTTATTGGCTTATCTGTGGTGTATTTCCAGTTGAGGAGGAAGAGGTCTGGGTGCAGCTGGACGACTGAGAGTGAAGGTCAAAATCAGAGACTGAGGAGGAGGTCATCAGGGAATCGCAGTCTGGATTTACAGTTGCATCATCAAAGGACGAATTGTTTTCAACTGAATAACTGGCAACGAATGCAGGATACAGTCAGTTATAAGTCACAGAGGAGTCTCTTTGTGAACGTGACTGTTGTAATTTGACATGGGCGAGACCTGAGGGCTGAAGCTCAAAGACGCCGGTGAATGACTGACACTGTTTAAACTCTTGTTCCGACTAAAAAGACTTGTAGGATTTTCACTGTTCGTGGCAGTGAAACCAGTTCAACATCATGTTTATCACACACAGACAAACAGGGACATTGGTATTGCATTGTTTCTATGTTCAGGTGAACTCAGCCAAATGGATGCCATGCATCTTCATGTATTACTGTATACAAGTAAGATATATTTATTTCTGATAAATTATTTATTTATTATAGCTTCATATGAGAGCTGTTTTTATGAACTATAGATTGTAGATAAATATCTATTTATTGCCCAGAATCAGATTTCACGTCGACAGTTACTTCTGCTCGCATACAAGGACGTACATTTTGTTTTTTTGTTTTTTTTTAAAGGTGCTGATTTTCACATTCATTAAACGCCTCATGAACCTGATCTGATCAGCTGATTCAATAGCTCAGATGCAAGTTACGTTTCTGAAATTAGCCGAGTGATTGTATCAGCCAGCGAAATCATCCAGAAGCACAGATGTTACAATTCATCCCAGGGAGACAAGTTAAAAATACAAACAACAGACATCAGGAACAAAGTGACCCACAGTGAAATGATGTGGTTGCGCTTCGCTGACAATTTTCCTCAAGAGCATCTTACACACTTGAGAGGTGATGTTTAGTTTTGTGATGCACTCTGGGTAATGACGTCAGCTCCTTTCCAACAGCATAAAGGAAACAGGAATTAAGTTTTAACATGTAGAATGTATGTACAGCAAACAAGTGAAACATTTATACTACAAAACCTCAACATGTCTCTTTTTAAATGGTCAAGTAATTGAATTCAGTATGTCACATTATTATTATTATTATTATTATTATTATTATTATTATTATTATTATAAAGCTTCCTTTATTTTTGTATGGTATTATCCTCTAAGGGAATAAAGTTTTTTTTAATATACATCTTCTTGCCACTGGTTACTTCACATCTTACACAGATTTAAACTGATTTCAGAGGTGGTTTTCTAGAAGTGACTTTCATAGTGATTTTTTTCCTGCTAACAGAATCAACATCATTTTTCCCAGTTCAGTTTTACACGGGGCTTTTAGTGTTGTAGCGCCACCTGCTGTTTTAAAATGAACATCAAACGTCGATCCCGTGGTCCCCTGGTGGAGCTGAGGAGAGGCTCTCCTGCCACCTGTCTGTCAGCTGAGGATGGTGAGTGTAAAAAAAAAAAAAAGTTTCAGTATTGTTTCCAAGAACAGAGACTCGTCAGTGTACACTCTTCACTGTGACTTTATTTCTTTGCACAGACCCACAGCTTACAGCCACAACATGTTTTTGGTTTAAAAAGGTGATGTATTTGTTTTTGCTATTTACACCTGCAAATATCAAAACATTACATGTAAATGTAAAATATAAAACGAGATAAACGAGATCCAAAAGGTCCATATATTCAGTTTTCCCTGCATCATGCAACAGAGCAAATTAGCAGCATAGAGGTTACAAAAAAAGTATGAAATGTAACAACACGTAAAGAGCAATCGTGAATTGTGAATGGCACATACAGTATGGATCTATACAGTGTATCAAACACTCAGTGTCACACATTTGTACCCATGGGGTATGATGATAATAATGGATACATTTCCATGTTTGGAAATGTTCACCACAGCTTAATCGAAGTTGGACTCCTCTATAAAAAAAAAAGAGAGAGAAGTCACACCACCCGTCTACCTGCATCTTTACATGTCCACCAAGTTTACTGCAAACATTCAGGCAAAAGAGGTGAACGGTGAATTACTTTAAGCCAGAGGTTTCCTGGGTTTCACTTCCACTCATTGTGGTTGAAGTGCTGGACATGTAAAACAAGACGTAAAGACAACGCCTCAATCAATTGCAACTGTGACCGGCATTAAAATACTTCAAAAATAAAGCCTAAATTAAATTTAGAGACTTCTCTGCAGCAGGTTTCATCATGTAAGAGAAATGTAGAGTTGTATCGCTGGCAACCCTCATATATTTCTCACAGTTAAATTAACAACCAATGGTCTGCAGACGGATCAGCTGCCACACTTATAAACTTATGTTGACTGATAACAAACGTCCATCAAAGGCATTTGGCTGACTGACAGGAGCTCGGTGTGCTGAACGTGCAGGTGACGACGTCCACTCCTCTGGCCGACCTGGACGCCATGATCTTCTGTGTGGAGTCAGCCGCGTCCTCCTCCTCCTCCTCCTCCTCCTCCTCCTCACAGCCGAGGATCGCGGTCGACTCGACGCTGAACGGGTGAAAGTTGACTCGGGCGGTGTCGTACTCCCACGCTTGCCTCAAGGCGAAGTCTGTGAAGGAATCCTTGTTGATTGACACCTGTTGTTCCACGTCGTTCCTGCTGGCTGTGCGTAATGACGCGTAACTGGTGTCATTGCTGTGTAAAGACGGAGGGGAGTGTTGACCTCCTACCCAGCCTATGTTGTCGCTGCGGCCGTCCTTGACCTGTGCCACCACCGTCTTCAACCTCTCACATCCCTTTAGCAGCAGGTTCTTCCGACACAAGATGTACACCCAGGGGTCTAATATGGGGTTGAAGGAAGCGAAGCGGATCGCCAACAGGTCGCTCCGGTAATTAGGCTTCCCCCCAGCAGAAATATAGGCAGGGTCATAGATCTGGTTGACGAAGATTCGCACCTGTCAGGTAGAAAATACGTTGAGAGACCATGTAATATACGTTTTTAATTATAAAATACAGCAGATATGAATACAGTTCAAACACAGTTGGAGTATAGAGCAGTTTGTTGAACTCACCACTAAAGGAATGGAGCAGACCAGGAAAACTATGGTCATGAGGATCAGAAGCCAGAACATTTGGATCTCCGCCGCTGAGGTGACGGACTGCAGCCGGGGGAAGAGGCGACGTGAACCTCCGTGCTCGCACAACTCCGTCCTCACAATTCCTGTTCTCTGGTTCATCCCCACCAGCGACCTGCACACCGCCAAGTTACAAAAAACTGTGACTGTGATCAGCACCAGCATCACACCGCCGTACAGGAAGGAGTAGCAGGCTCCGAGTGGATCCGCCGCCCTCCAGTCCAAGAAGCACCAAGTCCCAGGAGAATGCCTGACGTGCTGCCCGAAGCCAAAACTTGGCATAATGCACAAGACGATGTTGGCAAGATAGGTGGCCATTAGCGCAAAACGCGCCATTGACCGGTCTATGTGCTGGGAGTAGAAATACGCATGGTTGATAGCCAGGTATCGCTCCACGGCCATTGCGCACAGGATGGACATCCCCGCAGACCCGAAGAAGAGCATGGAGAAGGAGAAGAAGTGGCAGAGCAGCGCTCCTCCCGGCCAGCGGCTGGCCACGTATGTGGCGATGACCACCGGACTGGTGAAGCATGTGCCCAGCAGGTCTGTGATGGCCATGCCGCAGACCAGCGTGTAGAAAGTGGTTTCCTTCTGCTCCTTTTTGGAGATGCACAGCACAACTATGGCAATGAGGTTCCCCAGGACTCCTACGGCGAACATCGTGGCTGAAGTGACCAGAGACTTGGAGTCCAGCCGGAGCGTGCGGTTGTGGCTGAGAGAGAGAGCAGAGAGCGGCTCAGAAATATTCGCGTCCAGTTCTTCAAACCCAAACGTGTCGTTGATCATTATTAAAAGTACAATAACTTTCTGTGCTGTTAAACGTTGCTTTGGGGATTTAAAGCTCTACTCAGAATAACTCATCATTGATGTTCAAATTACATCCTGTTTCTGACGGAGCATGAGGCGCACCACTCTGAAGTGTCTCTTCTGTTGTGTTTTCAGGTTTGGCTCCCGATGCGCCCACATGAAGGTGTGCGTCTGGCTGTGTTTACACCGCTCCGTGATGCGGGTTTTTAAAGCTGTGTGCTGATGTCAGTGCGGTGACGTGCAGGCTGGGAGCTCGGCTGCCCCGGCTTCCCAGGATCACATTTCTGCAGCCAAAGTGTCATTACCCGACACTTGTCACTGCTCGCCACGTATTAGCCCCTCGGGTAAAATGCCAGCTCACAGTTAACCCAAGAGCCAACATCTGGTATCATTAGCTCAATAACTCAAAAAAGCAGAGGTGTCAAAAGTACTCACATTCTGTAGGCTACTTGTAGAAGTACAGATAGGCTACTCGTATAAAGTAAAAAAAAAACTCTAGAAGTACTACCGATTCAACTCCTTTACTCAGAAAGTACAGGTACAATTAAAGTACAATTAAAATGATTTTTTGCCATCAATCAAACAATGAAAAATGCGTCAGGTGCGCAGCCTCGGTCGGCACTCTCACCCCTGATCGTCAGTAACGAACCTGTTTTAAGTAGAGATATGTGTGTTCAAAGGAATAAAAGTAAAAAGTCGTCAGAAAAAAGTAAAAGTAAAGTACAGATAACCTACATAAAAAAATCTTCTTAAGTTTCTACAGTAACGAAGTATTTGTACGTCGTTACTCTGCCAAAAAGTGATTTCATCCAGAGTGGCCCTGCACAGTCAGACGCACACATCAGTGAAAAGTCTTAAAAAATGAAAGCCCCTAAGTTGTAATATCTTTACTCAGTGAAGATGATACAATATGAATGTGATCGATTGGTTGAACGCCTTCGATTAGAGTGTTGAACAGGAACCATACATGTTCCAAAATTTAAAAAGACGGAAATTGTGCAGATGTTGTCAATCTCGCATTTCAGCACCGAGGTCAGCGCCGTGAACACAATCAGCACCACGAACAGAGACAGTGGAGTGGTCTCACACACACACACACACACACACACACACACACACACACACACACACACACACACACACACACACACACACACACACACACACCATTTCTGATCTCTTTGTATGACCTCACAGTATGTGAACAGAGCGCTCACGGTCTGATGAGAGTCCAACACGCTGCAGTAAAAAGGCTTCAATCGATCACGTCGGAAGGAACCTGCTTTGCAGAAGAGGACTCCTGGGGACAAAGTGTCAATGCTACTTATTTTTATAGCTATTTATGGCTCTGAGGCTGCTCATCTGTATCTGTAGGCTGGTTTTGACATCCGAGCACGGGATGGAGGGAGGGTGTTTTTCAGTCAGGCTGTTTTGAACATAATTATGAACCTCAAACAGAACTTTGAATAGCCTATAAAAGCACTTTTCAAAAGTCTCGGTTTCTTAACACAAAGACCTGTTTTCACAAAAGTGAAGTCAGACTCAAACAGTCAACAATAAACACACCAGCTCAGAGTAGCAGATAAGGAGATGAATGAAAAGCTGATTATCTGACTGACACTGAACTAAGAGGAGAGGGGAGTGGCGATTTGTGGGACTTGAAGCGCGACACTCAATGAAGTGCGAAATGGCTATAGGGCTTATCATCGCTGTCTGTGATTAACAGCTCCTGCTGCTTTTCTCTCTCCTATTTATTTTTTATATGCTCCGTAGCCTATACTTTTGGGGGTCTCCTGACGTCATTTCATCTCATTTTAATTTTCTTCGGGGTTTGTTGAATAAATCGTTTGAAAAATAAATATCTTCACATTAAATTGGATAGTCCCATTATAATTTCATGACCAATCCTTATCAATGATTCAGGAGTTCTCTGTAGAAAATTAACTGAGGGCAGAGTTTTCTTCTAAAACAGCCAGTCTTCATCTAGTCTGCATGGTGCATGTCTTCTTCTAACTGATTGGCTGATGATCTCTGACCGTTCCCGCCCACTGCGCCTGCCGGGCTGCGGAGGAGCTGCAGCTCTGTGGGCGCCGATAGGCTCAAAAAGAAAAAAGAAAAATAAAAGCGGTGGGGGGGTGGGACACCACGTTTGCTTCGTGCGCTGTTACAGATGTTGCTCCAGGTGTTTCAATAGCGTGGTTTTGTCCTGCCTTCCTGATACAGTATTGCGAAGATGTGATCAACTGAGCTACACACTGGCAAGACGCCACTGTGTACTGTAGGCCTATACTGTAGTGAAGAGAGGTTAGGTAAAACAAAAACAAAAACAGCTACACTATAAAAATATAAACTGTAGACCATGTCAAGTATCAAAATAATAGCCACATAAGAATGTGCCCATGGTATATATTGATGGATATGTTATCGTTAGAGATTTGGCAGGCTTCTATTTTATTTTTGTAATGTTTTATTTATTTTTATTTTATTTATTTTTTTTACACATTTCCAAGTTACGTAATCTATAGGCTACATTTTATAAGTTTCTCACATGTTTTATGTAAAATCTTTATCTAAGAAGTAATTTGTTGCTGAAGCCATTCAACAAATGAAGTGGAGAACAAGGTACATTATGTCCCTGTGAAATGTATCAGCTAAAGTAAACATGGACTTTAACACATGGTTTAGGATCGATAATAAGGTAACATTTACTATATGCAAGTAAAGTGCAGTCGCCTCAACATGCAGACTTCTCAAACATGCATGTGCTTTTTCATATTTCACATATTGCATGTAGTATGTATAATGCATTTAATAGTCATATTGTAATTAGTAAATAAGTAAGTGAGAAATATGTTTGTCCCTCAGTAGCTACTCTCAGTGGCAACAGCAAGACTGCAGGGAAATCGTTCACTGCTCCCTAGAGAGAGAGAGAGAACAGAGGAAATAACCACCACGCAATAAGAGTTATACCAATAAAGGTGATAGTAGTAGCAGCAACAGCAATAAAAATATTTAAGCTAACTGTATCTATCCCACTAATATAGGCTAAGTAATGATGGAAGCCAATAACAGTGATAAATATTACTAATGTAGAATTTATCAGCAGATGTTCGTGAAGCAGAAGGTGGTTTGCAGTTGTCGATCTGGATTTAACAGCTCTGAAAAGAGGAGATCCAGGAGAGAGAGGCACACAGCGTAGGTGTTCATGTGCACAGAACATTTACAGTAATTGAATCAGTAGGGAAACCTGGATTAAACTTTCCATCATGAGTTCAGCTGTTTTATTGAGACTGAAGCCCACTCGCCGTAGACAGGATGGTAACATAAGCCTGAGTTGTGAAACAATCAGTGCTATCTGAAAGCTAAGGCACAAGTAACAGTATGTTTTACGTTTGGATTTTAAACCCTGAATGGAGGCAGCTGTTCTAATGTCAGTGTGAAGGCTACAGCAGCCTGATAAAAGACTCTGCAGCCACCTGATGTCTTTTTAACTCTAGGAAGAGATGAGACTCCTAAATTTTGGAAACAGAGAGCAGAAGATGGAGTATGAGGTTTAAGCAGAACAGACAGGCTGCTGTAAATGGTTAAAGTTGAGATAAATAGTGACAGAGCTTTAGCTATCACAAAGACACAAAATAACTGTCATTTATTGTGTTGCTTATTACAGTATTTAAGAATATTCTTATTTAATTATTTTGAGGTGAATACAGCTTACATACCGTAGCTATTTATGTTAAGTCAATTAAATAAGTTAATGCCACTAAACTGTTGCAAAATGTTTTACAGTGTAAGAATTGCATGTAAGTCCTGAAAAATCTCCCTTCGTTTTTCTTTATTGTTATTTTTACAGATCACAGCAGGCATCAATGTCTTGAGGGGGCAGCAAATCCAACAACCTTTGTGCTGGAGAGTTGCACTACAAGTCCTTTGTTATTTGTAAAGTGTATGGACCTTTACACATTGTCAGGTTGAGGCTGCTTCTGAATTGCAGAGGTGGTATAAGCAGCTTCTTCTTCAGGCGGCCTGGCCACATGTGCCTGCCCTTCTTGAGGCATCTTCTTGATGGTTGTGGTCTGGGCTCTGCGAAATCATCAAAGCCCTTCATATGAGCTGCACAGATTTCTTTCAAAGATGCTGGAGTTTTTAAAACATGTGCAGACGCTGCAGCAACAGTTGTCTCTAGATTATTCATCATTGCTTTTGTCCTTCTGTGCAGCACCTTTTGTGACACCCACCGCAATACCTAAGAGTAAGTTCCTTAAGTCGTCTGACTCAGTGGATATGTGCCGCTCTTGGGTCAAAAAGAGTCTATTTTTACCCTCGGAGAACAGAACTGTGATGTCACAGTCACAATGACGTCAGAACAGAAACTTGATTTCAGAGTGGGGACCTATGACATGATGACTGAGGTTGTAAATAACGGAACTACCAAAGGAGTGGCACATATTTTTCCACTGAGTCAGAAGACTTTTGAAAATGAGGGATTTCCTTTTAGGTGTTGCCAGAACCACAAAGGAAACTGTGGAGGAGACAACTGTTGCTGAAGAACCTGCACCTGTTAGCTATATGTAAAAAATGTATGTCAAGTAATCAATGTCGCCTGAGACATAGGAATCATGTTAATTTGAAATACTGATCTAACTAAGAACAATAGTGCAGCCAGAATATTCGCATTTTGTGTTTTGACTTCTTGTGCCACCTACTGCTCTTTCCCAATCACGAAGTCAGTATGCATCCAGGTTGCCAGTTACCACTGAGCTGCAAAAAATGTGGATTATGTCTGACATTAAACAACATCGCTATGACTGTCAAAAACATACTGACAAAAGCAGAAACAAAACCAGGATCTGCATAGGAGATGCGTTTGCAGATGGCTAAAAGCGGAGAAGAATTTGAGGACATGATCTTTGACTGCAGCAACAGTTTTGGCCACAGTCTTAAATATAGCTCCTTTACATGTCAATGTAAAACGGCCTATACACTACAGAAATAACAAAGGCCTTACAGTGCAACTCTCCAGCACAAAGATACAACTACTTTTTATTCTGAACTCTTTGAACTTTTTCTTTTCTTTCTTTTTTCTTTTTATTCTTACACTGTAAAACTATGTCTACTACTATCATTAACTTAACATAAACACAATATGTAAGCTGACTCTGTGTTACAGCTCCATTTACAAACATGTCGGCTTTCTTGAAGTAAACAAACCCCTCTGTGTATGTTTGAATAGCCATCTGACGTTGTTTGTGGGAAAAAAAAAAGCGGTTTTGTGGGATGTAAACAGCCTAAACAGCGTAAGATCTGTCTGCTCCCATTATACGCTGCTGTGGCGATGCAGGGACGGACAGAACTACTGCATAACAGGAGATCTTCAGATTCATTCCCAGGTTGAATTTTCCAGGAATTGTCCTTTAACTTTACTGTAAAACAATTCAGTGATTCAAAAAAAAAAAGAAATTAAAATTTCAAGTTTTGTAAAATAAACAACATAATAAATGAGTGTTTTTGTGACAGTTAAAGCTCTGTCACTATATATCTTAACTTAGACCATTTACAGCAGCCTATAACACACACACACACACACACACACACACACACACACACATGCAGGATAATGGAATCAGTGGAAATGAAAGAATTCATCATACACAATGCAGGATAGGTCTGTCTAATGGCAGACTGTGGTGGGCTGCGGTTCTCTGTCTCTGTCTGTGTAAGTAGATTCCTCTCCTCTTCTCATGGAGTGATGCCTCCTGGGTCTGTGTGTGTGTGTGTGTGTGTGTGTGTGTGGGGCTAGTGGGGGGGAGGTGGGGGGAGTCTGCCCTCCGCACTGCAATAACCCAAAGCATTCAGACGTCAGTTGCTCTGATCCCCCCCCCCACAATCTCTCTCACACTACCTGAATGACTCGTAGCCACCCACACGCTTAGCAGACACAGAGTGGGTTTAATAAGGATTGTGTGTGTGTGTGTGTGTGTGTGTGTGTGTGTGTGTGTGTGTGTGTGTGTGTGTATCATTGTTCTTCTTCTCAGTGCTGAGATGCTGAGATGAAGCCACTCTGGCTTGTTTAATGGTGTTAATGTTTTGAATGGACGGCACGCCTCAGTTCCCACTAAGTAATAACAAGAGCTTTGGCGGGTCCTTACTGCTCATTATTCTACAAAACACAGGAATTGATTTCCTGTCTTGAAGGTATTATGTTAGTTAGGTATTGATCAGCATGCAATCAAAAGGTCTCTTTTGATGGCCCCCCCAACTGTCTTACCTACTGACTGCTGATATGCAATTAAGAGAGTTGTATTGTCTTAGGTTAATATGATATCATGTGACATGTTGTTTTTGACAGTTATGTTGGCTGTTTGGTGTTTAGTTCAGTTTTCCGTCTTTGTATCGTCACTTCCTGTTTTATTTCTTAGTCCGTGTCTTACCCCTGTCTTCCTGTCAAGTGTCCCGCCTATGTGATTACATGCCACGCCACTGTGTCTCATTATCCCTCAATAAATTCCTGGGAATCATTCCCCTGTGTTTGTTCGTGCCTGCTCCTCTCAAACCCTGACACAAATTATCACAACTGTAGTGCTGAGAGATGCCATTGGTGGAAGCAGATGCCTCAACATGAAGGAAAAAACTGAAAATTGACACTTTCCATACCACCACTTGCATTTTGTTTTACATAATAAATTGAACAACCGACGGACAGGCATCACAAGCCTGAGATGATCAAAGTCATTGGCTGGACACGTGGACCTGCGTTGCATTTCAGGATTCGCATGACTGTGTTACGCTGTTGCGTTGTCTATTTCAAAGGCTCTTGAAATGTGGCCCTTGTTCCCTAGCAACAATGGATCCAGTAGAGAAGCCAGACTTCTCCCAAGATTGAGGCTGAATCTGCAGAGTAAACAGGGATCAATAGGGAATCCGCGCAGACCAGACGGTCTCATTTTGGTTCATCCTTTTCTGTCTGTGTGGTCTTCAGAGGATGTGACCCCTGAATTAAGACACATGTAGAGACTCCCTGAAGACTGTGGGATTTCACTGATTCTTTATGGATTAAAATAAATTAGACATTAATGATCTTAGATATGCATGTAGGTAGGTGGATGACCTTTTGACCCGAGCTGGGCTAGCTGTTTCTGCTTCACTAACTAACTCCTGTATGTAACATATGAGAGTGTATCGATCCCTAGTAAGGGCACAAACACGCTGACGTTGTCACATCAAACTTTTTTTTTTTTTTGTATTTATTTAGTCAAAACAAGCACATTTTCCATTTTTCTAGCTCTCATTACCAGTGTAACCATGGCAACTGCCATGTTGTAGTTCCACCAGTTTTAAACGAAGTCCATTTGGTTAAATGTCTGTAATGTTTTCAGGCTGCACCGTCAGACAGACAATGGGTGGCCTACATTCACAGATGCTGAAGTATAAAGCAATTTTTGTGTCATTATTTCTTGCCAGCTGTGGATTAAAAAAAACAAAAGAGGAGTAGATATTCAAATTTCTCCTTTTCTCTTATGGAGTCAAACAAACACACATAAGACAGATGTGTAGTGAATCACAGAAAAGCGTTGTCTTTGAAATGATCAGGATTTTAGCATTTCTTTAAAAAAAAAAGAGACATTTTAAAAGACTTCAAAAGCCTGAAAGTTGTTGCAGATGTGTGTGAGCAGCTGGAGGATTAATGGATTGTGAGGAAGTGAAATAATCACCTCTGTCCACGTGAGGGAAGAACTGGACCAACAAGAGGTGCAGGAGGCCCAAAGAGAGGACACAGCACAAGGAGAGAGAAGGAGACAGAAAACACAAAACTGTTCACTCCCCTCATTTAGTCGTGCTCTCCTGCTCCCAAGGGGTTCATCGTGACATTAAGTCTCCTTTCTGGGTAAAGTAAAATAAATAAATAAAAAGTGGCATGTGTAAATGGCTCCATGTTGGTGACGTCCGCACCTCTGCTCTAATTTGGTGGTGATGCTTGAGTGTCTTTATGTCATCATGCCGCTGGTGGCAGTGCACAGCTGCGACGTCATCACCCAGCTTTATCTGATTTCTCTTCTCACACCCACAGACGTCCAATCACACCACTGCTCCTGCTGCAGCTTCCCCAGCTCATTACACCAGGGAGGCTAAAGCTCATTTACTCTCTCCACCCTCTCCTATGTTACTATCTTTCTCGCTGGGTCTCTCTCTTTTGTCTCTGTCTTTCTATCGATAGATTTTTTTAAAATATAAATTGTGTTTAATTGTGTCAGTTCATTATTTTGGCTGCTGTTTATTTTATTTTTATTTTTTTTTATATCAACAACCATCTGTATATGCAGGCCTGCAAGGTGATCTATTGTACAAGAGAATAGCGTGATAAACATCTGGGGCTCACACATTTCTTCACCTCCCACAGGCACAAACACACACCTAAGCACAATTACCTTTCAGTTGTCTTAATACTAAATGATTAATGCTACCGAACACCAACCTCCCACATAGTCCTACTGCATGTCAGTGTAGGTTAGCTGTGTCTCCTGTTGCATCCATGTGTGCGTCCCACACATCTCCATCTTCCAGCTTGTCTCACATTAAGGAGCCTGGAGCTCACAGTACTGTGTAAACAGATGGTCCATTAGCCGCCTCTTCTTCTTCTTCTGACTGTGTTGACTGGTGTCATCAAGTACATGCCAAAAATACATGCCATAACATTGGTGAAAGATTATTTGGGGATTACAATGCAGGGGGAAAATAAAAAATAATCATACTTCAGAAACTATAAGGTAACAGGGAGGGAGGATCCTCCAGAGAAACTGGCATTAAAAAGATTAACACTTTCATATAAATTCAAATGAGTTTTGTGTCTGAGTGCTTGTAGTCTAGTTTCCATGCCAAGAGACATCTCATCATCATTTTACTCATTTAGAGGAACGCTCCCTCTCTATCGATCTTTTTGTATCTCTCTCTCTCTCTCTCTCTCTCTCTCTCTCCCTCTCTCTCACTTGGATGGAGAGCAGCCATCAGTGCTAATGGTCCTCCATGTTGCGTTTTCACATCATGCATCAGGCCTCTGCTGTGGTATATTAAATGTTTTCATCATGTGAGCCACCACTGATACAAATACACAGAAACACAGAATACAAGTTTTAAAACAAACAAACAAACAAACAGATGCAGTATGTTTAATATGCCATTGCCGTTGCCAGGCTAATCAGTGTCTTAATGTCTAGACTGGGAATGTAATAAAATTGTAAGGCCTTAAAAAGCTCATCTAGGACTTTAACACATGCATATGCACGGATGCAGAAGTACACATCTGTGTTCAAATACAACAACAACAACAACAACAACAACACTGAAATGCAAGATGTGTGTCATTTCCCTGAAGATGTTAATTAGAAACACAAGCTATATGCAATATCTGTTAAAGTTTCAAGAAATATTCATAGTCATGAAACTTGCTGTGCTGGCCCCCCTTTGTATTAACCACATAGTGTATTTCTAATGAATGTGGCCGTGGTGGCACTGTGATCAGCACCTCCATTCAATTGCTGTAGCCTACATGCTACACTGCACCTTGATGCTGTTTCAAGTCCTCATTACCCCCAGGTCATACAGTATAACCACAACTATGGGACACAGTATGTATGAAATAAGCCTCAGTTTTCATAACGGAAGTGTGAAAACAGCAATAAAGGCTGAATTCAGTTTATACATGGTACTTAATGTGGTCAAAAGCAACGAAATGAAAAACTGACACTTCAAATTGAGAAGAATGAAAAGCAAATCTGTCTGTAACATTTGTCTGCACAACTGAACAGATGTTGTTGTTTTTTCATAACTATCTATTTGTGAACTGTGGTTGCAAAAAGTCAACTCTTTTCGGTGGCTTTAATTTAGCAACTGAGACGCAGGTGTGAGACCTGAGCTAAGAGTGTGTCCATCCTTCTGGCAGTTGGAGACATACATTGTCATAGCAGCTGGTCATTTGTCTTTTGTACACAAAAAACATGACAGGGAAGAATCCAGAAAAATCTGTTTGTGACTTTCATAAAAGTGCTGTGCATCTACAATGAACAATTTTGTGTAATTTCTTCACTTTACCTTGAAAATCATCTCAGCTGTCTGAGAGTGTATACCGTAATTCAAAATGAAAATTACATATTTTAAAATGTGACAGTGTTTTTGACATGATAATGCAGTTTTCTGAGAGACAGCTTGTAACTGTAGCGTCAGCTCCTCACACAATCCACTGCCCACTCATATTGTGTTAATATGACAATCATCTATATTATTAGCAGCTATACCTCCTCCCTCCCCCAACATTTAATCTTAATACCATTACAGTGTCTTTATATCAGTTTCACACAATCCCAAGTGGTTGAACACGTAGACTGTGAGAGGGCGAAATCACATTATCCACAGAAGTTTAACAAGTTCAGTGAAACCAGGAGGAGGATTAATAAAACTGATTTTAAACCTGCCACATTAGGGGTGACTATTATATTTCATATAGTAACTGGAATCAGTCACACAATCCTTCATTGTGTGAAATTAAAATAACGTGTTTTTTGTATTTTGTATTTTCTCTCTTTTTTACTCTCATTGATATTTTGGATTCCTGAGATATCCACCCCAACCGCAACCACCACAACTGAATGTAAATCTAAAATAAACCAGTTTCTCTGTGACTCTTGGTGGAAAATGTGATCACTCACTTTCCTTTCCTGGGTGAGGGATCCCTCCTCTGTTGCTCACCCTGAGGTTTCTCCGATTTTTCCCTGTTAAAAGGGTTTTCCATGGAGTTTTTCCTCAGTCGATGTGAGGGTCTAAGGACAGAGGATGTTGTTACGATGCCATGTAAAGCCCTTTGAGACAAACTGTTTGTAAAAACGGGCTATACAAATAAAATTGCCTTGCCTTGCCTTGCCTTGTTAAGACTAGAAAACTGTAACAGTCATGTCTAATATGAAGAGGAAAGCTCATTAACAAGCACACTTTGTTCATTTAACTGTGTAGAAAACTGGAGTTATTTCATGGTGTTTTCTGTTTGTTTTTGTTGTTTTTTTTTAAACTGAGGCAACAAAAGGATCAGACATGATCAGTGTATACTGTACATGAGTTAAGCCAAAATGATTTTTTTTCTTAGCTAAGGAGCCCATCAGCTGTTGTTTAAAGTAAGTTACATCTTTACCAGATCTTAGAAGACTACAGAGACAATCACAATCTGCAGTAACAGGAAACTGACCTTATGTACACTGTAATGGTGCTAAGGTGCTCAGTCGACTTTGTTTGAAACAACGAAAGCTATCAGAGAAGAGCACAGACAGACTCTTCTCCCAACTACAGCTCCTAAGTAGATACATAGCCACAGCACAAAGGGTTTAAACAGACTTCCTAATTGGAGGGAATGGATGTGAGCTGAATCATTTCCAAAGGCAATTAAAAGCAGTCGGAGTCGTCTGTTAAACAGAGCGAGTGAGTAACGACAAAGAGGCAGAGGTGCCAGAGCCAGACTAATTAATTGAAAGAAAAATAAGTCACCTATCTGTCATCAAACCCCCGGTGTCATCATCATTTATGCCTTCAACGCTGCCAAGGAGCCACGCGGCTCGGCTCCACTAATTTAAATATTTTGACTGTGAAGACATCCAACAGAAAGGTGATGCTGTAGTGGTGTTTTGACTTGTCTTTCCAGTGGGAGGTTGGTTACTGTTTGTTTTCCCTCTAACAATCAAACACCACATCTTCCTAATCTTTTCCTGAAATTGTTTTTAAACGCCTCACAAGTGCTTTTCAATCGTTTTTCTTCCTGCTGACAACTCAGCAGCCTCATTACAATAGACAGTGTCAACTGACTTTCTAACTCAGACTGGCTGCTGAATATGTCCCTGGCATCTGCCAGCTGTTTATGCGGAAAGAAAACGCTATACAGTCAAAAACACAATCAGCTGAAAATAACAATAATAGATGAGCAAATGAGTGAACTGAGCTGCATTGAAAGTTATTGCAATGCAAGCAAGCCTGTGGTATTTTTAGAGTGCGGTATCACCTTTACTTCAGTTAAGCAGGAAGACGTCTTGGCATCTTAATGGTGGGGAAGACATATTGAAATCCAGAGATACTCTCAGATGCTCACACATTGCTTTCAGCTGGATAATTAAGTCCATTCATCCATTAGCTCTACTGCTTATAGGGTCTGACTGGAGCCAATCCCAGCTGACACCATGTGGAGTACATCCTGGACAGGTCACCAGGTCACAGCTCAGATATATGACAAACAACCTCCCACACTCACATTCACACTGATGGGTTCTTTAGAGTCACTAATTAACCTAATGTGCATGTCTTCTGGACAGTGGAAAGAAGGAAAGATAACCCAGAGGGAACCATGCAGGCACAAGAAGAACAACAACAACTCCACACAGAGAGACCTGAGGTTTGAAATCCAAGCGATGAGTGACGATATGTGTTACACTATCATAAAATATTTTTCATTCAGGAGCACTCTCGTTGTTGATTAAATCCATTTATTGCAACAAATGCCATACAGTTAGACTTGGCACTGAGGGCTCCACTCCGGTAGCTCCCTGGATTGGACAAGCGCATGCTATGTCACTCCAGAGAGCGCGTAAATAACCCCCCGGAGTGGAATCGAGGCACTGAGAAGACATGGGAGCCATTTGGACTCTGAGACGCTGAGAAGGTGGAGGCTGAGCTTTGACAGCAGCAGTTTCGTGAATGCAGCAATGTTGAAGGGGAGATCAGTGTGAGAGCCTAGATTTAAATAGACCGCCGCCTATGAATGTGACTAGATGGAGACTGATGGGCTGGCTGTCAACTGTCTACAGCTGGGGCCTGAGACTTCCGTGTCCTGAATTTGCACAAAGCTTAATTTATCAGAATATTCAGGGTTCCATAATCTTAATAGCATTGCTGCCATTTGCCATTTTATCCAGATCCAAGCTAAATGTGGTCAAATACATCAGTCCTACAATAACTCCCAATATAATAACAGGTTCTCGTGGAGTTATTATGTGGCTGATACGGTCGACACAGGAGTGTGAAGGTGACACCGCAGGATCCTGCAGGTGCTGGAGAACAGATTGAAGCTGGCTGCTGTTCGATAGTAGGGTGTAGTGGTCATTGACCTCTTGGTGAAAAGGTTTGCATCGTTGCTCACGGTGCGGGAGACCTGGGTTCGAAACCCACTCAGGGCAGGCCAGACAACATCGGTCACATATGTGTGTACCTATGATGAAAGGACATCTCTTTATAGTAGCCCCTCATCCATCCTGATCTATGTACCTTGTACCCCTCTTATTGCATGTCCCTTTATTTGAAGGAACTAATTATCTGAGATCTTTAGTAAAAGGTTGAGTTATTGTTGCAATGGACTCAGTGTCTCAGTCTACATGTACAGGGTGAGTCATATGCTTCAGAATTAATGAGGCTTTACTGCTCTGAGATTCTATGTTCATTAGGAAGCTCTATCAAAACAGCATGCAAGATACTGTTCTATCTAATATGCTAAACCTGGTCAGAGATTTCATAAAGGTTGCCATAGCATGTTGTCTGCCAATTTGAAACAACAAATACATTCCATATTAAGTTTCATATTACATGTAGTAGGTTTACATTTTAATGACAATACTGAGCTGCAACACAAAGATAAATATAAGATCTCCTTTTTCTCGATTGTGACGTTTGAGAGTTAAGTGGCATAAAATGAATTCAGATCTTTGACCTGAGGTCAAATAACCATACCACTAGAGAAAACTTTTTGAAATAGTTAAAATATTCCACATCCTGAATAGCACATTAAAAACATGTCACCGGAGCGACTGGGGCATTAAAATGTGAAAAGCATTTTAATGTAGCTTGTTAAAGGGACAACGAGGAGTTTCTCCATCGGCAGAACGAAAAATTCTGGGCAAGCCGACCAGCGTTTCTTTAATTTCGGTTTCGTGGACGCTGCCCGGCGAGTCATGAGAATAACGGTAATAATAATAATTTATGGTCGGAACTACGACGGTATCTGATCGTCTTCGAACCTCTGACTTTAATTCTTGATGAATGAAAACATGAGTCTGTCTTATGCCGGTCAAAGAATTTCACGGTGCGCGGGGAGGCTCATAAATGTAGTGTGAAAACACTTCGCTTTTCCAAAACTCCTCGTTGTCCCTTTAAGTGAAGCTAATTTGAAAGCTTTAATCAAACAGTTAAAGCAGATATCACTGGCACGGCCGTTTCGGCTAATGCTGCGTTCAAGGCAGGCTTTTGAAACCGTAAGTTACAGCTTCAAGTCACAACTACGACTTGGTAGCGTTCCAGGTAACCCGTACTCGTGTTTTTACCGACTTGTTGTCTGTGAAAGTTCCCTATAACGGCCACTCGTAACTTCCAACCCGTGAACTCGTACCAGATCGAACTGGTACTGACTTCACAGGAAGGAAAAACACAAAGTACGAGTTTCCTTGAACGCACCATGAGTTAGCAGCCCCCGGTGTCAGGCATCAATTGGTCCTCGTGCTACGTCACCACATTCAGGCGCATCCCTTGGCTGCACACACAACCCTTCATGCCGTTCTCTCTCCTCATTGGATAAAACTTGTAGGATACGAGAAAAGTTTTCTCCTCGGCTCAGAGCAGAGCAGAGTGACTGAGGGACCCGTGTTTCGGTCCAAACACTCTATGTAAGTGATTGCTGTCGGAAGATATAGCTATTTAAGACTTTAACACAAAAATATCGCTTACTTCTGCTTTAAGTGAAGCTATAAGCTATAGCTATAGTGACGCTTTAATAACATTACACCTTCATGGTTCACCTCCACACACACAAAAAGGTTTTTCATACAATCCCTGGTGGAACGTATCTAAATTGCAATTCTATTGTAAAAATATATTTTATGAATTAATTACAGACAGTTAATATCTGATAAGTTCATACACAATGTTCAGTGAGGGTTTGTACCAAAAGATATCACCTGCTCCTCTTCACTGTCTGCACCATCTATCAAATCTATACACTCCACACACACAGTATTATAATACATAAAATACATATAATAGTCCAGGACTCCACCCCGTTTCTCTTTTAATGTATTTTTTGGACAACATTCCCCCAAGTATTTTATAAACGGACTGTGGGGGCATGTAGACTTCTTTTTATGCTATAGTCTAAAGTGTGTATTTTTATGTGTGTGTTGCCATAATGTACAGTACCCACATCCACTCTCCGCCTCTCACTCAAAACAAACAAAGCATGAACAAAGGAAAATGTTTCTATTACTTTCGCAAAAGAGACGACGTGTTACTTACGAAATTCTTTGTTCTCTTGACCCTATGTTCGAACAGCAAGGGTTTGAATAAAACTGTCACATAAAACACTAAAGGTAACGTTGAATTGGTGAGAGGCTGCTGCTTGTGCTTTCCACACCTTAGGCTGCATATTAAAGAGGAACATGTAATTGGCTCCTGGGCTTGGAAGAGGCTTTACACCTCCAAGTAGCTCTGCAGTGAAAACATTACTCAGCGGGTGTGTTTGTGTGGATGGATAGGTGAACAGTGCGGTGGATGTGCCCTTTACTTTGACAGGAAACAAGAAAGGTCTGCAGCTCTATTACTGTACAGAAACACATCATGACAAAGGCTCTGCAAGAGGCAAGAGGAGAGGGGAAATTAGGAAGAAAAAGGGAACCAGAGAAAGAAATACTGCCAATGTTCCCCATGTGTAACACAATTTCAGCACATTTGCCTCTTACATTTGTGTTCACGGGCGCAATGAAACCTTCATTAACTTGTGTCAGATGTGCCAGCCGTGTAATCAAATATACACCGTAGGAAACCGCCCTTTTCAGCCTCAGTATTATGTGAAAATTATGTCAAGTGCACAAGAAATACAGCCACAATACTCAATATAAAAAATACCTCCCATTTATCTTGTGAATCATTGTTATTTTCTTCATAATATGATATCAAAATATTTCCCGTGAGTCAATACTGAGGTCACCATGGGATTGTGGGAAAGTGAAAGGCACCCATATTCGCCATTTGTCCAACTAATGACGAGTGGAGGGTCAGGGGAAATTGCAAATGGTGTACTCCTGTGCCATCTCGCTATATGAGAACCAGTGCACACTCAGATTTAATGAAAATGTGCTCTAATGCATCTTACTGCTGTGGAAAATTGGCTCAGTGAGCTCAAAATGAATTTTTAAGAACACTCTGCATTTATTACATAAAGCTGTTAAACGTTGCCTCGTTGAGTGTATCTTTCCATTATCACACAGTGCTGAGAAATCACTGTTGGCGCTGTTCAGTTTTGTGTTTACCTGGAATACAGAGTATTAAAAGTTGTTGTGGTTGTGACAGAGCCATGTGATGTGCTGCGCTCATCTTCACCACATGCGCCAGAGTATCTGCAGTAACATCAGAGGCCAGTGTTTACTATAAATGCACCACGAGTACAGATCCTACAAGTACAGTCAACTTAAAAACCCCCATGCTGGAATCCATCCCGCAGAGGAAACGCACCATTCAAATATTAACCAGATGAACTGATACAGCCTCACGCAGAGTTGTGTTGTCTTTCATAACAGGGATGTCCTATCCTCATGATTAAGCCACAAGATGGAAACTTTTTAATGCTTCAAAAAAATCTCCTCTCACTCCACTGGGCACATTTTCAATTTACAGGTAATGTTAATATTATCAAGGTTGAAGGCCTTTGAAGATCGCTGTCTAACACTGTGCCCATAGTAAGGTCATCACAGCTGTCTCATATAGGCACAATCACATTTGAATATATATTGAAACCAACAATTTCACATTAAATGTTAAAGCAGAAGTAAGTGATCCGGTCGTTTTGGCTAACTTTCTGTCAGCCGATGGAGATGCAGTCCCCGTCCTCGTCCCTACGTCACCACATTCACGCACATCCCTTGGCTGCACACACAGAGAGGACCGCCCCTTTATGCCGTTCTCTCTCCTCATTGGATAAAGGTTGTAGGATACAAGGAAAGTTTTCTCCTGGGCTTACAGCAGAGCAGAGTGACTGACAGACCCGTGTTTCAGACCAAACACTCTATATAAGTGATTGCTGTCGGAAGATATAACTATTTAAGACTTATATTAAAGGGATAGTAGCATTTTTTTAAAGTGGGGTTGTATGATCTACAAATAGTCCCTAAGTACTTTAATTGCAGTAGAAGACTCTCTGCACTCCTCCCGTTAGCAACGCTAGCCCATAGCCCTGCCCAGAGATTTACAACATACATTGTTGTGAACAGACCCAAAGAAACAGCCTATTTTCGTGGCCTAAAAGAGGTTTTACCTGAAAAAAAATACACAGTTCCATTGTTCGCTATAATATAATTTTTTCCAGCCCCCTCAAAGTGCAGGAAAAACGCAGTTTTTATTTGGACCTAACCAACTCACGTATCCCTCCGCCCAGGGTTAGCGCCTGCCGATCAGCAGTTGGTTAGCTCCGAATAAAAAACGAGTTTTTCCTGCACTTTGAAGGGCTGGAAAAAATTATATTATAGCGAACAATGGAACTGTGTATTTTTTTTCACGTAAAACCTCTTTTAGGCCGCGAAAATAGGCCGTTTCTTTGAGTCCATTCACAACAATGTATGTTGTAAATCTCTGGGCAGGGCTATGGGCTGGCGTTGCTAATGGGAGGAGTGCAGAGAGTCTTCTACTGCAATTAAAGTATTTAGGGGCTATTTGTAGATCATACAACCCCACTTAAAAAAAATGCTACTATCCCTTTAACACAAACATTCCGCTTACTTCTACTTTAAAATGGTGACACATACTGTAGACTTCATCCAATCAGGATGATCCCAGAACAAATCATTAAAGCTGACTTATTCTATCTGTCTGATATTATCACTGAGTTTGCAGGTAGTTACCAAACTCCTGTTGCCTTTTGTCCACGCAGCATGCACACAAATGCTTCCTGACACAATACCCATAGAAATGTAGCCATATTTTACACACATTGGTGTTTGTTAATCTGTTAGGAGCTTTTCTGACCTCTAGTGGCCAGAAATCCATTTGACCCTTTTTACTGTAATACAGTCTATATATATACAGTCTATGATTTGAACACTTCTGAGATGTCATTGCAGTTTCACACAAAAATGTTTTTGGCCTAATCTGCTGCAATACTGTCAATTTATCTGAAATTAAAACATCCATCTATCTGTGCATCTCCACAGGGTCATTTTTGTTTGGTGTTTGGCTTTAGGGCACAAGAACAAAATGAACAAAATGTGTGAACTATATATATATATATATATTTTTTTTTTTTATATATATATATATATATATATATTTTTTTTTTCTGTAATAAAGGGCGTTTGATTCCAAGTATTGGTCTTGCAAAGATAATGTCTGCCTGGATAGTGAAAACATAACTCCAAAGAACTTTGAGATAAATATATCACATATTGTACTTACATATTTTGATACCAGTAAAACTTTAATATCTTTTACTTTAATTTACTTTTTAATATCTGCTTCTTTAATTCAAGAAACATAATTACAAATTTGGAAACAGAGTTAGGTAGAAATCATGACATGAAATGTTTCAGAATTTTTAGTCAGTGTAAGAAAAGGGATTCAACATTACTTGAAATATATTTCGAATCATATTTGTCTTGTTTAAAAAGATGTTTTTCTTTCCTCTTGTGTCTGTTGCTGCAGCACCTGCCAGTTAACATGTGACGGGCTGAGGAAGTGGAGTCTAACCAGGAAATGACACAGGAAGAACAGAGGTGTGGAATATCAGTGGAAGCTGTTTGCCTACAATACTACATGTCTCCTCCTACCAAGACTCTAAACATAAATGTTTAGAGTAGATTATGATAATGTTTTTCTTTCTTTGCTTTATTACTTTCTCTTCCTTATCACATTTTGGTTTTCTGAGACGTTTACTAGATTCTGCCTGACAGTGTGTGTATAGACTCACACTGATCAAACACACTCACATTACCTGGCTGTCACAGTTCATTGCTTAAGGATCAGAGTGAGAGTCACTTTAAAATGTACTGTGTTTGGTCGACCTTATCTAATGACAGCTGCTCGACTGTGGGGGTATGTTCTCCCCTTTGCCCAGGTTCTGGGAAGTGTGATGGTATTGTAATCTGAAAATGATGGATGGTTTATTGCTAAATGGTGTGTGTGTGTGTGTGTGTGTGTGTGTGTGTGTGTGTGTGTGTGTGTGTGTGTGTTATTATCAATAATAATGAGGAAATGACAATGAGTCACTCCAGGGTATTTATATGAAGCTGTGCGACATAGGAGAGCTCATGGATATTGAATTGTTTGTTTATCCCCCACTCGACATCATAACCTTCATCTCTAATATGAATGTGCGCAAGAAAATCACATTGAGGTCGAGTTTTGACCAAACACGACTTTGGAGTTGCTGTTGGATATAGCCTATTTCATATTCTACTGTTTTATTTGTTTAGGAGCCTATCTTCTGATGGGTGCAAATGCAGCATCATTCTTCATGCTGCCAGAGTTGTTTTGTTTTCAGACAAGAAGTAACTAGGCTTACATGAATTTACTCAAGTAGGCTACAATTTTGATTGAGCTTACTCTAGCCTACGTTTGTTTAGGTGTCATGATGTTTCATAGCTCATTTCTGAGATATGAATAACATACTTATCGTGATCTAAATGAAACCAAAACTTCTCTTTGGATTAAATGTTTTTATTATAGACACAGGCTGGGAGAATGTACGCGTCGTTTTTTTTTAACACGTTTATTGTGAAGAAAACCTGAACTCCGCAGCTGTTTCCCGGATAGCCATGCATGTGTTTCTCACAGTATGACGTCATCCGCCGGGCTCTCTTCGATTGGTCCGGACGCCGCGCGGAGCGTCCCTTCTGCGCTCCCATTGGCTGCTTTGTTAAATCTCCTCCCTCTGATTGGCCAGGAGCGTCGCGCCGCCATTGGCTGATTTCACGCACCCGACAATTTGAAAATCGTTTGTTTCGCGTTTTTGGAGACGAAGCAGCTGCACAGACAGAGGAAGAGAGACGGAGATAAGAAGTTTATCAAAGATATATAAAGGTAAGAGCTGGGTTGAAAGTACTGTAAGTGCATTTAAAGTTTCTGATCGCGGTGTCAAGTTAAAATGTTACATTATGATCCACAGCGAGAGCACGATGTGTGATGTTTGTGTTGTTTAAATGCAGCATTGTGGTGACTCGTGAGCAAACATTGTTCTTCCTATTTCATACACTGTCGCGCTGTGTCTCCTTGTTTACACGGCGCTACGTGGAGACACTGTTCATGTGATGTTCACACATTAACGTCAGCTTACTGCTTACTGCTGTAACATGCTATGTCAAAATGCCATAAGTAAAAGAATGTTACATCAAAATGCAAACAAAAAAAAAATAAGGGGGAAAAATCTGAAAGAAAAGATTATGATAAATATTTTTTATTCTGTCTGTAATGGGGGCGGGACTAGATAAGCTTTTGCTTCTCCCGCTTTTCCCTTTCGGCCATGTGTATGTATTATTTGAACTAAGATGAAGTGTGATGATGATGATTTAAATTGACATGCCCGAAATAAACAAATTGATTGATTGATTGAGCTTCCGTGTTTAGCAGAGCTGCCGCAGCTGCCATGTTCGCCGGAGAGGACGGATCCCAGCTGCAGTGCTGTGTGACGGTGGAGCAGCTCAACGCCTCGGGACAGGCCACCCGGAGGCAGACCGTCCGGAAAGCCTCCGTGATCCTGGGCAGGAACGAGTTCCAGGAGATCATCCTCCGCGTCCACGACGGAAAAGTCCCGCAGAGTTACCACCTGAAAGAGTTCAAACTCTTCACCAAGTTCGTCAGAGATGGCAAATGCACCGTCAAACTGCTCCCTGAAAACATACAGGTGCTCATCTCCAACTGCCCCCCCGACCAGCTGTGCCTCTTCCTCAAAACCCTGAGCATCAAACACCGGGCCTGGCAGGGCAGCAAGCCGATGAGCGGCAGAGAGAAGCTGAAAGCCGGTCTGCCCCGCAGCTTCGAGGCCATCAGCCCCCTGCAGCAGAAGGACATTCAGAAGGTCAATGAGCTGATGAGTAAAGCGGCTCCCAAGGGTCTGACGGAGCGCAGCAGTAACATGGCAGCAGCCAGACCAGGCCAGCAGGTCAAGAGGTCAAGGAGTGACACCAACTTTAGCCCAGTGAGTTGTCCACACTTACCACGTTTACATGATGTTTTTAAAGCGGAATTAATTAATTCCGATTTAAAATAGGAATAAACCACCCACTTAATTCGGAATTAAGTTTAAATCCGAATTATATTTTCACTCGGAATTAAGTGTTTACATGATCTTTTTAAAGCGGAATTAACTTTAATTCAGAATTAAATGATTTTAATTCGGAATTAACCCTCTCATGTAAACGGGGCAATTGGCAATTTCTGATCACAACAAAATAAAGAATTGTACACAGCACGTAACCCAATAGTACAAAATCATTGAACTTAATTTTCCATACTGTAACGAGAAATTATGTTGTACTTATAAAGTTTTTTTTTAAAGCTGACTAGAGTACAGCATAATTTAATATTTTCAGGACAATTATTCCAGATGTTAACCCCTCTAACAGAAAGACAGTGATTTTTTACAGTAGTTTGAGTCTTTGGTTTCTCAAATAATAGTGGTCTTCTCGGGTTATAGCTGGAATCCTTCATTTTAAACAGATTCTGGATATCTTGAGGAAGAAGTTTATTTTTTGCTTTGTACATGTAATGTAATCAACGAAGTCCCTGAATTTCAAAATGTTCAGGCGACTAAATAGTGAGTTGGTTGGCTCACGGAAAGGTTTATTACTGATGATTCTTATAGCCTTTTTTTGCAATAAAAAAATAGAATTTGCATTTATCATACTGAATCATGAATTTACCATGTGCACAATGCTTGTTGCTGTTTGGAATCACTTGTCTGCAACTTTGTGGCGACTGTTTCAGGTGAAGACAAACCCGTGTAAGAAGCCCATCCTGTCTCTGCCGTCACGTAAACTCAATAAAGAGCAGGCTGCTGTTCTCAGTGCAGTGCTGAGCGGCAGGAACGTCTTCTTCACTGGGAGTGCAGGTAAAGTGTCTGACAGCGAGCTGGCATTTTTATAACAATGGTGAGGTGTCTGAAAGAGATTCAATAGAAAGTCTGACTGACTCATTTTGTCTTTGTTCCTTAAAAGTTGCTTTCAAGATATATTTATGGTGTTTTCCCATTAGGTGAAAGCACACACTGTCGTATGTTTGCTCTGAGCTCGTATGACTTTTGATTTTCAGGTACAGGGAAGTCTTTCCTACTGAAGAGAATCATGGGATCTCTTCCTCCAAAGAGCACATTTGCCACAGCCAGCACAGGAGTGGCTGCATGTCACATTGGAGGAACAACCCTACATAGTTTTGCAGGTCAGTTGTTCTGCCTCTGATGCAAATGTGTTTGTTTGGCTCATAATTAGGGGTTGGGAATAAGCAGTTTCAGTGAAAACAATACAAGTAATTGATTATTTTGATGGTTTCAGGGTGTCATATAGAGCAGGTAGAGCAGGCGCCCTATAAATGGAGACTAGAGCCCCCCCCCCCCACTCTGTCTCTCTCCAGCTGTCCTGTAAATGACGGTATAAAAGCCTGAAAGACATTCATTTATTTAAAGAAATGGGGTCCATCCAAAATTTATCCATGTGGAGGAGGACACGTGCTTCTCTGCTGTGCTCACACAGAACTGCAAACTTTATCAGTAGAGCTGCCACACTATTCAAATTTCAGATTGAGTTTTGGACTGTTGGTTGCATAAACCAAGCAGAGACATTTCTATTTACCTTGCAGTGATACAAAGCAGAAAAAAGCAGCAAGTTGTCAGACTTGAGAAAGTGGACGCGGTGTGTTTTTGCATTTAGTTTAAAATGTGAATGAAACAATAATAATCAAAATAGTTTCTGTTGGGGTGGTCGAGTGGTTAAGAGCACGTCCCATGTTGGTAATGCCCAAAGCATTTATCTCTGGTTCACCCCCTGACTGTGCCAAAGTAAACTGTGTGTCATTCCCCAAGTCTCTCTCCCCACTTTACTGTTTCTCTCCACTAATCTGTCAGTTAAAGGCAAAAATGCCCAAAAAATGTCTTTAAAAAAAGTTTCTGTTGTTGTTGTATTTCCATGTAAACAGATATGTTTGGTTTAATTTCAGTATGATAAGGGATCATTTGATCTGTGTGTCCCATCTTCTGTATCCGTGCCCTTTCCAGGTGTTGGTTCAGGCTCCGCCCCCCTGGAGCAGTGCATCGAGCTGGCCCAGAGGCCCGGGGTGCTGCAGCACTGGACCAGTTGTCGACATCTCATCATCGATGAGATCTCCATGGTGGAGGCCCAGTTCTTTGACAAGCTCGAGTCAGTTGCCAGGTGGGGTGAGATTCAAAGTGAACGACATGGCTGAGTTTAGTATCAGTGTAATCTATCATGGCTAAAGGGCTTCCTGTAATTATTACTTGTAAGCTGCAGCTGTCTTATTATGAGTCTAATATTGAAGTAGAATCCATGTGTAAATAATAGATGACCTCCACCAAACAAATTCCTCTGTGCATAATGAAGGTAAAATAAGATTTCTATGCAAAACTTTCCTGAACTTCTTCAACTTCTGAACTTCATATTGAGTTTTTGGATGCTGTGTCAATGTGTTTTTTCATTTGTCCCTCACAGAGAAAAAGATTTGTCATTGGTAATTAATGTAATTTCATTTATGAAATGAAATCAGACTCGGTGGATGTTGCTTGACATTGACTGCCCTTTCAAAGGCTAAACATTTGGAGCTAAAATTTGTTTACTGAAAGGTTCAAAATTTGAAAAATTTGAAAACGTTTTGACTGTCTGCAATAACTCACCTATTCTCATGCTGTGTTCCCAAACACAATTATGGACATTTGAGATTTCACACACTCCTCTTCACCATCAATATTATTTCACATTAAGTACAAAGTGCTGCTCGGAAGTTAAGTAAACCTTCTTCCCGCAGGAGAAGAAGGGTTTTATCTCCTGCAGGAAGAATTTTAACATTACAGCTACAGTGCTGATATTAGTTCCACTTCATTTTTATATTCCAGTTAATAGCCCCAGTCAATCCAGATAAAATCCTGGATTTTCTTTTACAGCTCAGCAGCACCCTGGTGCGTGTGGTGCTGTATTGTTGCAGATATTAAATATTATTGTTAGAACGATAAGTCAAGGTTACAGGGGGTACACTTCCTCGCCTCAGCTGTAATAATAATGCTTCTTATATTAGAAGGAGCAACAGGAGTCTGTTCTGATAAATAGATGAACTGATCACTATCAGCCATCAGAGCCACTGTGGCTGAACAAAGATACATCAGAGAGTTGAACAAACATTTCTTTGTTTGTATTATAAATGGGCCAAACCAGCAAGTTATTTTGTAACAATACAATGTTACAGAGTCACAACTACTATTTCACATATTTAAGTTATACAGAGTGCTTTTCCTTCACTACATCATGAATTGAATCCCCCTTGTGTGAAATATAAATATTCTCCATGGAAACAAACATGTGGCTCACCTCTTTCAGAAGTAGTCACGTAAGAGGGATGGTTATCGATACGATCTACAGAAAATTAATTTGTGACTATGTCTGATGAGGCACTAAATTTACTATTTTTTGTGTTATAATTCATTTGCATGTTATAATCATCATATTCATCTTCAGTGTCATGTACGGCTGTACTCCTGCAGGTCAGTGAGGAGGTCCACTGAGCCATTTGGAGGCATCCAGCTGATTGTATGTGGTGACTTTCTTCAGCTGCCTCCCGTCTCTAAAGGAAAGGAGAAGGCTAGCTTCTGTTTCCAGGTCAGACCATAACTTCCTGTCTGTTTTGTTATTTTGTCAGTAACATGATGGCTGATAGAACATAAAATACTAGAAAATTGTCACAACCCTATGATCAATACTACTATTTTAATATCATATTTTATGTTCTCCATTGAATTAGATGGAAATGAAATTGAATAGGTGCATTGGTATTGTAGAAGTGTTCCTATTCTGTTATTTCAGTGATGTGGTGTTGGTAAGTCATAACTGAACTCCATTTTAGACTCTGTCTGTGCTGCTGCCATGACTTGAGATCACGTTTATAGACTCGTCTTCTTTCCATTGTTAATGTAAAAACTTGTGCCCCTCTATGGACTTTTCAGGCAAGGAGTTGGCGTAAGGTCATCCAGGTCAACATGGAGCTAACAGAAGTGCGAAGGCAAACGGACCAGTCCTTCATTTCCCTGCTGCAGGCCGTGAGGGTGGGCAGGTAAAATAAAGGCTATTCTGATCACAGGATTCACATCTATTTCTTTTAGACCGTGCAGAATAATGCAATGTCCATTTGCACCTAAATGGTAAATTATGCATAATGGCATTCGCCGCACTTAGAGGCACATCAAGACATTTTTACTCCACATAACCTTTGTGATCTGCTGTAAAAATGCTGCTTTTGAAAACACAAAGTGTGTTTTGTTTTTTTAAATCAACACCGTTTAGGGTGACCGAGGAAGTCACGGCTAAGCTGATGGAAAGCGCCTACCATCACATCGAGAGGGACGGTATTCTAGCAACCAGGCTGTGCACACATAAGGATGATGTGGAGCTCACAAACGAGAACAAACTCCAGCAGCTTCCAGGTCTGGTTATTATTTTTCTTTTTTCCCCTTCAATTCTTGGATGAAAACTGGCCGAACCGTTACTGTGGTGTGAGTCATGTGCAATAACCTTGGTGAAAACTGTCTCCTGTCAAGGTGTCAACAGTCTCGGCCTGATGCCATTTGTTTTCAGACTCCTTCCCTGTTATTTCCTGTTTCTAGGTTACTTTTCTGTAACTGCAACAGGACACTCTTGGTCGTGTGTTTGCTATTAAATTTTGGTTGTTGTTTTCTTGTGGCAGTTTTTTGTGGTTTTAAGGCCAAACTAACAATATTTGTGACCAATGAACCCTCTTTTTTATGGCTTCATACTCAAATATTTTTCAATCTCCCTCTCCCTCAGGCGCAGTGCGTGTGTTTGAGGCCCTTGACAGTGACCCAGCCCTGGTCAAGACCATCGACGCTCACAGCCCTGTCAGCCGACTGATCCAACTCAAAGTGGGAGCTCAGGTATAACTGCAGGGTGTCATTTTAATCTTTGTGCTGACTGAAGTTTGTCTTGCAATAATGCACTTTTAACATGTCTGTGCTCAGGTTTGAGTGAAGATATGATCTGAAATATTTCCTAACATCCTCACTTTAAAGGTCATGCTGACAAAGAACCTGGATGTTGCTCGTGGTCTGGTGAATGGAGCGCGAGGGGTTGTTGTAGCTTTTGAGTCTGGAAAACATGGTGAGTATTTAATTATTTGACCAGCTAGAAGTCTGCTAAATGCCAGATATCCAGTTTGCCAAGAGAAGTGCAGAGGATTATCTGAAACCTAATCCTTCACCTTCCTGCCGAGAGATGGATGAAAATATTGATACAACTCGTGTTTTTACCCAACACATCAAGCTAGGGCCAGGAGGAGACAGCTAGCCTATAAAGACAGGACACAGGCGGGAGCAGCGGCCTTAAGAAACCTGTCCACCAGTGATTCGGGAATTTACTGATAAATCAGTGCTTCTCTTCTCAGTCTTAAAGGGACATTGTGTAACTTCTCCTGTTATCTATTCATGAAAATCGATTATTTCGTTCAAAAGTATGTTTTTCATTAATCAGTAATCCCCCCCATCAACAAACTGAAGTGTTCCGGTAAGCTCTGAATTTGCCGTTCATATCATTCATATATACATGGAGCGGGTAAGCTCGGTGCTGGCTGCCATGTCGTGTCGCCATGTTTTTAACGTTCAGTGGCAGCGTGATGGTAGGAAACCACGGAAACTCAGTGGAGACACCGGAGCTGTCGGCTCAGGTCGAGGTGGCGTCTGTGAAAAGTCACCGCGGTAACGCAGTGAGGAGGAATGGAGCGTTAGACTGATGCTGCATTCAAGTGCAGTCGGGCAGACGGCCGTCACTAACAAACCAGATGTCATTTTAGTCACAGAAGTCGAGAGAAAGCCGGTAAAACGCGGGTCACAACAATACGACATCGCCATGAGTCACGTGTATTGTTTTGCCTTGTGCTGACGGACCACTTAGTTTAGTTTAGTGTGTTTATTTCGGTCTTATAAAAACAAATACAATAGACAAATATAAAGGTATAAATACAAAACAAAACAAAACAAAACAAATCAGAACAAAAACACAACAAGCAATACAATTCACTTTGACTGAAAAGGTGTAGGCTGAAGCATCAGCTTATTTTGCCTACCCTTCTTAAATTAACATTTTCCATTCACTCATTTAAATTTTTTTTACAGAACAACAAAAAAAAATGCATATTCTACATACAGCAGTTTATAAGCACACTGGTATTTATAAATCAGTTTTATTTATAGATTATTCCATTGATTGACTCCTGTAATTGATATATATACATCTTTGTTTCACATTTGTTCGTACTTTTGCTTTTGTATACACACAAGTCCCTCTTAGTTCATATCTACTGGTTCGAGTCTGAAACATCCTCTGGATACCATCTGGCAGCAGATTATTTACTTTATAAATAATTTGAGCAGTTTTATAGTCCACAAGATCATTAAATTTCAAGATCTGTAGGTTTATGAAAAATTAGTTTGAGTCTCGATAATCAGCCCTGTTGATTATCCTTATTGCTCTCTTTTGTAAATATGAAAATTGGTTTTGTAATTGTTTTATACGCATGCCCCCAGACCTCTATGCAATAAGTAAAGTATGGCTCAACAAATGTTCGATACAATAAATGTAATGAGTATTTGTTGTTGTTTACATAGAGGCTTGTTTATGCCGTTACATGCAGCGGCTGTCGTCTGTCTGCCCAATTTCACGTGAATGCAGCATGAAAAATACGATTGAGTTGCTTGCGATCTACAACCCCAACACTAGATGGGAGTAATTCCTACACAATGTACCTTTAATGCTAAGATAACTGTCTCCTGATTCAAATGCACTATACAGACTTGAGTGGTATCAGTCTTCAAGCTGCCAGTTGTTTGTGTTGCATTTTATTTTCATTTATTTCTGACGTGTGTCTGTAGGAGGTACTCAAATACATACAGGGGCCACCCCCTTTCTTACATTCACTTTAAAACATGTGTATATATACTATATAAGTAACTGCAGCTACAAGATAGTAGTATTACTGTCCTTGCTGTTGATCATGACCTGATCCACTCCAAGGTCTCGCCTAAACCAGACCAGAAAATGACTCTCATCTGTAGCTATCAGTCTTAATTCCAGAAAATTACCTGCCACAAAATTACCCTCAGAAAATGACTCTCCATCTCTCTAAATGGTAATTTCAGTTCAGCACTTACATTTCAGAGCTGCATTGGTGCTGTCACCTTCCATTAACACGAAAATCATCACTGGAGGATTTTTAATAGAGAGAACTCATCCATCTTTTTTTGTTAAATAGTCCTAAACAAAACATGACAAGTTACTTTACTGGTGGTAAGCTTCTTACACAAACCCTCTCCTCGTCCTGCTCAGGACTCCCACGTGTGAGATTCCTGTGCGGCGTTACGGAGGTGCTGAAGCAAGAGCGCTGGGTCTTCAAGTCCGGTGGTGGGATCCATCTGAGTCGACAGCAGCTGCCGCTCAAACTGGCCTGGGCCATCTCCATCCACAAGAGCCAGGTGAGTGCAGGTCTAGTCACTCAATGAGCTGCATACAACTATTGCATTATTTATTATTGCAAAATATCTAAGAGAAGAAATACTGATGGTACTTTCTTGTTGGTTCAGAGCTTCCTCAGTGTTGCCGTGGGGCACCAGAGATTTGTGTGAGTTTTTTTTTAAATGAATGACTCAGTTGATTAATGGCTGTTGTAATTGAATTGGCCTGAAACAATTGTATTTGTCCTTTGTTCTGCGTTAGACATGGCTCACGCTTTGAGAGCAGCAGTGGGCTGGCCTTGAAGAGCGATCAGTGTCGTATTGCTCATGTCCCATGAGGTTAAGATGAGACTGAAATGTAGACTGTTCAAGGAAAATACTCGGCTCTTCTCCTGACAGATGTTCTGTTCACATAGACAGATTTTTTTATTTTATTTCTGACGGTAGCACACCAGCGAGAACAGAACATTGACGGTTTCCATTTTTAATTAACCGAATTGGATGAACTGTAACAACATAATGGTTTCCTGACTGTTCCAGCAGGAGCCTGACTCTGTGTTTTTAGTTGTAAGGTCTCAACTGTTGAATGTGTTTCCATGAAACTGAGCAGGCATTCATGTTTCCCCTCGAGGTGAATTCATATTAACTTTCATTATTCTGTAACATTTCATTAAGCACCAACACAATGCCGAAATTTTAATTGTTTTTTTTTTGTCAAGCAGTTTAATTTGTGACCATGTAATCAATTCAGCTCTCCCTTCTGTGACAACATCCAGATATCAAACAACACCAAATGGATAAGAGAAAGAGAAAAGCTATGCTGTGCAGATGTATTTATTTGTAGAATGATACATGGCGAAACTTAGCAGATTACTTCCACTTCCAGAGCATAACTGACTTTTTCTCTGCTAAAAATATAATGACAGGAAAAAATGTTCCTGGGAGCAGTTTTAAAATCATTCATAGGAACTCATGCTAGGTGAGTCTAGGCACAAAAATGCTATTTGATGAGGAAATTGCCATAGAGACCTGATCAGATAACCTGAACATTAACCCAGTGTGACTGTTATTCACAAATGTGCTGTAACTGTGTCATCAGCACTGAGCGGCCTCATCAACAGCTCCCACTTGGCTCTCACGGCAAACACCTATATCCCCCCCTCACACTATGAAATTGGTTATAGAGGGGAAATGAGGCCCTCTGGATAATTGAATTCATTGGTCACAGTCAATGTGTCACTAGTGTTTGATCTGCAGGAAGCAGAGGCGCAAGGAAATAAGAAGAAATCCCACACCTGCATCCCTTCAGAGGAAATGAGTGGACATAAAAGAATACAGGGGATATTGGCCCTGTGGCTCTCAATCTTGAAACTGTGTTGAAGACAAATGGTTCAATCTTGTGTTTGACGGACAGTACTGTAGGTTACTGTTCCTAATTCCAATTTCACAAAATAGTACTAAAGCAGATTTTTGATATCCTAATGCGGTGTGCAGAAATCCCTACAGTAAGTCAGGGATGTATCCAGAGCGAGGCAGATTGTGACACAAAATGTAAACAAGTCGTGTGTTATTTCCTTTAGGGGATGACACTGGATTGTGTTGAAATCTCTCTGGCACGCGTCTTTGAGAGCGGTCAGGCCTACGTGGCTCTGTCTCGGGCTCGGAGCCTAGAGGGCCTGAGGGTCATGGACTTTGACCCCAGCGTGGTGCGTTCGGATCCAGATGTTCTTGTCTTCTACAGGAAACTGAGGAAGGAGAGGCTGCTCATGCAGGTTAGTACAGCAGCTCCACTTTCTGTCAAAACTGCATGGGTGTTTAACACATGGCCCACGCGGGATGAATTTGCCAAGTGTGAAAATTACATATAAGAATATTGTTGAAATTGCACGTATTTTTCTCAAGAAATTTCAGGTTGTTCATAATGTTTTGTAAATGTATAGTTCAGTACTTAATGATGTACTTGTACTTCTTTGCACTAAAACAAAGGGAATTGTTATAGGTTATCATGCTACTATTCTACTGGTGTGGCCCACTTGAGATCAAATTGCGCTGTATGTGGCCCGTGGACTAAAATGAGTTTGACACCCATGGTTTAGAGACTGTATTTAATACAGTACATATATCTTGTATTCCGTCACAAAGAGAAAACACGATGAAGATCTAACCTCTATATTACATTTTGTGGCTGAGAAAGCCTTTATATATCGTTTTTAATTCAGTCTTCAGTGATAACTTTCTGTCTCCTGTCCTCAGGCCTCCATGGATGATTTTGTTGGCAGAAACAAAGAAAACTCTTGGTAGGAAGGAGACTGCCCCTGCATCATCTGTAATGTTGTGCACTGTGTGCATGGATTTTGTTACTCTCCTGGTGATGATATGGATTTATTAAATCTGCAGTTAGACATTCAGTCAACCTTACAGGTCCTGTTCTTGCAGTACTTGAGGTCACACTGCCACCATGTGTTTATTTCTGTAACTAACTGGTCTTGGAGATCATGTTTTTTTAAAATGTTGTTTTTTACATTTTTTTATTATTTATTATCATGATTCTTGGTATGTTTTCAAATAAAGTTTTAGTCAACATAAATTTTGGGACTTTGTGGATCTTTTAGCATTTCTGTACATAGGAAAAATCTGTGAGTACAGTTAGTAATATACCTGATAATAATGGGATGTAAGATAAGAGAAAAAAAAATGTGTTTTTTTTGTAAGTTTTAGTAAGTAAGTTTAATTTATATAGCACTTTTCATAGATAAAATCACAAAGTGCTTTACAACAAGGATAAAATGCAATAAAATACAATACAGAGATCACAACAAAATATACGTAACAGCACAATTTCAGGAATTTTTGTTGTGTGGGAAAATGTAAACTGGCTGGGTAAACCTGTTTTACTGTCTTCCATAAGGTTTTAGTAATTTCAGGACAGAATTATTTAGAGAGATATTTCTATTTCTATTACTAGTCCAACAAACCTGACACTAATCACACAATCCATTTTTTCCTCAGAAAAAAAATGGGAAAAATGCCCCTCTTAATGATTTGGTTGCCTCGTGTAATTAAAGCAGAAGTAAGCGATCCAGTCATTTTGGCTAATGCTGCGTTCCAGGCAGGCTTTTGAAACCGTAAATTACAGCTTCAAGTCACGACTTACGACTTTGTAGCGTTCCAGGCAACCCACTCGTGTTTTTCCGACCTGTTTTACCTGTGAAAGTGCACTATAACGGCCACTCGTAACTTCCGACCCGAGAACTCGTACCAGATCGAACTGGTACGACTTCACAGGTCAGAAAAACACGAGTTACGGGCTGCCTTGAACGCACCATAACGTCTTGTCAGCCGACGGAGTTAGCAGCCCCCGCCCTCGTCATGGATCTATTGGTCCTCGTCCCTACGTCACCACATTCACGCGCATCCCTTGGCTGCACACACAGCCCTTCATGCCGTTCTCTCTCCTCATTGGATAAAACTTGTAGGATACGAGAAAAGTTTTCTCCTCGGCTCAGAGCAGAGTGACTGAGAGACCCGTGTTTCGATCCAAACACTCTATGTAAGTGATTGCTGTCGGAAGATATAACTATTTAAGACTTATATTAACACAAAAATATTGCTTACTTCTGCTTTAACATATATAAAGCTACTCTTTTCAGATGAGTGGAAAGCAATGAAGAGGAGCAATTCAGACAAAGTGGGAAACTAAAGAAAACGTTTATTGTTCTTGTCATGATACAACAATGACCCACCCTGAGGTAAACCCCACTTCTGGAGCAGCATTCTTAAAGTTGCATATGAAGAGACCACGCTATGAAAGTCTGAACCTGTATTTTCACAGCCTTAAAGGGATAGTTCACCCAAAATAGAAATTTACGAAGACAGTTGGTATCCATTTGCAACCGTTATATGGACATGCACTGCTACGCCGAGACCCCCTGTAACTCAGAGAAGCCACGGATAACTCTGAAACTTCTCCCAGCCCTTAGTCGACATGAGGGTGAGTAGATAATGAGTGAAATTATCCCTTTAACTATCCCTTTAAGACCATAGTGCCCAACGTCTATACAAGCAGTGATTTACAATTTACAATCTGCTTCTGACCCTTCTACGAACTGTCTAAAGAAGAGGTTGTGTGTGTTTTTTAGTCCAGGAACCGAGGAAGGTAATTTACATTAATACACAGGAACACAACAACAGACTCTGTGATTATTATACAATTTTTTAGCAATTAAATAGATTCTACAACTGCAAATCGTAGTAACTGGGGGGGTGGGTCATTTCACGTTGTGGAACAGCTTGTGCGCCACCTGTAATGAGAAAGAAGACAGGTCACATTATCACTGGTAGATAAATAAGGCACAGATTGAGCTCTTCACATATGTTGTATGCTTCCCTCCTTGTGTCACACTTACACAATGGTCCCGTGCATGCAGGAAGTCAAAGAACTCTTCTGTACACTCCTCCTCTGTGTGGGACCGGGAGCCAACCCTGGCTTCACAGGCCTCCAAACGCGCCTTGGTGTGCACACAATGTTCAGTCTGCTCACACTTGGCTCGTATTGTCTCTAGAGGGTCCTGAAAGGGACATGAGAGAAATGGGATATTAGACGAACTTGGCCCAAGAGACGTATAATCTGTAGCTTGATCATGGCTGCTGTGTTGGTGACCAAAAAACTAATTTACGATTCACAATGAAAGTATAAATTGAGTCCAGCCACATTACATGTAGTAATACAAATCGTTGTATGTGTGTGCTGCCTTCACGCTATGAGAAAATGATGCTTTAACGTCTTTCATCAGATTTTGTCCTTTCCCCTCTATTCCTCAATAAGAAATAATACATACAAACATTTACACTTCTGATCTTATGAGGATTAGTAAAATAGACAAAATACAGACTTACCACCATGTCTTCCTCTTCTTCTTCCTCCTCCTCCTCTTCTTCCTCCTCAGCTGGCGCATCTTCCTCCTGGTCAGTGCAAATAATATCAGATGATATTTTGTTAGTCTGACTTGACAATAAGAGTTCAATAGTGCTTCTGAATATGCAAAAGAAGATAGGATCATTGGAACAAACTGTTATCATAAAAAGCAGCCAAATGTCTCTCATAATTCCTAAACTCATATATTTAAGACCAATTTCAGCTACTGTCCTTATTTGATACATACAATTAAAGAGAAAAAAAAACTCTTTAAAACGCGTTGACGCTGAACGTGACACCACTTCACTACTAGCAGAGTCGTGCTAACATTAATGCGCTAACATGTTGGGTAACACTTACGAAAACCTACTAAAAAAGACATATAACGATATTTTTCGCTACCTCGTCGTCGGGGTCGCCGTGTGTGAGCATTTTCCTTTCGAAACCCATGATTACTGCTCTGAAATTCACCACAATATCCCCAAAAACGAGTAAAGTCCCAGGTGAGCAGAAGCACCGCTTCTTCGACGAGGACGAGGGGTCGGTCACACACAGGAATAGACTGGAAGGATCACCGGATAAAGCTTCCTATTGGTTAAGAAAGGTTCTAAGTTTCTCTCGACCAATCATCGACTCCGCATGTGTGTAAGACCCGCCCATTCGAATACGTCTTACGTGCGGAACACTTGTTTTGGTTCTCGTGCGTGGTCGGAACTGAAGAGCTGTGACACCGCATCATGGCTCTGCTCATGGACACCAGATTTCTTCTGAGGAAAGTTAAAGATTTAAGGAGTTTGACGCCCAGACGAAACCGAGTGAAGGAGAAATGGGTAAGTTGTGAAAACAGCAATACGTAAAATTGATGATAATTGTCGTTAACAGTGAAAATTAGACACAGTTCGAGAGGTGCAATGGATCTTCACCTGTCCACAGTATAGCTACATGAAGCAAATGTCTATAAAACGTCCTTGACTTTTGACAATAAGTGTTTGCATCACGGAGATGCTTAGTGAGAGCTAGCTCCTGAAATATAAATAATTAAGAGCTGTAATTAAATAAATTACAGTATCTACCAGACAGTGGATAAAAACTGTAAATGACACTGTCCATTTAGTTGATTGTATTTCACTTTTATTGGTTTTCTATTGTGAAATATAAAATTAAATCTATCAAATTGTGACCGTAATTCTAGGTGTTTTATTCAACCATTCAAAAGCAAAAACATTTTTACATATCCCCCTATGTTTGTAACAGGCTGCTACACATGCTAAGCATCCCCCTACCAGTCTGGCCCTGCAGCACTTTGATGCCACCTACAGTGCTCAACTGGGTCCTCTGTGGCCATCGGTTCGCGTCGCTTTGCTCTCAGAGAGAAAATACGGAGCCCTGATCAACAGTTTCTCCCACGATGCTGTTCTGACAGAACTTCTTGCAAAGGGATGCAGAGACTTCGTAAGCGACACAGAGGGTAGGTGTTCATTTCTATAGTTTACAGTGAACCTGCCAATGTCAGCTGCTTAGTTAACCTGGTTGAGAAAGCACTTTGCATCCACATTTGGTGTTATTTTTGTTGTCCTATAGAGTCAAAAGGAAAACACTTTTATAGACTATTCTTGAATATGACTGATTTGAATGTAATTTTATCTCATAATCCCCTGCAGGAATTTAACTGTGGTGAGCTGAATCTTCAGTTCTCCAATATTTCAATATTTTTCAATATTTCTGCAGCTCAGGCACGCTTGGAGCCAGAATCTGAGGTTGGCGTGGAGAGAGAAACCTCTGATGTTCCCATAAGGAAATCTGACAGTGACAGCCAGCAGCTATCCCCCCTCCAGCTTAGTCCTAACATCGAGTGTGTTGTTTTTCCAAGAGGGGATATTACAAGATTCAAGCCTGCTAGGTGATTTCATTTAACTTCATGGACAAAACCAACTAAATCGGCGCTAGCGATCAAAAACACGAGTGTTCTGACTCTCTGTACTCTTTTGTCCTTTTAAGACCAGACGCGTACAGATTGCTTGGGCACTACCTGCTGGATGCTGCGTCTGTGCTGCCTTGTCTTGCACTGGATGTTCAAGAAGGTCACAGTGTGCTTGACCTTTGTGCTGCACCTGGAGGAAAGACCCTAACCTTACTTCAGACCCAGGCTATCAGTAAGTGGACTGTTTTTACGTTTGAATTCTTTCTCACTCAGCTCATGCTAAAGTCTCTCTTGCCTGTTCTCTGTGTGAGTCATCCATATTTTTCTCTCTCAGCCAGTTGTCATTAACTCACCATTTGTGTCTGTCAAAGGGTTTTTGTGGGCAAATGACTCGTCAGTTTCTCGGACACTGCGACTGAAAAAGGTCCTACAAAGCTATGTTCCCAAAGAGTATTTGACAGACAAGAGCCTACGCATCACCTCCTATGATGGCACCAAGTGGGGGGAAATCGAACCAAACAGTTTTGACAGAGTAAGGCCCTGATACGTGATCATATTCATCCATTCTCAGAGAAATGTGCAGACCTGAAGGAATCATGTGTTTATTCAAATCCCACTCCTCCGTGTTCAGGTCCTTGTAGACGTTCCCTGCACTACAGACAGACATTCCCTCATGGAGGATGACAACAATATATTTAATAAGATGAGGATGGGAGAGAGAAAGAGGCTGCCACAGGTACAGCTGGAGCTACTGCTGTAAGTATTTAACATTGTGTGAATTCCATTACTATGGTTTATTACATCACAATATACACAGACATTATATACAGTACATGAAAGAATATTATTTTATGTACATGAACAAACCCTGTTTCTCTGCTGCAGAGCTGGAATTGAAGCAGCGTGTCCAGGTGGGGAGATTGTGTACTCCACCTGCACGCTCTCTCATACACAGAACCTGAGTGTGGTGGAGCAGGCCATGTATCTGGCTCAAGAAAACTACGACATCCATCTTGAGGTGAGTCAGACACACACTGTCAGTATCAAGAAGAAATGTCCATCCTGGAGACACACGTCATAGTCGTGGATGATTATTAACAGTAAATTGATGGCCCTAAAACAAAGCCTGTATGAGAATGAAAGCACAAACATGAAGGGGGAACATGAAACACAAATAACAAAAAAAATAGGGAAAAGAAATGTAAGAAGAAATGCTGCATTAGTGCTTAAGACCACTAGGGGGAGTAGTGGGCCAGGGTTGGATAAAAAAGTTTCACAAGGCAAAACGTATGAACTAGAGCTCAGAAAGGGACCAAAATATCCTGCCCAACCCTGTCCATGCTCATGCACGTTCTCTCTGAGCCTGGCCCATTAGTAATATTTACAGGCTGACATTATTAAATGAGTTACTGTTGTGATTTAAAGTTTTAAACCAGAATTGTTAGTTGTTTGTAAGACAGAAATCGGTTCAGATGAGATTTTCATGAGCATAACATGAAGAACCTTGCAATTTATAAGCCAAGATAAGACTGTTCACCAGAGGATGATGGAGCTCAAGGACGGACCAGTCATCTCCTGAGCTTCAGCGTGACCTGCTGTATTCTCACATCTCCAAAAATGCCAGATCAAATTAATTTTATTTAGACATTATTTTGGACTGACTAAAAAAAACATCATAATAAAGGGTTAAGTTTGGCACATAACACCTGAAATCATGTTGCTGCTGGTCCATAAACAGACTTTTTCTGGATTGGAAAAAGTCTTAACAAACCTGCTCTTGGTGCATGTCCCAGTTTGTGTGGTGTGTCTTTTTTTGCTATTGCATTCCTACGTTAGGAGAATCAGCGTGACGATTTCAAACAACTCACAAGCAACTGACCTTTTTTTTGTCCTTTCTCCTCCCGCCACCTTTCCTGAATCATGTCCACCTCCAGGTTGTCGACCTCCAACCCCTCACGCACATGTTCAGGAAAACCTTTCACTTCGCTCCTGACCTCCACCTGGGGGAGATGGTCATCCCACATTTAGCTGCCAACTTTGGGCCGATCTACATGTGCAAGCTGAGGAGGCTGACGTAGACCGGGGACTGGTGAACAGGTTTGTTTAAAAGCTCTTGGACTTCTTCTGACTTCTCGAGTACTGAGATCAGTGCACACCTTCAGTTACACTCTGCACCCACTGGAGCACAGCTGATGGACTTGACTTTTTTTCGACACTGGTGTAAATGAAGCATCCGGTTAATGGACATAACTGTGGACACACTGGACAGTGCTGAACAGTGGGTTGATTGACTTTTGGAGAACTGCAAGCCAACAGGAATGACACTTCTCAGATTGGGGATGCCTGAATAATTATTTCAGTTGAAGTTTTCACACTGAGCACTGGAACCTGCAGTTTTATTTTTGCTCCATAGGTGGCGACAGCAGCTAAAGAGTGATGATATCCTGTTACTGTGGCCACTAGAGGACACTAAGCATATGTCTGTAAAGGTTACAGAAACTCCAGTCCGTACATGCAGGATGTCCTCCACTGTGTCAGATGCATGGAGATGAATGTTTCGTGTTGTCTCATTACTGAGACACAAATTCCTGTCAGAATTACCTGCTCTCTTTAACTCTGTCGTGGAAATGGCTCTGGTTTGTTCTATGGTTATTCATCAGGTTTGATGGCTTTGCCTAATAATGCGATATGTGGCTGTGTGGAAGGAGTCCATAATGAACAGGCAGGTAATGACTTATTTGACCATTTGGCATCTCACATCTGAATCTGTGCAAGTTTCATTATTATAGCTGGATTGACTCCATTCTGCATTGACATCACCCAGAGGTGAAACGTTTACTCTCATCACAACCTAATGTGAGCGCAGAGGTGCCTCTTTTCTATCACACCGCCGATGACCCTTTATGTTGTCCTGCCCAGGCAATGTAGCGTGAAAGAAGGTGTGTGCGTGCACGTGTATGTGTGTGTCTAACGAGTCCACCAACCACATCCCACTGTCATTAAGCTGCTCCAAGTGCAGGGGCTGACTCCCATCCGCGTGCAGGGATGGACGGCAGCCATGCGGCTGCCAGATGAACATTAAAGAGGCAGCAGAGAGCTAAAATGGGACGTCTCGCCCTGTTTTGCCCCTCCGCTTTTTTATTCCACAGATGAGTGCAGATAATTTTCTGTGCGATTGTGAGTGATTACTGTATTACTGCGGTAAAAGGGGGATGTATCGGGGAATGCAGAGGGAATTAATGACACATAAAAACAATTTTTGTATTGACTGCTTTCGTCTCCAGGGCCCTGAATGCCTCTTCGCGCATCTTGTGATTACCTAAACCTATTGTAAATATGTGTTTCCTATGGGCTCTTACATAAATTTACATGTTTTAACACTCAGGAGACGGCAGACTGTTAGAGATGACTTACTCTCTATTCTGCCTGTCTATAGACTCGACTGGCTGCCTGCTTTATTATTGAATTAGCCAATGAAGCGCTATGCATTTGTGTCCTTGTGTGTAAGCCTGTGTTAGGGAGATGTATGCTGTGTATTAGAAAGATGAATATTATGGATTTAATACACAGCCATGCTTCTGTTGTGTTCTCAAACACAATTTAAATGTTGTATTTTTTATCAATAAAGATGAAAAACACCATCATAGTCATACATTTTCACCTCCCATGACATAAGCTCCTGAATGAATGATCTTGTAGCTTTTACTAACGAAGTCCATATATTAAAACTGGGCACGTACAGGGTTAGGTTTTTAAATGACAACAGAAGCTGAACTGACAAAACCCTGATTGACTAGTGGAGTTGATAACCTGCTGGACTTAATGATTCAGTTTTTTGTCTTCAGTGGTTTCAGACAAACATCAATGTGTCTTTATGGTAAGTAAATGCACAGCTCACCTGGAGGCAAGTGGAGTCTTACCTCTAGTCTGTGTGTTTAAGCAGATGCTGCTGTTCCCGCTGTGGCATTTTTTTCCAGCCCAGAGGTGAAGATCACACGTGTGTCCCAGTTGGTGGTGGGAGAGAGGATTTCACCAGTGGGGGTCTTTGTGACAGATGCACTGTGTAGACTGAGCCCAGCAGGATGTGCTCTCTGCTGCTCTCAGCCACAGGCTGCAGAGAAAATGCTACATGCCGTGGTTTTTCTTGTCAGATTACTGATGTTCAGAAAAAAACTGTTTATACCTTCGCAATTATTCAGTCGTCTCTTGACACGACTACCACTCATGATTTATTGATGGTATTCTAGGAAACTTTACTAAAATAGATCATCTACCACAACAAGTCATGTCAGACTCTGGATCACACACTGTCCTCTAGAGGCCGATATGAAACCCATCCTGATTGTACTTTGGGATGTTCTTTATATGTGATTAGCTTGGACTATGTGACAGTTTCTGACTTGCCTATCTCTTCAACATCCTTTTTTTTTTTTTTTTGTATGGACCAGTTGCGAAGGATTGGTCAGATCATTTGAGTAAATTACATCAAGTAAATGTCCTTCATTTAAAATTGTACACAACTAAAAGTAAATAAATATTATAAGCTAATTATTTTTGACAGTGTCACACATAAAATAACTCATTTTGTGGAAGACTGGCCCATATAAGTGGCATGATCAAAATATGAATATTAAAAATATTAATTATTGATTGAAAAACACAAATTGATATTGATCAATTAGTGTGCAAGAAGCATTTTATTGTTACACTTTTAGATGGAAAAAGTCTTTCTATACTGTGTTGTCTGGTGGTGAGGTCATTTTCTTGTTCAGTCCTGAAAAAAAAAATCTTTTCTTCTCCTTTTGTTTGCTCATGCTTTTTTGTTGTTTTTTGAGTTGTTGTTTTTTTTTTTTTACTCAATTCCAGATAAAATGTTTGAAACAGTTTTAATCTTAATGCACTGTCTTATTTTAACAAATCGGTGTTGTTTTGGCCCTTCTCAAAAGTACAGTCATCATGTAGAGGAGTAAAAGGGGACAATCTTGATATTTGAATGAGTAGAAGCATAAAGTGGCATAAATGCAGGGCCGGCTCTACGCAGGGGCAAGAGGGGCAAAAAGGGACAGTGTTCTTTTCTAAAATGTTCGGTTCTTTTTTCTTTTTTTTTTACTATTCATAAGATTACCTTTCAGTTTTGTAAATCTTGACCATAGTCACCCTAATATATATGCCTGCCTAGAACCGGCCCTGCATAAATGTATAGAAAAAGTATAAAAAGTTTCTTAAAATTATAATTAAGTACAGTTCTTAACTAAATGTACTTGGTTACTTTCCACCACTGGCACTGATATAAATAAGTATCTTTAATTTTCCAGTTGAGTAATTTTGTGCTTGATATTTACATAAAGAGGTTCCATATTTATTTTCCAGAAAATGTGCTATAACAATCAATTTTCCTAAAACTTGATAGAGGATTTTCTCCTCGTCTCTTAGTCCTAATGTATGTTTTTTATATTTCATATACACATGTGGAACAGGGCCAAGATCCCATCAGTGTTGCATTCAATAACATCTAATGATGCCATGTGAGAAATGTAGCTACTCAGTGTTTGTTGCAACAAATTGTTAAAGTGTTTTTACCTCAAAATTAAAGACTCTCTTTTAAATTTCTCCCAACAAGCTTCATATACCAGACATGTTTTCAACGTGTGAGCTAAGCTTTCAGCGACAGACTCCATGAACTGGCTGAGAGCACTCCTGTTCGGTTTAGTGAGGCCCGCATTGGAAATGCAACCGTAGGTTTAGGCTGCAGACAGATTAAGAAGAGAGAGAATGGGGGTTTTCTTCTCTCTAAGAAGATTACCCGGGGAGGGGCGAGATGGCAGTCAGAGTGTTTAAGAAAAAAAGGACAAGAAGAAAATGGAAGATGAAGTGGAACTAAAGGAGGGTGGCCCAGGATACACAGTTTAGCCACCTGTTGTTTGCCCCTTGATATCACTCCTCTCTTTGTTTTTCCATCTGTACAACCAGCGATCTCTGCTCTGGGTCTTCCTCCATTAATTAGTTAACATGCCACGATAAAAGTCGGCTTAAACAGCCTCAAGGGGGAAAAGCCAGAGGATTGGATGTCATGTCACATTTTATTATTTAGAAAAGTTTTGACACCTTCATTTTGCATCATGCATCATGTATGAGTAAAAATGTCTGGGACTTTTCTTGCACCCAACCAAGTTTGAGCTTTTTTTTGTGCATGTGTACTATATGTGCAGCTGTGAGCCTGATTATACTCGTGCTTCCCTCGCCCTTAAGTTCCCGCTGGTGGTTTCCAGGAGGGCTTTGATGTGTATCTGGGCAATGCACTATTAGAGGGATTTCCCTGGGCCTGACAGCTCAGAGAATATGCGGCGAAATGGCAATGCCAGTGGGCTAAAAGAATGCTGGAAACAGGATTAGGATCATATTCTGGCAGACCCTGTCACCTCCTCAATGGGCCGAGATTTCTAACGCTGGCACTTTTCATTCTCACCATGGTTAAAACCTTTAAGAGAACCATGGAGAGGAGGGAGAAAAACGCACTGATTGAATGGTACACTGTGATTTTTGTGTGGGGGGCTTGCTCTGGGGGGCTGAGTGTGTGTGAGTGAATGAGAAAAGGAGAGTCAAAGCAAAAGATGCACTAAACTAGAGAGGGTCAAATACAAAACACTCTTGTTTGAAAATGTGTAAACTGACATTTCTATCGTAGTCTCCACTCTGTGGTTAAAAAAACGTACACAGCAGCATTTACATGTCTGAAAGATACTTTTATGTAATTTATTTATGAAACTTTAAGACTACAAGAAAAATTGTCTGACCTGACATTTAAAGTAAAGTGTTGTATCTGGGAATCGTTTCCACTACAGGTTTTTACAGAACTCCCACACACACGAATGCACACATGTCACCACTTGCTTAAAGGAAAGTAGATGGAAATGTGTGAGTGCCTATAAATAGGTGGTTATGGCGTTAGTGGTGAATATACAGCCCTGAGTGTTAGAGATGGAAGCACCTGATCCAGCTCCAAGGGCTCAACACACTTGACCCTGCAGCAGTACAATCTACCAATCCTTGTTCAACCCTCAGGGCGTGCATGTGTGTGTAAATGTTTGTGTGTGTGTGTGTGTGTGCTTGGGGGATGGGTGTTAAGAAAAGAGGGAACATTTGGAACAAGAGTATTGTGTTATGTTCTGCGGTCCAGAGCCCCATGGGAGGAAATCCTGCCGTGCACAGATTCCTCTCCTGGATAACAAGGACATTCACTCCGGCTGCATATCCACACCACAATCTTATCAGTCACACAATCGGGATGCCCTTGGCCGAGGACACACATATGTATATGTGGTGTAATAAAACACAACAAGGTTAGGGTGAAGTGTTACACCCACATTAACGCTGCTAATCTGGTGAGATCATTATCCCCCTCTATCCGATTTTTGGAAAGCGGCCATTCATTTAACGGTTGGAAATATGGCTCAGTGCAGTCGCCGCTGTGGTGTTGTTATTTAAACGCACTGAAGGCAGTTATTAAGCTAACAGCAGAGCAATGTCACACAGACGGGGCGATGCATGTAAACTTTACTGTGGGAAGTGCAAGGGCACTTTTTGGAGGATGTGGAAGAGATGCCCAATTTCCTCACAAATATGTGTGTTAAGTGTGTGTACGGTTGGGCTTGGGTGGGGGGTGAGGGGGGTACGTTTTGACAAACCATGCTGTTAAAGATATAATAGCAGCATAATCACCGCCCCAGGCCATCATTCTTCAGGATAATGGCCTGCTTATTCATTGGGGATGGCTTATGTCTCGACGTAGCTTTTTATTTTTCAGATATTTCAGATTACGTTGTTCTTTTTCTGTCCTTTTTTCTGCCCTACTCTCTGTCTTCCTGCAGATTCTCATATATTTTACCTATTTGTTTGTTGTTGTTTTTTTATTTGACCTTCTTCCCACAGTTTTGCTCTCATGATGTTTGTTTGTTTTTTTACCTTCATGTTTCTTTTTGACCTTTTCTCCCTTAGTTTTAATCCTTAGACAGAAGAAAGGCTGGACTAAGTTCACGTTGGCCAATGTAAAAATGCAAATGACCGCAGGTAAAATATAATAAAGTTATATATCTTAAGTAGGAGATTTCTACTTTTTTTTCTCAAATATTCACTGAAAGATTTACAACACTAAAATGTGAAATCCTTAACCCTATATCTGTTTGTATTTCTGGATCAAAGCTGTTTCATGGATTTTGTAACACATACAAAGTTTATACTGACTAAATATTCAGCACAGATAGAGAAGCAAGCCTTCATTGTAAAGATTCAAGCAATGTTTTTATTTGATGATTATTTTACAACAACACTAGTTCAAGTCTACATTGTTAGGGAGGAGTAAAGGAAACAACACTGCTGATGGTCCGATCACTCCCCTCCTCCACCAATAGAAATCTATCTACCACTGGACCAAGTAGTTTGACAGAGACAGTCGGGGGAACAGCATTAGAATAAGAGCGACAACAGAACTCAAATAGAGTCAAGACAGCAGTACACAGAGGACTTGGCTCAATTATTCACTGAAATCATTTCACCTTCTTTGACTTCAGTCTGGATTGATTGCAAACTACACAAGGTGGCAATTTTCCATCTATCCAAGTTTGTTCCACTGTTTTCTTTGAAGGTCAAACCCAGAGAAGAAAGTGAACACACTTAAAATATTAATTCAACCCAGGGTCGGTACACAGACAACCAAGAGAGGGAGGGGGAGACGGGGGCTGCCGGTGAGCTCAGCAAATACAATCTTACAATCTGACAGCTAAAGAAATTTTATCTGAGACAGAGTCCATTATCAATTATACAACATAATAGGAACTTTACAATTACCCTACCAGTAAACATTAATAGATAAACTTTTTTTATATTTTACATATTAAAATAATGTGCATTTTTTTCATATGAAGACTTAACTTGCCAGAACACATGAACAGAAAACATCAGAGACATGTGTGATTCTCCTCACCAAGTGCTAACAGTCGGCCCGACTTTCAATGAACAGCTGCATGTTTCCTCAAGAGAATATTAAGGCAAGAATAACTGCTGAGAAAATATGGATCAAGACAGTATTTACCCAATAGTCCAAATGTCTTTAGCATATCATTTTGCATTCAATGGAAAATTGAGTTACATTGAATACAAAATGATTTCCGATGTATGTCAGTCATGCTGCCACCTTAATTGAACATAAGTGTACAGACCTTTTGAATTCATAAAGGCTGCTTTAAATGGTATGCATGTTCATAATTGCATTTGCCCCAGCTCCCTCAGCCCAGGGCAAAATGTAATTAAAAGCTTTGAGAATTTAGTCACTGAAATCATTTTCTCATTACCGAGCCAGCCTCCGTACAAAGTGGCATATTACTGGCCATTAAACTGGTAAATTAGTCACGTTTAATTATGCTGTTGAGGACAACATGGCTTGGGTTTATTTTTATTTATGTGCTGTTATGTAGTACATGCTATGTACATAACCACGTTTCTTAATTGAAATGTCAGCGGTCCTTTGACAGAAATGGTCTCTTTGCTGTGTTTGAGACAAATCTGCTTTTTTTTCTCCTCTTGTCCAGCTGAGCCTGATTCTTCCAAAGTGCCTTGTTTATTCACATTATTCTTGTAAACATTATTTGCATTTTCTTTTTAACTGAGTGCATCCGTCATCAGCTGTTCACATCATCTTTAGTGATTTTTTTTTTTTTTTTTTTTTTTTTAAGTATTTCAGATGGTCCAACTTTACATGTCTGTTGGAAATCATCATATGAATCTGGAATATGTTTGTTGTCTGTGGAGTTGGGACAGTCACTTCATCCGCTTCATCTTTTTCTAGCAATATTAAGTGTTGCATGGGTTCTCTTTTCCCAAGGATGTTCTTTTGGACCTTGAGCTGCAACAACAGAAGCTAACAGGAGTCAATCGAGCCGTGGGAAGTGTGGTTGTCTTTAAAAGCTGTCGAATGGAGTTTTGTAGGTCCAGTGCATGTTGGCGTTTTTTTTTAATTTTTGGACATCTCTGCATGTCATGTGCCCATCTGCTCAAGTAGGGGTCAGTATGCAGCTCCTAGAGACCTAAGACCTATCACAGTCACAGTAGGATGGGGTGATGTGTAGGCCGATGCTGTAGCCTATTTTACATTGTCCTTCCGTACAATCTGATTCTCAGTTAGACATAGTGTCCAGTCCGAGCGAGGCAGCGTGTTGTTTGGCCCTCAGACGCAGGTTTTCGATGCTTGTGGTCTTGCTGTTGTGGCTGGTGAGGCTGCCCGCGGCCGACGCCTGAAGCAGCGGGCTGTTCCACACCTGCTGGGCATGATGGGACAGGGACTGGTAGTAGGACTGACAGGGCAGAGAGCCAAGCGGCGCAGGAGGCATGTTAACATTCATTCCCAGGTAGGGGAGTGAAGACGGGGCAGCGAGGTCAAAAGCAGGGTAGTGCACCAGGTTGTTGGTGGCGGCCATGTGCTGGCGAAACTGCTCCTGCAGACGAAACAGGCTGAGAGGGGAGGAAGAGTAAGAATGGCTCTGAGAGAGTGGCCCGGTGCCGGCCAGGCCACTGCTGGAGGAGGACGGGGTCACGGACGGAGAGACCAGGGGAGAGTCTGGACAGGAGGGAGAAGGGATTAAGTTATTAGTGCATAAACTTAATTATTAGTCAGCTGATGAGTAGAATGATGCAGATATGAGGTGTCAGTTTCATGAGTTTGTGAAAAAGAAAGAAAGAAAGAAAGAAAGAAAGAAAGAAAGAAAGAAAGAAAGAAAGAAAGAAAGAAAGAAATTGAGCTTTTTTTTAAAAATACAGCATCCTAGTTCCTTACCTGGTTTGGGGCTGAGTCTTTTGCAGGGGGACACGTCCCCAGGTGTCACTGCTCTCTCACACTTTATCTCCTCTCTTTGAGATTTATTCTCATCCTCCTTGTCCGTGTTATCATTGTCTTCGGTCGCCGACTCGCTGCCTGAATGTTCTGCCGACGTGACGTTCAGCTCCATGTCCAGCGGCACAGGACCGACCACGGGACCCTCTGTCTCCAGAGAAGATGATGAGGAGGAGGAGGAGGAAGGAGGCAGCTGGGTGTCAGGAATGATGGTGGTGGAGGGAGGAGAGTCCTCCTTCTCACTTCCTCCTTCGCCCGACGCCTCCTTCTGCTTCTGAAGCTGCTCCTTCTGGAGGCTGCGTTGCTTCTTGCGGAACTTGGCTCTGCGGTTCTTGAACCAAACCTGATGGGGGCAAGGAGGAGAAAGAAAGTGAGGCAGAGGACCAGAGAAGATGTGCAGCAGTTGATGAAAACTGTAGTCGAAACTTCACTGGACACCAAATGGTTGATAAGATGATTAGCTAAATGACAACAACAGATGCCCTCAAGTGTGTAATGCTCATAATCAAACTTAAACCATTTTAATCTCAATAAGATATGAAAATGAACACAACATATTCAGATTATAACTTATGTGTAGCTGATGTTTTTGATTTTCACTTCTGTATTCAGGACTATTATAATGCACAGTCAGTGTTTTCTCAAATTGTGTAGGCCCAAAGTAAGTATCCCATTTAATGTAAGCAAACTTTTTTTTCTATTACTTTGATTCATTGCATCACTTCTTTATATCTAATACAAAAATAAAATAAAAACATCTATCATACCAAAAAATATACCAGTTCACAAAAAATGATGTATAACGCTGCATGGGCTCACACATACAACCAAAATTAAGCAGCATGGAGCTCCAGACACTCATCCATATTGATGTATATTGTATGTTTTTTCTTTAAGGCGGCCCTACCTGCACGCGGGCCTCGGGCAGATTGGTGCACATGGCCAGCCGCTCCCTCATCACCACATCTGGGTAGTGGGTCTTCTGGAAAGTCTTCTCCAGCGCTTCCAGCTGCTGCGCCGTGAAGGCCGTGCGGCTCCGGCGCTGTTTGCGGTGCTGAGAGCCGTAGCGAGCCTCCAGGATGATGTCTTGAAATGCGCAGCCGTTGGAAGAGAAAACACACGGCAAGTTTTATTTTACTGATCTAATGGGATCGTGGAAATTGACTTAATCTTGCATCATGTTGATATATTAAACAATATTTGGTGACGCTTTACAAGAAAACAAGCTCAGTCAGTCTGCGGTGCGTCTGTGCACAGTATATGTAAATGTATGTGTGTGTGGAAGAGAGGGAGAGAGCATGCACTCAATTACCAGCTAGTCTCTCGGCCAGTGTAAGCGCGTGCACGGACGGCCGGTAGTCGGGCGCGTGCTGCGCCTGTTGCGCTGCCTGCTGGTGCAGGTTGTACATGGCGCTGAGGGAGTTCATGGCGTGCAGAGAGTAGCCGTTCACCCCGTAGTGCTGCATGTTGAGAGGTCGCTACCTGCGGAGGAGAGGACAGGAGGCTGTGAGTGTCAGACATGAGTTCAGGAGGTTTTATTCAAGGATATTTTGGCTGTGAGGGCACGTGGCTGCTGGTAGACGCGCTGTGACGCTGTTGAGCATGTGATCTTCAACCCACTACCAGTTATGATGAAACATAAGACACACATACAAAAACTTCCATTAGTAGGTGGTCCAGTGATGTGACACACGCCAGTTTTTTTTCTCTCTCTCCTTTGGTTAATGAGAGCGGGGCCACGCGCTCAAGGGCCAACAGATTTTAATGTGCGCACTCAGACAAAAAGTGTTATCCATTAACATCCAATTATCACTCTGTTCATTCCATTAATTATACAAAAGACTTTTAATTGGGGTAATTATCACTCGTTCCCATAATGAACCGAGACGGATGCCTTATTCATGAATTTATTCACGTTTGTGTGATCCCGGAGAAGCCAAATCCCCATTGAAAACGTTGCTTTGACAGATCAAGGCTTTGATGAAATGTGTTGGAAAATGATATAGGCCTAAGGAGATTTGTTCCGGGTCTCGGTGGCAAAACCTGCAACCGGATACTAGGATTATTTTTAATGGGCTATGATTACGGAAATGCAGAGCTGTTCCATTGTAGCGACTGTCTGTTCACATTGAAAATAATTTTATTGCAACATTTAAAGCCAACATTTGCAATTTAATATTCCATATTTGTGTTATTTATTAATCAAAAATCGGTCAAAAATATTTCTAGCTTTTATACTGACACGAACACATGAATTTGCTGAAGGAAACATGCATGTCCCTGTCTTTGAAAAGGAGGGCTAGCACTTTCCAAAACTCTATTTTGTAGTTCTCCTTCACGGCCGAGATTTTCATAGATGAAACGCTTGAGGACACGATTAGATATGTATTAGTAGGGAGGAGGCCGGCAGGAGGGGATATCTCGGAGGCCCAAACAGTTATTATAACTATTACAGAGAGACCATAGGGAGAATATAAATCTTTCTGCTGTATGACAGGTACAGTGTCCAGGGAGCTGCCTGCTTCTTGGATTCAGAGCAGATAACGGGTAAAAATATTTTCGACAGGAGTTGCAGGTGTTCCCAGTTTTGGTTTTATTTGATCAATTTACAACAATTTCAGAGTGTTTGTGCCTAATCTGTAAATGTAGGTTAATAATCATCATTTCGGTTCATATTTCCGGATACACTTTTGCATGGATTAAATTGCTCCATGCTCTGAAACTGGACATGGCAATAATTTCAGGTTATGTAGGTTAATTTAATTAATGTAAAATAAAATAAATAAATAAAAGAAGAAAAAAAAAGAAGACAGGGCTCAGTGTGTAACTGTCACTTAACAAGTCTTGATGGTAACTTTTAATTCTTAAAACACCGAAAAATAATTTAAAGCATTGAATTGCATAGCTTATTATTATGAATTATTATTATTAATAACCCTAACCCTTATTATTATTAATATTATTAATATCATAGTCGTTTTTGTAGGCCAAGTAAACCCTGGCTATTTAAAAACAGAAAAGACTGGGTGGTCGTTCTTGTAAAAGGCGCTTTTTCTGTCCATTTGTCAGTGGAAAGATCGTGTGTGTGTGTGTGTGTGTGTGTGTGTGTGTGTGTGTGTGTGTGTGTGTGTGTGTGTGTGTGTGTGTGTGTGTGTGTGTGTGTGTGCGTGTGTGTGTGTGTGCGCGTGTGCGTGCGCGCGCGCGCGCTGCCCATTCCCAGCCTATTAAGTGGCTGCGGCGGCTGATGAATGTGATCAGAGGGCAGTGGGGAATAGTTTAATTCGCCGGGACAGAAGGTGCTTCGCTAAACATTTACTTTACTCCCCCAAGTATTTGAGTTGAATGGGCCCCCCTCCCCGTCTCCCCCCTCCCCTTCCCCTCTCTGGCGGCCTCTTATCCCATCGCCCCGGGGCAACGTTTTGGCTGAGATGTATGGCTTCTCCGCGGGTAAAAATATGCATGTTGATCCCCATTTGGCTCCCCGTCTAATGGAAGTGCAAATAGGTTTCGACTGCGAGGCCCTCCATTTATCATCAACGCTGACACGGACGGACGTACAGTGGGACCTGGTGGGTAGCTCTGGGTTGGAGTTGCGTGTGTGTGTGTGCGCGCGGGGGCACCTGTACCTGCATGTGTTCTCCTAATAGGCTAACGATTTTTGTTGTTTCTGCAGTGGTGTATCTATAGTCAGTTGTTTTTGGTTTTTTTTAAACCTTAAAATCACACAAAATACGTTTCAATATAATTTATTTGTTGCCTCTGATAACTAATGACAGTTTGAGAGACTAAAACGTCCAACCACTGATTTAAAATCAGATTTGCACCATGCAGTAAAGCTGCAGAGGAATGTGGCCCATCTGGATGTTTTTAGTCCGTTTGCTCCTCCACCCTATTTTTGTGTGCAGGTAAACTTTTCATCCTCCCCAGGATTACCAGCTTCATGTGTAGCTACCACTGCATCTCTGCTTGTAGCCTGGATCCTCCTGCCCATGTCAAATTCAGCACAATAGCTCATCACTGTGAGCCCGTCAGTGCTGTTATTGTCATTCATAAGCCTCGATCTGCTCCAGGCGCTGGGCCCTCCTGGCAGCCCCGCTCAATGCTTCGATTATAAAACCGTCATTATGTAAATTGGCATGTACAGTGCAACTCTTTGATCCGACTAAATTAGGAAAAATGTTATTTGCTAACAGCCCTGAGGGGCAGGAGTCGACCTGACAATCTGCTATTTGCTGTGTCACTAGTGTAAACTGTCAGAGGGCGAGGAGCATCTTTGATTTTTCCCTGACACGAGGGATATTTGTTAGGATGAAGCAAAGATTGATTTTATAGGGCTTTTAGTTTAATTTCACTATTTTTAGGTGTGTTTAGGAGCTCTCAATGTCCTGCCAGAAACTGATTTATAGACTAGCTATATTGTTTGTATGCAGCACACAACGTTTATGAGGAGAAAACCCTCACCGTGTTGTCACTTGCGATGTCAATTTTATTCGGTATGACATCATTTAATTCTGACTAGTTTTAATAGTAAACTGTCACAGTTTTTCCTCTCATACAGGAGACTGCGGTCTTTTAAGAAGCTGTTTAATTTCTGGGTGTCATTTTTATTCTGGTGCACCAAATTGGTGGTTCTTGATTAAATTTAGCTTAGATTTTTATTATTTTTATTTAATTTGACCATGTTGTGATGTGGTCGTTATGAATTTCAGTTCTCACTTTTTAGTCTCAGCATAGAGGTTTTAGAAAAATGCCCATTTAATATAAAATTCGTTTTCCATAACGATATTTACTTAAACAAATTACAAATTAAACAGGCAACATTTCTGTTTGTAAACAAAACAAAATCACCAGTGCAGATGACCCAAATTCTCAAATTATCTAAAAAGTGACTGACAAGAAGGTTTTCTGCAATAGTACGACGTTTTAAAACACAAATACCGAGTAGACAGATGTTGAAGAAGTTGGGGGGGGGGTTTTTACCTCTTGTGCAGACAGTCGTATTTTCTGCCACTTCCAGACAGAGAATCCAAGCTCGTCAACTCCGTCACTTCACTTTTCTCCTCTTCCTCTTCAGTTGCCGTGTGTCGGGTTTTTCTCTTCTTTCTTTTTTTCTTTTTATCACCTGTCTTCTTCGTCCTTCTGTCCGGTTTGAACTGAACAAGTCAGGGCAGAGAAAAAGTCATCCAGTCTGTTACTTCAACAACTTCAAGTCCGCTCGCTCTCTCCGCTCCACCTGCACTCAGCTCTCTCCTGTCCTCGTGCTGATCTCTCCGAGTCTCGTGCAGACGTGGGAAGCCGCCATCTGCTGGTGCGCGAGAGCCCGGTGGTGGGATTTTAAGGGGAGCCTCGCGGGGGTCTTGCCGGCTTCCTATTGGCTCTCCGCGCTGTCAGTCAAGTAAATCAGACAGTTGATCGTCCAGCTGCAGGCTTTGGTGCACTGACTTCTGGAGTAATTTTCAAATATGATCAATTTAAGCACATTATGTCCGCTAAATCCCCCCGTGTCTGTCTACACGGTTTTTCCTCTCCTTGGTAAACAAACCCGAGGAGTGAGGAGAAAAGCTTTTTAATGGATCCATTCTGACAAATGTGTGGATATTACTTTTCTTGTTGATTTAAAAAAGGATAGCCTACGGAACATTTTATTTTTGCAAATGTGAGCTGTAGTAGGCTATAGGCTACTGAGTGGTTCTTCTGAACTTGCAGCTTTCATCAAGTTTAGCTTTTAAATAATTTGTCGAAAAAATGTCTTACGTTTGTTGTTTAATTGTGAAATTAACCGGATTGCGTGCAGGTCTTTAGGTGGTTTTTATTTGTTTTTGTCTTTCAAGTCCTCACATTTCTTGTGAGCTCTTGGTGCATGAAACCAATCGCCTTTTCTTAGGTTTTGTGAAGAAAAGCAACCAACCTTTAGTTTGTTTGCTCTTCGGCTTTTTCTCCATGCCACTGGAGGAGAGGGAGACTTTAGAAAGATGGCTAATAGATGCCAGGGTGCTGCCTTTAGACTCTCTCCCGGCCTGGAAGGATTTGGGATGGGATAGGGAAGACAAGACGCCATCTCAGCCTCCAAAAACCCCTGTCTTAAAATGACTGCGGGTAAGAGGATTAGGGCAATAATGCCCTTCTCTTCTTGAAGGGTTTTTAGAGAAGATTTCTTCTCCCGGAGCAAAACCGTTTAGGTAGGGAATTAAGGGCAGCGCAAAGTAGCCTTTTAATGTAAAGCTTGCATATTTTGTTGGGAGATTCTTTGGGAAAGTGCTTGGCCTATAACACAGTTTTATCTCTGACCATGTTTCTCACTCTGACAAATTTTGAACAGGAGACAAAAGATTTCATGGAGTGGAGAATATTAATGTTTGACGTAAGGCTTCATGAAAAAAAAACAGAAATGCACCCAATATGACTTTTTGTGGACAACCAGTGGTTTGCGGATATTTATCATAAAGTTAAACACGCAGTGACAGTCACCTGAAATGTGAGAGTGAGAGAGAGAGTGGGGGCACTGAAGGTGTGAGTTGATAGAGATTTATTTTCTAACAAGAAAAACATGTCGTTTAAATATCAGCTATGCAGATATAGCATTTTTACATTGTAGTAAAATATTAAAATATTTGAGTGTCCAAAAATAGAAAATATTAAATTTAACAAATAGAAATATAGAGTTACTAAACACTGATGGGCCATTATGAGGGAGACTAGAACGGATTAATGTGTTTATTTGCTTATCGTAAAAATACAACAAAAAAAAACCGTTATTATTATTAATAATAATATTATTACAATTATTATTATTATTATCATTATTATTATTATGTAATAGATGGCTGCTGTCCTTCTGTTTCTTCTCTGCCACCTAAAACTTTCTCCATGTGTTTCTTCAAAGTGCTTTCCTCTCGCCTGGAAAAACTCGTGTGCCTCCCTGGTTCTGTCGCCTTGGTAGGCTCCTATCACTCGGTTTCTCTCCGAGGTCTGAGAAAGAAAGAGGATTAACTTGTGAACCAATGGAAATAAGAACTTAAACGGGAGGTAAATCTGGCCACTGTCTCTTTGTGAGGACCGTCTCTAAAGCAATTAAAGCGAGAAAGAGTTTCTTCTCAGCGCCTCTCCACCTAAAGCTCCTTAGAGCGACTAGAGCTGTCCAGCGCATCTGAGGGGCTTAAACGCCAAAAAACAGCTCCCTTTACCCCTGTACCCTGCCATGCACCGCTGAATACAAGGTGGGTAGCCTCCACAATGACCTCCAGTTGACGAACAACTCCAAATATTAGAAGATACATAACAGTGATTAGGTAGATGCGCCTGGACTACTAATGTTTTCTCTTTTATAAGCGACTAGACTCATTTCTAAATAAGAGTCTTGATCAAAGTGGACTTGTGTTTGTCTGTATTGATTTTCTGTCAGGGTTAACCCCTTTTGTGTTTCACTTTTAAGCAGGAAGCGAGGATTTTATTTTCTTATGTGAATAATTCAAACAGATAAACTCGCTCCCTCAGCCTGCGTTGGATAGAGGTTTGGAGAACAAACCCATATACGTACTGTATACCCTGCGTGTTTCTGCTCTCTAATAGCTAATTAATAGTCTTAATGATGTTTCTGCAACTTCATGAATACATTAGGTCTGCGATCCAGCGAGCCTCAGCCTCCCCGGCACCATTCAAGGGTATTTCAGCATCTGTTCATCACACAGCAATTAATCATTTTGATGTGTAGTTTAAAATCGACTTCTTGCAGGAGACCTTTTTGACAAGAATAACAAAGCAATTTGCCAGGAGCCACCTCTTAGACACGTTATTAGCAGCACTTCCGCAGTAAGACCCGCTTTCTTATTTATTTATTTATTTGCTAATATGGTAGATAAATGAATTTAAAGAGACAGCGACAGTTTTTTTGCAGTTTATTGTCAGCTCCACGCCTCTGAATCCTCCTGAAATCCTTTTTATTGGTGACAAGATCTCAGGATCTCCTCTGCAAATCCCTCCTCTAAAAGTTTTCAACCTGTCAGTTTCCTCTAAAAGCTGTATAATTCCCCCCTCTCTTTCTCTCCATCCATCCCCTTCTCTCTTTCTTCTTGCGCTCTTTTCTCCCTTGTCTCAATCCCTCTGTCTCATTTCTTTTCCTTGCCTTCTCTCCCTTCTCTCTCTCTCTCTCTCTCTCTCCTCTCTCTGGCCCGGATCCCTCTGCACAAGGGGCCCCATTGTATAGTCCTAATCCAGAGGCAACACAGCTTTAGGGACATGCAGGGATAAAAGGCCCATCAAGCCCACAACTTTATGGGGGCAAATCTCTCCCTAATCCTTCGCTTTATCTAAACAAAAGCCCCTCTGCCTTAATCCACCTATGTGTTGAAAAAAAAACGCAGGAAAAACTGGAGAGAGTGGCAGAGAATGGGAGAGAAGAGAGAATAAGAAAGAAAAGGAGCGAGCGAACAAGAGGAGAAAAAAAAATCTCACACACTCTAGGATTGAACTATGGGAGAGATCATACGGGGAGGGTCAAAGTTTCTCTGAAGAGCTGACGAACACAGGCGTTCACCTGCACGGAGGAGACTTGATGTGTGTTAACTGTAACTGCTGCAGAGGTGGGACACACACCACACGCCTCTCTCTCTTAAGGTGGACTGTCTTCAGATCAAGGTGCAAAAACTGAGCTGCTACTAAATGAGACAGATTCTGTCATCGTGGTCTCATATTCTTGACTGGATGTGAATCATGTACAGTGAGTTGTTATGGGTTGACAACTGCACCTCCAATGAGACTATAACAGTGATTCTGTGCTTTACTGGGCTCATGGGATGGGCTGCTCAGTGTGAATTGCTTTATCTTTGTTAATTAGGTGTAAGTGCATCTCAGTGGTCTGGTGAATGAGGCACACAGGCCTAAACTGTCCCGGCTTCACTTTTCTACTGTTTAACTTTCAAGGCAAAAATACCTTAAATTTTACAGGTTAATGCATTTGTGTAACAGCGAGGAAGCAAAGTCCTAATATCATGTTGCATCTGTGAAAGGAAGCGTCTTTTATGAAGAATTTGTTTGTTTGAGGGTCGTGGTGCAGGAAGCTGGGTGATGTCAGGTCAGCAGGTTGAACACTTAGTGGCACATAAACTGTTTGATTCATTTTAGTACATTTAGATTTTATCTATCCAGCTGTGATTGTCTGCAGAACACAGGGAGTGAGAGGATTTTGATATGCCAAATACTACTTGATTCAGGAGTGGCTCTTTGCTATTATTGACACTGGGTGTGGCCTGCTTGGCCCAGATTCCAGTTTAAGAAATGGGAGCACGAGGACAAACCTTGAACAACGATGACAAAGCCAAAGCTCCTTCGTGGAGCCAGAATCCACTTCACTTCCTCTGAAACATCTGTCTTTACTACAGAAAATCCCACTTTATCTGCTCCACTATGGACAATCAGACCCTAATCTGGATCTGGGTTTAGCAGACTGAGAGCTCACAGTTTAAGTCAGAGCTCTGAGGGATAGGTGTAGAGCCTAAGTCATACCTGCTGCATAACTAGGTACAGTAAATACTGACATGAAGATTTTAAACTTATAATTGCTTCAACTGTCTGTCGAATATGAGATTCTGTGAGATGGAGAGTTTCCTTTTTTGTTTTAGTGGTAAATCCAATTCATTTTTCCTTAATTTATCCAAGATCCCTTTAGAATAAAATGCACCAACAATCTGTCAAAGCACTCAAAGGCACAAGCATCACACTTTTCTTCTACTTTCAGCATAGCACTCGCCATGTAGCCTTTATTAACACCCTTAATTACCGTCTCCTCCTCGGCTCCGTTCCTTCTTAATAGAGCTAACACAGAGCTAATGAAGCAAATAGTTGGGACAATTTAGTCATTAGAGTCAATTAAGACAATCCAATGCAATCCAACCTGAAGCAGGAGACGAGCAGAGTTGTTGGGGAGAAATCCAACGACCAGCCACCCAAACCAAGCCCAGTCTTCAGCAGTGTTGGCCTGTGCATAGAAAGCTTTAGACTGGATTGAAAGAATTTTCCCTCTGGTGGTATCACTCGTAATACTGGAATCATTATAAGGCTGATCAGTAGTTGGCTGAAGGCATCTCTGTTTCCTCCATGCAGGGATTACACCTGGCCTCAGGAGGAGGAATATGTTTCCCAAAGAGGCAGGCAGACGCAGAGGGAGACACGAGGCAGCCTCGATGCATTCCACCACAATAAAGTATAAATCCTCTTCTTCACAGCGTATTACAGGAATGAACATAAGGGATTGTGTCATTGTTGGCCTATAATCTGGCTTTAAACTCCTTGTTTTACAAATGGTCCTCTTTAAAATGCACTTTCTTTTTGTGGAGGTCTTTTTTCCCCTCTCTTCATCCTGTATTAACCCGCTGTTTCCTCATCAGCAGTTTTTTTGTTGTTGTTATTGTGATGCATTTCAGATTTTGGGGTCAAGTATTATAACAATCTGTGTATGTAGATTGTCTTCTTCGCACCCAGGTAACGCGTAAAAACATTGTTTTGATTAGACACAAGTGGACCCATTCTTTCTCTGAAGGACTCATGTTAAGTGCATTACATTTCTTATTAGCTAGTAGTAATAGTCTGTTCCAGTGTGGTGTGTCACCAAAATAGATCATGCACACTGCAACATACTAGTATATGCTAGGATATTATAATTTTCCAAATGCCTTTCCATGTGTCCTTGCCCTCAAAAGCTCAGGGTAATATCCTGTCCCTCTTTGAAAGGGGAGATGGCGGCACTTTTTTCTGTTCGTTGAACAGGCAGCCTGCATGAAATAACTCCTGATGGAAATGCTCAAGCTGTCATCCTCTCTCATGTCTCCATCCCCGGTATCTTTACTGAGCCGTCTGGTTAGACTGTGTGCAACTGAGGTCTGAGAAATTCAAACAATTATCCAAATTACCAACTGAAATCTTTGAGTAAAGTTGCATACTATATATCATATGATATACTATCATATGATATATATATATATACTTTCTAATAATAATAATATATATAATACTTTCTAATATAATACTTTCTAATGGACAATGAGCGAATATAAACGTTTTCTCATTTTTTAAAAAGCAAATTATTAACATTTTATTTTATACATTTTACAGTCGTGTGTCAGGGAGGAGGTCACCTGCAAAAGGGTTTTTTCTCACGATCAAAGCATCAATATGCCCTATATTGATTTATTGGTAAAGCTATTAGTCTCCGTTCTAATTGCTTTTTAACAGGATCTTGATGGATAGTGGTAAATTCTTTACATACAGCTTTAGATTCTTTTGTTGTCATTTCTGTTTTTAGCATCAATCATTAGTCGAACCGTTTTATTCACAATAGAAGTAAAGCTTTGTACAGATATTCATGATCACCAGTTGATGTATCCTGGTGACTTTGGAGTTTTCTGAAGTTTTCTTCCTGCGTTATCTTCATCTAAGATTTGAAATGAATCTACTGACATGATCACAGGTTGTTTTGCACCGAGCCACACACGGATTCACCATTAAACATTTCACTGGAACTATTAAGCAGCGATTGAGTTATTTTACCTGGTGCTCAAACCAGAGAAGCTCTTCATCAGTTTCTTATTAAGCTGAATTAGTTGTGGTGATTGAGTTTTTTAGAGACGTCTGATAGATTAGAGAGATAAGTAACTAACCGATGACAGATGAGTCTCAAAGAGTGTGGTCCAAACTGATTTATGGAATATCAATGTTTTAGTTTGCTCCAACTTTAAATTAAACGTGTGAAAAAAGAAATTAGAAATTAAAGTTTGATGACTTTGCTGTTTAAGACTGAGCAGCATTATGGTACAAATGTAAAAAGTTTTTGTAGCCAAATTTCTATACAAGTAATTAAACAGTTACATCCCTGTGAAACACACACACATGGAGGGTGAGGATTAGGGTGAGGCCAGGCAGCAGGTCTAGTTGAGCCTGCTGTCTTCTGGCAGCCTCTCCACTCGTTCTCTCTCCCTTGTTTCTCCGTCCTGCTCCTTGTTTGAATCTCAGAGGCCCCATCACTCCTCCTCCTCCTCCTCCTCCTCCTCCTCTTCTGCTCTCTCATCGCCTCTGAAAGGAGCCTTGCTGGGCCCAACTGTCTGTGTAACGAGCTGGGCAGGACAGTCACAGTGGGGTATGCAATTGTGTGTGTCAGTGTCTTTACACATATGTTTGTGTGTTTGTACTTTGGGTTTTTTTTTTTTTAGGGAGTCTCCCCTTAAGATGGTGTTTGCTGTCACCGCTACTTCTTCTCACCACACACGCACACACACACACACACACACACATTCTCACCTCTCAGTGATCCTCTAGTACTTCTCCTCAGCAGGGAGCAGAGGGAGGAGGTGGAGCAGGAGGCTAATGGATATGTTTGTTTACCTATTTGTCCTTGACATGATCAATTGATCAGTAGGCTAATTCACTGCCACCACAGGCTCATTACATTTCCATTTAAATTGCAAATGGATTTCTTCAAGGCTTTCGTCTTCCATTTCCACTATACGCGTGTGGCTTGGATGTACAGTAGAAATGTGTGTAACTGAACACACCTCTGCTAGAGCACATCATAACGCCCTCATTTATAATGAATTTATTCCAGAGTGTGGCACAAAAGTTGAATAGCAGAAAAGAGAACCTTAGGCGGATGTGTCATCTCTGTCTTTGTCTTCCTTATTTTATATTTCATAATGACAACAGGGATAATGACCTTTATCATGGAGTGGATGTCAGTCATTAAATGGTTGTCATCGAGTCTTACACACACACACACACACACACACGCACACAAACATACACATACACAGTCTCCTGGGGGAGGTGTGAGCTAATTCATGGCCAGTGATTATGTGTTGCTGGGAAGATTACAGTGAACGATTACTGATGTGGAATTCAAACAGTGGGGAATGAACGGCCAAATTGAGCAGCAGCAGGAGGTCGCTAAGCTGAGCACTAATTGACACCATCGCACCCGTGCTTGTGGAGAGGCAGTTAATACAGAGAAGCGTTTTTGAATGCATTAAGTGTGCAGTTAGCCAATTGAACATGTCAGGTGACAATATTTATTTCAGCCGTCAAAACTCATGCATGATTTAAAACTGTCAGTGTTGCATGTATTGCATATCTTTCTCTGTCTCTGTCATCCCTCACTTGCTGTCATTGCTCCTCCTATACCAGCACCTTTAAAGTTTAGCATGTTGTGTCATTTTGATTAAAGGGATAGTAGCATTTTTTAAAAGTGGGGCTGTATGATCTACAAATAGCCCCTAAGTACTTTAATTGCAGTAGAAGACTCTCTGCACTCCTCCCGTTAGCAACCCCAGCCCATAGCCCTGCCCAGAGATTTACAACATACATTGTTGTGAATGGACCCAAAGAAACAGCCCATTTTCTCGGCCTAAAAGAGGTTTTACACAGAAATACACAGTTCCATTGTTCGCTATAATATAATTTTTTCCAGCCCTTCAAAGTGCAGGAATTTATTTGGACCTAACCAACTCACGTATCCCTCCGCCCAGGTTTAGCGCCCGCCAATCAGCAGTTGGTTAGCGCCAAATAAAAACTGCGTTTTCCTGCACTTTGAGGGGCTGGAAAAAATTATATTATAGCGAACAATGGAACAGTGTGTTTTTTTTTTCAGGTAAAACCTCTTTTAGGCCGTGAAAATAGGCCGTTTCTTTGGGTCCATTCACAACAATGTATGTTGTAAATCTCTGGGCAGGGCTATGGGCTGGCGTTGCTAACGGGAGGAGTGTAGAGAGTCTGCTACTGCAATTAAAGTACTTAGGGGCTATTTGTAGATCATACAACCCCACTTTTTAAAAAAATGCTACTATCCCTTTAATCTGTAATGAAATCAAAATGTAAAAACATTCATTTGTGTTTTATGGAGAGTTATGAGCATGCTTATATCTTAGCAAATCACTGTGGCTTCCTGAATTCATTGCAGATTTCCCTGCAGCTTCTTGGTGATCAGGATCTTTGCTAGTTTAAAACGAAGCCTAGTTAGTCGTTTCACCCTTCTCCAGTCTTTATGCTAAGCTAAGCAAACAGTTTCTTGCCTGCAGCTTCAAATTTGGAAACGGAAGAATGGATACGTGAATGACAGGAGTTGACACCTCATGGGAGTCACCTGTTTATTGGCTTGTGTGACCATTATGGGCTGTATATATGATGACTCCTCACCTCTGTCAGATTCCACCACCATGATCCAAACACTCACACATTCATCAACACCTGCACTCATAAAAAGTGTTGGGTAATTAGGGTGACATCAGGTAAATTGGGCCATCAGGTAAAATGAGCCAGTTAAGGTTTGAGCCTCCTAGCTTTTTAAGTTTTAACAGGCAATGGCTGTAAATGATTTCAAATTGTTGCTACAACTGTACTTGACAAAAAACAATTGATTTGAGTGGTCTCTGGTAGCTGTTTTGGGTGGGACAATGCTTTATATCCAGCCTGCTGAGGAGAAGTGTGCGAAAAGTGGCCTGGCAAACAAATTTCACTTGAAACTGATAAGGTTGATAACTCCGTAAAAAAACAGATCTACAATAAAAAATGTGATTTATAATACACATTGTGATTCCCCCCATTGGATAGAATGCAAAATTCTTGCTAAGCTTACTTATTTTTAATTTAAATGCATTTTTTGTGGGTGGCTCAATTTACCTTAATGCATCATGGTAAATTGAGCCATGCATTTCAGCTAAAATGGGCCACATACAAAACACAGTCTTACACTGAAGTTACACAGAAATTGAGGGTGCAAAACATGTTCAAAGTTAGATATATATCCAAGGTTGGTCAGTGCCACTCATGGTGCCATTAGCACTGTGGGGGAAAAAATGGCATCTATAATGCCACACACACACATTCACACACAGTAAAAGAGCCTATAACATAGTCAGTTAACAAAGAGCATAGCAACAACATGATCATGTAATTTTAAAATGCATTTTAAGATTAAAAAATGTCTTCAACCTCTTATGTATTCACTGTTAATGTTAAGTTTAGTGTTGTAGTTTAGTAGTAGTGCCAATTAATTATTAAAATTTAAATGATTTCTGCTAAAATTACTGTGTTGTTCTCTCTTGGCCCAATTTAACTGAACGGCTGGCCCATTTTACCTGAACCTTCATCGTACCTCGAGAGGGAATATCCCGATACTTTAACTCTCATAATTCCAAAATAATTATACTTTTTAATTTTTTTTTCACACAGAAACATTTAAGAGACCTATGTCGATTTTTAAAAATATCAATGGATTTCATGCATAGCGTTTTTGATGGTCTTATTAGTCGTTTACCAAAAAGTGGCCCATTTTACCTGACTTCACCCTACTGCAACAAACACTGTTGAGTTTCATCGTGTTGGTTCATAAGTCTGCGTCATGGGGGATAGTCTGAGCACAGTGTTGGGTTGCTTCATTCACAGCTGCTTGTTCATTCATTTTTCTGCTCAACCTCTTACTCACAAGAGGCATCATGGGCAGGGTTACACTGATGGACCAATTATAAGTGAGAGCAACATAGTGATAGAGCTGCTATGTCTTCCATTACAGATGTGATTTTAAGTGAAATAGCGGGAGTTACCAACAATTACCAATTCAAAGTTAGTAGGAAGAGAAAATTTAAAATGATTCAGAAGTTGATGCTATTGTTACTAAGCTAACACTAGCTGCTGTATTTGACCATGTTTGAAATGTTTATTCACTTTTTATAGTCAGGGGTTTTTTAAGTGACTTTTTTTTGCATTTTGAAGCTTTTACAAAAAGAGTTTGACAACTTAAATGATGGTGATATTTCAGAAGAGTCACTGGTTAAAAGTTGGAGAACAACATGGTTAAAATTAAGACCAATCAATCAGCAACAGATTTTGTCGGTATTTTCAGGGCTCATGTTTGAACCCAACTGCACCAAGCAGTGCCTCCACACCTGATAGTTTATCTGTGTGTAATATTATATCCACTTGTATCGATGCATTTATTGACAGAAAAATTGTAAAATGTCATAAAATGTACGTTCACAGTGACCTCTTTTTTGTAACACTACGTTATTTTTGTTATGACTATTATAATCATTATTGAATATAAAAGTATCAAGGCAAAGCAAAAAGACATAACATACAGATAGATAATATACATACAGATAACATAAAACCTTGCAACAGAGCTCATTTCACTGAAATGAACAACCTGGGTTAAATGGTAAAATCCAGTACTTGGGTCAAACCAACCCAGTGCCCCATAGTTACCCAGCGGCGGGGTTAAGGTTGACTTATTTTTTAACCCAGCAGTTTTTTTAGTGTAACACACATACACACAGACACACACACACACAGCACCGATCAATGGTCATAAATTTGATCCCTGACAAGCCTGACACTTGCACCCACGAGGCCTTTGGTCACTCTGTTTCTCTTGACCACTCCTTATGCAACACACACCCATATACTCGCACACACACACAAACAAGCACTTTTTCCCCTCTCTCACTCCTTCCTTCCCCTGACACACTTGTCAAGGCCCTCGTTGACCCCTGACCCCGCCCCACTTGGCACTGTTATTGATTTTTCCTCCGACCTTCTCAATCTGGGATGAAGAGGGGTGAGAACGGGGGAATTAGTCACCATAGTCAGGTATAACGGAGGGGATGCTGAGGATGAAGGGGAGCGATCAATGCGTGCTGATGGCTGAGCTTGCAGCAGCAGAAACAACAGTCAGCCATGGAGAAAATCTAAAGGGCTTCAGGCAAGACGGGTGAGCAGCACTGATGGGGGTGAGAGAGGAGAGAGGGGAGACGGGGGAGGCTGGAGGGAGGGGAGGCAGTTGGCCTTGTTTGTTGTCATGTTTCAGATGCATCGAGTAGTTATTGGTGTTTTACTAAACATGTGACACAAATGAATTGCACTAAAGAGAGAGGATGTATGAGAAATTCTCAAATAAATCTTCAACAGCCCTCACAGTTAACTATAATGTTCCTTTTTCAAAGAATTAGTTGTGTAGAAATTTCCCACATGCGGAAGAAAATCTCAATTTCTTCCACTTTCTCAAGGGGAAATATTTTTCCACAGCTCAAAGCACAACTTAAAACTGCTGTATTATTACACAAAATATATTCTACAATATGACTGATTTCATCCATCCTTTAGTTTGAAGCCCTGTATTAGTGATCCAGTCTTGGCCTCCGCAGGAAAAAAAAATTAACACTACAGGGAGGGAAAACACACATACAGTGGAGAGTTGTTATATCTTCCAACACCTTTTTAATTCCAGTTCATGCTCTAACTTCACTCCATTAGTAGCCTGAGTACCAGACCAGTTCGTACTCAGTCACTGATGGCTCTGGCCCACAGATTTCTATCCATGTTAAGAGGTTGGGCCAATCCCAGTTGTTTATCTAGAATAGGGCGGGATTTCTTTGATGACTGACGGATTAGTGCTGCTGCAGCTTTTTCATTGACCAAGGTAGTTAATGTGGAGAGGTCTGTTAAAGCCTCAACAGTATCAAACTGCTTAGTATAATTTTTGCTAACAGAGGAACACACACTTACGGCGCTCGTTGATAAGGAAGATGTGTTTGTCAACTGGATTTAGTATAGTTTACTCTGATTGGTTGTAGATCTATCCATTTGCATCTAGAGACACTTTGGACTGTGACCATTGATAATGGACCTTGTAAATTAAAAAGTAACTGAGAGGTTTCTAGACACGTTTGAAAACAGGGTCTTTTCTGGTGATGACCATCTACCTTTTTAAGTTCATTGGATGAAATTTGAACTTTTCAGATGAGTCCACTTCATCCTCACATGTACAAATGTCACCTTATGTCACCAAAACATTTGAGCATCACATCTTTATTGACCCTTGTTCAGTTCTGAATCACAATGAACTTTTACGGTTTGTGTCTCTATTCACGTTCATTTATGTTCATGTTCCAAAGCAGAATCACCTGGTTTATCTTTGCACTTAGCAGATAAAGAGTGATTCCCAACAAGCCGACACATCCCTCCCTTTGTCTTTGCTTTTGGTTTTGGTTTTGTTGCACACAGAAACATCAAATTGATGTTTGTTTGATATGTGTGTTTTCTCTCTTAGTGGTGAACGAAAGCTTTTTAAGAACCCGTGGGTCGTTTTCTAACGCGGCTTGCAGTAATCTAGTCTCGCTCCTCCTCTCCGCCACCAGCACCTTCTCCTCATGGATCAGGTTAGAGATTTCACAGCCGTGTTTGGAGGTGACACACTTAGACATAATCTTTTTTTTCTTATTTAATTTCCCACCATCCTCTCAGCTGATTCTCCCCCTGTCACTTTAGACGCAGCTGAGAGACTGATTTGGCTTCTATAATCTCTTCTTGCACCCCCCTCCTCCTCCTCCTCCTCTCTTTAAGAAACCTCGAAATATCATAAGGAGATTATTTCATTCGTAATTGATTGAGTGGCTCCTCACCACAGACCAAGATACTTCAAAGTGTCTGAATTAGGACTTGGGGTGGGGTGACTGAGGCAGGGCGGGGGTGTCGAAGGCAACGTGGCTCCACGAGGCTACTACCGGGGTCGAGCAGCTGAGCCTCTTTGGCTGGCAAATAAGAGTCGGGTCTGATCCTGTGATGGCAGCAAATTGGCTAAAGCAAAGACACACAGGTCAGGCAGGGGAATATTTAGATGAGGCTTCTCAGTCCATACAGACGACTGCTTTCCGGGCTAGGATGTCGACCGAGGCAGAAACTTATGAGGAAGAAGTTTGTAAACTTCAGGCACCTTCAGCCTTTTCCAGACTCACACGTTCTGATGCAGTTTTCAATCTTTTGCTGCCAATTTTCGGAAGGTTTCTGAATTTTCTTAACATTAAAGGAATAGCTCCGTAATTCTGAGGAATCCACTTTCTTGCCTCAAGTCGAATCTGAAACCAGAGACAAGACACCTTAGTTAATCTTATCTGATGGACTGGAAATAGGAGGAAACAGTTAGTTGAAGCATAGGTTTGTCTAAATGTAAACATATCTACTTACCGACGCCTCTAAAGCTCATTAATTAACACATTTTCTGTCATTTGTTTAACAGTGCAGGAAACAAGGTGTAAAACCGACGAGTCATACTCGTAGTTTCTCTCTCATTGTCAAGAAAATGAATAAATGTCAAACTATTGCTGCAGGAGCAGTCATTTGTGTTATTTGTGGGAGATTTATTTCTACAGCCTCTACAGCCCTGCATCCTTCTCTATCACCTTTAAAAGCTCACTCCTGCAGATTTCTAGCTTCCAGAGAGCTCAGCATTTGAACTCCCAGCCTGCTCATACCTTCCTGCAGCCTTCAAGCCCCCCCCCCTCTTGCCAAGCCACGTATCAGGTTCAGCATTATCCTGCCGCTCTCTATCATGGGACGCACAGATCCCATACGATCACTTATGAGTCTTCGGGCCCAGGAAGACAGAGGATGAGGGGGACAGTTTCCCCGCTCTCCATTTCATATCTTTTCACACCAAATCACCCACCCCTGTTTAATATCTCCATTTTTCTCTCTGCCTCTCTTTCTCTTCTCTCTTTCTGCCCCTTTTCCTTTCTCCTCTACTCATCCTTTTGTCCCTCCATCACCCCATTCCTCACTATCAGTCCTGACCCAATGCTGATCTTAATCCTCTTACCTCACGGCTCCATTACCTACTTCAGCTATTTTTGCATATACACCAAAGAAAGAGGGGCTCCTCTCTTCCCTCTCAAACTCCCGAAGCTCAGTCACCCAATCCTCCCCAAATATAGATCCCCCCCAAACCTCGGCCTCATATACCATTTCTTATTGTATATGATTTCATTTTCAATCAAATGTGGATGTTCCTAAATCTGAGGGGACGATTTTATGGGGGGGCAATGAGGATTTAAAAGAAGGGGGTAAATTATTCGCACCCCTTTTCTTCTTCCAAGCCCTCATCCAAATTGAAAATGGCGTAAATCAGTTCCCAGGCGGGTGTGGCCGAGCTATGGGATTATCTCCTGTTTTGTGTTGTTTTTAATCCCTAAATGCCACTTCTGGTCCCATCACTGCTGCCGGGGGAAATGCAAATGCAGTGCTACACTGCTCATTTGCTGTATCGTAATTTACCACGTCATTGTTGATAACATAAGTGAGGAAGAAGTCAACCTTCAGGCGCTTTCTTTATATATTTGAAACATGCTTTTTCATGCTCTGTAATTCATCATGTCAGCTTTCTCCCTTTCAACGCAGCCGTTTATGGTCTCTTCTTTTTCTCCCCTTTCTTTCCGTTCTAATTTACTGTTTCTCTCTCTCAAGGGAGAGATTAACCCCTAATCCCCTGATGTCCCATGGTTAATTGATATGATTTAACTATTACAAGGCTCACGGTGGTTCCACACTGCTACCTCGGAGAGTGAGCTCCCTCCGCTGAGGGCTGCCACCCTCCCCACACCTCCCCAGTCAGGCTTACTCTCCTCTCTTTTCTCTGCTGCCTTTCTCCCATCTCTTTCATCTTCCATCTTGTTGTGACTCCCCTTTCCCTCCTCCATGTCCCAACTTCTGCTCTCCTCAAACGCCCCCTGTCTCCAGCTCCTGGGGGTCACTCCTCAGCAGCAGGTAGCGGAGCACACTGGGAGTTTGTCTGAGTTGTGAGACCAAATGTTCAGTTGAAAGACTTTATAAAGCCCTCGGCCTTGAGATGATTCGTATTATACACGTGGTTCATGATCTGACTTAAGTTCATGACTAGAAATATAAAAGCCGCTCAGAAAGGTTTTCCTCAGTTCCCTTCCCAATTCCTCTGGTGACCAATGTGATTTAAAAATGTGACAAAACAAACAAGAGAGTGAATAAATTGAATAAACGAGAAAAAAACTGTGATGTGGATGTGATATTTGATTCCTGAAAATAATAGTTTTCCATTATTTTCTTTGTCTCTTTCTGCCATTCTAAAGAAAAAATAATTTTAAAAAATTTGGGTCTTTCATTGAATGTGTTCCCATATGCTGTCATCGAACCTCCGATGACTTTAGGTCATAGAGGCAAAAAAGTGAAATCATTGTATCATTGTATCACTGTAAAATGGATTTAAACCTAAATCATGGCAGAAAATCCCAGGATTTTCGAGCATTCCCACAACAAATCCCACGATTAGTCTGCATCTCTGTGGCTCCTAATCTTCCAATCTTGTTTGTGCGGTAGCAGTGATGCCACTGAAATCCCATAAAAAAAGATACTAACAGGTTTTATTTGTGCATTTCTTTTAGATCTTCTGCCTTTCATTGCATTAATCAAATCTAGAGATCATTGTGTTCTTCCTCCCTCATGCTGCCTTTCATTTGCTCCCATGAACATTTCATGGTCAGTGTGTAGCCTCATATTGGCACCCTACAGAGTCTACTCTATTTTATAATTTCAAGGAATAGCAACATTTTGGTAAATACACTTGTTCACTTTCTTTCTGAGAGTTAAATAGGGAGCTCAGTAAGACTCATGTCTGCACAGTAAATGGCTACAGACAATTATGATTGTTTGATGACTGGTAACTGGAAACAGAGGTAAATAAAATCTGCCAACCAGCACCTCCACAGCTCCCTCATCAACACTTTATCTAGTGTCTTTAATTCATAGAAAAAACAATGTGTAGAAACAACAGTTTATTGGTTTCTGCAGGTGAACCTGCTGCACTGATTGGATGTTGGTAGGAGCTGTTTCCCCTTGTTTCTAGTCGTTGTGCTAAGTTAAGATAAGCTAACTCACTGCTAACTCCATCCTCTAGATTTTTTCTGTATAGAGATGGAAAATTTTTAATCAGTTGTGAACATCAAAGCCACGACCCTTCTTCTTGACAAAAACGTTCTTCCTAAGTACTTGTCACAGTTAACACTGAATCCAACAATTAGCCAGTCTGTTGCTGACTCTGCTCTGTTGTCTTACTGTGTGTGTGTGTGTGTGTGTGTGTCTGTCTGTCTGCGGCGTAGAGGAGCTTTTATTTGACACTCTTACATTCCTCATATACATCATTGTGCCCCTAAACCTGTGCAGAGTGTGTTGACTCTATTATCAGTCCGGTGCTGAAATGTCTCACCCTGACTACAAATACGTAACATGAACTTCCTTTCATCGCCTCTCTCCTTTTCTGCCGTTGTTTTCTCTCATCTCGTTTTCCCAACTGTCCTTCTCTCCCTCCTCTATATCTCTCTCACAATACGTACCACTTACGTCCACCACACACACACACACACACCTCTACCTACCTGCACTGAAACCTGAGAGTGTGCCGGTGAAATCACTGTCATATTTCTCAGGCTGATGGAAGATTCTGCCCAGGCCTGAAAACATAATAAATAGAGGGCCGCACTGTCTGCTCTCGGCTTTAGCATGCATTCGTAATGTGATCATTCTCTGACCCCACAACCTCCTCATGCGCTTTTATCATTGACTCAGATCACAACTTCCTCCCCTCAGCTTTTTAAGAGCATTGAAACAATGAAAACCAACATACTGTAAGCAATACATGTGCAACAAAAAGGTCTTAAAATTGTCTGCACACTCCAATCTGCCTATGTTTAGTACTTTTAAAAGTAGAGCATTGACTTACGTGGACTCAGCTTTAGTGTCAGCATTATAATGGATAAGTCCTTGTGTTTTTTGTGTGTTATGTCAGCTGAGGACTTGGCTATGTTTTCCTGGGTGAGCTCTGTGTAGGTGTGGAGGGAACATGTCATCAGAGGGGTTGGAGCGTTCGTGGTGGGGGCTAAGAGGGTGCCAGTGTGTGTGTGTCTTTGTGTGTACTCGGGGCTGCAGTGTATGCGCAGTGCCCTGCAGTTTACCTTTTGGCTCACCTAAATGTCTGCGTCCACTCGTCTTTCTTCTCCTCCCACTCTTCCTCCTGCCCTGCTCCTTGTAGCCCCCTAAGTCACAGAGGTATTTCCACAGCGGTGTGTGAGTGTTAATATTTGCTCTGATCTCATGGTTGGACGGAGGAGCTGCTCCTCGTTGCCCAGCGTACACCTCCTCATAACTCCCCGTCCATGTTTACAACAGAGTGCCAAAACTGGATGAATGAAAATAGGAGAGCATGGCTAAAATAAAATACCTATTTGTTTATTTATTTTCAATTTAATTTAAGTTTCAATTAATTTACTAAAGTAGATGGAAAACAGTCTCACTTTTAACTTAAAACGTCCTGCATAAAATTTTGCAAAATTTACAATACAAAATTTTTTACAAAAAATATTTAAAATACCAAACGTTCAGGTGGTCATTAACAGAATAACATATATATTTATAAATTATATTATTATATTATTATTATCGATGCATTATGCACATCACTTAAATATGTAACCAGTGTGTAGCCAGTGAACATGGGCCTAAAGTCTGGCTAAACAAACCACATCATCCTCTTCATATACAGAAGTCAAAGTTCCAGCTGTGCTGTTTATTATTTGAAAAAAAAAAAAAAAAAACTTCCCCAGTTATATCTTTTCTTTTTCCAGAAACTTTAAGAAACTGGCTCGTCATGGGTATTATGGGCAAGCACAGCTCAGTGATGCCCACAGAGAGGCTTATATCTGCACTTCCCAATTTTCATATAAGCATGCGATGAGCAGCACGTCAAGCAAGTTCAGTGGTTGGTTGGAAATGGACAAATGATACACAGTTATAAAATGAACAGGCATAGGAATGTCTCCATCTGTTCCCCTGCGCCAGCACCTGCAGGGAGACCAGAGATGTATATTCAGAGAGATGGAAACTGACATTTATTTTGACTTTTTGAGAAATGTAAAAGTGATATAAGAAACCTTCCCCATAACAAACACAACAGGATTATATCTCTTTAATCTGGGTATTTCTTCATGTGGCTCTGTGCAGTAGTGTGTGTGATGTTAGAGTGTTTATCTTTTCAAAGCGGCGTCTCCATGGAGCTGAGCTGTCTCGGTCAAACCTGCGGGTCACAGGGTCATGAACCCTGGGTAAACTTCAAGCTGCTGCCTCCCAGCAGGAGAGAGAGGCCAAGTCAATCTGTTCAGTAGCTCAGCAGCAGACCAGAGATACTGCTGCACTGAAAATAACGGTAACACAAAGGGAAAAAAAAAACTCTACCGAGGAGAAAATTAATATACGTGTCAGTGTGACTGTGAAAGTGCTTTTCTTTCTCTGAGTCGGACTGAGCAGTGGAGGCCTGTTGGGTCTGTAATTGACATGATGAAGGCCACAAAAGACAGTAGATGTGATACTTTATCAGTTTTGCTGATTTATTCTGGCCTAACCACTGACAGAAAGAATTTAAAAGTACTTAATCAGTCTTTCGATTCTGTCTTGTGTCTCGTATCTTATCCGGAGTCATTGTTTTCTCTGCTGATATAGCCGACTATCAGACTTTTAATTGGCCCCTGGCAACAATTTGACAGTCGATAGAGCAACGACCCTCATTAAACACCTATTTCACTTCCATTTGTTATCAAGTGAATAAGGTGAAAGACAAAGAAAAAAAACAATCAGCAGAGTCTGACTGTTGATTGAGAACAATGATGATTTAGTTAAACTGAAAATCCAATGCCTCCCTCCCTCAGCCCTGCGATCAGCACAGAAAAACACCTTATCCAGTCGATCCTACAGAAAAAAAAGAAAAGCTGGCTCCTTTTCTTTATCCCCAAAGCAGGATAACAGCCCGCGTTAGGGGAATATCCACGCCTGCCAATTGCAGTAATGGCCCCTAATTCCAAATTAATTCAGTCTAAATGAACTGTCAGAGGGAGATTGATTTGTTGGAGTTGCTGTCTTGATGAGTGCTGTCGTGGGAGGGGGTGATTAGGCGCTGAGGCCTGTGTCGCTCTCTTTCAGCCTGAGGCTGTGAGGCTAGATTTTTTTTTTTTTTTTTTTAGCACACCCAGACCTGGTGGCAACACCAGCTGTTCCTTGGATGACAGGTAAGGGGACATGTGGCCACTTGGGGATGACGTCCACTGAGTAGGTAGAAGTGGGGAGCAAGTGATCTGGAGCAAAATTTCTCTTGAAGCAATCTGACAGTCAGAGACGAAGGTTGATGTCTCTGAACAGTGTGTAGGACTTGTATAGAGAGTTCCCCTGGAAAATACCCAAAAAGACCCCTTCATTTTCAATTACGTCCACAGTCTTGTGTATTTCTTTGTGTTTCATCTATAAATTGAATTCCTGCCTCCTCCACACCTAAAAGTTCCTTCTGCACACAGTTTCAGGCTTTTTCTATGAAGACAACCTTATTAATAGGCTCTCTTCAAAGTTAATTAGCTGTGGAAACGAGGCCAGGGGCACTGGCGTTTCTACCCCAGAGGACTTTGCTATCCCCGCTGATTCCTGGGCTAGGCTAATTATTTCCCAATAACCTTACTTACTGGCCATGCTCCCTCCTCTGGGCCTGAGCCTAACAAGCGTCACCCTGCAAGTCGAGAGGCTGTTCTGCTTGGGTTCTGCTTGGAAGTTTTTAGCCGCCTGCCTTCCCTGCATGCCTGCCACCCCGGAGATGATTTCCTCCTCTTCCTCCTTCTGAGAGGAAGCGAGTTCAGAAGCTCTCAGAGCCCCAAACATGTGGAGGCGAGAGGGAGGTGGCTTTCGAAAGGCGCTGCTGTTTGATGTCGAAAATTAAATTCCTTCAAATTCGCCATTAACGCTATTACTTAAAGTATTGGACACACTCCCAAGTATCCCAATGGCATTATGTCTGCTGTCATTAATTTTGCCCCCTCCTGTAGCTCTCCCTGCAAATATCAATATCAAAAAACCTAAATAGTTAACCTTATTACTCTTGCTATTTATTTAGACAGTTTATTTACTTTTTTATTTATATATTTCCTCTCCCACACCCAAAGCAGAATCGTCTGCTCTCATATACTGCACATATGAATAAATATGGGCCACATACATATTCTGAGGGCTGAAAAGCTGTTTATCATGCAAAGAGGGAACATCAGAGGCTAAGAGGGGAGGTGGCTAAAATAGGCTGAGCTATTAGAATAGATATTAGAATATATTAGAATATTGGAAATTAAATGTGAACTTATGATCCTCTGACATAGTTGAAGATGAAAGGAGAGAGAACCTAACACTTTAAAGACCAACATTTAAGATAACACTTTATAACCATGTAAAATAGCATTTTCCAGGTGAAAGTCAGGATCATTATTGAAATGTGGCATCTGGTTATTTAGAGTAGACATAAATATAGTCAATCTGTAATATATAATAATAATAATAATTTAATAATTTTTGACCCTTTATACTGTTTGCCCCCCTCTTAATTACTGCATGTGTTTGTTTCCACTAGAGTGTTTTTCTCATTCGGCCGTACTGCATTAATCCCCCTTTAAAGCCGTCGCATTTCAGTCCTCACTAAGCACACAGGCCGCGGCCACATGTCTCAGGCACCACTGCACATACACTAACAGGCTGCACACATTAATGGTCAGAGAAACATGTTTTTCTTCCTCATTTGTACCGATCATAACAGATTAAATATGAAGTTTCTTCATAACAACTGAAGGATGCATGACAAGTATCTTTGGTAAGTTGGTTGTTTTGTTGCAGACTTGTCATGCATCCAGCTTTAAGTGCCGTTAATTCCTGATAGCATCCAGAACAACACCATATAAAAGATGTTTTGTTGAGATAAGAAAAATATCTCCCTTAGACATGACATGTTACTTTGTTGGTCTCCTAATCTTCTGCCCCTGCAAATATTTTCATCAGATCGAGTACAAAGTCAAATGACGTCTCAGGTTCCAGTGGAATATACATCAGAGAAAAACACATTAACATTATGTACACCTATCAATATCAACACATATTTTTCATTGATGCTCTCAGAGGATCTGATGTTGTATATAGTGTCCTCCTTTGGGGCCTTACTTCAATAAGCGTGCCTTTTCCAGTGTGCAGTTACCAAATCCATTTGATTTTAACAGTTATTTATAATTTGTGTCAATTGGTTGGGCTTTAGCGAGAGGGAAAAAATACCAGAAAAAATATGGAACTGTGACTTAGTAGCTTTAATTATTGCTATGAACAGAGAGAGAGTGAGACGTCTAGTGGCACAGGTACCGATCTGCTGTTGGAGAACGACCTATTAGCCACAGATAAGATTTATATCTACAGACACTTATTTATAGTGTACTGTGGCTAACAAAGGTCTGCCTCGTCCCACTGCCTAAGAAAAGCCTGATTCTCTCATAGTTGTGGTAAATAAAAACCAGTGACTTATGGGACTTTACAGCAATCTCATAATCCGTAGTTATTAATTTGTTCATAAACACAGCATCATTTATACTTTTAAGGCTGATTGTTCATAATGTTGGGAAGGCTCCAAAGAGCTCATTTACAAACAGCCAGTTCTAGAAAGCCACAAGATATCAAAAAGGTAGGTGGAAAAGAAAAGATTCTTTACAAATTGAAAATAAAAACCAACACACTGGAATAAAATAAATACTGCTCATGAATTCTCCTCTGTCCTTTTATTGTCTATAATCTATTTCCACTAAAAGTTTCCCTTTGTCCTCCCATAATGCACCTGGGGCCATAATAGAACCCGGGCGTCTCATTTCCCTGATGGACCTCCGCTCTGCCTGACATCGCTGTCCACACACTCGTTAACAACTTTACTCCTCCTGTTGCCCCCGGCGATGCGCTGGATGGATACGCAGCCCCGACGTCTCCTTGTCTAACTCTCACTCTGTCTCTTTGCCCATCATCCCTCTTCCTCCGCCTCCCGCACCATAACAGTCACCTTCTCCTCCTCCACCTGCTCTGAATTATCGCCCCACGCTGCCATTCTTCTGTTTGCTTGTTTTGTCCTCATTTGTTGGAGAACAGGGAGCTATTCTGCTCTAAGCCCGTTCTCTGATCAATACACAGTGGGGCTTTCTGACTGTATACATCCTACACCTTGGCAGCTTAGCCAATCAATACTATTTAAATTCTCCTTATGGCCCAAAACAAGCTGCTGCATTATTTAGCAGGTGTACAGTCAATTGCACATTATCTACACAACATTAATAGGTAAATGTTGCTCGTGTGGAATCTGTCAACAGTGGCTGCTGAGCGATGTGGCGACTGGCGCCTTTGTCACAGTGGACAGTCGATGTAGAGGGTTTAGTCTCTGAACCCTGCGTGTAGAGCTCATTATCTGACTCTAACTTCTATGACATTGTCTATATTCAGTATAATGCAGAAGAATGGTGACGTCTTTTATTGGACTAGCTATGAAAACTTACCTTCAGCTATTGGAGTAAAAAATGTTACAAACTGCAGGTACAGGAGATTTTATTTTACTGTCTCACTTTCCTTTGTTGCCTTTTATAAAAATGGAGCAGCCTTGTTCAATCCAAAGCAGCAACACAACCATAAGTGTAATGTTCTTCTAGATGTAGGAAAGAATGGGCTACAATAAAAGCCGAGTCTCATTTAGTGTGGAAATGTTTTCCCATCTCCTGAGTTGAAAGGGGAAATATTCATTAAGGAATAAATCAAATGAGCCATGACTGCAACAAGGTTGCAGTGGAAATTCAATTTGTATTCATAAACAGCCACGAGCAAGGAGGTGATAATTCAAAGGAGTTGGGTTACTGAAGCTGTTTGCTACTTGTTATTTAAGGCACCCATGTTGTGTGTGTGTGTACGTGTGTGCATACACAGTACATCCATATGTGCAGTCGTGTTTGCTTGTGTGTGTGTGTGTGTGTGTGTGAGTGTGTGTGCGTGTGTGGCTTTCAAGACTGCAATCCCCTTGTAAAATAATGAAGTCTTCTGGATCTATTAGTGATGATCATTTTCCAAGTATTGTTTAAACTCTAAACTCAATCACAGCAAACAAGCAGCAGAGCTAATGTCCTTTCATTAACGCAATGTTACTCAAGGCTTTTGTGAATAGTTATGAAATCATTCTTCATTAATGACATTAACTGCAGACGGCTGCAGAGACTTCATCATTAAAACTATAGTAAAACTGGTTTAAATTTAAAATCTTTGACGTGAAGGAAATAGAGAAAATCAACATAATTTAAAAAGGAGATTTTAAGAAAACACAATGTAAAACCAGCCATCTATGTTCACACAGGGGGTATAAACCAAAGATAAGGTGTCTATAACTGAAGTGACAGAGCATGGTTGGTTGTTTAAAGAGACACAAAACCACTACATAGAGACAAAATTTACAACAAAGAGACATAAAACAGCAACAAAGAGATGGGCGACAACTTCAAAGACAAAGAAATCAACTAAAACAGTGCAATATTACCCCTAAGACACAGAGAGGGACTACAAAGAGGCCATGAACATCTACGAAACAGCCACAAAGAGACAAGGAGTAAGGAGTAACGTCACTAGATGCAGAATGGCAGCATGAAGACACAAAAACACAAAGAGATATAACATTACCAAAGGTAACAGTGCTGTTTGCAGTCATTTTGAGTGTCAGAAGTGAGGGGTCTTTTGCACATCTCTGCACAGGGGCCCATTGTCTCATGGTCCATGTTTGCAGGTCAATATGACCCTGCCCCACAGCTTCTTCCATGATGCCTCCATGACCCAGAACTGGTCTGAGCTCCACTATTTTCATCCCTCTGCATGTCTACGTCCTACAGCCCTGTTTGCTAAACACACTCAGAAGTTAAGATGTTTACATTACCCAAGTGTCACGCATGGGCTTAGAAGACACAATATATTATACACATCACAGTGTATGAGCACACACATATAGTTCTGGTGAACATCAATAACTGCGTTCTCTAATCCATACCAGCTCTGCTTTTCTTTTTTCTTTTTATTTCTTTTTCTTTCTTTTTTTCAGTCATACATCTGTGGTAAAAGTAGCTGAACACACGTAAACTTAATGCACAATTAGACCTTATTTTGAATTTTTACTCTGTGGCCTTAATTGCAGTTTTTCTGTTCTTTTCTTTTCTCATTTGTGCTACAGGAGAGTTATATAGTGAAAACCCATAATGTGAATACCACCTAAGCCACTCTACATACATATTTACACATTAAACCAAAGGTTGAGATCTGCTTGGTCCAAAACTCATTTGTTATTATTCAACTGCTCCATTTCAAGTTAAACCCCCTCCATCCTCCCATCAATACTGGGGCTATTTCTCTGCTCAGAAAGTGCAAAAAAAAAAAAAACAACAAAAAAACATCAACAAACCTATTTGGAGCAGAGAGAGAGGAGGAGAGATGGGAGATGGAAAGAGGATGAGTTCTCCACTGTGCTAGAAAGGCCGCCAAAATCCATTACCTAAGTGTTCTTTATCTTTTCCATATGCTTTTGTTGTCTAATCTATCTCTGCAAATCCCGGATTCAGAAAACAAACAAATGGATCAGTCAAATGGATGCTCCACTGTATACACCAGAGAGGCAGCGCTGCCCAGAGGCCATGGGGCAGAAGTGCATGGATGGATGGATGGATGGTTGGATGGATGGATTAAAATACATATGAACAGCTGGAGGAACTCAAGGACAGGAGACAAACTTGCTAACTCTACTTTCTGCTCTGTCGGATCCTCTACTTTGGCCCTCGCATCCTTGATCCTCTCAGCTTTTACTCCCCCCACCCCTCACCCCTTCTTCGTGTTCCCCCCGTTCCTGCTCTCTTCTTTTAAGGAGGATTGGAGTTTATTCCAGACAATCCACCCCAGTTCAGGAAGTGGAACGAGAAGGACTCAGGGAAATAGGGGATCATGGACGGACTTCCGAGGGGGGAAATTGTATCACAATAGCGCTGGGAGCCTTATCAGATTTAAGTGAAGGGGTTTGGAGTTTATAAAGCCAAGAGCTTGGGCTCAGTGGTAAACTTTTAGGTTGGTGGAGGGTGTAGGGTGGGGGGATGCAAATGATTATTATGGGTCTGAGCTTTAAGGAAGAAAAAGCTTTAGAGTCCTCTAAGTTTCTCAACTGGACAAGAAACACTGAGGCACATCATGGTTCACTGCTGCAGCTCCCTGATTAGCTCTTAACTAGCAGAGACTGTGCTACTCGGCTAAGTGCAGACTATGAACCACTGTAAAGGACACATCCATGAATCCCATCATTCTTATTCCTTATACTGCTACAAGCTACATCCCTGCCCGGCCTTTACAGCAATAGAGTAGGCCTAACATTTTGGAAATAGCATATGCAAACTGTCTTGCAGACAGACAGAGGCTGCTAGTCCTGCTCTCCGTTTAGAGGACAAAATTACACTATCAAAGACTAAAGGCTAACTTACACAGTCGAATGGTTTTTTTCATCTTTGCACCAACTGAAATGTAAAAAAGAAAACATCCTAGAAATCTTCACACTCAAAACAATAGCTCAACATTTAAAAAAATTAGTTCATTCCCTTATACCAAAAGTCATTAGGCACCTTTTGTTTAAAGCACAAGTAAGTGATATATTTGTGTTAATATAAGTCTTAAATAGTTATATCTTCCGACAGCAATCACTTACATGGAGTGTTTGGACCGAAACACGGGTCTGTCAGTCACTCTGCTCTGCTCTGAGCCGAGGAGAAAACATTTCTCATATCCTACAGTTTTTATCCAATGAGGAGAGAGAACGGCATGCAGGGCTGTGTGTGCAGCCAAGGGACGCCCTGAATGTGGTGACGTAGGGACGAGGACTGTTATGGTGCGTTCAAGGCAACTCGTAACTCGTGTTTTTCCGACCTGTGAAGTTGTACCAGTTCGATCTGGTACGAGTTCACGGGTCGGAAGTTACGAGTGGCCGTTATAGTGACTTTCACCGGTAAAACAGGTCGGAAAAACACGAGTGGGTTGCCTGGAACGCTACAAAGTCGTAAGTTGTGACTTGAAGCTGTAATTTACGGTTTCAAAAGCCTGCCTGGAACGCAGCATTAGCCAAAACGACCGGATCGCTTACTTCTGCTTTAAGTAAGAAAGAAACAAACAAACAAACAAACAAACAAAAATGGTAGCCAACGCCTTGTTAGCTTAGCAATGCATATTAGCTGGAGGAGGAGGGCTAGGCGGCTCCGACCGCCAAACAATTAGGGGCCGTGTCCACCAAACAAGCTTTTGGAGCGCTCTCCCTCTGAGAATGCTGCTGCACCAGCGTGGGAAAAGTGACGTTGCCGAGCATCGCGGTGTTCCAAAACTTGAACAGATTTCAACTCTGTGCCGCGACAAAAAAAGGAAGCACCAAGAGTGTCTTTTCTGCTGAGGGCGCTGAGCACTGTGAGCACTGTGAGCGCTGAACTCCATAGGATCTGAATAGAAAGTAGCCGCCCAGAGAGCTAAAAGCGCGTCTGGTTACCTGGTCCTGACCATTATTAGGGCAATTCTGATTTTAGCACACAGAGCAAATGTCTGATGTCAAAAAAGCCTAAATGTGCTCCTCCTCCTGTGTTTAACATCAGTTAACAGCAGACAAATGACTTGCAGGGACACAGCCTCACACTTCCTTCATTCTTCAGCCCCCCCACCCCCGTCATGCTGTAGGCCAAACTAGCTAGCAATCAGTCCCAGTCATTAAGCCCAGTAGCAGCAGCAGCAGCAGCAGCATGCTGTGTGAACAAACATCCCTAATCACAGCCTCTTAAAGACTCCTAATGAGTCTGCTAATTAGGCCTCTGTCTCCGAGTCAATCTTTTCTCTCTCTGCACCACTCTGTTAACCCAGCCTCATTTGTCTGCTATAGATTAGTGGACAGAGGCGCATGTGTGTTTGTGTTGGGCCAAATCAGACTATTGAAAATCATCAGTAGTTAAAGTGAGGGTTTAGGATGGAAAGTCATCAATGATTAATGACCAGGTTTGGCACATTTTAGAACTCCATTATTTTCAGTACATTTTCACTTCACAATATATTTCTGGTAACTTGAGCTAATATTTCTTCCAAACACTAAAATGAATCCGTAACTCTTAAAAAGTGAAAAAAGAAACTGTCTTTGTTTGATATAAGAATTATTAAATTATCTAAGTTTGTCAACCCAGAGCATGTAGCCTATGAATGCAGCAACATTTACAGTGACACAAAACACATACTTTTAATAGCTTTTGTGAAAACTGTGTAAAAATCTGGAGATAGTTTTCTGTAGCAAACTTTTACTAACATTTTAGAGTTGTTGTTTTTTTCAGAAAGGGAAACCTCTATTGCTCTAGCAGATTAGAAAAAAATGACACAGAGACTTTGCTTTCACTTTATAATTCATTATTGTTGTTTTGTATATGTTATCTATATCTTTGACAAACATGCACAGATTTTGTGATTTACAACAACTCTTTCCAAAGTCATTTTATTGTTGTGCTAATTTAAGTACAGTATTTTCAACACCTAGTCAGTCAAGGAACCAAGTATTTTCTTTTACCCAAGCGTAGATCAAACACTTTAAATTGGTAAAATACAAGGAACAAAGAAAATAAAATAGTATAGGCTACATCATTGGGAAACTTTATGTCAATTTCACAGCATGTTACAGGCCTAGCTAAGGAAGATGCATGAATCTGTGCTAACATGACTGCTTGCATGAGAATCTGTTACACAGGTATTTATGTCCTTTTGAGATCCATGTGGACACTGTTAGACAGTTTAACTGGGTCATCAGCACCTCTCCCTCCTCAGAGTAAAAGCTTGTAGCAGCAGCAGAGTCGACTGACTCCAAAACCCCCGGATTCACATTCACTGTGAACAATACAAATCCCTGCCAGGAGACACTGGAAGAGAGACCTCATCATCTGCCAACCTATGAACCGTGTGTGTATGTGTGTGCATGCGTGCGTGCGTGGGTGTGCGTGTGTGTGTGTGTGTGTGTGTGTGTGTGTGTGTGTGTGTGTGTGTGTGTGTGTGTGTGTGTAGGAGAACACATTATCTCAGAGGATAAGTTTGGAGATGAAGATGATTTGCCCTGGGCCTTCACTGACCACACACTCAACTGTTCCCTGTCTAATTTTTCTTTTCTCCACTTCTTCTTTCTTTGTTTCTTAAACTCTACACTCTACAGCTTTAATGGGGCTAACACATGGCCGCCACTGAGCAGGTGTCTAAACCATAAACTTATTCAAGCAGTCAGAAAAAAAGCTCCTTTCTCCAAACACAACTCCATCACAAAGCTGCAGCTGGAAATCCACCACACTGTAGACACTGCAGATGGTCCATCAATAAAATATTCGCGTGATTCAGCTTGATACGGGGTATTATGTCTCTTCAGGTATTCAGGTAGGCTATGCTCATCTGTAAATTTTAATACCTTTCATCATATTAAACACTTAAACACCTAGTGATAATACATCACTGTTATTTTTCTTCAGGAACTGCAGATATCTGCAATGGAAATGAACTAACTGATGATTGGTTTGTTGATGATCAGTACACCATGAGACCTGATAGTTAAGTACCCACAGAACAACCCAAAGCCGTCCACCAGAGTCTCAATGTCATGGCAACATGTGTCCACCCGCACTGTGGCAAAGTCAGGGCAGCGGCCCTGACAGATCACAGATCAGCTGGTAGAGCTACAGTGGAATTTGTCGCCTTCTGCGGCAGCAGATCAATGATAATTACCCAGCTGACATGAGTACAGTTATAACTTTACAGGATCAAGAACAGGGGAAGAGGGAGATGAAGAAGGAAGGGATGAAGGGCTCTGGGCCACACTGAGCTCTGAGCTGATCAATACTGTGTGAGATATGGCTGTGACCAGCCCCGAGGCCCGGCCTTTATAGCAGCTCAACAAGCCATTACTGCCTTCCTTCACAGGGCAGCCCACTGCCCATCTGTAGAGCCAGGGTTTGTGTGTACTTACGTCTGTGTGTGTGTGTGTGTGTGTGTGTGTGTTATCAAAGCTGCCAAAAGGAAATCCATTTGGTGTGGCAGCTCACACATCAATATCAACCCACTGTAAAATGCCATTGCAACCAATCGTACCCCGTATAAGAGTGCTTAAAGTCATAATTATTAACCACACAATAATTTCTACACTTATACCTGACAACACACCAAAGAAAAAGAAGCCGTTACTATGTGCATCCAAACACCTTCAGCACCATGGACAGCGCTGTCTGTTTCTAGTTCAGTCTATCAACTGAGAAACTGAATCAAAAGTGCATCGAGTTGACCAGAGGAGTTTGGGGGAAATCATTTAGCTTAAAGACAGAGGTGTGACCAGGTGGGAAAAAAACACAAAGGACTAATCTGTTAAAGTTAAAGAAGTGACATTTCTGTAGTCATGTAATTTATGATATTTAGAGGACAAACAACAAAGAAAGCCAATCTAATCGTTCCTCTTTAATTCTCATCTTTATGCTAAGCTATAAGTTTATCACCTCCTGGTCTTAGCTTCACACTGAATGGACGTATAAGTGATATCAATCAACTAACACTGGAAGGAAAAATTAGAAAAGCAAATTAAAAACCAAATATCAGTTTTCTTGTTGACATCTGTTGATGGAAATAACAACATACATTTTGTTTAAATGAATCGTCACAGATTAAGATTAAAAGTTAAAGTGCTGCGCTGGCATCGTAGAGCATCCTGACATTTTCATCCCACTTACCTGCTGGTACACACTCGCAGCAAGTTCATCATCATAGAAAAGAGTGTACATGGTGTCACATCATAACAAATTAGGCGGACAGGGCAACAGGGCAGCAGATTGGTACATTCATCACGGGAGAAATAGATCATGTCACTGTTGTCTGTTCTGTGGAGGCCTATCTGCTGCTCCTGTGGGCCCACAGACGGGACCGCCAAGGTACTACATCAAATACAACTGTAGGAAATGAGGCCTTCATGACAAGTAATAGGTTTTATTGAGTGGATGATGAGTGTGTTTGAAGTATATCGGGGCGATCTCAGTGTGGCACACTTTGTACTTTCTCACCGAACACATAAAGTTCTGCTTTTTGCTCTATCAGAGTTTCTCCAGTCACTGAGAGCGCACAAAGAAAGAGTCTGAGTTTTGCCTTTGTGTCTTTCAACATGTACCAATATTTTAATCTGTCTCCCCTGCCTTTTCAAATGTGTTAACTTTAAGCATTTATGCAAAGCAAAACCAGCTATCAGCATCGTCAAATCAAAGTCCATTATGAGAAGAGTGTGATCTCGGTGTCCCTACATGCTTTTGTAAAACACAACTGATAAATTCCCTTTTTGTAACCTCTGCAGGGTTCAGTGGCCACATTCAATGACTGTGAGAGAGGAAGAGACAGGGAGAGAAGAGCGACAGGCAATCATTTCTCTGTGCGAGCGGCAGAGCGGGTAGGCGAGCAGATGAAAGCCCATTTTCCTCTGATTAAGTCCTCTGAAAATATTCCATTTGTCAGTGCCACTGCAGCTGAGACAGGCCCTGGCCTGCACAGCCAGCCGACTGTATCTGTTGACTATGTAGCCGCCGCGATTTACATCGCTCACTGACAACATCATCATTTTCTCCTTTAATGTCCTCCCTCACTTCTGTCTATACACCTCCCTCCCATCCCTCTATCCCTCCCCTTCCATCCTTCCCCCTCGTCCCTCCACCTTCGCCGCTGCTTTCCCTCCTTCATTCCCCCTCTCTCATCCCGTCCACAGTGCTCAGTGCCCGCCGCCCCTCTGCCCCCCTAACAGCCTATTTTTGTTTGATCTGCCCTCATTGCAAGGTTGACTGCTACCAAAGAGGGGAGAGCAAAGAGGGACCTGCCTCTGTCTCTGTCATAGTCATTTTCAATGTCATAAATTTCAATTTCCAATCTTTCTGCTCTTTTTTTCTTCTTGTTCTCCAACCTCCCCTCCCCTCCTCCTCCTCCTCCCCCTCCCCCCTCTCTCATGGCATACCCATCATGGGAATTTGTCAATTCTGTTTCTCTCTGTCTTTCTCTCTCATTCATTCTGACTCCCTCTCTCCAAACACCTATTGGCTATTATCCTGTCTCATGTCTTCCCCAGACTTGTGCCACACAGAATGCAATTTTCCCCCGGCCGCATCTGTGATGAGATCCAAATGAAAGATCATTAATATTTTGTTCAAAAAGAAATGGAGTTGTGTTTCCTATTTTAAATATTGCCATTTTCTCTTCCCGTGCTCTGCCTGCCATTGAGATGCTCCCTCTCACCTCCAACACATCAGGGGGATGCAGATGATCACATTTTTTCTCTTACAGCAACCCCCCCACCCCACATCCCCACCCCCCGCACCTCTCTGCCCCCCCAGCTCTGATGAATGCGTATGTGTGCATATGTATATGTGTTGGTCTGTGAAAGCTCTGGAAAACCCGACAGGCATTCAAAAAGATATTTGCTCTTTGTCTCTTCAGAGGGTCTTTAACTTGGAGACACTGACAGGAGCAGATGAAGCAGCTGTGATTGCTGTAGTGTCAGAAAAGACAGAGTGGCTCCATTAATCGAGCCAGAGCACAGACAGACCCACTGAAGTATAAACAGGTAGAGAGGAGAGAATAACAAGTCAGGCCAACTATAATGTCAAGTTTATCTATCAGTCGTATTGATCAGCAGGAGGCTGCACTCAGTAATATCAATAAAACAGAAATTAAAATGAACTTTTTTTTATTGTCCTTAAAAAAGAGATCATTAGGCAGAAGCAAAGCAGCTGTTATGTTGGAGCCAGTAAAGACACACAATATAAAATGATTTTTTGCTTTGGTGTAAAGCATGTTAAACTTCATTTTCGTTAGTGTAGAAAGTTACTTAACGGAAATATTTTTTCTGTACTTTATATGGGCCATAGATACCTGTATAAACTATTTTATAAACTGCTGAGCTGCTTAATGCATTATCTAATTGACCATGAGTTTGTCTGCAGATGTTTGATGCTGGTCTGTCATGATGTTGTGAGAAAGTAAAATAATTCCCCTGAGCTGTAGTGATCATATATTCATGTAAGTTAATGAAAATACAGAGGTAAAGTACAAGTAACTGAAATGTGTACTCAGGTACAACAAGTCACTAAAACCAGTGTATGTACATTTGGTTTACTCTAAATATCTCATCTTTATAAGGGTTTGTTGTTGTTTAGTTGTTTGATTTTTTAAAAAGATGTCTGATCAGGAGTACATCTTGCCCCAGGGGCTGAGGTTTCATGTCAGACTCTTTTTCACCTCATATCAGTATTTCAGCTCCCCACTGGCTAATGAAAACAAAAACACAAAAACAGTAAACCTGAACAGACTTATTTCGATAATGAGAAAATGGTTTGGTAAGGGCCTTCTGTCAGCTTTCCAACAGGATAGATAATGATATGATTCAGACAATGCAAAACCAAAATCCCAAATTTACACCAGAAGAGCCTTTCAACCAGAAAATAAAACATCATAAAATTAAGTGAGATCAACACAGGAGTGAATAATGAACAGACCTGAAAAATATGAGGTAAAAATAAAATCCTAACACACCAACAAAGTTCATGTAAGTCTGAACATCAACAATGCAAGTTGAGCAGCTTCAGATGTTGTTAAACCTGAGTTAAATGGAGCTTTGAAAGACAAGCAAATTAAAATTAATAAGCAAAGAATACAAGTGATTAAACAGACAGGACGCTGGTTTTGATAGAAAATGTGCAGCAGAGAAAAAAGAAACCATAAAGTTGTGAAATGTAATTTGGGAATTAATCAGCATTCATTAGCCCACAGGGCCTTTTCCTCCAAGTATCTTTCCCTCTCCATCTCTCTCCGTCTTTCTATCGCTTAATGTTCCCTCTCTCATCGAGGCATCATGGGTAGCCCGCTCACTGCTCAGCCAGGCGTTACCCATTTGCCTGCTGTCTCGCCAGCTCGCTCTCTAACCAAACTTTACCTCCTACCTGACACTCTCCCCTTCCCTCCCTCCCTCCCTCCCTCTGCTCATTAGCATCACATTAGCATTTCATTTGCATGGCTCCAATCTGATTCAGTTCAATCTGCTCCTTTTCGTAAATCCTTCTCTTTTTTTTGTATTGTTTTGTTTTGTTTTTTTTGTTTTCTTAGCCTTCAGTACAACTTCCTAACTCTTGTTTTGTTTTTTCGGATAATGCTCTTGAACCTTTGTTTTTGTGGCTTTTATTTTGGTCATTTTCGATGTACTCTATAGGGTGTAAGTGACATTTTCTGTTGCCATTCAAGGGTGAAGGACCATATAGTGTTTTGTTCACACTTGCCACATAACTTTGTTGTTGAAAAGGTCTCATACATGTGTTGGATATGGCACCAGATGTCTTTTATCATCAGTGTTTGTTTTCTAGACAGGGATGAAACTCTCAGGGTTGTATAATATCACTAGAAGGACAAAACTGCTGTTCTGTACTGTATTATGACAATGTCACTAACCTCACTTTTCATGCCAATGAAGCTTGAATGGAGTTGAATTCATTTCAATCTCTTGGCTGGAAAGACACAGTAATTAGCCAGGTGAGCAGAGCGGGGCGGGGTCATGCTCAGGCAATTAAGAAAGTGACAGCCCATCCAGTACAGTGACAGGCCGCGGCCGGCCTCACACTCACAGACACGCACACATGCAGAAATACAGATGTACGCACACAACCAGCATCCATGTAATGACCAGCTTTTAGAAACATCATCCGTGAGCGGCCTAATTAACATTTAAGGCACTGGCTCTGTGTCATCTACTCTCATATCTGCCTCACATCCTCATCCCAGAAACTAAAGTGGAACAAAAGTGGACAAAAGGAAACTCACCAGTGACATTTTAACCCACAACAAGCCACTTGTTACCAGTAATGAAAGGGGGCTTACTGTGATGTTATATGGATCTATTTTTCAAAGTTATAGAGCTTAGATTCGCTTCCAAAGGTTTCATTTCTTTCATCTAAGACTTTCCCAGAGCCAGATTTTAAAGCAGATGATGTCATCTCAGTGTAAAGTTATACAGATACACAGAGATAAACCTGAAGCTGCTCTGTCTCACATTCATACAAGTTAATGATCATCATCTTTAAAGGGATAGTTCACCCAAAAGAACGGGGCTCACTGACGCCGGCGCAAATCGCGCGAGATTTGGACGGACCAGGAAGAGCAGTGCTGGGAGCTTCCGCTACAAACAAGCTTAAAATACAGACTTATTTAATTTTTTTCGGAACAATTTCTCATGTTGGGGCTTCAATACAAGAGGGACATTACAGACGAGCACTATGGAGGTATTTGGATGTTTTTTTGGTGTGTCTTTTTGGACGAAGAAAAGTGAGCTCCGTTCTCAACCGTCATATGGACATGCAGTGCTGCACGGAGCCCCGCTGTAACTCAGAGAAGGCAAATTTGAATTTTGGGTGAACTATCCCTTTAAGTCTGATACCCACTTCATGTAATACACCAAGCAGGCCCACTCATTAAAACTGCTCTATAGCATTGGGCCTACTACACGTCAACAACTCTGTGAACTAATCAGACACAACCAAAAATAATTGATTTACAACGGTGGTACAGGACAAACAGTTTTAGGATGTAACCGACCAAAGATTTGAACTGTAAAAATAGCTGTGTGTATGATGAATGTAGTAAGACTTTGATGTACTAGTACAGATGTCTCCAGGTTGTGACCAGTGATCAATTTATTAATCCTGTTGGCACCTCTGGCTCAGACACTGCTCCAGCATCTTGCATCCTAAACTGAACTAGAAAAAGCATTTCCAAGAATGGAAATGGTGTGACTGCTGACAGCAACTGAACGCTGTTGCAGAATTAGCAAATAGTGCAAGCAGTGATCACCATACAAATGTTTGACCAAGGTCGGAATCGAACCCACATCCTCATGGTCATTAGACTTCCACTCTGCCTCTAGGCCACAGTGCACACACAGTTGCAGAGACTGTTGTCTGTTAATGATCTGCACACTGTCAACATCAAGAAAGCTTGAGAGTCAAGCTCGAATGACTTAGAATGAAAATGTCTGTGAATTTCAGGCTGAGCACTAACCATATGGCCACAGAGAACCTGAGTTACAATGAGCTTTATACTATGAGGAATCAAAGACTGTCCAATGACAGCTGAATAATTGGAATCAAAAGTCAAGCAATGAAGTGAAAAGACTGAGGCAGGAATCGAACCCATGACCATATGATCACTAAACCTTTACTCTGCCACTCGGCTACAGAGAGCACACTGCTTTCAAAACTGTTGTCATTCATTGTAATGTGATGATGTGCTGCAAACTGGTATGAGTAATCAAGGAGATAACAAACACCTGTAACCAATTGAAGGCAGTGGAGGAGAGCAGAATTCAACATAACATGACAAGAGTTCTTCCCTTGGATTCGAACCAGTGACCTTAGGGTTGGCAAACAGCCACCCTAACCCCTACACTACAGTGGAGTTGTGAAGAAGAGAGGTTGAGACTTTGATGAATGTGAGATTTTTTGTGAAAAAGTTAAATATTTGAAAAAGTATAAATAGTTAAAAAGAGAAAAGTAATGCCGATAAAGTTCAAAAAAAGCTGCACGTTTTGATATATGAATTGTTGAAATAGCACAAAGTATGAAGGACTAGAAGAAGACCGTAAAAAGGCGGAAGAAAATGGCCAAACAGAAGAACAATAGTGTGACTGCTTCAGCAGTCACACTAATGATCTGAGCCTCCTAAGAAAGAAGAGTCTCATCATCCTGCTCCTCCACACAGAGTCAGTGTTGGTCCTTTAATAACTAAAAAGCTCTTCTTACCTGAGTGCAGTTCATTTTTCTGTCACCGTGACTTAATAAACTAATGACAGCTGAATAACTTAAAGTTTGTATTCTGTGCTCAGCTTGAACTACTCCTTCATTTGCATACACAAACAGTCCTGCATGCTTTCACAGAGACACACAAACACACACACACACACACCAAAGTCCCAAAGTCATATGAGAAACACACTGTTTAGATGTGATACGACACTTTTGCACAGTGCTCATCTGTGCAGTTAAGTGTTAATGTGTTTGTGACATTAGCCAGGAGAAGGGTGCGTTCTCCCTTTGTCTCACACCTCTCCATTCCCACCTAAGCACCAAACTCGTGTGTGTGTGTGTGTGTGTGTGTGTGTGTGTGTGTATGCGCGTGTGTGAGGTGGGATATGGCGTCAGGCAGTTATAAATGGCCATCATTTCCCAAACCACTCTGTTCTCCATTGTGGAGCGCATGTCGCCGCAGGGAAAGGAGGTGATGTGTGTGTGAGAGCGTGTGTAGGAGGATGTAAGGGTGTGTGAGGGGGTAATAGAGGAAGTGAAGGGGCTGATAGTCCCAGAGGAAAAGTGTGACGGTAGAGAGTAGCAGAGACGGAAGAGACTGGAAAGCTTTAGTGAAATCAGTTTGGGCAGAGGAAGAGACAATCACCCACAAATAATACACAAGCCTCAAACAATGAACTACAACTTGAACACAGGGCTCCACATCCAGCCAGGATATTAGAAACACAGAGGTCACGAGCCCAGATTCAGTCCACAAACCCCTTATACTGTACATTAAATTTTAAGATATAGTTCCTATAGAAGATCACAGCATGACAGCATTGGTGATACTGGATGTAAACATAACCACAAATCTTAAAATGTCCCGAAACAACATCTGGGATGTGGCTGTGGTGTCCAGAGCAGTAACTATGAAACAGTCCTGTATTATTCAATGATACTGAACGTTGGAGTCACTTAATTCAAAGGTTTTCTTTCTTTTTCTTTTATTCTCTCTCTCTTTTTTCTTTTTTTTCAGCCCTTTTATGGATTTTTCCCGTCTCCCTTTGAAAAGTGAAAGCAGAACTTCCAGATTCTGGAGGTCAATATTCAGTGTCCCCCCGCATGAGCAGAGTCGTAGTCAACATGTGCATCATATAGCTGGTTTTCTTTCAAATGTAATTCAATATAAATGTTTTTGACCCTTAACAAAGACAGTTTCCCACACCCATGGAGCATCATGGCTTGACAGAAGACTCTGACAGAGACATCTAGAGTTTTTGTTGAGCTGAGGTCAAAACAAAAAGTTGATGTTGAAATCACTGAGGGTTCTTGTGGTTGTTGTATCTTTAAATCTTTGTGTTGCTGTCATGTAGGGCTGCAATTCATCTCATCATGTAACGCCACAGCTCAGACTTTGAAATGACTTTAAACTATTTGTGTTGGGCAATTAAAAGTGGATTTTGTTCAAATAACTTTTTCAAACAAAAATAGTCATCCCACAATTTATATATTTTATTTTTCTAGGTTTTGGTTATTGGAAAGATAAAGACAGGGACTGTATTTTTTGTTTTGTTTTGTTTTTTTGAGTGCACAAATACACCGTGGTGTAAACGCACCCCTGGATGGAAATTGCCGGATTTTGTTCATAAATATTTACATAGTGTAAACATCACTTAATCAAAGTAGAAAATGTCTTTCTTACTGAATTTAGGAATCACCTTCTTGTTGAATGTCTTTGTGGCTTCACTGTTCCTTTCGTTTTCTCCACTTGTGTCAGTGGTTCATTTGAAGTTTTACCCTCATAATACTCTTAACAGAGGCCACTGGTGGTGCCAGCTAAACCATGGGATAGAGCTTTCTTTTGTTTTATTCTTATATCCCTCTTCCCCATCTCACGAGGAACTCTCACTCTGATGTGCGTCTGCTCTCGTTCTTATAACTTAAGAATCTTTTGTTAATGGTTTTGTGTTTTCTTTTGGCAGTCATAAAGTGTAGGATTTAAAACTGTTAATGACTTCTGGCTGTGCTTGCCCACTATGAGCTTATATTATCCTCTTTTCTCTTGTGGTCTTTGGTTACACTGCAAGTCCAACTATTGAGATTAAATTGGTCGATCAAAAGCAACATTTGTGGCCAGGTTCATCCAGTGATTTGGATTTATGTCCATGGCAGTAACGTGCAGCTTCTTAGAGTTATTGTCTTCTTCTGCATAAAAATGTTGCAGCTGTGCAAAATCACTTCAGATTCTCCGTCCTCGGTTCTGTACTTTGCTTTAATTCAATAAAAACAAAGGACTTTCCTTTTCTTCCTTTGTCGTTTCATGACTAAAGTATTCAAAACCCACTGTGATTCCTGCTAACAATCTGACCAGTGTCACTTGCCCAGCCTATGCTGTGACCACTACACCTTTCCTCTTGTTCTCAGAAATACCATGAACCACAATCACTCCATCTTTCCCTCTCTCCTCTAAAAGAGGTTAGAGAATTAAATGGCAAGAACGGCAGGGGAGTATGTGAGCGCATGTGCACCCGCTTCAATATATTACAAATGTCTTCCACTTAGGCCTGTTTCAACCAGGGGCCTGATGTGGTTTTGATATAAAAGACAAGTGAGGAAAACGAGAGGGCCATTCAAGGAGGGACACGGCCGGTGTTTGACAGGAGGCCTTTCTAAATCCCACACTCATCCATCATAAGTGGCATTTGTGCACTCTGAAGGCCTGATAATAGCCTTTTGCATTTTCACACTGCGCTTTGCCTTCTGCATTTGATCAGGGGGAGAGAAAGCGATGGAGGGTGGGATGGTTGGAGGGGCAGAATGGGGGGGGACACATTTATATACTATAGTTTCATTCATTCTCTTTTTTTTCCAACTCCTCATCATCTCACTCTCACTCCTTCAAGGCTGCTTCTCCTCTCTTCCCCTCTCTACATTTTAGGAAAATCACTCTTTGAATTGGAAAAGGGACCCTGGGGCCACAGGCACAGGGCCTACGTTTCCTTTTTTCTTTCTCTTTTTTTCCTTTTTTTTGGAGGGGGGGGATAATTGACTCCCATTGCCTGGTAATTCATCGCTTGCATATGCCAGCTAATTCATCAGAAGAAGAGAAGCTGCTGACCTCACAACCTTGCATGCCCCACCACCCCACATGCCCCCGGAAACATACACACACATCATATCTTAACACTTTTAACATCTCAACCCCACATATGCATGTACACCTACATAACACACACACACACACACACCATTCAGGGATGAGTTTAGCCCCTCTACCACCACCACTACCACCCCCCACCCCCACCACCCTGCCCCAGAAGAGCCAGGAGCCGGGAATGAGAGGAGGGAGCAAGCGGCAAGTTAGCGGATGAAAAAGCTGAGATGATAGATGGGGCGCATTGTGGCATTATGAATGAATTATACCTCCCAAATACCTTGAGCAGTGCAGACTGTCAGCCTGTATCTATACTAATCTGGGAGAAAATATAGCTGTTTCCACATTAAAGGGGGCCGGCAAAGAACGGGCCACAGAATTAATTGAGCAATCAGACCATTAGAGAGAAACACCATCCTGAGTCCTGGTTCTGATGTAGCAACATTCATCACTGCTGACCGGGTATCTGCTTCCATTCCTCTGTTTTCTTTTTCTTTTTTTTTCTTTCCCTTCTCTCGTATTCTCTCCAACATGGCCCAATCTTCAAACAGATTAGGATTATTGTGACAAGACAAAGGTATCTTTTGTCTTTTTCCATAGCCGTGTCAGCGCCTGCTGCATTTATCACGGTTGTCACACAGTCTTAGGGCTTTCAGCTTGCACACCTTGTCCCATTTTTCTCCCAGCGGTGGGTCCATGTTAAATTTGCAAAGAAAAGTACATTATAGGAGAATGTCCCCTGATAAATTATAGGCTGGACTGTCAGATACATGAGTGTGTGTTTGCATTTTTTTTTCTCCCCCCCTGTTGAGTTCAGCTTTATGTTTATCAGGTGAAAGTATGACTGTGATTTTTCTTTCTCAAAGTCGCTTCCCCACAGGTTTTGGGGGAGATAGTGAGTTAGTACTGTAGGTGCTCAGTAATATTTGCAATGGTCAAGGTCAACAAACAGATACATACATACAGTAAAATACACAGGTGGAGAATTTGCCGTGTGAAACATTTTTAGTATTAGCAAAATGTCACATTTACAATTAAATACAAATCAAATATTTTCATATTTTCCCTCTCATGGTGAAACATTTTTAAATAGCATTACAGTAGCTTAATATGGTAAACATAATGGCACCAGATGTTGGCCAGATGCAGAAATTCCCAGATCTGAACGTGCAGAAAACAAGCCTGATGGGAATCTCCTCAGCACATGACTTACTGTCATGTAAAATACAGCAGAGCACTGGATAAAATATAAAAGTGTAATATTGTCTCACTTGAAATCTTCACACTATCTAGAAATTGTGCCAACTTTATTTAGCAGACTGCTTCACTCCTTCCATTTGTACAGTGAAGGGAAAGCACTTAGGGCTACTCTATGGATTTCTGTGCATGTGCCAAAAAGGTCAAAGTGACTTCACCCCAGTGAAAGTATAGTTCGTATGCAGCTCGGACAGCTGGCTTGGTGGTCTAATACCTAACATCTACCCCCCTCTGGTGGAAAAACTGGAGAACTGCACTGAGTTCGACTTTTGACTTGTATTGTCCCCTAAGGAGAAATTCTTTTTCACATTATCTCACTTGTTCGAGATGCACAACAACACAACAACCCCAACAACAATACAAAACAATACACAGGAACAGCAAAAGGAACACATCCCATCCACCCTTACACATAAATTGCAGTCAGTGGGGTCTGCTGTCCTAAAGCAGGTCCTCCTGCACCTCAGAGCCCTGTACATGCAGGGATCAGGCGTGAGCGGCTCTTTTCAAGTCCAGTCATACATTTTCGATCGGCTTGAGGTCTGGGCTTTGACCCATCCACTCCAAAACATTCACATGGTTACCGTTAAACCATTTCTGTGTAGATTTTGCTGTGTGCTTTGGGTTGTTGCCTTGCTGGAAATTAAATCTTGTCTGAAATTGTAGATCTCTTGCAGACTGAGTCAGATTATCCTCCAGGATTTCATAATTTTTCGCTGCATTTTTTTTTTTGCTTCGAGTGAACTCCAGTCGAGATTTGATATGAGCTTTTTTCAACAGTGGCTTTCTCTTTGCCACTCTCGCATACAGCTTCGACTGGGGATTAACCTGGCAACAGTTGTATGTACAGTCTCTACCATCTCAGCCACTGAAGCTTTTAATTAACTCCTCCTTGGTGGCCTCCCTCATCAGTCTGCTTCTTGCCCGGTCACTCAGTTTGTGAGGGCGGCCAGCTCCAGGCAGATTTATACAAGTGTCATACACCTTCGATTTCTTGATGGTGGATTTAACTGAACTCCAGCGGATGTTCAGTGAGTTGGAACTTTTTTTTGTAGACATCCCCTGACTTTCACTTTTCAATCATCTTTTCTCTGAGTTGCTTAGAGTCTTCTTTTGTCTTCATTGTGTAATTGTAGCAGGAATACTGATGAACCAGTGACCGGAGCTTCCAGTTACAGCCAGAGACGTTCTTTGATACAGCTGTCTTATACTACAATCACTTGTGACACATTAATTGCACACAGGTGATCTCAATTTCACTAATTGTGAGCTTACTAGCATTAATTAGCTGGACCTCAATTGAGGGGTCAGTCACTTTAAAGGGGGTGTTTATAAAATCATAAATTATGATTATATAGTTTTAATTAACTGACATTACTTTGTACAAATTCTCTCACTTTGACTGTAAACAGTTGTTTTTTGTAAATTCTTGTCAAAAAAATGTAATTATATTGACCATGATTTCATTCATATAAGAAGGGGAAAACATCCATGGGGGGTGATTACTTTTGCAAGGCACTGCCTCATGACACGCAGCCATTGTGTCTTTCATACGGCCCACTGGCATCCATATGTGCCAGGTACTGTATGTCTGGTATGTTGACCTATAACTAAAACTTGGAACAGACCAGTTTCACTACCCTGAACAGTTTCATTTAGTCATAGGTCACATACCTACACATTAGCCTACAGTTAGATGCAGTTAGAGTGCATTACTCGTTTGTTTTGTTGTATTGTACCTGCCTTCCAGTCTATCTTCCATCTAAAGCTCCCTGTGTTTCTTGGCTCTCTCTTTGGACTCTGTCAGAAATCTTGCAAGGAGCACCATGGGGCCAAATGTAGGCTACACATAAAAGTATACAGTACTTTCCCCATATTTTCCCCAGATAAATGTATAAAAATTCACGAGTGGTGAGAATGTGCGTAGGGGAGACCAGGGTAAGTTGAGCCACTTTTCATATTCAGGATCACTACATCAATCTGTATATATTTGCATTTGTTGTGCATCCCTATACAAACAGATGGAATGTAACTGTTTTGATAATAGGTGCATGTCCAAAAAAAGTTCTCTCATGCCATAACTTACCCCATGTATTGGGTAATTTGAGCATATGTAGCAGATGTCATATCTGGGCCTCTGCGTTGTGTTTCTCACGGCCTGCCCTAGGTGGGGTTCGATCCCACGACCTCCTGCACCAGAGACGACGATGCTAACCTCTAAATGAATAATAATAAATTTTCTTTCACTACATTGTGTAATTAAAAAAAAAAACAACTTTGCCATGATTTTATATGATGGGTTTTTTTTGACAAGCTTTAGATTTCATTCTATCTTGAGGCAATGTCTGTCACCAAGCATCATAAAAGCCTATATAATTACAGTGATCTTCACATAAGGTAAGAATAACCTGTAGTACAAGATGTAAGGGCTTGTGTTATGTTGCACAATCTGTCTCGTTCCCATCTGAACGTGTCAGACTTGATGCACCCCCGATTGAATCCGATGCTGAACGCCAGCCAGCTGCAGCAGCAGTCCCATTGTGAAGTTTTTCTCACGGGTAATGTCCCCAACGGCGCATTCAGAAGAAACACGCTTGTAAAAAGACTTTCTAAACACTGAATGAATTTCATCTCAATTGATAGCTTTCAGTCACGTGACTTCCCAGTGGCCTGGCGGTCAAAAGCAACATTCCAAAATGGCGGCGCAACGGACTTTCTATGGGCAAACGGGAGCGTGCCTAAGTTCCCTCAGCCCTATGTTCCCTCAGCCCTATGTTCCCTCTGGACTCTCTCTACCTATCTGGACTCTGTCTATCTGGCCTGTCTAGCCTCTACCTGGTCTTTTTACTAAACTTAACCAACTCCTTTCTTCATTGCCTAAACCCAACCAATGGTGGGACCAAAGGGCTGTGGGAATAGGGCCTAATTTTCAGTGACGACAAAAGTTAGAAATGAGGGAACATAGGGCTGAGGGAACATAGGGCTGTGGGAACATAGGGATGACCCCGGATAAACAACCGAGTAATGACTTAAATCATCTGCCAGCAGCCGAGAAAGAAAGATATAAAAACAACTTTGAAGTTTTGGGCATTTGTGACCCATATTCAACACCAGCTGTTGTATACGAGCTGTTTAAGTTCCCTGCCGAAGCTCGAGTTGGGCGATGTTTACATTTAACGTTATCTGGTGGAGAACCCATCATCTCCACGGCTTGCAACCAATATTTCCGGTGTTATGGCTCAACTGGTTTCTGATTAAAAGCCCCATTTTATAGTTTTTTGATCTTAAAATAATGTTTCTGAACTCATTGAAGTGGTAGTTGTACCTGTAGCTTTCCTGTGTGGGAACACCGTCCTGGTACCGGAGCTCCGCTGAGCTCCACAGTCTGAGCTCCAGCCCACTGAGCCCAGGCTCCCTGCTTCTCTCACCCACAAACCAGCCCTGTGTTGGGCTGCACGGTGACCAGCTGCCCCCCCCGGAGCTTTGCTACGCACCGCTACCGACGGCAACGATGACGGCGGTCCGATAGCAGCGGGACCGGCAGCCGCGGCGATGGTAACCGGGACCACCCGCCACCGGACACGGCAACAGCACCGCCCGCGGCGGCAGCGACACGGTAACGGGGGTCGGGACCGACCGCGGCGCGGCGAGGACGATGTTTAGCGTATTTTCAGAGTGTTTTCCATTAGTTCGTAACTTTAACATGACAAGCTCATACTGTGCAGTGTTGTGCAGACTAGTGAGAGTAGTGTGGCGCTGACTGTCCGTAGATTGGCGGAACAGGTTCACTCACAGAAGCATATTGGCTGCAGTAGGCCTAACATGTGAACTGCGGCTTGATTTGTGAATTTGTGACAAATCTGCGGACGGAAGTGCAGCACAGCTGTTGTTCGGTACGGTAACCAGTTAAATCAGACACCTGTTGGGCCATAACACCGGTATTTTTGAAGCAGCAGGGTTTTTCTGCCTTGTCCTAAGCCGCGGACAGCAGGGAAGTGGATTGTTTTGACCGCCAGGGGGGCGTTCCATACGGGCTGTGACGTCACATGAAAACTAAAATATATTTACTGGAAAAATGCATCCCCTGGATATATGTCAAGAACCCACTGTTCATGTGTTCATGAATTTGTGATATCATTATCATTATCATTTATATATTTCCACATCTGCTTCTGGATGTGGAAATAAACATCCTACTGTGAAAATACAACAGGTTTTGGGGCGGTATTTAGCTCAGTTGGTAAAGCACCCGCCCCATGTGTTGAGGCTAGTCCTCTGCAGGCGACCCCGGTTCGAATACTGCGCCGAGCGGCCCTATCCTGCATGTAATTTCCCCCCTCTTTGCCTCCCATTTCCTGTCTCTCTCAACTATCCTGTACATTAAAGGGCGAAAAAGCCCCTAAGAATATTTTTTTTTAAATAAAAAAAAATACAACAGGTTTCAGACTTATTCCCCAATGTAAAACCATAGGGGAGACTGGGGACAGTTGCAACAAGCCTTATTTCTCCAATCAGAAACATGCTAGAGTTGCGACTCGCACGGCCACAGTCAGTCCCACCAAGAGAAGACATATTCAGCATCTGCTCCTACTTGTACTGAGACAACTTGTTCTAAAGGTATGAAAGTAGCTTTTTTCTTGAGCTGTATTTGTCATACTGTCCTGACCTTTTGTATGAGTGAATCCAAACCTACCTTTGAATCACTGTTTTGTTGACTATCAAATGACATGGTTTTCATGTGTCAGTGACTGCGTTTACATGCACTTCAGTACCCCGATTTCAATCAGGTTTTTTAAGTACCCCGATTATTGATCAAATTCGGGGTATGGTGTTTACATGAAGTTAGAGAACCCCGGTTATTCACTATCCCTCAAAATCGGGATATGAGCTTATCCCGATTTCTGGAATCGGGAAATGGTGTTTACATGCGCAAACACAAATTCGGGGTACTTAAAAAACCCGATTGAAATCGGGGTACTGAAGTGCATGTAAACGCAGTCAGTGTCGTGTCTAGCTAGTACATGATGTTTTGTCATGGCTGATAGGGTGGGGACGGTTGCAACAACTGCCATTTGAATATGGAAGCACATATGCAAATGCAATGTATAAAATGGAACATTTTTAGCTTAAAATAGGCACAACATATCTATTTTATTCCTCATGATGAACAGAACAGCCAATTATATTAAACCATGAGAGAGTAGGCTAATGCTAAAGATTTCAAAAATAATTCCCCAGATAACTTCCTATAAAAGTAGTATATAAAAGTAGCCACATATTTGAAAATTGGAGAAAATTTAATTTATTCGATGTCATACAGTGAATAAATCATCCAAAAGTAGAGTACATGTTTATATAAGTTTTTTGTATTGCAAATAGTTCCATTCTTCTTGTCTCACACTAAGCTATTGAGTTTTATTACCACTGTTAACATCTGCACATTGACTCAAGGCCTATGTTCTACGCAAAACAAAACTCAACTGTTATCTGATAAATATTACTAAATAACTAAATAATACTATAGTATTATTGTAAGACAATGCATATTTTAGGAATACTATGCTTAGGGGCTTAGGGGCATGCCGTGTTGCAACTGTCCCCACGTTTGGGGTGAGTTGCAACGTCTGGATTCTTCCATTCAAATGAATATTGTGATTGATGTGTCATATGTAACCATCTTTAAATGACATGACTAATTAGCTGACAAATGTTTTTTGTTTTTTTTGTGATCAAGTTTTTATTATTTCATCCCCCCCGCCCTTTTTACAATATGCCCACATTAAATCAAATTCACAGCTACAGAATTGACATATATACATACACCACCTTAAATCATACATATACCACCGTACATCGTACATATACCACCATACATCGTATATAAAATGTGTACGTCATAACCATGTGAGCTATTGTCCCACCCTTATCCCACCCATACCACCCCTACCCCTCTGGCTTATTTCCCTCCCCTCCCCTTCCCCGTGCTGGATTTAGTCTCTGAACATAAAGGGGGAAGTACATCACATACAGAAGTTCAATTAATTAACACAGGAGTGTCAAGTCCCCTTGTCCCTCTCATCTTCTACTAACAAATGTCCAAAGAGTACACCAGTAATAATGGAAATAAATAAATAAGTAATAATAAAAAATAAAAATAAAAATAATGACCATCCCGAGACAAGGGTGATCTTATCAGTTCACACTGCCAATAGTATCCCCCAAATATTCAACATACATACCAAACATACCATACAGGTACCCCTCAACTCACAAATCCCTATGCATAAATTTACCCAGACATCTTCATACACTTTTATAGTTCATACATGGAGGACTAAGCCCTATCGACTAACCAGTTTCATCTGTGTAACTTAAAGCAGAAGTGAGTGATATATTTGTGTTAATATAAGTCTTAAATAGTTATATCTTCCGACAGCAATCACTTACATAGAGTGTTTGGACCGAAACACGGGTCTCTCAGTCCCTCTGCTCTGCTCTGAGCCGAGGAGAAAACATTTATCGTATCCTACAGTTTTTATCCAATGAGGAGAGAGAACGGCATGCAGGGCTGTGTGTGCAGCCAAGGGACGCCGTGAATGTGGTGACGTAGGGACGAGGACTGTTATGGTGCGTTCAAGGAAACTCGTATTTTTCCGACCGTGAAGTTGTACCAGTTCGATCTGGTACGAGTTCACCGGTCGGAAGTTACGAGTGGCCGTTATAGTGACTTTCACCGGTAAAACAGGTCGGAAAAACACGAGTGGGTTGCCTGGAACGCTACAAAGTCGTAAGTTCAAACAACATTGTGACTTGAAGATGTAATTTCCGATTTCAAAAGCCTGCCTGGAACGCAGCATTAGCGAAAACGACCGGATCACTCACTTCTGCTTTAAGTCTAATCTTCTCCAATGCCTTAGACAGGACCTCGATGCTATTCGCTATAGCCCCATTCGATCGAGCAATCGAGAGCTCCAGAGAAGTAATGTCGTACAGTAAGGCAGTCCATCGAGAGATATTGAGTGTGTGTGGCGGTTTCCACCTCTGTATTAACATCTTCTTAGCTGCTGTCAGGCCTAAGAAAAGTAGTTTCTTCTGAGTAAACTTAAGCACTAATTGAGAGTCATCATTTAACAGCAAAACAATTGGCTTACATGCTATGCTGATCCCAATTATATCTCCGGTCAGGGATGCTACTTGAAACCAAAAAAGCTCCACATCCGGACATTGCCACATCACATGACAATAAGTTCCTATTTGGCTACGGTTACACAAGGGGCAAGTGGGAGTGGAGCAAAGGTGAAGTTGGCAGCGTTTCCTGGGGGTTAAGTAAAATCTGTGAATACATTTATAATGGATCATTTGATAATTGAAATTCCGTGACGTAATTTTAATGTTTCCCCATACTCTCTTCCAGTCAATAACTTGGTTATATTCCTTCAAATCAACATTCCACACTTTGGTCACCCCCAGTGTATGGCCTTTAGCTTCTTGCATTTTTTGATACAGAGTGGATACCAGACCTCTGGATTTAGATTCCATGCCTAAAAGCTTGAGAAGGGGATGTTCAAGAAGAGGCATGTTACATTAGCTGACAAATGCATGTTTAATCTATAAAAGTTTGGTGAGCCTAGTCCAAATAGTCTCTGAGAAACTGAGAAAAATTAAAAAAGTGTTGCAACTGTCCCCAGTCTCCCCTAATACTTAAAAAGTTAATCAAAAGTTCTTGTCTTTCTTTATTCTTGCATTTATAAAATATTTTCTCATAGATCCCTTGGTTCTTGCATATTCTCCACAAATACACACATCACCCTGTAAATACACTCCGCTCTGTAACCCCAACCTTTAAAATATTTAACTGTTACTCGTTTAAAAAGGCCGCTGATCACTTCAGTGCCCAGTGTTGAACTTGTTTTGCTCACAACTATGAAGGACAATAGCAACTGAACTCATATCAACCAAGTAACACATGCTGTTTTCATTTCTGATCATCTCCAGAGAGGATGTGAAAAGGCTTTAAAACCAATTGCCAGTTGCAAATTTTTTTTTTTTTTTTTTTTTTTTTTTTTAAGTATATTTTTTGGCTTTTCATGCCTTTATTTGATAGGACAGTTGAGAGTGTGACAGGAAATGGGAGGCAGAGATGGGGGGAATGACATGCAGGATAGGGCCGTCCGACGCGGGACTCGAACCGGGGCCGCCTGCAGCGAGGACTACAGCCTCAACACATGGGGCGGGTGCTCTACCAACTGAGCTAAACTCCGCCCCGCCAGTTGCAAATTTTACACATTTACAAAGGACACTCTTCTTGTTCTTTGAAGGAGGGACATGTGTTGACCGCCGTCCAGAGTGGTGCTCTGCGCAGTTCCTCTGCAGGAGTGATCATCACTGTCATTCTCTGTGGGGAAAAGAGGAAAGTGCAACTATTAAAGCATCACAAAAACACAACAGACCGCAGCAATGTGTGTGTAGTATATGTGAGGTGTAGAGAACCTGTCTTAGTGTTCCTGGAGTTACAGCCAGTTTGTAGAAAAACCACAGTGGTACCACGAGGACTGAAGAGAAAGCCAAAAATAGCCCGAGGGCATTGCCCCACCATGGGTACTCGTAGGTGCTGTTGTATTTCAGAGGGGTAAATTTGACCAGAGAGAAAAGCAATATACCCTGTGAAGACAGAAACATAACTGAGAACTGAAGAACTTAATAAACAATAGGCTATTGCAATATTATCTTCTTCATTATCATTCAAGTGGATCAGGGCCGGCTCTAGCCATTTTGGTGCCCTAGGCGCCCCCCCAACAATGATCATAATGATCATAACGATAACATAACAGTGTATCTCTATGTCCTCTCTGACCCTGAGATACACAACTTGCACATACAATCAGTAAAATTGCATTGAGTAAATCCTGGGTGAAGACATGAAAAAATTAGTCTCTTCACAATCATGAGAACAAACTGTTGTGGTGCTTGAAATGGGTATACGAAAGTCTGGGCTTCATAAAAGCAGTGGAATATACTGTATGATATAAGGCGATAAGTGTAGAAAAAGATTTGTGAAATTGCTTTTTGAGCATAAATGCTAGGCCTAACTGTTATTCTCACCAGATGTCTCAAATGTGGGATAACAGAAGCTAAATATTGACTTCACGTTACATTTCAAACTTCATGAGATGTGTGTAGCCCTAAATGAGAAAATTTCTCCAAATATCAACTAAATAGACAAAAAACACAAAATTTACAATATTTAGCCTATACCCTATATGTGTGGTCACTGTGGTGCTGTTTGAGAGGTAAAAAAAAAAACTAGTTTGAGAGCTCAGCAGGCTGATCTGAAGCTGTGGCCCACTGGCCCTGCTGTGTGAGCAGGCTGAAGTCTCAACTCTCTCTTCTTTTTTCATAATCTTCCTCATCAAATTAGTCAGAACTTTCAGCCTCTGAAGCACCGTCATCATCCTCACTGCTTCTCTCTCTCTCTCTCTCTCTCTCTCTCTCTCTCTCTCTCTCTCTCTCTCTCTCCCTCTGAACGACTCTGCTGTTTTGAAGCGCTTCACAGTTGGTGTTTTGATTGACAGGTCATCAAGAGAGTTTCCCGATCACAGTAGTTGAACCGCATTTCTGACAGACACATGAAAAAAAAAAGAATATCGAGATGGTTGCGCAAATTTTGTGCCACACCTCTATTCATTTTTTTTTTCTATACCGCTTATCCTGCACTAGGGTCACGGGTGAGCTGGAGCCTATCTCAGCTGACTTCGGGCGAGAGGCGGGGTACACCCTGGACAGGTCGCCAGTCTATCGCAGGGCCGACACATATATAGACAGACAACCATTCACACTCTCATTCACACCTATGGGCAATTTAGAGTCACCAATTAACCTAAGCTGCATGTCTTTGGTCTGTGGGAGGAAGCCGGAGTACCCGGAGAGAACCCACGCATGCACAGGGAGAACATGCAAACTCCTCCCCCACACACCTCTAATTACAGTAAAAAATGTGGCGTTTCTAACAAGAAAACGGCGTGAGAGCATTCCTGCTGCAGACAGGTATCTGCCAATTTAGGAACATGTTTGTCATTGTTTATTTATTGTTTCGGGGTTTTTTTTCTACACAGAAAAGTGAGGGGGCGCCAGCGGACATAAATCATTATTATTATCATAATCCCCACCCCCGCCCCCTTGACTGGGGCGCCCCTCCAGCAGTTGGCGCTCTAGGCGACCGCCTATATCGCCTATGCCAAGAGCCGGCCCTGAAGTGGATTTAGAGAGAAAAAACATAATAATTTAGACTTTAGACTTTATTTTCTTACCGAGGACACAAATGGAGTGATGAACTTCCAACAATATTTCATATAAGGTGAAGGGCGGTAGCCAATCATATCCATGACATTGTCATAGTAACGATCAGCTCCTTGAAGACAGACTTTGATTAGATAAACTATATTACATATAGTGAAGTTCAGACAGAGAATGTTTCCAGCTCAAAACAAAAGTATTAAATAAACTTCATTGAAACATAAAAAATAATTTGAAAGCCATAAGAAACTGATGTGGAACTGGAGATAGGGGCATAGATATACTAGGTCAGATTGATATCTCTCTACAAAAGTCCTGAATGTATGGCAATGGATTGTTAAAAGTATACAGTATTTAGTTCTGAGTGACAGGATTAGATAGAAAACGTATATGAATAACAGTGTAACTCACCATAGACCCATCCTACACAAATGACCTCCAAAATGCCAAAAATTAACAATGGGATTCCACTATAGGCGTAGTAGTCGAAAAGCTGAAACACATAGATTCCTCCCTGTTTCCCACGAGAGGAAAGAGGGAGAAAAATGTCTTATTTATGACTTATTTATTTCTGACACTCTCCTTGACTCTTTTCACATATTCTAGACCAGCATTCATAATTCACAATAAACAAGGAAGGTGAATTTGATTGACTATATTATTATCTTTTCTTTTTCTTTTTTTATGATAATGTCATTCTCTTGGCTATGATTATCATGTAGAAATCCAATATGACAGCCCCACTTTCAGTTTATATCTTTAATATTGAAATGACAGAACAAACAAAATGACACTCACCTCAGTGATCATAAAGAGACCAATGAGAAAGGACAGAACAGAGATGACCAACAGCAGCAGTTTACGTCGATGACCAATTAAAAAGAAGGATGGATACATGTCTGATATGGAGGTGACCAGACCTTCCAGATACACAAACTGGGTGAAAAAATAAGATATAGGCTAGAATGAATCTGTATTTAACGGCCTTAATGTTGAATCAGATTGAGATGTCAGAGCCTCAGGATGTCACTTATTATTAAGGAGTATGATTTCCTGACTTCATATTTACTTAAATTGAATGTCCTACCTGACAATCCAGTCCGAGGAAGATCAGCATAATGAAGAAGAAGACAGCCCACAGTTGAGGTACAGGCATCATGGCTATTGCTAGAGGGTAGGCGATGAAACCCAGACCAGGACCTGCAAAAGTATATAATATTGTAAAACCTGTCTTTGCTTTTTTGCCTCTACTGGACAAATCAACAACAGGTCATGGTGTGGCATTGCAACTTACCTGAATCTGCCACTTTTGAGATGTGGACTCCTAACTCATCGGCCATGAAGCCAAGGACAGAGAATATTGCAAATCCTGCAACAAAGCTGGTCAGACCGTTCATAATGCACAGGCCAATTGCATCTCTGTGATGGGGAAAGAGGTGTTTGTATCCTGAGTCATGTAAACACGAGACATAGTGGAATAAAAGGGGCTAAATAATTATTCCCTCACTTGTAGCAGTTGTTGTTGAATTTGTTGTAACTTCCCATAGATGTCAAACAACCTGAGCACACAGTGTAAGAGAACAACACCTGGTTCGCAGCATCCATCCACACCTTAACATCATGGAAATATAATTAGTATCTCCTTTATGTTAATTTTTGTTTCACATGTTTTGAAAATGGAGTGACTTGTGACATCCAGCAGCTCAATTTGATGGCAACGTAACTTATTTGTTAAGATGAGGAACAACGCACACCATAATTGTAGAGGTGCTGGCGATGGATAAAGTTGAGAAAAGAAAAAGAAGAATGCCACACACACAGTTGCAGAGAGTTTTATTTGACAACGTTTCGGCCGGTTCGCTGTCAAGTCAAGTGTGGGTTGGCAAGGGGAGTGGCTAAGGTGCACACCTGCTGTGAATCTACTATATATTTTCCCTAATTCTCTTGATTGTGTTATTTCACTAACAAAAAATGTTTTTTCAAAAAATGTTTCTCCAGTAATGTTATTTCTTGTTTTTTAGGATACTATTTTTTTTCTCTCTCTTGTATTTAGAATATTTCTTTTATGGAAAGCAGTTTTTTCCTGTTTTCTCTTTTTCTTTTTTTCAATACAGGCTTGCATGTGTCGCGACCACGCGCCACCCTGGCAAGTTAAAGGTGTACAGAAAAGAAAACTGAATTTGAGCCCACTCTGGATCATAAAATGAATGTGATAACTCATCTTTCAGACGATGTAGGCCAAACTTTGTGCAAAATTCTATTTTTGAGTAAATCCGGGATGAAAGTGTGTATTTTTTTTTTCCGCATTGGATAATGCAGGCGCACGGATTATACGTCAGCCTGCACACGATTCACCAGCCACTGATATTGGATCCGTAATCCGTCATTCAAATGTCTGAGACACGCACACACACACGGAGCTCGGTCTCGCCCCAAGCTTTGAATATCCCGCCCGCTCGATAACGACCAATCAAATTCGTTTTCCTGACTCGGGTAAACTCGTGTTGCAGCTCGTGACAACTCGCCGCGACAAACAGGACAAACGGCCATTTCTGTACACCTTTAAACATCCTGAGGTCTGCACGCACACTATGAGCTTTATATGTAATTTGAAGTCAATATTCAGCTTCTTTTATCTCACATTTGAGACATTTGGTGAAAATAGAATGGCAGAATGTGCTCAAAAAGCAATCTTACAAAATTTCATTTTAGACTTGTTTTCTACATGTATCTATTACTGTATTCATATCCTATTTCAAGCACCAAAACAGTTCATTCTCATGACTGAAGGTGTGTTTTCACAAGGGATTTGAATTTTTTTCAAAAAGCAGACCTCAAATTTCCAGCATTTGGCCTAAATTATTTCTTTATACAGTGTTCTAGGACAAATTGGCCTCAGTGTGCTTACAGCGGAGGTTCTAATATTTAGACATGAAACACTTGAGTATTGTTAGGCTACATCTGCAAGTATCTTAAAAAGATAAATTTAAGAAAATATGTTAAAGTCGAGAAAATGGCCTCAAACCTCAGAGGGCATAAACATGTCTGTATTCAGTTTCAACAGTGATTTGGTGTTTGCGCTTAGAGTGGGCCACAAACAAAAATCTTGTTTAGGGCCACCAAAATCCTAGGGCCGGCCCTGGATTAGTGACAGATTCACAGCAGGTGTGCACCTGCTCACAGAAGGCTTCATTAGCCACTCCCCTTGCCACCCCACACTTGACTTGACAAAGGCCGAACCGGCTGAAACGCTGTCAAATAAAACTCTCTGCAACTGGAGCTGAGTGTGCGGTGTTCTTCTTTTCCTTAAAGTCCCACTCCCGCGACCCTTTTTGGTCATTTTAAAACCAGATCATTAGTCATGCACATAGCAATGCACCTCTGGGGGGTGGGCGGAGACTGCGCTGCTTTGCACCCGCCCAGCCACCTCCTCGCACCCCACCCCCCGCTTGCTGACAGCTGGACATTGTACAATTACAGATTCAGCGCGTTTAGCGTAAAACTCCACACTGGGATTAGATCCCAGACTGAAGCATAGTCCTTGCTCACAGTGCAAGCTGCTCTACCAGGTGAGCTATACCTGTTACATCTTGACAGTTACACCGAGCTGCCAAGTCTTTCACCTCTGAGCCAGATGCAGAGCTGGGCGGGAGCTTGTAGCACTAGTGCCCTCCCCTGGAGCTGTGACACGTCAGCTCCAGTCTCCCTGAAACTGCCAGTTTGAGTCTGCCATTGGTTCACAGCAGTTTGAAGGCAGAAAAACTCAGAAATGCAATTTTGCACTTCCTTTTCTGCTGATATGTGCTCTAACACAAGAAAAATGCCACAGGAACATGTGAAAAGCACGAAAAACACGATTTTCACGGGAGTGGGTCTTTAACGTAACTTATTTAACATCATCAATTAAATAATAAATCCATCTCATTCGTCCTTCTTGTTAACACTCATCACATACATTTTTGTCTCACCTCAGGCTTGGTCAGAAGTTCTGGCACAGGGGAAAGGTAAAACGTGATGCCGTTTATGGCTCCTGGCAATGTCAGACCACGGATCAACAGCACAATCATCATCACATAGGGAAATGTGGCTGTAAAGTAGACCACCTGAAAGACCAAGAGTGACACAGACACAATATACAAAATGATAATTTTACATTCAGAGTTATCAGACAGTATCATTCATAATCTCACCTTCCCTGAAGACTTGACCCCTTTCCACACACAGAAGTAACAAACTACCCAGCTCAGTAGAAGACACCCAGCCAGGTCCCAGCGGATGCTACCTATCTCTTCAATTCCTCCAGACACACCCAAGACTCTCCTCCTGAACACAACAGAGGGACACCATGTAAGTCTGTAAAATAACTTCTCAAGTACCTATCATTTTAGTGAATACGCACTGCCAGTATTCCTTCACTGAAGATGTTGTATTCTCCATTGTTGAATGATTCAGGTGACTGTCAACGCAGTTGTCTTGTGGAGGAAAAGAGTTAGAATATGTGAGACAGGGAATTTAAAATCCAATTTTGTAACTTGCAATGACAGCTTTGTCATCAAGTCTTATATCTTATAACACAGCTTAATTGCTTTTCTCCTTTGTCAATGGACGCCTAGTTCATAATGAATGAGTCAACAATTGACCAACAATGTGATTATTCATCTTTTTGTCTGCTTTTCATTTTCTTCATCCTGCAGAGTTGCACAGTCTCAAAACCATTTGTTTTCCTATTCCCACAGCTGGCCTCTCACGTTCAACAAACCTCACTCAAATGGGAAGAGTTGGTGTATTAGTTGTGAACTGTCAGCTGCAGATTAATATGCAAAAGACAGACAGTGGGAGGATGGTCTATATGCAAATGAGTCAAAATAATCTACGTGAGATTTATGGTGCAGTGGTTATGTCAGACTGCACAGACCTGACACAACAAACCTTTAGCTTACTCCTACTTTTCACTTGACTCCACCTTAAGTTACAGCATTCATGGAGATAGTCATACATTTTTGCTGCAACATAGGCATCATTTGCATTAACAGGTGTCGAGAAGAAATGTTAAGTTCTCATCAAACTTAATTCCTTGACTAAACAGCTCTGGTTGTAAAAAAGTTCAATCTACTATTCTACTGCAGTTGGCACGCTAACTATTTGGCTTTGGTCCAGACATCTCTATACTCTACAATATGCAAAAAGGGCTTTGCCCTTCACCAAGCAAAAAGCTTTATTGTGTTAACCTGTATTCCAGGTGTTGTTACAGCTGGCCCATGGGAGTACAGCGCTGAAGGAGGAGAAGAGATATAGAAAGGCCCAAGCCAAGATGACGATATAATACATCCCACAGTAAAGTACAACCACTTGACTGCCATAGCCCAAACCTATTGAAATTAAAGAACAATAGTCAAAACCAAATATTCATATTATGTCAACTCTGCTGTATGAAATGATTGCCTGAACAAGCAGTACCTTCAAAGAAGGGACACATTTTCCTCCAACATGTGATGGCGCCCTGACCAGTAAACTGTCCCAGAGACACTTCCAGAAAGAAAAGTGGGACTCCACAAGTAATCAGGAACAAAACGTAAGGAATCAAGAAAGCTCCTGATTGAAAAAAATGATTTTGAAAAACAAGACTCAGTGGTGATTGTAACAGACTGCACCATGTATTTGCCTATCGTTCTACATTTTCACTTGTATATATGAGACTTTAATCTTTCTCTTACCGCCTCCATTTCTGTAGCACAGATACGGAAATCTCCAGACATTGCCCAGACCAATGACTTGTCCGACCAGTACCAAAATGTATTCCCTTTTGTTAGCCCACTGGCCTCTGTTGTTGCAATCAGAAGTTGGATTTTGAGGGGTGTCATCTTCCCTCAATTCCTCCTCTGAAGTAGTTGCTGGATCCATTTGGACAGGTTCACTGTGCTGAAAAGTTACAGTTAAGTTGAGTTTTAAGACATTACATTTCATTTCAGCTTTTTTTCTTTTCTTTTCTTTTCTTTTGTCTGTTTTATCTTGTCATACCTGACACTTAAGATGTGTGCTTTGGTTAGATTATACTGTATGTATTTATACATATATTATATATAGCAGATTAGTTTAGGCTACCCACTCACCTGTGTCAAGCCAAAAAAAAATCCACAATTTATGAATGACTGGATTTCCTTCTTTAAAGCAATGTTAATTACTGTATTATAAACAAAACAAAAACAAAAAAGTGACCACACTGAAAGAACTACTGAAGAGAGAGAGAGAGAGAGATGGGGGCGATCACTTACAGTATCTGTTCTGGGAACTGACTTCAAACTGTCAGCGCAAAGTAATCAAAGGTGCAGTATAACAGAGGCGGGGCTGAGTTGTGAAAGTTGCGGGGAACATTACTGATGTTTCGCCTTAATTAGAGACTTCTGGGAAATTGTCAAACCCTCTCTTTATTGCACCTCTTAATTTTAACGCTTTGCAAGAGAGAAGTATCAAAATATAATATGCATAAAATGCAATAAAGTTTAAAACCATAAAGTTAATAATGAATAAACCATGGTAATGGGAAAAATAGATGACCAAATGACACTGATCAAAAGTGTATTTTCATTGAGCCATGACTTAGTTATTAGAACTTAGTTATTCCATGACTTGCCATGACTTGCTTAATGGAATGTTGTTGATAATGATTAATAATAGTAATTACTATAACACCGAGTCCACTGACATTTCCTGGTCTGAAATCAAATGACGAACCTTTACCTTAGTTGTAATTACCACCTAATTACCACCATGTATACCTAACACTACTTTTGACCTAAACATAAACATGTTTGTAAGTTAGAGTTATCATGTTTGAAAAAAGAGCAACAACAATCTTTATCCCAAGGTCCCTTTAACCTTAGGCTGATGGCTATTAGAGTGAGGCAATGTAGCCCATGATGAGATAAAAGTCACTAAAGGAATTTAAAGGTGTGTGTGTGCTGCCTCCTACTGGAGAATCCAGGACAGTGGTTAATTCAGCCTCACTCTCTGCCATCATGGGGTAAATATTTCAATTAAATCAGGTTAAAAAAGAAAGTCTATATGATGTACACAAGCACCGTCTAACAACTAATAACGTGTGTTAAATGTTATTAGAATGATTAATATGGGTAATTGCTCATGAAAAGAAAGTAGATCTGTGAGTTTCAGAAAGTAAACAGGGCTACATTACAGTCAGAGTCAAACAGCAAACACTGTGCATAAATAGAGAACTTGTTTCTTGGTAAATGTATTACTGATAGTATCTGAGTGACCTGCTGTGAGTTTTCTCTCTTCTCACCGTCAGTAACTTCTCAGTGCAACCACCAAGAGGCAGCATAACACTGATTTTTAACTTCCCAGTTGATTGACTGGAAACTATTTGATGACTTATTCATCATTTAAACTATTTTCAACACATGGTTTATGTGGTGTTTTAAGACTATTTGCAGATTATCTGATGTAGCCTTTATATTGATCCTACAGATGTATCTTTCTTATAAAGAATATTGTGAAACTGACACTCACTGTAACCAGGAAATAAAATAAATGTGCGTATATATACGTATGAGGGGTGCTGCTTGAGTGTCATTTATGTCACAACAACAGGATGACCTACATCACAACTTGGAGGGGGAAAAAAGTTTGAAATTAATTACTAGTGCCAGTTCTGCAGTGCAGTAGCAATCCACAAGTTTCACTGAACACTGTGTTGATGCTGGTCACAATACTACACTGCTTGGTTATCATTTATAGTGTTCTATCACATATTGTTCTGTAGATTAATGCCAGCAATCCCACCTTGACCACCTGATATACACCAATTTTTTATTGAAATACAAGCAGTTCAAGTCCATTTAATGGATTTAAATGGTACAGAGTGATGAACTGCCAGGGGTTTTATAAAAAGAAAAGAAAATAATGTTAAAGGGAAAAAAGATGCATGCATGGGCCATGAAACACTGCCTATGGACTACAGAAGACTGGAAGAAGGTGTTATGGACTGATGAATCAAAATTTAAAATCTTCCGTTCAGTTTTCTATGCCGCTCAGTTGGCAAAAGGACGGTTCTTCAGTGTGTGACATAAACTTCATAGCCTACATGGAGGATGGTCCGGGGCTGTTTTGCTGGATCCAGGGTCGGTGACTTGAACAGTGTGAAAGGCACCTTGAACCCTGACCCTAGAGCAAGATAGTGACCCAAAACACAAGTCCAAGCTATGCCACAACTATCTTAGGAGAGAAGAACAAGATGGACTTCTCCAGACTTATTGTGCTAAACAAGAACTACTTTGCTTTTGTTAAATTAACTGCTGAATTAATATTTTTTATTCATATCCATAACATGAGTGCAAGACTTAGGCTATTATATCAACTTCTTCCCCTTTTATGCAAACATTTAATTAATTTAAACAGCGATAAATAAAAGATGAGTAGTGGCCAGGAATTCGTCTGACCCGGCCTGACCTAGTTTTACTTCAGGAGTCCCGGCAGGACTGAGTCAGGCGTGTCGCCCTGTGACAGTTTGGGTTAGGACCATGGATGTATTATATTAAGGTTAGGACCGGCTCCAGTATCCCGGTGCTCTCGCGCCAGTCCTTTGGATCTCGCGCGCGGTTTCGATGGGTTTTCGCACGCTCCGCCGGCGGACCAATCAGAGAGCAGCTCCGAGGAGCAGCGTCGCGTTGCCATGCAGTCGTCCTGAAATCTGTCCCGTCCTGTCCGGCACTGAGGGTGAGTCCTGCAACACATTACCCATCCATTACGGTATAAAAAAAATACACAGTAGAGACAGATTAATTCACTTTAGGCTGTATCTTTTAAATCTAGATACACGTTTGTTTTCTGGTTCTTAAAAAAAACCATCGTTGTAGGCAAAGTTAGTCGTGTTTGTGTGCATGACTCGGGAGTATCTGATGTTCAACTGTGACATTAACGTTACAACAAGTTGTTTCAAGATGGCAATGGCTGTGTCCTGTGTTGTAGCCAGGCTCCTGAAGTTATTTTATTTTAGTCCAAATGTTAGAGGCCAGCAGTCAGACAGCTGCAGTTACAGTAGTAACCCGGCTGGAGACAGACACGCCTGGTGTGTGTGTGTCTGTCCAATCCCCCTTCAGAGCACACCCGAGACATTTGCATACGACCAATGATCACAGCTATGCAAATATTCGCCTGACTCGCATTGTCCCAGACGGTTTTAATGTGAAGTTGCCAGATTTATCTCTCAGTTGCAGCATAGAGGACGAAAGATAAAAAAAAAAGTGTGTTAGGTCGAGAAGATACCGGGATAACTCTCCAGTACTGTACCCTCTGCTCTATGGTGGATTTGGATTTTATGTACAACATGACATTTGAGGAACTAAGTGGAGATTATTCTCAAGAAAGGTAAATCTACATTTATTCCGATTTAACGTCGACACGTTACTGCTGTCAGCCTGCTAACGTTACACCGGTCATTACCACCGTGTTATTAACTTACTGTGTGACTGCAGCAATGATACATGCACTGAGTGAACACATTAATGCACGATAGAGACGATTTCTAAGTTGTCCACGTCGCTGCTGGTGCCGTACAGCGTCTTTACAGCAGGATGTGGACATTAAAACACGGTGTTTGATCTGTGGAGACACGGAGGCGACTCTGTCTGTCCTCTGTCTCCTAACTTAACGAGGCTGAGTTAACGCTGCAGCCTGCTGGATGTAGGCGAACAGGGAGGAAAAGTAGCTGAAAACTTGGTCTGTCCGTTTAATAAAACGTCTTTTCACTTTCCCACAGCTGTCAACCGTGTACAACTGAACTTTCTTCTTCTTATTTTCTTTCTTTTTTCTTTCTTTTTTTTTAACATGGCGAAACTTTGTTGAACGTCAGTAGTGGTCGTCGCCGGCTGGTTTAGCTAGGAGCAGGAGTGTAACTTAGCTAACTTAATGTTAGCCGGAGAAAAGCAGCGGACGGTTGAAAGTTGTGTCGATGTGGACGTCGAAGTTTAATATCTGTGTATGTCTCTGTGTTGCAGAATGGATTCAGTGGCCAAAGCTTTGGAAGAAGTCCTCACCTCTGCATTACCACAGGGCTGCATCACAGTCGGTGTGTACGAGGCTGCCAAATCACTCAATGTGTAAGTACAGGCTTGTATATATGCTATTAAATCCCCTCTAACTTATGTAGACAGCTGATCTATTTCATTTTTCTCATCATTGACAGAACATAGTTTGTGCTTTGTTGAAAATATAAGTAGACTAACAGTCTCTATTTTTTTCCTCTGCCTTCTTAGGGACCCTGATAATGTGGTTTTGTGCATCCTGGCCACTGACGATGAAGATGTCAAAGACGTGGCCCTGCAGATCCACTTCACCCTCATACAGGCTTTCTGCTGCGAGAATGACATCAACATCCTCAGAGTCAACAACACCAGGCGCCTGGCAGAAATACTGGGTGGAGGAGGAGGTGGGAAACAGAGCGGGGGTGAACCTATGGACCTGCACTGTGTCCTAGTCACTGTAAGTATATTTTACTCATCAATCAATATGTTTAGGAGCAATGTGAATCTTGCCATGTTGTGATTTTTTATACAAGATAGCGAGGCATGTGCAGATGAGTGAAACTGTTATGGAGGAAAAACTTGCCGGTACTTGTTCTAGTGCATTTGGTAAACATGTAAATGACTCCTCCCTCACATGACTTCTGAGGAATTTCAGTAGAAGGAAACACCTTGTATGTGCACACACAGGGAGTATTTACAACTGAGTGCAGAGGTCACTTTGAAAAAGCATTTATTCTTTTTTATTTATATTTTCAGAGCCCACATTCTACGTCGTGGAAGGACCCCGCTTTGAGCAAAGTGAACCGATTCTGCAGAGAGAGCCGCTGTATGGACCAGTGGGTACCTATCATCAACCTGCCGGAGCGATGAACTGTCAGCTGCACAAACCTGTGAGAGGACTTAAATCAGCACGGGAAGAGTGGTGTGAACCCAGATGGACATAGTACCACCCAGAGATCAAAATCCAAAGCACTGCTGGTGGGGAAAGAAAATTTTGGAAGAAACAAAATAGCCTGCTGTCTACATGGGATGTATTTAAGAGGGGGAAAAAAAGGCAGGAGGAGGAATTTCCACTTTGGACAGAACTGTTTGGAGTTGCATCTGTCAGCCTTTGCAACCGAGATGAGACGGCGAGGCGCTTGTATCGTCATGAGGTGGAAATTTGAACGATAAAAAGCATGCATGCTTTTTATTGTGAAGCTGGACACTGTACAGAAGGATTATATCATGTATTTGTTTGGTAAAGCCTCTGTGACGAGACAGAAAAGTGGGGAGAAACCAGAACATGGAGCTGTTGAGTGGACCAAGGCCTCGGCCTCTCTGCAGAAACAAAGCACTTGTTGAAACACTGGACCTTTTGCAATTTCACTTAATTGATTTAAATTGTTAATGTTGGTGTTGCTATTGTCATAATTTAAAAAGGGAAGGGCTACACATCCAGTGAAGACATTCTGTGTATTTAGTGTTTCCTATGCCAGCTGGTTTTTTGCCACAAGTAAAATAGTTCTTTTGTTACAATTTTAAGTTATTTCTAATGATATTTAAGTGTATTTATGTTTCATTTTTTACCTTAACTATTTGCAAATTCTGAATACAACATACACATATGTATTGCTGTCAATAAAAAAAAGTATTTTTGAAGCCAGAACTGCACTTGTTTTCTTTTTTATTTTCCATTTCTAGAAATTTTAGCAAAGCCGAGCTGAATTCTGACCTTTAGTAGCTGTAAAAGAAGAGTCACGTGCGGATCACAGGGGTCATGTTGGCCTCTGTGGCCTCAGCGCCATCTCTGAGCTGAAGAGAACAATAATCCTCAGCGCTCTCTCTGCACAGGCTTCTGCCTCAGTCAGCAGGAACATGTTCATTCATCCAAACAGGTTCCCTTTTCACCAATTCTCAGTGATTTGTTGGACAGTTTAGTTTGCATTTTCACCAGCTGACTTCCTAGAAAAGAGCATGTGACAATTGCACTCATGCTGCACGGCTGAAGTAGAAATGTCTCCATTTAGCAGATTGCATTACAGGGAATATTCATGATATCAGAGTTATGTGTGTATGATTCAGGCAGCAAGGTTGCATCAGGTGTTTTCCTGCTATTTGTGTTGGCAACTCCCTCTGGACCGGAATACGTGGTGTGGTTTACAGCAGAGCACATGACTGCAGCTACTTGGAAAATTTTGAAAAGACGGCATTGGCATGCAACGTGTTGTGCAAGCCGGTCTAAACCCTCCCCCGCTCCTTTCCTTTTCCAACTACTCCCACACACAGGTGATCTCTGTGGACTTGAATAACTGTGATGTCATGGGGCAATCCCGTCTAAAAGTGCCGAGTCATGATCACAAGAGGAGAGGAAAGGAGAAGAGGGTTGTCCTTGAGTTGCACAAGACAGACCATGTGACAGTTTTTCATATTAAATGTGATGCTTTATAAAACCATTAGTTGCAAAATGATTACAAAATGCTTTATTAATTCTAATGTGCTTCCTGTCATTGTTAATATTTTGTCTTAGCAGATGGATGGATATGCATGAATGACTGGATTGTTGTGACACTTGAAGTGAAAACAGTAAGAAAACTTTAAAGCGAAACTGAAGGAAATGTAAAAGTTAAACTTCACTGTAACCAGCTTTAATGAATATATATTCATTAAAGCTAGTTATAGCTATATATAGACTATATAGTCTAATGTCAACATGTATGCCTTCATACAACACACAGGAAACACTTGTTTATCTTGTTTATCTGTATAATGCCAGAGTACCACATATAGTATTTCAATGAACCACTGATACACTGTGGAATGATATGAAAGTGATTGAAATTTACATAACGTCAGGTCCCGTGGTTTCACTTGGCACTCTGTGTGAAAGGTTGCCTGGCTTGTGACTATGGGGTGTGACGCTGACTGATGTAACGTGGTATTGTTGGGGTGGAAGGCAAAAGGTTATTTTAAGATTGGAGCGAGGGGAGGGTTGATGTAATTGTTTTGAAACCACTTTTACCTTCCAGGGAAGACACTCCAAAAAAAAAAAAGTGGGGGGGAGTTGAGATTGGCGTATCATCACTGGTGCCTGCTGGCTCCGTTGTATTGTAGGTCAAAGTTCAGGCCAAGTGTTATCTAGGTGTTTAAAAATAAGAGAAGAATTTGATGATCTGATAAGTCACGATGCACTTTGAATTGTCATTTGTGGTGAAAAGTGGGAACATATTGCATAACATAAGCGAGGGGTTTTAATGTATACACAGTTGTATTATACTGGCTCACTGTGCCAGAGATTAGGAGCATACAGAGATCAGTTCTCTGATCATGGTGGGGCAGAGAGGGTAAACATCAGGCACAGATAAATACTATTGCAGAATAAAGGAAAAATCAACCGTGACATATTATGCACTCAGTCGTCTTTTTCTCAGGGTCACTGAGCTAAAATTTAATTAAGTGTCATATATAAAAGTCCTGCAGGAAATCCTGAAGACAAGCTGAAACGGTTTCATGGGTATTGATTCAGCTCAATGGTAAATTAAAGTAAACAACAGATACAAGGAACACTGTGACCTTCATCATAAGATTAATAGCAGCCTGTTGAATTGTACTCACCCGCCCCACTAACTGGTACAAATACAATCCACATTTCTTCTTATGGTGGAATTTCCCTTAAGGTTTGCAAATCATCGCTGCAGGAAGGACGGACGTGTCTAGATCCTTTACTCAGTTTATTGAAGCCAGTAGAAACTATGCAGTGTGCAGTAAAAGATGTAAAATATATCTAAAATGCAGTGGAGTATAAAGTGGCAAAAAAAATTGAAATGTGCACGTACTATCTGCTCATGTCCGTGTAATATATATCTAATAAGATGTGGGACTGTGTTTTAACAGCTTTTTTGTGTGTTTCCACATGCAGCTGGGCCCTATACCGCAGGAACAGAGGTTCCACTGCAGTCCGCTCCATCAGCCCACACCCTCACCCTCCGCTCCTCCCTCCCTCCCCTTCCTCTCCCCCACATCAGCACATTCCTACACACTGACACTGTAACTGCCAGGACGGATTTTCACAGTGAGGCCGGTGGTCAGTGAGCCAGCCTGACTGCCCGCCCGCCGCCATGTGCCCCCCTCTGATTCTCACATTGCTGCACAATGACAAACTGGGATTTACTGCAGAGACTGTGCCCTGGTGGCCTTCAGGGGCATTCATGCTTACAGAGAATATCCAGGCAGTCTGTGGTCATATTCGTGCATCATGGGAACTCCACCAGAGAAGAGAGTGTGCATTGTGACTGGATTTGCTGCTGCGAGTTCTATATTTGGCATTCAATGAAGGTGCTCTCCAGCCTACACAATGCTAATGCACCTGGTTTTTCCTGCAGCAGCATTTCATCTTTCAGGAAAAAAGAGCTCCAGCCGTGAGAAACTGACAAGAGAAAAGACACATCTATTCTTTTAGGCAGTTTTTAACAATGAATAATAGGTGTTATTTCATCATTAGTCTGTTTCAAGTGTCAAAACTGTCATTAGTCAGTATTTCTGCAGTAGTTACAATGGGTGACAAAAATCACGTTACGATCTTCCCATTGTGCACAGCAGCAGCTGGCCAGAAACAAGGTCAGAAAAACCCAAGTGGCCACCAACAGAGAATGAAAACAGACTTTCAGGCTGAGCAGACGTTTTCCCAAAATAGCCAGTCCACTCTCCAAGAGCGGAAACCAGGGTTTGGTCCTTTCTATATTTAGCCTCCTTGTGCTCTCTGGTGTCTGACAGCCACGGTGAGACGCCTGAGCTCTCTCCTCTCCCGACTGAGATATAAATATAGGACTAATGAGAGGAAACGACCCAAGATACACTGTGGGTAGATTTCTGTGACCAAGCAGGCTCCATCTGAACAATTACATTTCTGCAGTGTGTACATTTCAGGATTGGTTGAATGTGGTGTTAAGACAATGGACATCACAAGTTCAAATCCTCTGACTGTGCAGCACAACACATCTTTATTGATATATTAGTACAGTTTTGTACTGTAGGAATGCTTCACTTTATTAATCTTAGATAAGTCTTCATACAAAGTTGGTATATTAATAAAGACATTTATCAAAATGCAAATTTTGACAGTTAAATTAATCAATAGTACACTAAGGCCATTACAGAGGTTGCTGAATGGACAGAAATCATGACATGGCAGTGGTAATCTGAATTTTTCCGTAAGAGGCAAACAGGAATGATTTATTGCAAGGAAGAAGAGGTGACTGTTAGAGACAATCATACAAAAGACAGTCATATAATAACACTAGATCTTGCTGATTCGAAGACCTGAACGTACCCTTTGGAGAAGGCAACAACAGCAGAAGTGCTGATAAGCGGAGCACCAGGTCAGTGAAACACAATTTCACATGTTTTGCTAGTGACATGTAGATAAAAAAACAACAACAACTGATGGCACAATATTGTTACAAATCACTTTCATCCCACAGATATACCATTTTATCAAAACATTTTCTTTTTTTTTTTTTAAAGAAAGTACTCCCAATAAGAGTGCTCTGCATGATACAAGGCAAATATGAGTAAGGCTTTAGTGTAAGACAATTTTTAATTAATACTATCTATTTAGGTTTTTTTTGTTGTCGTTTTCTTTTCTTTTTTTTTGTTAAATTTACCGTAGTAGACATTTTCGCCCGGAGAATCACAACATGCAGGACATGTTAGACCGAAGACTGAACACCCTCACCGACACAAACATGAGAGATTTTAGCGCAGTCTTGGGAGAGTGGTTTTATCATCAATGCACACTACCATTTACACCTGTGCCTACAATACTTGCACCAACAACACTTTAAGACAATGACATGCACATTCACTTGACTAAGACACTTGTTGTGACGAGTGATTAGGCGTGGCTCACAGTGTTTTGCGTAACACTTGCTGGCGTTGCTCCGTGACGTCAGCTTCCCAAAAATGTTGTACCACATACAAATTACAGAAGAACTGGCTAAAAAAACACTCATAAAGACGCATATTTAAATGTTTCCAAATGCGGTATCATTGGTTTGGCTTGGTCCCAAGTTCTTCATCACACACTATCAGCTGAATAAAAAGTAATTTAATGTATACACTGCATTAATGTCATAAAGTATCATAAGCATCACATCCCCAGGCTCATTTTATCATCTGAGCAAAGATGATCTTGGATAAAAGGTGTTTATATTTCAACATGATGCCTCTTTAAATCATCTGAAGACGACACTGTATCATGGTGATCATACTGCTATTTAGGATGAGAAAATGGTGGATTAAATTCAATGTGGATTGTCATTGACCAGTCAGAGCTGATGCAGCTGTGGTGGGTGCAGAATACTTTGAGTGACTGTAGTTGGATTTAACACCAGATGTTGCTCAACGTAAACCCTGAACCCTGAATTCAGTGATCTAGACTGGATAAAAACTAGAAAATACTGCTGGGGAATCCGTTTACTGTCTTACAAATCATGTACTTTTAAAGGACAGGAGGGAAACTTTGGCTGCATGAATTCACTTAAGGCAAAACAGAGGCAATAGTCACTGGAGATGTGACAACTGATACAGCCAAAGTGTAGTTAGTGGTCAGAACTCAAACTGAACAGTGGCACCGCCAAAGGCCAATAGTTTCAGTGAATAGTACAGGCTAATGGGGCAGCCGCACAACACAACACAACACAATCATTACAAAGAAAATCATGGTTGAATTGTTAACAGTACTGGTGGTAATGCTATGATCAGTCCACCCCGCACTCCTCCCAACAAAAAGAATACAGCAACATTAATAAGCCAAAAAAAAAAAAAAAAAAAAAATCGTAAAAGGCTAAGTGGCATCCACTACAATATAGTGCAGGGTTTTTTGTCCTTGAAGGGATTGTCTGAAGCAGGGATGCCCATGAGCAGAGGATCGTTCCTGGCATGTTCATTGCAGTAGTTCATAAGGTCTGCAGACGCCTTGGATACCTGCAGAGACAATGGAGAGACATGCTCACACATGAGAACCAGTGGTAAACAGATCCTCCATGTAACTTATATGCCCAAAAGCAGTGGTTATTAAACATCCATACAACTTGCACTCTTGCATGCAGCAGTTCCTGTCACTGGATTCCTTTGGAGTTGTAAGGAAGATCTTGTGTATGGGCATTTACTCTCGATAGGTGTGAGACATAATATCATCCTCAGAAAGTGTACACCACAATAAATATAAATGTGTCTATCATGTATGTGTGGTCATGTTTTTCTAAATTGGTATAGACTATAACATGATTCATACTGACATGTTACTCTAAACAGTATGGCTTCATATGTTTCAGATTAATCTTATTTGTATGAACTTTACTTTATATCCAGCAGCATTTAACAATCAGTTGTCCAGCTGTGGCAACAGATGTAGCTTACCACCACTGGCATGAATGTGTAGGGTTAGGGTACAGATGAAATAATAAGAAAACCAATGCAAAGGAGACACTGGGTGAAATGCAAACAAGGAAATAATAATAAATTTAACATAATGAGGTTAACTGTTGCACTGTACCTTTATCCTCTCGATGCTCGCCTCTATTCTCAGCTGCTGCACCGTCCGCCGAGCATGGGCGATGTTATTGGAACTGTGAGCCTTTGAAGACATCCTGGGCGATTTAACACTGTAACCCAGAAGAATAACAAACAGGGGAAATGTGTGAATACAACACAGGAGAAAACGATGCATTTGTTCTGCACATCAAGAAAATATCCAAAGAGTTTTAAACACAAATTGAAAAGAAAATGGTACAAATGTTTGTTTGTTTTTCTTCTAAAGAAGGTCACGTCAATTCAGAGACCGACGATAAAAGCAACAGGGGAATGCACTTTAATTTAGCTCTAAATGCAGGTAATGTTGACTTTAGTTTCAGTGTACAGGAAGAACTGGATTGTGAAGATGACGGTGAATTTGCAGGTCACAGAGCAGCTATGTGTGTCAGCGGAGCCCAGATGAGGAAATGCATGAAAACGTGCAGCAACAACAACAGTGCAGGGAAGAGAATTAAATCAACGTGATCCCTAGGAATGTTTTTTACTACAGGTAATTCAGGTCAATGTATCGTAAGCAAGGGGGTCGATTTAGTAGCTGTCAACAACTTCCCCTTCTTCTGCACGCTTGTTACCACAAGTGACATCATCAACACACATAACTGTTTGTCTGATGCAAATTCATGTCATGAAAAGTTGCACATAAAGTCCCTTCTCTGGCGTTGCAGCTTTCCTGCTGCCAGACCTGGCAACATAATGTCACATTGTTCCAACTGTGTGTGCACACAATCTGATAGCTGGGAAACTGTGACAATGCCTGAAAATCTGACACTGCAGTATATCTACACTCAGACAAAAAGCTGCTGCAATGTAAAGATTTCAGAGCTGTGACTGAGGGGGGGGGGGGGCTGGTGTCTGGAAGTTAGATGATCTAACGCTGCAGTGGGTTTTGCACGCCGGAGCTGTGATTCCACTTCCTGCTAATCATTTACAGACTGGATGGGAACAAGCCCCGACACATCCTACAGTCCATGTGGGAGCTCTGCCTCCAGCCTCGTCTCTCCCCTGTGCTCTCGCTTCCTTTTATTGCCATTTGTCTGTTTCTCATGCAAACACATATTTCCTGTAACTTTTTTTTTTTTTTGCAATATGCACACACACACACACACAGACACACACGCATGTACTGGCGAACTTGTGACACACCTCACTTTACCAAACTTTTCTCAGCAGGGAACAGGAAGCTTCTAGCACAGTTTCTCAGAAGGTTATTGTGAAATGCACAAGAACAGTTGCTGCAGATTCTGAGTTGTAGTTGACAAATGGTAACAAAGACAGGCTTTCATTGTTCAAATCTTTCCATCTGCATTTTGTTCTCATGTTTGCTGGATTTGCTTTAATGTTTAACATTAATATTGTGTTGCACAACTGTCTCAAATAATTCCTTTAGATTATAAATGCATGGTGTTGTGTAATGCAGGTCTCACTCACACCAGTAAATAATAAGGATGATATAGGGAGGTGCCGTAAGTGCGTAACACGCCTGAACTTAGGACAGCTATAAACAGCCTGGAAACTATTTTTTTTTAAAGTTGTGTTTATTTTGTTCACGCCTGTCTGCACCTCGTCCACCCTGCAGGATGTAGCCCCTCAAGACAGCCACCGATGCTGCAGCTGGATCAGACGGCTCTTCAGTTGTTTCAGGAACAAAGAGTAAAAGGGAAGAATACAGACAAAAAAAAAAAAAAAAAAAAACGGAAATGGGAAGGGTCAGAAAAAAATTCCATTTTTGGACTTCAGCTTGGGAGTGCCTGATTAGAGAGCTGCTTTTTCATCTGAAGATAAGTAATCGCGCTTCAAGGAAACACAGCCGAGGATGACTCAAAGAGCAAAAATGTGATTGACTACATGAAAGTGACACATGAAAGGGTCATGCATTACAATGTAAAGTGAGCAGCAATCATCCCAGGGAAACATTGCCAGGTTAGTCATAAAGGCAAGGCAGCTCAGGTGAAGAAAATAAAACCCTTTCATCTATATGTGATGAGTGACTGCATTCATTTCTATAGTGGGAGCTAAACAGATGAACTTGGGAAAGGTCATGACTTTTCTTCTGCGTCAAACAGCAGCACCGCTCCGAACGACTTGGTTCAGAGCGAGATAATAACTGTATTTAAATCACATTGCAAGAATAGTTTTCGATGTGTCCTTAGATTCCTGATGGAATTACTTTGAGTTATCATTTCACTCACAGAGTCAGGTATTTATAGCCCGTAATTAACACAATGGCTGCCTGGCATCAGCACAGCAAACACTGATGTGGCAGTCCTTTATTTGGAGCAGAGGTTAAACGCCAGCTTCTTTGTGCTCCGCCTGGTTTCGTTTCTCTCAGCGGGTCATTTTCTGCCGCCAAATAAAAGCCTAGACCTCCCTGGTACTGCCAAGCTAACCAGATAACACAGTTTATAAATTGAGCAATATGCAAACAGAGCACAGAGGCTGCTGATCGGCTACAACCATGACTAAAGAGATAACGTGAGAAATGCAAACAGGCTTCACACGGCAGGGCTGCAGAGAATACACTGGAGGCTCCTCTGTGTCGACAGATGCTCAAGCAACGACTTCGACCGGTGAGACCGGGATGACATGAAGGAGGGAGCTGAGTTAGCACTACAGTTAGTGTACTGGGTGTGCAAGCTGCTATAACCTTGTTATAAACTGTGCTGTTTCCATGTTGACTTTTTATTTTACAATGTTGCATTGGGTTTATTCCAGATAAAACTGATCATCAAATATGACATTTGTTGTATTTTTATGGGCCTTTGAGCTTTTTCCTCCTTCTTTATCTGATGCATCTGCAGTTAGACGGACAGGAACTGGTGGAAGAAACTTACTTTGAAGGGATCACTACTGGCGGATATCAAAGCTTTTATTGGGTTTTTTTTGTCTCATTACATTTGTTTTTACATTCTTATTTTTGTTTTATTTATACATCCAAATCAATGTGACCATGTTCTGCTTTGTTGGAAATCAACTGAGGGCGAGTCGAGTACGAAGCTTTGCCATAGAGAATTTGAATCAGTTTTAGAAAGGACAGTAGTATCATTTGATTCTGCACCAACGACTAAAAAAATAGCCTCCTCTCTGTCATGTGACTACAGTGGGGGAAAGAGACATCTCCATGGCTGTAATTTAAGGGGTAAAGACAGAATTAGTAGTTTATAGTTTACTACTGTGTGGCGCCAAAATCAGTTCAAGCAGCATGTGAAGTGGGAGAAAGAGGCAGCTCTTAAATCCCACAGGCACTCAGAAGTGATCTTTGCAGGCGAACCGCCCCGACTGAGTCACTCGAGTCAAACTGTGAAGCCCCTGTGATGTGATGCCAGCTACTACCAGCACCAGCAGCCTGACTCAAACTCTATGGGAGGGCACCAGCGTGTATGTGTGTGTGTGTGTGTGTGCACGAGTGTGTGGCATTAAACGCCAGCATGTACATATAGGAGCCTTGCAAAAAAAAAAAAGAAGAAAAAAGTTACCTCCAGGGATCAGAAAAAGACCACCCCCTTTACAGCCCACCCTATCACAATACACACACACACAGCGAGCGGGACCACCTACTGCACAGAGCGGCGAGGCCCCACTGCTGCTGCTGTACCTTACACACACAAATCCACCCGCACACGTGTGATTCATTAGTGCCACGTTCAAAGTGCCAAGAACAGGGAAGCATTATGAGTCAGTGCTATTAACACCGACTCAGAGATGAAAACGTGTATGTGTATGTGTGTGTGTGTGTGTGTGTGTGTGTGTGTGTGTGTGTGTGTGTGTGTGTGTGTGTGTGTGTGTGTGTGTGTGTGTGTGCACATTACAGTGCTGCTGTACTGCAGCTCAGACCCCAAGAAAACTCTTAAATTTGCTGCTGACGAACACAAACAGCATCCATTAAAGGCTGAAAGAAGAGTCAGTGCTGTCAGCTCCACAGTGTGTGTGTGTGTGTGTCTGTGTGGTCCCTTTTCAACTGCAGCAGTTTTTGTAATAAAGTAGCCTCGCTGGAAATAAACTGCTCTGGGGCTTACACACAGTGCCGTCTGCACTTGAGACTTGACTGACATGAGGTGATGAGAGGTAGGCCAAGATCATGTCTTTTCCACACTCGCAGCCCTCCATTTAGCTCACCCCAAAATGATAGATTAGTCATTTTCTCCACATTTTTGTGGTCTGAGCCTGGGACTCGGAGGAAAATGATAATATACATTGTTGGTTATTTTTCTGTTGCTCTGACTGGAATCATGCAGGTTTGATACAGGAAAGAAAAATCCCTAGACGCAACTTAAAATGCACACAAGTACAAAAGAAACAGCGTCTGCACATGGCAGTAGCACACAGTTTATACGGAGGGGAAGCCTGCTCCAGTCTGTAATTGGTCTTCTGACAAACCTCACTGAAATTTAAGACTCTGATAATAAGATGATGACTGAGTTTTCATTTTACTGGAACTTTTCCTTTGTGCAAAGACGGAAGATGGAGAAAACATTCCGGTTATTGTATCAAAAAAAAAAAGTCTGACCTATTTTTGATCATCTTTCCAATCAGTGCATGTTGACCTCTTAATGCAGCAGTCAGCTGCTCCCTTCTCTTTAGTGGTTTGCTTACACCCGAGGAGGAGATGCAGGAATGCAGGAAGGAAGCCAGCATCACTCCTCGCTGTCTCGTTCGTCACGTTTATAGTTTACCAGGAAATCTGCTGTGACGGAAGCTGCCAGCGTCCATCAGGTTCAATATAGCATCCAACAACTGACGCGCACGTTTCTCATCTTTAATTTTCTGCACGCCAGTAATGGAACAAGAAGAGGCCACGGTGACGCGATGAGTGAGGAGCTGCAAGAAAACGGGCTGCACGTTGCCAACTTCTCCGCCAGTTTCAGCGAAAAACGATCTGCACCACGAAATCAGATCGTTGCTGCAATTCAGATTTATTAACCTCTTTATTAACGTGCACAAGAAGGTTATCAGGTTGCAGTGCAAACAGAAACACCAGTTGCACATGCACATTCTGCACGGAAAACAAATCGTGCACGACAACTTCACTTTACTCATCTTCTGAATTCCAGATCTAAGTTGCAGCTTTATTGCCTGTAACTCTTCTGGTGATCATGTAAAAATAAAAAAAATAAAAAAAGAGGCTCTGAAACATCTACTGCCTGGCGTCTGTCTGACTTTATACACCAGCCGACAAGTGCAGAGCAGTGAATTGTGGAAAGGCGATATTTGGTGTCTAGACAGATGTCTGTTGCTTTGAACAAAAGAGAGTTCAAAGACCTGGGCCCCAGCCACAAGCCACTATATTAGTTGTTCTCCCGCACACACACACTGACACACAACTCTATCATCTCTCTCATGTACCCCCCTCCCCTCCTCCCTCCCCTCCTCCCCTCCTCCCCCTGCACACTCTCTGTCTGCAAGCAGGAGTTTTCCCAGTCTGCAGGCGAAGCTAAAAGTAGCCGTCTCATACTCTCCGCAGCCAGTCAGCACTTTCCCGGCTGAGTGAAAAACCGTCTCCTGCTACACCTCAAACATGACCCCACACTTCTGTCTGCTGCTTCTCACATCAGATCTGTGTCAAGGCTCGCTTCCACGTAAACACCGACTTGTTCTCGCTTGGCTCCCGGAGCTTATCAAACTGGATAATACTCATCAGTCATCAGTCCTGCTGCTGAGTAAAGTGGGATTTGTGTTTACGAGCCGGAGGGTGGGGAGAGAGACTCTGGCTGCAGAGTTAGAGGTCTGTGAAAAGAGAAAGGGTGGGGCAGGGAGGGGACGGTGCTCTCACACACACACAAACACACATACACACAGGCTGTGGGAACCGCCAGAGTAACATCACTACTTTCCCACCAAAAAACAGAAAAGAACTGTTTCTTTGGCAGCTGCTCTCATACGGCTGATGCTGCATATATCATGATGATGATCTTGATTACCCAAAATAAACAGAAACTAACAACCCTGGCGACAACACCACAAGTCATTCTGGGAAATATCACCGGCTCGTCAAGAAAATTAAAACTACATGTCATTCATTGCTCTGTAATTTTGCAAAACCTGATTCCCAACATGCCTTCTTAATATGCAGAAAAACACTTTATGGGCCAACTGATTGGAAAAATGCACTAATTAAAAAGGTTATTTGCAGCCCTTGTTTGCAACAAGACACATGACTCAAAAAAATGGGGCAAAAAAAAAAGCACATGCACAAAACTGAAGTGTGTGTGCTTTAGGGGATCTATGATGAGACACAGAGCTGCAGCACCACCCCACAGCTGATAGGTATGGGTGCTGAGATAAGTGAAGCTGACAGCACCCCGCCCAGACCACTGGCTGCACACTCAGTACAGGTTTTGAGGGACTACTGGGAAATTCAGCCCTCTCTCTCTCTCTCTCTACGCCTGACTGCAAGACCGCCCGCCTGATCTGGATTGGCCGAGGGGGTGTCCATTATTCCTGTGTAAGCAGATGTTTCCAGGAAAAGTGAAAAGGACTGTTCAAAGGTTAATGGAAAATCGCTCAGAATAAACATGTGGTGCTACAAATAACAGTGTCATTCCTACGCCACCATGAAGAAGTCTCAGTTAAAGTTAAACCCCGGTACAGTGGCTTCTCAGAACCTGGCAAACTGCACAATCCTGAAGTCCTGTGGCTTGACGGGATACAAAAACAATCCGGCGTACTGTAACACAGTTGCACAGTGTCTAGACAGAAGACTAGACTGGACTCATTTCTGCAGGATTTCTAAATCCTAAATTCATGTGCAATTTACTTGAGGCACATTCCTGTCCCAATGAACTATGAATGATTCCTTGTTTCGTGCTCAGACTAGATGGCCGACAGGTTCTGCTGCAGGAATTACAAGTCGTCCCAGACCAGTGTGTTATGAACTCAATAATAAAACAAAAAGCTGCATGTCAAGTTTGATAAGTTCAGAGACACCGTGAGATAGCGAACACATGTACTGTAAGCAAATCAGTGTCCTTAAACATGCTGATATTTAGAACAGGATTGTTTGAACATGACTTGCTGCACATTCGGTGGCTGGGACAAGTCTGAGGAGAAGCAGCATCTGACTGACATGACAGATAACAGTGATAACACAGAGGGCACGTAACACTCTGGTATGCAAGGATTAAACACAGGAAAGTCATCTACTTTGGCTTCAACACTCAAACACTCTCCTGCTTGACCACTGTTGCCTCATTTAGACCTGCAGAGTAATGGAGCAACAGATATTCAGTGCAATACATAAAATCAATTGCTGTCTTGTCTGGACACACTTGGCTGGTGACTTGTTTTTGCAGGGAGATAATGGGAAATTTCACAACATTAAAACAATGGTGAAAATGGATGGAGTGGTTACACCTCTCTTACACATTAGTGTAGGGTGGTAAAAAAAAACAAGAGAAAACTGCTGAGTAGGCCATTTGAGCCAAGCAGGGTCAGCCAAGCTGTTGGCCTATTGTTGCGATCGCAAATTATCAGTTGTGTAATCCTAAATGTGGGTGCAGTGTGGTTAAATGTTAGGGGGGATGTAGTGTAAGTGCAGAGTAGAGAAGTGAAGGTCTAATGAACACCTGCAGCAGGTGTAGGAGGGGGTGTCAGCTCAGGAACAACCAGAATAAAGACACTCAACGCATGGAGCTTTAGAAAAATTGGGAGGTAACCACTAAACTATGTTGAAGAACTACTTTACCTCCTGTCTTTCAACATTTTTGCTTGATAATCAGAAAGGATTAATGTCGGTTTAACAGCAGCATTGCCTTAGATATGATTTCTTACTTAGAGTATGCAGACAGTCATGGATAGGAATTTTTATGCGCTGTGCAGGTATGGATAATAAATGATAAATGATCAAATGATTCAAGGGGAAATACCAGCGGCAGACTCATTTTCTCCTCTGCCACGTGATAAACATCAAGACAGGGAGGAGATGGTGAAGCACAGACTGCATGGAAACATGCACAAAGAAAGTGGGAGCAGAGGTGACAACGTTTCTCTTTTTTCCATTGATGCAACTGTCAACGAAACTCCTCACATTCCTTCCACAGGAGAGGCAGGATATGATCTGCTAATGGCGTTCTTCAGTTGATGTTCAACAAGTATTCAGACATAACTGGCTTTCCTGGCTTTATGCACAGGTTGCCAAACGTCTGGGAGAAACACATAAACAGACACAGAGGGCGGCTGACGCCTCAGTGATATCATTAGCAGCCGGAGTATGCACTAAAAATACTCACTGGGTCTGTGTTGTTGCTGGCAACAGTTGAGCTGGTTTCGTTTAAAAAAACTACTCCCAAAAATAGCTAATATTACTAAGCTGAATGCCAGCTGGGTGTCATCCAGATTAGCAAGGTTTTTGCAGTTTCCACTGAGGTGCCTATGAGCCTCTGGTTCTCCAGTAATGGGCCATTATCAAGCCAAGAGCAGCCCAAAACAAACAGAGGCCTATGGCAGATAATGCCCTTCAGACGTCACTGCAGACGCACAGAGGGTGACATGCAGGAGACACGGGCGACCTAGGCAGAGAGGCTGCCAGGCAGCGTCTCTCTGCTCTGCCCTCGGAAAACAAACAGCATTGTTGTCCTAAAACTGCACAAAAGAAAGCTTAGTGCGAGCCGAGTGGAGCTTGCTGGAAATGGATGCAAGGGAAGGAATGAATGGTGGAGCAGAGAGCTGTAGAAAAAAAACTTGCTTGCGACTGAGACTGGGGGAGAGATAAGAGTTTGTGTGTGAGAGGGAGAGAGAGAGAGAGAGTTCAGCTGGAGAAAACAAGCTGTGCAGCTGTGTGTATGTTGCATTTGGTCTCTTGCCAAAAATCTGCTGCCGGCGACAGGAACGCAATAAAACTTAAAGCTATTGTGAGCACTCTGCCTTTCGCCTCAGCCCCTCTCGCTTCTGAAAGCTACTATTCATGACGAAGGCAGGGAGATACTACACAATGGATCTCCATCTCTGGCCCAACACTGCCCTGCCTATATGGAACAATAAACAAACGAATTCAGTCTTTCCAACCTCCACCCCTGGACTGGCCTGCCTGCATGTGCGTTACCACCGCAGCAAAGGTGGAACGGAGACGACCAAAGGTCTGTGGAGTTCCTGGTTGGGCCGTCACACAGCCCCTCCTCCCTGCTGGAGCTGAAGCGCGGAGGGTTAAACGCGCATGGACGGAATAATTGATAGTGGCTTGGACGTCACTCGGCTCATTAGACAGCAACATGAAGGTCATAAAGATGAGTTTGTTTTTCACCAGAAAAGGAAATGGGATTAGTCAGAGGGTGACATAAATGGGGACGAGGTGTGTGTAACACAACAATTACGTGTGTGTCTGAAGGTGCCAGATCTATTTTTAGATGTTATTTGCATGTGCCTTTCATGTTGTGAAGGTATACAAAACATTGTCTTAACATCATACTAATGTAGCAAGCAAATTAGAGATAAAGACAACACCTCAGAATATTTGATTATTATGTTTAATGTTGCTCCATGAAAAGATTATATAGAAAAGAGTTTATATAGTAACAGTCAAGGGGCCACCACTGCAGTGCTTAAAGTGAAAGCAAACGGCACAATTAAGAGCAATAAACTCAGCTTGGAAATCAATAGCCGCGACCAACCCTGTCAAACCGGACAGAGGGATTAGTGATGGAAAAATGCAGGCTGCTTGATTTCCTGACAGGAAGGTGAGAGAGAGAGAGAGAGAGAGAGAGAGAGAGAGAGAGAGAGAGAGAGAGAGAGAGAGAGAGAGAGAGAGAGAGAGAAAACAAACAGTTCAACAACAATAAAAAACTTTTTTCATATCATTTAGTTGGGAAAAAATCATATGCTGCAGAGACAAACAGTAGACGACTACTACTACTACTACTACTACTACTACTACTACAGTAGTAGGAACTATCATTCTTCAAACAGAGCTGTGCAATAAGAGCTGGAATGATTTCTCAATTCAATCGATCACCTGATCAACAGAAAATTCACTTTTTATGTAGGGATAATCAAACCATGACGATCAATTATGATTGAAATAATATTTCAGCTTCTTAAAGCAGATAACAGCGGCACGGCCGTTTCGGCTAATGCTGTGTTCAAGGCAGGCTTTTGAAACCGTAAGTTACAGCTTCAAGTCACAACTACGACTTGGTAGCGTTCCAGGTAACCCGTAGCTCGTGTTTTTACCGTCCTGTTGTCTGTGAAAGTTCCCTATAACGGCCACTCGTAACTTCCGACCCGTGAACTCGTACCAGATCGAACTGGTATGACTTCACAGGAAGGAAAAACACAAAGTACGAGTTTCCTTGAACGCACCATGAGTTAGCAACCCCCGCCCTTGTCAGGCATCAATTGGTCCTCGTGCTACGTCACCACATTCACGCGCATCCCTTGGCTGCACACACAGCCCTTCATGCCATTCTCTCCCCTCATTGGATAACACTTGTATCCCACAAGGAAAATTTTCTCCTCGGGTTACAGCAGAGCAGAGTGACGGAGAGACTCGTGTTTAGGCTGAAATACTTCATGTAAGTGATTGCTGACGGAAAATAGGACTATTTAGGACTTATATTAACAAAAACATTCCACTGATATCTGCTTTAAATGTGAAAGACAGACAGACAGATCTGCACGCTGCTGTTTGAAAGACACTACATCCACATCACTTCAGATAGCTCACACATCACACCCTTATAAAACCATGCATGTAAAATATATATCTATATACAGTATACTATATACATACTCTTGCCCATATACGGTAGTCAGAATAATTTTGTTTTCAGACACATTGAGAAGAGGTAAAAAAAATATATATATTCCAACTTTATGGGCAACCATGTATCTGTATGCATATGTGCATGTATGCTTGTTCACATAGTTCCTTTGCTTCTGTTATTTTCAACTCATTACTTTTGCTGAATCATTGGACACACTGCTGTGTCACTGTGTTGTTACATTTTGTCACATGTTTGGTTTTACAAGAAGCTATTACCCACAAATTTGGAAGAGACCTTGGGAGCGCCTAGATCCACATTTCAGAGCTCTTCTATCTCCTGTTGCACGAGACATTAGTCACTAATTTGCCACCGCCTCATTAATTCAGGGGATATCTGAGAAGCTGTGCTTCGTCTAGTGTGTCGCTCTCAAGGTGAAATTTATTTCTCTGCAAACTGCTGACATTTGACCTCACCGGTCAGAGTTCAACAGGCTGGCTGGGATAGTGTGAGTATCAGAGGGCTGTACATCACTCAGGAATAACAGCACAGAGCAGGGCATTAGAGTGGTGAACCTCTAAACAGAGAGAAAACTGTGGCTTGTATGATGAGTTTAATAGTTAAACTACAACTTCGACACAGTGCTGCTCTACACAGAACAGGACACTCCAAGACACTGTGTCACAGATTAGTAGGACGGTACGTCCTCTCAAATATGAGGTCATATCTTAAACAAGCCACACAATGAAAAAGATGCAACTCTAGAGCACCTGAGCTTCCTTCCACTCACAGGAAACATGGGATTACTAAAGGCGTGATGAGCGATAAGACGCGTGGTCTCATGGTGTCTCTGAACGGTGTGTGGTTCAGGACCCAAAGATCTCAACTATCTGCACAGAAGAAGGGACACTTCAGGACAAACAAGGACAGGAATGACAGGCATGTGGATACTGGAGTGATTACTGCATGTGACTACTTAAGACAAGTTGCATGAGCACACACACGCACACAAACAGGAACATACTGGTGGAAACTGTCTGTGAAAACAAATAAATAGTGCTGATGCAGAATTCTTTGAGTTATAGTGAAAATACAAATCACTCTGACAAATGCACATTCATGATGGCATTTTTTATGTGATCAATTACATTTTTTTAAAGATATTTTTTGGGGCATTTTTTAATTGATAGCATACAGTAGTAGAGCGAGACGGAAAAGTGGGGAGTGAGACTGGGGGAATGACACGCTGTTCAGGCCGGATCAGCTTGGAGGCAAATTTAATCAATCAATTATCATATGAATTCAAATAATGAACCTATTAATAGATTACCAGTTCTAAACTGATAAACACTATTAGACTACGACACCATTCTCACAATAACCCTGTAAGTATTTATGGTGCTACTACTCACAAGGCCAGGTGACTGATTTTATGGTGGCTTTATGACTGAGTTGAGTTGAAGGCCTCGGTCACTGCTGAGGGACGGGGTCAGGACAAAAGGCCAGCACCACACAGAATGAGACTTAAAGTATGACAACCTTCTGTCATGTGGTTCAGAAGCAAAAGTGGTTGGTTAAAATAATTGATGTAGTTCTTATCAAATAATTATATTATTATAACAAGAAGGAAAACCACATGTACTGTATTTTGCCTTTCCTCCCTATCTGAGAGCAACAAAGACTGTTAATGTTACGTATTAACTATTATAATAACTGGTCATTTATTTATATTTGCATCTAAGATCCAAGGCTGAGGTATCTACACTTGTATGGGAAAGTTCAAAAGATACCAGAGCCTACATTTCCCAGAATGCAACGACATCTATCTGACATTACTCCCAAGCTACGTGCAGCAAGTACTGTAATCATCATGGTATAATGGGGGGGGGCTGTTTGTTTTGTCTGTTGTGTTTATTCTGTTTTGAATCTATGTCAAATAAACAAAACAAGATCAAGAAAGACACTCAAAGGCCACTCAAGGCCAATGTCAAACAACATACACCAGATTTCACATATTATGGGTTTTTTTCTGCTCCATGCCACCTCCCTCCATCACTTCTTTCCAGTTCATCTTCAGTGCGTAATACAGGCTTTCTGTGAAGTCATTTCCAGTGTTTAGACTAAGACCGATTCTGCTACTAACCACGAGTCACAGATGACGCTGCTTCACGGTTAGAAAATCAGAGAAGCTGCAGAATGACAGGGGCATGGAAGAATTTCACAAATGCGTAAAACCCTAACAAAAAATCCCTAGGAGAAGCTGAAACGGAATTAAGTCAAGATACTGAAAATGACTAAGTAGCAGGCAGTCCAAGGTACTTTTGGTTTTGGTTTTTACACATCAATACAGAAATCAGAGAAGAGAATGAAAGAGTAACTTCTCCATTTCTCCCCCAGGAAAAATCTGGAGGTTTCTAGTTTTCTGGTGTTTTTTTCTGGGAGATAACCTAAACTTATCATATTAGAGAAAATCCAATCACTACGACATTTAAAGCAGCCAGACATGAAAGTTAAAAGATCTGTCAGACAGATGCATTGACTTACACGCAATCAGATTGACTTACAAACCCTCCAAACTCAGACGCACACACAAAGGGGTCAGAGTTACTATTAATCAGCAGCCACATGAATGGTTGCCCCTCCCTCCAATCACTGCGACTCCGTTCATCTAACAGTTTCAAAGGGCTGTCGGCTGGAGGAAGAGGCTCACTCTGTGGGTCACACTGAGGCCACTTCCTCAGCAGCCCACCCCCGAATCCCTTCAGAAGTGATGTTTGCCTCCTCCTCATCCTCCCTCCGTCTCCGTTCACTTCCTCTCTCTTCATGCTACAGTCATTTCTCAGCACAGGGAGGTCACCAGGTCCACCCCTGCGCTTCATGCATGTAGTTTTGTGCATTTAAAAAAGAAGAAGAAGGGGGAACTGTATTAAAATCCGGTTTGCGTTCATCTCCTCTGCACAAGATAGTTGACACCAGACAATACACAAAGAGCTGCTCGGTGTTAAGTGTGCCCCAAGGTCACGTCTCAAGGTAGAGAGTAGGAGCCCTTAAACAAAACACTACTGTTGTAAAGCAGGCCGCATGCTTCAACATACATGCATTTGGATTCAGAGATGTAATCTTTTTTTCCAAACAGAGCCGGTATGAAATGTCTGAATTGCAGATTCTGCGACTGATTGCTCCTGGTGAGAAAAAAAAAATATTGCAGACAATGAGATAACTGTCTGGTTTTCCAATAAGACGCCTGTGGAGAAGGAACAGTTACAGTTCAGAGAGGTAATTGCACAAGGAGCCACTGTACAAGAACCACTCCTGGGACAAAAAGTGAGTCCTTGTTCCACCGTGCACCAGAAAAGAGTGAGTAAATCATTGTCAAACAAAGCCTGGGGGGGGGGGGGGGCTTTGAAAGTGAAAGGATTCAACAGAGTGTGAATGAGACACCTGATTTCAGCAAAACGAGAGAAGACTGAGAGAAAACAGGCAGCGATTGTGCGTCTCCTGGGACACCTGTTTCTGCTTGTTTTTAACTGAGAAACCTCATGAGGCATCAGACAACAACTTTGGGGGGCCCCGAGGACTTGAAGGGCCAAAAAAAAAAAAAAAAAAAAAAAAGGAGGGGCAGTTTCTCCTCTCAAACACACAGCACACAGTCGCATGTTGATGTGTCGCCTTATGCTACAGGTGTTGAGTCGCAACTGGGCCTCAGTGAGAACGCACACACACACGTCTTTGTTTGAGATGCCAGCAAAGTTCCCAAAGACTCTAAAGAAATTAAAGAATCTATCACAGTGACAGTGTTTCGCCCAACCCCCAACACACACACACACACACACACACACACACACATTCGCCCAGCTGAATTTACATGCAGATTCCACTTTGAACATTATGAATGATTCATTTATCTTTCGGGCCTTTAAGTTCCTGCTGCATCTTAAACCCTTCCCTGGTTCATTTGAAAGCAGAACACACTATGAACTTGAATGCACCTTGAGGAAACGTATACCCACTCCCTCTCTTCCTTACCTGTCTGGCAGGAAGCTGCTTTATGTTGCCTGGACTCTTCCTCCCACTCTGACAGGATATGCCCATATTTGGGCTGGTGTCTGTCTTGTGAAATGTTGTGTATGTCAGAGGAAATAACATATTGCAAGTGAGGAACGTTGGAGTCCTTACAAAAAGGTGCCACTTCCTGCGAGTGGGAGTGCTTCAGCCCACTTTGCCCAGTCCAACCAGACAGGAGTGTTGGCTTTACATAACATTTGTACAATATCTGCAACACAGGGCAGGGGACGAAACTTGAAATACAAGGCAATCACATGTGCAGTCATTCCAGTATCTGCTATATAAAGCAAAGCGTTTTATAGAAGTTGGGTTTCATTTCATCACATCTTCATTTTCTGAGAAAAACAAACATACAGCATGCAATGAAATACCTGAAATATTTCTGCAGTACTGATGAATACTAATAAATCATTTTCTTGGTCTTCTTATCTTTATGTCTGTACTGTGATCTTAAGTATAAAAATGAAGCACAGGACTATAATTAGCATCACTTAAAGTGTTGTAGCTGCTGTGGTGGTTACTATAGAGTCCTGCCAAACAGTAACCTGACCTACAGGGGTGTACACTCACCACCTGAGCCATCTGACAGGACATAACCGAAAACTGACTCACGTCACAGGTGCAGCGTACTGTATTCAACACCTCTCTCTAGGAAAACACACACACACACACACACACACACACACACACACACACACTCACTGTCCCTCTCATGGGAATAAACAGAAATGAGTGAGTATAATGGACAAGAGGAATAAAAGCTCAGGGTTTGGACCACCTGGCAGTGTCGGAGTGACAGATGGTGTACATGTGTGTATGAGACAAGGAGCGAGATAAAGGGATGAATTGTCATTGTGAGGGCAAATAGGCCACACAGGAAAACTGGCTTTAAAGTTGGCATCATGCGGGACCGATGTAAAGACTTTCACTTCGATTCAAAACCCTATCCTTCCCCCGATCTTGAGACGCTGCATCAAAGCACAACAAAGCACCTCGTCAGATCTCTGCCTCTGTCAGAGCAGCAGCCACTCAACACTAGCAGCAGCTACACCGAGGCAGAAGGCAGTCAGAGGGCGCCACCGAGTGGCAGGAGAGGGAACTGCAGGCCTATGGACCAGAAATACCTAATTATTTGTCAACCTCCATATCCAAAAGTAGCGCAAGTGCTTTGTTTTCTGACTTTACTGCGATTGCTGCCCTGAATCCACCAGTAGAGCATGTGTGTGTTTTATGGTCTATTTGAACCTGTTAAAACAGTCCACTGCCCTCTTCAGCTCATCATTATTCACAATATATTCAAGCACCACTAAAAAACCTTTCCTCAAATTATGTAAAGCATTTCAAAGAAACACGCACAGCTCTCCAAGCAGAACCCACAAGATGAGCTTTAAGGGCTGACGTCCTGTGAGAGAGACAGTGTTCATCTGTTCCTGCAGATAGCTGCTGGGTGTTGAGACTCTGCCAAACAGCATCCACTCCTGTGACATTACCACTGGGGAGGAGGCAGAGCTATGGTTGATCACTCCCGGGTAGGTCATCGTATGCTTTTGTTTTTGTTTTGTTCGCAAAGTTGGCAGCGATCCCTTGTTATGATTTGGTGGCATCTCCAGTCTCCCCCGTCACAGAGCTGAACAGCAGGTGGACGACCGAGAGACGTTCCTGCATGTGCCACTCGACAATGGGCCATAAAAATAGACTTTCTATGTCACTGTTGATCCATAAATAACCTTTTCTCTCTGTCTTCTCACTCATTTACACATTATTCTCCTGTCTGTCCACAGCCTTTGTGCATGGAAATGTGTGAAGCTGGACTGGGAACATGTTTTCTGCTTTAATAAGGTAGTTGATTTCCAGTAAAAGTCCCAATATGTCGTACTTTTTGCAAAAATAAAATAAAATTTGCATACACAATTGAAAAGTTGAAAATAGAAATTTTTGTTCATGAAAACCATATTTTTATTCAACCATTGTCTAGAGATTCTCCCTATAATTTCATAGAGGTCAAGGTAACCTATTTAAATTGCTTCTTTTGTCTGAACAACAAGAAATCTGTGTCTGCGTAAAGTAGGAAAAGCACCAGGAAATAAAATGTATTGACGGCTGATGCTGTTACAGGCTGGCTCACTGTCACTCTACTATGGGACACTTGACTAGAACAGAACTATTGCTAATGGTTTTATTGATAAGGTCTGTGCTACATGACAAAATTGTCTGCTAAGTCTATAAAGAAAAGCAGCAGTCAGTCCTGGGCTTGGATTTCTGTTGGCAGAGAAAACCTTCAGTGTGTGTTGACGGATTGTGCCTTTAAAAACTGTTGTTGTCAGACCCATTATGATTAACTTTGATTTGTAATCATACATATTATAGGTTGTGCTAATTAACTAATTATTAGATATCACATGCTTCTTTGTTTCTGTCCTCCATGTTCACAGATTCATAGAGTGAACACATAAACATTTATTCTGAGTAAAAAATCATTTTACCAACACATCTGACACACACACTCCAACCTTTTACCTTCACACTGTGAGGTTTCTCATGAACACTGACGAGTGGTCGGCTTCTAATAACTAACCTTGACAATTTGAGGGACAGCCGCAAATCTAACTTCAGATCAGTGTCTATGAGGAACTTCAACCTTGGACATAGTTTACACTCTAAACACACCTATCTTATCTGCCTCCTTCTCTCTGTCCAATGGAAGTTGAGGATGAACAGCCGTGTACCAACAGCAAAAGGAGGCCTCCTGAACAACCCGGACAAAAACAAAAAGAAAGAAAGAAAGAAATGGTACCGTGTGTTTCCCCATTGGGTTTGTTGTATTCCTTTTACAACCACTAATGTTTCTCTTGCACAATTAATGTTTCCTACACTGACTAAAACTTTACTTTGACTTCAGTATTACAAAACAGCTCACTTAAGTCATGTAGTAGGACTGGGTATATAATACTACCTATATTTCATGCTCAATAAATAATGTATAATGCTCATTAACAGTTCTGCATTGGTCAGCAGCTGAGAAAAAACTCCAACTCCAAGAGAAGGAAGTCTGCCTGCTAAAACCAGACAACAGGAGACAGACTCAAGATGGCGTTGTTGAGTTGATTTGTTGACTCTTTTCCAGTTTAATATGTTGCTCTATAAAAGCAAGAAGGAAATGGTCAGAATCCACACATCGGTTTTCAATGAGATTCCTCCAAAAGCCAACTGAGATTTACTGTTCATTATTTTGAAATAATGAATAAAGAATCTGGGGCTGTCAGTCATGTTTTGCTTATGACTATTTCTGAAAATAGTAAAGAGGTATTCAATTAGTCAAGTGTCAGAAAAGTAAAAAAAAAAAAAGAAAAAAAAAAAGGAAAATCCGAGGCTTCTGAGCACTCTGGACTTTCCTTCAATTGACAATAACGACCCATTTGATTATTTATGAAGAACACATGTCTTATATATGTGCCAGTTAAAGCTTCATAAATCTGAATATTTGCTGTTTTTCTATATTCCACTTCATTATTGATAGACCGTCTTTGGCTCTGTGTTGCAGGTTGGACAAAACAAAGACATTTAAAGATGTTAATCTGGGAGAGTAAAGACATGCAGATTAACAGGTCAGATTACATGTTGACAGCAGAACTAGTTGTTTCTGTTTGTTGACTGGGTTTTAATCATTCGACATTAGTCTTAAAAGCACCTAGATTATTTGCAAAACCTCATGCAGAACATTTCACAGCGACCCGACAGTAAAAAAAAAAGACCTGAATGACTTTGAAGATGAGCTGGTGTGGCTGTGATGGTCACAGTGCACTCCACTGTTTCTCCTCCCATGAGCTTTTTGAGCGCCTCTTGTTTGCGTGGAGACTCGAGTTTGACCTTTCTGTCTGTGAACTGCCCCCTTCCGTCATCCAGTCTGACAAACAGGACTACAGAAGCTCTGCACTCTGGGTACAGCTTGTGTAACGTCTCGCAGCCTGCCTGCGACCAGTCTGTCCTAGAAACTAAAGATCAACCAGCGCACAGACGTAGAAAGAAACCGCAAGCTGGCAATAAATAAGACTTTGATGAAAAAAAACCCTGACACGTTTAAGGGAATGAGGGGAAATGACATCTGTTGAGCCACCTTTCATGGCTATCTGAGATGGTTGCCCTGACAACACTTCCTGTTTAGCTTGACGAGCGTGTGCATCAGAGGTTGATGTCAACCTGATTAGTACATGAGCACTAACAGCTCCTTACTTCCTGACGCCTGCAGCAGATCTACCATCTATCTTCACCTTACAGTGCTGCATTAGTTCTCTGTAACTTCCATCTTCAATCATCGATACTCAAAGTGGAGCGTTGGGAGAGCAAATGTCTCCGCTTTAGAGCAGATACCGAGTTGGTCTATTTTGAGCCAATGAAAAAGGATCCAGTAACGCTCGGTATTTCATGAAAGCAAGTGATTTTACTGCCAAACCAACAGATGGGTGTGACTGTATATCCACAATGTCACCACCGCTCCTCTCAGTACATCTGCTGCTGGGTAGGGAGGAATTCAAGCAAACCAGCCACTGTAGGCCAGGCCTTGTGACTACCAACACACACACACACACACACACACACACACACACACACACACACACACACCACAAACACCAACTCAGGCAAGCCCATAAGGGTTACAGTATGTCTTTACATACCTCTTAAGTCCTGAGGTTTTAGAAGAGAAAGGAAACTGGAAGTCGTGGAGTTCTTGTTAGTGCATGTGTAATTGTGAGCAATATTTAAAGTCAAACTGGTCCAAGTTTGCTCCTATTGAAACTCCTGATTTTGAAACCGAAAACAGATTTTGTAACAGATTATTGACAACTGTTCTGTCGTGGTGCATAACCATCTTAAAATGATCTCAAATTGTAAAATTTCAAATAAACTGTAAAACCGTTTGTGTAAAAGTGAGGAGTCATCGCACGCACATCACTGATTGCTCTAAAGGCCCAGTACAACCAGAGAAAGCATTAGCCTAAGCGTTTGACGAAATCCCTTCGATCTAAGAAATGCATGTTATCTTGCGGCTCATGGTGTCATGATTCAACCGAAACTGTTTCATCAGATTCTTGATCTGTTGTTTCACTGTGATTCTACGCTTCCTGTCCGAAATCTAATTTTGCCCATTTTAGATTTAGATTCTTTTATTGCGACATTTAAAAAAAAAAAAAAAAACTGCTTGTGTTTCAATTATAGGAAATCAATTAATTGTCATATCAATCCATTGATTGGTCTAATAATGAAAAAATTAACAGTTTCTCAGAGTCTGGTCCTAAGTCCAAGATATCTGTGATACAAAGCTGCATCATATTTCATTTTCTCTTGATCAACTCACTGACTCATCATTTTAAATGTTAGGTATGATATGACAACTAATACATATAGCCTATTGTTGATGTGAAAATCTGTTTTTTTTTTCCCGAATGCAACAACTTCAGTTTGTCTATTAAATGTCAGTGTCTAGTGAAAATGTTATTTCTCAGAAGTCATGATGACATATCTAAATGGATTGTTTTACCCAACCAACATCGCCCAAATTCAAGGAGATTCACTTAACTAACTTACATGGAAAACCAAAATCATTAAACTCTCACATTTGACAAGTCATACCTGTACTACATTTCTCTATAACACATTAATGAAACGAACTGATCATTCTTCTTTCAGTTTTTCAACTGTTGAGCAACTAATGGTTTTAGCTGTAAACGATTGAAACAGACTCCACTCAGTGTTTTAATGAGCATCTAGTTGAATTATCATGAGGCTCAAAAACACAGAGAAATATAAGGTAGTCTATGAAAGAGCTGGAAACATTTAGGGCTGTACTTTTAGGAACATGTACTTAAGCCTCTCTGTGTGCGTAACATGTTGAGAAAACACATGAATCACTTAGCCCAGTAAGGAAGTAGTAAGATCACTCAGAAGACACTGTGGCAAGCACGCACAGACACGTACACACACCAACTCCTACTTCAACAAACTGTGTGCAGTGAAACACCTGCGGGGGGAATCCACACATCAGCACTATGAGGAAACAGATCCTGGCTAACGAGAGGCTCAGACGGCGGCCACCGTCGCCGAGCCTTCCCTGCTCAACCAAACTGGCCGATTGTCAAAAAAACTTGCAGACTGAGCTGCCGATCGAGTTGGCCCACATTCTGCGTTTGAGGAGATGAATGCCGCTTCCAGAGCAGCATGTTAGCCGATAAGGTGCTGTGCAGCATTCGTTACAGCTGCGTGTGCCACTTCCCACATGATCCCAACAGTTCGTCCATTGTTTCCACGAGTTAAACTCAAACAGAGGCAGAGACAAGAGGAGGGAGATTAAAAATCGATCCTCCCCTCAATCTCAAACTCCACGCAGACCTACGCTTTACATCTAATCCTCCTCCTCGCACCAGGCATTAAGACGCTGTTCCCACCTCGCCCCCTCCTCCTCCTCCTGTTACTAATCAATTTACATGCATCACACGTCACCTTAAACCCTGCCAGCAACTCGGGGGGGCTAACCTACTCACACAAGCTCCCAAATGCATGCAGGCCATGCCATCAAGGCTGGCTCAGAGAAATCAAAAGATGTCAAAGGTCACACTTTTATCTCAACACAACATTTGGTTCACGTCTCGATGAGCTGAACCTGATGAACTGATCATCTGTCATATCTCGTCAATACACACAAACACACAGGAGCAGACAGCGTGGGACAAGGCGGCTCCTGATCCTGACCATCATCATCCTCATTTCTAGTAAAAACCACAACACGTGCAAATCAAACATAAGAAACACAGTCAGCACCGCCAACAGGTGCTTTCATAAGAAACACACTAACCAAGATTTTGTCTATCTATGTCACCGCCTCGTCTCATCTCTAACTGCTGAGGCACTTCCTCCTGCCTGCTGACGGTCGTGGTGAAGTACGGTATGTCATAATAAATCCTAATGCACAGCACACCGACCCCTCCCCTCCGTCAGCAGTGAGAAGACAGGAAGTGTGTGATCCTCCTCAGCTTCCAGTGTGCACGGTGTGACCCACTCATGTTGATGGGCGTTGAGAGGAGGCTTTGATGGCGGTGAATGGGGTACTAATGAGTTGGCCTTATCAATGGCTGGTCTGTATTCTGTCCTCCCTAATGGCCAGGGGGACATCAACAGAGCTGTTGATGCTCCATGTAAACATTTCAGCCACTTCCCTGTGTGGGGCCTCCACTTCAACCATCACACTGTTGCTCATAATCTAATTGGTTCACGTTGGGACTACACTGGTAATGTTGCAAGTGATTATATATTGCATAATCGACTAATGTGAGGGAAGTGGCTGGTTTACATATCTATAAAAAGTGCTATTCTGTTCAGGAATAATCTATTTGCTTTTCCAAAATAAGTCATTATGTGGCAAACACAATAGGTGGGGCCAGTGGGGAATAATCAGGGCAGAAGGCCCAGACAGCACAGTGCTGAGTAAACCTTCAGCTCAAGCTATCACCTGTTGAATACCATATTCATGAAGCTAACCTCACAGTTTTGTGTGTGTGTGCGGCCGCTGGAGTAACAGGTAGCCTATGTAAAATGAAACAGTGTTGTGTCTAAATTAGCTGTGGTGCCACACAAGTGTTGCATAAACGGATGAGGACTGTGAAAGCTGGCAGCAATGACAGTAAATAGTATGTGTCATAGTGGAGCAGGGCGAGAGCAACTGTTGCTTCAGGTAAAAAAGAAAGAAAGAAAAAAAGCGCGTTGTGTCCGCGGTGTATTATTTGCGACAGCTTACAGTTTATATGTGACACATGGCGGTCTTACCTGGCCGGGGTAATGTACACTCGGGTCTAGCCGTGTCTCCTTTCACTGAAGCCAAACTCTATCCGTCAACAGACTGGGAGGAGACCTTTCCCTCTGCTCTGTCGCTCACGGCGCAATGTCACAACTACACCCGTGTGTTTACACCATAGACTGTGGAAAACTAGCTCTACATGAACCGCGCTGTCGCCGTCACAGCTGCCACTTCGCACCGCTCTCACTTTCCGCTGACGGTCGGTGTCAATATTTATTTGTCGTGTACTTTTTCTTCCTCCACAGTACGGCCGCTCCCCCCCTCTCCTTTCCTTTTCCTCCTCCACTTGGACGCTTCGCGACGAGAACTGCCGAGTTTTGTCGGGAACCGAGAGGCGGGGAGGCGGACCGCCCGAAGCCCGCGAGCCGGAGCGTCAAGCCGCGCGCACCAACCGACGGTGGCACTTCCGGAAACTTTCACAATAAAGCACTGGTTTATTGCGTGCCCAGATGTTTGTGTGAGTTAAAACCTAAAACAAGCAAATATTAATGATTTATGATTTTAACTAAATAACAAAAAGAAAAGGGATTTTTTTTTTCTCTACAATATTATGGAGACCCTACACTGCACATGTTTGGGTTTAAGACATATTATACAATGTGCATTGTTCCCTGTTGGGCTTTCAATTTGTTTTTTGTTTTTTATGTATTTCATACAAGAAGAACCTTGTTACTTTGTTAAGGTGCGATATGAATAACAACATGATAATAATTATTGTTGTCATGTAAAAGTTTGGGGGAGGGAGGTTGGGGTGAATGTGTGAAAACTGATTTTTTTTTTTTTTTTTAAAGGAGTATGTGGACTACATTTAATAAGCACATTCTTATAATTCGATCTCAAATTTCAGGTGAAGTATTAATCTTCTGAATCTGAATTGTAGAGAAAACAGTCTTACACATAAGAAATACCAGGAAGAGTAACAACTGTATAGCACTTCCACCCTCCACTTCTGAAATATCATATATGATGATGAAGTATTGTAAATATAAATTCAGGTTTTTCTCACAGAACTTACAGAAAAACACGACAGAAAAACACAACTTCCGGTTGCATACAAGCACTGGGTAACTTGACTGATAAGTTAAAAGTGAAAGTCTGTTTGCTGTTCTCCCACCAGCCTTGAGGAGGCGCAATAATCCTACACGAGATTTTCAGGCATCCATACAAGCATCTAACAAAGGACAGTTTATCACCAAAAACAGCATACACCTCAATACAACTACCTTTTCAGTGTCGTTATATAATGGAAAAAGTGTAAGCTAGTTATAGAGTAAGACACATTTTATTGTAATATGACATATTACAGAAATAATTTCCTCTAAATTAGCGGTAACTAAGAGTAAAAATCAAGACTTGTATATAAAGCATAAAACTACATCACACAGGGATGTTAAGTAAAAGGTTTTTTTTATTTAAATTAGCAAAGAAGGCAAATAAAAACCTAAAAACCATGTGTAATGGGCTACAGTCAACTTCAAAAACATTGATAGAGCTTGAAGCATACATTTTGTGAAGTTGAAAATAAGCACTTTATAAAAAATAGATATCTACATTGTAACATAATGAACGTACGGTATGCATTTCCCAAAGTGGCTATGTGGTCTGTACACAATATAAAAAAAACTCCACCACTTGAAAGACTAAGATTGATAGCAGTACTCCACATGATCTACTTTCTATGGAAGAGTATGTATATGAAACAGGTTCTAAATGCCTTGACTGTAATACACCACGTAATAAAACAGAATTATGAAACCAGAGTAGCTATATAGCGTCCGAAAACTTCTACAGTCCATCTCTGTCAAAAGCTCAGGTCAGCACCACTCAGTTTAACTGCACTGTATTTAAAAACAAGTGTGAGACTGCTGTGAAATGCAACTTCTGATCACCAAGAAACAGGTTACTTTACACAGGGTTTTGTTTACAAAGCAGCTTTTCAGCACCTGACTTTGTGTCAAAAGCATTGTGCAACATTTACAAACAAGTACGAAATGTAAGAAAAAAAAATCCACAATGAAATGAAAAGGACTGATAGGAGCGTTGATAATATTCAGCCTTCGGAGGTACAATAGGGACTTTGGGAACAGGCTGGCACGTAATAATCACACAGCTGAGGGCACGGTGCCGGGAAGAGGGCAGAAACTGTGGGACTGCTAAGGACATGCACGGTGGACTGCTGATGGCAATGTAAAGACAAAAGCCCCTTTGATTACATATATAAGGGAGGGGATTAGTGGAGCAGTAGGTAATAAAAGGGAGTCTCAATAACAGTGCCATGTCTATTCCTGGGCCTCTTTGCCAGTCATCTTGTAGATCTCGGTGGGACCATCGACATGGGTGATGGTAGTGGTTAGCTGGATGTCCTCTCCACTGTTTGCTCCAGCATCTCCTGCACAAACAAAAAACAAAAACACGGCACATCATTAATACTAAATTTATTAATATGATTTCAATTCGAGGACATAATACCGGTATTCTAGGAGCAAGTATTTGGTTTGGGTTTTTGCCGTTCCCATTTGCATTACAGCAGGTTCTGATCTGTTGCATATCAGGCTGGGTTAGAAGAATTTGATCAGCATAAATACTTTCAGTTTGTTTGAAACTGAAGTTAAACTCCAGAGCTGATAAAGTAAATCAACACAGAGACTGAAACTTGGAGAGAGGCACCCCTCCCAAGAGATTGCCTGACGTACTTCGGTGAAAGCTTCCAGAGCTTCAAATCCTCTTTTTTCTCTCCCTGTGTCACTGACGTCAGGAGATGGATGGATGGTTTTCATTACTTCCCTGCTCTCCGCCCCACCCCCTCTTCACTGCTCCTTTCCGTCTGGAAGGAAGCCTGGTGTCCATTAGAATCACCCTCTCGGGCCAAAGAGACCCTTCTTTCCCCTGGGAATTTGGGTATTTCTCAATCACCACCCCCCTCCCCCTCTTCCAAAAACAAACTTTGGGTGAAAAGGTATCTTTACAGCAGAGGCCAGACACTTGCTTCCCTTCAGAATGACACTCAGGAATGAGGAGCCACTCAGATTAAATTGAACTTTACATGTAATTAATTAAAATGTTATAACTATATAGAGAGGTAGTTCAACATTTTGGCAAACTGGCCTATTGCCATAATCCCTATAGTTTTAGGAGTAGGTTCGTTACCTTTAATTGTCGGTGCAAGCTATTTTTAGAACGGCACAACAGAGCTTTCCGTTTTGTAACGTTCCATTATCATTTCATAGCGTGGTGAATGTGCAGGTCACAACTTAGTCCACAAGAGCGTTTTGGAGTTGTTGGATTGTGTATTTGATGAGGGAAACCAAGAAATCCCAATAGCCTCCGTAGCGTAGCTCTGAGCAGCTCGCAGCTCTGCTTCGCCGTTCTAAAAATAGCTTGCACCAACAATTAAAGGTAACGAACCTACTCCTAAAACTATAGGGATTATGGCAATGGGCCAATTTGCCAAAATGGTGAACTATCCCTTTAATAGTAATTAAAAGATAGTTTGGGCTTAATTCGACAACATTCAGAAAGTATTCAGACCTCCCCTGTTTTCATATTTTGTTATGTCCCAGTCTTATGGCAAACTCAAAAAAAGCTAATCTTCAAGTGTAACGAGTCTGAATACTTATTTTTTTCCTTTTTAATAAACACATTTCTCAAACTCTCTTTAGTTTTTCACATTCTACCAATCATCAGTTTACAGACAATGACCCATAATGACAAAGTAGAGTGGTCTGAATACTTTCAGAATGCCTTGTACACAACTTCTACACAAATCTGTCACGTCACATCATTTGAATTACACATTAAAGAAAAACTATTTCTATTGTTATATTATCCTTAGTTGAGTCAACTTTACTAGATAGTCTTACCTCAACTGCTACAATACCCATTTTCCGCACAATGAAATTTCATCCTGACCCACTATAAATTAACAATTTAGTACCAATTTAAAACCAGGAGGACCCCAGACATCTTATTTCTTTAGAAAGCTAGTAGAAATATGTAGTTACCGGTGATGCACTGACCACTTGACTGCTCATCTCCATAGCGCTTATGAGATGGTGCATAGAGGAACATGATCGCGAAGACGTACAGGTTCCACATGCCGTAGATCCCAGTGAAGAAGGCGCTGTTCACCTGCACCGTGTGCTCTCCCCAGTGCCAGTGACCTTCATTCACCTGGACACAGGACAGAAATATAAATGCCTTTTAACTCTTAAAGACACCAATGATCACTTCACTGGTCTTTAATGAAATTCACCTGACTGATGATGAAGAAGATGACGGTCATGGCAGCACATGTCAGAGTGACCAACATGAGGAACTTGAACCTGAAAATTAGCCCCTGAAAGAGGGCGATAAAGGAGATGAGTTACTGAGGAGCAAACCTCTTGCACTTGTCATGACCTTTAGTTGGAGCAATGATTAACCAACAGGACAGATGAGCAGGAGAGAGATCGAGACAACACACACACACACCTCGTAGTGCAGGCGTCTGGCCTTGGACATGGCAGGCAGGGACGTCCTCTTACCGCTGATATTGCGGAAGACTTGAAAAACCATGAAGCAGAGGAAGAGGAAGTAGAGACAGGCACAGATCCCTGCCACAATGATGAATGCCATCTGAGGTAGCACCGGTTAAGGAGACACTGATGGAGCATGGTGTAGCTACAGGCAAGACATAAATACTCACACCACAAAGATATACACTCAACATTTTAAACTAAATTGAATTTGCAAAATAATTAAAACGGATTTGCCAAACTGACCTTTATAGTTGCTTGTACATTAACTTGCTTGTACGTGAGCAATAAGTGTAAGTAATACGTGTAAATAACAAAAACTGCTGTTCAGGGCTTTGTAAGGTGATGTGTCTCATTTGTAAAACCTTAAGATTTCACTGCAGTAGAAAGCAAAGCAGAAACTTGTCACCCATGGACCTTTAAAGAATTGATGACCCTGCTTACGGGCACAGTGCCAAATGTCTTTGTCACACTGCTGAGAGTCAGGAACACTAAGCAGCCTTTTGCTTTTGATGAGTCTCAGAGGAAGAGAGGGGAGAGGGGGGCAGAGACCAAAAAGAAAAAAAAGGGGGTTATTGGCAGTCGTTTTAGAAGAGGTGTGCTGATAAATCTAACATTGCTCAGCTTGGCAGGCAAAGCAAAGCAAACAAACAGCTACACACTCAGAAACACTCCATCCCAAGACCCTGGGTAATACTTTCACATATGGCATTACTAAATTATTTCTTATCATAGCAGTCTGGAGGTCTGTTTTCAGGTCATGCTAAAAACCAAGAAAGAAGAAAATCCAGAATTGTGCAAGAATTGGAGACAGAGTCGTCATAACCAGTGATTTCAAAACAACAGGAGGAAACAGACTAGTCTGGCATTTGGCTGAGTACAGAAGAGCAACCAATTGAAATGATCGATGGCTGATTAACTGAAAAAACATTACATTGTCAGGCTTTTTAATTGGCATCATCCTCAGGCTGATGAAGTGCTCTTTTTCTTGTTGCTGTTATCAGATAATTGTCTGAAAAGGATACAGCCAGCTCAGTTCCCACATCAGATGCCCAGATGCTGTAGAAGGGGTTTGTCAGCTGGACACCTCTGATGACAGAAAACAGTTCATTTACATTTTAGGTTTACATCTAGAGTAACAGCATTTTATAATACAGGGCAGAAAAAATAGGAGATTGAGATTATGCATGAAAATAAACAAAAAGGAACCAGAAGATTTATTATTACAATATATAATGCACACTGGAATCAACCACTTCAATAAAAAAACTGTCTTTTGGGGGATTATGAGGGAAATTCTCACCTCTCACACATGTCGAAGATAAAGAGGCAGAAGGAGCCGAAGACGATGGGTCCAACCTGCTTCCAGTAGACTGAGAAACGATTCCTCTCCGTCTGATCCTGAGAGAAACAGATAGTACTGATTTAAAGATGCACCTTATAGTCCTGCAGTATAGCTGGTTTAGCAGTATACTTATACTATATTCATGTCATAGAATAAACAGTTCATTATAAACAAAAATCCTTCTTCATCAAAGCCAATCTGCAGGTAGCATTTCTGTCTTGCACTGCAGTGAAAATGCAATTTCTGCGTTTGTTTGTTTTGTCCGCCCAAGGTCATGAAATGTGCATAAGGAATTTTAAAATGCCATATTGATGATTCAGAGGCATCCATTAAAAGTTTGGAAAAACCTTGGAGGAGCTGATATGTTGATTTGTTACACTGGCAACTCTCTGGAGTGGATCCAGGTATTACTGAGATTGGATATTCTGAGGTCACCCCAGAATACGGATTTGAAATAGAGTTAAGATCAGAGTGTAAACATTTGACAACATGATTGATAAGGCTGAAAAGATGATTAAATGCAGCCTTTAACTATGTGTCTTCCTCTATTCCCTTCAGCGGTAATGGTGACAAAGCCATTCAAACCTGAAAGGCCATGAAAACAATTCAAACACTTGGACCTCATGTTTAAGAAAAAAGCTGCCTACAATCAAGTTCACTGAAGTCCTCGAGTAATAGAGTCATAGTAAAGACCTGCCAGTTAAGAGTTTGCCGATTAATCCATTCAGCTCGACAGAATCACTTTTGCACAGACAATGGGAGTTTCCAGATGTGCAATTTTTTAAGTATATTTTTTGGCCTTTTTATTGCCTTTAATTGATAGCACAGTCGAGAGAGAGACAGGAAATGGGGAGGCAACTCTACCAAGTGAGTCAGTTCCCAAATGAGTAATTTCTTTTCAATGAAAAACCACAGAAAAAAGGATAAGTCATTGTTTGAAAAAGGCATATTTTTGGTCTTTTTTTCTACTGAAGGCTCTGGTGGGTTCAGATGAGGGACAAGGGTGGCCAGGGACAGGTATAACAGGCACACGATCAGCACTTTTTTGATGGAAAAACACAAATAATCAATTGCTGAATTACTGGTGGTATGCTTAAAGGCTGTGATGTTTTCCCTGGAGGAATGCAGGACATGCTTTCACACATACCGAAGTGTTTTCCCCCACCCACATCCAGGGAAGAAGAATATCAGGGTCAGGGCCAATCAGCCTTTCTCTGGATGTTGTAACATGACATTCCTCTGTGGTCTCACTTTACTGAATCCGTCACTCTCTTTTACATTGAATGTTGTAGGGATTAGAACTGCATAGTCTTGTGTTAGAAAAGTGAAAGACAAAGGCTTTTTGATCTGACATAAAGAAAAACTTGTGATCTGGTGCAATATATCAAGCAGGCAGTCTAGGCAAAAATCACACGTACCTGTGATGTGCTGGAAAAAAAAAGACGTTTCATGTAAACACAATAAAGCCAAATCAAACCCAGCAATGATTTTTTTTTAAATTCATGTTAAAATCAACAGAAACACTGTTTGAGAAATATCTGAGGAAAAAGGAGATCAAGTTCCCATTTTATGGGAAGGTGCAGACAGACAGAAATTGATTTTGACATTTACAGACTGATCAAGCACTGTTTAACGGATGTCATGCACAACTGACTCGAGCGCTACAGTTCAAAGAGCACGAGGTGAGACTGGGTGATTCAAAATCAAGTGCCGCAAACGAGTGTACAATGAGACATACACAGGTGATTATGAGAGTGTCTGCCAAGTGGAACCTTGACAACAACTCAAGTTGTATTTTACAACAACTTAGCTTGTTGTCAAAACCAGGTTTAGGAATAGATTATGTAGGGAACAAGTCACTAGTAAGGCAGTTAGCTTGAGGTGGAGATGCAACATCACCGTGGAGACCTTGGTGTGCCGTTTTGACTTAAGTTCAGAAATCCTTCACAGATAAGCAAGCAGAGTTCAGCCCGTCAGCCAACGAGAGAGACAGCCTGCTGAGCAGAATACTCTGATGACCAGAGAGCTGGGGAGAGTCGTCCTGTCTGAGGCAGCCATGGAGATCATGAAATTTAAATAGTCTGTATGTTTAATAAGAGAAATGGCAGACCATCTCCATGACTGCCCCAATCAGGGACAAATTACAGACGTCAGACAAGAATGACCTGCACGTTTTTTGTTGGATGACAGCCGCGTTCAGTGAAGATTTTGATGGATGGTACACAACTCTGACACAGCTTCACTTGTCCACTGCCCGTGACCCATGTTGAATAGACCTGTATTTCCTAAACAAAAATAACACCAAGATAAGATGGGCAAGGCACCCTCCATTTTTTGACTTTAGATTTTAACAGTAACTCATTTTGTTTGACAGACCAATGAATCAATACAGGACACAAGTCACAAAGAGTGGAGAAAGAGCCACAAACAGCACAGACAAGTAAAGGTTTTACTAAGACTAATGAAAACAGTCTGCCTAGTAAAAGGCACACCTGATTCATTTGCATCCAAGCATAACTGAGCCCTTCAGAGTTCAAACGCACACTGGCATGTTCTCAAATTGTGTTATTGGTTCTCTCCTGCGTTACTCTCAAAGAGTATATTTAAAACCAAACAAATCAATTTTATAAAAAAAGACAATAAATGACAAGAGTCCAGGGGTTGGGGTAAATACTCTTGAAAGCGCGGGATGTAATTTGATTGATTAGGTGAAGATGCATAGCCTGCACTGAGAACAAGAGTACATCTGTAAACTGTATACACACACCTATCCTGAAAAGGAGCTAGAGTTTATGTCTTTTGGTGTAATTTTTTTTAAGTTTGTAATGTGATGACAAATCAAATACACCTGCAAAATTGACACATGCCATATCCAGAAGCCTTCAATGCTTGGTCAAGTCTTACTGAAAGCTGGTGGTGGTACGCTACACTTTTGATCTTTAACATAAACCTGGCTGAAGGAAGAGGAAAAGACACACAGGCGCTAAAGCATTCCTCTAGGCGAGCAGTCACAGCTGAACACCATTTAGAGTGGCTGTGATAGGATTTTAACACCTTTGGTATTAAATGTCTGCAAGTGAGACTGTAGTTAGCAAGCAAGGCTGCAGGTCAGTCAGAAAAAGATGAAACATTTGAACTGTTCCAGGTACAGTACCATGAGGTGCTCCCCACAGAAGATGATCCAGAAGGACAGCAGCATCGAGTAGAAGATGCCCTGCCTGATGTCTCCAAAAAGCAGCATCCAGGTCCAGTTGAAGCCGATAGAAAACCACTCCACTGGGATGTTGATGAATGTCATTGAGATACCCAGAGCGAAGATTACCCTAAAAAAAGGAGCAAAAACAGAGTTAAAAACTACAATACTTCCATCATCATTCTCGTTTTGAATTCAAAAAGGTGTCAACCACGGCTGTCCTTCGTCCTACTTTAACTGTGGCAGATGAAATTTAAAGCCACTTTTACTGAAAACTTCACCCAAATCTATACTACAGCTTTTACACAGACACAATCAATGTTTCACAGCAGCAATACATCAGCAATGACTGAAGAAGGCTCATTAGATCCCAAGACATTGATTAAATTATCCATTCAGCTACGAGCACAGTATGTCCCCCCGATCTATCCAACTGCACATAATTCACCACTGTTCCAAGTAGCCTCAATATTACAGCAAACCTCCCACGACCTTAAGAATCCAGACATTTAGAGAGAAATAAGCTTGAATTAGGAACAATCAGCCTTCAGCAGCAGGTTCCTGCATGCCGCCAGTAGATGAAAGGATGATCGTAAATAGTCAGATGAGAGGGCAAAACAGAGCTACACTGTGTGTGAGAAGGGGAGGAGGGGGAAAAGGCACATTGAGTGACCTTAAAATAAAATGTTGGTACGAATGGTACATGCAAAGGCTGTGGTTAACAGAACTTAAGTGAGCAGTGATCTACAGCACGAACCAACAGATACCACATTTGAGAAATATGCAGGGAATGTGTTGATGTGATCACAAGCAACACCGCCGGAGAGCTGAGAACGGCATCTGTATGTGGACGCGTGTGGAAATGAGGCGGCTCGACATTAAAATGTGCTCAATTGATGTGTTAAAGGTCCTAAATGGACCTTTTTTCCTTTTCTTTTTTTTCATTGGATGTTTTAGCATGCAAACACAGGAAATGCACAGGTGGGCTAATAGCATTAATTATTTCTGAGTTCCATTTGAATGAGCCAGTTCCTGAGCCTGGGGACTGAGCATGCCAACTCACTGAGACATGTCACTGAACTGAGCCCATGATTAGTGTAATTAATTCCACCTGTGCCTTTACTGCCAGGGCTCTGCTATCTTTCCTTTTGGCGAGCTTGGAATATTTTTTACATTTCACTATTTTGAGTGCAACAAAACAAATACGATGGATGTCGTGTAACAACCAACTTTATGAATTATAACATGATATCTACAGATTGTACATACCATTTTTTTTTTATAAAAAAAAAAAGTATGTAGGACAATTATTGGAGGTTACAAGTGTTAATGATATTGTAAATGTTTTTTTCCCCTCTCCATTATATAATGATTTCTTTTCTACTCCTATATTTAATTACTGTTAAAGGGACAACGAGGAGTTTCTATTCGGTTATAAAAAAGTCTCACGTTAATGTGGATGAATCTCCGCTACCCACACTGGTTAATGGGCCCATTTTCGATAAATATATCGTTCTGTCTCTATCGTTATTTTGTTATTATTAGTGGTGGCGGAAATGCTGGTCGAGCCGACCAGCGTTTCCTTCGTGGCGAGTCATGAGAATAACGCAGCTGAATCGCCGTTTATGGTCAGAACTACGATGGTATGTGAACCTCTTTGAACCTCTGACTTTAATTATTGATGAATGAAAACATGTGTCCGTCTTGCGCCGGTCAAAGAATTTTACGGTGCGTGCGGAGGCTCATAAATGTAGTGTGAAAACGCTTTGCTTTTCCAAAACTCCTCGTTGTCCCTTTAACTTTGTTGGTTGTGGTCCTTTTTTCCCCCATTTAGTTTCGCTTTTTATGTTTGTTTGTTTTTTCCTATATTGTAAAAATGCTGAAGGTAGCTTAATTTGCTCAATTTGCTATAAAGGACAGGCATAAATATAAGCATAAATATAAGTTGTTGTATTACGTGATGACTGACTGAATAAAGACTGAAATACTGAATCAAATTATCTCATTTTCCACACTGAGAAATGCCGCTCACATCTGTCCTCTATATTTAAAGGAAGTCTGAGGTTCACTGTTCTGACACCTCTGTAGACAAGCATGACAGGAGACTTTGGTAAGGCTTTCACAGCATAAAAAAATCATCCGCTGTCCATAAATAGGGTACGACTCGCACTTCCTAAGAGCCTGCTGGTCATTTGGGAATAAAAGCCTTTGAGTTGGAGAAGATAGAAGGCAGGAGAGAGACACTGGCTGCGTGTAGCTTTGTACATGTGGTGTCTCACTAGCTGGTGTGTGTATGTCCTGAAAGTGTGTCTGTGTGCAGCATGTGTCAGTTGAGTGCTAGCTTGCAGATTTTGTAACGTATTTCACGCTTGGCTAGGCCCTTCCTGTGGTGCAGAACGTTGCCTCTTACTGATCTGTCTTCCCAGCACAGCAGGGGGCTAGACAAACACTGGGCTCCGAGCATGGCTTCAACTTTACATAGCACAGACAGAATTCACACCTTCTGCTCCAGGCGGCATTAACTGTATTTGTTGCTTTAACCTCCTAACCTGCACACAAATTCCCAAAATGAACATAAATAGTTATTTTTTAAATATATGTTAAAAAATAAATAAATAAATAAAAAAAATACATGAAGCAGCCCTTCCTGTTCATTTTCTAGTAAATGAGAAACTAAGAGGTAACGTGTAGTTTCACAGATATTTGCTCATACCACACTCCTATCTCTAAGCTCTAGACTCTGTTCCTCCTCTGGCTCTTGATGAACAACGCCGTCTGATCTCAGTGACCTTCACTGCAGAGTTTGCATGACCTACTTGTACATTTCATTCATTGTTAATACCTTCACCTCGTGGATGCACTGAAGCAGAGCCTGAATTAAACTCTTGTCACTGTAGACCGACCTGGCGGTGTGTCTTCAAATAGGCATTATTCATCCAGTGGTGTAGTGGTCCCTGGAGAAGTGGGTATACTCTAAATTTTCACCTTTTTTTATAAGTAGTCAAGAAAAAAAGCCCTGCTTTAGAAACAGACTACTCTATTTAGTTTATGCAAAAAATCCGTAATTTCTACTTGCTCACTATTATAAAACGATCATGACTTGATTAGGAGCAGTTTGTAGTTACTACTGGTCACACAAGCAGCCTGGATGAATGTATTTATCATGAGGCAAACATGGTGTTTCAGTTATTCATAGTTTATAGTTACTTAAAATCTGAAGTTGACAATGCATCCTTGTTCATATTTCATCTTAAATAAAACACACAAATCATTCTCTTTGCCAAGGGCAACATTGGTGGGGACACAAAAGTACTCCGAGGCACCGCTCCTGAAAGTTGATGTTTTTTGCATTTGCAATCATGAGCAACTAATGAAAGACAAGAAGGCAACTTAGAAGAGTTCTCAGTTGCTCTGGCTGAAGTCAAATCCGTCTAGCTAACGTGACCCAGGCAGAACAAAAGCCGAACATGTTGACAGCTTACATTCGCGGTTGCAGATTCAAGCACCGTGACCTCCTGTCCCGTCCGACCAACGAGCAGGTAACTTTTACCAGCAGACGGAGTGACAGCGGGGACAGCCAATCACATGTACGTTAGCGAGAAACGGCAGAGCCAATCGGAGATCGATATTCAGGTTAGAGGCGGGACTTCTAGCAGAGACCGGCTGTTAACCCTTTGTGCGCATCAGGGGGGGGTTTAGAAGTGGGTATACGCAATCCTGACTGAAAAATAAGTAGGTACACGCCGTATACCGGCGTACCCCCTGGACCTGCATTCATCCTTTATCACCACAGACATGATCTACTAGAATTGAATTGTTTATGAATAAGGAGCGTGCTTATTTCACTGCAGTAGTGAGCACCCGTGTGATAACTTGTGAGGGAGTGGCCTTACTTCTCCAGAAGCACCGGAGGTCTGCTCATAAGGGTGATACGTCTCCAGTACCAGATCATGATGATGAGGATGCTGGGTGTGAGGAAGGTCTTCATGGCAAACCAAACTTTTGTGAAGCCGCCATTCTGGTGGATGCCCTTTGAGGAGAGAGAACAACATCAATGTCAACTGGTTAGTACTGTGAGGCATTTTATTATACTTCCTTAACGTTAATCCACAATGAATACTTACAACAAGACGAATATCTTTGATTTCTCCAATCCCCACATTGACTTTCTTGCGCTCATTGACAGGCAAGCGGATGTTGAGGAGATAATATTTATGGGCCACGCTTCCGATCTCCATGAAAGGCAGGAGATCACACTCGTAGTAACGTCCCTCATTCTCATAGGTCTGGAAAAAAAAAAAGATACACAACACATCACACTGGCTGCTATTTCATGTGTTTTTAATAATATAAAAGCCACAAACTCAAGACTTATCATGGGAAGCGCAACGTCTGATCGTCTGAGAAACAATCAGCTCAAATTACAGTTTCAAGTCTCCAGTGTTAATAAATGTGCTGAACAAAAGACTATACTTCAATGAAAAACAGTTCAGTTATTTGAAACTATCATTTCTTAAATTGGAAACTGACAAACAGCAGGAGATATACCCGTCTTCACCCATGATACAACTAAAAAATAAACAAACTCAATATAATCGTCATCGCTACTTGTAATAATCATAATGGTAAAGCATCAAAAATGTTCTTTCCCCACCTTCAGAGCAGTAAAATTGCAGTTGAGCTTCCTTTGTTCGAAAGAGTGTGCCATCGCCGTCCACTCACTGACTGTGTCGTCTCTGTAAGCCAGACCCACGTCAATGGTGACCATTGCCCCATCCTCTGAAAACAAGAATAAATTATGTCATTTACTTTAAAATAAATACACGCAAATGGTAGTCAACTGGAGAGTTTTCATATTCAAAGTACGTGAATAAATACGTTCACAAAATCACGAGTGTTGCATCTCATCACTGCACAATCCTGCTGGCTGTTATTATCCCATTGACGGGATAAAATTAAGTCCCGATGACAGGCAGCCTTGGCCTTTTTGACTACGTTGCCAGCACTGACATCACATGAGCCCCCGTTACACAGCCTGTTCAAAGCAGGAATGCTGCTCCTTTATTCTGCCTCGCTATCCGGTATTACAGCACAACTACAAAGGCACAACAGTGATGTCCTTGAATTCTAAGTCTGTAGCAGAGCAGAGCAATACTGATGTCTGTAAAAGGGAGAGCCAGCATGGTGGTGTTGTTGCGTTTACACGTCACATCTCTGAGCGGCAATATGCCGGCTTTTCGTAAACAAGCAAAGAAAGATGGCATAACATTGCACAATCTGTAGATATGCTGTTCGTTTTCACATAGAAGCTAGTTTTTCACATGCTTATGTGTTCAAGAGAGGTACAGAGAGTTAAAAGGATGAAGGTGGATCTATTGTGTTTAAAAATCACTGCGAACCTGAGCTTCACGGCTGAAGCTTTAATATCCGTTATGGCTCAGTCTGGTGATTAGGGCTGCATTTGTAACTGGAACTGCTTTGGTGGGTTTACTCTAAAACAAACATGTTCATACAAGACCAAATCATTCGAGTATGAAAATGTGGCACCGTCACCTTGAAATGAGTCTGAAACAGCCAGATTAACAGGATTATTTCTCTGCCATGTAAATATATTCTGATTCAGTGAGTCTGCTCTCCACGGTGGCCCAAATCTAGGTTACTTCCTACTTGACAAACTTAAACAAGACCTTGAGCTGGCCTCCGACAGCACAGCTCGGTATATCCAGCAAAAACATCCAAAGCAAAGCTATTAAAACTGCATCTTTAGATCACATTACAAAGCCAAGTGTTCTCTCCTCCAGCCCTCCAGAGTGCCTCTTGTGCCGTTATGAAACAAGCTGGAATGAAGAGAAAGAAACCCAGTGGCCTGTGCTGTGAATAAGGAAGGAGAAAAAAAAACTGTAGAGGCGGAAGAGAGGGAGCCAGATGAGAACTGGCAGCCGACTGTCTCTGTAATGCCCTCCCCTCTGCCATTGGTTGAGCCCGACGCCCTCAAATGTCAGCTCGCTTCATGCAAACATTCCACTTCAGTCCAGCGGCCATCGCCACGGAAACTAAGCCTCCTCAACAGCTGTGTTATTGCTGGACCTCAGCCAATGGGTGCTTGGTGCCGGGGTGGAGTGGAGTAGGTGGAGTGGTTAATAAGGGCGAAGCTCTTCTTTGGGATGAACATTGTTGCACAGATAACGTAGTCAAGGAAGGAGATGGCTTTGTGTTGGTTTGTCACACAGCGAGAGAACAGAAACCTCCCACCTTAGTCAGGCACAGAGCAAATGTTCTGGTCAGGGTTTAGACAGACCACCAGGCGCCATTTTGTTGACTGTGGAAGGCCTGGCTCCGATGTTTGTGGGTTGACTGTTGCGAAAGTGAATCAGTCCGAAACTTCAGTTTCTCAGCTCATGGAATCAGAAAACATATCTAATTTTAAGTTTAAAATGGTATATTTAAAAGAAGGTAAAAGTTTTAACACAGTACAGTTTCACCGTTTTGCCATTTGTTAAATATGCCCGTTAATAGTAGTTTTATGGTCTTGTAATATACTGGTGAATTTAATTTTGTATTTAAAAATTCTGTAAGAAGCCTGTTATATTTCAAAATGAAATCAAATCATAAAGAAATATGTTGGACGATGAAGGTTCAAGATAAAAATGCAGCCTACACCAGTTCTTTGGTGGTCAGAAGCAGCAGGGCCAGCCTTAAAAACATCAACCTGACTGATGAAGTTACTAGTGACCATGTCTGCTGAGTGATAAGGTTACAAAGCTTTCACAAAGCACCTAGTGATGAATAAAGCAACTTTTTTTGAACAAACCGAAACCAATTTCCAGAAAAGGAGAGAACCAATTATTCTCACAGCACCTCCTAGACTTGAGAAAGATCAACATGAGTTTGCAGCATCTGGCAAAAGGTCCAGGCTGATTCACAAGCTCGTCTGTCTGGCAGCCAGGCAGTAAACAATCCACAGCCCCCTAACAGATTTTCACCAAGGCCAAGAATGTGAGTGAGTAAATGATGCTGATGACTAGGCCACCATTGCTACATGACTGCTTATACAAGCCAGACCAGAACGGCTGTGTCACAATAAGGATTACACCGCTTAAAAACTTTGTTATAAATTCATCTTACTTTTCTGTTGATTATTAACTGGACTAAAGCGGATGTGTCATCTAAAGTTAACAAGTCATGGTCAGCGCAGACGGTACATCACTGGTCACTCTGAGGATCCCGTCTCAATACAGATACGTTCTAACTTTCTAAGCCTTAAAGCAAAAGATGTAAATGAGAGTCAAAACCTCATTCCCAGGCTCTCTTTGGGATCCAGTCACTTATTAGACTTTCATCCTTTCTAATCCTGTCTTTCAGGATCCCAAGCACCCTGCCAGGATACTGAGCCACGTCTCCTATAAGACACCAGTTATCTCGCTCTCCTCCCCCTCCCATTCCTCTCACACAGGCACTTCAGCATCAGCATGCTGTAGGACCGTCTATCCACTGATACACTTTACAGCACCAAGTAGGGATATGAAATGGGTTGGCGATAAGCTTTTGTGTTCTTTATGACAAAGGAAACGACATACTGCACAGACCTCGGGGCTCCACAAGACAACATTTACCTCAGGAGTTAGAAAGGTGAAGATTCAAGATACATCTGAGGTATAAAATACCATAATAGGTGTGGTGTAGCAAAAGAAAACAATTAATGAGGTGTTTGTAATTGAAGTTTCTTTATTATCTTAAGATTTCTGTGTGTGTCAGTCTAGTCTCTAGGTTTTTAAATCACCTCATGTATTCTGTAGACTCTAAAACTGGGCAAAATAATCAGAAAAACAAAGCCTGGTCTTTACACAAATTATAAATTCATCCCGACTATAAAAGAGGGAGAGCAACAAATCACATCATTTTGAAAACTGAACATATTTAAACACATATGTATGTAAATATACATAATCGTTTGATTGTGCCTTGGGATTGGAAAATAGGACACTGCATTGTTTGGAGTCAGTCAACTATGAAACCGGTCCAGATTACCGCTCTCTCCTCTTTATACCTGTCTCAAGGGTGTCTGACAAGCCCATCTACGAAACCCCTACGGGCCTACGCTGCTAGAGAGAACAAACAGCAGGACATCCATCATTGTTTGCTGCCTTTCAATGTCAGGAAATCCAATCTTTTGACAAAGACACACTCCTGTGGATCCCTCAAGCATTCACTATGGTAAACTGAACTAAGAACACAACATCCTACCAGGACGTTGTGTAGGAAAGGTAATACAGAAAGGTAACATTTATTGCTAGTAAAGTTGACTCTGCACTTGCATTGAAGATGTGAGGGATTTGAAGCGAAAACGGCTGTGAATATTTCACAAGCTAGATTGGTCTCATTGAGCCTCTGCACATTTGCCTTCAGCTTTGTGAAACTAAGAAAACAGAACAAATTCTAACACAACAGAAGTAGAAACCTCTGATACTGAAAATGTTGAGTGACAATTGGCAATCTGCAATTTACAACACAACCAACCAAGTAAATATCACTTGTTAAAGGGATAGTTCAACATTTTGGCAAATTGGCCCATTGCCATAATCCCTATAGTCGTAGCAGTAGGTTCGTTACCTTTAATTGTCAGTGCAAGCTGTTTTTAGAACGGTGGACCAGAGCCACGAGCTGCTCAGAGCTACGCTATGGAGGCTAATGGAATTTCTGGGTTTCCCTCATCAAACTCATCAAATACACAATCCAAAAACTACAAAACGCTCTGGTGGACAAGTTGTGACCTGCACATTCACCACGCTATGAGATAATATGGAACGTTACGAAACTGAGCCGTTTGAGGTAAATGCAGAGACTGCTTGCTGAAAAACTGCCCCTGAACGCAACGCGCATCAGCAGTTTTGCATGAATTTACCTCTAAAACAACTTTGTCTCGTAACGTTCCGTTATTATCTCATAGCGTGGTGAATGTGCAGGTCACAACTTGTCCACCACAGCGTTTTGGAATTGTTGGATTGTGTATTTGATGAGTTTGATGAGGGAAACCAAGAAATTCCTTTAGCTTAAAATAGCTTACACCGAGAAATAAAGGTAACAAACCTACTGCTATGACTATAGCGATTATGGCAATGGGCCAATTTGCCAAAATGTTGAACTATCCCTTTAATGATCACCTAATTGGCTTTCGGTTGTTTTAAGATTCCTATGCAAGACGTCATAGCCTCTTACAAGCCTGTGCACATTAGGTTACCGTAGTCTTTCTTTCACCTTGAAAGCCAGTAAGCCATGCCCTGGAGGAGAAACACAAGCCACATTGTCTTTACCCATTTTTCTACCCATAAGAAAGCATTGGTTTTCTCACCTATCTGGTTGTAGATCTTAAAGGCAATGTCAAACTGCATGATGACAAGCATAAACTGGAACCAGGGACTCATTTGCTTGTTAGGCAGAGGAATGTGGACAGCAAATACAATGTTGTTGGCCTCAATCTTCTTGGCCATGGCCTCATCAAAGGTTCGGATCCTGTCGCACTGGTCGGGTCCCCAGGGCATGAACCATTTTGTGTCGTCTCTGTGCTTGACTGTGTCCACACACTTGGTGGCCAAGTAGTGGACCGCTGTGGTTGGGCTGGGAGCTGGTGAGACAAATAGAAAGTAGGATTGATATTAGTCCGGATGTCATACTGAAATACTGCAGCAAAGTGTTTCAAGGCCCTGCCAAGTCAAATTTCCCCTCAAACCAATAAATCACAGAAAAGGTTTGAATTTAAAAAATCAATAAATAAAACGACACTGTGGATTTAACTGTCCATGGATAATATTCATATCTTGGCAACCATTAGGAATAGTCAACAGGTTGGGTTAGAGCCAAATCCGGTTCAAACACTTTGGCAATTACTTTTAACACTGTTTTGAAAATGTCTGGTAGCAACAAGGTCCTCTCTCCTTCACTGAAATGACGGGGAGGGAAAATTCCCGAAAGCTCTCAGGCACCAATTACACTGTTTACGCATTGAGATTCATGAGCTTGACAAGACTGGTGTTTGTAGTCTCTCTACTCACAGGATTTGAGTAGTGCTTGGGAAAAGATCTATCATTATCATGAGAACACAAAAACATTGGTTGCCTGTTGTAAAAACTGGGGGTCTGATGTGAATTGTGTCATTGAGGGGTTTTAGAGCCCAGCTGTTGCCTCAAGGGAAAAAAGAGCTGTTGTTCAGGGTAAACTACTCATAAGGTCAGGAGATGACGTCAGAGAGGCACCCAGACAGGAACCTTTACTTTCTGGTATCAGGTAGTATAACAGGCATTAAGTCAGGTAGAGTAAAACCATCCATATTAGGGCAGCATGACATTGCATTTTTCGTCTGCAACATGAAAAAAGCAATGGAATTTTTTTCAAAGCAGAGAGAAAAGGATTCGGAAATGACAAAGAGAAAATACTATGTAGTCACAGTTAATTAAGTCTCCCTTACATTTTAGGCACGTAAAATGCAATTTCAATGTCCTGTTTCACTGAACACTACAGTAGATTGAAATGAATACATTACGTGCCACTTCACAGGACAAAGCACAAACTGAACTGCAGCACTATGAATCAGAGTCATGGAGAAGCAAAGCAGAGTTGGAACTATTTGTTGATTGTTTCGCATTCTTGAAACAATGACGATATCAGTTGGTTAAAGTTTCCCCAAAGTTGACATATTGTTCTTCTTGTCAAATATGACGAAGTTCATGAAGTTTGTGTGCTTTGGACTGTTAGCATTTTCAACATGTCACTATAACTCAATGTGATGGGCACATATTCTATAGAGTTTTTCCTTCCAAGATATTTCATCATATTTATCTACCGAGGCTTAATCAACATGCACATTCTCCTGAAAAGGCTGGTGCTGGGAGCAGATCCCCAGACAAATTCACTGCAAAATCACATCTTACTCCCGTACTCATATCAAAGCTCTGTTTATTGGGTCAACGTTCCAGTCTATCGACCTTCATCAGGACCGAAAATATTTAATGACCAAAATATTCAAGGAAAACAACGAACATTAGTTTCAGCGCTGATGCAAAAGGAACTGGTACTACAGTTCCTTTATTGGTAACAGTTAAATGCTGTTAACTTGGGCAAGTACATATAATTGTGAAATAAAAGAAAAACATTTGGAAACCGAGACGCTCTTATGACATCAACTGGAACACAGAAAACCAGTCTTACTAAATCTCTGACGATCAAAAGACGGTGTTGTCTGTGGCAGACTTTGTGTACCCAGAAAAAACGCTGAATCCCACTAAAATTCTGTGGAATGACCCAAAGAGAAATGTGCAGATGTTCATTATGTTTCTGAGTTCATCTGTAAAAACAAGCTTGGTTTGCGTCCTAGTGACATACCTAGAAAACCCCCACAAGCTGTAATCACTGTTGAGGGGGATTGTGGGAAGTAGTGAATCATGGAAGAGAGAAAATGCTTGGACTTTCCAGAATCAGCTAATGAAGAAGATTAATGACATGTTTATGTGCTTGAGCATGCAGATGCTGACGAGTAAATTTAGAGATTTGATAGTTTGTCATTTTGTCCACTTTCCAAAAAGTATGCAAACTGCAACTACATGAAGACTATAAAAGTCAGCAGCACTTAAAGAAGAAGAACCCCTAAACTTATCTGTCTATCTAATCATATCTGTGTACTCATAGCAGAGAGCTTAAGGGCGGACACCACCAACAGACAGATTACACACCCTTTGGGGTACACAGTCCACAGTTGTAAAACCAAACACGGTCTATTTTCAAGAGGAAGTGTGTAAGCCAAGTTAAAATAGAATAAAAACACACACAGAGTGACAAAGAAGACCCACCAAACTGAATTAAACCCAGTTATCTGGAGCCCCTTGGAGTTCAATTATCTAGTGACCCTGTGAGTCCAGCAGCACACCGGCTCCTCCTGTCGCCATCGCAGTGTGTCCAGAATAATGGCAGTCCCCTCAGCCCACTGACCCCATGCCGTGTCCCCGGGTTTGTCGGGAAACAAGGGGAGAAAAACCCCTTTCTACTCAATTACCTCTGCCGCCCCCGGCCACCGAGCAAGCACAAAGGAATCTGGCTTCATTAAAACCATCTCAGCCAGGAACGAACCGAACAAGCTAATTTATCACCAGCCATGTAGTGAGTGAGAGGGACCGCAGGGACACGGGGAGGGTGACTGGTGTCTGGGGGATGTGAATGGTTTCCAAATTCAGCCCATAGGAAAGACTGGCATCTTTCACATGTACTCAACTTCTATTAACTGCGAGTATGTGTGTGTGTGTGTGTAGCTGCTGTGTGCTAATATGAGTGGGTGGATTTGAAGAAACTTGACAGCAACTCCAATACACTCCTCAAGGCAAAATGCAACTTTGACAGCTGTGTGTGTGTGTGTGTGTGTGTGTGTGTGTGTGTGTGTGTGTGTGTGTGTGTGTGTGTGTGTGTGTGTGTGTGTGTGTGTGTGTGTGTGTGTGTGTACGTGTGTGTGTACGTGTGTGTGTACACCACTGTCTGCCTCAATGCAAATGTGAATCTAGGGGAAAAGAGAGAGAAAAGAGGAGGGAACATGAATGCACTGCCTGCAAGGCGAGAGGGATTTAGGGAGAAGGGGAGACACACAGGGGGAGAGGAGAAGGGAGTGAAAGGAAGGTAGAGATGCTGCCTGGGGCCCCACACAGCAGACAGACATTATATGCAGGGGGAGGGGGAGGAGGGGGAGGTATGAGGGGAGAAGAGGGGGACAAGAACATACGAGTTCAGATCAAAGAAGTGTGAACAACACAGAAAACGGAGGCTGGGTGCATTTCCACGGCACTCCTGTGTTCAAAAAAAGCCAATAAAAAAAATTAACCCACAAGACAAAAATGGTGTCCCGTGTTATTTTTAGCAGGAAAAGAAAAAAGCACGGCAGCGGTCGGTCGGTCGTGGCACGCAGGGCAGGCAGCAGCAAACACCTTGATACAAAGCAGTGATTTATCCGAGGTGCACTCACTCCGGCTCCGGTGTCAAAGTGACTGTTTCTTCAAAGCGCCGCATTGTTTGTGCGAGGCTCGGTCAAAGACAAAGCCCAGGTGGGTAAAACACGGCTAAAAAAGTTAGCAGCACACTCACCGTCTTTTGTCTCTGATGAGGACGTTTATTAACGCTGGTATGAAGGCATGCAGCGAGCAAGAGCAAAGTCACAAACTTTGTGCTTTACCCCGTTTGGAGACGTTAACATGCGCGCACAAAGGGCAAGAGTTGGATAACTAATAAATGATAAAAGTGGGGGATATAAAAGAGAGAGAAAGAAAGGGAGAGAAAAAAAAAACTTACCAATTAAACCGCCGACCATGAAGGCAAACGCCTGAAACAAAAGCAGAATAACTCCCACTATCACCAACTTTTTGGTGCTCATGTTTTCAATAATAGCCCCCGCCATGGCGAAGCGAAGGTTGGAGCAAAAAAATTAAAAAATACAAATATCACACCGAGCGAGAAACAAACAACAGTGTGTTGGAAAAGGGACGAAAACGCTGCATCCACGGCCAGCAGCAGGAAGACTGGCTGGGCCCCCCTCCACCGCTCTGCTCCTGCCTTTCAACTTAGAGGGAGGAAGAAAAAAAGAAAAAAAAAACAGGAATCACATGACCGAACAGCACTCAGCTTTATCCCCGAACAGCCAACACCAGACTGGGAAGAGATCCGTGGAGCGCCGCTGCATTGCAAATAGGGGCTGGTAATGCAGGTTACCGTGTCATTGAATGACTGTAATAGCGCCCCTGTTTGCGGTCACAGGCTGCAGGGCTATTTAAAGGGAAGGTTTACAGGTCCTAACTCATGTTTGGTGACCAATACCCGTCAACACATTGTGGTTCAAAGTCTATTCTTAATCGGCGTTGGTCTGGCTACGTGTTTGATGAATGTGTCGTCTGCACAATTATACCTAAACTCGAGTAGCCTATTCTGTGATGTTGAGTTTATGGCAACATAGCAACCTATTCAAAGGTGCTTTGTAGTAACTTGATTTTTCTTTTTCTTTTTTTAAATTAATTAATTCACATCAAGACCTTTAATTAGAGTTGCACAGAGGAACCTGGATATATCATCTTTCTGAACAGACATTGTTTCCAAAAAATCCTGGAGAAACTAGATCAATCAGAAACAGTAGACATGTCCCAATCCAATAACTGCACTAAAACTTACATTTTACACACAACGGTCTGCTTATTTGGCTGTTTCCTCACTAAAAACCTTGTGTGTTAGGATATGTCCCCTGCGGGTTCTTTGCGTCTTTCACTAGGACCAGGACCTTTGGTGGTTTGTGGACTCAAAAACCACGTTCAACTATGGTGTTCAGGGTAAGCTACTCATAAGGTCAGGAGATGACGTCAGAGAGGCACCCAGACAGGAACCCTTACTTTCTGTATCACAGGCATTAAGTCAGGTAGAGTAAAACCATCAATATTAGGGCAGCATGACATTGCATTTTTCGTCTGCAACATGAAAAAAGCAAAGGAATTTTTTTCAAAGCAGAGAGAAAAGGATTCGGAAATGACAAAGAGAAAATAGCCTACTATGTAGTCACAGTTAATTAAAGGGGACATATTATGCTCATTTCTGCTTCTTGACATGGTACCTTGATGTCTAAAAGTAATGTTAGTAACATGCTTTGGTCAGAAAAACCAAAAGATTGAGCACAGCTTTAGAACCTTCGCTCTGGTAGCTGAGGTAACCATGGGAGCGAGGGCTTCAATATTCACATCACCCGGCTTGTGATGTAATAAGCCGGGTGAAATTAAAACGGCTTGTTAAGAGACACATTTTCTTACTATGGCAGTTTACAAAATATTGATGAAGTTGTCAAAACTGACGTTAAAGGGGTGAGGAGGCACTCCGGATACGCAAATACACATAGCCTACTAAAACAATGAAAAAGTGAGTTTTGCATAATATGTCCCCTTTAAGTCTCCCTTACATTTTAGGCACGTAAAATGCAATTTCAATGTCCTGTTTCACTGAACACTACAGTAGATTGAAATGAATACATTACGTGCCACTTCACAGGACAAAGCACAAACTGAACTGCAGCACTATGAATCAGAGTCATGGAGAAGCAAAGCAGAGTTGGAACTATTTGTTGATTAATCACTTCATGCATTGTTGAAACAATGACAGTTGGTTAAAGTTTCCCCAAAGTTGACATATTGTTCTTCTTGTCAAATATGACGAAGTTCGTGAAGTTTGTGTGCTTTGGACTGTTTAGTTAAACCAGCATTTTTAATATGTCACTATAACTCAATGTGATGGGCACATTTTCTGGAGTTTTTCCTTCCAAGATATTTCATAATATTTATCTACAAAACATGTACATTCTCCTGAAAAGGCTGGTGCTGGGAGCAGATCCCCAGACAAATAACTGCAAAATCACATCTTACTCCCGTACTCATATCAAAGCTCTGTTTATTGGGTCAACAACGTTCCAGTCTATCGACCTTCATCAGGACCGAAAATATTTAATGACCAAAATATTCAAGGAAAACAACGAACATTAGTTTCAGCACTAATGCAAAAGGAACTGGTACTACAGTTCCTTTATCACTGTTGAGGGGGATTGTGGGAAGTAGTGAATCATGGAAGAGAGAAAATGCTTGGACTTTCCAGAATCAGCTAATGACTAATGACATGTTTATGTGCCTGAGCATGCAGATGCTGACGAGTAAATTTAGAGATTTGATAGTTTGTCATTTTGTCCACTTTCCAAAAAGTATGCAAACTGCAACTAGATGAAGACTATAAAAGTCAGCAGCACTTAAAGAAGAAGAACCCCTTAACTTATCTGTCTATCTAATCATATCTGTGTACTCATAGCAGAGAGCTTAAGGGCAGACACCACCAACAGACAGATTACACACCCTTTGGGGTACACAGTCCACAGTTGTAAAACCAAACACGGTCTATTTTCAAGAGGAAGTGTGTAAGCCAAGTTAAAATAAAATAAAAACACACACACAGAGTGACAAAGAAGACCCACCAAACTGAATTAAACCCAGTTATCTGAAGCTCCTTGGAGTTCAATTATCTAGTGACCCTGTGAGTCCAGCAGCACACCGGCTCCTCCTGTCGCCATCGCAGTGTCCAGAATAATTCACTAGGACCAGGACCTTTGGTGGTTTGTGGACTCAAAAACCACGTTCAAGTATGGTGTTCAGGATAAGCTACTCTTTTAGGTCAAGCAAACGTCTACCACATGTAGCACATCTTTTAAAATGACTTAAAGAAAGTATTTTTTTTTTCATTCACTCATAGTATAGATTGTAACCTACTTCCCTTCCATTCATGCATAGATGTATCTGCACAATACACAATGCTCTGTATCTCTCAGTTATACAGAATTTGTCATGCTGGCTGCTGTTTTTTTCTCCACGAAAACGTGTGGCGGCACATCCTGAAGGACGGCGCAGCTGTGAGCTGAGCTTTCATGTCTTCCTCCGACTTAGACAGATGCTGTGAGCTGCAACAAGATCCCATTCTCTCCTCCTGAGAGACAGAGGAGAGAAACCTTCAGCATAAACCTTCTGGTGCTTTGATTCAAATTAAAAATGCTGTTGGCGAATGAGTCCTAGTGCATGTTTAGGATAAACCTAACCACCAGACTTGAAAATGTTCAAATAAAGAAAACAGCTTTGAAATCCTGGGTTTTATTTAAAAGCCATACTCAAGAGCATTTCAGGGTCATTAAACAAAGAGAAGACACAACTGACATTTTGTGCACACACCACTGTACGGCTTTTACAATTCACAAGCACATAATATGATTTTTTTTTTTAAATGCAGCATGCAACTTCTTATGAGTGTGCAACATCCCACTACCAATGATAAACACAACACATGTAGACACAGTGCAGCAATAAAGTAAACAGTTTCTATCAAACACTAGTTCACTATGGAAAAACAGACTGTCAAGACGGATAGAAAAGGAACAATGGTGTCTGATGAACACAAGTGCACTGCAGTGAAAGAAAGCAGAGAGAAACAGGGAATAAATCCAGTTGTCAAAAATGGCCTCCTTTCTTATTTCCTATTCATGTTAGAGCAACTGTGGGTATTTGCCGAACATGTAAAGATAACAAGCTTTTGGATGTGAACAGACAACAAACCCACTTCTATCAGTTAAGGATAATGTTACAAGAGGAAGTCATTTGTCTCCTGATGGGATGCATCCCAGTTTATGAAGTCTAGTGCACTGCACTGAGACCAAGGCATTGAGGCAGCCATTCAACCTGATGACAGTGATGACATTGGTTTTGGCACTTAGGGATTGGAGGTAAGATAAACAAAGAAGCAACAGGAAGTGCTCGATAGGTTAAAAAAAAAAAAAAAAAAAAGTCAGACTGGGGGGAAGAGCCTGGGGTTTTGCATTCAGAAACGGGCACGGATTCTGTCCAATGGATCTGTCTCCCACATCTTAGCATCCCAAGCCTGAAACCAGCCAGTGAAAGTCGGAGGCTCTGCTCCCTGTTTGATGGTGGTGATGGGAAGTCCTCTGCGACCAGATGGGTCTGAGTCCACATACTCTTTTGCTGTAAGTGGAGAGACAGACAAAGTGAGAACACATATCTGACATCATAATTATGCAAAAACAACAGAAGAAATGTTAACACTAATCAACTTTTTGCCCACTAGGTTGTGAGAAAATCTGTGGCATATTACCACCATACAAAACTCCTGATTTCCTGAAATGTATTGACTCTTGCTGCTAAATGCACCACTATTTTCAACAGCTATTCATGGCTGGTGTCCGTCTGTTGTTTGCTGCTGGTCAGGTCAGTATTGCTTACTTCAGCTGCTGAGTTTAAGAATTGATGGGAATGGTGAGAAGGACTCATATAGGCAAAGTTATAGGGTGTAAAAACCAAAACATTAAGCCCCAAAAGGTTAAAAAGCTCAGAGGGGGACTGCACAGTCATGTGAGAGCTCTCTGCATTGACAGTTCCCCCCAGTGAAACCAAAACATTAACATCTCCCTCTGGTGGCTGGTTTCAGTTTAGGCCATGAGCCTTGGACACCTCCATGTTGGTGAGGACATGGGCAAAAACTGATTTAAGTTCACATCAAATACATTTTTTCCCAAAGATGGCCTTCGTTGTTTTGGATACTTCATATCATGCTGATGTATGTTCAAGTGTTAATCTTTCTCAATTTTTCTTTTCAAAGTTTGTTTTTTACTTGATCTTATAATAAGGGACACCATGACTGAGTCAAATGTTGTCAAATGACGTGTTTGGGCCGGACCGTAATACTGCGGCTCCACCTCCAAATCTCTTCTGCACAAATGACATCACCAGCACAACATGGCAGCACTTGTATCAGAGATGTTTCACCTTCACTTTTGTACAGCAGGAGGAAGTGGAGATGTGCTGTCCATCTTTACACACAATCATTGGTTTACCTTTCTTATTTAAGTTTTTTTTTTTCCTCCATTGTTAATATGAAAATATTGATTAATGCAGCTTTGAAATGTCATAGCCGAATATTCACTCACTGAAAACCTAACATATTAATACAGCCCTACAAATTGACTTCAGAGCAAGGAACTATGTTTAACACAAAGCATCATAAAAAATATTTAATGTTAATGTTCCATACATACAGTCATAATATGCACAGTGAGCATAGAAGACCTAAATATGATGCTTTATTTCCTTTATGTTGCTCATTAATAGAGAACTGTGTACTTGACTCTGTGTGATTAACATCATCAAGGTGTCAAAACCTGAGGTGGCCACCTGGAATAATGTGTCAATTGTAATTACTGTATCATAATTCAAGATGGCAAACTGTCCTGAAAGCTTAGTTTCGAACTACTCCTTTACTTGTATTTAGACATCAGTCCCACAGTAGCATCCTGAATAGTAGCTTACCACATTAAAATCTGATTTGAATAAACCTGCAATTAACATTTTCGCCACACATTTTTTAAATACATATAAAATTACATCCTATTTACTAAAATCCTTTCGTATTGTTATTAAAGACTGTGGTACTATATCTTAATGTAGTACCAATAATGACAGTAGAGTAGCAAATAGCAACGTTTAACCCTGATTCTAAATAAATACCATTTTTATTGTGAATTGAATTTGTGTAATGCTTTGGACCTACAATACTCTAATACTCACACTAACCTAATTCTAATACTAATATACAAAATGTTTCCTGTTATATGAATCAGTAATATTTGGCTAGTCAGAAATAATCTGAAGCGAGAGATAATATAATCTGAGTGACACATTTCTTCCTTAAGTGCAACTAACCTATTTTGGGAGCTCCCGTCCTCTCCTCTGCGTTGGCCTCGTTGCCGACCCAAAGGAAGATCTACAGGGAGGAGAGACAATACCCACAGTCATTAACACCTTCGACATCTACAAAGGCTGTTATGAGCAGCTCATAAAAATCAAAACCGGGAACTCATCTTACCTGGTCCCAGGTATCCAGGATCATGACATCATCAGTGGCCAGATCGGACTGTGTGAAGTCTCCTGGTACTTCTTCAACCTGAGAGAGCACAGGAGAAACCTTTGTGGGTGTTTGAATGTCACTATTTGTATTGCACAGTATTAAATGACTGTACATGTAAACCCTGGTGATCATTTCACTGTGTGACCTACAATGAGTCTTCCAGTTTTGTTGGAGCAGCCGAACAGACGTGGGGGTTTGATCATGTTCTGCAGACTCTTGGACGTCTGGTATTCCTTCTTGCCACCAAGAGCAGACCAGAATTCAGCTGGGAGGGAACAAAAACAACAGCAATCAGCTCCAAGTAATTTGCCCCATATTTGGTGTTTTGTTTCAAGAGGAAGTAAATCACATCCTCTTTGGGCCAATCAGCAACAATTTGCATCATCTTTTCAAGTCTGAGCTAAACCAGACCAGAAATATACCAGTTATATCTGATCAGCCCAGTCATTGTAACTGGTTAGAAGAGCTAGAGCAGCACGGCAAGACACGACATGTAGCGACATGACAGGACTGTGTAGCAGTAATGGCTGACAGTCTGTACTATTTAAACAACAAAACAAAGCTGAACAGTTTTTAATGCTCAAAATCATGTCACAATTAGGTCCAGTGATTTCATAGAGCTAATTTACATAACTGGCTTCAAAATGCTGCACACCCTTAAAGGAGACATATTATGCCCCTTTCCCACAAATTAAAATAGTTCCCAGGTGTCTTAAAGACATGTCTGTGACATGCTTCGGTCAAAAATTATGCCAAGGATCAAACATCACAGCTCTCTTTTCATCCTCTTTAAAACAGCCTTGTTCAGAACGGCTGGTTTCAGTGCCTATTCCTTTAAATGCAAATGAACCACTGTTTGCCCCGCCCCTTCTACCGGTCCCAGGTAGGGGTGGTATTATGCAAATTCGAAAACTAATGACATCATTGTCAGACAACTGAGGGAACAACTCATAAAACCACATGGATTTTAACTTAGGGGGGCTTATTACAGTTTTTTTTTTGTCAGTTCTCACATTTTGAGGGCCAGAAGGCAAGACAAACACCCAAATATATATTAAAGAGCCTTCAAAAAGTGTTATTTCCATAATATGTCCCCTTAATGGCTAATGAGGATAATGCTCACTCATATACATATATGTAGGTGTTGCATACTCCCTTCACAATAAAGTTAATCTGAGACTCGTTTCATTGGTGCACGTGTATGGAGTTACAATCTTGCTAAGATAATCAATCAATCAATCAATTTGTTTATTTCGGGCATGTCAATTTAAATCACCATCATCACACTTCATCTTAGTTCAAATAATACAATACACATGGCCGAAAGGGAAAGCGGGAGAAGCAAAAGCTTATCTAGTCCCGCCCCCATTACCCACAGTAATACATAATAATTTGTCCTTTCTGTTGTTGTGTATTGGACACCCACCTGGCTCCTTGCCCTCTGACACATTGGTGGGACTTCCACCCAGGAAGCCCACCACATGTTTGGCTGCCTCCATTTCCTCATCACTGGCCCCCACCCCCCGCCACACAAACACAGCGCTTGGGGTTTTCAGCACGAACGTATCATTGGTGTTCAGATTGGACGCGGTGGCCTCGGCCTGAGGAAACACATGCAGGATTGGTGAGAAATGGGCGACAATAAGACATTTCTACATCAAGAACTCGGAGGGGGGGGGGGGGGGGTGTAGGTACAGCTCACCTCGACAGCCCGGGTAGCACGGGAAGTGCTCTGTCGGATGTGGAAGAGGCGAGTGCTGCCGGCCTGAGACTGTCCACCTTTGCGTGACGTTCCTCCGCTGTGGATGATCATGGGTTTGCCCTGGAACAGGCTCATCAGATGTGGAGGCTCCTGACCCTGAGTCACTCTCACCTGTGGACAAAGCCATTAAGAAACGTCACCACTAGTCTACTTCAATGTTTTACACAACTACATAAAATGATAAGATCAGATAATCAGACTATTGCTGAATGTGTCTGTACATTTTAGAAAACTCCTGCCAATTGCCTACAATTAATTTCTTAATGATCTATTAGCATACCTACATCTGCTTTACAGCTCATCTTTATGACATTAATGCAGTTTAATGTATCAAAAATGTTGAACTTTGACCCAAACAACTCTATTATGGCCAGAAAGATTGGGTTGTCATCTTGTGCAGCGAGTGTTGCAGTTTGAGTTGAGTTGAACAACAAAAATTACAGCAGCACTGCCCTCTGCTGGTCATCCACGGTTGTTTGTTTTTCACAGCAAAGAAGTGAAGTTACTTCTCAGATCTTTGGTTGTGATCAGTTGTACTAGATTATCCATAACAAGAGATTTGTGGGGATGGACCTTCATCACCACTTCACCACTGAATATCATTTGTTGTAATGTAATATTCAGATTAGTTCTCAGTTTTGATACTTAAACTGCAACTTCCAAAATCCCCTACACAAATTTAGAGAACTCACCGTTGTATATTAAAATCTGCTTCCAGGAAGAGAAACTCCTAGAATAACTGAGTAATTGTTCCCGCTGACACTAGATGATCTAATCATCTCATCATATTCAAACCAAGATGGGACTGAATGGACTTGTTTTAATAATAAAAAGGTAAAGCAGCGTGTTGTCACGTAGAGCTAACCTGAACTGGGGATCCTCCCATTGAGTCATCCAGCTTCACAGTGAGGAACGCTGAAGCTGCCAGTTCGTCCTGTGTGCACTTCAGCCCCTGCCTGACACACACACACACAGTCCGGGTTATTTTCCTGGAAGAGTGTTTTTCACTGGTGTAGACTGGGTGTGGTGGGGTTATGTGTGAACACACTCTCATGCTGTATGAGACGTTCATGTTTGTGGAAATGTTTTCTTTCGACCCACCAGGTGTATATGATGTGCTGCTCCCGCCCTCCCTGTCTGTAGCTGTAGAGGATGAGGTAACAGTCTCCGCCATAGAAGTGACCGTAGGAGGAAGGATCCACAGCCACCTTTTCACCATTCTCCACCCTCCAGATCTGAAAGCGAGACGACTACATCCATTTTACACAACAAACCACCACCACATTAAGCTGCCTTTGTCATGTGTCCTCCCCGCTTGTTTTGAACATGCACGTACCTGGACTTTGCCTTTGCCGTCGTCCACCATGCCGTGCTGAGCTGCCATGACTTTGTTGGAGTGCAGGGTGGAGGCGTCGAACGGCACCTGTTCCACTTTGGCGATCCGGCCGATGGCGTAGGCCTTGCTGGGGCCCGTCGTCTCGTCCCTGTCCCGCCAGTCGCTGAAGAACTGCTTAAACAGAGTCGTCTCCGCTCCTGCAGGGAGAACCTGGAGCTGCAAGAGGGACAGGAGTTTCAGCTTGATGGACTTTTTCCAAGTGTGTGTATTTTTTGTCACAATATTTGAGTTAGTAAGTACACATCAGCTTTACCTGTGTCTTATTGGAGTATCCTTTGTCTTTGATGAACTTCTGACCTGCTGCCATGGCTGCCTTTCGCTCTGACATGTTGGCCTTGGGGCCTGGTTCAAGCCAAACGAGGAGGATGTGATGAGAAATACAACATAACATTGATTTGACTTGAGAGAGATACTATATCATATACTACCTTATACAGTACATATTAAATATTAAAAGGCATTTGTCTGGGCAGGTTTATACCGGCATTATTAACTGCACAGGCTCCATCTCCTCCGGGAGGCTCAAAAACTTATCAGACAAGTCTCAACACAGACAATAATTACTGTAGAGTTGGTCGTACCAGCTAATGATTACCAGTAAATTGTGTATAAGCTAATACAACAGTATTCAGCCAGAATTTTAAAATATCGGACCGAATCGGGGACAGAACAGCTGTTTTCCTTGTATTTAGCTTGGAGGCACGGCTAGTTGTGGACACACATTTTCCACATAAACTCTTCCTAATTTGTGGAAGGAAAAAATAGCTGTAAGGACACGGGGAGAAAACTAACAGCTTGTGTTCTGTGTTCGTTTGACGCCATTTTCTGGCGTGTTACTGAGTCTATGATGCTGTCGGCACCTTTCCATACAAAGATGTTCCTGTCCACCCCGTTGTCCAGGATGTAACACTCCTCAGGAGACAACATGGCCTGCTTGAAGGGACTGGATGGAGCCACAGACGACACCGTCATCGAGCCAGATGCATCAGAGATCTACAAATCAGAGGAACATCATCAGCTGCCAGCTCGGCTTACTTTTAATTTTCTACAGTAAATGCATTTGGGATGTAAAGGTACAGACTGAAATCACATGAGATACACATAAGACTCATAGTGTGTAAAAACATAGTGTTTTGTTTGTTTGTTTGTAACTGAACTCCAGGGTATAGATGCAGTCTTTGAAAATAATTATCAGTGTTTCATAAATTGTCTCGTAATTCAAATCTATGAGTATGTTCACAACTCATTAAACCTTTGTGTTGGCTCTATTAGAGTTTGGTAACTATCTCTATTTGAATTACAAAATGCAGCACTTGTGTTACTCACCATGTAGAGGGCACCCTTCTTCCTGTTGGAGGTGTCCACCCTGTCGTCATCAGGAGTGCTGGGGGCAATGGTGGTTTTGGGCCCCAGAGCCTACACAACAGCCACAACAGAGGAGTTAACTATTGTGTTCATCTTTTTCTCATAAATATTACCTGTGCTTCAAATCATAAAGACGTGTCTTTTGTCACTGATAAAGGGGAAAGCCTTAGCTGTGATTTGTTCTGATGACTGTATTGTAGAGCTTTTATCTGATTATAAATGAATCCAAACCACCCTCCCTTCCTCTCACTCTTCATTAGGCCTCCTCTCTGCAGTTCACCCCCCTCTGTCATTGTAAAGAACGTGTTTACAAAGCAGCCTCAGTTGGCACAGAGTTGGCACATGTACAGCGCCTTACAAAGGACACAATTGTGACCACTCGTTCCCACGCTGACCAACTCACTGGCCATGAAATGCATCAATGACACTTATAGATTCGACCACCTCAGGGGTGTAAAACGCACTGGGTTAAGGGCTTGTGAGTGTGTGTGTGTGTGTGTGTGTGTGTGTGTGTGTGTGTGTGTGTGTGTGATTGTGTGTTACCTCTGTGATTGCTGCTGTCTCCTCCCCCTCCTCCACCATGTGCAGTTTGGCTCTGCCGTTCCTCTCATTGTCTCTGATGTCGATGGCGACCCCGGAGGCCTTCAGCCTCTCGAAACGGTTACACTCACTGCCACACCACTGATAGACGTCCTGCAGGGAGAGGGAAAGAGATGGTCCAGTGCTTTAGTCCTGGAGGATTTGGTGACAACTGTGGTTGGTGGTGGTACAGCAACTACTGTCTAACACTTCAAATCCCAGAATTCAATTCAATTCCAAACTACCATGTCAGAAATGTTGCAAAAAAAATTACAGCGCAGCCAAACAATCAAATGAGTAACCATGAGGTTAAAATCACAAAGTGTAATGCTGGAATACATGATACTTCACTCACAGCGAATCCTTCATGTGTATGCAAATTAAAAGTATGTCAAATATATAAATGACAGCATAGTGCATAGGCTATGAGGTTTGTTAATAGGGCTGGGACGATATGCTTTTCTCCCGATTTGATTCTGCTACGATTTTTTGGATGCCGATTCAATTTAAATTGCAATTCTACGATATTGCAGATTTTCGCGATTTTTAGTCTGCATTTTTAACACCAGTGAAACAGTTGAATGATTATGATTTTCTACAGACTATTCCAGGAACCATCACATGTAAGTCCGTTTTTAAGATTTATTCAGCAGCAATATCTCTTTTCCAACGCCTGGACTGCATAAAAGAGGCAAAAATAATATAGAAAAAACAGGCTATTTCTATACAGAGTATAGAAAAAACAGGCTTCTGAAACCTTTCTGACTAAATGAGGTAAACTGCTACATTTTAACATTTATCTGCACACACAAATACTGTAGGAGCCTATAAATTAGGCTAACATACTCCATTATAAAGTGAACTTAAACCCTTTTCAAAACCTGGACTCTCTGTATGTAAAAAAGGCAAACAAATGCACATTGCACAATATATAAAAAAAAATAACAATAATAATAATAATTTAAAAAAAAAAATTTGAAAAAAATAATTGATTTAAAAATCGTCCAAAAAAATATTGCGATACTTAGCTATGTAAATCGATTTTTTCTCCCACCCCTTTGTTAATGTGGAAAAGTGAGTTTGACAGAAGCAAACACCCAGCCACAAACTATGTATTTAACAGATCTCACCTTCCCCAGGTCGATGATGAAGCAGTCGCCCTTGTTGAAGCTGCTCCAGGCCAGATCCACTTCTGTCGCCCTGATGGCTCTCCGGCCCTTGACATGCAGGAGGCGCTTGACGTTCATGTCATTGGTCACCACATGCTGAAAACCTGAGGCCACACCCCCTTTCTGCGACAAAGAAAAACAATTCAGGTCATGCAGACTTTCCGGCTTCATTCACAGTGTGTATGAGGACAGTTCAGGGAGGAAATGTAACAGCATGTGCCACTGTTTCGGCTCACAAATGCAGGTTTAAGGCAGGATGTATGGAGTCAGATGATGTCATGAGACACAGCGTTTGCAGCATGGTGAGGGTGAAATGAGTTTTACACAAAACCGTAAAACTTCAAAGGACAAAAGGCTCTATACTAGTGCCAAATAATGAGATTAGCTGACAGTAAATCACAGCCATGGAACCAATAAACCTTATCAAATGGATGAAATGAAACTAACATGATGCCTGCTTCTGGACAGAAGAAGGATCATGTACCTGGGAGGCTGGATTGTCTCGTAATGTGCCGTCCTTGGTGAAGCCATTAAACAAAACAGGTATTTACAAGAAATGCAAATTAAATCTGCAAGAGAGCAACAGACACACTCTCTGCTAGACAAAAGCTAGACATGTTTGGCGAGCGTTCAACAAGTAGAAAATAAAGCAAATGTCATGAGAACAAAAACCAAGAGGGGGCCTCCTATTTCTTAAAATGGCCTTTGAGGGTTTTACATTTACCCACAAAAGCAGAGTCTTGTTTGCATAGTGACTATACAGACCTCAATGGAAACCACATTCATGTTTTTTGTTTTTTCCCTCAAGAAAGAAGCAGTAAAATTTTCCATGGCAACAATGCCGGCACTGTTTATTCTAATGGAAGTATTGTTTCCCAAAAGTGGAGTTACCAAAACTATGAAGAGATAATGAGGTTTAGTTCTGTTCCTCACTGTTTTTCAGATTTTCTGAAGCGTGTGCGTGTGGACTGGCTTTCTGCACATGTGCACTGCAGAGTTTCCATCCTCAACTCTCCAAAAGTAGTAAACAAGTCGCTGGGTTAATTACACCTAACTAAAGCCAGGAGGGGGTTTGGATGGTATTCATGGAAATGAGAAACAGACGCCTGGTAAAAGTGGCTTCGCTTGTGTCTTTTCAAACGTCTTCCTTTTGCACAGGCCGGTTGACTTGGTTACGGTCTAAGCCAGTGAGCCAGACACACCCTTGGATGTAAATAGCAAAAGGGGGAATGTTGTGTCTTCTCTCTGAACTTCAGACTCATCAGCTTAACTGCATGTCGAAGTTCACGGGACTCTGACAATAATTAAACCCTGTTGATATATTTAGGTCAAAGAAGCTTCTGAAACAGATTCTTCTCCCTTTTCTATGTTTTTAGACATCACAAATTTAATCACTGTAAATGCTGAAAGAAATGCGTCACTCCTTATCCATGCAGTCATTATCTAATATGATCTGTTCGTTCAGAAAGCGATTTTCCTTTGGAGACACAATACTGCGAGTGTTTCAAAACCAGACCAGGAGTCTACAGTCTGTTGCCAGTGGCTTTGTGTGGTTGCAATTAGGCACAGCAGTAAACGTTACCGTCAGCACTGCTATGCTAACATGTGCACCACGACGGTGCCAACATGCTCATGTTTAGCAGGCATAACGTTAAAGCTGTACAGAAAAGAAAACTGAATTTGAGCCCACTGTGGGTCCTAACACTAGTGTAATAACTCATCTTTCAGACGATGTAGGCCAAACTTTGTGCAAAATTCTATCTTTGATTAAATCCGGGATGAAAGTGTGGAATTTTTTTTTTTGCAGTGGATAATGCAGGCACACGAATTATACGTCAGCCTGCTCACGTTTCATCAGCCACTCATATTGGATCCGTCATCCGTCAATCAAACATCTGAGACAACACACACACACCGAGCTCTGTCTCGCCCCGAGCTTTGAATATCCCGCCTGCTCGATAACGACCAATCAGATTTGTTTTCCTTACTCGGGTAAACTCATGCGGTAACTCGTGGAAACTCGGCGCGACAAACGGCCATTTCTGTACACCTTTAACCTTGCTCATTATCTAAGTTTAGCGTGTTAGAATGCTAATATCAGCTAATTAGCACTATATACACTTTTTTCTTTAGTTGTTGTTTTCTTATTGTCTACATCAGAATCAACCTGCAACCCCCCTGATTTATCTTGTGACCCCTTGTGGGGGCAACCCTAATGTTGAGAATATCATTGATAGTGACACCATTAATGCAAAGCTGCTCACCTGATACTTGATGCCTGACTTGAAGTACCCCAGGAAGGTGTTGGATTCGTGGTTCTGCACCTCCCTGAACTGCACCGGCCCACCACCCAGGAAGTCATCCAGCTGTGTGGCAAAGATGGCCGCTGATCCACTTTCATCCTGTGAACACTCGTCCCCTGCAGAGACGAGATTATCTGCGCTCAAGTAGCTTGTTTCTGTCAAGTGCTTCACATCGATGTTTTTTTTAAAGTATATTTTTGGGCTTTTATGCCTTTATAGATAGTACAGTTGAGACAGACAGGAAATGGGGAGGCAGAGAGAGGGGGGATGACATGCAGCAAATGGCGCCCGACGCGGGACTCGAACCGGGGCCGACCGCAGCGAGGACTGTGCCTCTATACATGGGGCGCCCGCTCTAACCACTATGCCACGCGACGCCCCTTCACATCGATGTTTGATCAAGTTTCACACAAACACATTAAGTCTCTTTACATTAATGGAGAAAACTTTAGATTCTGCTGTGACCCTAAGAGACCTCTGAGTCGGGAGCGGAGCCTTTGAATCGGATCAAACCACATCTACAGAGGATCTTTGAATCCTGCTATTACTGTCAGAAGGCACACAACGTGGATTAAACTATGCCATAACTTTACATGACTAACGTGGATCTCAGACAGAGGGATTAATTATTCTTGCATGTTATTTCTAGTCTAACTTCTTCCAGATGGCTGCAGTGGGAGCAAAGAACTAAAAGCCTGTGCGTGTGAGTGTGTGTGTGTGTGTGTGTGTGTGTGTGTGTGTGTGTGTGTTCTGGCACAGGAAAACGCTGGCAGGGAAGAGCACAAACATGCAGGGACCAGTGCCTGTTCGCTGTGGCCTACAGAGGTATTCCATGTGTGAGTCATGCCGCGGTTTAGTTTAGGCCTCTGATTTAGTTATGTAACTGAAAAGTTACAGGGCATGAGAAAAGGATTTTGCCTTCAGTTTATTTTAAGTACTCAAAGTTAAATGTCTGTGTGCTCTGTTCATGCCTGGACTAAGGGACACGTGAGGAGAGGAATTTCGCAAACTGGTGTGACTTTTAGAAAAAAAATTCTGCGACTCATTCATTGGAGGATGTTTAAGCTCTGAGATCAGATGCATCATCTGATCTCCTGTTACTTCAAAGACCACAGGAAGTTTCACTTCTCTAGTCTTAGTGTGTCTGTGTGGGTCTAAGTATTAAAGCGCATGTGCTGTATGCATACCAGCTTTAGAGGAGATAATTGTTCACCACTTCAGCAGCCAATAGTTTATAAGCACATAAAAATAGGAATTTCCTTTGGTGAGCTCACATATAAGATAAACCAAACATGAACTTCACAAAACTGTAACACATAACATAAGAGAAAAACTGATGAAACCACACAAGGACAAGTGTCAAGCAATAACCCCCTCCATAAAAAACCTGGGGGAAAAACAACAATAGAATTGGGGAATATCCTGCAGTTAAATCGCTTCCGCTCCCAAATGGGTTGTTCATGATTTCTCAAAAACAAAATGTAAGACCTGTTCCTGTTTTGAAAACAGCGATGAAAACATACATTTCATCAGGTAAGACAAGCGTCCTAAACAAGTCAAAAGTGTGTTGAGTGTGTTGGGAGTCTACCATGTCCCCACATGACCCTGACGTGTGCCTCGTCGTGCCTTACCGAGCCACATGTGAATGTTGTATGAAGGTGCTGAGGTGGTGAAGAGCAGCAGGTAGGCGTCCCCGGAGTAAAAGCTGCCGTGCAGGGTCTTGGGAACCGGCTTCAGGTCCATGTTCTCGATACGCCACACCTGCAGCCCCGGCGTCTTCCCTGCACCCACAAACTCCTTATGGGAAACCATGATGGCTCTGAAAGAGAGAGAGAGAGGAGATGACAGGTCAGAAATATGGAGATGCTTCTAAACAGTGGGGGGTCACAGGACACACAACATGAAACCACAGGGAGTGGTTTTAATGTCGTAATGCTTAACCCAAGCGAAACATACGAAGGAGGAAGCTGTTTTGCAGCACGAATATTGGGTCATGTCATCTGTGGGTACCTGAGAAGCAGGTGCTTGAATAGTTGTGGTTAAGAGCTGAGAGAAACTAAATTTTTGTTAATAATAGCTGTCATCTTGACATGAGGTAAACATGTTTACTGCTTAGTGCTTACCATATAAGGTGCTAAACAGACAAACTAGTTTTCAAACTTCCAGTAACTCACTGCTGCTGTCACATCTGTTGATTATTACTATGCATGAACCACTGTGCTGACTTCAATACATTAATTACATGCTGACTTTGAAGTTTTCACATAATCTGGGGGAGTAAATTATAGGTTAATGGTAAAGTACATCTGCTGCTTTGGCTAGTAAAACCCCATTGTATCATCTCAAAAGTCAAAACCAGGGTTGATTTTTATGAAAAATTTGGAGATGCTTTCATTTTTAAACAGCGTTGACCCTTGACCTCTTGAATCAGCACACCAAAGTCCATAAAAATGTATAAATTGTCACATAGGTGTCAAAAAATAGTAAACGTGTGTGAAGTGAATGTGTTTTTCACAAGTGAAACCAGACCGCAGAGGGAACTTTGCACCATTATCAGTTGTTATTTAGTCATAACTTGATACCTGTGCCAACTTTATCACCTTACAGTTAGGTATCAACATGGGGCAACATGCATGATCTAACTCTCACCTAACTAATAAATATTTATAGCTCCCATGAAGTGAAAATAAAGTTTGAGTACTGTACATGAGGGGTGTGTTCTAATTAACAAATCGAATGTAAAAACTACTCTGCAGTCAAAACTCTTTGGTCTCACAAGACCTTACATCCAGAGCTACAGGAAGTTTGCTCAAGAAAACGTCTTTACATCATGATGAGAGAGGTCTGCCAGATTATACAGATTACTGTTTCCCCCGCTTACACAAGAGCCAGATTACAAGGCGGCGGCGGCAGCAGCAGGATTATTGCTGCAGTGAGGCTGACGTCGACCGTGCTCACAGAACGTCCACTTCCTCACTACCGTAATACACCAGAGCTTCAAGAGCACTGTTCTGTATACTTTACCCTGTGATCCACTTTAACTGCACCCTGCACCTGCTTATTTGTGCAAGGTGTATTATCTAAAGGTGGATGTTGAAAAGTTAGATTATACCCGATACACCATGCAGAGATAAAACAAACAGTCACACATCATCACCACCGCCTGACAGAATATTATTATTATTATTACAGTGGAGTTTGTTCAGACAGGAGTTAAATGTAGCTCATGTTTCAGTGCAGTGAGAAGAAAACACCCAGTGGACTTCCTGTAACAGGCTGATCAATAAATACTGCATCACAGGCAAGTGCTGCAGAGACCACTTCTTCCTCTGGACAGTAAGTGTCTGGAAGCAGCTGCACCGGTAATAACACTGACATGAGCATAATACTGCAGGTCTGTGGGGATCAGTGCAGACAAGAGAAGAGATGTCTGCTGGGAAGAGCATCTCTAATGAAGAGACTGCATGTAATCTGCTGCTGCTGCTGGAGACTTCCTGTGTTTATTTAATCTGAGAGGTGAGTCTGTCTATGATAAAAAAAAAAAAATTTAAAAAGCAGAGCAGATTCCAGGATCCATTCATAGTTGTTTTTTCCCCCATTAGTACTATTACCCACTGCCAACTCTCTAGGCAGACTTTTTTTTTTTCTTTTTTTTTTGTATTACATAACCTCCAAACTCCAACTTTACAACTTCCTACATTTCTAACTAGTTTTTACGTTTCACCCACAGACGAGAATATTGTTTTTCACTAAATATAATAAACAATGCATGCAGTCTGTTCCTATAATAAACCTAAACGTCCAGCCCTGGTACTTCCCGTCCATTCATTGGCTGCGGAGAAGCTCAGTCAGCGACTCAGAAAAAGAAAAGCGAAATGAACCGAGACTCTGCACATCTGGAAATGAAATCACTCACAACTTTTACAATCAAAGTCCCAACTACACATCGGCAACAACACTTAGCCTCGATGTAAAGAAATCCTGCACGCTTTTAAGAAGAAAAAAAAAAAAAAAAAGCTGCCACAGATATTAAAGCCCGGAAAGTCACAAAAAGGTGGATGCATGTTGACTTGCTGAACTCACAGTTGGCGAGAGGAAACACGCAGGAGAAGAGACGGAGACGGAGTGGAGCAGAACCGCTGGTGGTGGAGGCTGTGGAGGTGGGAGTGAACGGACCGTGGAGAGTTTTGTATGTTTTAATGTGTAGATGAGAAGGAGGGGGAGGAGGAGGAGGAGGAGGAGGAGGAGGAGGAGGGAGTGTTCAGCCTGCACGGCTCTGAGGAGGAGGAGGAGGAGTGAGAGGAAGCACTGATTGGTGGACACGGGCCGCAAAAGATGTAGATGCTACACAGCAGCTCGTGTTGAGCTCAGGGACACAAAATGTTTTTTCTTTTCCACTGTTGTCAGAACGGCCACTCCACTCCACCAGCCTTTTTTATTTGCAGTGCAGATTATGAAGTGTTCAAAGTGGGAGGGACAAAGTTTATCAAGACAGGGTTGCAGTTTAATCAACAGCTGGTCTGTTTGACTTTGGCTTGAAGGAAAAGTGAGACAGACTGAAAAGTAACAGCGAGGAAAAGGTGTCTCCCTTCCTTTAATTTCCTGGAATGCAGCAAAAACAGGATTTGGGCTAAATGGAAAGAGAGAGTCAACACGGAAAAGTGATTTCTCTAGTTTCAGTTTTTAAGAGATTCAAAAAAAAAAGCCTTCCAGCTTCAAAAACTAGGACTGCAGACATTACACATCACGAATAACCATTAAATAAATAGAGGATGCAAAATATTGACTTAGCCTGCTGGGACTACCTCATTACACACACACACACACTGTATTTACTCCAGCTCTGCTCTTTGTACACACTGGAGCCCAGTTGAACCAGAAGTCGAGCACCTGTAGCCCTGCAGCCTTTACCATACTCTGTCTGTCAGTGTTTATGTACACAGACAAATCCCCCACCTCTGTGGCGATGAATGGATGTTATCCAACCATTTACAGTGCTGTATGTCGCACACAAAGACCGTCACCGTCTGTATACCTTATGTATAACAATCAAACCACACGCAGACAAGAGCTTCAAAACAAAGCCTGACGCTGCAATAGGTCTTTAATTGGACCTGGGTTAAAAATGGTTTGACTGTGAGTGAATTTAAGTGAATACACAGATGACTCACGTCTTCTGTCTTAAAAAGCTCTTCTTCTGTGACTTGGTGTGAGAAGAATTTGTGAACTTCTTGCCAAATGTTGCACACTTCTGCTTTTATCTGATGGGTGCAACTACATGACAGAGTTGCTATTTAAAAACAAAAAAACAGTTTCATCACTGTTGCTAATACAAGCTTTCGTAGATACCTCAAACAGGAAGCAAGATGAGATGATAAATTACTCAAGTTCTTTCATTGGTAAAGTTTCCCAACACAACTGTACAAAACAACTTTACCCAAGTTAATATCAACAGGCAGGACAAAGTGGAGCAGCTTGTATCAGTATAAAGTGTCAGTTTAAATCTCACTGAATGGAGTGCAATAGAAACACAGTAGATGAAGAACAGCTGGTCATCACTACATAAAGAAACACATTCTCACATCCTCATTTGTGTGAATTTGTGTGTGTGAAAAGCACAGGAACTAACAGAGTCAAATCACACTTGAGTGAAGGAGCTCATGTAGATCAGAGAAAAGAGGAAATATCTGCGACACAGTGTGGACGGAACCGACGATGCTGGGGGGTTGATAAATGCTTGATGGTGATGCTTATTGTAATATTATTGATATTTTAAAAATGAAATACTGAAACACTGTTAATAATACACATATAGTGGATGGCCAAATTTCTGTGTTTTTGTTACTTATCTTTTTTCAGTTTGACTTTGTCTTTTCCTTTTCTGTTCAAGTCTGTTCAGTATTTAAAAATGTGGGAACAATATGGTTCTGTATTATACTTGTAATGTTTATATTAAAAAGAAAACAAAAAACACACATATAATAATATACATAGTTGATATTATGATGGTAGATGCTAGGCTTTGTGGCCTTTCCACGACATGTGAATTACAATTGTTCCTCTTTGTATGATTTTGATCAGTTACGGTTACGAACTCCTTCTACTCACTGCAAAACAAAACACAAGAAACAAAGTGAAGATCTGACACTCTGAGATCACAACTCATATTCCTCCATTGATTTCTATGTGTAAATAAATACGTTCTTTTAAATAAGACAGCCCTGATTTTGTTGTTTCTTCCACATGTATGGTTGCTGCACCGTCCCTGTGAACTGTGTCTAATTGTGGACACTGGGACGTCTCTGAGTGGGAGTGGGTGGGGGTTGGTGGGCGAGTCTTATCATCAAACAGGATGTGCAGGCTGAATGGCTGGGCTGCTGCAGACCCATTGTGCCACACACTGACAGCTGACTGCTGCACATCCCCAGTGACAATGCAACCAACCCATGATGGATTAGACTCTCATCATCAGAGGCTTACACACCGAGGGGAGGTGATGCTACAGTACCAAAGCTGCTCAGCTCACTGAGGGAGACGAAGCAGAAAAGTACCCACAGTGAAAAGTCAGGAAATAAAGTGAAACAGAAAATGACCTGATAAAATGTTGCACTTTGTCAAAACTTAAAGAGAAGTTTTGAATGAGTTTGATGAGAGCATCAGTAACATTTAGCATGTTAGCTCTAACATTGTATGGTTGTTGTAAAACACATAACTATGTTCTTATTTTATGCATTCTTTCTTCCTCCAAAACCAAGTGGAAACATGACCCTCCATGAAATAGAAATGTGAAAAAAATAAAACAAACAGATTATCTTAGCATCAAAACTGGAAACAAAGGGGAAACGAGCCAGCTCAACTTCCTGAGTTGAGCTGGCTCTCAAAATCAATTCCACAAAGCTTTGGTGTGTAATAAACACATGCGATATGACAAGCTAATTTGTTAGCTTTAGTTTTATTTCAGAGGCCCTAGCAGGCAGTTATTGATGTTTTCCAACAGAGCCAGATGTTTCCCCACTGTTTCCAGTCATTGTGCCAAGCTAACCAGCTGTTGACGTTAGCTTCATATTTTCAGATCTAATGATGAGCAACAAAGTGAATAAGCGTATCTCTAATAGAATTTCCACCTATTCGTTTTAAAATAATAAATACAAAAAGACAGGGAAGTACCAAAAGCATGTGGTCACAACTGATGACCACTATCACACATTTTAAACAATGTCAAGTGTGTTTTTATGGTAGTCAGACAGAAGTGTGGCTCCAGCAGGCTCTGACTCTTATCTTGCTCCTTGTTTCTGAGAGTGTCCACAGTAAAAACATGACCCTTGATAAAGATACAGGGGTCAAGAAAGTTGCACATGATTCGGAGTGGGAACTGAGACAGTGACTAAGGAGCAACAACATCAGCTGCCTGCTTCAAATGTCTATAACCTTTACTTGTCATAAAACCGGTCACTAGGATACCTAACCCACCCACTCCCGCCCGTATGTCTGGAGGTTCAGTTTGTTGAGAGAAAGGTCAGATCCTGGGAGCTGCAGCTCGGTGATTGTGGAGTACTGGAAGGGGAAGATAACAATGACCTTTCACCAATGACAACCAGTAGCCTGGTGGTTGTTTTCCATCTTACTGACTCAGACAGCACTCCCTCTGAATAAAAAGAAAACAACACAACTCCATGAAAACTCAACTTCAAGACAATTTGCTCAGTTTGTGCTTTGGATACGACTGCAGATCTTGGCATCATCTCCTCAGGAGAATTGGCCTCTGGATTGTGGCGCGTCATGCAAAACTTGTCTGACCAGTAAAATGTAAAGGTTCCTGCCACACCCAAAAGACGAGCACAGACTTATTTCACAAAAATTAACGTCAAAGTTGGCCTGTGCATATTCTCATTTGTCCAGGTCATAGTATCTCAAAGGAATTCTAAATCGAAAGCAACTGGACTTGGTTATTTGTCTAGGAAGACGTTTCACCTCTCATCCAAGAAGCTTCACCAGTTCATGCTCGCATCTGACCAGGCTGGGACTGGTCCTTTCATGTTCCCACACCATTTTTAAGGTTGTGCAATAAGCCTGTGGATATTCTCATTTGTCCAGTCCCAGCCTGGTCAGATGCGAGCATGAACCGATGAAGCCTCTTGGACTGATGAAGCCTCTTGGATGTCTTCCTAGACAAATAACCAAGTCCAGTTGCTTTCGATTTAGAATTCCTTTGAAATTGAAAATTGGTCGTCAGATGAGGACAACACAGCTCCTTGGTGACTGAAATAAAATGACATTTGTCACTTTCAGTGCTATGAAGGAAGGGCATGGATGCAGATAACCTGTTCGTCCACGAGTATGAGCTCCTGGATAAATGCAGCTAAGTAGATCACATTTCCTGAAAATTACTGCCATAGATGGAGAACGATGAGTGTCCATCCTTTTGTTTTAGCTGGTCAGCTGTGAGGTACCAAAACAACCAGGTCATTGTGTCTGGTACCTGGCATGACTCCATGTGACAGTACTGTCAGGTCTGGCTTTGTTATTTCTCCTTGCTGTATTAACTAAGCAAAGCAGCATAACCCCCAGAGCCAACATCCTGATATGTCAAATCAAGATAAGAGATGTATCTGTGATTTCCTGTAAGGGGAAACAGGAGAACAAAGTAACGTAGCATACATTAAAGAATAATTTCCATAAACACCTATAGCCTACATGTGAGGGGGAAGTAATAAGTAAAGATACATTAGACAGGATAAATCCAGAGTAAAAGACATAATAAAGCAGATCTGTGTACAATGAGCAAACAAGGATCTTGTTGCGTTGATCATACAATTATTGTTTTATTGCACAAAGAACACCAGCCTTGTGTTTTATAGCCTTTGTTTTGCTCTCTGTGGTTTCACTCGTGTGCCAGTCAACCTGACAACCCGCGTGTGGTTAACGTCTAACTGAACTGGCACACAAAGCCTGGTCCTGGTTTCTAGCTCTGCAACTTCTCTCTGATAACTACACTGTGCATTCAACTTGTGTAATTGTGTAGTTTTCTAAGTTAGCTTTTTAGTGTGTTTAGTGTTGGAAGATGTTTTTGGGTCCTTTACTGCACCACATGAGCAGTTATCATAATGTAAACTCATGCAGCCGCATGCATTTCAAACTTTTGAAAAAATGTCCATTTTAGGCTCACAACCCCTGCTCTATGTGTCATCGGGGGGGGGGGGAGACATTTGTGTGAGGTCAGGACAAGCAGGTTGGTTTACTGCCAAAAAATGACTGCAGGTTTTGTTTCCAGTGGCAACACACGCACACAAACCATCTACTGCGAACACACACCAGAAAACAGGGCACTACATTACTACATAGGACAGATCGATGAGTTGTTCGGTTCCACTTTTATTTTCAAATTTCATTAATGATTTACTACATGTTGGTTATATATATGATGATGACTCAACTTTGTTCTGCACATCATCACCATCTTGAGCGGAAGTTAGAGAGAATCTAGTGATACTAAATGGAAAAGATTGAATTGATACCAAACTTCACCAAAACTGAATGTATTGTTTGGCTCTTAACCACTGCACCCAGTTCATCATAAAATGGTATAATAGCAGAGAAGGCCACTAAGACTGAATGAATGGGTATCTAATTAAATAATTCATTATCCTGGTTTGATCATATTGTCTCCATGATGGGAAAGGGCAGGAAGGACTGTCCAGTTATCAAACACTGAGACTTGTAGGTTGCTTTAGATAAAAACATCTGTCAAATGTCATGTACTGTGAGGAGACAAAAATAAATCTTCAAATTACTCAGAAAAAGCAGCCAGAGTGACTCTAAACTGATTTTCTCTGCTGATTTGTGCCACATGTATAAGGATTAGCACGTCTAAATACAGAGGCTAAATCTTGTCTCCTGATATTCATGCAAGATGTCTCAATTGGAGGTTTATTTTTTCACTCATTAAAGTCTTAACATTAAAAACATCTTTTCTTACATAATGTCTCAAACAAAATTTAATAAATCTTATGTGGATGTAATTGTGTCTACTTTTCTTTTTTTTAACAGTGTAATTTTAACTACTAGCCAGCAAAACTCTATCATTTGATTTTGATTTTTTTTCCAACAAATCTTACTGAAAGACCCCAAAATATTTTCTTGTGTAGTACTGTACATAGTTGTTTATATCCACATAAATCTAGTTATATGTTATGATAATCATTAGCTGGATTAAAGAAGTACTTTAATGCCGTAAGATGGTCAAAGTGGAGTTCTCTGAAACTGAGTGGTCTGTCGGAAATCTCCTCAGCTGCTGAGGTCAGGACTAATGAATGTTTACTTGAGATTTCACACGTATATATTTATGCATACTGAGCTGAGGAAGTTTCATGGAGGAACTAGAGCACGGCTTTAAAGGCACGCAATACACCACCTACTCAACCACATCCTTCAAAAAAAAAATGCTCTCAACATCCAGAAAGTCAGCCAAAGAAAAAGAGAACAGAGACAAGGCGGTCCTAAAAGTCTATAATAGATTAAAATGGGAAGAAAAAAACCCCCTTAAATAGAATTATCTCATCATTAGAAATTTTCATTTGAAGTCTCCCACACCTGGCTATATTTGTAATCGGGGGAAGGAGACCTGTGTGCTGTGCATGCAGGACAGGCAGGTTGGTTGTGTTGACAGAAACGACTGCAGACCCCGTCTCCAGTGGCAACAAACACACACACACATAAACTGTCTGTCACAAACACACAAAGAGAATAGCTCCTCTAACAACCGAAGCCAGTGGTGAGAAAATGTAAATATGTTCAGCCCCCTTTTATGTGGGCAGGACGTCACTCATCGTGTCAGGCAGCCTCCTGATGCTGTGTTTGCTAAACCAAACACTTTATGACCTGCAGCAAGTGGTTCAACACCACACCTAGACCAGTCATTGTGCTAAAATAACTAATAACTAGAATCACTAATAACAACCTTTTACTGTCCAAAATCATATGCATGAAGAAGCGTATGTCATAAATGTTCAAACGTAAAAAAAGCTAATTATATAAACTGAGCCTGCAGACTATTAGCTTAGTTTAGCACAAAGACTGGAAATGGGGGGGGGGGCAGCTAGCCTTGGTCTGTTCAAAGGTGACACAATCCACCCAGTAGCACATCTAAAGCTCCCAACTCAACACATCACACATATGAGTTTAAACAGGGCTATTTATGGGACAGTTTGTTGGCCAGGTACATTGACGTTGTCTTTTGGTCACCATTAAGTCTGCACCTGCAGAATTACTCCATTATTTTATTAGTTTTAGGCTAACCCCAGTATTTATGCTAAAATAAGCCAATCCTCGCAACTGGCAAATGGCCAAGTAAGTTAATTATGAAAAATTGGGACATCAAGACATTTGATTGACCCCCCCTCAACATCTACCTGATGCTGTAGCATTGGGACCCTGTTTTCTTGGTCCCCTTAGGGATCCATCAGTGTAAAAGACATTTACCTTTAAGTGGCTACAAATGGTTTTAGCCATAAGTGGTGTTGCACATCCTGTACTCACTGTTATTAAAAATTCAAACAAAACCGTTTTCCTCCCTTACATCTACATACTTGTGTTAAATCATACAAATAGTCGCACTAGCACATAATCTGATGAATAAAAAGAGCCTGAAGGAGTGAAACTCATTTTAAAACTATCCCCAGACCAATAATTTCTGATGTTCCAGTTATGTAACCACATGCCAGCGCCAAATCCAATTTAACCAGCTGGAGTATGTATTAGATTCAGTGTGACCTCCTCCACGGTCCTGATCCAAATATTCCTCTTCTGGCCTGGAAGCTGCCAGTTGTTCTGGAAACATGACCCCACAGTCGCCAACAGCATGGGAACATCCAAACACATGATACAGGAAGCTCGGCCTCGTGTTTCTCTGGAGAACAAGTACGAGTCGAACAGACACAACATAACTGAGAGAAGACAAAATACTTACATAAAAACATTTTATTATCCTAGCTTATTTAAAATTGTGTAAAACTATATAAATATTGGTTTAGAAAAGAGACAACATGAAATGTAAATGCTACAAAATACATGAACCATCATCACGGTGGATCATTTACAGACTGGAACAGTAGTGGCCGTCTACACTGGACAGATCGTTTATCTTCCCCTCGCAGACAATATTTCAGCCTGGACAGCGCACACCAACTTTGTTTACACTGTAAACAGCTGGTCTGCTCCCTGACATCTCCATGGCAGCGCAGATTTATGTGGCTTTAATGTTCCCCTAAAACAGAAAAAGAAACGTGCATCATTGTCACACCGATGCTGCGAGTGATGCAGCGAAGCATGAACACAACATTTTACATCTTCAGGTAAAACTGTTTTTGTTCGTTCTTTCTCTTTAAAGATTTTAGGTCTTTTTTTTTTCCTCTCTCCTTTTCACTCTCGATTTAAGAGGGGGTGGGCCTACTGTTTGGAAAATGATGATGTCACATGTTGTGCACCAATGAGCGTTAAGCAAGATTTGAATCAAAATGTGCTGACAGCTCTGGGGCTTTTGCTTGATTAAACCACATAACCACACAATCATGATAAAGCAGATGAGTGGATCTCTCACGCATTAGTTACACCAGTCACAGTGAATACTGTCACCGGAAACAGTCAGGCAAACTCTCAAGATCATTTCATTACAGTTTTGAAAGTAACAGTTATTTTCATTATGGATTAACCTGTCACATTGGAAATAAATAGTTTAGTTTATAAATATCAGAAAAGGGTTATGTTGCCTCCCAGGGCTGAAGGTGTCACTTTGACCATTAAAATCTAATCACTTCTCTAGGTCCAAGTCCAGGAGCGCTTGTGACAGATTTGAAGTGTTACTGAAGATATTATGCTCATGCAGAGGTGCAGAGGCAAGAAAACAGAGAAGCAGCACATCACCACATTAGAGAATCAGGAACCAGAGAGAGTTCGAAGGTATTTTTGGTTGAATGCATCTTCCTCTTAGTTTAACAGATGACATAGTTCTGGTTTAGATTATAACGTGTGTAAGTGGTGTCTTTACCTGTGTCTGTGACAGGCCAGCGGAGCTCCAAAGGGACGTGTCTTCCTGCATGGCTAAAGTCTGATTGACAAACCTCAGCATCCCTGTGAGCGAGCCCATATCCACCTCCTGCTCCTCCCCCACCACGGTGCTCACCGACTCCCTCCTCGACTCACTCAGCCGCTCATCGCCTCCCTCGTGTACCGAGGTAGCCTCCACTTTGGGGCTTCTGTCATCTTGTTTGTCCACCATGTACGTGAGGGGGTTGAAGGAGCGGTCAGGGGACGCTGTGGTCTCCGTGGCGCTGAGGCCCTGCCAGCTGTGGTCCACTTCGTGCGGGAAAGGGGAGACGGGGGAGGAGAAGGAGGAGAGGGAAGAGAAGGACTCCCACGGCTGCTTGCTCAGAGCCTCCGTCAGCGCTGCCTTCAGGCTCGGCGGCAGGTCCAGGGAGGAGTTGACGCTGCTGCTCTGCAGCCAGTCGTGAATTTGGCGGCTGTCAGAGCGGCGAGGGGCCGAGGCGGGCTGCAGGTGTGCGTGAGCAGGGGGCGGCGACCGACCGTGAACATATGTTGGGGATGGGACATGGGTTGAGTGAGTGTGTTGAAGCTTTTTGGGTGGAGAAGGAGGCGAGCGCTCTGGGGAGTGAGTGAACTTGTCCAGAGGTGGGAGGGAGAGAGCGTGGTTGTAAAGATTCTGGCGGTCAGTGGCCCGGTCCAGAACGGAGATCCTAGCTCGGGGACAGGTCACCTCACACTCCTATGGGAAGACCAGAACAAAAAAACACAGATAAAATACTGAGAGGCAGTTTCCAGCTATTTAAGTTTCACCTTTTATCAAAATCCTACCTTGATGAGGACGGACGCGCTGGACGCCTCCAAGCACTCGGCCTGCAGCTGAGCCTGCAGTAGGGCGGTCACCACTCTGGCTTGATTCAACTGGGCAGCGAGCTGCTCCAACTGGACGTGGAGGTCACTGTTCTGGGACCTGGTCTGCTCGTACAGAAGCCTGCTTTGCTCCAGTTGGGTTTTACTCTGAAGGAGCTCACTCTGGCTCTGGTCCAACTGAGTTTGGAGCCGAGTGGCTTCGTTCCGGCAGCAATCCAGCTCCGTTTTAGTGTGGTCTCGCAGGGCTTTGGCTTCCTCAAGCTGGGTCTGGCTCTGCTGGAGTTTAGCGGTGAGCTGCTCTTGGGAGGAGCGCATGGTGGAGGAGATCTGCTCAGAGACTTTGAGGAGCTGACCTCGGGTCTGCTGCAGAGACTCCAGCTGAGGACGGAGGGGGAACAACTAAAACTGTCATGTATGCTGATGATTGTACAATATACTCAGCTGAACCATCCATATTAGGGTTAAATAATAAATTACAGTATGATTTAAGATTAGTGGCACATTAGTGGTCACAGCTAGATTATTGTTCTCCAATTTGGTCTAGTGCTTCAATGAAGGATCTTACAAGTGGCACAAAATAAAGCAGCACGCTGTGTACTACAGTGCTCCTACAGAACTAATGTGGCACATATGCATGAGCAACTGAGTTGGCTAATTGTCACTCAAAGAAGCTCTTACATTTTGTTGAACGTCCTTAGGAATATTATTGTAAAGAAGTCTCCAAATGTTTTGTATTGTTTGTTTTCACATCAGTGGAGTCAACATAATTATCCGACAAGACATGCTATAGAAGGGATGTTTACTTTGCCTAAAGCGAACACTAATGTGATGAAGAAATCTGTTTTGTTCAGAGCCATCCTAGAGTGGAATTCGTTGCCACTTTATATTGTGTTAACAGATTCTAAAGAGAGGTATAAATTCTTGCTCAAACAGTTTCTTCTAATGTTGCAGCTCCAGTAGTTGGTACAGTATATGGTATATGCTATATGATGAGGTGCCTGTTCTCTTCCCTGCCCTATGAGATTACTATTTCGGTTTTTGTATGTTTTACTGTGTTGCCTTCCCCTTGTATGTGTATATTTATTGATTCTTGATTGTATTGTACTGGTGGTGTATCGTGTCTTGTGTTATACGTATGTCTGCGTCTACTGTGTGATTGTATCCGTGTGTTGGGATTGTGTTAGTTGTTTTGTTCTACTTTATCCTTGATGTACCTGGAGGAATAGTGGTCAACTTTGACTGAATTTTTGGACTCCAGGAAGAATAGCCAAGCTAATGTGCTGGTGCTAATGGAGATCCAATAAATAAATAAACAGACTGATTGATATATGAGATTTCAGCTATGTGGATTTTGCCCACTGTCATTTCTCTGACTGACTTTTCATGTGCTGCATTAATACAACATACAATCCACTTAATGTAGCTGGCTCAAAGTTCAAAGGCTGCAAAGAACTGAGCATTAAGAACTATCACAGATATCAGGAAGAACCAACATGTTATCAGCTTTGTGTGGGAGAAATGTGGTAATAAGAAGACAGAAGAAATAAGGAACTCTCACGGTGATGCTGACATTTTAAAATTTAAAAAAGGAAAAGAAATTACGGTAGACAGACACAGACAAAGTGATGAATAGGGATCTAAAACCCACAAGATCCTTACTACATGGAAAGACAAACAGAAAGGAAACAACGATGAAAGATGTATAAAGAAAGGATGATTTTTAGTGCACGTGCAAGTGATATTAAATGTTGATACAGCTACAGCTAGTGTTTAATGACATTGTTGCCATCACAGGATTATAGGATCTAAATAGCTGTTTCTTTATTGAAGTATTATAGTATGAAAGCATGTATTTTTAATGTATGAAAGCACCCTGTATCATAACAACATGTCTGCAGTTTCTAACAAACCAAACCACCTGAAAATAGGTTGAAAATTCAGTGAGTTTCTACTACGGAAGCGTATTGCATTCACAGTTATTTTTTCAGTTTTTCTGAGATTTATTTTTCTTTTCTGTTTTTCAGAGTAATTTATTTTTCAGTTTTTCTGAATAATATTTTTTCTGTTTTCTTGAGTATTTTTTTGTTGTGTTTTTTGGAGTAATTTTTTTCTGACTTAATGAGATTTCAAAATCCCATGAGAAGCTCCCACCTGCAAGTAACGTTTAATAATTAATATCAATGATATGTACAAGGTCCACTTACAAATACAGTCAAGCTATCCCCGTAATTGTTTTGTGATACGACAGTTAAGCGTGTAAAAAGACCGATTTCAAAATAAAGGTGACCTTCCAAAAGGGATTCAATTGTATAATTTGTAAGGTGATGTAGATTTTCAAAGTAAAAGCCCAAATCTTTCTTATTTTCACTGTGTTCCCTGTAAATTCAGATACATATCATGGATCTAATAGATCCATGATGAAGTGGAGGCTGGCTTGAGCGCAGCAGTTAAACGTACTTGTTTGCTGAAATCTTAAGTCAGAAAAAAAAATACTCAGAAGAACAGAAAAAAATTACTTTGAGATCTCGCAAAACTTCCATCTTTTTTTTTTCCCGTACAGGATCGTCTCATCTTAGTCATGAAAAAAAAAAAGTTGTTGACAAACATGTTTATTAAATTAATTAAATTAAATACAATTTTTTGTCCAAACTTAACAGTGCTTTGAAAAAGTGTTAAGGCAGTTTGATGCCTCAGGAGCTACTGTACCTCTCTGCAGTGCTGCTCCCTCTCCAGCTCCAGTTCCTGCTCTAAAGAGGTGACGGTGCCCTGCAGCCTGGCCTCAGCCTGCAGCCAGCGGGCCTCCTTCAGCACCAGTTCCTCCTCCACACCACACAGCCGGGCCTCCTGGACACACACACACACACACACACACACACAAAATATAATAAAATGTATTTAGTTTTGTATATCAGTCGTCATCACTTAACACGTAATTAATTAATCCATTATAAAAAATAACTTAGTTAGATTTAATTGTGCAGTTCTGCTCTTAAGGAAACCACAGAAATAAAGTGAATACACAGAATACCATCTCTTTGTTCCTTATTAAGAGACTTACAGGTTTTTTCCATTGCTAACAAGCATTGGTCAAAATTGAAATCACAGTCAAACCTCTACACAGTCTGCAAAACAAAGTAACTCCTCCTGCAGGAGAGAGAGGTCACAGGTCAAGAAACAGAACATTTATTTTGTTGTTGTGGGGTATAATGTGGTGACCAACCACTCCAAATGCAGAGGAGAGAGGGTGAAAACGTTTTTTTGTGTGCTGCTTCTTTGTAATTTTGAGCTTCTGCTTTTTTCTTTATTTACAGTAAACTTTATTTTTCAGAAGAACTGTGAATCACTATGAACAATACATGGATTTGCAGCAAAATGCTGCGTTCCTTATTCATTCTTGTTACAATATACAATAATTTAGTGCACCCAGTGAAGTGTGAGGATGTTTTTCTGTAATACTGATGAATCTGAAAAAAGTATTTAAACTTAAAATTCATTGTGTGTAATGCTCTCTGTTGTTGGTATTTTGTAGTTCAGTGTACTCAAATTGACAGTGTTTGCTTCCTGAGTGAGACTTGACTTGTTGGCGCCGTTATGAATAGATGAGTATATTTTGAGCATGAAGTGTCTTGTTGGTGAGAAAGAGTTTTTCTGGTGAGAATGAGATGAAGTGTTGTGCTGAGATGGGTGTTGGTGATGCAGACTGTGTTAAGAGTTTTGAAAAAGAAGCTTCAGTATTGACCAATACGGGTTAGTACTTGAAAAAAACAAAACTGTAACATCATCAAATCCAACTTTTGGTTACCAGGTGATGTACTGAAAATCCATCAATGAGCTATACTGTTTATCGCTGTAAGGTCATGGAGGTTTGGGCTAATCCCAGTTGACACAGGATGAGAGCTGGGGACCCCGTGGACAGGTCACCAGTCCATCACAGGGCCAGTTTCAACCTGTGTAATTAAATAACAATATTAATGATAATAATAATAATAATAATTTGTACGTCAGCTTTACCGTCTCTTTGGTCTGCAGTTTGACAGCGTCCAGCTCTCTGGTCAAGGCCTCACAGTGATGTTGACTTTCTTGAAGCTCTTGCAGCCCAGTCTGTGCGTCCTAACACAAACACACACACACACACACACACACACACACAGATGCTGTGTAATGATCAACACTGTGACTATATTCTAGGTCTCACAATGTTTGTTTTTTTACTCATTATAAAACACCAGAGGATCATTTTAGTTCTTATGAAGACAGACCACAAAATTAATGCAAACAGAAGATGTGTAAACATGAGTACACGCCTTGTATCATCACGGATTAACTGATAATGTTTGATCAAGGTTTCTCATTGTTGGCTCCTCAGTTATTGAAGCTGATAGTAACCAGGGGCCTGACGGACAGCACATTATACAGCTGAAAGTACAGTACATCATAACTGCTGTTCATATTAAGTGTTTTAGTTCCAAATTTAATATCCCGACACTTTCTAAGCTCTGTATGATGCTGATTTAATGGCCATTGATGGATTCCCTGCAGAATGTGCTACAGCTTTTTAGATTTAATCAAATTAAATTCTTTATATACTTAAATTTACAGTTAAATATTATATTTTGTATGTAATTTTTTATCCAATCGAGCCATATGGATTGCGGTATAACTAACTTAACATCATCTAGCTCATTCACCTGTCAGTCATACACAGTGGACATAATTCAGACACAGCAGCAGAATCAACCTTGCCCTTACTCTTCGCTCACCAGCTCTTTCACTTCCTCAATAGTCGTTGCTCTCAGCAGCTTTGTGGTTAAAAAACATCTTTGCTAAGAGCACTCCTAATGGACTCCTAAGACAAGACAGTTTGTCATTAAGGCCCCAGACAGTGTGGTCGGTATGAGTGTTGGCAGTGGGGACAGTTGTAAAAAGATGGTTTTTATAATCAATACTAAAAGACTGTTTTAAATTTACAATGCATTTCATGAAATACATTGCTCTTAAAATGCTAACTATTATTTCTTTCTTTAAACTTTCATAGCTGTTGTTTATCATGTATGAGCAGAACATTTTTGAGCGCTTTGACAACATAATTTTACAGCAATATGAACTGACAGGAGTAAACATTCACGATAGACCGTTATCTTGTTTACTCTAATTTGTTCTTCTTGACTCTACACTTTAGAGCTGCACACAATAAAAGTACCAACAGGTAACAGATAACACTTATCACTGGTATCATAATCTCTCCAGGTCACAGTGCTGCAGTCTATTACATCTACCGCTTCTGTAAACATTCAGTGAAAGGTCCAAAAAAAGGTTTTTTAAATATCTGTTCAGACTGAGTTGAGTCTTAGTGACGCTTAAACACTTGTTAAAACGCATGTTCTACCCTCCTTTTCTGTGACTGTTGCTGACCTTCGAATTTCTGTCCGCGAGGTCCCTCTGTGCATCTCTCAGCTCCCTCTCTCGGGCTTCGAGGCTCTGCTGCAGGGACGCCACCTTCCTCTCCATCTCCTGCTTGTGCTCTCTGATGGCCACGTCCAGCTGGCCCAGCTGAGGACGACAGAACGAACGGGTAGAAGTGGAGAAAATTTTAAACAGTCAACATGACAGCAACGGTATGCTATCTTCCAATTAAATCCAAAATACATAAGATAAGATGTTATGTTGTTATGTTTATGCGTGAGTTGTACCAGCTGTGCTCTTTGTTGGAGCTCCCCCTGTCTCTCCTTCAGAGCAGTGTCCATGTCTAAGACCTCATGAGTCCTCTCCTCCAACTCCCTCCGGGTCTCACTATGAAGCCACACACACACACACGCGTGCAGACAGAGACACAGACACACTTGTATAAGATTTTAACTGATATGTGTCTGTAATATTTGTAAAAAAAAAAAAACATTGAGTACTGAGTCTTATTCCTGCAGGCCAAAATACAGGGAACATGGTTTGAGTAATTTCTGTAAGAGTTTTATTATTGAACATATTCAGACTGATCCTTGAGTGGATGGGACTTGAACTAATCTCAGTGTCTTTTGAGTGTGTAAAGCAGCTCATGACTACAACCTGCATCATGATAGCTGTTATTAAAAAGGCCTTTTTGTTCAATTGGGCATTCCCTAAAACAAGCCTCTGCGTGTCCGTAATACACCCACCATGTGCTCATTGTGCTGTGGGATAATTACACCATCTAACAGTAACGGACGGTGTGACTAATGACTCGTGAAATCCCTCTTTCCTCTTTCACACAAGAAAATTCTTCATGATCTGTGTCATGTGCGACCATTTTAGTGCTTTATGTACAACAGGTTTCGCACAGTAACCTTCACAATCTATGTGATTTAAATGTACACAGTTGTCATCTTTGTTGTCAGTTTTAAAAAGAAAACATTACATCACAAACCACATCATGTGTGAAAAAATCTGTCACAGCAAATTACATGACATGGTACAGAAGATCCACCTTGGATAATAAGGAAAATAACTTAAAAAAATAACCAACAGAAATTTATATTATAACATCTTGAACGGTGAGGATCTGCTTAATAAGATCACACATATGTCAGTGAATCATCTGACTGTTAAGATTTGCCAGTTCATTATAATGACGTCATACAGTGAGAGGGGCACTGGAACAACAACAAAAAGCTCAGTGACTGTGCATGTGTCTCTCGGCGTGTTTGTGCTGAACAATATGGACACTCTTTGGACACAGATGACTCAGATAGAGCACAGTGTCTCATCTGAGCGAGAGCACGTGGACGGTTTCTCCATCTCAAGCGTGTCCCCCCATGTTCCTGTGTGCAGAAGAACATTTCGCACGAGGGCATATCCTCACCTAAGCTGAACAGTCAGTTCTTTCACAGAGGCCTGTCGCTCGTCCGCGATGGTTTGTGTCCTCTGCAGAACGTCCTTGAGTGTCTGTAGCTGCTGTAGAGTATCGGCCAGCTCTCCCCGCACCACCTGCAGCTGTCCGTCCAGCATCTGGACCCGCTGGGCGCAGTTGAGCTGGTCTGCTTCACAGCGATGGAGCTTCTCCTCCAGATCCACAACTACAAAGGGTGAGGAGGACATGAAAAGTAAATAAAACCACAATAAAGGGAAAATTTGTAAGTGTAAGATTGTCAAGTGTGTTCTCTTCTGGTCTATTCCAGGCATGGGCAAACTACGGCCTGCGGGCCAAATGCGGCCCGTAGGGCTTTTTAATCCAGCCCATCAAATATGGGTACAAAATTGTCCAAAAACAAAAACAAAATTTGATGCACTGGCAAAAAAGGGTGACTAACAACTCTGCTCCCACTGAAACTGATTGTAAGTTTCCTTTTACTTTTAAGTAATGGCTTTTACATGTCATTTATATTAGTTCACAAAAACAGTCTCCATCCATCTGATACTGGCCCAGTTCATCCGTCAAATTTTGGAACTCATATTCTCTGCATAAAAATGTATCTAAATGAAAATAACTTTCAGATTAAACCTAGTGTGCTACGTAGAACATCATCTCGTACCCATGTCGCTCTTTCTGTCGAGCTGATTCCTAATGTGTAGCAGGGTCTCCTCCATCCGACTGATCTGGGAAGCCTTGACGCAGACATCCCTCTTCAGTCGGAGCAGCTCCGAATCTTTAGACACCAGCTCCCCTCGAGACTTTGTCATCTCAGATGTCAGGTGGCTGCAAAGAGAGAATCATATCCGTCTATAAGCAGTGCTGTCAAAGGAACCAAACAAATGGGAAGTTCAGTAGCTGCAGACAAAAAGCAAAAACACACACAAAGCGTAGATCGAGTCAGGCTGGATAGGTGCAACATGCAGGGCTCACTCCCACCTTAACGTGAGCACGGCTCCCATTGTAGACTTGCAACGGCTTCACAAGTGACAAAAGCCTCCAAAACTATCAGAGAAGCTAAAAGAAGCCAAAGGTGCCTTTTGACAGCACATGTATTCCTACGGAGCCTAGAATAACTTCACAAAAGCAAAAAAAAAAAAAAAGCAGCAACCAGCAGCAGCTGTGCAGACTGAAACTACTTCAAACACGTCAGGCTTCTCTCTCCGAGTCCTACCAAGGAGCGGGAAGCTCATTTATATACACGTATTGATGGAGAATGGGAGGGCGGCTTCATGCCTACAGACAAATGGAATGTGGTGTAATCATAAGACTGCCTCAGACTGAGGAGTTGTTTGATTATCTTCTTTGCTGCAGGACAAGTGAGCAGCCAGGAAACAGTCATTAACAAAAGCCTCATAGAAGCAGCATGACATAGCCACAACATTGTAATCAGGAAATGTACTTGTTAGATGTATTACAAGCGTTAGAAAACGCACTGCAGTAGCACCAATAGAAACTCTACTGAAAAAAGTGCAAACCAATGTCATTTAGAAATGTTTGGCGTTGTTTATAGTAGTTTGTGCAATGACGATCCAGCACCAATGACACTTGTAGTGGTAAAGGCCACAAAATCAGCTGACTGAAATCACTGTGATGCATTTTTCCCACGTTTATCACCTCTGAGCTCTGATTTTGTTTCCTATGTTATGTTGCGTGTGTAGATGTTCTTACGTGACAGACTCAGACAGTTGAGTGTTTTGCTGTTTCATCTCCTGCAGGTTCTTGTCTCTCTCCTGAGCTTCCTGCTCTCTGCTCCTGACCTCGTCCTGCAGAGAAGCCCTGGCTCGTTCCAGCTGCTGCTCCAGACCGGACACCTGTGCACACACACAACATCAGGGTCCATCTCTGTTGTTGTCCTCTTACATGAAAACTAACAGGCAGTCCATTTTGTGCATATGTTTCAGTTCTACCGGATAAAACAAAAAATAATGACGCTATTAAAGAAACTAGTGTAGATACTCATGGTCTTGTAGAGAAGACCTGACCTACTACTACAAAACAAAGCTCCTGATGCCTACGGGACGGGTCATTTGTTTTTCTTGTCTGTTACCTAGATCAGACCAATATGTTCAAACGCTCCATGCTGCTGTCATTGCACAACTCTATGTACTGAATGGAGACCATTGTGTCCTGTTTGTTGTGAAGGACAGACCGTACAACAAGGGGCTAAAATGTGGTCAACTATAAATAAAATCACAAGCTCAAAGAGCCATTTCCCTCAGGCAGCCCTGCAGATTTAACACAAGTCTGTGATTTGTGTGGGATGCAGCAGCAGTTTTGCAAATGTGTGTTTCAGACACGGGTTAGGTCAAGTCACTCATACGTGTCCTCTGTCCTTCAGGCACTTCTATTCTGTTATTATGCAACATGCTCGAGCTTAGTTAATAAAAAGCTTCTTGAGCCCAGACCCTCCAGCAAAACCCAGCAAGGAGGCCAAAAACTATTTAAAATGACAACTAAACAAACCACATGGGGATGGGGAAAAATGTACTCTCAGTGACTTTGAGTTGACTTTGGTTTGACTGTTGATGCCATACGAGCTGTTTGAATATTTCCTCTGATCTCCTGGGATTTTCACACGAAATAGTCTCTAGAGTTTTTTTCTCAACATGGTGTGAAAAACAAAAAACATCAAGCAAGCAGCAGCGCTGCAGCCCGTAAAATGATGATGAGAGGTCAGATGAGGACATCACAGAATGAACAGCACATTAAAGTTCCAGTCCAGTCGTAATCTATGTTTACTTCAGATCAGGTCATTTTAAAATTGTTCTGTGGTCGCAAGTATCATCCTTTTGACCATCATTTACATTTTAAAATTCGCTTTACAATTGAATTAAATCAAAATCGGACGTACTGCGGCTTCCGCATTGTTCCTTTCCGGGTCAGAGAACAAACGCCTCAGAGTCTCTCATGAGAGAGAGTCCCTCTACTGTTGTGTTCTCTGACCTGATCGTAGGTGACCTGATGTCTCAGGTAAACATTTATTACAACTGGAAATGCCCTTTAAAGGGGAACTACTGTATGCAAATCCAGTCACTTTTCTGCTGTTTTGCTAACCCTCATCCTGGTCATGTGCATTTGTTTACAAAGTAGCCAGTGAGAAATCAGTCAACAGAGTGGTACATTATCATATACAATGTTACTGATGTTACAACGTGTATATTTGTGTAGTTTAATCTGAATCCAGTAGGAACCTTTATGAAGTGGTAGATCGGGAAATTAGCAGTTGACAGGTCAGCAGAAACAACACGATGCAGTCGTGTCAACGTGGAGCAGAACATTTCCAGCACTTCATGGAATCCATACAATACAGAGCTGAGGCTATTTAAGAGCAAAGAGAGGCCCTGTCCTGCATCACATGTTGTATGAATGCTGTACGTTTCATGTTCCTGATGAAGTGCTCAACTGGGACAGAGAGAATAACTGATGCCATGGATAAAGAGGAAAAAGCAGCTCTCCAAAAAAAGGTTGAATTACTAACCAGGAAAAATCCTTTACTAAAGTTTTAACTAAATGAATCAATATTAACATTAATGAAAGTAAACCAATTAATGTGAATAACCTGGAACTCCAACCTGAGAGTGAGCAGACATCCTCTATGCAAACTGTCACAGTCCATCCACCATTACACATCACCTCTGGAATCACTTCTCTTTGCCTTTCAACATATCCACAAGTTTCCAAACGTCATCTATGGTCAAAACCGGAAGCCGGTTTTGCCGGTTTGGTGGAATTGTACGTTTACGTTTCCATGGTTTACAGTCGTTGTCATAGTTGCGGTAAACGCATGGATCTATTAACGCTGGCTTTTAACACGGATGTCAATTTGTGTGATATCCACTGTTAAAAGCTGGTGTGATGATCCATGCGTTTTACCGATTTTCATTGAAAAAAAAAGAAGAAAAGAAATCCATGCATTTACCGTGACTACCGAAACCATGGAAACGTAAACATAAAATTCCACCGGAAGAGCAAAACCGGCAAAACAGGCTTACGTTTTTGATGTTCGGAAAAAGGTGGATACCATCACATGGTGTATCAATAACTTCCTCCACTAACAGATACCTGCTGGGTGTGACACTGGACTGGACAATAACCCCAACTTCAGCCAGCACTGTGGACAGAGACACATGGACACAGCTATCCGTAAACTACAACACCTTTGTGTCCAACCCCTTTTTCTATAACAGCAAGTCTTTGTTCCTACAGCTGTATAAGCTTTAGATAAGTGATGACTTCCTAAGTTACAAAACAAAATCACTCCTGCAGTGTCAATCCATATCTTTGTGTCAGTTTGTGTGGATGTAATTGAACATGCCATGACCTTACGTCGTCTGTATACCCTACTTTGTGTTACGCATTATAACTTTGTCTCCATATACAGTATGTCAAGCTGTTTGTGTCATTCACCAGCTGTAAAAAAGACGTTCTATCTATCCATCCATCCAACCATCCATCCATCGATCTAGCTATTCACACTATTGTTCTTCTGTTCGGCCATTTTCTTCCGCCTTTTTACGGTCTTCTTCTAGTCCTTCATACTTTGTGCTATTTCAACAATTCATATATCAAAACGTGCAGCTTTTTCTGGACTTTATCGGATGTATTCAAATTTTTCATACTTTTTATACTTTTTCAAATATTTAACTTTTTCTGATTTCTTTTTTTCCCCATAGAGAATGCATTGGAACAGTCTTCAAACTCTTCAAATCTTCTTACTTCTTTCAGCCACTAAAGCTTCACCATACTTTCTGCTAGAGACTTCATTCAAATTCTAAGCTGTAGACAAACTTTTTAAGTGTTCCTCTATGACTCAGCTTATTGATATCTTCAACAGTTTCTGATATTTGGCAGTTTTAAAATCATTAAAGCAGAAGTAAGTGATATATTTGTGTTAATATAAGTCTTAAATAGTTATATCTTCTGACAGCAATCACTTACATAGAGTGTTTGGTCTGAAACACGGGTCTCCCAGTCCCTCTGCTCTGCTCTGAGCCGAGGAGAAAACATTTATCGTATCCTACAGTTTTTATCCAATGAGGAGAGAGAACGGCATGCAGGGCTGTGTGTGCAGCCAAGGAACGCCGTGAATGTGGTGACGTAGCCACGAGGACTGTTATGGTGCGTTCAAGGAAACTCGTATTTTTCCGACCGTGAAGTGGTACCAGTTCGATCTGGTACGAGTTCACCGGTCGGAAGTTACGAGTGGCTGTTATAGTGACTTTCACCGGTAAAACAGGTCGGAAAAACACGAGTGGGTTGCCTGAAACGCTACAAAGTCATAAGTTGTGACTTGAAGCTGTAATTTACGATTTCAAAAGCCTGCCTGGAACGCAGCATTAGCGAAAACGACCGGACCACTTACTTCTGCTTTAACTTTTTTGACAAAATCCAGCTTTATAATGGGTGTGTGTTGCGTCTCCTTCTTTTCTGGAGGAGGGTCTGGCGAGCGAGACTATGTTGCGTCTAATGAGCAGAGCTAGAGTGGTGACATTGTCAGCCAGAGTGGAGAGAGGCAAAAAAACATTCTAGAGTTTTTCTGGCTAAACTGTCAGCACGGCCACAAATTAAACTCTAGACACATTATTTTCTCCAGTTTTGTAGCCACACTTGTCTTCTGGCTACAATTCTGGTCAAAAATGCAAAGAGACTTATAGAATAATTTAAAATATTTTTTAAATGCAGCCAGGGAGCTCTCTGCTCTCATTCAGCCCAATGCATTTTTTTCACAGCAGCAGGAGAAGGAGCTCAACTTTGTAACTTGCTGTTAAGTGCTTTTTAATTCATTTTAATTCACCAAAAAATAGTCACAGGTCACAAAAAAGTCATCTTCTTACTTGGTGTGGCTCATTTCTACTCCTTTCTTTTTATTTTAAGCATCATTGAAAAATCTCACATTCATCAAAGTCTCAACCTCTCTTCAGAAGTCAGTGAGCCTCTTATACAGGGATTTCTTTTACTCTTCTCTCATTGAATGTAACTATGGTGAAGTGGTTAGATCAGTGGGCTGATGTACTGAATGTTGTGGGTTCAATTCCCTCCTTGGACATGTTTCTTGTATGCCATTCCGCATGTCTTTGTCAATTTATTCTGCTAATTCAGCATGGTTCAGCAATGGCTTTCAGCATTCACACCATTTCCATTTTTGGAAATGCTTTTTCTAGTTTTGACATACTGCTCGATCCAAATACTCTAAGCTTAATGAGCTTCAAATATTGATTTGATGCAAAAGTAGCTTAAGCGTGACTCTCTTGTATTTAACAAGCTTCGATCGGTTCATTTGCAGTCACAGAGCACAAGTATCATCTGTATCAGCCTGATGTAGTTAGAGTATGAGCAGGAAAACAACTGATCTTGCAGTAAAATGAACTCTGTGACTCATCTTTGACTCTGTATGACATCATGTTATAATTAATACATGTATATGGGGATGAGGAATATATTTTCTTATACACAAATGATGTTGTTGATTTTTGTGACTTTTCTCAGTGTCAAACACCCTCTTTAGTAGCAGAGCCAACATACTGTGTGTTTAGGTCTTTCCCCTCCCTACCTGTTTCTGCAGCTGACTCTGGCTCTCCTCCAGCTCAGAGATGTGGGCGGTGCTCTCAGTCAGCATGGTCTGCTGCTGCTGGAGAGAAAGCTGCAGCTGCAGGTTCTGTTCACTGGAGCTCTGACAAATCAGATTGGTGCTGTGGAGCTTGTCCTGCAGAGAGGACACCTGCGGAGGGAGGAACAGGGGTTGATCTTTGCTTAAATATACAAGTGCAGGGAGAACAAGAACGGAAATATATGTTTTTATTTCATTATTAAAGTATCAACATTTAAAAGAACATCTCTGATCATATGTAATACTTTACCTTCTCATTGCTCTTTTGCAGCTCACTTTCATAGTTCGTCTTAACCTCCTCTATCTGCTGCTTGTATGAGGCCAGCTCTTCTCTGCACGTAGACAGAGATGACTGTAGCTCACGCACCTGATGTAAAGACAGGAGTCATGGATGGTGCGAACCGGTGGTTATTGTGGAATTTGTTTTTTTGCAAATTTAGTTTTTTGTGTTTTGTTTGCGTTTGTCTACAAACCTTGCTGGCAGACTGAGCTGCCTGCTCTTTGAAACTCTGCAGCAACTCTTCCTTGTGCCTGACTTCAACCTGCTTTTCCTGAAATCAAATTGCCCATATGTAAATAACACAGTATACAAAGCTCTGGAAAAAATAAGAGACCACTTCAAAATGATCAGTTTCTCTGGTTTTACTACTTCTATTTCCTACACTGGACTGTGCTGCACTTAAAGGACAATTCCGGTCGAATTCAACTCGGGGGTGTATTTTCATATCATTTTAGGTCTAAAAGAATGAATCTGAAGATTTTCAGTTTAATCGCTCCTGTTTTGCGGTAGCTGCGTCTGTCCCTGCATCGCCACGGCAGCAATGAATGGGAGTGGATGTAAGTTCCGCTGTTTAGGCTGTTTACATCCCTCAAAGCCGCAATTTTTTTCCACAGACAGCGTCAGATAGCTACTCAAACATGCACCGAGAAGTTTATTTACTTCAAGCAAGTCGACATGTTTGTAAAAGTCGATCTAATTCAAAGTCTCCCGGAGTCTCGCGCGAGCCCGAAGTTGCAGTGCTGGTGTATTCAGGCGCAGTAGGAGCTACCGCTTGTGTCATAAACACAGTAATATCAACTCTTTACTTGCTTGAAGTGTACATTTTTTTCCACAGACAGCGTCAGGTGGCTACTCAAACATGCGCCGAGAAGTTTTTTTTACTTGAAGCAAGTCAAGAGTTGATATTCCTGTGTTTATGACACAACGGTAGCTTTTCCTACTGCTCCTGAACACACCGCGCACGGCAACTGGGTCTCGCGCGAGACTCCGGGAGACTTTGAATTAGATCGACTTTTACAAACATGTCGGCTTGCTTGAAGTAAATAAACTTCTCGGTGCATGTTTGAGTCGCCATCTGACGCTGTCTGTGGAAAAAAATTGCGGCTTTGAGGGCTGGAAACAGCCTAAACAGCGGAACTTACATCCACTCCCATTCATTGCTGCCGTGGCGATGCAGGGACAGACGCAGCTACCGCAAAACAGGAGCGATTAAACTGAAAATCTTCAGATTCATTCTTTTAGACCTAAAATGATATGAAAATACACCCCCGTGTTGAATTCGACCGGAATTGTCCTTTAAGAGGGCTGTGCAATACTGAATTTTTATTATTGTTTTATTGTTGTTTGCTTTGTGTGTTTTTATCCTTCACTGTCTCTTTTAACCACATGGGTTTGCAATTTGAATTTAATCTGTACCTTGGTATAAATGACAATAAAAGTGTTCTATATTAGGTATGTGTTTGAGTAAAATTAACACATTTGTTTTATTCTAGAAACTACTGACAACATTTCTCCCAAATTCAAAATGAAAATGTAATTTAGAGCATTTAGTTGCAGAAAATGACAACTGGGGTCTTAAATAAACAAATTGTTCCTCTGCTTTACACAGTGAGGTTGCTTACTTGTGTCAGCTGCTCCACTGTGGTCTGCAGCACAAGAGCTGCTTTCTGAGCCTCATCTCGCTCCCTCTGAAGTGAGCACAGCTCCTGCTCCATCTCCAACACCCGAGACTGAGCTTGCTCTACAGACAATTGCAACTGCAGGGGAGAGAAAATACAATCACTTACTGCAAGGGATAATACTTCAGACAAAGCTTCACTGTATTAAAAACAGGATCACATCCAGAGTTGTTGCAGTAACTTAAATGCAGATTAAACAACACCATACTTGTCGCTGATGGAGCAAATTATGGTTGAACAGAATCAAAATGAACTGAACAATAACATGGTGGTGTAGCAGATTTACACTGTGGTGAAGTCATCAGGTTGGAAGGGGAGACAGTGAGCTGAAAAAATGTGGCTCACCATTTCTATCCTGTGTTGTTGCTCCAGGCATCGTTGAGACTGAGACTTTTTACACTTGTCCAGAGACTGTTGATACTCTCTTTGCTTTTTGGTCATCAGTGACTGACAATGTTGAAGGCTGCTGGTCTTCTCCTGTAATTAGATTTAGACATTCAGCCCGGGTATGTGCCCAGCTATATTCACAGATACCCTCTTCATGTCTGACAAAAACATGTGTTCAGTGTATGTGTTGTACCAGTATCTGATTCTCCAGCTCAGTGTTTTTCAATGCAGCCTGACTGTAGGCTGAAGTTTTCTCCTGTAACTGCTTCTCCAGTGCAGCCACACGAGCACTTTTTCTCTTCAACTGAGGTGAAACAGAAACAGAAAAATAAAAAAAGCTATGTTAACCAATAATTATTCCCCAAGCTTGGAAAAAGAAAACAAAAGCTCTACCTCTTTCTCTGTGTCAGTGGCTTGGCTGACTTTGTCCATCAGCTCTGTGTGGAGACTCTGGTAGTGGGAGGCTCTCTGGGCCATGGAGCTCTGCAGGGACGAGATCTCCTCCTGGGTTCTCCTCAGACGCTCCTGAAGCCGCTCGATCACGCTGTTTTGTTTTGATCGCTCAGCTTCTGTCGACTGCAGCACCCGCAACAGCTGCTGGTAACCTTCACCTGGAGAGATTTAAAGGGCAGGCAGAGAGAGGATTATACGTTTTATTAAAGTGAAAAATGTGCCTGTCATCTAAAGGCATTTAATAGCTGGATTGTTTGAACTTTCTTTGAAATGGAAATAACAGCTTTGAAGGCAGTTCCAAAATTTACTACTGCCAACTCCAATGAGACAACTATGCATAAGCATCAACCAAAAAAAAAAGAGGCAAAAATCATTTGAAAGATATAGAAAATAGTTAAAGGTCCAGTATATAATATGGGGGTAAAACCATGATATCCAGCGGTCGGATTCTAGTTTGCAGCGCTCGCTCGCACTAACCCCTCCTGTTGGCAAAGCGACGGTGGCCTCCGAGGACAAAATAACTTGTTTACCATGACTGGGACGACTGGGAGTATTTCAGGAGCAAGGAGCGATGAGATGAAGGTCTAAACCATTTCTAAAAAATGTTACGATATGTCTGCTGTTTCCTACTCCTTCTTTCCTTCCACCTTCTTTGTTGGTTTATTTATGAATGCGAAACTCGCGAAACGTGCTCTCTGGCTGGCTGGATTTTCCATTTAAGCGGCGCAAGATGGCGACGCTCTCTAAAGCAAGACCCTTGCTATATGTATATATAAAAGAATATTATAAAGCTACGAAAACCAAACTAATTTTTATTTTATAGCGATTATACATTTATACAAATATATTCATGGGTAGTATAGTCAGATTTTGCCAATAAACCTCGCCAATAATTACACACTGAACCTTTAAAAGACATACAGTACATAATTAGAGGATATTTATATATATGAAAAATTGGAGAAAAAAAATGAAAAAATTAAAGGAAAACCCTGAAAATTAAGGAAATGAGTGGAGAAATATGATGAGCATAAAAATTATGTGAATCATAGGCTGTGGCCTTCTCAGTCACCAGCTCTAAACCCACTATAGCATGATTTGTTGTTACTTACTAAAAAATACTGTGTTGATTCCCCTTTAATTTGTGTCTCATGTATCATACACCATACAGTAAGTGTTACCTGGCTTTAGCTTCAGCAGCTGTGCAGTTCCTGAATAGTCCACTTGGGGCAGCATGCACGGCCTGGCACAAAGTGGCCCCACAGCACCCTGGAGGTAAAAAATAACATGCGACAACAATAAACACAAGAGATAAACATGGCAGCATGTTCAAGGCAGTTCAGTTTTAAGAAAAAAAAGGAACTAATGATGTAACAATCCTCTGGGTCAAACGCTGCGGGCAACTTGATAAAACATGTGACATGGGAACACAAAAAACAATGTTAATGTGGGTATTATATTTCTCGACCTCTTGTAGATGCAGCAGAGCCAGAATGGCCTCCAGGTTGGACAGCTCAGCCTGGCTCTGCTGAGCCTCTCTGTGGCTGTGGGCCACTCTCTGCTCCTGGCTCTGGGTCACACTCCTCAGGTTTTCCAGCTCCCTGCGCAGAGAGGCCGACTCCCTGGACTCCGCTCCCTGCTCCACAAGCTGCCGTTCCAGAAGTGAGGCCCGTCGTCTGCTCTCCTCCAGCTGAACCTGGAGGTCTGAGCTCTCAGCAGCCGAACACTTGGCCTGCACCGCCTCCTCCTTCAGCTGGCTGAGAGACAGAATAAAAGGGATCAAACAGGATAACCTCAACAAAGAGATATTTTCTTTAAAAAATGTGATTGATGATTGATGTCTCTGCATGATTTATTTTACACATGCAAATATTTAGGAAAACAATGATACAGAAATATATCCTATTATATGAAACAAGCAGTCTCATGTGTACCTTATGGTTTGGCTCTGTTCAGCCTTTTCTCTCTGCAACACAGTGCACTTCATCTGCAGCTCCTCCTTTTCTCTGTCGCACTCAATAAGACTCTCTTTTAGTGTGCTCTCACTTTCCATCACCTTAAAAACAAAAAAATGGCATCAATATGCAGTTTTTAAGTACCTGAACATTTTAATAATTAAATTATCTATATTGATTAAAGTCACCCTTTTAAGTTTAATGGAAATTGTGGCTTTATAATCTTTGAAAGCTTCTTTGAGTTTCTCTGCATTTTCAAGTGCCTGGTTCCTTTGTTGCTCCGCCCTGTGAGGAATAATGTAGAAAATACAGTAAATAGTAAAACAAGAACTTCGTCAAGTTGTGAAAGTGAAACATACATTATAGAGTTAGGACAAAGCAGGCGGTCACTACGGCAGATCAGGTGCATGTAATTATAATATTTATAACCCGTCTTTGGGAAGTGTAAACAATTATTGTGAACTTCAGTTCCATGAGAGGAAGTTAAGCCCAGATTAATAAATCACCGTTTTCCTAATGCCATCTTGTTATCCAATTCTTCTCTGAGTGAACTCAGCTCTTCAGTAAGACTTGCCACCACAATGTCATTGTGAGCAGCTGCTTCCTGGTTGCACTCAGCCCTCAGCTCTGCTGCCCTGGGACAAACAAAGACAGGTTGTTAGGATATTATTTCCAGTGAGTGGGTAATGCAATGTAAGTTATTAGAAGCTACAAGCAAACCCCTGTAGGAGGAGAGAAAACAGTGACCTATATTAGTACAGTTGTCTATAGCCAGGATTAAACAATAGCTGCCTGCGCTCCATAGCACATGACATAATCTTATACATCTACATAAGTACTGTATAACAAGGTCATGAAGTTACTTTCGTTCTTTGGCCTGAGCCTCCAGCGCTGCTTGAAGCTGACGAATCTGCTCACTCATGACTGCCACATTGTTTCTGACCCCAATCCTGGGGCCTCTAAGGTGGAGCTAAAAAAAAAAAACACGACATATATGACACCATTATAATTTCTATTAGGTTTTTAATATTTGTTATAAATTCATTGATGTGACTTCCAAGTGCAGAAGCAACAGACAGAATAATCTGTTTTGCCAATGTCATACCTAAACAAATTAAATAACAATCTATTGCTATACTTGGAAAAACACAAAAATGAAGCACAAGATATAGTCTCTTAAGAAAACTGTACTGACAGTGTCGGTGTGATTGTCATACCTGTGATTTGGAGGTGGCCAGTTCATACTGCATCGCATCAGTGTCACAGATGTGCTGCTCATCCTGCATGGTCAGGCAGGCGTTCTCCTGACGCACGGCACAGCCCAACTTCTTCCTCATAGAAACAGACTCCATGTCTACTGACTTAGCTTTGACTGAAGACGACTGAAAGAAGAAAATAACAGATGTGGATCAGTGTCAAGTGTTTTTATTTACTTTTTAGATATGACGCTCCACAGGGCCATATTTTTCATCAAGTATCTTGCATAAAACTTGTGTTTTCAGATCAGAGACCACAGACTGGTGCATATACCATCTCATTTATCATATCCTTTAAAATTGACTGACATAATAACATCTAATTTATAGCTATAGTACTGATATAATCAACAATGCAAATATAGTTTGTATTTATTCTGCCAATTGATACGGGTGATTTTCCGTGTGCATAGCTTGAATTCATCTATGCTTTTTAGGAGCTGGAAGTACCACATCCCTAGACATGCACACATACAAGGGACAAGATAATAGATGATGTGCAGTGCATAATTTGATTGTTAGGGCAGGACACACTCAGTCTTACCCTTGAGTTGAAGGACAGTGGGCTGATACTGCGAACAAAGGCTCTTCTTTCAGATGCAGCACTGGGAGTCCTCTCCTCTCCACAAACACAGCCCGACTGGGACAGAGGAGCATCAGGGATCTGCAGGCCTCGTAAGATCATGTCTGGACTCTGCTGCTCAACATGACCACCATGACCATTGGCATGAGAGTACAAGGGGCTAGTGAGGAGGACATTAAGATTTGGACAGAAGATAAGAGAGGGGTCAAATGCAGCATGACAAACCCTTTGCAGTGCTCTCAGGTGTTGGCTGCAGGTTTATTCTGTGGCACAAGAAGCTCTGGACAGCTGGTTTACACTGTGTGCTCATGGCAATAATGCAGATAGCGAACCTTTGTGTCTGTCCCACACCTCGCAGGCTGTGGTCTGTCAGTCCCAAAAGATCCCTCACATCTTGAATTAAACTCTCCTCGTCCTCAAACATTGGACTAACGATGAGTGCATGTCCACCTCCAAGCTAGTCACACACTCCTCGACTGGTTGAGTTTGGCTTCAAGTGGCTCAAACAACATTTCACTTTTGTGTGACTGGTTAGAAAAGATACAGGAAACCAACATTACACTTACCTCTACTTTTTAAACAGCTGTGTCTACAGCAGCGTTTAACAAAACCAGCTAGCATAGCTACGCTAGCTAAATGTAAACAGACGCTCGTCGCATCAACAGGTGGCTATTTGACGTTATCGGTGTTTTTTTAGAGCAAACGCTGCCACCAACCGGAAGACGAAGTTTCAGTTCTTGATTAAATGACATTTATCGTCATGGCGCCATGAAGACATAAAATATATATTTGTAAATTGCAAGTTATAAGAAAGTATTCCAGGTTAAGAGAGTGCAGATGGATGCAGCAAAAGCCACTGTTACCAGAACGATTTGTATTCCTGCGTCTCCGCCTACATTTGAACAACGCGTCTTGTGATTGGATAAATCGACTTGGTCTGTGACGTGATTGGTCGAGAGGGCAGTGCCGCGAAGAACGGCGGCGCGTCTGTTGCGTGCTACAGTCTATGGTTGCGTGGCTGCCTGTCAGAAGAGTCCGTTTTTCACAGACATTCAGAAAATTTGAAATGTTTACAAGCAAATTCAACCACACACACACACAATGCGACACAACATTTAAAAATATCTGCTTTTATTTAACCTTTAACGAAACAGGTTCAGAAGTAACACGTCAACCTATATAGTGATGTGTAAAAATGTAATAAGGAGAATCTCAAGAGACAAAGCAGACGTACGTTCTTTGGCTGCAGAGGCCCGCTGGAAGTCAGTGAACGCAGCATGAGGGCTGAGACACCAACTGAACAGAGGAGAGAAGCTTTAAATGCACTGACTAGCCTACATCCCTACAGTGAAGAGGTATTAATGTCAAACGAAAAAACATCTCCAAATGGAGATAGCCAAACTAAATGAATATTTACCTCTTGCAATGACATACAGCATTATTAGTTTTCCAGTGATTGTTTTCTGACTCAGTTTAAACAAGCAAGAATAGCAGTAAAAATGGACTACAAATTATTTTGCTCATAGAAAAAAAAAGAAGCATAATTACATAATGGTCCAAAGAAATGCAACAAATGGAGGACCTGATATAAAAATACTGACCAAAAACAGAGTAAATAACTTATAAACCTCCTGTCAGGCTGCAAATGCTGTCCTATGCAATACAGTGACATTTTTGGGGAATATCCTGAGTGTGTAGACTACAAGGTGAACTTGACTGTAAAAGTAAAACTCCAAGTGCATTTTAAAATTATTTTTTGTTGCACTGATCACATGACAAAATTGAAACACCTGAGTCAAATGGTCAAAATAGTAATGCTGAAGTTCCCCGTGGTCAAGCTGTGTGAAACAATACATTTGTCCAGGACTAACTTGCATAGGCAGCACAAGAAACACAAAGCAATTCTGAACTGGGAACCAGGTATACAACATTCATCTTATTCAGCACTTTATTTTATCTCTTTTTTTTTTAATAACTATGAGAAAGTAAAAACTAAATAGGTCCTGAAAGACTTCAGAGTTAACAGTCATTGATTTCAAATCAAAATGCTTTAAAATGATATATATGTTTAGACAAAGACATCGAAGAAAATCTCGACTCTGGAAACAAAATTAGTTTTTTCAGAAAGCACACACTCTTCTGGATATCCTCTTGTGTATGGGATTGTGAACAACTACACACACACATAGGACTTCATTTGGGGACATTATTTTGAAAGACTCACCCTTACATTCAAACTGTTCAATGCATGCTAAATGCTGCCTGGTTTATTTTTTCCAAATGAGATGATGGCCTAACAGAATTTGATATGTGCAATCCATAATTAGAAAATAAAATGAAAGTCTGAGAAATCTGCCGTGTGAAACAGAAAAAGGCATACAAGAGTGTATAAGTAGAAAAGGTATTAATAAATGTAGTATAATTCTATATAAAATAATAAACATTTGCAGCAGCACGTCTTTTGTTTTAATTTCCTCCTCTCCAACCAGAACTGAAGGAGACATCTGCCCAAGGCAACAGGAGGTACTTGCAGCTGGGACTAGAGAAGGAGGGGACACTGATGTAAAGGGACTTGTTTTTATTTACCAAATACATTAAGAAAATAAATGTTAATCAAACGTGCGTAATGTATGTAATTCTTCACTACATGATTGCAGTTTGTCATAATAAAAGGCTGAAGGAAAAACCTTCCCTCTTTCTCTTATCCCCTGTGATTCACCATGTAAATGCCTGGAGAACTACTGTGTACAGTTTCATACTTACCGAGTCTGAAAACGAAAAGCATATTACTGGATCGAAAACAATCACGGTTCACTGAAAGCCTACAGGTGCAGTGCACTGATCAATTCTTTGCCCCTGAATAACTGGGGGTTCCTGTAAACATTCGACGCACATAATGAAAGTTAACATAAATATGCTGTGGTATAATGTCAATGAACTACAATATTTAAACACATGACAAAAATACATGTGTTTAAATGTGCTACTATCACATTGCACTGCACAGAACCAGTAGGCTTTACAGTAAGCTTATCAGGCAAAACTTGTTCCTGTCTAAACTAAACAAAGGCATATCAATTAATGCTCCAAATACAGGCTGTGTAGGCGTCCTCACCGCAGCCTCTTGTAGGTGCTGGTTAAAAGTTAGAAATGATGATGCTGATGACAGTGACGAGCCTTAGGAGGCAGTGACTCCTTCCCACTCCACCAGATACTGCACCTTGCCATCAAGGGTGACCCGTCGGGCCAGGACTTTATACTTTTCACCGCAGGCCAGGCGCCCTGCTGCTCCAAAATAGCTGCTGATGGAGCTCTTGAGGTGGGAGAGCTGGCTGTCGGGGTCCATGCCATGAACTATGTCTGTTGAGTGAAGCCCTGGAAGGCTGCTCAGCATCTCCGCTGCTGTGGGGTTGGGGTCTGCATGGCTGAGAGGGGGGATCTCATCTCTCTTCAGCGGTGGCCGCCCACGTTTCCTCTTTAATGGTGGAGAGGAAACAGGCATGACGCAGGGTGCCGTGCGTGTCTTGATGGAGCTACAGAGGCTGGGGGGTATTTGATAGGAAAAGAGGATGTTAAAAAACTGATTTTGGTTCTGAGGGAAATAACAAAAAAACAAAGTCTGCAGAGAGCATGAAGTGCAAATAACATGGCCGAGAATCTTCATTTATGCTAGTGGCTCTACGAGGCACAGCGATGCCTTGAGATAGATGTTAATGTCACCATTTTGTCCCTCGTCCATAGCAACAAGCTGATTTCATGAAGGTATAATGTTTACCATGTTCAAAATAAGATTCCAGTTGTGCTGAGGTAAACATGCACATCTGTACCTATAGCAGTTCATCCAATAGTTTTTGACTTTTGACTCAAATCCACAACCATCTACCTCAAGGGGGCGATAGAACAAAAGCTATAATGATCCATAAAGACGTTAAGATTCATCCACTGGACCTGTCTGTGCAAAATATGACGACAGTCCAGACAATAACAGTTGAGATGTTTGATCAATGCATTCGACCAACTGACAGAGCAGCATCGCCACCTATTGAGCCACAGACGTCAGAGCCAGAAAGGAAGAAACACTGCAGCTGCATAGCAGGCATACCTGGACTGTCTTGAAATGCTAGTTGAGGTAGTTTCTGAGGTGCTCAGGGCTCCTATGGATTCCACATCTGAAGTTTGTGAAGACAGCAGAGACCGTTCACTCCTGGCGCCATGGTGGCAGTGAAATGAAAGAGAAGGAAACAGTTTGATAAAAAAAAATAATTGAAAAACAACCTTAGAGACAGAAAGAGAAAACTGCTGCCATCATTGGAATTGCATCCTTTTGTCGATGTCAACATGTTTTTCTGACAGCTGCACATGGCAAAACAATGACAACAAAACTCTGAAGAAGAAATTACAGGAATAAATTGATCAATTAATTAATTTTGATAATTTGCTGATGTTTTCTACACCAATGCATCAATTGATTGAAGTCAATCCATATCGTTTCTAATCTTGTTTAGGACTACATTTACACACATTTCTTACTTACTTGATAGAAGTTAAGTGAGGCAATGCATGGGACCCTAGTGGTAGAGGCTTTCTCATTCGTCTCATCTGCTGTCAATGCAAAATAAAAACTGTTAGCGTCCGTCAGTGGGTTTCTTTGTAAGTTAACATGTTCTCAATGCACCCATCAGGAGTTACCGTTCTCCTCACAAGAGTGGCCACATGTCGAAATGTGTGCAGAATAATGTAATTATACCCACCCCTTTCAAAAGTTACATACACACCCAGCTCACTCCCCCTAAGACATGCATGCAAACACACACACACACACACACCTGGGACAAGAGTTCACTGGAGCGTTGTGGTTTAGCCAGAGTTTCCAGAGAACAAGCTCCTTGCTTCCTCTTTTTCTTCTTCTTCTCTGTGCCATTGGTTAGAGCAGTCCTGAAGCACAGGAACATTATGTTTTTAACAGTTTGACAAGGAGTTAATTTATAGATATAGATGTGCTCAGTCGCATCAGCGAAAATTAATTAACTTCATGATTTAAAGTCAAGACGCTGAGGCTTTTTTTGTCTGGGTGATTCACAGCGTACCTCCTGCCAGACAGGGCTTTGGCGGACTTGTATCCCTTAATTCTGATTTCTCTGCTGGCCGTCTCATTGGAGTTCGGGGGAACAGGAGGGAATCGGATCCTCAGGCCAAACAGTTGCTTCTTTCTCTTTGACTCCTTCCCCGACACGAACCTGGTAGAGACAGTCATGATGGATAGGAGCACACAAGAGATGATTGGGCACTTTCGGACTATCATCAAAATCACATACAGTCAAATAAGGAAGGAAATAACTTACCTGCTCTTGTTGTTGATCAGTGCCTGCAGAACACTTCCATATCGCTCCGATATTTCAGTGTTGGCGAGCTGCAGACACAGGGCAGGGGGAGGATACCAAACAGGAAAGTCAGGATGCAAGGGGAGGGGGGGGGGGGGCAAGAGCAAACACAAATCAACAACATCAACCTGACAGCCAGGGTATTAGAATTTGGAAAATAAATTAATCTTTAAGGACAGGCTAGCAATGTGGTTTTCTTTAGCTGCTACACATAATGGACACCTAGTGTGTGCCTGCATGCACATTTTCCCACATTGTTGCCACTGCTACAGTGTTACGTTGTTGCATATTGCCACCTATGCATAGATACAATATAGCCAGGTACCCAGAGAAGCATTAAGGCAAGGCACTTTGGAGCCGGCGTTAATGTCAAGTCTCGAGATGTTCTTATACCATTTTTCCTCCTACTGATATTGAATCCAATGCCTTTGAAAAATGTTAAACAGTTGTGTAACCCTGTATGGATGTGATGATATCTGCCATTGTTGCATGGCACAGGTTAAAGCCATAAACAAATACATAGGCAGTGGAAACAATTTTAATATGGATCAACAAGCTTGGGACAGGATCATTTCTATACAAATGCTGATTAAATTATCCTGTAATCCAGTAGTCTGCTTACAGGGTTCATTTTGGGTCTTATCTTACTAAACATATGGAAAACAAACTTAAAACTGTGCTGGGCTCGACAACAAACTGTGGCCTTCTTCAAACCACAGGATTTCTGCAACAGTAGGTAACTACCGGGGAAAACGGTCTTCCCAGAATAAGTTCAATTAGTGCGATTGTGTGTTTGTTTAACGGAAAGCAATTTTTCTTAGCTGCTCTCTGACAGCAGTTACCAGTGGCTGCACGGTGCACCATCTTGTGTTGCGTTTCTGAAACGACTGAGAATTTACCTCTCCGAGCTGCAGTCGCTCCCAGCTGTCATTGATGTAAGGCATCAGCTGCATCTCCGAGTGAAAATACTTCTTCTTGTGGATCACACTCAAGTTGTACAGGCTCAAGTGTGTAGCATCCTCCCTGAAACATTTTAGTAAAAGCAGTGTTTTCTTAACTTAATCTGGTTCAAAATGGATGTCATACAGAACTAATATGAGTAGAAAAAGCAAAAATTGTGGGTGTTGGTACAGTAGCAGGGCCACTGTGCCTTAGGTTTCTAGCAGTTGGTGTAGGATGTTAAATTCTATTAAAACATTAACTACTTTCGAAAGACTGACAGTCACATGAGACATGTTTGTGTCCGAGCTAAACACGTCTTGAGATTCACCTACCATCTGAGAGGCAGTCGGGTGAGGTACTCTGGCCCACCATTGCAAACAGAACAAATAAAGAGATAAAACCTGAGGGCAAAAAAACACACATTACTCCAGTAGCTGGCTTTATTTTGCTTTGAAATAATTTGTGTTCAAAGAGCAGCTTTGGGTATCATTTCACATGATCAATTTACTGTATTTTCTCTAGCAGGGCGATTTGGAGTGATCCACACAAAGCAAGAAAAAGGGTTTTCAGGTAGCACTGAGCTGATGTACTGTTCTAATGTTTGCTGCAGTTTAACACCAAATATACTGATTCAGAAAGACAACCAACCAAAGAAGAGCTTTTCAATAACCATCATGAAAATATTCTCAAAATCCGCACCTATCTCCGTAGAGCATGGGGATCTGTAAGCAATGGAGACAGGCCTCGTGGAACCACTGCTCACATCTGTTACACTGCAACATCTTCAGGTACCAGCTAGAAGGAAACAGATGGAGAGAGTGGTGAACTGCTCTGGCATGTGTGATACATAAAATTCTTAAAAAACATGTACATGTTGGAAATGTTGTATTCAGTCTGTCTTTGGAAGCATGAAACGCGCCACTCACTCTCCTGGGCCCCCACAGTAGCAGTAACACTGCTGCATGTTAGTCTTGTGGCCTTGGTCCCACACCAGCTGCTCTAGGTCGTATGGGAAGGACAGGTGCAGCCCCGTGTGTTGCTGCTGCTGATGTTGTTCTTGCTTAGGGAAACCTTTCGCTGACCCTCCCCTCCTGTGCGCACTCCCCCTCTGTACCACACAGACAAAAGAGTGTTTAACCCAACATAAAACTATGTACACAGATATTTACTCTATAGATTATCTTATCTCTCTTTTCTCCTTCATGCTTCACAGCTAAAGCGGGGTAAATAATGAGTCTGACAAAATAGCTATGTATCAAGTAAATACACACGTATTTAATCAAACAACTTCAACTAAAGGATTTGTGTCTGTGCTGAAAGAAAAAGCTGTACCTTAGGTATAGAGCTTAGCTCGCACTCTGAGCAGAGCCACTTGTCATCCGAGTCAATGACAGAGGCATCAATGATGGGCGAGTGGCACACCTGATGGTAACCTTAAAGACAAGACAAAAGACTTAAGACAAACACATTTAAATCCAGTTGGGTCAAGTTTTCAAAATTACACAGAGATTAGAGCTCAGTACCAATTTAAATAACAGTGGTCATTGTGGATTAAAAGAGCAGAGACGATGAACAGTACCATGTCCACAATTGTCACAAATGACAATCTCATTGGGTTCCTCTGAAGTCTCATCCTGGCATATGGAGCACACAATGTCATCGTCCTCATCATCGTCATCATTTTCATCCCCTGAAAGAGAACAGAGACCATTAAGGCAAAGAATCCCAACTCTTTTACAACCAGCCTTTTACATACACCTCAATGGTATGAGAGTGGCAGCAGATATTTTAGATATGGATATCTCAAACTAGAAAATCAAAAATGAAAATGGGAACAGGTGTTTCATAATATCCTGCACACTGATATTAATAATTTTTAATCCATAAAATTCAGAAAGTGGCTGCCATCTAAATGTCCATGCTTGGCTGCTGCCAAATTTTCAGCTGTCCCAACAGAACAATAACAACAAAAAATATGATGTGAATATTTTCACATGGGCCAAGCACACAATCGCCAAACCACTAATCGAAGAGTAACCTAATACCACACTGTCGGTCTGTTGCACCACACCCAAAGGTAACGTCAGGGTGTAGTAGTGAAACAGAGCGTGTCATGCCAGTGCAGATCAGTGAGAACTTCAACCACTGGAGGTCAGCACAAAACAAGGCTTTCAACTGATGGTAACTTTTTGAATACTAATGCACTGAACACTTTGAACATACAGCTGTGCAGCAACATACTGATTTTTTAATCTAATAATGGATATTTGTCATAAATGTTTGTTTGTTTTTTCATTCAATACAAACCAAGTTAAGCTTTACTAAAAGAGGGAATTATGCATCATATTATAACTGCATAAACCCTCTTCGTGTATTCCCCCTTTGCTCATTTTCACTTGTGGTCGACGCACTGCTGCTGTGTCAATACCAGACACTGTGGACAGTTAACTGCCAGTAACAAGAGTAGCGAGATAAGTAGGGCAGAAGAAGGCAGACAAGGGTGTGGACCGCATCCAGGGTTTTAAGCAAAAGTACTTTAGCGATTCCTGACACTGAATTTTTATTGAACAATCACATTTAACATGTAAAAATATAAGTAGAAACATTTTACCTGTCTGAATATCCTTCCAAAGGACCCATGACTTTGAGCGATCCTCAAAGACAACAAAGCATCTCTGTTTGTCCCGATCAATCTGAAAAACACATGAAGAATAGATCCTAAATGGGACATTGTTCTTAAAACCTGCCAGTCACACTGCCCAGGAATCACACATCCACAGACATAAGACAACAAATCTCATCAAAACCTCATGAGTTTGACAATAAGAATCTGATGGTAGTGATAAAAAAATAATCTAATTACAGCACCAGAAGGAATGCTTGGCTCACACTAACCTTTGTGATTGTCCCCAAGTAGAACAAGCCGTCTGACCACCGGGCCAAGACATCTTGTCCCTCTGTAAACCTGCCAGACATGTCGTCCTCTCCATACTCCCCTCTAGCAGACAGGCTTGTGGGAGACAAGGACACAGCCTGCTGCTGCCTCTGGGGGTGGGCTCTGAAATGGGCAGACAGGTGGTCCACAACCCCTGAGTCTCTGAAAAACATGCAATTACAACAAGGGATGAGCTATATCATAATTTAAAAATCCTTTTTTTTTTTTTTCCTAGATCATGGCATATTTTCATTCTGTGCATAATTGCCTAGAATTGCTAAACTGACCACATGTTTGATGTGCAACAGGCAACTCTTTGATTAGCTCTGATGCAATTTCATTATATTTGATAACAAGAGAAATAACCTGCTGATAAATATATGCAATATTGTTGTGCACAACGAGGAATGTAATGATAGATTGTGTGGTTACAGAGGAGCTTACAAAACAATGCCTCATGCTGAAACACATGACATTTCCCCTCCAGTGGGTACAAACAACAGGTGATTATACTCTAATTAGTGCTAATTGGCAAGTAACCACGTCCAAGCGGCCAGCGCCATGGCTGTAGTGCAATGCTGAGCATTTCCATAACACATCGGAAAATTACCAATGAAAAGCAGCAGTTATTGTAATCAATACTGATCATTCACCTGGCTCACAGGTTAAGAAGGTGGCATTTGATTGTTAGTCACAGGTGGTAATTCTACAAATTAAGCATTTGGTGTTTTCCGTCTTCTGTTGTTAATTGAACTTTATGTATTAGGTTTTGTAAGAAACTGGAGGTTTTAGTTTTCTGCTTCCTCTGAGCCTCAGTCCGTCAGTCTGAGACTCCCTTTGTTCGAGCACAGGGTGAACATGAGCAATACCAGCCACGGGAGAGGACACATGGGCAGCCTGAAATAACCTTGGAAACTGAAATGTGGTTATATAAACAGTCGGCAGCAGGAACAAAGCGTAGGCATGAATAATCCACATGCAGAGCTGAAACCCTCGCCAGGTCGCTGACCGTCGGACCCACACCCCCCAACAGCAGGAAAACATGATGACAACAATACCTCATCGGTCACCTCCGCTTCTACCCACAACTCGTACGACGAAATAACGAATAAGATGTGTCTGCTGCTGTCCCGCTCCTACTATTGCTGGATCCACTTCAGAAGTGCATCGCGAAAACTTGCGGGGCTCGGGTCTTCTTCAGAAAATAACAAACGGTTCATTTTCCCCCCGCACGTTCGCCATTTTGGTTTCCCGCTGATGATCGGGGAGTGCATTATGGGAAGAGCTGAGCTGCTGCTGCTGCTGCTGCTGCTGCTGCTGCTGCTGCTGCCTTCATCTTTTTTCAAACATTTGAAATTGTAGGCAGGGCATTTAGCTACAGCTACTTAGCAGCACAGCATATCCGTTCTTACAGGGGCACAAAATGTACTTATTGTTGCTCAAATGTAGCGTCTTCTCTGTGTGGATGTAAAAAAAAAAAAAAAAAATTAACTGACGTTTTCAGCGTTATTAATTAGCGGTTAGACAGTTTCAGAGATTAAGCATGTGTTCATTCACAATGCTAATAAATTCAATGAAAATTATTTAGTTAACTTGTTCAGATTTTGGCCACTTAATTTTGCTTCAACATTTCGTGAGATTGTTTTTATTTCATTTTATTTTGGATGTGATGACCGGAAGTTGTGTTTGGCGCTAGGTAATCTGTTGGGCTTTTATTGTGAAGGACTTGGCGGAAGCGTGTACTTGTGCTCGGTACGGTAGCATGACCCGGTCACATCTCCAGAGTTAAGCAACCATTGAACACAAGAGACACAGCGATAACACCGGAGCCTGTGAGGCACCAGTGACTGCACTTTGACTCACATTTCTCGTCATTTTGGTTCACGACCAACTTTAAAACGCCTAATAGCCACACAGGAAGCTGCGCGTGCGCCCTGAACCTACGTTTTTTTTTTTTTTTTTTTTTTTCTTCAGCGTGAGGTATGTTGCTCAGCTTGAAAATCGGCAGCTGCTGCAAAGAGCAGAGGCGCAGCAGGCAAAGTGAGATATCAAAACGATCCACACGGACGAGACGAGCCCACAGTCCGGACCGCGGATCGTTGTTGTGGGGCTGAGACCGGCGGGGATGCTGTCGTTTGTCCCGGTACCGTGAAGGAGAACCAGTCGGTCTGGGGTTTTGAGTGGAAGCCGCTTTCTCCCATGTATTTTGGATGATCTCCCACAGCCAGGTCCACGTATTGAGATGATCTATTTTTGTGATGGCGAAGGGTCTGTTTCCACGGGCCTGGGTGAAAAAGTCTTTCTATTTCCAGGTAATATCACAGGTCGGTAGTTGTTCTGTAAAACGCATAATCGATTATATATATAGCATGCCTATATAATTATTTTTTTCCCCAGCGGGTTGTGACTGTGAGTTTGTGTGTAATGAGGTGGTTGAGGTGTCACGTTAGAGTGACAGCTGGTAGTTAATATCAAACACCTCCTGCTGCTCAGACGGGGATTGTGGGTTGTTGCAAAACACCTGAGGAATGACACTGTGGATTAAAGATTATCATGACAGTCTTTCCTGCTGATCCACAGTGATTTACAGAGAGCAGAGTTCAGGCCTACCTCTGAGTGTGTGTGTGAGTGTGTAACTGTGGCAATTGATGCCAGGATTTACAACCCAGGTCAGAGAGCAATCTCTGTTTGGTTCATTTCATATCACTTAATATTAAGTTAATTCCTCCTCACATTACTGAGGAGCTTGCCAAGACTTTCACTCTCCGCCCACAGTTGTTTTCAGTAATCCTTTGGTGTGGATTTTAAGAGTTGAACCTTCTGATTTGGGCACCATTGGCCTGCTGCCAGCATCTACAGTACAGACTACAGTAAGGAGATTATGCCAGAGGAAGGTTGCATCTGCTCTGGGGACGAGTGTTGCACGAGTCGACCACATGATTACAGTCAGTGCGGCTGAAATCCTCCTGAAAGGTGAAACATGTGGGCAGAGGTGATTTGCTCAACACTTGACAACAGTAGCCAGCAGCATTTTCCCTGTGGCCTCGTGTTCGGGTAAATTCAATAAGATCAACCATAATTAGGCTTCATTTCATCCTGTATGAAAATAAACTGCTCCTGTCCCACGTACTTGCATTGAGACAGCACTACAATGTGCAAGCTCACTCGTCACAATTTCCTCAGTTCCTATTTTGGCCGCAAAGAAAAAGAAAAAAGAAAGGCTAAATTAGGCTGAGAACATTTTTGGGCTGTTTGCAGCTGACAGAGCTCTCAAAGTAGTTTTTTTTTATATATATATATACAGTATATACATATTTAGGTCAACACACCTACACAAAGCAAACCCTGACTGGTACCAAATCTAGTAAGAGTGTGTTGGCAGAGGTCGAGTGTTTAGGTATGTCACAGGACACTGTGCCTGGTTTGTACAAAGGTCCACAGGCTGGCTGCTGGTAGAAGTACACACCATGTAGTTTTACCAAGTGTTTTTTTTCCATCTGTGCATGAATCATACAGCTACTGCACTGGACCAAACCATAAAGCCACATAACCTCTATACACTTTAGATAGAATAAATGGCCTCTGAATTTCAATGCTCTTTTTGAAGTACCAGAGGTTAACCCATTTAATCCCATCGGTCACAAAAGTGACCGTAAAAAATATTTCCAGTTGAAAGGCCCTAAAAATGTTAGTAAATGGAGTATTAACATATTTCCAAAAAATACTGAAGCAAGAAACCCTTCTGATCACATATGTGCAGTTTCACATGTTTAGTGTAAATTGTCACATGATCAGAGCTGATTACTTCCTGGTTGCACCATCCGAGGAAGATGGCTGCATCAAAGCCTCAACAAAGAAGGTCAGTAAAGAAGGTTGACATAAAGATAAGAGAAAGATTTTTGGCACACATAATCTTTAAGGTGTCTAGTATTGACATATGCATCTACAATCACTCAACTGTGTTTAGTGTGGTCACAGCATGAGTAAAATTGTTGACGGCAACAATAGTGACCGGTGGGATAACACAGTGTAAGTAGCTAACTTTCTACTTTTTAAAAACTTTCTTTTTTTATTATTATTATTTAAATTTGAATCAAACACAATATATGTTGGACCTTACAGACCCTAAAGCATTTCAGTTAACCTATCTCTCAAAGTGAAATAGATGTTGTCCCCAGTGACTGTGATATGGACTATAAGGGCGAGACTGGCCAATTGCCAGCCAGGCTGTTGAATGAAAGTTAGGCAAAAAGATTATGTAAGAAACATTGTTATTAGGGATGATAACTTCCCTCTCACCACCCCACTTCCACCCACTGTTGGTGAAGAGGCAAATCCCTATACCCACATGAGCAGCTATGGGCAAACCTTCCCACAAAGGGCCGCGGGGCTGCAGGTTTCTGTTCCAACCAAGCAGCAGGTGCAGGTTGCAGGTGGTCAAAAATAAAATCTAAACATTCAAACAACCTTCATAAGGTGTCATATCTTAATCAGGTCCAAGAAGTGGTGGGGGCCCACCTTTACATGGTCCCTCAATGCACTCATAAGCAGCCACCTCTTCTACAGAGATGTTGTAGGAAGGAGGTCTCATACATGGGTCAGTGACAAATAAGGGTTGGCAAGATGAGCAATTCATGGATTTTCTTAAAAAACTATTTTAAAAGCTTGCATCAAATTTGTTAAAATGTGCATTTTGTAGTCATGTTGGTTTTATGTCTTTTGAAATTACATTTGAACCTGAACAAAAGTAAGACTGAGGTTATGCAGGTTATTCTGGGTGACCCCTAGGTCAATAAGTCAATATTGCACTAAAAATGTACATTTACAATGGTAAAATGAAAAGTACACTAAAGCAACATTGCACTAACTGTAACACACTGTAAATCCAATAACAAAGTTACAATATGCATGTCTTAAATTTTTCACAAAAGTGACAATGGCAATGTTGATAGGCGTCTTTTCGTTTTTGCTTTTAGTCGTTCTACATGTTTTTGATATGTAAAATAGCCACACTAACATGTGATAAAGCACACAAGCATCTGTTATGTATGCTGGCACTGGTAACAGTAAAAAAAGAGTTCTGTAGTACAGCCCAGTTAAAATTGGGCTGGAATAAAAGCAATTTGATAGCTATGATGGATATGTAAAATTAGTATACATATTATCCCACCGGTCACAATTGTGACCGACTATAAAACACACTTTTTCTCCTATTTTTCCATGAAAATTAAAAAAAATAATGATTGATTATTTCAAAGAGTTGCTAATGGCACATGGTTTGGATATTTTCATGTCTGGGAAAAATTTGGGATTAAATGGGTTAAAAAAGCCACTTGAAAGCCAGATTTGTATTTTGTGCATTTCTGTCTTTCCTGTTGGGTCTTTGATCTTTGATGTCAGCATTGTGGTTCTTATGCGCTCGTAACCTTTTTTGCTACGTTATGGGGACCTGCTTTTAAGGCTTGGTTTAATGGCGTCTTTTTCACTCTGAGATGCATCCTCAGAGACGCAGACTGAAGAGGACAGCCCACTCTGTCCTGAGGAGCTCTGTGGACCCCAAAGAGCAGGAGGACGGAGGAGAACAGGAGGACGGAGGAACCACCACGGCCCTCGCTCCTTTAGCTACAGGTTGTCCCACCTGCAGGGGATCATCCCTATGTTCCCCGGATCCTATGTTCGGACCGGGGGAACATAGAACCCTTTTTCTAAAAAAAGGTCCTATGTTCCCCACTTTTCCCCAAAAGGACCCGGGGAACATGCAATTTTTGTACCCACTTGGAAGTGGAGTTGTGAGTGACTTGGCATATTTTTGCCTATTTTTGAGTGAGAAGTTGAGTTGTGATTTTGAGCGAGAAGTGTAATTGTTCTATTGGTTGGGTTTAGGCAATGAAGAAAGGAGTTGGTTAAGTTTAGTAAAAAGACCAGGTAGAGGCTAGACAGGCCAGATAGATAGAGTCCAGATAAGTAGAGAGAGTCCATCAACCAGCAACAGCGGGGAACATAGGACCCTTTTTCAGAAAAAGGGCCCTATGTTCCCCAGTATGTATTGCGATTGGGGAACATAGGACCCTTTTTGGGAAAAACAGGGAACATAAGAGCCTTTTTCAAGGGGAATATAGGTACGCTCCCACCTGCAGTGTGTGAGGGTGCGATAGCTCAGGTCTTTTTTTGTGTCCGCTGAAGAGACTCTGACTTTACGACAGTCGATACTGGATGTGGGTTAACGTTGGGTAACTGAATCTAACCGCTGACAGCCGGTAACTCTGTAGTTTACACTATGGGTTTAGTGAGATGTGTCTTTGCATATTTCACTCAACTGTTAAAGTTTTCCTTCCTGCAGCGCTCGTTAAGTGTTGACATCAGTATCATATTCACTCTGCTGCGCTCAGCCATGTCATGCCTATTCATACCCATTTCAAGGTCATTATACCCTTTTATGTATTTCTTTTTTATTATCTTTTTTAAACCCTCGTCCTCAGGGTCATAGTACGACAACAGTTTCACAGCACACACTATGCGTTCACTATGTGTGAACTGTTTGCAGTAGCCTACCTCTGTCATACGGTTTGTCTTTTTAGACACAGACACTTGAATTCCTACATGGTAACCATTTAGTTTACCCAGTGTTATCTTAGCTGAGTCCACTGCTACGTGATAGGAAGAGGAGACGCTGTGAAAGGCCACAGGGAGTAAATGAACAATTAGGCTCTCTGCTGCTCAGGTTTCACTTCTTTAACGCACAGGCTTCATCATGTGTTCGCAGACACACGCCGAGACACACCGTCAGACAGACAACGTGAACTCATGACTCGGTGTCACTCGCCTGTAACAAACACCCTTTTATTCCGCCGCTTTGTCCGCGCGTGCGTGTCTGATGCACATTCGGCTTGCACACACCTTCGTACATGCCAAAGGAGTGAGATTTGATCGTAGAGTGTAGTTGCTTTATACTCCCTTGATACCTCCTGCTCCCTCCCCAGAGGCCCCACTATCTGTTTGTTCATCTCTTCAGGACACAGAGCATTTATAAAGAAAAACACACACACACACACACACACACACACACAGCAGCTCTGCAGAGGAGAAATCTCTCCAGCTCTGAGCTGGAGAGCTGTTAAAGCTCTGACAGCCTCCTCCTGCCAAGAGATGATTTGGTGAAAAGCACCAAAGTGCATGAGAGGCAGGAAAATGATGTTTTTCCTGTACTCAGCCTCTGCTTTTCTGTGAAGCCAGTAGTTTAGGATGGGGATGTTTTACATATTTTATGTGAACTAACTCCATGAAAAAGCCCAGGACATCATTAGGGTTTTGTTTATTGTGTCCAAAACCTACAAAGTCGTATGCCCCCCCCCCTTCGGAAAAAAAAAAAAAAAGTATAAAGAAGCAGAATCAGTTACTGTAAACCAACTGTCTGTGTGTGTTCTGCTGCAGCTTGTATGGGCCCAAAACAGACAAGAGCTTCATTCCTGTTTACAGTAATTACATCACATCAAACACAAAAAGGCTTTTGACTTGGTCCCTACCTCGCTGGGTGCATATTTTTGTTGGGATTCGGAAACCGTGCTGAAGCTGTGCGGAGAAGCCCAGCACGCTGCCAAAACACACACTACACAAGCTGTTCCTGCCATGTGATCAGAGTGAGAGTCAAAATCACTTGATCCCCCCCAAGTGCTGTTACACTCCCTGAAGAAAAATGAATTGCAGTTTTGCTGTGGTAAAAGTCGCATACTGAGGCTGAAACCGCAAGTTCGACCCAAATTCCTTGTCACCGCTCCATTTCCCCTTCTAGCAACTTCATAATCTTTTTTTCATTTGATTGCATTGCAGGAGGCACTTCATCTACACAACTCACAAAAAGTTATAGATATTTGACTTTTGGGTGATATTTATGGAAAACGTAAACCTGCTGATGACACTCTAAGCTCAGTGGACACTTTGCCTGTTTGAAGCCTCGCACTGGCCAAGTAATAAAAAAAGTCAATAAAAAATACGGCGACCCCAGCTCGCTATCTCTCATTCAAACAAAAGAACCAGCAGGTGAACATATTAACTGCTATCTCTGCCCTTTAATCATGGGATCCATGACCCAATGTGATTACACAAATGAAATAATTATCAACCTTACAACTAACAGGAAACACAACTCATGGCTCCTACAAAAGTTATAGTGCATTTTAGTTGCATTCTGAAATTTAATTCAAAAGCCTATCATCCCTAACTTTTTGTTAGTAGCGTAAGTAGCTATTGCTGAAATGAGCATTTTATTACCTGATTTGTCAGTGACTAAATAGCAACTCCAATAAAATGATACACATCTGTTGTCAAGTGGAATTGGTAAATGTTTAGTGGTTTGTCAGAAGCAGTTGAAGATGGCACAGTGGTCACAATGAAAGCCTTTGATGGTTTGGGTTTCAGCCATACGACCGCTGTGAGGTTCACCTCCTTAGCTCAGATTGAAATATCTACCAGATACATTTCAAGTAAATGTAACACTCACGGTCCCCAGTGGATGTGTCCTAGTGACCTTGGTAATCCCCTGACCTTTTTTCTACCCGTAGAGCTGCCATCAGGACCAACTTTCAGCTCTGTACTTATTCCCTTCAATACTGATGACATGTTCCTCAACCTCAGCTTCACTTTGTTTCAAGGACCAGTGAGCAATTAGTCATCAATGTTAACAGCTATCACTGTTTTAATGTGAGTATGCTAGTATGCTCATACAAAGCATTTACCTCGAAACACCACTGTGCCACAACGTAGGCCTACAGCTCATGGCTGCTGACTGTGTAAGGTATAATGAAGAGGGAGAAGGTTGTTAAATAAACCCCGACAAGATGGATCGAACCCTGAGGGGTTTCAATCTCTCCTCCCCCCTTTTTTTTTTTTTTACCTGAAGCAGTAGCCTGGCCGATCAGACTGCGTCCCCAGTATAATACTGTATAATACATCCATGGTCCCCAGCAACGGTCTGTTATACAGAAATAACAGACATTAGGATGCAGTGACTGACCAATCAGAATACAGCATAGATCCGTGGAATAAATGTTAATATTTACTGACTGTTTATACAGCTGAAATGATTAATTGAAAAACAAATTTTCCCATTTCTCATCAACTTCATATTGATTCTATTTTGACAACAGCAAACATTCGCTGATTGGTAGTGAAGGACCTCTGTCAGGGTTCCTACACATTTGAAATTTCCAAATTCCATACTTTTTCCAGACCCTAATTTCCATACTTCTTGGTAAAAAAAAATCAAATAATTTGCGATATTTAAGTAAATAGATGTGCATAATATAAAAAAAGCATGCAATTTATTATTTGTTTTCATTATTCTGAATGGGTATGCCATTATGCAACCAAATCATTGCCGCCAGGAGATTGTAGCTACATACAATAGTGCATACAAAATAATTAACCCAAATAACTTCAGATAAGACCAAACCAAGATAAGATAAATAAAATAAATATATTTCCATACAATAGTTTCCATTTTCCATACTTTTACAGACCTGGAAATGTATAAAATCAAATTCCATACTTTCCATACTTTCCATACTTGCGTAGGAACCCTGCTCTGTATACTGTGTTTTCTTGTCTTTAAATCTAAGCATTTGCAAAGTCTAACTTCCACAACATGGTAAAAGAGAGGGGTTGTATAGTATCACATTTCTGTGGCACTCACAGACTGCATTCGTTTGCACAATGTGCCTAGAAACAACAGGACTTGAGACATGTGACATGTTCATCCTGTGACCTATGCCTGTGACACATAACAGCTCTTTTTCTTTTCTAAGCCGTAATCAGCCAACCAGTTCCTTGTTATGGGACACCCTACAACATCATGGGGTCACCGTGGCAACCTATTATGTGATCAGGCTTGATTAGGATTTGCCTCATCTAGACTCTCTCACTGTCCTGCACTTGTATTTGATGCCATAGAGGTTCTGTATGTAATCAATTGATATGATATTATCATATATCAACATGATGAACATTGAGTAATGAAATGAACGTTTCACAACAGGGCGATCCCTCCTGTTTCAGATTTGGGTCCATCTTTTGTGTTTGCTTGTGCTTCGCTCTTCCCAGGCTCGGATCTCCTTTGTTCGGGTGAAGTACCTGTTCCTTACATGGCTGACGGTGCTGGTGGGGAGCTGGGTGCTGTACGTGCAATACTCCACCTACACAGAGCTGTGCAGAGGACACGAGTGCAAGAACGCCATTGTGAGTATCTGCTTTATTGGCTCATTTCTCTACTTGTTCAGACCCTGTATCTCTGGGCACAGCAATCCTTCCAACAGCACCCCAGGGGACACCTGAGCTACAGGCCGTTACAAGATCACGGCAACCCTCAAGAATCTAAGTGGTTGTGGTTTGAAAATCCTAAATCCTCCTCAGGATGTAATCTGAGCTCTGTGCGGACAGTGAAATGTCTTGTCCCCTATTTTCTGAATGTGAGATACCCTGGTCCTAATATACTGGATAATAGAATTACACTTAACACTTGTCTTCTCTTTCTCCAAGTGTGATAAATACAGGAGGGGAATCATCGATGGCTCTGCCTGCAGCAGCCTGTGTGACAAAGAAACGCTCTATTTGGGAAGGTGTCTGTCAGTACTACCAAACAACCAGGTAAGAAAAATATACAGTGTGCTATTTAAGTGGTTATACAGTGGCATGCAGAAGTTTGGGCACCCCTGGTCAAAATTTCTGTTAATGTGAACAGTTAAGCAAGTAGAAGATGAAATGATCTCCAAAAGGCATAAAGTTACAGATGGCATATTCCCTTTACATTTTAAACAATATATATATATATATATATATATATATATATATATATATATATATATATCAGCAAAGGTTTGGCCACAGTGCATAGTTAGTACCTAGTAGCCCCCCCTTTAGAAACTATCACAGCATGTAAATGGTAAATATCTTGTCTGATACCTTGGTCAAAGTTATCTGAGAGCTCAAGTCGACTGGGTTTCTCATTCTTTGGCAGGCTGCTGCTTTGTTCCCCTTTTTCTAAATCTAAAATTGTAGAAAACAAAAATAATACACGGATATTGCTTAAAATATTGCAAAAGAGTGTTTCATGTTTAACTTGATGCCTTTTGGAGATCATTTCATCTTCCACTTGCTGAACTGTTCACAGTAACAGAGATTTTGACCAGTGGTGCCCTAACGTTTGCATGCTCTTGTATGTGTTCAAAAAAAAAAAAAAGACCCCCACTAATCAGATCATTCATAATGTTCAGTATGATAAATGTTTCTCTGGCACTGTGCTGTTGACCAGGTGTACACAGGAAGTTGGGGAGACCACGATGGGATCATCCGCTGCAAGTTGGGGGAGATTGTGCACTACGAGCTGGGCGAGGAGCCGGAGCCTCGGAGAGAGACCCCTGTGTTCGACAAGCCCACCAGAGGCACATCGGTGGAGAAGTTCAGAGAAATGGTCTTTAATCACCTCAAGGTAAGAGACTGTGGATGTGGGTCAGAGAGGTTTAGTCAGAACCAGGTGTGACGCCTGAAGCCTCAGTCTCTCAAAGGGGTTTTCATACCGGCAGGGCTTTGTGTTGGTTCTAGTTACCGATCCAAATTATGAACCAGCCGGTGAGTTCAGACCAAAAAACCAAAAGGTTCAGAATCTGAAAAGTCTGTTTTCAAAGGAACCAAAAAATAGTTGTTTCTTCTGTGCGAACCGTGACATCATCAGTGGGTGTGTCGTATTCTTGGCTGTGAAGACGAGCAGGAAGGAGGAGAAGGCAGTGACTGACAGCATGGAGAAAAGGCATTTGTCGTGGTCTGCTAAAGAAACTAAATGTTTGGTGGCATTTTGGGCGTCTAGAAAAGCTAGAAAGCAGCATAAGAAATAACAAGTTGTATGAATTTCCCTTTGGGGCAAATAATTAATAAACTTAAAAAAAACTGAAGGATGATAACAGAGACAGCAAAAGAGCAAAAATGTTGCCACTGTTGTGTTCACTTCCACCAATCATGCAGAGTAACGTCGGCCCACTTTGGTTCTGCGTAAACTGGTTGTGAACTGGTTCACCAGAAAGCACCGAGGTTCTGAGACTCCAGAACGGAGCCAGAACCAGAACCAGAACCAGATCCGTGTCTGTCTAAGCACCCTCGGTGTCTGTCTTGTCTCTCTCCATCTCTCAGTCCAAGCTTGGAGAACAGGCCAACCTCGCTACCCTCGTCAGCCAGATCCTGTCCGTCGCCGATGGCAACAGAGATGGACGGGTGTCACTGCCAGAAGCCCGCTCGACGTGGGCCCTCCTGCAGATGGACGAGGTATGAGAACAGCCAGTGAAGTGAGAACATGGAGATCTTTGTTGTTCTGCTCACTGGGGAAACACTGTGCACAGGTTGTATTGTAACAGGGCCGTTGCTAGGAATTCTGGGCCCCCTGGAAGAATACTAAAGTGGGCCCCTGTCCCCTGACTTTTCCACTTTTTTCTTAGACTACGTATTATCTTTTTTTTAAATTTACTGTTTTGATGCTAATGCAGCATTACTATTAGTCAGGGTCTTATGTAGAATAATTCAGTCATTCAAAGATTAGACCACTGGGGTTTTTTGTGGGCCCTTCTGGGCGCTGGGCCCCTAGAATTATCATCACCTTCTCCCCTACACAACGGCCCTGCACAGGTATGACAGACAGATGAACGGGTTTCTCTTTGTTTTTCGAGGTGCTGCTGGGCCTGCTGCTCCAGGACCGTGGACACACCCCCCGCCTCCTGGGCTACTGCGGGGACCTGTACATGACGGAGCGGGTCCCCTACGGGCCCCTGTACGGTCTCTCTCTGCCCTGGCCGCTGGTGTCCTGGGTGCCGAGCGGTCTGCAGCGCCGGATGGACCAGTGGTTCACGCCGTCCTGGCCTCGCAAAGCCAAGATCTCCATGGGCCTGCTGGAGCTGGTGGAGGACATCTTCCACGGCACCTACGGCAGCTTCCTCATCTGCGACCTCGCCGCCGCGCATTTCGGTTACACCGACCGCCACGAGCTCCGTCTCACCAACGCCCGAACGGTCGTCTCCGAAGACGAGTTCAAACGCACCATGCGAGCGCTGAAGTGCGAGACGGACGCCGACTGCGTGTACGGCGCGGACTGCCGGACGTCGTGCGACGTCACGGAGCAGCGGTGCAGGGAGGAGCCGCTCCAGCCCAACCTGGCCAAGGCGTGCGGCGCGCTGAAGGACTACCTGCTGCGTGGGGCGCCCTCGGCGATGAGGGAGGAGCTGGAGAGGCAGCTGTACGCGTGCATGGCTCTGAAGGGCAATGCTGGACAGATGAACATGGAGCATTCGCTTATCCTCAACAACCTGAAAGCTCTGCTGTGGAAACAGATCTCACACACGAAGGACTCATGACGAGGAGAAGAAACCGCTCCGACGTGAAGCCAGTCAGTTCTCCACATGGAGCTGAGTAGTAACAATGCTGTGATTAATGAAAAAAAAAAAAAAGAAAGTAATTTTTATCAACTCTTAACACTTATGAATGAACTGACCGATGGAGACTCTACCTCCTCCGTCCCAGTTACACAAGTTGGGGGCCTGGAAAACACGTCCGTGTATGTTGCAACACAACACTAAAAAAGAAACAAACTGAATGATTGCATGTTGCCATCAATCGCACTTAAGACGATTCGTACAGCCACATTTTATTGTATTGTATCGTTCACCACCGTGGAATGTTTCACTGTTGTTCGTCTCAAGAGCTGAGAGACTACATTGCTGTTTTTGCCACAAAATCATGCTGATGTGTGTGTGTGTGTGTGTATGTATGTATGTGTGTATGTAGGGGGGGACTAACATGGTTCATCAGAGGGGTTTATGAGAATAGGGTTTATAAAAATCTGACTAACGGTTGTACAAAGGCTCCGGTTTGAAGTATTGAAACTGTAGTATGATAAAATATGTTCAAGTTGTTTGTAAGGTTGCTAAAGTTACTGATGTTCTACAATTTTAACAAACCCACAAAAAGTACAAAACCAGCAATATATTCGTATTTAATCTTAAAAAGAAAAAGAGGAGATGAAATTATTCCTAGGTTAAAGAAAAGTTGTATTGTTTTGTTAAAAATAGCAGGGACTACTTTCAGCTGCGGATTAATACAAAATTAACACACCAGTGAGTTTTTGCATCAGCAGGATGTAATCAGCGTTCATGCTGTAGGAATGTGTTGCTGTGTTTGTTGTTACACGGTCTCTGGACAACAGTGGAGTCGACAGCACAACTGTTTTGGCCTCGACTTCACAGGCCGAGTGAGATTGGTTCATTGTTGGATTTGGTCCTTTGAGGGGATAATGTGACAATAAGAAAATTATAGAAGGCCACCAGACTTAACCTTGAACGAGGACAGATTAGTGATGAAGGAGAATTTTGAATAATTAGTGGAATTTATCTTTTTTTTATGAAGGATTCAGTGTCAAAGAGCACTGATGCTGTGTGAGGGCTTTTTCTGTAGCCGTCACTCATCTGGTTGATTTACATGGAGCAGTTCAGGAGCTTCAGACTGGACAGTGTGATGGTATTTGTCAGTGCTACACAGGATTCATACTGTGCATCTGTACACCTGTAACCCAAGTGACATCATCATCAATGCTGCATTAATGACACAGAGAAAATATAAATGTATTTTATTTGCTTTGTGAATGTTCTCTTACTATTTTTCACTGAAAGAGTACTTGTGGTAATGTACTGTATCACATTATTTTTGGATTTCATCCGTCACAGTGCCAGAGATCATGCTGAAGTCGTTTTTTGTGAATGTTAACCACCGGCGAAGGTGGAGATCTTAATCCAACTGTGTGGGTCACGTGTTGAATGCTGTATAAAAGGTTGTTTTTTTTTTCCATGATCCCTCCTGAACATTTGCTGATGTGAAGTAACTGTGACAAAGTTGACAACCTAAACCACTTTGAAACAGACGCGACCTGTACAGCATGATGAGCTTGTGGTCAATGCTGCTGTTTGATTTTAACAGAAAAATGTTTACTTATTGAAGAAACCAGCATGATTTTGCACAATTAAACCACATACCACTTCACTGTAAATTGTCAGATCTGTCGAGATTAATACTTCACCGCACCGCAATCCAGTATCTCGCTCATGGATTAAAGATTAACACTGTAAATATTTGTCCTGGGTGAAATGAAAGCGATCAAACACACAAAGCCAAGATGATCCCTTTAGGAAAAAAAAAGGTAGACAGTATTGACCGATCCAGACACAAAAGCATGAGTTTGAAATAAATTTATTTGTCTGTGAAGTGTGGTGTGTTTTTGCGCCGAGGCCCAGGGCCGAGCCCCTAACCGTCCCCTGCCTCTTGTTCTTGTGCTCGCAAGAAACTGGCCTTTTTCTGGGCGACGCGGTCCTTCCTCTGAGCCAGAGATAACTTGGCGCGGTTCCACCTGCCCGGAAAAAGCACACAATAAACGCTCCATTAACATTCAGCACAGACGTTGAGAGAAATGTGTGTCTGCTGGGAGCTTCTCACTGTTATTTAATCCTAGAAGAGGACGCTCCCAGTAAATGAGGTTAGTTTATTTTCCCCAGGTACCAATGTTTTATGGATTTCATTGTCACGGTCTTGGTAAAAAATGCAGTACACTACTCCTGGCTCGGAGAGAGAAAGGGCAAGGCAGATATGGAAACTTTCCAATGCAAATTAACGGGAATATATGGGAATAAATCAGAAATTTACAAAATTGAAGGTTGTCCCTTAACAGGTAACTTAAATATAGTTGGGGAAAATATATTGTAGCATAATCTTGGCTAAAACAACCAGATTTAATGACAAAACAAAATATTTACATTTATGTTTGGATATGATACAGTTTGTTTAAATTACCCCCAAATTCCAGTTAATTCCCATAAATTCCCAATAATTCCCATAATTCATTTTATTTTATTTGTTCAGATCCCCATTAGCTGCGCTCTAGAGCACCGCTAGTCTTCCTGGGGTCCACAATTCCTATGGAAAGTTTCCAATTTGGAATATTTCCAAAATTCCCCAGCTTAACTTCCCATGGAAAGTTTCTGGAAATTTACTGGAAATTTTCCACCCCTTTGCAACCCTAGAAAGAAGAAACCCACCTCTTCTTCTTGACGTCTTTTTTGGGTTTCTGTTCGTGGACGGGGTTTGCTCTGATGGCGGCGTGTGCTTTTTTGTACATTTCTTCTACCTGAAATGAAAACAACAGACATGTTTTACACACCGGGCTTTGCCATTTCACGTTGCGCCGCACGGCAAATTGGTCTTGCTTCTCTCAGCCCCGTCTTGAAAGGACAGTGAACATCAGCTAATGCAAATGAAGGACCAACTACATTTTGCTCAGCGTACTTTGTATCATCATCAAGAAGCAGAAAACACTGAAGAATGACTAACTGGACTGAATATGGACTTTCAGTGATTCAATCTGACCACAATGACAATATTTTTCCATTTCCCCAACAGCGGATAAGGCTGCAGTTACAAGAGCATCAGTTCAGGTGTGAGCGGAGTGATGGCTCAGGAAGTACTCTTTAAATAGACTGTGTCAGCCTTTGTCTTCAATCTGTAGTTGTGGTTAAAAACCATGTAAATGTGCAGTATTGATTAGGCAACTGTGGAGACACACCAGTCATTTAGGGCTGTAACCTTTACTGTTAATGTCACTTGTGATGTCATGGTTGAAATTAAATCAGCAACAAATGATCATCTAATAAAGCTCTGGTGAGTTTCATATAAAACTGAAAATAGTCACCGTTTCTAAATGACCTTGAATAACATAAGCGTGTCTTTCCTGCTGTCTCCTGACACTCACTGGCACGGGTCGTACAATACATGTGAGACGACCAGCTGACAGCTCACTTCGGTTGGATATCAGGAATAATTTAAAGATAACCTGTCACCAGATTCACTGTTGCTCCTGTAACCGTAGCCACTTTGCTGTATCCAGGTCTCGTATTCAGTGTCTCGATGTTTGAGAGGTTTTTTTTTTTATCTCACCGTGTCTGGCGTCACGCCGTTCTTGATGAAGCGAGAGAACTGTTTCTTGTAGGCGTCTTCGTCCTCCTCCATCAGGTAAGACATGTAGTCGGCCACGTTCATGCCCATGATGTGTTTCCGATGCACCTCTGCGTTGAACTCCTTGCTCTCTGTGTCGTAACCAGGGAACCGCTTGAGACTGCAAATAGAACAACACATCAAAAATGAGCGACGGGAGACGAGACGATGCAGCATTTTGAACACTTTTATTCTCGGCGGAAAAAACAAAAGCACTTTTAAGTTTATCTGCTTCTCCACACAACAATCTGTTTATGTGACTGTGCTGGTTTTCCTGACAGCGCTCTACCAATCGTTACACAGTTAAAGGGATAGTATAATTTTTTTAAAGTGGGGTTGTATGATCTACAAATAGCCCCTAAGTACTTTAATTGCAGTAGAAGACTCTCTGCACTCCTCCCGTTAGCAACGCCAGCCCATAGCCCTGCCCAGAGATTTACAACATACATTGTTGTGAACAGACCCAAAGAAACGGCCTATTTTCACGGCCTAAAAGAGGTTTTACCTGAAAAAAAATACATTGTTCCATTGTTCGCTAAAATATAATTTTTTCCAGCCCTTCAAAGTGCAGAAAAAACGCAGTTTTTATTTGGACCTAACCAACTGCTGATCGGTGGCCGATAACCCTGGGCGGAGGGATACGTGAGTTGGTTAGGTCCAAATAAAAACTGTGTTTTTCCTGCACTTTGAAGGGCTGGAAAAAATTATATTATAGCGAACAATGGAACTGTGTAATTTTTTTCAGGTAAAACCTCTTTTAGGCTGTGAAAATAGGCCATTTCTTTGGGTCCATTCACAACACTGTATGTTATAAATCTCTGGGCAGGGCTATGGGCTGGCGTTGCTAACGGGAGGAGTGCAGAGAGTCTTCTACTGCAATTAAAGTACTTAGGGGCTATTTGTAGATCATACAACCCCACTTTAAAAAAAATTATACTATCCCTTTAAAGAGGTTAGCGTTGGTTCCTCTCTCTTCTCTCAGCCCCGTCTTGAAAGGACAGTGAACATCAGCTAATGCAAATGAAGGACCAACTACATTTTGCTCAGCGTACTTTGTATCATCATCAAGAAGCAGAGAGGAACCACTGACAATTGATCAAATTGTTTCACACGAGGTGCATGAACACGCCGTACAGACCTGTGAGGAATGGCCAGGCCTCCGTCGACCGCCCCCTTCAGAGCTCCAAACACCTTGTTCCCCGTGGTGGTCCTGGTCATCCCCGCGTCCAGGTAACAGGTGAAGGCGCCCGGCTGGCCGTCGATGCTCTCCACGTTGAACTCATCCCCCGTCACCTCCACCTGACCCTCGTACACCTGGTCCATGCCGAACTTGTGCAGCAGCTACAACAACAAGGAGGAGGTGGAACATGAGGCAAATCTGTTCCAGTAAAGATGCAGTGATTTCACACAATTGGACCTGGAGTTGCCGCTGCAGCACAAAACTCAACACACAGCCTCTGCTGACATCTGCAGCTTTTCTGTTTCTGTATGTGTGTGTGTGTGTGTGTGTGTGTGTGTGTGTGTGTTCATGTGTGTTCTTACCCGGCGGGCCAGCAGCAGCCCGGTGCAGTAGGCTGCAGCGTAGTTTGTGAGGCCGACAGTGATGCCGTACTTGGGCAGCTCATGGGAGTAAGCAGCACACACAATCTGGTCCCCTTCAATTTTTGCATAGGCAATCTACATGGACAAAGTGGAGAGAAAGAGAGGGGGTGGGGGGGGGGGGTTAAGTTAGGTCATTTTCAGCTAGTGGTCTCACTGGTGTTAAGTGTCTCCTGCAGCACTGACCTGGCAGCAGATGTCCCTGTTGGAGAGCCTGACGATCATGCGGTACTTGGGTGTGTTGTACTTGTTCTTGTCCTGCACAACCAGGCGCTTACGAGCGAAGAAGTCAGTCTTCCCCTCTGGTTTGAAAAAAAAAAAGAAAAGGCAAAATGAGTGGTTAATGACATTTAGCAGGAGTTAGTCTTAGCAGGGTTTTCTCTGTATAGCTGGCAGTGAAGCATTTACCTCTCCTTCTCCTGAACTTCACCTCATATCTCTTGAAGTAGGCCTTGTTCTTCACCACTTTGACGAAACCCTGTAGGGGGAGGGGGGGGGGGACGAGCGGTCAGATCATGTCAGCGAGGCAAAGAGCAGAGAAATGCACATAACACACAACACACAACATTGCGTCCTCTCCGTGTTGAGCTTCACGTAATTAAGTTGACAGTGTCACAGAAAATGTGCCTCAGTGAGAATACAACACGTTTCTGAGTGAGGTTTCATCAGCCATGAAGCGCCACGCTGGAGCCGGGGCGGGCAGCAGCTTCACCGGCCCCGGCGCAGCCCAACAACATCCGCCAACATCTGTCCCGCAGCTGGCCGCCACCGCTGCTCCGCCGCCGGACACATCCACACTCACACACACCGACAGCACCGCGGGGATATCGGGTTGTTTTACGCACCATTTTGCGGAGATTTCTTTGCCCCTCTTCCTCCGGGATCCAGTCGCTGTCTTCGGGCTGCGGAAGCTTCCTGATCCGGCTGACGTTGCAGTTTCTCGGGTAACCGGACGTGGCGCCGTCGGCGGCCGGCAGCGCCCCCTGCAGCACCGGAGGACAGCTGCACACATGGCCGACACAGAGGGCCGACAGGGGGCGGCAGCGACACAACCAGCGGGGGTCCACTCAACACTTGGACAAAACACTCCTAGTTTTGTCCAAGTGTTTTCTTTTTCGTGAAGGTTATGACAATTTCATTAATATAAATCGACAGCTGCTGAAGGATGAGGATGAGCTGTTGAGCCAATTGGTTGTCAGATTTTTCCAGTAAAACAAATAGCCTAACAATAGGCTACAACAATTTTGGAAAATTGCTATTAGATTTTAATAATAAAACTCACTTATCATTAGCCTACTATTATCACTACTATCAGTCTTTCAGTCAATCAGTCTTTTTAAACTGTATTTTAATCCTGTGGTTGGATTCTGGACTTTTTGACTAACCAGTGTGTGTGAGGGTAAATGGCTCCTTTTCAAATCAGCTGCAGTCTCCTCTGGATCTCCTCAAGGATGCTGTCGCTCCCCATGACTGTAGGCTACATAGCCTACTGTACACTAACTATGCTAATAGACACATTATTAAATCTGTCATTGTGAGTCTTCTTGAAGGGGATGAGCTAGGCTACTTCATGCGTCTGTCGTAGATGATTTTGTATCATGGTGTGATGAATCCTTCCTAACCAACTAAATGTGTCCAAAACGAAGGACGTGATGATCAGTTTTAGGAAGTCCAGTCCTTGTCCTGTATTAACTAGCGTTAAAGGTGCAGATATTGAGCTATAAATACCTGGGAGTGGTTGTGGATAATGATTTATGCTTTGATGCACATGGTGCCTCCACAATAAATAAATAAAAAGTTGAGCAACGGCTTTGTTTCTTGAGAAAAAAGTACCTTTTAATGTTCATTCAGAGATGATGACCCTCTTTTAGAAGTTTCATTGAATCAGTTTTTATGTTCTGCATTGTTGCCTGGTATGGAAACCTGACTCTGGCCAATAAAAACCAGCTTGGTAACCTTGTTTAAGTGGACAGTAAGGTTACAGGGAAGAGTCAAGTCCAGCTTACTGACCTTTAGGCAGTTGTTCGGCTTCTTTTATTTTGGAGTCTGCCTTCAGTCTGAATTGTACAGTGTGTTTGAATATCTCTGTGTGTGCATCTTCCTGGCTGCAAACCATTTCCCCTGTTTGGGACAATAAAGATAATTTGACTATAACCTCTTCTGTTATCTCCATAATTAAAAATGTCATATTGATATATCCTAAGCAAAAGTAAGGCTTGTGAATAGGCCGGCAGGTACTTTAATAGCCCTAATGATGTTGCTGTTCTTAGATCAGCAGGCAGCAATTTGATGTTAAAGCCCAGAGTGTGTCCACAGCTACAGCTGGTGGCATTATCGCAGGACTCTGTCTACTATGATACAGAGGGCAGCTTTTGTATCAAACCAGTTGGTTTGGGACAAGCTCATGAATAAATAAGGTACATGGAATAAAACTGGTGAATGACAATAAGTGCTGGAAATGTTAAACAAAATTGGGAATTTTCTTGAACTGTAAATGCGAGTGTGTACATCAGTGGCTCCATTCTGGGCTCAAGTTGAGCGAGTGGTCTGGTTCAACGATCCCCCTGACTCCTGTATGTTTACTAGGGGACAGTTCTCAAATGCCAAATGTATCCAAAAGAACATGGTGGGCTTGGTTGCAGCTTCCAGAGTTATCTTTAGACATTGGAAAACTGTTGTGTCTCCTAATCTGAGGGACTGGATGAATGGTGGACACAGCATCCTATGAGTCTATGCTTTGTTGACTGAGAGGCAACACGGAGGATGAGACGAGCCCTTGGGAACTTTTTTGAAACTACAAAGACTGATGAGAGATTAGATGCAGCACACCCTTTTTTATATTTGACATACTTGTTTTGATTTTGTAATTTCCTTGTTTATATGACATATCAGAAGATGTTTACACCAGAAACAGAACCAACACCTGTGTCCTTAACCCCATTGATATGCTTATTAAAAATTCAATAAAATACAGGATCTTCTAGTTGCTGGAGGATGTGTCGTTCTCAGGAAGCCAGTCACTACCATTTTGTTCTGGGCCTGTCCAAAAATAAATATTTACTGGTGAAGGGTTTATTCAGAAGTAGTATATATTTGGAACTGTAATTTAACTGGGACAAACTTGTTGGGCTTGTAGCTACACCCAGCTAATGTAAGTGTGAAAAATAAATATTTATTTTTGAATAGCTGCTAGAAAAGCAATTACAAAGAAATGGCTTAAGCCAGACATCCCATCTGTAGATGAATGGTATGATATTATTTACAATGTTTATGTAATGGAAAGAATCACTTTTTCAATGAGGCTTCAGCAATCTAAATTCAATGACATCTGGAAGCAATGGAAAATGTACATTTCTCTGAAACGCCCTTTTTTTGTTTAAGTTTTTTTTCTATATCAAGATGTTCTTGATTGGTTACTTATTTTTGCTGTAGTATTGTGACAGAAAAAAAACCCATGTTCATGTTGCGTTACTTTATAAAATGCTTTGTAAAAGAAAAAAACGTGTAGCATGACAGCATTCCCATTAAACCTACAGCATGTTGGGGGGAAGAAATGCACTAAAAATTTTGACAACAAAAAAAACCTGCATTCATCTGAATAATGACAGCAGCCAGGAGGAATAATTCATCAATACTAATGAAATTAGATGACATGAAGCATGCCTCTAACGCCTACTCTGTTAAGTCAGTCTTGTTGATGTAACAAACTTGCGTGTTGTGAAATCAAGCTATACTCAAGAATTGGTGATGATTTGGGCTGGAAAAGTGTTGATGAGGAAATATATGACATTTGGGTGGATTTTTAAATCCATAGAGAGTCACAGCATTTGACTAATATATTGATTCAGAGACTGAGAGTGTTTTTTGTCTGAGCTGGCTGCCCATCTATGCGCACAAAAGCCCTTTGCCTGTCTCACACCTTGTTTAACGTCATAATTTCACAAACTTTGTCCATGTGTCAGGGACTTTTGATGAACTGACCGGCATTACTAGTTGTTGGTGTGTGTGTGCAACACTAAAACAGTGCAAAAGGTTAACTTACTTTTTATTATTATTATTATAATTATTATAAATGGATGTGGGTCTAGAGATCCTGCTGTAATTTTCCAAAAGGTGAAGTGCAGTCCACTGAGGAGGAGCCTCTGTGGTGAAGTGAAGATAAGCAAAGCGTCATGCTGGACCAGGATTTTTCACAATCTGGAAATGTACTTAGAAATGGCTCATAACTGATCTGTAAAGTATTATTACATAATTAAGTAATTATTATATTTATTTATAAACTGTTAATAAATCTAACAAATTCAATCTTGTAAACTTATAATGAATGGCAGAGATTGGCACAGCCATGACTGATGTTGTTAACTGTAATGTGACTTAGTCTGCAAATCAGCTACTTATTGTCCCGTCTGTTTGCAGCTACTATATGAGCCTGTTAGAAAGCAAAATTGTGACTGAACAATAAAGAAAGGTATGAACAGATGTGCCTGAGCCACAGATGTAGTCAGGTAGTAAAGGCCATCATGTGACAGTAATGCTAAACATATCTGAATGCATAAATATGGTATTACAAAGGTGGATATGGGACATCAAAGATGATATCCATAACCTTTGGTCATGCATCTCTATTTATAGCATAATCATAGCATTCAAATGAATTTTAAAGCTGCCACCACAGAGCACCATGACTAACACAGTGACAATACGGTCCATTTGATCTGATATTCAGCAGCAGTCAGGCCTATTCACTGTGATGTGAGTCACAAGAACAGTAAAAGTAGAGTGGATCCACCTATTCCCAGACACCAGAGTGGTGCTGCTGCTGACCCTCCCCTAAATGTTTGCTGTGATTAATGTGAGCGGTACACGTCAGAGAGCGCAGCATTACTACAGAGGTCGCAGAGTTCAGGGATGTATTCAAACCAAACACAGGAGAGCACTGATGAGTACGACTTAGCATTTTCCGTAAAATCAACACTTGAGAGAAATATCCCGCAGATCAGAGCAAAGCAAATTGTTTTTTTGCTATCTTATGTCTATGTCTAATCTATCTCAACGGTGGCTCAAAACTGATATTTATTTAGTTATTTATTAAATCATCGAGGCTCTATGCAACAATAGGCTAATACAGAAGTAAATTGTGTCTGCTTTTTCAATGATTTTAATAGTGGTGGGAGAAGATCCAACATTTGTAGCAATTGTTTGATTTTTGGAAACACACTAATTTGCCTGAGAGTTAAATGACGGCAAGGCTAGGTAATTTTATTTGTAGGCTATTCTAGCCCATTTTTACAAACAGTTTGTCTCAAAGGGCTTTACACAGCATCATATCAACATCCTCGGCCCTTAGACCCTCACATCACATCGACTGAGGAAGAACTCCCAAGAAAACCCTTTTAGCAGGGAAGAAAATTGGAGAAACCTCAGGGTGAGCAACAGAGGAGGGATCCCTCACCAAGGACGGGCAGACGTGCAATAGATGTTGCATAAAGGACAAGACAACAGTTTATAACCACACAGAATATGGGAAAACATGGAAATGGTTAACAAGAGCTGATGAAGGCAGCTTCTGTTGGTACTAAGAAAGGAAGAGAACAGGCCAGCTTAATGGGACAAGTCTGACACCACACTCTTGTGCTCTAAGTCTGCAATTTTATGTGTAGAGAAAGTTGTTGGCCCCAGACTAAGCTGAGCTAACCAGCTTCATATTTAGCACACAGACATTTTTCCTTTAACAGATGCAACTCTTAATTTTTACACCTTAAACAATACAACACAACACAGATACAATGTGTTAATTGATGTCTTTTGCAGGCGCTTGTGAGAGGGTTTTGTCACCTTTCGTTGTAGCCATGCTGTTCCCTCCTGTTTGCTAAACTAAGCTAAGCTAATGGGCTGCAGCAACCATGGCTTTGTGTAACCTACAGATTTGAAATTAGCATGTCATATTGTTCTCATATCAAGAAAGCAGTGGGTGAATATATATGTGTGTGTGGGGGGGTGCTAGTTATGAGTAAGTAGGAAAGTAGGCTATGGGTTAGGCTATGTTACATAGCCAATTAACATAAAATGATTTTGCAAAAGGAAAAAAAAAAAAATCTTTTAACGATTTGGTTACTTTATCAAATGATGACCACGTTGTTCAGAGTGAAAATATCTGTTAGCTCTATCAACAAATACTGAAAAAAAGGAACCAAGATCTTCTGCTTTTCTGTTCAAGCAAGATAGATAATATCCCCCACTGTCACTCTGTGCAGATGTTCTCAGTGTTAGATAAGAAAAGTCAAAGTCACTCTTGTGGATAGCTCTGACAGCGACCGCTCAAGCTCTGTTTCTCTAGAACTGATTTCACAACGAAGAAGAAGCTACTGTCCAGTCATCGCCCTGCAACAGTTTCAGCAGTTTATGCGAGTTCGTAGAGGGAGTGGAGGGTGTGGCTGGCAAAAGAAGGGGCAATACTGGTGGTGCATGTGTCCACTGTGGATTGCAATTTCCTGAGCTCATTTTGAGTCTTGAGCTGTCTCACCATTTTATTTTTTTTATTATTTCTTGCTGACCACAGTGACCCATCAATAATCAGTCATTTTCGCATCCTCAAAGTAACAAAACAGAATTTAAAGGAGATGATTGTGGGGTCTGGGTGGACTACAGATGACTTGCAGAAAGTCACACATCAACAAATGTGTTCACAGGCACACCACAGATAAGAAGGCTGCACACTGCTGACACTCGTCTTTCCTGCCTCTTTTTCTCACTGCAGATTGCTTTTATTTTCATTTGCTTACAGACACACTGTGACGATTAATACAAATCACAACGTAAAACACATTTTTCCCCCTCTTAATTTATACAGGTCATGCATATACATCGTTAACTTGTCAACACTTTTCCAGCTCCCTGCATCCTTTTTAGAGTCCAAATGCGGATTTTGATTTATGGAATTTTAAAGTTTCTGGTTTTTGTCCTGGGTGACAAAGAGCAGACAAATGCATGACACATGCATAAGTGCATGAATACTAAATCCGTTCTGGTAAAACTAAATTGAATTGTACTTGTAATTGTACTTAACTTAAACAGCAGATAGAACACATATCAAGAAGAGCAGCAGAGATGGTGCGGAGATTACGTTTCTGTGAACAAGCCTGCATTTTTACCCCCACCCAGTTGTGTGACTACTGTTTTACACCCCATGCAGAAAGAGGCAAGAGTGATGCTTTCTCTGTGAAAATATGTCGAAGTGGCAGACCACAGATTTCAGAGCATCAGCTAAAAGAAACTGGCACTTGCAGCAGTGCAGAAATGGTGGAGAAAAAGTGGTCAGGCCAGTGTGACATTTATTTTAATGAGACAAATGTTTCCTGAGGAGACAATTGAACATATCAGGTACATTTGACCAGTGGCAAACACAGTAAAAGCAGCCAGAGGTGATTAAAAAAACAAGTGCAATGGGAAATGAATACATGCTGAGGCATACACATGATCCACAGGCTTATTTAGGCTTGGCTGCCTGTTGAACTTTGACCTTTCAAACGGCCGTCTAACCCCCAGACATGCACATAGACACAATCACCAGGAAGCACTGGCTCGGTTTCTTCACGTTCATGCCCCAATGTCCCAGATGAGATAGTTTGCACTTTTGGGGGGGGGAAATTTACAACCAGAAACAGGCTGGTTGCAAACAAGGGGAGCTGCTGATCACAGTGATGGATGAGGCGGGTGATTTGTGGAGTGTTTATAGCATAAATCCAGGCATCTGTTTTTGTGAAACGCGAGAGTTTGTTTGCGTGAAACTGCTTCCTCTGTTTTTCTCACCTTTGAGGTTTTTTTCTGGAGTTTTTTTTTTGGTTTGTTTTTTCTTTGGTAAGAAATCTGGGCCAAAGTTTCAGAGTCCTACTGCAATAGTTGGAGTGGTCGTTCAAATAAGTGAACCACTGACATAAATCAAATCAGTTGATGGTAATGCAGACACAAACTCCCCTGCTGCAGGAAGATTTTAAGTGAGAACTAAGCGAGGAAAACAAGACGGTTGTGGACCTCCTGTGTGAAAGAAGAACTGTCTTGCGGTCAGCTGCATCCAGTAAATCATTCATTGTGTTCTCACTCTGTTCCTATCTGGTGGCTGCAGTTGGAGCCAGCTGAGAGCCCGATGAGATTCGGACGGCCACTCCCGCGGAGGGGTTGCTCCATGCGGTTGAACTTGAGGAAAAGGACTGAAATCAGATTGTAGCTCACGAGAAAGGGACGGAGATAGTTTAAAAGAGAGAGTGAGGGGGTTGTTGCGCTGTGGTTAGAGTTCTGGAGCCAGAGGAACCTGTGAGAGGATGAGATAGCACCATGTGGTTTTCATTGTGATGCCACAGCACAGTGGTCGTGCAGAGGTGAGTGCTCTGACTGAGTGCATGGCACTAAACAGGGACATAAACCTGGGAAAGTCAGTTTACCCACAATGAGATATAATGGCATGAATTCAATGTTTGAAGTGTTATAAATAAAATCAAATGTATAGTTAAGCGCTTCCAAAGTGCAGTTTAACTTTTGGTTTGTAGAGATCTGCAAAAAGGAAATCAGTGACACTTCAGATCTTTTATTTTCATCTGCAAGAGCAAAAATCTGTCTGAGTTTCACTTGTCACCAGGCTGACTTACAGTAAGTCAAATGAAAAAAAAAATCATTTATTCACAATCCACTCAGTCCACTCAGGGATTTGGTTGTTTTAGGTCTTGTTTGGTCTGGTTTGATCAGTAGCTCGTTGGGGCTAATGCTAGGTCACCTCAGAAAAGTTTTGCTTGCTGCTGTGAAGTAGAGGTGAGTTAGTGCTCTGACTTCATGATCTTCTTTCAACACTTCAAGAGTTAGCTGTCACGTGGAGTCACAACGGCAGAGTTGAAATGAATGGAGCTGAACTGCTGTGCTTGTGCGACAAAATCAAGACAAAATGTTCGCTCTCTGCTCCACTTGTCAGCATTCACATACATGCGGTATTAAAGCTGTGACCTCAAGTATATTTAAAAATACGAGGAGCCCCCCCTCCTCAGTCTCTGTCTGAAAGGGGCTCGAGGTTGAGCCTCAGAAAATAACCTCATGGCTCACCAACACAAGGCTTTATTTAACTTCACGGCTGTGATCCGCACCTTCGACAAGGTGCACTGCTGCTTAAAAGTATTAAAGAAAAGAAACAAAAAGGGCAAGAACACCCCCCCCCACCACCACCACCACCCCCCAGCACCTCAACCCATATGGACTATGATCACTGCGATTGGGCTTCTATTTCAATCACATACTTTCTGTAAAAGAGTGAGAATCAAGGCCCGTGGGTGAAGAGGTGGCTGGGTGAGAGGTGATGTGTGTGTGCATATGTGTATGTGTGTGTGTGTGTATGTGTTGGGGGTGGGTTTACAGAAACAAGAGAGGGAGCTGTGGTAGCACTGATAGCGTCTTCGTCTCTGCGTTTGGTTTCCTGTTCTGACTCAGTGTGTAACTCTGAGTTTGAATGTTGTCACATTAACACTGTCCCTGGCCTGTGTCTCTCTCACTGCAGCCGATTCTTCTGAGGACCATCAGAGCGCTGTCGCTGTCTGCCAATAATACATTACACTTCAAATATGTCCTATTCATGACCATTTAGATATTTAAAAATACATGTGTGTTTAACTATATGAATGTTTTTCATGAGGCCTGAATAAGCAATTAGGAACAGACAGGTGTCTCCATGCTGTAGGTCAGCACATGTTGTCAAAAGGTTAAATATCCTTTGAAATGGATTTAATTTCAGTTCAGACTCAGACTCAGGGTCTTAGTGTCTTTGCTCACACTGTTTAAGACATCACTGATGATATCTGTTCATTAGTAGGAGGAGAGATGAGAAATTGTTCTTAAAATTCCAGTGTTGCCAAATTTTATAGTCTGATTTCTGTTTTCGGGGCTTTTCAGCAGGTAAACATGCAGCGTCAACATCTGGATCTCTGATAACAGTAAAGTGCTCATACAGTTGGAATTATAATACGAAATGTGGTCTTACAGTAAATTAAATGAGTCAGAAATTTGAGATTCTATATTGATGAGACCAAGAAGTAAAGACATTTTTAAAACTAATCAGTCTGTGTGTGTGTGTGTGTGTGTGTGTGTGTGTGTGTGTGTGTGTGTGTGTGTGTGTGTGTGTGTGTGTAGCATGTGTGTGTAAATGTATGTGGTAACAATGAGAAGAGACCAAGTCTAACTGATTTATTTTTGTATTATGCAAATGCCTAAAAGATTGTGGCACCCTGAGTCCTTTATCTCAACATGAATCAGTGTTTTTGTTTGCCTGTCATGGCTGACTAACATGAAAATTCAATTCTGAGAGGAAGGAGTGTGTGTCTGTGTGTCTGTGTGTCTGTGTGTGTGCGTCAAGCAGAGGCTTTGTGGTTTCTCTCTGCAGCTTGTGACTGATATTTAGACATTCAGTCAAAGTGTGGACAGTGTTCGTGTGTCCTCCTCAGTGCTGGGATGTAGCTCCTGCAGTGTCACTGTGCCGTGTTGTGTGTGAGTATGGGACATGTGTTGCAGCTTCATGCCTCGGCTATCTGCGCTTTGCTTGCAGGTCTCTCACTCTTGTGAACTTGCAGCTGCATCAAACAAACGCTGTTCCCACATCGGACAAAAAAATCGATAGCGCGCGCTCTGCTTTGGTCCGACCTTGAACAGAGCCCAAATCTTCGCTATGATTTGTATTCTGAGTCTGACAGATTTTTTTTTTTTTGTAACAGAAACTTTAATTTCTACTTGATTTTGTGAATGTCATATCCCACCTGGACCCTCTGTCAATCTTAACCTGCGTCTCTTTCATTGGACAGCCGCAGTGGGTGTTTATTTGGCCGGGAGGGGGTTTTAATGATGTAAAACAATAAGGCTGAAGTCAGTGCGGGTAAGCTGAAGCAGTGTAACTGTAAAGGGATACTTCAGCTCCCCACCAGCAGGCTGTTGTGCGGAGCGGCCGCGCGCGTCTCATTAACGGGATCACTTTACCAGTGTCAAACAAATAGGTCATTATCCATCACAGCACAGCCTGCGCCCTGGACATCCACACACACATACACACAGTCATTTTTACGTCTCATCATATCCATATGAGTTTTTGAATCCTGTGGTGCTATGAGACTCCAAAATGTCAAGTGTTTCTCTGGTGATTTCAATCCATGTCCAGTTCAAGATGGTTCAATCTGAACCGTTTGAACAGAATGAGCAGACGCACAGATCAAATCTCGGTTTAATTTATTTAACTTTGTTCCCACAGCATCTCTAGGCTGACTATAGTATATTATTATTATTATTATGATAATAATCATATATAATTATATAAATACTGTATATATAATATACCAGAAAACTTTATATCCGAGTAAACAAACATTTAAGATATTTGTTGTTGTTTTTTGTTTCATTTTCTTTTAAAAGGTTTTTAGTTTAAACTAGTTCATCATAGTAGAGAATATCAAATCACACCTTATTGTTATAATTTAAAGAGTGAGTCCAAAGCAGCCATAAACGCCACATGTTCCCGTGTAGAGCTGCGAGTGGGCCTAGTCTCTATACCATTAAGGATATACAATATCTTCTCTTCAATCCCGTAACTATGGGACCCTCAGAGGGGAAGGTGGGCCTGCTTTTGACCACCTGTACCGCGACACCTGGTAAACGATACTGCCTCCCTGCGCATGCGTAATAGCCTGCCAAAAATCCCAACGCCGTATCTCCTGTCAACCAATAGTGTCTCAATCTGTCCAGAGATAAAGTCAGAGCAGCGTGGAGAGTGGGCGAAGTGAAGTAGAGGATTTCAGAGGCGAGGAGCGCAGACTGAAGGAGAGAGAGAAAGAGAAAAAGAAAAAGGAAAACACCAAACATGCCGAGGTCTTTCCTGGTGAAGAGTAAACGGGCCCACAGCTACCACCAGCCCCGCTGCCTGGACGATGACTACAGTAAACTGGACTCTATTCTGGCTCATGCGTGCGCGGGTAGGTTTTGTTTGTGCGTAATTATGCACGGAAATCTTTAAATTGTGTTAATAAGAGCGATTTTTATGAATGGAAATATGACATTTAAGTAAAAGAAAACACCTGTTGCACAACCAGTAAGTTAACTTGTTCTGATCTACTGTCATTAGAGACCAAATGCCAGAGGGAGTTTGAGTCCAACTTGGAGCCGCAGGACGATGTGTCCGCCGGCGCTGACAGACTGTCCCCCGGGTCCCGGCTGCTGTCCCCGGGCTCACTGTCCTCCAGCTCTCCGCTCAGTTGCGAAGGCAGCGTGGGTGACCGGTCTCCAGACTGTGATTTCTGGCGTCCCCCGTCTCCCTCCTCCTCACCAGGTCTGTTTTAAAAATATTTTTTAACTAGACTTTAGTTTTTTAATAGTTTCGGATGAGTTATCAAATCTTTGTGTCAGGCCGCTATGATTTATTGAAGCGTGAGCTTGACGTTAGATGATTAGATCCGTGAACTTTTAAAGTCCTAGTAGCTGATGATTTAAAAACTGTTAACTTTACATTTCCGATTTAACTATATTTGTTCAATTGGTGGACAAACTCTTTCAAACGTTTCAATCTGTTAGGTATATAGTTTAGATTACAGTGAAGGAAAACAAAGCTCAAGCTCATTCATTATCGCAGTTTCGGAATCGATTGTTTATTTATGTGCAACACTGTTTTATCTGATTAATTTCGTTTTTAAAATAGATGTCACCAATCATTCTGTGCCTGAGTCTACTTTCGCACAAAAAAAATATTTGACGTGTAAGATGCAAAACTTCGATGCGGGGACTTAAGAGTTAGTTGTTCATCAGTCTAAAATCAGTATTACGCACGCCACGGTGCATTTCCAGTAAAGCCCGGTGCAATTGAGATCAAACAATCCATTTGATTTGAAACATGAACTGCAGATATTTCCACTCAAACTGCCTCCAAATTCATTCCCAGACTCAGAGAAATGCTCCACTCCAGCACCGGAGGACGGTCGCCACTTCAACATCCCGCTCTTTCCTTACTCCTGGTCGGGATACTCCGGGTCAGAACTGAGGCACCTGGTCCAGGGACCGTACCACCGCCACCACCTCCAGAGCCACAGGGAGCCCAGCTCACCCGTCAGCATCTACGGGGCGGAGGACAGCGGCGCGGAGCCTCTTTACGCACAGCGGGGCCCCGGGGCCGGACGGTACCAGGATTACTCTGCATCGGCCCAGCAGCTCCGCAGGATGCGGGACACGGACGAGCTGTATCTGGATGTAAAGCAGAAGCCTCGCGCTGCGGAAATCAAGTCTGAGAACGATTTTATCTGCTCGAACTTCGAGTCCAGTGGATCCTATAAATGCATTAAATGTTGCAAGGTTCGTTTTTCCGAGTTTTACTTCAGCAAAACCAAAGTTTGAAGAGATGCTGATATTTTATTACAAATGAAGACATAGAAAGATTAAAATGTCCTCAACAAATAATTGATGTAGGTGTTTATCAGTGTTTTTGTTTTGAGAAAAATAGAAACTTAACGTGTTGCTAATTTATTCACATTTCCTAAAAGGTGTTTTCCACACCTCACGGCCTGGAGGTTCACGTGCGGCGGTCGCACAGCGGGACGCGGCCGTTTGAGTGCGGGATCTGCGGGAAAACCTTCGGACACGCGGTGAGCCTGGACCAGCACAGAGCGGTCCACTCTCAGGTAGGCCCCGGACCGGAACCAGTCAAAGGCCTCTGGGCCTCAGACCCAGGCCTTGTGTTAAATCCAATATTTTGGTTGGGGGCCTTTCACACTGACACACTCTCTCACGTCTTTTTTTTTGTTTTCGTTTTTTTAGGAAAGGAGCTTCAGCTGTAAAATCTGCGGCAAAAGCTTCAAACGATCCTCCACGCTGTCCACGCACCTGCTCATCCACTCGGACACGCGGCCTTATCCGTGCCAGTACTGCGGGAAGAGGTTCCACCAGAAGTCAGACATGAAAAAACACACGTTCATCCACACAGGTGAGACACGACACATTGAAAACTCACCACAAATCTCACTTTTCATTACGCGTGACGTGCGTAATGCGTAAAAAAACAACAACAACAACAACAACAACGCCTCTATAACCAAACTGTGCGTTTTGTGTTCAGGTGAGAAGCCGCACAAGTGCCAGGTGTGCGGGAAGGCCTTCAGCCAGAGCTCCAACCTCATCACGCACAGCAGGAAACACACCGGCTTCAAACCTTTCGGCTGTGACCTGTGCGGGAAAGGCTTCCAGAGGAAAGTGGACCTGAGGAGACACAAGGAGACGCAGCACGGACTGAAATGAACAGACGTCGGTGCTCTACATCGAAATCGTGCACTTTCTATTTTGACTATGCATATGGATGGTCGTGTTTTATTTTATTCTATTTTATTGTTTGTTGGATTTTCTTTACCCGTTTCCCTTAAATGTAGCTTATTTTTTAGCCTGAGATAGGGTAAACACAAAAAGAAAAAAGAAACGTTTATTTATGGATTGTGTTTTTAAATTATTAACATTAAAGAGCATCTAGCTTTTCAGATGTAAACACTGGTTTCTTAATACTCAGATTCTGCTTTGTTTACATTACAGACAGTGGAAATTAAGCTTTTAGATTTTGTCAATTTGTTGTATTAACGCTCAGTTATTAAATATCAACATTTAAAGCGCACTTGTCAGTTTTTTCAATTAAGAATGAACCGGACTTTGGTCTGGATCTACAGGAAAACGTTTGTTACATTGATATTATGATTTTGACAGTAGGATTTCAAAACTGAATACACTGTGTGTGTCCTCCTCCACTGATTGTACGTTGTAAAAAACGAGAAGCAGTGTGTAGCCATGCAGGCCATCAATCACGACCCCAATCTGCGTGACAGGTCAAAGTTATATCTCCACTATTACAGCGAAAAAAAAAAACGTTTTGCTGCATGCGCCACCTGGTCAAAACCAAATATTTTCAGACACACACATTGTTAACATGCTCATATAACAAATGACATTATGGTGCCATAAACCTTCATGTGAAGGAAGTCGTGGAGAAATAGCGTCACTTTTATTGCAACAGACGTTCCTCCAGCGCAGCAATAAGCAGCGTGTCCACATGGCGCTTTCACTTGGAAACGCTGGGTGTGATTTATTTGGCCCTGCACCGGTTAAACATCCACAGATGCACAACTTCAAGGATGTGATTTGCACATATCACACCACAGATTGTATACACTTGTTCCACAAGATCAACAGGCCCCACCTCCACATCCTAGATCAGTTGGTTGGTGGTGTCACTGAGTTTGCCAAAACCCAAACCAGAAGAAAAGAGATTTTATCACAACATTACAACTGGATTTATTCATGAAAAATACAGTTCACAGAAAATATCAAATATATTGTATTCAATCCGGGGTGTATATTCACTGTGGCCATGCCTTAATGTGTATCAGTGTGTTGGGGTTTTGAACAGGTGCACTAAGTTGAGTAGATCCTGCTCCTGTAGACCGAGCTCCTTCATCAGAGTGTTTAAATACTCCACTGAAGCTGGTGTTTCCACAGCCTTTCGCACCACAGGAGAAACCTCCGACAGCCTGAGACACAAGACACACAGGAATTACACACAACTGATAAGGCCATGACAAGATCTTCTAAAATTATAGATACCAGAAATTCACATGCTCATAAATGCCGCAACACTTTTGATGAACATTCACAGATCCACCTCAAAGCTGACTGTAAGACTTTCTGAATATTTGTACCGTCAATAATATAAAATTAGAACTACGATGATAAGCTTATACTTAAGGCACGTGTTCGGGCACTGAGGGCTGACCACGCTTCATGATGTTGTAAAAACAGGTTTGCTGACTAATATGGACACTTTTGCTGAGTAAGACACGGATCAAGTCTTTTAAATATCTATAACAGATTCATACAGGTTCTGGTCTTCACTCAGCAAAGTTACCAACATTACCAAGTAAAACTCCTTCAGAGAAGTGACATCTATACATGACTCTGTGTGGGGCATGACCTTTACATTGAACATACAAACATAATGTCCGTATGTACGTCATCATAAAAGTATCTAGGTTTGTAATCAGATGCGTCTTGCTACCCGAACATCTTGGCTCCTTATACGATGTTTACATGTCAAAGTCTGTCTGGGGCCTTGCCCAGATTTCTGACATCAGGATGTGATGTTAACATCTTATTTGAACTTTGAGTAAACACTCAGATTAGGAGAATTAATCTGTTATTTTTTAATATAATGTTTTAAATCCTCACCTCTATCAAAACTTATTTTAAAAACTGCCAAACACACACACAACGCAGCGCCAGCTAAACTGACACATTCCCCGCCCTTGACCAAGTGTGTGTTTTAGCTGCGAGTGTACCGTACCTCTGGTGTGGTGTAGTTTATTGTCAGCAGCCATTTTATTATTAGGCGCAGCTTGCTAACACTAATACAGCATAATGCAGCAGCCCTGTAATAATTAATTTTACCTACATGAAAGGTTGAATGTGAAATTTTCAGGGTTTTTTAGCTGATCTGATTCAGCTTTAGGATCAATGATGCAATATATTGACAGGTGTTTCTAATGTGAATACAGAGTAGAACTAATGAAATATAATCATTAATAAAACCTGGGTACTACAATCATGTTTGCACGAGCCAATATGGCTGCAGTAACATCACCATGTAAAGATTGTTTACCTCCAGCTCTACTTTCTAGTGGATCGCCATCACTTCTCTAACAACCACTGCTCTCCTCCTGCTCCCCCCCCCCCCTCCCCTCTGTACCTGCCCTCTCTACCTGTGTGGGGGTGCGCTGCTGGTTAATCTCCGGTTCACCCCGGGGTCTAGTGTTGCAGGGGAGGGTGGGGTGGGGGTGGCATCCATTATTCAGCTGGCCTGAACAATAGAGGCCAGACTAGCTCCACAGCTGCCATGCAGCAGACAGATAAGACAGCGCACCAAATTATTCATGATGGAGGAATGGAAGGATGGAGAGGCCTGAAGTTAAATAGACACTAATGAAATCATACTGTGGAGGACTGATGGGACATGTGGCAATGAGAGAAAATGTTGCTGCTGATTATTTCAGAGAAATAAAGTTAAATATGGCCTTGATGACAGGCCACAGATATCACAGAAACATGCAATAAACATGTTATTAAGTCTTTTATCATTAAACTGGTCTAAACCAGTGGTTTGAAATAGAATCTCCCACAGAACACAGACAATAAGTTGAGTGTATTTTCTTAACTCCATTTCCCAGCTAGACTTCACTGAAAGACAATGACACCAAAGTCCGTTAACAGGCTCTCAGTTTTAAGTCTATTCCTTATTTATGTGATGTAGTTTCAGGGAAGAGTTTGCAGCCACATGACCCCTTCGCTTTGAGAGTGATAGATTTACTGTACATCACGCTGCACAACATTCGCTGTATTCTTTTGTTAAGTTCAAGAGAGCCCATAATGTAAGTTATGATACCGATGTAAACAGAGCCGGGGCCACTGGGGGCAATCATAAATCAGAGTCAGAGCAGCATCAGGTGAAAGTTTTCCCAGCCAGGGCAATTTAAAGTGGCCATTTTGCCTGAAAACATACAGAGGGACTATTGTGTGATTGTGTACGTGTGTGTTTAACTTGAAAGTGCACAGGGCTGCTTGTGTGTGCCTTCTGTCCTGCTTCACGGATCTGGAGAGGGGCAATCAGGTGGAGATAAGGCCGTGAGGCGTCTGTGTGTACTCAGACGGGAGCAGCACGGAACTGTCCATGAACTACTAGTGCGCGCACACATGCACACTCATGCACACACACACAAACACCATATGGCATGGGCTAAACAATGCTACATCATATACTGTACTGTGTCAAATGCACCTTGAAGCTTTGAAGCTGAAAGTGAATCCCAGTCACAGTTAGGAAATGTAACTGCTTTATTGTTGTTTTTTTTCCCCTTTACACCCTCTACACACACACACACAGAGTAAACTTACAGATGTAGAAGCACCACGGCTATGAGGGTCCACTCTGGAGTTTTGTGGATGATGTTTGTGTTGGTGAACCTGTGGTGTTGAGCAAAAGAAAACAGTGAGCAGCAGGTCAGTCTAATCCAGTGATTCTCAAAGTGTGGGGTGCGTCCCACTGGTGGGGAGTAGAGACATGACAGGGTGGGGCGAGGCGTTTCTGAAGGCTACAACTTATTAAAATGAATGAACACATGATTGCTGAGCATGTATTCCTCGGACAACCATAGCGGTCATATAGACAGCTGGTATAGACCACTGTGCCCTGCTGTGGCTACAGGTCCCAGGAGTTACAATGTTTCCCTATTGTGGTGGTTGTTGTTTTCATATATAACATTCATTTTTATGCGGAATGGGAGTGAGCGAGCGAGCGAGTGAGTGAGAGAGAGAGAGAGAGACAGAGAGACAGAGAGTGAGAGAGACACTTGTTAGAAATGAAGAGAGGAAAAACACAAGGAGGAAACTGCTACTGTCAGCTGCACATCTGTCAGCAGGTGTGCTCCACATAGGTACATCACAAACTTTATTTTGTAAGAACAAACGAGATTTTGATTTTGTAAACAGTGACATGACATGTTGGATATAAACACCAAGTATGTAAGTACAGTACAGTATAACGTAACCTAAAAAACGTCTCTGCTGCTGTCCACCACCACCACCCAAAAAAAAAGGTGGGCCTGAAAAGTTCCCCCTTGTCCAGAAAAAGTTTGAACCACTGGTCTAATCACAGAATAATATATTAGACTGCATATACATAACTTTTGATTTGAGCTTCTTTAGGCTGGTGTCAAAAACGACCTAATTGCAGGGCGGTGTTTAGCTCAGCCCATGTGTTGAGGCTATAGTCCTCACTGCAGGCAACCCCGGTTCGAATCCCGCGCCAAGTGGCTCCCATTTCCTGTCTCTCTCAACTTTCCTGTCGATTAAAGGCAAAAAAGCCCCCCCCCCAAAAAAAATAAATTAAAAAAAAACCTAATTGCGATGGTCAGTAAACTAGAGAAACAAAACGTGCACGAGGCCGGACCAAACACCACAAACACTGGCTGCAATAGTGCAGTGATGTATGCTGCTCTGACAGCGCTGTGTATATTCTTTGGCTTCGGCCTCTCGTCAGCGGGGCCTCTCGACAGCTCAGAGAGAATTCCTGGAAGCAGGACTCTGGAGGTGTTGTACTCCTTCGCCTTTAAATCACTGACACAGTGATTTAAAAGCATGCCTGTTAAAAACATCCTAACCAGCCGATGGGAATGAGCAATATGTCTATGGCAGGAAATGTTCAATGCAGGCACCGGTTATATAATAGTTTGAATAAAACACTATCCTAACTATGACTGGGAAAACAAAAATAATTATTTTAAGTATTTTGGGTGGCTTTTAGGTCTTTAATTGATAGGACAGCTGGTGAGAGAGACAGGAAGACAGAGAGAGGGGGAATGCCATGCAGTAAAGGGCTACCGGTGGAATCGAACCGGGGCCGCTGCGGTGAGGACTACAGCCTCTGCACATTAAAACACACAGAACTAGGGCAGAAATTGAGGTCTAAATGATAAAATAAATAATTTACAGAATGGGTGTGGAGGGACGAGAGCCACAATTAATGTTATAACCAACACCTGTGTTTTTCATCTGGGACACGTTTAAATGGCTGCAGTGAAGAAGGCCTGTGATTGGTTGGTGACGTTTGGTGAGTTTCTTATGAGCTGTTTATACACCATTACACATTGTTATCAGCAATATTTTTGTTGTCGATTTTTTTCATTTATATTTTTTCACATTCATCATTTTGCTTACATTTTATCATTCATTTTTTTTTCATGATTTCTTCATCATTTTTTTGTGATTTTTCCATCGTGTTTCATGTGACTCTGACATTCATGACTTTTACTGTGGTGATGGACAAGCTGTGTCAGTCTTGATTGATTTTTTATTAAGGGCACCTGTGAGTGCTTTGTATTGTTTGCCAGATCACGCTGTGGAAGGGCTAGACCCGAAACGTCTGTGTGGCTAATAAATCTTTAAACTTGGAGTGCTGTTTCTTACATTTTTTAAAAAACTTTATACCTCATTAGGAATTCAGCACCCAGTTTTAGTTTTTGTTCATGTGAGTTGAGCGCGTTGTCTCCCATTTATAATGACGTTTGGTGACCTCATGTGATAACAACAAAGCTCCACCCAGCGTCAACCTGAGCTCGGGTCTAATTAGCCTCAAGTGCTGACACCTGTGTGGGCGTAGGGAGCTTTTAAGACAGGAAATAACAAGCTATGTAACGGTGTGTAGTGCGGAGTGGGGAGGGGGAGATGGGTGTATGGTGTTTTAGGAAGATTACAAAACATGTCACAACGGTACGCCACGTGCTCATTCCATCTGTGCTGATGTGTCAGATAAGCACACACCAAAAATGACCGCCCACTAAATACATGTGTGATGACATGTCAAAAGTGAGTATGTGTGAATGAATGTGGTTGGCCGGTGAGCACTTTCCACAGCTGACATTTTGACTGGTCACAGCAGCAGAGGTGTCACTTCATCTCAACAATGTTAGCGTTCCAGTTAAGTGAAGACGCACAACAGACTACAGCTTTAATCAGTGTTATAATAAACCTCTGTTTCTCCCACTGTGACAGGAAGAAATGTCTATGGTCAGCTGAAAGAAATCTCTGGTTGTTGTGTGCCATGCCTGGCAGTAGGGGGCACTGGAGGTCTTCATCAAATCTTCCCACAGTTTGTGGTATTCAAATAAAACCTCATTTCTTTTAGGATATTATATTGATCTCAGGCTAGACTAGATGCATGATTAGCTTAAGCTGGCAGGGAGCTATATATATGTGTTGTGCTATAAAAAAGGGCTAAATATTCTAAGAACATGCCAAATATCAAGTTAAGAAAGCGCAACAAGTGTTGGAGTGTAACTTAAAGGGATAGTTCAACATTTTGGCAAATTGGCCCATTGCCATAATCGCTATAGTCATAGCAGTAGGTTCGTTACCTTTGTCGGTGCAAGCTATTTTTAGGACGGCGTAGCAGAGCCGCCAGCTGCTCAGAGCTACGCTACGGAGGTTCATGGGATTTCTTGGTTTCCCTCATCAAACTCATCAACAACTCCAAAACGCTCTTGTGGACAAGTTGTGACCTGCACATTCACCACACTATGAGATAATAATGGAACGTTACGAGAGACTGCTTGCTGAAAAACTGTCCCTGAAGGCAACGTGCATCAGCAGTTTTACATGAATTTACCTCTAAAACGACTTTGTCTCGTAACGTTCCGTTATTATCTCATAGCGTGGTGAATGTGCAGGTCACAACTTGTCCATGACAGCATTTTGGAGTTTTTGGATTGTGTATTTGATGAGTTCGATGAGGGAAACCAAGAAATTCCTTTAGCCTCCATAGCATAGCTCTGAGCAGCCTGCTGCTCCGCTCCGCCGTTCTAAAAATAGCTTGCACCGACAAATAAAGGTAACGAACCTACTGCTATGACTATAGCGATTATGGCAATGGGCCAATTTGCCAAAATGTTGAACTATCCCTTTAACTAATGAACTGGACAGTGAAGCTCATCGCCATTTTACAAATGTAACAGATTGACTCTATAAACTGCAGGGAGACAGTCAGTAATCTTTCTGTCACATGCAGTGATCAGGTGCAGCTTTTGGTTGTTGAATGATTAAATGAGTTGATGTGAATCCTGATTCCCTGTCAACACTGTGTTTTCTTTCTCCTTGAGGCACCAAAAATAAAAGTTAAAAAGTTAATTAGTAGTCCATAAGAAATGTCACAATATTTTTTTTTGTGGCTGTATCACAACATTGTGAGATCTCCCCTGCAGAGCATCATGAATGAATGATTTAAGCCTTTGGTGCATAAGAGACACACTCTCATGCTCCACTGCTGTTCTGCATGATCTAGATAGTCAGCATCTGCCTGTTTTTACTTATGACAAGCAGCTTCCAGCAATAGCAAACAGAAAGTCACTGCTGATAGTGATACTGATATGACACCAGCAATATTATATATAATACCTTTCATTAGCCTGGTGTTTCTGTCTAGACTTTGTATGACATGCATTAATAAAATATACAACCACCAATCCTTTTTAGCAACTGCAGAGGAGGCCGCATGTATTGGGTGGTCACAGCAGGAACCCAGTGTTAATTATATTATGTTGATAATACACAGGTGATGGGCAGTGTTTTATGGGCTGATTGTATGGGGAACCATTCTGTATTCTTTTTTTCTTTTTTCCTTCCTTTTCTGTATTGTGTATACATATATATATATGTATCTCAATTTCATACAATGGTGTGTACATAATACATTTATGTATACAAACTTTGTGCAATATTGGACACACATCTGCATGTGCAATCGTGTGCTATGGGATAATGCAATTTAAGTCGATCCTGCACTTTATTGGGGCATCGTGCAATCAAATTAAATTCAATCTTGCACTTATGCACTCGTCACTTTAGCAAACAGCACTTTAACTAGCACTGTAGCACTTTATAACTTCTCAGTAATCTTTTGGTCCCCTTACCCACTCTTTTAACTGTCTTTGGTCAGTTAACTGGTGGTTTATGTATGTCGTTTATATATGTTTTGTGTAAGATGTCAAGGTGTTTTAGTGTCCTAGTCCTGCCTCTTGTACTTGTTATCGTCATTGTTTTTTATGTCTAACATCAACCTGCCAATGGAACTGGGGATGGAAATTAGCCACTTGGCTATAATCCCACATATTTACATGTCAATGTCCATCAATATGTACTGTTCCCATTTTTAAAAAAATCTGATGGTGTGGTCCCCCTCTCTTTGCTCTCACAGTGTGGGTGGGTGTGTGTGTGTTTGTGTGTGTGCACCTAGTTCTGAACAAGAGTTAACAAAATCCAAACTGTATGAGTGTGTAAAAACTAAGAAATTGTATAAGTAGTAGTTATTATGTGGCTCAGTGCTGTGAGACAGGCAGTGAGGAGGCTGCATGGGAGTGTGTGTGTGTGCCGTACTGACCTGAATGTCCTGACCAGGTTGGTCAGGTCAGGGAAGATGTCGCTCATGGTGAGACGCAGTGGACCAACAATGTCCCTGAGACTGCACAAAACACACAAAGATGAGAGAAAAAGATAGAGATAAAGATACAAGAAAATACAACAGGAAATGAGTCAGTTTCAGAGTCAGAAATTACAAAAAGGCGACAACAAATACTGAGCATGTAGTTTTATCTTCCTTTGTGCAGTGTTTAATTAAACCAATCCACAGTCCTGTAACTGCATCTTAATCATTGACTGTCTGAACTGGTATCTACTGCTATTAATCAACAGCCCATCTACAATATGACTTCTTAGGCTGAAGTTCTTAGACTGAAGTAATGGTGGTTCACAGGGAGAACGCACAGAAGATTTACTTTACTAGTTCTTCATTGCCTCTGTATTTTTAATTTAGTCTATTTTTGGTTACAACAGTGTTTTACAGAGGGGCTCGGCAGGATTAATAAAATAAGTTCATAAGATTAATGAGCCATCATAATGTCTAAGGAACCAGTGACCCTGCAAATAAACATTTTCACATACTATAAAGGGGTTTTAAATGTACATGCATGTGGGTGTCAATAAAAGAGAAGAGTGTTTAGCTTAGTTGGTAGAGCACCTGCCCCATGTGTTGAGGCTATAGTGACCCCTGTTCGAATCCCGTGCCGAGCAGCCCTATCCTGCCCCCCCCCCCCCCGCCTCCCATTTCGTGTCTCTCTCTCAACTGTCCTCCTGTCCATTAAAGCCAAAAAAGCCCCCATATATATATATATAGCTGGAAGAGGTACACACACACACACACCAAATAGTGAGTTTCTCCACTGCAATTCGTTTCTGGATGAGGTGCTGTGCATTGGAGTCAACGAGCGGCAGAACTGGGTCTTTATGTCCCTGGCCCTGGACTGTCACCTTGTGGAAAAAAACAAGATGTCAAGTCAAGACATAAATACACTTAATACTGTGCCAATCAAATTTGTTTACATATCAAATCACATTTTCAATATAGTGCCTCCATGTGGTCAAGGACTCTCACAACAAGTGGCTCCATCTATAACTCTGCTCTCTGTTTTCTTTTCCTTCACTCACCTTGTTTACATCCGCCGCCTCCTTCCCCTCCGGCAAAATCCATGTCCCTTTATAAAACTCCCTCACTCGGAGCTCCTGCTGTTGCGTCTCCTTCTTCAGCATCTCAAAGTCTGGTACTGCAGCAGACGGTATCACCCCAGCGTCGTCCCCTCCACTAACCGCCGTCACATCATCCTCAAGATCGTCTTCATCCAGCTCTGCATCTTTGTCGCCGTCCTTCTCCTCCTCCTTTTTTAGATCAGTGAACGGAGATCCTAGTGAATGGTCAGCACCGTACAGGAAGCCCAAGGTCTCGTCAGTGCTCCATTCCCTCAAGGTTTTCCTCAAGCACTCGAGGAGATTCAGACGGACGGTGTCGGGTTTCGCCGCAGCGGTGTGGTTCTTGAGTAGATCTCGTAGCCCTGCCGCCCCCTTCTTGCTCATACCCACCTGAGTGATGTTGAGTCCTGGCTGCTCACACACTGTCCTGTGCTTGCTGCTCTCATCAGTGGTGGTGGAAAGCCGTTTGCTTTCTCCTGGGGGATCCGAGTCAGTAAGTGGAGTTGTATGTTCAGTCTGTGCCAACGCTGAGTCGGCAGGCAGCGGGACAGAGGGTGCCACCGTCTCGGACAAACTGCACAAATTCATCTGAGCTGTGGCGTCTTCCACGGTGGGGTCCTCAGGTGAGTCTTTCTCCTCTTGCTGAGTCAGGTTGGTGTTCATGACGTGCAGCTGTTCAGCATCAACTTTTACTTCTGTTTTACGTGCATGCAACTCGTTCCTTTCACCATCTCCCAGTTTCTCTGGATCCTGACTTTGATTTTTCTCCATTTCCTTTTCATCGCCTTCGCTGTTATGTTTCTGTCTCCTCTGTGGCTTCCCTTGCTCATCTTCATCTGTTCGTTTCGGCAGGTCACCCCAGTGCACCCTGGGTCCCTGCCGCTGGGAGAACACGCTGGAAACAAAGTCCTGCTCTTGTTCGATGTCGCTGCCGTCGCTGTGGCCGAGGCCTCCCGCAGGGCCGAGCTGCTGAGAGCCGCGAGGGGGCTCAGGCTGAGCAGGCGGCGGGTTCTCGATGTCGTCCTTTTGAAGACGCCTCTCTGACAGAAACACCTCCTCACCAGAGCTCCCACTGAACACATGCACAAGGCTGAATTAGCAAATCTATGTGACACTTTAAGAAACAGTTTTATAATAACTCTTAGATGCATTACTATTTAAAGTTTTCACTTTGTATCATGGTATGTAAACAATGCAAATAGTACATACCCATCTCCTTTCTTCATCAATTTGATTTCTGGAGGGCTGTTAGTGAAGAGCAAATTAAACACATGACCACAGAAAATGTTTATATTCAACAATCAGTTCATAGTTATTGTTTAGGAAGGAAGCAGGGAGCAGTATTATACCTTTCATGCAGCCTGAGCCAAAGAGGTGTTTTTGATATTTGTAGCTCATACTCTTTGGAGGCTTTGTAGCAGAAGTTACTACAAAAACACTAAACATTAAAGAGAAAGCGAAAAAGAATTATTATCATTTATCGATCAGAAACACAGTATTCATACATACTTTTAAACACACGCAGCAGCACTGACCTTTCGCTCTGTAATGTCGTACACTTTATTGGTCTTGGTGGAAATTTTATACTGTTGAGTTGGGATCTGTGAGGTGAAAAGTAAAGATGAGCCATGATACAGAATATTAAACACATTAAAAAATACAATGATCTGCTACAGATGGTCTTACCTTGCCCAGTTTATTCGGACATATAGGATAACCACACAGTTTAGCAATGGACCTCTCCTCTATGGCGTCTTTGTAATTAGCAGAAGTGATGAATTTTGCCTGTAAGAGAAGGAGACTGAGAACAGGCTCAACACAACAACTATGTCAAGTGTCAGTTTAACATTTTAAAAACCCTCAATATAGCACATCACTCAGTATTAGCAGGGGCTGTGAACAGTAAATGACATGTGAAATTTCACTTTTTATGAAAAGGACATCACTCCTGCACATTTAAAGGGACCTAAACAGTCAGATCTCTGAACTTCAGCTGTGTCTAACAGATCTGTCCATTAGATATAAGACTGGACATTAAGTAAAAAGACAAAGTGTGCTGAGATGACACATACACAGTCGGTGAGGAAGTCTTCAGCCACACTCTCCTCCAGGAGACGCTCCACTATCTGCAGAGCTCTTTTCTCCAGCTCCAGCTTCTCCCTCAGCTTCTCCTTCAGCACCTCCCTCCTGACAACAACACAAACACAACCACAGTGTGATATTAAAGCACTGCTGTACGGAGGGATGTGCATTAATTCATTGAATCAGCACTGATAAAGCATCTTCAGCAGCAGCTAATGAAACTAAGAAAATGCGCCTTTTCAAACCTTCTTGCTTCTTCTTCAGCGGTCAGGGCTTTGGCACGTTTTCCACCTGACACACAGACACAGAGACACAGAGACACAGAGACACAGAGACACAGAGACACAGAGACACACAGACACACAGACACACAGACACACACACACACACACACACACACACACACACACACACACACACACACACACACACACACACACACACACACACACACACACACACACACACACACACACACGAGACATGTTTAGGTGAAGTGCAACATGCTCCCAGTCCCTACAGTAGTTTACCAAACTGTGAATGAGCAACTACAGAAACCACTACATGAGACGTAGCCGACATAACGTCGGTGTGAGTGAAGTTTTTATTTCTTTATATAGCTTTTCGGAACGCTAACATGTTTGTAAAGCCTCATAGTGTTGTGAAAACACAAACTCTGGGTGTAAACCAACCTTTCTTGGCTGTTTTGGAGCAGGCTCCGCTGCTTCTCCTCTCCTCCGTCTCCATGCTGTTTCTGTTTGATGCGTTTTCAACTCTGACCGGTGACGTAGTTACTTCTACGGCAGCCGCGGAGGGACATACCACCAGCCGCGGACACTCCTGTCAGGCAGCGTGGTAGCTTTAACTGGGCAGTTTGGGGCATGCAGCTCTGGTGGGTACCTACACTGTTGTAATAATCGTCCTGTTTGACGCCTGTATGTCCACCGGCGGTGCTCACAGTTGGCGGCTGTGTCCGGGCAGCTCCGGCCGCTCCCAGAGATAAAACCTTTGTTTTCTGTCTAATGGCGAAGCTACTTCTGGATAATGAGACGAGCGTTCATTCAGCTCTGTTTACAACAGACTGCCCAGCCCACACCTGACCTAAACCTGGGCATCAGTCAAGTGTCCACGCATAAAGCTTAAAGTGATTAACGCCAGCTCGTTGTTGGAAGTAGAGCCTCTTGAATTATCAGCTGTTGTTGGACTATGTGGTACTGTAGCTACTATGGTGTGCAGCTGTGTTGTTTTTGACAGTTTCTGTGTCCTGTTTGTTCTGGAGGATTGCTGTGGATCAAAGGTAAACCTCACCTGAAGCCAGCAGCAGCAGCAGCAGCAGCAGCAGCAGCAGCAGCAGGGATGGCTCTGGAGCAGCTCAGTGATGTGGTCCAGAGATGTGTGAGTCTCCTGCTGACACCTCATCTATTCATCCATCCACCCATCCATACCACATTTCTCCATAAACATGTTAACATACTCATACGCATTTTGATTTAGTGATACAAGTGATCTTACTGCATTTCTACAGTGAGCAATAGTCGTACATCTTTATGAGCCACATACAGCTCTGTTAAAGCTGCACTTTAACACATAGCCTCAGGAGTGAAATGTTACGGTCATAAGTGAACAGCCTGATTACTGTCTGTCCTTCCTTCCTCCCAGGAAGTCTTACATATATGACATTTAGTTCGTTTTGAGCTCTCTCTTCTTTTCTTTTATCCCACTGTAACTCCAGAAAAGCACAGTTAAACATAAGGTTTTAGATGATTTTTCATTGACGACTGATTGATTTAGTCATGGATTTATTTATAATAATCAATTAGAAAAGTATGAAAAAAGCCTGACACAGTTTACCAGAGGCGAAAGTGACGTCTTCAATCAACTCCCTTTGAATCAACGCTCCAAAACCGAAGTATTGGGTAACAACAACCAATAGACTGACATATTTAATCATCTGGGACCAATAAATGGGTTTTTTTTTCTCAAAAAGTGTTGCAATTATTTATCAATACTCATTTCTGTAGATAAACTAATTCATTTGAATTTCCCCATTGCTAAATGAAGCCCCTCATCTGTCTCTGTCTTTCACAGCAAGCCCTCCCTGATGACAGCTACACCACCGAGGATCATGACGTCTTCACAATTGCTGGGCGGACCTGCATCGAGGAGGGGAACAGCGCTCAGGTCCTCAGTATTATCTTGGATGAGAAGAATCAGGTAGGTTTTATCAAAGCTAACTAGGTTTTATCAAAGCTAAAAATGGCTTTTAAATGTGTAGGATGTTTCTTAACATGAGACGTGTTTATCCCTCTCTCTGTAGGAGATAGTGAGATGTATGGGCTGGAATCTGCTGCCTCCTCTGATTCAGGTTTTGCTCAAGAAAGAAAGCAAGAGCCTTCCTCAGTGCCTGGCGATTTTCAACCACCTGCTAGAGGTCAGCTCTTCTGCTCCACAGATTCACAGTATCACAGATGGTCTAGTGCTTGTCCAAACTACAGTTCATAATCAAATCTAAACCACATACAAGTCAGGCAGTGTCGGAGATACTTACTGTCTTGAGTGTTTGGACTTTAAATGTTCCTTTTATGGATGAGCTTTGGTTATTCAGACTTGCAGGCCCAAGGAGCTGCTGATTGGCCTGTTGGAGCAGCTGGAGCACGACGACCCTGACACAATAGCGAAAAGTGTCCAACTGCTGTTGAACCCTCTACAGAAAGGTTGGGGACATTTCTTTAAATCTCCACCCTAATGCGTGTTGTTATAAAACGTCAACTCGTTCAGAGCCATTGTGATTGTTTCTCCCGTCTCCTCCTCTCAGTGCTGCTGTGTCTGGGCAGCCGTAAGGCCTCGTCGCTGGGCATGACTCTGTCCTCCGTGCTGGACCAGGTGGCCAAACTGCCTTTACCTCTCACCAAGGAGCAAGAGGAGGATGACGTCTTCTCGCTTTGCCGCTGCTGCGCCGACCTAATGGCCTTCATCAGACCCTTCGTCCACGAGGTCAGGCTAAAGCGTCTGAACGGTGGAGAGCTGAGCAAGAGCACCAACAAGGCGGAGGGAGGACCGGATATAGATAAAGAGGACGAGCTGCGAACAGAACTGTTGAAGTTGTGAGTTAGAAATTTGAAATTTTTCACAACTCAGTTTTGCAAAAAAAAAAAAAGAAATCAGCTCATCTGAAATTATTTTATAATAAGGAGCTGTATGAATCACAGTAGTGGCATTCAGGTTGAGCCAGTGCATTTTGTTTGTGTTCTGCAGCTGTATGAAGAGTCTGAGTCACCCTTTGTTGGAGGTACAACTCAAGGATCCTGACACTCTTGCTGTGTCTCCACTCAGGAACTTTGCCACGGAAATTTTGGTGTGTTACCTGAAACATCACACAACATGAACATTTTAAAGAAAGAAAGTGCAGAATATCCATCTGAAATAACAATGGAAATAGTTTGATGGGTCACGTGTGTTTGGTTTGAGCAGAATACCCTCAGCGCCATCGGAGAGTCCCTAACCGATCTCGTGTACCAGCCGCTGCTGAAGAGGAAACATGCTCCAGGTTTTCTGGAGGAGGAGGTGCGTTACCCTAAAGAGTCGTTGGCCAGCCTGGCTCACCTGGTGTTCGTCCATCACTTGACTGCAGATACATTCCCAAGTGTTTACAAGTAAGTAGAAGAAAACGTCCACAGAAGACAAAGATGCTGTTTTACAGTATTGATTCCTGATGACAACTCGTACCGTCTGAATGGATGGATTGTATTTTACTGATTCTCTGCCTGTCTCTCTAGTCCTGTGTTTTCTCTTCGGTGCAACATCGAGCACACCTGCCTCCTCTTGTCCAGGTGAATATACTGTAAATTTGGGTTTAAAAATTAATTAATTATTCAAATTCAAAAGAAAAATACAATGTATATCATCTATGTTGGCTAAAACATACAGATTTTATAAGGGGCACTCACAGTAAAAACGGAACAATCTCCCTAAACACCACATCAATAAATGGATCACACACCATGTATCTCATCGACAATACATCTGCACTGAATAAATATATAGGGATCTACCTGTTATTGTCTTTATTGTGTATTTGGCTTAAGAACATAAGAAAATCTCTGTTTCTCTTTTGTTAGATCTGAGGAGACCAGGATTCAGAAAGGACTGGTGAGTCAACCTTGAGTCAAGGTTGTTTTCATTGTTGCAATATTCTGGACACTGGTTGTGTAGACTCGTGACTTTAGGGAAAACACATGTAGAGCCGTGATTTGTTTGTTTCAGAGTCTTGCAAATCGGTGAGGTCACACACAGCTCATGTAGCGATACTCATCTGCACCAAGTTTATACTTAACATGAAGTCAACAGATTTGTTCCTTTATGAGAACAGCAAAAACCTGTAAAACCCATAATCTAAAGAGTTCATTCTCTGTGGGCATTTCAGGGCAGCTGGGGCTCGGTTTGTCAGATTTGAGCTCAGCTTTAACAGTAGTTTGACGTGTGCGTGTTTCCCATCACACAGGAGCTGTATGAGAAGAGTCTGGTGCGGGTGGTGGACGGCAGTCTGCCTGCAGATCTGCTGGAGATCAAAACCTTCCGCACAGTCCCTCAGGTGATCTCTGTTTCCACTCAGCTTTACCATGCAAACCTCAGCTCAAACTCTAGTGTTATTACACTGCATCATTGAATGCACCAGGCTCACTTATTAATTTCACTGTGTTTTTTCAGAACTTAGTGAAAGTTATGACGATATGTCCGAGACATGATTTGGTAAGTCTTAACATTTGTTTCATAAATTTTGTTTTGTGGAAAACATGTATTTATACTTTGAAATGAATACATATTTCATTTGAATTTGTTGTTCTCTTTGGAAATATACATGTATATTTTTATTTGTATTCCTTGTCAACAGAGAACTAAAGGTCTGAAGGTTTTCCAGCTGAGCATTGACAAATTCAACACAGAAGCCAAGTACAATTTTTTCCAGTAAGTCTCCACCTCTCCGACATTAAAAGTCATCAGGAATGTCGTTCTCTGCTCCACCTCTCAGTATAAAGACTCTTAACTGTCTCCTTGTTCCAGGTACCTGCTGAAGACCAGTGGTCACTCTGGAGTTGAAGGCTACATAATCAAAAACATCAAGAATCAGATAGACTTTGCTCTGCAGGTGAGTTTCCCCTTCACATTTAAATTAGCTGTCTGTGAGCTTGTATGTATGTCAAGTCTTACAGTGTCTTTGTCTTTGTGTCTGTCTCTCTGTCCTCAGCCAGGTAACAGTAACACCTGGTTTGAGGGAGTTCACCTGCTCCCTCTGCTGCGTAAGGTCCTCACTCTCCCAGACGGCCCAGAGACCGACCTCCTGCAGTACCTGGACAGGTCAGTGAGTGCACACACGGTCCATCTGTCAGTTGTCTGAAGTGCACAGGAGGCTGGAGTCTGTACTGGCATGATAAGTAACCAAGTCACCAGTCAGATCCAAACACTAACACATAACACTGTAAAAGATCAAAGTGAGATTTCTCTCTGTTGAAAGCTTTGAAAAATGAATGAAGATGAATTTGATCTCTCAAGCGTGAACTGAACAATGTTTAATGAGCAGAGCGCTGCTAAAATGTTATGAATGACTGCTGTGCCTAGGATGTTTTCATTTCTCCTTTGAATAGTTGATACTGATATTGTGTCGTTACTATGAAAAACATTCCTTAATTACTGGCCATTGATTGCCATACATTAATATTTTTTTTATAAATTAAAATGGAACCATTTTTTCTCTCTCAAGTGAATAAAATGTTTTTTTTAACAGATAACTACATAAAATAAGCAAGCAAGACATTTTACATCTGAAAGTATTAAAGGTTTAAAGTGTTTCAAAACAAGCTCAAACCTCGTCTGGCATCTGATATCTGTGTTTTAATTTTGTCTGATTTATTAGCAAATAACAATAAATATTTAGACATCAGGATGTCTGCGATATGCTAATGCTGCATATTAATATATTGGTAAATGGACCATGACCTCACCCTGTCTGTGCTGCTTTCTCAGAGTTATGGAGTCTCTGAACCTGCTTCGGTACCTGGTCATCAGGGACAAAGTCACAGAGAACCAGGTGAGTACAAACTGGATCAGTGGATTCACACCGGAGCCAAATAACAACTTCAGACTTGGAAAGGGGGGAGGGGCTGTCTACATCTCCTCTTAGAAAGTCAACTAAATGACTTAAAGTGAAATTCCGGCGTAAAGTGTAAACAATGGTCAAACACACGTAACACCGAGTTAGACCCCCCCTCGAGAGATCAATTTGCCCGACCGCTACATTCACGAGATCCACCAACTTCAGCAAATACCGCAATATCGCCACACACGGCGCTGTCCGGATCCACTGTCTGACCGCAACCAAAACGCCACCATTTGCCCAAAATAATGCTCAGAACTGCACCAAATGTCATCAATAGTACACACAGGGTCCCAGCACGTAGTACGAGTTGTCAAACATCTGCTAGCTTTGCCTGTTTTCTTTAGCAAGGAGATGCAACTCAACTCACCTACTTCTCCTCCTGGAGCGGCTTGTTGGTGAGGAAGCCCTGACGAGTCGATCACCGAGTGCACCGGAGTTCCGCAGCTCAATCAACAATTACCTCATGGAAATACAATCAGAGTTTTTTTTTTTTATATCTTGCATATCACTTTATAACTATTATTATCGAGTGCTGGCCGCGATATAGGCGCAAATGAGCATTTTTAAGAGCTGCGGAACTCCGGTGCACTCGGTGATCGACTCGTCAGGGCTTCCTCACCAACAAGCGGCTCCCGGAGGAGAAGTAGGTGAGTTGAGTTGCATCTCCTTGCTAAAGAAAACAGGCAAAGCTAGCAGATGTTTGACAACTCGTACTACGTGCTGGGACCCTGTGTGTACTATTGATGACATTTGGTGCAGTTCTGAGCATTATTTTGGGCAAATGGTGGCGTTTTGGTTGCGGTCAGACAGTGGATCCGGACAGCGCCGTGTGTGGCGATATTGCGGTATTTGCTGAAGTTGGTGGATCTCGTGAATGTAGCGGTCGGGCAAATTGATCTCTCGAGGGGGGGTCTAACTCGGTGTTACGGTGTGTTTGACCATGGTTTACACTTACGCCGGAATTTCACTTTAAGAAACCAATATAGCAGAAAGACTTAAAGGGATAGTTTAACATTTTGGCAAATTCCCCTATTGCCATAATCCCTATAGTCATAGGGGTAGGTCAAGGGGGCAGTTGTCGGTCTGAGAAGTGAAGCTCACTTCCACGTTCAAAAAACTGCAATCCTCTCGGCCGCCGCTGGGGGCTGGTGTCAGAAAGCAGCATTCTCCATAGACCCCCCATGTTAAAATTTTACTATTATTAGGTTAAAATTCTCCACCAATTCTGCCAATTAGGGTGCAGAAACGTTGAGTGACAGGTCCGGAGCTGCTTCGAGGCCAGTGGGCGGGTTCTCAGCCGGTAAATCCAACATGGCGCTGTTCAGGCCGCCATATTTGAGTCACAAAAACGACTCCCCAAAACCAATGGGTGACGTCACGGATGCTACGTCCATATTTTTTACAGTCTATGGGGTAGGTTCATTACCTTTAATTATCGGTGCATGTTGTTTTGAGATCAGCGGGGCAGAGACGCGAGCTGCTCAGCGAACACAATGGAGGTGAATGGTACAGGTCCCCTGTCCCTCATCAAACTCATCAAATACACAATCTAACAACTCCAAAACGCTCTCGTGGACAAGTTGTGACCTGCACATTGACCACGTTATGAAATAATCATGTATAAGTATGTAAAATTACGAGACGGAGTTGGTTTCGAGGCAAATGCATAGCCGGAACTACATCCCAGAGTAGTAGTTAAGAGTATTTGCTTCATGTGTTGTAATGTTACATAATTATACATGATTATTTAGGCGAATTTGCCAAAATGTTGAACTATCCCTTTAAGAGAGATGCATAGCCACTGCAAAGAGACAGAAGAAGCAGCATGACTGGACACAAAACGACCACAAAGAGTCACTTTGGCTCCGTGCGTCAGGCTGTAATGCGCTCTAGGAGAGCTGGGGGCCTTTAAGTGTCTGTGCTCAGGGGCCCGTTTGTCTCATAATGTCTCCATGGTTGAGGTGAGTTAAATATCCCCATCGCTGCTCATTGGAAACGCCACAAACAGATGCCATTCACCCGCACTCACAGACAGGTCTCTGCTTCCCAGAGTGCATCGGTGCCAGGTCGGTCCAGCCGGTTCCAGCCGGCCTCCTCAGTCGTCACGTCACTGCACTCGACTCATGATGATGTTGTTCTGCTGTTTTGATCCTGCAGACGGGGATATGGACGGAGCTGTACAAGATAGAGGACACGTTCCTGAAGCCTCTGCGCGTCGGGGTGAACATGTCCAGAGCTCACTACGAGAGGGAGCTGCACAACACCATGGACACCAAGACGGCCAAGCTCAAAGGTCAGATCAGCACGCTCATGTCTCTCTCAGGTCCACCTTTCTCAGACAAAGACAGTGCACATGTAAGAGTAGAGGAAAAAATATATATGCTCCGTATTCTACCATTGTGAAGCTGGTTTCACCCTTTTTCCAGACGAGGCGACGGTTTCTTTAACCGTTGGTGATGAGAAGCTGCCCAGCATGACTTCAGAGTCACAGATTCAGGTCGGTGACTGTTTCATATTCATGAGGATCAACCAGCATTGATTGTGCAGCACTGACGAAGAGCACAGTGACGACTGACTGAATCTTAATGTGTCCCATCCTCTCAGGCTCTGCACTCGGCCCTGCACACGTTCGACATGATCGAGAGCGTGTTGGTGCGGATAGAGGAACTCACCGCTGTGAAGGAAAGTCCTTAGCTGAGCGGCCAGACGTCCTCACCTGACTCAGGACCTAACGGATCAAATTTTCTTTTCCTCCTGTTGTGGATGCATCATTTCAAACAGTTAAACCATGAAACTGCTTTTTTCTTTTTCTATTTAAAGTCTTTCGTCAGGTCGTCGTCCAATATTTTGAATCAAGTGAAACTGTAAAATGTTTCTTTGTTGAGGCTGAGAAATTTGTATCAGCTCTGTGTTACATTTGCAAACTTTTGTACTCACAAAAGCCTAAATAAAGTTCTAAACTGTCTGTGTGAGATTTTCTATAAGAAGTTGTAGTTTACCGTCCTCTACAGCTTTAAAATTGAGTAATAATTTCAACAAATGCACAGGTCATTACTTTTTCACTATTGTTAAATAATCACAGCTTTTTAATTTGTTTATTTGGTGTTTGATTTATATTTATGTCACTCTTTAAGAAACCAAACAAACATTTTCAGAAGAGACCGTCAATTTGACATGCTTCAAATAATCCCAAACCAGTGGAAGTGTTTTCAGACAGTAAAAGCTGATGAACCTGGATGGGACTTAAAAGCATCAAATAGCAAGTACAGCCCAGCAGGTTCATCACCTTTTCCTTTTCAAACATTTATGCCGTAATTATACCAAAAAAGAGAGGGAGAGAGGATGTCATAGACTAGAGCAAGCGGCATGTTCACAGAGTTACGCCTCTATCAGGTGATAATTTTTTGCAAATTTAAAAGGAAAAGCTGAAATATATTAACATAAATATTCAGACCCTTTACTCTCTATAATTTAGCCCATGTCCTCACATTTCTCTTGATCATCTTTGGGAAATTTCTACACTGAGTTAATCTGTGGTTGAACATGATTTGGAAAGACAAACATACCTGTCTCATCTGTCCTGGTATAAGCTGAGGATGCAGATCAGAGGAGGAAGGAGCTGCCTGCAGAGCTCAGACAGGATTGTGTCCAGGCTCAGATCTGGGGAAGGATACAAAAATGTCTTTGGGCTCAAAAGACTATGAGGAGAAAGAGGAACATCTTTGACTTAAGCAAAAAATTTAAACATTTAAAGTGAATAAACTGAAGTCTGACTAATGACTGATATATAAACAGTCCAATGATGTTTATATAATGCATTGACACATTGAATAACAGCCACTTTGTTTTTGCCTTTATTAAGAGAAAAACTTCCGTTTTCAGTGGTATAAATTATCACAGCTGAAACAGGAGATACTCTCACGCAGCATCATTCACACTCATGAAATACAGACGGGATTCAAACACGCTTTGGATTAAAAGGCTTTTCACACCTCAGGAAGAGTCACTTCATACAGAGGTAACGAGCTGGTGTGAAAGCTGTGAACAACAACATACTGACAATTCTCTCTTTATAAAACATTAAATATCTGTTGTTTACGCTTAATGCTGTTCCAATTAACACAAGAGCCAATATAATGCCTTAAGTCAAAACAGGGCACTTCAAAATGACCAGTCTGCACCATAGCTGCCATTAAAATAACCCTTCAGTCCTGCAGGGATATTTACGTTAAATCATGTAACACAAGGATAGGAAATTCATTCCTGATTGTTTCTACGATCCTGAGCAGGTGTGTGATGTCGACCTGAGACTCCGGGTTCGGCCCCGCAGCTCGTCACAGGTCTTTGAAGAGCGGGTGCTGCACTGCCTCGGCAGCGGTGATCCTGGTGGCTGGGTTCAGGTCCAGCAGTCGGTCCAGCAGGTTGTAGGCTTCATCGGGGACTCGGTCCCAGCCCCGCTCATCGCCCCCCGCCTTGCAGTCTGTCCTTGGGGTCTCATCAGAGAGGACGGAGGACGTTTCTTTGCTGCCTGGACGCTCCTGATGCTTCGCTAGACGAGGAGCTTCGTCTTTCTGTTTGTCTAATGCTCCTTCAACGGGACGATGTGTTGGTGTATCATCCTGGATCTTTGGATGGCGGGTGGTGGTGGTGGTGGTGGTGTCTCTGCTGGCTCCGGGGAGTGGTGTGACTTCATCGTCCGGTGACGGTCTTCGTCCTCTCAGCGTCTCACACAGCGTTCTGAGATCCTGGCGAGGGAGCTCTCGACTGCACACCACCGCCTTACCTGAGGTCAAAACCAAAGCAACTTAACACTCTTTACACAGGCAGGACATGACACGACAGAGCGCCTTTGAATTCAGCTCCTCTACATTGGAGAATAATCACAACACAGACGCAGTAAAAAACAATATGAATACGCACCAAATGCCTTGGCGGCCTGGATGGTCTCCCTGGAGCCTCGTATCGTCATGATCTGAGTGAGAGCGATCATGTCATCGCTGGCTTTGAAGAACGGGTAGCGGCCGCTGAGCAGCGAGAGCAGGATCACACCGGCTGACCACACGTCTATGGCTGGAGTGCAGGATGAGGAGACAGGGGAGAGAGCAGCAGTGAGTGAACATTAGTCACGGCTCCCACTCTTTTCTAGAAGTCATTTTCCAGGACTTTTCCCAGACATATTCAGCTGCTACAGTCTGACAGACATGTTATTACACCATACACTAATACATCTCCCGTCCCATTCATGCTTTGGAGAAGTATTCTTTTCGACAGTTCTACCTCATTTTGTACATTTAACCATTTAGTTTCTATGTTTATTCCTCTTTCACCCCCAGAAGTCTGATTTAAAGATGTGCAATCTATGGCTCTGACTTATCTATGAAATCATTACATGCTTAGAAATGATGACAAATTCATCATAGAACAACACAAACATGTTGTTTTTGTTTTTAAACCACGCCCACTACAGCTCTCTGCTGCTCCTCTGTCTGTCACTCAGCAAAGGAGACATGAAGCCTGTGGTCGCAGGGGAGAAAACCCTCATGCTCGTGGTCCAATAGCAGAAACACTCATCAACTCAAAGTCTTGGTCCCTTGGTGGGGTCTGAAAAAGTCAGACAGAGCTCTGGTAGCTGATAATTTTCCAGGACAATTCGAGCTTTTGCAGGACATTTGGCTTTTTTTCTCATTTTCGATGTGTTTTCCAGGACACGTGGGAACTGGGAACCCTGATTAATGAATGTAAGATAGGGTGAGGAGACTATGATCCTCCTTACAGCTTAATAACCTACAGGAGAGCACGAGGGAACTGTTCTAGAGAGGGGGATGACTGGAGGCATGAGGGGCGAGTGTGCACGTCTGTGCCGACTGAGTATACATATTTATGTTGTTATGAATCAACTACATATTACTGACCTGTCCCTTGGTTGGGACATTTGGTGAGGACCTCTGGTGCTCTGAAGCCGGGGGTCCCAGCCCTCGGTGCCACCTGCTGTTTCCTTCAGGCATAAAGAGGCGTTTGTTCAGAATAACACACAAAACTCAAATCAAATATCAGGTTCTCACACAGTGATGTTGGATTTTTAGTGTTTTAAAGTGAATGACTTGTATCATCCTCATATTTCTGGTGAGTAAATAGATGCTACAAGAGTTACGTTATTTTAATTGATGGCTATATAATATCACTAATAATATGAATGGTGAGTCGAAGGGTTTCTGTGTTTGTGTGAGTGGCTTTTAAAATAAAGAGTGGGTCAGTGTTTTGTTGTGTTTGATACCTGGACATGCAGACGTTGCAGACGCGGTCGGTCATGTAGCAGTTACAGGTGAGGCCCTGCTGTACGGGCCTCTGGCTGCTGCTCTGGCTCCTGACGGGCAGGGCTCCTCGGCCGGCTGCAGAGAACCGTCGGCTGGCCGGGTCCTCTGTTTTGACGGGCTTTACCAACTAGACAAAGATTTGGATTGGAAAAAAGAGAAATGCAAGACAACAATGAGAAGAAAACACCTGTAATACAATTTACGTGTTCTTCATCAGGGCAAATAAGGTGCAAGACTTTTATTCATTTTGCGACACATATCACATTGACGTGATTTTGGTATATTTTCTAAAAAACAACCTTTTTTTGTTTACTTAAATTTACGTCTGATAAATGTTTGATGTGAACTCTCCACTGTCTCTCCATTCCTGATACTGAAATTTAATTTGCAAGCTTTCTTACCTCAGGTTTAATGGCACCTTGTTTGGTGGTGGAGGAAGCAGGAGTGCAGCTGTTCAGGTTCTTCTCTCCAAACACAGGCCGCGGCACTTTGCGCAGTCCTGTCAAATCCTAGTGAAAACAAACACGGAGGCAGAATTTAGCTAAAAACAACACACTGTACTGAAAAAGACTGAACACAAACAAATGTACGTAGCCCCATCAAGGAAATCCTTCACCAAGTGAATTTTAATTCACCTCTGTTCTTATTAGACAAAGAAAAGACCAGTGAATGTAAAATAAAAATCAAATATCAACTGAGTGCACCTTAGTGTGAGATGTGGAAGTGGTGATGGTGGTGGTGACAGAACGCGCTTTTTTAACCGGTGCTTTCCGAGAGGTTGAGGAAGAAGCGGTGGTGATGGGAGTAGTGGAGGAAGAGGAGGAGGAAGGTGGCAGGGCCGTGGACTGCCCCGGGGGCAGAGGTAGTGAGGTTGAGGCCGTGGTTGTGGTTTTGGGATGTTGTCTAGCTGGAGCTTTGCTCCGCTGTGTGGTGTCGTGTTTCCCTGTGGACCCTCCACCTTTTTGTGACGATCTCTGCTTTACCACCTTCAGCAGCTCGATCTGGGTGTCGGCCGTTCCCTGAGCCAGACCGAAGTCCACCAGGGCAAACCTACACACACATACACATGTTCAGCAGGGAAATTGATCCATACCCAATCAATTACTATATTTCTAATCAACTTTTTTATTGATTTTAAACATTAATAACACAGGAACCAAACACACATATTGAATACACAGAACACCCCCACCCATCCCTCCCCCCTTCCTCCCAATCAATCACTATAAAAAAACAATCAAGCGCCATATAGCTCAGTAGGTTGAGCAGGCGCCCCATATACAGAGGCTATAGTCCTCGCTGCAGCCGGTTCTAATCCCGAATCTCGTGGCCCTTTGCTGCGTGTCATTCCCTCTCCTCTGCTTCCGCATTTCCTGTCTCTCTCAACTATCCTGTCAATTAAAGGCAAAAAGCCCCCCAAATATCCTTAAAACAATCAATCTATCATAAATTCCTGTTAATGGATGAAATGCCAAATCTGCTAAAATTGAAACTTTCAGTACTTTGAATTAAAAAATAGAAAATACTTTGCACATCAATTTGATTAAGGGGACAGGTAGATCCACAAAAGTGCTGAGACCTTCTTCAGGCAAACCTGAACAGGTCTCAGCACCAAAACGTTGCCACCATGAAAACATTTAATGTGCGGGAGTCTCCATATTCAGCACTTAGGATTACTCACATTTTGCTGCTTCTGTTGTAGAGGAAATTGTTTGGCTTGATGTCCCTGTGAATGATGCCAAACTGGTGGATGTGTCTCAGGGCTTTCAACAGATGGTAGATGTACAGACGGACCTCTTCAAAGCTCAGTGAGCTAATGATGTCCTGATGGATACATCGTGATGGAATCAAAAGTCAATCCAATGCCAACAAACATCAAAGTACAGCTACTGACTGATTAATGTTTTGGGGATACATTAAAGATTGTGTCCAGAACATACCACAATAGCTTGATGCTCCATATAGGGCATGACAATCACCACATGGTCCTCCTTTCTGAAGCAGTACGTCACCCCCATCACATTGTCTGTGCCTCTGAAAAAATGCAGAGACAGAGATAAAACTGTCAGTCTTGGCAAGTCACCAAGCGTCATAATGAAAACACTGTTCAAACAGACATAAACATCCATATATTCAAATGAGTGAGCTGTGTGCTACAGCTGCTTGTCACCATGTAGGTGTGCAGAGGTTCAGCTGAATCATGAAACGTTAGACAAACAAAGTACCCACACACTGATTTGCAATGTCATAAAAACAAGCTAGGTTAAAGTATTATGATAGACAATTTAGTTGTTTTTTTGAGTGCATCAGGGTATATACAGGAATCTTGAAGTTAATTCTAATACCTTTTTAAGACTTTTTCAAGACCTTCTCAATATTTTTCAGTACCTCACCGCCGCTTCAAGCTGTTACCATTTACATCAGTGACACTTTTAACTTAACAGTTCTAGTTTGTGATAAAGACTATAGACCACTATGATACAACAGTATTCAAAATAGGCTAGGATAATAAATAAAAGGCAAAGTTTATAATAAAAAAAAATTAAAAAAAAACATTGCTCCACTCTCAAAAAACCAAAACAACAATCTTCTTTTCTTTTTTATGTACCGGTTCATCTTTGTTTTTTAATAAAATGAATAAATTCACACACTTTCACAATGTTTTTTAGGACTCAAACTCTTGGACAGCTAATTCAGAAAAAATACCTTCAAAATTTAAGACTTTATAAAGTCGTGAAAAGACTTTTTAATACTTTTTAAGGGTCTTAATTTTCCCAAAATTGATTTATCACCTTTTAATACTTTTCAAGACCCCGCGGATACCCTGTGCATGTAACTAGTATATTCACAGCATAAAAACGCATGAAACAAAGTCTACAAATGTGAAATGAAATGAATTTCCCTTTGGGGATTAATAAAGCAGTTTGCATTCATATTTGAAGGTCGTAATGTGACTTTTAACAGCTTCAATTAGCTGCTCAGTTCTTTAAAAAGCCATCTGGGGCACAGAGAAATAACTCATATGTCACTTTGTAAAAGCACAGCGGTGTTCAGACTCACCCAGCAACAGTGAGACACTGAAGCTCAGCAGCGATGCGTGTAGGATGGCTGGTTGGGATGAGGTGCTTCAGGGCAAACATCTCTCTGGTCCCATCCCGCATCTGAGCCTCACCCAGGTACACCGAGCTGAACGTACCTGACACACAGATGGACATTTCATGAACAAGTCACCTCCTCTGCTCCAAGTAATCCAAGGAGGTGAACAGGTGACTAGTGTATTCATCTTAAATAAAAATGTATCTTCAGTAAACAGTAAAGAAAAGAGAGAATATAGATATGAGGAGCATGTGTACCTTCTCCAATTTTGTCTATGATGCGGAAAACCTTGGCCAGCTGAGGAACAGCCTTATACAAGAATTCAATGTCCATCTCCACATCTCCTGGAAGGAAATAAAAAGTACATTATTCAGTTACACATGCACATGACGGGTTTGAAAGCTTTAGTTTTCTCCATTCAGATCAGCTGAGATCAGTACTAGCTATTATACATGTAATGAGAAGAGTGGTACAAGCTTTATAAGCCAGTCTGTGTTGCAGGCTTATTACACTTACATACGTACTGTATCTTTATTTCAGACTCAAGGTCCATAGGGAAGACGAACACAACAACAGACACACAACACATACACTTGTCATTATTGTTTCATTATATTCTTACTATGACATTGCTCTTTGACAGTAAATATCACCAACCTGATTTTGATCAAAATGCTAATATAATGCTGGATCTATAGTTAAATATTATTTTTTGTTAAATCATAGTGTCCAACTCACTTGAGACTTTGTTTTTCCTGTGCCCTCTGTCAGGTTTAGTGGCACATCCCTCTGTGCTGATGCCTTCAGTGAGGACAGGAGACAACTCCATCTGAAACACACGCAGCAGGAAACAGGCTGGACACATTAGTGACAACAACATAAACACTTTTACAATAACTGTCCGGCGGCCACGGTCAAACTACCTGTAATAATTTGCGTCAGTGTATAGAAAACCATATCCGCCTCATAAAGCTAAAGGTTATTGGTAACTATCTGGTTAAACAGTCAGACAACTGTAGCTACTGTTAGCTGCAGCCCGTCGGGCTAACTCACCGCGGCTGATGCAAAACAAACAGAAACTCACCGCGTCTCTTGGTCGTAAAGTGCAGTAGTTTGTCAGAAGAGCGTTTCATGAACAGCGACGAGCCGCTCCTTCATCGATGAAACATTAACTCTAAATCTCTCCCCGTGTTAGGCTGAATAAAGAAACTTATTCAGACTTTCACCGGGGAAGCTTTTCCGCCAACAACAAACTCCGCGCGAAAAGTATACGTCACAAACCTCGCGTGACTTCGGCGCAAATCCCGCGGTGTCAAACGAGATAACAGAGGTGACGTGTAGCCGTGAAAACACCACCACTCTGAGCGCTGCGGTCTCACACCGACACATGAAATCAGATGGACGATCTCCTGCAGCATGCAGAGATTCACAGTCTGATACTGCGAGACACCAGGAAGACAGATCTCTGCCTTAGTCCATTTAAATTAGTTTCATTTAGCTGAATTAACAATTCAAACAAAAATGCAATTAGACTTTAATCGAGTACAACTGATTTGTAATTCATTTTAAATGTATTTTTCTAATATAATTTACTAATTTAATCTTGTTTGTACAATTCAGTGTGATATAATTTTTTATTTCATGTAATTTACGGTTTTTATTCATACTTATTAATTCATGTTAAAGTGTATTCTAAATAATCCAGTGATCACACTTCACACTCACTAATACAGACCAGTCACTTCTCCAACCATCACTATTGATCCAGAAACACGATGCTGTCCATAGCATTGGAGTCCATGCCGTCCTCCCTTGACTTGTTTCTGTCTCTCAGTTAGTTGCTCTCAGCAGCTTTGTGCATAACTCTTACTAATGATTAAATAAGACATGTGGCCACTGTATAAAGTATACACAATAACTTGAAGGCTGGAAACTATGACAACACATGATGAGAATATTATGTCTTCCACTGAACATTCTTTATTAAATAAATAAATAAATAAATAAATACATGAATATACATATTAAATTAGTAACAATTGACATTAGAAACAAACTTGTATATAATAATAACATGACGTTAAAACAGTTTAAACTACTGATGTGAAAATAGCATGTTAAAGAAAGATGAACACAAACACAACAAAACCGTTGCTAATGACACATTCACATCAGAGTTAAAGAAGCACTACCTCTAAAATATACCATCAAAGATCCCCAGGAAAGCTTCCTCCTCTTTGGTGTTGATGCTAAGGGTGTACCAAAATAAGAGAGGGAACAGAATCCATTAATCAGGTAAAAAAAAAAAAAAAATACTTTATTAAAAAATATATTAATCATTATTTATTATTTCAATCACTCAAAATAAAAGCTCTTTACTTATACTTTGAACTACCTTCTGTTGACACATGAGCTGGAGTTGACTGAGTCTTTTGTTGCTGAGAAGAAATCAAACCTTCTGGTCGCTGGTGCCACGCTCGCCTGTTTTGGAAAATTCTCAGATGCTTTTACTGTGATCTCTTCACTGAGGAAGCTCGGTTTCTGCACGAGGAGGGAGAGAGGCAAATGTCACATGTCAAGCACCCCTGCCACTGAGCACACAGTTAAGATTTTAGAGAGGTTAAGCTATTTACAGGCACCTTTCACTGGGCTTGACCTAAGAGTCAGTAACCTCATCAGCTATTAATAAACTAACAGAATAACTCTCTCCGCAGACAGAACATCCCAGCAGAAAAAGAGCAATAATCCACATTGATGGTACATATTGCTAAATGGATCCCTACAGCTAAAAACAAAGGAAGGACTAAGGTGTTTACATGGTTCAGCAGACTGGACTGAAACACTGTCCATATTACACCAGGCAGCTCGACTGATTCTCACAGTATGAGGCTTTCATTGTCACATGAATCAAGAACAAGTCGTACAACCTTGTAAACAACAGCGTTTTCCATATCTCAAAGCAGCATGTGCACAGATTTCTACATATAGCAGCGGTTATACTTCCTGAGAACAGTCAGGAAGATAAACCTATCACAGCACCTGCTTGTGTCTTATTACCGCTGCACCATTGACAGAACTCTGACCCAAGGCTTTCTGACATGGTCCAGGAGTTGCTCTGCGGCAGACAAACAGTCTCTGCAGAGAATTATAAAAACTGCACAAAACATCACCAACTCTCAACTACCGGCCCTGAATGACATCTTCACCTCTCGCCGTCTGCAGAAGTCACACAACATCACCGAGGAGGACCCTTCCCACCCTGCCCACCACCTTTTTGAACTTTTGCCATCTGGCAGAAGAAACAGATCCATCAAAACATGCACCACACGATTGCAGGACAGTTTTCACCCCACAGCCATAACCACGCTGAACAGTGAGGCAACCGTCTGATAACAGACATCTTATTGTACTTTGGTATTGGCCCTGGCATACTTTGGTTCTGATGAGTGTGTGATGTTTGCGGTGTGGTCACTGAATGAATGTTGGGTGAGTCAGTGAATGGATGCTGATGTGTGAGTGATGTACACTGTTCATTTTATTCACTCTTATTCATTTTTATGAGTCCGCATCCTGACTGTGCACCTTAATTTCATTGTACATGCATGTATAATGACAATAAAGTATCTTAAATCTTCAATATACACACTCACCTTTTTATTCCAGTCAAGTGTGAGCCTTTTTTGTGGTCCAACTGTGACCTGTGAGGGTCCTGCTTTTCTGGTTTCAGGACTTACATATGGTAAAACTGACCTGCACAGACAAATATAAGAGATGTTTTTACTGTGTATACCAACATGAACCCTCAGTAAACAGCTCTGAGGAGATCTTTTACTATTTACACAACATGATTACTAGTGTTTGAAACAGACAGCTGGAGGAAACATGAGCATCACTTTCTGCCCTGACCTCAGTGTCCTGGCAGTGGTTTGACTTGAGGGTTTGACTTGTGACTGACTGAGGAATAGAGGTGCTGATGTGGCAGCAAACCCTACAGACACAATATAAAGCACTGTTATTACAAACATAGCAATAGTGGAATAGGGAAAACTGATCCTCCACATCTTTCTCTTGAGTAAACTGAAACTCAGACTCGGCATATTGTACTCACCAGGCTGCTGGGTTTGACGTCCAGCATTAGCTGTGCATGCGTCGATTGTGCCTATTTCGCTGGCATCCACTAAGTTCTCATCATCAAAGTCACCCCAGGTGTCCCATTCATCTCCAAGGTCGAAGGTGACTGCTGGTATTTGTGAGGATAGAGCGGTCTCCTTGGTCGTTACAGCAGTGGACCTCTTTAAGTAAACTGGGTTGGATGTATTGATCTGGTTCAGATGCTGCTCAGAGCTCCTACTCCAACCACTCACTCCCGGGTTCATCCTCACACAGGAACCTGAATACAGATACATTAAAAAATAAATAATGACAACCCCATTTAATGTTACTGTATTATTATGGGTTTTCTTGGATTCAGTCTGAAAAAGGATTACACATTAGTTTTTGCACCATTCACTACTTACTACTACAGTGATATAATTCATTTGGCAATATGATTGATGTACAATATTCAGTCAATAATTGTCTGTCTGCGTTCAAACACATGCTGTGAATCTTAGATATGTTTTAGAGGAAAACATAATGTCTACAGTTTGCAATCCTCTGTCTCTGTGTATTGTGTTATTGATTGGCATGCTGCAGTGTGCGGTCCACAGTGTGTGGAAGCAGGATTGGTAGTAGTAGCTATTGTGACAGTAAAAGTAATAAAAGCTGAAAGCATCCTACAACTGTTCATATTCCAGGTGACACACGAGTTCCGTGAGTCAGACAGACTATCCCACCTTTCCAGACAGCCATTGATTTCATGTCTTGTCAGTGCAATATAAGACATACTAAGACTTGGATGGGAAGGGGTACGCCAAGGATATTATAAGCAATTCACCAACTTCAAACACACTCTCTGTTTTAGTGAGTTTCATGGAGCCTCCATGACGCAATAAGTCTGAGGTCAAAGAACAGCTGGTTTCATTAAGCACATTTCCTTTTCTCAACCTCTGTGTTTTCTTGTTGCTTATCCTTGATTTGTTCCTCTAATTAACACAGCTTATGAATGCACTGAGCTGGAAACGCACAGTCTAATATTTACCAGTAGATAATACTGAAATGAAGTGATAACAATGGTACTTCAAGACATGCACTGAAAATGAACTGGCAGTGTGAGGTATGCGAGATTTGTAGTTAATTAGCTATAACTGGTCTAGTGTCTACTAATGAGTACAATGATAAAATTGTTTGACAATACTTTGATGGTGAGGACGAGATGTAGCAGCGGACTCTTCCATCATCCCGTGCATGTCCCCATCATAGTCGTTATAATCTGATGAGGATGCAGAGAGACAGACAGAGAAATACAGTGACAGGCATGAATGGAAATGTGTGTGAGTTCAGTCATCTTCTTTATACGACTTGCTTACCACTGTCAAAGTCGTCCAGATCGACCACGTCTGTGAGCTGAGCACAGTCTTCTCCTGTCAGATCCACAGTGTCAGTGTGAAGCCGCCCTGAAGCTTCAAAGTGATTCATCCCATACCTTCAGATGCCAGAAAATGAACACAGTCAGCCACCAGGCCATCAGATTTAATTGCAACCAAGCTTAGTTTCGCACATTTTATTCTAATTCACAGGTCATTTAAGTCTAAAATGTCAGTGTTAACTGTGAATACCAGGAAGCAGTGGGAAGTTTCTGCTTGGGTTGGTAGGCAAATTCCTGGATGTTGACAGACACCGACTCCTCGCTCATTTTCATCTGAGGATATGATAAACACACACACACTTAATCATCTCAGTGACAAAATATATTCTTTGTTTCTCTCTTTTAATGTCATTATTAGTCACAAAGATCATGTTTGCCATTCTCATGAAAGAGTAGTATAAAAACAGACATGTATAACTGCACATTGCATATCTATGAACTGACACATTCATTCTAATACAGTAGTATACTCATAGACAAATACTATACATTACTATACTTGTAGATTTAGATGAAATGCTGTTATATATTACATATTTTGTGCTAATTCTATCATCTTTACTTGCTGCTTTCTTTGCCTGCTATAGTTCTCATTTTTCTTTTGCCTTCTTGTATCACTGACATTTCTTTTCATCTCATCTTAAGCAGCGTTGACATGGCAGTGACTCATTAGTTCTTTCTGCAGATTCAACGTGAAGTATTTTCTTGAGAAAAACATCTTGAGTAAGTGCACTTTGTTTTCTCTTCTGTGAGCAACCAGATGAGACTAATGAATATAACACTACCTGAGGATTATGTATTGCAACAGTCACAATAAAACCACACACAACTTTTCTGTATGATGGCTAAAATGTTAAAACTATGTGACGCAGGATTGGTTAGATCTTGTCTTCCTCACCTTGAGTCGTTTGACAGGAGTCTGTGCCAGCGTGTCACACCTGCTCCTCAGGTCTTCCAAATAGTACGAAAAACCGGATTCTTGATTCGTCGATCTCTTCCGTGCCACAGTTACACCTACTTTACCTTTTGGAGGTAGGGAGACACATATGCACTTTGATTGACAGACTGGAGGAGAAAGACCTGTATAACAGGCATGCAAAATAATGCACAGCTGGATGCATAAAGGAACAAAACGGCTCAATCAAAGTGAAAGATGTACAACTGTACTCACAGCAGTCGTGACCACAGAGTTCCTTATTCTTGCAAAAGTGGTTGCATTGTCTTTTGTTGCCTAAATTTGATTGCAAAGTTGTGCAGACATGTCAGATATCAATCTTCTTTTATAGAGATATTAGATAAGTATTATGAATCATTCCATATTTCAACATGACAAAGCAACAGTGCAGTGCCTTGGTCTGTAGCACATGCAGCGTTTCCCCTCTGAGGTGTGGCCTGATCTGTAGTCTGTGGTTTCAGTGCAGGAAGCTGCTGTCGTTGTGTGGCAACATTGTACGGTGCGTTGTTGGGATTATCACAGGTAGCGAACCGCCTGGCTCCAGAGTAGTACACATTAAACTTCTGCTGGATGTCAAAGCCCACTACAAGAGAGGATAAGAGACAGAGGACAGGACTAAATGTACCTTAGCTGCCTGCATGACAGTTGTATATTGTCTCATTTAGCCTCACATACTTTGACTTGTGTCTCGGTGATAAACAAAAGCATTGCTTTAAAATAAAGTGAAAACTGTCAGTCAGTTGATCTACAGGACTGCAGTTGAACTTACTGTAATGAACCCCATTTTATAATATTTCCATGGTTTACTGCCTTACCATATTCTGAGCTGATGAGATTGACACTGATCTCCTCTCCCGCTGAGGCCTTCGTCACCTCAATTTTCTTTGACCAGCTACCGCTCTTCAACAGCACCAAGTCCCTGGAAAACAAAGGAGGAGGACTCCAGCTCAACTTACTGGAAAATCACTGGACAATTTTGAGATTTATAATGAAAGACAGAAGAAGTGAAAAACAGGAAAGTTTGTTGGAAGCATGGGACACATGTCTTTTTTTTCGTACGTGAGTTTCTGTAGGAAGACCACATTGTTGTCAGAGTCTCCAATGATCAGAGAGACATAGTGGTGGTCTGGAGCTGTTCTCCTGGACAGCAGCTGTTCTTGGTTTTTTACGTTCACTCTCACCACAATCTCTGCTGTGGCACAGCTGTACCTGGAAAGCTGCACAATACTCCAACAATTAATACAAGAATAACAATACTGTTCAGTGAATACTTGCACACAATATCTTAAAAGTATGACCAACTAAATTTGAAAATCTCTATTTAAGAGATAATATAATTGTTCTTGATAGTAATATTCTGCTGTGCCTTTTTACCTGCTCCAAAGTAACTTCATACTTTGGGAGGTGTATAACAGACTCTCTGATTTGGTTGCCAAATGGTGGATGTCTGTTGAGAATCTGAATGAGAGAAATTTAATTATACCAAAGCACATTGAAATACAACAACAATAGCCCAAAGGTTAAAGGGATAGTTCACCCAAAATTCAAATTTCACTCATTATCTACTCACCCTCATGTCGACTAAGGGCTGGGAGAAGTTTCAGAGTCCTCCGTGTCTTCTCGGAGGTACAGGGGGAGTCGGCGCAGCACTGCATGTCCATATGACGGTTGCGAATTACAGACGAGCATTATGGAGGTATTTGGAGAAGAACGAAGACGAAGAAAAGTGAGCCCCGTTCACATCCGTCATATGGACAAATACTGCTGCGCGGACCCCCCCCGTAACTCAGAGAAGCCACGGAGGACTCTGAAACTTCTCCCAGCCCATAGTTGACATGAGGGTGAGTAGATAATGAGTGAAATTTGAATTTTGGTTGAACAATCCCTTTAAGTCCAAATAACTGTTACACCAAATGCTTTGGATTATTACAAAGTCTTTTCCTTATAAATGTTACGCAGACTGACCAGCTCCAGCTCTCTGGGATTGATTTGCTCTATTTTGCTGAAAGAGGTGAGTCCAGCGTTCACCATGGCTGTTGACAGAGTCTGACCTGAAACACATCATGTCATTTTTAAATATTTAGATATTGCATTTAATAAAATGAATGTTTGGGTAATTAATTAATTCCTCTTGTTGCAAATGTGCATAAATATTTTTGTCTGCAACATACCAGTGTGTGTCCAAGAATGACTAAGGCGATATTTTATCACTGCATTTAGAGTGCTTAGATAAAGTGCTGCACTATGCTATGCATACCCACCGATCTTCTCCAGCTGTTTGGAAACATAGGATGAGTTCTCCCAAAGCTTTGACCTGAAGCACTTAGCCAGGATCAGGGCATTGAGCAGAGAGGAGAAACTCATCTTGGATCGAAGACTCAGAAACTCGGCTAGACCTGATTGAGATCAAAATATAACCCAAATTTAAAAACATATAGTCAGAGAACACTATGTTGATTCTCTGCCCATGATTTATACAACATACATTTGCTGATGCGCATCGCGTTCCTGAAGATCTTAGCTGTCTCCTGTACAAGTCCAAACTCTTGAATTGAGATGGAACCAAGGTGAGCCTGAATCAAGCTTAAAGTAAGACAATGAACATGTAACATATACAGTGGGCAGTCAAAGGAAAATCCATTTGTTCATTAAAAGTCATAAACCAGAGTTCCTTTTTCATTCAATGCTACTTGTCCACAGGGAAAACACAGAATACACAAACCTACCAGTTCACTTTCATCTCACTGGTTTTGATCTTTCCCTCATGAGGAAACCTGCAACATACATAAATTCTCATTTATTTTGACTTCTGTCAGCTGCTAACAGAAGTTGTGATGCTCTACACACATCTCTGACCTGATGGTGATCCTGTTCTTGTCCCTGTTCAAAGTGTTCAAGGGCCTCTTCTCATTAATTCTCAGCTGAATGTCCTTGAACTCTTTGCTCTTCGACACCAGATCGATCTGTACATACAAGCTAAGTTTTTCCGATGCCACGCTACACACAGCATGCATTGCACTTAAATATTTTCTTTTGGCAGGAACCCAGTTTCACACTAGGAAAAGTTGCTGTAATTTTGTTTGAATCAAATACATTTGTCAGGAAACCTACCAGGTCAGACAGAGTCTCAGTGCCAGCCACTTCACAGAACTGTTTCATTGTATCAAAGGCAACACAGTACCGAGCCATCAACCTGCCAGCCGCTGTGAAGAAAAAAAATAAATTATTCAACAGTTTTATTTCCAGAATATGAGGGTCAGTTGAAGAAGAAGAGCAAGTCAAAGATGTCAAGGTGACCCACATCACTTATTTTCAGTCAGAAAATAAACTAAAGAGGAACACGTGAAACATTTAACCTCAGACAAAGGTTCCCTCTACCTGTCGGTTTGATGTTGATATCTTCGTCCATGTCAATCAGACCAATGGAGGAGAGAGAGTTGAGGTTCTTCAGACACAGCTCTACAGCAAAAATGAGAAACAACAGTCACCAGAAACAACAAAAGTGGAGTAGTTTATTGACGTCAAAGACTTTAATTATGGCCCACCTTGCAATTTTGCTTCGATTCCATATCTGTCTAAGTTGGCAGAGAATCCTGAAATGGGAGGTGAGGCTGATTTTACCAAGAGAAAAAAACAAACTGACATTAATTCTGGTGTTTTATGTGTATTTTGTGCTTTGTGCTCTGACCATAGTGTGTGGGGTTCTTCAGGGCTCTGATGTAGAGGAAGGTGGAGCGGATCCAGTCCAGAGCCATGTTGACATCGCTGATAGTTTGGAGGACAATCTCTGCATTCAGGTGTTCCACCAGGTGATTGTGTAAGCTGAGGAAACAAAGGCGTACTGTTACCTCCTGTTCTGCTGTGATCTCTCTGATCTATGTGCGGTCTCATAGTGACACTGACACCACCCATAATACCTGCTCTCAATTATTTCCATCCCATTCATGAGTTGCATGTACTTGTCTCTGGTTTGAAACTTAGTCATGATCACTGCAGTTGCAGACGTATCAAACTAGAAAAGGAAAAAAATCCATTGTAGTGAGTAGCTTTAAAGCCTTAACACAGTGTTAGCCATTAAAGCAGAAGTAAGCGGAATGTTTGTTTTAATATAAGTCTTAAATAGTTATATCTTCCGACAGCAATCACTTATATAGAGTGTTTGGTCCGAAACACGGGTCTGTCAGTCAATCTGCTCTGCTGTAAGCCCAGGAGAAAACTTTCCTTGTATCCTACAACCCAAGGGGGCAGTTGTCGGTCTGAGAAGTGAAGCTCACTTCCGCGTTCAAAAAACTGCAATCCCCTCAGCTGTCGCTGGGGGCTGGCTCCAGAAGGGAGCAACTCCAATTGAGCCCTAACCGCCGCACCTCTCCAAATATGGCAAGTCAAATCCAACATGGCGCAGTTCAAACCCCCATAGTAGCGGCACAAAACAGACTCCCCCAAACCAATGGGTGACGTCACGGGTGCTACATCCATTCTTTTTACAGTCTATGGTACAACCTTTATCCAATGAGGAGAGAGAACGGCATAAAGAGGCGGTCCTCTCTGTGTGTGCAGCCAAGGGATGCGCGTGCATGTGGTGACGTAGGGACGAGGGCGGGGACTGCTAACTTCATCCGCTGACAGGAAGTTAGCCAAAACGACCAGATCGCTTACTTCTGCTTTAATAATGGTTTCATAGAGATAATATGTTCAGTTGTGGGTCTGGACCTGTTACCTGTGGTCTTCCAGCTCGGCCTATCATCTGCAGCAGGTCAGCCTCACTGTACTCTTCACAGGAGCCTGCAACATACTGCATGGTGGACTTGATCACCACCAGATGAGCTGGCAAATTCACACCCATGGCCAGAGTCCTGGTGGTAACTAAGATATAAGAAATAAATCCACATACGAATCTCAGTAAAAACTTAAATCTGAATCTTTTAAATCATAGCAGCAATAGGTAAAAGTATCCAATTGTTTTATAGACGTGTGTGAATCTGGTTGTACTTTTGATGAAATGCACCAATAAATAACAGTATTAGTCTTAGAGCAATATCATCCTCATTGATGATATATAGCAATGCCATTTTTAATGATCATTGCTGTCTCATGACGCAGCAGTCACTTCAGAAAAAAATGAAACATTTCACAGTCACTTATGCTAATACTATAGTTTAAAAGTAATTTTAATTTCATACCAGTTTCAATTTTTTGAATATATATATTTTTTTCAGTTATGCTAACTTTAGGTGTGGGCAGAGCCAAACACAATATGCCTAAGGACTCAGCAAAGAATCAGGTACAACCAGTGACACTTGTCTTTCCCGTTTGTGTCTGTGCCATTGCAAAGATACTAGAAACAGGATTATGTTGCACACATATATATAGTCTCACATCCAACTGCAACACAGGATAAACTAGTGTTAAAGTCTCACAGAGGACAGGCAGGTCTCCCACAGTGAAGGCTTGCTCTATTAGCTTCCTATCTGACACGTCAACTCCTGCATGGTGGTAACCAACTCCGAGAATCACCAGATCTGCATCACAAACACACAACACAAGCTGATGTTACACACTTGTTAGTTAAAGTTACACTCAAATGAACATGTGGTTTGTTAGTGAGTCTGGACTGGAATGGGTTTCAAAGTTTGTTTCTTATGGGATCTTAACATTCAGCCTTCAAAGGGGGTTTGGAGACTGCCCAGAAGACTCACCTCTCAGTTTAGTATCCAAAATAGAGTTTGCATATTTCATCAACCTAGACAGGATTGAACGGTAACAAAAAAGTCAGTAAGGTCAAGCACTCAGTAGAAACAACTAAGAAGAGAAGAAGAACAATGCCTAGATGATTTGATGAATTATAACACATGTATGACGATATGGACAAAGAAGAAACATACCTTTGTTTGTGCTCAATGCTCAGGATGAATCGTGCATCCTTGGCCAGAACTGCGGCTGCCTGCTGGACTCCTTTCCTGGTAGAGCAGAACTACACAAAGAAAGACATAATCATTTGACAATTAAGTTCTTTTAATTAAAAAGCACACGCAAAGGGATGACTCACCACTAGAGCAGGCTTCTGGTCAGAGTACGTCTGTATGATGTTGGACATCTTGTAGTTGAGTGAGAGGTCAAACTTAAATTCAGTTTGGTTTTGGTGGCAGGGGAATCCCAGCACCACCTTTCTCAGCTTCACCGGACGATGGCTCTCATCCAGTTCCACATATGCGGCTGGACCGCTCTCATTAGACAGCCAGTCTGCAATCTAAAACGGATACAGGTTCTTGATTCATCCTAGAGGTACAGTGCACCGACAGGAGGAAGTGGAGGATGACTGTCTCTGTTAGCCACCTACATCAGTGATGTTGGGTATAGTGGCTGACACAGCCACAAACCTCATGGAGAGGCCTTCCTCTGGACTCTGTGCTGTCCTGTAGGTGTGTACGGCCTTCATCCTGCTCACCACCACTTCCAAGGTGGCACCACGGGTTGCATCTTTCACCACATGCACCTGAATGTTTCATCTCACAGTTAACTTCATCTCAGAGGTCTGACAGGTATGTTGGGATGGCGAGCGTCAGATAAAGTTAACCCGTCTTTTGTTGCTGTTTTCTATTGTTAACTGAAGAGAGTGCATTTCTAGATGAGCTATGTGTATTACACAGGCCCAGAACATGATGTGCTGTGACTTTTTAATGGCTAACCTCAAGTAAAATATAGTGCTGCGGGGCTGAGGCTAATGAGGTGGATGCAATGTGGAATAATCAAGCAGTGTGAACAGTATATCTTCTGTGAGGACATGAGTGCACAGTGAGAAATCCATCATAACGCAGGCTGACTCTGAGAAACTACAAACACAGAAAAATGGGCCTGTGAGCTAAATAGCTGACAAACACACTGACCTCATCGATAAGGAAAAGCCTGACTAGCTGCAACAGACAGTTATCCTTCCATTTTCTTGTCATGACATCCCATTTTTCCTGAAAGAATAAATACAACTTAATGATCTGGGGTAAAATGTTCGATTGGATTTTTTTCCCCACTCCTTCAAATTGTGTTGCATTTGTTTGGTTACAATCCAGTATAGTGTCACACACTGGTGTGGTCAGGATGATGTGGGAGTCCTGAATCTCAAAGAAGTCATCAATCTCCGTGTCGCCTGTGAGCTCCTTACAGCTCAACCCCAGAGGACCAAACTTCTTCCTCCAGTTCTCAAAGCACTGACTGCACAAAGCTTTGATAGGGGCCACTGGCAAGGACAAACAAAGAATCTTTTTACAAAACTGACTCAAAAGTCTTAAACACTGAAAATGAAACACAAGCAAGACATGAGAAAAATATTACATCAAAGCCCCAGTGTGTGATTATAGTTTCCCGTAGCTGGATTTGTTTAAATTCAGATTTATAGTGTATAGAATTTCATTCACTTCCTCAAGCTTTTGATAAAAAGGGCTGACAATACATTACAGCACAAGCTTTGTTTACACTGGCTAAGGATATAAACAATGAAGTAAATCCGATCTGTGTTTTGAATCTGTTATAAATGATGGGAAACAAGTTTAATTAATTTTTTTTTAAGTATTGTTTTCAAAGTTTCCGAAGCAGGAATCATTTTTCCCTGAGACTAGGAAAAGCTTTTTAATGGCAAGGCTGTATATTTTGTGCATGTGTCCTCAAACTGAGGCTTTAGTGGTATTTTAAGACGTTATACAGAATAATACTGTCTGCTTACTATATACAACTTTGACGTTTGTCCAGGGCTCTGACGTCTCCATTAGAAGGCGAATAATGGCCAGCTCAAACAGCACTGTTTTACCAGATCCAGTAGGAGCACATGCCACAAAGTTCTTACTTGTGTAAAGAACCTGTGACCAAAGCAAACATAAACACACCCCAGGGGATATTCCAGGTCATAAATGGTAACAAGACAATGAACAAAACCATGTTATTCATAATCAGTAGCGTTCTGTGGAAAGAGGCCGTCAGATAATGCTTACGTCATCTAGTGCTGTAGACTGGACGTAGTTGAAAAATGGGAACTCGTTGAAGACGGATCTGAACTTAGATGCTGTGTTAGCACAGCTCAGGAAATCAAACCGCGTCAGTTGTGAAATTTCAATTTCAAGCCTGGTATTACAGTTCAAGCCCTACCTAACACATTTGAATTGTATCAACTTACACAACAACAACAAAGGATACGGATTTCAGAGACAGGTCGCAAAACTGCAGACCCAGAGGAACCTGAAATGTGCACAGTTCAAACATAATCAGGATTTAAATCGTACTAACACTATCTCTAATCCCATTACTGATTTATGATTTTTTTTTTAAATCAAGATATACCATTAAAGAATTTTGAAAACTTCTGGTAAAACAAAGCTTCAAAAATGACTATAGACTACATGGCTTCTACTGTTAGTACTGACTGTTTCTACTGTTCTTCTATCTACCACCTAGTGTCCAGCATGTTTCACTACACTGGAGCAGTCAATGGGGAGAGCTCACCCCATTTCACCTCATCACACCCTAACACAGTATGGCAGCTGCTGCCTTGGCTAGACATGGGCATACTCATTAGCTGCAACACTTTACAGCAGCTTTATGAGAGGTATTTGGTAAACCAGTCATAGGCTGCGAGCACGGCGGCTGTCTGTGACTGTATTAATGCAGTGCAGCACCTTGTATGCAGAGTGGCTGAGGCATCATGGGCGGAACGAAAGCTCTCTTTGTGCCCTTGTCCGGCATCTCCGCATGTGTCGCCTGCTGCGGGGGTCGGCCACTTGCTGCAGATGAGCCCAGAGGAGGGGGTGAAAAGGGGGGCTCCGGGGGGAAAGGAGGAGCTGCCTGGCTAACTGTCGTCCGTGGCGGCTGAAGAGGAGGAGGTACTGTCGCCATAGTAACCTGACTGAGAAAAGTTTGAGGTCTGGATGCTGTCTGGCTGCCGCCGCCGCCACCGCTACTGAGGTCATCTGTGTTTGACGAGTCACCTCCACTGTTCAACACCTGAACCTTGAACAAGCTGTTATAGAGAGAATAAAGAAACGACAGAGGGGGAAGGTAGAATGAAACAGGAAAAACTATTGTTGCTGTTGAAAGGTTGGAGGCTTTTTAGAGGATAGCAAAGCATTCTGGCCTCTGGCAACACGGCTAACATGGGGCACAGTTTTGCATATTTTCATGTTGTTCTTATGAACTGTCCACTGATGTGAAAGTCAGGCCTCTTCATGACTCACTGTAGTCCTGTTTTAACTAGGCATATCATGGATTCAAACAATTTCAGGGATTAAAGAGTGAATCAGCACTACATTACATTTTTGGACAGGGAAAAACTGGAGACAAGGCTTTAGCGAGTAACATAAATCCTGCTAATTTGAGCATTTTTAAATCATGTTCTGCATCCACCTCCAAGGAAAGAAAATCCTTGTTGACCTGATTTTTATGGCATTATTTATTTTTTACCATTTTGTACTTGGGGCCACATATCAATCTTAGGGAATTATACGCTTTGAAATCAGAAAACAGTTTCTTCCCCCAAGTGTGGATTGCTTCTCATTTTTCAAAAGAGGGAGACACTCTGAAAACAATGCGCAGACACTATTTAATTTACAATTATGTAAATGTCATCATGATGCTTGCCTTCTCCGTAGAGGTGGGGTTTTGCCGCAGTCAAGAGACAAAAACCTCCTGCTGTTAGCCACATGACCAGAGTCCTGCGGGGTTTCATCTCCACCTCTGCCTCTGTGACAGACACCCTGAGAGTAATCCCTGAACCCTTCACCTCCCCAAAGGCCATCACATCTGCTGATGCTGTTACTGTTGCTGCCGCTCCAAGTCTCCTCCATATCTTTCTCGTCATTTTTGAGACTGTAACAAGTGTTGGATTTTGGAAAGAAGTCAAGGCTGGCTGATACTTTGAAAGGAGGGAGGAACTTCTTGGATTTCTGTGAGAAACCTGTGAGAGTTAAGGAAATTGTCCAATCAAGCTGTTTGACTGTTAAATGATGTGAGAATAACTAAGGAAGTTTTTTTTTTTTAATCTACAACAGGACTCATGTCAGTGAGTCACAAATTTAAATTTAGTAAGGCTTCAATAGGCCTGATACTGAGCAGTTTACTCAAGTCAAGTGAAAAGGAATTCACCCTAATCCAGGGCACAACATACTGTATAGGGTAGAGAGTGTCTCTGCCTCCTTCTGCATATCCTGAGTGGCTGGAATCTGAGAAAGAGATGGAGGCACTTCCAGCTGCCAAGGACTGGCCTCCTGGTGCAGTGGCTTTCTGTCAAACACAATCCAGTGGGAAAAACACTGATAAGCTGCTGAGAGAGGAGCAAGAGAGAGGGAGAATGTGGGAGTATTTCTTTGTACTCACACTTTATGGACAAGGGGTTTCTCAAAAAACAAACTGTCCAGGGACAAGGTGCAATCACTGGGGTCCTGCATCTTTATCAGATCATGTGGTGGTGCACACTTTTGAATGCAAAGCTGGCTGGTGGATCTTGGTTGGGTACACCACTGTTAAAAAACAATAATAACAACAACAACAACCAGAGTTTCCACATGGATGCAAACACTCATCTCCAAATACATATTTTAAAGGTATGTATGTGCTGCATGTCCATGGGGCTGAAATTAATTTGGTGGTTATATTAATGAAGAACAACTCCTGCAGCACAGAGGCTTCGCTATGAGGATATCTTTTTTGTCCAGGGCAACAAGGCTAAGCTAAAATAGATAGCTTATCATCCTTGATAATTAACTTGATATTTCCTCCTGATACCAAAAGCAAACATCCTGATGATGTAGCTGGATACATCTCAGTCAACTAAAAGGTGTATGGACCCCAAATAGTTAAAGTAAAATTCATTACAATTTTGGACACACACAAAATGGAAATGTATAGTTTTTATATAGATACATGTCGATTAGCAAATACTCTGCTGATTTTGCTTTAGCGCGTAACGTTAATTCACACATGACAGAATTAAGGACTATTTTTTCAATACTCCACTTAACAAAGTGTTGTGAAAAGTGTATTCTGCATTATGTTGAAACAAAGTAGGGCCTCCAAGTAAAATACTTAATAAGTGACTGTTTTTCTGAAACAATGGAGTTAGCTGTGCTTGGTAGCTTTAGCTGCGTCTGTTGACAAAAAAAAACAGCGAGCTAAGCTGCTAACATTCAAAAACCAACCGTTTTCAGTTAGCATTAGCTCCATACGCAAAGCGGGAAATTCCCCATTTTCGTAGTTATTTATAATGATTTTTCCCTTTATACTCACCTAAAAGAAAGAGTAATATTACTCCACAGATATTAAGACTGTTTGCTGAGGTAAGAATTTAACCCTTGACCCCACCAACCCTGAGACTAACGTTAGCCATGTTGGCTCGAACTCAATCACCCATTAATTACAACTTTATTAGCACACTTTAACACACACTGACAGCGCTGCAGCTAGATTTAATTATTTATTAAAATTAGGAGCTGCAGCTAAATATCATCATTATTTATTTATTTTAAGAAGGACAGCTATATCGTTTGTTTACCGTGGAATTCATCTTTTAGTTTGTTACCGTAAGTATTATGCTCTCACACTATATTTTGTCCTTAAAACAGACGGAGACTGAATAGCTGAACCGGCTAATCACCGGTTAGGAGCAACAAAGACCTCTGAGAAGACATCCATGGGGGGATAGTGGTAACATCTCTCCTGTGCTGACACACAATTCTTGTCTCTGCGTCAGTGACAAGTTTAAAAATCAAAACAATAATGTTTTAAAAAACAAAACAAACAAATCATATGGCAAGGCAAGTTTTAATACATTTTATCAATTAAAACGGTGATTATCCGCCATCAACCTAAAAAAAAATCTACTACCCAAAAGAGATGGTCATTAACTCAGGTTTTTTATGCCTCCTATCTGGAACGTACCATTTCAAACCGTTCGGGGGACCATGGCGTCGAGTCGTAACATTACGTGACGAAATTTTACGAGACCTTAGCTTCGAAAACTTTTTCACCATAGCAGTTTTATAAAATAGACACACAACCACGTGTAATTATATATAGATTTGTTTGTTCTGCCTCTACTAAGCGTATTGTATCCACGTTTACCCTTACAAAAGAAATGATCTGTCCCACACCAGACCACCACGGAAAATGGCGACTGTGAAATAGATGGAAGACGAAACTAAGAAATTATTCAATGCAGTGTACAAATTGTACCCCGTCTCCATCCACACCGCTCGGAGGTAAGGTTTATGTGTTTTTCGTCATTTTACTGATATCCGTGTAGCGAGTAGCGAGGAAAGATTGTCAACAGCTGTAGTTTAGCCTGAGGAATGGGTTTTGGTATGGAGCAGCCTTAATGGAATGGTCTGCAGCTCCTGCAAGCAGCATCCAACAAGCCAGCGTGATATAAACGCCAAAGAAATGCTATGATACTCGTGCGGAAGATAGTACGGACACCCCAGTTTGCTCTGTAAGTGGCTACCATTGGAAACGCATCACAACTATTGTTGGCTGGCATATAACTGAACTACTGTGCTCAAAGTTTCGGCTCTACACAAATCCTCAACCGTTCATCAAAAGCCATTTACGGGGTCCATCCCTGTGCAGTTTCGGTGCTGCTGTGTAGATGTTACAAACACCATTCTCTGGCACAGCAGCGTTCACTTGGTATGACACTTTTATTGCCCTTCAAAACCGAGACCTCTCACTCCTGCGACCTTGTAGCGTTATAAATGGCCACAATTAATCATCAGCAAACGTCAAATAGATTTTATATTTAGCTGTATTTATTTTGTAATCAGCGGGTGCTGAATGGGTCAAGACTGTAACTCCAGTGGCACTGTATGTGACGAAACTGTTTACCTCTGACATCATTGAAGCACATTCAAATGAGCAACTATCGATGCTCATTTCTTCATCTGATTGAACATAAGGAAAATTCAGTATTTGGTTTGGAAAAGCCCAAATAAAACTGTGTCACTATAAATCTTGCTAAGCTACACGTACGTATTGACCAGTCAGATGGTTAAACATTACCAATGTGTTGTTATTTTTGTCTGTGTACATTTTTGTTGTGCAACTCATTGTTTTATCTGCCAATTATTTGCACCAAATAACCTAAAAATATCATAAGTGACAAAGAACCATTAAAACTAGCTAAGTTACATTTGCGTTTAAAAGCTAAAGCCACAAAAGCAGCCTCTAGTGGCTGCGGTGATTATTGCACCATTCTCAACAAACATGCTTATTAAACCACCAACAATCTGTGGACATTGCCACTCTTAAAAGTTTAAATCGTGGGGCGGTGTGTGGCGCAGTGGTTAAAGCGGCCGCCCCATGTGGAGGCTGCAGTCCTCAACGCAGGTGTCCCCGGTTCGAGTCCTGCGTCGGGCGGACCTTTCCTGCGTGTCATTCCCCCTCTCTCTGCCTCCCCCTTTCCTGTCTATCTCACTATATGCTATCAAATAAAAAAAGGCAAAAAGCCCAAAAAAATATATACTTAAAGGAACAACGAGGAGTTTTGGAAAAGCGAAGCGTTTTCACACTACATTTAGCCTATGAGCCTCCGCGCGGACCGTGAAATTCTTTGACCGGCGCAAGACGGACTCATGTTTTCATTCATCAATAATTAAAGTCAGAGGTTCAAAGAGGTTCACATACCGTCGTAGTTCCGACCATAAACGGCGATTCAGCTGCGTTATTCTCATGGTTGGCTCGACCAGCATTTCCGCCACCACTAATAATAACAAAATAACGATAGAGACAGAACGATATATTTATCGAAAATGGGCCCATTAACAAGTATAGTTAGCGGAGATTCATCCACATTAACGTGAGACTTTTTTATAACCGATTAGAAACTCCTCGTTGTCCCTTTAAAAAAAAAGTTTAAATCGTAATTTTCCCCTGAGGTGTTTCCATATAGAGAGCCGAGAAGCTCGCCATGGGACCTCAATTCGGAAAAAATCTCCATGCAAGTGAATGGGAGTCAAAGTTTTATTTCGTGATCCGATTGAATTGTGTCATGAGAAAAATATATGAACTTAACCTATATAAAACATAGCGTTTCATGCCAAAAAATCAGCAGTTTGTCGTAAAACGGCAACAAAAGAATGTAGGCTATTTTGTGTGAAAACCGCTCTATGGACTACAGATTGGGTGTCCCACAAAAAATACATCATCAACTGACACAGGAAAGGGCGGCATGTGGTGTGTGACATCACCTACGTGACCTGTAGTCTTTCTGGTTACGGATTTTTTTGAATTTTTGTTTTATATATAAAATATATATATATTTCTCGGCATGAAACGTAATGTTTTAAATAGGTAAAGGTCACATATTTTTCTCATGACACAATTCAATCGGATTACAAAATAAAATTTTGACTCCTGTTCACTTACATGGAGATTTTTTTCTAAATTAAGGTCCCATGGCGAACGTTACTTACAGCTTCCGCTTAGGCTCTCTATGGCTGAGTAGCTCATGTATGTAGCACTACATGAGCTAGTCCGTATGTGACTGATCAAACTCATTGTTGCCCCCACCGGACCCATGGAGACTGAAAGATCTACACTTGTTAATTGTAGGCAGTTGTAAAAGAAGATAAAGTGGAACAGCTCAAAGAATGGCTCAGCAATGTAATACTTAATGCCATTAACTAAAAATGTAAAATGTAAATGTCCCAGCATGGATACAGTATAATTTCAATACAATTTGAAAATGTATTTGTTTTATTTGTTAGGATCCCCATTAGCTGTGCTCTAGAACGCCGCTAGTCTTCCTGGGGTCCAATTTGAAAATGTATGTTAGATGCTAGAACAGCGACAAAGCTTATTGTTTCAGATTGCACACTGGGTCAGTGCTCAATCGAAAATGACTGCACCTGACCGCACCCAATTTCAAGACCAGCAAACCCATGGATCCTTAGATGACCATATGTACTTTTGTTTAAACAACATGGTTGCTAGAGAGGAAAACGACAACTGACTTGGTGTAAAACTGCATTGTGTTTGTTTGAACCTTGCACCAAGTGACACTTGGAGATCAGGCTACATTACCTTGATAACTGCATGATTCAAACCAAAATTGTTTGTAAAGTTCTTCTAAAATCGTCAGATTTGTTCCCCCAAAAAACCTTTTTAAACGGTGCTTTCTTTCTGTGCTTATGCGTTCTCCTATGGCTGTCTACTTAAAAGAACTTATGTGTCCAAATCACATACTCGAGTCAGGCACTATTGTATAGACACACAGTATAGACCTGGGCACCAATTTCCAAGATGGCTTCCATTCATTCCAAGCATAGACTGTAAAAAGAATGGGCGTAGCACCCGTGACGTCACCCATTGGTTTTGGGGAGTCGTTTTTATGACTCAAATATGGCAGCCTGAACAGCGCCATGTTGGATTGGCCGGCCGAGAACCCGCCCACTGGCCTCGAAGCAGCTGTCCACGGAGCTGCTCGGACCTGTCACTCAACGTTTCCGCGCCCTAATTGGCCAGAGTTTTAACCTAATAACAGTAAAACGGTAGAGTTAAAAAAAAATTCACCCCCTTCAGAGTGTGTGCGGGGGTAGAAACTATCGATTGAGACAAAAAAACGTTCTGACACCAGGCTTTTAACATGTTTATTGAGGATGTAAAATCGGCGATTTTAACATGGGGGGTCTATGGGGAATGCTCCCTTCTGACACCAGCCCCCAGAGGAATCCGAGGGGATTGCAGTTTTTTGAACGCGGAAGTGAGCTTCACTTCTCAGACCGACAACTGCCCCCTTGATTCCAAGAAAAGCCGGTCATGCAGCACATAAGCCAAATGTTTATTCAACTTCTGGTATGCGTATGTGTTCAGCAGACCTCTGTTTTTTCCCCTACAGTCCATCCTACAGACTACAAGGTTATACTATATCTGCATACATTTGCTGTTGTTTGTTAAGTAAAAGAATTTAACACTTCACCCCTTGTGACCACTGCAAATAGCTAGTATCTCTATCCATTTTCTCTGCGATTTGTTTAACAAGAAATGCTAGAACCAACTGGAACCAAAGAAAAATTGGAACAGTCAAAATTTAAGTGCAAGTTTTGGCAACAAGAGCAGTGGTTTACTTGCAGAAACCCTAAAAAATGTTTTATCACTGTTGCTGCAAGGCAGGGTAAGGCCATATCCAGACTGACTTCAACTCTACGAATAAATGCTGACCTCTCAGTCTTTTGAATTGAGGCAGTTCATTGATGGAGTGCCAGTGCAGGAGGCTCTGGCAATACAACTCAGGGTTCTGGCATAAAAAGTTCAACCTGGTTTATCAGACACAAGGAAGCACATTTTCCTGGTAGATTACATTTGCTACTGCAACATGTGATTGTGGAGTATCTAAGAACTTTACTTTTCTTTTTCAGGTCATGGCAGCTGAAATGTCATGTCTGACAGGTGTTGATGAAGATGACAAAGATGCAGATCCTGAAATCAATGTCCTCTCACTCCTGCAAGAGCCAGTGAGAATGGCTCAAGAATCAGCCTCTTGCACCAATACTTTTGGCAAGCCTTCTCTGAAACAAAACAGTGTCCTAGATGTTATGTCAAATGCAGATATGTTGTCTCCGGTTGGGCTGGGAAATGGACCGTCGTCGCATCAGCCTACAAAAGCCCATGAACTCAATAGCATCTGCATAGAGAAAGAGGAGGAAAAGAGCATCACCCCACTAAAAACTGTGCAGGAAATCGATACTGCAGGAATTTGGGGATTTGACGTTGACTCGCCCGAAAACTCATTGGATAATTTTAGTAGTGCCAGTGGTGACCTTCATTGGGACCCTCACAAAGAGTTTATGCAGTTTTTGTGGGAGAACCATGGTGATTCTCCTGGTGAGGAGCCTAAAGAGGAAGTCCCCCACACTATCAGCCAAAGGAGAAGGAAGCGGAAAATGGACATGGTTGTCATGGTGGATCCCTCAGAAGACCTCTATCCTGATCTGAGCCACAAGTCATCTGAGGAATTGTCTGATGCCGAAGACCCAGTAGACTCCATTCCTGTCCGGAAAGTCAGAAAGTCAAGGAAGTCACAGTCGTCACCAACAGAGAAGGTTCCTAAGTATCCCAATGGAACTGTAAAGGCCATCAAGGAAATCATTTACAATGCCCCTGCCAGAAATTCACATGGGAACAGTATAGGTCATGGGCTGTCACCATTGACGGGGAGGCTCACCATAAATTCTCATTCAGAGGAGAGGCTATCACATTACCCTTGCTCTAAATGTAAGCTCATTTTTAAGAAAGAGCATCATCTGCTTCAACATATGAAGTCTCACGTTGACCCTCCAATTGTTTTGCCAAAGCCTTTTATATGCCGTGAATGTGGACAGTCCTTCAGACAAAGTGGTTCACTTATTGAGCACATGTCCGTCCACCAGGACAAAAGAACAAGAATCACTGAAGAGGTCAGAAGCATTAATAAGAAGAAAGAGGATAAAAACATGAAGCTTTTCTGCCCTCAGTGCCCATTTGGAACAAACTGCCCAAACACGTTTGTTCAACACGCGAAAACGCATGAGAAGGACAAGAGAAAGTTTAGATGTGACAAATGTAGCTTCAGATCTCTGAGTGAGAGTGATCTTAGGAGACATACCATTATGCAGCACACTGTTATTACGGTTAGAAAACACATGGAGGATGATGGCACCCAAACTTTCCCCTGTAATGTTTGTTCTTACAGAGCTTTTAGCAAAAGCGTTTTTAAGAAACATCTTCTGAGACGCCATCAACAGACATTTGAGGAATACGAAGCTGCAAGGCGCAGAGAGAAAAGTGCACAGATTCAGAATGACACGTCTGACTATTCCTGTAACATTTGCTCTTACAGAGCATTTAGCAAACATGTTTTTGAGAATCACCTTCAACGACGGCATCAACAAACTTTGAAAGAATACCAAGCTGCTCAGTGTAGGGAGAAAAACGCACAACCATACAGGGAACAGCATGTGCCTACTTGTAAAAGCCCTGTAGAAGATGCTGAGTTTACCTCTAAAATCTCAATAAAAAATCAGATCTCTTTGAGAAGAGCTTGCTCACCCAGTGACGCTAATGACATTTCAGATTTATTCAAAGATAGCAAGATCAAGAGAGGTATCAAGTCTCAACTAACAGAATCAAAGCTTGACAAATCCATTAATGTTCTCCTGTCCCGACAAAGACACGGGAAGAAGACTGCTGAACAGAAGATGGAAAGCAATAATTGCAGTACATCTGTACAGAATTTCATTACTGACAAGGACAGCTCTGAACAGTTGCCACCAGGTACATTGACTGTCAAGGTTGAAGATTCAGCTTTGTCTCCAAATGGCCATAGCTTGCTCTCCAGTGCTGCTGAAAGAGATCTCACAAGCATGGGTGAACCCAAGTTTAACATAGATCAGTCCACAGTCAAAAAGTCACCGTCTAAACGGAAGATGTCCACTCCATATCGTAACACCTCTGACCAAGACTCATGTTTTATCTTACCAAAACCTTTGCCAAGTCCCAAGAAGATAAACCAAGAAGAAGAAATTACCTTTGATGAAAAAGACATTTTCCAGTTCAGTGATACAGATCCCAGCACAAACCCTTTTGACAACGGTATTAAGAAAGAAAAACAAAACATCATTTATACCTATAGCAGAAGAATGTCAATGAGGGGTGCTCTCCAGGCATCTAAAAGGCTGTTTGAGAAAATAAAGACTGAAGAGCAAGAACCGGATGATCCCGAAATCAAAGAAGAGTGCATAGAAACGGAAGTGTTTCAAGAAGAAACCTTTGAACCCCACCAGATACCACTGAGGGAGTCCCCCACAGATGAATTAGATGAGTTGGAATCGGAACACAAGAACTGTCCATACTGTCCTGCAGTCTTTGAGTCAGGTGTTGGATTATCCAATCATGTCAGAGGACACCTTCATAGGGTCGGATTGAGCTACAATGCCCGCCATGTAGTGTCTCCTGAACAGGTGGCTTCTCAAGACAGACGGCCCCGGATTCGACGAAAGATTTCAGCATTCCGGAGATTGAAAAAAGGTACTTAAGTACTTATTGAATGTTATTTTATTGAAGGAAAATTTTGGTATAATACCACCTTCAAATGGAATTGCAGCAATTCGGAAAAAAAGAAGTCCTATTTACAATCTGCATGCCTTTTTCCCCACACAAACTTTTCAGTCATATTCTCACGGTAGAATCAACTGACCTTGTTTTTAATTTGGTTAGAAAATGTACTTTCACTTATCCATGTACTTTGATTTTGCAAAATATTTAATATTTTACCTTTTTACACAGTTTCTGATTATCTTACCTGTTTTTCAGCATTACAGATGGAGTCGGACTCTGAGACTGTGAAGAGCATTCACTCCTGCCCATTATGTGGGGATTCGTTCGATAACAGGACTGGGCAGTCCAACCACATACGAGGCCACCTCAAAAAGCTTGGTAAAAACTTTTCAACAAAAAACAAATCCCCGTTATTTTTATTGCGGGAGTTGATGCGTGACAAGAAGGAGTTCCAGCGAGCACTTCAAATTCTGGGAAAGAGACGGAACCATTTCCAGTATGGTGCTTCACCAAAGCTGTCCAGTGCTGATCGTTTCACACCACCCCCTGTTGGGATCCCAAAAACAAATTCTATTCCAAGAGTTTGCACTGATGCCAAACCACTGATGTCCACGTTTTCTTTAACAGAAATGGAGTCTGACAAAAGGCAACTAGAGACTAAATTGGATGTTAAAAATTCACTCTCAGGCACAACTGCCTTGATAGGAATTCTGAAGAAGAGGAAGTGTCAGGAAGACGCAAGACTTAAGAGCTCCTCTCAGATGTCAAGGAACTCATTAACACTTTCTTCAACCAGTGAGCACAGTGCAGGATCAAGAGTTACAGCTTCACTGCCAAACTCAATATCCGGTAAGTAACAGACTGTAGCATCTGGACAGGTTAAAAAGGAAATGAACGGTTATTTTGATTAAACTTGGCTTCATTGTGTCATCATATTGGCGTTGTGTGTAAGAATCCATAAACTCACAATTTAACAGTACTGTGGGATTGATCCATTTAGCATACAAGAAAGGCACAATATCAAGCAGAGTCTAACAGACGCAAGAGGTTGAACACATCAATATTTTTATAGGGGTTTCAAAAAAAAAAAAAAAAAAATCATGTCAAATCAGCTAGTTTTTGTTTTTACACCCACAACAGAAACTGATACAGCAGCACTTTTGAAAGGATTCCTCAAATTTGGTCAGTAAAGAAATGTGACGGAAAACAATATTTTACATTTGTTACTTACTTTCTTTTATTAGTCATTGTTAATAGCAAATTCCAACCAGTATGAAACAAAAATGAGGTTTATTGTAAGTGTACGATTATTATGATTATTTATCAAACATTTATGTATTTGTAGATAGTGTATGTAGAGTGAAATATCTCTATGTAAGTGTAAATACAGCATTTCTGGGATAAGGATAAGGATATAGCTCAAAATAGCAGTAGAGCTCAGGTATCATTTTTTCTAAGGACATGATGAACTGTGAAAGCATTATCAACGTAAACAATAGATATTACACTTGTGTATAATGATACATGTTTTTAAAAACAGCCTGTAGGGACAAGTGATTGTAAGATTTTATGCACTTTTCAAGTAAGGTGTCATCAGCATAATGGTATGCACTTAGATTTCCGTATGACCTAGTAGCACCTATGTACATTTCTTTATTTCACTGCTGCAATGTGTCAGTCCACAAAATAAAAGGATAAATTGAGGCCACAGTATTGGAAATACATTCTGATTCAAGTGCTACTATCTAGTCCCACATTGTGTTATTCAGTTCGATAACACCCTTTCTTGACTGTTTTTTAACTAATCTTAATTTTAATTTTAATAGCATTATAGCACTGTTTTTTATAGACTACCTATGATTACTCATAGTGACATTCATTGTATTTATACCCATACCAGAGGGAAAAAAAATACTTTTGTCAAATGTGCACTTTTGTTTTTCAGTCCACTAATTCCTCAACACAGCTAACAAATAAGAATCGTCATATCATCTTGTAATTAATTTGTCTTTGTATCTTTTGTCTTGTAACAGAGAAAGGTGAATTCAATAGGAAGGTGTGCGTCCATTGCAATGCAACTTTCCACAGTGGAGTTAGCTTGTCTAATCACCTCCGGGCATATGCAAAACGAAAAAGGACTGCCTTACTTGAGGGAACCAGTAAGTGCCATATGCAACATCTTAAAAACATCCGGGACATGAACTCGCACAGAGCCAGTGGTTTTATTTGTTAAATCACTCTTTATTTAGATTCTCCATTCTCCAGATTCTGTTATCAGCAGCTCTTAACAAAAAAAAGGATCATAGTACATGAGTGCTTTAGAAATGCAGAGTAATCTAAACAGTGGGATGTCCCAAATGATCAAAGATCTAAGACTTGGAAATCTGCGTGAGAGTGTGAAATGCAGATAGACCTGCCATTGGGCAAAGAAGTAAACACATTATATAACTTGCTCAAAGGTTTCTGTGAAGAAACACAGCTATGTACTGTATATGACCACTGTTTGTCACCAAACACATGAAATAGATTCTTATTGCCCCAGTGTGTGGAAAAAGACTTCCTACCTTGATAAAACACTCACAAATCCGGATTTTTTTTTAGAAGAGCATGAAACCATAACTCAGGAATGTTAACACATCACCTACTGTAGGGGCTCAGGATACAAACAAAATGGGAGCCAATCATAAAACCTTGCTCCACAGCACTTCTAGTGGTCAAAGCTTTCACAGGGTACAGGATGATATACTAAAGAGCCATGTTCATGCCATGACTACTTGACATTATATAATTTATTACGATGTAAAACACTTTTAGTATGCAAGTTAATTTTACCAGCCTTATTGTACCTTAGTAACCCCCATCACCTGTCAGTTTTTCACCAGTGGAAAAACATCCACCTCTACTGTTGGCATATCAGCTGAAATCTCAAAATATCTTCTTGAATTGCAGCAGATGCTGCCAAAACTACCTGTGTGGCTAGATACCACAAGGGGTTGTGAAGTCCAAATCACAGTTATATTTAGTGTACCACTGGTTATTTGTGTCCTCCCCATGGTAAGGATTGAGAAGGTTGTCAGTAAGTGTGACAAAGCTGCAAAGATTTTAATTGTGGAGCATGGTGTGTGCTTCAGTGGGAGGAACAACCTTTCCATGACAGAAAGCCTTCAAGGCCTACTTTTCCTGTAGATCATCACACTTATTTATTGGGCCTTGTGTCTTAGGGTCTTAGCTAGTCTGCCATGCAGCTGAGACACAGAGGAAGACAATTCAACAGTAGAAGTAATGTGAGCGTTCATGTCCCAATTTTCTTAATGAACACAAAATGTTCTGTGGTACTATAACACACTACAAACATCAAAATTTTCCAGCACCCATCGTAGACTTTTGTGCATTTAAAATGTTAAAAGGCTGTGCTGCAATCTCAAAGGATGTCCTGTCATTGATAAGTGAAGTAAACTGTCTTTCAGCATTTGACTGTAAAGCGAGGAGGCAGCGCTCAAGGCCTGGCTCAAAGAAGAAGACACTGCCCTTACCGCAAACTCCAGAGGAAATGTACAGACTCACCTGCAGGTACAGTTTCCATCCCTTATGTAATGAACATACAATATCTCATTCTTTCTGAATGGCGGATAATATTGCATTTGCAGCCCAACAGGCTTCAATTGTTTTCCTGTTGCTGCAGGCAACCAGATTTGGGCCACTGACAAATGTTTATTGTGGTCTATTTGGTTTCTGTTGGCAACCCTCCTCATTTATTTATATGAAAAATCTGCTCAGATGAATGAGGCGTGTTGTCACTGATGTGCTCCATAAATAAAGGAACCGAGTGTGCAATAAAAAATACAAAAAGCCGCAAACCATAATCTGTCTTTGTAGAATAACCAAACACACAATTGTACCAACATTGAGACCAATAAATCTTAACAAAAAGAGTGAAGTGGATGATGATGTCACCTGATGCTTTTTGTCCATATTCTGCTGTGATGTAAAACAGCACAGCTCCTTGTTTTAGTGCTGCTAGAAAAGGAAACTTCAAAATCGTCCTATGAGCCTGCAATCCATTAGTAGTGAATTTGTTTTTACAAATTAAATCTGAATCCCAATTCAATTTGTGTATCTGTTGTCGCAAAATCACAGGTGTTCGGCGTTGGTGTGTCACCATCAGTCTTTCCTTCTCTTCACAGGTTCTGTGACCTCGTCTTCCAGGGTCCGTTGTCGGTCCAGGAGGACTGGATCAAACATTTACAGAGACACATTATGAACACTAGTGTCCCTCACACCGGGCTAGGCATGGTTGAGGTCACCTCGCCGCCCATAGACCCCCCAACCCTCAAGACTGACCAAGACAGCTCTCTGACAGCCACACATGCTGCCTCATGAAGAGGATCCTTTAAGATTTCACTAGACTGTATGTGTATGTACATTGGATGTTCTTTCACTTTTTTGTTGTTGTTTTTTTAGTCAATTAAAAACTGGCCAAAAGTACAATACTGTCCTATAACGGTGGTATTGTACACACTTGGACATTTGGACAGATTAAAATTGAATTATTTTGGATATTGTTACCTTTTTTCTGTTTTTACATGGTCCATTTTTGGGAATACAATTCCAGATGGACAGACTATTTTGTTTTATGCAGTAATGTAGTGTGGAATCCATTTCTAATGAAGACAACTTTTACCTCAGATTTCTCATGGTTTGAGTCCGTTTTTGGTCAAAGTTTGGGAGCACCTCTCTTCTATATCAATATTCACATTCGTAAAATACATAGAATCATGTTTTCCTTTTTTTTTCTTTTTGTATTGCAACATGTTGAAATCAAAGCCCACAGTCTCTGTTTTCAGGCCACAGAGTTACTGAGATGATTTTTTCAACTAGTGACAGAACCTGAAAGCTCTTGATAAACAGTTCCAGAACACACAAGTGGAAAAAGTGAGCTACTATTCAAGAACAAAAAGAATACTGTCTGCAAACTTGTTATGCATAGAAAGTGTTTTATAGTATTTCAGTAACTGCATTGTTTCTAATACAGATAGAAAATTAAACTGAAGGTGGCTAAGAAAAAAGACCTAACACGCACAGCCTGTGCTGGAAACACCCTTCATACATGTCACCTATATTTAATGTTTAAATATACTGTTTTGAAATAATTTAATTTTAAATGTACTATATCACACAGATACAATGCTTAAAACATTTGTGTTGTTCTAAATAAAATAAAAAATAAAAAAAAGACTCTCCAATTATTTATGCACAGAAATGATAAACAGTGGGGAAAAAAACTCACAAGCTTGATCAAGTGGTGGTTACCTGGGGCTTCTATAACGTTAACCTGGACAAAATGTCAAATAACATCTGGACCAAAGAACAAAACATTTCGTATGGTGTGAACAAACCCAAGATTCGCATTTTTCTGACAAATCCAAAAAGGTACACAAACACTGTGCTCTCTGAGCAATACAGTGTACATGGAAACTGATACAGCATTTATGATGTTGTGATTCAAAGTCCGTTATTCTTCACCTGAAGCAAACAGCAACTTGGTGTTAACAGTAATTTGAGGACTTCCAGTGTTTTCCGTCATTCAAACAGGCCGTTACCCTGAAAGAGAAGAATCTGTTCAGTTCCATTTTACATTTACTATGATCCTTGTGTAGTAGTATTTGCTTGTGCTTTTAATTAGATGTAGTGTACCGAGGCTGGAAACAAATGCCTTAATCAGAGGAATCCACCAGAAATATTTTTATTTCAATCATTTTTCTGTCATTAAAAGAAAAAGTTTGTTGTTCCCTGTTTCCAATGGCAACGCTACATAAAGAGAAGAGGAAAACCATTTGTATCCCAGGTAGAAAACAGTGTTACCTGAACCTGTTTAAACGTTTTCCTATTTCACTTTCAACATTTTGTTCAAATTAAGACAGGAATTTTCTTTCCATGTTGAAAATGTAGAACAGCATTCACACCCAATAACAAAATAATATTTGATTCTTGTACTTTTATTTAAATATATATTTAAAAAATACCTTTTTATTTAGCATTAGTAGGGGTTGGTTGGTTACCCGTTTCAGTCATTTGCTTCAAATAACTCCTTTAAATGAGTAATTTGGGCCCACATAGCTCTAAAATTACATGATACACATTGGATGAGGAACATCACAGATAGCATGTTGTGTTCAACGACTAAAATTAAAGCATTGACGCATATTCTGTTTCTAAAACAAAATTAAACTTAATTGAGTGCGAACAGACCAAGAGAAAAATGGAATGAATGTGGCGATGCTATTCCTTTGAGGGAAGTAATCATATAATTCATCAAATGAGTATAACCATCGACGGTAAACGTTCGCTCAAGATCAAAAAGGCCATATTGTCATCTATGACTGACGTTATTGAACACACATGCTGATATGATGTTGACTGTTGTTGTCAAATACCTTCTTGAAGTGTTCAAACTGAGGTTTCAGCTCCTTCATTATGGTTTCTGCTTTGCTGAGGCACATGTGTCTCTGCTCCACCTCAAACTCCTTCAGGAAATCAATCAGTCAGTCAGTCAGTCAGTCACCACTTGGACTCGTTTCTTCTGCGGCCAATTCACACAAATTAAAGACAGATCTGTATTCCGTGCACAAGTGTTACCTTTGTGTTGCAGAGGTGCTCCTGAGAGGTGATGTGGGTCTGCACAGAGGTTGCAGACGTGGACACTATGACGTTGCAGGCCGCGCAGTGGAACATTTCCACCTTCGTCATGTGGTCATTATCCTGCAGAGCTGACAATACAAACCATCACAGTGTTTTTAGGCTCTGACAGTTTTGGAATAGACGACGATAGGACAATGGATGTTTTATTTATTTCGTTTTCCCACAGTTTGAAACAATTCAGACTCATTCACCTTGAAGAGCACTGTCTTCTATGGCTCGGCTACACTGACGGCTTTTGTACAACATGACTTCCTGTGGGGACACAAGACGTTAGATGTCACCATCCAGACAGCAGAGCAACAACGTTTCTGGGACTGTTGTGAAAAAGAGAGGCGGTATTGCACAGAATTTCTAAAATAAGATATATTAAAACAGAAGTAAGCGATCCGGTCGTTTTGGCCAACTTCTTGTCAGCCGATGGAGTTAGCGGTCCTCGCCCTCGTCATGGATCTATTGGTCCTCGTCCCTACGTCACCACATTCAGGCGCATCCCTTGGCTGCACACACAGAGAGGACCGCCCCTTTATGCCGTTCTCTCTCCTCATTGGATAAAGGTTGTAGGATACAAGGAAAGTTTTCTCCTGGGCTTACAGCAGAGCAGAGTGACTGACAGACCCGTGTTTCGGACCAAACACTCTATATAAGTGACTGCTGTCAGAAGATATAACTATTTAAGACTTATATTAAAACAAACATTCCGCTTACTTCTGCTTTAAATCCTGCTATGTCTTATTTTACCTGCAGGAAAGCTATAGCCAGATCGTCATAACCATTATTCTGCTGGATGTGCTCAAGTGTCCCCCAGTGGCGCCTGCTGTCCAAGTGATCCTCGAGCTCCTGCCCATTGGACAGCTCCACGTCACAAAGGTCACAGGTGACGGGGTTGCTATGAGAAAAACATGATGCTATTTAATGTTACATAGCAGATCCCACAACAGCATTCGTTTTTCATATGGGCTCAGAGCGACTTCTTCAAAGATTAATTCAGACATTTTAAACCTAAGAGTTTAAACATCCAACCTGACAAGCTCTATTGAAAATTCACCCAAGTTTTCTTTTGGATTGCTTTCACTAACGTCACTCTTAATGTTTTTGCTCCAACAGTGACACGCGAGCCGTTGCCCATTTCTACTGACTGAACGACTGTGAACATGAATTTATACAGAAGAGGCATTTAAGCTGCGTGCGTCCCTGTCGTCACCAAACTGAGCATGATTGTTTTGGTGTGAATACTCTGCATGCAGCATCTTTAAACAACAGGGCATCAGTGTTCCCGGTGCTTACTTGTCTGTTATAGTAGTTCTGCTTCGTTTTCTTGACACCTCTGAGGCAGCTGCGATCTTTCTCGAACCTGCAGAACATTGAAGACAGGGAAATAAATGCACAAAGCAAAAATACAGCTTGATCATTACCTTTTCAAATTAGATTCTCCTGTATTCATATTTCACTCAAAATTGTGCATGATCTGTCAATTTACCTGTTTCCATGAGGCGCAACTGGTGTTGATAATCCCGCTGTAACTTGGGTGGGGATAATCTAACAGTAGTGGTTATCTGCGGAGGAGAAAATGGTATTTTCACTCAACTTCATAAGCAAACAGTGTCTTTCCAATGAGTCATCAGGCATAACATCATGACCACCTGCCTAATATTGTGTTGGTTCCCTTTTGCTGCCAGATACACAACAGACTGTGATGCTCTGTGTGTTGTGCTGACACCTTTCTATCAGAACCAGCATGAACTTCTTCAGCAGTTTGAGCAACAGTAGCTGGTCTGTTGGATCGGACCACGCGGGCCATGTAGCCTTCGCAATGAGCCTTGGCCCTGACACATGACCCTGTGGCCGCTTCACCACTGTTCCTTCCTTGGACCTGACCACTGCAGACCGGGAACACCCCACAAGAGCTGCAGGTTTTCAGATGCTCTGACCCAGTCGTCCTTGTCAAACTCACTCAAATCCTTACAATGCCCATTCTTCATGTTTCTAATCCATCATCTTCACTTACTGCGTAACACATCCCACCCACTAACAGATACCATTATGAAGTGTTATTCAGTGTTATTCACTTCACCTGTCAGTGGTCATAATGTTATGTCTGATCGGTGTATGTTGCTTGTAGTCTAGTAGGATCTCCTCATTGCCCAGAAAGAGTTTGAATCAGGCTTTCCATCGGTCTTAAAGACAGCACCAACAGGAATTATTAAAAGGGAGAAATTATGGACTGAAAAAACATATCTGAACTTTTTAAAAGTAATTTATACTAAAATACTACACCCAAGTTCATTTTTCTCTGATAAAGAGTGGTTTTACCATCTCAGTGACCTTTCCATTTGATTCCTGGTGTCAGAATTATCAGAAAAAGTGTGTTCATTCGTCTTTGTATGATGTCTGGTTCAGGAGTTGTGAAAATTGGCTGCCAAAAAACCTCCATGGGACATTAGTTGACTCGGGCAACAAGCAAAAATCTTAAGTAGACACCTTAAGGGTCCTTAAAAACCATGTTTCAAAATTGTTTGTCTCGGGGACATTGGGACCTACTAGACTATTGAGTTGATTTCAGACTGTCACTATGCTAAAGACAGTAAAGTTTGACTGTAACCTCTCTCCTGTGCTCTGTCACTGTGATCCTCTCCTCCCCGTTGGTGTCCTGTCCTCTGTACGCAGGAAACAGGTGGGTGGAGGAGCTGTGAGCGACCCTGTCAGGGCTGCAGACTCTGTGCTCCAGCGGTCTACTTATAGAGCCGAACCCCGGCGGGCGGTCAAGCGATTCAGTGCCCGGGCTGTAAACTTCAGACAGTCTATGACACGAAGCGGGACCCCGACTCTCGTCGGGGCCGGTTTCAGGGCTAAAGTTCAGTCTGTCAAAGGGTCGGCTCTCTGGTGCAGAGTAGGACGAGTCCCAGCGGCTTCTTCCTGGAGACAAGCGTCGACATCCCGTGTTTTTATCCTCACTGGATGTGGATGGGTTGTGGTCTTTGCTCTGTGCCGCCTCCAGCTCAGAGTCTGATGAGCCAGGATCGTAGGGGTCGTACAGCTCAACTCTGAGGGGGGATCAAGAGGGAGAAGAGGCTGTGTGTGAGTTTGTGTTACAACCATATAGAGCAGGTCATTTGTAAGAACACGTAACATGAAACACTACATGAAACATCTCCTGCTATGAGATAAAAACAAATTCAAGGCTGTGCAAGTTCTGTGAAGTTTGTCCGTCCCTTTCAGCAGCCAGCGGGACACTGCATCTTTCCTGCCAGTTGCACTTTCACCTGACAGGGTCCACCTGGAATAATACGTAAGGAGGCCACCTTCAGACAGCCCACATTCAACTTCTTAAATAACCACAAGGCAAAGTTAACAGCTCCGATGTGGGATGTCCTGGATTGTGACTTCAACAGACATCACTCTCCACCTGTCCTTTTGTCTGTGGACTCTGCAGGACTAAAGGAAGATCCTACAACTTCTCAGATTCAGAGGCTCATAACGTCAGCGCCTGACAGATGTTGAGCAGGCGGTGGTTTTTTATTTGTTTTATTTATTAGAATCCGTTAGGATTTATTTGTTAGGATCCGGTGGTGGCATCATCACTGGAGGTAATTCAAGGGAGCTACGTATCCTAAGGCGGTACAATTGGCTACAGAAATCCTGACTTACTTTTCTGAACTGTTTTTGCTTTTGTCCTCAGGTTCGTCATCTTCATCTTCGTCTCCAACTGGTTTGAATGACGACTTCCATCTAGTATTAGAGGATTGTGCTATAGAGTACAAAAGATAAATAACGGTGATGACAATCTATAATGAAAAACGTAATGTTAGTGTTCAGATTAGATAGTATTACAACCAATGAACTGCAGCAAGTTGTGTTATCATCATTTCATTTCCGTTGACTACAACTACTAATTCCAAAACGGAGGGCTTTTATAGTCCTTATACAGTCAGTAGTCATTATTTTGAATATCATCTAAGAGTATTTACAGGTTTACGATATGTTTACTTTTTTATTTATGCTGATTGTTTTTTGTGTGCATGCCTTAAAGCAGTTTTCAGTTGTACTGATTTGTTTTGGGCAGAGAGAGACACTGGATGTATCATGTGACACTTCATCTCATTTCCTGTCATCTCTCTGCTGATCATCTAATGAAGCTCACATCATATGTTAATTAATTAAATTAGGGAATCTCTACAACAGTGGACAAACTACAGCAGCCCAATTTGATAAATGCTTATGATATGATAAGTTCAATTTGATGGAAAAACTGCTGTGGCTTCATTATAAGTAAGGAGATGTTGTGTAGCTGTCTGTGGGTTACCTGCACGTTTCCTGGCTGCTGATGTAGCAGCCATGTCAGCTGTGGTGTTGTCTGCTGGGTTCACCAGGATGCGTTGCATGGCCTGCAGGAACTGTTTGGGAACTCTGTGTAATCACAGAAACACACTTAACTCTGGAGAATAAGAGCCGCTCCACAGAGCAGCAGCAGCAATAACAAGTGTGCACTTGAACGCAGCAGGGCAAAGACAGACTAAATGTGTTTTTATCACTGCTGAAGCAAACTTACTTAGCTTAGCACGTTTAGCTATTAGCTTTAGCTTCATAGCTTGATACATACACACAACAGGAGCAGTTGTTGTTACCTTGCAGACTGGTTGTTGTAGCCCGGAGCGGCTCCCTGAGACACTGAAGGTCTCACCGGGACATTACACTTTCGGTTCATTGTCTGACTCCTGTGGCGTTACAGGAGCAGATTCATTGGCATGTAAAGTGAATCTACTTCACATACAAAGAGCTGATCGATAGATGCCGACACCAGCCGACAGGTGGCGGCATCCTGCAACACATGATGATGGCGGACCATGTAGGCCGACTGTACTGCAGGATACACCTGTCACAGCCATAACAGTCACCAACAGGTAGCTCACTATAAATAAATCAGTAGTAGGTTGAGGACACTTTATTATGTTGGAGATAATATTCATTCATTTATTTTTTATGGCAGGTAAAGCAGAGTTTGAAGCAGGTGTGTAATTTTTTAATAGCCTAATCTTGATGATGAAATTACAGACAAGAATGGCCTGCAACTGTTATTTAAGTTAGGTTGGTTGTTTTGGGTTTAGGTGTCTAAATAATTGCTTCAAAAAATTAGCATCTGGTTACAGTTCTGACTGTAGTGTCCACACAACCACAGGGGTGTCAGGTTAAAAATTATTATGACAGTTAGTGAGATAATAGTGAGGCATGCTGGTTGGCTGGATTGCTATTACCCAGCAGGCATTCATATTAAGATAATATCCAATGAAATAATAAGTCACACTGTGGGCGATTTTTGCCTTGAGCGGGCTGATCCATGCATGCCTGTAGCCTGCTGTGGCCCTGGTGAGTTGAACTTTTTATTTGGATATAAAATGTCTTAATATTAAAAAAAAAAAAAAAATCAAATCAGACATTTGTGTTAAATAGTGTGTTATGTGCATGATGACCTTTGCCCTTCAAATTCTTATCAGTTCACCCTTGAGTCCAGGTGAATGTTTGTGCGAGATGTGACGACATGTTGCATTCACAACTTGCGAGTACTTTTACCTCTGCCCACCGAAATCTTTTCAGTTCAGCTCATCAGAGTGGGACACACAACCCCAACACGGGCTGCGAAAACAACACAGTCCTGGCTGTCCCTGGCACAGAGGCATTACAGGGACACATTCAAGTTTAAATCTATAAATAGACTGAAAGAATAAAGCTTAATAACAGCACACACCTGAATGCTTAAGGTGCAACCTAACAAACGCAGCAGGCATGAGCGAGCATCTGCTGACAGGTGAGACAGTCCAAACAAAGTGAATATGTGAAGCTGTAGTACGTGCCGACGCGTTTAGAGCCGATGTAGGACATCTCAAGGACAAGCACAATGTGATGTAAACTCTTGGAAAAAGTTCTGAATATTTCTGCAAGACTGTCAATTAGAGTTGAACAGAGGGCTACACACACACGGATAGCACGCGTGACCTCTATGACCTGGCCAAGACGCACACAGGAACAGTGAAGGTATTGTTCCTCCTCAACAGGACTCACTCACACCAACAATGCCAGTGGTTTATAACTTCCCTAGCAAATGACTGGTCTGATGGGAACCATAAATTAAGAAATATCTTCTGCTGGATCATATGGATGAATGAACTCCAGACATCTATCCTCGTCATGGTAACATTAGACATCTGGTGAAAAAGATTATAGATCATGTGGGTTAATCCTCACAAAACCGGAGGAGCACGTGTGACGTCAAGACGAACTGGAACTGACAGCAACTGGAAACACGTAATGGACTGGGTTAAGTTTTACTTGTTTCCTTGTAGAACTGGCATTTTGGCATCCTGATCCTATTCACTGTGAACAGTTGAGGTCACTGTTACCTCAGTCACAAAAAAAAACTCCCGAGGGGACATAAACAAAAGCTCTCTCTCTCTCTCTCTCTTTTTTTTTTGCAGGGGTAAAGTTTGGAGTGAAACTATCATGGAGTGTAGCCTTATCAAACATGTGTAGGCAATAACATTGTTGTAACTGCATTGGGATCAAAAGAGGCTCCCGCACACTGTCTTAACTTGCATTGTAGTTTTAATGAAAGCACAACGCCCTATTGTTTGACCGTGCTGGTCTTCTCCTACGCACCTGTCTGCCTTTGTAGGTGTGCATACGTTTAGTGGTTTATGTAACTCCTGCATCGCAATAACTACTAAGACAGAGCCGCTGACATGAAACATAATGAATTAAATGCACTCAGATTTTAGTGTAAGTAGTCAGTGCATCTGGAAAGAAATGCAAATGACATGGTTAACTGCAATGTGAATGGACTTTGACATGTTATACTCAATAAAAAATATATTTGTATTTTTTTTTTTTTAATATATGGGATTTTCTATTTAACACTTTTTGTATGTTTGAATTACCTTTGATTCCCCAGAAATGTGTTTTCTCAACTTCAAACTTCAAATAAAGTCAACTTCAAATAAAGCTATTATTATTATTCAACGACAAGTATGTGTATTTCAGCAGTAGAGTGTACTTGCGGTGGATGAATAATGATTAGATATTCATCTAAAATCTCATTTTATTGTGCCATAAAGTTGTGAACGTTGAGCTTAGGGTCACTGAAGTGGTACAGTAGCTCCCAGAAACACACATATTCAGGCCTACATAGAAACACAGAGAGAAGAAAGAAGGCAGACATGTTTATCATCATTACATGACTGTGACATGTAGGATAATCAGTCTCACCTGTGGTCAGTGTAATAATCACACATTTCAAATTTCAAAGCGTGATTCAAAAATAAAAAAGACAGTCAACAGATTTCCCTTTTATCAGTTCGCCATGGTCTAAGAACATGTTATCACAAAGAACATTCGCCGATCTTTAAATCATTGGGTTTTCAATGTGCAAACAAATTACTATAGGCCTTAGTGTACAATCTCTACAACAGGAAGGTAAAGGTTCATTATTGGTGCGTAGTCTCCTCTGGAGTTGTACTACTCTACACTCATTCTTAGCTACAAGACATCAAGGAAATAAAGTTTACATGATTTCAATAAAAATTAAATACAACCAAAACAGGAGCATTGCATTGTGTCTGCTTCCATAACATATAGAACTTGTTCTGTGGATAATGTCCGTTTGAAAAAGTGACAAGAAAATGTGAAATGTGAAATATTCATATTTGGCCTTAGGTTTGTGAAAGTCCACACTGTAAAAAAATAGCAGCAGTTAAGGCAAGTAAAGATTGTTCCCCATGGTAACAATTATACCTGAGTACCTAAAACAATAACAATAAATCTACATACTGTGTCATTGGAGCAGTTTTGGTCTATAGAGAAGCTAAATTTCTAATCTTATATTAAAGCTATGAAAAAGCTAAAAGGACAAAACAAACTGTTGAATTAGATACATACCCAACAACAATAAGCAATCTGTGTTGTTTTAATACAAAAGCAACTATTCAAACCAATTAAAATAATCAAGAAAATGCATTCATTTTTATGGATTTTAGAATAATAAAAAGGTCTTTTCCATTCGTTACACAGGCATGTTATGAACCACCAGAGCTGTAGGCCTGTCAGCGTTGTGGTTTTTGTGCTATAAGCCACTCGTAAAGGACACGTTGGTCTCTCGGCTCATGCTCTCCTTGACCTCCACAGGCAAGGTGTCAAAGAGATGGTCCTCCACGACCAGGCAATTTTTGCGCAGCAGCCGGCAGTTTCCGAGCAGGGCGGGCAGTCTGTCCAGACAGTTCCCTCTCAGCTCCAGCTGGGTGAGCTGGACCAGTTGACCCACGGTCTCTGGCAGCACAGTCAGGGCGTTGTTCCCCAGACACAGCGCCTTCAGCTTGGTGCATCTGAACAGGGGCTTGGGCAGCACCTCCAGCTTGTTGGAGTTGATGGCTAAGTGCTGGAGGTTGTGGAGGAGGCCAACATCTGGAGGGAGCACTGTGATGGAGTTGTGGCTCACATCCAGATGCCGCAGCTTAGGTAGAGTGAACAAGGCTGGAGGCAGGGACTCCAGTTTATTGTGCGAGAGGTGGAGAGACTCCAGAGACTTGACCTGGCCGATGGAGGAGGGGATGGTGATTATTTTGTTGTGCCACAGTTTAAGGCACGTCAGCCTCTTGAGGTGCTGGAAGCTGATGATCTCCTCTATGGTTCGGATGTTGTTTGATTTCAGGTCGAGCTCCTGTAAGTTGGTCAGGCTGAAAATAGCATGGGGAATCCTCTCCAGTTCGCAGCTGTACAGCTCCAACTCAATGAGACTCGTCATCTTTTTCAAACTATTAAGTACCAGCAGTTTTGTACCATCGTTGTGCACAACCAGTTTAATCAAGTGTTGTGAAAGCTCTGTGATGTTTGTGGGCATTTTAGTGAGGTTGCTCTTCAGGCACAATGTCTTTAAATGCCTCAAATCTCGCATGGACTCAAGACCGATCATCTTGTTGTTTTCTGAGCTCAAGTTGCCGATTAGGTTAAGCTCCCTCAAACTCCTTAGCAAGTACACCCAAGCTGGGATCTCAGCTACATCAGTGAACTTGACATGAAGACAGCGGAGATGGTCGCGGAGGAAAGCAAAACCCGTCTGTTCTACTTTGGCGGGACAGTGACAGAGGTGCAGCTCCTGCAGGCTGGTCATTTGGGAGACCTTTGCCGAAAACCTCACTTCGGGAATCAGCTCCAGTTTGAGCACCTCCAGGTCTGTGAGGTCGAACACGGCGTTGGGAAGTCCAGAGAGCATGAAAAGGTGCAGCTCCTGCTGGTCCTGTGCGTTACGGATCACAAGCTGCCTCAGTTTTTCAAAGGTCCACTCATGATTGAGGCTTATCTCCCTCAGCTTGTTTTCACTGACCTCGGACAAGAATACACCAAAGCGCTTGGAGTAGAGTTGGTCATATTGGTCAACCATGTGTAAGAGGAATGCAAAGTCATTTTTGACGTCAGGAATGTCGCTGAAGCTGCTCTCTTCCCTGACCTTTTCAAAAGAGTACTCCTTCAGAGGTCGACGAAACACCCAGAAGAGAGAGTACAAGCACGCCATCCCATAGATCAAAATCAAAGCCATGTAGCTAATAAGCAGCTTGTTCAGCATGAACGCCATGTTGTGTGTACAGAAGAACTGTCTGTATCCTGTGAGCTGCTTCACATCGGGTTCACAGTTGTGCTTAAACTGAATCTTGGCCATGAAGGTCGAAGTGTAGGAAAGAATCAAAATGAACTTGACAGTTTTGACAACGGTTTGTGCTACGTAGAGCTTGTAGATGAAATCACTGTCCTCCACATGAGCTCTGAATTTTCTCACTTTCTCAAATAAGGCTTTAGCCTGCTCCCCATCTTTTTTGTCCAGGATTGTCATACTACTTGGGACCTCTGCGATGGGTTTATCTGCAGAAAATTTCACCCCAAGCATGGGAGTGGACGAGTTGACCCCCGTCCCATCCTCCTTCCCCTCTAAAGATACCTGCTTTGGTACTGAGGAGGTACCGCCGGTGAACCTCTGCTTGTTCTCCTCAGAGTCCTCGCAAGCCGTTTCGGACAATGCCTTCGTAGTCCAGGGAGACTCAAAACATCTGCCCAGGATGGAGACAAAATGCTCAATCTTTGAACTCGTTTTGGGGTATTTGAACCAGAAATTGCTACTGACCATGAGAACAAGTGTGTGTATAAGCGTGAGGTATGGAAAGTACTTGGAGTACCAGGGCAAGGCAACATGGTAACATATTTGGTTGATAAAGATATATTGTTGATAGTCCAGATTGGTCTTGACACCCGTTGGCTGAGGTTGATTGGCATATTTATCCGACACCACAGTGTGTTGGTGCGTGACGTGGATCTCATGCACAGCGTCATCTGGTAAGTCCTTGGTGGCAAACGGGACTGTGGCTAGCACAGGGGCCCCGGTGGCTCCAGATGAGGCTCCTTGGTGTGCGCTCTGCTTGGGGAACGAGTCAGGTTTAGGTCCTGAGGCCTCCTCTGAGTCCTCCAGACAAGGAAGGCAGGCCACCTGGTCCTTGGTGATCTGCATGGTCATGGCGAAAATGGCCAGCATGAGCATGACCAGCCCCAGGTAGTCCATGAAGACATCCCACCATGGCTTTAGGATGCGGTACGTTGGCTGGATGTCGTTCAAGGATGCAACCTCAGTCAGTGTGAACATCACTGTAACACATGGAGGAGAGTCACTTAATATACTAAGAACCAAATATTACATTCACATGCAAAACAATGTATTTAACCACTCCAGTAAAATTATTTTGTGCTGTAAATGGAATACATCTGGGTTTCACAGAGCTGGCTGGAAAAAAAAAAAGCAAATTGGGTTTGAATCTCTATCTGTGATTTTATAGAACAAAGGAGTAATAGAAAAGGTCACTCACAAACGGATCCATAATTATAATTGCTAGTGGCAGCCTTACTTTAAATGGTTGCGAAAGTCCTCCATTGAGATTACCAACGTTTAGACAATCCTTTCTGACTGTGGCCATCACTGTGGTCTATTGTCATTAGTAATCTTTCAAAGCACCATCTAATGCCAGTCTCTATAGCACACAAACCTACACCGGGACGTTAAAAGTGGAGAGACACGTTGTACTAGACAAAGACGTTCAACCCCATAGCTCTACAAGGTGTGAATGTGTAACTGTGAAGACTCGGCTGTGTGTGACGCTGCTACATCGTCTTGTCTTGGCGCTAAAGTCAGCTCTCACCTCCTCTCATTTTTCAGTCCGGCTTCATTCAGAAACATTTTAATTGCGTCTACGCCCAGAGCCAAGATTGTGTTTAATTGTGACTTGTAAGAGCTTGTGGTTACTGGAACAGTGCTTTGTCCCTTGATGTACTCATAAGGACATCAACTGTTCTGACTCACTGAGATATTTGGGACACACATGTTCATTTAGTGAATCACTGTAAACTGCTTTTTTCCCCTTATTTAGAAAATGTGGCACATCTGCATCTGGACTGCCTCTGTTGTCCCTTTTCTGTTTCCTGCTCCTAACCCCATGATCAACATGTTAAATCCGGGAGTTTTATTTAAGAATGAATAAATAAATAAAAGACCCGTTCCTTCATCTGTAATCCAAAAACATAGTGTTTCAGAAATTGTGAAATAAGTGAAAAAGTATGTTTAGTTTGGCTCCTGTGTTTAAAAAAGAGAAACTTTTTAGTTTTAGTTTATTTTGATGATCACATTAAATGTTTCAGTCATTCAAACTGTGGTTGACACATGAATAACAGGGACAGAAGAAGATATGGGTTTACGGTTGAATGTGTAGCAGTCTCAGTGTTTTGATACTTTATCGCAAGTGTTTCATATCAGATGAGTAAAGTTTCAGCTCACCATTCATCTGATTCATCTGCCTCCAAACAAGCTAATCATATGTGTGGGCACACACTTCCTGACACAAACATGGATGACCACATCAAAGGCTGGGCAATGCATTTAGTTTTTGATCTTGTTGGTTTTTAAGAATTCTTATATAGCCTAGTAAACATCTTATTCTGAGGAACTTCTTATCTTCTCCCACATAGTCAGATCTATATAGCATATAACGGCAAATGTGTATAGATGTGATACTGCAACCTATAAGTTGTGTTACGGTCACATTTATACAGCAGCATACTGTATATTCATGTTTTCTCATCATGCTGGTAAAGTCCAAAACAGGCCTATTTTGATGAAGACATCTCACACGTCACAGCGGGAAAAGCACGGGTGGAAAGGTTAAAATTATAAAATAGCCTTAACTCCATGTGGCTGCTTCAGTGTCAGGATCCTGGTGTTGTAACGGGCTGACTCAGCGTCACTGTCACACTGCCATGGCTTACTGGGACACCTGAAGAGAACTGAGCCACTGCTAATGTTCTTAGTAACACCTGTGCCTTTCCTTGCTGTGGCGTGTCAGATTGTCTGCCATGCACGGGGCCCACACAGTCTATACAGGCTAAATTTGATTAGGCAGTGCTGAATGTATTGCTCCTCCTCGGGTCATGAGTTTGAAATCGTTGCGCCTCCTGGAGGCTTCAGTTGTAATATATTTTACTTCTGTCATACCTCCAGCTGTGCATCATGATGTTTACATCACAGCCAGGGAGTCAAATCAAACTAAAAAGGGAGGTAAATGTTGATCATAAATGTATGTTTACACTATGTCTGGGTAAAGTATGATACCTGATGATCTATGTAGCGAGATCAGCAGTGCAAATTCTGTGTTGATAGTGGTGGTTTATAAAGAAAAAAAATCTTAGTGCCTGAGGGCCCCCAGGAAGGGCGGGCCCCAGTGCCACAGGCTGGGTACAGTCAGGGCGGTGGGGAGTCCCCCTCCTCCGGCTGTGGGGACTGACTCAGAGATAATGATGAACTCCACAGCGTCATGAAAGCCACTGTGCTGCATTTTAAGTCCACCTTAATTACGATAAATGGTATGTTTAAAGTTTAAACGGGTGACGCACAGTGAGACAGTTTGTTGCAAACTAACTTGGAGCCATGAGCTCCGATGCCAACACACATGGGCCCCAGACAGCGAGGAAATGGGTCGCAGTCTGACCATGTGGGAAACATGTAGGCCTGTGCATGTTTTTATTGAGGCTGACTATTCCTCCAGATACACACACACAGAGACAGAATAACATCACGTTTCTACAGCCGGGCTGCTCTCCTCACGTGAGGGGCTCTTGCGCAGTAGGCTAAGTTATCTGTTGGCGTGCTGGGTCAGGTGACCTGTTGAAACATGTGAAATTGAATTGTCATGTGTCCCCGGCGTTAAACATTCACACCAGGTAACCAGCTTATTCTTCTTCTGGAAATAATGACCTGCCCCTGCCACGCGGGAAGAGACAAACTTATTGATTATCACCATGTTTTTGGATAAATTATGTAAAATATAGTAAGAGAAATACACTTACTGTCCGTGTGGTGTTAACTCAATCCAATTATTCCTTCCTCAGCCTGCATGCCACTTTTCGCTCCCTTCTTCAGGTGCGCCTCTAACCTAATTTCTCAGCCCCGTTAAAAAACTGCGGGAATGACGCCGGTTGTGCGGAACAAAGCTCTGGAGAACATTTGCTCGTGACAGCAGCGCGGTCCGTCGGTTCACATCCCTCATACCTGACTCATACCTGAGCTCGCGGACCGGGGCTGGCCGTCCGTCGGACAATATGCGCGAGGCAGACCTCCGGCGCAATACACGTCTAAGAAAAGGTAGATCCAACATGGAGCCGTGCAGACCGCTGTTGTGGGTGTTATGGGCGCTTCTCATTGGAGGATGACATTACGGCAAGTTCCCGAAGACACCGCCTGCGAGCTTATCTGATGCGGCGTTCACGGCGCGTGGGGGAAAACAAGCTTCACCGACCGGCGGCTGGGCTTTGTAGAAGCGAAAGTTTCCGTTTAATCATCGATGTTTTACCCCTTCAGTGTATCAAATGGTGATGTGATAACAATGTTACGGTCACGTTAATGGTGGGAGGTTTTCTCGCAGGCATGAACCTGAAGAAAGTTATCAATGGACAGCAGCTCCCGGCTCCAGCTCATTGTTCAGCTGCCTGTCAGGCAGCAACTTTGTGGTGTCCTTTTTTAGCAACACGTGTCAGCTGTTTACAGCTAAAAATAAGAGGAAAAATAATTAGAAGAAATCGCTCTAGCACCCCGCTGTATACATGCCCATTAGCAAACCTCAAAGTTACCCAGTGAAGGAGCAGCTGGTGAACTAAGCAGCTGAAGGAGCTGGTGGAGACCACATTTAAGAACAGGGCCCAAAGAGTGAACATTGGACTTCTGGTCACCAGGTGAGCAGAGACGTTACTTTAATAAAAGCTGGTGTTGCCTAACCACGGCATGAACAATATGCACCACTACGCCAGCAAGTTTGTCCTTTCAGTTTTAAAAATTCCTGATATAGTGAATGTTCTTCATAGGGTCTTTCCTATATTCCCTAGATGTTCCCCATTGTCTGTAGTAGGAATAGATCAAACAATAACACTTGAGGTGACTCTTGAGCTTGTTAGGACTAGGATAAGGTCACTGGGTTGGGTCCTTAATTGTTTCAATAGAAATTCAACACTTTTTAGTCCCAGTTCCTATAATTTGCAGTGAGTGTATGGCTCTCAAATTTTGACACAGAGTCCCTCATTTGTCCAGTAAAAATAGCAATGCCTTCAACTTCTTAAACTCACAGAATTCACTATTGATGTAAAAAGTAAGGAGTGCCACTACAACCTGGGGTAAATTGTAACACTGAAATTAAAAACTGAGACCACACAACAAAATATGCATCTAAGTTTATTGTTCATGTTCCAACACTAAAGCATCTTCCTGTGATTTAGTATGAACAAAAAGAACTCATCACTGACGGCTAAATGAAGAACATAGTGGTGTGTATCCTAACATTAGAAAGTTGTCTTAAAAAACATCTTATGATAATACCAAATGAATGGTGTACATGTATGCCCTATGAATGTAAACCTTCAACAGGAGGTCAGAAGCAACTAATGACCCATGTAAAATTCCAGGAAAGATGGTTGACACTTAATAAAACTACAACCAGCTACCCCTGTCAGCCATTGTTTGACCAGCTGTACCAGCATGGTGGTTTGAAATAAACATTGGTGAAATTACTCAAATTTTACCTAAAAATCTGTTATTTCATCTTGTACAAGTTACCTAATTCAGATGTGAATGGTATCGATACTCATCAAAAATTTTGACTTGGTCCAAAAGATTTGTTTCTTACCTAAGAAAATGGCTGTAAAACCGACACACTTCTTCAAACAGCCATGCAAATTCACATGCAATGTCAGGGAGTGAGTGGGTGCACATGATATTGATCACATAACTCTAATGTTATCCTATTATTATTTAACTCTAATTATTGGTGAAAGTGATGCTGTTACAACCATCCCCGGTCTCCCCTACAAAAGGTTTGCAGGAGCCTATGGTCAAGCCTATGTAACCACTTTGTCCAGGGACTTTTTCACATGTCTCAAATTGAATAAGCGCAGGTGTGAATAATGAAATAATATAGGCCTAATTCCCTTTACTTGCCTCAGTTTCGGGTTCATGCTATTGTGCAGACTGACCACCACTAATGTTATTCTACTAAAACCTGTGCTTTTCCTACTGTGAGAGGTCAAATGTCTCTTGTAAAAAAAAAAGGCCTGTTTATTTTTGTAGATTACATAGCAAACACAGTAATATCTATGATAAATTCTGTAAATATCCAGCAAATAAAATACAAATCAGCTGTATTACAGACGGAAGACGAGCCTCTATAGAAAAACCAACTGAAAACTCAGCCCGCTTTTCTACCATCTTTCCAAGGGTCCTTGAACGCACCACCAGCTTCCCCTTCTTTGTTTCAGTCTCAGACACCACAAAATGTGTCTTGCTGGTGGCTGAAATAACTTTGCTGACTAATTAAGATCTGGACTTACATGTGCTTTTTGTCTATATGACACGTTTTTGACATCCTGCCACACGCTACAGTTCAACGTAATTAACTCATGAATTGATAACACTTCATTATTTATACACTATGCTGCTATCTATCTACATACTATTCTGTCTATATGTATTATTGGTAATGACAAACTCAACAGTCAATAGGACCCTGCTGAACTCGTGCATCACTTCCAGCTCATTCTGGATTTGGTTGATGATGCACTGGGTGGAGGAAGTGTCTTTTCACTTGCAACCAATACAGGTTTCAACCGGTCCTGGGCTGCTGGCTGTTGGCACTCTGTTCTCACTCACGCTTACCCGTGTACTTTGAAAGTAAGAAAAAAAAGAAAGAAAGAAAAGCAGCCACTGGGGCGTGTAGCGTTATAGCCTGCTAGATTACTAGATCAGATGTCGAGGTGGTGCGTGACCGTACAAAAACACATGCAGACTAATTACACTAATGATTAATTTAGTCTTTTTATGGGGCTCTGCAGAAACCAGATAAAATACACACAGTATATCAGACTGCCTCACATCCTGTTCTCTCACAGAGCAATCGAGCTTGTTGAGAGTTGAGTGACTCAATATGGTGATTGTCAAGTTTATAGTTCGCCTGAACAAATCCAAACAAAGACATAATGGACAGAGTGATAGTGAGTGAAAGTGAGGCAAGTCTTTGATAACTCTGTGTAAACCCTCTGACTCTGACCTTTTTTAAATAATTCCTTCCATAATTTGTTGCTAAGACATTTGTGAAAAGTTGTTTGTATGATATAAATTAGTACACAGACCTATTATAAACACACTGACTGTTCAATAAAATGTCTTATCTGTGTCAAACGTGTGTCTGATTTGGGCTGTGGTTGGTGCGGTGAGAGTATGGGTGTAAAGGTGTTGTAATGGTGTGTTATCGTACTGGGTTGCAGTGGGCACAGTGGTTGGGCAGTATGAGGTTTCCTGTGTGCGGAGGTAAAGGGGCCAGCGGCTGTGGACTCTGTAATCCCCCCGGCAACCAGTTCAGTGTGTCGAGAATTTGCCCCGAGGTATAAATTATTCACTATGGATCTCCCTCTCTGATTTGTCATTGATACTCTTGTAAACAAAAAACAGTGGTTAAACTGTACATCAGATACATGCACCTGTGATGACTTTGTGCAGAGGAAGAAAAAATGAACACAAAGCCACAAACCAAAAACAAACCCACACAAATAAATCTGTTTCTATGGTAATGAATGAACTCTGTGCACATTAAACACAGAGGGCTTACCCACACGCAGTGGGGTAGGAAATTCAGGATTATGTTGGGGTTAGTGTCGGCCATGTAGTGGGGAGGTCTTGGGATTGAGATGTGTGCCTGTGTGAGTCGAATTACATGCATCACTCCAGGCGCCCGCATGCAGCCGGTTTGCTCGAGTGTTGATCCTTTGTTATTACTTCACATAAACAATAGGCAAGAGACATAGACACAAACAAGAGTCATCAATCACGATGATGTGACGTGATGTGATGTGATGTGATGGTGGTGCAGCCAGGAAATAAAGAACAAACAGCCCCCGAGGAGTTGAGGACAGTTCGGACCATGTGTGAATTTGCATGTGTGTGTTAGAGAGAAAGAAACGTGGCCTGAAATACATGCTTGTTTGCATTCTGTGTACCTGTGGTGTGCTATGACCTGCAACTGTTTATGCAAGTTTAATTTCCACAGTCAGAGTCAGACACACAGGTTTTTCACTATCAGAGAGCAAGCATTAAAGAGAGCAGCCTTGATGTGGCTTTCCCACATCGAGGCTGTTTGGACTCGGACATCCACTCACTATGAGCTGCCAGAACTTGCCAGATGTCAGATGAAATTTCTCAGCCCAGATTTGTTCTCAGCAAGATGGGACTGTGCTCTGCGGCAGGCTTGCTCTGTTCTTCCACTGTTCAAATAAAGGGGACTCCGAGATGGATAACTGTGTCAATTAAAACTAATCACTGTAATCATCATCATGGAACAATCACTATTCTGCTGACCCAGTGCAACTTGGCTCTTTTCCAGTCCTTGCACTCTCTTTTATTTAGCGCCACCTGCTGTTGTTTTGACACACTGGTATTTCTTACTGACACTGTTGAAGTGATGATAATACATTACACTCATCATTGTTAACTGCAGTTTCCCAAAAAAAAGTATGTAATATTTTGTAAAGGTTAAAGAAGTAATTTGTGTTATCACATAGCAAGAAGATAAGTTCAGCCTATATTTACATATACACAACATGTTATTGTGTTAGTAGCCTACTTCAAAACTTGACCAAATCAAGCGACTCTTTGTGGATCTGTGTGGTTTCCTTCACACACTTGGAAAATATGGTGCTGAGGAGCAGTGCAGTCACAGACTGGTACTGACTGAGACACAGGCTGGCACAGGCAGACAGCAATAGTACAGGCCTTTTTTTTTTATCAGTAGGCTTGTAAGGGTGCAAATGTGTACAGTTTACAGACTCTCTGTTCCAGCACACAGGGTTGCTGTGACCATTTGTTTAACTTATTTTTATAGGTTAGCCAGTTATACACACTGTAGGCTACATTAAGAAGGTTTGTATTTTCTAAGTAGCCTACTGCAATTATATACTTTTGTTACTCAGCTTGCTGGGATGGGTGTTTTACAGGATTGTCATTTACTAATAATTTCCATGGGAATTTATTTGATCTATCTGGTTTAGAGCCAGTCTGCGGACCATGTCTCCATTCAAACTTCAAAACATTTTCATTTTTATTTTCCATGTTATTGTCATGTCATCACAGAGTTTGTTCCAGGAACTTTCCCATGATATCACACTGACTCACAATTACACATCTGTTCAGTACATTGTCAGACAGTGATATTTATTTTCCGGTTATTAAATTGTTATTGTAGCTAGCCTATCTGGTCAGGGCCGGCTCTACGCAGGGGCAAGAGGGGGCAGGGCCCCCTCAAATAAATGTCTTGCCCCCTCAAATCCAAATTTTAGAAGTTGAGAAAGCACATTTTAATATACTCCAAAAATGTGTATATTACAAGTTGACAAAATTATCTGCAGTAGCACAAAAATCCGCCAAAAAAGGGACACTGTTCTTTTCTAAAATGTTCTGTTCTTTTTTGTTTTTAGTATTCATAAGACTACCTTTCAGTTTTGTAAATCTTGACCATAGTAGAACCGCCCCCTCTCAGAGTACACCAAAATGCTTCACTCACATTTTAAAATCACAAAAGTTGTCTGGGGAGGATGCCCCCAGACCCCCCTACAGGGGTTTAGCTACTCACCTTTTTCACGCCCTCTGGCTTTGCAGGTATATGCACCCCTAACCCCCCATATACTGTGGCTCTTTGCATTATGACAGTAAAAAATTTGGGCTCTAAGACCCTGGTTGGCCACCCAACCCTAGTTGGACAGGTCTGAAGGTCTGAAGGTCTGACAAAGTGCAATCCACTTCTCCAGGTTGGGGTTGGACACATAGTCAACAACCCAATTCAATTAAGTTACTATAAAGCACAGAGAAAACAAAGTGCTGGAGCATGATGTGTTCACATGATGCCCCCCTTCACATTTCTGACTGCCCTCTCATACCTGCCTAGAACCGGCCCTGTATCTGGTATTGTTTTGTTTCATCTTTGGTTTTGTTGAGTTTAGCACGATCTGCAGTCAAATTTAACACAAATCATAGAAATATATTTGAACACTGCTACGACTTATATTATTTGGTCTAATCATATTCTTATATTATTATTGAATAGATCTGTGTTATTGCTATTTGAACCGCTGTTTTTTTTTTTTTTTTTTGAAACGCTGGTTGCACAACAAAGACCTGACGCATTTAGTTTGGCCCCGGTGGCTTCCGTAGTCTAGCGGGCACGTGATCAGAAAAGGTTATAAATACAGGTGCTGCTGGCGTTTGTTTCTTTGACACACGGGCGGAGTGAGGGGCTGATATGGCGTCGACGAGCCGGTACGTAGCAGCAACTTCGACTAAATAATAACCCTCAGCTTTTGAAGTGTGTGCCTCCTAAAGCGTTATTTTGTATAAACCGTGTTCAGTTTTAAATAGTGGGAAACGTTTGTGTCGGTCACACAAGCCCCACGCCCTTTATTCACGACGTTTTGTGGACGATGTATTGTGCTACTACATAGCGGCTAGTTAGCCAGCTAGCCTGCTAGACGTTACCAGAAGTCACTGTGCGCATCGTCGTTACATCCAGACCGCTCACCGGCACCTAACGGCTTCAGCTCGTTACCGACGTTACCGACTCACCGTAGACCTCCTCGCTACTGTTGCCGTGGGAAACGACGTGAACGAGCTGAAGTAACGTTAAACGGAGGCGGAAACTTGGGCTGAATGTGTAAAGTCGCTACGTGGTTGGAGCAGTGCTGGATCAGCGCTCCTGTCTGTTGTAAACACAGGCAAATGTTGTCGTGCAGTTCGTCTACCTTTAGTCCTTTTACACAACACCGGTCTGCTGAAGCTAATCTGAAGTTCGTATATTAGTGAATAGACTGGCTCTAAACACAGTGGGGGCACTGTGTTTTTCTTGTCATCTGGTGTGTGTTGTAACGAACTTACTGTCATTAAGGGGAAATGTTTGGCCTGTTACTATATAAATGTGATAGAAAGTACATTGACAATAGTGTTGACGAGCACCTGGATAGATGCCCTATCACCTGCTTTCGCTTCCTCTTGTTCTAGCCATTATTGTTATTATTAGATTTAGGTCATGTTAGTTATATTTTTCTTGTGTTCAGACAATGAAATCAAGAATGATGTTACCTGCTTGACAGTTTTGACTGTGACTCCAGTCTTCCGAGGAAGACTGACACGATTAGAGCTGAAGTGAGGAGGTAGATAATCAGTTATCCCATCAGAAGCTAATTATTACTTTTAATAACCTATTAGTTGTCAGGAAAAAAAGTCAGAAATGACTAATGTCAACTATTTTAATCTAAGAATTTGCTGATTTTTTTTTCTTTATTTTATCATCAAAGTGTAATGAGTATTGTATTACTTACTGTAGATGTGTTATGAAGGGTAAACACTCAGGCATTTCTTCTCCACAACAAAGGGATGAAAGGAAAGAGACTGTATGCAAAACAGGCCTGGGCAGACTATCATTATTATTCAAATTTGCTCTCCCCTCAGGATATTGGCGATCAGGAGTTGAATGGTTGTTATTAACCATTTGTTTTCCCTGTATGAGTGATTTCTGACAAGGCACTGTGGACATTGTTTACCTCATCATGATCACTCAACATCTGTTCTCCCAATCTCTTCCTCCAGCGGAGACGCACTGACCCTTCCCAGGGTTCAGTGTCCCAACCACCCTGATGCCATCCTGGTGGAGGACTACAGAGCAGGGGACATGATCTGCCCCGACTGCGGCCTTGTAGTAGGTCAGTATACACTTAACAAAGACCTGCACTTTGTCTTTCTAATTAAAGAGGCTTCAGTGAGAGAGAACATCCTTCCTTTCCATTCTGGTTTCCTGTACTCACTCAACCCCACTCTGTTATATTCTGTCGTAATCATAATCATGCTCGTCACTCTTCCTGAGCTCACGTCTGTGGTTATAGGCCACCATGCTTATAGTATTTTTACATTGGAGGATGAGCTGAGTTGTTTGTGGATTAAAGAAAAGTTGAAAAGTGAAATAATTGTATTTATCTGTTATGTGACTCAAGCTCCCTCTTAATATCTACAGTGCCAGCTCATCTAAAGACCTATGTTTATTTACGAAGATCACAAAAAAACAACCATCTCACTAACACAATATAATGTAGTAAAGTGTTTTTTTGTGGTGGTCAAAGCTATAAAAACAATGTTAATAGATTTTTGTTTTTATAGTTTTTTTTTTTAAATCATCAGTACGCGTCACATGTACAGCAGAAAAGGCTCTTCACCGTTTAAGTGATGTAATGCTTGAAGTATTAACTCAGACCAGAGGCAGTTATAATGTGTAAAAACACCTAGCCACGTTTAATCTGAGACCAGAAGATCTTTAAGGAGCATAGAGAAGTATAAGATAAATGGACATCAGTCACTAGTCTAACGTTTTGATCTCTAATTTATTGTGAAGGTGAGTATTTGCTTTGTGGGGCACAGACGAAGCCTCAGTGTTAACGTGTGATTCAGGCTGTGAGGCAACGCTGCAGGGAACAGAGTCCTCTCCGCTAACGAGCCCCCTGAGCACAGAGCAGGTCAGATAGGGAGATGCTAGACGCCAGCCCCGTCTCTGATGCAAACTGAAGCTGCTCCTGTTACTGCTCCCATAGCTTCAAGTGACCTCCGAGGAGATGAATGTCACTTTGCTTCTTGATATTAGAAAGGCTGATGGATGGTAAAAAAAAATCCTAACAGGATTAAAATATCAGAAATCTAATCCGTGACCCCGCTACGCGGCTCCAGGAACAGACAGTTGTGATAAGTGGTAGAAACTAATGGCCCTGTTCAGACAGTACGTCCTGCCTACGTCACACCCTTCACAACAAGATGAGTTTTTAGGTCAGTCTTTCTTATGTTTTTGTCCCTCGCTGCAAACAGACAGTAAAATCAAAGAGAGAAACGGGAGGAGGGAAGATGGGATGTGTAAATTGATTGAGCTAGATTTAAAGCCACAATACTGAGAAGAGCAGAGCAATAAAACGTAATGCTGTAGTGAAGCTAAAGAGACGATCCACACAGTATTTACAACAGTGGAGTGTTTACAGAGGGGAGTAGTGCTGATTATTGCACCATCTACTGCTTAATTATTCCAGAGGGATATAAATGAAGCCCCATGGAAGAAAGGGAGCACAAACTGTCCGTCTGAGCAGGTGATTTGCTGAACTTTAAACAAACTGTTAACACCATGACCTCACTACTTCACATCTCATGTTTCCATCACAGAAGAAAAACCTTTTAGAGCAAAGGGGTTTAGCCTTCAGTACAAAAGACTGAAAACAGAGACAAGGACACAACGCTCATGTTGGTTGAGAGTGAATTGAGTTGTGAGTGTGCAGGATATCAGTCATGTCAAGGGCTGTTGTATTGATTTTTAGAGTAAAGCTGTTATACGTCATTATCACAGATGCAAGTTTATTTTACATTTATATTTAAAACGAGCTACATTTTGGTTTTGTGTTGTTGATCCCTGCCTTAAAACAAAACACTCAGTCTCAGAGAATAAAAGCACCAACACTGTCTAACACTCAATCTGCATTGAAATAAGCTGAGACATCGTGTCCATGCAGCAGATTTAAGCTTGTTACAGTGAATGTATAAGAAATTGATCTTGTGCCTCCCTTTAGTTCCCCTCCTGATTTAGGTTTCCTGTCTATCTTATTTATTTTAATTCACCGTTCCAAACCATTTCTCCCCAGGTGACCGTGTAATCGATGTGGGCTCCGAGTGGAGGACGTTTTCTAATGAGAAAGCTCTTAAAGATCCATCCAGAGTGGGAGACGCCCAGAACCCGCTGCTCAATGGAGGAGACCTAACCACCATGATCAGCAAGGTGAGAGACGGACGAGTCTGGCGCCTGAACATCACACTAGTCTAAAGATGCTGCTGTTTGAATCATTTGAAGGATCTCAGAAGATTTCCAGTTGTTCAACACTCACAGTTTGTTAATGTCACATTTCGTAATGAATTATCATTCTGTTGCCTAACACATACTTCCGTACTAACACCGTGGATCATACCGTGCTGCAGAAATAGCAGTGTCAACTGTCTCGTAATGTCAGCAGCACCTGAGTATCACAGCCACAGTAAACCACATCCCCAGAGTTATAGCGGCTTCTCTTTTAAATACAGTTACAGTGAAAGTTTACCAATAAAACATCATCTGTTTCCACCACAGGGAACGGGCGCGGCCAGTTTCGACGAGTTTGGTAACTCAAAGTACCAGAACCGGCGGACCATGAGCAGCTCTGACCGGGCCATGCTCAACGCCTTCAAAGAAATCAGCACCATGGCAGATCGCATCAACCTGCCCAGGAACATCATAGTAAGTGAACAGGATCGACGGCTTCACCGTTTCCCTCTCCGCTCGGTTTGGTCCAGACACGCTCAGAGTCCAGGTGATGTCTCTGTTAGCGGAGACTGATGGCTGGGACCTTTAAAGGTCAGCTGACTCAGAAATTGAACACCACACATAAGGGAAACTTGAAAAGGGGAAACGAGAGAAACAAAACGTAACTTTCTGTTTATGTAATTCTGTGCCACCCAGTGGTCTAACTCAAACATATGGACGCACGCTGCAGGCTAGAGTCTCAGCTGAAACCGCAGTCTGACCTGGGACAGTCGTCTCATATGAAGTGGCCTAGTCTGGGTCAAAACAACATTCATACGTGTGTGTGCTAATGTCTATGTTGCATTAGCAATTTAAATAATAGTGTGATTGAAAACACAGACAAAACAAACAAAAGTCGAAATATGAGTAGAGCCACATGCAGTCACTGTTTATCCTCCCTTATACTGAAACATGGCGACTTGACTGTTGTCATCTTGTTTTGATTATAAAAATAAATAGGTAAAGACTTGGACTGTGTGATCTACAAAAACATGACATTGTGATTACATATTCAGACTTCAGTTGAAATAAAGATCGTAAGTAACTTTTACAGGACACTTCTCTTGGGCCTGTGGAGAAGAACATGATGAAATCGCTTTTTAAAAACAATTGAACATCTGAATTTGGGAAGATATTAGGCAACCTTGAGTAAAAATGTGTTTCCTGTAAACGCTGTTTTTGCCTTGCAGGACAGAACCAACAACTTATTCAAGCAAGTCTATGAACAGAAGAGCCTGAAGGGCCGAGCCAATGATGCCATTGCTTCGGCCTGCCTCTACATCGCCTGCAGACAGGAAGGTGTACCAAGAACATTTAAAGGTCAGAATTAACTTTATCTTAATTTAAGGCCCGGGTGCTCTGGCGGGACTGTGCTACTTCTTGAGGTTTCAGTGTTCAGCAGTTGTAAAATCCCCTCATTTCTGATTCGAGAATGTAAGAATAGTCTCTTTTAGTTAGGTGATGAGAAGTCCCCTCTTAGCGTATATACGTACATATTAATATGTTTTGATTGAGCAAAAATATTCAGTGGTTTCAAGAAGAGAATTTCAGTGATTAATTTATTCCCACCGTTCTCTCTTCACGCTGTGTTGCTACACCTGTAAAAGCATTTAGTGACATTTTTAGACATTATAGAAATCCATTACTGCACAGTGAGTGATGGTGCTACATTAATGTGTATTCTTTAAAAATCGCTCTCACCTTTTCCCAGAAGACGAACACACAGTCCCTGAAGTGTTTCTCACTGGGCTTAATGGGTGATGTGTAATTTACCACTATGATTGCAAAAGGCAATTTGTTTCCTGTCACCATGGTTTTATGGAGGAAAACACAGTAGATATAGAAGAATGGTGCACTTCTTACTGTGGACGTCGCCATGGGGACCGGAGAGAAAAGACCTCTGTTACTACACATGGCGCCCTCACACCTTCACCAGAGCCCTGACGTCTTCTCACCACGACCCAGAGGAGCTCGTTGTGATGACACAAACCTGGCGTCAGACACACTTCAGGCTGTCGCTCCCGGAGACAGAGTGAAGTGTGTCTGACTGAGCTCATGTGTGAAACAGAGCGGCTCTTTGTCTGCACAGCGCACAACACGCAAGGAGGGTGGGGGGGTTACATTTCTATCCAGTGTCCTGCACACTCCACCCACCATCATCCAATCCACACCGTCACCAATGGTTTTGTGCCACATGTGGGTAAATATGGAGCTACATTTGTGTCTTTATTATTCAATCAAAAAAAAGTTGATTTAAACAAATAAGATATTTTCAATCAAAACAAACTTCACTTTGCGTTTGAACCCTTTTTTTCTTTGACCCTTATTATTTGATTGAAAATATCTTTTTTTTTTTTGAATCAACTTTTTTTTTGATTGAATAATAAAGACACAAATATCATACCCATAATATAGCCCAAATACAAAAAAGATTACTTTAATCCCCCTTTCAATCAAAGAAAAAAAGTGCTCGAATGCAATTTTTTGGCTCTCAAATATTTTTTGCATTCAAACCCAGGACACAAATGTACCTCCATAGGTAAAAAGGCTCCAGACGACGTGTGGTGCTGATTCTCTGGACTTGAGTTCAGATAAAAAAAACTTTCACTGGAGTCCATCTGACTGAACGTCTCCCCTCGCTCCCTTTGTTTCCTCCAGAGATCTGCGCCGTCTCCAGGATCTCCAAGAAGGAGATCGGTCGATGCTTCAAGCTGATCTTGAAGGCGCTGGAGACCAGCGTGGACCTCATCACCACAGGAGACTTCATGTCGCGTTTCTGCTCAAACCTCGGCCTCCCCAAGCAGGTGCAGATGGCGGCCACCTTCATCGCCAGGAAGGCCGTGGAGCTGGACCTGGTGCCCGGCAGGAGCCCCATCTCCGTGGCGGCAGCAGCCATTTACATGGCCTCCCAGGCCTCTGCAGAGAAGAAGACCCAGAAAGGTGAGCGACGGTGCTGCACTGGTCGCGTTTAGTTTAGACCAGGACAGATTCAGGTTCCGATTGTTGGCCATACACAAGTTATATGGATATTTTCAGTACATTGATACATTGAGTTCATAAATCAAATTTTTTGGACCCAGTCTGAAGCTCATAAGTGGGATATCTATGAGAATCTGACATTCAAAAGTTATTGATCCAAAAAGTTTAGATTATTCAAGGTTTACAACACGATAATGTAGTTCTAATGGAAATTAAAGAAGAAATACGGTAGTAAAATACAGTAGAGCATGTTTTAGAGGAGATATACTTGTTGGTAAATTCTGGATACTAATTAAACATTTTAAATTTATTTCAAGTCTCAATATATAGATTTAAAGTATGGCTGAAAAGAGCTGTCACACAATCAATAAAACATTTTGATGGACTCAACATAACACAGCTCAGTGGAGCAGAGAGAGTAGAGTGAACTGTCTATTTATAGACTGTCAATCATTGAAGCACTACTGTGTTTAATTTACCCATAGTCCCCTGCTCATATGAACACACATGCTTTATATTTTGTGATTATGGTTTTGCCAGCATTAAATCATTTGTAATGAATTATGGTTTTATGAATCTTATAGTAATTCAGACCATAAGATAAATGTAGAGCACTTAATGTGGCCTTTTTAAAAACCAGTGAAGTGTGAATTCTTACAAAAGAAGAACATGTTGCAGGTCCAGTGGTTTACAGCTGTGCTTCAGTCTGAAAGGAGAAACGACTAAAACAGAGAAAACTGTCTTGTGTGATGGGGACGTCGTTTGAGCTCCAGATGTGATGTCTCTCAGCGGACAGTTTACTGAATCATGGATCAAAGAAGAAATGTCATTATATTTTCAGTCTTTGTATTTTTGAGCTACAGGAAATTGTTCTTTGATGATGAAAAAGCAAAATCCACTGCAGGTCAAACATTTCAACTCTTTGTGTCTGACGCTTCCACAGAAATCGGAGACATCGCTGGCGTGGCAGACGTCACGATCAGACAGTCGTACCGACTCATCTACCCGCGAGCTGCAGAACTTTTCCCTCCAGACTTCAAATTTGACACACCCGTCGACAAGCTGCCTCAGCTGTGAACAAGACGCTGCCTACACAGTCGTGATATTTTTTCTGCTGTACTTACAGGATCATGCTCTTTTTTTTATCCTCTTTGTGTTGAATTTGGAAGATTTCTCTCGTCTCTCCTCAGACTTCAGGCCTTTATCAAGGCGCGCTCACAGGAATTAAACGGACACACATTCCAGTGCTTAAAGAAACAGCTTGCAGACTGTACTTACAGTATTTCATTTGAGTGTATATACTGTACTATGTATATATGTCCAAGTGGGAAAGTGTAATTGATGCTTGCAAATTTTAGGCTGATTTCATACTGTATACATACAACTTTGTTTTTGTAGAAAAATGACCAGGTTCTATTTTGTTAGTTTGTTTGAATTGTTCTAAGTAATTTAAAAAAAAATTAAAGATTTTCATTAAAGCATGGTAACTGGCTCATGGTTTCAGTAACATTTCACATGTTTACATTAAATCTTTCACTGACACACTTTCAGAGGAAAAAAAACTCCACAACTTCTTTGAACACGTCAGAACTTCAGATTGTCGCCTCCAGTCAAAATGACCCAGTGATGTGTTCAATGTCAGGGCTACAAATAAAAGCAAAGCCACTATTACAAATGTTTAATTTGTGCATTCATGATAGGCAACAAACAACGGCTGCAGAAATGCATCTTCAGTTTTGTTTTTTACACCGGGGCGAACAGCAGAGACTCGAGTATTGATGTACCATCCGTCACGTTCTCCTCTGGCGACAACATGCACAAGCAAAGAATAAAAAACAAAAACACTTTGTACAATCTATTTTCATTAAGAAACGTAGATAATTAAAACTATTGATAAAATTAGTGCTTTCAGCTTAATTGTGTACATACAGTATGTATATATAATATACCCTGCCCACCCCTGTAGTGATTCATATCAACAGGCCCACCCCCTCCAAAAAAAAAAAAAAAAGCTCAGCACTTGTCTTGTGGATTCTTGTGCAACACATCTTAGTTCATCTGTCATTGGGTTCACTTATCAGTCCATCAGTCGGATGTTCCTCTAAACCACCAAGAGTTTGTTTACTGCTTCACCAGGGACACGATCAATTTGGTCTGTAGTGTTTTCACCTTCACTGAGGTAATGAGAAAAAATATCAGCTCCACCGCATGAAGTGGAATCCAACTGAACTCAGCTCTGACAAAAACCATTCAATGTTGAGTTTAGAGTTTATTACGGCGACACCACGTGGCGCTAAACATCTGTAGAACTGAGCTCAGCTGAATCATCAACCTCAACCTCACAGTGCCACTAGAGGGCAGCAGGAAGAAAGAAAGATGCATTATTTGTTGTGGCCGAAAGGCAGCATGTAGTGCTGGGTGGACTGCTGTTAATATTGACATCCTATCATGTTCTTGTTGGCACACATGCAGACTTCAAGTGAGCAAAGTTGAGGGGAGATGCAGGGGGTAAAACCAATGTAGTGTGGAGACTCTTACTGGGATTTCAAGTGAGGAAGCAGCAGTAGTAGTCAAGATGTTTGTTGCAGTTGACCCGCTCAGTGACGATGCTTTGAGCACTTTAAATTCACCGAACACCAGTCTCAGATGTGATCGTGACACAACTGTCAACCTTTACAGTGAGATAAACGTCCTCAAGCTGTGGCAAGGGCTTTGCAAATAAAGACAAAAAAACAATAAAATATACGACTGAATATAATCTGTACAGACCAAAAAAAAAACAAAAAAAAAACGGAAGACAGTGACACTGATATCATGATTGTGATCTGTTGCCGTCTTCTCGGAGTTCATTTGAAAAACATTCTCAGTGGTCAGACAATGGACACGACGACAACGTGTGCAAGAGGACAAAGCATCCCTCCTCCTTCACTCTCCAACAGAGTTTCTTTTGTTCTTTTTTTTTTTTCCTTAAAAAAATGTTCTTCATGTGGATTAAAAAATAAGTGGGGTTCCTCAGGAGGCGTCTGAACTTTCTTCTCAATGGCACAGAGTTTTGCCCGGAGGCTCAGGGAGCCACGTCCGCTGCTCCGCAACATTTTGGCCAGGGAGGAAGAGTTTAAAAAAGATGTGAGCTACAGTCACTGCTGTGTTGGTTGGTTCACAGTGTGTGTGTGTGTCTGTGTGTGTGTAAAGAGAGGAGCCATGTGAAGCTAACACCAGTCAGCGATGTAGTCAAAGTCAGAGAACGTGTTCTGCTCCTCAGAGCTCAGCACTCGAGGTTCCCTCGGCGGGGTCAAGATCGGAGCCTCTGAGGTAAATTCATCGTCAAAGTTGCTGACGTCGTTGGCGCCCTGGATGGTCGGCACGAACGGAGGCTTCACCTTCTTGGCTAGCAGTCCGTTCCAATCCATGTGCTACCATAAGACGGACAGAGAGAGAGAGAGAGAGAGGGTCACATCAGTGTCAGTTCTCTTAAAGCAACACTTTGGGACATGCCTGTCATTTGCTTTCACATTGAGAGCTGAAGAGAGGAAGGACCCACTCGTCTCTACAGTCGGTGTCCACTTAGCTTAGCATGAGGAGCAGTGATGGGAATAACGGTGCTACTTTTTTCAGTTACAATTAATAAAAAAAAGTTACTCTTTCCCCCGTTATAACGCCGTTACTGTCCCGTCACAACATGGGGCGCCTGCTCTACCCACTGAGCTACCCACCCATACACATTTTTTTCAGTCCATTAACTAGTTGGAAAAAGCTGTTCATCAGCTGTTCATCTGGAACTAACCAACTCTATCAGTATTCCTCCGCACTGTGCGGTTACTAACTCAAGTTACTTTTTGGGGAAAGTAACTAGTACCTATAACCAGGGATGCAAACAGGTCAGGACCAAAAAAGAGAGGAATGTCCCGGGGGGAGGGGGGGGTGCTCACCATTAACAAATAATTACATTACAATATCACGGAAAAGTCAATTCCCAGTAGTTCAACCCCAACCAAGTATTGAGTGCAGATGGACATAGTTTTCAGAAGGCCAACAAGTCACCTAATTGGTCATGAAAAAAGCGAGTTTCGGCGCGCTGTTTGCATCCCTGTATAACTAAAGTGCCCAACACTGATGAGGAGTGGCTTCAAGGTGAACAGCCAACCGGCCTCCAGATCTACAGTTTCTCTTTGACTTGCTGATTAAAATGTCAAACTTCTCCAATAAACACAAAATCAGAGCAGTAGAAAAAAAATCTCAATCAGTGCAAATGATCTTGTCGTTTCTTACCCTGAAGAACAGATGTTTCTTCACCTCCTCTGCATCCCTTTCTCCTGCTCCCAGACGTCGTTCTGGACTCCTCCTCAGAAGCTGAGCATGGGGAGGAGAAGGAAACACAGTAAACGTTAAATTGACAATTTAAGAAAAAAAGCAGAGGTGAATGACTCCTCAGTGGATCTACGCACCCTCCTCATGATGGAGATGGCCTCGGTGGAAAGGAATCGTGGGTAGCGGACTTCATCGTTGACGATGCTGTCAAACACCTCCTCTTCATCGTCACCAGGGAAGGGCGACTGAAAGAAGAACAGAACGAGCCCAGATGAAAAAGATGAGTCACTGTTTGTACGGGCCATGACACAATGCAGTGCACTGTGCACTCACCTCTCCAACCAGCATCTCAAAGATAAGGACGCCCAGTCCCCACCAGTCCACAGCACGGGTGTACGACGTCTCAGTCAAAACTTCAGGGGCTAAAAACTCTGGCGTGCCGCAAAATGTGCTGGTGCGATCCCTGAAACCCATTCCTGAAACAGCAGAGGAGGTCTGATCAGGAACAACAGTCCTGCCCAACTATTCACTAACATCTGCTCTTTCACCCTGGTTTGGTCACATCAGTGTCTTTTTCTTTTTGTTGCTGATACTGATCAGCTGCGAGTGAGATCAGCTGATCCCAATATTTTTGGCAGCACTGCAGATTAGATGACACACACTCCACGCAATATTTTTTTTCGTAGGATGAGTCCGGGAAAGTCCCGCCTTCCCCGCCTCTGATTGGCTGGATGAATTCTCCTCCGATTGACGTCATCTCACAACAGTACTGTAGTAAACTAAAATACACACAACTGAAGTATCAAATGTAATCAGACGCCATGGCTTAGCGGTTTGCGTTTTCGCCTGCGGTGTGGTGAATCCGAGTTCGATCCCCGCTGGTTTCACATTCCGAAAAATTTAGTTTTTAAATTTATATTCCAAGTTTACATTTTGAGTTTGAGAGAAGTGTAATTGTGCCATTGGTTAGGTTTAGGCAATGAAGAAAGGAGTTGGTTAAGTTTAGTAAAAAGACCAGGTAGAGTGTAGACAGGCCAGATAAGTAGAGAGAGTCCAGGTAGATCTAGGCACTTATCACTCTTTGCCGACAGCCTGCGTTTCACAGCCATTTCACAGCCGTTTCACAACCAAAACAAACAACCAATCAGGTGAGAGCCCTTCTAGCCAATCAGAGTCGAAAATGGAGCCCATCTAGCCAATCAGAGGCGGGAACGACGGGAAAGGCGGGACTTTCCCGGACTCATCCTACGAAAAAAATATCGCACACTCCACACAGCCGACGTGTCATTTTGTTTTGGGCCCCGCTGTGACATCACAGTTCCGTTCTGATGTCACAGGTCCCCACTGCGACATCGAAAGTTCAGTTCCGATTAAAAAAGAAAAGAAAAAAAGGTTCACTTCCGGTCACTGTGACATCACAGTTCTGTTCTCTTGTACAACATCTGCCACAGGACTTCTCTATCATTTCACAAACTGCAGTCGTATTGAGAGGCACATCAGTCAGAAGACTTTTGAAAATGAAGATCTTCCTTTTAGGTGTTGCTGTGGGCGTTGTCGTCACTAAGGGTGCTGGACTAGTCACTGACTATATCATGACCAGAACAACAAAAGAAACTGTGGTCCATCAAGAGACAACTGTTGCTGCAGAGCCTGCACCTGTTTTAAAGACTCCAGCAACTTTAAAAGAAATCTGTGCAGCTCATACAAAGGGCCTTGACGTTCTCGCAGAGTCGAGACCAGGAGCACCAAGAGGACGCGTCAAGAACCAGGACATGTGGCCAGCCCAATGCAAGAAGAAGTTGCTCAACCCACCTCTACAACTGAGAAGCAGCCTCAACGTGTCAGTGTACAAAGGCCCATACACTACTGACATAAAACAGGACTTATAATGAAGTGCGACTGTCCAGCACAAAGATGACACACTCTCATGGAGAAGTTGTGAGCTGCATTCACCATGCTATGAAATAATTATATAACATTACGACACACGAAGCAAATACTTGGAACTACTTATGCTTTTGAAATCAACTGTCTGGGATGTAGTTCCGGTATAGGGATTATGGCAATAGGCAAATTTGCCAAAATGTTGAACTACCCCTTTAACAGCTTCTAAGCCTGACCTTAACAATTCAATAAATCAATTTTTACATTAACAGTGGTGTAGTGTCACTATATATCTAAACTTTAACCAACAGCAGCCTATAACACACACACTTGTGTTTTGTTCTGAATCACTCACCACTCCGAACCAATATCTTCTGTAATCGTTCTGAAAAAGCCTTTCAGATAAATCTCCACCTGACTTGCTCTCGACAACAAAGCACTGATGTCAGTTCCCAGTTTACCTTCTTTGCAAAGTCCAAAGTCAGCGATCTTTACGTAGCCCTCTGTGTCCAGGAGCAGGTTGTCCAGCTTCAAATCTCTGAAAATTACAAAAAAAACAAACAAGGGAAGACAAATTACTTTGAGACCTCAGTGCTTCCTGTGGAAATAACCCGTGTGTTGACTTTTTCCTCACCTGTACACAATCTTATGGTCGTGTAAGAACTGTAATCCCAGTACAACACAAGCTGCATAAAATCTGCAAAGGCACAACACAGCCAGTAAAATTAGTTTTCATGAGGAAGTTGACTTTTTACTGAGGGAAGTACATTACAACACACAGGGAAAGTTTTTACAAGAACTCCTGACTATATAACCTCAAACTTAAATTATAGTCTGTATTAATGAGAATCATCATTTGATCCTACTTCTACATGATGAGAATGACATTACTGCTACAAATGGAGACCATGTGTGATCAATGTGCAGGTGAAGCTCTGGTCACTCACACGGCCCTGGGCTCAGAGAAAACATCAGCGTGGATGTGCATCATCAGATCGCCTCCCGCCGCGTACTCCATGACAAAACAAACGTGCTCCTGCGTCTGGAAACACGCAAACAGGTTGACCAGGAACGGGTGGCGGACGCTGTTGACCGTCTCGAAAATCCTCTTTTCACACATGAGGCTGAGAAGGAAAGGTCAAAACGTGAGTCACAACCAGCACTGGGGGATAAAACATGTTTCGATCTTCTCTAGTCTCTCTGTTTTATTTTGGCGGGAGTCTGTTTACCTGTCCACCTCATCTCGAGCCACAATGTCTCCTTTCTTCAGAGCTTTGATGGCGAACATCTCGCCTGTGCTTTTATATTCTGCTAACAAGACCTGTGGAGCGGAGCAGAGGACAGAGAGATTTAATTTGAGCTTTTCTCCTTCACTTTGCAGCGTTTAACTCAAACTTGAATTATTATCAATTCAGCAACTGACCAATAATGTATCATTTATTTTGTAAAATATAAAGCAACATGTGAAACCATTCCCATTTCTTGAAACTTTAGTATTTGATGATATCTTTGTCATATATGAATTGAATATATTTCTATTCTGGGTTTTTCAAGATGTCACCTTCAGCTCCAGAACATTATATTGATCTTTTAATACTCTTGACTATTCTATTGACAACAGAAGTAAGTTGCAGCGCTGTGTTAGATGGTGAAATGAAATGTACCTTTCCGAAGTGACCACGTCCGAGGACTGCCACACATTTAAAGTCTTTAAGACTGAAGTGAAACTGCTCCTCTTCCCTGCAAAGATAAAGAGACAACTGACATGAAGCTAGTGTTTAAATATATATATATAGTATATAAAAAAGAAACAACAGGCTGCTGTTAAAAAGAGATCAGTTCTTTACAGTGTGAAGGTAAAATTTTAAAAGCAGAGTCACAGCCAGGTGGCAGCATTTACCCCCATCTGACTGCTTCACTGGTTTCACTTTAAGTTGCAACATCCACATCATGAAAATCACTGATGCTCAAAGAAACCAACAAGCAGCAGGCGAAACAACAACAGTGGCAGGTTGGAGACAAAGTGTTTGTAGTTACAGCGTTTTTGTTCCAAGTTACTGTTTTTTTTTACTCACTGAAAATGACACTGACCAGAATAATACGTGAATAATAAAAAGAAAGAATTATTCCTCCTCACATCTCTCTTCTTTTATCTCTCAAATTAAATTCACATACGGTTTAAAATCAACAAAAACCCAAACATGCTCGTGTTTCTTCTACCTTATCTCTGTGTCTTTGTGGATGGCGGTGAGCTCCAGGTCTGAATGCTGGATCTCCTGCTCCGCCACTCCGTCCAGGTCGGGTTTCAACGCCACACTGTTTCTCTTGGTCAGGAAGTCAAATGAGGCGAGTGCGTCCTGCAGAGAGGAGACACAGAGCAGGGGAGACAGAAATAAATGACAGAGGTAGTAATACGACAGTCAAGTCAGTGGGGTTTAATAAAAAGATTATGTTGGTCAACATTTATGACCGGTAAGTCATTGTTACACCTGCCAATCACTACTCATAAATATGCTTTCATCTTTAATAAGCACAACACAACAGGAGCTTAGTGTTAAATTAATTGCATATGATGATTTGTTTGACAGTGTCTGGCAGCCTTTCCTGAATGACCTTCCTGGTGATCTTCTTGACTTGCTGCAGAAAGGGCGACCATATTTTGCCTTTACCAATAAGTCATAGGATGCTCTTTTATTCTCTCGCTCTCTCTTCCTTTTCTCAGTTTGGTCCCCCTGTAAACTTTTTTTGTATGATGTGCAATTCATGTATGTGACTTAGTGTATTTTTGTTTTGCAGTTGGGCTGTATCTGTACTGTATGGTTCATTGTTTGTTTAAGTAAAATAAACACAATTAATTGCATGTAAAGCATCAATAACACGTATAAATGAAACGTACCACATACAAAAATATAGATGAATAAATCCTGTCATAACTTATCAACCAGGAGTTTGTTAGTCAGACTTAAGATTAACATTAGTCAGTGAAGTCAATACATGTGAACTGGGCTCATAAACAATGTGTAGTGAGGAAAGTGTGTGGTCCTGTCCAGATTATGTGTGATCAATACAGAATCGAAGCTCTGGTTTTTCTTGTCTGATGCAAAAGGAAACACAACTCGACAGACATGAGCGACGCTTTAAACAGAAAACACTGTGGCTCATTTCATTTTCATGAACGAGTCGAACGAGGAGCTCGCCTGCTGCCGCCGCTCTGTTGTTTTCTATCTGCGATTGTATCAGCTCGCGGCTGCCAGATCAAACCTACTTGTGATTCCTGGAACACTTGTACCTGTACTTCCTCCTTGTCGGGCATCTTGTCCTGCGCCAGCGGTTCTCGGATGTTATCTGGAGCTGGGTAGTGTTTGGGTCCCGGGGTGGGCTCTTTGTCAAAGTCCAGTTTGGTCACCAGTGGGTCGCTGTGTGGAGACGTACGGATTAGTGAATGAAGACATCAGCGCTCCAGCTACTGTGACTGAGACTCTCAGCAGGTTTTAGTGTCTTTTAAGCATTAGAAATAACGAGGGACTGACTCTCTGTGTTCTGTCTGTGTTTGAGTACCTGCAGGGCGTGGGAGACCCGGGCAGACTGCTGGGCCCGGTCTCAGCAGCCTGTGGACTGAAGGAGTTGGTGCTGACAGTTGGTATGGCTCTTCTCACCAGGCGGCCCCATGTAGCGATGTTGATGTTCATCTGAGGGGCCCGCAGGAACGTCTTACCTGGTAGAGACCACACAACAGAGACAAAGAAAAGGGGGGAGGTGAACAAAAACTAAAAAAATGACGATGTCTGCAACAGTGAAAAAGATCAGGATGTGTCAAAGTGGGAATATCTGTGAATGTCACAAACAATATCTCCTCTTTCCTTCGGTAGCAACGGATTTGAAGGTAAATCAGGAAAAATCCATACAATTATAAGAACATTTTAGAGCCTGGAATGTCTAGTAATTGATAAAAATAAATGAAAAAAACTGATAAAAATATTTTTTAACTGATTATTATTCTTTTTAAAATTATGGTTGAAAACACCAAGCACAATCTTAAACAACTGTATTCTATACTTTCACTTTCTCGAATATAAATCGAGTTCAAATAAATAAAGCATATAGAAATAGCTGAGCTGGCTCTTGATTGACGGCCATGATCACGTGACTGCACATGATAGCGGGGTCGCCAGAAATGTGTGATGTCAAAATGGGGTCACGAGCCAAAAAAGGTTGGGAACCACTGTTCTAGAGTAAGAGACATATTCTTATTTCTAGACCCAACATCGAATCCTGTTTCTATGAAAGCAGGTTTCCATCACGGCTGCCTGAGAAGTGCGGCGCTCTCTCTCTCTCTGACAGATACAGTATGACTCACCTTGCTGCTTTGAGAAAATCTTCTTTTGTCTTTGCAACTTTGGTCGTCTCTCGATGACGGGGTTGAAAAATGTGACCTGAACAAACAAGAGTCGTGAGCGGAAATTTAGAAAAAAAAAAACAGGAAAACAGAGACAAGTCTGTGCAACTGTAAAAGAAACCGTGGCAATGTGAGTGTGGGTTTGTGTACAGATATTATGGGATGTTCTGTCAAGAGACTCCGATGTAAGATTACACAGCTGAGGAGGCAGAGAATATAATGGGAGCGTTCAGGGTTTTTATAAATGAAGCGTCCTCATAAAGATAGAAAGGTGCAAAGTCATGTGAAGTTAGTGCTGCCAGTATTCATCTGTTTTAGCATTAATAAAGCTACATTAACATCTGGAGTGAAGTCAAGATACTTCACCTAGTTTTTCTCATTATATTTAAAATATGTCTAAATATCTTTATCATCACACATGCAGGTGATTTTTTTTAATTACTAAGTGTCCTTTTATTGAATTAAACTACCTGGTGGGTGTGTGTGTGTGTGTGTGTGTGTGTGTGTGTGTGTGTGTGTGTGTGTGTGTGTGTGTATGTGTGTGTGTGTGTACCTCAGCAAACAGCATCCCCTGTGGCTCCAGGTAGAGACACATCCCATGACGCTGGTTGTCCAGGAAGTCCTCCAGTCGCAGGAACTTGACGGCGCACAGTGAACGCCAGTCGCGCCAGTACACAGAGATCTCCAGCTCACGAGACTACAGGAGAGACACACACAGACATAAATGACAATAAACAGACGTGAATAACACACAGTGTGTTGTTCGAACACAACACTGAGTCAACAGCACAGATGTGGGTCGAGGGCAGAAACGTGTGTGTGTGTTACCCGGTCCAGCTCCAATGTAAACTTCTGGTCCCAGGCCTGGTTGCTGACCGGCCTCCAGCTCGTCTGGCCGACTACTGTGTTGTCCAGCTTCAACACTGCGCTGATCTCATCTGAGGACACACACACACAGAATTTGTTCAGCTCTAGTATATTAAACGTGTCCTGATTGTGACTATTGTTCCCTGTGATTACAGATAAGCTCGAGTCACTGCGGTGGTTCACTCTGGTGAAGCTTAATGTAATCACAGAATCAACTTTCATCAATATTTACTCTTCTTGGACGGAGGAGGAGGAGGTCGGGTCTACTTACTGGAGAGCTCCTCGCTCTTGGTCAGGTTCCTCGAACTCACGCCGCGGTTTCGGTTTGCTCGGCTGATGAAGGATGAGCGCGTCTCGCTGGGGCTCCATCCGGGCAGAGGGACAGACGCGGCTTTGGAACGACCCGGGACACTTTCCAGAAGGTCCTGACAGCCCATGAGCCTGACGTCTAATGTGCCTGGAAGTCAGGTGGGACGATACACACTTGTGTAATCAGAGTCCTTGTTCAGGTTGTTCCATTTTGCACATGGCAACAGGTTAATGTGTTTAAATTTACTTTCAAAATATTTCAGGGGAAACTTTTTACACATGGCTCATAGTGAAATGTTTGGGTGGTTTACTGAGACGGACCAGGCCTGTCTTTTCTGTTAGACGAGCCTAATTGAGATTCAACAGCTGCTCAAATATAAAGACAGATTAATTTAAGGCCACCCACGCTGCAGGATATCTCTGACCTCAGATCTGTGCTTCCATGATGATAATGAATGACATCTTCTGAGAGGCACAATTTTTAAAAGAGCACAGTGAACCCTTTAAAATATTAGATTCACATATTTCCAAAAGGATGGAAAAAAGAAAGGAAATCTGTCCGCTGTGTCTTTGGTTTGAAAAGTACCAGAATTCACAGCGAATCAGTTCTGCTCCAGCAGATTAAACGAGACAGTTTAGCGCAATTAATTCACTGCTAAACCTGAGTTAAAGTAAATGTTTATCTTCATCCCACAAGCCCCTTACAGATCCACTGAGTTGGCTTTGTTCCTGTGTGACTGGAGACGCGTTACACATACAAATCAGCAAAGTCTGCCTGAGACAACTACGGTCCTGTGTTTGTGCTAAAATGAAAAGTGTGTACATGAAATGAGCGTGCGCACACACACAAAAACAGGATGATTAATAAAATAAAATAAAATATGTCTGTGTTATATCATTGTGCAAAGGCAGAAAGTGATTACAACAGCAACGCGTGAGCCATTTTCAATACCTATACCTAAATGACTCTGTTCTTTGGTGTTTTGGGATGGGGCAACAGACTGTAAATGATCTCAAATAATTATAGTGATATAACCATAAATATACAGGACGCCACTGGTCCAGTTACCTGTGAGTGCAGCGGGCTTGGTGACAGTGCTGTACTGGTTCTGTGTGGAGATGATGCTGGATCTGGGACTGAGGACCGGCGAGGACAGCAGGGACAACTCTTCTATGATGCTGCTGCTGCGGGGGTGGTTTTTAGGCAGCTCGCTGAGGCGCTGCTCCAAGGAATATCTCAGGAGGTCCAGTTTTTGACTGGACTCATTAAAACGAGCCTGGGCCTGTGGAGAGGACAGAGCACGGTGTGGGAAATGAGTTGAGCAAAGATGGAAACAGAGGGACACATCGATTACATGGTCCGTTTTACTTTAGTAGAGAACAGCAGCGAAGCAGGGATCAGTTTCATTTGAAGTGCGTGAAACTGTATCTGGTTTTCTTGCTCGTTTGAACCCGGTGGAACGCACCAAGGTGATCGAGGATGTGGTTTTACATGGAAGCTCAACACAGACATCTACCTCTGAATGTGCCCTTTTTTCCGTGACTTTTCCAGAGCCCAGGAGCTTCATGACGTTCTTGGCTCCCTCGGCCACAGCCGACTCTATCCTGGCATGGTGACACAGCTCCTCCACCCGCAGGTCCAATGGGCTGATGATGGGTTTTTCTGCAGGATGAGGACGGACATGACTCATCATGGTTTATAAGAGTTTGGGTGAACAGGTGTGTGTGTGTTTTAATCCTTGAGAAGCATTTCCCGTCAGACTACTTCCAACACATCACCGGCTGCACGCGGATGCTCACCCATCACATCGTTGCTCTCGAAGCTCAGCTCGTTGGTCTGGCTGGCTTTCAGGATCTGCATCCTGATGAACTCGATCTTTGTCTTGCTGTCCTGAAGCATCTGCTGGGCCGTCGCTAACAACTTACGATCCTGTGAGTGAAAGGAAACTGGGTCAGTGGGGAGATATTGATCTACTTTTCACACACATTAATGACAAGAGGTCAAGGCTTTATTCATGTTTTGTCTTCCTGAGTTAAATAACTTTCAGCATCGAGATAAACGACCCCGAATGCACGCCATCCTTCGTCACTCAGTGTTACGTGCTCACAACAGCAAAACACAATAACAGCCAGGACGCCGGTCCATGCCCTTAATTGGAACTAAAGTACCAGTGACCACATGGAAAATCTTATTCACAAAAAAAAAAGAAAAAAAAGTGGAATCTCATTGTGTGCTGTAATTGCTGACCCTCACATACATACAAACACACACACGCACACACACACACACACACACACAGAGTGGAGTATGCAAACTCCACCCAGAATTCCTCTGAAGTTGAAGTCCTGGTTGTTGACAGCGGCGCGCGCAGGAAAGACCTCTGTCCAGCAGGCATTTCCTCTGTGACATCACGACACGACTATTTCCAACTGGAAGGTGCCTCTGTCCGTCCGTCCGTCTGACCGGGGGAGGTCGCTTACAAAACCCTGACCTCCTCTGGCCAGACGGACAGTCGAGGTCATGTGACAACTTTCAGCCCTTTACTGTACTACAGTTACACACTGAGGCTCCACCAAGCGCCTATTGTTTCCACTCCACACTCACTCAGACAAATAACACAACAACCTGAAGCTTCTCATTGGGTCAAGTTTAGGCCTCGTGTCTATTTGTTTTTTTTATACTAGTCACAAATCACCATAACACCAGTTTTGACAGCCCATGTGAAGTGTTGTAGTTAAATTTAGAGAGCAGACACAAACTTAAAGGAGCATTATCGCAAATACAGCAGTAATAGCATAAAATAAGCTGAAATATGCAAAAGATAGGTCGAGGGGAACCATAACTAAATTTACAAAGAAAATAGCCAACAGTGTAGTGTCCGTGGGGCAAATGCAGAATTTGTCTTTGTTATGATACGTGTGTCTGTCTCTGTGTGTGAGTTACTACGGTTACAGCGACGCTCCCGTCCCCCGGATATTTCTGCAGTTGGATTTACATGATCCGGTCTGAGACGTGAAACTCATGGACTGAGGAGTCGTCCCACTGCGGTCTGCACGTCACACCGACGATCGTGCATTTGTAGGAGGAAGTTGTAGTTGCTGTTGTTGCCGTTGTTGTGGTTGTGCGCGACGTAGAGCTGCCGCTTCGACTACGGAGTTTTTTTTTCCTTTCCCCAATTCATTCAGCCTGATGAGGGAGGAGGGAGGAGGTGGGGGGGTGGTGCCCCATCTTATAATGTTACAGAAAAGCTGCATGTTTTTTCTCCTCATGTCCTACACTAGAGAACTTGTTCTTCTTATCACCAAACGAGGCTGCTCTCTCTCTGACAGCTGATTTTTAAATACCACAAAGCATAACATGTATGGAGGAGAGACGCCCACTTGTTTATATCTGATATGCTCCGCCATTGGCTCCATCTAGTGGCCGCGGATTTGCGTTAATGCCCCTTTAAGGTTAAATGTTAGTACAAATGTTTTGATTAAATACTTCAAAAACAAAATTGTTATTTTCTCTACATATTAACAGAATTGATGTAAAGTCTTGGCCAGGCACGGGGGAGTCTGGACCATTTCTTGAACCCAGGCAAGAAACACACATGCACATGATCCCCTGCAAAACCTCAACCTGTCCATTTAATAAGAATCAATCACTGAGCTTTAGATGTGGTGGTAACCAGATATAATGTTACCTGTGGACAGAGCCAGGCTCGCTGCCCCCCCCTGTCTTCTCTCTTTATGCTGAGCTATGCTAAACTATGCTAAGCTAAACAGCTGCTGGCTTTAGTTTCCTATTTATTACCATACAGACAGAAGCTGGGATCAATCTTCACAATCACATTTCATATAGGATTATTTCCCAAAATGTTGAACTACTCACTCTTTTACAAAGGACTCATAATGTGTGACAAATTCATTCAACACATGCTCCATTAAATTACACTGATGTATCCACAGAAACATGTGATAAGGAGGTAGAATCAGACCAGTGGCCGAGCTGAGTCGACACCACTGAAACTCTACACTCTGCTCGACTGTCGACTACAAAGTGGCTTCAATTACTACTGATGGACATGAAAGCCAAGATGGGCATGAGAGGTTCTCAGAGCTCCAGCTGTTGTTATTAGTTCTGGCGACTTACACACACACAGTCACACACCCCTCCCAACTAAATTATAGTTTTTCTCGGACCGAGCATTAGTGGAGCCACAAAGACCGTAACAGCTTTGTGAACAAACAGCAGAGAGTATGACACACACACAGTATGTGTCAGCGCCTTCTCATGTTCCCTCCTCCCCTACAGTGAAGCTGTGAAAGCAAAGCTGCCATGTATCAGCCTAACCAACGTCAGAGCGGGAGCTGGTCTTCAGACTGGGAATGATTGAAAAGAAAAAAGCTAAAATCCTTTACAATCTGCATTAGATTATATAACTGTCTTGTAGCCTTTGGGATATGACAACATGTGCCATTTAAAAAAAAAAAAAAGCCTGGAAAGGTGTAAGTGAAGATTTGCATGTTGAGGAAATGAGGATTTCAAACAGTAGTAGCCTGTGGTGTGGGGAGCACTGTGTGGAGAAGTGAGTTGAAGGTCATGAGAGGCAAGCTCACATTTAAGCTGTTAAAATACATCTGGATCGTGTGTCACGTAGTTCCACGATAAAAAGAATCTGAATGTCAACGGTGAATAAAACCTGATGACGGCGACTGAAGTGAATCAAAGTGTTGCTGGTGGTTTCTCTGACTCCCAAACAAACAGCCCCACAGTTCATCTAAAAAGGACAATTCTAGTTTATCACATATTGGTTCTTATTTTTTAAAGTTTTGTGAATCATTTCTGTGGTCTATGGGAAATATTACTGCTACCATGAGGACGATAATGCAAAGAAACACAAGTAGTCTGACAGTTTGTGTCAGTAGTTCACACCTGTTACATCATGAGTAACAGGTGTGATATATAAAATGCTGTTCTGAATTACGGTTTATTTGACTATTTTTAGTATTTAAATTAACTTCCTGCTAAAACCTCTAACAACTACCGGGAGTAGTTAAATGCATCAAGTTTGATTATCTTTTTTTTAAAAATACTTATTCTTTATTATATTTCCTCACATCCACTTTTACCTCAGTAGTATTTCAACACCCCATACGTTTGGTTGAACTTGCTCAGGAATATTATTGTTAATAACTCTCCAAATTTTTTATATTGTTTGTTCTCATGTCAGTGGAGTCGACATAATTATCCGACAAGACATGCTACTGAGGGGAGGTTTACTTTGCCTAAGGCGAACACTAATGTGAACACTAATCTGTTTTGTTCAGAGCCATCCTAGAGTGGAATTCGTCGCCACATTATATTGTGTTTATAGATTCCAAAGAGACAAATTAAATTCTTGCTCAAACAGTTTCTTCTAATGTTGCAGCTGCAGTAGTTAAATTGTGCAGCTGCACATGAGGGTGTTGGTATATGCTATATGATGTTGTGCCTATTCTCTTCCCCACCCTGTGAGATTACTTTTTGGTATCTGTTTGTATGTTTTGCTATATTGTTTTCCCCTTGTACAATACAATTAAGAATCTGTAAATATATGCAAGTGGTGCATCATGTCTTGTGTTATATGTATGTCTGTGTCTATGATTGTATCTATATGTGTGACTGTATTAATTGTTGTGTTTTTTCCTTGATGCAGTCGGAAGAAAAGAAAAAATAGACAATGTGAATAGCTATGCTAATGTGCTGGTGCATATTTGCATATTTTTTGTTCATATATATTTTGTTTACACACATGAATAAATCAGATCAATTTAAAATTATCAAAATACTTTAGAAAAAAAAGAGATTGTTTGATTATCTATTTTACTGCACACCTTTATTTTCTCTACCCAACAAGTTCAGCTAACATGCTCATCTATGAACACCTGACCACTCATGGTCCACGCCCAGTTTGAAAGTTTTTGGTGATGTCACAATGTTGGCAAAGGCATTGGTTTATTGTGTGTGTGTTATCATTGATAAACGGGGCCTATGGAGGCAGCAAGCCCCAGCCTGCACGACACAAACTAAATACAGTACAACTAATTTTACACACTTGGCACACCTGACGTGAACCAGCTAAAACCTGACTGTCAGGTGAACCCTCCCCCTCTCCTGTTGTAACGTACCTTGGAGGGCCCGTTGGAGTACATCTGAATCATGTTCTCGGCGCCCTGTTTAACCTTCAGCTCGATGTCGTTCTGTCTTTTCAGGGCGGCGAGGCGGCTGCTGCTCGTGCACATTCTGGCCTCGCTGTTAGGGGTATCTGGGGTCAGAGGGCATTCTGGGTAAAGATGGGAAGAAAAAAAAACAAGACAAGTACAAGTCAGCACCTTTGGGAAACAATCACAGACATAACTCCGTATGTGCTGCTGGAATCTGGCACAAATTTGCACCCACTGCAAATAGTAACTTGCATGCATGTGCTATTTCTGGCTGCCGGCCATCTTGACGTTAGCTAAACAGTCCCGCGGCTCGGAGAAGTGACCTATAACTTTGTTTAGTCAAAACACATCAGGTAGCAACTTCAGTTGTCACATAATGTATCCAGAGAGAGCTGCTGTTTATAATTCAATGAGGTCTGTTAGCACACCACTCAATTTGACTTTGCCTCTCAACGTAGGAGGGAAAAAAAGACGAATCCACAACTTTAAAATCAGGAATTTCAGATGACACAACTTTTTTTGTTCCATTGTACAGACAAAAACATGGCATTAAACACATCAAAGGTGAAGCCAGGGCTAAGTTTTCCATCTCCCCACTGGCTCTGTTCTCTGTCCGTCCCAGCTTTAACAGCAGAGGGAAACCCTGCAGTCAACTGCAGAAAACAAAAACAACACTAAACCACAAGTGTGAACATGCAGACAACTACCAACGCCACAATTGCATCACTGTGTATGCAAATGTGGTTTATTCACTTATGACAATCCAATATATCCAAGGCTGTATCATTTTGTTTTTATAGTGCTTGTGTTGTTTTATGTTTATTGTTTTATAGACTCAGTGACATATACTATATATATATATATATATATATATATATATATATATATATATATATCCATACACACTGTACAGTGACCCAAAATGAAAACAGAAACGAGTGTCTTCCATTCACAGTTTTGGGGGATAAGTTCATTGCATTATTGTGTTTTCTTTTTTTTTCTTTTTTGTCATGTCTGGACTCGAAAGGTGCAGAGAAAACCCCTCCCCACATTGATCACTACAGCGCAAAGCAAAACATTCTCACAGACACACACTTGTGAGGTGGGCAAAAAAACCTGCCTGACTTCTCCTGACTTGACTTGCAAGTTGAGTTTCAGTGTCTCTGCTGTCATAAAGGAGCTCAGAAAAAGTCCCAATGTGGAAACAAATGTGCCACATCCAAGACATAATGCCGATTTTTCATCAGGACCTAACATTATATTCATAATTGATGGTTATTGTTTTTTTATTATCTCAATTCTCTTGTTTTATTTAAGTCCAAAAAGAACAAGTCACATGATAAAACAAAATTTCCAGCATATACAAATAAATCTCTTATTTCTAAAGGTGTCCACAGTCCACTAAAGTGAGCTTGAATTTTAATGTGAGTTACTCTCACAGACTCTGCCAAACAGATTACAATAACCAGCAGGCGAGCGTGTGATTCATTCACTTTGAATGTTTCATCAAAACACCGTCTAATGGTTCTTTTGAACACCTGCAGGAGACGAGCAAAAGGAAAGCATGTGATTCTTTGAACTGAAAGTCCAAATGATTCATCTAATGACCCTTAATAAGCCGAGGGAGCATCACTGCAGAGGTTTCTGTTCACGGGCAGGAGGGGAGGATATCAGGCTTTCCGGGGCAACCCTCTCATACACACACACACACACACACACACACCGAGGACAAGACGGGAAACAAATTGGGCATTTCCAGACCAGTAGAAAAGTCAGAGAAACCAGGTAAGAATTTGACAGAGGCTTGATAGCAAAACTGAAAATCCACAATGCCTGATGAAGACCTCCAGTATCACGTGAAAGCCGTTAGTGAAAATGACAAAAGCATGCCTCGAAACACGCATGCAAAACTCTCTGTGTATGTCATCCAGTTTAGGTTCGGGGCTTTCCTCTCCGTGTGGGGATGATGTGGTTTGGTCAAGGTCACAGAGAGCCAAGAATTTGAGGACCCCTGGCCACCACCCTCCTCCCCTCCTCCTGAACGCGGTTCAGCCCACGCTGGGCTGGAGGACAAGACAGCGAGCTACCGAATAGCTGCAGGGCTGATGTCACTGCTGGACGGCTGACAAGGGGAACCCTCCCTCAGATTAACCCCATCTGTATCTGATGTGAAGCACTGCTAACAATACTCTCTAAACAATTACGTCATGATTTAGAGGAGTGGACCTAGAGCTGACCTGGGCGATTGTTTCTGGGGAAGTGATGCGATACGACGGCTGGAAGGAAAACTGACTTGACACATATTTAGGGAGTAAAACTGTTGAGATTTCATGTTACAGAGACCTGACTGGTGACCCCCAGCGTCAGAGCTGCTGCCGCCGCTCCCAGGCAGGCGCTGTCTGAGTCGGTCCGTTTCCAGCCTCGGCTGAGCGGCGGAGTATAACCAGAGCCCCCCTCAACTCTCTCCTGGAACAAAAACACATTCTGGCTGTTTGCAGAGGCACAGCGAGTCCTTCCTACTAATTCAGGAAACAAGTGCCGTCTCTAGCGGATTCGGGAGCTGAACGCATTTCAAGAAGTTTGTGAAATCTGTCTCATGACCAGAGGAAGCTGAGCCGCACTCGGTCCCTCTCCATCATCTCTGCGATGGCCAGCGAGCGACATTCCGCTGGCGTCTCGTCACTAAAAAAGAAAGCCCTCGTTCATCAGATACAGGGTGGCAGAGTCAGGCTAAATTTGTTCCCACTTAAGATAACCATTTACCAAGACAGCCTCCCTTCAGTCCCCACAGCAAACGCACGCACACACCCCTCCTCATCTTGCTTCCTCATGTCAACTGTGGTGGGGGGATGTGATGGTAACGGCCGGGCAGACAAATACCATTCCGTCTCTTCCTGAATTCACCCAGACACTCGCCACCAACAAAGACTCTATAAGGCAACTACTGTAACAAAACCACGCTGGACGCACACACACACACACACACACACACACCGCTGTTGTGGTCAATTCTCTCCAAATTCCATTGTTGTCGACAAACGCACAGGAGCGGGCTTTCAGCGGCCTCGGAGGGGAACAATCGACAGCTCATTGTAACTGTCGGTGGAATGTGGAATGCAACAATGTCGGCCTCTGGAGAGTGAGTCACCTCCAGTGTGCTCCGTGTGTGTGTGTGTGTGTGTGTGTGTGTGTGTGTGTGTTTATATAGGTGTTGTTCTAACACAACACTGCCAAAATGATTTATGATAGTGGTACTTTTGAAGGAGATGGGAGAAAGATGTGAGAGTATGGGGATTGCTCTTCTGTGACGCTGAACGCTGAACTCAAGGCTCCTGGTGACGGATGGAGCCGAGGCGCTTCTGGCTGTGAGCGGGAGGAGTCGTTGTCACGTGGAAATGGCTGCAGGCAAACCCGCCAACCCAGGACTGGATTACAGTTGTCAGTCAGATTCCCCGTGTGGAGAAACACTCCTGAAAGCTGCCAAAGCGTAAAGCTGAGGCTATGATGCGTTTCGTCTTTTGTGTTGGGCCTGACAGTTCATCAGTTATCAAAACACCCTATTTTTATGTCAATCTCAGGGATTAAAGCAAAAAAGTTAATCTACCTTTTCATAGCATCCTGAGAAAAAGGCGCAGTGAGTGGTCTCTTCTGCTAAACAAGATTAGGATATTTCAGTTAGTCTGCCACCCACTTTTCTTTGGTCCTCCAGAGAGATGTGTTTTTAAAGAACATGTGCCAATGACAGACAAGAAAACATTTCAGATAGCCACGCAGAGCTACAACAGCACAACTGATGATGACAGAATGTTTTATATGCAGCTTGGGATCACGTAACATTATCATTAACCCACATTCAACTTGAAATTTAAACCTCTTATCATTTTTATGAGGGCAACAAACTGATAACTGCCCAAACTATTTTTTTAAATCCTGATTCAGTTCAGTCTTATCCATGTGCCATGCTCTCTAGTTCTCACACCACAGCCCTCTGTTGTCCAGAGCAGCACCTTATCTCAGGACTCGCCACCATTCAACAACGACAACCACACAGCTGACCAGATAGCGTTGAATCTGCTAATCATAAGCTATCATACGCTATCATCATCAGTTTAATAATTACCCACAGGCTATTCAAGTAGATGCCCCATACTAATACCCACCTGGCAGAGAGACTCTGAGTGTGCATTCATCTCATGTACGGCCAATCTGGAGTCCAACTGATGGAAACCTGTTGTAGCTGCAAACAACTTCAATCTTTCCCGTGATCTACTTATCAATCGACTCATCTTTTCTAATGAGTAACTAACCTTACAATCTCCTGCCCTGCTACAGAAATGAATTGTGTAAAGGCACATGCTTTACAATATTACTTTTGCACAGAAGTCCAGCACAGCACTCTTTCCCATACCTTGATTTATTAGTGGCGGCCTTACCACCATATCAACATTGTTCGCCACATATTGATTTTTTTTTTTGTATTATTTCACAGATAAAATCTTATTTCATTGTGGAGTTATAGAGCATTGATTTGCTCAGCCCTTCCTTTCTCCCTCTCTCTCACAAATGCAGCACACTGATAATGTGCCCGTCTGTTGAACACTGGGAGCAGGATTAGTATGAGAACTGGTTGTGTGTGTGTGTGTGTGTGTGTGTGGGACTGGGCTCAAAGTATGTGATGGACCCTCACCTACTACCCCACAGGTATGTGAGCGTTGTTATTTATTTACTCACCACAATGCACTTGGAAATAGAAACATTTAAAATTGGGTCTCTTTTATACACTATATATGGTGCCGTATTAGTTTATAATTAATTTACAAAAGCCCCGCCCCTGGTCAGTGACCGCTCCACCTCACTGTGTGGGAAACGCTGCTCTTGTCTATGTCATCTGCCTTTACTCCTGGTTAATGTTTAGTAAATCCTCTGGGGCGGTGTCACTGTCGTGCTACTGTTGTTACCTAGCAGCTCTTCGGGGTCTTTGACCACGATGTGGGCGTTGAGCTCCTGCAGCTCCTGGTGAAGCTCCTCAACCTTCTTGTTAGATTTTTTCAGCATGTTGTCGACATAAGCCAGGCTCTTCTTGTCCGTGGTGACCTGGTGAGAGAGGAGGGAGGGATTTGAGTAGTTTCACTAAAAACAAAGATTTACAAGGAAATTACACCGACTGTTATCGTAAAAATCAGTGTACCAGTCATGGGGAGGATTGCTGAGTCACCGAAGACAGTTACATAATGTTTTCTGAGATGCTGGGGGAGATGTGTCGTCATGTCTGTTTTAGTCTGGCCTTGAAGACTAAGTCAGTGATTATTACCTTGCGCAGGTTCTCTGCACCTTCTTTGATCTTCAGCTCTTTGCGGATCTCGCGGCGGATCTGCTCCTTGATCTCATCCAGCTTCTGTTGGACCATTGTGTCGGACAGGTCCAAGTTGTGTCCCAAACCCAGTCGCTCCGCCACCATCTGGCCCCTGGCATCCCCCTGGAGGACAGGAGAGGAGGAGAAGGAGAAGGAGGAGGAGGAGGAGGATGAAAAAGAGGAGATAAGAGGAAGATGTGGAATGCAAATCAGAGGTCAGTGAGGGAGGAAAGTGAGGAGGAAGAGTAAAATGGGATACCAGAGAAAGAGGAGGAGAGGACACACAGAGGTCAGTGAATCAGTCAACAAATACTATGTACACTTTGAGTAGCATTCAACCAACTTAAGTTATCAACAATATCAACTGTCAACAATAAAAGAAAAAAAGCTCTGTGCCAAGTTGCAATGTTTCAAAACAACTATTGCTTCACAAAGAAGCATGAATTTCCACTTTTGTCAGCTGTAAAGACGGCAGGAAACAAGTGATGACAGCAGCGGCAGAACAGGCGCTCGCTTTCTGATCATAACGAGTGAATGTTTCTCAAAACCTGCTCGACCCATCCTGATCATCACAGGATCAGTGACATTTTTCTACTTTCTCGCCACACTGGACACGTTTCAAATGAGTGCAACTTCAACCTATGACTGAAACGTACTGACAACAAGCTGAGAGGCTGCCCCACGTGGGAGCTCAGAGGTCAGCCCGGTGCAGCGGTGTGTTTTGAACTTCAGCGGGCCTCTGTACGCCGTGTTTTCACCGCTGCTGTCAGTCGCCATTGACCTGCATCCTTAAAGCCGTCACCTTAACTAAAGAGGGATTAGAAGTCACTTCCTGAATGGCTTCAGCTTCAAAGGTCAGCATGAAAACAGTGGTGTGCTGGTGACGCTCCGCTGGTTGATCAGAGAATACATCTGCCCGCTATCCGAGCCCTGTGAATAATCACTTTGTTCCCTTTATTACACAGTCAGTTCATCAATCTCTGTTCCTTCTTTGATTTGAAAATACATGCTAATTTCAAATATAAAAGTGGGCAACATGAAGTTTTCATTTTGTTCCATGGTTGGAAATATCACCTAATTAATGAGCCATAAACAAACCAAATCAGAAACCATAATAAAAAAGCCTGCAATCACTATGGATAAACTGTAATTGTTCAATTAGCCACAATCTCACACACAGTTATTTTAACACCCATAATGCTGGGGACTATAATAGTCAAATGTCACATTGTACGTCACTCCAGATGACAGATAAACTCAATGTGTAAAATGCAAGTTAGAGTGAAACACACAGCTCTCTGGAAGTCTCTGAAACTGTGCCAACTTTGCCCCAAGTACGCAGAGATGAGCTCATCCCATTCATAAAACCAGGACATAATAATGTAATGTGAAAAACAACATGGCCACACTGTGACTACCACGAGATCTGTGTCTTATTGCATTTAACCCGTCGTGATTGTGTTATAAAGGAAGGAAAACACACATTCTCATTCACGCGTCTATATATAGACTTCATGCAATTTGCTTCCATTCGATGTTAAAAATCACAACCGCTTCCTTGGTTAAAAAAAAAAAAAAAAAAAAGGGGGGGGGGGATTGATTCAACAGGAAAGAACTTATGGCCTTTACTAATCCTTTCTTACCACAACTTCATCGGTTTCGTCCAACTCGTCTAGATCAGTTGAACAAACCAACCCACGCATGTTCTGCCGGCCGGTTAAACTGTCAGCACAAGCAACTCCACTGAAGCTTTGTCGTCTGGTAGAAGCAGCGCCATCATCCTCCATCATAAAGCCTAAGCTACACCATAGCTGACAGACGCTCCATCGACGGCCACGCTCATTCAGCTAGTATCTGATTTTCTTCAGCTCTACTTTCATTTTGTGCTTTCTCTGTCTCTCTATCTCTCTCTCTCTCTCTCAGACCATTGACATCAACAGGGGAAGATAAACCGTCTGAGCAGCGACAGCCAAATCCCTCTTAGCTTCTCACCCAGTGAGGTCAGAGCAGCCCAGAATGGGACCTAATCTCACTCCAGGGAGAGGACTGTGGCTAAAATTAACTCAAGTTAAAAACATAACATTGGACGTCCATTGTGCCCCCCCCCCCACCCACGCCCCTTAGAAAGCAACCTGCGTGGAGGAGGAAAGGAAGAGAAGCTCTTGACATGACACCCCGACAACGACAGGAAACTGCAGAGCACAGTGAAGAATAGAGTTCAGGTCTCGGAGCAGATAGTGGTGGCGGAGTCCAATGATAGCGAAAACAAAAGCTCATCCAGAATTCACCCAGCGTGGACGTCGCTGTAAGACACAAGCCTCCACATGGAGCCTAGAGAGGTAAGACACCTCGCCTCAATCAAAACATCTCTCAGCACCTGCAGGCTTCATCATATTTAGTTTGGCTATTATTAAATCTGTCCATTGATTGATCATCAGATTGATTACGAGTCAGGATCTGGGTGGATTATTCCCTCGGCTTAACAATCACCTTGGGGAAAATCCCTGAAATCACCTCCTCTACCAACAGCTGATAGATTTCTGATGGGAAATGACATCATATTATTTGCTCAAGGGAGATTTCCATCGGCTCAGTCATTCCCTCACTCTTGTGAAACCGCCCCCACTCTTCTCTCTATAGGTGCTCACTTCAGAGGAAGCTATAGTTCGCACATATCCTGGTCCAGAGGCTCCTTGATGACTCATAGGTAAAATGGAGGTCACAACTCCTGTGTGTGTGTGTGTGTGTGTGTGTTAGTGTGTTGGGGGGGGCAGCTCTCTCTCTCTCTCTTCTTCAGCTCACTGCCCTGCAAAACTTGTTTGCACTGTAACTGTGTTTGCCCACTGTGGTATGAGGACAGCAAGAGGACACCCAAAAGGGCCTGTTTCACTGTGCAACAATGCAAGGAAATCCATGAAAGGCCAATCAGATAAGGTGGAAATAAATCAGCCGGTCGACCCACAAGGCCTGCGTTTTAATTTGAGATCAAACAAAGCAGCTATATTCAAAGACGGGGAGCAAGCGCTCATTTGCAGGATTGGTTTCACCTCTGGTTTCTCTGGAACTGCAATACTTCCTTGACTTGCTCTTTCACCTGCATTGGCCTTATCTTTTTTTTTTTGCTGCCTGTATGTATTGCCTCGTCAGGGGAATGACGCCACACCAGCGACTCAAGACTTATTAGGTTCAAAGACAAGTGAAGCTTGAATTGTAAGCAAATGTTTCCACTCCCAGCACAATGCAAACAGTTTGTGATGGATGAAGGGAACTTGTTCTTGTCAGCGTGTCTCTGCTGGCTGCTCTGTGTAGTGTTCAAGGCTCACAACATGTGAAAAGACTCAAACATTGTAGCCACACATGGGCAATATTACATAAAGCTGAAGGGGTGTTTCAGATATAGTCTAAGTTAGATGAAATTGACGCTGCTCCTCTAGAGCAGTCTGTAACTTTCCCAATTTAAGATTTGTATTTATTAGTCAGTTGATAATATTCTCACACAGGCAGCTGTTAACTGCACATTGAAGTCCTCAAAAAACTCTTTTAGTGTGTAAGATGTGAAAGGAAACTGTGAGGTAAAAGCAAACATTAGGCCTGAAGTGAACCTCAAGTGTAAGCAGGTTAACTTACTGTTTAAGCCTGAACGCTCCAAGTCCAATAACAAGAGCTCCATTCAGACAATAGGACAATGGAAAAGTTGAGGCCACTATCCTGGTCCATGCTTAAAAAAAGCCATGCCCTTGCCATTTCTGCACGAGGGCCTATCTCGCCCTAGCCCTACAACCTGACACCCAGTCGTTTTGCCCCACAGCTGGCTTCAGAGCGATGGCCACAGCCTGGTGCTTTGCTGTGACCAGAAATAGCCTCGCAGGCTAATAAACGCACATACTACAAACACAGCTCTCACATGAGCCTCACATACATCCCCATGCCAAGTCAAACTGTGTAGACAATGTCTTATACTTCGGGTCGGTGTTAATGGTCACGGCTGAGCTACACAGAGAAGCGCTGTAGTCTGCACTGAAACACCTGTTGCTCTGCTGAGATTAACTGGTCTTCACTACATATAAACAACCACAGTGATTACATCTTAAAGTTTAGCTGGCTTGGTCAATCAAAGCTAAACATAGACACATCTTTTAATAGTGGCTTCAAGAAGCCTTTTGGTATCTTTTAAGTCCTAATAAAAAATATACAAATGATTCATTATTGCCTCATGAATACTACGTCTGCCTGGAAATGTGTTATCACCTGTCATTGACAGAACACATAATCCGAAATTTTTACAACATCCTTGCAGGTACAATTACATGCCAGCTATAACTGACAGGTCAATCACTTCACACACACACATATTGCCCATATATGGATAAACTGTGAAGATTAGTATTAGTACTATTAGTATGTGATATTAGACAAGCCTGCCACTGTCTTTGCACTTGTATCTGTGTGAAGAGCAGAGTACAGTTCACTACACTTCACATGTTATTGAGGCGCTTTAGCATCAAATTGCCTCTATATGACATAGCTACATCAATATTGGTATAATAATCCTATATAATAAATCATGAAATCACTGCATCAGCCAACTTGAGTTTCTAAATAATTATCATCCATACACCACCTCTGTGATGAGATCACAAATAAAGTTTTTAGCCATCAATGTTCTCATGCTCAGTAGGATGGTTTAGCCGACACCTGTTAGGGGGGTTAGCTGCCATCACTGTTTTCAGACGCAGTTTAAAATGGGCAACTGTGACAATTTAATTTCATAAGCCATAGGTAGGTGATATTGTTCCTCGGGCTGGGTCATCCATAATGTCACTGGTACAGCAATAGAGCAAATACCTGTGGTGAGTGATTAAAATAAATGTTAACATTAAACATAATGAGCCATATTATGAGGTTATCTGTTTCAGCCACAGCATCACTGACTTGACAACAGGGCATCACCACCTGTTGCCTTGGTGATCCGTTTCGGTCTGCACCAGCCACCTGAAACATATAGCCTGAATAAAATATTTTATTTTCCCTCTGTGTCAAGCTTTGCTATATCTGCTGTAACCTCCACCCTCCCCTCCACGCTCTCCATGAAGATGAATAATAGCATGAGTAATCAGACTGGTCTTAGCTTCACAGTGAGGCTTATGGAAGATATTGCTAAAGCGACGCTTGACTGCACCACAAATGTGATTAGATAAAAGTTTTTGGATGAGCTGAAGTACCCGGACAATATTTTTTTTTAATCAGAAAGATTTATTCTAGTTCTGACGTCACTCAAGTGAAACCACATTAATCAATGAGTCATGCCTGTTCATAGGCAATAATGAGACATGGCTCTCGTGCTCACTTTCACCAACTCCTCTTTTAAAAACACACTAACTGACCTCACCAGCACGTTAAAACAGACGTTTCTGACCTTTCTGTTACATTATGGTGACATGTTGGAAGTTCATCCGGTCTGTAACGTGTTTGAAAAAACTTTACGCCAAGCAAACCAGTGAACACTTGCTCTTTCTCCCCCCCACTTTGTTCACTTTACATATTATGCTCATGATAAAACTTTACAATAGTCCGGTGGGTGAGCAGGCGGGAATATAACGTTTATTTCCCAGCAGCAGTTACCGCAGGTTAACTGAACGTCAGTTAGGCTACAGACCTGTACGTTAAACGTTCCACAACCTTTATTCATCACCAACTGAAGCAACGGTGACGTTAAAACCGTTTCGAACACTGGCGGCAACGTTAATTCACCCAACGGTCCCCGAACAAAACCCCCGGTTGGAAACTTGAAAATTCAGGGATATAAGTGAGTTTGGATAATTGTTTCTCCCAGGCCTCAATCCATGGATAATTCCCAGACAACCCTTTGGGATCTAGCAGAGGCCCCTTCACTTAAATTCAACGCCGCAGACTCGAAGCGACTCGACTTTAATGAAATAAAACTTTGTGCTAACTTATAACTGAATCTCTGAAGTAAGTTTGCGCACTTTTCGCAACAGTTGTCAACTTTTCCTACCTGCACGGAATCGGCGGCCATCTTGGTTTTCGCCTTTGAATCAAATCCTACGGGGAGAGAGGAGGGGAGGTGGAACTCCAAAAACAAGCCTTGTTTCAAGTTTCCCTCTCTGGCGACAAAAAGACGTGAATATTTGGACCAAACCGTCGGTCATCTCGGGCACATAGGGCTTCCCATGTCGTCTTCACTCTAGTTTTACGCGGCCACACCGTCCTAGTGGGGTCCCGGAGGGTGGACTGGTGCTCATAAATAAAAAAGCTGAGGCATAAATCTGTCCCAGTGCAGTTGGAGAAAGAGGCGGTGGTTAGTGTGGAAGCGTCCGCCCAGAGGAGCTGCAGTGCCGCTGCTGCCGCTGGGCTGCTCTCAGCCCGGACAGTCAGCACACGTGACCTAAAACTTCATGCCTCACCTCATCACCTAATATCATCACTGCTAACACACACACACACACACACACACACACACACACACACACACACACACACACACACACACACACACACACACACACACACACATGTATTTATGTGGAGACCAAGACACCCTCCACAACTTTATAAAAATGTGTTCGTTCCTTTTTGGTGGAAAAAGTATTAGCCTACAACACACCACAGTGCAAAAGCAGCAACTTCATAACAGGCAAGCCATCCAAATCAAAGACATAGCAGCCTATTCAGAAAAGTGTATTCACAACTTTAAAAAATAAAACTATTCATTATGTTAGCTACATGCAGCATTGGTACAAGGAGATCCTTACTCGTGTGCAAGTAAGCCTACTTTATAGAAATTATCGTTACTTAAAAGTTAAAATATTGCAGTAAAAGTACAGTTAGTTTCTGCAACGCCTGTATAATCATATTAGGCTATTTAATATTTTCTAGTGTAATGTTTTAGTTTATAGGGGTGAATATTTAAAGAAATACATTTCAGATATGGCACATGCATTAAAGTTTAAAAAAATCCTCCAATGCAAAAAAAGTAACTATAAATAATCTAAATTTAATCTAATTTGAATAGATTCACACAATCCTTTCATAGTGTGTGACTGCTGGATTAATATTATGGATGCATAAATGTAGCATTTTAAAGGATCCTCCTGCAGCCATAAAATGAGAAAACTTTAAAAATCAGTCTGAAACATCCTTACTCAGAGCTCTATGCGAGGATCAAGCCCCAGAAATGCCAGATTGCATTTCCCAGAAAATCACCCAACATCTTTTCACCTGGTCATTGCTCACACTTTAAGGTTCAGTCATCAGGGTTAGTGTTCTGACGGACCACAGAAGACATTAAACAACTGTTTCTACAATCTGAGTCCTGCTCATTATCACTCACCTAATTATCTAATTTGACTTAAGTGTCTCAAAAGTGTACCTGACTTCTTGTATCTTGGCAGGACGTATACCTCAGAGATACTTTTAACAATTTAGCGTGAATTATCAAACTGTAAGATAGTATAATTCAAATTAAAAGGATCATGCAGGTCCTGTCAAAACTTGCTGACAACCTGAAGTGCACAGCAAACATAAGCAGCCATACTAAATAAGAGTCACGGTTTACTTTTGGGTTGCCAAGCCAGATAGATCAGGAGAGGCTGTTATGAAGAAAGCCAAAGAGAAAACACTTAAGTCTTCTCCAATGGGGCCAGTGCATGACATGTCACACCTCAGTGAGAAGACTTACTGCATTACATAACCCTCAGGGACACAGTCATCACAGGCCATATGTCTCAGAGACTGGGCACTCTCTGTGCTTATGGCGCAACGTCTCAAATATTTATCGGCGTGGACAACAACGCTGGCTGCACATTCCTAAACCGAGCCTTGTCCACATAAAAGTGGCAGAAGCCTTGTTGGATAAACCTGTGATTTATGTTTCCCTGTTAAAATCCACAAAGAGCTGCACTTTGTCTTTCTGTCTCCACGGTGACGTTCGCCGAGAGCTGACTGAGGACAGGTGCTCCAGACACAACGTGACGGTTCTGACTTCTATGTAAATTAATACAGCAATGGCCACAGCCTGTGCTGGATAGTGCAGCGTTGGGAAGTTAGATACTGCAGCTATCATACAACAAACACATGGATTGTTGTTCTAACAGTGTGATTACCAGATCAACATCATAGTATCTTTACATTAAATTCAGTGATTTGCCAATTTCTGTGGCTCATTAGATTCTGTGCTCAGAGACACATTTTGTTTGTGGTTTGATGTAATTTGATTCAAATTCTGATCAGCAACGTTTTGACCAAGGATCACCTACACCCCCCAATGTACTTTGCTGTCTAAACATAAATGAAGGAATGTGTTAATGATCTCATCCAAATGTATTAAGACATAAACTACAGTGCATTTAAAAATCCTGAGTGTCTGGTGTGGATAAGAAAGATAAATGACCTCATATTGAATCACTGCTGGCTATAAACCCTCCTCATCAGACTCAGAATGAAGGTGAACATAAGATGCTCTTTTTCAGCAGGTGAATTAAAAAAGTGTCAGACTCAGCACATTCATCACTCCAAACATCAGGAGAAGAAACAGAAAGCAAAATAAGTGTTGTGGGGAAACTTTAAAAATGTTGATTTCACCTGAATTTAACTAGGTTTAAGTCTTGACAACCTCATGCTATATTGATGAGTCCAATAGCTGATGACTCTCCAGTGATTTTCTGAGAGAGCAGGGATGAGTAACGCTGAGTGTCCAGCACTTGTTATAAACTTTCTCCTCTGGCCTACAGTGACTCCTCTCATTTCACATAGCATATACAGTATATACACTATATATACACAAACATTTTGGGAGGTGACATGAAACCTGACATTTATGAAAACCTAACATGACTTAAAATAAGTTATAAAAATATAAATGCACTATGGGGCACTTCATCACATTGACTACACTTACTTCAGTCAAATACTGAAAAGATATTCTAGTTGGATACCAGGAGGAAAGGAGACTGGATTAACACACACACACACAGTCAGTGGTTGGAGCAGACCTGGCAGCTCTTTATCTCCCTCTGCAGGATACCAGTCCTGAAATAATCCAGCTTTCATTCTCACAGTAGAGGCTTTATCTGTCTTCAGCTCTTCCTGCTCAGTTATACCTGGTAATGATGATGAGCAAACACTGGCATTCAATTAAGAAACACACGTGCACTTTTCTTTTCTTTTTTTAAATGTTCTGTATATTTGTTTGGCAATCAAAAGGTGAAAACAGCCATGACAGCCATTTATGTTCCATCTGACAGAGCTGCAACACAAGTAGAACTGGATGTTTAGAGAAGGCACACATATATAAACTGAGCGGTACCATAAAGTATGTCCTCAGATAAAAATGATTCATCTGTGTATGTAAATATTTCAGAAGCTGTGGTGTGATTGTAAAGGTCTTGATAAGTGTGGGGCGGATTTTCGAACTCTCGGTTAACAATGTATCAAGACAAGACGAGAAGTTCAACAGGGCGATAGAAGGCCATTCGAAATCAAATAAGTTCATCGTCAAGAAAAGAGTTGAAAACTTGACAAGCTAATAAGCAAAGTTATTACCAACCTCTCTAACATCATTTATGCTGACAACTACAAAGAAAACAGCAGGGATTTAAAAGAAGAATTTGACACATTCCCAGCTGAGAGTTAGATGAGAGGATGTTTATGTCGCTGCAGCCTTATATGTAATAGACTGGCAGGTGGTGGTATCGATCTTCTCATTTAACTCTTGGCCAGGAAGCAAAGAAACATGTTTCCCAAAATCTCAGACCAGTCCTTTGGGCAGCAGAGAGGCATAGCAGTGGACAATCATGTTTATGTAGCTCCACAATTAAAAAGAACATATATCACAAAATAAAAGGCAAGCAAAAAGTGTGATAAAAATTGAAAGAAATTTAAAAACTGACAAAATGCCCATTGTTGAAGAAAAAAAAAAAATTAACACTGTACTGTAACCAATCTGCTTTGAAATGAAATGGCCTGGAAAGGTAGTAAATATTTACAACAGCAGCATCTTCACCTTGGTGTTTTTACACAATCCAATAATATCATGAGGAAAAGCCTCCTTCATCACCCAGGAAAAGGCTCTGGGCAGAGCTGCACATTAACGAGAGTCATTCAACAAAACACATCAAGTACAGTATAAAACATCCGCACTTGCCCAAGTAAGTAGTAGTACTCCATGGTCACAGGATTTTTATTTCATAAAAACCTCAGAAGTTCTCATTCAAGTCCAATAATACAGCACAGTAGTCAGTTCCTTACAATTAAAATCTCTTTAAGTTAGTAGTGGTGGTGAGGCATGGAGATGTCGTTTCACCATGAAAAATGTCACTGTCTTTACATACAAAAGACAACCATAGTAAAGAGTTAAAACACAACTAAACACAACCAAACAGTACAGAGCCAATGAAAATGTCTCGTCTGGATCAGAGAAGCAGTGAAGCTGATCAGGAGTCCACGTCTGATCAGCTGTTGCAGAGGACGCCCCCCCCCCCCACGACCACGTCCCAGCAGACGACCTTTGACATGAAGGTGAGAAGGAGCGGAGGGCCGGGAGCTGCTGGGACGGTGACCTGCTGAGGAGACGCGAGGTCGTCGTCCAGTTGGCTGGCACAGATGTGAATAACAGAGCTGTCACCGGTCTGATCGCTGTGTCAGAGGCAGATCGTTCTGCAGCTCCACATGACGCTCTCAATCAGTCGTACAAACCAGCCGCACAGTCAGCAGAACTCCATTACATTCGCCTTCACTTTCCTTCTCTTTTTAGTCTCAGACTGCACATCGGAGCCTGTACAAAGTGTCCGTCCTTCTCCATGACACTCCAAACTCTCCTATTGACATTTGTCTCTTAATGCTCAGTTCTTGGGGTAGATTTTCTCATAGAAGAAGTTTTGTGCCAGCAGGTAGAGTTCTCCGTCCTTTTCCCTGACAGCGTGTGCCCTGACGAACTGGAACTGCTCCAGCGCAAACTCATAGAACTCGTTTTCCATCTTCCAGATGGCCGACTGCTGCAGCTTGGCAATGGACTCCTTTGTGGGCGGCTTCTTCTCGCTGGTCTTCCTCAGGTGGGATTTCTTCCCTGTGACAACAGGAGAAGGGGATTAAAGGTGTCTGGATGATACATGTTGTAAATATTCATGCATCTACACACACGTGATAAAAGAGGTCTAATATTACTGGAGACAGAATTACAATTTAATTTTGCGTGAGTAGCTATTTTTGTTAATAGTTTTCAGAAGTAATTAAGCACTTGTTATAGACTCTTCTTCTCCACAGGTCACAGCTGACCTCAAGTTGACTCTTCACAATATGAGCCCTTCACAGTAAATAACTGTAATTATTACGTCTTCATAATATGAAATGTTGGATCAACAATGTAAAATGTAAATGTTCGGCGAAAACTGAATTTTTCTCGCCCATACTGTTTGTATATCAAAGTGTATATTTCCAAAGATACCAATTTGATATGAAGAGTGATCATCACCCACCATAAAGACATCAGAGTAACATCTGGCCTGGCTCTGTCCAAAGCTAGAATAATCCATGTACCAGCATCTCTAAGGCTCACTAATTCATACGTTATACATTTTTCCCTTAATCTGAATAAAAACCAAAATGTGAAAACATCAGGTAGGGTTTACAGAGCGTTATTTGCTACACTGCTTCTTGGTAAAGTGAAGTTACTTAAGCTTTGTTACTGCTGTGCAGTTGCCAAGCAACCAGCTGAGTATATACCACACCTGGCAAAGAAATCCCACACATGATCCTTTTGGAAATAAAAAAAAAACAAAATGCAAGATGTTCATCAGTGAGCTTCAGATGTGTTGGCATGTGGATTTTGTTACCAGAGCCGTTTCACTGTTTCCAGCTTTTATGCCAAGCAAAGCTACGATAAGCCGAGCTGAGCTCAGATAACCGTCTCCTGACTCTCGCTTTCTAGCTGCCACACAGATACTGGAGTGGTATCAATCTTCTTACAGTTCTCTACAATACAGCAAATAATGTGTCAATTTATAGCATCAAGTCTATGGGATGTGTGAAATACAAAGATTAGATTTGACTACTACTACTACTTGACTGAAACAGAGACTCAGTCTTCACATTCATTAAAAACATCCCTGATTAATTCAGGCATATGGGCTGTTCTGCCACTCAACATTATGTAGGTACATAATTGTCAGATTAAATCCTTCTTTTCTGTCTGTGTGACGGCTCTCGCTCATACAGGTCATTCTTTTCTATCCATTACTTACTGAGACTGCACTGGATCTAATATCTAAAGCAGAGAGAAGCATGGCTGCATATTGCTGGACAGTACAGTATAGTAAAACACTAGAGAGGGGAGCAGAACATATAGGAGTACATAGGGCTATTATAGTAAATGGTTGTATTTAGTAACCATGGCACCTGTCTTGTACAGCTCAGTGGCTCCTCTGAAGAAACGTGGCAGCGCTGCCTCCAGCATCATGACAAAGTCCTCCAGCTCCTCGGTTACTCCGACCAGCATGTACTCGTTGACCAGGTTGTACTTGGCCTGCTCCAGAGCCCACTGGCTGCCTACGTTCCTGCACAGAGACCATGATCATTGTATGTGGTTGTCTGTCAGTGTCTTTGTATCCTGCTGAATGTTAAATGTTTGCAACACTTGAAAAGACCAGAAATAGATGGTATGCATTGTGACAAGGAGGACCAGGGCGACGGAGGAGTAGCAGAGGAAGATGCAGAGACAGGAAGAATAATTGAGTGAGATGTGAATTATGAACTGAGTCCAGAGAGGGTTGAGGCAGCAGGAGGAGCAGAGGACAAAGCAGAGAGGCAGGAAGGTATGGAGAGATTAAAAGTAGTGGCAGGTGTTACTCTGATCAGGAAATTAAATAATAATGGAGGAAGGAGATTGTTTAAATCTATAAAGTAAGTTTTTGGCAAAGCATCAGAGGACTGGCAGCAGCTCCACCTCGTGTCTTCAGTATTTATTTAATGTTTCCAAGGTGCTTTCCATTACTTTGATATAGTGCTGGTGCTCGACAGTGAACTAAATCCTAGACCCAGACCCTCAGCTCTCCAGTCAGTATTCTGCTTCAGGGGAGCAGATGGTTAAAAGATAGAGGGTAGAGTCAAGGTGAGATTAAGGAGTGTGAGAGGGATGAGTGGAGGCAGAGAGCGAGAGATTGATACAGATCATCATGAAGAGAGAGCAGATCAAGGCTGAGAGAGCCACTAGAAACCTTGAGAAGATGAGTGTAGCAGAAGTGATAGAAAGGGGCTATGAGGCTTAATGTGGCACAAAAAACAAAACTGACACCGCGCTCCTCCTGAACTGTTTGAACCGTCAAAGGTGAGGGGAGGTGATATAGATGTTATTGTCAGCAAATCCCATTAAAAGACCGGAACTGATGTGTGAACCTAGCTCTCTGTAAATACTTAACCAACTTTTCTGCTTCTTCTATGGTACTAAACCCCTCGCACAATCACTGTCTTCACAAGAAATAAATGTTTTTAAAAAAATATATCATGATATATAATTTCCTTTAACATCTGGGTAAGTAAATATAGCATTTGTTGGTGACTGTTCAACTCAGCATTGGTCAGTTTAGGATTCACCTTATGCTAGGGAGTATTAAACGCATGCAAAAATATACGGTCATGTGAAAACATTAGGAAACCCAATTTGGTTTGGTCCTCTGTTCTGGTGTCCAAATAGTTCAGTTTTAGACTCATCTGTCCAAACAACGACGGCCAGACCTAGACCATGTTGGCACTTGTTTTGAATGTCCTCAATTTTCTGGACAGTGAAATGGCTGATTTCAAATAGTTTTGAGATCTTTTTAAGTATATTACCAGACTCATAAGCTGCTATTCTTCTTCCTGAAAGCCTCAGACAGCTCTTTCTATCTCACCATGGGGTTCACTCTCACTTCAACAGTCAGGAGCACACCAAACTAAATGTCTGAGGTTTAAATCAGGCAAGCCTCCTTCAAAAAGCTGAGTAACAATGTTCAGATCATGCCATTTTAAGTGGAAATAAATGTTGGGGTGTCCTAACTCATTCTTTGCCAAAAATTGGAAATTGGAACAATTTTAGTTCTTGGGGTCAAATTGATATTAAATATCCAGGTGTCCAAATATGTTTAAAAAAAAACACACACAAAGGATTTCATAGGGTGGCCTTATTTTTTTCACATGACTGTATGACAATGGCAATTGGCAGACTAGACAACAGGAAACACAAGTATGAATCTGCTAAATCAGTGCTTCTTGTTTAATTCAAACATCAGTGCACGAATCCAGCAGACAAGGCTGATGAGCTGTTGTGTCAGATGTCTCAGTACTTACCAGCATTCAGAGTAGTGACCACAGAAAAAGGGGATCTGGAGCCAAAGCTTCTCTGGGGCACAGTCTGAGCCACCGGCTGATACACATTCGTCAAATGTCTGAAACACAAACAATAAGCATCTGGGGTTTTGTTTGCTGTAATCAATATTGCCTTGTTTTCAGACAGACCCAAACTGACATATGTAAACAAAAGAATATGATCATTTGGGGACTGTAACCTTCTTGTCTCCTTGTTTCCTGCGTCTCAGGCCGGGCCGGTAGTCATCCCCAAAACGTAAAAAGTAATAATAGGACACCAGCCTCTCAATTGGGTCCCGGATCACATTGATGTAAATTGGCTTCCTCTTCACTCCAAACCTGAGATAAATGACAAATTTGTTGGGTTAGAAAACAAATCCATCATTCATAAAAATAACAGCTTTCAGCATCAGCATTGTTGCCTGGCGATCATTACAACTGTGTGAGGAGTGAAGAGCATTCAGTGACCACAAGGTGGAGTCAAGTGCACAAAGCCTCAGCAGGGTGAATAAAGTGGTAGTAGCAGTGTTGTCATTAAAAAGACGGCTAATAAATATGTCTTTACTTGGTGAAGTCCAGGAAGGAGACATGTCCATGGTAGAAAGCAGGTTTCATTTCCCTCCATTCAGTCACATTCTTTACAAACCGCACCTGAACAAACCAAAATCACAACTGTTATCAAACTGGTTGACATGTTCTCATTGGTATGCACAGTTTGTTATTATGGAGTTAACACACACGACAAATGAAAAAAGGGGGAATTGATGTAAGAAGCCTGTGAGTGTCAGCCGTCGCTCTCACCTGGTCCTGTATGGACATGACCGGGTTGTTCTTGGTGGTGTTGATGTGCAGGACGTGATAGTGGTTCTTCCCGCACAGGTCGTAGGCGATGTTGGTGAAGGAGGTGCTGGCCGTCTTGGGCACGCGGTTGTAGATTATGACCACGTCGTCTTCGCCGTTGGACAGCGACGAAGCCGACGAGTCCCGTTCCCGCAGGCCGTCCTGCGTGTGTCGCTGCTCGATCTCTCGTACCTCGTGTCTGGCAATGGCTCGTTCTGGAGGGGAAAAAAAAAAAATCAAATCCAGGTGAGTTTGGGACATACAGCGAAAGAAGAGTGAGCTGCAAGACTATGATTGTATGAAGGAACTCCACCCAACTCAAAGAGTGCTGCTCTGAAGCTCAACGTTCCTCTCTGAACAGAATAGGTGAAAAGACAACATCTCTATAAAAAGCTATAAAAAAACATAAATTCAGTATTGCAATCCAGTTATGCTAAAAAGAAAGACACGATGAGCCATACTCTTGGGTGTTACGATGGTTTTCATAGCAGGAACACAACCAACTCTCACATCCCAAGGTCTTTTCTTACATAACCTGGTCAATGTCTAATAACTACGATCACTAACACTCAGCTGATGAATATTTGAAAAGTCGCTGCTACAAATTAAGACTTAAATTTAAACCCGAGCCACTTACACCTTAAAATATCATCCTGTCCTTGTCAGGGGCGACACCGCTGTGCGAGAGTCTCAATTGTAACTTCATTAAAAATGGATTTCAATTTCATCTCTTTTGGAGAGCATAAAGCTAAAACTCTTTTCCTGCTTCACACCAAGGATCAAGAATAATGTCAAACAGGAATATTAGATAATCATTTTGTGAGCAGCCTATTTCACGCTGAGGTACCACATCTCGTTCACTAATCAGATTCAACTTTAATGAAAGCCCCCAACCTTTGGTTTCCCTCTCCTTATTCAACTGCAGGGTGAAATGTTGGCGTACTATGTTGTTTTTTGCACAGTAACAGTGTGGGATGGTTTCTAATCTCACCAGGTTTTCTGTGCTAGTGGGAAAAGAATTACACGTCGGGGGTGAAAAGGTGAAGAGCGAGAGGTGGCGGGCTGAGGGGTTTGAGCTTTGGTAGTTAGACAGTGAGGCAGGTATTTGATCGCTAAGAGGATGTCAGTACAGTAAAAATGAGGAACGTGGAGGTTGGCAGGAAGGCGGGGGTCTCAATCCAAACATGGCATGAACAGTGCAGAAAAGCCAGACCTCAGTGCCTCAGTGTGAAAAGATTCAACACAAAGAAGCCCTGGCCTTTGTCGCCCTCTGGCTTTTCTTCATCTGAATTCGCCTCAGATTGACTGGTGTTGACAATGCCCCAAAGCGCTCGGCAGGAAGGATGGAAAGAGAAAAAGGCGTGTGTGTGTGTGTGAGAGTGAGAGTGAGAGTGAGAGAGAGAGAGAGCACCTAATACCCGTGGGAGCTCCCAGCAGAGCCAGCGGGCTCCTAAAGCCCAGCCTGGCCACTGAGACACTGTTACAGCCTGGACCGGCCTGCTGGGCTTCAGAGGCCGGCATCTGGCACCAAAAGGCCAATTAAGATGTCACCTACGATTCTGCCGCCCTCTCTTTCATTAGTGCGAACACAGACACACACACAGAGAGAGAGAGAGAGAAGAGAGAGAGAGGACTTCTCTCACTGCCCCCTCTCTTACACCCTCCTGAGCAGCTGTTAATGTTCCACTCATCAAAGCTGGATCTGGTTACGGACGGAGCCCCATGCCGCTTCCGCACGCTCGCAACTGGTGAGCGTGGAGACGTGCCAGGTGGCCGTAATGGGTGAGGGGGGGCTGTCAGCATGCAGAACAACTGTAATGGAGACATTCATTCACGCATCCACCCGAAGCACGCCATCAGCCAACAACAACAGCGATAACAGTTGCTATGCTGGAACTTTATCGCCCGGGCTCGGATGTCCTTTCAGGCTTATTTTTGTGGTGGAGCGAGCGTCCGGCGAGAGGGAGGACGGAGGACGGCTGTGACATTCGAAAAATAGAGCCGGAGCACAACTCGTGACAATGCAAGTCGTAAACATGAGGTGCCTTGAAGACTATGTGCTACCTACACCTGGTGCTACATGTCAGACTAAAAGGCCCTAAATCAGCCTGAGAGTGGTCAGAGACAGAGACATCTGCCAGAGCAGTGTTCATTTTACATGCAAGATATATCAGTGAGTGTTTTTAGTGCTAGAATTTGTAGTGCTTTTTCAGTGAATGTCTTTAATGCTAAAAAAAAACAAAACAATTCCCCATTACACCTCCAAAAATGCAAGTTTAATCATGAAAATGTGATATTACATGTAGTAATAGAGGGCAAATACCAAACAAATGAACACAGTACCCCTTCACTCCCTTCAGTGGTTTGCTTGTGTTTTGAGATTCCTGTCACCCCCTCAACACAAGGCAGGTGAATCAAAATTGTTTTCGGCAGTGCTCATACTGCTGAGATATAACCTTTAAAATATTCAGCAGCAAGTCTCTCAGTGTCCCTGCTGCTCGCTGTCAACAGTTTTCACTGGAACCACTTTCCATTGAAGAAACAGTCCTAATGTGAACTGTCGACAGACAGAGGGGTCTGTGGTTCGTCCAGTGAGGATGGTGACGTTTCTCCAAAGAAATGTTGCAGTTGAGTGTTATAAAATGTATGATTTTATCACTCTGGACACCTCAAGTGAAACTGCAGATCTATCATTAATAACATGGATAAACAAAACTAAAATTAGCTGCGTGGCAAGATACCGCAGGGGTGAGTAAGAAAATGTTTTGATTGATTGACTTGATGCTGAAAGCTGTTGCTAAAGACTTCAGCAGCAGTTTTTATGCTGACATCCTCAGGGCCAAACAAGATCATGTAAGCTTTCTTTTTGCTCCACTATACATAAACGCAGTAATGTCATCTTTTGTGCAGACCAGCTTGCACTGAAAGCTGCCAGTCTTTCAGTTTGTTTTTTTTTCCCCCAAAGAGGTGGGAGAGTGAGAAAAGACCGGCAGCTACCGTGTCCCTAACAACAATGTCCTGAACTATGCGAAGGGGCCCAGTAACCACTTGTTAAAGACATGGTGTTTTGTGCCAAATTTCCAACAACCAACAAGGAGGCAAAGCGGGCACGGAGAGGGCTTCTTAGGCTTTGTAGGAGACGCCCTATTCATTGCGAGACTGAACACACTTGGCACAAACCTCCATATCAGAGCACGCCACACACATAAACTTAAGCTTAGCGCTCCCTTATGAGGTCATTTAATTAGAGAACAAAAGCCTGAATTACTATGGCCACACAGCAGGTCTCTTTTCATTCCACATTTCCATCAGTTTCCTCCCCTCAAGCCCTCTCTGTGCATTAAAAGCTAATTATGAACCGTGAAGCCAACACGGGTCTTAAACATTGTGGAGACTACAAGCCTATTACTCTGAGTTTCATTCAAAGTGAGGGACAGGATGGAGACGAAGCACTGTCTAGTTGAACATATTTACTGAAGCAATTTTGCAGCTGATTAGACGCAAGCATTTGAAATCATCATTCATGTGCGCTGCTGGATCGGCAAAATGTGACGGGCCGTCATGTATTATTGCTATCACGTCAGATCTGATGGGATAATAAAAGTGGGCTAGAGGAGATGATCCTTTCTCCAAGCAGCTCATAAATCCATCATCTTTGCGATCCGCCAGTAGGAGCTCTTTCCCTCTCTCTGCTCCCCCCTCGAGAGGGTTCGCCCCTCCAACCAAAGCCTTGGGCTAGGTGGGTAATAGAGATTGGCTATCAGCGGCAGACTGAGGTGTACGGCTTGTATGGTTCTGCTTGGATGCCGCTGGATTGCAAAATCAATGAAGGATGACAGGGAGGGGATCTAGGTTGCTGCTGTATAAAAATCGAGTTAGTCTGCTGCTGCTCCTGCCGTTTCTCCCTCTTCGCTCTATATAGACTTGGACGCACGCTGCTGTTTTGCAGTGCCAGGTTTCCAGGGGGACAGTTATGTCACCACTGCAGCACTCATGAACATTTGGATAAACTCTAACACTTCCGAATTTCTAATTATTCTAATTCAGCCTTCGGAACTGTTTTAGCAGAAGAGTGGATTACCAGGGGGAAGAGAAGTAAAGTCGGGCTGACGGGGAGATTCGGGCCCTGACTAAACAGAGCACACCCGGCATTACCATTGTTATTTAAGTGATGACAAGGAATATGAAACCTGCTGTGAGCGGAAAGTGTTGTGCGGCGTCTTAGTGCTGCTGGCAGCTGCAGAGAACTAAGAAGGAGACAGATAAACCAGAGCGCTTTCATTAAGTGATTGTGAAGGTGTTCAGCACTTTCAAAACGCCTTCAGAGCTTTCAAACAAGTTCGGTGCGACAGGAAGAAGAGACGTACGCATCCACACACACACACACACTAACCACCCTTAAACTTTTCAATAGACACCAACACTTTCATGCAGCATTGGAGCTTTTTACGCATTTCACATTTACACCGAAAGACGGAAACATGTTTGATCCAAAGTGCAATTGTTTAGGTGGGCTTTATTTTTTTTTTTTGAAAGGGGAGTAATTGCCAGAGCTGGGGCATTTTCCCCCCCCCCCAGCTTTGGTTTGACACACAAGTGCGACATTGACGCTCAATGAAAGGTTTCATTCACTGGTTTGTCCTCCTCCACAGTACAGCTGGGGGTGGTGGTGGTGGGGGGGGAGTCGAGGGTGAGAAGAAGAGAGAGGGGTTTACAAGGACCAGCCGGGCCTGACTGAGACATAGAGCGATGAAAATGTGACCAAACAATCTGATTTACAAGAGCTGGGGCGGGGCAGGATTAACCTGCTGGGAGGCCCAGGTTAGAAGTTGGCTGCAGGACTCTTATCAACTGACAACCTCTGGTCCTCCGTCTGGTGTGTACACGCCTCAGTCTGCGTCAGATAGCTACGCCTGCCCTGACTGAATGGATGTAACTGGTAGTGAAAACACTCAATTTTATAATGACACTGTCAGAGAAACTGTACTTGATGCAGATTTATCACATCGTAGCCGACATTCAATCCACTTTATAAGGTCAGTGTCTGTGCCAGTACTGATCCGGGGTATTGGATTGGTAATACTGCCCCAATAAAAAATACAAGACTGACGGTCTTGACACCAGGTACATGCAGGTAGCTTGACACTGAGTCAAGAATTGAATTGAACTGATTGGTGTGTAAGTCATTGTATGCTTTGTTTAATCAAACAAACAAAAATGTTATATGACTGGTTCTAGCTTCGCAAATGTAGCGAGAAAAAAATGCAGCTTTTAAACTGATATTATTTGTGATTTGGACTGATGGACAAAATCAGTTTGGAGACATCGATTTGGATTTTCAAAAATTGTAATGGGCATTTTGTTATCACCCCCCCCCCCCCCCAAAAAAAAAAAAAAAAATAGATGAAACTACTAATTATAGATGGATTCATCAATAATAAAAAATAACTGTTAGAGCTTTAGCTAGTCTGCTATTAAATCAGGGAAACTAACTTGTGGGGCTCTTCTGGTTGCTGAATAAACGTCTCTTACTGACAAAGAGGCAGAGAAACACTCAAAACATCTTGTTTACGGGAAGATGTGAGGAATTCCTTTGTGTTCAATCGACTAGATTTATCACAAAAGGAAGGATGTCCGATTGGGAATGCCAGAAATGATGCCACACAATGTATCAAAGTCAGATTGAAATATAGCAGCAGAAAGCCTCCTATTATTAAAATTCAGATCAACAGATACACCCAGCGAGGTGAAGCAGTGAAAATAAAATGTCTGGCTACATTGCAGACCCTAATAAATAAGACATTTCACAGTGATGTGATATTTCCTGTCCTGGACTTGGCACTGCTGCTTTGCAAGGATCCATAAATACAAGCCGAGGAGTTTTTTTTTTTCATTGTTATGACTTTCATGGCAGCACTGCTTTTACTATGAGGTGCAGAGAGAAAAAACACAGGGGTGGGTGAGGAGGTGGCACGCTGTTAAGGTCACGAGCCGGATTTCCTCCCTCAACACTGGGAGCTCCGGGGAGGGCAGTCCGTCCCCCCCCCCAGACAGACTGATTGTGAGCCCCCTCACCAGGTTTACTTCAGCACAAACAATCCCTGTAAAGGTCACGTCTCCTGAAAACCCTGGAGATTATATTTTTCCCTCGCGACAAAATAACATGTTGAAAACAAGCGTGTTTTTGTCAGAGGGTGCCGACAAAGCATTCCTCAGATACGAAGAAAAGACAAAACCATGGCAGTGCTCAGATCATAAATGTGCCATTGAATACACTGAATGTTATTGAGAAGGAGGACATTAACACCAGAAATTTAACAGTTAAAAGTTTTTCTTTTTTTGGAGAAGAAGCTGGAGGTTGGTGCGTGTTTTGCTCTTTGGAGTTCATGAACTATAGATTAAATACAAGCTGTTCAACTAAAGTCAAGGCTACATTAAATGAGCTGCAGCCACCTGTGGCCCATGCATAATTCCTAGCCTGAATGCGAACCGTGTTTCTACACTAATGATAACAATTCCTGGATAGATGGAGATGATAATCATCATGGTTCAACCTGCCACTTTTTCCCCCTAATACATCTTTTGCGCGATCGAAGCTGGTGGTGCTGTCTGACAGGTGAGCCAATAATGTCTGGGAAAACAGAAAGAGTAAAGGGGGCCGTGTTTGGTCGGCTTCGTCAGAAACAGCCAGTCGGATGAGATTATGGAGCAATTTACACAGATGGCAGATCCCATCATTCCCCTGCCTTGTTAAGTAAAAGGCAGGTCTGACAGGTTGCGGAGGGGAGGGGATGGAGGAGGGGGGATTGATTGGAACGGATCTCATGTTGGCACAGATTGTCAATGACTAAGCGGTGGGAATTAGCCAACATTTTCTGTGGCGTTTGCGCTTCAAAGCGAGGAGAACATGTCTGGGTAACTCTCGTCAAGAAAGAGGAGAGCGATTCAACGCGTTTGTTGGAGGGGAAGGGGAAAAAACCACAGCAGGAAAATCTCTGTCACTGCTAAACGCTTCAGCCACAGCCTCACAAACATGCCAGTCAAAACTGTGAGTGAGTGTGTGGAAGAGCAGCTGAACGCATGTAGACTCAACACTGAAATACATCTCGGTTTTGAGCCCTCGTCTCCTAATATAACAACAAACAGTGTTTTTATAACAGCGCAGATCCACTCCGCGAGCTACAACCCAGATACGTGATGCTCCCTCTCCCTCTCCCTCTCCGTCTCTCGGCCCTGTAACAGATAATTAATAATGCATATATGGGAGTCCAGGGAAAACTCCACACTCTATTAAACAGAGCAGACGACAGCTATTCATAGGTTTAATGATGAGTGGGAGGGACAGGTGAACACCGCAGAGGATCTGTCCCACACACAGAAATGTACAAGAACGAAGAGCGAGAGCGACCATCTCTGCAACCAGACCAGTGCAACTTGTTATCACCTCTTATCATCTGTGCCGGCTTATCTGCCGAGTCTTTCATCTCCTCATTTTCTGCTTCCCTTCTTCCATCTCATTATATTTAGCTTCTGCAGGCCATCCACCCAGCGAGGATGTTGTACTGTGTATACTGAACAAGCCCCACTTTACTCTCCGCATGCCAGATGTCAATACAGCACCTAAACTCAGGGCTTTGGGCGATGTGGAGTTGTGGCCACGCTCTTATTTTGGTAAATTTGCAAACTTCACAGTGGGCCATTTCTTTGGATCATTCCTCTGTGTGAAGACCACATGAGGCTGTACAGTAAAAACACATCAGTTTCAGTTTGATCTCTTTTACCAGACAACGTAACCCAGATGAGAAAGTTGATAAATGTGTAAATAACATCTTTTGTGGATAGAGAGGGAGCTGCGTGAAATCTGACAGATGTCTTCAAGTGAGTACACGAATAAAATAATAAAAAATATAGCAAATAGTGCATAAAATAAATGATATGGAAATCTAGCTGAATGATTGGATCACATCTGGTATGGATCATATCCCTCACTCACACCTTGTTTCTTCTCCGCCTGTTCTGTACCAACGGTTCAATAGAAGAGAAAATGCCACATGGTCCTAAAATAAATTAAATACTCAGTCTAGTTTCACAGTTAGAAAAATGGAAATATATCATATCGGAATAGCTTTAGTTTAGATCATCATAGATTTGTACATTTATATCACCTGATCGGCCCAAAAAAGCAATTGTGAGCAAAGTGAAAATTGAATTTTAGGGATGCACTGATTGTGAAATTCTGGGCCAATACCAATACTGATTTTCAAAATAACAATTTGGCCGATGCCTGATGCTCGTACGTACCGATGCTTTTTCTCGGTTACTTATTCCTCTTTTGTGTAAAGGAAAACAAGAAATCTTTATTACTCCCACACAACCATCATTTACACTCTTTAACTAATTGGACATGCACACGCCCTCTTGGATCTCGGCAGAGTCATGTCCCCCAAAAAAGAGAGAGAAAAAAACCAGGCCATCAGTGTTTTCCTTTTCCAGTCAAAGAGGCAAATATCTGCCGATACCGATGTTCAGCTGATCCCTACTGAATTTATACTAAGTTATAACTAGAGTGAGAAAGAGACTGAATTTATTGTGAATAGATTCTGGATGACACCATTTAGGCTCAGAATCAGCATCAATACTATTCTAGTGTAGTGGACTGGCACATTATTGTTGGTCAGAGGCAGAACATGGACAATACAAACACTAGTCCATCTAAAAAAAAACTGCTTTATCGATCAATCTGGGGTGTAGTATTACTGATGGAGCAGCAGTTGGTGTGTCTGAGAAAAACATCAACCGCAGAAAGAGATGCAGACACACAAATCTAGTGATCCACACTCAGCAGGGGACAGTCTGAGTGTGGGAGCTGAATATTCAGCAACCCAGATACTTCATTAATGAGGTGTACCCACACACATGCACACACGCGCACGCACACACACACAGCTGTTTGCCGTGTCGTGTACTTATTTGTATTCTGTCTAATGAACTTCAAGTTGAATTTCAGGCAATTTGGCAATACTGCTCACACTATTCAGCAGGCTGAGGGGAAAGGGGGAGAGACATGCCGAGAAAGAAAGACATGGAGACAAGAGAAAGGACAGGAAGGAAGAAAAGGAAACAGACAGGGATAAAAGAGTCGCTCAGATCTGAGTGGACGAGGAGTGGAAACAGTGCGGTAGCTGGCCCCATATTAAGGCTTTGTCCCTGAGGGCACCTGCTGTTAGACATGTTACAGGAAAAACAAGATAAAGGCAGCTTTAAGCCAACTCTACAACTAATAGGAGCAAAGTTGAACCAGGGGCTGAGGGAGAAGAAGGGCAGCACCGCTCCACCATCTTTCCTTCCTCCTTTATCCCTCTGTGCTCTGATGAAATTGGTTGTAAAAATGCTGCAGGCGTGCTTTCCTCATTCCTTTTTTTTTTGTAGGGGCTTATGATTTTCACCAGCAAGGGCTTTAAATATTTCTGTGTCGCAATGAAAATTAAATCATCTCTTTCATTTCTCCTTCTCCCTCTAACACCCTCCCCTCCTCCCTCCACCTTTCCTCCTCCTTTGTTAGCACCTTATTTCCGAAGCCGGCGGCGGATATTCTCCTTTCAGGCGCTCTTCCAGTGGGGTTAGTGAAATACAAGAATGTTTGAATATCACAAAGGAAACTGTGCACACAAATAAAGACGCTGTTTACAACTATTGATCCAGAAGGAGCTGGATGAGAGTGCCGTCGTTAAAAGTTATTATCGTGACGGAGGTTTATCAGCCGCTCGCTGCCTCTTCCTGTCAGAGGAGGAGCTGAATGGTGCCCACAGCAGCGGGTATTATGATGAGACACCTGCTGTCACGTGTTTACGACCACACACTCCACCAAGTGTCAAAAAGCATCAGGCTCCGGCTGTATGGCAACGTGTGAGCCCCAAAGACTCTCAATAGGATCCTTCAGCTCTGGTGAAAAAAAAAACACTGTGGAGCAAGAAAAAAAAACAGTCATTTGTGAAACCACATGTCTGAAAAGTCACTTCAGCACAGCACACAGGACCGATGTTCACTCTGAGCATCTCTGCAGGACAGTTTGCTCACTTCAACTGAATAATATCTCATCCCTTGTCAGTCAGAGCTCCACTTGTCCCCGCAAGTTCAGTCAATATAATCTGGCCTGCAGGGTTTTTCGGTGCCACATGATATTCGAAGCCCAATTTTTCGAGTTGAGCGAGCCGACACCGCTGCCCAACAGTGACGAGGGAGGAGATGAAGACAGAGGGGAGACAGTAAGGAGGAGGAGGAGGACGACGACGAAGTGTGTCTGCGTGAGGAGGTGGGGAGGGAAATTTGGAGAGAGGCCAACTGAGGGGAGTGATGGGTGGTATTGGAGCAGGGTGTTCTTCTAGAACGGCCTCCAATTACATCCAGGGTGTGAAACCGTCCATAAGACCCTGATTAGCCCGTCTGTCATCCCGCTATACAGCAGCGGCAGCAAGCGCAGACTCGGCTCCAGTTGCTGCCGTGTCCGCCACTTTGCAGGAACACATTCCCTGTCAGACAAAGTGCACACCAGGGGTCGTAACTCCTCAGTCCGAATCAAAGGCTGCTCCTAACAATACGCCGAAAGCCCAGTATGACCATTAGCACTCTGCCTCCCAGCCTCCCACAACAAATCTATCCCTGACACCTACGCCCATCTCCGCAGTGGGCTCCCCTCCATTAGCCGCTCAAATGGCATGTTTCAGAGAGTGACTGAACAGGCTGGTCCAGGCGATAGGCGCTACTGGAGGCTCACGGTAGCAGATGCCAACGTGCAGAGTGAAAGTAAATGACTCATGCACCCTTTATACGCCTTGAGGAAGCTAAAAAAGGGAGATGAGGGGTGTCAGGGGGAGTTCAGAGGGAATCTGAGTGCAATGTCCACGGAGAGGGCATGCAGGAACACAACAATGTGGAGGAGAAATGCTGGAGGTTTTATAATTCTTGAGATCCAGAGATTTGTACCTGGAGTTGTGGAAAGAAACGGGGGCTCAGTCAGCATCGAGTGCTTCGGATATGTCGCCAATTAGCTTAAAAAGGAAGCCGCCGTTTGGCACTGCCGCCCTCCGAGTGAGTCACAGACACCGGTTGAAGCGCACTTGACAAATGTGTAGGAGTAAAAAAAAAAAGAAACCAGGTAGACAGTTGGATTATCAGTTAAGTAAAACTTCAAACATAATTGCAGCTCAAGGTCTTCATCGGCGACAGGATGACTGATGTGTAATGGTGGTGAACAGGCACGAGGGAGTAGAGCGGTCCAAAGTCCATGCGAGTCTGTGCGCGAGGGCAGAGCAGCGATGCCTGAACGATGTCCTTTTTCAAGAGCAAATTCCTGACCAGATCCCCAGGTCCCTCAGCAGCGGCGGCGTGAGGGTGGGCTCGAGGCTGCGAGTGCCCAGCATGACAATCAAAATCATATTCAAACACAGGGCCTGGGATCAACGGGCCGCAGTGATAAATGAATGCTTTAAAGTCTTACGTCAGCTCTGCGAAAACTTTGACAATGGCCGCATGCATCTCTTCCTCCTTCTGCATTCAACAGCGTCTCTCTTCTCTTTCAGAGCTCATCACAGAGCCGCCTGTGTCTGGAACTAAATATCACCACGCAACAGATGGAAATTGAATTCCTTTAATCAGTCTGAATAATGGCCAGCAGATAAAAGGCGATGATGCCGGGGAGGAGGAGGGGGGAAAGTCTCTGAATATGTGGCCTGCTGTGTGACACGCAGCCCTGGCATGGCCTGCAGGGCAGAGAGGTGAAGAGGCCGTTTGCTCCTGTTACAGAGGCCACAAGGTGACAGGTTTATAAGCAACGTTTCTATTTACGCTATAACTTAATATACCATAACTCATGTCGAATCAACCTGCTGCTATTATTACATTGTACAGGCTTTGATTTGTGTCGATTTTGAAGCTCTGACGTGCTGCTCTACAGCTGTGATTCCTGGAATGAAATCTAAGGTTTTCTTTGTGTTTATGAATATTCTCTCTGAGGAAATAAGCAGCGTGGCCTGAGTCTATGAAAGCAGGTAGCAAGCACAGGTGTTACTCAAATAATGATGCGCTCAACTGTGTAATGAACTTGCTTTCAGCCAGAAAGGATAGGAATCCGAACCGCTACTGAAAGAGATTGCACTGGTATGCTTTCATTAAAAATACTCTGCCTGCACTGATGGTGTTATGTTGAATACGTTTATTCCTAAGCGATATGAGATGTCATCCTAAAGTCTTAAGCTTTGTACATCAAAAACAATCAATGTCAATGTAATCTTCACATTCCACAGAAAATTTCTGAGGATATTTTAGATCCCTTGCATGAAGCTGCTCACAAATTCAACTGGGCTCAATTTGGGTTTCTAGTTGGGCATGATAATTATTTTCTTCTGTCCAGTCCCTCTGGTGCCGTTTCAACACAAATGAGTTGGGGAAACTTCATCTGTGTTGGCTTTGCTTTTAACCAACTGATCAAATTTTCTCGGCTGCTTGAGAAGATCTAATCAGTGCTGAATCAAATTCAGACATCCGTCTCGTGTTTGACGTCAATGACACATTACACTGGAATGTCAGTCCCAGATTTCGGAGCAAAAGTCGCATGAAGTGCTACATGGCGAGCGTCTGGGATCACCAGAACAAACCCACCAGGGAAAGTGTCTGTGTATCCCAGTTTGTGGTTCTTTATTAAAGGAAATATATTTCCGTCTATCCATCCATCCCTCTGCAGTCAGTATGCATTATTGTTGACCCAGCCGGCAGCAGAGCCGGTGAGCAGCCGGAGAGAAATACTGTCAGAATAATGGATTAGGTCCACAGCAGGACACACAGCTGCATCACGGCATGATTGTAATGCAGGAGACTTCTCAGCGAAACCTTGGGATGACGATTAGCTTGGAAGCAAATCACAGCTTGTCTTCCCTGTGGGGGGCATCTAATGGGGGAAATGATTCAACCTGGGTGCCAGGCAATAGAATCACACGCTGCGAGGAGAGGGTGGCGGCCACTGTGTTGATTGTGAACATGTTAGAACATGATATAGAGAGGCGACTTCCAAAAGCATTTCTCTTGACTATAACTTCTTGGTGTCTTGATTCAGGTTTGGACGCCAACGCGTGTCCTTGTTGTGGTTGTTAAGGTGCTTGGTTTATTGTTGCACACACGGACCTGCAGCAGGCGTACCTGGTAATATGACCGGCTCTGCGGCTGCCTGTCAGATTGCTGCCTGTGAAAAGCCTCAGTCACAACTATTTGGCTATGCAGCACATAACTCAGAGCTCCAGTATACAGACGTCTGCTCAGTCCAGTCATCAATCAGAGTGCTTTTGCCAAGTCAACAGATTCTCGTGGTGGTGGACAGTCAGGGGAAAGGCCTCTCAGGTTCTATTTCAGCATCGGGAGGGAGAGTGTGTGTGTGTGTGTGTGTGTGCACGGGCACAACAGAGTTTGGGTTTTCACTAGGTGTAAAGTATAGCCCTTTTACAGCAGCAGTAAACCATGTGACAGGCCAATATAGTCATATATATCCCACAGGACTCCTGATTGTTCCAACATATGAAAACTCAGCTGGGAGGCCTTATTCAATTAAGATGAGTGTTGTTAACCATTTTATTCACTATCTGGCCCGGAGTCGCCCCAACACAGTCTCGTCTTTGACTCGTCTTCTCAACGACTCATCTGTAAGCCACAGGATCGGTGGTTTCAAACTTCTAACCATCATTTTCAGAACCAATTAATTTGTTGCTTATTGCACATTGCCAGGGCTTGTGAAAGATGGCCAATATAAGGTTGAAATTAAAATTCCATGTTTGGTCTGACCTTCCAAAACCCAAAGAGTTTTATTAACATGAAGGACTAAGGACTGACCTGACAGAGCTGAGATGTTGTTTGCAGATCCAACTGATTGGGCATCACTCAAAAAACAAACAAATTCCCTTTTAATCAATATTTCCATCAAAGCGGATTAATTCAATAATTCATTGATTAGTTGACTGACAATTGATCTACATCAATTTTGATCTCTTACTGTCCCCTTGATCCCCATGTTATATGAATTTAACCATAGCTGCAACTATAGCTGAGGAGACTGCGTCCTGGCAAGTCGGCTGGCCCTGATGCCCCAATGGCGTTTCGCCGAGACTCCTTAAGGACTGTGCTGCCCAGCTGGATGCCTCTCCGTACCATCTTCAACCTGAACCTTCAGACATGTAGGACCCCTGTTCTCTGGAAGACCTTGTGCCTGGTGCCGGTGTGGTGCCAAGGTGCTTATCCCCGATAGGAAGTGTTACCCATGCGGGAGTGCACGTGCATCCATTGATTTCATCTAAATAAAGGAAACTACGCACAGTTGCATTGTTTGATTCATCGTTTTAGTGGTCTAGTTTTATCAGCGAGGTTTTGCAAAGTGGCTTGTCTATCAAAATCAATGATTTAATATATCAAGATATCAAGATCGCTGTAATTGCTGGCCTCAATTGGATCAACATGATTTGTTTCCTCTTTTCCATTCAAAGTTCCAGGGTTCTGATCATCAAATCATTTATTCTGTGTATAACTCAGACCATTTTAAGTAACCTTGGTGAATATGAGCATGTTTCCTCTTTTCTAATCAGACTGTCTTTTCTGCCTGCCAGGAAACGTATCCCCCCTTATATGGTGGACTGGTGAAGTCTGACCACCAAGTAATTTATTCTATGTAACTCAGACTATTTTAAGTAACCTCGGTGAATATGAGCATGTTTCCTCTTTCACAGCCAAAGTTACAGGGGGAAACAAATGATTTCAGATGAAACGTGGTGAAGCCTGACCACCAAGTCATTTATTCTGTAACTCAGACTATTTTAAGTAACCTTGGTGAATATGTGCAAGTTTCCTCAATTCAGTGTAGTAAATAATAAAGCAAGCTGGGGAAGATGGGTGTAGATCCAACTATCATCTTGTGGGTCTATAACTATCTTACAGAGCGGCCACAGTATGTGAGGCTGGGGAACTGCATGTCAGACACAGTGGTGAGGAGTGTGGGAGTACCACAGGGTACTGTGCTTTCTCCTTAAATGTTCACACAAACTGTTCACTGCAGATTTTACATCTAAATCCGAATCTTGTCCTGTTCAGAAGCACTACATCATGGCATGTGAGAAGAAGGGTCAGGAAGATGAATACAGGGACCTGGTGGGGGCGTTCATGGGCTGGTGCAACAAGAGCAACTTGTTGCTTAATACATCAAAGACCAAAGAAATGATTATGAACTTGGGCAGGTCCAAGAGATCCTTGTGGCCTGTGACTGTGGACGGGGTGGATATTGAGTGGGTTCAGTCATACAAGTACCTTGGAGTACACGTTGATGACAGGTTGGATTGGTCTGTACACACAAGTGCTGTGTACAAAAAGACACAAAGCAGGCTCTTCTTTTTGAGAAGACTCAGGTCCTCTGACATCTGTAATGTAATGCTGCGTATGTTCTATCAGTCTGTCATTGTTGTGTTACATTCTTTGCCATTGTCTGCTGGGGTAACAACATCAGGGACAGGAACAGACTAGACAAGCTCATCAAGAAATGTAGCTGTGTGATGGGAGAGGGAGCGGAGCTGGTAGAGGATGGGGTGTAAGCTGAAGGCCATCCTGGGTGACCCCCAACACCCTCTACGCAAAACTCTCACAGGTCAGAGGCTCATCTCCCTGACCTGCAGAACAGAAAGATTCAGGAAGTCCTTCTTTCCTGCTGCCATCAAAATGCACAATGCCATTTGTTAGGCTATACACTTTAACTTCATATTTATATAATGTTAGGTTATTTATTGCTCTGCGTGTGTGTGTTATCTTTTTTTCATGTGTCTTGTAGCTGCTGGATGACTGGGGGGGGACGGGACGGGACTGTAAACTTCATAGTGAATAATCGGTTTAGTATAGTCTCACACAGGGAAAACAGCAATCATCAGAGGATGTAGAAATCTGGAATATCTAAACCACTTAAATCAATTATCAAAAATAATTACTGATTCATTTTCTGTCATTTGACTTTACAATAAATCAAGCAATTATTACACCTCTAACGGAATCCCTTTAGGTTCTCGACAGAAAAAAAAAGCAATTTCAAGATTGTTCCAGGAAATGGTTTTGCTAGTTGCTTTCTGACATTTCCTGAACAAAATAACTGACTGAAAAAGTCTAAATACATTGATCAGTAATTACAATAGTGGTTAGCAGTGACTTGAGGGCTATCCTCAAAGCCTCCACAGTCATGGTTCGCCAATGCACTCGAGTGTTCTCACCTCATTTGGCTGATTAGACCTCTGTCTGCAGCTCTGTACGGGCTGAAGTTGTTGCACCTCTGAGGACAGGACAACTTATCAGAGTGACCTTGTATTTCCCAGCTTATCTACACCTAACTTCACCCTAATCAGCCAGAATAACACCTGGGTGGTTGTGCAGCACCTTTTAAGCATGCAACAGTTTCAATGTTAGAGATGTTTTTAACAGCAGACGTTTTCACTTGCCACAGCAGAAAGCTGAAAAAGCACAGGTGACCGTGTTACTAATAACACTAATGATTTCTCTGCTCCATTAAGTGTCTGTGGAAGTCGCCAGAGTGAGTCAGAGTAAACAATACCAAGACCTTGGAACTGCTCCATTTAATTGTTAGTGTTATTAATTACATCTGTGCTTTTCCTACTACGACATGTCACAGTGTCTGCAGTGAAAAGGGGCCATCAGTTTCCCTCTCTTCAGTGCCAACCATCCCCTCTCGTAAAATCTTACAAGAGCTGGTGTGAGAACCCCTGAGGTGCACTGGCTGGCTTCGGGGTGTCTGCATTGCTCTGCTGTTTCCTTAAAAAATCCCCACAGTGAAGGCACCAGAGAGATAATCCTGCAATGTCCCAGATCTTTATTGGGGCTGAGCCCCTGTTGGGAGCGAGCAATGAGATTTGAACACAGTGTCGGCCACGTTTCAATCAGAGGAAAGAGTTTGGTAAAGGGGGCTGTAGAGGATTTGCAGCAGGGTGGTGTCCCCATGTATGCACAAAAAATATGGAAAATTACAAAAGAGGAATATATTTTTGATGTTCTGTGAGCACTGCAAAATATTCTTCACTGACCATCGCACTTTACAGTCAGAGTCACGAACCACCACCCTGACCCAGCACGATTACTGTTGATTCCTCTCTCCATTTGCAAGCAAGTGTACCAGAGCTGAACAACAATGCTAGTAATCAATGGAGAGAAAATCAACCTAGAGTTTCTTAAATAACCAGTTAATTGATTAAGTAATTTTAAGTAGAAACACGAACTACTCTCCTGGCACAGTCTGTAAAAGGTGAGGATTTGCCATTTTTCTGATACAATATCATCAATATCAGTTTTTACTTTGTCTGCTGGTCTGACAGACATCTGGAGATGTCACCTCCAGGTAAAGGAAACTGTAATGGGCAATTTCAAAAATGTTCTTGCCATTTCTAGACGAAATTGTTCATTGTTTAATTGAGAAGATGACTGTCCCTTAAGTATACAAACGCTCACTCACTGGCTGTCACAGGATAACCAGCAGAAAAACAACAGCATCCTCCACCTAACACTGCATTGCACAGATTAGGATGAAAGGCAGAATGTAGCTATCAAAATCCTAAAAACACTCGGAATAATCCGACATTTTTTCCCCACAGTCGTGCAAAGTTCAGTAGGACAGCTTTCACCTCCTTAAATATTTCACATCCGTGTGCCATTGTCTGGACCATATGATGAGGCATGTGTGGTGTGATGAAGTGCTCATCACTGAGCATCATGTTGACCCAAATGCACAACAATGGGGCTTCACACATCTATAGTGACCACAGACAGAGACCTCACACACACGCACACACACACACACACACACACACACACACACACACACACACACACATGCACATACACATACACATACACATACACATACACATAGACACAGCCTGCGGTGATTTGCGGGTGCTGTGGCGGGATGGAATCGGGCTGGAGCCGTTTAAACTTACCGAGCTTTCCCCGGGACTCCTCCAGTTTCTGGATCTGGTTCTCCAGAAAGAACATGGCCACTGCGAAAGCCAGCAGCGCCAGAAGCTGCAACTTGGGCGGCATCATGACTCTGAGCAGCCCCATCAAATCATCCAGAGAGGGATTTGGTCAGTCCATGCTCAGATGAGACACTGGAAACACACATACACACACACAGCGACGACGGTGATTACAAAGCGGCTGAGCGTCTGTGCATGGCCCTCTGCCCCCCTCTCTCTCTCTGTGTGAGGATATCTCCAAGTACTCTATTTCAAATCCTCTGGTTACCTCAAATGCGAAGTATTCATGCTCGGCTTGGTTAATTCATCGAGTCAATCCCCACCAGCGCAGCGCCGTAAAGCTCTACAGATCTCTCCACGGAGCGGATTTGTCCCCCCGGAGTGGAAGAGCAGTGGTACCAGCCGCTGTCGCCTGCGTCCCCCATGGAGCGCTGTCCTGTCCCATCCACTGTGCTGCTCACCGCCGAGCCACGGACAGACTGGAACTACCAGTCAGGCCATTGGATGCGCGGCCAGTCCACCACGCAGCGGAGGCTTTCTATTCGCCGACAGCCATTGTTCAACCCGGATTGGACCCGATTAACAACCATTCCTCGGCTCGGACGCCAGATGTCGCACTTCTTTTTGGAACCATGACAACAGTAAAAGAGACGAAGAAACCACAAGTCAGGCTTGGTATATGCCAGAGCTCAAGCAGTATAACATCTACGTAAAGCAGTCTTAATCGTTATCATATATTGTAAATGTGTGTTGATAATACTCATGTATGTTTTAATTGAGCGGGCGTTGAGCTAAATTGTCCATAAAACGTGTCAGTTATTAGGTTTAACGGTCAGGCGCGACGGGGTTTCCCCTCACTGAAATACAGGGGTCCTCGAAGTGGCTTCCACTAACAAAGCAGGATCCAAAATGTCGGGAGAGGTGTATCTCCTATGGCTCCTCTCGCTTTTACAAACGGTGAGTTAATTAAGTCAAAACGGGCAATTGTCGCCGCTTTCTGTAGTGCCTTTTTAATAAACACAAACGGTGGGTGAATCCGTCAGCTGTCTAACGTTATGTGTAGTTTTGTGAGCCTCATACTGTTTTGCCCGTAGCTTCAAAATGACGTGGCTTAACCCCAGCGGCTGCGAGTGATGCTGCTGAAATGAAGCTTCCTGGATGTTTTGGCCTCTGCTTACAGTTTTCACTCACCCAAAGTAAAATCTGTGCTCTGTTCGGTAAAGCGAGCCCCCCAAAGAAACGACTGTAGTCAAAATACTAGATATAAAATTACCTAAAATTACAGCGGGACTCTATTAGCAACCAAGAAGTGTATAGAGAAAGCGAAACACCTAGCGTTAACGTTATGGTAACACATAACGGTAGTATCTTGATTGACCTGTATGTTCAGGTAGATCTGACAAAACAAATAACCAGCAGCAGGACCCGACCCCCTGATATTATCTGCCAGTTGGACATCTAAGCAGCTATAAGCACTTGTGTGTTTTAGTAAATATGTTAAACACATCCCAGGCGGCTACATCCTGAAATATGACCCACCCATTTACCCACAGGGAAATATACTCTAAAGTTTATTGATCGTCAATTGGCAGATCATCAAGGGAATATACAGCATTGCGATTGTATTGTATTAGATGTGTTTTCCTCTTATCATAAACCAAGAGGATATTAACTTCCAAGTCAGGCACTTTACTTAATATAATGAATATAACACCAGTTGCGGCTATATTGTCCTTAAGATCACTTAAACGTAAACCATATTGGTTGTATTTAAAGCACATCTTGTCCCTATTTTGTAGAACATCTCACTTTAATGCTTATATTACCTTTTGGTTTCCATTACAGCCCTTTGTTGCACTTTTAAATGCTGAATACAGTAGTTCTTAATGTCAGGCTTTTTTTTTAATTTTTTTTTTTAAATCACTTGCCTATTGTGCTTCTGTGCTATGTGTTTCTGCATGTAAGTAGTGAGCAAGCACTTTATAAATTTCTCCCCTCCCTGTTTCCCTTTTATCTTCTCCGTCCTCTCTCCAGCTGTCGGCATATGGTGCCGAGCTGTCGTCGGAGGCTTGCAGGGAGCTGGGCTTCTCCAGCAACCTGCTGTGCAGCTCCTGTGACCTGCTCGGGGAGTTCAGCCTCACCAAGCTCCAGCCCGACTGTCGGGAGTGCTGCCAGCAGGAGGCCCAGATGGAAGCACGCAAGGTAAAGGGAACAACAGGGACCAGAAACAGACAAACAGAGAGTAATAGACGGTCTAGATTCAGTCACAGTGTGGAGCAAAGACCTGAAAAGGAGATTTAGTAATAATAGAAAATCTCATCATCAGTGAGATTAACAAATGTAACTGCAGTAAAAGAATAAAAGGAAGGACAATTACTGTTTCTGTTGACTTGATAAATGTGATGATGCATAACAGATAGTTAAAGCAGAAGTAAGCGATCCGGTCGTTTTGGCTAATGCTGCGTTCCAGGCAGGCTTTTGAAACTGTAAGTTACAGCTTCAAGTCACAATTTACGACTTTGTAGCGTTCCAGGCAACCCACTCGTGTTTTTCCGACCTGTTTTACCTGTGAAAGTCACTATAACGGCCACTCGTAACTTCACGAGTTACGGGTTGCCTTGAACGCACCATAACGTCTTGTCAGCCGATGGAGTTAGCAGCCCCCGCCCTCGTCATGGATCTATTGGTCTTCGTCCCTACGTCACCACATTCACGTGCATCCCTTGGCTGCACACACAGCCCTGCATGCCGTTCTCTCTCCTCATTGGATAAAGCTTGTAGGATACGAGAAAAGTTTTCTCCTCGGCTCAGAGCAGAGCAGAGTGACTGACAGACCCGTGTTTCAGTCCAAACACTTTATGTAAGTGATTGCTGTCGGAAGATATAACTATTTAAGACTTATATTAACACAAAAATATCGCTTACTTCTGCTTTAATCAGTTGTGTAGACTTGCGTTGATCTGTATGCTGTCTCAGCATGGGCGCCTCAGTAGGTAGTTTTAGTACATTTGAACTCATTTTAACAACCCAGGTTGAGCTTTTCCGTCACCAGGTCTGTTGACACTGTTGGCAGCTGTGCGTCAGATCTGAGCTGCCAAACAAACTCCGTCACTTGCCGTCTGTCTCATGCTCACAGACGAGGCTCCTTGACCCCCCCGGCTTGACACACCCCAGGGAGTCGACATGTTAACTTTTCTCAGTAAGACCCTCCCGGTAAACCAGTGAGGAGGTGTTTCTGGGTGCTCATTACTCTTGTGATTACAGGAAACTCAAAAGGAGTCCCTGCTGTGTTCTGTCGGATAAACACAGAGTGAAGTGACGGTGGAAAAACAATGTAATTTCTCTTTGATTAAGCAAATCCCCTAGAGCGTGCGGGGTATCCTAGCAACAGCACCTTGCAAAAGTGCAGTGCACACCTCATTACACCTCTTGATGATAACTCTGCCTCAGACAGACTCTTAGAGGAAAGATTGCCCCTTGCTCCTCACGATTTGAGTGAAAATGTCACTTAGAAGGGCAATTGGCTGTCTCCAGCTGCACTAAGAGGGTAACAGTAGAAGCGACAGTGTCACTAAGCACATTTTCTCCTCAGACGGCAACAATTATCTGCCTTTTGAATTCTTTGAGTCTCGCAATTGACATCAGTGCCATGTCATTAAACTCTCTGAGAAATGGCATAGTCTAGTTGATTAGTAAGATTCACTGAGCATGGAGGACATTTCGGTTACTTATTTTCAAATGTGTAGCTCCTCTGCAGAGGACCCGCGCATGGCAGCACCTCGGCTCCTGTGGGTGCCGCTAAACAGTATATCTCTGTAGAGTAGGAAAACCTTTGCCAGAGTCTCTCCAGTCCATGTGGTGGCGTCCAGTCGATGGCAATAAAATGAGAAGCCCACAGCACAGCGCTATAAAGCTGCAGGTCTGACAATATTCTGTATTTTTCCATATCAGTAACGTGATCCTGCTAACAATGTTGTCCGTGACGTTAAGGCCAAATAGAGTTTATTCCTCAGTGCTGTAGAAACGGACTGTTAAAAGACTACATCCACACTGTCCTGATGCTGTTACTCAGGTGATAGTTGTTCAGCTGAATATGGTCTCCACAAGACTCACCATGTACTGTTGCGTTCCCAACTGTGAAAAATTAATTACGGGAGGTCCACAGCTCTTAAAGTCTTAAAAATGGTTTGAATTTAGCCCCTTTGAAGGTATTAAAGTCTTACATTTCACTTTTGTGGGTGTGTTTGCTGGCTGGAAAATTGAATGACACTGTACTTCTATAAGCTTCACATGAAACGGTGGAGTGTGCATACACAAGACTGTTCAAACCTAGAATTACCTAGATTATTCTTCAAACCAAGTATTAAATCTATTTTTTGCCACACTGAGTCCAGGGCCTGTTGACGTTGATTATATTGTTAGGTAATATTAATATAAGTAATATACACAGCTGGGAAATACTGACTGAATGACAAGATTGTCAAGAAATGTATTAACTTGATGAATAAGTGTAGGTTTTGTCCCAGCTGGTCGTCCATCATTATTCACTGTATGAAATACGTGTTGAATTAATTTTTAGGAAGCTGTTTTTATAGCGAGATGGACTAAGACAAAATAAAACCCTTTTCACAGCACCTTTGGCATTTAAAGTCTTAATTGTGATCTCAAATATTACAGGTCTCTGTTTGACTCAAAAGGGCAACAGCTGGGGCTCATATTTTATCAGGCGTGTTCGGTTCTCGTTAACCTTTTCTCGTCCGTTTGACTAATTCTTTTATTGACACCGCAACATCATTTATGTGTGTTGTTTGAACATTTTAGGCGGTTGTAAACGTAGTTGATCGCTGCCTCTGTCTGCGAGGTTTACGGCAGGCATACCAAACCTGGCAATGGCTAGAGAGTGATCCTAGCCATTTGCCGATTAGTGAGTTGCAACATGTATCTAGAGCAGCCACAGAGAGGCCGGCTGAATCATTTCGCTGCACGCAGCTCGACAGTGAAACAAAAGCTGGAGTGGTGAAATATCTTCAGTGCGTTATGAAGCTGTGTTGGGACTGATTGGACTGTGGCAGAGGCTGTCAGTGGAGTGGGTGGTCCTTCAATGTGGTCAGGGGGCATTCGTGTTCACACTGCTTAAACAATGTGACCACCTAATGTGTTCAGAGTGAGTCGGTCTCATGGATCCTCAAAGTGTTTTTAGGGGCGACCTGAAAGGGCTGCTAGTGTCAAGTCTGAACAGGCGATAGAGAAAGTCATGCTTTTATGAACGTTTTTGGCATTGAAGTCACTAATAGATGGGCGTCCAGCTCATTAAGAGCACGTCAAAGTGTTTAATACTCCCAGGGCTCGATGTTAAGACATCTGCCGTTTGATTCCAGCATTGTTGTGACTTGTCTCTGATCTGCCATGTGTGGTGAATAAAAAAACACCCAAGATGTCATTATAGCAGTGTTGGGTTGTTACAGAAACACAAGGAAAGAGAGGAAGAGGATCTCAGCTTTGTGTGCTGAATTTAATTTGCTGTGTGAACCAGTCGACCAGGCCATTTACCTCTCCGCTCCCTGAAACCCGGCGAGCAGAGCACGGCTCTGAAATACTGCTGCGACACTCCAATTTCCTCTAACTTATTGTGTATTGGTGCTGGAGGTTTGATTACAAGTGAGCCCAGCACAAACCGCCATCCATCAGCCCTGCTCCATATGCACAGGCTCTCAGTTTAATGACCCCCAAGGAGTCGCCTGGACACGTTTATGAATCAGTCTGCCTGAATCAAATTACTCCTTCAGGCCAGGCGTCCCGCCACCAGCAGAGCCCCGGTCTATTCTGTCTCTGTGTGCGGGCATTGATGTGTGTGTGTGTGTGTGTGTGTGCTTGTGGGGGATCTTCCTCATGGACTACCTTACAGCGTGTTTCTTTGCACACAGCTCTATCCTGGCGCCATCCTTGAGGTGTGTGGATGAAAATTGGGGAGGTTCCCCCAAGTCCAAGGTGAGTTTTCTTTAGAAATATGATATATGATACATAAGATGCTGTCTTGTTGTGAAATATCTCCTCTTCCTGGAAGAGGAGCTCATGCCTGCAGTAATTCTGTCTTAATCAATGGAGATGAGTGTAAAATATATCCTTTTGAAATCACTCTTTTCAGTAGGTGGTCTAAAGTGCCTGCGGGCAGGTTTTCAAACAAGCGTTTGAAGTTTTTTTTTCTCTCCTCTGCATCTTGGGAGCAGACCTCCCATCTCTGCTCAGTGTAACATTTGGTTAATTCAGTGTCGGGTTGCGTTGATGGAGTTAGTGCAGCTCGCCTCAGCACAGGAGGGGAGGGGGGGATCTGCAGCCCTGTCTGCTGTCCGTGCCATATGGTTGTTGTTTGTTTACTTCAGCTGTAACGTCCTGTGTTCTCAACTGTCTCCTACACTATTAACGCTGCATTCTCAGGAGGTTTTGCAGTTGTCACTAATTACAGACCTCGGTGCTAAAATAAAAAGGCTAAATGACTGATTCATTAGCAGACATTTGTCTCACCAATGTGTTTATCTCCTCAGCTTTTGTCAGGAGCGACAAGCCGAAGATGTTCAAGGGTCTTCAGATCAAGGTAGGGATGATGAAGGCGTACCAGAACGATGTCTGACATACTCTGATGATTAGACCTTTTAAGCTTCATCTGGAGAAGAAAAAGGCGATATCTAAGAAATCAGATTATGTTGATCAGATGACTCACAAACATGCTTGTGAATATTTTTCATTTGTATTGCGGTTGAGCCTTCCTCCTTAACACTCCTCCTCCTCGTTTTGTCTCTCACCCCCCTCCCACACTTCAGTACGTGAGAGGCTCAGATCCTGTACTAAAGCTTTTGGACGATAACGGGAACATCGCTGAAGAACTCAGCATCCTCAAGTGGAACACAGACAGCGTGGAGGAGTTCCTAAGTGAGAAATTAGACCGGATATAGACAAGTCCAACATTTTTTCCCCCTTTTTTTTTTAAAGGCCTTAGTCAAAGGGTCAATTCCTCCCATTTACAAAGAAATGTGTTTTACAACTTGTCCCTTAACACATATGCAGATACTTTCTGTTTTGTGTGCTGATGCTGAGAGAGTCGGTCCCTGAGAGTTGTGCCTCCTCTCTCAGGTGAATTGAATTTTGTTTGTGGCGCTCACAGCACTGAAAACTTGATTCTTAAATATTAATCAGTTACTTGTCTTTCCCAGAGCTGTGTCCTGATTACTGTAGATTTACCACTAACACACTTTTCACCAGTGTACGTCAGAGCTAGTTTACACTGGAGGATAAAAAAAGCGAAAAAAGGAACCTGTTTCTGAAGTGGCTGCAGCTTAAAAATGTAATCATGCAAATGTAATTTTCCAATGTGTGAAGGACCACAAATGAAATTCTATTCACCTCCATTGTGTTAACTTTGCAGCAGAAATCTCTGGAGAGAGATTTTTAAAAAACTTGAGCAACTCAAACAAATCTCATATCTGCATAGTGGGAGACTCCAGGGGCAAATAAGAGCGCGCCTCCTTGTAGTCTGGGTGAACTGACCTTTAGGTTATTTACCAATTTGTACACAACTTGGCCTTGATAGATGGATGTTAAATGACTGCTCTCTGACTGTTTTTGTATCTGAAAACCACAAATCCCCGGATTTTACCAAACAACTAACGAGTTTGAGACGACATAATCACAAGCCCAGAAGGACAGCACACCCAAATGATGATCAACATTTCAGATGAATCATGTATGAAATCTGTTCCACGAGGTTTGAGAAGACCAATAGTACATCATGAACTGTTTCGTTGTGTGTCAGTGGGACGGTCTGTTCCCCCTCTGTCTGTCTGATATTCTTGTATAATTATTTTTTATAACGCTCGACATTGTGACTTTGTAGCAGGACAGAATGGATCCTAGTTTCTCTCCACATGCAGATGTTTTTGCGGAGGCACTTATTGGTGAAGACCTCACAGTAAACCAGTGTTGGGATGTGAGGTCTGATGTATGTTTGTGTTTCTCTGCATCGTCTGCTTTGAAGAGGAACTGGATTCATTTTGGATGCTTGTTTCTGAGGTGGAGGTTTAAATATGCAACAATAAACAAAGATCCCAATGGTTTCTCTGCCAATGGTGCATTATTTGATTAAATGGAAAGCGCTATAAAATCACATTATCCCTGAACAGATGACTCCAGTCTAAGAGACTGGGCTCAGACTCCAACGACGTGGGTTTGCTGATATCTAGTGGTGTGGAGCAGTGTTGCAGCTCGGTGCTGTGGTGGAGCGACACACTGCAGGTTTACAAGATGAGCTAGGAAACAAGCCTTGTCATTGGCTTGACTGATGAATAGATGGTAACCTTGAGGTTGCCCACCAAACATGTTGTTACTTATGATTTTTTTTTTCCTTTCCAAATACATTATTCCAGAAAAACAAAAGCATTACCAAATACAACCGCATCACTGCAGTGAGAGGCAAAAATCCAAATATAACAAAACCAAATGTATTGATCAACGGAGGCGGACTTTAATTTTAACCTGTCGGTAACCAAAATATCACAGTGCACGTATCTGTAGAAAAGGAAAAAGTATCATCCTTAAATCTGTCCTATTTTTAAAAATCCTGTTGGATTTTATTTATCTCTGAAAATCTGGTTGCTCGTGTGTTTCTCTAGCAGAGGGGAGGCCAAACCAAAAAAAAACCTTCTGACTTCTGGTACAGACATATGCAGCATCAAAATGCAGGAAGGACTACAGAAATACTGTGAATCACCTCAAGAGACACGCTGGCACAGATCCACCATCTCTGGCGTTTTTCACCATCACTCCCCCACAGCTGCCAGTCTCCATACGCAGAGACAAGTTACAGACTCACACTGTCCATATTTTCACATCTGTGTTGACGGCTTTTGTCTGACGAGATGCAACAAATCACTGCCACTCACATAAAATAAAGTGATGTTGACAACTACATCGTCCTTGTAACGCCTTTAGTGTGGAAACAACAGTTACAAGCATGTTGCATCATTAATGTTTGCAGAGGAACTGGGCTGATGAGACACACTCAAGAAATCAAAACTTTATTTCCAAACATAAAAATAAAACGATTCAGTAAAACTAATGTGTAAAAAAAAAAAAAAAAGAAGCTTCAATTACATAGTTTGCACATTTAATAATATCTCATAACCACTACTGAAATGAAGTATTTTGCCACAACTCCTCTCCTGATGGACTGCTGTTTGGATGTGAGATATCACAGGCTTTTATTATCAGACAGTAAAGATCGAATGCAAATATGAGACAACTGAAAAAATAACATCCAAGAAGTGTTTGCAAAAAACTGTCAGAGCTGGAGTTAAACATATTTCTGGTCTCTCCTGGCGCCCTCTGAGTGCTGATCGCCCTGTTGACGTTTGTAAGCAACATCAGGGTAACTGAAAGACAAGAGGCGACACATGTAAGAAGGTCCTAAACGAGTTCAGAAATCATTCAGCGTTGACTTTTCTACATAAATCTGTGTTTTGTGTCTCACCGTGGTTTTTCATCTTTCACCATTTCCCTGAAAGCCACTGACTTCAAGACACCACCAATGACCAGGACGCCCCCTCCTATCCAAGCTACAAACAGTGCAGGGCCAAACGTGTATCTGGGGAAAACAGATAACGTTATTTAGTAAAACATCATGTTGATCCAGCATCAGAGTGATATGGAGATAATCAAAAAAAAAAGAGGCAAAAATGATAAATGTGATGTCCTACCTTGGTATTCCTCCCATTCCTCCACCTATCCCTCCTCCCATCCCACCCTGCATCCCTCCATTCATGTTGGACAACCTGAAGGAGGCCACGATCTGATTGGCGTAGATAGAAGCTCCAGCAATGCCGCACACACCTGAGGGAGTGACAAACAAAGACAAAATACAGGAACTCAACGACTGGTTAACTTCATTGACAAATAAACTAAAGAAGTCAAACCTCTCTGAGCTTCATTTGTGTTTATCTATACACTTCTGCCCCCTACCAGAAATGACAAACATGATGCCAGCGGTGAGGCTCATCTTGGCCTTGGTGGTGTCCTCCATGCTGGTCATTGTGAGGCACGTCAGGGAGAAGACCGATATCACCGCCCCGAGTATGCTCAGCACCACACCCACTATCATCAGTGCCCGCACGGCCTGGAAGGTCCCTGGTGGGCAGGAAACACACACTCACTCAGACATGCAGGTTACATTAGTAAGGCTGAGTTGGATGTGTCTGCGTTTTAGAAATACAGACTTCATGAGTCCAAAGTCCCCCAAAGGCACCGAGCTAGCTACTCTCCCCCAGGGTGTGACATAAAATTCACATGATTTAAGTGGTTGATTACATTATGTCTAAAAATACTGCACTCAGCCTAACCCATCACGTGTTAGTTTTTTAAATTGTAGAGTGTAAATCCCCTCTCCAAAAAATAAGGAGATGCAGCCAGGGCCATTGTATAGGGGAGAAAGGTGATGATAATTCTAGGGGCCCAGCGCCCAGTAGGGCCCACAAAAAAACCCAGTAGTCTAATCTTTGTATGACTGATTTATTCTGCATAAGACCCTGACTAATACTCACAGTAATGCTGCATTAGCATCAAAACAAAGTAGGCTAAATAAAAAATGATAATACATACGTAGTCTAAGAAAAAAAAGTGGAAAAGTCAGGGGTAGGGGCCCACTTTAGTATTCTTTAAGGGGGCCCAGAATCCCTAGCAACAGCCCTGGATGCAGCTTGATGTTTCTGAAAGTACTAAATAATTCACCTCCATATCTAACAAAAACATTATTCTTCCTGTTAAATCCATGTTTTAAAAAAGTTAATCAAACTGTTGTATAATAATTTTCAGTACAACTCTCATATTGTGAGAGGATGACGTGATCGTTAGTAAAATGATTGAGTGTTTTCTTGCAGTAGGTGTGTTGGAGGAACCTGCCCTTTGCATGTTGTTTGTTCTGCTTCTGATAACTGTATTGACAGATCTCTGCCTGGCTGTGTCCATTATAGTGACCTATAGAGTGCATGCACTGCAGCACAGTGCAAACACTGATAGGAGTGGGCTGGACACGAGAACAAGGGTTTGTATGAGGACAGAAACTGAGACCAACATGATTTTAAAACAATAATCAACAACAGGGAAGGAGAGAAGTTTCTATTCTTCTCTTATCATCAGCCCGACTCACTCTTGCTCACAAACACACATGCAGCAGTCACCAAACACAGTGGGACGAGAAAATGACGCCTCACGCTCATTGTGAATGTGAAAAATAACCTAAATACTGGTTAAAATCTTAGTAAAAGTAGTCTAAATAGACTTCTTCCCCCTTTTTATCTTTCTTTTAATATCTAATATTAACGTTCCCTGTAATTCGAATTGACTAAATCTCTCATCAAACCTTTAAACTCACTTTTATTTTTTCAATTTCTCCATATTTTGGCTTCAAATTCTAACAAACACATTTCAACCCTTAATAACCGGCCTCGTCACTACATCAGAGGAAGTTGGGCCCAGACAGTGAGAGAACTTCCTCCTCACCGTGTTACTGGAGATCTCTTAGAAAACTCAGCAAACATCTCACAATAAGTAAGAAGAAGATTATTTAAATTAAAGAAGACCAGTTCACTACACAAAGGAAACACACCTACTTTGGATGGATGTGAGTTATGTCCTACCTGAGAAGCCCAGGAGGCCATAGAGTGGGCGACACTCAGTGAATCCAGAGGACGCCGTCTCACAGTCCTGCCACAGACCCTTGTAGGTGTAAACAGACGTCACCACGTCCCCCTGCCTGTCTTTGACACTCCACTTGTTCATGACCGTGGCTGCGATGAGGGCCGCTGCTCCGATCAAACCCAAAACGAATCCACCGTTCTGCAGAGCTGATGGCGCCATCGTGGTCCTCTCCTTTAGGATTTAGAAAGTACACCAGGGAAGACACAGTGTGTGTGTGTGTGTGCACAGTTGAAATAGCTGATGCTAAAAACCCAAAGTCTATCTGCGTATGAGAATGCGTTAAGGGGAAGATGCCACAGGTGAGCAGGTGTGTGATGGTCTGACTGGCAGAGAGTGAAACTGGGCAAAATGGCACTTTGTAGTGATGGTGGCGTTGGGCGGAGGCGGACAGGTTTCGCCCAGTGGGTGATACAGCAGCGCTGGGCTGGGCCGCCTCGTGCTGAGGGGTGTGGACACAGTTGGTAACAGGCACACCTGGCACCTTGACGACAACTGACCGTTTGAATGTAAATACAGGAAACTGAATCACAGACTCGGTGCTGGTCAGGGAGTGAACTGTGGTGTTATCTACTGGGGCGACCAGGAGAAGATGCAGCACTGCTGAGAGACCAGCAGCAAACACACACAGATGAGTGTTTATCATGTCTCAGGGTGGAAAAAGAGAACACACACCTGCCCATGGGAGACCAGTCATGCACCAGATGTAAAAGTTCACATCAGGCCTTGAAGCGTTACTTTTTAAACAAGGTGACAAAACAAACCAGTAACGTCAAACTCTGAAAGGTCAGGGGTCAAACTCAGCTGCACCTCTGAACCTATGAATTGATAAAGATTTGGCGTTTTGCTGCCTGGAGGTTACAACATCCCCAGTTCATGTCCAGCCGAGGACACATTCATTCTTTTGACTCAGGACGCCGGTTGTCGTGAACTGAGACGAAAGCACAGTGGTTTCAGTGTGAGGACATTCCCACTCTGAGTGTGAAACAATAGCTCATATGATTCAACTTTCCACTTTATCACTTTGTCAACAACAGGGAAGGAGAGAAGTTTCTATTCTTCTCTTATCATCAGCCCGACTCACTCTTGCTCACAAACACACACACCAACGACGGTCATGCAGCAGTCACCAAACACAGTGGGACGAGAAAATGACGCCTCACGCTCATTCGGTTTCTACGGATCTCTGCTTTTTGCATCATGTTAATATCAGTTTCTGTTTTGTCTTTGTTAATATGCAGCTTATCAGAGAATTAAAAGACGGTTTGTTTAAATAAGAGCTCAGTCAGAAACATGAAAACACACGGTTCTGACAGCAAACCTCTCCCACATTAACTAGTTTTCCCTCCAGCTCCTGTTGAGTGACAATAAGAAATAGTTCTGTAATCTTACAAACTGTAAAAATGACCATGCTCACACCAACATTGTTCATTGGACAGGAACCCTAACGTAAATGTTGAAATGCTGTTTCTGAAATTCACTTGAAAACAACATGTCCCAAAGGAGAAAAAACAACACTTTCTTGAAACATTTATTATATCCACAAAAGAAGTGTCTGCATACTGAGAAAAAATATGAATTAATTAAATATTAATGTCCAAACATAATAGTGTATTCATCAAAAAAAAGAAAAGAAGAAAAAAAAGCTAACTTAGACTGAAGGTCTTTTTTTTCAGCCTGGATAAATTAACATGCCAAACAACACATTGACACTTGCAGGCTTCCGTATGTCCACAACAGCTTCATGTTCCTCTGACACCATCGTCAGCTGACCTGTTGTTATTTCTATGAAACTCACAGGTTGGAATTAATTTTCTTGAGTAACAAAATATCATCTCCACCCCACACACAGTAAGGAGTGAGAGAGTGTGTTGTGGTGTGTTCAGGTGCTCAGCAGAGAGCTCGTCAAACAACAGTTTCTCTGCGGAGACACTTTAATATTCCCACGGGATGTTTAATACAAGGGGAGAGTTTTGCAGTTATATCTGTGGGGTGGAGGTGTCTCTTCCTGTCCCCCACGGGGAGCTCCTGTCCTGTGCGCAAACTTTCCCTCCCGACTCTGACGGCGCGTGCTCCTCCGGACAGTCACACGCTGGAGCTGGGGGACGCGTACGAGTCCATGCCGCTCTTGGTCATCCCCCCGGGGAAGAGGATGTAGGCCACCTGAGGCTGCAGACCGGCCGCAGACCAGGCGCTACAGTTACACGGCAGCACGTAGCCCGGGCTGGAGGGCGACTGGTGGTGGGTGTGCTGCTGTCCGGGGCAAGCCAGACCCCCGAGCCCCCCGGTCTGGTAGCCAAAGGTGTGCGCGCTGTAGGGCAGCGAGCCCGCGGCCAGAGTGTGCGGCATCTCGGCCATCCGCTGGACAGCTCCGGTGCTGAACTGCGCCACCGGCTCCAGCAGGGAGAAGGAGGAGGAAGAAGAGGAGGAGGAGGAGGCGGGGGCGAGGAGAGCCCTGGCTTTATCCCCGGGGACCAGAAAGGAGTCCATGGAAAATCCCTTCAAGTGCTCCGCTGCCTCCCCGAGCAGAGACGGCAGCGGGAAGACGAACCGGTCCCTCTTGAGGAGACTCTTGGGTTTGCGCCGGGGTCTGTACTTGTAGTCCGGGTGCTCCCTCATGTGCTGAGCGCGCAGCCTCTTGGCCTCGTCGATGTACGGACGCTTCTCGGAGTCGGAGAGCAGCTTCCACTCCGCGCCCAGCCTCTTGCTGATCTCAGAGTTGTGCATCTTGGGGTTTTCCTGGGCCATCTTCCTCCTCTGGCCCCTGGACCACACCATGAAGGCGTTCATGGGTCTCTTGATGTGATCTAAAGGTTTTGCCATGTCAGGATCTGACACATTAAAAAACTGAAGCGCGCGGCGGTCCCACTTTAAAGTAAGTCACCTCTCCAAAAAGCTCATGCTCCTCTCGTGCGTAAAAGTGGGAGAGAGAAGGGGGGAAAAAAGTGTCAAAAAGAGTTAAAGTTAACAAATATCTTCTCTGTCTATAAACTACAGGCTGATCGCAGGTCGACTGAAGAACTTGCACTAAGTGGAAGTGAAAACTACACAAAGCGCAAAGCCTGAGCGCATGAATGGGAGTCACACGGGACCAAGTTGGAGGCTTGTTATGGATGATGCTGAGCATGTCAGCCACTCATCACCACACCACTGTCACGGCGAGCCAGGCCAATGGGGAGGAGAGGCAGCACTGTAATCCCTTCACAAAAAAGTGACTGTACAACATTTGTGAGGGACTCCCTCCTCTCCTCTACAGCGGTTCACTCTCTGCACAGCCACCGGAGAGGAGCAGGCAGGAGGAAAACCATCTGCTGCTGCTGCTGCACAACATAAGCACAACACTACTAATTAAATGGAAGTTATTTTCCACAGCAGCTCCACATAGCCCTGTAATGACCCATATGGCTCATTTGCTCAATAATGAGGTCTATTTCAGAAGATGTGAGAGGAGGTTCCTGGTTGTTTTAGTCATTTGAAACCATCTCTTTAAACCATGGGATTTAGAAATACTGAGGTCAGGAGCAACCAGCATAAGGAGACTCTACATTTTGTTCTTTTAAACGTGTTTTTATTTGGATTGTGGTCATTCAAATATTTTTTCTAAAGGTTTTTATTGATCTTTCGAGGTAAATCCTCTGGGAAAAAAGCAGCAACACTAAACTAAAACTAAAACAACCATTTTAGTCTCTGCTGTTCTTTTAAGGAGATATAACAGATGAACAAAATAAAGTGTTAGTGTTTTATTCCCCCAAGTAGAAAGTCCTGCTGTTGTTTCAGAGCCTTCTCCTGGCATAAATAAAATAAAAATAAATGGCATAAATGGTGGAGATGAACTGAAATCTGATGGGAAAGAGGAAGTTGTGACCTGTGACCTGTTCCCCGACACACAGAGGACACGACCCTGGATACGACCTCATATTAAAACAACTTCAAATCTCTTCCACTCATCTCCCAATTTTCACTCTTTTTCAAACTCGCCCTTTAGCCACCGACTCATTTAAATTCTTTCCCACGATGCCATGCAGGTGTCTTATATATTAATATGTGTACGAGTGGCTCATCTCTCCCTCCTCCATAGTCTTCAAATCAATACTAATCACAGCCATAATTCTCTGGCCCTGGGTGACTCCATTGATTGTTACAGTTTTCATAATTATTATACCTTATCTGATCAAATATGTGCTTTGGCCGCCTCGTCTGTTATTGAAATGACATTGATGGAGAAAATCCTGAGCAATAACTTAACTGTGAGATGTATGCAGTGTACCGTATGTGTACTCAGGTGCTTATAGGTAATAACATGGGATTACTGTATGGAGTGTATACACAGGAAGCTCATTTTACCAGGAGGAATTCAATACTGACTCTCTGGGTGTCTAAGTGGGAGCTTCCAGGCTGCCTCAAAGATGCCCAAAATGGCTTCTGCAGAAAGGATTATTACCATGACAGAGGCATGATGTGTCTCTCCGTAGACAGACCTGCGGCAGTCGGTTGATGCTTCGGGGTCAGATTTTTGGTAGCAGAGATAAACTTAGATATCAGGCACGGAGGAGGTCTTTATTTCATTTACCTCCCACAATCAAAGGCACCGTGGGCCTCTTCAAAGGCAGAATAAATGGACACAGACGGTGCAGTGGTGTGTGGTGTGCACAGTGTCAGTGGTGGCCACGATAAGATGTTTTCAGAGAGTGTGTTTCTGTGGGTTTCCTCTGAGCAAGACGGGGCCGGAGGGATAAAGTGAGTGGCAGCGGGGGTCAGACAGCCGATCTGTCCCCACATAGCTGTGCTGTTATCTGCCAGGCTGTAGGTTCAGGCCTGGCACACAGGAGGCCCCCGCCACACACACAGAGACAGTGATTACTTCCACAGAGGGAACGTGTTTTAGAGAGTTTTCAGCGGTGTGGGGAGAGAAACTGGGGAAAACAACAACATGAAGGGCAGTCTGGAGGAAGGATCCGTTTCCTTGTTGCCTTCGTTAGGATGCGTTTCTTATTCTGCACAAAAAAATGAAAAACTTTCAGCTGAGAGAAACACTGAGAAACCGTTTTGTTGTGTACTAGTCAGTGTTTGGTTTGACTTCTAAGAAAGGGCAGCATTTCAACTCTGGAGAGATGAAGGGGGGGAAATGGGTAATAAGAAAAACTGCCAGCAGCACAAAATGGCTGTCGTAATCCGGTTATCCCCCGGGCTCTAAAGATACTGGTCCTCTCCTTAGGAGTCTATCTTTTCTTCTTATGTCAAAACTGTCCTCCATGCACTCAGGTGGATTAAGGAGTCACACTGTAGAAAGAAATTGACAGGTACAGAAAGACCTGGGGGTGAAAAGGAAATGAAAGATGACACAAAGAGGCAGACCGAGCGCTCGGGCCGGGGGAGTGAGCCAACGTCTGACAAGAAAAGAATCCATCAAGTCGACTTCACACTGGAGGAAAAAAAAACGCTGATGGTTCCTACTAATTTACTGCATTGATTGCCTGAATAATTATTGGCTAATGTGATTAGTGATTACATATCTCTTAATCTTACTAAACGGCTTGACTGAAGTGTTTGACATTTGTATTGTTCCCTGATCCTGCTGTAAATCTGACTCTGGTTATGTTGAGTTTAATGGCGGCTCTGCAGGAGGCTCCATTATAAAACCTCACTCAGAGTGGATTACATGGATCATACTGTATATGCATATGGTCTTATACTGGTGAAAGGAACCTCCACAAAAGGCAACTGCTGTTTTAAGTATAGAAAAGGAAGCAGCTACTTCACGCTGGAAGAAATGGATAGACTATATAACACCACGCAGGCCGGACTTTGACTTGCTTAACCTGAGATAATATGCTGTATATGTAGCAGTATACCTCACTCCCTATACATGTTCATGTATTAGTTTTGTTATTTGTGTTCTTTTATTACTAGAAAAAGGACATTTATGCTTATTTTGTGACTAATATTCGAAATGGATGTACATGTCATATTTGTGGCAGAATGTCAATAAAAAACTAAATTAAAAAAAAAGAAAGAAAAGGAAGCAGCTGCTCCATTGGGCTCCAGGTGAGGATCTTAGTTGATCAAGAGGAAATCAGCCTCTTTTGATAATTATTATCATAAAATTCCACGGTGCATTTAGAAATCATATATTGTGTCATAAACCAGCCTTATTTTTGAATATTTATCAAAAAAGAACCATCATCCTCCCATTTGATCATCTTTGTGATGATTCTACGCCTTCTCTGCTGCACTGAAGGTTCCCCAAGAGCAAAGTTGTCTCCATCATTTTAAATAAAAGATGTTTGAACAAGCAGGATTTTTACTACAGCTGAGAGACGAGGCAATCAGAGGAGAGCGGTCTCGGTGATGGTCACTCTTGGCTGAGCTCCAGGGATCCTGCGTGCTTGGTGGAGGTGGAGGAAACCTCCAGAAGGACAACCACGATCACTCCACTCGGGTGTGGGAGCCTCTCCTCAGTAAGAGACATGGGAAAAGCCACCTTGAGTTTGCAAAGAAGCGTGAAGGACTGTCAGACTGTGAGAAACCCAGAAGACTGAACTGTTTGGCCTCAGTTCTGAGCATCATGTCTGTAGGACACCAGACGACACCAGCGCTGTACTGTGCAAACAGTGAAGCATGCTGGCTTTTCAGCAGCAGGGTCAGAGTTGAGGGAAAGACCAGAGACTTCCTTCAGGCAGAGCTGTGGGGAAACATGTGAACGTTGAGCCAGAACTGTTGAAACTCTTGAACCCCATCGACTACATTTGCTGCCGAAGGCGCTTTAACTAAACACTGAGTAACAGCCCAGAATACTTACACACTGATGTGATAATTCACCTTTTTCTTTTTAAGAAATTACCAATATATACAGCACACTGTTGCCAATAAAGCTGGAATAATTTAGTTTTCAGACACATTCCCTTTCTATTCCTATCTAGAATAAATCAAAAATCAAAATAAAAAAAAACATATATATATATATATATTGTATATATCATTCTGCTTTCACCTTGTGTAACAGGGTTAATATTAAATATAATTATATAAAATTGTAGTTGATTTTTTTAAAATATATTTTTATCTGTTTTTTTATTCATTCATTTTTTATTATTTTGTTTTATTTATTACCTGACGTTTTATTTTATTTATTTGTATTTTGTATTATTTTCTTTTGGGGCCCCCTGCCCCTGCATTCCTCCCTGGGCGGCCCCACCCCCATATATAAATGTAACCGTTGGTTTTGTTTTGGTCACTTCTCGTCTGGTCAGTTTGTTGAGAGGTGAGTTTTCTTTCTTTTCGGTGTCTGTTGGTGTTTTTATTTTGTCTCTTTTTTTTTATGTTTTTCCAATTTATATATACATTTGTCATGTTTCCTTTATAGGGGCTGGGAAGACGGAGCTGATTGTGTTTTGTTTTTATTTCTTTCAACTGGTCAGGTATGTTTACTTTTTTTAACTGGTCACTTCTCGTCTGGTCAGTTTGTTGAGAGGGGTTGGGGAGACGGAGCTGATTGTGTTTTGTTTTTATTTTTTTCAACTGGTCAGGTCAGGAATAAAAGAAATAACCTCTAGGAGGACTGTGATTCTTTGAACAACAACGCAGAGTGATCCACGAACCGGTTACACAATACTATTAAAATAAAATAAGCAGATTAAAAAATAACCTGTTTTCAAAATGTTTTTGAGATGGACACTCATAGCCAAAGCCACTTCTCAGCTTAATCTTTTCAGTCAAGTATAGGAGTGAGAGAATATAAAATGCATTACTATCACATTAATTTAATAATTCACAGAGGAGCCAGAGGTGAAGGCCTCGTGCACAAGAGAGTCCTCAGATCGGTGTGTCGTGCCTCACTGTAGCTACATCATGTCAGTACTGAAAGTTGGAAAAAATGAAGACTTTCACCTCATGGAAATCACTCCTTTCATTTGAATGACTGGTATAAAATGAAACCTGTGTGGAACCGTACCATTGTAAACTGGTAAAATAGTGAATGCATTTCCATCTGATTATGTGGAAAGTTCAGAGGCCCTCATACTTTAAATTCTGTCATTTCAGCTCCAAATAAATTCACTGAAATCCAAAAACTGCATTCAAGTTTAACAAGAGTTTGTGACACTTCTGAGCAGTCCGTTAGGAAACATTTCAGGGGGAAAATCCCCAAGATTTTCATTGCTCTGGGGGGGATTTCATTAAATCTTGCGCTTATTCTCATGATGCTTAGGAAAAGTAAAGCAGTTTTAATAGCTTTCCCTTTGACACATTGATGGTGGAATATGCTTTGGCTCTGTGGCAGATAGCTTCAATCCTGAGAGGCTGAGGGAGAGAGGGTGAGGGGGGGAGAAGAGCGGGGGAGAGATCTGCTCGTCTCTGCCTGCCACCACACTTTCATAAGGCCCCATCTAGACCAAATTAATACACTTCCTCCAACATCTTAGGATAAAACCTGAAGGCCACATTATCAGCCAGCTTGTAATACAACCGAGTCAGCAGTCAATGAGATACATTTGCAACCAGGCGTTTGTCAGCGACTCAGTGCCACAGAGGCAGCGGATTTAAAATGTCCTGCAGTAAATTAAGTGCTGCTTGAGAAGTGAAAGGTGCCGGCTAAGCAGGCGGCTGCTTACTTTAAATGACAGACTGGTTAAAGGGGTGATGATGGTGTGGTGATGGAGGGAGGAGGAAACTCAACCAGGGGCTGGGGGCTTTTTTTCTTTCCTGATTCCAACTCTAAAGCATTTTATAGATTTAATAAATAGTTATGTGAATGTTTTGAACAATAATAACAAAACGATAATCACATTTTTTTAATGTCAATGTCACTGGTGACAAAATGCTTTACGATATGAATAGCACATTTGCAGGTATAGGTATGCAGGCTGGTGATTCAGTGACGAAGCCTGTGGCCATGTTAAAGGTAACATGTATGGTCTTGAAATCAGTTCTGTAGCAAAAGAGGTTACCAGAGACGTTCTATATTGGCTATCATCCACATTGAGATGGAAAGAAATGCTATATTTGTATCCAGTGTTGTTGCAGTTTTTGTGCTAAAAACTAAGGATGTTTTTTTCTTTATGTTGGTTGATCTTTATTCAGTCAGATATTATATTGGCGGGACTAGATAAGCTTTTGCTTCTCCCGCTTTCCCTTTCGGTCATGTGTATTGTATTAATTGGATTGAGATGATGTGTGATGATGATGACTAATTGACATGTCCGAAATGAACCAAATAAATATTATAGAGAAATTTGAAAGCTATGTTGTCAGGGAGAATATGTGTGTACTCCTGAGCTGGAAAGTACTGTCTATCTTTTTCTATTAAACAGCTAAGTATTCTAGCTCTACGAAGTAAATTATATTAACCATTAACTGAATGATCACTGGCCGCTCAAATATTGATAAATAAAAGGGATAAAATGAAAGGAAGTGGAAATGAAAAAGGACATGAACTGACATAAAAATACACAGTTACAGTCCTTTACCTTTATCACTCTGTCTTGCTTCTTTTCTGTGATGGGTGGGATTACAGCATCCATTTAAACTCTTAAAACCCACCACTCTGATTTATAGCAGTACAGCAGCCCTTTGGCCATGTTAAGAGTGTGGGTACAGGAAAGAGGCACCTAAAATATATAGAAACTCACCCCCATAGTATGAAGCCCCTCTATAAATGACAGAGCATGAAGCCACTAAGAGGCTTATGGAAATAATGGAAGTAGTGTAGCTCCTGTGGCGATGATATGCTTGCTGTAACAGAAAGGGAAAGAGACTGGTATTTACCGAGATATCTCCTGGACTCGTGTTAAGCAGAACAGTGGCTGTCCTGAGCCAGACCGAAGGGAGGGGAGCAGAGATGCTGTCACAACAGCAAGCTCAGATAAGCCCCTACTGGGGGAAGACAGAAAGGCATTAAGTGAGCATATTTTTTTTTAAGTCGTCTGATGCTCCTCCAGAGCTGCTGGACTGACACTGTGCACAGAATAAAAGCAGGCAGGTGATCTACACCCAAATATAGCCTACAGCTGTTCATATGAGCAGGTTTTTTCTTTTCTTTTTTTGAGCTGGTGAAAATCAGGCGTATTTCCTCTTTGCACAGGTGATGTGGAGCTTAGAGACCGATGAACTGAAAGAGGCCTAAAAACCCCCACAGAGGTTCTGTATACCTGAACTAGTTTTCTTTATGTCCTGTATCTAAACTGTAACATCTTGTATTTAACAGTAGCCTAAATATGGTACTGAGGCCACATGTTTGCTGGATGAAAATGTAAGCAACCACAGCCAATTATTAGATTTATGACACTTAATGTATCTGTGTTGTGTGGACAAAAAGACACCTTCTGCATGAAATAAGACATACAGATAAACATGCCTGCAGTTGGGAAAAATAAGTAGGCTATTTGATCCCCTGCAGATTTTGTCCTTATATCACATGATCTGTGAAATAATAAATGATATATGACATATATGGACGTTTTGTTGCTATTCTGTCTCTTCTTATTAAAAAAAACTTACCATAAAAACTATAGACCCTCCATTTCTTTGTGGGAGTGCAAACTCACAAAAGCAGCAGGGGATCAAATACTTATTTTCCCCACTGTATTAAAACAGTAGAAAGACCTCGTTGTAGTTCTGCCAAATGCCACAGGGGGGCGGTATAACATCACTGTATAGACGGGTCGGGTTGGTTCTGTAAATATGTTTTTATCAACAAAATGAAGGCAAGGCAGACGTAGTACAATGAAGAGTATTGTATATAATACAGCAAGAAAGGTAGCTACCAGCATCCGCAAAAGGTGGGCTCGTCCGGGATTTGAACCCGGGACCTCTCGCACCCAAAGCGAGAATCATACCCCTAGACCAACGAGCCGCTTACCGATGTGGCCGGAAGTGTAGTTTATGACAGTAAACATGACGTGTATGTTCGGTGTGTATGTTACGTGTGCCATGTAGCTAGTTTTTGATATATTATATAAATAATAATTCACTGCTGCGTCAAAACTACAAGACAGCAGGACGTCAGACGGGATAAGGAGGATGACGCTGGTTCACAGATCAAGCCGACGAGCTAACTTAACTTACCTTTTATCCAGCTCATGTTAGCTCATGATGGTTGGAGAAAAAGTTCCTGACAGCTTTCAAATTAGGTTAAAATGACCAAGAACTCTGTTAAACAGCTGCTACATCAGTGGTAAACAGGTCTGTGTTGGTTTTTAAGAAAACAATGTTATTTTTGTCCTTTTACTGGAGCTAACATGTTTACCTGTGTTCAATGAACCTCTCATAAGCTGGCCTATTAGATCAATTAGCTCACAGTCAAAACACAAAGCTCATTTGCAGCCACTGTAATATATATCAATGCAAATCGTTTTTCCTTTTAAAGTGGTGGAAAATGTTTGTTTTTTTTCAGTGCATGATCATAATAACAGTTAAGTATGAGAGACATGGTAATTACAGAATTGTGAAGTTTAATGATATTAGATGTTGTTCTACAATTATCATCAGTCTAAGACAAAGAAAAGTGCAATGTTTAACGTCATCGTTATGTAGAAAGTAGGCTAAATAACACTCTCTTGGTCCAGCATTGAGGCAAGGAAAAGTGTTACCACTATTTGGTATGTGCATTTGTGCCACAGTGAGCCAGCATGCAGAGTTGTAGCCTGGGCATAACACTGAAGCAGCTAAATGGTGTTCAGACTCCATATTATTATTAACTGTGTTTTTTATACACTGACATGTCAAAATGTCTCCTTTAAAAACACCCATTGCTTGATGCAGTGCTATGAATGTCATATCAAGTTTGTTTTCCTCTTCTTTGGGGAATCTGAAATAAAGAAAGATGAAGAAAGGTAAAATACACAAAATATAGACTCACGGGATATGGAAGGATCACAGCTTGTCACAAAAAAACATTTACATGATTGGTTTAATATTAAGTACTGTAGAGATACTTACTGGTGTGTATTTGCAGTCTCAACGAACACTATCTATTGTAGATGAACACATTTGTACTGGTTTTGGGGGTGATCACACACATTAAAAAAGATCTGCACATCTGTATTTCTGTCTGTCATAAGTTTATTCATTTTTTATTTGCAACAATTTAATGTTAATTTGCTTTTAATTAAACTAGACTGTTACCACACATCACATGTAGCTAGTATAAAACATTACAAATGAAATGTAAAATCATTGACAAATACTGTTTGAGGTTAACCTATTCTCTCAGCCAACACTAATATCTATATGTTATAGTAATGGTCAGGCCATCCAGTGTCAAATTACCAGACTGTGAATGAGAACTAACTTTTGGGTTTGTTTGAAGGCCCTCCTTGTCTACACTACCAATCAACTACACTACTCATTCAAAGTTTTTTCTTGATTTTTATTCCTTTCTACATAGATTCAAACATCAAAACTATGAAGGAACACATAGGCTATAGAGTTATAAAGTAAATTGTTAAATAAAGCAGAATATGTTTTATATATCAGATTTTTAAAAGTAGCCACCTTTTGCTTTGATGACAGCTTTTTGCACACTTTTGGTTCAGTCATCAGCTTCACGAGGTTGTCACCTGGAACAGTTTCCTACAGTCTTGAAGGAGTTCATAGAGGGGCTGAGCACTAGTTGGCTGTTTTACCTTCACTCACTCTCATCCCAAAACCACCTCCGTTGGGTTTAGGCAGAGACGTTCCTAGAAGGACTTTGATTTAGGCAAGGTGACTGATATAATAACACAATTGTTTTAATTAACACTTTTGTGTCCACTAATGTTCCTTCATAATTGATGTCTAGTAAGTAAGTAAGTAAGTAAATGTAATTTATATAGCACTTTTCATAGATGAAATCACAAAGTGCTTTACAACAAGGGTAAAATGCAATAAAATACAGTACAGAGATCACAACAAAAAATACATAACAGCACAATTTCAGGAAAACTTTACAGAGGCCCCACAACGTCAACATCGGTTGAAAGCCTGTCTAAAAAGATAGGTTTTAAGTTCTTTCTTAAAACCTTCAGTGGACTCTATACTGCGTAAGGTGAATGGTAGAGCATTCCAAAGGCGAGGGGCACAGGCCTGGAAAGAGCAGTCACCTCGTGTTTTAAAACGGGTGCGGGGGACCATCAAGAGTTTCTGGTCTGATGACCTTAGTGAACGTAAGGGGGAATAGGGTCTCAGCAGCTCAGTGATGTACGAGGGAGCTTGTTCATGGAGGGCTCTAAAAACAAGTACTAAAATCTTAAAATGAATCCTAAAATTTACTGGTAACCAATGTAAGGAATATAAAATTGGGGTGATATGATCCCTTTTCTTAGATCCAGTTATGAGCCTTGCAGCTGCGTTCTGCACGGTTTGAAGGCGATTTACAGCCTTTTTGTTAAAACACATAAAAAGAGCATTACAATAGTCAATGCGCGATGAAATAAAAGCATGAATTATCATCTCCAATTCGGGTCTTGAAATCATGGACCTCAGTTTCGCTATATTACGCAAGTGATAGAAACAATTTTTCACCAACTGTTTACAGTGGTGGTCCAGGGACATGTCCTTGTCAAAAACAACGCCTAGGTTGCGTATACTTGGTTGGACAGAAAGACCTAGCTGACCTAGGTGCTGCTTTATGGGGGGGATGGCACTATCTGGGGCAATAATCAGTGTTTCAGTTTTGGCAGAATTTAGTTGAAGAAGATTGTCATTTAGCCATTTTTTGATGGCCGTCAGACAGGCAGTTAAATTATCTAGTTTGTGTAGCTCATTCTGCTTGAAGGAGCAGTAGAGCTGCACATCATGTCTCAAGCATTAATCAGTAATGTAGAAAACAGGTTAATACAAGTAAAGAAAGACCAATTGAATGAGAAGGCGTGTCCAAACTTTTGACTGGTAGTGTAGCCTAGTGGTTCTCAATTTCTTTTTTTTTTACATTATAGACCCCTAAACTGACACAAATTAGACAATGGACCCGACAAAATTTAAAAACAAACACCAGAAATACACAAATATTTGTCCTGAGACTGAATAATGTTGCTTTTTTAAATCAATGTACGTTCAAATTACTGCCAATGGCATGAATTTTTGGAAAAATTTCAAGAGAATTTCTGGGAAAAAATGTGGTAAAAATTTGAGAAAAAGTTTGGGGACCCCCTTGACCCCGCCCACCCACTTTGAGCACCACTGGTGTAGCCTACATACATACAGCACACACTGCCCCCATTCCTGTCCCATATACAAACCCTCTGTTACTATGGCAATATTAATGATAATCATGTGTATTAATTATTAGTTTATATTGTTAATATGATGTGTGTGAGCGGGCTGCAGTGTGACGGGGTCGAGCCCAGCAGCCGGCGGCCGCCGCTGCTGCTGCTGCCCCTGCCGCCCCTCCCGCCCGGTGCATTGTGGTCCGTGACGGAGCTAACGGAAGCTGCTGCAGCGGAATCTGAAGAATCCGAGGTGTCCGCCAAGTCTGAGTCCGATTCCACTGCTGCTGCTGCTGCTGCCCACCGCCGGTCCAGTCTGTCGGTACCTCTCTGACCGCTGAAGACCACCAGGTAACACCGACCCCTCCTCTACTTCCTCTCGCTGCTCATCACCGAGTTATATCTCGACGCCGCCGTGTGTCTGTGGGTCCCAGTCGGTCGGAGGAGCTAACTCACATTAGCCGAGTGAACATCCTGCTCCTCGGCGGGTAACGCTGCTGCTGCTGCTGCTGCTCAGTAGCTTCGTGTTGGACTCGTTTTCACCACTTTTACCTCAAACAAAAACACCCAACAAATTACTGTGGGTTGTTTTTTATTCCACGGCAGATGTCAGCATCAGCCCATTCACACCCATTGCACCATTACAGAACTAGCCGTGGCTAATTATCGGCTAATTTCCTTTTAAGTGGGCGAGCGATTAACGAATTAGTTTTGTTGTTGGCGTCAGACTTTTCTGTGGTTGATGTGGGTCTGTAAGGCTTCTAGAATCGACTCAAACGAGCTTGTGAACTGACCTGGATACTTGCATGTGTCTAATGAGCCCGTATGAAATAACTTAGTCTGGTACAGTGAGTCTGACTCTGTGGGTGTGTTTCACACAGTTTCAGCTCAGTCAGGGTCTTTGAATAAAAGACACGGAAAAACAAAACACAACAACTAGCTACAAAGTAGTAAACATATGACACCAGTTGTTAATCCGTTGGGATTAATAGCATAAACATGGCTTAATCGCTTATCCTCAGATCATAGTATTGTAGTGGGACGCAGCTGTAATGCAGCTAGCAGGAAAAGGAGATGGTAAAGTTTTTTTTTTTTTTGTGGTGAGACACAGCACACTCACAAACCAGACTTCCTGTCTCTCACACACTGAGGCCTAACTGCATTCATTATCTCCATTTCAGAGAAGAGCTTCACACAGGCTCAGAGCTGGAGCTGAACTGAGTTTCATTGCCAGTTGTTGTTGCATGTTTTCTCAGTGTGTGATACAGTGTGTCTTTGTTTTCAGGTTTAACAAGGAGTAAACATGTCTCAGGCCGACAAGATGAAGGTGAGTGTTCAAAATCAAAACCGTATACTCCATCTGAACTGGTACAGAGCAGAGTAAAACTGGGAGTTCCTCCTTCTGGCTCTCAGTTGAACCTGTTTAATAAGAGGATGTAAAACTGCATGTCAACAAAGTCTCTCTTTGAGTCAAGATTATAGTCCAGTTAGATGTTGTGTATTTGATAAAAATGTGAACAATAAGTCTGCTGTTCTCTTCTGATTCATTTTCAGGATTTCTTCTCAGTAAGACACATTGTTACTTTTCCACTTTTCGCACATTACTTTCTGCAGTGTGTTGTTGTTTTAAAAACACTGACATTATTTACTTGTTGAACACTAGGTCACTCAGGCAGTTGCCCACTGCGTGCTGCTCACTATTCACATGACTCACTGATGTGGCTTGCCGTGAACTGAACCGCCCGAAGGCAGCACAGGAGCTCAGCACACTGCTTATTAGTCTTATCAGTGATGACCTTTGCTGAAAGCTTGGGGAAAGAAAGGTTTTATAAATACTGCATGACTGTGTGTCCCTAAAAAAAAAACCACTTACTAAATAAAGCACAGTTACCTTTGTATTTGAATTTGTCAGTGTGTAGCAGCACCACAGGGGCTATTGAGTCGCTTTGTGTAGAAAGGAGCCATAAACACCGGCATGGTGGGGCAGAGAGGTCACTGTTACCCTCCCTAAAGACCCTGTTTGTACACGAACAGATGTCTCCACAGTGACTCCTACTCCAGCAGCTATAAGTAGTTACTGACTTGGATACATCATGCAACAGCTGTGTGAATCTGAGTTCATAACTTTGTGCAACGCTGCTCTTTCATCTGAAGGTTTTCACGTCATCAAACATAATAACTGTGATTATGTCTCTGTCCTCTCCTTTTGGTCCAACAGCAGGGCCAGTTCACCAACCCTGAGACCCCGGGGTACGTTGGATTCGCCAACCTGCCCAATCAGGTTCATCGCAAGTCAGTAAAAAAAGGATTTGAGTTTACATTGATGGTAGTAGGTGAGTGTGCCGTTGCTGCTTCTGATTTTGTCTCCTCTTGATGTTGTGTGGCTCTGGTTTTATTTGGTTTGGAAGATGATAGTGTATCTAAGTGATCGCAGGTTTTAAGCTCGACATGTTGAACAAACATGGACGTTTAAGGAATGCTTTTTTGTTTTGGGCTCATTTAAATATGTGATTGGGATGAGTATACGGTGCACAATACTTAGTTGTCGGTGTCTCCTTTTCAAAACGATCCCTCTACATGACAGTCTTACAGTTTCACCTCTGTAGCTGGATGTTGAGTGTTTGAGGCAGCCTCAGTGTGCAACAAGGCGTTTTTTTTGGTCAGTATAAAATGGCAGATGTCACACTAGTGTAGTTGCTCAGCTGGCGCCGTCAGCAGCATCAGTGTAAACTGCTGGATAGGAGCGCTGTGACTGTGTGAACCTCTGTGCTTGTTGATAAGGGGGGAGGGTAAGAGCTCCCCCTGAACACTGCTGCTCATCCTTTTGCTTTAAAATAAACCAGAGAGGAATGTAGCCCGTGGGCCTCGAGGGACTGATTCATACAGTGGACAAGGCCGGCCGGTCCCACTAATGCAGGAACACTCACTGAGCGCCTGTTTAACCTTCTGTGTGGCCGCGACTCCTAAATAAATCAGTGTTTACCCGTATATTATCGACATGGCTGCGTGTCTCCCCCACAAATACTTAATGAACATTTCAACTCATTGCCCTTCTATTTTTAGCCCCACCCACCCACTCCAGCTGTTACCTCAGGAACAGTTCATTTTCCTCTGGATCCCTCCTCCAGCTGCTTCTGCTGTACATTATATGTGTCAACTTTGATTTTCCATCCACTCTGGCAAAGTGCCAGTGTGGATGGAGTAAAAACTTCTGTAAATCTTTTGTCACAGCTCTGGTGGGAACCAGAGTAGCAGCATTCCTAAGGAAAACATACAACCTCTGAGTTGATTATGTATCAGAAGAATCTGTAATGTGTTCAGGAGACTAAGGAGCAGTTTCTTACATTTCCTTCCTTTAGTCTAGTTCACTGCTGTTGCTTAAGCTAAAATGCTGCTGTAGTTTTATTACTTTCGCAGACAGACGTCGGTCGTATTGCGGGACTAAAACAATGTTCCATGCATCTGCAGTATCATGAGACTAAAGCCACTTTTGGCTCCGAGACGAGTCTGGGAATCAGGCCATTTGCATTAATTTAAAACTTAATCACTTAAGCTGTGATGTTTTTATTGCATTTGTTTCTGTTTTCATTTTTGACTTTCTATTTGTGCTTTGGGTTCAGCCAGTTCAAAAGGCTAGGTCACTCAGGATTTAGTTCGCTCATTCACATTATCTGCAAAGACGTTCAATGAAATCGGTCTTTAAAGTTGTCAGTCTACAGTTTCTTTGGTTCTCTGCAGATTCCTGTGTCGAGATGAGGTCAAGCCAGAGAAGGATATTCATGTTCTTAGGTCTCAGGAGTGAAACTGTCAAGCTGTCTTCCTCTTGCCTCTCGCTGCTGCTGACTGATTTGGAAACCTTGCACCGTTTCCTCAGGTGCAAGGGTTGTTTAGTCAGCCACCTGACATATCTTGAAAAGATTCACAAAGTCAAATTCAGTGTCATGCTGACGCGTATTTCCGTATTGTGTGAGGCCTGGTGTGCGTCATAGACAGAAGTCTGTTTCCTGCAGCACACCGACATGGTCCTGCCCCCCTCCTTTTTTTTCAATTGAAAGTCCTGAAATGCTCTTTGTGATTCTTTCTTGTTGTCATTCAGATTTTTCACATGATGTTTAGTGTATGCTGTTTTATTTTCCTCTGTCTTAAGGGGAATCTGGACTTGGGAAATCCACCCTGATCAACAGCCTCTTCCTCACTGACCTGTACCCTGAGAGAGTCATACCTGGAGCAGCAGGTAAAACACACACTGGTATACTGTATAATACATGAACGACAGGTCCATATTGTGTTATGTTGTTTGTAAATCACCTGTTGTAAAACACAAAATAGACAAAAAACCGTCACCTTATTTTCCTGTGTGTTTTTCTTCCTATAGAAAAGATAGAAAGGACGGTTCAGATCGAGGCGTCGACAGTAGAAATTGAGGAGCGAGGGGTGAAGCTCCGTCTCACCGTGGTAGACACTCCAGGATACGGAGACGCCATCAACAGTCAGGACTGGTGAGAGATCTTTTTAGAGCTTATGCTGATTAGTAGATGAAGTATTTTTAGATTTAAATTACCCACCGTCAGTCCTGTGATCTAGAACAGCAACGAGCCACTAATCCGTGACAGTCAAAAATAAGCTGAATCATTCACAATCATCACAAGGAGTTTAGTTTTCATCCAGGCTTTTGGAGTTGATTATTTACAGAGTGGGTGTTTAATTTGATCTTTACTCTCATCCAGTTTCAGCACGATTATCAGCTACATCGACGACCAGTTTGAGCGCTACCTCCACGACGAGAGCGGTCTAAATCGTAGACACATTGTTGACAATAGAGTTCACTGCTGCTTCTACTTCATCTCCCCCCTTGGCCACGGGTAAGTCCTTTAATACTGAACACACTCCAGTTAATAATACACCAAGTTAGACTTTCTTCACTTTCTGTTTCAGTAAATTCACTTGAGTCCTTCTTTGTCTCTGTTTGACCGTGTGTCCGTGTGTTTCCTGTCTGACCAGCCTGAAACCCCTGGACGTCCAGTTCATGAAGGCCATTCACAATAAGGTTAACGTGGTTCCTGTCATCGCCAAGGCGGACACTCTCACCCTCAGAGAGAGGGAGAGGCTCAAGCGCCGGGTGAGAACAACAGAGTTGTCCATTGTTGACGGGAGTTTCCAGTCCCTGAGATGAACAGTAGCTGTCATGTGCTCACTGCTGTAGTGATACTTTGGTTGCAACTGCACTGGTACGCAAAGTGTCAGGAATGATTCGCGTTAGCTGAATAGCTTCCATAGTATTAGTCCTCACTGATCCGAAAACAGTAGGTTGTCATTTGTCCATAAACCTGATAATGACCTGTGTTTTCTCTCTGTTTTCCTTCTAAGATCCTGGATGAGATCGATGAACATGGGATTAAGATCTACCACCTCCCTGATGCTGAGTCAGATGAGGACGAGGACTTCAAAGAGCAAACCAGGATCCTCAAGGTAACCTCTCTGTTCCCTGCGCAGCTCTGTGTCCCCGAATATAAATGATCTTCCCGCTCTGCATCCTCCAGTAGCACTCCGCTAATTAACTACCACTGGTCGAGTGATTTATTCAAGTGTCATAATTCTTTGTGTGGGCGGCTGAACCATGAGAACAACCAACAATAAAGTATTTATCATACTTCTCCTCTCCAGGCCAGCATCCCATTTGCAGTGGTAGGATCCAACCAGCAGATCGAGGCCAAGGGGAAGAAGGTGAGGGGCCGCCTGTACCCCTGGGGAGTGGTGGAGGTGGAGAACCCAGAGCACAACGACTTCCTCAAGCTGCGCACCATGCTGATGTGAGTGGTTGAGGAGCTGCAGGGAGCTATAACTTTAAATACTGTAACGATAGGAGGAAAGTGACTTTGAATAAGCTGCTGGACTGAAATGACTGGATGAAAAGTAACAGCTCGTTTGTTGAGATTGTTTTCCAGGATGCCTGTAGCCAGTACGATTTTTAAAACATGTCAATATCTGTGCAAAAGTATTTATTACTCACTGACTTTTCCTCAACCCCCCCCCAGAACCCACATGCAGGACCTACAGGAAGTGACCCAGGACCTGCACTATGAGAACTTCCGCTCGGACCGCCTCAAGCGGGGTGGCAGGTTGTCCTCCCATGGTTATGTTCTGCCTCTGTCTCCTGCGTACGTACTTGTCTGTCAGCTTGCTTTCTCTGCACCTCCCCCCCACCTCAAACAAGCAGACCTCTGATAAGAAGTCAGACATGTGAAATACAGAAATGTTGGACACACAGAGAAATGCCATTGTCAGACACATGCACACACCCCAGAGACATTAACCAAGGAGGATCATTAATGAGTTATCACCATACGATGTGTTCTGCAGTCATTCATTTCAACTAGTCCTGGTTCTGTAGTTTAGTAGCTCTAACTCATCATTGTGCATGTGAACTCCACCAGTTAGGCCGTGGTGTGGAAGTGGAAGTGAAGCTAATGTTGTGGGCTGTAGTGGGTTGTGGTTTTACAAGGTAAGCGGGTAGCTACATGGCATGTGTAGTGTTTGAGGATACGTAGAAGTAGTAAACAGGATTACTGTGTGTCATTTAACATAGTGTGGACACATCATCATTTAACCCTCAGTGTAGACCACAAAGACTCTTTTAGACTTTCCCCTAAAGCCAGCCCAGGATAAGGGAGTGGTTTTACTGTCATCATGTTGCCTCGCCATCTGTCCAGTGGTGGCTGTCTGGTCTTGATTTGTCCAATCCCATGAGTGGACTGTTGGAGGTACAGATTTATATTCATCTGGGGGAGGTAATGCTCTTCCCCTGACTCTCGCACTCGCTGCTTCCCTCTTGAATCTTCCTGCTTTCATCTCTGTGTAGTGAATTGTCGTAGACGCCCACTTTCTCTAGTGAGCTTTTTGTTTCTTCCTGCAAAGACAAACTCCACTAACCCACTGACCCCTTTTCACTTTCTCAATGTGGCTTTTGTCATGTTTTCCTAATGTTACTCAAAATGCTACAACATGCACTCTCACTGGCTTGCACACACACACACACACACACACACACTGATCTGCTGACTGTGATTATAATGCTTTGTTAACCCATCACACAATCTTATTCTACATTTATAACCGCTTTCACTGTGCATTTAACTTATACCCAATGATTCAGTTGTTAACTTGCAAATATTCTACAGAAATATTACAATGCACAATGACATGGAGAGTAACTGTACCTGTATCATCAACACAGAAAAGGACCGGAGCCGGAGGAAATGGACAAGGATATGATCCTGCAGGAGAAGGAGGCTGAGGTGGGATATTGGTGTCATCAAAATTAAGATTTCATGGATCATCCTTGTAGTTTTCCAGATATCCCAAAATAACGGTTTTGATTTTGAGTAAATAACAATCATTTGCATTCATGGTTAGTGGTAGCTGAGAGATGAATACTACTCTAGAAGGTCAGGCTAACGGTTTCCCCCTGTTTTCAGTCTTTATGCTAAGCTAACTGCTGGCTAAAATCAAACATTTATAATTTAGGTTTTGTCACTCAGAATACATTTGTTAAACTGCTCAATAATTCAGATTCACAGATGTTTTTTCACCCAAACAATGTGGGCGCAGTTGTCTCTAATCAATGATTTATAACTGGCAGACAGATATTAAAGATAATGCACTGAGTTGGACTGACGGATAAAAGAAAGCACCTACACATAAACAAATCTCCCAGCAGGCTACATGAATGCTTTGTTCTTGTTTAAAGTGCACTTGTTGTTTCTCCGTCAAACATCCTGACGTTGACTTTGTGTGCCGACAGTTGAGACGAATGCAGGAGATGATTGCCAAGATGCAGGCCCAGATGCAGAAGCAGGGAGATGATGAGTGAAGACTCTGCGGTAGGTCCAAAACCCACATGGACACATATTAAACTGATCTCCATTCATTTCCTGTGTGAAACTTAGATATCTAAATATGACTTGTTCTGTTACTCATCTTTCTTCTCTTTCATTCCCATGTTAGGTTTTTGAGCCACTGCTCAGCATTGACCAGAGAAACTGGGATGATAGCAGAAAAGCTTATTGACTCGTACTGCTTGCCACTATCTTCATTCAGTCCCACGTGGGATCTGGAGTCATTTTTTTTTTTATACATACAGTAAAATATATTCAGACAGTGTTATGTTTATATATTTACACACGGTTCTATTTCTTCTTTTTGTTTCTTTTTAGTAAACATTTGCCAGTTACTCAAATGAAGTCATGTGACCCATCTTTAAAATGGTGATTTTTTTAATGCAAACCTATTGGGATGTTCTGTTACTTTTTTTGCTATTGATAAAACCAAAGTATTGGTGCTTCAGTTTAGCGCTTTTTGTCCCAAACCATCGCACAAAGCACGTGGTAACATCAGCTCTGTGAAGGAGCTTCATTGGGAGAGTTAATTCTGGTGAAAACTTGTAGCAGAAACAGCTTTTTATGCCACTGTCTCAATACTATTTTTGTCAAGTGAAAAGCATAACTTAACATTCACACATAAGCTCCCAATCATATAGGGCTCACCCTGCTCAGTAAACCACTCATATACTCATGCATGCAGCTCTCGGCCCCACCTCTCCTCCAGTCTGGTAAAAATTCAGGTGAATTATTCCCGAGTGCTGTGTTGGGATCAGTTCTTTCCCTGTCCTGTCCAAAATCTTCATCCCCATCAGTGCCGTTCTCAGATCAGTGTCGCCAACTTCATCTGTATTCAAGTGTTGTAAAAGCTCATTTTGAGTTTGATATGAATTAAAATAAACTGTGACCCTGGACCTCTTCCAGTCTTCCTGCACACCTGACATATGAAGGACGGACAAAGGAGGTGTTTTTTTGTTGTTGTTTTTTTTCCAAAACTGTGACACACCTCTGTTTGGTGCTTTGACGCATCTTTCAATTAGATGTATTCACTTCATGCCTCCTCAATATTGTAAAGTGAAGTCATGTGCCAGGGGGGCGTTGATATTTTGTGTTTCAGAAGACAAGAAGAGGTATAAACCTTTATGTCCCGACTGCTGAGTACTTTGTGGTTTCCATGACCGCAGAGGTTGAAGGTGACCCAATGAGGTCATTGTAGCCAACATTTCCCTCACCAGCCAAGATGTGAGTTCTTGACATTCCTCTTTGTGCTGTTTTTATCCAATATTAAAGTACCAAATATTGTTCTTGATACATATATTGTAATAAAGGTTTTATTAAACTTTAACAATCTCTTTTGTTGTGAAGTCTTGATTTCATTTCTCAGTAGAAACAGATTCAGATAACTGATTATTAACTGACAAGTCAATATAAGATTCATTCTATAATAAAATTACCCTTACCTCACTCTGCTTAGCTTAGATCAGCTGATGCTCAGTGTGTGTGTGTGTGTGTGTTTTATTTCACTGAGATTAATTGCCTCTGTCAGACAAAACAACCGTGAACCGACCCTGACTTTAACAGTGTGTCGCTAATTACATGTATGGAGAGGTTAATTAACCTAAACCTAGAGCCGCCCCTGTTCTTTAAAAAGAATAAATGTAAAATAGTAATTACATGGTACTGACAATCAGGAAGAAAACCCATCTAGACATGTTAATGTATATAAATATTACCGTTAATTGTTGAATGATTTCTATAGGTATATGGATAAATGCTCCACTACTGGCCAATACATTTTACATTTAAATATATTGTGCAGTTATAATGTTTCAAACAATACACTAAAGACAATGAGACATTTTCCATAGTCTTTATTATAGTTTTTCCTTTTCATTCTAACAGGTATACACAACGCTCTAAATGTCATGGCTTTTTTTGTCTTAAATACTCTCCGCTCTTAAAGAAAAACTGTAAAAATATTTAATTATAACTAATTAAAAGATCTCTTCTGGGACAGGACTGGGAGGGGTGAACAGGTACGGGGTGGAGGGGGCAGGGGGGAGTTCTTCTGTGGTCCTTATCTGAGATGTTGGGTGGGTCTGGGAGACAGAAAAAGGGGGTGGGGGCAGGATTAAGTTACATCCAGCTGGGGTTTCACCGCGAAGACGGGGTGGTGTTACCATTTAAAGAAAACCTGCAGAGACGACATGAAGCAGTGGATCAGAATAAAAACAAACACATATTTTCTGTTAAATAGTGTTTCATGCAAAGCTGAAGGTTGGTAAATCACCTGCACACTCTCTCCATCATGTGTGTGACGAGGCGGTCGGAGATGCCTGGACAGGACTCCTCGGCCAGGTTGAAGGCGTTCTCCAGCTCCTCGATGGCTCCGACGCCTCCGCCACTCGCCCGCCGCTTCTCCTTCAACTGGTGGTGAACAGAAATCAGAGGATTTTTCAGCTTCTTACTGAGACGTGCTTTTAAAATTTGTATCATAAATCGAAGTTTTACAGTTTTGCAAAGAGAAACATTGAAGTCACGGTGGGGCTTAAGAAAACCTGCACTGGCAGCAAATGGCAGTGTAGATCATGTCAGTGCTGCGGCCCAGACTTGTAATGGTATCAATGTACGGTAGTTAATGTACCAGGAGGAAATGAAGTGAAGTGTTGATGGCTTAAAGATTGAAGGTGTTTTTGCCTTTTATCTAAAACAGGGGTACAATCAAAAGCATCAATTACAGTCCTGTTATTTCCACTTCCAAAAAACTAACACCTACCTCTCTGAAGATGGGTGTTACCAAAGCAGACAAGCACTGTGACTTGGGTTGTCTTTTCACCGAATCTCCTGACTGCAAAGACGCAGGGGGAAAAAAAAAAGGGTGTTATGAAAAACAAGAGATCTGACTCTGTTTAAGTCTGTGTGTGTTCTGTGTGTGTGTCTTACCTCTGTATCTGTGTGTGTGTAGCCCTTCTGTAACTTGTTCATAGAGTTGGGTCTGACTGTGGGGAAGGTCCACATGGGACAAGTATCCACGTCACCATCGGCATCCCTAAAAGACATGGGGGTAGGGTTGAGTGCATTTAAAAGGAGACAGACAAAAATATTCAAAAATCAGAATAGGGCTGTAAATCTCTCTTTCTGGGAAAATAATGTTTGTATTCGGTCTGTTCGGTGTCACCAATTTGATGAGATGTCTCTGAACAGACACTTGGAGAAGACGCTTATTCCTGAGACTCACATATCCGAGTCGTCGGAGCTGGATTCCTCCCCGTGGCCCTCTGACTTCCAGCGTCGGTAGCGATCGATCAGCTCTGTCAGATAGGCCGTCTTCTTGGTGTAACGTGTGATGAACTTGTGCTTCAGAAGCTCTTTGGCGGTCGGCCTCTGCGCGGTGGGAGAACAGAGGCAGGAGCAGCATGAACATCATGATTCAGCGACCAGAGAGTCCTCTGTAGGTTTGTTTGTGTGAATCTGGGATCAGTTGTTATTTTAAAACATCTTTTAAAAAAACTTCAGTAAGCAGTCTACTACCACGCTTAGATTTTAACATTGTGTTTGGCACCTTTCTGGTCCAAAAATGTGATGTGGATCATGTCTGGATATTTGAGAAACCGCAAAAACAAATACCAGTTCCTATTAAGGATAGGTCAAGCTAATCCAAACTCAAAACAATGTGCTGGGACAAAAGGCGTGAATGAAGTCTTACACTCAGAGCAGGAGTCTGGATCTGGAATTAATTTCCAATTTTCTAATCTTATTTGTCCCTGGACACAAATAAATACACAATCATGTCTGATCCCACCTTAGTTGTGCTACAGTGCAGATGGACGCAGGTGTTTTACTTACAAAACGAGGGTCTTTATTTAGACAAGCCTCCACAAACTCTTTGAATGGTTTGCTGTAGGGCCCCTCCAGGGTAGGAGGAGTGTTTTTGGGGATGAGGAACAGGACCCTCATGGGGTGTAGATCGGAGTTGGGAGGTTCTCCTTTAGCAAGCTCAATGGCAGTGATGCCCAAGGACCAGATGTCAGCCTGACCAGGAGAAAGTAAGGTGTGAGTAAGATGTGTTGACTGCACAGACACTAGAAAGGAATTTAAACAAATGTAGTACTCTGCCTAAAATGATGTTGATGTATTTTTTAAAAAATAATATTTTCCTCCAGTAAAAACAGCTTAACATCTCATGAACTTAACATCTCTTCACCCAACAAGCTCCAACTATAAGTTTTAGGTAGCTTCCTCAGGAGGCCAATTCACATGCCTAAAACTGGCCACAATATGATCTAGCTAGCAAATAAATTATAATTTTGTGTGTGTGTGTGTGTGTGTGTGTGTGAATAAAGCACTATTACTACTAAAAAAAATAAATAATAAAAAGTGAGAAATGTAACAAGCAAACAAACCTAAACAGTGTTCACTCAGAGCAGTTAAGATTAAGATCTTTATTGTCATTGTGCATTTAAATTAAACAAAAAAAACACTTGTTTTGTATTGTATTGAAAATGAAATACTGTTGGAGCAAAACCTCCAGATACCCAAAGAAAGAAGAGCGAGAAAAGCAAAAGAAAAGCAAAAATAATATCTCACTAGATTAACAGAAATACAGGTTATCCCCCGTCCTCACCTTGAAGTCGTAAGCTGACTGTTTGATAACCTCTGGAGCCATCCAGAAGGGAGTGCCGACAAACGTGTTCCTCTTTATCTGGGTGTCTGTCAGCTGTCCTGCCACCCCGAAATCCGCCAGCTTCACATCGCCCTGCTCCGACAAGAGCACATTGGCAGCTACGAGGGAGAGACGGAAGAAGACAGTCAAGCAATACAAATAATCGATAAGGGTTTGTTATCTCTATCTATTAATGACATCCTGTTTCTGTTTGACATGACGAGCTAAACACGAGGCATCAAATAAACATTGGCATCCTCCTGTAAATGATGCAGGCTCATTTTGGGATCATAAATAACGATGCAGTGCTGTTGCAACTCGTTAAGACCGATCAAGTGACAACTAGTTACGATGTCAGTACGTGAAGTTTTCTCAAAATGTATCAGCAGCTTTTCAGTATATTACATGCACCAGATGGATGAACAGATGGGCAAAGGGTAGTTCAGACTGGTCCCTTCTCCAGTTTCACTGTGGGAACCGCACACAGCTTCAGACATCAGGAGATGTTCAGTGCTTTTGGCAGCAGCAGAGTCCAAACACAAGAATCCAGCCTGAGTGGATAATAAATCCATGAGCAGTTAACCCAGTTTGGATCTATCTTTATCTGCCATCTTTACCAGCTGCTATATTAGAAATGATTATATTTCTGTGATGAGCAGAGGGCCAACCCCCCCGACAACCCCCGCCCCTACACACACACACACCTACATTCAACACCTTCAGTCTGTTGTGACATTTCAAGCTCTCACACCGTGTTCAATGTGTGGAGTAATTCTGTCCAGCATCTGCTTAGGGAGGCTGAATATTACTCAGCAGCTCTGTCATCACTGCTCAGTGTCTCGCTCAGTTGCAGCATTTACTTCCTGACATGGGATGCTGCTGAATCACAGCATTTATAAGTTGATGAAGGGTCTGTTTACTCCCTACACCGCTCCGTAAAAATGATATGAACATGTTTTAAATGAAAAAGAGGAGGCACATCACATATAAGAAAAGCATTACCTTTGATATCTCTGTGAATCTTCCTCTCAGAGTGCAGGTACTCGAGCCCCTTTAGTATTTCCCTTAATATAGTAGCAATGTAAGTCTCTTCAAGAGGCCCAGGACGGAGCTATGGTGTCGAAGGTACAAAAGAGAAATCAGAGCAGGGTGGATGTTGGGAGAAGAAGTCCCAAAGAGGAACCATTTTGTAAGACTTGTAGAAAAACTTAGTAAGCAGCATAAAAATAGACCCCCTTCTTACCAGATCCAGAGCAGATCCTCCGCCTAAATACTCCATGATAATCCACAGCTTGGTCCCCTGAGAGGGAGAGGAAATAACTTCATGAAAGACTTTTCAAAATAAGGATTTAAAAACCGCATCTTTGTGTTATTAACTGAGATAACGTGGGGAAAATGCGTCGCTCCGCTGTGTTTGTGCTACTCTCACCTTCAGGTATGATCCGTAATACTTGGTAACAAAAGGACTGTCACACTGGCTCAGCACTGTGATCTCCTGCTGAATGTCTTCGATCTCATCCTCCGCCTCCTCCAGGTCTATGATTTTAATCGCCACCACTTCCTTTGTGCGGTTGTTGATGCCTTTGTAGACCTCTCCGAAGGAACCCTTCCCGATCCGCTCCTGCTTGGTAAAGTACTCCTCGGGGTCCAACCGGGTATTCTGGACCAGGGACGGCAGAGAGAGCACCGGGTTATTAAGTGTATGTCTATAGTATAATTTCTTGTCTGCTGCTGTGTGTGTTGTAGCCAGGCACAGAAATCTTTTCTCACATATAAACACTCCTTAAAGCTGACCTGACAGCGGGGGTCACATCCATCTGCTGACCTATATACTGCATTGTTTTCCTGCACTGCTCATCACAGATACACAGAGGCTGGTTAACCTTTCTTATCAGTGTCAATTACATTTGTTTTTGCAGCCACAGCCCATATAATTACTTGGGACAGTAGATTGAACTTTGTGCCAGGATGTAATTCAAGAGGCATGACACTTGAAAGTTTAGTGTGTTTTTTTTTTTCTTTCTGTCTCCAATAACAGCAGGAAATGAGTGATGATGTGACTGAGCAGGAGGCACATTAAACAACTCATTCAATTTACAACATCTCAGTATCCCAGACATGTGACAGCTGCCGGTCTCAAACGAAGAGGGCTTGTAAAACACATTGCAGTGTACATCAATACAATTTGAAAATGTCTAATGACATGATTTGGTCAGCTCGTTGATGGCTTTGTCAGTGCTGCTGCTGCTGACAATGGCGAGGAGAGGAAAAATAAATGGTTTCATGTTGAAGTTTTTCGCTGGCACTGATGTCTCAGACCCCCACCCACCTCTTCATGGAGAGTGTGGCGGTCATGGGGGTCCGCCTGGTCTTGTACGGGCAGAAGCAGGAGAAGGAGAAGGAGAAGGAGAAGGGAGGTGACAGTTGGAGAAAAGAGGGTTTCTCTACCTGGTTCTGCATGTCTCGTAGGTGTGCCATCTCCTCAGCGGGCTGGACGACGGCACAGGGAAAGAAAGCCTCGGCTCTCTCTCTCTCTCACTCCCCCCTGAAGTTACCAGACGGTCCTGTCGGGGTTTCTTCTCCCCTCTTCTAGCTGTCTAGGAAGCAGCTAGCTGTGCGGCTAGCCGACTAGATAAACACCCAGTCCGCGGCGGCTGCTGGCTGGCTCTAATGGGGCTGTCACTCCGCGGCGGCGCACTCTTCTCGGCCTCCGAGTCCGACGGAGGAGCGACACAGCCCGGCGACACGGCGAGCTACTGACCCGCTGGCTCCATGGATGTCGGCGGCGATGAACACGGAGAGAAAAAATGTTCCTTCCGCGTATAAATATTTAATTCATTTCAAGGGGGCAGCTTAGCCTGTTGTTCATTTGAAGCTTGAGGGAGACAAAATAATGGCCCAGATGGACGGCGCATGCGCACTGCTCCGGCGGCCGTTGGGATTGTGGGAGTTGTATTGCGGAGCTGACGTCTCTGATGAGGGACCAAAGGTGGGTTTACTGCTCCTACTGAGGCTGAGGCTGATGCTGCTGGGTTTTGAGCAAAAATACACATTTAAAAAAACATCAAACCCATTTAAAGTTTCACTTTTGAGGATCCGTTTCATTTCAGTTTATATTGTACAATACAATGTGAGTTGGTGCTAAAATATAAAACTGAAACAGGGAGCTGGTAAATGTGAAGTTGCATATCAGCAGCACACACAGCTACTGTTTATTTTTGGACTCTTATGTAATAAATTGTGATTATGTCATATCACAGTCTTCCTCATATGAGATTGGTCAACCCTGTAAACCAGTAAGAACTGCTTTAAGGGCAAACAAAACATCTGGGAGACAGTGTGAAGTAGGTGAGGTGTGCACTGAATCCATCTACAGCCTCTGGGCTAAGTAGCTGTAGCTAAGTACATGAGAATTTATTTCCATATCCATTGCGGTTTTTGTATCTTTAGTTCACAGATTTATAGTACAGATACAAATCTGCAAGTATACATATGCCTCCTCATAATTCAGCATAAGTGATGTAAAACTTAATTGTGGTCTTTGTTAAAGAGTTAATCGGTGGTCATGAAGCCACAGTTCCTCTGAGCTGGTTTTACAGAACAACTCTCTTGAGGTTTATAAGAATTAAGCACAACACATACTCCTTTATTTGTTTTAGGGATTGCCGTTTGGTAGGCTAATTAAGAATTGAAAGTAGATCTTTTTCACATATATTTTCCAAGGTAAAAACTTATGATGTTTTCATATAAAATATTTTATGTCAGTGAAATAACCATGACAATAATGATAAAGTCTGTGCTCTTTGTAAATTAGAGCATTAATCTGACTATGATAAACCGACTGGATTACAGCATGAAACTAACAGCTCTGTCTGCCTTTGTGTCAATTAGGCCAATTACATAAACATTGCATGAGAAACGGCTAATTTGAGTGTAGTGACTGTGTGCGCTTGTTTTGCAGCCCGGCCGGTCCCGCCCGGTGCGCCGCGCTCCGGCTGACGGCGTGGGGTCGTAAGCTCCGCCCCGGCGAACACACGGGGTCTGTTATCACTGCTGCTGCTGCTGGCGATGTGTGTGAGTGTGTCACTCTCCGTCCGCCTCGGTTGATGCTGTAAATATTAGAAGAAACGTGTTTGGACCGTGTTTTGACTCATGACATTTTAAACCCCGGAGCTGAACCTGTTGACGGTGAGTCGCCACTGAGGCTGAAGGCGCAGTTAGCCCGGGTTAGCCCGGGTTAGCCCGCCTGTCGGTGCAGACAGGCAGCAGCGAGGCTAACGTGTTGTGATAAAGATAACACGGGGCTAAGGCTTGACAGACATCGCGTAGGCTACTAATATTAGCCAGATATCAGCTAAGTCCGTGTCAGACATGGCGTCTTACGTGGGTTTCATTCAGTGACATTGAAGCCATGTTTCCGCTGCAGCTCTGCCTCATGTCAGACTTATGTAATTTAATGTAACACAACGTGTAATGTTGTTTCCTATGTTGTATTTTAGAGCCGTGGCTGCTGCACCTTACACCTTGTCGAGCTGGTTTCCTCAATGGGACATGCCCCTTTTTACACCAGCCCCATGTATTGTGCCACTGGACCAGTTGCCTATGAATAAATCCACAGTATTTTCGGATTGTAAACACTGTATTAAGATTAAGCTTGAATTAAACCAGGATGAGACTGTCTGCAGGCCAGAGCCATTAAGCTGGCAGGAATGGCAGATATCCAGGGTTCACAGTCTAGATAGGTCTTCTGTTCTGATGTGATATATATATTCAATGTCTGACACCCCCGTCTCTGTTCCTACTAAGTGTTTCTTCTTCATTTCCTCCAGGCTGGATGAGTGGGCCAACCTTCACCTCCCCCTCTGCAGAGGCGGCGGAGATGAACCGCATCCATTATGAGTTGGAGTACACAGAGGGCATCAGTCAGCGGATGCGGATCCCTGAGACGCTCAAAGTGGCCCCGGAGAACCAGGCAGGGTCCCTGCTGCTCCAGCAGCCCCTGCTCGCTCACACAACGCTGATGCAAGTTCCTGAGAGGATTGTGGTCGCAGGTGAGGACACGACATCAGTAAAAGGCTGCATGGTAGAAAATACATGCAGTTAACAGATCTGGCTGTGTATGAATCACCACATAAAGCCCAGTAAACCATGGATGTACACAGGTGTGCCCATGGAAAGCCAACACACGTTCTCATGGTCCTCGTGACCTCCTGTCGTTCATCCACAGGTGACGATGATGACCCTCGATTTCCTCGTCCAAGAGACTTGGACTTGATTCAGTCCGTCCCTCCCGTGGACCTGCTGAACATGAAGGCCCCGCCGCGAATCCTCACCCTGTCAGAGCAGCCGCTGGACTCCCTGGAGACTGACCCAGCCTCTTCACAGAATAACCCCGGCCAGGTGGTGAGGCTCAAACTACACCTTCTATCTACTTTTGTTTTGTTTTTTTTATTTGGCATTACTATGAATTGAATTTCTCAAATAATTCTTCTTCTTTAACATGGTATTATTCTGCATTATGGCTCTTTAGTTACATCTGTAACTTTGCCAATGAAAATCTTGTGGATGTAATAGCATTTTAGGTAATTAATACGATTAGCGGGGGAGAGATGTAAGGCTATGAAGCTAGAGCAGAGAGCTGATGTTTTGAAGGTAATAATTAAGGTTAAGCCATTTTGGAAAATTGACATAACTAGTAATTTCGGTTAAAAGAACAATCCAGTACTTTATTGTATAAACGAAATAAATGTGTCTGAAAGGAAACAATTGATCATTCAACTCTTCTTGTTTAGTTGTTTATGCTAAAGTGCAGCTTCTTTTCAATTCTTCATGCTCCATTATACTAATCCCATTAATACGTGAAGCAGAATCCTTGGATCATGGTAACAACAACAGCACATCCATCTGTTGGAGATTGAATCTGCTCCACTGAGTATTTGGGGAAAAGAGTTGTTTGTGTGTAAAGTTCTTCATTCCCTTTGTTTATTTCTCCACTAATCACACACCTGAGCAGATTCTGTCTGCTTTGCTGGAGATGCGTACAACTAACTGTGATTTTGATGAGGGGATACACAGAAAGATGACACACACCGGTGGCTTACCCTTGCTGTTAGCAGAGCTTCATGAATTACGTTCTGCCGTGAAACCAAAACCCCAGCTGTCTCCAGGGTTGGTCAAGCAAACACCTGATCATACCTCTAAATATAGGCTATTCTCAAAAAACAACTGAAATGCTGCTTACAGAACTGAAACAGTAGCTTAGAGAAACAAAGAGATGCAAACCTTTATTTTTTGTTTAAAGGGGAACAGTGAAGGTTACATGGTCAAGTAATAATGAGGAAAAATAAGGAACTAAAGAGAGTGTATAGGGAGATTAAAAGAGATACATTGGCCACAGTAGCACTGGGGAAAGACACCAAGATCCTTCATTTATCTGCATATGGTTTTGACATCATTGTTGGCTGAGGCGGAGCCCTCCATTGAGACTGCTCATGTGAGCACCAACTGGTGGGAGGACACTTTTTAAACAGTGGTTTGGTCTTGTGGTTCTTAAAAGTGCAGTGGAAAATAAAATACAAGAAGAGATTTCAAAACCAAGGAACCATGTGGACTAGATGTAGCTATTAACAATGTGATGATTTAAAAGTTGTAACCAAGGGGGCAGTTGTCGGTCTGAGAAGTGAAGCTCACTTCCACGTTCAAAAAACTGCAATCCCCTCGAATTCCTCTGGGGGCTGGTGTCAGAAGGGAGCATTCCCCATAGACCCCCATGTTAAAATCGCCGACTTTACATCCTCAGTAAACATGTTAAAAGCCTGGTGTCAGAACGTTTTTTCGTCTCAATCGATAGTTTCTACCCCCGCACACACTCTGAGGGGGGTGAATTTTTTTTTAACTCTACCGTTTTACTGTTATTAGGTTAAAATTCTGGCCAATTAGGGCACGGAAACGTTGAGTGACAGGTCCGAGCAGCTCCGTGGACAGCTGCTTCGAGGCCAGTGGGCGGGTTCTCGGCCGGCCAATCCAACATGGCGCTGTTCAGGCCGCCATATTTGAATCACAAAAACGACTCCCCAAAACCAATGGGTGACGTCACGGATGCTACGTCCATTCTTTTTACAGTCTATGGTTGTAACCTATAACCCTTTAACGTGAGCCTGACAGTGTTTCACATCTTGGTATCAATTATAGGCCCACTTTCACGCTCGGTCCCGAAGAGAACGCAGCGTGAGCGAGAACATGTCTGGTCGCCACAGCAGTCAGATGAGCAGAGGTGATATAAGGTAAGCACACATCCACGTTTAACCCTGCTGCTGCTGCTGCTGCTGCTGCTGCTGCACAGCTTCGTTACTGCTGCTTGTTCATTCACCTGTGGTTGGTTTTAAATCTTTCTTTCTTTACTGTTCCTCCCCACCCAGTGTAACCCCTTCCCCTTCTGCCCCCCCAGTCCGTTTGTGTCCCCCCCTCTGTTCTCCCGAAGATGCAAACATCAACCTGTTCACAGCCGCGGGATTCCTGTCTTACGTTCAGTCAACAACACGGCGAGCGTACCAGCAGGTCCTTGAGGTCCTGGACGACAGCCACCGCAGGTATCTGTTCTTTGTCCCTGGAAATCCTCAGAAGTCACTTTAATCACAGCGTCTCTCAGTGTCCAACCACAAGCACAAGCTGTTCCTTTTTTTTCTAAGAAATATCATGGAATTCAGATATTTTCTCAAAATTAAGAAAACAAATAAACTCCTGACAACACCACAGCTTTCGGGAGAGCTCCTCAGGTGAAGAACTGGAGGAGGTGATGCAGGGTGGGAGTTGAGGCAGCTTTAAGAAGAACAGCAGAAATATATTTTACTCAGTTGTACAGGTGCATCTATATTAGAATTAGATCTAGATCATCAGCAGAAATTAGAATGTCATGGAAGAGTTAGTTTATTTCAATAGTTAAATTCAAAAAGTAAAACTAATACATGATATAGATCCATTACACACACTGAAATATTCCATGTCTTTATTTTGTTTAATTGCAATGATTATGGCCTACATTTAATGAAAACCCAAAATTCAATTTAAATAAATATTGTTAACACAGAATTGTTGGTCTTCTGGAAAGTATGTCCATTTATATGCACTCAGGCTCCTTTTGCTTGAATTACTGCAACATTTCGGCGTGGCATGGAGGCAAACAGCCAGTGGCACTGCTGAGGTGTTATGGAAGCCCAGGTTGCTTTAATAGCAGCTTATCTGCATTTTTGGGTCTACCTAACTACTGAAGTAAATTAACTTTTCCATGGTTTTATTGAGATGCACCTGTATATGAAAGCAAAATAATGCACCTGAACATAGGTGCTGCCCAAATTTGAGAAATGTTTTCTTCAACAACCTTACTTGTTTGACATCTGTCACCATAGCAAATACAGGTCAGATGTCTTGACGTCAATGTAACAGGTCCCAGGCAGAGTACCTGTACACAGATAAGGTTCCTGTAAAACAGGGTAAAGAATGAGACAGGCGACAGTTTGCTTCTGTTCAGTGCAGCTTCGCTCAGTCGAATTTTACTTATCAATTTGCAAATATCTTTTCCATACTCAAATGTCAAGTAACAGTACGACATCCATAATATCAGAAACAAAACCAAAATACTGTACATACAGGCTGGTTACAGTATAAGCCTAGCCTGACAAGCCAGACTATATCATTAAAATGTATAGTCTGGCAACGACCGGTAGACCTCGGCTCAATCCAGGGGGCGGGATGAAGGCTGTCTTCCAAACTGCCTCTGCACGCAATAGGGTAGCGCTACGACCAATCAGAGCAAGGAGCAGGATGACGTTAGCCTGACAAGCCAGACTATGATGCTTATGGTGCGTTCCAGGCAATCCGTAACTCGTATTTTTCCGACCTGTTCCTATGGTTACCCGTTACGTAACTTCCCACCTGTGAACTCGTACTAGATCGATCTACTCCCAGTTCCCAGTTCGTAACTCGTAACTTGCCTGGAACGCTACAAACTCGTAACTGGTGACTTGAAGTCGTGACTTACGGGTTAAAAAGCCTGCCTGGAACGCACCATTAATGTCATCGCGTTAAGCCCGCCCAACGACTCTCTTAACAGATAGAGCGCTGTGATTGGTGAACACAAACGGTGTTCGAGACTCAAAAAGTTCCTATGGCTCGTTTCTAGACCCACCTACGGAGCAAATATTTTTGCTGCCGCTAGGGTGTGTCTAGATTTCTAGGCTAGTATAAGCCTCCTATTTCCAAATAAAACACACATTTATCCATTCTTCATAAAGAATAATCCTGAGTTCAGTGGACAACTGCATTAATACATCCGCATTCAGTCAGTTAACTGAATTATTATGTATGTATGTAACTACTGAAAATAATACCATGAAATATAAAATGTACAGGACCTCACATGTTCCCTTATTTAATCTCACTCATAGTGCAAATAAAAGAAGAAACTAGCATATTGCTCTGACTGTTGATTCAAGATAAATGCCTGAGCTGAAGGCTTGAGCTGAAGACTTGCAAGGTTTTAACAATTTTTTTTTTTTTTTTTTTTTAAAGTATATTTTTTGGGCATTTATGCCTTTATAGATAGTACAGTTGAGACAGACAGGAAACGGGGAGGCAGAGAAAGGGGGGATGACATGCAGCAAATGGCACCCGACGCGGGACTCGAACCGGGGCCGACCGCAGCGAGGACTATGCCTCTATACATGGGGCGCCCGCTCTAACCACTACGCCACGCGACGCCCCAAGGTTTTAACAATTTTAACTGGTTACAACATCGACAAAATATATGTACAGTACAGGCCAAAAGTTTGGACACACTCAATGCATTTCCTTTATTTTCATGACTATTTACATTGTAGATTCTCACTGAAATTCCACTAATGAACCCTGACAAGGCACACATGTGAAGTGAAAACCATCTTCAGGTCAGGTTCACCTCTTGAAGCTCATCAAGAGAATGCCAGAGTGTGCAAAGCAGTAATCAGAGCAAAGGGTGGCTACTTTGAAGAAACTAGAATTGGTGGGGGCAGAGATAGAGGAGGGGGAGGAAGAAGGAGAGGAAGAAGAAAAGAAGAAAGAGAAGACAAAGGAGAAAATACATGTTTTCAGTTATTTCACACTTTTTTGTTAATTCCACATGTGTTCATTCATAGTTTTGGTGCCTTCAGTGAGAATAAAGGAAACACACTGGTGTGTCCAAACTTTTGGCCTGTACTGTATATCGCTCTATAACTATCACATTTAATTTATTCACGCAGGTAACAAAATACTGTATCTAAGATAATAGCTTTTAACTCAAAATGAAATGTGCTGGAGCCAGAAACTAAGACATGGTTTGGTCACAACAGAAAGAAAATGTAAACAGCGGCGCCATCTTGAGTCGTCCGCGATACACCGAGAACTATAAGTTCTGCCACTGGTTCAAAAACCCATTTCAACACATTCAATAGCCTTACAAAATAGACCTACTATCATATTGAGATGTAAAGCACTAACGTGGGTGTTTATGTACGTTTTGAAACATCACCGAACTGTAAAACAGGATAAAGAATGACAGTCGACAGTTTGCTTCTGTGAGGAAGTAAACAAGAGTCCACTCAGAAGATGAGTCCAAGAGGGGAAGCAAATCGCCACACTGCCTCCTGCTGGTAACACTGAGTAGCTCACTAGCTTTCACTTTTATGAGATAAAAGAGGTAATTATTGAGCATTTTGACCCAAATTAACACATTTCTTTCACAGAAATAACCATTTCAAAATAAAACAAATAAAATTACGTAAAATGTGACCTTCCATTTCATTAGTGTCACATCAACATAATGTGTTGTTGAAGGTGAGTGTGTTGCATAACTTCCCTTTCAGGCTTGGTTTTGTAGATTCGTGGGCAGCCCTTGAGCTTGACTAATTGTGTCAAGTATGTTGCTGTCATCATTACTCTGAACTGAGATATGGTTATCTCCAAAGGACACACCTGGACCTGGCCCTGGATATCAACCCTGACGAGTCCGGCTTGGTGGACGCCTCCTCACTACGGCGACAGGTAATGCTTTGTCACTGATAATGATGTAATATGCGTCTTGGCTGCTCTGATGTGTGTATTGTGTCTGTTGTGAATATTTTCTGGTGTCGTGTTAGGGCTGAAATTTACAATTGCTTCAGTTTTCTGACACAGCAAGCTGTCAAACCCCTTCTCATATCTTTTAGTTACTCAGTTGTAAACAAATACCGTATAATACAAGGGTGAGGCACATAACAGGTTAATAAGAGTAAAAAAAAAAAATAGCTTTGAAACTATTAGGTCTTGCAGCTTTGCTTATATAAAATGATTAGAACTGATCCCATAAAAAATCTTGTCAATACGATATTAGTAGTGAAGTTGTTTATGGATGTTCAATTAACACATTTATTTAATATTTATTAAATGAATGAATGAATGAATGAATTTATTTAAAACAGGGACAATGCACAAAAAACATTAATCTTGTAAAACAAGAAGAGATGCTTTGAGCCAGGTTATAGCAACAATTGCTAATTTCCGCCTGTAGTCCCTGGGCAGGTAAAGTGCTAAACAGATACAATATTAAGACTAATTGAAATAGGACATAATAACCATAATATTTAAAAAATTGACAGAATGCACTAATAAAAGCAGGGAAACAGGAGCGCCAAATCATAAAGTGCACAATAGGGACTAACAGCACATACACTCTCTCTCACTCTCATCACACATTCAAACACATACTGTACACATACAATACACAGATAACAATCATCCTCCTCTAATAACCACACTCATAGCCAGACACATACACACACTCACATAATACTCAACAATGTGTGCAAACTTGCTTACTTAGTAACCAGTAAAGCAGAAGTAAGCGGAATGTTTGTGTTAATATAAGTCTTAAAGGGATAGTAGCATTTTTTTTAAAGTGTGGTTGTATGATCTACAAATAGCCCCTAAGTACTTTAATTGCAGTAGAAGACTCTCTGCACTCCTCCCGTTAGCAACGCCAGCCCATAGCCCTGCCCAGAGATTTACAACATACAGTGTTGTGAACAGACCCATAGAAACGGCCTATTTTCGCGGCCTAAAAGAGGTTTTATGTGAAAAAAAATACACAGTTCCATTGTTCGCTATAATATAATTTTTTCCAGCCCTTCAAAGTGCAGGAAAAACGCAGTTTTTATTTGGACCTAACCAACTCACGTATCCCTCCGCCCAGGATTGGATTAGAGTGTTTGGTCTGAAACACGGGTCTGTCAGTCACTCTGCTCTGCTGTAAGCTGAGGAGAAAACTTTCCTTGTATCCTACAACCTCCAATGAGGAGAGAGAACGGCATAAAGGGGTGGTCCTCTCTGTGTGTGCAGCCAAGGGATGCGCGTGAATGTGGGGACGAGGGCGGGGACTGTTAACTCCATCAGCTGACAAGAAGCTAGCCAAAACGACCGGATCGCTTACTTCTGCTTTAATACAATTCATCAAAATATAATAGAAATTCCAATATGGCCAAGTGCAATGTCCAAATTACAGGAGCTGCAATAGTTTTTGATAAAGTTTAAATGTGTCACATTGTTGTGCACTGTTGGCACCATAAGTGTCATGTTGCTACAGTCACGCCCCGGCATACAAGTCATATTTTCTAGAGGTAAAGGAACATGTTTGTTTGGTACAAGAAAAAAATCCGGATTTTTTTTTCATGATAGTCAAATGCAAAAATGATCATTACATCTGAAATTGCAACGACATATGGCCAAAAATAACTGCAACGTGATTTGAAGAAACATGCAACTTTCTCTCCATTGTGTTGATGTGCTCATCCAGATTGTGAAGCTGAACCGGCGGCTGCAGCTGCTGGAGGAAGAAAACAAAGAGCGCTCCAAGCGAGAGGTGATACTGTACTCTGCTACTGTGGCGTTCTGGCTTATCAACACCTGGATCTGGTTCCGTCGCTGAGCTGGGACCAAACTGAGCCTCCCAAAACACTGGAAGCCAAAGCAATTCCTTGTTAAAGGTGCAACCATTAAAAAATGAGCCTCTACTTAGGTCTACATTAATAACATTAACATTATTGACATTAAGTCCGAAACAACAGCCCACAATGTTTTTATAGCAAATTAAATGTTGAAATTTGACACAATCAGTGTATCACATGAGCCAGCATGTTGAATACATCTACTTAATCTTACAAATTTGTGGCAACTGTGACTACAGTCTCTGCCATTAAGTAATTTTTTTTGGTGAGATTTTGCTACGGCACTGAAGCTAGGAGCGAAACTAAAGGTATCAAACTTCACATGAAAGTTTGAACATGTGTAAACTGGCAAATGACTAACAAGACAAAGCACAATGACACTACTGTTGAATGTTTTCCATAATGTTGGCATTAGCTTTGTTGTAGTAAGCAGAGCTTTTGCTGAATTTGCAGCACAGAAATACAAGCTACATTATTGGCTAAAACGAGCTACAACATAGGTTTATGTGCAGAGAATATAATGTCAAACAGGAGAACAGTTGATGATTGAGTCTGCTCTGATATTAGCTTTAGCTGAAACTAAACAGATCACTAGTTTAAAGTGACAGAGGTGTGCCTCACAAGTTTAAATGAAAACTGAAAACCCTTCTAGGTATTTGAGTTTGGAAAATGTTCGATAAATCTCTTACAAAGCAACAACAGATGTTACGGTGATGCTTACCATTGTTCGTCTTCGTTAGAGTAAACAAAGTTTGTAAATGAGAGTTGTTAGCCTCCGGAGCCGAGCGATTAGACGGGAAACAAGGATTTACTTAAGCAACAAATGTTTTGGGAAAGCAGACCAGAGCTGGAGCTACAGTTACAGGACCAAATGTCAGACCTGACCTGTTTGAAGAGGACGCCCATCAGTCGGGTCAAAAATAACCATTCTTTAAGTGTCAAAATAACATGACTAAATCTAGCGATGCCATAATATTTACCTTGAATGTCCTTTAAGTTCCTCATTACCCAAAGCATTTGTGTACAGTACTTGAATAACCTGCTGTTGTAATGGTGTAGTTAGTCATTACCATATATATTTTTTACCTCTTTGGCAGTCACATGCACAGTGATTGTGGTATGAGCTTGATGAAGGGGCAAACAAAACTACTGAAGGTAGGGGGCCGGTGTAGTTATCTGTGAATAAATCATGTGTTCTCATGCTATTTATACAGTTTGAGCTTGTTTTTCCAGAGAATCTGACCACTCGTTTTATTTTCCCACTACAAGTTACCTACGAGACTAAAAGCATGGACTGTGTGGTTTTATCCATCATACAGTGTGACATTAGAGCTACTGTGTGTATGGTCATTTGTAATAGTTGAATATAATTGATATAATATTGATGCCATTATTTTTGAATAATAAATATAATATCATGGAGGTTTATTTATCATAGCAGAGGCATCAGTAAAACTTTGCAGTGATACTTTTTTTTTCTGTCATGCAGTTTACTTATCACTTAAAGCTGGAGTTTTAAGTTATATATTTTACTTTCTTTGTAATATATGAATACATTCATTGTTTGTAAATATTTTGCTGTAATAAATGATGGATGTTCATTTCTTGCAGACCTTTGTTTCTGTGCAATACTGACCCCTGCTGCTGCGTTTGCTGCTGCGCAACACCAGGAAGTCGACTTTGAATGGAGAATCACATAGGGGTGTATTGTGTAATTAAAGAGCTGATCATTTTTTAAAACCGAAGATCGTCATCAAACGGATATCGATTAGGCTAAAAAATAAAAAAAATCCTGATAGTGGCTATTTCTTATGGTTTTCTACCGGGCGCATCCACACAGCAGAGCAGCGGTGCAGAGGTAGCCTACGATGGGGATCACGAAGCTGGCAGATCTGATCCGCTCAGATGCTCCGGATGCCATTTCACACAGGGATATCAGCGATTACACAGGTGAAGTGTGACAGGTTTGTTTTAATCTGCAAAGTGGTGGTTTTGACTCGTTGGGGAGCGGATGGAGCTAATTGCTAAAGCTAAAATACCACTTGGTAGCTCGGCTAACGAGTTTAGCCACCAGACAGACACAACAACACATCTCTTAAAGTGACACCACCACGCCCTGGAAAGTTTCCCTTTAACGAAAGCACACGGACATGAGCAGTGAAATGTCACCAATACAGCAATGAAAACTAACTGTAAATGAGATTAAACACCAATGTACACACACACACACACACACACACACACACACACACACACACACACACACACACACAGTCAAGTGATTTAATCTGTCTGCTTCCAGGTAAAAGTACTACTGTCAGTGTCACTGTTTGTGAAGTTGTGGAGTGATACACGTAAATACAGTGGAGTGAACCTGTGAAAGGAGTAACAGTAACGTTACTTCAACAGTAGATAAGCCTTTTATGACTCATTATATGATGGGGGTGCTGTTTGTTAGTTTGTTTTTCGGTCTTTGATTTACACACAATTGCACAATAGAAATTATAACTCAACATCGACAGCAGTTAGATAAGGTTGAAGAAAAGAAGACAAAACAAAACAGATCAAAATGAATGAATAAATCAATAACTAAAGAAGGCTTCAGTAGGCAAGACTGAAAAGCCTTACCCTTTTACAAAACAGGTTATATTACACTCATACAGTCTACTAACACATATGGGGCCCACGATTGCAGCCAGAGCGGGGCCCATATTTATTGCACTACGTATGTTTTTAGATCATTTTCAAGATTATTCCACGAGTTGACCGTTGTTACAGTTGTACATCTTTGTTTTGTGTTAGTTCTGATTCTTGTCTTTGTTGTAAACATGTCAACATACATAACCCTCTGAAGTTGTAATGACTTTGTTTCATACTCCACAGGGAAAGTAATTGCACTGGACACCTCTATTGTTGTGAATCAGTTTCGTGCCGCCACACCTGCACTAAGGTGAGCTCACGGAGGACCCATCCTTCTCAAACTACAATCATACAGTGTCACCAACAGTTGTAATTAATGTTTCAGAGTTTGTTTTGGTGTACATGTGTTTGTGGTTTTTGGTCAATGGTCTTTATTTCTTCCCTGCAGCCCCCTGACCGGTCTCTTCTACCGCACACTCACCTTCCTGGAACATGGCATAAAACCAGTGTTTGTGTTTGATGGGAAGCCTCCTGGAGAAAAGGCAGCTGTTGTAAGTGACAACTTGAGTTTGTATATTTTTTTTCCCCACACACCACACCCTATATCCTCTTGGTATGTATGAATCAGTGATGAATCTTGTGCTGACAATGGCAGTAGGACTGGTCTTCTTGCATGTGCTGACTGAAGAAAAAATCTTAAAGAGGGAAGTGGAAGTGCACTTGATTAACTCAATTGACGCACAGCGGATTCCTGTATATGATACACATGACTGTGACCCATGCTGATCCAAGATCCTGTTTCTCCTCCAGCTTGAGAAGCGAGCGGAGACGATTGGCTGGAGATCAGCCAACCTCACAGGCACAGGTGAATCTAACAGTAATTAAAAAGTGCAGATTCAGTTGTTTCCTCACATCCCTGAGTAATGACACCACAAATACAATTTCAATGTCTGTCCTCACTCTTCACTCTTTTGTGCTGAATGTAGCGTCATCCAACACCAAGGATTGTCTCCGTCTCCTGAAGCTTCTTGGCGTACCACACATCCAGGTATAGGGTTATCATACAGTCATCTATATACTGTATGTAACTATCTAGCGTGGCTGGTATTTTCATTTTTCATAACCTCTCTCTCTCTGGGTCTTGTGCTCCAGGCTCCAGGAGATGCTGAAGCAATGTGCGCCTGGTTGGTGAAAGCAGGGACTGTGAATGCAGTAGCATCAGAGGACATGGACTCGCTGCCATTTGGTGCTAATATTCTTATTCGCCAGCTGAACGCCAAGAAGGACAGGTGCGAACTGTGCAATTAAACTGTTGCTCAGAGGATGCTTTAATCACTTTTCTAGTGTAATTAAAATGCTCAATTTTCAGTTCCATGTCATTGATTGTTATTGGTTATTTTTTATTGATGTCTTTGTGGAATTTACAAGTCCAGTTGGAAGATGTGTTGTTTCTAAACTGATCTAATGCTTAGCTGTTCCTCTTCACAGCGAGGTCATTGAATATTCGTTACCCAAGTTATTAGAGAAACTCCAAATTAGTCATGAGGAGGTAAGGCTGAGGCGTTTATTAAGCACACACTATCATGATTGGTGAATACACATCACAATAACATGTATTTTTATTGTACTTTCCCTCTTTTGCGTTTTTTCCCACCAGTTTGTTGACCTGTGTATTTTGCTGGGTTGTGACTATTGCGAAAAGATAACTGGTTTGGGTCCTAAGAGAGCGCTTACACTGATCCAGAAGCACCGCACTATTGAGAATGTGGTTTTACATGTCAACAGAAAGGTATTACAATCATCTTTAATTAGTGGTCTTTGTTGTTCTTTCTGTACATTGTTTTACCAAAGAAAATGGAAACTCTAAATACTTGTATCTGCTTCCCTTCAGACGCATCCTGTGCCACATTTCTGGAAATACAAAGAAGCACGGAAGTTATTCCTGAACGCACCACAGCTTGACACTCCTGAACTCATCTGGACTGAGCCAGATGAAGAAGGCTTGGTTGAGTTCCTCTGTCACACCAAATATGTAAAGTAAGTGCACCTAATAGCTTTATTTTTGCATAAGCCCACCCTACACGTCTTCACACTTACTATGGGACTTGTATGAACGGTGTTGATGTTTTTAGGGTGGAACGGGTCCGAAACCGAATGGAGAAGTTCCGAAAGATGCGAGAGGAACGAGAAAAAGAAAGAGCAGCGGGGCGTAGCAGGCAAACACGAATGGAGGACTTCTTTAGAATTACCAGAAAGAGGGGACAGGTGAACAAAACACAACAATCACCAATAAAAATGTTTTTAATACCGTATGCATTTTTCAAACCTGTTAAATTGATGTGTGACTTGATTTATTGGATGAAAGGCAAGAGTGATCAAGTTAAAAAAGAACACTATCTGAAATGACCTTTCAAATGTTTGGATAAGTTGTGATTACTTTTCCAGTCAAGCATTCTTTTGTTTATGGGGGGAAAGTATCATAATACACATTTTCAGTGTTTGTGCATTTGGTGTGTTTATCTGTCTGAGCAGCTGTGTCTTTCTGTCTTTCCCCCTCTAGCCTGTGGAAGCTGCCGACTCTGTAAGCAGCAATAAAAAGAGACCAAAGTCAAAATAAGGCTGCTGCTTTCTGCTGCTTGTTGTCAACACTGACAATGGAAGGACATTTATCCATTTCCCTGTCCTGATATCTTTAAAAACCATGTACCAGGCAGTTTCACAGACATTCATCTAACCTGTGATCCCAATCTTGAATTTGTGCCACAACATGCCTCTGTTTTCAACACACTCGTGCTTCATTCCAGTGGATCATTGACATACCACAGCAAAATGTGCGGTAGCAGCTTTACATAAAGGGTAACGGCAAAGAGTACTCTGCTTTTCCAAGTGCCTTTTTTTTTTTTTTAATTTCCATCCAACTTAAAAGAAGAAGATACAGACTTGAAGGCTTTGTCTCAGCATGGGACCTCTACCCCCTGGGACAATACAATATTCTGATCTTGTCTGAGCAGCAGTGTCTGCAACAATACAGCGCTCTGAGGAGTTCTTCAGTGCATCCAGCAGTTTCCTTCAAAGCCACCAAGAGAGAGCAGAGCAGGCGGCGGACATCTATGAAAGAGAACAGTGTGATCACTGTCAGGGAGGACTTCCCCTAAGCCAGGACTGCAGACAGGGGATGTCTCATCACTAGATATTCAATGAGCACCTGTTGTGTAAAGTGTGCCAAGGCAGAGACCACAGACTTGAATTTTAATACGTCCACTAAAATGGTATCATGTGTAAAGGAGATAGTGAGATGTTTAAATCCATGTAACTAGTTAAAAAAAAAGGAGATAGATACCAATCTGTTTTATATGAAGTGTAAGCTGTTTTCATTGTTTGGAGTAAAACGTTGAAGTTAATGTGTCTGTGTGGTGTTCTTATTGTAAGTGTGTATGAATGGTAGTTGGGCACAACAATTCAAGCAAATGTAACCTTTTTTTTTTTAACCTTTTGTTATTGAAGAAGTATTGGTTCTCATCATAGACTGTAAAAGGTTCTCATCAATACACGACGCGGCCTCCCTCCAGGCCTGCAGGGGGCGCCGGTGAGCCCGGAGCTGCTCTGCTCCCTCTCCCGTTTCCCCTGCAGAAGAAGCGGTTTGTCAGTCGCCCAGTCTCCGCTCTCCACCGCCTCTCAGCAAGGTGTCTGCCCGCCCGGCCACCGCCGTCGTCCGCGGCACGTCTGCCCCCCTGAAGACACCCGCCCTAGCCCCCCGGTCCCTTGACCAACCCCCTCCCCACCACCCCTCCGTGGAGATACCGAGCCGCTGTCCTCGGCCATGGCGACGAGCGCGAAGCGAAAGCAGGAGGAGACTCATCTGAAGATGCTCCGGGAAATGACTAGCCTGCCCGCGAATAGGAAGTGCTTCGACTGCGACCAGCGCGGCCCGACCTATGTCAACATGACGGTGGGCTCCTTCGTCTGCACCACCTGCTCCGGGATCCTGTGAGTTTCCTCCGGTCGCTCTGTGGTCTGTCCTGCTCGTGGGTGGGGGGGCCACACGGCGCCGCTGCGTGTCTGCTTGCCGGTCGGCTGGGGGTTTGGGGTTTGGTCCGGTCCAACCAGCCGCTGACTGACTGACTTGGCGGAACCGTTAGCTCCGGAGCTAACGTTACCGTTACCGTTACCGTCAGGACAGGTAACGGTAACGTGTCGGCGGCTGGCTGGGTGTGTTCATGGCTTTGCCCCGTACCGGTGTTGTACTGTAAGATGCGGGGTCAGAGGCGCATTGACCCGGGCTGACAGGGGAGGGTCTCGGTGGGTTGTTGCCTGTGTGGTCAAGGTTAGCAGCTCGTCAGAACGTCCATACATACACCCTCCACTCAAATATTTGAGCACCTTGTTTAAAAAACAGGCAGCTCCTCTGGTTGAACTTTAGCTGGACCTCCGACAAAGTACACACATAATAAACACTAGTGTAGTCTATGTGACCGAAAATGCATTAATATTTCTGTATGTACCCACTACAACAAAACTAACGTTATCTACCTATACAGGTATGAACAGTGTAGCCACCTAAGAAGCAGTATACCCACTACAACAACAGACACATATATCACACGCACACCTCCAGATAAGGAGCAGGGTGGGACTCTACGTTAATAAGTTGTGGCGAAGTGGGGCAGTGGGTCGTGTTGTAGCTCGTGTCCGATGAAAACCACTTCTTCCTAAGAAACGCTGATTGTTGGGAAATCATCTTCACAGATTAGGAAATGAGTCTGATATGCAATATCCTCTCTGCCCACGCCCTTTAAGTTTCTGCTGAGCATGCTGTCAGTATGTTACATTTGTTTTTACCTCACAAAACTGTCGCAAGCCTACACCCAGCAAGTGTACAGTGGCTCTACGTGTATATTTACCCTTTAATTATGAGCCAGTTGTGTTAGTGTGTGTGGTTACACTACCAGGATCTAGACACCACACTTGTATCTATTCAACGTGAACAACATTGAACATTGAGCATTTACCTCCAGTTATATGAGTCCATGTTGATCCATTATTCAATTGTAATGACAAACCAATCAAAGGTAAAACTGAGGAAATGACTGTAACTAACTTTTGAACTTTTACCATCAGTTTTTAAAATATATTGGTTTTTAAATAAGGTTAACCTCATTGCACTTCCTCCCTTTATCTGGTTATGTGGGCCTTTAATAAATAAAGTACAGTATAGTGACTTCATGAGTGTTGGCTCTCTTGAGGCCAGTGTTTATAGAGGAAACAATTACATAGCCTTGGGACTTTGTGCATTGTATCAGTTTTAAACATCTGTCTTGACACTGTGTGTTTTCCTCATTCTTCTATTCAAAACGATCAAAGTTGCAGTGAGCAGCAGTTTTCAGATCCTGCCACAGACTCTGCTCTCTGACCTGACCGCACTTGGACGTTGACACCGCTGGTTTTATGCCATTCCTGTTACACACTGTTATAACAGGGTTCATCTGTCGAGCTAAATTCATTCAGCCTTCTGTTGGAGATGGTTTGTTTTGATCTCATCCGACTGTAGGGCCTTCTTCCACTTTGTTTCAGGGCGGCCCACACCTCTTTCTGGCACTAGCCTGGATGTAATGTGACGCTTCTTTTCAGTAGTGATTTGTCTTTGACCATTTTGCCATAAAAGTGAAGCAACAGTTTAGTTGTGGATGACACTCTTGAGCTGTCTCTTGGACACGTGCAGCTCCTTCAGGCTTGCCACATGCTTCTTGGTGGCCTCTCACACTTATGTTCAGTTTGTGAAAACTGTACACTCCAGACTGGTTTATAATCTTATCATGATTTACTGTAAACTGAGGGAAATAATTTTTTTTCTTATCTGCGTTAAGGCCGTTGTATGCAGGACAGATTTAAACCAGCACAATCTTGTTTTGTATTCATTCACATGGGTTTTTCCATCTTCTTTCCCATCTTCAACTTTTCAGATGGGAGAAATTTAGTTAATGTCACCTTCAAATTCTAAATACACAAATGATTTCAGTTAAACAACTACAGTAGCTGCACTACATAATGTGATTTTCACAGAAAAACTGACACATAGTTCTGACATTAATTATTCATTGTTAAATATCAGATCTAGATCAATATGTAAAAAATGAACCGTAACCCTGTTTTTACTTTGACACAGTTTTCCTCTGAATCATTGTCAAGAAATCCCAAAATCAATAGACTGTGATTTAATATCTAAAAGCAATAAAACATGATAAGAGTCCACTGGAGTAGAGCATCTTGATGCGCTAAATAGACAGTCAGCTCTCAGTTTATTAGCTATATCTAACTATGAACAACTTCCTATGCTGGTGTAACTTTATGGATAGTTTCACAAAGAACATCTTCACGTCTGAATTAAGTGATTATGTTTGTGTTAAATGTGTCTGAAAACCAAATGCTTACGTCTGTTCGTTGATCTATATTTTTAGAAACGAATGTCAACTGTTCACATTTACCCTCGGTTTCCAAACGTATTCCCTCTGAAAAGAAAATGTGAAAGGTCATCTGTGTTGTGGGGTTGTGTTTGCTTATTTCTTGTCACATGAGTAGCACTGGGCTGCATCCTGCTTCTCTTGTTCTCGGCTAACGTATACCTCCTCCACCCACAGGCGAGGGCTGAATCCCCCACACAGAGTGAAGTCCATCTCTATGACCACATTCACACAGCAGGAAATTGAGTTCCTACAGAAACACAGCAATGAGGTATCATGTACACCAAACAGAAAACTGACTGTGCCCCACATTTCATGTTGTTCAACATTATTTTTAGAGTCATGGATATCTGTGTTGTATTCTGTGGTTGCATCTTGGGTTTTCTTTTTGTTGTTTTTTTAACACGCTTTAGTCAACTTTATTGGCATTCCTCTCTCCCCCCTTTTTTTCTCTCCCATTTCTTGTCATCCCCTCCCCCCCTTCCCTTTACTTTCTCTCACCTCTCTCCCGGCCTTGCCACCACCCCCACCCTAATCCCTTCCTTTACCACCCACTCTCCTCATTCCTCTGCCCCCCCTGTAGGTCTGTAAACACATCTGGTTGGGCCTCTATGACGACAGGACATCAGTTGTTCCAGATTTCCGAGAACCACAGAAAGTAAAAGAGTTCCTTCAGGAAAAATACGAAAAGAAAAGATGGTAACATATTCTTTTGTTTGTATGCTTGATAAGTTTTTGACTAAATTAAAACCTTATGTTGAAAGATCAAATAAGGATTCATGACTGCTCTAGTTTCCGCTCTTCACCCTGTGGATACACATTGAATAAATGACTGAATGGATTATTTAAGTACTCGGCTACACGCAGCTTTAAATAATAATGTAGTTGTAAAAGTAAAATTCTTCAGAGTGCTAAAGTCAGTGTCAGAAGTTTTGTGGGTCATTGGGTTATACTGGTGTGAGCTCTGACTGTCTCCTCTGCCAAAATCCATTTTGCAGTTATGGATTCGGTTAACCATATGATTCAGTATAATAGCATGCTCCTCATTGTCTTGGACTTTTTCATGCTCACGCGTCATTTTCCTCCTCTACTGCAGCACTGGTGGAAAGAAAGGACAACTTTGAAACACTCCTTTTGAATGAATGACGGCCCGTTAAGATCAGATTGAAACATTTAGTCGACATAATCAACTGAAAATATAATTAAATTGACAACAAATATAAAAAAGATACATTATTTACACAGTGTTCACACGCAGGGGTTTCACACCGAGGGGGGGCTCCGTGCCGGTTCTAGTTCCTGAACCCAATTTTGAACCAGCTGGCGCATTCACACCGAAAAATAACAGGTTCAGAACCTGAAAAGTCAGTTTTAAAAGGAACCAAAAAAATAGTTGCTTCTTTCCTGGGAACTGTGACATCATCAGTGGGTGTGTCGTATTCTTGGCTGTGAAGACGAGCAGGAAGGAGGAGAAGGCAGTGACTGACAGCATGGAGAAAAGGCATTTGTCGTGGTCTGCTAAAGAAACTACATGTTTGGTGGCATTTTGGGCGTCTAGAGAATTTCAAGAAAAGCTAGAAAGCAGCACAAGAAAGAATAAGTTGTATGAATTTCCCTTTGGGGCTTAATAAAGTAAAATAATTCTTATCTTTGAACCTGGGGAAGAGCTGAGTTCACTCCAACGACAGAACAAATAATTACCAAGACAGCAAAAAAGTGAAAATGTTGCCACTGTTGTGTTCACTTCCACCAATCATGCAGAGTAACGTCGGCCCACTTTGGTTCTGCGTAAACTGGTTGTGAACTGGTTCACCAGAAAGCACAGAGGTTCTGAGACTCCAGAACGGAGCCAGAACCAGAACTGTGTTTAGCTTAATTTATTTAGTTTATAACAGGACAGCATGCAGTGACATTAATTATTCAAAGAAATAAAAATATGGCTCCACCAGATCAAGCGAAAATGCTAATTTCCATCTGTAGTCCTTGACATAAAGACAGACATCATAAATAGACAACAGCAATCATAAGACTAAATATTTTTTGAAATAGGGTAAACACAGGTGCTCATCACCTAAAAAAAAAACGGGAGGTTTGCTCATGTTGTTCAGTGCAAAGAAACATTTAAGAGTTTAAGTTAAAGCAGAAGTAAGTGATATATTTGTGTTAATATAAGTCTTAAATAGTTATATCTTCCGACAGCAATCACTTACATAGAGTGTTTGGACTGAAACACGGGTCTGTCAGTCACTCTGCTCTGCTCTGAGCCGAGGAGAAAACATTTATCGTATCCTACAGTTTTTATCCAATGAGGAGAGAGAACGGCATGCAGGGCTGTGTGTGCAGCCAAGGAACGCCGTGAATGTGGTGACGTAGGGACGAGGACTGTTATGGTGCGTTCAAGGAAACTCGTATTTTTCCGACCGTGAAGTGGTACCAGTTCGATCTGGTACGAGTTCACCGGTCGGAAGTTACGAGTGGCCGTTATAGTGACTTTCACAGGTAAAACAGGTCGGAAAAACACGAGTGGGTTGCCTGAAACGCTACAAAGTCGTAAGTCGTGACTTGAAGCTGTAATTTACGATTTCAAAAGCCTGCCTGGAACGCAGCATTAGCGAAAACGACCGGACCACTTACTTCTGCTTTAAAGCTTCACGTAAAGTGCGTAGGTTGCTCTATATAAGGGGAAAAAAGAAAAACACCTAGATAGTGTCTGTCTGAAAAGCACCCATAGTGTTGCAATGAGATCGTGATGCAAAAGCTGCATCCGTTAGGCCTAAACATGCACATTTGTGTTTGTGATTGTCTAGGTATGTTCCTCCAGACCAGGCCAGGGCAGTAGCGAGTGTCCAGGCCTCTGTGTCCGGCTCCTCAGCCAGCAGCACTGGCAGCACCCCAGAAGTGCAACCCCTCAAAACCCTGCAGCTCAACAAGACCCCTTTGCGCCAGGTAACAGAAATGCACATTAGGCCATTAAAAACCACCTTTCTTCACTCCGTCTTTTTAAAAAAATTTTTATTTAAAAGTAGAAAAGATTAGAAATATCTTTTTTTCCCCCTGCAGTCTCCAGGGCTCGGTCGTTCGCAGGCCCACAGTGCTGCACAGGAGAAGAAGTTTGACCTGCTCTCAGACCTGGGAGGAGACATCTTTGCTGCTCCACCTACTCAAACTGCCAGCTCTTCCAACTTTGCCAATTTTGCACATTTTCCAAGCCAATCAGGTAAGACACTTTTCCGCAAAGGTCCCTGATATGTAACAGTATGTGTTGTTCAGTTTGTCATCAGCCCATGCATTGCCCTGCCATTGTTTTTATTTCCACATTCATTGCCTTTGTTAATTTTTTCCTTTTGTGTGGCTGCAGCACCTCAGGGTAATACAAACACCAACTTTGCCAACTTTGAGGCATTTGGAAACACTGCAATTCCATCCCATCTGAGCACGTCACCCCCCTCAAAGTCCTTTTCATCAGGTACCCCCCCTCCCCCCATCGCCCGTCCTCCACCCTCCCCACACACACTCACCTCTACCCAATATGTTTCTCCTCCATTTATCACCCACTGTCCAATGTCCAAATCCTCTCTGTATCTGTACGGATGCACAGAGCGTGTGCTGGCTGTCACTGCTGCTGTTGCTAGGCAACTGTTGAAAACTTCTATTGGATAAAATTTTAAAGGTTTTTACACTATTAAGAGCACTTGCTACGCTGCTAGCTGCGTACACACTGACATCCTTTCAGCTTGAATTAATTCGTAAAGACATCTCAGACATTCTCTGCAGGAGGACACCCAGTGGACATCAGGGTCTCAGTTAGTTATTTCCTTATCTTTTTATTACCTTAGTGTGTGCACGTTTGTTTGCATGTGGCTCCTGATGTTTGAGGAAATCTGTTTTTTTTTTAAAAATTGTTTAAGGGGCAGGTGTGCCAATCCCGTCTATGTCCAGTGCTGTCCCAGCCCAATCCCAGACAGGAAACCGCAGAGAGGACCGCTACGCTGCTCTGGCTGAGTTAGACAACGAGCTCAGCTCCTCTGCTTCCACAGGCAGCAATGTGCAAGGGTGAGAAACTGAGATAATAACCAAAGAGGCCTTTTCCAGCCCTAGGCTTATCATCCGTCTCAGCTGATCTGATCTCCAGTGGTCAGCTCCAAGTTCAGGTGTGAAATACATGCACCCAAGATGCTCCGAGGACATGTCTGATCACTCAGACCACAGTTGGAGGTGGTCTGGGCCACATGTGGCCACATGTGCTTCAGTGCAATATGAATGAAAATTAGTCTTGGGCCACTTGAAGAAGCTCACTCTCCACTGACTTCTTCTGCCACACTTTGAATTTTTCCCATAATGAACCATCCGATGTAGAGCTGTGTGCAGCGTGTTGTCTCACTCAATCCTCAGTAAAATAACTGTCTCTCTTTCAAATGCGGACAGACACATACTTTCAGAAAGAAAATGCTCCTGTCTATCAATTGGCTAAAGGCTATGCATATGCATTTATTTGCATATATAGCAGCGAAGTGAGATGCATGTTTACACCAGGTCTGATTGGGACCTGAATGTTCACATGAAACAGATCATTTCTTGCCAGTGATTCCTCTGCACCAGCAGATATGAATTTTTTTCATCAACTTTAATGTCATTAATTTGATGAATTTAGAGTATTATTTGTTTTGTTGAATAACGTTCACATGATGGAATAGTGCTTGATTGTCTTGCTTATTTTATGACTATTCATTAAAGGGACAACGAGGAGTTTTGGAAAGCGAAGTGTTTTCACACTACATTTCCCACGAGCCTCCGCGCACACGGTGAAATTCTTGGACCGGCGCAATACGGACAAAAGCGAAAACATTTGCCAAGAATGTTTTCATTAATCAAGAATGAAAGTCGGAGGTTTGAAGACGATCAATACCGTCGTAGTTCCGACCATTAACGGTGATTCGGCGGCCTTATTCCCATGACCCGCCAGGCAGCGACCGCGAAACCGAAAGTAGGAAATGCTGGGCGAGCTGACCACTAATAATAATAACAAAATAACGACTTTCTGGTTGCCAATAAAAAAATGTAAAGCAAAAAAACAAACAAAAACAAAATAACGATAAAGACAAAACGATATATTTATCGAAATTGGACCCATTTGTGGGTAACGTAGATTCATCCACATTAATATGAGACTTTTTTATAATCAAATTCAAACTCCTCGTTGTCCCTTTAAGTTAAATCTCAACTAAAATCAATCAATCAAATCCAGTCAACATTTTTCACCCAGTAGTCCATGTGATCTCCTTTCAGAGTTTATGTTAAAAAGAAAGTTGACAAATTGTCTTTTCTAAGTGTCAGTGAATGAGTTATAACAGTTGATTAATGCCTGTCACTCTCACACAGTGTGTGACATGGATGTAGAAACATTTAATCTGTCCCCGTCTCACAGGAACCTATTTGGACCAGTGCTTGGTTCATCGCCAGCTCAGAATGCATCTGTGTTACCCAGCATGCAGTCTGGCTTTGGAGGTGGTAATAATAATCACTACTACAGTCATACATACAGAATAATAATGCATTTTCAGAGTGGTTAATTTTCACAGGTAGTCGTAACTTATTTCTGTTTTTGATCTAGCCGTCCCATCCACAAATCCTTTCGTTGCTGCAGCTGTTGCCCCGGAAATGGCCACCAACCCTTTCCAGACCAATGGCAGAGCTCCAACTGCAGGTGTGTGTGTGTGTGTGTGTGTGTGTGTATAAGTTTGTTGTAATTCATAAGACTTTTTTTCTTAGACATTTGTGTTAGTTTGATGTAACCCGGTTACATTGCCACGTAGCTTTGTGATTTGCCAGAGTATCTAGAATTTACTTCTCCTTGTGTGTGTGTGTGTTTTTTGGGCGTGTGTGCATTCACTGTACACACATGCTTTGTGTGTCTCGTAGCCTCGTTTGGTACTGGCTCTATGAGCATGCCTGCCGGCTTTGGGAATGCGTCCTCCTACTGCCTCCCGACCAGTTTCAGCGGAAACTTCCAGCAGCAATTCCCCGGCCAGGCCCCCATCCCTTACGCTCAGCCTGGGGCCTACCACCCTCAGTCTAATGGTTAGTGGCCTCCCGTATCCCTCTGTATCCCCCTACCCTCTTCCACCTGTGCAGTACCTGTCAGTGATGTAGGTCTTCTGCTGTTTCCCTGGCATGAATCATATGCTAGTGCCCCCCCCCCCTGTATTACGAAAGTGAAATTGTGACTTGTCAGTGGCAGCTACTGCACGCCGATAAGTTTGCATTTAGGGTACAAAGCATTATGGTTCTGCCATGTGCAAAATACAAAAAACTCAATAAACAAATGTGACCCCTCTCATAATGCTCTGTTCACACCTGAATGCAAGCGTACACCCCGGGGCTTGGCTCTCCATTCTTTTACCTTCCTTTTTAGCATCTTCGGCCTGCAGAGTTTTTTTTTTGAAAACAACCCTCATAATTTAAGTTATTGTAAAATTACTTTACAAGTCTTTATTTCCTTCTCTCCATACACTGTTGCCGAACATTTTCAATGAAATAAGATAAAAATACAAACTCTTGATACACACAACGGTGCAGAGAGCAGACTCGACCTGTTATGAATCCCTTTCCCTCTATCACCCCTAGGTCCTGCCTTCCCAGTCTACAGTCAGAACAAGCCCTCCATGACGCCCTTTGGGCAGCCCATGGCTGGCCCTGGCATGTCCAATAACCCATTCATGGTGAGCATGCATTGTCTTTGGTTATTCTGGCTTTTTCAAGGATGTTAAATGGAGCTATAAAGGAACTTTATCATCCTAAGGAAACTACTAATCACATTTCACTGAAAACATTTGATATTTATAACATTTAAGTTGAAGGGACTGTGTTACAGCAGTAATGTCTTTTTCCTCTTATTTCAGGCGGGAGCCCCAACTGGGTCATTCCCTTCAGCGGGCTCGTCCACCAACCCTTTCCTGTAGCACAGCTCCACGTACTCGCCACCAGAGGGCAGCATGCAGCACATACTCAACGCACCCGTTCCGTCACAAAAATAGTGGCAGTGCATTTCTTAAAAAAAGACTTATGTTTTTTTTGTTTTCTTTTTGTTCTGTTTTGTTTTTTTAACTCATAAAAAAAAGTTTACAACACTATGAAGGAGTACAAAGGACTATATTGAAGACTAAGGGACTGTTATGGGGTGGGGGTATACTGTTTGGACTATATACAATATGTTATATGCTTTTTATTTTTTGTTTATGACTGTAAGCTCTGTGCATATCATTTGTAATCGAAATTAAGTACATGTTATGTATAACAAGGACTGAGTTAACACACACACCTTGTGGAAAAAAACCACTACAAACTATCTACGTAAGTAAGGGTATACCGTTTTAAGATTATTAACAGGGTTCCAATCGAAATCCATGATCTATGGTTTGAAGGGATTTCTATTTGTTATTTTACCACAATTGCTACTATACTGGCAGTAAGGTGGAAATGTCCTTTATTAACTTACAGATCCAGAGTGCTTTTCAAGTTGCCTATAACCTAAAGCAACCAAAACCCATGTCTTTTTAAATTAGAGTAACATGCCAAACAGGTCACATCATTGGTCCTGGACTGTAGGTCATTGTTTTAAATACTGTTGAAATAGTGAATTAAAGGGCAGCTTCCTCAATGTGATGCCAGCAGAGGCTTTAGATGCTTTGGCCCAGCTGGTAAAGGGACAGGCATGTCTATAGAGCACAAACGGACGAATGAAACAGGAAGTGGTGGTGATGGGATGAGCATTGCTTTGTCCTGCTTCCCTGCCTAATGTATAGAACAATGATAAAAAAGAGTTTAGTATACTCTCACTCAGTAACCTCTCTGCTGCTGATTGTAGATTCAGAGGAGCAAATGCAAGATTCTCGCTATATTTCACTAGTTTGGTAACGACAAAGGGAAAGATTGTTGGGAAAGCTTCAGGGTAGTGGGTGTGATCTAAATTTGGTCACCTAAAAACGAGTTAAGTAATTTTCCACATGGCTGCGGCCGGGTGACTTGTCTTATCGACGGGGAATGACAGTTTTAGCAGACCCTGCCCAGACAAAAAAAAAGACATTTCAAAGCAAAAATACTTAAATAGTAGGAACATTGTACACATCACACTCCCTTGATATCTGTCTTCTTCTTTGCCTTGAAAAGCCTTTGGAGAGGATAACAGGACAAGGAGAAATACAGAACTCCCCTCAGTTAAAATAAGGCGGGAGAAAGGATCAGATTCATCTGTGGATTATTACATTACTGGATCCACCTGCGACTCTGGTGGAGAACTAGGGTCTTAATTGTGCCACCAATGACTAACAATGAGTTTGACAATGTGTTTCTTGTCTTTGCAAGAATAGGTAAGTAAATGTGTACATATATAAATATATGTATAAATAAATTAAAAGATTTTTAACTACATTTACAAGTTTGTGTTAAGTCAATCTAAATCTACGATTCCAGCCTTTGAAAGCTCCAGTGGTAATTGGCTATATCCTGTCCATCTAATTTCCATTCAGATGTCAATGAGAGTGGGCAAAATGAGAAAGTGCAACACATTAGTTTTAAAGACATGATAAGTTGACTCCCCACCAAAATTAAGCACCATTGGTAGAACATGATGTAGGCTAAGGCTGTGTAGACTGCATTACTATTGAAGTAAACATACATTTGAACATATCAGTATGATTAAAGCAGAAGTAAGTGATATATTTGTGTTCACAAATTGCCAGCTGTGTTATATCTTACAGCAATCACTTACATAGAGTGTTTGGACAGAAACACGGGTCTGTCAGTCCCTCTGCTCTGCTCTGAGCCGAAGAGAAAATATTTATCGTATCCTACAGTTTTTATCCAATGAGGAGGCCAAACTGGCATGCAGGGCTGTGTGTGCAGTAAAGCCGTGAAAGTGTGTATTTTAGTGTAGAGGACTGTTATGGATAATGCAAGGAAACTCGGATTTTCGACCGTGAAGTGGTACCAGTTCGATCTGGTAGAGCCACTGATATTACGAGTCCGTTATAGTGACTTTCACCGTCTGAGACAGGTCGGAAAACACACGGAGTGGGCTCGCCCCAAACTTTGAATATCCGTAAGTTGTGACTTGAAGCTGTAATTTCGATTTCAAAAGCCTGCCTGGTAACGCAGCATTAGCGAAAACTCGTGACCACTTACGGCTGCTGACAAACGAAAAAGTATGATTTCACAAATTGCCATTTCTGTACACCTTTAAATTTAGATTTAGGTTAAACATTTAGGTGTAACATTTAAATTTGCCTATTATTATTATTATTATTATTATATAATTATTATTATTATTGGCATTAATTATATTGACAAATTTAACTTAAATTAAACATATTTTTAAGTTAACAAATATTGTTGTAAATGTGCTAAAACAGTAACTTTCCAAAATCCATACCCATTTTTAAACATTGTTTGACGCTGAGCCGCTTTACAAACGGTGTTTTCCTGCTACTCCTCCATCACCGAAGTGTCTCCTTCGAACTACAGTAAGAAAGCGTCGTTACCATGACAACACACAAACTTCGACATGGCGTCTCTTTTAACAGACCCGCTGTTTGAAATCTCTGGACGGGGTCCTTCCCCTGATACGACCTTTTACCATTTCTCTGTCTCCAAATCAGAAGTAAGTATTGATGTTTCAGATGAGACCTGTCAGTGCTGTGGTCCGCAGATACAGCTACTGTCTAGGAGCGAGAGGCGGCTCATTAGCAGCAGTAACTTGACTAACGTTAACGGTCGTGTGACCCAGGTAACGTCAGCTAAAACTAGGATTCCAGGAGGTTCTACCAAGGTAACGGTAGCTGCCGGTAAAAAAACAACGCAAGTGAAATAGATTTCAGTTCTGTAAGCAGAGCAATTTCACCTTAAATTACTAATTTTGCTATTTGGACGATAACAACAATGATAACTTTATCAATGGTTATTATGTTAATTCGTCTTCCTCTCAGCTATCGTCCCCCGTTTCACTGTGCGTCACGTGTTGCCTTTTCATAGTTCTGTACGCAGTGGGTTCTGATATTTCCAACAACCACTTCAACTCTGATTCAACATCTCCAGGTGATATGGAGATGGTGGAAGATCTCTGTGAGAGCCGTGGACAGGTACTCCAGGCCCGGGGAAGTGAAGGAGTCTCACCAGGACCTCTTGGATGACGCTTGGCTGCAGAGTAAGGACTTCAGACAGGGAGAGTCAGTGCTGAGTGTAAAATACATCCCTCAAGGCTCAGCACGTTAACTTCTCGAGCCTTTGATTTATTGCATCTAACTCACATAAGGGAACAGACATTTGACACATCACACTAGGCAAAGCACAGATATGATGATCCAATGATGTTCAGTTTTTAGCTGCTTTTGGGGTCGTGATACTGTGCCTGGTGGTTCACTGTCGTAGCTCACTGACACTTGAATGGAACAGACTGTTCTTGTTTTTAGCCTCCATGTCATTCTTCCCAAATACATCAAGTATCTTTTCACTACTTACTGCCAAACTCTTGGCTACATATCAGATAGGCTTGAATAACAGCAGGCCAGTTCAGTACAGAAATTGATGCTTCTTGTTATACATTGTTTAACGAGAATATTGTTCTGTATTCATCTTGTTAATATTATAATCTTGTGAATATTGCATGAAATTTAACGCTTAAATCTGAATGACAGCTAAAATAATGGGGTTCTTTGCAGGTCAGATCAGTATGGTTTTTGGCCACCGAATCTTGGTGTACACCAAGGCCCTGTGCCAAGGCCATTATGATTATTTGGAGCACCTCTCTGACTCTGTACTTCTACGCATAATAAATTATCTAGAACTGGAGGATGTAGGCCAGCTTGGACGAACGTCCCGTAGATTCAGGCAGGTGAGTTTGACAGACACACAACAAGATTTGAGTTTTTCTTAGCTTTAAGTGTAATACATCATTATAAATCATTGTAATAAAATTTAAAGAAATATTCCATTCATCTGTAGTTAATTGGATTTAACAGATTTCAAACTACTAACAAAGCAACAAACTTCTTTGGTTTAGTGTGATGTTTCTTATAACAACTTGCCTTTGCTCTACAGCTATGTGGGTCAGAGGAGTTTTGGGAGAAGGCAGTGCGGCAGCACTGCAACACAGTCACAGATGAGGTGGCGTCCTTGGCGCTTGAGGTGGGCTGGCGCAGCATCTTCTTCACCAACAAGCTGCAGCTGCAGAAGCTGATCAGCCGCAGGAGGCTAAAGGCTGAGGAGCAACAGGAAGGCCAGGTCTTTGACCCAGATGAAGAGGCAGAGGGACCTCCTGATGAAAGCTTGACAAAGACAAACCAGACATCCAGTTCTGAGGAGGAATCTCACGCTGGCATTGTCACTGATCTGAGCCTTGGCACTGGCAATGGCACTGGCTTTGACACCAGCTCTTGCTGTGATGTTGATCCTGACCCTAACCATGACCCAGAGGCTGGCTATGATTCCAGGGAATCTGTGCCTGACCAACACTGGGAGGACATAAAGCAGTGTGGGGTGGAAACACTGGAGCAGAGCAATACACTGAGGAATGGTAGAGGGGACTGCAGTGAGCCAGAGCCAAACCAAACACAAAGTTAAGCCTTTTATCAAATGTTGAGTACGTCCTGTGTTATTTTAGGCTTACTGTTCGATTAACATGCTGTTACACACTATACTCATCCTTAAGTGAGTTATGCACTGATAAGCAAAAGGATTATAACTTCTATTTGTCAAACATACATTTCCCCCCTGTTGGTTAGCTATTATTACTCAGCTGGTAATATTTCTGTTAGTATATCTGTTGTGTCTTTTTAGATGGAGCATAAATAATAACACAAGCACAAAATATAAAAGGACATTGTATATTACATCAGTTGTTTGTAATGTATAGAACACTTTAATTGTAAAGTCATTAATAAATGCAACATGCAATGTGGCTAATGTCATCCATGAGCTAATTCTGATTACATTTCAGTATCGACTCACTACTTTGTTAGATGTCTTACTTCAGGGAACATAAACATGGTAAGTAATAGCAAGATAACGTAATACTGCATGCCTGGTAACACTTTGATACCTCACTTTAATTGAGAAACCAAGTGCAACTAATATCTACAGTAAATGCTCTAATAAGGAAGACAAAAAAGTATTTATTTTTGTTCCATTTGGCAGGTGATTCATAGTTAAACAGAAACAGTCAATGGAGAAAGACATCAGTATGAAGCTCTCAGTTCTCCCATCAATCAGAGCCCACTACACTGCAGAAGGTAGGTGCTTTGACATCCTTGTCATTTACCCAAGCTACTTAGTTTAGTTGCTCTGTATAGCATTTTGAGACACACCCTAGAGACATATGGAAGATGCTACTCTTATATTGGGCACTGTGCTCATGAATCCTCTATGGTTGAAACAATGATTTAATAAGTTATCTGTGATACTGTTAATGCGGCTGTAATGGTAATGAATTATAATTGTTGATTAAACACAGACTTAAGATAAGTGCCTTAATGGTTTGTATAACACAAACCTGTAATTTCTATTTGCAGACATTGCTATCTATTTGATTAGTGGGTCAGTTACAGTTACATCATGATCTGGATTCCCAGAAGACACAGATAGTGGCTGTGAGTTTTGATAGGATTATGAGCACAGTGCACACAGAAAACAGTCCCCTAGGGGGCACAAGCTGCAAAGTGCTAATAAGTGATCTGGGGCTTAGCTCATCAGTCTATGCATCTCTGTTCGTAGAGTTTTGCTGTATTGTAGTCTGGCTACACTTCCAGACCGATATGTTCAGTGGAAGATCTGGGTTAGTGAACATCTCACAGGGAAGAGTATTTTCTGAAATGTTTGAAATACTGAAATTTCCTAGAGATGTAGTACAATCTCCATGGACTTGCACTTGTTACTGAAACTTTGATAGTTTAAACCCGAACACCACAAGCTTCAGACAGTTTGAGCAGGGATTAGCCTGAAGTGGGTAGCACCCACCTACTGGCCTGCACTGTATCTCCTTAAGGGGATATTTCAACACTAATTCTGATCTGTGTAGACTCTGCTTGTGACTGTGGAGTCCTCTGGCTCCAGACAGCATGTGTCTATCAGATCCTCCAGGTGCTTCTAGTGCCTCTGTAAAATAGTCCGCTTCACCACCATTTTTTAAATGATTGTAGAAGTTATACTCCCACATTCCACTTTCAATCTGCAACAACTTCAGTCACTGCGTCTCTGCAACTCCCAAATGTGGAGTCCTTGAAGCCAACCACGTGTAAACCCTTTTTTCAAGTAGACATATTTTTAACACCAATGTCTTGGGTTGCAGACAAACACAGAATTTGTACATTGTAGGTTTTGAGTGAGAGTACCTCTGTCTCCAAGTTCACAAACCTTTGCTTACTTTTGGGACACGACAGTTGAAAGGCTGACCAAGTGCTGTAGTGGTATTTCTTTGGTGTTGCTCGGAAAAGCTCACTACCTGCTGCGGCCTTCATGCTCTATTACCTACCAGCTATCTAGTCTAACTCACTGCCACACAATTGTGGTGATGTCATGCTCTCATTGCCCGACTGTCTAGAACACATGACCTCAGACCTGATAAAACACCGCTCAGTGACACTGACATGTCCTTAGGTTAAAGTTGTCTAGATTTTACATGATTTACTTTGATTTTAGACACAGATTAATTCCACAGAGAAACAAAACAGTGAAACAAGATTCACTGTGACGTTGTTGAATTCCAGCTGAATATATATAGGGAGATGTTGATGTTCCTACTTGTAGTGTTGATCTCCAGCTCACGAATGTATCATTTCGTGCAGTTGTCATATTCATATACGGTATGTCATATTTTAGTGTGTTTAATTTCATTCTTTATCTCACTTAAAAGTGACATGCCAACATACATCTCCTGTTGCTGACTGACAAAGAACAGAAAACTTGAGATAGATACTCTTAGTTGTATAGATATACACCATAATGCTTTTGTCGTTTGGTAGATTTAGTTAGTTTGATTTATAAGAACTTTTTATTTTACTGTGAATATGTTCTATTACTGCTGCTTTTTCTGGAAAGCTTGAGAGGGGCCATAAGAGGATGGAGTCAGACAACGTAAAGACCGTGTAGTGGGTCATGTGGGAAATAGGATGAGAATTCTCTACTCATCTTAACCTTTACTCCCTCATCAGGCCAGGCTAATCCTCCCAAGGTTAAATGAGCAGGCTGCTCATAAGATCAAACATTTAAACCAGAGTAGAGAAGAGGAACACACATGTCTCTTGTGTGTGAATGTACAGTACATTGGCTTGATTTTACTATAACTCTTAATCTCTCCTGTCACCACTGTATTACTTAATCTCATGTTTTTTAATGGAAAGTTTAGGCTGTTGCCGTACGGATTTGTGAATGAATGTGTCATTTTGTTATGGGCCCTTAATGATCTCCAATTTAAATGGCTCAGTAGGAATTCTCCATAGAGTAAAAGGGAACCTCAAAGAGTGATGTAGGAGCTCTCAGATTAGCTCTATCTGCCTTCCCTGACCTCGTGAAAGAAACCTATGGCCTCTTTTCATCCTCTCAGAAGGCTTAAGTGCTTTACTGACACTATGATCCATTTACAGCAGTGCTGACATCTAACATATCTGATATTTATGGTAGGTCTCTTTAACGGGCCCTCGTTTTCACTCCTTTTTTAATCTAACCATTCACTTCACTGTTTCTTTGACAAATCAAACTAAAATGAACATAATGAAGAGGCATTGCTATCTAATTCTACCTGTTGCTTACTGTTTTTTTGTTTTTTGTTTTTAAACAATTCATCCACCTTTACACTGGTTGCACTATGCGTGGGTCTTTGTAAGTCAAAGGTCTGAGTCTGGACCTCTGACGGCAAGTAAAGCCCATGATCTTCTGTAGACAACAGCTTGAGACCATTTGAGAAAGGATTAGCTAATATTATCTGAGGTTTATCGTACTGAATTAGCCTACATCACCATAGCCCTGGGTGTAGGGTTACTGCTCACAGTACCAACATAAGAAAAATGACAAATCAGCATATTAGAAGTGTAATCGTTACAAACACATGTGAAGTTTGAGTTGAGTTGAGTTAAGTGCTGCTACAATGAAATGGAAATGCTGGCTAAGGCTAATACATAATGTAAATACAATGTCAGAACTGGAGAACAGAAGAAGATGAGACAACAGATTCGCATAGAAAGGCAATGTATGTTTGAGCTGAAGTGTTTGCGGAAAGCCTTTTGGCTTTCCTCTTGTGTGTCTGGTGCCACTGTTAGGTATCAGGTGTGTTACAAGTCCTCAGTTTAACCTCCCTTCTGTCACATGATTAAGGTCATGCTCTTCAGGCTTTTTATACACAGACCAGTCGAAAGAAGCTCGAGTGCAACACTGATCTGATCCTTTGAGTGTATGTGATGGCTCTTGATTCAAACAGCCAATACTACATTGTTATTTGTGTATGTAAACACAGGGGGAAAAAAAAATCAAAATTGTGTTTAAAAAAATGTGCTTTTGTGTTTGTGTGCAATTTATTTGACTTAAAAAAAAATGTTTTTATTTATTTATTTTTTATCATTACTCAGTGACCAGAACAAGTGAAGTTGATTGTGCATAAACTAACTATTGGTGTCTACTTCTCACACTTGATTGTAAACCAACAGCATCCCTCTGAACACATAACTACACCTCTATAAAAATGTTTGCACTTCACTTGGAGAATTTTAATTGGAATTTATTCTTAAAATGTAATTTTAAAAAGTGGGTTAGAGTTGTAAAGTAAAGTGTTTGTCATGCAAACTGAAGTACATTCTCTGAGAGAGTGGTAGCAGGAAAGAGAAGCTGTGAATGCATGGGGAAATCCAACCACATCTCACTGCCATAATTGACATCCTCAGTGAAATATATCATTATTATTCTGCACAAGGCTCTAAACACTAATGCAACTCTAACTGTGTCACTCTAGTTTTTTTGTTTTTTGTTTTACAACTTTAGTAGAAACCTTCAAAAAAAAAAAATACAATGGCAGTTTTCCTAAAGGTAGCTTCCTCTTTCCCGGTCATTTTCTGCTTCTTTTTTTGGACGTCATTTTTATCTTGCGATTAGATGCATAGTCAACAGTCGATTGGACCACTGTTAGAGACTGCTGAACACCATGAACAAATATAGAGGGCTACAAAGCCTCTTAGGACAGAGGCTGCTTATGATTCCCTTTCCGTGCACAGCATCCTTGAATAGACCACACAAAGATCCTTAAGCCAAAATCCCTCCCTTTAATTCTAAATGAGTAATTTCTGGGTGTGTCAGTGTGTCTTAGGTTTGCAGGTAGGTTGGGTGAAGGAACTCATTTGCACGCTGGCTTTGGAGTGAGTAGCACCTTCACATAGGCATACACACTCGGAGAGAAGTTGCACTGGTTACAAGACGATATCTGTGGGGAGCCGCTGAAGAACCCAGTCACTTAGGGGGGACAGACCACATACAGCCGCCAAGATGTGTGACATGGGGGGACTGGATAACCTGGTGGCCAACACGGCCTACCTAAAAGCCCAGGGTGGTGATGACAAGGAGATGAAAAAGCGCCGTCGCAGCTTGTCTCTCCCCAAGCCTGAGCAATGTGCTGCAGTACGAAGTTCCGTTGACAAGGACTTTACATCAATATGTGAGAGGCAGCCTATTGGCAAGAAGTATTTCCGTGATTTCCTGGCAAATACTCCAGATTTCAAGCTTGCTGCTCAGTTCCTGGATGAGCTGTATGACTGGGATCTGGCTGAAGGTGCAACGAAAGACAAGGCACGCCAAAACATCATGAACAAGTATTGCAAGGCTGACTCCAAGACCTTCCTGTCATTTCTTACTGGGGAACCTGCTGAAAAATGCAAGTCTGTGACAGATGCCAATTTCGAAGAGGTGATGAAAGCCAAAGTCCAGGATGGTGTAAGAGAATATCTGAAAGCCAAACCCTTCACAGACTACCAGGCCAGCCCATTCTTTGATAAATTCCTCCAGTGGAAAGAGTATGAGAAACAGCCCATCAGTGACAAATACTTCTATGAGTTCAGAACTCTAGGAAAAGGAGGCTTTGGAGAGGTAAGCATGCTCATGCATCTACAGTACATTTAGATTATAAAAGTCTGATGAACTTTTAAAACTGTCTTTATCTGCAGGAGCCTGTCCTGACTCCTTATTTATAATGGTGTCAGTCAAGTGTGTATCAACTTTATATTGTTTTATAATGTCTTCTGAAACTGAAAGATAATATTAATCATATTTGTGAATTGTAATGATACTGTTGCGAGATGGGTTACAGGATATTTCTGGACAAGAGATCACACCTTATATACGTAACTGTAAAGATTTACATTGCCTCAAGGTGAAGTGTAAACTGAAAATGGCAGGGAGATCTTGTGAATGAGATACACCAGTGTAAACATGATGTCATTGTAAAAGTTTGGAGAACCATTGAAGATTCCTGAAGGAAATCAGAGGCATGTTGTTATGTCATGACTAAAGCGAATAGGGTCATGGTGTAATTGGAGATGGATTTTCTTTTAACATAACATTACAGATTGGACCCACAATTGACCTTTGGGGAACCCTTTATCAACTCAAGCTCTTAGGTTTGATGGATGGCATATAAGCTGCCAAGACGTAGCTGGCAAGGGTCAATTCAAGTTGACTTCTGGGACCAGTTGTCTTTCTTTGAGTCCTATGAGTGATTCTAAACTAGAGTAAGTTTAAGCTGTATTGTAAAATGTGACTAATTAATTTTCTAGTTTGAAATAGGGATGATTTGTAATCATATCAAGTGTGATTTATGTGATAACATACAAAGCATCATTTAAAGTTTGTTTTGTTCACTGCGATAATACAAAGAGAGGCCAAACAGTAGTCACATTTTAATTCTATGATCAGAATTGCTGCATTGGTTCATTTGCTACCAAGACATCTCCCAAACAGCCTGGTACTAGATTACCATGAGTTTTGCAATTACATTTTTTTTTTTTGTCTTTCTCCAGGTATGCGCTGTTCAGGTGAAGAACACAGGCCAGATGTATGCTTGCAAGAAGTTGTGTAAAAAGCGACTGAAGAAGAAGGGTGGTGAGAAAATGGCTCTGTTGGAGAAACAGATCTTGGAGAAGGTTAACAGCCTGTTTCTGGTCAACTTGGCCTATGCTTATGACACCAAGACCCACCTGTGCCTTGTCATGACCTTGATGAATGGAGGAGACCTCAAGTACCACATTTACAACATAGGCTATGATGGCAAAGGGGTGGACAAGGGCATTGAAATGAAGCGCATCATCCACTACACAGCGCAGATCACCACCGGCATTCTGCATCTGCACGACATGGATATCGTATACCGTGATATGAAGCCGGAGAACGTGTTGCTGGATAGCTTTGGCCAGTGCCGACTTTCAGATTTGGGTCTGGCCATAGAGCTTGCTCCAGGGAAGACTGTCACCCAGATGGTGAGTAACTGTACAAACAATGAAAAGGCAATTGCTAGGCTACAACTACAACTACAACACTGAGTATGCCAAATTGCAGTCTCAAAGCCATTAGGATACTCTTACCACAAGACCACCAAGCTGGATGATGTCACAGATGATGAACAGGAATTGTATTAAGATTAGACTTGTAGGAAGGGCTTATTGATCTCTTAATCAAACATTTTGTTGATCTTGCAACTGCAACAGAGGAAAATAACTTGAAAACATTAAGTGCTGGTTCTTCATCTCCTCATCTCCATCTTACCTGCAGAGATGGTTGGAGCTAAAAACTGACCTCAAGAGCCATGACTGGCTGTCAATCTTGGTGGGGTTTTTGTTTTAAATCCGGACAGGGATTACTGGATTGCTTAAAGATCTGTACAATGGGAGTCTCTGAAACCATTATATAACTTAATTGATCCTTTAGTGGTCAGATTATAGCCTGGCCATTAATAGGCCACCATTTTGTGTAGGGGCTATGTTTATGGAGGAGCAGTGCAAGAAGGCTTGTGTCAGTAGCTGGGTTGCAGAGAGTTGTTTCTATTGCAGTGTTAACCTTGGCAATGTTGTTCTGCAGTTTCCTTTCACAATTCCTTGCACACACTGTGTCCTTATTCTTCTTCCTGCCTTGACAAAAAAATACTGTCATCTTTGAGTTCAACTTGACATTTTACCACACTGCCTGGACAGAGAAGTTCTCTCAAATCTAAATTGGGATCTCTTGACACTATACAATGCAAATGGTCAGGGTGACAAACCATTATGGTGACTGTCAGATCAAACACATCCCATAACAAATTATTCAAATCCAGATTTAAAAAATATATATTATACAGAGGGCACATCACCACAACATTACAAAATTACTGCAGAAAAACCTGTGCAATATTATTTTCAAACATTATTTCCTTGTTTTTGTATTACACCACACCTGTGCTGAACTATGGACGACCTGAAAAAAAAGAGATGTAACAGAGATGCAACAGTGTTTCTTCAGGACTTACTTGTAGTAGCAAAGAGTAAGCTCTCAGCTCTATGAAAGTCCAGTAAGCTCATTATCCAGTACTCTGATGCTCCTCAGCCAGCCAAAGTGACTGGGCTAACCTCCTATAGGCAAGGCTGGCTTTGGTCCCCTAATCCTCTTAGTGAGTATTACACAAGTCTGTCCCTGATTAGATTGACAGATCCAGGTAAAAACTTACGCTGAATACGTTTAGACAAGATAGTTTGCAAACAAGGTGACTCTAACCCATTTGAATACATGCAGAGATTGGAGATCAGTGAGATCAGACTGTGTAGTTTCTTTAACTGTTAAAGCAGAAGTAAGCGATCCGGTGGTTTTGGCTAACTTCCTGTCAGCCGATGGAGTTAGCAGTCCCCGTCCTCGTCCCTACGTCACCACATTCACGCGCATCCCTTGGCTGCACACACAGAGAGGACCGCTCCTTTATGCCGTTCTCTCTCCTCATTGGATAAAAGTTGTAGGATACAAGGAAAGTTTTCTCCTCGGCTTACAGCAGAGCAGAGTGACTGAGAGACCCGTGTTTCAGACCAAACACTCTATGTAAGTGATTGCTGTCGGAAGATATAACTATTTAAGACTTATATTAACACAAACATTCCGCTTACTTCTGCTTTAAGTTAAACCTATCACATAGACACATTTAAGACAAACAGGAGAAGCTTCCAAAGATACCAGAAAATACAGTTTAATTTAACTTGATTGATGAAAATGAGTACACAAATGAGTGAGTATTGGAACAAAAAGGTTTGAGAAAACAAAAAGGTTCGTGATTGAGATCTAGATGTTCTTACCCAGTGACATCTGTGGTCAAGTCAAATCACACTAAAGAAATGAAGATCTGGAAATCAGACATGTTTAGTGATCACAATCTGTACAGCACCAAAAAAAACCCAACAACTTTTTATTTCTGTACAGCAGTGTCAGAAGCTTCTTTTTCTGGATGCCCTTAGGCCCCTTTAGGTATTACTATATTAAAGTGGCTATAAAAGGAAAGTGCATCCTACAGTCCTCGTAATACCCATATAACACCTCTCCTGTGCTAACCTATAGATCACCCTTAGAGCAGTTTTTGCAACAAGGTTTCTCCAGGACTCAGCTGGAGCGGTCAAGCGTAAGCTCCCAGCTCCCGGCTCCTGGCCAGTTTGTGCTGCGTGTGCATTAATTATGCTTTAGGGCATGGCTACATTTTGGCTGTTACGTATTTCTGCTGGTAGCTGTAGAATCCAGAAATGTACAGTCTTTATGTAAGAGGCTGGGCAGCTCTGTCAGTGTGTGGACACACATGACTCTTGACAGGCAGCGGGCTTAGCATTAGGATTAAGCTTCTGGTCCGAGGCTGCAGGTGAGGTCATACAGGGAGAGGGAGGAAGAGACGGAGGGGGAGGGGAGCAGAGGAGCATGGAGAGAGTGGGCTCAAGAGAGAAAGGTGAAACTTAGTGAGAGAAAGGGAGAAGATGGCGGATACAGTTACTTAGGCTTTAGCTTATGGTTGACACGTGCAGGTTTAAAAGACATTCTTTATAACTCTGCTCCCACAAGACCCTCTTTTCTGTTCTCTATGTATAGTACTATACACTGTTTGCAGTGTCCACGTTGCTGTTCTCTCACACAAGCCTATTTTCCGGACTGTGCAGTCGTTGCTTCCATCAACATAACTCAGTAATAAAAAGAGTGGAGATCTTCAAGTTTCTAACACTACTCTTTCTAACAAGTGTGAAATATATAATGAAAGGATTTGTAGATGTACTGTACCTCATATTCAGTATTCCCCCTGACTTCCTCTCCCTCCTGCAGGCCGGCACTGGAGCGTACATGGCCCCTGAACTTCTGAATAAAACTCCATACAGGACATCAGTGGACTGGTGGGCCCTGGGCTGCAGTATCTATGAGATGGTGGCTGGCTACACACCTTTCAAAGGCCCTGAGGCAAAGAAGGAGAAGGTGGAGAAAGAGGAGGTGCAGCGCCGCATCCTCGGCGAGGAGCCCAAGTGGGAGCATAAATGCTTTGATGCTCCCACCAAGGACGTCATTCAGCTGTTCCTCAAAAAGAAGATAGAGGAACGCCTGGGCATGAAGTAAGTAACCCTTATTCTGTACTGTTTTAAGTAATCCACATGGTGTTAATGGGTACACATAGTGGCTTAGTGAATCTGAATTTCTAAAACACCTTCCAATTTCACATGTAATTTAAATTAATAAACACATTTATAAAACTTACAAAGACTGAGCCATTTGAATAAAAGCAACCCCATGGTGAGAAAACCAGACCTTACCTTAGCTTTGAGGAACATCTTGTACCTGTTTGAACCTGTCTAGCCCTTTTATTCCTATATCCTTAAGTCTGACGTTGCAGTTTTGAAAGTGTGATGGAGAAGCAGAGTTTTTGACCTCTCATTAGGAACAACATGGAGGATCCCAGGAAGCACGAGTGGTTCAAGGCGATCAACTTCCCTCGTCTGGAGGCCGGGCTGGTGGATCCTCCCTGGGTGCCCAAGCCCAACGTCGTCTACGCCAAGGACACCGGAGATATTGCTGAGTTCTCTGAGATCAAGGGCATCGAGTTTGACGCCAAGGACGACAAATTCTTCAAGGAGTTCAGCACCGGTGCTGTGCCCATTCCATGGCAGCAGGAGATGATGGACACTGGACTGTTTGAGGAGCTGAGTGATCCCAACAGGAAAGAAGGAGGAGGAGGAGATCCTGATGACGAAAAGAAGTCTGGCACATGTATATTGCTGTGAGCAGCCATGTGTTAGATATCGCAAACCAGTAACAACACTCAATAATTTGTTGTTTTCTCAGTCATATGCACACTAATAGTGATGTTAAAGATGGATCATTTTTCATGAAAAAGTCGAGCGCATGCATCTTTGTTGAGAAAGATGTACCATCCCTGTCCTGAAAGGATGCTCATGGTTTAGAGATCTTCTGCTTTCAGGGCAAGGTTGAGTTAGACATGGAAGATGTGATGATGTATTTGAGCCCCTCTCTCCGGCTCACAGCTTCTCTTGCAGTTGTACGTACCTGAAGTTGTAGACTTACAACAACTTTGACCATGAATGACTAGGAGTTATTTTGCAACCTCTGTATTAAGGATAGTAGCGTTAGGAGAGTATTTGTGCCAGAAATACTGTATTACTTCATGAAGAATCTTAATCTCAATCCAAACTAACATTTGCAGTAGAGTTATTTGCTGAGGCGATGTTGTTGCATTCAGCAAGATACATTTAACAATTTTGGAACAAACACAAGTATCTTGTGGTGGTTACAGCATTTTATAATAGCACCCACCAACCCCTCCCATCCTTTATCAATGCCATCAAAGGGTCACACTGTTTCTATAATGGAAAGTGCTTTTTAACCACATGTGGCAGAGAGAGTTGTAATGTTTGTGCTGCGATCCTAAACCTCAAGCTGATCAATGCATGCAATCCAACCCAGCATTTTACTTTTCCAAAAGCTTTAAAAAGCAATTGTTGCATCTGTATGTATTGTATATACGTATATATATATTTAAAAAAGCATATATCTGTATCTATGCACAGAAAAAAAGGGAAAGATGTAAGTAATTTCAAATTTAGGATTTATTTTTAAGAAAATGAAAAATACTAAGCACCTCCTCACTGAGCCCCTCTACTGTCGGTGCTATGAGGCTCAACTTAGTGACAAATGGAGCCTCTTTTAGCCCTGGGATGCTGGGACAGAGGTGAGTGCAGAAACAGAAGTTCACTGCTACGTATGAAGGAGGAAAATTTAGAGGAGTTGGGCATTAAATTATTGTACCAGGAATGTGCAGGGTGCCCTGTTCATGGCCCTGAACACTGTGAAACGTCAGGGCTCTTTTCGTAGTTTGAGATGAGTGTGAAGAACTCAAACTAGTCGAATCCTGAAAAAAAGATTCCACAGCTGTGGTTGTTAAAATGAGTATAGACACTTGGTTTAGTTCAAAATAAAATCCTTGTTATCCTTGTTTACTTGTCTCAGGGTAATTACTTGGTTAAGTTTTTAAATGTCCAGATGTTGGGCCGAGTTGAGTTTTTACAGTTAATGTTAATATGATATGAATATATATGATAAATGTACTTGTAAATATACCACAAGAGGAATTGCCACTGTAGAAAAGTCAGATGTAAAGCAGAAATTTCCTTAAACCCTGAATCATTTGAATAAATGAAAATATATGTCTTTTAAAATCTGTGTCTTTTCTGTCTTGCGGCTTACCAGCACTTTAAGAGCACATCCACCACCAGCGTCAAGGAACGCCCCGAATTGTGCCATGTTACGCATGTTCTCTGGGCTATATATAACCACGGAGAAAGTGCTGCTGACGATACTGGAGTAAAAGCTAAAAATATCAGCTGTATTAATCCCCTTCAGGATGCCGACCACGGCCAGGCTGCACTCTAGGCCGCCACAAATTGGCAAGTTCAACTCTTAGCTGATAAGGCGATAACCAGTGTTATCCTTGTGCCTTCTTTGCTTAAATCAGCTTCAAATCCCCTCAGGTTCTGAAGCATCTCAGTGTTACTGCCAAGTGAAATATCAGAACTGAGAACAGCAGCTACACAGCAGCCGAGCTGATCTTTACGCTACATTTTTACATTTTATTTCTGTAGAAGGAAGAGGGAAGGAATCAAAAGAAGAAAAAAAACATTGAGGGTGTTTTTTTTTAATTTGAGGGTGAATATTTTTTAAGTGAAGAACATTTAAACTGTGCCAGATAAACACTTATACACTCATTTATGAGCGTTGTTTTCTTCAATCCGAAATCCCTCCCATATTTCCAACAATTTCCTATTTATTTTTGGAAAACATCTTTGGCGACTAGGCTAAGAAACAGAAACAGACATGAACATATCAGTTTAGCATTTTCTTTTGTCTCCTGCTCCACTTGTTTACAGCAGTCAAACTCAAGGACAGTGAGAGCTTAGGAGACACTAAGGTGGATTCTTGCTTGAGCTAAACCCTGAGAGATTATGTCACATATAGCAGGACCTGGGTAAGAGACTGCTGGGAGTGAAGGATAGAGCTGCTGCTGCTGCTGCTGCTGCCTCAGGCTGCTGTAAGAGCCATGTGGATGTAAAATGAGAGCAGACAGGTGTGATCACCTGTGTGACCGAGGTGGCTTCTTTGAATACTTGATATGTTCTGTGCCCTACAGTCAGTGCAATATCTATGGGTACAGATCAGAGATAAAGCTGTAGTGTATGTCTAAATAATAGCAAATAGCGTGGGTATAGAGGAGTCTGAGCATCCAACACATCTGGTAACCAACGGCTCCCTTAGCCAGGCTAAGAAGAACATGATTCAGTGTGTTGGATGTGACCAGTGGAGGCGAAAAGGAAAACAAATCTCAGCATCTAATCACCAAGGTTATTTCCCAGCGGCTGTCACCAGATACTGTGGAAACCAGTTGCATGGTTATAATTAAGTGGATTTGTCTAGATTGATGTGTGCAGGCGGAGGAACCACACGATGCACAAATAGGAAATGTAAAATGCCTCACTAACCTCTGTGGTTCTTCTGAAACTGCTCATTCCTGTTGGCTTCACCACCTACATGTCACCCTGCCCTCTCCTGCCTCTGGCTCCCTCATCTGGCAGCAGCTTTGTGCTGCACTCATGGTGAGGATGTGATTTATTTCCCCTTCAATCGGCCTCTTCACCGTCACATTATAAAGCACATGTATAGCTCTGAAGTCACACTTGTGTATTACATATATTATTTTCATAATATTTTCATTTTTTTTTTTTAATTTAATTTTCTTGTGCCTGGATGGTCTGATATTTTAGCACATTTGTTATCTCACTTAACACTTAAACCCTTTATCTCCTGTGATTTACCACAAAGAGACTGAATATTTCTTCCACCATTAGCAGTATACAGGCCAATAAAGGAACTCTTAAAAACAGACTTTTTTTTTTTCAAAATCACTTTTATTCCACAATTTATTTCATCAGGTCTTAAGGCACCCTGAAGAGATGTTACAAGTTGTTCTTTCAAATGCGGGTTCCTTTTAAGACTGTGTAAACATAGCTTTGAATAAGATAATTTCCTGTAAATCTTTGCTTAAATTATTTCTTTACAGTGCACAGACATTGTGTTTTGTGACAAAAATACAATGTGAATTAAGTAAATATGGTAGATAGTGTATATATATACATTGAAGAGTAGATAGATTGGCAGACAATCAGATCAACAGGCTGAAGAAGAGAGAAAACTAACAAACAATCTTTGAGACCCAGATAGATATACAGATCACGTAAAGATATACAGTACATAGTTACAGTGAACTTTTTATTTTTGCAACGCTTTTCCAGCACCTCTCCGCCTCGAAAGCAATTTCTACACTGTACCTTCCGTTTGTGTGTGTGTGTCGCCCTAAGCCACCATCGACACGCAGCACCCCGCGAGGTGAAGCGAGACACGGTATCCAGTCCTGGAGGGCCCACCCACATGTTGGCTATTGCAGTGGAGAGGTGTGTAAACAGGAAGACGGGCAGACAGACAGACGGACATGCAGACAGACAGCACAAGACTGGGTTGTGGCTACGCAGAACCACAACACAAAGATCTATCTATAATTCCCTAAATATGGTAAGGATCACAATGTATTTATATGTAGAAAGGGACTTTGTAATTGGCATTTCATATACAGGGATACAGTGGCTATACTTGATTATCAAGGTACGTTCCTATGAAATCTTTGTGATGTGAAAACGTGAATACTCTGGAGATGTGTTGGAAATGTTCTACTTTCTCAATTATACTATACAGCAAGATAAAAATCCTCTCAACATCAGCGATATTACAGTCGTTCATAAGGTTTGGAGAGATGAAAACAACACTCTCTTCCTGACAGCAGGAAAGTCTAAAAAACATTGAAAAAAACAAAAAAACAGAATTGTATCAGCAACTACACAATAGCTCCAAATGGCTTGGTCGCGATGGCTAGAAGTTACCTAATCACATCAATACGAAAAAAATGAAGTAAAGTAAACTGGGGTGCAGGATGAAGAGTGCAACAGGTGAATGGATGGAGGGATGGTCAGGAGCAGAGCCAGTGTCTTGTTCTGGGGAATCTTTGAGGAGGTATAGCAAAGGAATCATCAAGGAGAGAAAGGCCAGAGACGTCGTCAAAGCAACATTTGATTTCTCTAAGTGGCTCGTCTACTGGGAGCCAAACTAATCTGTATTAAACCTTTTGGCCAAATCCCAAAATGCAGTCTTTGTGACGTATTTGACACTTCCTTCCTTTTATTTCATTTTTTTTTTAAATCTTTAAACATAAATCCTTAGCACACGTGGGCAGCCTCTGCACCGGGTTTTCCTTCGACCGCCTGGTCGTCTGGTTTACTCGAGCACCTTGATCCTGAAGGTGACGCGGCCCAGGAACTTATCCCTATCGTCGTTGTTGCGGAGGTCGGAGCCCTCTACCCTGCACTCCACCGTCAGCTCCTTGTTGTAGTCCTCCTTGGTGAGCAGCAGCTTCACAGCCACCAGGGGCTGCGTGTAGCTCGTCTGCATTAGGGAGGAGACAGCCATCTGTCAATAACGCATCAACCTGAGGATGTTAACTGACGGGATCTGACTGGGGATAAATACTTACATGAGCTTTCTTGCCGTAGTAGGGGAAGTACATCTTATCAATACGCCCCTCACTGGGGAAATATTGCATTTGGATTGGGTTCTCCTTCTGCAGAGAGAAACATGTGTTAACGACGTGGGCTTGATACTGAATGATGTGAATTACGCTAAAATCACTTTAAATGACACTTTTTTCCAAGATCATGTGGGACAGGACATGAAAAAAAGGGAAAGCAACTGCTCAGCTGTGAAAGAGGAGATTTAAGTGATGATGTAGACAGCATGACATGTTCTGCTTTAATCTGCAAGGGTATATTTGTGGCTAAAAATGACACAGATTACATTCAAATGTCTTGATAATGAGTATGAGGATGGGTTTAGAGGCACCTGCATAATAGCCTGTTACATAACACCCCTACTGGCCTTATCCTGATAATTTACATACTTCTCTTACCCTAAAGCCATCAGAGACAGCATGCAGAAAGAAATCAGACACAAAACAGACAAAAAGAAGGGGGAAATGAAAGAAAGGTGAACAAAAAGAAAATATTGAGACTGTTAATGGTAACCACAGATTCTTTATGAGAGAAATAAAAAAGAAAAAAATACACATACAAACAAGTGGCACATGTAGAGTTCAGAAAAAAAAAGTTTACTTTTACTGTGCAGTTGATGTAGGGATCGCCACGTGGCTTCAGGCCAATGATCTGTGAATGAAACATGAAAAAATTCAGACTATTAGGAGAAACAGATGTAAAATAGAAAGCTGCTGCCTGTGTGGAAGCAAAATTATTATGTAATAATTATAATTATTCATCTTGTTTCCGGGGACTGAACGGAGGTAGATTAGAAGCTGGCAGAGAGGGAGGAAAAGGTTGAAAGGCTCAGGAATGAAAGGACAAAAATGTGCATTTGTAATGGATGGAGACAATTTTGAAGCTTCTGCAAAACCTCTGGGGATATGCTTAAATCAGTGAAAAGCGAAAGTTGCTGTTACCCTGTTCATTTTCAGCAGAATGCAGGGTTTTCCCTCAGAATATCCAAAGTTGGTGTCAGAAAGGCCGGAGCAAAAACTCAGGGAGCCTCTCATGAAGCGGCAAGCTTTCTTTGTCGATTCCTCGGTATCGTCCTGCACAAAGTACTCTCCCTGAGGGCAGTCCTCATTCTGCTCCTGCTCTGTATCATTATATCCTGACAGAGACATAGGGAGGGAGAGGGATACACTCAGATATATACGGCACGGATCAATGAAGAAAAGATCTGGGAAGAGGAAGAGGAGGAGGAGGAGGAGGAGGGTGGAATTCATTTTCAGTGCACTTCACTTAATCTATATCAGGGAGAGGTGCACTTACTTTTCAGGAAGGTCTCCAGGTGTTCGACGTACTGAGCGTACTTCAACGGATCAGATTTGTTGAATATGATGTCCAACGAATTTGGACGAATCACCAAGCCTGCAACAGAGACATTGAGTAAACACAGAGTAAAAGTAGTAAACGATCCAATGCAATCCGATGCAAGAGAAACCCAAGCCTCAAATTACATCTAAACACCTTCACAGATGCACAGCTGATATCAAACAGGAAGAGGCTTCAAAACAGGTCGATACAAAGAGCAGCTGTAATGTAGCGCATTATTATGACAGCATCTCGTTGGTGCGAGTATGAATAATAAATGGCTGGCAGATACGGTTATACCTGAAAGTCACCAGTCCCCTTAACCCCCCAGACCCCACCCCCGCCCTTTGTACATGGCAAACACATTGCATGGGAGACACTAACCTGGATGGGGAACTCGGTCTCTGTACTTCGGCACATTATCATCCAGAGTGAGCAGCATCACCCACATCGTCAGGGCGAACATGCCGGCCAAGAAACAGTAGAAGACCAAGTAGAACAACAGGATGAGGGCTGGAGGAAGTGGGAGACACAGAAATAGAGGAGAACTGAGAACAGAGACATTACTGTAGTGAAGGAAGGAGACAGAGAGGGGTCAACTGGCAGCTTCAGCCACATAAATGGGCTTGGACAAAATGTCTTCAGATTTTTCTCATCTGCACGCCTGAGAAAAATGTCATTTGAGTGTACTATCCCTTTGAGAGAAACCATTTTGGAACAAGGAGGGGGGGGGGACACTGCTTCTCTACGTGCAAACGTGAGGCCATCTTTCACTAAAGAGCCTCAGTTTTCACATCTCATAAGATTCAGGGATGATGCTGTAGCGCTTTGAAGCATCTGCTGCCTCTTTTATGGGCAGGAGGCAGAAGGAGGAGGAGAAAAAAATGAGGAGCCACACAGCTATGGAAACATCTGACTCAAAATGGTTCACCACCATCCAGGCTTTCACAGCACGGATGCCCTCTAAGTTGACAGACAAAAAAAAAGGAAAAAAAAAGAAGAAAAAAAAGGATGGCCCCCTCAGCTTCCTGCTGTACACCCCCACCCCCCTCCCTTTCTCTCATTCCTCCCCAACAGCATCCCACAATGCACCTGTCTAGTGCGTGAAAGAGAGAGAAAGAGGAGAGAGGGAATCCCATTTGACCTTGACAGGCATGCTAATGTGGGCGGCCATGCAACTGCAATGGAGCATCCCACTGCACAGCAGCACAGGGGCCCAGGCAGCCTGACAGAGCCCGCGCTAGCCTATAGGAGCTGGCTGCTGAAGGGAGGGTGCTGTGTTACTACCTCACTCTGGAAATGACTGGGGGAACCATTGCATTAAATGTAAGGTCTGATCAGCCACAGAGCCAGCTCAGGAATGCTGTAGCACACTCTCTCTGATGATGATTAGGTAATTATCAGCTGGGCTCTGCAGCATGAAGACAAATCCCCCCATAATCACATGAATACAGATGGTAAATATGAATGGAAAAAAAAAAAAAAAACAGTGCCGTGATGATTGATCACCACCTGGATGCTTATTTCTGCCTATGCAGCAAAGAGAGAGGTGCACACCTTAGATAGCATCACTCATCTTGGGAGAGCGTCCTGGTACAGGCTTCTCCTCTACACCTTCATGTAGGCCTATGATGGCTCCTCAGCTAATCCACCATCTACATGGCAGTCATTTTACACATCCACACAAACACAGAGACACACACATACATACAGTATATATGGTAGACTATATGATCATATCAAAGCCTGGACAACGGCAAGAAGAAGATGGAGGATGGAGGATGGAGTGTAAAGCCCCGTGAATGTCAGAGCCAACCCACTAATTGGCTGCTCCATGCCGGGGATCCTTACCCCAGCTGCTGGCCGTGCGGCCAAGCACCTCCCCGGTCCTCGGGTTGTAGAAGGAGTCCTTCCAGCTGGACGCGTTCTCCTTGTTGGTCGCTTTATCCTCGGTGCTCGCCATGGTGGTGGTGGTGGTAGTAGTGGAGGAGGTGGTGATGATGATCTATTCTTTTTTTCTCCCCTTTTTTCTTTTTTTGGTGTCCAAAATGTGCGGTTTCTTCTGCCTAAAAAAATGCAGAAAAGCGCAGCAGGCGATGTAATGAGGCGAAGAAGCCGGCGAGGCGGCGGTGAGTGGTCGGATCAATGGTTGGGAAGGAGTGGGCGGTGTAGAAAGAGGGAGAGCAGAAGGAGAGAGAAGCTCTGGTGGAACAAAAAAATGCCGAGAAGGGGAAGGTGAGGAACGAGGGAAAAAAAAAACGTCAGTGACGTCCACACGAACCCAGTCGCGGCAGCTGATGCAGTGCTACCAGATGGATATGCATTGGTTAATGACGGAGAGACGCACGGAGACGCACCGTTACGCGCACAAATTATAAATAGAGCGCACATTATCTTTCTTATCATCAATTATGTTATAATGGCTACATGTGTTTGGGAACGAGCTGGGAGCTTCATTGAAATAATAATAAGAAAAACCCCCAACTGACTGCGGGGTCCTCCATCATACAACAAGGGAGACGCAAACATGTGAAAGGGAATGCTTTTAAACCTTAAAGTGCGCGTGTGGCGCTCAATGGGCTGAAACTGCGGGGTTTTATTTGAGCTTGTGCGTTACATATCATATTCATCCTGATTTATTATAGGTCCACGCCACCTCCTCTAGCAGCATACACTGAGTCACCAAACCAAGAACCAATCCAATAGGCAGGAGTGGATGATTTCGACCGCAACGTTTATCAGTCTACACAAAACAAAACTCCACACACACACACACACACACACACACACACACACACACACACACACACACACACACACACACACACACACACACACACACACACACACACACACACACACACACACACACTGTATAAGTACATATAGTCTGTGCCACATGCCAGTGATCAGCATAGCTGAAGCAGGTGAAGATGCTATTTGTGACTGACTGGCTGAGCATAGATATTTGGGGCATTTGCCAATCCTTGTTGCTATGGCAATTGAGCACTACTGAAACTAGAATGTGTGTTCGTGTGTGTGTGTGTGTGAGAGGGAGAGGGAGAGGAAGAGAGAGAGAGAGAGAGAGGGGGAAGACATTAAAAGAGAGCCAGAGAGTGCATGCTTGTAAACAGCTGTGTCAGAGTTAACAGAGAGCACTTTCCTGGATGCCATCTTATCCCAGCATCGTTATCTATGGGTATCAGCATATTAACAACGGCTGTAGAAGGAATATATATGTTAATGTATATGCATATGTATTGCTTTGGTGGTGTATGTGCACAGGTGTGCCCTGCCAATGACAAATGCAGTGACTTGGGAGAGGAGTTATTGATGCTTAGGCAGCAGGGGGAGAGGCTGAGACGCTGACAGGAAGGAAAGAAAGAAAAAAGACAAAAGCCTAACTCCTAACCCCCTGACACTCCAGCGAACAATCCAACGTGTCACAGAGAGAGAGGAAGAGAGAGAGAGAGAGAGAGAGAGAGAGAGAGAGAGAGGGGAGAAGAGGCAGTTATATAATGACCCTTGATGCAGGGTTCAGCTCGTATGGGGGAGGGGTGTGGGGGAGGGGGACTGCTGGAGTAGTGGTCACATTGCATCAAGTTCCTGCTGTCAGACTGAATTTGTTGCAAGGCAGGGTCCACCACAACTCATACAATGTGGCACCAGGCACAATACTCAGGCAGGCACACACACACACACTTTACTGATTAGTGTGAGAGCCGGCCGCACTGATTCATGGGCCAGCGCCGGTCCGCCTCACTCACTCACTCTAACACATTTTTCTCTGTGAAGGCATCCATCCCACTACAAGCCAAGCCCACTGGGCAAAAAAGAAAAAAGAAAGTGCCCATCTTTGAGTGCGAGAGCGGAGACTGACAGCTCGACCAGCAGGAGCGTTGTGGTGCAGGGCGACTTGATGCAGCAGAGCGACACTGTATAGATGTGTACAGTGTCCCTCTAAGTGAGCACGCACACAATCCTCTCATTGTTTAGGCAAACCCCCTCTCTGTGCTCTCAATTAGTGCCCCCCTCCCCACCATCTCTCTTCACCATACCAGCACCATGAGCAGGAATACACACCCCATTTGTTCTCAGTCACTCCATCTGCAAGCTACCATAGCAACCCTCACAGTGAGGTCAGTCACATCAATGGGAAACAATTCCTACACTCATCCCAACATCCTGTGCTTCTGGTAATTCCCCAAGCAACAAGAGCACGGCAACTCCCCAGGGTCCATGTGGAGGTGAAGCCCTTCAGGCAGCATCTGTACACTCACCGTCAGTGTGACACCTACTGTAAGCACCACACATGACACACACACTAAAGCCAACACAGGCTGCTGCTCATCATTGATCTTTTAATACGAGCCCTTTCACAATATACAAAGTATGTGATACAGGATGTATGGTTACACAATGATTTATTTGTTATGTCCCAGCAGCTTGGGGCGACAAGTGCCATTCAAGAACTGAATGAAGTGTTAGAAAATGTCATCTGTGGCAACCAGAAAGTTCAGTCTGAGGTGTTAATCTCAGTATCATACAGACACTTTGCATAACAAAAGTCAAGTATACAGTATGTAGAAAGAACCATTTTACAACATGGAGACAGGCACACAATGTTTCACAATACCCTGCAAGTACGACGTTTCTACAACCAGATTCACAGTGTATAAAAAGGTAATTTCTGATTCTGTCACAGACATACAGGCACAGTTAATCATAACACAATCAGGAACAACAACTTTGTCATCAGAGTTCATCAGGTCAAAGTGAGAGACTTGAGTCAAAACATTATCATATGACATCAGTGTGTCAGTCCTTCCACTGGATTTCATAACGCTGGGGTAATTACACCACGGACAAGCTAATAACCGAAATGATTATTACACAACAACAACAACAACTGACAAGGAGTAACACTACAATTAAAAGTACAAATCTATGCATGTCCTATTTCTGTTTTAGGTCAATTTAATACAGTTTGTGTCCCTGATCAACTTGTTCCTAAATAACCACAAATCCAGGTGCTGATCTATGAGATGTTTAAACCTTGAAACTGCTCCACAGCAGCAGATTTTGAGAGAGCTTGTGTGAGTTGACACAAGATGGTCAGTTCCTTACCATCTGAGATGTGTGCTGCATCAAACGTATTTTAAAGCGCAGCAAAAAGCATAAAAATACTGAGAGCAAGTGGCAGTTCCTTCCTGGGGAGTCCAGTGAAGGAATATCATTGGTTTTTGCTCCAGTCAAATTTTTCTTTCTATAAGAAATGGAGGAATACTGAGATGGGTTTATTCAATGTCTGGTGCAATTTTCCAAACAGATTTGTTTTCCTCCGTGGAGCTCTCTGAATCTTGGGTGCTGTCTTTGTTTCTCACACAGATGATCATGTGAAAATCTGATGTATATGATTTGAATCTATGGCTCCTTATTAGCATGTGGCATGCGGTTGCCATGGTGAGTTCATTAACTAAAACTTGCTAAACCAGTCATTAGCGCCCCCATGTGGAAAGATATGATAGCAAATATAATACAGTATATGGATACAATTCTGTGACATGAAGAGGCACCAGTGACCTGAGGCCTGGAAATAAAAGATTGAAAGGCTGCTACTGTGAGAAGAAGCAGAGTAAAGCTGTCGATGGTGTTTCTGTCTGGATCTTTACCACAGTCCTGGTTTCAACTGTAGTCATTAGTTCTATCCACAAGTTTCCGAACGTCATCTATGGTCAAAACCGGAAGCCAGTTTTGCTGGTGTGGTGGAGTTGTACGTTTACGTTTCCATGGTTTTCAGTCGTTGTCATAGTTGCGGTAAACGCATGGATCTATTAACACTGGCTTTTAACACGGATGTCAATTTGTGTGATATCCACTGTTAAAAGCTGGTGTGATGATCCATGCGTTTTACAGATTTTCATTGGAAAAAAAAGAGAAAGAAATCCATGCATTTACCGCGACTACCGAAACCATGGAAACGTAAACATAAAATTCCACCGGAAGAGCAAAACCAGCAAAACAGGCTTACGTTTTTGATGTTCGGAAAAAGGTGGATACCGTTACTGCATGTCAGTGTGGAATACCTCCCACCGGGGGCTTTGTCATTTTTTTGAACATCTACCTTAGGGAAACGCTGGACCATCACCTTTCAAATGTACTGCAACCTCACGTCTTTAGCCCCCCCATCTGGTCAACCTCTGGATCTCCCTGCATGTGCATCCAGAGTCAAGGCTTGCTGTACCAGTTCATGGAACGTCGGAGAGCTTGCTCCCAGCTCTGCAGGACAGGGATGTACTCCCTGCGCAGACCCTCTTTAGGTGCCCCTTGAGGTAAGAACACCTCGTCCTCGCTCTGGAGCTTCTTCAGTTCTTCTCGGGTTCTCCAGAAACCTGCAGTAACAGTCAAAGACAGAAGAACATGAGGCAACATGAACAAAACAAAAACCTAACATATAAAACAGGAAGTCCTTTAAAGGTAAAATGTGAGTTACACAATTATTTTCATATGAAACAAGATCAAATCTACTTCATTTGTTTGATTTGATTAAAGCACTGACTAATGTCTAACCATCTAATTATTACATAATCTGAGTAATTAAATGGAAAGCAGGTTACATAATAAACAGCAGCATTTCATTTGGCTTCTTCTCCCAGTGTCAGCGACAACAAACATAGCTCTTTTGATCATTCCTTTTCAAATTAAACTCAATGTCATGACTAAGTGTTGTGCTTTTTAAAGAGGAAATCCACTGAGAAAGTAACAGACTAACACTGACGTATCTCACTGATTGACAGACACATAACTTCACACAGCTGGCTGCTCGCTGTAGCAACCACAACCAAAGCAAGCTGGTATAAACTGATACAAACACAGATGTTTCAGATGGAAAAAGCGTACGGCACAGTGTACAGGTGAGTGAATGTATCTTTGCGTACCAACTCCAAGTCCAGCTACAAAAGCAGCCCCCAAACATGACATCTCGTGGTGTTGGGGTCTGGATACCTTTCTGCCAAACAAGTCTGCAGTGAGCTGCATGACAAAGTCATTGGAGGAAACTCCACCGTCCACCCTGAGGGAGACAGCATGAAAGACAAAGCTCTCAATTACATTACACTGCAACTCACTTTACCGTAACAGTATCAGAGAAATATACACACGTAATGGATTGGCAATAAGAACTCGACTGCATTAGTGCAAAGCCAATATCAACTCAGGCATCACACAGTTGGCTGGAATATCGTCCACTCCCTACAGCAGGACACACACTGAGTGCACTGACTCCACAGCACTGACACAACTGTACCTGATCTTTGCGATGGGGATGTGAGTTTCTTTCAGCATCGTCTCATACAGTTGCTTGTTTCTGCAAAGAATAAACAAAGAGCTTTAATTAGCATGAATGAGAGTAAGTATCAAAGACGTTAAAAGAGGAACAATCTCTAAATTACTCTTTAGTTATATATTTTATCATTTTTTTAATCATTAGGGAGAGATCTAAATTTCATTGTGCTTCGTTGCTCGTTGACAGTAAAGGAAACTTGAATTGAATTGAAATCAAAGGGACTCGCCTGAAAGCCAGAGACTCCAGTATGGCACGGATCAGATGACATTTGGTGGTTGAAGGTTTGAGGCCCATGAGTGAAGCACAAGCTTTCGGGTCATTCAAAGGAGCCTTAGGATAAATACAGAGTGTATACCGACATGTCAGATGCCTGTTAGTGTCAGTGAAAACAAACCTGATCCCTGACATGACCACCATCGGTGCAGCTGAACTGGTTCACTTAGTGACTGTGCATATGAACGATCAACATTCAGGACACACACTTACAGAGGCCAGTTCACAAAGGAAGGCAGAGGAAAAAAAAAGAGACACATAACAATGTTACACATGAACAAAAAAAAAAAAAGACAAAAGATAAAGAAAAGAAAAATTGCTGTGGTGATAAATATCATGCTGTCAATCAATATCCACCTGCATGTATGTACAACACAAAAATACACTCATGCTTTAGCTTTGATTAAATACACTGGTGTAAACATTATGACCACGAACAGATCTCTCTTTGACACATGTGTTTAAATGTTGTATGTACCTGCAGGCCACTGAAGGAGGGTACAAAACAAACTCCATCAGAGTTACTGACACTGTACGCCATGGCACTCGTCTCCTGGACGTCAGAGAAGAGCTCTGCGACAACAACACACAGGCTTCCTCCATTAAATAATAAATAAATAAGCAGTATCCACTTAAACATGAATAGATTTAAAGATGCGGATATACAGAGCAGAGATTTTCAATTTAAATAGGAACTATCCAGGATTTGTAGCTTAACTATGCTCCATTTTTACCTTAATTAGAGCTTTGGGGTAATTGTGATAAATGACTTTTAACGTGTTACGAGGGAGAATGGAGGCTCTCTGCCTTCCACGTGTGTGTCACTTATCGCAACTCTTGGCTGAAAACCAACCTTGCAAGATGGGGGCACTGTGACACAAATGTGCCCCGTAACCCGTAATCTCTTGTTTATGACAAATTAAACTACACGTCGTAACATCGTATAATGATAGATAACGTTATCCACCGCTGTATTAATTGCTTTCTTGCCGGCTGCGTTGGAAACAAATGCACATGGCTAGGAGGAGGGTTAGCAAAACAGATGAAAGCATAGTTCCTGTTTAAACCTTAAATAAAGATAAACAAACAATAAACTCTAGATGCAGGTAGAGATTTTTGGCCAAACCTGAAAACACAACATTATAAAGTTGCTACAATGAACACATAAAAAAAAAAAAAAAACCCCAACTGCCTATTACCTCATCCAGCAGAGCGAAAGTAATATGAGCATTCACTTGGAGTCATGTTTCTGGCCACTGTGCAAGTATTACTTCTGTTCGTTCTGTTTTTGGCTCCCACCGAATCCTATGGGAAGTATTTGGCTGCTGGGCTGTTAACTGTTCCACCGTGTTAACCTGCTAGTTGCTAACTGTAACTGTCTGCTGCTTGGTGCTGAGCACTTAGTGCAAGGTGGGTTTATCAGGGCGTCTTCAGTGATTACAGCTGCTGTTAACAACTGTGTTAATGGGACAAGTTGTAGACTGAAACCGAACCAAGAGCTACAACAGGCTAAAAAGATGACAGTCCGACACCTCTTCACATCTTGTCTCACAACCTCAGTCCAAGCCTTCTCACACCGTTTCACAGCTCATTGCTCACCCAGCTCCTGCGCCCATTTGATAGCAGTGCCTGTGTCTGCTGCGTTGCCCTCCGCCAGGAAAACCACCTCGGAGCCGATCTTCCATCCCACCACAGGGTACAGACCTACGGAGAACAAGAATGGGCTTGTCATGTACCTGACTGTAAAGGAGATTATCACCTGGATAGCTGTGTTTTGTTTTACCTGCCACAGATGTATGTGGTTTGCTCCCGGTGTTGATGTTCATGAAGGTGCCTGTCCCCATGGTGATCTTCACATCGCCAACATCGAAGCAGCACTCTCCAAACATGGCTGCCTGCTGGTCCGCCATCTGTAGCAGGGGGATGGAGGAATGTGTTTGTGAGATCTATCTATCTATCTATCTATCTATCTATCTATCTATCTATCTATCTATCTATCTATCTATCTATCTATCTATCTATCTATCTTTTCTTTCCAAAATTTAAGTTTCAGCTCAAACATTTGAACACAAGTTGCTTGCTTCTACAGCAGATTTTTTTTTTTTTTTTTTTTCAAATATCGACATTAAAGGGGAATTGCCGTTTTTTAAAAATCGGGACCTTATTTGTAGCATAAAATACGATCATTTATTCACCCAGATAACTTTGGTGTCATTACAAGTGGTTCCGACGAAATGACATCCAGCGAAGAGCCGCGTATATCCGTATAATGCGAGTCTACAGGGCAGCAAAATGCAGCCTCTAAATAACACATTATCTGCATTATCTCTATTATGATACGCTAGTGCTATTTCCCCTCTGAGTCCGGGGTTAGCTGTTATCAACATCTGGAGTCTGTAGGTTGACCTACTAACCTCTGACCTGGATGATATCATCTGAGCAAAATATTGGTAAAATGAACGAGTTTCGCGGCAGATAATGTGTTATTTAGAGGCTGCATTGCCCTGCCCGGTGTACTCGCATTATATGGATATACGTGGCTCTCGGCTGGATCCAATTTGGTCGGAACGACTTGTAATGACACCAAAGTTATCTGGGTGAGTAAATGATTGTATTTTATGCTACAAATAAGGTCCAGATTGTAAAAAACGGCAATTTCCCTTTAAACATAATTTTTTACCATTTAATGGCAGTGACACGCAGGCTTGAACTCAATCAAAGGGCTGTAAAAAATTATTTCTTATCATAATTACACAGATAACTGAGTGTGTGTATGTGTGTATGACACAAAGACCATGACAACTCACCACTGACATGATAGGAATGGGTACTCCAAAGATAGATGGGTCTGTGGAACCAAAGTCGTGTCTGGTGCATCATGGGAGAGAAACCACAGACAATGTTTCATCTCACACTTTCTGTCAGTCCTCTAACACTAACCAGGATTTTACAACTATATCATATCAGTGCTAAGCTGCTCTATGTTACAGTTTATTCAGTGAAGAGATGTTGAGAAGTGTAACAACTAGGAACACACTGATGAGCAGAACATTTTAGTTTTGGTTTAAGTCAACCTCTGAGTCAAGTGTTGCATCATTTCTGACATCTGGTTGGCAGCCATGACAGTGGATTACAGAGGAAAATGGAGGTATGATGAGCGTGTGACTGAGCAAATGACTGAAACTTATGACTGTGTAGTGAGAAGAAATTTAAAGGACACCACTCACCCTGTGTCTTCTACTTTGGGGAAAATAGAGAGAGGTAGAGACACAAGAGAGCACAGGAAACTACTCCAACACATCTGTAAAAAGGAAAATCACATTACAATGATGTAAAACAAAACCCTCCAAACACAAACACAAACATGACAGGAATGACACCAGACCTGATAGGAGTCGAAAATGCCTGTTGCACTGGCGTTAGAATAATCAGTGGCATGGATGCGTCCTAAAACAGACAAGGAGACACAAATTAATGAAGCAAAAAATGATTTCCCAAAAGATAAAACAAAATTTGTTTGAGCTCCGGGTCATTTTCCCAACTCAGCCCTCCCTCACAGGAGTTAGAAGAAACATTTCTGAGAAATATGCAACAGGATTGGAAACACAAAGAACTTTCTGTCTGGGTCTTAAACCCCTGCTTAACGCTGTGTGAAACACGTAATGTGCAGTTTTCAAAAGAAATTGTCCTTACAGAGAAATGGCTTTTAAATGAGCTCAAACCTTTTGTGAGTTTGTACAGGAGCCAGGTGTCTATTGTCCCGAAGCAGCAGTTGCCTTCAGCTGCCGCCTGACGAACCTGGAGGAAAAAGGGAAACAAGCAGCAACGGTCACCTACATCACATCATGGTTGCATGCTCTGCTGTGCTTTTAACTATTGTATGAACCATCTCTATGGCAACAGGCTGAATAATCAAGAAAAGTATTGGTATGACAATTATGATGACAACTGAAATCTGGGCTCAATAAGAGCGATTACTGGGAGGATTTAATATTTAATGGCCACACTTTGATGGCCACACTTCTGGACTCTGATGTATATTATATTTTTATTGCATATTTAAACATTGCCATGCAAACACACGCATACACACTCACTTGCTTGTAGTGTACCAGGGCCCAGACGAGGCGGAAAGTAACATGTTGTGTGGAGAAGACAATAAGACTTGCTGCAAGCAACCGTTTCTGTCTGCTCATGAAGTACAGCACCTTCATCACGCCGTGGATTGCCTGAAGTTGACAGAGAAAAGCATGAAGGGAAAGTGCCATATACACACACACGTATACTGTATATATATATATTCAAGGGGGGTTTCATATCATTCAAATGTTCTGCTATTTCATCCCTCGTCTCTGGACCACATCCCCTTTTCAGTAGAAGAAATTTGGGGATGCAAAGCAGCCAAAGACTCACTTTCATTGTGCAGGATCTGTTCCAGGACTTCACCAGGTCTGCAGCCCTCTGATCCTGCCAGCTGATGAAGTTATGGAAGGGAACTCCAGTTTTCCTGTCAGAAGAAAAGAGAAAAGAGAAGAATTGAAATGAACCTGAACTGGAACCAGAATTGGTGTTTTTAAAGTTGACTAGATGTCATCTGGAAACATTTTTTAAAAAAAATTAGGAAAAGTAATATTATTTTCATTCAGCTCACCTGTCCCATGTTGTGAAGGTGCCTCGCTGAGTGGAGATGCCAAGGGCCTCCATCTGTCGCATTTGCAGTCCTGCATCTGTAGGACAGAGATGAATGTCTCATGTAAATTCTTATCCTGTCAACGGTTGAAAACGTCTCACATTTCACACACACATGGTACAGACTCTTTACCATGTGTGTGTGTGAAATGTAAGACACACAGACACCAAGAAACACACAGTGTTATTTTTTTCCCCTGAGATGTCCAGCAAAAAATAAACAAAGTGTGATATGTGTTGCATAACTGAATGTGCATTAGACCGGTGTACCTCAACTGACCTCCATCTGCTTATCAGACTTGTGTTTACTTTACTTGTTTGAATTTGAAAACATGCCAAACACTTTTACATTTCAACATGCTTGTTATGTCAGATATGTAATAGGTGTGTCTATTACTGTGAATAATGAATCACGTCTTGTTTAGCCTTTTGTTTGGTATCTCTGTGGACAGACTTGGTAACAGTTAATGATGCCACTGTACCTTGCACAGCTCCCTTGACCACAGTGATAAACCCTTGCCATAGCGCATCTGGGTCCATCTCCACATGACCCACCTCTGGATACAAGGGAACAACCTGGGGAAATGTTGTGAAAGAAAAGTATAATGTAAGTAGAAGTTTTACTCAGAGCGAGTGGGTGGTGTACGTGACAATTACGGATAAAAACAAAACAACCTTGGTGGTGCATGATCCTCGGATTTTTGTCTCCTTGTCATAGACGTGACACCTGATTGATGTAGTACCGACGTCCACTGACAAAATGAAGCTCTCCTTCTTGAAACCGTTCCTCTGAGTCCCCATGGTAGAAAAACTATGTCCAAGTGTCTCTCAAATTGTCCCCACGTTTTCCATGGTCAGCTCATGTTGTCTCCGGTGTAGGTGGGTGACCCGACGTGTCGCTTATCAGCCCGCGGTTGCAGTGTCGCGTTGAGGCTGGACCTCGACCTTCGGACCGCGGGTTCTCCGAAGTCCAGTCCCCCGGTCGGTCCTGACCTGCTGGGACCAACACGGTGCTCAGGTTAGTTTACCACGCCGAACAAAAACACACTCTCAGAGAAACAGACAAATAGTCTTAGCTATTCTGTGAGTCAAAAAGAGAGCGAAATATTTAAAAAATTAGTTTCTACAGAGTGTAGTCTGGTGGAGAGCTGAAGTAAGTTAGGAGTTGAAGTAGGAGTTGGCCACTTCAAGAGTTAAGCTAATTGGCTACTTGGCTAGCTGTCAGAAAATGAAACTTCTTAGAAAATATATTATAATATATAATTATATTAATATTATATATTAAGTTATATATACCTCTCTCTGGGCTTCTTGCTCCTCACATTACTCACTACTGCCCGGCAGTCACCCAGCATGTGCTCATACAGCAGTGAGGCGGACACACTGAAGTGTCTCTTTGGGAAAGTCCAGCAGTCGAGTGTCGCCAGGTCGCATGAACACAAACAGACGCCCTCCGCCCTTCCGCGCGCCTCTCGGCTTCCGTAGAAACACAGACGCCTGCGCATGCGCAGAGCGAACTCTACAATCACATGCGCATGTTTGTAGCTCGGCACACGTGTGGTTAAAGTCACCAGCTCCTGTTAGCTACACGAACCCGATTGAAACACACGATATGGCAAAGTCAGAAGTAAGAAACCCGTTACATTACATTTACGTTAACCAGGCTTCAACGTGCACTAAGTACTTTGTGTGGAGCGAGTGAGTCGTTGCGTGGTTTTATTAGCTGCAGAATAACTCGCTAACAGTTTGGTTAGCAGACAGTGGTCACATCAACAAACGCGGTTTTAATTGATTAACCTACAACTGTGCAACATGTCAGTTTGTTCTTAATGGCGGTTAATAATACTATAATAATGTTAGTAACTCTTGAGTTAAGACGAGTTAATAGTTGAGTGATTGAGAAGGGTACCACTCAGTGGTTTGACCTCTGACTTATGAGGTTCTGCTTATATTTGGGGTTTGTGAGGCAACACAAGTGTTTAGGTGACATCACTTTGGGATCCTGGAAATGGTTGTGGACATTTCCCACTGCTGTCTGTGATTCATTTTGTGAGTAATAGTTACATGATAAATAATTGACACATGAATTGTTTTTTCAGGCTCCAAAGCGTAAAAGAAGACAAAGCAAAGCTGCCACCAATGATGATGTTGTGGAAGAGCAGAACAACGTTATCAATGGCAAGTCATTTTTCTTTAAGCAACTCAAAGTCTACAATGAACACAGCAGCTTGGACACAGTAATAGCAGGAACATGGAATTCAATTCAGTTCATGTTTTCTCTACAGAAGTAGATCGAGGTACCCTCCAGATACTGTCAATCAAAATTTGGTCATATAATCGCCCATTCTATACAGATAACTAACTGGGAGATGCAGTGGCACCAATTTTTAGAAATCATCTGCTATGGTTGGAGAGGAAACCAATTATTTATTCTCCATGGTCTAATTCTTCCCCCTTTATGTTCAGATACTGACTGAATCCAGCAAGGGGAGGGGAGGGAAATAAGCCGGAGGGGTGGGATAAGGGTGGGACAATAGCTCACATAGTTATGACGTACACATTTTATATACGATGTATGGTGGTATATGTACGATGTACGGTGGTATATATATGATTTAAGGTGGTGTATGTATGTATGTATGTCAATTATGTAGCTGTGAATTTGATTTAATGTGGGCATATTGTAAAAAGAGGGGGGGATGAATGAAATAATAAAAACTCGATCACAAAAACAAAAAATGTTTTCTCTACAGAAGGACAGACTGAGAGCTCAGAGACGAAGCATGAGGAGATGGACCAAGATGAACAAGGTACGTCAAACGCATCACACATGAGGTCTGACTGAGATTGTGAACAGTGGCAGTAAGTAACAAAGCTTTGTGTCTAGATGCTCAGACGGTCATTGAAGTGAAGGCAAATGCGCCTACTGTGACTGTTTGCTGGGAGAAGAAGAATGAGGAGGAAGGCGCAGATACAGAACAGGGAGAGACGATATGTACTGGTAAGGCTGTTCACAAGTTACATAACCTGTGCTTTTTAAAAAGAAACAAAGACTGACGTGTGTTTGTCACCAAGAAACTGTAAGAAACTATAACCATGACAACACCTTCTCAACATAAAAAAGGAGTGACTTCTCAGTTTTCTTTTTATCCGTTTGTAACTTCTGTCTGTATATTAGATGTCTTTTGAATAAAAACCACCACAAAAGCAAAAAGACATTTCAAATAAAAAGACATTTAACAAACAAGTGCTCCAGCAACATCACCAGCGATTGGGAATAGGTACACAACCAATGCGCGTGACACACCCACATATCTTACTCACTAATATGACAAGCTCTTCCTGGAGTGAAGGCTATGAAAGTCTGTCTGTTGGTTCTACAATAATTAATAACAGGTTCTGACAGGTTTATTTATATCTCCTAAAATAATCTAAATAACTGAAAGATGACCAAGCACTTGGAAATGCAACAAACAATTTGTCAGAGTATTATTCTAAAAGGATTTCCTCTTTAGAGTCCCAGATGGAAACCGCCACTGAAGAAAATGAAAGTGCCGCCATAGTAACTGTAACTTGGGAGAAGAAGAATGAAGACGGACAGGAAGAAACCAAAGGTGAGGTGAACAGATGGTTGTTCAAGGAGCGTTAACAATTTGTTTGTTTGTTCCGTTGTCTTATTCACACATAACTTCTTCATGGCAGTGGCATCACAGTTTTTTTGGACCTTGACAATTCTGTTATTTTGCTGAAAAACTGATCAACGTTTTGAACCATGAAGCTCAAAATTTCCTCAGTACAGTTAACAGTTCCCATGATATATTTACCTGATCTTTTAGGTTAGGGTTAGGTTAGGTTTGCACATGGTTCTGCACACTAGTGACCACCTTTACACAGTTACTTTAGTTATAACCAGATAACTAACTTCTCTTAATCTGTAGCAGTCAATGGGAAGCGTAAGGCCGGTTCTAACATTGAGACGTCGCCATCAAAGAAGAAGAAGCTCATAAATGACGGTATGAACTCAAAATAAGATCACCTGATGAAATCTTTGTGAAATACCTGATTTTCTAACCCTCGCACATTTCACTGTCCTGTTCTGTTGTAGGTTTTTGTCTTTTTGTCGGCAACCTGAACAAGTCCAAGAAGTTTGAAGAGGTCAGAGAATCTTTAGCGAGTTACTTCATGACACAAAGTCTCCTGGTTCAAAACATCAGATTAGACAAGTCCAAGTAAGTTCGTCTGTAATTGAATGTTCACTAGGTTTATTTCTCCCTCTTTTGAGCAGTAACATGTATTAGGTGAAGGTACTAAACAAATACTAAAGCAATGCTCTATTGTTGTAGGAAACATGCACATGTAGATTTGGCCTCAGAGATGGACTTGACTAAAGCCTTGACGTTAAACGGTGAGGTGATCCTTGACCAACCCATGACGATCGCTAAAGCAAAGGTCAAAACTGAGAAGGATGACAAGGTGAAAGCTCCTGTGGACAAAACAGGTAACTCCTCTCACTGTAACTGTTTGATTACACATTTTTTGAAGTCATGTGCTACTTAACAGTCTAGATAAAGATGCAGAGCTAGTTCCCCTGTGTAGATAGATAGATACTTTATTTATCCCAAAGGAAATTCAGTTTCTCAGCTGCACAATAAACAACATCATTCAACAGCAAGACATAAAATAGTAAAAATGAGTGCATTGAGAATAGAATAAATAAAAAACAAAAACAATAAATAAATAGCCCATGGTAATACAAATGCAGGATTGCAGTGGAAAGTGCAAGTGAAACCAAGTGCCTAATAGTATGTGGGACATCATTCCCCTCGTTCCACAACTCCTCTCCCAGTTATTGAGAGACCAGGTATTGTTTAAAAAACAAATTTGGATGTTAGGTTGGATTTTTTTCCCCTTGTGTGCTTAAACAGTGATTTTATAATAGGATCTGGGAATTAAAAACATAATCAGTTTGTATAATGTAGGACATTTGGTCTGATTTGATATCCTTTCCTCTGCAGTGAAAGATGGGAGATGTTTGTTTCTGAAGAACGTCCCGTACAACGCAACAAAAAAAGACATTATCAAAGTCTTCCACAAGGCCATCGCCGTCCGTTTCCCTGGTGGCGCTAAAGGCCCAACCCAAGGGTGAGACTTTAAACCATCAGTGTTGAGGTTCACCTGCAACTATTCAGTTGTGTCCAATGTCCAAAATATATAATTCACATTTTAAGTATTCAGTAATTCTATGATTTTGATGTTTGTTGGGAAATAAAAAGACATGGATTGATTTGTAATGAGATTTTTCTTACTTTCAACAGGATTGCCTTTGTAGAGTTCAAAAATAAAACCATTGCTAAAAAAGTGCTACAGAGAAAACAAAAAGCCAAGATCCACGACCGGCCTTTAATTGTGGACAGTGTGGGAGACAAAAAGGACACTAAAGCTGAAGACACAAAAGGTAAACCATCAGACATATTGACGACGTGATGCTACAGCTTCTCTTTTTGCAATCAGTTGAACCTATATTCACTAAAGATCCTTCTTCTCTGTCACAGCTGCAGCTCCTCCAAACAACATCCTGTTTGTGAGCAATCTGCCGTACAAACTGAAAGAGCAAAGCCTCAAGAAAGTCTTTCAGAAAGCTGCCAGCATCAAAATGCCTGAGAGAAATGGCAAATTAAAAGGGTGAGTACATGTTCGCCGACCCACCTTCTCTTTTTCCAGTGAAGAGAGTTTTTGAATATTCTCAGGAAACATCTGTAATTCTCTGCAGATATGCTTTTGTTGAGTTTGCAACCGTGGAAGAAGCTGAGAAGGCTTTGCAGGCAGCTCAGGACCAGAAGGTCTCAAAAAGGCAAATCAGAGTACAGTTCTTTGAGAAGAGAGAAAATCCACCACAGGTGAAAGGTATGTGGGAGAGTTTCTTCTTGTATTGTTCATAATACATGTTATGTACTTAGCTGCTTTACCAGGTACAGTTATTTACTGATGGTAAATACTGATTTACCGATACTGAGGACTTGTGTTCCCTTTGGGATAAACGTGTGGTTACAAAGCAAAGGCGACCATGAATCAGCATGACCGCATTCTGCTGTCTGAATTTTTGTTCATGCCCTCGGGGCGTCGTCATAAAGCTCCACCACGGAAAACGAATCCAGATCTTTCATCCCAACTGCTATCAGACTCTTAGCTTGTGGAAATTAATTTATAACGTTGTCTTACAATCGATTGTGTGCTATTTATTGATGTATTTATCTATTTATTCTGTCTACTTATACATTGTGTACCAGATTTATTAGTGTGCTCTCTTTGGTCTTCTAGTGGTATATGTTCGTCTAGTGTTATATTTATGTTATGCACACCAGAAAGGCACCTGCTAGCTCTCACTGACATTGTAAATATATATGCACCTGTATGTATGTATGTATGAGAGTTTGTATGGTTTTTGGCGGACTGCTGAACAGAATTGCCCTCTGGGACTAATAATGGTGATCAGGGGCGGTGCGTGGCGCAGTGGGTAGAGCGGCCGCCCCATGTAGAGGCTACAGTCCTCGCCGCAGGCGTCCCCGGTTCGAATCCCGCGTCGGGCAGACCTTTCCTGCGTGTCATTCCCCCTCTCTCTGCCTCCCCATTTCCTGTCTATCTCTACTGTCATCACTATCAAATAAAGGCAAAAAAAAAAAATAATAATAACTAGAAAAAGCATTTCCAAGAATGGAAATGGTGTGACTGCTGACAGCAACTGAACGCTGTTGCAGAATTAGCAAATAGTGCAAGCTGTGATCACCATACAAATGTTTGACCAAGGTCAGAATCGAACCCACATCCTCATGGTCATTAGACTTCCACTCTGCCTCTAGGCCACGGTGCACACGCAGTCGCAGAGACTGTTGTCTGTTAATGATCTGCACACTGTCAACATCAAGAAAGCTTGAGAGTCAAGCTTGAATGACTTAGAATGAAAATTTCTGTGAATTTCAGGCTGAGAGCAGCAGTTTCAACATGAAGCAAGTTATCAGAAGTCAACAGAGGACAACTGGGAAAATAATTCACTATAATTGTTGTTGAGGCAAGATTTGAACTAGCAACCTTCAGGTCTCCAGACCAGCAAGCTAACCTCTAGGCTATAGACAGAGACAGTATGTGAGGGGTAAAGAAAACCTTTCATAAGAGGATCACTGGCTTCTGCTTAAAAAAAAAAGTAAGGAATTGAACCCATGACCTCATGATCAATAAACCTTTACTCTGCCACTTCGCCACAGAGAGCACAGACATAAGCATGTTGCCATTGTAATGTGATGATGTGCAGAGAGCTCCCTGGCTGCATTTAAAAAATATTTAAAATTATTATCTAAGTCTCTTTGCATTTTTGACCAGAATTTTAGCCAGAAGACAAGTGTGGCTACAAAACTGGAGAAAATAATTTGTCTAGAGTTTAATTTGCAGAAAAAGTTAAATATTTGAAAAAGTATAAATAGTTAAAAAAGAGAAAAGTAATGCCGATAAAGTTCAAAAAAAAGCTGCACGTTTTGATATATGAATTGTTGAAATAGCACAACACCTAACACACTAACCATATGGCCACAGAGAACCTGAGTTACAATGAGCTTTATACCATGAGGAATCAAAGACTGTCCAATGACAGCTGAATAATTGGAATCAAAAGTCAAGCAATGATGTGATATGACTGAGGCAGGAATCGAACCCATGACCATATGATCACTAAACCTTTACTCTGCCACTCAGCTACAGAGAGCACACTGCTTTCAAGACTGTTGTCATTAATTGTAATGTGATGATGTGCTGCAAACTGGTATGAGTAATCAAGGAGATAACAAACACCTGTAACCAATTGAAGGCGGGGGAGGAGAGCAGAATTCAACATAACATAACAAGAGTTCTTCCATTGGATTCGAACCAGTGACCTTAGGGTTGGCAAACAGCAGGGGTGAAAGTAGTTTTAAATTCTTGCCGGTACTATTACCAAAAGTTATTTTTCTCTGCATTATTATTATTATTACTGATTTTAATTGGGACATTTTGCAACAAACGTTAAACGTGTGGCACATGTTTCGAAGGCTGGGTCAGGGGTAGACAATAAAGGAAATTTTGGAAATCGCTGGCCCCACCATTCTAACCACTGGCCCAGGACAATGTCAGGTATTGATCCCCATAATAAATAAAAAAGAACATATCCTAGCCTGCAAACAGCCTGCAGTCTTGCCATCGAAGCTGGAGGTTTCTTATATATCGATACCAATACTAGTAAATTTCCACGATTCTCGATACTTAGCTATACAATACCACGATTTAATTAGAAGAAAAAAACATGTGCTTCTAAATTGGCTACTTTATTTAATAAATAAATAAATAACTGTTTCTCATCAAACTTGTATTTAAGCTCTACTGTGGTTTAACAATGAAGTAAAAACAGAGTTAAAATTGTAAATATGCCCCAACACAAAGGAAAGTCATGTAGTCATTACTTTTATCTGCAGTAGTTCAATGATACAACTGTTGCTGTCATTCATTCACTTTAGGCTGTTTCCACAGGCTGGTGCAAAAACTGACTTATTGTTTCATTTTTCAGCTCCGTTTTGTTTTTACACACGTTTGTTTTTTCTCTGCTTCAAACCATCATGGATGTAGCCTACTATGGTCTAAACGCGCACACCGAGCAGCTGGAGCCGCGTTCACATAAACAGACCGCGAGCTCGACTGTAGCCGCATCGAGACCCAGCGCGTGCTCTGGCCCGCGTGTAACGTCCGCGTCGGTCCCAACAGGACTCTCCACGACGCGCTGAGGGCAAAGTTTCACGGTACCGGAAAAAAATGTTCGGTCTTCAATCAGCAGCAGTGAGCGAGCGGCGCGCGTTCCGCGGTGCACAGCTGCACACTGCAGCTGCTTGCAGGTGGTGCTGACGTCCCAGGGCACAGCGCTGCTGCGCACAGAAACTAGATCATGTCTCTGTCTTTGATCGGGTCGGGATCTCGTAACACTATGTGTTATAATAATTACCGAGACAATTTAATAGAAATCATTTCAAACCACAGGGAATTCATGTAAAATTAGATTTATTCAATTTTTTTTTTCTTTTTTTTTTTTTTTAAATCTCTCTCATGATCTTCCTGGTACTGCGTACCGCCTCTGAATCTTTTAGTGGTACGCAGTACCGGACCGTACCGGCTTACTTTCACCCCTGGCAAACAGCCACCCTAACCCCTACACTACAGTGGAGTTGTGAAGAAGAGAGGTTGAGACTTTGATGAATGTGAGATTTTTCAATGATGCTTAAAATAAGGATAAATTTGTATAGATTAGCCACACCAAGTAAGAAGAGGACTTTTTTGTGACCTGTGACTATTTTTTTGGTGAATTAAAATGAATTAAAAAGCACTTAACAGCAAGTTACAAAGTTGAGCTCCTTCTCCTGCTGATGTGAAAAAAATGCATTGAGCTGAATGGGAGCAGAGAGCTCCCTGGCTGCATTTAAAAAATATTTTAAATTATTATCTAAGTCTCTTTGCATTTTTGACCAGAATTTTAGCCAGAAGACAAGTGTGGCTACAAAACTGGAGAAAATAATTTGTCTAGAGTTTAATTTGTGGCCGTGCTGACAGTTTAGCCAGAAAAACTCTAGAATGTTTTTTTGCCTCTATCCACTCTGACACCACTCTAGCTCTGCTCGTTAGACGCAACACACACACATTATAAAGCTGAAAAAAATCAGAAAAAGTTAAATATTTGAAAAAGTATAAATAGTTAAAAAGAGAAAAGTAATGCCGATAAAGTTCAAAAAAAGCTGCACGTTTTGATATATGAATTGTTGAAATAGCACAAAGTATGAAGGACTAGAAGAAGACCGTAAAAAGGCGGAAGAAAATGGCCAAACAGAAGAACAATAGTGTGACTGCTTCAGCAGTCACACTAATAATGGTGATCAAAGTCAAATGATGGTAAAACATCAATTTTAATTGTCTCTGAAGTCAGTTAGAGTTGTAATGAAATATTGAAATACTGATACCACAATTTTCTGATGTTTTTTTCTTCTTTCTAGCCAAATCAAAAACCCTGATTGTAAATGGCCTCAACCAGAAGACAACTGCAGAGACTCTTCAAAACGCCTTCGAGGGAGCGCTCAGTGCAAGAGTCGCCGCAGAAAAAGAGACGGGAGTTTCTAAGAGGTTGGAAACATGAAAACGTCCATTTTCTGTTGTAAATGTCTGAAGTTGTTTTACGTCTTTTCACCTGTTATACAAGTCTGCTTCACACCGTCTCGCTCTTTTCTCTCAGCTTTGGTTTTGTGGAGTTTGCGAGTGAAGAAATGTGCAAAACCGCCAAAGAAGCCATGGAGGACTGTGAGATAGATGGATGCAAAGTGACTGTGGGTTATGCTAAACCCCAGACCAAGAAGACTGGCCAAGCTGCCAAAGGAGGTGTGAAGGGACGTCCCGGTGGTCAGGCTGCAGGTCAGAAGGCTGGCAAAGGAGGTGTGAAGGGACGTCCCGGTGGTCAGGCTGCAGGTCAGAAGGCTGGCAAAGGAGGTGTGAAGGGACGTCCCAGTGGTCAGGCTGCAGGTCAGAAGGCTGGCAAAGGAGGGCGTGGAGGCAAAGGAGGGAAAGCCGGCCGTGGAGGTAACACCGAGTTTTACCACTGAAGGATGTTTGTAGTTATAGGTCAGCAAAGAAGGAAATATTTTGCCACATGGATTTAAAACAGCATAAATCACTATAATATTAACAATCAATGAAATGAGTGCGTAATGCGACACAGAACTGCCTCTGCATTTTACCGTCTTTCAGTTCACTGTCTTGGTTTTACGGCCTGGAACTTCAATGTTTTGGTTCCCGCTCACAGCTCCCTCAGTGTTGTTACTGTTTTCACCCCAACAGCTCTAAGAAACCCACTGTACTCTACCTCCTCAGCAAAACACACACACACACTCTCACACTTAGTGACCAGCTGGTCAACACAGAGGAGCATTTAGCAGCTAAAGAGGCAGATAGGTCCCTCTGGAGTGGGTGGAGACCAAAACAGAAAAGAAAACTACATATTGGACATAATCATGACTCCAAATTAATACTAGCATTACCTCATATCTGCTGGATGAGTAAATTAAACACTTTTGCTATAGATGCATTGTGATTTATTACGATTTTGCCACATAGAAAAATTTGTCAATTATCTGTTTTATCTAGTAAGATCAAGTTCTCAGTTCGTTTTCTCCCTTAATCATTTTTATTCTCCCAACATTGTCAGGCTGACTGTTGTCAAAAGTACTTCAGTACTAAACCCTTCTACTAAAAGATTGATCCGTGGTGTCTCTGTATTGATACAATATTGACCCACAAATTTTCATGATACTATGCTGCTGTATAAATTTTTTCCCCACTGGCAATAAAGTCTTGTCGTCAGAGGGCCTTTACTTTAGATAGACACATTTTATACTTAAGCTGGTTTCCATAAGACACAACAGACCAGCATTCACTGTCTTCATATAATTTGTGACTGCACTTATTGGAAATTGTTTTGTTTTTTTTTAAACCTAAATAAATCTGTTGTTTCCTTGCAGGTAAAGGACGTGGAGCGAAGGCGCCTGCTGTTAAAGAAGTGGAAAATAAAGGCTAAATAAATATGACCATGGAGAGTTTAGTCTTTTGTATTGAGTGTAAGACTTTACCTTGAGGTCAGTTCATTGTACTGTCTGTGCAAGTTTATGATCCAGTGCTGTTAGTTTTACTTGACTGTAAGACATTAGACATCTTCTAATTTCATATTTTGTACAAAAAAAAAATCATAATTACTATGAAAGTAAAGAGAACCAAAACTTGTTTCACATTGTGCAGGTGAAATGTGGATAAAGATTGAATCAGTGTGTAATTTTCTAAAGTGAAGATAAAAATGTATTTTAAATCCCACCAGCTGTGTCTTTTCTGTTTTTGTTAAAACATCTGTAATAAGAACCTCAAAGGTTACCCCAGGACTTGGTCAAACCTCTGCCAAGTCACAGACTACTTCTTCTCTGCCACTGACCTGAAATAACACCACAGTCCCACAGCTCAACATGCCATATTCTCCAAACCATTATCAGAACACACACACATCATGGCTGTAAAACAAAACAACCCCCCCCCCAGACTGGGATTTCCCCCAGTCGGCCCCCCAGTCGCAGGTTGACCGCGCTGTGCACATGTCGCTGCACTTCTTCCCGATTTGTTGCAACTTGCACAAATTCAGCCCAAACGCACTGTGTCCTCTAATGACCTCACATCCTGTTTTCCCCACTTCCTTCTGAATGGACCGGTTTGGGACGGTCCGGGTCCATCGCAGCGTGGATCTGTGGTGTGGTGTGTGTCGGTCGGCGTCGGCGGCGCGGTGCTGCAGACACATGTCGTCGTGTAGATAGTCGGTGTCCACAGGCTGCAGAGACACAGACACAGACACACACCGTCCATCCGGCCAGACTTTCAACACAGCGACCTCGACAATGCAACGTCGGACTCAGTGACACGGGAGAAGAGACACCGGTAGGTCGCTGGAAAACTGCACGAGCACGAGCTTCTTTCCACGGTGTTTAGTGACGTGTGGCTGTGTGTAGCTGTGGAAAGGTGAAGCCGCTGCATCTGAACTTGTGAGACTGTTTTTATGACTTTGCACGATGCCAGTAAAAAGTTAGAGCGGCTGGAGGTCTGTCTGCAGTCACTGTGTGTTTGCACAAGATATCGAGTTGCGCCAGTGTGGAAAAGTGTTATTTATGGGGTGTGTTTCAGTCAAAGTGTGTTGTAGTAACAGGCACATTTCGTTTTGATCAGAGTCTACAGATAACACCTTCCTAGACTTTAATCTGTCGTTTTACAGCTTCAATCGTGTGACATGTCCTGTAATATACAAAAAGCATAAACCACTCACTCTGAATCAGTGAGGGCATCTCCTGTCTGTCAGTAGGCTACAGATGTGCAAACAAGCTTTTTAAGTCTGAGGTCCTTCTACATAAGACTCTGTTTTAGGCTGAAGTTTTGGACTGTGGCTCTGTAGCTTTGGCTTTATGTTTGGAGTCTTTGTCCTGCTGGAAAAATAAATCTTATCCCAAGTCAGGACTGGATTCGCTGCAGGGGTTCAAACAGGATTTCTCAGGGAGCTGGTGCAGAGAGAAGCCCCCCCACACAGGCTGATGCACCAGGGTTCATGTTGGGGACGCTGTTCATGTTGATAGGAGTTACTCTGGTAACGCTGGACAAAGTTTTTAGACTGACGGACACAATCATTAGTCTAATCAGGCCACGAAGGCTTTGTGTACTTTTATACCATCTATTATTTCTATCAACTGTTTGACAATTCCATCAATAATCAATGGGATTAGTTGTGGTCTTGTGTCTCTCTGTTTACAGGTGATGGCTCTTATTGACAGGTGTGGTCAGATAGAGTGTGAGTCAAACATTACTGTAGTAGGTGTGACTGTTATTGATCGGCAACATGTGTTCACGGTGCAAAGGTTTCCATGTATCTCTGCTTAACACTGCAGCGACGCATCATTAACTTGTCAATAAAGTTGTCAGTTGAATGAAACAGGCTTTGAACGCAGCGTTTGTGGGCATGAGGAAGGTAGGGGAAGTTTCTGCTTACTCCTTTACAGACAGTTTGTTATTTGCTAAGTGTGGCCATGGTGAGTCCGGCTTTTCCTTGCTTTACACTGTGACAAATACTTAATTGTATTTCTATGTTTTTGTCTACACAAACAATTTCAACCTTTCCTTTGTGTCTCCAGAGATCTCAGTGATCTCATGTTATATAAAAAAGTAAATGAATCACTGACCCGCTGCTTTCAAAAGCCATAAAACTGATTCTTTTCATGCCCTTGGCTGAGACTGAAGTTGCAACATGTCCTCTAACCAGGCAAAGTTGAAGACTCTTCTCTGATGAGAAAGCTCCAGCAAGTCAAACTCTGGTCGGAGTTACCGTAAATGTTTGTTTTCTTCTTTATTTTTCTTAATAGTTGTTGAACTTGTGACAGAATGAAGACAGGAGAAGAGGTGAAGATAATAAACAGAGACCTGGAGGATGAGATGGTAAATATAACTTCCTGTTGTAATGGTGTAGTAAACTCTGTGTAGTGAGAACTGTTTGTTTTTAGTTTGATACCAGCATCATAACGTGTTAGTGATTGAAATACATATTTGGTAATGTACAGATGGTTGTGTGTTGTTATTTTTAAAGGACATACGCATCAGTGAGGATTCAAATAAATGCAGTATTTGAAACATAATGTCACTCACTGAAATCACCAAGGAGTCACTGTGAGAGATTGGAAATGTCAAAGTGATAGCGATAGAGCTTAAACTCGTTTAGCTTCACAGAGACTGAATGTCACAGTACTGTTAGTAGTCACTTGATATTTTGGGCAATATGATCATTCACAACCGGTGCTGCTGAGTTTTATCTCTGTCAGTTAGCTTCACTGAAAAACTGTGAGTCTGGCTTCTGTTGGAAGATAACAAACTATCAGCGGTTTGTCAGAGAGGAGTCACAGGCTGCATGTTTCCAGTATTTATGCAAAACAAAGAGGCGACTGGCTGCTGGTTGTAGCAAGCAAGCGAGCAAAAAAGATATTTATTATAAGAAATCTTCCAGCTACACTGTGCCACTGCCAAAACAAGATGGTTTTTCACAGTATCTGCTAGTTAAAGAAAAATAGGATGGTGATGTGTATGCTTTTATTTTTGGTAGCGTAGAAAGATGAAAATTCAACAGTGAATTGTGTTGAAGCTGATTCCTTTGTATCCTCATCAATGAGCTGAACTGTGCACATGTTCCTTCCTTCTTTACCATGAGCGCAGCCCCTGGAGTTTATTAAGAGTTAATTCCACGTGCACCGTCCTGCTGCTGTAAATACTCACCACAGCCCACAGCTAAAAACAATTTCTGATAAATACACATGTGTTTACATCTGTTTCTAAAAAACCACTGGACCAAAAACACACGTTGCATGTTACAAACCCACAGACTGTCTGTGCTGTTTTATCTGTCTTCTGTCACAAACAGACAAACACTAGTCTGTCTGTCCCACACTTCTGTCTCCTGACATCCCCGTGTCCCTGTGCAGGAGGTGTGGGGCTACCGGCCCTGTCTGTGGAAGAGGATCCTGGTGGGCGTCGGTGCTGTTTGCTCCGGGGGTCTCCTGCTGCTGCTGCTCTATTGGCTGCCCGAGTGGGGCGTCAAGAGCACCTGCACACACACGTCGCTGAGGGACGCACACACGCTGCTGCTCAGGACCACAGTACTTGCTTTCTTCTTAAACATTCCTCACTAGTTTGACTTTATTTGTAAGACATGTGCACACTTGTCAATTCAGTATTTGTAGCCTAATGAGGTGACTGCTGTGCTCGCTTTCCAAGAGGGGACATAGTTTTTGTAGATTTAGATTGAACGCATCTTTGTCTATGTGAGTTAATCCGCTGCTTTCAGTGGATTTTGAGTTAACATCTTGTGCAGCTCACCATACCACTGCACAAACATCATCCAGGCCCCTGTTACATTCTTTGGCAGACACACTGTAAACACTGCAAATGATAAATTCAGCGTTGCCTGACAGCCAAGAAAAAATGTAATTCTCTGTATTGTTACTGCAGGATGAGTTCAGGCAGTGGTTTCGAGCCAAAGTACACGTGATGTTGGCTCCGGGGAAGAAACCCTTTGACAGCTTGGATCTGCAGCCCACCGCTCAGCTGTCGAACGGAGACGGAGACCACAGCGTCAGTGCTGTGCAGGAGGAGCATCATGGGAAGGCTGAGGTACCTTTGTGGGGGAAAAAAGCCTTTTCTTAATATGCAGTTAGAATCAGGATTTTGTTTTACAGTGAATATCTGCTCCTCCCTCCTTAGATCCACTACTTCAGCCACCACAGCACTAAATACTACTGGGATGAGGAGACACACAGCTATGAGACGTATAAGTAAGAGTCCCACTGAAATAGTCCTGCTGCTGTTAGCACCATCATTTATCAACATGTTTCTCCTGTTACTAGTATCCAGTAGACATGGATGTGTATGACTTTTCTAGAGGCCTAGAGGATGTGAAGCTGAGCTGTGCCAGTGTCCACTCTGACCACAGCTCTGGACTTCCTAAAACACTGCAGGACTACAGGTACACAACACGCACCTGTCATCAATATACACTTTCACCTCATTCAGTAATTACTGAAACATAATTCCTAAAAAGTGTGAGCTAACTCTATTTTTCGCTAATTGCTGCATAGCTAATAGATATTTATTCATCTTCTTTATTTTTTCTCCTACTTTGCTTATCTCTGTTTTATTTTTCTCTAATAAATTATTATATGGTATTACATGATATTATTTTATTTGATCATATTATATCATTTTTACTACTGGATACTTGAATTTCCTTAATAATAGACAACTTGCATACAGTATTATAGCCTAGTTAGCTTCACTTGAGACAGCTCTCTGTTAGTAAAGGAATGTGTGATACTAATGCTAATGCTAACATTACCTATGCAGCATTAACAAAGATACAACAGCACCTCTATTGCATAGTGTTGCCATATGGCAACAATGACTTTATCGTCATTTTTCTAAAAAGCTATGATATTTGTTTTGGTTTTTACAGTTAGGTGTGAAAAGGGGGCTTTTACTTTGAAGGACATACAATTTATGAGGTCAAATGACCAAGATATCCTGTTTGCCAGTCCCTTTTGCTCATGGACATGTGCCATGTAAACATCATTGTGTGAGGCTCCCGAAGACTGTCTTTTATTCAGAATTTTGGAAAATTTTCATCAAATAAAAAATTGAAATCACTATCTAGGGAAAGTAAACTTTATTTTTTTAACATTTAATTCAGTTTTGATGTAATAGTATTTTTGTAATATGCTAAAATACATTTGTTGCCATATGGCAACAGTATGCAAATATGGAAAGTTCCTGGTGCATTCAATGCAATCGAGTCCCATTGACTTACATAGCATGAACCTACCCTGAGACTATGTTTACAACCTTTTCTTATATTTTAAAGGTAAAAAAAACATTATATTTTTTTATATTTTATGATTAAAGGTATTTTGTAACATATTATCTAAATGGACTTGTACTTATATCTTCTAGATAACTGAATGAAATGAAATAAAATCAGTGATTCAATGTACTTCATTGAGACAGGTTCCAGGTTCTCAGACATTTTAGATAACAGTTGAAATTATACAATGTTTTTATTGTTTATTGTTTGTTTGTTAGTTTTGGTTGAGTATGAGATGGATTTGTTGAGTGTTGCTTTAAATAAAATTAGTTTTTGGTCAAAAATGTTGATTCTATGGGACTTTGCACGATTGCATATTGTTGCCATATGGCAACAATTTACCAACGACCCCCCCTTTAAAAAAATTAAGATTTTTTAAAAAATATTTCTGTTATTTAGACAATTTTAAGTAATACAAACATGCAAAACATTTTTTACCGTGCCTTAGTAATGAAACTTCAAACTTGCCGCTATTTAACTATTATAAAAGAGTAGAAATTATACTTTTAATTCCTCTTTCAACAGGAGGTTGTTCTTTGAGGAGAATGAGATCGCTGTGAGAGTGCCCTCTCTGTTCAAGCTTCTCATAAAGGAGGTGAGTTCAGCACACCTCCTGTATTACCACACCTGTCTTGAGTAAGACATGTCCCCTCTTATGTCCTCAGTCCATGTTTCTGTCTCCTCCTCCACCAGGTCCTGAATCCTTTCTACATCTTCCAGCTCTTCAGCGTTATTCTGTGGAGTGCAGAGGACTACTACTATTACGCCACAGCCATAGTTTTCATGTCCGTCATTTCTATTGCAACCTCACTGTACACTATTAAAAAGGTGAGTCATGTGGGATCCCCAGGGCGAGTAGGAAGTGGACTGAGACGTAACTTTTATGGGACATGTGCAGTGATAACAGTGTCAGTTATTCATCTCATTCATAAATAATCACAGCGCGGCCTGCACACTGGACTGGTTGTGTGCGTGTGTTTACAATTGAGTCTTTGTTATTCCAGCAATATGTGATGCTCCATGACATGGTGGCAACGCACAGCGTGGTTCGTGTTTCGGTGAGCAGAGGAAGTAAAGGTGAAGCTCTCCTCTTCTGTCATTATCGATCACATTATCGATCTGATTGAGCTAGCAGACAGAGAGAGAGAGAGCAGGATGTTTTTCACTGTGCCGTTGTCGCTCCTAGATATCGAAGAGGCCATGTCGACAGAGCTTGTGCCGGGTGATGTCATCGTCATTCCAGCCAACGGGATGATCATGCCCTGCGACGCTGTGCTCATCCATGGAACCTGCATCGTAAACGAGAGCATGCTGACAGGTCGTGTTTCCTTTTCTGTTTTTAAGATGGGAGTAAAGGAGAGAAACAGGCCTCTGTTCCTTTGTGATATTAGATACTTTTTGAAATATGTTGAAATATGTTTCCTATCTGTTTTTTGTTGTCGATTAAGATTTATTAGAGGAGGTGCAGGCGATCAGTCAGCATCCACTGGGTCTCAAACTCTCTTTATCAATCAGCCTCAAACATGTTGTATTTGCACATTACACACCTCAGATCTTTAAGCATGTCTGCCTTTTTTTATTCCCATACCTCTATATTTGTGCAGTTTGATATGGAAGGAAAACGAAAAGTAGCCATTTGTCACATCAAGTTGCAACGCAGTGTAAAAACAGTGCAGTATGTTAGCGTATGTATGAATTCATTTCTTTCTTTTTTTTAAGTGTTTATTTTTTAGACAAATAACACAAGACATTGTGTGGTAATAATAACAGGATTTAAAGACAAACAAAACAAAACAAAAACATATGAGACAATACAAAATAGCAGGTGCAACAAACATGGAACATAGTAATAGTAATAATGGTAATAGTGAACGGGAAATATTGATAGACATGGCGAGTAGCAGAGATAATAGAGTGTGGGGAGAGGTTATATGATAATCACAGTTGTATTAATAACAACAATAACAGTACATGTAACAGTAATAATAGTAATAATAATAGTTGAACAAACAAACAAGAAGAAAAATAAAATAAAATAAAATATATAAATAAATAAATAGAAAAAAATGAATTAATTTCAAGGCTTTACTGATGAGGCACCGTGTTAACACATCACTGCTCCTCCTGCATGTGGCTCTTACTGGACGACTGTTCATCTTCAGGAGAGAGCGTGCCAGTTACCAAGACCAGTCTGCCCAGTCTGGGCGAGGAGGCAGCCTGCAGATACGACATAGAGGAGCACAAGAGACACACCCTGTTCTGTGGCACCCACGTGATCCAGACACGCTTCTACACCGGTGAACTGGTCAAGGCTGTCGTGGTCAGAACAGGTGAGACAGAGGAGAAACAGGTAACGGACTCGTGCTCCTCGCGGCTGCACATATTCAGCCTCTATGAGCAAATGATCAAATGTTATTCCTGTGCTCTCCCACAGGCTTCGGCACAGAGAAAGGTCAACTGGTGCGCTCCATCCTTTACCCCAAACCCACGGACTTCAAACTGTACCGAGACGCGTACCTGTTCCTGCTGTGTCTGGTGGGGGTGGCGGGGATCGGCTTCATCTACACCATCGTCCTCAGTATCATGAACAAGGTATAATAAAAGAAATACAATGCAAGAAAATACAGATGTCTAAACATCAGCTAATGATGATGGTTTGTTTCTTGATAATCAGGTTCCAGCTAAAACCATCATCATTGAATCGCTGGACATCATCACCATCACTGTGCCGCCGGCCTTACCGGCGGCCATGACAGCTGGAATCGTGTACGCACAGCGGCGTTTGAAGCGAATCGGTATCTTTTGCATCAGTCCCCAGAGGATCAACATGTGTGGTCAACTTAACCTGGTTTGCTTTGACAAGGTAGGGCAGAGATTTATGTTTCCAGTTAAGAATTCAGGAAGTGCTATTTTTATTTTTAATTATTTAAATTCAGGCGTCTCATCCTCATGTTTCTGAACTGTGCTTAACTTGGATTGGATATAGTCTTGGCTCCGGATGCATAAAAAATTTGTCATGAAGCACCCAAGATGCTTTTATGACCATGAATGTAAAGTGAATCCTGTCATGAGGAGCTGCTGAGGTTGTACAATGACTCAATTTGGCCACAACATTAAGTACCACCTATTTATAAATCTATTCATGCTGTGTTGATTCAGTTTGATAACATCCTATGTCATCTATAATAAGAGCAGTGGCTTGAATATGCAGGAAAGCCGCTTATAGCAAAAAAATGTTCTTTGCGTTATTATTAACGCATCTAGTGAGTAGGGAAAGCTTATATTAAAGCAGAAGTAAGCGATCCGGTCGTTTTGGCTAATGCTGCGTTCCAGGTAGGCTTTTGAAACCGTAAATTACAGCTTCAAGTCACGACTTACGACTTTGTAGCGTTCCAGACAACCCACTCGTGTTTTTCCGACCTGTTTTGCCTGTGAAAGTGCACTATAACGACCACGACCACGACCATGACACGAGTTACGAGTTGCCTTGAACGCACCATAACGTCTTGTCAGCCGTCCAAACACTCTATGTAAGTGATTGCTGTCGGAAGATATAACTATTTAAGACTTATATTAACACAAAAGTATTGCTTACTTCTGCTTTAACATTTATATTACACTAAAAATACCCTTGCCTTGTTCCTTGTTTTTTCTCTCCCAGGATAATAAATGTGATGTCTTTTGGTTTTGGATTGATGGTCAGATAAAACAAGTCTTTTTAAAAGGGTTAGTTTACTTTCACTCATTACCTAATAACTCATTGAGAGAAGAAACAGATTAAATTGCTGAAAATAATAAGTAGTCGTAGCCCTAAATCAAAGTCTGGTTTGTGATTGTACAGATGGTTTTTCTGCGAGGGAGTAACATCTCTGTCATAGCTGTAATTCCTCACTGCCTTTTTTTCTTTATCTTTGCATATTTGATGTTGTGGATTTTTGAGGATCGACCCACAACAGAACTAAATTGAAACCAGCAGCGAAATGTTTCTGCCTGAGAAACATCTTTTAAGATGCTGATGGTTGTTTTACTTCTTCAGTTGTGTTTAATTTGTGCTCAGAGAGCGAGTGTGAATGTTTCTGCAGGTTAGGAACGAATTCTCTTCAAGTCAACTGTAGATGAAGAGGAGTAGCCTGACCTGTGATTTCCAAGCGTTAATGTTGTGTATGTGCGTTTGTTTCTCCTTCAGACTGGCACTTTGACTGAGGACGGTTTGGACCTGTGGGGTATCCAGAGAGCTGAGGACGGCAGGTGGGAGGAGGCCTCTTTGCTTTTGTTTTGTTGTGTAACACAGACACATCTGCATCAGCTTTCTGGGAGTAACTGCAAAGCTGACGAGAGTCGAAAGTCTGGGGGGAGTTGATGACGGCTGAAGCAGATGTTGTGAAAAAGCAGCTTATTGGCTACTCAGAAATGTGGGAATGTATTTTTCTTCAGTATTCTCGCTATTTTCCTGCCAAACTACATTTCTTCTTTTCTTTTACATTCCTCAGAGGGTCGGTCTCAACTTGAATCTACAGGTAGATGTAGCCTATATTGTTGTATGAGATTTTCAACTGCCAGAGTAACGACCTGTACCATCTCTGTTATGCTCATCTGTCAGGACTCTTCTCACAGTGAATTCACTCTGTTTGATTTTTGTTTCCTCCACCTCAATTTGTGAGGTATTAAACTTTTAATAGATTGTCCACAGATGGATATCTCTGTGTGACTATTTAATCTAGAAACAGTTTGTCTTAATCTGATGAATCTAAAAGGACAGACGAGGTGTCCACTTTGTCCTTAACCTCTCGCTCTTGTGCATAGAAGAAAGAGGCACATTCACAGACACTGAAACACTCAAAATTATGTTTACTAAAAAAAAAAGAAAAGTTTTTTGGTGGATGTTTTTATTTTTATCTCTCTCTGGAAAAGGCTTCTTGTCTGGTAGGAAAATAACATATTTGTAGTGTTTTCACCTGATGTCACTGGTAACCACCAGAGCACTTGCATGACCTTATTTACAGAGCGTTTTTATGTTTGTATGTGATTTGCTCCCATCCACCTGCTGAGTCAGATCCTCCGCCTCTGTTTCAGCTTTTCTCCGCCGGAGTCTGACGCAGCTAAAGAGAGTCTGGTGAACTCCGCCTTTGTGGCCTGCATGGCGTCCTGCCACTCACTGACCAAGATCGAGGGCGAGCTGTCTGGCGACCCTCTAGACCTCAAGATGTTCAGCGCCACAGGCTGGGTGAGGAACAGCGAACAGCGTGCTCAGCTCAGATAACCACGAGTACATGAATTATGCAGCACCACGCTCGCCGCCTTGGCAGGGCGAGTCGGCTAAAACGGTTTAAGTCTGGTATCCTGGATTTTCTGGCAACAACAGCTGTAAATGTCTCTTCCCTTCAGGAGGACACAGCGACTGAGACATTATTAAATTAATATTTGATATACATTTTTTATTTAGATCCTAGAGGAGCCCACGGAGGAAGAGACTGCGCTGCACAATCCCATAATGCCCACAGTGGTGCGACCTCCGAAGCATGCCGCCCCCGAAGCCAATCAGAACAATCCACTGACTCAGAACATGGTAGAGGGTCTCTCTTACACATTTTGGCTAAACAGAAATAATGAAAATAGATTTATTATTATACTTGAATATAATTCAACTTTTCACTTACTTTTCTTTTTCAGGAGCTGTCTGAATTATCAGTGAGTACTTCCTCTTTCCTGAAAACTTCAAGTTCTTTAAAGGGGGAGTTTAACATTTTGGCAAATTGGCCCATTGCCATAATCGCTATAGTCATAGCAGTAGGTTCGTTACCTTTAATTGTCGGTGCAAGCCATTTTTAGAACAGTGGCGCAGAGCCGTGAGCTGCTCAGAGCTATACGCTACGGAGGCTAAAGGAATTTCTTGGTTTCCCTCATCAAACTCATCAAATACACAATCCAACAACTCCAAAAGGCTGTCGTGGACAAATTGTGAGCTGCACATTCACCACGCTATGAGATAATAACGGAACGTTACGAGATGGAGTTGTTTTCGAGGTAAATTCATGCAAAACCGCTAATGCGCGTTGCCTTCAGGGACAGCCTCCGTTGTGTAGCTCTGAGCGGCTCGCGGCTCTGCTCTGCCGTTATAAAAATAGCTTGCACTGACAATTAAAGGTAACAAACCTACTGCTATGACTATAGCGATTATGGCAATGGGCCAATTTGCCAAAATGTTGTACTATCCCTTTAAGCAAAGAGTTTGACATTTTAGGAAATCGACTCATTCACCGCCTTAATTAGTGTGTAGGGTGTAATTGATCTGTTAGCTTCCTTTGAGCACAGATCACATGGATTGTTATATGATGGATGAAATTAGGTCATTTGACTGTGTATGTCTGAGATGCAGGAAATAGAAACAGATGTAATGATTGTGTTAATAACGTCCGTGTGTGTACAAAATGTTTGTTTTGTTCCTCAGACCTGTGAGATCGGTATTGTGCGTCAGTTCCCCTTCTCCTCGCTGCTGCAGAGGATGAGTGTGGTGGTCAGGAGGTTGGGGGAAAAACACATGCACGCCTACTTGAAAGGAGCTCCAGAGATCGTGGCCAGCCTCTGCAAACAGCAAACAGGTCTCAAATCATTTTATCCCTGTCATCTCTATAAAAATACATAAAGTGACAGAGTTACCCTTCAGTGTCTTTAGCCACGGGTCAGACTGAACCTGGCTTTGTCCCTCTGCTCAGTCCCACAGAGCTTTGCAGAGACTCTGGAGACCTACACCATGCAGGGCTTCAGGGTTATTGCCCTGGCACATCGACAGCTGGAGTCCAAATTCTCCTGGCACAAAGTCCAGAGCTTGAGCAGGTACGTCTCAATTCACAGATAACGCTGTCCACAGTGCGCTGTGTGTGCCTACCGACGGGAAAATACCTGAATTATCCTTCTCTGAGATACTGTAACTGTAGAAATCAGCTCTGTTGATATGTTGATTGTTCTGATCTGGGCAAACATCAGACATCAGATGAAATGACATGCTGTCTAAATATCTTCAGTCCTGCTACATGTGGACAGAAAATGTCCCCGTTATCTAAAACATGCACCAGAATCTGTAAAACTATTTGCTTGAGCAGAAATACATCAAAGAACAGGCAGTAAAATAATTTGTAGCCTCCATCTGTCACAGTGAAATACAGCCACTGTGTATGGTGCAATTGGTGTTAAAGGTAATGATAGCAGCTATAGACTCAACCCCGTATTAATGATTCATTTGTTTTTCTTGCCTCTTTTTACACATTCTGGGGTCTGGATGTTTGCCATCATTCTGATAAATGTAGAAAATCATTAACTGAAGGAGGCACAGACAAGGCAGGTCAGCAGTAGGGCAGGGTGTCAAATAGGAGAATTACAACTCTACAGCCCTTGTGATGCAGTAAGCATTACATATTCATTACATACTCATAATGCCTGGTAATTACAAATGGAAAGGTATGTCCTTTATTGTCTGATTCTCTGACATCTGAATCGATAATGTGACCCTAAACATGAATTTTCTGTGGTGTTGATGAAACATATTGGTGGTTTGAATGGAGAAATGCATGATGTTTTTGCTTTCAGGGACTTGATAGAGACCAACATGGAGTTCCTTGGTTTAATCATCATGCAGAACAAAATAAAGCCGGAGACTGCCGGGGTTTTACACGAGTTACGACAAGCAAACATTCGCACTCTGATGGTCACAGGTAACGCAGCTCAGTGAAATGCGAACACAAATTACTTTATTTATCCCCAAAGAATTCAGTGACATGTCTGAAACTGTGACTTCCTGTGTCAGACTAAACTCATTTCTCTTCTCTCTCCTGCACCGTCTGATAGGTGACAACATGCTGACGGCCATATCAGTGGCTCGAGACTGTGGCATGATCCGTGCACATGAGAGGGTGATTATAGCCGACGCTGCGCCTCCTAAAGATTTGCAGTCTGCTAGTATCACATGGCATTACACTGAAAACCCCTCTCAGACAGTCAAGGACAATCAGGTGAGAATGAAAATCTCAGAGCCACTGAATGAGGAGAATGTGTAAAACCACGGCTTTAGGCTGCCTGGTCTTTGTAACCACCGTGTGTCGGGGAGGAAACCAAGCGCCTAGTTGTTTTTAAAACCTGCATGCTCAGCCATGTGTGTGCTGTTGTTTGTGCTTTGAGTTCAAACAGTATTAATCTCAAATGTCTGAGCAAACTGAAGCAAAGAAACACACAGAAACTCTCAGACATGCTCCGTGTGAACGTCTCCTTGTTGTCCAGATCCCACTATGTGCATTTCCACATTTATATCTGCAGCCAATCAGATAGAAAAGAGCACAGGAGGTTGAATCTCGTCCTCTCTTCTCTAGTCTGTTGAGATTAACCTGGAGGAGGGGGCGAGCGACGAGCATCAGGTCCCGCAGGAACAGAGCTATCACTTTGCTGTGAGCGGCAGGGCCTTCGCTGTCATCACCGAGCACTTCCCTCAGCTCGTGCCAAAGGTACAGGCCCGTCACATGTTGACATTAGTGTCAGGTGTGCATTTGCTTCAAAGGTGTATCATTTGAAAGAGAAACTCCTGTTTGGATGTTGTTGTAATTCTTTATGTGTCCACACGGGGGTGCTGCAGCTCGTACTGAGAGCCTCTGTGTTTGCCCGCATGGCTCCAGACCAGAAGACCCAGCTGGTGGAAGTCCTGCAGAGCATCGAGTGAGTCTCTTTTATAGGTTTGGTGTTTGTTCTGTGAAACAGCGTCGAGATTTTGTAGCATCATCATCTGTTTGTTTCTCCTCCAGCTACACTGTCGGGATGTGTGGGGACGGTGCTAACGACTGTGGAGTAAGTGTGAATCAGACACAAATCATAACAATAATAGTGTATCCTGAGGTGTTACTGTAATTCAGCCTGATCCTGTCTTATTGTGAGACAGAAACTGTAACATTTCACTCCAGGTTGACCCTCATGTGTGAATCGGTATCTGATGGGATACCATGACTGTAGAGGCCTGAAAATATCTGTGTGTCCAAAAGGGTTCAAAGCAGCAGCATTAATGTTTGTGGGTCTGCACCCACCTTATCCTCTATTGAATTACAAATTATTTAGAATACAACAAAAGCTGTTTTCATGACATTATCCTACTGTGTCTTTTGGTAACTGGTACAAGGACATACTGTACATCAGTCTTTCATATTCACACACATTCATACAGTACTTTGCTACCACGCACTAATCTGACACAGTCTGGGGTTCAGTATGTCACCCAAAAACACTTCAGTGAATGATCACAGCTGTTGTTTTTTAAAGGGAGAGTGTAACATTTTGGCAAATTGGCCCATTGCCATTATCCCTATAGTTTTAGGAGTAGGTTCGTTACCTTTAATTGTCAGCGCAAGCTATTTTTAGAACGGCGGAGCAGAGCTGCGAGCTGCTCAGAGCTACGCTACGGAGGCTCAGTGTGTGTGTGAGTGAACGGAGTTGTCTTAGAGGTAAATTCATGCAAAACTGCTGATGCGAATTTCCATCGGGGGCAGTTTTTCAGCAAGCAGTCTCTGCATTTGCCTCGAAAACAACTCAGTCTCGTAACGTTACATTATTATCTCATAGCGTGGTGAATGTGCAGGTCACAACTTGTCCACAAGAGCGTTTTGGAGTTGTTGGATTGTGTATTTGATGAGTTTGATGAGGGAAACCAAGAAATCCCATGAGCCTCCGTAGCGTAGCTCTGAGCTCACAAACCTACTCTACTATAGGAATTATGGCAATGGGCCAATTGGCCAAAATGTTGAACTATCCCTTTAACATGTAAAACCAAATTTGGAAAAGTAATTAGTAACTCCTTCATGAAGGGGAGTGAGGAGTGAGTAAAAATCAGCAGATTAAAAAACTTCACCTAACTATGGTTTAAAACAAAGTGATTAATAACAATAATTTCTCTCTCTCTCTCTCAGGCTCTGAAGAGAGCTCACAGTGGGATTTCCCTCTCTGAGCTGGAGGCTTCTGTTGCGTCACCGTTCACCTCCTCCACCTCCAACATCTCCTGTGTCCCAAACCTCATCAGGTAGCAGCTCATGGATGATATAATTCAGAAAAGAGAATTTTAACTAGGAATATATCAAAAGTATGTTGCGGATCGTTTTACACGATTTCAGACTTCACAGCTACAATCACTGATCCTTCGTAGACAGCTCATAAACTTATAACAAATTACAGCGGTAGTTAATTTCCTTGAATGAAATGTACAATCATAAAACATTGGACTATTAAATTGTGTCTGTGATATTTTCACCCTGCAGGGAGGGTCGAGCTGCTCTCATAACGTCGTTCTGTGTGTTCAAGTTCATGGCTCTCTACAGCATCATCCAGTACCTCAGTGTCACCCTGCTCTACTCAGTAAACACAACACTCTTATTCTTACACCTCACCCCACATTGTGTTATTGTCAGCCGTGAAACCACAGAGTGACATGTCGACACATCGACTGTGACACGGTGGAGTTGTAATAAATGTTTGACTCATTCAACATCGATTCATCCTCGATATCTCTGATACTACAGATCCTCAGCAACTTGGGAGATTTCCAGTTCCTCTTCATTGACATCGCCATCATCCTCATTATTGCCTTTACAAGTGAGTGGCATGAAGACAAGCCCCAAAAAATCCTTTTGATCAATGTTTGACTTTAAAGCAGAAGTAAGTGATATATTTGTGTTAATATAAGTCTTAAATAGTTATATCTTCCGACAGCAATCACTTACATAGAGTGTTTGGTCTGAAACACGGGTCTGTCAGTCACTCTGCTCTGCTCTGAGCCGAGGAGAAAACATTTATCGTATCCTACAGTTTTTATCCAATGAGGAGAGAGAACGGCATGCAGGGCTGTGTGTGCAGCCAAGGGACGCCGTGAATGTGGCGACGTATTTTTTTCCGACCTGTGAAGTCTACAAAAAGACGTTGCCTGAAACACTACAAAGTCGTAAGTTGTGACTTGAAGCTGTAATTTATGATTTCAAAAGCCTGCCTGGAACGCAGCATTAGCGAAAACGACCGGATCACTCACAGACAAAAATGACTCATTCATTTCCAGAACCCCTTCAACAGAACATGTTGCTCATGTTCTCCAACAACTAAACTCCTTCTCACTTTTAAGTCACTTCACAGCCTAACGCCTCTGTATCTGTCCCATCTACTCCAAATCTGCACACCTGCTGGACACTCGTCCTCCTCCCACTCCCCGTTGTTTCTGTCTTCAGTGAGCCTGAACCCGGCGTGGAAGGAGCTTGTGTGGCGTCGCCCCCCGTCCAGTCTGATCTCTGGCCCGCTGCTCTGCTCGGTCCTGACCCAGATCCTCACCTGCCTGGGCTTCCAAGTCCTGGCTTTTCTCTTGGTGCGACAGCAGAGCTGGTATGAGATATGGACGCCTCAGTCAGAGTGAGTAACACATTTGAAATTAAAATCCGCCCAACGACAAATCAATAAATGCATGGTAACACTCTTACTATGTGTGGATTGCTACACATATCTGCAGCTTTTTAATAATTCAAATAGCGATAAAGCAGTGAATCCAATCCAATTTGTCTGTAGACAAAACAGGGACAAAATAATATTGAAAAACTCAAAGAGTCAAAAGAAAATAATTCATTTAGACAATGTAAGATGGTAAGTTGTCATGAAAAACAAACAAAGGGATAAAATGTTTGAAAACCTTCCAGCAGTGTGTTTTTACATGTATCCCTCTGTCCTTCCTCCTCCTGCAGCGCCTGCAACGTTTCCAGCTCCAGTCTCTCCGACAGCCAGAACGTGACAACTCCCGTTGATCACAAAAACATCAGGAACTACGAGAACACCACCCTCTTCTACGTCTCCTCCTTCCAGTACTTGGCTGTGGCCATCATCTTCTCCAAGGGAAAACCATTCAGACAGCCCAGCTACAAGAACTGTAAGACTTATCTTGTCGTAAATGTAATTCCCATAGTTTTTAATTTTATAAATTCAGTTTTCCACTGGCACGAATCCACTCATACTGTATAGCGTGTGATGCTTGTGTTGAAAACTACTATAAAACACAGTTTGAATAGATTTCTGTTTGTGTATCGCATCAGGGCCGTTCATGCTGTCCTGCATTGCTCTGTATACTTTCCTCCTCTTCATCCTGCTGCATCCTGTTCCTGCCATCGACAGCTTCCTGGAGGTAAAACCCTGCTTTTCTTTCTGGGTGTTGCATGAAGTTGATGAAAAAGCGTGTGTGCTCAACCCGCTGCTCTGCCTCCCCTCAGATCGTGTGTGTTCCCCACGACTGGCGCATTACACTGGTCGTCATTGTCATAGTGAATGCGGCTGTGTCTTTCATGCTGGAGGTACACATCGCACCCGACAAGCTCTCTGTTACTGATCTCCTTTGTTTAAGCTAGAAACCCTATGATTTGCATGCATTGATTTTTTTCCCCCCACTCCTGAATTAGTGCTCAGTAGTAGCTTCGTTGCTGCCTGATGAATGAAATCAATGAATCTGTTTTTTTTTGTAAGTTTCAGTTTGAGTTGTTTCTATCTTTGTGCGTCTGTCTGTGGCTAAAACGCAATCTTCATCCTCCCTGTCATGTTTGATCGGCCGAGTCTTAAGTTCCCACTGAAATCTCCCGTAGATTTTGATCCTTGACATCATCTTGTGGAGGCTAGTTTTCAGAGGCAATCAGGGGGTAAGCCGCCCCACAGAGTGCCCTTCTGCCGCCACACCTCAGGTTGGGAAGCTTTTGACTACACTTCTTTCTGTTTTTGCCCGGTTTCACTGTCTAGATAGTGTCACACTTTTCCTTAACTCTGGTCTGATTCTCTGGCTTTCTTGCATATTTTCTTCTGATGATCTGTTTCACATCTGAAATGTCAATAATAAAGACTCTATAGAGTCTATAACTAGTAACTATAAGAGACTTAACCAGCGCAGATGTGCAGTTTATTACACATTAGTGCCAATAAGGAGGTATTGCTATTACATACATTCTTTTTATAACATATATAAAATACCAACAGTAAAATTTGTGCATGCACATAGATTTAAATGTCCGTATTCTTTTTAGAGGACATAACATGTTGTGAGTATATACTGTATGTTAAAGGTTCGGTTGGAGATCTTATTCTGGATCATTTTTTACTAATCTGCTAGAAATCATTTTAACACCAGATTGCAACTGAGTAAATAAAGGCTTTTTCACAAAAATGAAAAAAATCACTTGCCTGGGGAACAACAAGCCTCAAAAAACACCATCCAATCACGTACAATGTCACGTAGTAGTCAATTGATGTGTCAATCACGCTACCGTCTGTCTCCCTCTCTCCCTTTACCGACGTCCGCGGAAAGGTGAAGGCGTGGCTTCAGACAGAAGTCTGAAAGGGGCTGGGACTCTTGACTTGTGTATTTTCAAAATTTCCAGGATCTCCAACCCTGCCTTTAACAATATTAAATTCATATATACTAATTATTAAAACATGTAAAAGTTCATTCTTCTTCTTTTTTTTTTACCATGTCTGTCTTCCCATTTTAGGAAAGTGATCCCAGATGTTTGGACACTACTGTATCAACATGTACTAACAGGCTTTGGAATTAGTATATATATAGTATATATTATATTTTAGATTTATTCATTAATATTTATTTAATAAAAGTCTATATAACATAAATGACATTGAAATAAATGAAAATTTGTCACTACCTCAGGTCACCGTCTTGTCACAGAACTACAGAAGAGGCTCTCTACTTCATTCAGAAGAGAAGATGTATACATATAAAAATCTATACTGTGACATCACTATTTTCTTTCCCTAACCTTCACTCTGCATGTTTTCAGGTGGCCAATGACCGCTGGGCCTCGTCCTTCCTCTCCTGGTTGTTCTGTCGGAGAAACAAACCTCCAAAGGTGCGTTACATGCACTTGGCCCTGGAGATGCAGGACGACTCTGACTGGCCACCCAAACCCTCCACGATCACGTACGCTAACAATCCACAGTCGCCCATCTCAGACCCCCTCTGACACCTACATGACCAACGAGCAAACTACTGCACAGACTCAAACTACAGCCCCTGACAAACCTGCATTTTCCATTAGCACGAGTGTAAGATTGGATAAATGGTCAGGTGATTATATTTAGTATGTGGACTGTGATGGATGTCAGCAACAAGCCTCCATAGAGAAGAAGGGCTACTCCTACTGTAATGACTGATTGACACACTGTGAGCTACTTGTACTAAACGTTCTCCATTTTAACATGGACAAACTCCCTGCACTTGGATTTTGGCCGCATAGCTGTGCCACACTGCTGAAACCTGAGCCACAGGCCTCTGTTAAAGGAATAGTTAAATATTTTGGAAACACAATGCATTTTTTGCTGATAAACATGAAAGTAGTAGTCTCGCTCACCAGACCCTCCTCCAGAGAAGAAGGAAAGTAGTGACAGCAGGCCAGGTCAGCCTAGCTTAGCACATAGACTCTAAAGTTTAAACAGCTAGCCTGGCCTTGTCCCAAGATAAAATCTTTTAAAGCTCACTGATTATAAGTTTCAACTCAACTTATTTTATCTTAAGTGGGGATAACCAGTGGTTTTATGGATGGTTACTATAAGTGTCCTTTGGTTATGCTACCTGGCAACCACACAGTGATGACCTCACTTCAGGCTGGCTCCGCCGCTCTCAGACTCTGTGCTAAGCTAAGCTAACAAAGCTTCATATTAAAGTTTTAGTGGTTAGAGATCTACTCAGCTAAGACTCAGTGTTGAACTTCTCCTTCAATGTGACTGGATGTTATATCGTATTCTACTGCACAGGCAAACAAAATGCAACTCTTCTACTGGACAGTGGTTTTAATATAGCCTACAGCTGTCATATCAGTTTTTTCACTATGCAATCCAATATCTGAGCCAATGAAGCACATTTTTCTCACTGAAAAAAGCATCAGATACAGATACAGTACTCAGCTGCTGCTTTTCTCATTAACTTGTCACTGTTGAAAAGCACTGGATGAATCTCCACTGCTGCTAAGATTTACTGGTTGTTAAGCAGTTTAAGGCCATATGGATTCGAAGAAACACGAGGACTGTGACTGGTACTGTTGTTTTTACAGAAAACAACCCACCGCTGCATTTGTTTCTTAAGAGTTGCTTTGGTTGAATTTCTTCCTGTGGAAGAGAGAAGCAGAAATGTGCGTCCCTTTTTTTTTTCAAGTACTACGAGTACTGCAAGAGAATCAAAATGAAACATTTCAGTGTCCCTTAGATTCATTATGAAATGTTTTTTTCTTTGCAAAATATGAATTAGTTTTTCAAAACAATGTGCAAAAAGTTTTGCATTTATTACATCATTTAACAATACTAAGGTACTGTACAGAGGTGATGATGATTTTAATAGATTAATGCAAATTAATCAAAATGAATCTTTGAGACACATGCTGCTGCTGTGACAATTATACAATAATTGATTTTAACGTTTGATTTTTATACATTATTTTTTAGGTAACTGTTTACAGCTGTTGTACACAGCATATTTTTCTAGTCAAGTGTACAAAATGATGTAATTGTGAAAATAGAGAATAAAATAATCACCAAAATGTCTCCATTATAACTATAAAAAAAGAGCAATATTTGTAATGTGTTTTTGAAAATTGTAATAAACTTATTTTCGTATTTCTACAACAGCACAAAAGTGTCTCGGTTTGTGTCAACAAATATTCCTGTGTTTGCTCTGCAGAACTCCCATTATATTTCCCAATAAATCTTTATATTAAGCCACTCTTGCGTGCTTCGTGGGGGGCTGACCCTGGTCACACTTTTTCAGCCAAGACTTACTGATCAATTATGGGCTTTCCCAGCCTCCTCGCTGCCTGGCATATGGGCGCTTAAAGGCGCGAGAGTGGAGGAGAAAGAGGGGTATCATTTCATGTGGAGATCAGGGCCCATAGGCAGTGAATGGGTGGATTTAGAGGGGACTGTGAATAAGGGAAGGGGGTCCTCGCTTGTACCAAAAAGAAAGGAATCTCCCACAGATCAGGGAAGAGCCTTTTTGGGAATATTCATGATGAGGATGAGGACGCATCATGAATTCATGTGTGTCTCCCCTGACTTGCACGGATCATCTTTTCGGTAAACACTGATGTGTGCAGAGCCGCGTTGTCTTGCTTTCTATCCGTGTTTGCGATGTAGTTTTGTGGATAGTGTTGCCTCTCCACAAAGCAATATGGGTTTTTGTGTACTCTCTGCTGTATTCCCTTTGTATCACTAGAGCAACAGATGGAGAGTGGTGGACGGACATAAAGAAGCTAAAACACACAGGCTTTCTTCCTCACAGCTAGCTACTCGCTGAAAAAGATTTTCTCAAGCTTGCGCTCAGACGTGTGCTATTTCAAACATTTTGGACTTCATCTCCTTTCTCTTTCGCCCATACGGTGTTTTGTCCGAATTGTGTACTTTCAAGATTTGGGCCTGTGCACACAGTCTTTGTTTACTGCTTCTTTACTCACAATGGATCCCACACAGTGATCGGACCTGCTCAGACTGTTCTGTAGAGTAGCTGCTGCCACTGTGGCAAACTCCTCCGCAACAAAAGTTGACAAAAGTTTTGTGATGTGTCTGTTACCATCCGAGCACCATACATGCATTCACTTATTCTTCACAAAGTTTACAAGCAGGAATCAGTTGGCTGCGTCTTCTTCCTCTTCTGGTCGCTGGACACGCATGCGGCCTTTGACGTGATTAATAGTCAGGACACAAGGCCAACCTGATGCTCACTTACGGTTGGCCTCATTTTTACAGATGACACAAAAGCGCCCACGTCTGGTAAAAGGTCTGTGACCCACCAGACGGTCACAAAGCCCCTCTCCTCCCTCCTGTCCCCTAAGCATGGGCTCCGTCCCCGGGCCCTCATGGCGTTCCTGTCCCCCTTCCTTTATCAGTCCTCGCAGGCTTGAATGGGCTCTGTGGTTGGTCAATAAATTCAGTGATTCAGGGGGTGGACAGTTGCAGCCGTGTTAACGTTTGTTCACAGGCTTGTCGGAGGGACGGGCCCCGCCCCGCAGCTCTTTGTCTCCCCTGGTCCCTCAACAGGTTAGAAGTCAATGGAGGGCCTTGTGCGGAGGTGCCAGGGGCATGGATGGAGCCGCCTCTCACATGGCTTTCACACAGGGGGAGGACCAGCTGGGATCACTGTGACACTTGTTAGTGTGGGGCCACACAGCATCGCTGGGTTGTCTCCCCCGCTGTCCCCCGAGGGGCCTGTGCGATACTCGGCACCTTAAACAAACTAATGGTCGAGGCTGAGGTCTTGCTTCGCGGTAAGACGATCTGCACTCAGAGGCCCGCGCTGACCACAATGAAAAGAGGTGCACAAGTGTATCTTACCATCTCCATTTACAGATCAGACTCACAATTAAATGAGGTCAGGCCTTCATTTGGTCTACAGTCTGCGGTGATGGTGAATCCGGCCTTTAAACGTAGACTAGAAAAGCACTGATAGAGCTTTGCGGCCCCTCAAGGTGCCGCGGTGTTGCCGTGTTATGTCTGCTTTCTCAGACTGAGCTGGGCCGAAGCATGGGAACAGTCAAAGTGGGAGAAAAGAGACAGAGAGCCATAGATAGAGTAACGCACAAACAGAGGAGGGCTTTAGGAGACAGAGAGCAGCGGACAGAAAAAGACGCACAGAGACTGAAGAGGGACTTAGAGCCGTGACTGAAGCCTAACTGTCATGAGAAGATGACAGTTGCCATGGCCACCCAGGAGCCACCCAGCAAGCATGTGAGCATGGGAGGCTCGGGGGCCAGGGGCCTGGGCCCGGGCTAGTGGATCACATGCACTAACCAGGGATTATGTGCATAAGTGATGAGCACTAAGCCGGCAGGTGAAGGAGGGAGGCCCTGGGACAAGGAGCGCGCCATCCCTCAGGACAGCTCCCTCTGTAAAGAGCAGGGACTTTTTCCCAAGTGAGGCTGATCTGCGGTGTGAAGGGGACTCAGCCAGAGGTCCTCGAGTGCTGAAAGGGCATCCCCCAGGCTGCTTTGACAGCGTAAGTGGCCAAAACGCCGGTCTTGTGAGTCATCTTGAGTGGCAAGAATGGGCCATCTTCACATTCATAAATCCCAACGCAAACACACTCGTGAATATGGACTAAGCTTGGATGAGGATAAGCACCACATGGCAGGAGCATTAGCGGGGCTCTTGCCGAGGGGAGCTCGCTGGCTCGATGCTCACGTAAAAGTCCAGAAACGTTCATCTTTATCCACGAGAGGGAAGAAGATGTGATTTAACCACTGGCCAGGCCGTCTTTTTACAGTACGTTTATGGACGGCAGTCTTGCTCTCTAACCAGGATCAACAGGTTCACAGGTTGTTTTGCTGCAGGGAATCAATGCTCATAATATCCATGGCCTTATGGGAATGTGTTTGAACCTTGATGGCACAAAGAAATCACATTCCCATGGTCCATGGAGAGAAAATACAGAGTTAACCAACCTCCCCCCAACACCTTTTCAAGACGATAGTATCCCTGAACATATTAACATGTAAATACACTTAGATACTTTGACAATGCACTGAAATGCATATAATCTACATGCTAACTAGTCCTTTAAAGAGTTTCTACTGCTGAATGTGGTTTAGGACCACTTTCATGTCTGGGTTTTAAAAATTAAATGTGAGGCCTCTCTTAGAATCTCTAAAAGCGTTTTTCAATTTGATGAGGGATAAGGCGATGACTGGGTTTCCTTTTCAAAGGAGGAGACCCAGAGTTCAATAAGACTTCAGTCTCATTGCCTTTGCTTCCAAGTTGAAGATCTAAATGCTGGCTGCTTTTTTTTTTAAGAAAGAACCCACCACGTTAGGTGACAGATGGTAGGTTGTTATGCTGAAATACCAGTTGCTATGGTCCCCCTTTTCCTCCGCAGCTTCACTTGCCGTAGCAAAGCATCCCCTCCGAGGCCGGTGTACTGACTTGGAATAAGCTGACTTGAAAAACGCTCAGGTTGTTGTTGACAAACATGAGCCTAGATGAGTCTCCTAATCTCCCACTTCTTTATCCGCTCTTTATTGCCGTATAAACAGGGCTGAATACGCTAAAAAAACTAAACCTCTGTTTTCAGCCTCCTCTTATCTCACGCAGGGTTCAGTCTAATGCCCCCTACCCTTTTTACATCTCTGTCTCCGCTAAATTTGACCATATTTTTGATTCAGCACGTCGCCATGACAACCAGTTATTTCCCATCCTTGAGCCCACCCCCTCCAGCTCCTCTTCTCCATTGATACGGCTACCTCCCCCTACCCCTTCTTTTTTTGTCCAAATAAAACAAAGCGCAGAGTGAATGCGCTCTGAGGTAGGTAAATGTATTCAGTGACATCAGCCAGGACGAGTCTATTCTGCCGGATTCCTGTACCACTTGTTTCCAGCCTTGTCTGGGGGCCGGATACTCTGTTGGGCCCATTGTCCCACGTGTATTCCACACAGGCCTGCAATTAATGGAGGCCTTGTCTAAGGCTTCTGGAGCAGAAACTGCTGTTGGGGAGGGGGACAAAGGCGGGCAGAGCCGGGGGCTGGGAGTTGCTATGGGAGGGCGCCCCTTCCCTCTTTAAGGGGGAATTCAAAGGCAGAAGGAGGAACGGAGAGGAGGCGCAGAGCGCTGGATGAGATGTTTAAGTGATCCCCTCTGTCTGTGCCCTCCCCTCCTGGTCGGAGATGTTTTCATACCACCAGTTGAAAGGGAACCTCTGCGGTATTTGATGATGAGGATGGTCATTTCACTGCCCAAATGGCAGTGGTGGCAGAGGGTGGAGGAGAACGACGGGGCCACAGCTTTCAGACTAGGTGAAGATGGAGAGGAGAGTGGCGACTGGCAAGAGGTCAGTCAGTCACAAAGACATGTATGAAGATGTCTCTGATATTGGATCAAATCAATGATCAAATCATGAGCTGACATAATCCATACGCTTTGGTCCCTTTCAAGTTCATATCCACAATTAAATGGCTGCATCTTATATAACGACATGACACCAACTCTAGTTTCTTCCTTTTTTTCAAATGATTGATTCTTTCCCTGAAAAATACGCGATACAAAGTTATAGTTGAGCAAGGCTGGATCAAAAGATGTTTTCTTCCTTAACTTAATTCAAAATGCATGTTACCTTTGGGATGCTTTTCATTTCTGCTGTTATCTGAAATGATTGTTTCAATGGTTCTGTGAAGTCGTCTCCCCTATTTCTAATATATCTTAATGTCAGGCATTAGGGGCCCTGCCTCCCTGTCTGTGTATCCCCCACCTTGTGGTTATCAGTCACATGCTGTACCTTGATAGCGTCCGTCGCCGCCTGCAGCCTCCCATCCCAGGGTTCCCACACTGATACAGATCAGGACGGCACTATAAACCTCATGTCTACATCTCCATCCACACAATAAAGGGTTGTTTGTGGCAGAGCAGCAGGCTCGCTGAAAAACAGAAGTGATGGGACATAATTTATTGTTGCATGGCCTCTTCTCCAGAAACCTTCTCATTTGCTGCGTGCTGGGACCTCGGGCCATATTAAAGGAGCATCTTGTTAAAACATCCAGTCAGAAGATTAACTGAGCACTTTGTGTGATCCCAGGAGGACGGTTGAGGGTTGAGGGTTGAGGGTTGAGGGGGCTGAGGTGGTCGCTGTGAGTTAAATGCGTTAGTGCGAATCAAAAATGTTTTTTACTTCAGAGTAATTCAGTGAAGTAAAAACCTGAATGTGAAGATTTATGGTTAAAAATATATTTGTTAACATCACTTTTAGTAAGGTACTCTGTTATTTATAATAAGTTCAACATCTTTACTTGCTGTTGCTAATAAAGAGCAAAAACTCCTGTTAAGAGTTCATTAAACATTTTATATTGTGGAAAAAAATGTGATTTAATTAGTTACATAATAAGTAAACCTGATTTAATATTGACCCAGGTCAAGAAGCCAGTGGTGCTTGAAGATGTCTTGCTCGTGCAGAGAGAAAGCTGTGGATGCAAACTCTGACCTGCTTTTAGGGTCATTTCACCTCTGAGGATTTAGGAGCTTTACAGAGAGCGTTTGAAGTCTATCAGAGAGGATAGAGGCGTCTAATGGTAAACCTGAACCAGACAAAGATGTCTGTCAATTAATACAACACTGATGTGGAACCGCTGGAATATTTCTACATGTGTGTTGTTGTTAAATGGCAAATATTATAGACAAAAAACAATATTTAAATGGCCTTAGATCAGAATGCGTTTTAGAGTTTTTTGAGATACATTTTATTGTATAAAATGTGTCACATTAATAGGCTACTGTGCATTTGCATAACAACCCTGATCTCTTGTATTTCACATTTTTCAATAATCAGCTCCACGATATAATTACAAAAAAAGGAGGGGAAAAAAATCAAAGAAAGAAGATAGTGCTGTTAAGATGATCAGCATATACTTTAATGTGAATCAGGACCAAAACATGTGACTTTGGTTTGAATTTTGAAAGAACTGACAAATGAGCTGATTTTATAACATAAAGGAGCAAAACTCAAGTTTATTTATTACAAGAAGTTCACACCTACAGGAGAAAGGAGTTGATGTGTGAATCCTGGAATATAAAATAATGAAGTTTTTCTAATTAAAATTTTCCGCTATTTCAAGATGGTTTTAATTGTGAGTTAAGTCTTTACCAAGCAACAGAAGGAAGATAAAAGAAATCTCTATGAGGAAAAAAAAAAGGATTATTGAATAGTGATATTTGCATAGACAGGATTTTGTGGGGTGTTTTATCCTTTTCAAACATTTCTATCCCACAGAGTCATGTTGTCTGGTGCTAGTGCTGCATGATTGAATGAATGAACATAGACTTTCTAGTATTGAGTCATGAATAATGAGTGTTTGATAGGCTGTTGTTGTTGTTGGAGAGAAAAACAGCAAAAACACTAATAAAAGAAGCCATTCAATTACAGTTTGATGCCTTAAAACATTTTTTCAATACATTTTAAGACATATCTCATAATCAAGGCAATATCCTGAAAGTTTCTGTCAAACATTCAACTCACTACTGCATTAATATTCAACAAAAACCGGATGGATACCATGTTTTATATTTTGACTATAGGTAATACACTAATTTGGGATTTTAAGGACTAAAGTCAAGTAAAATTATTCAAAAAATACTCCAGTAAAAGTTAAAAAATAGATTAGGAAAATAACAGAAACTGATAAAAGTTGTTTCTATAAAAGTTCACATTCAGCCACATGTTTTGATATATTTCTAAAAGCTTTTTAGCTGAAATCCAGCTGAGATTGTTGGCATGTTTTAAATAACCCAGCTCTGTTTTCTGCCCACGGTGGCTGATAACAGACAGGAGGTGTCAGAGTTCATGGCAGTGCAAGGACATCTGAGTGTGTCGGTGATTTTCTTCTTCACTGGACATCAGGCCGGGAGTGTGTCAGAGAATGAGGTGTTCACTGCCTCTCTGAAGCACTCGGTGACCCCCGAAAAGTGTGTGTGTGTGTCTGTGTGCAGCAGAGAGAGGCACAAACAGAAAGAACCTGTACAATTCATTGAAGCCTATCAAAGTAGGCTAGTCGCCCTAAACACCTAATATTAAATTTTTACCTGAGGAAAAAAATAAATCATGTTCTGCTGCAGAGTTGGTAGTACAATTTTCTGTTTAACTTTGTGATTAACTTCTTTAAGCTTTTAAATACACAGTTGGTGATTGTTAATCTCCATGCATCAAAAATAATAATTTGGAATTTAAAAAATGTTGACTGGTGATATTCAAATAAGTCATTCATTATTTTTCGTGGTTTCACCATTGAAGAGAAATTTAAACTACAGCCATTAAGAGGTCACTTATTTTTTTTGTTTTGCCTAGCTTTTTTGTATTAAATAGGTAGCCTAAATAATTGGATAATTTCGAGAATGATATCATGATAGATTACCAACTCTTAAAAAAGTCTGACCAACACCAAGGCGCAGAATCACATTAATAAGCCTGCATTTATAAGCCTAAATTTGTTTTTATGACGCTAAAACCAGCGGGTTTTTGCTTAATTAATGACTAATTTATTAAGTTGATGAATGGATTTAACGTTAAACGCTAAAAGTTCGCTAATTTAAGTAGGCTATTCAACAGGTGGGAGAACAGCGGCTACATGAATCCACTGGCTATAGCTACATGACGCACCTTCAGTAACAGGTTAATATCTGATGAAGCCTCACTCGGTAAACCACGTCTCTCTACACCTTGTAGTTGTAGGCACTAACTTGCGTCGCGCACCGGGCTCCCGTTGCGACTAACTTTGCCCGGGACTCTCCGCGCTGCTGGTGGAGATTAGTCCCCAGTGAAAGTATCGGAGGCAGTGGTCCCTCTCCGGGGGGAGGGGGGCTCCCCAGGCACCGGGCGGCCGGTGGGTCCGCGCGCCCCATTGGACAGAGTGATGGAGCCCAGGAACTCGCACACGAGCCGCTCGCGTGCAGGCTCGAGCTCTATAAATAAGACCCGAGGTGGTGGAAACAGAAGCAGAGTGGGCGTCAGCTCGGCGAGGAGACTCAAGTCGCTTCTGTTTGTCATCGGTAAAGAGCACCGAGGTGTCAGCCGGGAGAAGGCGGGACTCGTCTCTTATTGTTGAGCAGCATTTCTGCCCCTTGGTGTTTGTTTGTTTATTTGTTTGACTCACCGGTAAACAGTTTGAAACGCAGCTGAAGATGCCAGCCGGTACTCTGGAGAGAACGGCTCCATCCGCTGTGGCTGCTACGCCGGCGAGTGGGGACTCCACACCCGAGAAACCCCGGGCTCTGATGGAGAACAGAAAGGTAGCTTCTTCTTTTTCTTCAAGTCAGAACTCATTTGCTCATTTTTTTTCAGATACCTTATGGAAGAAAAAAAAAACTGTCACAGTTGCATTTCATCGGTGTTTTTCCTGCTTCTTTAAAGTCCTCCAAACCAATCATGGAAAAGCGGAGACGTGCGCGCATCAATGAGAGTCTGGGTCAGCTGAAGACCCTCATCCTGGACGCCCTCAAGAAAGACGTAAGGACATGCACACATTATTATAACATATAGCCTATATTTCTAATTGTAGCATTTTACCACAGATACGGAACAATTGTAAAACTAAACGTTTCATCTCTTCTCCTCTTTAGAGCTCCAGACACTCCAAACTGGAGAAGGCTGATATCCTGGAGATGACTGTGAAGCACCTCAGGAACCTGCAGCGACTTCAGATGACTGGTATGTAACTGCCTTTTCTGGATGGACCATATTGATATGCCTGCAGTATTTCTTGGATGTCTAACTTTAGATGGTAAACATGTTCCCACGCTCTACAAGATTTATTGCCCACCCACAGCTGTGTGTGTGTGTGTGTTGCCCCCAGGCCTCAAGTGCAAGAATGAAATTATGTTTTTCATTATTTAAATCTGCCTATTTGTCAAGTATTCAATAATATTACAAGTATTTTTTACTTATTTTTTTGAATGTCTTAATCCATCTACCATATTTGTGTACTCATGTGTTTTAATTTTCCCCTACAGCTGCTGTGAACACAGACCCGTCCGTCCTGGGTAAATACAGAGCTGGGTTCAGTGAGTGTGTCGGAGAGGTCACCCGTTTCTTGTCCACATGTGAGGGGGTGAACACGGAGGTGAGGACTCGCCTCCTCAGCCACCTGGCGGCCTGCGTGACCCAGATGAGCGCTGTCAACTTGTATGGAGCTCACCCGGGTGGACTTGGACTCGGACAGACCAACACACACATCCCAGCCTCCTCGGCCCCACAGATGCCGTGCAAGAGTGGCACAGCGATGCACGTTTCCCCGGAAGCGATGAAGCTCTACGGCGGCTTCCAGGTGGTGCCCACCCCGGAAGGACAGTTCAGTTTTCTTGTTCCCAGTGCAGCTCTCATACCTCTGAGCGCACAAAACAGCCACCACGTGTCACTGGCTGCACCTCCACTCACCTCAGACTCTGTTTGGAGACCATGGTAGAAAATCAACTCCGCACATTGTGGGGAAAAGGACTATCACACAATAATACATATTTTTGTACATTTTGTAAATGTTTTTAAAACCTACTTGAGAGGGATGTTCACACATTTGTGTGTTTTTATATGATATTAGGAGATATTCTTGGCCTTTTTGATTGCTGTGTTTATTTTCTGTTTTTGATATGGCACAATTCATTTGCCTCAGGAGGTCAAGGGTGTCCTTGAAAAGCACTGTATTTTTTTGAATATGATTTTTTTTTTGAGATTAATAAAATGTTTCTATCTTCACAACAAATACTGCAGTAGTGTGTTGATCATTTTTCTTCCGCCATAACTCCATGTCAGTTTATCTTTGCTAATGTCCGTTCATTTAGAGGCAGACGAGCCGCTCACACATGAGAAAGTCCTTTCTGTTAACATCCCCCCACACAATCTCTGTATAATTACAGTCCAGACGTGATAATCTCCTACACAGTTACAGGGGAAACACGTTTTGTGGCTGGAAATAAACACCTCTTTAATGAGATAGGGAACCTGAGATGTCGTGCTGAGGCCAAAAGGCATGCTGCTAACCAGCACGGAAGGTCTGTTGACACACGCAGGCCTGTTGCCCTCCTTCCAGAGGGGACATATATAGTATATAAGATATGATCACTGACACTAAAGGAAGACCGGCAAAACCGGTTCCTGATATATCTAATAAGATTAAGTGCATGTTGTCACTTTTTCAGGTGTCTTCCTGTGTCGATCAGAATGACACCTGAATGATTCATCCATTTGACAAAGTAGACCGTTGATCTGATTTGAAATGATTTGTTGTTTGAGCTGTGTGTTTGCACAATGGCTCATCAGCAGCAGCCCTGCAGAGCTGGCCCAGTCGCTGCCCATTTAGTGGACAGTTGAAGGCCTCACAGTCCCAGCGTGTGTCCTGAGCGTGGTGCTCACACAGCAAGCCGCAAGGAGAGTGTGACCAGAGGTCACAGGTGCCCCTCATTCACACTCCCAAGACAAGGCAGCTCCGACAGCATGTTGTCCTTAAATCTGGCAACCCATCAACAGACCTGGCAGCCCATCACCAGAACACAGGGCCTCCCTTTGACAGCATCAAACAGTGGTACCTCCAGAGGCAAACACTCACACAATCCATGACCATTTGGTTTTTCCTCTTTAATATTCATGGTATTGAAGAGATCAGGTCATAACAGAAACAGGAGTAACCAGTATGTTTCTAAGCTGTTTGTTTCTTTGAAGAACAGGTGCACAATACATTTTGCACTCATATCTTGTACTGTATGTATGTGACGACATATCAAGATCGAATCCCACAAATTCAACTTCGCGCTCAAATAATCTCCCAGTCACTAAAAAGTTATTAAAAACTCTTCACTTTGTGCAAATGATACAGTCGATTAAGTTTACATCTCTGTTTTGGCACAGCTGAGAGAAGAGTGGCAGTAAGGAGGACTTAAAGACAAAAATAGAGCCCCCTCCCTCCAACCAGAGCATCCATTGAGAAGACCCTGCGAAACACAAAAACAAAGACGGGCCCCTCAGTGGCTGAATGGCTCCTCTCTTTGTGACCCTCTCCATCTTCATAAAGGGCCTTCCCCTTGTTTATCCAGGAAGAGGTTTAATGCCTGGGAGGGGGAAGGACCATGCTGTCACTTTCACCGTGCTAAAGAAGGCTCATTGTTGGCCGCTCCCAAAGGTCCTGGTCTTAAAGGCTTTTTGAGAACTCTTCAGGCCAGGCTGCGCTCTTCAGATAAGAGGAGCTGTGAAGTGCCAGGTCCCTCCTTTCCACACCTTTAGGTGATGGAGAAGCTGGAGTGGGTTTTGGATTGGAGCAGCTTCGGTAAATTACGGCCATTCTTGAGGAAATTTGGGCTGTTTACCAGTGTTGGTCCCCTCTCTGCATCTTTTGTCAGATTGTGTCTCACCCCCTCTCCTTGCCCCTCTCTAATCAAGACCCTAGTTTGATGTAGTATTTCCCCAAACCTTGTAAAACAGAGAATAGTAAACATGGAGCTGGGAGGGCCTGCCCTTTTGCTGTGGTCCATGATTGATGACCTCCTCTCACCAACACAGAGACAACTGTGACAAGTTCCCTGATTGTAGAGATCGTCTCCCTCTGACACACACCGGAAACCTCCGCTGCTGCCTCGGTGGGTGAATTGGCGTGGTATTGTCCTTAGGGGTTGTTATGGTGCTTGATGGGGGTGGAAGTAGTCAGTGGTGGTTCACATCAAGGCTAATGAATAGATTATGCACTCGATATCAATAGTGAATAGACAATACTCTTTGTGCCTTCACTCCAATTCACCCCTTTTTGATTTAGCTGGTTGTTTTTGCAAAACTGAACACATACTGGTGGAAGTGTAGCATCCGGGGGTGAATTTAGAGTCAGGATGGCACGATAACACTGGAAGTGGGTAATTTATTAGTTTGAACCCACACAGAGAGATGATGGTGTGGTCATTAATACTGAGTAGCTCTGGTAGTAGATCACAAGTCATTGCATCCTCAAAGGAAATGTTGTGTTGAATGTTGGAGAGGGGGTGAGGGTCTTGTTTTCTCTGTTGTTCTTGGCCATATGCCCATGAAGACTCATGAAGAGGACCATAGAGATACACTTTCACTGCAGGTGTTCCTTCAAAGTGAGACATCCCATAATACGAACGCTCCGATTACAGCCCCAGTTTTTGCTCTGGTGAAGCCGGCAACACTGGTAAACCATGCGTGAGGCAACAGTTGAATCAACCCACAGGAGTCAGACAAAGTCAAAGAAAGCTGGAGGGATGTTTTTTGTTTTCCAACATCTAGAGTCTTATTGTGGTAGTTCTGTCCATTTTTCTTCAAGGTGATAATAACGTTGTTCTCGACCAGTTCAGTCCTGAGGTTTGGGCTGTCAGATGGCTGCTTGTGCTTCTTGGCCCGTACTTGTTGCATCACAGATCAATAGAAAACAGTGAGCCTAAAATGATAATAGCTGATGAAATATAACACAAGTTTAAAGGCATGTTCATCAAAGAATTTACTGGTAGAATTGCACTGTTTAGCAGAAAAGGCGCTGCAGTTTGAGGTGTCCTGTCCATCAATTATCCCCATCATAATTATGCAAAGGGAACACCCCCCTTGCTGAAAAGGAGGAGGTAGAACCAAAATGATACTCTAAATCTTAAGAAAACCAATGGACTCTCCCACTTTTCAAAAGGCAGAAAATGTTGTAACTGGTGGCTTTGTACACCATGCTTCATCAATCATTCATAAATTTGATCAGCACTATAGATGAGGAATCAGAAACTGAGGGACGCCAGGTTGTCAGAATCCTGTTTGGCGGGTTTATTTTGTCCTCTTGGAAATCCCATATAATCTGTGATTCCTCAGAAAGCCCCCTAAACTATGCACCATCTGATAAAAGAGCTGCAGAGAATATGACCAAATATCAATTAATACCTCAATAACATTTACAACAAGAAATCATTATTTAGTCAGCACCGGGAGACGTTACCCTCTCTGGTTGAGGTTTACCTATAAAATTCCAGCAATTCTGAAAACAGGGAACCGAAACTTGACAAAGTAAATGCTGGACTTTTTGGTGGTGTTGCATTCATAAAGCCTTACATGCATGATGACGGTTAGCAATATCTTAGTAAAAGCATCTTTTGTGGAGAGCACTCAAGCATCGTTTTGTCATGTCTTTCCATTGTGCAACAAAGACCCCTTAAGAAATTACTTCTGCCTCTAGAAGTTGGAGTGTGGGAGGTATATGTCAATTGTTTTGCTGCTAAGTTTTGCTTTGACTCTTCACTAGAACGACTAGTAATATACAATGAAGGTCTGCATGCATGCATAATAAAACCTCTCCATCTGTGGAGCTGGAAACAAAACAAGGATGGCCATATAAGAGCAAGGTCCACAGGGCCATAGGTCCTGATTCATCCTCCATTCCTTCATAATTGTAATGTGATCATAAGGAGCTTATAGCCTCTTGTTATCCTCCAATAGGCACAGACAAGACAAAGAGGCAGTGTACCAGTATGCAAAAAGACGACCATTCTGGTGACATCGCCCCATCCACTTAACACCCACATCAGGTCAACTGTTCTTAATTTGGTCAGCAACACCAATTTAGCCTCCACCCGGGGGTCTGGGTGCACTGAGGGGTAAATATTGACCCTTGTTTGTAAGCAAGACTCATGTCTTGAGAGTGCAAAACGGCCTGTTTGTGTTCTTGAGATGTTCAGATCATTGTATCATGGAAGATGCGCGTCACCCTCTCATTGGCCGAGAGAGCAGAGCTAATACCCACCTGTTCACAAAATGGAAATTAGTGTTTGTCATCATTTCACGATTGGCTGAACGTCAAAGCTGAAAAAAAAAAATAGACATGACAGTTCAAGTGGGAAGAAATATTCCACTGAGTCCTATGACATTTGTCCTCAAGACTGAGACATATGTCCTTTGTTGTTACAGAGAGATCTCGATAATGATGGTTGGTGATGAAACATATTTGGGGGAAACTGATGTGACATCACTCTACATTTAGATCAAAAACTCTCTGAATTCTTGCCCCAGGGACCGAGTCTTAGATGACCTCTCCTCTTTGTCCCAGAGGGACCCTGTGCTGCCCTCGGCACCTCCCTCCTCACTGGCCGGTCTAAACTCTGTGGGAAACCCCCCAGTGCTTTGTGTTGTTTTGGACATTGTGTGTCTCACAAGATAATGTCTCCTCCCCTCTGATTCTTTCCTCTCCCATCTGAGGAGCTGCTGTGTTGACCGTGGCATCCGGCGTTAACTGACCACCATGCAGGACAGGGAGTTGTGATCTTACTGTGGGGGTTAAAGAGCTGCTTTTCATTGTGCCTCACAGGACAGCACTGAGACCCCGCTGTTGTAAGTTTGCTAGGCCATGAGAATAATTGGCAGTGATGGATGCTGACAGCTGATTTGGTACTGGAGATAACTCTATTAACCTAAAATACCACATGGGCCCAGCACTGGGTCCATCTTTAATGCAATGCAACATAATGTTTGCATAATGTGCAAAAGGCATTGTCCAAACATGATAAAATATAGCCTATCAGTACAGTTAAAAGTCTGTTCCTATGATGTATAGGCCCGGAATTACAGAATATCTGTGTGTAAACAGTGTAAACTTTTCACGTTAAAATTTCTAAAAATGACTAGGACTGTGTTTTATAGTTTTTGAGTTGTGAACTTTTCTCAGGTGATGGTTTGCAATAAGTTTTGCCTGACCAGAGCTTTGCTAATATTGCATTTACAAGACAGGTTACAATACGCCCTCTGAACAGCTCTGTTCTCAGTGAACATTGGAGGCTGTAGTGAGTTGTTAAGTGATGAAACAGGCTAACCGGTTAGCATGCTAACTTCAGGAGGAAACTGAGACAGGAGTTAATGTGCTGCTCAGTGCTGGAGACATTTATTCATGAGCAAACAGTTCATGCTGAATTTGCAATGTTTCCTCAAGACTGGAAATGAGCTGTTATGCTAACTTAGACCATGCAGCAATGGAAACTTAGAAATATCTCTGTACATATTTAGAAATAAACAAGGCAAGGTTATTTATTTATTTATTTTTTAGAGTTTTGCTTAAAACAGGCGTACCATCAAACTTTACTTCCATATTTCTGCAGTTTAAAGAAGTTGCTTCAACAACTACATCTGTAATTTAATAACATGCAAGAGTTGCACTGTAGGTATACTGTGCAGTGGAAATTTGTTCAAAGGAAATCACTATTTTATGGAAACTGACAGCTTCAAACATTTTGTGTTTTTAGAATTGATTTCATGTCACCACCTCTAAAAATGCTCTTCATATTAAGGCTCACCATCACAGCTAGTTCTAGGCCGACAGATACGCATTTAACAACTTCCAAACGACTTGTTGCTCATTTGCTAAAAACCTAATGTTAAATGTCTGGTTTACTCCAATAGTTTTGGTCAAATGAGGATTAGCTCCAACTTAGTGGTATCCTTCCAAACTTTGGAAATAAGAGAGCCACCAGTTTTTGTCGTGTGAATTGTGATGTCATTCAACTCGGACCAAGGACCCAATCGACCCTCTGGCCTTTGACCCTTATTAAGCATGGGTTAGGGTGCTGTATTCAAGGTGTAGCCATCTGTGTGCCTTGTTGTGTTGGGGCTTCCCTCCTCCCCGCTCCCCTCCCTCACTCTTTATCATCCCTCTGTATTCAGGAGCATTGGGGTGATCAGAGGAGGACTGGCTGCTCCTGATCAATTTTGTAAAACCTCTAGATGAGAGGAGTGGATAGCTATGGAGAAAGGCAACTTTGTATATTTACTCAAAAGCTGAAATCCAGCACAATTCATTTAGGTTACTTTTGCAAATATGGTTTTACATAAAAATGGTGTGAATCTAAATGTCTTGATGAAGAAAATAACATATTTTATTGACATATTTAACAGTTTCTTAATTTTCTTCAAATTGCTAGATACACAGCTCTGTAAATGGACATGTTTAAACATTTACTCTGCCAGTGTAGCTACATACATCCAGAGGTTATGGAGATCAGACACATGAAAGCCATTGAACACATGTTAGCAGATGATTAACATGTTCCTCATGGTTCATTTTAGCAGTGACAGGATCTGTAAAAGTACTGGATTGAACTTTGAACTTTACCAGAAGAGGGTTCATCCACCCCTCTTATCACCGAGCAGCCTTCATGTGCACGGGTTATCAGCTGCTCAGTTAGACGTTTGTTTACAGTACTGAGTCTGACAGTCAGAACATGTAATGATGTGACTCTTGGTTTTGATGAGGAAGTGTTTGCACATTGGAAGAAATCTGATTAAAAAAAAGGAGAATTACTCATTGAGGTTTTCAGCCATTGTCTCATTGCTACACTGAGAGTGCTCGTTTTTCACAATATGCTCCTTAATGTTTCCGTCACTCTCCTGAAACTGCACCTTCACTGTCAGCGGAGAACATTTATCCACTCTACATTTGATGACCATGGTGTCCCTGGATGTTTGCAGGCTGCAGCTGCTGAGATCCGACATCTCGGCTTCAGACACCTTACACACCATCTGTTCTTTGGTGATGGAGACGACTGGCTGTTTTCTCAAATAGCCCGGGCCCTCGCAGAGCATCCTGTCCAGCATCTCTACATCTTGGCTGTTTCTCAGCACCCAGTCATGAATGTACCACATGTGGCAGTCACATTTCCAGGGGTTTCCGTGCAGCCTCACTGTGTGCTGCATGATTGCGCTGTCTAAAAGGCCCATTGGAAGAGTTTCCAGCTGGTTGTCGGACAAGTAGAGCTGCTGAATGAGCATCTGGTCCTCAAACAGTTTGGGCTCCACTTTGCTCAGGTTGTTCTTGTGAAGGTGAATCGCTTTGATAGTAAGTAGATCATGAAAAATTGCTTCAGGCAGAAACGTGAGCTGGTTTTCAGAGAGATCTAGATTCTCCAGCAATGAAATATTTCTAAAAATTTCTTCAGGGAGGGTTGAAAGCCGGTTAGAAGACAAGATGAGGTCAGAGAGAGAGGTCAAATAGTTTAGAGAGGACAGCTCCGTCAGTTTGTTGTTTTTAAGGTTCAGCTCTCTCAGATTTGTGGCGTTGAATCCAAACACTTTATCACTGAAGGTTGTAAGACGGTTTCCTCTGAGGTTCAGCACCTTTAGCTCAGTTAACACGGAGAAGGTGCCGTCAGCGAGCTCTGAGATCTTATTCCACTCCAGGTGAAGCTCCGTCAGCTGAGAAATGTTGTGGAACGTGTCAGATGTGAGATTACTAATGAGGTTGTGGTTCATTTTCAAGATCTCCAGCTTAGTCAGACCAGAAAATGTCTCTCCTTTCACTTCTTCAAGCTTATTCTGGGACAAGTCCAAGACATGAAGGTTGTGGAGGTTCAGGAAAAGAAATGTCGGCAGATCTGATATGATGTTTCCCTTCATCTGCAGGGTTTCTAGTTGTTTCAGGGAGTCGAACATGCCAGGAAGGACGGTTTTGAACCTGTTGAAATTAAGCATCAGTTTAGTCAAGTTTCTTTGCTTTGAAAAAGTCCCAAGAAACAAATGGTCCAGCCAGGGATTTCCACTAATCTCCAGCTCCTGCAGTTCAGTCAGTTGCTCAAAAGCCTGAGCGTGAATACTTCGCAGTGCATTATTCAGAAAGACAATCTTGGTGAGCTGGGGGCTCTCCTCAAAAGTGTGAGGGAACAGATACGCCACAGATGATGTCATTACAATAAAGTCCTTGACCTGCTTGGACATGTTTCTGGGCAAATTTGTCATCCGTTCGTCCGCACACAGAACTTGAGCCGGAGTGAAACACTGGCATTTGTATGGACAAAAGGTGTGTGACTCTGTGTCGCCTTCAGGACAGGGAAGCAGCAGCAGGAGCAGAGTCAGGCCAAATTCTTTCTTCATTTTCCCCCTGTAAAACATTTGGAAAGCTTGTATGAATGAAGACGGAAACAAGACTGACATATTAAGCACAAATGCATGAAGTTCTCAGTCTTTATTCACAGAGGGAGGAATTTCTATGTGTCACTTAAAAGACCAACTGAACTCATCCAAATGAATGAAATTCAACATACCTCAGTGTTACAGCGATCTTGCAGCACAGAATCCAGTTTCCTTGTGGCTCTATAGGCCACCTCACCCAAAGTGCAAACGACAACAAGTCTGAATTAGGCAAGACAAAACCTTTGGTCAGTGGCCAGCTCCTGTCACAGTTTAATCTGATCACAACACAAAAGTGAACAATCCTTTAATCCTGTAATTCAGCAAATCATCTAAATCAGAGTTATATTCTCTGTACTGTCAGAGAGCAGCAGGGTTTGTATTTGCTACTGTAATATTCAACAAGTGGAACGAAGCAAAGGTTTTTTTTTGTTTTTTATGGTGACAAAAGTCTGTCAGTGTTGAGTCACTGTTTACCAAAACAAAACAAACAGATCTGAGAGGAAATGTGCAAGGGTGAAAAAAAAATCCCTTCAACAACTTCTGCCACGACTAATCATTTTATTTATTTCATTCATTTATCCTGCATGTCATTTCAGATACTTGGCTTTTTCCAATAAAGACTGGCAAGGCACATAAAACATACTCATTCATACAAATACAACACTAAGGAACTGTAAATAAATTAAGTTTTTCTTGTAAATTTTCTTGTAAAATTCTAAATAATGTGACAGTTTACCTGTTTTGTTTATGCAAAATGTGAAAACGGTGTTGTTCTACAGTGTTTGAGTAATCTGTGTGTAGATTTGCACTTTCTGTGAATTCTGGAGGTTCAGGAGTCCCTGCAGGAGCTGCTTGCATCCACTAGGTGCCGCCCTGTTCCTCCTCAACTCAGCCAGAGGTGATGGCATTCCTGGATCCCTCCCCCTCCATCTAATGCAGGTATGCCCTGAAGATGCACAGGTAGACTCCTCTGTTTGGGACCAGATCCTCCACCCCAGACCAGCTGGAAGTATACTCTAAGAAAGTTTTTTTTTTGTTTTGCTCCTGTCTCTACACAACTAGAGGATCTTTTTTTCCTTTTGCAATTTTTCCACTTGGTTTCATTACGATCTGGGAATTTAAAAGATGGCAAATGCAGGAATACAACTTCTTGGCTTCACTCTGGCCTTCCTGGGCTTTGTTGGTTCGATAGCATCCACAGCCATGGTGGAGTGGAAAGCTTCATCATATGCAGGGGACAACATCATCACAGCTCAGGCTATGTATGAAGGGCTGTGGAAGACCTGTGCATCACAGAGCACCGGTCAGATTCAGTGTAAAATCTATGATTCCCTTCTCCAGCTACCAGGTAATATTGTTTTACACATCATGTTTCCATTGCATTGTTTATTAGATATATTTCATAAATATCAACTATAAGTATGTTGTGCCCTGTAGAGCCCATAAATTATAATATGTCCAACATCTGTCTCTATGTGTGTGAAGAGAAGGTGTGTCATGCTAACATGAACCATGTATAAAACTATCTTAGAGAATATTCAATACTGACTTCATGATTAATTCACACAATGTTTGGACAAGTGTAAAAATTAGCTGTATATTGTAAAACAGGAATGTGTGTATCTCTGTGGTCATCAGTCCTGAGAGAAAATGGCCTTTTCTTGAAGACCTCTAACATGTAGAGACATGTCGCTCAAATACCAGCGGCTGGCAGAACAAAAGGAAACAAATTCAGAGGGAACTCACGTTATGTAAGGTGGTAGCCAAATGTAAATGAGCAAACTGATTTTAAACTTTGGCATTATGGAAAAAGCTCATGATACCAGATTCATCAGATCAAAAAAGCCCGGGATTGTCCTTCAATACACTAAAGCTGATGTGAGTCATCATGTGAGCATTCCCGTCTGTTTTTTGCCTGGTAGAAAGATGAGCTCACCCTATAACCTAAGCAACAAGGTTCAGTGAAGAGATACTTTATTGAGATGCTTATAGCTTTCAGTTATAATTTCTTAATAGATAGAAGAATTAATGGAATACCGCTTGCAATTCATATTCATTTGTGCACATAGAAGAAGACAGGGTGATGATCATGAACTTAACTCAACTGTTTAACCTTAAGGTCAAAAGCCAAAAGCCAAAGTCGCAGAAAATAAAAAAACTTATGCATGAATGAATGAATGAAATGATTTATGAATCATACAAGAAAACCATCTTTGTCTCCATTCTCCAGGGATTGTACAGGGCACACGGGGACTGATGCTGTCCTCCATCTTGCTGTGCTTCATTGCCATCTTGGTGGAGGTGGTGGGCATGAGATGCACCACCTGCATGGCAGAACAGCCGGAGCAGAAGGACAAAGTGGGACTGACTGGGGGGATCATGTTCATTATCGCTGGTCAGAGTTCACTCACTCACAAGACAAACAAACACACAAACACACACTGAACATCGTTTGTAGTGTCATCTTTAACATCTTACAGTAAATAGGCTTCGGCTTGTAGTGAAAATGGTTGTTTCTGTGTGATGATTCACTCCCTCTCCTGTTTTACTCTGACTCAGGTCTGCTTGCTCTCGTGGGAACATCCTGGTACGGCCACAGAATTTCACAGGACTTCTACAACCCATTCACTCCCACTAATTCAAGGTGAGTAAAGTGACCAGGTATGCCACGTCTGCAGACAAAATACTTAGCTTTACAAGTCCATATGATCACATATCATGAAAGCACACAAGAATAGTTTGACATTTTTGGAAAATATGCAGTGAATATGAAAGTTTGGCCTGAAACTGGTTAGATTTGCTTATAGCATAAAGACTGGAAATCAGCAGCAGCTATAGTCTTTATGTCAAAACAAAACCTGGTTCATAAATTCATATAAATCAACAAACATTTACATAATTACATTAATATGTTGGTTAATATGGTAAACTAGGCTAAGCTAACTAGCTGCTGGTTGTAGCATCATAGGACAGTTGGCAATTGTGGGTTATCTACTCACTGAACTCATAGCTCAGTAAAACAAATAAGTTGTTGTTTTTTCAATTTCAAACAGATTATTTTATATTTATGTAGTGGACCTCACAATAATGAGTTGAGAAACCGGGTTGTAATATTTGAAAGTTTCTGTTTTGAATCAGACTTAGGCTAATTAAATATCCTAACGTAATCACTCTATGTTTGGACTTCAGTAAAGCTGACAAAAAACAAAAAAATGTCCACTTAATCATCATTTTGTAACCTGTGTTATCATTCACAGGTTTGAGTTTGGAAGTGCCCTGTACGTTGGATGGGGAGCTGCATGTCTCATTATTATAGGAGGGGGCTTCCTCTGCTGCAACTGCCCCGGCAAGAGCTCAGGGAAATCTCCACGCTACCCACCGTCCTCTGCCAGCCAACCAGGCAGGGACTACGTCTAGGAGGACAATCGCTCCGTCCAACTTCTGCTCCCAATATTTGGACATTGTTCAGTCTTGTTCCATAGCTTGCACCATGTATATTTGTGGGTGTTCTAATTGATGTATGTTTGTAGTTGTTGGGAATAAAGTTCATTAGCAGGTTGGAGGTTCATACACAAGCTTACACATTGCAAAGGCCAATTGTTTTAACAATGAACAGCAAATGAGAGGCGACAGCAGCAAGAAATTAATAATCATAAATGTTACTTGAATCTGAGTGATATGAACTAAAGTTTGAGAGTTTAAGTACAAGAAAACTGCATTACAGTAAAAGTAATTTGAACTATAAGTAGTAGTGGTATCAGTGCAGAGTAAGATATTTTTTTCCAATTGAAAGTTTCAATGACTATATTTGGCCAGTAACTAAAGGTTCAACACATCTCAGGGGTCTTTTACTAATACCATTTTCTTTGGAATTTTTATAATGTCATTATTTCATCTATGTAAAATAAAATCTTTGTTACTTTCCTATATAGGATGTTTTTATATTGTCTGTTTTTTTATGTGCAACACATAGCTGCACAAAGAAACAAGGTCAGGCTTTATCAAACCACATCCCCTCAAGTAGTAGTTTTTATTATTGAAAATTGAATAAACAACAAGAGGAAATTAAACTAATTCTAGATAGTAGAACATCTGTGATTTTAATCATAATCTAATCTAATCATCAACCCTTAATTCAGACTGAAAAACATTTGACAAGACAAATGAAACCACTGAAAGTCATAAAACAGATCTGAGCATTTATCGGTACATAAAAATCAAATGTAAGGCCTGAGAGTGAGAATTTATAGGATGTAAAAACATAGCAAGAGAGGACAATCAACTTTTAGAGTGGTTTTGCAAAGCATAGAAAGTTTGTTTTTTTAAGTCATTGAAACTGCAGGAGTCACTTCTGCAGAAATGTGTTGCCTCAAGGCAGAAAAACTGGAGGCAGGGGAGCGGCTGCTGACAGGCATACCTCAGACCTCCTGTCCCAACTTGTCTGTGCACAGGCTGCAGGCTCTCATCAGATTCCATGGAAAACATCACATTCACGGCCTCCAGTGAGCGACCTGCAGCACAATGAGCAGTGATCCTCCCTCCAGCAGAGAGCACCACCCTCTGGTCAGACATGAGCCTGCTGCTCAGACACCTGCAGGGGCTGCACCACATTCAGGCTGTGTGGTTAAGTCCAGTCAGAGTCATGTGACATTTCTTTTCTGCTTCTCTGTTTGTCAGCATGGTATCCTTTCTTCCCTTTCTTTTCTTTTTTTGATGTGGTCATTACCTACATTATTTCATTTTGATATAATTCATATTACTTATCATAAGATATATAATCTATAAGTTCTTTATTTTTGCGATGTGACAAAAAAAAATACAAACAGAACACTCCTACTCATTTCAGTTTGCATTACTCGAATCGCATAACTAAACAACTGCAGATTGAACAAAACTAAAGAATATTTTCAAGCATTGGTCACTGTTGAAGAAAACAGGGAGAAACTGACTGATTCAAATGGAAACAGGAGCAAAAACTTTTTACCTGAATTATCAATCATATGTGAAGGTATCATTCTGTTTATGCTTGAAGAAGATAAGATATCCTTGTCAGTAATAATAATAATAATAATTCATGAGATTCATTTAGCCCTTTTCTAAGGCACTCATAGACAAACTGCCCTAGAGTAGTTTTGGAGCCTGAATAAAGGCCGTTTGTTCAGGTGCGGGCTTGTCAGTTCAGGTTTTAATGTATGCAGCTGTCTCTACTGCATACACACATTGAGCAGATAACATTTAATTTAAATTCCTATGTATGAATGAATCATCAACTTCCTGAATTGGGGAGGGAAATACAAGAAGAGAAAGTGCAATGAAAGTTCAGATCTTGTGACGGTGATGTGGTGATGGGAAGACACTTGTTTATTCCCCCTGCCGCTTACAGTAACTAATCTGGACCCATATAACCGTCAATGATGATATATTGTAATTTTGATGCACACCACAAGTTAAACACATAATGGTGGGGCAGATAAATGTAAGTCATTCACAAGGAGCAAAATCTGAAAGAAATTACATATTGAAAACAATATAAAAGTCAGACTCGGACACCAATGGCATAAATAAGGTGTGTGACGGAAATATGTGTTTTTAATGTAAACTCCAGAAAATCCAGAATGAGCGACAGTATCTACTATAAACTTCAAGCCAAATAATACTGTGTTAGTTTTCTGTAGTGCAGATTAATGTGAACAGTGACGTTGTGTGGCCACTAGAGGTCAACAGAGGCAAAGTTTCAATTCTTGTCTGTCAAAAGACATGAAACTCTGTCACTGGCAATGAGACAATGTAGAGATGTAACTTTTGAAAATGCTTTCATATTATCATAACCAATATCATTTACATAATCAATAACATAATTGAAATTGCTGGTCAAATGTTTCCACATGTGAAATATAGGCTACGAGGGAAAGTGCAAAACTGAAAAAAAAGGAAAATTTGAAATTGAAACAATGTCATGTGTTGATGATAACCTGTGCAAATGATTAGCTCTCTGCTCGTTCTGTAGCTACGCATATATTCACTTCAAAGCCTGTCAATATATGGAACAGTGCTTAACTACTGAAGGTTCATATAAAAGAAATAAAAATATTTTTTAAAAACCCAACCTTACATACTGAATGTATATCATTAATACATGCAAACACATATTATTCCATGTAAAAATTCAGTACAGATGTTTTGATAAATATACATATGTACAAATTTTACTGTGTTTTCTACATGTTATACCCTGTTACAACCTATATTACATGTGAAAATACTATATTCCCTGATAGCTATGGCAACAGTCTGTAGGAAATATAGAGTATACATTTATTTACGGGAATGAGCCCTGTAGTTTCTTTTGACTCAACACAACTGCCCCACAGCTTTTTAAGGGGAAACCCATTAATTTTACATAATGAGTTCAGAGTTTTGTCAAGTCAAGGAAAAATAACCCCCATGATGTCATCAGTGCTACGTTGGCTTTGGTTTGAAAACAACACATGTACAACAGAAAGTTGTTTTTTTTTCAGACTGGGTTTGTGAGGTTTTGTATGATCTCATGAATGATGTTGCATGATGGGTATTGCAGTATTTTTGTAAATGATCCAGTTCAAAGAACTAAAAGTCATGTAAGTTCCCAAAAAAGACAACCTTAGTGTGTAATATTTGCTAATGGCAACTAAACTTTAAACATATGACTTATTTTTAAAGTTAAAGTTAGAAAGAGTTGTGTCTTGAGTAGAAAACAGTGAAATGCTGCAGGGAAATTGCAGAGCGATCATGCTTTTAATCTTTCGATGGGATTTGTCGCCAGATACAAAGCTGTTTAAATTAGTGTACAGTACTGTATGGTTTAACAGCATCATCCAGCAAAAATAATTTATTCACAATCAGTAATAAAAACTGTGTATAGTATAATACTAATATGAATTACAGAAGATATGAAAATACAAGAGAAACTGACAAAGAAAACAGGGTCAAGAGGGATAAAAAAGAATCAATAATAGAAATAATAGAATAATATCTTTAGATTATCATACTTGCGTAATGGCAACCAAATTAAGGTATAGAATATTTACTGTAGACACTGGACAGCCTCAGAGCATCTTAGAAGTTAAAGTTTAGGATTCTGGGGCAATAGGCAATAGGTCAACATTATGTTTGCAAACAACAATTAACCTTGACCAACATGTGCACAAATCTGACCTTTGACCTCCTATACACCTGATCCTCCAAAGACTCTAAGAAGTGTCTTAAATGATATCTGCTACTTACCAAAACACAACACACAACAGCTTACAGAATACACCAAAGCCAAGTCAGCGAGACAATCCTCAGGACAAAGACTGTTTCATCTACATTTTGTCAAATCACCCATAAGACGTAAGGACTGAGACAATGCATCTCATTTGGGCTGACATCTTTTATGATCTTTGGACAGCAGCGGTGTTTAGACTGATGAAGTACTCTGACAGAGCAGCACTTAACTCGAGGGCTTCCCCGCTCTTCAGAGCAGTATTGGATCTGGAGTGGATCCAAACACCATCTCAAACTGCTGTAATCAGCAGAGTGCAGCTGCCAGACATCACAGAAAATCAATGAGCGGCTACGGACTTGAACAGCACATTCAGCTTCTGCTAAAATCATCTCTGTCCTGCAGTGGTGCTTGTGACCTCTTCAGTATTATAAAACTATCATGGAAGCGCTGAATGAGACGATGTAGCTCCTACAGTCGTCTCCTACAGTCGGTGAGAGGAGCTGACTTGTTTGGGTTAACTGTCTTTATTTTCTATCACGATACAACAGAGAACTTGACCTGAGATCAGAGGTGTGTATATTTGGTTGTGTTTTGTAAGTCTGCACTCCCACTCTCACATTTAATCAGATATTTTACTACCACTAATTGTGTGTACACAGATAACTTCAATTTGTTACCACAGTTCATGGAAAATCAGCAGTAATTATCACATGGTGGTCTTAATATTTTGTGACTTCTTAAAGTTTCAACAGTGTCAACTGAACTATCCACTGACACTGGCCTATGAATGGAAAACCATCCAGGGCGACAGCCTGATTGGATTTAATGATCCTGTGGTGATATTTAAATAAAACCAACACTGGGTCACAACAACCAGGTGCACTGGGTAACGTTCACCCAGATTTGTGTGATAAAGAGATGTAATATATAACGTACGTATCCCAGTGAGTGATGTTGTCATACATTCCACCTCACATACAGCAAGGCAGGCTATACATCTCCTGGATTGTTATAACATAGGAAGTATATGCATTGTTATTTAATGAACAGATACATATACTGTTTACATGTACATATCCTATGCTGATTGTTATATTTGTTTAAAAAAATATTTATTTAAATATAAATGTATTTATTTATTTAATTAATATATGTAAATATGTTAAAAATGACATTTGTCTCTTTCTTTTACAGTTAATCACTGCATAGAAAAATTATGAAAATAGTAATAGGAATAATGTGTATGGCAGATTGTTACAAATTAAAGTTAAATAGATTATTTTAGTCTGCACAATAAATGTGTTTGCTTTTCAAACTTTTATATGAAAATTTTGATTTTGATACATTTTCTTTTTCAGTGCAGGACCAAGAACCTCTGCCGTGGTTGAATAAAATTTCTCTCACATTCCCTCATTAGCTCAGGGGGCTTTTTTGTTGTTGTTGTTGCATAGAAGCAGGGATGCCCTCTCACCTGATTTTAAAGTCCCTGGCTGTGAGTGTAACATCCTGAGCAGCGAGGACAGAGATCCTCCTGTAGCAGCTTTCCAAGCAGATCAAAATAACCTGATCTGTTAATCCACTCTGCTCTGCTCCTAAGAGCTGAGACTTGGCACAGAAAGCCGGCCTGTAACCCAGATACTGAGGTGACAGGATGCGATCGTCATTTATTCTCTTAGATTATTATGATTATAAAAAAATGTCAGTACTGTATAAATTGGAATGATGTAATGTTGTTGCACCAGCCATCGGCCTGATTGGTCCATTGGGTTATGATGATACATATTAAAAGTTTAAAACAAACAAAAAAAAGTATAACAATATTGATTATCTCTGCATTGTGCTCTAAAAGCTCAGACCTTTGGTTACCATGGTAATTATACCATATGAATACCTGATGTAATCCATGGGCGTTCACCTCAGATGTTCCCACCGCTGCAGACAGGTCACATGAGTCACGGTGCGGCTGGGCGTTAAGCAGCCTGGGGAGGGAGCTCAGGGCTGCACTGTAAGTGGCTGATACGTAATGTCGTAGACCTCCCCCTCCGTTTAGTAATGGTCCATCGTGGCTCATGTGACTCCAAAAACACACATGACGACTGGGTGGGTTAACAATTTGTATGTGACCCCAACCACTCTGAAGGTGTTCGTGACCTCACAGGAGGTTAAATAACTGGGACTCCTCAGCGCCCGGTTGGACTTGAGAAGTCTTTCAGGTGAGAGGTGAAACACCTCCTACAACCTCAAGCAGGTTCAGCCTTTGTGGCGATCCACGTTATGTAAAGCTTGATAAAGTTTAGTGGAATTACACAATGATGGTTAACGGCAAAAAAAGACAATATATTCAGGTCCAGATCTGTCAGGTGTGATAAACCTCAGAGGAAACACTCCGCTGAGTGGTTTACACGTGTAGTTTGTGAAACTTCACTCGAGAAGCATCAACGTGAGAATGAAAATATACACTCTCCCAGCTGCAGCAGCAATGCATTGCTCTCTGTGTGTCTGCCTGTAAGCCGTAGACTCAATTTCCCTCAGCTCTACAACAATAAACCCAAGGCCTCTCTCTCTGGCGTTGCACTGTCAAAGTCCAACACTCACACACACACACAGCCTTCCATGTGCTACAACCAAAACACCTCCTCTTCTGCCCAACCAACCCTTGCTTGACATTTCACTGCTCGATATAAAACATTTTTTGCAAGCTTCCTTCTTCCCTTGTATTATATGAGTATTTCCAGAATCTTTCTCGCTCTGGCAGACTTTCTGGAGTCTCCCAAATATCCTGAGTGACACAGCCAAGACGAGGCCGTTAAGTGATTTAAAGACACAAAGACGCTGCCAGGCATCGCTGCCTCCTCCCATCTGACGGACAGTGGGAGCCAGTTGAATTCAAAACTCCTTTCACCTCTGCATTCCTGAGTATTACCACACTCTGCCTGGGCCCATACAAGGTTTTCAACAATATTGTGTAAAGATGCGCAGCTCAACGCGCCAACATTTATGATTTTATGCCTGAAAAGATTTGACTTTGGATGCACCCATATTATGAACATTGGTTACATTTATCTTTTCTGAGTTATCATTTCAATCTCTAGAGGAAAGTTATTTTTTTCACATTAGGTATAAAATATCAATCATTATTATTGCTCTTTATCTGTGTACCAATCTTAAAAACTTTGTTGTCTTTGTCCTCACTTTTAATGCAGCTCTTTGAGACTTATTTTAGCCGTGGGCATCTTTGCATCCTCATCACATGGTATTTCTTCGAAAACCCTCATATAGAGCGTTGCTCTGTATGATGAGGCGCTCGTCTCATCCCTCCTCATTTTGTCCTCAAAGAAGCATTGAAATGTTTCTTTGAGCTCCACACAAATACAGCGAGCTCTCCACGTGGCGGACACATGGTTCTGATCATGAGACATGGAAAGCCAGAAATAAGTCTCTGTTCCACACACACACACACACACACACACACACACACACACACACTGGTTTACAGCTTTCTTGTTCCAGGGAAACAGCTGGCCATGGTCATGGATTGTAGACTTAAGTTTTTCAATGTTGCCGTTTTATGGCGTATATGTTGAATTTCAGTTATGTGCTCTGAATGTGCCTCTTGGTCTGACCCAAAATGTGAGTGGAGTTCATCACAGCAGCAGGCTGCACCGTTTAACACAGAATACATAATGAATCTGCTTAAAAGTGAAGTCATCAACAAGTGTTATGTTCACACCACATCGAATGACTGTTTAATGTCGAAGGAGTAGCAATTACGTCATGCATTCAGACTGGTACTTATATAAGGGTTAGTATATAACAGTTACCAGCAAAATATACTTTTTAGATTTTAGATAAATAAGCTTAGATAAAGGTCAGAATCTGTTAATTTCTTAAATCTTATGTCCACAAGATAAGATCTTGTTTTGTTCCAACAAGGTACAACTTAATTATTGTTTGTAGGATGTGATAACCTCACTTGAACCCAACATGCTTCACAAAACCCCGGCTCAGGCAGGTCTCCTTGGCCACAGCTGCAGACCTGTGTGGCTTTGCTGTACATATAAGGTATTTACACCATAACAAGGCATTGTGTTGTATAAGTTTAGACTCGATCTCAAAGAGACTGTACAATATTCCCCTCTGAATTGTGTATTTGTATAGCTAGAGTAACATAAATTCATAACACTTGAGTTAAGTACTTGTAGCTCAAAGTTGTTCAGTGAAATTTGCAGTGAGAAAATCATATCAGCGTACTCTGTAGCTCTATGGCACTTATAAGCATCTCTCTAGCTCTTTGTTTTGGTGCAGCCTCTGGTTCCCTCTGGCTTCTTCTAACAGCAACAAGCAGCAGTTGTCAGCATAATGGTTTCCAAAAGTGCAAGAGGCTCTTTGAGGAGACAGGAGCCATTTAAAACATATGATTACACTGGGGTAACTTTAAAAATTAGAAGAATATTTTTTTTTTTAAGATCTTGGTGATAAGCGCCTGCCAAATGGATATATTGGGAAAGTGTGGCTGTCCACACCGTCACCCCCCTAACCCTCACCAGCAGGATAAAGCACAGAAGAATTAGTGAGAAAAAGAGGGAAAAATCCAAAATATCAGTAACTATTTATTTATGATTTAACCCCCTTGAGAAAAGAATTGATGATGATTCGATACTTAAAAACATTCATTGTCATGGAGAAACAATCTCAAACAGAGGAGAGCTGGGGTCAGCCGAGGTAAAGAGATTTGTTTTTGCTTCCCACATGCTGCGAACAAACTGGTTACCAAACAACAGAGTGCATGGTGTGTGTAGTGATTTGGCATGACCTATAGCATTTCATCTTCTGCTATCTGACAGCGGTGGATGTAGCCCCGCCCGGTGTCCTCACTCATCCCTGTCCACGACTTCAGGACACACCGAAAAGTACCAGCAAGTACGATGTTGGTGAATCACATAATGACGGATATAAATGATCCCTTTGTTTCGTGAGTCAAATAAATTCTGTCCGCTCAAAGAGGTGGAGTTCCAGCACTTAAGTTTTAACAGCTCTTTTCACAGTTTAACAAGTACTTTTACTCTACTCCTGGCAACTTCCTCTGTCAGTCTGTCATGAAACATGAAACGAATGATAGCTCGTCAGCAGTCGCCCTGTTACCTAACTTCAACTTCTAATCAGGTTTACTCCATGTGATGTGACCCTGTCGTCTCTGTCGTCAAGGTGCTGGAACTTCACTGTTTCAATTATAAACCATTTTGCTTCCCGATACAGCAAATTTTTACCTTTTAAACTTCTCACACAACATGTTTATCACATTTATTATACAGCTGGTGTTACTTTGTAGAATGAATCGTTATAGTATTATTTTTAAGCATGAAATCGATAGAATCTCCATCTTAACATAATGCAGCAATAATTAGGACTTTTACTTGCACCCTGGCATTTGATATTTCAGGGCACTTTGTAATTTATATCGTGCAGTTATGTTTTATTAGAAAAACGGCCAAAGATCTTGTGGTTTTAAGGAGAAAAAAAAAGAAGAGTGGGAAATTATAAACCATTTTGCTTCCCTATACAGCAAATTTTTACCTTTTAAACTTCTCACACAACATGCTTATCACATTTATTTTACAGCTGGTGTTACTTTGTAGAATGAATCGTTATAGTATTATTTTTAAGCATGAAATCGATAGAATCTCCATCTTAACAACATTTTAATGCAGCAATAATTAGGACTTTTAATTGCACCCTGGCATTTGACATTTCAGGGCACTTTGTAGTTTATATCGTGCAGTTACGTTTTATTAGAAAAACGGCCAAAGATCTTGTGGTTTTAAGGAGAAAAAAAAAGAAGAGTGGGAAAAACTGACCTGATTTGCAAGGCGTCTCATCTTAAAGCGAATTACAGTTTTCATTGTTTGAGTAAATTAAATGCAACATTTCTCAATCATAAACCACACTGGTGTAATTTCTGCCCCCGCGCTCACGTGGGTCAAATGATCATGAATGGTTGAAGCAAGTGAGTGGTCAGAGAGAGGGACGGCTTAATACAGATAATATGATCCAGCTGACATTCCGCAGAAAATTGAACCAATTACACAGTATGGCCTGTGTACATAAATGGTCAATGTAGCATAACAGTGTCTTAATTGATCCTTCCCATCGTGTCATGCAACAACAAAAACCTGTTGCTGGTCTGTGACCATCCAGGGCTGCTGCTGCTGCTGCTGCTGATGATGATGAAACCAACACTATAGACAAAACCATCAGTTACAATTAGTTCTTAAACAGTCACGGGAAGCTCATAGCATCTTGATTCAACAGTGTGTACGTGCTGTTCCCATCTGATTCAATTTACAGAGAACATGTGAGTGTCACTCAGAGGACAGAAAGCAGAAAGGAAGAGGACGATGACAACAGGAAGCTGGGAGTACACTGCAGACCAAAATTGGCCAAAATGTACAATCTGTATCTGATGGTTTGATGTGACTCCCACCAGAGTTGCCCCGGGACCGTACTCAGTGTTTACTGGCCACGTCTTTGAGCTGCAGAGAGACTACAGAAGACAATGAACAGATGAACAAGTATATAAATAAAAAATAATCCAGGAGTGGGAGTTTGATCATTGAAGGAAAATATCGATTTTTTTTGTTTATTTGTTCATGTTTTTATTGAATTTTTCCAACATATGAATTCACTCACTTCACATTGTGCCACAAATCACAGCTCACAACAACCACAGATCAAAACATGTTCAATAAGAGACAAGACAGATGAAAACAATGGTGCACAGAGTATTGAAGTTAAAGACAATGCACTACAAGAAAGCTATTGTACCCAATAAATGACAGTGACAGTGTATCTGCATCTATAGATATGGATTCTTAATTCTTCATTTATAATAAAAGATCAAATGTATTTACCTTACAAAAAACATTTATACAAAAGCTTATAATATGAATGAATCAAAACATCAAGGCAACGCATTCATCGTGGCAGCTAAAGAAAGAGGGAGTTTGGATCACTGAGTCACATCCTGTTCAGCCTTCTCCACATTAGGTTAAAACTGGACCTGTACTTAACAATGATAATAAGATCTCAGCTTAGTAAAGGAGTCATGAGAATGGACAGGAAATATGCTGTTACACAGGTTGATTTTACAACTTCTTATTTTTTCCAAAATTAGCTATTTATTCAGTGCCTTTATAATTAGAAATGTAAGACTGAGAGACATACTAAATTGAATTATCTGTTTAAAATGATATCTTATATGTGTAGCCTCTTTCAAGCCTGATTTGCTCCTGACTGCTAATGGTTACATCAAAAATGAAGCACGTTACCTCAGTAGAGGTCAAAATAATGAAGCATACAGGATCTCAATGCAAGACCAAAAACAGCCAAGGCACATACACCATCACACACACATGAAATATGCAACACATGCTTACCAGAGAAATTGCCACCTTGACATAAATCTTGTTTTATCGGGATGCAACATAGAGTTGATGACCTCGTCCGGCCTGGCCGCGAGGACCTCGCTGTGAGTCGGATGGGACGACCAGCTGAGAGAGCTCAGGTAAACAGCAGGGTGTCCAGCCCTCACCATCGATTACGGCCCCCATTGAGCTTTGGTTGCTAGGGCTAATCTTGGTCTTTAAGCCACGGGTCACTAAGTGTTCATTCAAGAGTGATTCATCCTTCTACGGAAAAATCAAAGTGGTTGCTGCTGTGCTGGCAGTCTGTCATGCTGGTTTTGCAGAGCCAGTGGAGATATCACATTAAGAGACCACACACTTGCAGCATGACACTCCGACTGGTTGGGGATGGAACTTGGGTGAAGCAATACCCACAGCCATTTGGGGATGCAGAGCCCGCGGCTGCCTTCAAGGGGTGATTAATGAAAATCTGCAAGCCTGTTGAGATGTGATGCTGTCAGTGAGACTTGACTCCCACACTCTAAATACAAGCGGCCATCCATCCTCAGGTCCTCTAACATCCAAATGGCATCTGGCTTTCTCTGTGGAAACACACACGCATAAAGGCGTCTTTGATAAATGCTCACAGTTCATGGAGTCAGTTCAATAACTTCTCACTTTTCCACTTCTGCGGTAAAATGACTGTGAAATGTTCTTCCAAAATATTTTGTTTTTCACCTTTTAGGAAACATTAAAAGGAATATAAGTCAGGATAGGTGCTCTCAAGAGGACACTTTCTGAATAAAATATCACAGTGTTGTTATGCTAATATGATACATGTGTGCAGCAACAAGTTCATGTCTAACTAAATATGTTGCTTGTTTTCGACTTCCAGAACTAAGCTATGGTGTTTTCATAATGCAAAACGCACAGTATGAAGGCAAAATTATACACACCCTAACATCTCAGCTATTAGACACTAAGATGGTTGTATTATTCTGACTGGAAAAGTGCCTAAAGCAGCCAATTATTGCTAGGTAATGTAATAAATGTATATATATAGTATGTATAATCAACCATCTGACTGTATAATCAACCATTTGACTAAAAAAATCAGCCAATCACAGACATGAATCTGTGTTTTGTGGGAAATATTATGTTGGCATTATTTTTCCAGTTAAATCATATGTTATTAATTGTTGATATGTTCTTTCACAAAAATATACAATGTTCACATTATTAAGTTATTTACCCCCAAAATGTGCTCTTGTTGTTACAACATCCACTCAACTCCCTGATCATAAACTTTATGGTTATGGTTTCTTGCTGTTGATGTTTACTGTATATAACAGTAACTTATATAAGACAGAGCTATTTTCTTTTTTTTTTGAAATTGACATTGAAAATGGCTAAGTAAAATCCATAAGGTAAAGGGTGGAACAATATGGCTGTCCATATACTGTAAAATGACACATCTGATACAAAAAACCAAAACATAATCAAACCATTAACTGAGACTGTGGGAAACACTGACTGTTGACAGGAAGTGAACCACAGCTGTAAACACTTTCTGCAAAAAGAAAATCCACCTGACCTCCTCTTCAGACTCATCCATTTAGTTATTTTAAACACACATCTAAAACTTTGGTTGATTTCCCATCAGCTTAGAAAAGACAGGTAAGGCCGGCTGAGACAAAGCCGCTCAAAGAACCGACTTAAAACCAAAACCAACAGAAACCAAGTCACGGCGCTCCAGTGTGTTTTCCTGTCAATGAATGAGTCAGTAGGTGTGTGGGACTGTGAGGGGCTCAAGAGTTTACTCAAAAACAGACTGAAAACAAGCTGTTTTAACAGCAACAAAAGTACCACGCACCTCTGCGACCTGTAGCTAAGTTTGTCCTGTAACTTTATATCAGTTGCTGTTAAGCCAAAAGTGTTCAGCTGTGAAGTTTAAGTTCATTGTCATTTGTCATTGTCATCATCATGCATACAAAACACCAGAGATAAAAAACATGACAACATCTTGAGTGCATGGGCCAGACACTGAGCATTGTTTAAATTACCGGAGGCGTTTAAGATAAAACTGGAATATTCATCACTTTGCCTTCCCCTTCCCAGAAACACTGTGTGTTCGGTAATTAGTCGGGTTAACAGTAAGGAAAACCTCTCACTTTCCTGCGTAATGAGTGCTATATAAAAGAGAAGAAATTCCTCGGTATGAAACCCCGGGGGGTTTGTAATGGACTGTGGTTTTTTGAGGGTGATTCCACTAATGTTTGGAAATGAAAAGTGAAACAAATGAACTGATCTGAGTGTCGTACACTGAATCGGCTGCACATGTGCTGAAGCCTCCATGTACCTTCAAGTGACTCACACTCAGCACTGCATGTTCACATCACGGCCTGCGTCAGTACAGACCACTGAACATGTTGTCAAAGCAAATACACAGGTAGCTGTTGTTCCATATAGTCCTGATAATAATTAATCCATTTTAATGACCTTGTCTTATTTACTTTCACTGAATTCTGGACTATAAACTTCACCATGCATTTACTGACACTGACTGCACCGAATAGTGAACCGTGGATCTCCATGTTTGGTTTATTTTGACTTCAGTCAGACTTATCTTTGGGGAAGTTTAATTTCTTTTTTCCCAGGCTCTAACTCCCTGCATGCCTTTGACTTGTTCTTGCCTCACCCCTTTCTCCTTCTCCACACCACGGTGCCTTGGCAAGTAGCAAGCAATACTGAAATCGTTTTCTGGTGGTGACATGGCCGGAGATGATTAAGTGCCAGTACGATTGAAGGGTGTTTTCATCCCACTGGTCAAACAAAGCAGGGATATATGTGATGGTTTCCATCCTCTCCTGTGCCCTGGTGGAGGAATGTGATCTCTCAATCCACCCAGATCTCCTGTGGCAGACTGTGAACTGTGTGTGAACTGTTTGACCTGGATGAGGATCATCAACTCTCACAGGACATGGATCAAGTCTGGATCCACAAGTAAAGGCCTTTTATTTGAAGATCGTTGTGTAATGTTCTAGACATGTGCTGGTATCAGATAATGACTCATTCACATCTGATGAAAAGATCATTGTGTAATATAGTATTCATCCCAGTATTATAGTCAGAAAATAATAGATTTGAAATAGACTTCTACATTTTTAATCAGTGTTTGCACAAATAAAGGATGAATACATGGAAACTTTATCTTCCCTGATGTCTACGTTCATTTTATAACTGACCACCAGATGCAGCAGTGAACAGTGTGGCCTGCAGCCAGAGCCCGGCGTCTCTGGCAGACAGTGTCATGTTATTATGTTTCCTCTTCCTTGTCTCCTCTCTGTGTTGCTGCACCTCCGGAGCAAACTGATCCAGGCGGCGGACCCTGGCTAGTCCTGGATGTCTGTCACCTGCAGGTGTCAAATACAGAGACAGAGGGCTGTCCTCTACACCGAGGCTGCTGGTATCCAAATAACCCCGATGATTTGTCTCATGTACAGTGCTGCCCCTCTTTCACACCTCCCCGTCGCTCCTGTGCAGAGCAGTTGTTTATCTCTGGCTCGGGTTACACTTGTGGTTGTGCCTTAGCAGCGAGTCTTATGAAACCAAAGAGATGACCTGGAATTCTATCCTTTGACCCCTGTGAGAAAGGTACGCTTGTGACGAGGCTGCACTCACATGACTCTTTCTTTCTTTCTTTCTTTCTTTCTTTCTTTCTTTCTTTCTTTCTTTCTTTCTTTCTTTCTTTCTTTCTTTCTTTCTTTCTTTCTTTCTTTCTTTCTTTCTTTCTTTCTTTCTTTCTTTCTTTCTTTCTTTCTTTCCACCATCAAGCAGCAGATGTGTGAAACTACTATTGTGCAAGAGAGACAATGCAAAATCAACACAGCCACCAATATCAAACTAACCCTACTACATCCAATTCAATAAACATCTCTCTAATAATCATTACATCCTGTGTTCAAGACCCCATGGAAACACTCTGCACGCTGCGCACAGTATCATGTTTCAGGTCACACTCCTCAAACTGGATTTACCACCTTGGTGTACAGCCCGACCTTCAATGGTGGGAATGTGAGCCATAGCTGACACAAGGCAAACAGAGTGCATATCATTTAGAAACGTAGCAGCTTCTGAGCAAAGGGTTGTTAACAGCACAATAAACAAGTAGCTACATAAAGAGAGTGCACAGCAGCAGCAGATAACAGAGCAACAAATAAAACATTTTTGGATCCCTGTGACCACAACAATAAAAGTGATGGCGCCTTCGAATTTTGGTCGCAGTGATATCAAAACAGACTAATTGCTTTGTTTATAGGTCACTGTGTTCAGGAGACAGTTTGGACACGGTGGACGGGACAGCAAGCCAGAGGACACAAGGTTCAGCTGCCTGCCAGACAGCACTAAAGCAAAAATAAATATTTGGTGATGTGATGGGAGTGTAATTGATTTTAAATCCAATCTGTTAAAGATCTGAATACAACTGTGAGTAAATTTCACATCAGACTTAACAATAACTTAACGGACTGCGCCTCCTATTCCACAACATTGGACAAGAGCCTCCGTGCTGCACAAGCTGAATTTTTTGGGTCAAGTTTTGCCTCATTGAGGTTTTTGGTTACTGGGATCAGATTCCTCTAAGTGCTGTGTTGTTATCCACTGCTTCACTCTTTTCAGATTTCCCTGGATGCTATGAACCTCAGTCAGATTTTATCCCAAGATGCAAATTATGCTGAATTGTTGCTTTGGCTTCCAGAAACAGTGGATTCGTCACACCACTGCAAAATGACTTTCAGGCTGGGCCTAGTTTGGTGAAGTAATACGTTATTGATAGTGATAAATGTAGCACTAAAAAAGAGAAATTGCCTGAGTTCAAGTGAACCTCAAAACACAGAGTGGAGAAAAGAACAGATTTGGGGAAATAGGCTTATTTGCTCTCTTGCTCAGAAGGACATGAGAAGATTGAAAGCACTTTCACATCTTTCCTATAAATATGACGAAACAGCCAGCAACTGACTATCTTAGCTTAGCAAGCTTAGTTTAGCAGCTTAGACTGGAAACAGGGGCAGACGGCTACCCTGACTTTCTCTGAATGTTACAAAACTCACCCACCAGAACTCGCAAGCTCATTACTTACAAGAGATAGTTTGTGTTTTATGATGTGGGGTTGTATGAGGTAGTCATATATAGATTATGCATTACCTGTAGTTTCTGATCAGTGTGTTCCCAGTGAGTTTCAGGCTGGAAGAGATATATGTTGTTGTGTATAAAGCTGCAAGGAAATGTGTTTTAGACACTAATTTCTAACTTATTTCAGTGTAAAAGCAAGTTGAAGTAAGTATTTGGACAGAGGTATGCTAGCTGTTTCCAAACTTAAAGGTCACACTTTTCTGGTGTTTGTTATTTGACATTTTGATATTTGTGACAAACAGGTAAACAAGAGAGACCAAGCCTCGCAATATTGGTGAGGACGAAGATGAAGATGATGAGGATGAGGATGAGGATGAGGATGAGGGTGAAGATGAGGATGAAGTTGAAGATGAAGTTGAAGATGAGGATGAGGATGAGGATGAGGATGAGGATGAGGATGACGATGAAGATGAGGATGATGAGGGTGTGGATGAGGATGAAGTTGAAGATGAGGATGAAGATGAGGATGAGGATGAGGATGAGGATGAGGCTGACGATGAAGATGAGGATGAGGATGGAGATGGGGATGATGATGATGAAGATGAGGGTGAGGATGAGTTGGGCTGAGCTCGGCAGCATGACAGAGCAGTGACAGCTTCGTTGTGACATCACAAAGTCCTGATAACTTGTTTAAAGGCCCAGTCTCTATAGACTGTTACAACTCTCTGTTGACTGAGCTTTTCATTTACTAATACTGCAAAGAAAGAGACTGTGTCAAATTCTTAGACTGGTGAAAAGAAGAAAACACAAATAAAATACTGATAGTACTTATGAAATATTCATATTACACAAATCGCAAGAAAACATAATTGAACATGATAACCTGACATTTTAAATCATATCTTTAAATTGAGTATACACTGTTTTGCTGCCTGTGTCTACAAAACACTGAAAACACAATGGCTTTTGGTCTGAAAGTACAAATCTTATGGGCACTGAAACATCAAAAGCTTCAGTGCAGCATGGATGATTAAAAGCATAACATCTGCTGGGTTAGTGACACTCCCCTTTTTCCATGTTCCACCAGCATTCCTGAAACTAGCAGCACATATATTTTAACTCTTGGCCTCATGAGCCCTGCAGAGAGGGGGGTGGGCATGGCCTTCTGAGGGGGTTGGATATCATATTTTTCTGAGTCGTAGTTAAACAATTTTAAATATCAATCTGTCTGACATTAGCACAGGTTTTACATTAACCTGGTTTTCAGACACCTCCACTGCAGAAGCAGCAGCGCACTGTTTACTCCCTCACCTGCTTTTCAAGGGCAGATGTTTCCCTTTTAGAACGTGCAATAAATCACAAGTTATTGGAGAGGCTGAAAAGGTTGAAAAACAAACAAAAAAATCCTCCCCCACTCATATTCCAAGCATGCTTTAGTGAGAGGATAATACACAGTGCCTCTGCAGTTTTTATCTCTCAAAGGATGAGGAAAAGCAAAACTTAAACTGAAATTATGTGCATGTTTTTGATAAATGATAAAGGATGAAACCCCATCACAATAGTATCAATTCTCAGGTTACACAGTGATAGATATCAACAGGACAGGCCTAATGATGCACTTGTCTCCTGGAGACATCCAATGACTGTCACAGGGTAGCGTGCAAATTACCAGCATGGGGTGATGTAGTATGGTTCACGCAACACAAACCCGTGCTTGAGGTTGAGGTTGAGCTGCAGCATGAACATGCATGGAATGCTTTTCCCTCTTGTTACCTGCAGGCAGCCGCTGAGCCTCACAGTGGTTTTCCACCGAAGACAAGAGCAGGGAAAATGCTGTCGGTAAGATGAAAGATTACAAGTGGAAATGTCACACATCATTCGGAGGAAGCGCAGTGGGGAAACAATTACTATAGTTACGATGTAATGTTGTGTTGTTTTTTATTATCTCGTCTCAGCTTTTCAAAAGAAAAGCTGATCATTACTCTGTGATAATGGGTACAGTGATTTCCTCTTCCTTGTCGAAGACTGTTGTCACCAGAATCTTTCACTAATCATTAATCAAATATTTTCATTTTTTTCAAAGGCAGCCCATAATCCTGTGACATATATTTCATAGATATTTTTAAGATTTTTATTTTTATTTTTCTCCAGAGGGATGTTTAACAATGTTTCAGCTGTTTTTTGTTTTGTTCTTATTTCCACCGATGAGAGTGTGAAAATAGCCATACCTTCAATGCATTGACTTCAGTGAACCATTAACTTTTTGAGTAAATTCAATTTAAATTTAAAAAGACTCAGCTTGTTCAATGGTGTAATATTACAAAATAAATATTATGGGAAGGTGTTTTTCTCTTAGTCACCCTAATAATTTCCAAACAGTCTGTTAAAAAAATCACCTTAGTAGTAATATTTCTTTTGTCTTTGACAAGAAAAACAAACGTAACTGTTGGAATATCGGTTGTGTAACCTAAGCAAATCTACCAATAATGTTTGTTCATCCTCAGAGCTCTGTCCCAGTTTCCCTCCTCTTTGGTATGCAGACTTCTGGCATCTTCACTCTAATCCTGCTGCTGCCAACTCCTTTTAAACTGTCTACTGTGAAAGACAGATTTTTTTTTTCACTGACCCACCAGCAGCACAGAGTGAGAAGGACCTCGGGCTTCTTCAGAGGTCACAGAGTTATTTAATTCACACATCACATCCGGATTAGCTGCTAATCAGTGGGTTGGTTGTATGACAGGTCCATCAGTGTCTACAGCTGGCAGCCAGACTGCAGCTAATGGTATTAGCTCAGAGCTCTCTATGAGCTTTATCTCCTAATCTCAAAGGTTCAATCAGCAACTTCTCAAACTTCTCTATTTAGGTCTGAAAGGACCATATCTGGAGCCCGTGAATTTTTTTTTAGCCATCTCAACCCATCATAGCAACAACTTTGTAAAAACTCTAAATGTTGAAAGTGAATGGAGGGGAAGGTTTTATATGAATGAAGCACTGAGCTGTGATTGCTGTATGTCTCAAAGGAGGGCACCTGACTATTACTGAGGTGTGTTCGCTCAGGGAGCAGGCACAACAAGAACATCACTACAATATTTTGCAGGGAATACAGTCCTTCCTTTGTGAAGTTCACCTCTTTTGTTTTGTCAGAGAGGAGTGGATTCAAGTCTGTGGTAGTGTCTGATGATGCTGGCTTTGGATTGAATTATATTATTGAACTTATTCATATTTAAAATGAAAATATAATTCAATTAAACCACACTGGATCCCATTCAAGCTACCCCTTTTGACCTATGATGCCATTAGCACCAATTATACGATCAGAACACAATGGAGGAAGTGTGTCCCAACCAGAGCTCTGCCTAAAACGGAGTAATCACAGGTGAAGGCCTTTATTAGAGGGGTGAGCGGGTGCAGGAACATCTCAGAGTTGATCAAGAGAAATGGGAGGAACCCAAACTTAAATTTCACGAGAATCAGCAAAGTGTCTGAATACTTCTGTCGGCGTGATGTCTAAGTTTGGCAGTCCTTTTCAATAAATTTGCTAAAGGTTTTAAAATTCTGTGTTCACTGTTTCATTAGAGAAATGAGTGTAGGCGGTTCCCAACCTTTTTTGGCTCGTGACCCCATTTTGACGTCACAAATTTCTGGCGACCCCACGATCACGTGCAGTCAAGTAATTGTGGCCGTCAATCAAGATGCACCAGGTCAGATATTTTTATATGCTGCATTTAAATTAAAAATCAATTTATATTTGAGAAAGTATAGAAAACAGTTGTTTAAGATTGTGTGTGGTGTTTTTAATCGTGATTTTAAAAATAATGATTAGTTAAAAAAAATATTCCTCAGTATTTTTTTTCATCAATTATTAGACATTTCAGGCGACCCCATTTGAATTCCAGGCGACCCCACGTGGGGTCCCGACCCCAAGGTTGAAAAACACTGGTGTAGGCTGTAACGAATTAGAACAAGCTGAAGGAGTCTGAATACTTTCTGAGTGCAATTGCCATGCTCTGCTCTGTGGTTTGGTTAAATGACATAATTATTACTGGGCATAATGTCAGAGATTTTTTAATAAAGCCTGTTGATACCTGTGTAAAATGTTTCTTCTTGTAATGTAATTCACAGCACGCACACATACATTAAACTAAATCGTATACAGCTCAAAGACAATTTGCCCTGTCATGTTTGTTTTTTTACCTCAAGCAAGAAGGTGATTTTTTTTTTTCTGTCAGCTTTGTTTTCCACAGTCCCACATTTGCATTTTCCCTCTATAGTATTTACAAAATATTGAACGAGCTGGCATAAAAACCACGACACAATCCAACATCATCCAGAGCCACTGTTTATATTTCAGTGACATTCACATGATTGCTCACTTTGGTTTGAAGAAGAAGAAGAAGAAGAAGAAGAAGAAGAAGAAGAAGAAGAAGAAGAAGAAGAAGAAGAAGAAGAAGAAGAAGAAGACGACAAGCTGAACAGGTTTCTGACATGTCAGTGAGCACAACATCAAAATGTTGAGGAAACAAAAGAACAGAGAAATAAGCAACAGCATGATATGAAAAACACAGTATGTTTTCAAGCCGTATCTTCTTCAATCCAAACAAGATGGTATGCATTGCATACTATCTGATTGGTTGGTTGGACCGCTGGCATTTCCTTGCTGCTACAGTGTGTAACAGATAAGAACAACATGTAGGGCCAGTTCACACACTAACATTATGCTGCAGCCACAGAATTTGGTGCAAAGCTTTATTATAAGAAGATGAGAAGAACTTTTTTGTCACACACACAAATAACAAATGATAAATCTATCATAGCAGCAGATTTTTTCAACATGCCAACCTGTTCCAGATGTCAATTTCAGAGCACACACGCACTTTTTCGGCTACACGCGTAAAACACTTTGACATTGAACACTGGGAGCCGTGTGGTGCAATAACAGTCTGCTTCTGTTGATGAAGCAAAAGACACCATTCTTCATTCATTTTCCTCGTCCAAATTTTCCCAGCTGCTCTATTGTGAAGGTAAATTTCCAACGCTAAAGCACTAGCGAGGCACCCAGGATCACATCTATAAGTTCTCTCTCTCTCTCTCTCTCTCTCACACACACACACACACACAAACACAAAAACAGGCACGCACACACGCCCCCAAAAGCACTCACACACCACACCTCTTGTCTCTGTGTAGCCCTGCCCACCCCCATCCTCCTCCCTGAGGCTTTGCTGTAAAACAACAGGGGAATCAGCCATGGTGACCCAGCGTGCTCTAGTACTTTTCCACCGATAACATGTAGTGAGAGCTGGAGTGTTGCAATATGTGTTTATATTGACTCTGCACATTTATGGCCTCACATTCCATGTAGTCAGTGTGGACCAGGTTACAATCTCCCCATCACTGAAGATGTTGTTGTCCTTTGATCTGGCTGCCAGTCAACATCCAAACTTTTCCATCCTATATGTACCATGATCATTTTAATTTATGTAGCTTAGTGGGGAAATTAACCACAATTTAACTCCTAGAGGTGTGTGTGTGTGTGTGTGTGTGTGTGTGTGTGTGTGTATTGTCCTCATGAGCCCTTAGATGGTGACCCTAAGAGACCCTGAGAGGGTCAGGTGCTCAAAGTTGAAAAGTGGAGCATGGAGTAAGATTTAAAGACACAACGCAGATTGTGAACCCCATCATACAAGAACTTTATTTTTCCATTTGGAGCTTCATCTGTGAAGAGCGACAGTGCACATTTAAATAATATAAATACCAATAGATAAACACAATAAATACTGTTACTGTAATACTATTAATGAACAGCCAGTAAACATCACAGTCACATTTTTTCTCAGTCATCCACACTGGCAAAACAATTTGAAGGTGAAGCTCTTGTGTAATACTTCTAATGTAATACTTCTTGGCCATGTGACTGGGAAAGGACAGAAAATACAGACAATATACAGAGCGTAGAAGTTTATACTTACAGAAACAGGGTGCCCATAAAACTCTGCGCTGATTTTTTCCCCCCTAGCAGCCTAACTATGTCCTCAGCCGGTGGCTAACAGCTGTTTGGACTGTGACAAGCACAAATATCCACAAACAAGTCCATTTTATTTATTTTCATCCAATCAATTATTTAAACAGGTATTCTCATTCGGATCCTCTCTCTTTTTTGCCCTCTGTACAAAAAATAAACAAACAGTTTACACTTAGACAGTTTACATAATACAAAGCCGACTGACCAGCAGCGGGAGTTTCCTCTTTTTCAGAGTGAAATCAAATCCCAGTATGTCTCCAGCTGAGTTAAGGAACGCCACGGACGACCTCAATTGAAAGGTCAACATGTGATATAAACTGACAGAAGGCAGCTGGCACTTTTTATTTTTAGCTAATTGCTAATTGCTCTTGATAAGTGCCAATAGGCATGAAAAGAAACCAAACAACAACAAAAAATAAAATATGTCCTTACAAAAAGGGCACTTTTGGTAAGATATAGGGGCAAAGGGGCAAAGGCTCACACACCCTCAGGCCCCACCGCCCCGCCACTGCTCCCCACCCCCACAAGTGCATGATGTACAATCCATTTAGCCACTTACAACTGAGGATGCATTCTTTGGTCTGGCGCAACAAAGCCACCATTCATGTCTCCCCTCTAAGCATTTTATTAGAGGTTGGACCACGAGGACATGAGTCGCTGTCCTCAGATGACCCGAAATCGATGAAATGATCCAAATATTGTGATTTATATTTTGGCCGGTGTTGGGAGCGTTGCCGATCGGCCTATTTTTGCTCCAGAAAGCACTCCCGGGAACTCGTTGTACAATGATCCTGTTGAGCCTACACAAATGTTTTTAATGTTAATGAATTGTTAATATGGATTAACTTGCATATATGATGTAACATAATCCACCAACTGTTGCTGTTTTATGATCTCTTGCTGTTGTAATCTTTTGCTCAGATGAACCAGGATGAACCGCTGAAGCTCTGAATTCTTTCCAGTTCCAGCTCAAATTCTCTGTGCACCTGTGACAACAGAAAAAGCTCCAGCTTTGATAGAAAAAAATAAGATGAGGTAGAAACTTCCAGCAAAAACAAACAGAAAACTCACTAGTAAACAAACAGATAAATGCAAAGTTGGAATACAAAACAGAGAATTAAATTTTATACCTCAAGTGCTGAGAGGGAACTCATTGGGCTAATATGAAACAGTCCCCTCCTCCTCCCTTCTTCCCTTTTTGACCCAAATGTCATCAGGTTTTATTGTAGCTGTCTTGTGCTTTGGGAAATGCACGTTAGCTGCCAAAAAAACCCAGTTAATGTGTTCAAGAAGCTTATTTTGTCCAATAAACTGTGAAACAAAATGAAATGCTATCACGTAAGACAAAGAAAAACATGTTTCTTTTTGTATTTTTGCTTCAGTAGTTGAATCTACCATCTAACTAGATACTGCCGCAAGTTTCTTTCTCAGTCAACGAATCTCACTCCTCGGCTCTGCAGTGTCTTGTGTTGTGTTTCACGTAAGGTTATTCACACTTTTTATTTAATCAGCCGCTCTCATTGAGATCAAGACCTGAGAACAAAAATAGTCTATAGTCAGACAACCACACCAACCAACACTCACACCTCAGCTTTTTCACACTTCAGATAAAATCTCCTCTGGGCTGTAAAGAGATGACCTCGCCTTATCTGCACAGGGCAACGCACTGCTGCCATGTGGCTCCACTGTATAACTTGATGCATAAGGGTCGCAAGAGGCTCAGCAATTATTACACCAAGACCACATACCATGTGCAGTTTAAAGATATACTTCTCAGTCAGTCGCATGCAGGCTGCATTACGAAGTTCAAAGTTCATATGGAATTTCTGTATTCAGTGTTTCATGGTTTCTGTGTGATGCATACTTCATCGACAGCTGCTGAAAAATGACACCCCTAAGTCACAAATGAGTTAGGTAGACTTAGACTCTCTATTGTCATTGCACAAAGAATTTAAATACATCTGTAAACAGTACAAAAATATACATGTAAATATGATCTATATAATTGGTGCAAGTAAAAAAGAGCTGAATAATAATAATAATAAAATAATAATAGCGGTGTAAAAAATAAAAGTGTATTAAGAACATCGTAGCAGCAGGGTGGAGATTATTGCACACAGCAAAGGTATAAAAATGTATCAGAGGTATGTAAAATGTCCAGAGGTATATAGGAGTGATACATGAGGTGTATAAATACAAAAACTATAACTACAGATGGAGAAAAAATATTGCACTGAAATTATTTCAGGTAGTTTAATACAGCCGGTTTTGCTTCTATGCATTTTGATCATAAACAATCTCTTTACAACCTTTTTGTCCCTCTCTGTGGTATGAATATGCAGTCTCAATATCTTGCAAACACATCGATCTTGCAAGATATATCGTGCACGCTACTCCCCAAATTCAAGTGCATGCTCCCAGTTCAGCAGATCTGAATGCTCCTCTCTCTCTCCCTCAGACTAGATGGCTGCGTGAGTTTTAGAGTCATATTTAACTGAGGTGACCTTTGATCCCTGTCAGGCAACCATGTGCCTGGGTCATGTTTTGGACCAGGCACGTTGAAATCTGTCTGTGTCTACACCCCAGGTCAGCAGAGTTCATGAGAAGGGGTGGGAAGCGTTTGTTAACATATAGCACAGCCTCTTTAAGTGGCCGAGCAGGAACAGCAGCAAGGCCCAGCGAGTGTTGTTTTCATGAAGTGGACTCTTCAGATCAGCCAGGTAGAAAATCAGAGAGGGTGTCTGATGTTTGAAGAAGAGTTTTTTTTTTTTTAATGTCTCTTTAAACGACCATCCCACAGATTTAACTGAAATCAGTGGACTAGAATAATGCTTATGTAAGGTTAGGGTTAGGGAAATTTTGTGGTTCTAGACTAGAGGAACTCATTCAAAGCTGTAGGAAATAACACTGGTGGTGCCATCGGGGTTATTTCAGACTACAGACAACTAATTTATGACTGGAACTCTTCATTAGAAACTGGAAGTGACAGCGAGGCTCCAATGAAAGACACTATAGAGTTGCATTGTGGGAAAAGTAGGATCCAGTGTTATACAAACTTGACCTACACCACAGACTAAAGTCTCAGTGTATCAGCCTCTGCTACTTTCATTTTGACTGTTCTTTTTTAAAATCAGTGTCTGCTACGGTGGAAGTAAAATCACTATCATGGTGTTCTACTTGCTTTAAAATGAAATTAACCCAGTTTAAGAAATTAGGTTTATCACTGTGACCAACAGCAATAAACGTTTTTTTTTTCTTCCTGCAGATTGTGGTGATGTTTTTTTTTTTTTTTAACCAGACCAGAAGCTTGCAAGAAAAAAAAAACAGACTGGCAGATATCTATACAGCAAAAACAAAACAAACAAACAAAAAACATTCTACATTTGTGCAGTTATGCTGATTAGACTTTTAAATGCATAGATATCACATCTGCTCCAGCTTATCTGGTGCACAGATATAAGAAAGGAAAAGGCTGACTAATCAAATCTATGCATCCTCTCGGCTGCAAATAAACAACCAAGACAGAAAAACCAGATGTTTATTTTCTGCCAATTCTCACACATACTGAGCGAACAAGTTTTGTCTTCTCTCATTCAGACCAGAAACTATCGCTTCTTTCAAAGGATGTGAAGATGAACAACCCACAGAAACTTGGGCCACTAAAGATAACCGCAGGGGAAAAACATCTAGGGCGAAAACATTAACTAGAAATAGACCCGCTTTGTTGCCATAGCCACCTGAACAGCTGTAATTTAGACCTGTAGAGCTGCACTGCACATTTATTTTATGGGAAAAGGTCGAGTGCAAGAGATTTTTTTCTTTTCTTTTTTTTTCAATGTACAAAGATAATGACAGGAAACTTAGCTGCCTGTGCGTGGGTGGGAGAAAGGCACTTTTAGCTGCAATGTAATATTTGTTTTTAACTCTGTTTCATGTTGCTAAATAAGACCTACTAATAATGTTCTACCGGTAAAGTCCTGACCTTGATGATGTGCTTTGCATGATTGTGTGTCGATTTATAAACGTGTAAAAACAAAGGTTTGCAGTTTGTTAGTTTTTTTTCAATATGTATGCACAAAACCATCATGGACGCAGGATAAAAGAGGGTAAGGTGAAGTTGTGTAAATGCAAACATATAAACGGGGATAAAATGCTGCATCAAGTCCACTCTGACATCACGTCTAAATGCTGTATTTCTAACTGTCCTAAGAAACTTCACAATTTTCTAGCTCAAGTTCATCTCTCACTTAAAGGCTTACCTTGCTTTAATGTTTGTTTGGCAAAGCCTTGCTGCTGTGAGCAAGTGAGAGTAAAAGATGATAGCAGGAGGTAATTCTATGTATTTATAGAAACACAGAAAAGCATTTAGTGTTTTGGAAAATTTGATTTAACTGAACAGGAAAGTGAAGTAGCCTAGATGAAAATAACCTTGCTCTGTGTGTGTGTGTGTGTGTGTGTTTAATGTGGCATCCCTCAACACGAAAATTTCCTATAGAGTACTTTTTTTTTTTAATTCATAAAAGTCACTTGAATCATAACAGTTATGAGATATACGGCACTGGTTGTTGGGTGCAGTATGATTATGTGTGCAAAGTTAAAGTAAAAACCCATCCACCATGTTTCCAGATGAAGTTAAACATACTGTGCAGGGGAGCTGATGTTCTGTAGGTATGAACATGGCTCTGAATATATTAACTCAAGTCATGTTGCATAAGACATACAACATCCTGAGCAGTTACCAAGGAGTCAGCGAGGAGCATGCAACTTTACTTGAAGAAAGACAAAAATAGAAACATATAATAAATAGGTAATTAGGTGCTTGCTTTGGTGCCATTTAGGAAATGACTCACTGTTAATCAGGGGGAAGTCACTGAGTGAGAGGTCGGATATCAAACAGCATGTCCTTACACGCTGGTTCATAAACATGTGTAGCAGTCATCTTAACCTCATTATTAATGCTACTTGTTGCATACAGTAGTGTCAGATCAGATGTATCAGGAACATTGTGGTAGTTGGCATTTAAAGAGGTTTCTGACATGTTGACTCACTGGTAAGTACTCAGCCTTTTGGCTGGGCTTATTGTATCTCAGCACCACCAGATTAATACACAGCTAAGATAACGAAGACAGGAAGTGGTGGGAGCACAGATGAGCGCAAGTGAGCCTTTTGGAGAGTTGAGGACTTTTCACACAAGCACACACACATTGCTTCCTCAAGCTTATGTGTGACTTTAAAAATAAGACTTCATATCAGACCCCCCCCCCACACACACACACACATTGAGATGTGAGATTAAATGTCACACAATTTAATTAGCCTATCTGTGGGCCTGGTACGAAGTTTCCCAGAAGGACTATGTTGTAAACGTATATAAAATACCATAATAAGAGTGGGCAAATAAACGACTCACATAAATACAGTGTCCAAAGTTTTGACAGAAATTAGTCTAAGAAGTTTTTTTTTTTCTTAAACCAAATTAAGGCTATGGCTCCTGTCCACAGCGGTTATTCAAGGCGAGAAAACACATGATGCAAATATGTGATGAAACTCGAAGCTAAGAGGGAGCATCGTGTTGAATTATGAGGAGATAGGATGACTGACTTCTCTCGACTGCTCACCGGAGCTCGGGCAGGTTTACAGCGACGACTTACGCTCATGTTCTTCACGGTATTTATAACTCGGTCAGCTGACCTCGCACTTGGACTCCTCCGTGACACAGCGGAGAACCAGCACAGACAAAAAAATATAAAACAACCCAAACCTCCGATATTTGACAAAACTAACACATGACAATGATTGATGTGTCTGTTCGTCACGCACAGTTACGCTACAATGGCCATTATTCACGGTGTAGCCTCAAAGAGAGGCAGCTGACAATGTCGGACTCCCCCGCCCCGGAGAAGATGGTACAGTCCTCTGTTAAATTTCCGAGAATTGAGCTGCTGTGTTTCTTAGAACTGGATTCTCAGAACTGGATGTGCACAGAGTTTCGAGGAAACTTTTACAAGGTGACATTTTTTTTCCTTCCTATTTCTCAGCATTAGGTCAGAAGTCTAGTGAAGTAGCAGATGCTCATGTGGCTGCGCCGGGCTGGATTTTTTTCACTATTTTCAGTGTGTTTTAGTGATTCCTTTAGCTAGAAGTGAACTAAAAGATTTGAACCATGAGTTAGTTTTGACAGCTGTACTGTCTTTGACTGTGTTTTAGACGGAAGTCTGGCTTCAGGTTATGTCTTCGCATGTGTTTTGCAAGTGATACAAAATACCTGTGGTCACAGAGGAAACTTAATAACTGTTTTGCGTCCATAGTTTAGCCAGCGTAGCAGCTGATCTATTAGTTTATACCTGACTAACAGTCTCTATATAACGTTATCATGTGGGTGATTTGGACACAATGTTTATCATGTGAAATACTTGTTGCGCCAAAAGTGGCGCAACGGGACCGGTCGGTCTGGTTCAGTCATATCTATTTTTCTGTCTGCGCATTTGCTTTTTTCGACAGTCTTTTCACTTGTCTGAGTATCTCCGACACATGCGGGCTACTTTTATTATTTTTATTTTAACCATTAGCTCCAGTCGAGCAGCGACACTTTAAAAAACACTTATAAGGAATAAAATGCTAATTAAAGTGTGGGACAGACGTGAGCCGTGACAGCTAAACCGTTTTGTGAATGTGAACTTGAGCGGACTTGCGTCGGCCTGCCTGTTGGCCCGCAGCCGAAGTTACGCAGCGAAAAGTAATCACTCCACGAAATCACACACTAGCCACGAAATCATGCTGCCTCGGTTTAGTATGATATGAAATGTTTTAGAAATAACCCGAGGGGTCAGTTTAACGGGAGGGGGAGTGCGTGTTAACGGGTTAAACGTGATGAGTCGTGCTTATAACGGGGAAGGGGAAACCTCTCTGAACTGGCAACCTAATCTGAGCAGCCAGGACGGAATGTGCTCAACGTCAAACACGTTTACAACCTCCCGGCTGCAGACTGCCAGCGGACTGAGCCTTGCTGCTGCTGCTGCTGCTGCTGCACACACAACACACACACACAACACACACACACACACACACACACACACACACACACACACACACACACACACACACACACACACACAAAATACAGGGACAGAGGACAAATCAAAGACTAGCCTAGTTCAGACAGGCAGGATTGTTTATATTTTCTGCAGTTTGTAAATGTCATTTTTGTGGTTGCTGCGTCCAAAAAAACTAAATAAACAAAAACAAAAAAAAGTTTGTAAGTTACAAAGAACTAACCTGACTTAATATCACCGCTTTTCAAAAATGATTTAGGCCTATATACATTTGTGTAATAACACCGTCAAATCAGAAGTGAGGCATCGGCATGGAAAAAAAGTAGTAAACCTCCCTCGTGCTTTTCTCTTTGCAATGGCGCCGACCTTTGGCAAAACACAGTCAAGGCACTTGTCAGGATCACAAGCTTGTTTTGATTGTAAAGGATCAGCAAAGAATGACCATGAGCTAGAGGTGATGAATTATAATAAATGTATTTAGGTTTATAAATGTTGCTTGAATAATGAACTTGAATACATTTTGTCTTACCAGTATTGTGATCCTTTATTTAGCGGTGGAGAATCACAGATAATTAACCAATGATTCATTATGTTCTTTACCTAGTTCACATTGTGACAGCATGGCCACGACCGCAGATGGCTGCATTCAGTTCACACGCCATGCGGGTGACGTCCTGCTCAACTTCAACCGCCTCCGCAGCAGGAACATCCTGACTGATGTCAGCATACAGGTGGACGGACAGCATTTTCATGCTCACAAGGCCATCTTGGTGGCCTGCAGGTACGCACCATCATCAGATGTGAAAGGAAGAGACTGTTTTGTGACTGAAAAACTCCTGACAGACGCAGCCACATTTACACACCTTCCTATATATAGTGTGTCATCTCATCTTAAACATGGTTTCCATCTCTGTTGCTCTCTTATAGTGGCTTCTTTTACACGGTGTTCATGAACCCGGAGAATGCAAACCTTAGTGCCATCAGCTTAGACCCCAAAGTGGACCCAAAGGGTTTCTCCATCCTGCTGGACTTCATGTATACATCCTGCCTGAACCTTAAAGACAGCCTGGTCGTGGCCACGCTGAACACAGCCATCTACCTCCAGATGGAACACGTGGTTGACACCTGCCACAGGTTCATCAAGTCCAGGTAAAAGACAGCAGACAGTGTAATGGGAACACACTCTCTTGACTTGGTAAATATTGAAGGAATCTGACCTGGAGTTCAATGTGTTTCTGCAGGCATCTGTCTATGAACATGCAGACTGAAGAGGCACGGATCAACTCGTTACATCAGGCTGAGAAGAACCCAGCATCGAGGCCCGTAGATGAGAAGGAGACAGACTTTAGAAACGACCACACGTCGACCTCAACTTCTGACCAGGAGTACCGCTACAACATCCCCAACGTTTTCAGGGGCATCAACACATCTGGCTCCTATCACGTTTACGGTGACCTCCATTTCCCTGCCGGGAAGCTGGAAGGCTCCATAAAGATCAGTGCACTTCCCAGAGGGGGGGAATTGTCCCAGAAGCGATGCTTGCAGGGCTCCAACACCAACACGAATCACAGCGAATCCTCCACCGTCGTCTCCCACGCGCGACCATTCTACCCCAGTTTCCCCTCCACCATTATCCAACCGGCAGGAGTCCACAGGAGCCATCACGGGCCTGCTGCTCCCATGGAGGAAGAAGGCATTCAGCACCCGCAAACCAGCTGCCTGAGGTTGTCTCCAGGTTTCAGCAAAGGTGTCATTTGTAGCCCGCAAAGCCCACTCCGATCCGACTGCCAGCCGAACTCTCCCACAGAGTCCAGCAGCAGCAGAAACGCAACTCTGAGCTTCAAACAGCCGTCGGACTGCCCCAAAGACGCCAAGGCACGCAACTGGAAGAAGTACAAGTTCATTCTTATGAACCAAACTCCTGATGAGAATGACAAGGAGGCTCAGAGGTGCAATGCTGATGATACGAGCATGTCGCCGACACGGAGCCCCTGCAGAAGCGGCGGAGCGGGAGAGCACAGCGACGTCCAGTCGGACGAGGGAGCCAGCGAGAGCAGAGAGGAGAGTCCCATGTCCCAGAGTGTCGACAGCAGCAGCAGCAGCAGCAGCGGCAGCACATGCAGCAGCATCAGGTAGAACTACATGTTACTGTCAAAACTGTGAAATGAAACAAAGTAAGAATTAGTTTAACAGAATAACTTTATACGAATGACTAAATGTGGCCTTCATCCTGTGTGCAGCCACCGCAGATGCTCCTCCTGTGGCTGTGACAGTCCTCCGCGCATGGACATGGGTCACCTTTCTCCTGACTTGTACAGCAGAGATGACACTACCAAACTACACTCAGAGTATTCCCCCTCCCGTTGTGGTGAGTGCACAGTGAAAGTGCATATATACTGTACATATATATGCATACCGTATATCGTGATGTGGGATTATTTTGCAGAGGAATGACTGAGTACATGTTTCCACAGAAAACAACACCTACTTCTGCAACGGTTGTGACTCCAAGTTCAGCGATGAAGATTCCCTGAAAGACCACATGGCCCAGATCCACAGCGACAAGCCATACAAGTGTGACTGCTGCCAGGCCGCCTTCCGCTACAAGGGCAACCTGGCCAGCCACAAGACTGTTCACACAGGTAAGACTAATAAGTCTCTGCTGGCTTTTTAAAGAACCGTCACCTGAGCATCCGGGGTGAGAGACTATTCGAATCAATCGCTCACCTCGCTGATCTTAATTTCCAGGCGCAAAGCCGTACCACTGCAACATCTGTGGTGCTCAGTTCAACCGACCAGCCAACCTCAAAACTCACACCCGGATCCACTCTGGGGAAAAGCCATACAAGTGTGACACCTGTGGTTCCCGGTTTGTCCAGGTAAAAAAGAACAACAACAAAACAAAACAAAACAAAAAACAGCCACAGCAAGGGTTTGCATGAATAAGTAATATATGTTTTTTATTTTCCTCCAGGTGGCCCATCTTCGTGCCCATGTGCTAATCCACACAGGAGAGAAGCCGTACCCCTGTGAGATCTGTGGAACACACTTCCGCCACCTTCAGACGCTCAAGAGCCACATGCGCATTCACACTGGAGAGAAGCCTTATCATGTAAGCCTCCTAGCCAGTCTCCTCGTCTAAGCCACTGTGATTGCTGGCTAAATAGAGTAATCTCTTTCCTTCCTATGATCCATGTGTAGCTATCAATAGTTATAAGTCCTGGGCGGTAATCCTGGAGAGCTATGAACGAAAACTGCTGAATGACACTTCCCGTTCACAACGTGACTCTAATTGCCTATTCTCTTCTCCCTCAGTGTGAAAAATGTGACCTACACTTCAGACACAAGAGTCAGCTGAGGCTTCATCTCAGACAGAAGCACGGCGCCGTCACCAACACCAAGGCTCAGTATCGCAGGACTCCCAGCAACTCCTGCTGAGTCGCCGTGGTCCTCTCATATGTCATTTTTGTTTTTCTTTTGCCTCGGGCTCCGTGTTGTCAAAAGATTTTTATTTTTTCTACATTCAGATAGAAGCATAAATATATATATTTGCCCTTAATGCATTTGTAAATACGTTGTACGTTGTGTAAGCTCTTTGGTGTTTCAAAGATTGTAAAAGTGTATGCTTTCCTTGTGAATGTGTAATAACAGAATGTACATTCTTGAATGTGAATTGAAGCAGGTATTTCTCTGTTTGAATTACTTAACAGAATGTCAGCGTTGAAGGACAGTCCTCTTTCTCACTCAGATCGAGAATTGCTGTTACAGTTTTGCGTTCCATACTGGTATGAATTTCCCCGATGACGTGGTCACAGTTTCTGCAGTTACTTTTCTTTAGGCTGTTTTTGTATATGAGATAATATCTGCTGGCAGAGTACGAATATATTCACGTTTAGTTTTTCTTTCGCACAGACAGCTTCACCGAGTGCTGATATTACAATACAAGAGCTTGTCATGTTTGCCATTTCATAGGTTTTGGTACGTATTGTAATATTGTCATTCATATGAAAAAATGCTATGTACATATTTTCTTTTTTTTTTTCAATCACTTCTAGGCTCCTGTTGGTATTTTGCACATACTCATAATGCTGTGATACATATATTTTCATACTTAAAATATTTCTACTCAAAGTGTTTGTGACCTGTTGAGATTGTTTCTTAAACCCAGTGTACAGCACCTGCTATATTCTTATTTATAGTCTATTTTTTGCTGTACTCCATTACATTTTGGTGCTGAAATGATCCAGTGTCCCAAGGGGATCGTTTAAGTTTAATTGTATTTTATGTAACCATATGTACTATAGTGCACTTGTACAAACCGGTGTATTCGTAGTGCCTTACGTTCACACTTTCTCAAACTATTGATGCATTTTAAATTTGACAGTATGAAAGCCAGGTACTTATAAACTGCTTTTGTGACGCATTTGCCGTTTTGCATTTGGTACTCTGCCCCATCGACACGTGTATGCTTGTCAGGTACTGTTGTCATGGAAGCTGATAATCTGTTGTGTATAGCCCTTAAAATGCAGATAAACCAGGCCTCAAGCTAAGAAATGCTCAGGAATATTAGTATTATGTACGCAAATGTCTTTGTAACTGCAAATTATATATATATGTGTAAAAAATACATGTGAAAATAAAATGTATATTATGTAACATTTGCAGCATCAGCATTAGTTATTCTCTTTACAAGAACCTTAATTAATTTGATGATGACAGTTTTGTATGCATATTATACAAGCTAAACCAGCACTCTGGCTCCCCCTGGTGTTCACTCATACACATCATTTATTTTTCTACTGTGAAGAAATTGAGATAGGATACATTTTAGAGCAGAGGTCTTCAACAGGGGTGCTGCAGGGGGGTCTTGGAATTTTTGGTTGATTAGACAATGTTTTAAAAACTTATGCACACCTACAAAGGCAGACGGGTGCGTGGGAGAAGACCAGCGCAGTCAAACAATTAGATCAAAGGAGGCTCCCACACACTGTCTCAACTTGCATTGTAGTTTTAATGAAAGCACAGAGTTTCGGTCCCTTGGACCTTTGTCAGGTTATGTAACATCTGAGGTCCAAGGGACCGAAACGTTGTGCTTTCATTAAAACTACTACAATGCAAGTCGAGACAGTGTGGGAGCCTCCTTCGATCTAATATCTTTTAGTTTCCACATTTATGTTTCAGTCAATTTGAATAGTTTGTCTGCAGGATTATCATGCAGTTGACAGACTTGAACCAGGCCTGTTTATGAATGGCAGCCCCCTACTCACTGAACCTTGTACACGTTTAGAAAAAACATTAATATATTACCCTGTGTATTATTTGAAAAGCTAAGTATTGAATGCACAATAACAAGCTACGTTTAACATGGTACTGGGCCCCTTTTAAGATAATACACAATTTTTTAATATAGTAGGGGTCCCTGCTCCATCTCTCCGTCAGTTTGGGGGTCCTTGGCTCGAAAAATGTTGAAGACCCCTGTTTAAGATGCATACAGATATACTGAATTTTGTACATAGATAATTATGTGTGTGTTTGTGTGTACTTAAGTACACACCAATATAAAGTAGAAAATAAAATAAAAATAGTCAATTAAGAATCAATTAAGATGTTTAAATTTGTAGAAAGAGATTTCCGAATTCATTGTAGTGTTGATACACTATAATGGTCAATATATTTCATTGGCATCTTGATAAACAAATCATGTTTTAACATCTGTAAAACCCAACTGACAGTGAATGACAAATTAAAACAAACATCCAAATCTTGGACAAACTTGCTTTATCTGTACAGTGATGCCAAACGCCCCCTTCTGGCTGATAAGATAGACAACTATCAAGTGCATGTGGTTTTGTAAAACCTGCAGAAAATGATAAAAATGTTGTAATGTAACAGCAACATACTTGTAAAGGAAAACAGAGGCAAAAAAACTACAAGAAATAAAGCACAGAGTGTATAAATACACAACGCTCACACTGCACTAGACTAAGACTAATTATACTAAGAAAAACAAAGGGAAAAAGTTGATTTCACTTTTCAGTTTTATCCCTAATCCTTCGGGAAGATACAGTACAGATTCAGCAGATGCCCATGTTTATCTTCATGTTTTCTCTAAACTATGACTTGTCCCAGGTGTCACAGCTATGATCTGAATATTCCAGTATTGAGTTTGATATTCATTCAAAGAATAGGCCATCTATGATTTATCAGACTCACAATACCTCATAACTCCACATGGCACAAAAGCAGTTGTGACTGGGTATTCTGGTCATGGACGTGTTGTGAGAAACATGAGACCGGTGTAGCGTGCATTTAGTCGGGATGCCAGACAGGCTGCTATTGGCTGCTCTGTAAAACCCTAAACTGATTCTGGTCAGTCACCATCAAGTCAAACAACAATTTGGTCTGAAGCGTTATGACTGCTTCCAATGACATGATACTCTGAAACATCAGTGGCATACAGCAGGATCCAAAAGAGACCAGTTTCCCATTCAGTGGGATGGGAAACTGCAGACTCTTTTTGTAGTGACTTCCAGTACTATAAGTGCCTCTGAATGACATCTCGCTAGGCTAATAATACATTTTGTTCCTATGCAAAGGCCTCAAACTATGATGAAAGAGTGCAGTGCAGATGAGCTGTGAGCTCTCCTGAATGTGAACTAGTTGATCACATGTAGCTGCTACGCATGTCTACTTCACACCGTCATGTCATTCACACCGATACATATTGTACACAAACTCACAAACAGTGCAGCAATTATAAAAGGCATGGAAAACAAATAATAAGTAACCAAAGTAAAAATCAAATGAATGGACATTAACTTATCATAGTGTACTTGCAGTTGATAAAAAGAAAACTAAAATGGTAAATAAGTGTTGTTGGCCGCCGGGAAAATTCAACCCTCTTTGTCCAGGATGGCTTTCACATCAGCAAACACCTGGAAGAGAGAAAGAGGTAACTTTGACTTACTGAGTCACAAACATGGCACTCCAATCCAGCAATTACCAAGTAATTAGAAATATTATCAATTACACCAAAACAACCTGAAGCACCCCGGATATTTAGATTTAACTCTGATCGGGGATTCACCTTTTTGCCATTACACATGATGTTACACTTGGTTATGTTTGACCAGTTGTCAAAAAAACATTCATATATTTAATAAAGAAAGAACTGAGGTTGCAAGTAATGATTTATAATCTATTAATCTCATTCGTTTTTTTGAGCTAATTGTTTAATTTATAAAAAGTCAGCAGTTGCTCAAAATCTAAGGTGAGGTTAAATGTTTGTTTGTGTTTTGAGGAACATCTAGAGGCCGTCACATGAACTACATCTTTAAGCATCTCCACTCTGGCTTCAACACCCAGCTGGACTAAATGACATTTTTGTGCCGTCAACCTCAGCTTCATTACAATCAGCTTCATAACATGTTCTTGTGGGTGTATATATAGAGTACATTTTTCTTACTTTGCTCATCTGTGTTATATTGCTCCTCTATGCTCTTATATCACTTGTACTGTATGTCTGTGCTACCCTATACTTGAATTTCCTTCGAGATCAATAAAGTATCTCTAGGTCTAAGTCCAAACTGGTCAGAGGGAGAGAGTGTGTGTTTGTGTGAATGCACGCCTGTGTTGCAAGCATGGCCATATGTTTCTATATATATACTGTACATAAAAACTGTGGCAGGGTAAATTAAATGCAATATTCATACTAAGCCTGTGAATATTCTCATTTGTCCCGGTCATCGTTATCCCCAAAGAAATTTCAATCAAAAGCAACTGAACTTGGTTATTTGTCTAGGAAGACGTTTCACCTCTCATCCAAGATGCTTCTGATGAAGCTGAATCTGATGAACTGATGAAGCCCTCATCCAAGAGGCTTCATCAGTTCATCAGAACATCTTCCTAGACAAATAACCAAGTCCAGTTGCTTTTGATTGAAATTTCTTTGGGGATATTCATACTACAAATAAGAAGTTACCACAAAAATGGAACAACAAGTAAAACCTCCTCCAATGCTCTGCCCTCCAATTGTACTCTTTAGTTCATACATCCACATTTTCTTAGGCTTGATATTGTTTACATACCTCGTCCACTGCGCGTGAAGCGTCTACGGTGCGCACTTTGCCCTCTTTCTCATACAGGTCGATGATTGGTCGTGTAGACTGCAGGTAGGTTTGGATTCTGCATCATAGAAAAATATGGCTGTTATTGGGGTCAGATGACACAGGGGACTCAAAGGAGACACGAATGAGGTCGAAAACACATGCAGGTATCCAACAGTCAGTTAAATGGGTCAGACAAATCTATACTGATCAGTTCTGCCTGTTGGACTTGGTCAGATACGGAGAAAAATCATTACATGAACTTTTTAAAAGCAGCAGGAAGCTTTTACAGGGAGGATGCTCGCTGAGTGCTTCAAGTGCATCATCAAATGTGGGATTTAACAGTGATAATATCTAAGATCGTGCATTTCTACCTTTTCTCCAGACTTTCTCTGTTGTCGTCTGTGCGTCCACTGCTCTTCCCTCTTTCTAGACATCTGTTGATGCACACCTGTGCACGAAGGAGATCATGTCATGTCCTCAGTGAGAACTGGCTCCTCAGAAATCAGCTATAACTTAAAACAGCTCAAAGGATTTCAGATTTCTGGGCTCCATGACCTACCTCTTCGCCGCAGTCGAAGAAAAGTACAAATTTGACGTCTGCTTTGCCCTCCATGACAGTGTTCCAGCCCTGAAGGTTGTCCTCGTTACGGGGGAAACCGTCGATGAGGAAACGGAACTTCGCCTCGTCTTTCCCCATGGTCTCCTCCATGGCCTTCAAGAACGGGAGTGAAACACTTTAATTTTTCAGCCCTGATCTCATTCTGAATTCACTGTCAGAGCTAGTTATTCAAAAGACAAAAGAGACACCAACTCCGACTCGGTTTATGTAGAGCATATATTTTACATATTACATAAAACTCTGTATCATAGTGCTGATAAACTTATGTGATAAAACAGCTTCACTGTGCGGCTGTGATTTGATTTAACCTGCAGTTTGAAAACACGCTAGAGGTGCTCAAACATTAACCATGATCCACGTCACACATGGTCTGGATTGCAATCAATAAAGCAGGTCATTTTTTTCAAACAAAGCAAAAACAGAGCTGCAACTGCAAAGTAATCATAGGAGCAACATAATAACCAATCACAAGTAACCAAATTTGTCTTCAAATTATTCTTCAAGCGCAGCCAGAATTATGAAAATAAAAACATTTTACTCGATCAAGAGCAGAAACACTACATCTTAATATTCAAAGCGATAACAGAGGATCACTTCAAAAATGAACAGATTACAGTTACACTTAGAGTTACATTACCATTACACATCCTGTAAACTGACTAACTCACTTTTTTCAGTAGTAAACGCTGTGCCCAGATACTGATCTATAGTTAAAGAACAGGTATTCATGTTTGTTTTTTCAGTGAAGTATTTCCTCAAGTTCTTTATACCACAACAAAAGCTGAGTATGACAGTGTGACAGGATTGACCTTATGTTAGACAAACCTAAACCTGAACTGCAGCCCGTGCTCGGTACGCACCTTCCTCAGCAGGTTGATGGTGATCTCCACAGGAACAATTTTGCCCTCCTTGATGTAATTGGCAATGAGCTGTCCGAACTCCGACTCCTCTCTGGCTCGCTCCGCTCTCAGCAAGTCCCCAGCTGACAGATGGGTGTAGTTGTAGTTCTGAGAGACAGAAAATCACAGGCAAATTTTAAATATGACAACTTGTTGAAAACTAGAAAGCATTTTATAGTATGTCGGTGAGTTTTTTTTTTTTAGGTTTATACATTTGTTCATTTCTATTAATACTGATATTCATCAGCGAGGACTACTGCTGTTTCAGACAGACTAGAAAAAAGACCAGGCCTCATGTACAGAATAAATAGAGCCTCTATGCAGAGCAGCCACTCTGGCTGAACCACCCTGAAGTGAAGGATGGCAGCCAACACCCAGGAACATCCGTGAAGAGTAGTAGTTATAAAGTCTCTCGCTCAAACACAGCTCTCTCTCTCAGTCTCACACACACACACACACACACACAGAAGAATCGTGGCCGATCCTCAGTAGAGCTACAGCTTCATTAGTCTTCATGACTTTGACTTTCAGACAAACATCAAAGCAGAATCCTTGAGCAGAGCTCTCTCTGGCTTTCCAAACTTTTTGGCTGGCTTGTTAAAAAATAACTTTATATCAAACCCATGCTGCTTCTTTAAGATGTTGTGTGATACCATGAACAATTTATTTATATTAAAGAAAGCTGAATAAACCATGGCATAACATTAAGAAAAGAAAAAACACTGAAAAAAACCCACAGGTTACTTGATGTTGTGAATGAATGCCTGATGAAACTAGATCACAGATATAAAAACATAAAAGTTAAAGTGACTTGATGAGGTGTGTTGGGTCTTTATCTGCTCACCTGGGTGGGGTGAGGTAAAACACCCTGTCTACGTCAGCATACGTGTCTTTACAACAGCCATAGGTGAAGTGGCCAAGTGGCCACACTTATATCTGACCATTACACAATCTCCACTGCACAGATACAATCAATGGTAGGGTTACAACACTGGCCAAATGTCAGCAGGTTATCAGCTGCTGTCTCTGCTTGCACTTCGTCAGGCTAATTAGCAGGTTCACAGTTTAGCCTCGTTACCAAGACAAAATATCAAAACGCTGCCAGAAACTATCACGAGTAGTTTTATGACCCGTTTTAAAAATACTTAAATGGTTCTTTTATAGCCCATGCGCGTCAGCATCGGCTTCCTGCTCCACATACACTGGAAACCCGGTGCAGCTAGCTAGCTAGTCGGCTAAAGCACTGGCATTTTTAGAGGACAACCGGAAGTGAGTGATTTCACAACTTTACTTCATAAAAAGACAAAAAGAAAACCGACAGCTACCTGAAATTCACAAGTCAGTACGTTCACCACCAAAACTATGCATTTCCATCTCTGTTTCTCTCCCTCGCCATCTCTCCTACCTCCACGATGTTGGAGCACTGGGTCCCTTTGCCGGCTCCCGGCCCGCCCAGCACGAACACAACCTGCGGCTTCATCCTCAGCGACACCCGGTACAACAAGCTCGGCAGCCTCTGACACGCGCTACCGATCACACGTCCGATCATAAACCGGCACCACCAGCTGCAGGTTGTGGACCGGCGGGGGTGTAGGAGGGCTGAGGGTAGTTATATTAGTCCGAGGCGACCGGTGAATGCGTGTCAGTGTCCGTGGATAGGAAGTCGCGGAGTCAAACGACACCACTTCCGCTGTTGACCTGCGCGGACCAATGGGATCCTCGCAGAGGCGTGACGCGGCTCGTAACCACGCCCCCCGCACACTTGTTATTTTTTTCAATGCAGCGGTCGGGTGACGCCCCTCCCCTGCCTCCTCTCCAGCATCAGCACCTCCAAACCGAACAAGGCGACCTGCGGCTCGAAGAAGAGGATGCTCCCCGCTCCGTGATGCTCGGAGGAGACAAAACGACGAGACGGCCAACCGAGAGAGACGGCCGGGTATAGTCACCGCTTTCTGCACATTTATGCTGCCTCGCTGCCTCCATTCATGATGCACCATTCATGCATCCCCAAGAATGGAAGCCCACAACGAGGAAAAACATTAAAAATCGCCTTTTATAGCTCTGCTGTCTCGCTTTGATAAGCCACGCTCTCGCTCATTTTTGATGAAGCCTCTTTTCATGTAGGTCAAAGATATGAAGAGCCCGATTTTGTCTTTTGAGGGCGCCGCGCGAATGTAGGGCTAATAATACGGGAGAAAGCCAGGCAAACAAAAGGCATCCAGCCCCCCTCCTCTGACGCACCTGGCTGCCCTGTCGCCACTTGACATGACAGCGCAGAGCCGGGAGCAGAGCAGCAGGATCAAGGGGCACCGACGTGCAGCCGGACGTGTGGACTCGACAAGGAGCAGAGGAGCCTCCGGACGCACGGCAGGGAAGCAGCAGCAGCAGCCCAGGGGTGGCCGGATTGCAGTTTCTGGGGACGAGCGCCAAGGGCAGTGCGGCAGTCAGCAGGCAGACCGGGGGGAGGAGGCTGCGGAGATCTGTGATACTTCCCCCTCAGTCCCCACTGCGCTCTCACCTCCATATCATCTTGGAAATATGATGGTGGATGTTTTTAAGGTTGATCAATGGTGACTGAGATACTCCCCATCATTTCTCTCCTTTTTCCACCCCTCTCCCAACCAATGAGTGATGATGGGCAATTAAAAGATTAGATCTGCTCTTCAGGCAAGGGTGGAACCCGGAGGGGACTGATGTGCATACTGGCCAGGTGTCATTTGCTCCCCTCTTCTCTGGTTTTGCTCATTCTGCTTGTCGCCTGCACTATGGGCTGTATTCAGAGCATCGCATGCAAGCCCCGCATCAGACGGGAGAACATTGTGGTGTATGAGGTGTCAGCCTCTATTGACCAGTGTCCCACCATCATTGAGGAGAACTCACCGATTGTGCTCCGTTACAAGACGCCTTACTTCAGGGCCTCAGCAGGAGTTGTGATGCCACCAGTGCCCCGCAACGAGACCTGGGTAGTGGGCTGGATCCAAGCTTGTACCCAGATGGAGTTCTACAACACCTATGGGGATATCGGCATGTAAGTGTACAGAAGACCCAGCCAGACTTTTCATTTTTGTTCAGTGTGTCTGTGTTTGTGTGTTCACTCACAAACTGTAGAGCATCTAGTCCACAACTCCTCCTCTCTCTCACTCTGTCCTCCACTGTCCGTCCCTTGCTGCAGGTCCAGCTGGGAGTTACCGGAGCTGCGAGAGGGTCGGGTCAAGGCCATCAGTGACTCAGATGGCGTCAGCTACCCCTGGTATGGCAACACCACCGAGACGGTCACCCTCACCGGCCCTACATCCAAACCGTCCCGCCTGACCGTCAGCATGAACGACAACTTCTACCCCAGCGTGACCTGGGCCGTCCCCATCAGCAACAGCAACACACCGATGCTGACCCACATCACCAGGGACCAGAGCTTCATCACCTGGCTGGTGGCCATGAACTCCGTCACCAAGGTGGGACTATAGGAAAGAAACACGCCACACACACATGAGAAACAAGTTTGTTTCTACATGAGTCAAATTCAGATGAATCACAATGAAATCACATAATCACCAATAATTGTGTGCACAATGTGAATAGAGAAGACTGGCTGCACATCTGTAGACACTCTGCAGCTGCATCACACACACTGACTTGAATGTAATCAGCTTTTACTGTCTGGTATAAAAAGTTACAAAACACCTCATTTATTTATTTATTTATTTATTTTATTTAAGGAGGACAGTGCACATTAATGAATATAATACATGTAAACGTGCTAGTGTTAGCCAAAGGCTAGTTTCAGACTGTAGTCCTCCGGGCAAGGTGTTAAAAGCCATTAAAATGAACAACAAGGACATAACAACATAATTCATAAAACAGGAAAAACACAAGAAACACAAAAAATCGGTACACAAATTGGAACATATCCAGGCAGAAACCAACAGGCATTAAACTACAAAAAGAGACAATTAACATGACACTACTATAAAACAGTAAAACAAAAAACAGGAAGTATAGTGCAATTTAATCAATTTAGGTGAGATGGACTGTTTACGATGGATAAAATGGATGGAGTTGCAACAATGCAAAGATCAGAACAGGGTTTCTTGATGGAGTTGTGCTAGGATGGGTTGAGAACACAACAAAGCCAAACAACGAAACCAAATATAATATAGTGTAATAAAGTGCTACAGTGCTCAAAAAAACTGTCAGGGATGGATAGATGAAATGGGGGTGCAGCAATGCAAGAACCAGAGCAGGGCTCATCACCGCTTCCAGCTCTGCTGAATATAACTCCTGCAACGGCTCTTGGTTTTAAGGACCTCAAAAGTCAGTCCAGCACAAATTGTGTAACTAAATGCCCACAGTGTGAGGTTCTCTCTAGGTTATTCTGGAGAAGCTTCGCTTTTTTCATTGTTGATTATTGTGCAGAAATTAATGTTGAGAGGTTAGAAACATGTCAGGATCTTCCTCTGTGTTCAGATTAAACAATCATTATTAAGGGTTTGGTTTTAATCATTTATTAGGATGCACATTAAATACACATCTAATAGCAGTAGAGCACATATTGAATAATCGGATGAAGCTTTATAAAGTACTGTGCTGCTCTCCTCCTCTAGGAGCGTATCGTGTTGCAGACAGTGCGGTGGCGGATGCGGGTGGACATCGCCGTGGACCCTGACATGCCTCTGGGCTCGCGTGCTACATTGATGGGTCGTCCATACCAGGAGCAACCGCACATCCTCAACTACCAGGAGCCCATTCCTCCCAATGCGCTGGGGAGGCCGAATGCCAACGACGCCCAAGTGCTAATGTGGAGGCCACGGAGAGGGGCTCCACTAGTGGTCATTCCTCCAAAATAAAAGGGTCAAGTGTTCGCACGGACAAAAGTTGAATAGTTCCCTCCCACTTTCAGTAACGGGGTGATGAAGGTGACGAAGCCAATCAAAGAAGAGACAACTGATGGTTTCTCTGCTCTCAAGACGCCAGTGGCTCTTTATTCTTAAGAGATTTAAGTGGACCATTATAACAAGCCAGAGTGGATTTTACATCACAGAACGGTGCCAGAAAAAAAAAGGCGACAGTGAACTAGTGTCAAAAGCCTGGAGTTGCATCAGTGCTTGTGTGGCCCCTGACAAGTCCTGGACTGCACTGAGGAGTGCTGCCTGCCTTTTAGTGAAGAAGGGACACTGTTTTTAGACGTACCACAGAGGTATTAGTCCACTACGAGAACTGCATCCTGCATCCATATGTAGATCTTATTGCATGAGAGAGTGAGAGAGACAAAAAGCTGTCCTTGAGAAGTTTAAGAATAGCATTTGTTTTGTATAACTTGATACCTGAAGACATTTTGATTGAAAAGTCAGCCAAAAAGAAAAGAGAAAGAAAAGAAAACCCTAAGGCTGGTTAAACCTCGTCAGTGCCAATGAAGGCCTTTCAGCACACTCAGTACCAGAGTTAGAGGATGTATTCAGAAAATCTAAGAGACAAAAGTATTATATTATTATATATAAATCTTTTTAGGTTAAGATGAAACTCATACATCCATCAGATTGTATTAAGAGCACCCACTTGGCATAAAAGTCTGGAAGAAATACACATCTGCTGTAGTTTTCACTGGAGTTTTGCTAACACACCAAACTTATGCACAGACATATTTTCGAGTCTCTGTAGTGCAGCTGATACTGTATTCAAATTGGGTGACGGACGAACCAACAGAGAGATGAGCGCGAGCCGTTACCACATTAGATAAATAATGTCAGCGATGCGTTCAGTAAGTGCAGTGTAAATGACTTGGAGCAGTGCCATATGACAAATTTAAAACAAAAGGGTGATAGCAGCGAGGGCCACATCGTAAATCATCGCTGAAATGGGGCCGAACTGTACTCAGACCAAGGGTAGGTTGGAAGTGGCACTAATCAGGCCATGTTGCACTACAAAGTTACATAAATCTTCCTACAGTCAGGGAAATCTAAATGTACTCTTAACAGTTTCCTTGATGTGGAATTAAACCAGATGGAATTTTGGCAAGGATTGATTTTGGATAAGTGCCATTTTTAAACACTGGTTTTATGAGCTTACGCCACATCTCCCATCTCCTCATCGTCACTGATATCCATTATTTTGCAGGATGGGTTTGTGCAGACAATCGTAGATGAAGGCCACGCTGTGTCATCGGTCCAAGTCTGTGCCTGCCACTCCACACACGGGTCACATGACTCATCCTCCATCTGTGCTTCTCTCCAGGTTCACGCCTCACCTTCCCATCTGCCTGCTCTTTTTTCTCCCCTTCACGTCCACCTCGACACACACACGCTGTCTTCATACTAAATATACTCATTTGCTCTGAAATCTACAACTATGCAAAAATTGTGACAAAAAAAAAAGAAACACAGAGAAAAAAATGGCAAAAATAATTTGTTCATCTGCCTCAATTCTGTTCTTATTTGTCAGGGTCACTATTGAATAAAAATGTCTGTTACTACCATGTAAGATACTCTGAGGTTAAACTAGGTTATATTAATTCAGTGTCTACAGTTGTTGCTGCACCGCAGCTCATTCAGCCATCTGTTGCTATAGAGACTGGTTTGGTTTTCCAGAGTGCACAGCAACTGGAACTGGAGGAAAAAAAACACAGTTCAAAATATTCATGGGTGTGCCTGTCTCTGTGTGTATGCATTAGCATGTGTGTGCGGGTGTGTGAGGGTGAACACATACACACTTCCAGCTCCAATTTATCCATTAATTTGACTTTGAAGTAAGAAAAATACATCAAGGCAGAGCTGGTTGTTTTCAGCATAAAGGACGCCTTAATTTATTCATATGTTCTTACATTATTTTGCATTTAAATAACATTAGAACCAAAGCTTTTGATATAAATACTGAGACTGGGAGCAGCAAGGTCGAAGCAGTCACAACTCATTTTATCTCATCTCATGTAAAAAAAAAAAGGACATTCAGCATCTTTGAACAAAGGTAACCCCTCCTCTTTGCAGCAAGTTTGCTCTTCATGCTGCCACTAGATGGAAGCTCTGTCAAGGATTTTCCTCCTCTTTGAGGCAGGCGCTGTCAGCACCGTTAACACCGTTATTGTTCAGTAAATACATCCCTTTCCCCGTATTTCATATACCATAAAACTTACTATAAAAGTATAAAATATAAATTCCCATCCATTCATGTAGCGGTGGTTGCATCCGCTTCCTTCTGGTCCCTGTAAAATGCAAGTACAATATATTTTCATGATCCTGTTTGTTTTACTGCAGCAATGTGTGCCGACATGACAAGCCAGCTCCAAAGTTCACCTGTGTGTGTTTTATGAGAGAAAAACACACATTCAGTTTTAACAGTCGTGATAGGCAGTGGCAGGTTTCTTCATCTATGCTTTTCCCCCTGCATCTTTAATTTCCATGTGCCAAACTGGCCATCACAGTTCACAGAGTCCCGCCCTGCGCTGTCCTGTCCCGTGGAGCGTCTTCTGTCAGGTAGCAGAGGTCTCCGTCTTGTTGGCACTGCTACTGGCAGGTTTGCCCTCGTAGCTGTAGAGAAATGTAGCGGCAATGACCAGCACCGCCCCCACGAAAAACACCCTGAGAGACAGACAAGAAAAGGAAGCAGAAAGACGGAGGCTTTAAATGATTCAATAAACAAACTACTGTGCACTCGGTTCACATCATGCAAACATTCAACTTTGGTGGTTGGTGGTTCATCTGGTTCAGTTGGTATACCATATTGGTTTAGCATGTTACATTACCTCTACAGACAAAGTACAGCTCAGGTTGATGGGAAGGGTTAGGGTTGGTGTTTGGTCATAAATCAAAGTATTGGACAATTCCAATTTTGATCTGATGATGGTGCTAGAGAAGTCGGCCAGTTACAGGATCATTGTGCAATGTATCCTGAAGGAAACCACGGCAAAGTGGTGGTTTGACCAAATAAAAAACACTGAACCTTGGAGGAGTGTGTGTGTGTGTGTGTGTGTGTGTGTGTGTTCTTGTACATACTACGTTGTGAGGACCGGAACGAGTTTTTAACCAATAGAGTGAGGACATTTTTGGGAAGTGAGGACATTTTGGCCAGTCCTCACTTTTTCCAAGGGCTGTTTGAGGGTTAAGACTTTAGGTTATAATTAGGTTTAAGTTAGGTGAAGAGTAATGGTTAAGGTTAGGCATTTGTTTTGGATGGTTAAGGTTAGGGTAAGGGGCTAGGGAATACATTATGTCAAGGAGTGTCCTCACAAAGATAGCATTACAAGGATGTGTGTGTGTGTGTGTGTGTGTGTGTGTGTGTGTGTGTGTGTGTGTGAGCGTGCATGTGCTTACCCAGTGGGGTTAAAGTCAGCCAGCAGGAAATATGAAATAAGAGTGGACACAATGATGGACACAGAGGTGGCGAATCCTTTGAGGATGTTGTCTGCATATTTAATGACCACAGCTACGACCAGCCCGCCCAGAGCCTGGAGATGAAGAACAGAGTTTTAAACATTCAACATGAAGACCAACCTGTTCAAGCGCATACTATACGCTTCACAGACAAACAGACACATAGTATTTGACCGCACCTGTAGGATAACAACGATGCCGGTGATGGTGTTGTAGCCCTGAAACATTCCCGCCTCTCTCACCCTCTGGCCGTCGTACGCCAACATCCCGAGGAGGCCGAACACAAAGCTGAACAGACCTGGAGGAGACGAGGAAGAGACAGAGAGGTGAGGTTCTGTTGAACAAGCAGCACTTTTCACCGTTCTTGTTAAATATTTAAAAGCTCACACGGAGCGACAGGAAATCATTGACACTGACAAAAGGCAAGAGCAGGGAAACAAGGCACGATGACATGAGGTCGTTAGCTGCAGCTCAGAATATAAACCAGTGCTGTCATCTGAGACCTGACAAGTTACAAGTTGTTTCACCACATCTCACTGCCACTAGAGGTCTCTCTCTCTCTCTCTCTCTCTCTCTCTCTCTCTCTCTCTCTCTCAACACAAGTCGACCTCCATGATGGGCTGTGTGAACTTTCACATGCAGATTATTGTTCTTGTAAAAACTGTGCACTGATTCATAAGAACAAGCCCTGGATAAGCAGCGAGGTCAAGGTCCTTCTCAAGAAGAAGAGGAAGAAGAAGAAGGACTAGGTTATGTACTGTTGTGATATTTACCCCAAAATCATATTGACATTTGCCTTAGACATATCATAAGCTTGTGACAATCAGTTTAATAATGAAGCATGTAATCAACTTTTCTATAATTTGCGTAATTACTGTGTTTTGCTCTTACAGCCCAGAGAATGACATACACCTACCTACACATGACAGGGGAAGTAGCAGTTACACACGGGGGACTGAGTGTACTGGTTGTTTGATAAACAACTGGGATATGATATGTCTAAGGCAAATGTCAATATCCCAAACATTATAGCAATATATGATTTTGGGGTAAATATCACAACAGTACCAACAGGTAGACGCCCCCCTGTTCTCTTCTCACTAGTTAAATATAACTTGGGGGGGGGGGGGTTCAGGTGGAGTCCAGGTGCAAAGCAAAGAAAAACAAAAGCCACTCCCTGAACCACGAGGTCAAACTGAGTCAGGGCAGCAGCTGAAAATTACAACACACCATCTGCTGCAACTACACTTATGTATAGTGTTGTGCAAAACACACACACTCGAACAACCGCCAACAAACAACGAACAAAGGCCTTTTGTTTAACAGACAATTAAAGCATCTACTACATGTAGCAGTGTCAGGGATGTAAAAATAACAAAAACAACCTTAACCTACAGTACCTCGACCCAAGAATCTCTGAACTGGCGCCTCAGGTGAGTGAACGTTACTCACAACAAAGACCTGAATTAACTCTAAGAACTGCTTAAGAATAACAAAGGAGGGGCCAGACTGGGGAAACAGGTAAAACTGAGCTCTAAGCCAGGTGGACGTAAGCCGGGAGGAAGCCGCCCCCGGGGAACAGATGACATGTTGATCAGCCCTAATTTCACCACAATAAAAACTGTGACACAATATGAAAGGCTGTCAGACCGAGGCAGCTGCAGGAAGACCCCACGAGGGAGGCGAGGGACGACGGGTTGTGACGTTGACGTACACATGATAATGAACCGGTTCAAGCTCTGCTGTAACCGGTTTGACTGCGCTCTTCCTGCTTGAACAGCGACTGTCTGTCTGTCTCATCAGCCTTAAAGCTCGGCCCATAAACTGCTTATATTATGCACCGCAACCCCCACACTGCCGGCATAGATAATGCAGCCCCCTCCCCCTCTTCTGTATATCACCACTGCAGATGCAGGTCAGAGGAGAGCTGAGGCGACCGGGATAAGCAGCTGGACTGCTCAACAAGGTGTGGCCAAGAACAGTACAAGCCTGTGCAGCCGAGGTAGAGGAGCCCCTTCATCACATCACTGAGGGTCTCCACACTGTGGAAAACATCATCCCCCATGCCAGTGCCTGAGAAAGGGCAGCTCAGTGACTTAAAGACTGTTATTGTGCCCTACTGCCCCTATGTAAAGATTTGACAAGCTGTATTGCAAAAGCTTATTTATAATAGTGATTGGGACATTACTGTTATGAAAGCATTTGTTCTTCACCTTCATATTTTTAGATATATCAAGGCACCAGTGACATTTAGGTTGGATGTGTTGATGAAACAGTGTAGTCCCTTAAAGTTCAATGGTTCCTCGGTATACATTATAGTCATCTAAAAGGGAGGATGTATTAGTTCAAGTGAGTAGAGATTCAGGAAGTCGGGTGTAATAGTCATACAATTGAGTCTTTGTGCTGCTCCTGTTTGTGTGCAATAGTAAAACCACTATGTATTGAATTTAAAGGTCCACACCAACCGATTACATTTACATAAAGATGACTCACAACAGACAAGTCAAATAAAAAAATGTGCAAAGGTCAAAAATATGCTGAACCTCTGTCACTATAGAGGGTCAAAAAGGCTGAATAGTAATAATAATAATAATAATAATAATAATAATAATAATACATTTTATTTGTAAAGCACTTTTCATAAAGTAATCTCAAAGTGCTACAGAAACCAAAAACAAAATAAACAAAAGACTAAGAGAAAAATCAGACACGATTAAAATCAGAAGTAGATAAAACAGCTAAGGAGGAGATTAAAGTGCAGAGAGAGAATAAAAACATCTAGGAACGACTTAGGACTCATTATGAGTAGTAAACTGAGCATTATGGGTAAAATGACAAAACCTCGTTTTAGTTTATGTTTGTGTCACACAGACCACGAATTTCTTGAGTGTGTGAGTCACTTACCCAGCTGTATGTTGCGGACCCACACACTCTGTTTAGTCTCCTTGAGGATTTTTTCAAAGTAGACTCCAGCAAAGCCACTGGACACGCAGGCCATCAGCACGGCCATCAGCCCCACAAACTGGGAGCCTGTAGACACGGACTTGTGCCCAGAGTCAGACTCTGTGGGCCACTGTGGGAGTTAAAACATTAGCAGCGTTAAACTTGAGCAGAACATATGATGGGTAAATCAAGTCATATTCATCATAGAGACACAAACTGCGCCCTACCTGAACGAGAGTGACTCCAGCCATGAGGAGGAGCAGGGACAGCCACTGGTAGAGGCCCAGCCTCTTACCCAGCATGGACACACTGAACAGTGCAGTGGTGAGAATCTTAAGCTGGTATGTGACCTTGGTGGAGAACAGCACAGACACAAAACATTTAAACATGACAAATAACCATCAGAAAAACACAATCCCAAGCAAAGCCAGAGAGAGCTGAAGTCGTGCCTCTGTCTACATTGGCACAATCCATTAGCAGAAAGTGGTTTGCAAGTCAAATGACTCTGCTCTAACGGAAAGTGTCTTGTTTCTAAAAGGATGAAACCATAAGCTGCTGTAAAAACTGACATATGATGCATGCATTTTCTGTACAAACACAAAGATGGATGACTGGATTTAAACACAACATTTCAAACAAGAGAAAAAAAATCTAATATAACCCATCAGTCTTCAACAAGCAAGAAGCACAAAACCTGTGACTTTATAGACGAACTTTGGCTTATACACACACACACACTCCCGACTGATCATCATACACTCGGTCCTTTTAACTTCCCTGTTGCCCATGAACAGAAAAAGCTCCACATTATGAATTCATGAGGGTTGTTACACAGATCAGTTCTACAGAGTTATTTGTTGACTGCTGGGGAAATGCACTTCAGGGCTCAAACCAGCCGACTGCAGCTGTCAGATTCTTTATTTCGACTGTACGAGACCCAGACGTACTGGGTTTTGCCCCAGTGTCTGGACATAGCTACCCCCAGCTGTTTCCCCTGTGCCCACATTATACTAATGCTTCTTATTCACCACATGGAATTGGATGAGTATTGATCTTTTAATCCAACTCTCAGCAAGAAGCAAATAATTATATATTACCCAAAATGTGAAATTATAAAGCATCAGTGTACAGCTACAGTATTATAACATCAGTGTGGCCTCATATTACAGTAATCCATAGTCCACATGGTTTCATTTAATATAATTTTAGAGCAAGTACAGGACAAATGACTATTTAATTGTACATTTCTGACTAGTAAGCACTTGCACTCATGACTATACTGAAATCAGTTCAGTTACACACACACATGCAGTGAACTTGAAGCAGCATATGAATGTGTTACCTGATAGGTGGCTGCGTCCAGGTTGGATAAGGCAACATAGAGCAGATTGTTCTGCAGTGTGTAGATCCCTGCAGGAATGGCCAACTTGAGCGTCTCCAAGGGCTTGTTGACAACCTCCTCCTTCAGCAGCTGCAACATCGCCTGCACACTGTGATCTGGGAGAGACAGAGTGTGTTGTCAGTAATTTAACCTGGGGACCACCCGTGGAGAAAGAGACAAACCGAAGAGGCAGAGAGGATGGAGGTGCATTTATATGAGGCCCAGTGGTGCCGCTCGGTTAACTGATTAAAAAGACAGGAATACGTCTCCACTCCTCACACCTGCTGCTCACAACTCTCTACTCACTGTTCTCGTTAAAGACGAGGAAAGTGCAGACGATGATCTTGAGCACCTCAGCTGACACCACGGCAGACGAGGATAGATACCGGGGGCCATCTTCCTTCAGGGTCCGGGAATATCTCATGGTGAGCACCAGTGATGTGGTCTGCAGCACCAGCACCCCCAGAGAAACATACTTCAGCCTCGAGTTTGAGTTTGACGGAGTCATCGTGACCAGCGTGGAGGGCTCTGTTTTCAAAGTAGCAGAAAACGGTTGGATCCGTAGAGGGAAGACAGACTGAAACAGAGACAGACAGAGGGAAGACAGATCAAACACAAGGGAGTCTGAAGTGTCTGAGGAAGAGAGAGTGACTGCAGGATCATCAGGAATGCTGGTCTGTAGTTAAAAGGTAGTTAAAGGGAAAGCTAATAGGTCCAGCCTGGGGCAGTGCGGGGCATTCCTGGGAGTGACCTGCAGTCCTGGAGCAGCAGGAACACAGACCGACGGTACCAGTGATGGAGACAATATATGGACACGAGGAAATATGTGCATTTTACAGCACAACCTGAACTTCAAAGCAGCTGTTGCATCTCCATATACATCGGAAATCTGTCCTGCGATAACAGAAACATACTGGTGCTGCTACAGCAAGCAATTTGTGTATTTGTCTGACAGATGGATTACATAAAAAAATACTGAACTGATGTACCAAGGAAGAACTGATTTAATTCAAATTTAGGAGCCGAGAGCCTGACACCCTTGTGTTACATATGTTTGTTAATCAATCAGGAGGACATATGGATGTTGAAGTAAAAGAAAATAAGACATCATGATGGTGCTGAGATCATCAGATAATAATTTGGATCTCACAGACGTGTGTCGGCTTGTTTGGTCTTGGCAGAGGTATGTAGCTACTCTACTGAATGTCTCTCTCTAAACTCCTATAATCTACTTTCTCCTTATTTCTTTGACGGCTCTAGCTGCTGCTTTAACAGATTAAGATTAAACATATGCAATACAACACAATACACTCTTAATGAATAAACCTGTGGTTCCTATTATTTTGACACATGAACCCAAACACTGTTTTGCCAGAATGCACAAATCTGAGTCATTCACTTAAAGACAAAGTCCCAGATGAGCAAAAAATCCAGATGCATGTTTGTCATTTTCCTACAGCAGTAAAATATTACCTTGATATTCATTGGCATTAAATTTGTAATGTCATAATACATTGCACACAGGGGACATTCTCCACAAATCAAGTATTTTGTTCTTTTATAACTTAAAAACACATTACTGGTAACAACAATATTTTGTAACAAATTTTATATTTGTACTCTTACTGGTAAGGGAGCATTACAACCAATGTTGTGTAACAAAAAGTCCAGTAAACAAGTTTGATGTCATTTTGTATCCAATCTACACGCCTTGAGCAAAACACAGACAAGAGAGCCCATTGTCTAGTTGTAATTCATAACCTACCCTGCATGAATAGTCCAGTTGAGAGCAGAGAGGTAATCATTACCAGTCTCACAACTCCAGCGACGGAGACAAGCGTTCTTCACTCTTTTGCCTCACATTTCCTGACTGAAGCACCTTATCTCTGATCAGCCACTGCCGCCAGTTTCACTTTTCCTTCGTGACCTCATCTACATGCGCCCAAACTATAAAAGCACTTGTGCTACTCAAGGCAGAAACTTCAAAAATGCAGACCACCCTAGGTTTCTGCCGCACTGTCACTTATAGAGCGTCTGTCCCTTCAGGCGGGAGCAGGAAGTGAGTGAACTTCCTCCTGTTGCTTCTGAGGCAGGGTGGGAACCGCTCATCTGGACTGTTTACATTACAGTTATTAACCAACCAATCCCCACTAACTCACCACTTCCTTTATACAGTTGTGTGCCCAACAGACCCTGATTTCATTCATTGTTATTTGAGTAAAATAACATGAGTGAATCTGCTCTTCCCCTACTACATATAGTGTATAATGTCCACTATATAGTGTGGTGATACTGTGTTAAATAGAAGGTATGAAAAAACCATAAAGCATGAAGGCGCAGGAGGAGTGGTATATCCAACACACTGACTTCCTTATGTACCAGCTCTGCTCAACATGGCCACACAATCCCTCACTGTGTGTGTGTATGTGTGCATACGTGCGTGTTTCCTTCAACACACCGGACAAGCTCTTCCCCTCCCACCTCCTCTCCTCACATATCCGAACACTATTGACTTTCATTTTCAGTTGCCAGCTACGCGCATGTCCATGAAATCATCTGCTTGATTTAATCTGCATTTAGTTAAACGGCTGTAAGAATATTGAATATTAAACCTCAGCTCTAATGTTAAAAGCACCAGTATATGAGATGTGTGTCTCACCTGCACCCAGCCTATGCTGCCAGAGTTAGTTAGCAAAGCAGAGTGCAACTGTTGCATCATAAAGAAGATTTGAAGTAAGAGATGCCGTGCAGTATTTCTAGTTACTTTTTATATGAAGCTCTTACATGTGAAAATGTAACTCACGCTCATGAAATAGGATGCATCATTATGAGCTACCCAACAACATATCAAGCAGTTATAAAATCAGCTACATTTTTCAACTTATTCAAGGTGTGCATTTTGTATTATGTCTGTTCTTCTCTATTAATAAACACATTTAAAAAAGAAAAGTAAAAACATTTACACCATGAACTGGATGCAGCATATTTCATTCTGCTATGGACTTGTCTTATCTATGGTCTGAAAAACAATTCAGTGAATCTTAGTCTTGAACATTAATCACAGCTTTCAATCCATCAGTATTAACAAAGTCATAACGATATAACACATAACAGAGCAGGTCTGTATGATGAGTGGCATAGTTTCACTTTAAAAACTTCATTCTGATGTAAATAATGCAATACTTAAACTTACTACCTTATGTTTGAATGCAAGACTTGTACTTCCTTCTACTTTACTTCTTCCACCACAGCCACAGACTATTTCACACATGAAGTGCCAACATGTTGCTGTCGAAATAGCGCCATTTGTCCGTCAAAGTGTGTCACAGACGCTAAATCATATGTTAACCCATATCCCCCAGTGGTGTAAAACTCACCTGGCTTGGTTTGTGTGTAGGAAAGGTGTCCTCCCTCCTCCCCCTACAGCAGGAGGGACAGTGAGTCAGAGAAAGAAGAGACTCACATATTGTTCCCAGTAAGTCAGCTCGGACAGGCTCTGACAACAAATCACCATAAAGTGACTCAACCCGTTCTCCTCAGGTGAGAAAAGGGGCTAGTTGAGGAAAACCACTTTCACTCTGTTAAAGGACTGAACCAAATGGTTAAAGGTGTTACCCTGGTTTCAAATTTCACTAGTCACATCAAATGTGTCACTTTATCTGTCATTTTTGTATTGTATTGTACCATTGCAATGGTCTGAGGGGTTTAAAAAATGAGTTCTCCAACTGAGTCAGAGATCCTGATGAACACTAGGAGATACTGCCGTACGTCTGCAACCATAGCACCAGGAACCGGTTACTCAATGAAACCTTCTGACGTTCTGCACTCAGCGCCTGAAACCCTATCTTCTTTGCTTAGCTTTTAAAAAGCCTTCGTTTTAATTTTTTTGTTTAGTTCAATCACTATAATTCGACTTTTGCCTGTATCATATCAAATTGCTCTGGTGTGTGGCGTGTGCAGTTCAAATAAAGTTGCATTGCCTCCCAAAGCAGATGTAGCATCAGATAACATACAAAACAGATCCATGGCAGAGTCAGGTCAAAGAAAGCAGTGTCTCTGGACCAGCTGAGGGTGGGACCTCCGCCCAGCTCCACCCTTGGAACATGTGGCACAAGCACAACCTGAGAAGTCAGTCAGCCTTCAGGACAAGGAAACTCGACACCCACGACCAGCCAGGTCAAAATGTAAAAATCTCTCAGATCTCACTTAAATTTTTGGGGTATGTTATACTGGAATAAGCTGACAAGTCATGAGGCTGAACAGCCTCAGTGCTGGTGACATGGATCAGCAGAAAATCCTTTGTGCAATTGTTTCAATGGGAGTTCACCTGAGGGCAAATATTGAACTTCCCAACATGATCAGGATGTAGATACGTCAGTGGCCATATCATAGCAGTGAGTGGGGTGGAGTGAAAGATTGAATGACAATGAATGTCTAAAGGAGTGATTTAAATAATTACAGCTTTTTTTTAATATGTACTGTGCTTTTCCTATGTGACCGTCAGCCTATCCATGGGGGCAAATTGTCCTTTTTAAAAAAATTTTTTTAATCTATTGTATCTGTTCATTGATTGTTTATTTATCTGCTTATTTGTTGTCTATTGTTCTATTGTCTTAAGTGTTTGTTCTCGCAAAACCCTTTTCCAATGTGGTCTCCACAAATGGCAAATAAACTGACTCTGACTCTGACATATCTAATGAGCCTGACTGCTGTTGGTTGTTCCTGTCAACAATAAAGAAGCATTTGCAAGCTGCCACTGAAGAAGACACAGACTTACAGGCTTAGCCTACAGACAGGATTACTCATGGGTTTGTTTAGCATTTAACCTGAGTTTTGAAAACGGATTGAGGATCTAACTTCCTCCTTCTGCGCCTTAAAGAACCACCTCTCAAACTCTCCATCATACAGTAACTTACCTGTAGGAGCGAGTCTCAGCTGAGGACGGAGGTGACAGTCAGCAGAGAGCTCTGTGCCGGGTTGTCCTCTCCTTTAACTCCTCTCTCTGATTTTTACAACACTTTCAACATTCAGACACAGACAAGACCTCACGGGAAAAATGGAGGAAAGTTGTTGCTTCATACCTTAAATATTAACTACACTTGGGACGCACTCCCCCCACCATCCTGAATGAATGAATCCACATAGACCACATAGACGACTCCAGAGATCTGCTGACACCTGTTGGCCAGAACATGTTGCTAGTATCTATCTATCTATCTATCTATCTATCTATCTATCTATCTATCTATCTATCTATCTATCTATCTATCTATCTATCTATCTATCTATCTATGCATGCCGCTATGAGCCATGTTTTAACAGATTATATTATATTTTTTATTCATTATAATTTCACTTTTAAGACTCCAAAATCAAAAGATTATTTTACATGAGAAAATTGATTTTCATATTTCTACATGGGAAAATTGGTTTTCTCGTGTACAAATATGTTATATATTATATATTTCATTTGTGTATCTGTATCACTAGATGAAACAACTATCAAAGTCCTGCAAAGCCACTGCATCCAGGTCATGACATGCGATTAGACTATTATTGGGCCTGGTTGAGGTTAAACCCTTTGTAAAACATGAATGAATACAGCAAAAGAAAGACATATCTTTCTTTTATTGTCTAGTTTTTTGACAGTCAGGCAAAATAACAAATATAAACCTAGGAATAAATAATTGATTTAAACACTGTTTTATAGCACACGGTGGATGTTTTCACACATACAATAACGTTACAGTTAAATTTTTCAGCTGGTACACACTTCCATTTACACTCTGGTCCAAATGCCACGTTTCCATGACGACTGATCGGAAAAAGACGTGTGGCACGTCATGTTTACATGACTCCCGGTTGTAAAAATTAGTCTCTAAGGTAATGCTAAACTTTAACAACAGAGACACGTGTACACAGGTTACTTGTAGTGATGCTCATTTCGTTTTATAAAAAAAAAGGACCGCTCCAGTTCATCTGTAGCCGCGCTAACGAAGCTAACGGCGCTAACAGCGGTAACGAAGCTAACGGAGCTAACCGTGCTAACGGAGCTAACTGGTAAACAGATACACGTGGTATCGGATTGGTGCCTGGACTCCAGTATTTGCAGGTAAGGATGCGGCATTTTCGGCAGTATCGAGCAGAGCTCCTTAATAGACTTAGCACCTATCGCGGTAAAGTGAGCCGCTGTTTGCGACTGAGTGGTAAAGTCAGCCGTTGTTTGATTTTCGTTGCGCCCGAACTAGAGTAACTACGGTAGGCACGGTCCTTGAGCAAAGAGAAGGTCCTAAAAAGATGCATAGAGCCTACGTGCGTTTACTGGAGAAATGTGGAGGAAAAATCACATCCAAGATGAGTCAAGTTACATTAGTTATATGTTATTGGTTATATTTCACTGCCACACTGTCACATCAATTCATTCATATGTGTGCTGGTTAATGGAGTTAATCATGAGGATAGTTTTAATCTGATTTTTCTCCACATTTCTATGGTAAAATGTTACCAAATTTGTACCAGAGGTAGAGTGAGACGTCAGGAACAATATGCAAAAAAAATGAGGAACACACATATGAAGAAAATGATGTGAGGTAAGGTCAAAGGTCAGCATACTGTAAATGGAGTTGAGTCATTATGGGTTTAAGTGGACAAAAGTTTCAGCAATATTGGGGCGACATTTTGGTGAGAGTTGCAAACATTGGTTTGGTAAAAATTTTCAAAGTTTTTAAATTGAAACACTTATTGTGAAAAGTCTGAAAGTCTTGTGAACATTTTACAAAAAACATGTTAACATAGACCAAGAGAGAAAGAAAAAGAGGTAAAGAGATCAGTTGGAAAATTCACCAACAAGGTTATTGAAGCAAGATACGAACCCACATCCTTTGTGTTGCCAAGCTGGCACCATACACAGCTACAGTGAGACTCGTTTGCTGCAACAGGGATTTTGCACTGTGATCAATTTGATGTTATTCAATGATGGCTGAAAGCCAAGCAAAATGCTAGAAAATGAGACCGACCAAGTGGTAGTAGTTTAAGTTCAAAGAGGCTAGTACACTAACTTATACCCCTTTCCCACTGGTCAAAAAACCTGTTTAAACCCGCTAACAATCGGCTTTTGGTGGCAGTGGGAAAGGCGCACCGACCCGGCAAGCGGGTTAAAATCGCCTTTAATCGGCTCGGCTCCGATCGGCTTGCAGTGGGAACGCCAGACCCGCGTCAACCCGCTAATTTACGTGATGACACTGAACGTTACGTCATCGCGCCAGTCGCGTCTCATATCATGTACCAAAACAAAGCTCTGCTCTCATTCCAGACTGGGATCAAAAGATCAAACAACACTGACCAAAAACGATTGAAAAAAAGAAAAGAAGCGACAGTCTGTTTAACTGACATGTTGTGCCGCGGACGTCCGTCATGACGGCCGCGGCAGACTCGCTGTCCTCCGCAGTCCTGGTGCTCCGCAGGTCGGCCAGTCTGCCTCGTCTGCCTCGGCGGACGGACGTCACACTCCGCGGCGGGCGGACACTGTGTTTCTTGCACCGCGGATGAGAGCGGGGCGACTGGTTTATGCTCTGTCTGATCCCTCAGCGGGGGGTCAGACTCGGCTCATTTTGGTCAATGGGAAAGGGGCCAAATGCTGATTGTTAGCGGGTCGACCCGCGTTTAAAAAACCCGCGTCGACACACTAATTTTAGTGGGAAAACGGCTAAAGTTGGCAAGGTGGGATTTGAACTAGTGACCTTGTGGTTGGGAAGCAGCCACCTTACTGCTGGACTATAGCAATACTTGAGAGGTTGAGACTTTTATGAATGTGAGACTATTCATGGATTCACACTAATAATAATAAAGAAAATGGCTGACACAAACAACAATAGTGTGAATGCTGGAAGAAAATGGCGGACACGAACAACATACAGCATTCACACTAATACTACGGTCAATGGTCCTTTTTAAATTTAAAGGCATGCTGTGACACTACTATTGAGGTAATCTGGGATTTTAATGTGTCCTCACCCTTACTGGGACTTAAACTCACAACCTTTGACACCAAGAATCAGCACCTATCTCACTGAGCTAATTTGTCTTGAAGTGAGACATGGTGTGTGGCTTCTCAAATAGACTCAGGGAATCACCGACCGGGCAGCATCTGTCGTAGCAGTTGTTGTAGCAGATTTCGAAAATTGTCAAAATGTCACAAATTGTATTATCTAAACAAAAATCTGATAAAACAGAAATTGCATCTAGACAGCATGGAAATGTTGGTGATTTGTTTTTAATGATAAGTGTTTTTCTTCATAAGAGAAAATCTGATGTTTAAAATGATGTCACTCTTACATTGACTGCAGTGGTTCCCATGAGAGCAGAATTCAAAATGTTCTCAAAAAATTAGATTTTGAGATAAAATTCTGATATTTGCCAAACTTCATCAACCATGACTCCAAAATATTGTAATTTTTTTTCAGCAAGATTGAAAATGTATTTAGCAGGAATTGGATGGTAGGCTATATGTTTACAGTACTGTTTACAGTCAAACGTTTTCATGCACTGTAGGCTCAATTTTCGATAAATTAAAAATCTGTGTGGATCGTTTGTGGAGGACAGTCTGAAGATGCTCTCTAGCAAGTTTGGTGTCAATCGAGCAAAAATTGTGAGGGGTGTCAGGATGAAAAAACAGGAAAACTGACATTCGTGTTCGTTTATTCCAAGAGAGGACAAACAACGACGTTCCGGTCAACTATTTATTAAATTGGATCATCAAAGGAATCAGATACAAGAAACTCTCCTGTTCAGGAAATCGCAGTCTGCAAGCAGTTAGCTGCAATCACCATCCCAAGAGGATGAGCTAGCTAGTAGGGCTGTCAGTTTTTAGAAAAATGAGGTTCGAACGAATATTGAATGACCCGTAATTCGTTCGGATATATTCAAATATTAAAAATGGAACTTATTACCTTTAGAATGACTTAAATGATTGTCCCAGTTTGCCAAAAACACACTGTCCCACTTTACCAATAGAGGGTATGCACATGACGTCACGGTACTCGGAAGTCGCTGTGGAATGTCCACTGAGTGGCAAAAAGACGAGTGGCAGAGCCGCTAAAGTTTAAAAACGAGCAAGTAACTAAGCGATTTTCTCCGAGCCCACACAAATCTGACATGTCTAGCTTTGCCAGCATGTAAAGCATGCATGACCTAACAGAGCTGCTAGAAATCTTGAGGATATGTCTCACTTTGACTGAGTTACATTCAAGAACCTGTTCTCAATGACGGAAAGTAAATTCACTGGAGCGGTCATTTTTTTTCGATCGATCAGCTGTGTTTACAGTTTCATAGTTATGATGTTTAGACAGATAAATTAGTCCTCTAACACATCCTACAGTTTGACTTGTCAGAATTTTTCAGAATAAAAGCAGCGCGCAGGTTTAAGCGTCGGGATGACAGTAACAGCTGTAATCTCGTCCCTCTGCACAGTAACAGTGAGCCGACCAGCGTTTCCTTACTTTCGGTTTCGCGGACACTCATGAGAATAACGCAGCCGTATTGCCGTTTATGGTCGGGACTACGACGGTAACTGAACCTCTTTGAACCTCTGACTTTAATTCTTGAAAGTGAAAACATGAGTCCGTCTTGCGCCGGTTGAAGAATTCTACGGTGCTTGCGGAGGCTCATAAATGTAGTGTGAAAACGCTTCGCTTTTCCAAAACTCCTCGTTGTCCCTTTAACAAAATATATTTATTTAATAATAATAATAATTACAAACTATCCACCAATTTGCTTATTTCAAGAACACTAACATCTTTCAGCTAAGAACGCTATGTCATTTTTAGCTACCACCCTGTTTCACTGTGGAGGTAGAATATGGTGAGCCATGCCCCTGGAAGTGATGTCATCAACACAGAACTTTTTTTAATCTCATACATACCTATGATGAGCTCAATTATGATTTTTAGTAATAGAAGTATACACATGTAAAGATAAACATGATTAAGCTTAACTGTCCTACTTTACCCATATTCACCCTAAATAAATACAGGGAAAAAACAACAGCACTTCCCCTTGTAGCCAGAGACCGAGAGTTTGTAACAGAAGCAGTTCTCAGATGAAAATTAAGTTGCTTTTAATTAAACTTAAAAATAATGCAATACCTAGGTCTATATTTATCTAAACCTGAGTCTCTGTAGGCTACCATCACATCATCTGTTGTCTCAAAAATCCGTTTAGGCACACCATAAGGAATTATTATCCAACTATTTTGTTTAACAACAGTCCAGGCAAAATAGTGTTTTCCGACAGACTAATTGTCACAGAAGGTTTTTCACCATCCATCATTTCTATGAGTTGTCCAGAACAACATACTAAAAGTCCTAAGAAATCCTAGTTGGGGAAATATGTTTAATTTGCATTATCATTTACTGTATAAAGTCTATGGTGCCGACAACAATACACCCCAATGGGGCTATTTTTTTCCTTTACTCCTATCACAATGAAACTTTACATGATGAACGTATCCATGAAATGTAACATTTTTTGTATTACAAATTTCTTTGAAAATGAATTTGAATATGCAAATGAGCCTTACACTAATCAAAATGCCCAAAATACACCCGAATAGGCTTCTTTTTTTCCTTTACTCCTACCACAATGAAACTTTACACAATGAAAATAGACATTAAAAGTAACATTTTTTGTATTACAAGTTTCTTGGAAAATGAATTTGAATATGCAAATGAGCAATAGCCTACACTAATGGAATATGCCCAAAATACACCCGAATAGGCTTATTTTCTTCCTTTACTCCTACCACAATCACACTTCACACAATAAAAGTATACATGAAAAGTAACATTTCTGTATTTCAAGTTTCTTGGAAAATTAATTTTAAATATGTAAATGAGCTCAACACTAATTGACTTATGGTCAAGAAGCCATAAAGCCGCAAGCAGCAAAAACAGGGGCCAAATAACACACATTCATGTCCATTCAATAAGTTAACCTATGCACTGAGTGCTGTCACTTGCCACACTTGACTTATGCATACACACATGTCACTTGCCACACTTGACTTATGCATACACACATGTCACTTGCCACTTAAAATACCTATATTGACCTTAAGAATTGATTGCACAGTCTTGTCTCCAGTTGCTTTCTAAATTCTTTTTTTTTTATTATTAGCGAACAAGCCTTACCTAACGACTTTCCATCAGAAGAAAGTCAGAATTCATCAAAGTCGTTTCAACGACTGTGTGTGATGTTATATTAAATATGCTGTTATGTTCAACAACATATGAACGGGACTAATAACTAAGTTATTTGGCCCCTGTTTTTGCTGCTTGCGGCTTTATGGCTTCTTGACCATAAGTCAATTAGTGTTGAGCTCATTTACATATTTAAAATTAATTTTCCAAGAAACTTGAAATACAGAAATGTTACTTTTCATGTATACTTTTATTGTGTGAAGTGTGATTGTGGTAGGAGTAAAGGAAGAAAATAAGCCTATTCGGGTGTATTTTGGGCATATTTGATTAGTGTAAGGCTCATTTGCATATTCAAATTCATTTTCAAAGACACTTCTAATACAAAAAATGTTACATTTCATGGATACGTTCATCATGTAAAGTTTCATTGTGATAGGAGTAAAGGAAAAAAATAGCCCCATTGGGGTGTATTGTTGTCGGCACCATAGACTTTATACAGTAAATAATAATGCAAATTAAACATATTTCCCCAACTAGGATTTCTTAGGACTTTTAGTAGCCTATGTTGTTCTAGACACCTCGTAGAAATGATGTATGGTGAAAAACATTCTGTGACAATTAGTTCTATTTTGGGGTCCAAAATGAGCTAAATTGCCTGGACTACTAGTAGACTATAGTAAAATCTCCGATTTTTTAATGAAAAAAGAAAAAATCCGTTTCAGAATTGAAATCGTTTTTTCCCTCCTAAATCCGTTACGGTGAAAAAGTAACCTTTCAATAAACTTGCTCTAGTTTCAAACTGACACAAATACAAGGTCAAAATCACACAGCCAATTTGCAGACTTGGTAAGAGCTGTTCACGTGAAAGACGACCAGATGACAAACTTACATGGACATCTGTGTGTGTAAGGACGGCTCCGCTAAAAAAAAAAAAAAAAAAAAAAAAGAAGGTGCTGCGCTCTCCTGCCGACTCACCTGCAGCTCACTGAGAGCAGAGCTCTGACAGAGAGCTGTCAGGGAGCGCTCTGCTGTTTCTCTCAGTGGGAAGATTACACACTATACTGTAGGTCTAAGAGTTCAACATTGGAAGATCTAATTAGTCACCAAAACATTCAACATAAATTATTTGAAATATTTTTTTTTCCAATCTCACTCTGGCCACTAGGGGTGTTTTTTTTGTTGTTTTTTTTTTAATTTCCTTGACAGCTTGTTGTCAAAAAATATCTGAGAAGTCTCAGTCCAGTTTTGCAAAGCAGCCTTGTAGATAGTGGAGGTATAGAGGAGGCGGCTCTGGGAGGCAATGCTCTGAAAACATCCAACTTGCAACATGACGAAGGTCAAATAAGCAGCAATAATGCAGCATGAATGGATACATTCACTCTGCCCACACTGCTGCACTGCTCCCTCCCTCTGGATCACCAAAACTAAGCAGACATCCAGCTTCTTAATTTGGAGTTAAATTGGAACAGTTAAATTAAATCATTTGATAACATTGAAATGACTCTCCTATCTGTACTACAGTATTTGTTGCATGCAGTTGGATTGATTCAAGAACTTTGTCTTTTAACAGGAACAATATGTTCATTTCAAGTGTTACTTTACAGTTCCCGGCATGCCTGACTCACCAGTCCTTAAAATTGGATGACATGGGAATTGCGTTGGTCCCAAGACAGTTTGGATGTGTATATGCAGGGACGTCAGGTTGGGGACGGCACCAAGCAGCATCTTTAGGTGTTTGGTGTCTGACAGGGTCCCAGTGTTGAGAGTTGTGAGGGAGCTGCGGCTGCTGTCAAACAGCACCTCCAGGGCTCCGGTCAGGCCCAACATGTCAGCAAAATCGAATAATACTAGAAAAAAAAGGAACAAACTTGCGTTGTACAGTAACTATTCTATTCAGGTAAACATTTAATTTTTGTCAACTGAATCCAACACAATAATACTAATCTATGCATTTCAGAATGCAAAATATATCATCCTTACACATTAAACGGGCTCTCACACCATCCCAACAAATAATAAGTACACTGGACTTTGCTCTCTGTCGATTGGACCATTCTATGACTTTGTGACATGCCTGGCTACAAGATGAGACTGTTGTTCACTCATGATGGACAAATATGGACACGTGCAAACACACACGTAATCTGTATGTACTGTCTAGAGCTAGACTGCAGCTCTGTGTACTACCTACTGCTGTAACATGTTATCAAAATGTCATAAGTAAAAGAATGTTATATCAAAATGTAAAAAAGAAGAAACAAATGAAAATATTATGATATGATCTGCATACTACCTACTGCTGTAACATGTTATGTCAAATGTCATAAGCAAAGAATGTTATATCAAAATGTAAAAAAGCAAAAAACAAAAGAAAAAGATTATGATATGATCTGATTATGAAAAGATTTTATTCTGTGGGTAATGGGGGCGGGACTAGATAAGCTTTTGCTTCTCCCGCTTTCCCTTTCGGCCATGTGTATTGTATAATTTGAACTAAGATGAAGTGTGATGATGATGATTTAAATTGACATGCCCGAAATAAACAAATTGATTGATTGATTGATTAAACAGTATGTAATTTTATTTATTACAGGATATTTGACCTGGTGTTCAAAGTGTTTAACTTTACAAGTATTTATTCCACCTGAGTGACTGCTGTATTTTCTCCAGTTGCTTTACCTGGGTTCAGCCTCAAAGAATTACAATAATATAAAATTGTCTTAACACTGAATATTTACCTTTACTAACTGAGTTTGATATTGTGCCTTACTGACTAACAAATAAAACAGCACACCAATGTCTTACTGACTGATGAGATAAAGCTGAACCTGATTCTCTACATTGAACATTGCCAAGCATCAGAACTGAAGGCCAAAGGGAGGAGGAGAGGAGGAGAGGCCTGTGGCCTGCTGAATGAAGCATTGAGACCCAGAGACCCGTGACAGAAAATGTATGTCAGTGTAGGGAGGATTTCATGGACAAGGGGAGGCCATAATTTAAAGTCAAGGTCCTTACCGGGGGTTACTGTTACCAAGGATACAGAAATAAAAGTAGCGAAGCTCCGGACAGAGTTGCGGTAAGGGAGTAGGTTTGATTTTGACATTGGTGGGGACACAAAAGTGCTCCGAGGCATCGCTCCTGAAAGTTGATGTTTTTTTGCATTTGCAATTATAATTTCATGTTATGTAGGGGTAACTAATGAGCAACTAATGAAAGACAAGAAGGCAACTTAGAAGAGTTCTCAGTTGCTCTGGCCAAAGTGAACTGTGCATCATCATGACTGACACATCCATCATTATGCACCTGTGGATTTCCAGCCTCTCCTTCTCTACCTCTTCCTGCCTCTCCTCCTTCTGTTCTAGCCTCTCCTCCTCTACCTCCTCTGGTCTCTCCTCCAGCCTCTCTTATGTCTGTCACCTGACAAAAATATGTTGCATGACATATGAACAGATACATTAGGGATACAATAGAGCTTTTACTTTCACACACGTATGTGTAATTCAGTCCCCCGGCCCAAAATATGGATGTATAACATTACACGAGCATCGGGAATCTGAGGTTTTTTTGTAGGCTTATATCCCGACCAATGTTCTTTATTTTTGGTTTTTAAACAGTTGCTCCCTTTCACACAAAGGACAGGCCTACATGAAAATAATAAGCTAGTAAAATGTTAAAAAAAAAAAAAGTGTATCTGTTTGCCATTAAATATTGGCTTTTATTCATTACATGTATTGTTGAGGCTCTACAATTAGATACCCTTTAAGTAACTTACCGTACACTTTGACTTATAAAGAAGTGTCTTATGTCAATTTTCCTTTTCTTTGACATCCTTATTACCAAGCACAGACCCACAGGCAGAGTGCGCACACGCACGCACGCAAACAAACAAACAGACAGACAGACACAAACACAAATGTTCATGTAGCCTAAATGACACCACTGATGTTAAAATCCGTCTAGCTAACGTGACCCAGGCAGAACAAAAGCCGAACATGTTGACAGCTTACTGTACGTTCAGACCGAAAGCGTCGAGAGCGTCGCGGTGGCCGGAAGTCATTCATTTTCAATGAGAACCAGCGTCGAGGAGCGTTGAAGAGCGTCAAAGGCGTTGGCGTCGCGTTTTGGCGGCGAGAGCGTCAGGAGAAAGTTGAAATCTCCTGAACTTTATGCTAATGAGCGATGATGCGGAGCAGCGGCAACCAATCAGAGTGTAGATGTCGCGGCCCCTTTAAATGGATGACCAACCACAACCGACATCAACTTCTTTGACGCGCGTCAAAACGCCAGGGTGTTCAGACCACCAGCGTCGCGGAAAAGCGTCAAGAGCGTCTTTTGACGGTTTTGACGCTTTTGGTCTGAACGACCCATTACATTCGCGGTTGCAGATTCAAGCACCGTGACCTCCTGTCTGTCCGACCAACGAGCAGGTAACTTTTACAAGCAGACGGAGTGACAGCGGGGACAGCCAATCACATGTACGTTAGCGAGAACGGGCAGAGCCAATCGGAGATCGATATTCAGATTAGAGGCGGGACTTCTAGCAGAGACCGACTGTTAACCCTTTGTGCGCCATAATCATTTGACTAAACAATACGGAGAGAGGACACAGCGGCTGAATATTGGTAGGGACGTGTCCCTAGCGTCCCTACCCAATTCTACGCACGGATTTTCCGGGACAGATCAAATCCGTTAGATTATCACACTGATTATCCATACAAGAGGTAGGCTGCCGATTCTCACAGCCCGGACTTCTGCAAATTTTTTTTTTTTGGAGGGTGTGTGTGTGTGCCGAAAAATGGTTCTGTTGTTTGGCCACTGTTTAAAGAATCATAATATAATCAAAGAATCGGATCCAGAGCAGCATTCATTTAGGCTACAAGTTTAATCAGCACCAATTAAACTTCTTCTAAATAAACGTAAACATTTAATAACTCGGGTCAGGTCGGACCACGAGCTTCTTTTTTTTTCTTCCTCACAGGAGAAATAAGGTGTGCGCTGCGCTCACCTCTTCTCTCTGACGCGTAGGTGCTCTCTTTGTGATTTGTCAGCTGCCTTGAATCCGCCCTCTATACGTGCGCGTTCACAGATTCACAACCCCGGGTTGAGTTACCGAGTTGATAACCAGCGTCGTGGTACCGCTGATCCGGAGTGACAGTGTTGTGGATAGGTTCAGCTGGATAGGCTGAGAGTAACCCCCGGGTAGGCTGAGCTCGCTTCGTGATACAGGCCTCAGACACTCACGCATGACGTATTGATAAACAATGCACTTGATGACACTCGGTGACAGTTTTTTTTTATCGGCAGCAGTGAAGGTGTGTGGTGGTGACTTGGCTCTTAAAAACACAGATAGGCTACAACTTTTTACTACAGGTTTTATTCATAAAATAATCAGAGCACAAAAGTTACCCGGGCCATGGGCCCCCCCCCCCCCGGTTCCACGGTGTGTGGATTTAAAGTCAAGATTTTATTGTGTTTAGGGTCGAGGTTCTACACTAATTTGATGATTATACATGAATAAATTTTCGTTATAAGCTCAAGTCAACCAGGTGTTTGAGGGGCCTGTGTCCGAGCCGGGGGTCCAGGCGGGAGTCTCAAGCTGGCCAGTGGCGTCCTGCTGCGGCGCCCGGTGAGGCAGGCGGGAGCTGTGCTTGATGTGGCCGTCCACCATCTCCAGCAAAAAGCTGCACGGCACCATGTTATTCATCTTCATGTGCAGGTGGTCCATGCTTTTGTTGCTGCACAGGGGACGAGACAAGACAAATCAATGCAAGAACTTTGGATGGTTGGATGTTACGTAACCAGGACGTCCTCAGTTTCGTTCTACTGTACCTGAGGTGGCGGATGTGTGACAGCAGCATGAGCAGGTGAGCGAGGCGGGTGTACTGCTGGCGGAAGGTGAGGCCCGACTTGGTGATGGTCCAAACCAGAGCGTCCGTCAGAGCGTCCAGGAGACAGAGCAGCTCCTCGCCGCCCTCAGAGGAGCTCAGGCTTATGTCTGGGAAAATAAAAAATAACCAGGAGAGTGAATTGAAAGGGGAAAAAAAGGGCCAAAAAATACATTTTCAGTGAAATTTTTACAATAATGTACAGAAGTGTTTTTTTCTTTCTTCTTTTTTTGCCAGGATTTTCTTTCTTTTTTTTTTTTAATTAATGAAAATTAGCTAAATCACAGCGAAGGAAGTCAAATTTTTTCTTTTCTTTTTAAAATAAAATGAGTTTAAAAATAATAAAAACTTGTTGTATCACTTGTCCGTTCAGGGACTCGGGACACGGGATTACAAGCTGTGATACCAATCAAACACTCTGCTGTTGTTTCACACACACTCACGGGAGTTGAGGAGGATCATGGCCTTGAGGCAGACGTACTCCTCCCTCTGCAGCTTCAGCTCTCTCACTCTGGACGTGGCGGCGATGAGCATGTCAAAGATCTCAGCGAAGCCCTGGACACAGCTCCACTCCTCTCTACCGTACAAGGACACAGACACACGCAAGACTGTAAATCTTCCTTTTTACTGGTCCATGTTTTCCGAATAATTTCATAGAAAAGACTGAGGTTGATGATAATTATAGAGGAAAACAAGAGGAGATTCTAATTGATTCTAATTAACTGAGATGTGTGAGATGAGGAGTGTAAGTCAGAGTAAAGAAGTTTAATACGACCTGTGACGTGATGTGAGAGTCAGCTGCTGGTACCTGCTCAGGCTGAGGTCGGGGCAGAAGTTGAGTTTCCCTGGATGGTCCACCGACCTCCACATCAGCCCCATCATCAGCACCTCCAGCCAGCAGCAATCCAACAGGTGAACCTGGTTCAAGTCGCTGAACTTCATAAACCCTGAGGAGAAACACATGATCCCACAGACCATCACTGAGTTTCTACCATCACTGTAGTAAGTTCACTTCAGTCTAATAAAACGCTGAAGGACGATAAATCTGCAGTATAAAGTTCATGAAACAGAACCTGAGTAATTTTTCTCCTACACTGAAAAACGTTTGTCTTTGTCTTTTTGTCTGGAGATTAGTGATGTACAAAGTGTTTTTCATAATTTCACATCAGACACTTTGAACAAGTGTTAAAGCAGAAGAAAGCGGAATGTTTGTGTTAATATAAGTCTTAAATAGTTATATCTTCCGACAGCAATCACTTACATAGAGTGTTTGGTCCGAAACACGGGTCTGTCAGTCACTCTGCTCTGCTGTAAGCCAAGGAGAAAACTTCTTGTATACTTCCTTGTATCCTACAAGCTTTATCCAATGAGGAGAGAGGACGAGGACCAATAGATCCAGGACGAGGGCGGGGGCTGCTAACTAACAAAGTTAGCCAAAATGACCCGATCGCTTACTTCTGCTTTAAGTGTCAGGTTTTATTGGTTTTTATGAATTAATATCCAATAACTGAAATTATATTTATTTAGAACACGGCTCTCTTGAATACTCGATTCTGATTGGTCAATCACCAATATTCTGCACCAACCAGAGTCGTAATGTTTGTCTGGACCAGCGACGCCGTCTGAATCTGAATCAACCAGCACGTCGGCTTAACACAGACACAGGCGCTAATTACAGTTCAGCTGCAGTTCATTGTCCACCTCCAGTTTCACAACATTACCTCCAAGTGATGCAGAGACGACAACGTGTCTGGTCCAGATAAAGTCGTTAACAGACCGAGGGAATGTAGCAAATATCCAGGTGCGTCATTAAATCACTTACATTACAGGAGATGTGGAGAGTTCACTGTCCAAACTATAAGATTGGCAGACGAGTACAAGCTGCTCCCATGTGTCTGGATTAGTGTAGAGAAAGTATTTCTATTCTATTCTATAATAAATGGATGGAGCATGAAAAGGTTAAACACCAGATCTTAATAAGCCAACACACCTGGGATCTCCTTAGCCCACAAGACCATGTGAACCAGCTCCTTGGTGGCCAGGCTGGTGAGCGACTCTATGACATTGGTCTCGGTCAGCGGGCGGCTCATGTCCATCCCGAGGTAGATCTCCGGCGGCTCCGCCTCCATCAACCTGTTGATCAGCTGCTCTGAGGACAGCCCCGGTCGCTGCGGCCCGTTCAACAAACCCTCGGCCGCCACTGCTGCTGCTGCCGCCGTAGTCAAAGCCTTTGGTCCGTTAGCTCTGCTCGGTGACGACAGATGGGTCAGACGCCTCGTCCTCGGGTTCCTGTAGCCTCCCTGCTCCTTACGCATACCTGAGGTGGGACAGGTAGGAAACCATCATTTACCCCTGGTCCAGTGACTCCTCCCACTTTCAGCTCATCATCATGTCACACTGTCTTGTTTCTAACAGGTGAAACCAAAACCTGATGTGATTTTTATTAAAAAACATTTCTAATATCATAACGCAATTTTCACATTTGAAGAAGTCAAATTAATAGTCAACATATTTATATGAACTCATCTGAATATTCAGTTAATCAAATTATTCTAAGGGTTGTTCAAGGCAGAGTTTCCACACCACATCTCCCACATCCATATTTCTTTTAAAGGGATAGTTCACTCAAAATTGAAATTTCACTCATTATCTACTCACCCTCATGTCAACTAAGGGCTGGGAGAAGTTTCAGAGTCCTCCGTGCCTTCTCTGAGTTACAGCGGGGCTCCCAGTGTTGCTCTGCCAGAATCTCGCACGATTTGCGGAGCCGTGAACTGGGTGTCAATGCAAATCCCGCGAGATTTGCACAGACACAGGCAAAGCAGTGAACTGAGACACTGGGAGCTTCCGCTACAAACAAGCCTAAAATATAGACTTATTTAATTTTTTTCGGAACAATTTCTCATGTCAGGGCTTCAATACAAGAGGGACATTACAGACGAGCACTATGGAGGTATTTGGATGTTTTTTTGGTGTGTCTTTTGGAATGATGAAAAGTGAGCCCCGTTTGCAACCGTCATACGGACATGCAGTGCTGTACGGAGCCTCGCTGCAACTCAGAGAAGGCACGGAGGACTCTGAAACTTCTCCCAGGCCTTAGTCGACATGAGGGTGAGTAGATAATGAGTGAAATTTGAATTATGAGTGAACTATCCCTTTAAGTAAGTACTCATTAATGAGCAAGAAAACCTGTCAAGAGAGAACAAATAAGTCAGAGCAGCGTGTCAGTGAAAGGTCATTTGTCTGGTTTCTTGTTTGTTGTGAACAGAAAATGAAAAAGCAGTGACAGTGACTCTAATGAGAGTTTTGAATTACACTGACCACACTTGGTCATACCGACTTCGTAGCACTTGCGGAGGCGACAGGCCTGGCAGGTCTTCCGCCGGTTCTTGTCTATATTGCATTGATTGGTTGCCGGGCAGATGAAGTCGTTGTGTCCTGAAACACAGAAGAAGAAGAATAAAAACTGTAGAACCGCAGACTGACCGTTGATCCTGATGGACGACTTCTTGCTGCTGATTTAACTCTGCCTCACTCTAACATAAACACCTGCTGCAGGTTTCTATCTCTGTGCACAAAGGTAGTGGGGTGCAGTTAGTGATGAGGTGCAGCACTGTTAAAATCCCTGTTTTTATTTTTTATTTGATCCATAAGAAGATGTATTTGTAAGATACAGCTCAGTGCAGTTTTCTATCTCCTCTCTCAGGTTCTCTCTGGAGCTCTAGTAACTAGGGATGGGCAATGATTTTCAAATAGTCGAATAGTCTTTTAAAAAAAATCAAATCGACATTAAAATTTATTTTTAATGTCGCAGAAGGAGAAACATGGAAAGACTCTTCTGTGTGAAGAGTGAAGAGTGAAACTGAGGTGCAGCTCAAACTCTGCAAAGTGCGGACTGTGATGAGAGGCTACCGAATAATATTGACATAGTTTAGTCAATTAATAATCAATTAGTACCCCGCAATTATCGAATAGTACTTTTGCTTGAAATACCCATCCCTACTAGTAACAACAGGTGGGTGTCAGCCAATCAGAAGAGAGGAGGCAGCTCTAAATCTGTCTAATTGGTCAACTGATTTCTGAGTGCTCCAATAAAACAGAGCAGATTTCAGGTAAAAACACTGAGAGAAACTAAATCCTGCAAGTGTTGGTTGGTCGGTCCAGGTGGGCGGGGCTTGGTGACTGCCTTGTTGTGATATCACAAAGATGTGACAGCACTTTTTAAGGCTCAGTTTCTGAATGCAGCCTGTGGTGCATTTCTCTCTGGACTGAGGCTTTGCTAGTTTCACAGTATTAAAGCCTTTGGAACCCTGACTTTAAATAGTAAAAATGCTTATATTATATCAAAGTCAAGTGCCTCATTAAGTATCCACAAAAGTCTGAGTGACAATAACTATTCATAACTATTAGAAAACCTAAAGCTCATCTATAGTCAAATAAGTCATGTAAATGTTGCTTTATACAATATGGGACCTTTAAATTACTTTAAATGGGACCTTTAAGTGCTTCATGTCTGTTGTGTCTCACCTTGGTTGTTTCTCTTGAAGAAGGCCTTGCAGCCCTCACATGACCAGACTCCGTAGTGGTAGCCTGAGGCGTAGTCGTGGCACACAGCACAGTAGTTGAGGTTCGACTTCCCGCCCGACGACACCACACTGTCCTCGCTCTCCTGGGAACGCCTCCTCATGCTCTTACTAACAGAAAACTTATGGTTCCCTAAAAAAACTCCTTCCATCATCTTTTCATTATATATTTGCATACAACTATCAATTTCACACCTATTCCACACGTAACTCTTGTCACCTTAGAACCCAATATTGGTGTACCTCTCAATCACAGTTCTGTATACTTTATCGTGGACCAGGAATATGGAATTTATTACCTGTACATTTTTTTGATTTATCTTTACAACAATTTAGGAGAGCACTAAAGTCTCTCCTGCTAACCAGCCAATACTTTCCACATGGTCTGCCTATCTAAACTGGGATTATTTTATATTTCTTATCATATGTTTATCAAGCTTTTTGTATTGCATTGTACAATGTTAAATCATGTTAAACCATGTTTGTATTTATTATGTATGAACGACTTTTGTACCTCACAAATGTATGCTCATTAGCTTAGAACTGTAGTCGGAGAATGCCACCCTACAAGCCCCTGGAGGGTTTTTTGGCATTCCCCTTCACATTGGTTTGGATTTTATATGTTATATCTTTTTTAACTTTGATATGTGAAAATAAATAAACAAACAATAAACAAACAAACAAAACTTGAGTCATCATCACTTCCTAACACAGACATGTGGAATTAACAGTCTGTTTTTTATTAAGACTGAAGCCTTGAGTCCCAATCATCTCAATGAATCAGGAATTACAGTTTTACTGCAGACACCTGTGTCGTATTGCCCTACCTGGTTGTTGAGACAGAGTCTCTCGGCTCCACCCACGGACTCTGCACGGGCTGGCCGCGCTGAGAGGACGGGGAAAGGACGCTCGGAGCTCGTTCCCCGTGCAGCCATGACTCCGACATCGTTAAACTGAGATTGGACTCAGCTGGAGACGAGCGGCAGGCCTGAGCTGCTGGAGGAGAAATAACACTGGTTAAAGCCCTGAAATACTGAATGTGAACTTCAAAACAGAATTTTGTAAAAGACGTGACATTTGAGGTCTCCTTTGCACATCACATTTTTATGCAGTTCTTTGAGCCTGTTCTTATCTTTGAAAGAGCAAGTTCTATATCCTGATCACGACCATGAGCCACAGACTCTGGGTAATAAAGCCAGTAGCCTAAGAGACCCTTGAGTTAAGACTAGGGGCAGTGTGCTATATATGTGCTATTTCAACAATTCTCACATCAAAACATTCAGCCTTTTCGGGACGTTATCGGAATGACTTTTCTCTTTTCAAATATTCATACTTTTTGCAACTATTTCTGATTTTTTTTCCCCCATAGAGAATGCATTGGAACAGTCTTCAAACTCTTCAAATCTTCTTACTTCTTTCAGCCACTAAAGCTTCACCATACTTTCTGCTAGAGACTTCATTCAAATTCTAAGCTGTAGACAAACGTTTTAAGTGTTCCTCTATGACTCATCTTATTGATATCTTCAACAGTTTCTGATATTTGGCAGTTTTAAAATCATTACATTTTTTGACAAAATCCAGCTTTATAATGGTTGTGTATTGCGTCTAACGAGCAGAGCTAGAGTGGTGACATCGTCAGCCAGAGTGGAGAGAGCCAAAAAAAGCAACTGGAACTTTTGTCTTAAAACTGTCACCACAGCCACAAATTACACTCTATACTCATGATTTAGCCACAGTTTGTAGCCACACCTGTCTTATGGCTAACAATCTGGTCAAAAATGCAAAGAGATTTAGAGAATAATTAAAAATATTTTTTAAATGCAGCCTGGGTGCTCTCTCTCTGCCATTAACCCACAATGCAATCTTTTTTCACAGCATAGTGGAAGGAGCTCAACTTTGTAATTCACTGAAATGGGCATTATATTTTGTTTGATTTCACCAAAAAATAGTCACAAGTCACAAAAAAGTCCTCTACTTGTTGTGGCTCATTTCTACTCTTTTTTTTTTTTTAAAGCATCATTGAAAAATCTCACATTCATCAAAGTCTCAACCTCTACTTCTCCAGAAGTATTTGCATGGGCCAGTGGTTAAAGGTTCCTGCCATCCAACCACAACATCATGAGTTTGATTCCAAGGGATGCACTTTTGTTATGTTATGTTGAATTCTGCTCCCCTCTCCTACCTTCAATTGGTTACAGGTGTTCGTTAAGAGACTCATTAATTGCTTGTGCCACAGTTTGCAGCACATCATCACATTACAATCAATGACAACATTCTTATGTGTGTGCTCTCTGTGGCGAAGCGGCAGAGTAAAGATTTATTGATCATGAGGTCATGGGTTTGATTCCTGCCTCATTCATGTTGTACTTTCTGCTAGAGACTTTACTCAAATTCTAATCTGTAGACAAACTTCTAATGGCTCATTTCTATTCTTTTCTTTTTCTTTTTTTAAGCATCATTGAAAAATCTCACATTCATTAAAGTCTCAACCTCTCTTCTCCACAACTCTGGTTGTAGTGTAGTGGGTAAGGTGGCTGTTTGCCAACCCCAAGGTCACTGGTTCGAATCCAAGCTGAGCAATTTTGTTATGTTATGTTGAATTCTGCTCTCCTCCCCCACCTTCAATTGGTCACAGGTGTTCGTTAAAAGACTCATTAATTGCTAGTGCCACCGTTTGCAGCACATCATCACATTACAATCAATGACAACATGCTTGGCAAAGTTGTCATTGTGGTGAAGTGGCAGAGTAAAGGTTTAGTAGTTTAGTGGTCATGAGGTCATGGGTTCGATTCCTGCCTCAGTCATATCACATCATTGCTTGACTTTTCATTCCAACTCAGCTGTCATTGGACAGTCCTTGATTCCTCATAGTATAAAGCTCATTGTAACTCAGGTCCTCTGTGGCCATATCGTTAGTGTGTCAGGTTACCAGTCCTGAAGTTGTGGGTTCAATTCCTGCCTTGGACATGTTTGTGTGTCATTCCGCATGTCTTTGTCAACTTATTCAGCATGGTTCAGCAATGGCATTCAGCATGGTTCAGCAATGGCTTTCAGCATTCACACGTATTTCCTTCAGGAAATACCAATTCTAGTTTTATTTGGGTTTTGGTTTTTACCTCGGAGTGGCCAACTCTCTATTAATCCTATCTTGATTAGCGACGATGACCGCAGGTGCTCGTCCTGTAGGATCTCAACTCTCTGATGCACACAGCCCAAAGCTTACTAGCCCATCATCACCGCAGCACTGACTGAATCTCTGAGGTCCTGCTCATCAAGCCTGTGTAGCCGATGTCATATCTGGCCCTCTGCGTTGTGTTTCTCACGGCCTGCCCTAGGTGGGGTTCGATCCCACGACCTCCCGCACCAGAGGCGACGATGCTAACCTCTTTGCCAAGAGGTTGACAACTGCTTGGCAGGTTGGTTAGCACGTCCTTTATGGGTGGAGTGAGTGCACATCCGTTACACCTGTAACAGGCCGACCCGCAGCGAACACGCGCAGCTCGAACCAGCGCGTCCACACCGGTCGAGTTGGGCCGTCCATGCTCACTTACGGTATTAGCCCAAAAGAACAGCTAGGCAGCCCAGTCCAGAGAGCAACAAAGAGGAGCAGAGAGAGACAGCAAAGTAACTGGTGTGTGTGTGTGTGTGTGTGTGTGTGTACCTGCTGTAAATGATAGGCTAATTATCATAGAAGGCTGAAAATCTCAAGACATGTCTGCTCCAACTATTCAGCAGTGTAAAGCTAAAGCATGTGTGGGCCTTCTGTCATATCGATATCTGACAGTAGCTCCAGCTATCAAGATAGAGATGAGAATAGGGCAGAAGTGTGGAAGAAGACAGTGTGGCCTGAAAGAGTTTGTCACCGGCCGGTCCAGGCCAAAAGACTTAAAAAATGAGTTTTGGTTTTGCTCTCCAGCCACAGCTCCACACTAGACCAGTTCTGAGTTCAGTTTCATACACTTCAAACATTCTTGCAATTACAAAGATAGGAACCTCAGTCAGTAGGTAAATCTGCTTTAAAAAAAAAAGATTTTCCTCAGAGTACAACCAGAATGCCTCAAATGTGTTAAAGGGGGGATCCATAATAATCCATATTTATGGGGATTCATAATAATAAACTAAACTACACTACATTAGACAGTAAATAGTTTGAAAAAGTGCGCCCCCCTGAAAAAATGTAATGCCCCCCCTTTAATTTGTTTCTGCATCCGGGTCTGCTTCTGTATCTAACCACCGTATTCAAACTTCCACAGTCCATATTTGTCTTCGTTTGATAGCCTATTCAAGAGACTTTTGTTTAAATACCCATGGACAGCTCCTACACCCCCCCCCCCCGAATGTAGAGGAAACACTGAATATGAAGGAATTGATGTGAGGTAAGGTCAAATGTCAGCATACTGCTTTTATTACAGGGATGACTTTAATCTGATTTTTCTCCACATTTCTACAGTAAAATGTCACTGAAAGGTGATTTTTCTCCCCTTTACGGCAGTGAAATATAACACATCTTGGAGGTGATTTTTCTCCACGTTTTTCCAGTATAAGCACGTAGGCTTTATGTATCTTTTAGGACCTTCACTTTGCAGGAGATCCGTGCCTACCGTATTTACTCTAGCACGCGCACAATGAAAATCAAACAGCGGCTCACTTTACCGCGGTTAGCACCTTACCCATTTTGGCCCTTTTTGGAACTTCTCTCCGATATTTTGGGACAAAATAGCTGCAGCTTTCTTTAGTTTTCTTTCTTCTTTTTTTCCTTTACTTTTTTTAATACCCATTTTCTGTTCTGCTTCTTCTACTTCTGTTCAGTTCAGGCGCGGCGCCAGGATTTCAATTTTGGACGGGCCACAGTAATTTTGGATGGGCCACTACTTAGGAAAAAATAACACTAACATACATAGAGTTGGAAATTATTCCTGAATGACTCGTTCGTGTCTATATTGCCTTGAAAGCACACACCATTTCTGCTGAGACAAGCTTTGACAGCGCAGTGCACCGCTCTCTCTCCCGTTAACAGTTAATCTAGCTCACCCAGCGGACCTCTCTCTCTCCTCGTCTCTCTCTCGCGCTCTCACTGTCTCTCTCCTGTTACTTATATGTGTTTAACCAAATGCACGAAAAGCCAAATCAAATCAGAAATGCGTAGCCCACTTCTTTTTAACTCACAGACATTTATTTTCATAAAGTAATAAAATATCTCGACATTTTGCCATTGTTAACATTGAGACAAAAGGCTGCAGGAATGGAAGAAATCATCTTATCACGCAAAAAGGCACAACAAACAGGTTTTGCACAATGGTTTGCACAGATAAGTCAATCCACGCCATCTACACAGTTACGTTATCAGCTGTTATTAAAACCCAACTCATCAGGACGCGATATTGGACTACCACTCACATTACACAACAAACCGTTAACAATTAATCCACACTCAAACCGAAGCAACAATAGTGTTAACTGTACTCAAGCTGTTATTACAAGGTTTACAACAGATATGACAGACAACCAGCTGTGTGTGTGTAAAAGAAGTGATGGATTGTGTCCTTAAGCCATTTACTTATATATGTAACAAATCTTTATCAACTGGCATTTTTCCCGACAAAATGAAAATGGCCAAAGTTATTCCAATCTATAAAAATGGGGACAAACATATGGTATCAAATTATAGACCTGTGTCCTTACTACCTCAATTCTCAAAGATTCTTGAGAAATTGTTTGTAAATAGACTTGATAACTTCATTGATAAATATGAGCTACTGAGTGACCATCAGTATGGTTTCAGGAGCAATCGATCAACATCCTTAGCAGTAATGGATTTTGTTGAAAATATAGCTACAGCAGTAGATAAGAAGCATCACACTGTTGGTGTATTTATTGATTTACGTAAAGCTTTCGACACAATCGATCATTACTTATTTCTGCAGAAATTAGAACTCTACGGCATAAGAGGTGTCTCACAACAGTGGTTAAGAAATTATTTAAGTAACAGGTTTCAATATGTGGAAATTAATAAGACTAAATCACATTTTAGAAGAGTCACTTGTGGCGTTCCACAAGGCTCGGTATTGGGACCTAAGTTATTTATACTTTATTTAAATGATATCTGTACTGTGTCTACTAAGTTGAAATTTGTTATGTTTGCGGATGACACTAATGTATATTGTTCAGGGGAGGATTTGAAGGAAGTGCTGAGGACAGTAGAAGTAGAGTTGTTTCAGCTAAAAAAAATGGTTTGATATTAATAAGTTATGATTAAATGAAAAGAAAACAAAATTTATGGTGTTTAGCGGTGCTAGGACCAATTGTGAAGTAAAATTAAAATTAAATCAAGTGGAAATTGATAGAGTATATGAAACTAAGTTTTTGGGAGTAATTATTGATCATAAATTTTGTTGGAAGCCTCATATAGAATATATCAAGGGAAAAATATCCAAATCCACTGCTATTCTTAATAAAACAAGGGACATGTTGAATAAGAAATGTCTGCATATTTTATATTATTCTCTTATATTTCCATATTTGACATACTACGTTGAAGTTTGGGGAAATGTTTATAAAACAAACATAGACCCTATAATCAAACTTCAAAAAAGAGTCATTAGAATAATAAACAAGGAGTGCTATTGTGAACCTACCAACCCACTACGATCTAATGCATTAAAATTGTCAGATATTGTGTTCCTAAAGACAATGGAAATCATTTTTCGAGTAAAGAACAACAGCCTTCCAGCTTGTATCCTTCAGTTATTTAAATTAAGAAAAGGAAACTATAATTTAAGAGGGTTATTGATTTTTGAAATGTATAAAGTGAGAACTAATATAAAATACAAATGTGTTTCAGTCTTAGGAGTTAAAATGTGGAATAAGCTCAGTGATGAGTTGAAGACATGTAGGCCTAGTTCTTTGTTGAGTTTTAAGAAAGCCTTGAAATGTAAAATAATGAAAAATTATAAAATACAGTAATGATTACTTTCATCTTATTATTTTGGACTGCTGACATTCTAGGTAATGTAATTTCATAGAGTGTAAAGGATAGGCAAATATAAGCCTTGGGCTTCAGCCTATTCCCTTTTCGGTCACTGAATGATATTTTCTTTTGTGTGTGTGTGTGTGTGTGTGTGTGGCTGCAATTGTGTATAATATGTGTTGGCTAAACTGTTCACACAGAATGGTTGATTTTGATGTTGGTGTTGTATGACCGAAATAAACAAATTTCAATTAAATTCAATACAACAGATAACCAGCTGTGTGTGTGTGTGTGTGTGTGTGTGTGTGTGTGTGTGTGTGTGTGTGTGTGTGTGTGTGTGTGTGTGTGTGTGTGTGTGTGTGTGCGTGCGTGCGTGCGTGCGTGCGTGCGTGTGTGTGTAAGAAAGGGAGGGAGGGAGGGAGAGAGAGAAAAAGTAGGTAAAACCTGCTAGCTGTTAGCTACCGTAGCTCAGGCGTCGGTCTCCCGTCAGGTAAAAGCTTTATTCCTCAAATGAAGCTCATGAAGTTGTCTCTCCGGTACAGTTATGTTCACCCTGTCATTTTGGATGGGCCAGTTGTACAAGTGGGTGGGCCCAGGCCCGTTAGGCCCACCCATAACGCCGCGCCTGATGTACATGATCAAGAGGCAGACATGATTTGTGCGATAGGTGGAGCTGTCTCCTCTCAGCCTGAGTTCCATACTTTACCTACCTGTCTGTAGGGGGCAGCATCACTTCTATCATTTCACACTACAGCGGGAAAACCGACCGCGGAAGAAGAAGCACACGTGTTTCCTGTTGCTCCCTCGCCTGGTGAAGGAAACAGTCCTGTAAATACGTCGGGTTTCACCAGCAAAGAGCGTGAAAATGGTTCGTAAATTAAAGCATCATGAGCAGAAGCTGCTGAAGAAAGTGGACTTCATCAACTGGGAGGTGGACAACAACCTGCATGAGGTCAAAGTGTTACGGAAATATCGCATCGAGAAGAGGGAGGACTACACCAAGTGAGTGTCTGTTAGCTGCCAAACAAGTGAAACAACGCTTTAAATGTTGAATGAATGCAGGAAAACAAGTGACTAATTAATTGATCCGTAAACACAACAACACGGATACAGTGACACAGTGTTGATGGAGTTGTTTTTCCTCCGGTCCGGTGTGTCAGGTACAACAAGCTGAGTCGTAACATCAGAGATCTGGCCCAGAAAATCAGAGACCTGGACGAGAAGGATGGTTTCAGAGCTCAGAGTACACACAGGCTGCTGGAGAAACTGTGAGTGTCACACACTGTTCATATCCTGATGGACTCACTGACACACACACACACACACACACACACACACACACACACACACACACACACACACACGACATAACCACTGAAGTTTGTAGCTTGAACATCTGTCAACACCTGCACTGTTTTAATGACCATCCAGTCAGGGCCGGCCCTAGGATTTTGGTGGCCCTAAACAAGATTTTTGTTTGTGGCCCACTCTAAGCGTAAACACCAAATCACTGGTTAAAACTGAATACAGACGTGTTTATGCCCTCTGAGGTTTGAGGCCATTTTCTCGAATTTAACATATTTTCTTAAATTTATCTTTTTAAGATACTTGCAGATGTAACAATACTCAAGTGTTTTATGTCTAAATGTTAGAACCTCACCTGTAAGCACACTGAGGCCAATTTGTCCTAGAACACTGTATAAAGAAATAATTTAGGCCAAATGCTGGAAATTTGAGGTCTGCTTTTTGAAAAATTTCAAATCCCTTGTGAAAACACACCTTCAGTCATGAGAATGAACTGTTTTTGGTGCTTGAAATAGGATATGAATACAGTAATAGATACGTGTAGAAAACAAGTCTAAAATGAAATTTTGTAAGATTGTTTTTTAAGCACAAATGTTGTCATTCTGCCATTCTATTTTCACCCAAATGTCTCAAATGTGAGATAAAAGAAGCTGAATATTGACTTCAAATTACATATAAAGCTCATAGCGTGCGTGCAGACCTCAGTATGTTTAAATGACTTGAATGAACCCCGGTACCTTTCTGATCATGTGGCCCCCCACCTAACGGCTGTGGCCCTAAACAACCGCATAGAGTGTTTATGCCAGGGGCCGGCCCTGCATCCAGTTTTCTTTATAAAGTTGTGATGATATCTGTGTTTTCTCCTCACGTCAGATACAGCATTGGCCTCCTACCCACCAAACAGGACCTCTCCCTCACAGAGAAAGTCACAGCTTCTGCCTTCTGCAGGTAAATATTCATCAGTCAGTTCACAGCTGTCAACATCCACCAGCTGTTTTCTTCCCACTCTCATGAAGCTGTGTGTCTCCTGCAGGAGGAGGCTGCCCAGCATCATGCTCAACCTCCGCATGGCTCAGAACCTGAAGACGGCCATCACATTCATTGAACAAGGACGTATCCTTCTGATATTGCGGTGTACTCTTTTTCCTAGGTTATCTATTTTTATTGTTTTGTCAAGCTTTATCCTTTAGTACATTTGAATAACTTTTTCCTAAGTCCAGAGGTAGAATTTGTTTTGCAGTAGTTGACCTTGACTCGGTCTCAGATGTGCGTGTCGGACCAGACATCATCACAGACCCAGCTTTTCTAGTCACAAGGTTGGTTTTCACATTTTCTTTGGACCTGTCAGTCAAAATCATAAAAATATCACAGACAAGTCATCAAATGTTGACACTATTACTGTTTTTTATTGGGTTTTTTTTAGAAATATGGAAGATTTCGTGACTTGGGTGGATTCCTCCAAGATCAAACAGCATGTCATGAACTATAATGATGAGGTAAGTGACTTTCTCAGAATCTGATTACACAGATTTTCATGCAGTTTGTTCTTTTTTTTTTTTTTTTTAAGGAAAATGACCACTTCTACTTTGATCCTGAGTCATAAAACACACACATTAAAGTTACATTCATGATTATTATGGGGATAAAGCATTTTTTTTATTTTGTAAATAATCACTGTTTCTTTTGCAGAGAGACGACTTTGATATGGTGGCATAGGCCCAGTGGCTGACGTCCATTCGTCACACAGGAAGACAGCAAAGGGCAGAAAGACCTCCGTTCTTCTACCTGTGGCACGGATAACTCATCAATTCAGAGTGAAGCTCCCCTCAGCTTGGGAATTGTGGGGAGAAAATAAGTGTTCCCGTCCATTCAGGAGCCATGACTTATTAGAGCAAGGACAAATTAAGTGCACAGCGTTCACTCATTTTTGACATTCATCCAATTATCTTACGTGTGTCTAATTCTGGAAGTGACACGATTCATAGGTGCCTCTTAATTTTATCTTCTGACTCTTTACTCTGAACTTGCTCAGCCTGCGTTGGCACAAAAGTTCAGCATCTCACTTCTATTCCTCTTAATGTTTGCCAGCAGAGCCACTCCCAACATCGACCGTTATCATACTGGTTGTTCAGCGCAGCCTCCAGGGTTGTGTAGGTTTGTCTGTTCTTTGAATGAATGTGTGCGTGTGTATGAGAGAGAGACCAGGGTAATGTTTTTTTTAAAATGCTGTTCATATGTCATACATACAGATGTAAAGTAGAAACAGACAATTTGATAAATATTTAATCATTTCATTAAGACTTTGTTTCAGTGTAAACTTTGAACAATAAACATTTTTTAAGTCACAATATTAAGACTTTTCACCAAACCCACTCTGCATGTTTTTTGTTGTTTTTTTCAAATGCGGTAATCCTACAGAGCTGTGTAAACATCGGTTTGTCACCACCCTCTCTTAATACTCCAGTCAACAGAGTTACTTGAACTCACCATAAAGCATTTTCTTCAACACACAGAAGTTCCATTACAGATCAATGGCTCAGTTTATACTGAATGTATAGCATCAGTCTAAGCTGGGAGGATAAAATGAAAAGCAAAGACCATTTACCCCCGACATGGACAGACTGTATATGAACCCTTTAAGGCACCCTGGTCTATATAGTGGTAATTTAACTGGATCTGTTTAAATGCTTGGTTATCAGAGAGATGTGTCCTGGTTTGAGAGTCCATCAGAGCCACCAGAAGCGCACATAGATGATGAGAGTGAGGAAGAACACCGACACCGCTGCTACCTTGGCGTACGTGGAGCGAGTGTTGAGGTATTTTGCATCGCTGCGGTACTTCTTAGACAAGGAAGTTAGGTTGCTGGCTTTTGTGTCTAGAGCTGCAGGGGAAAGGCAAACATTAAGATAATGTGTTAATAATGTGATAATGTTTAATTAATGTTCCTGTGTCAACAAATAGTTCCTGTACTGTACCTACCAGAGAGAGCTTCTCCTCTTTGCAGAACTTCCTCAATATTTGCCACCATGATTCTCTGGACGTCCTGAAGCTCGTTGTTAATACTCCCCAGGTTCCTCCTGCCTCTGCTGTCGACATAGGTCTTCTTTGTTTTCTGGATGTATGTGTCTGGAACAATGTGTTGTACGAAACAGTCAAGGCTTTTATTCTTTCTGCAGATACACTGACTGTACTACAAAGGGATCACACACACACACAGTCTTACCGAACTCGATGAAAGAGTATGGCCTCGTCACTCTGGGCACTTTTCTGCCATACTGTTCGTAGAACTCATTGTGGAGGTGTTCGAGGTAGGCAAAAGCCATCTTTTTGGGAAACGAAGCCTCACACAGGCACAGGTAGCATATACCCTGAGCTATTAAATAACTTCACACAAAAAGAGACACACGTTTAAATCAGAGGTTATTTATAAAGACTTTACAACATGGTGATGCATGACGTGCCAGACCAAATTGTGCAATATTACAGAGGGAACTCTTCATTAAAGTCGGCTTTCCCCTCTGATAACACCAAACAACAGTACTTGTGGTAACTTACTGAAAGTTCACATCCCCGGCCTCCAGGGTGCAGCGGTCCGGGCTCTGAGCGTTCAGTTTGCGGCACAGCTGCTTGGCTTGGCTCTGGTACTGCTGGAGGTCTCTTCCTGACTGGCAAAGGTAAACAAGACCCAGTCACAGTCAGGACTACGGGGTTTAGGGTTCACAATCGGGGGGGTTGGGGATCGATATCATATTGTATCGCAATATTTTGCATAACAATATTATATCTATGTACATACATAATAAGCATAATTTTAATTATAGGCCTAATAACACGTTAATTGATTCCCACAACACTACGTTAACGTTACTTCGTGTACAGAAACGTTAGTTGTTGACTAAGTTAAACTTTAAAAATGAAGCTTTGGTTATTTAGCAAATTACGTTGTGATAAACTTCAGGATAAAAAATAAAACATCCATGATGGGCAGGTCTGTGGTCACCTCCGTACATAAGTCAGCCATTGTCAAATAACACCTAGTAGTTTGGTGTGTTTAGTGTGCGAGGGAGCAGCTGTGTCTCATTCATACCTGCTCCTCCTCTTGGATGGACGCAGACAGCGGCAGACCGTCCGCCACACGGGCGATGATGGTCAGCAGGATCATGGTGCTGGAGGTCGGTGTCCGGAGCCGTCAGTCGTCTTTTAAGTCGGAGGAAATGAACTATCAACAACTTCGTGTGTTTTCTTTGCTGTCAACTCTGATGATGCAGAAGGAATGAGCTGGACGGAAGCTCCTGGTGCGTCGCTGAAAAGGGTCCGACTGGGAACTGATGAAAAAAAAAAAAAAAAAAGCACCTCCGTAGTCAATTTTCCGCTGCATAAAGAGGAGGGACGAGCGTAAAAAAAAAAAACCCGTAGAAACACAACCGGTTGTTTAGTGGTCTGTGAACAAGAGTAATATATTTTTTAAAATATATATCAGTATTTGTTTGAGTCACTCCGGTCTTTTGTCACTTTAACACAGCACCGGGCCATGAGCTCCAGCAGTCCGACCAGACAGCTGGCAGACGGACTGACTGCACCTCCACTGCTGATGATGCCCGAGCTGAGCCGAGAGCTGCAGATGCTGCTGTCTCTGCTGCGACTCCTCCGTCTGGAGTAAAAGCCTCCCTGAACTCACACCCCAGAGGAAGGAAGGAGCTCCGAGCCATGGATAAATCACAGAGGTAAATTCGCCGCCTTTTTCTCGACAGTGGCGTTTATTTCGCAGCCTTTTGTTTGTTTATTTGGCTCCGTCTGTGTGACAATCGTCTCGGCGTTTTCCTGCTGGCCGTGCAGCGGCTGCTCTTTCCGCATCTTTGTGTAATATCAGCGTAATACCAGTATCGATATCCCTCTTCCTCCCACTGTTGTGAAATAAGACGATGTTGAGCATTTTGCAGCTTTTAGGGGGGGGGGATGCATTCACCTCTTGCATCGCTTGTTTATTATTTGCTTGCCTCCAGTTGAATGAGGTAGCCCAGTGATGCAGCTGCAGCTCATAGCTACCTATAATTAAAAAAAAGAAGTAGCTACACATGAAATATAATAGTGAGGAGGGTGGTGGTGGTGAGTGAGGAGCAGCTGACTCTGCAGCTGGACTCAGCTGTGCGTTAAGGATCAACCAGACCATATGGGGATCAATCACTCAGAGTCTCCCAGAGCACAACACTGAGTCTGCAATCAAGTAATGTGCTGCTCCACCGTGCTGTTATGTGAGCCATATTGCTGCTGCGGGTCCTGCGGGCGGGCAGCACGGTGGAGACGGTGGAGCACTTGTGCGCAGCCACGGTTTTAATCCTCTGAGCGCCGCTGAAAACCCCCTTCATTCACTAATAAAATGCCCCGGCGGCTTGGCACAGTGGCACCGCCAGCAGCTTGAAAGGCCTTATTGTTGCGGTGCAGCTGGCACCGCCGTGCGCACCTTCTGATTGGTGTTTTCTCAGACCGGCGTGTGCGTGACTCATAACCCGGCGACTCCGTCTGCTTTTATTGTCTTATTCAGGAATCGATTGAGATGAGATGAGCCCGTGTGTTTTAATTCAAGGGTGGGGCGCTTCATGACTAATTGATTATGAAAAACGAGTGGTTCACAAGCCGGAGGTCCAGGGGATTTCTTCCTCTGCGTGAGAGGACGGGCTGAGTTCTAGACCACACCGTCCTCCTCTGATGCTCCTCAGATGATTTCCCCAGAGACCAAACCTTTATCAGGGAGATCTGCTCTGCTCTTCATCCACAAAAAAAACACTCCCCGTCTCTAACTTCACATTGTTGCTCTGTCGTACCTGTCCTCAGGTGTGCCTGTGGTGCCCAGGAGTGAGGAGGAGAGAAGCTGAGGAGGAGGAGGAGGAGATGGGCTGCACCTCCGCCAAGCAGGTGTCTGCCGTGCCCAACGGTGAGGAGAGCCAGAATAAAGCCCACAGCAACGGGGACCTCCTGTCTGGTCAGTCTGATAACTGAACTCCTTAAACTCACTCACTCAGAGAAGTCCATCACAGTCTGCAGCTCCTGCATTTTTACACAACAGGTCACATTTAAAAACCAATAAGAAGTTAAGATGAGGATAAAAGCAACTGCCAAATGAGTAAATGCAATATGCCTATAAAGTCAAATAATAATATTAATAAACAGTGTATTTTTATAATTTTTGTCAAGAATTTTAAAAATATTGAACCTTCGACTCATGTGTTGCCAGATCATGACACAGTGTTTCATCACAGCACAGGCAGGTGCACAGCAAAGGTCAAACAGTTCAGGGGCTGTAGTCATGTGAAAATAATCACATAACAGAATATAACTTCATATTATTAAGTTTAAGTTTATAATACAGTTTCTCACAGCATTTTTTTGTTTTGTCTAAGGCAGAAAAGTAATGAGTCCTAAGTAAATATGTTGCATTTTTTTGATTCAGAATTGCTGATTAACGTCTTTAATATTAACATTAAACAACTAAAGATGTTATAGGTAAATGCATTATTTTCTAATTGAATACAACAAATAAAATAAAGGATGCTCACAACATAACTTTATCTCTCTTCCTATCTCCGACAATTGTGAGCAAGTTTACTGTGTCGCAGTTCATTTTTTGAGCATCTGAAGACAGTTAAAAGGTGTGAATGAAACAGTGTTGATGGCTCCATCAGCAGTAATGATGGTGTGTTTGACCTCTGGTCTGACAGACCATTAGTTAGTGCTTTGTTAAAGATAGTTGTGCATGAATCAGTTCCTCAGACACTGTAACACCGTCATCAGACAAATGGAGCAAAAACAAGTGGAGACTAATCAGACCTGTTTGTGCTTTTATAAGAACAGGTTGTTTCCAAAGCACGTCCGCTGCAGTAGTCATATTACACAATATCAGTGTGATGTGTTACAACTGTGTGTGTCCATCAGGCAATCATTACCATGCATCGTATCAGTGTTTTCATTTCCTCTTTGGATATGTGGGAGTGAGATGGAGGAGGGGGTGGGGGGTGTGTGCATGTGTGAGAGAAAAGATGGAGAGGCAGAGCAAAGAGGAGAATCAGACTGACAGCTCATGTGTTTGCCGCTTGCCAACCATTGTTAAGAGGGGATTTAGTCTGGAGCGTGAGAATCCAAGCACATAATTACTTTGCCAAGTACTGAACTGTGAGAACTATTAACCCGGAGGATTGTGCTGATCAGAGTGGCTGTGAGTGGGTCGTCCTCTGCGTGCCTGCCCGCCGGCCTGTGCTGCTGCGTATTAATAAGAGGAGATGTGCTCCTCTCTGCTTCTCTGTCTCCCACTCTGTCACAGATGAGTACAAGATGAAAGGAGTGGAGAAAGTCAAGTACATCAGTGGAGAAGAGGGAGGAGTGGACGGCCAGGACAGCACAGTGTGTGATCTGATTGTATTCTCTTTTTTTTAATTGCAATTAATAGGACGTCTACTGTCTTTAACAATGGTTTCTGTTAGTTAAAATAAAAAAGCCTGTTTGTAATCAAACTAAGCCATGACATAAATTTCATGTTCAGACACGTCTGATCAGATGTTTGAGCACAACACAGCATAAATTTGCATATTAATGAGCAAAAACAGAACAATAATGCTAGAGGATAATGGAGCTTCTATTAATACCAGACATGTGTTACATAAAGTGGAGTGCTTTTACATAGAAATATTTTCCAATAAATCATTTTGTCAAATTTGTTCAGCTCAGATAGACGGCTGTGTTTAAAAATACCACAGTTAGAAAATGATGCAAGTCCACTTCTTGTTTTCCTTGTGTGGTGTCCTGCAGGAGAAAAGTGCGCTCCTGGGTAAAGGTCAACACATGGATGAAACAGGATCAAATGGAAATGAGAAGATACTGTAAGTGTCACCAACTGATGTTGTCTGTTTGTGTGTTGTCTAGATGTCATTAACATACATTTGCATGTTGTGTGTCAGTATCTCTTCACGGTGTCTCAAGTGACATAAGCGAGGCTCTGAGCAGCTGTGCCTTGTTTCCCCCTGCAGGAGCATCCACTCCTCAGAGAGTCAGCAGGAATTCTTCAGGATGCTGGATGAGAAAATTGCAAAGGTGAGGAGAGAGACGAGCCGTCACCGGAGCATCCCTTTCTTTTTTTTTGGATTTTGTGTTCCTCCAAAAAGCCTCTAAATGCTAAGTGACATAATGGAGGTTAATCCCAACACTGCAGCAAAGCTGAAGCAAGCGAGGACACAGCAGATGACATAACAATACCACAAAAGAGCCTCAATCTGTCACGTCCAGTGAATTCCACGAGTGTCGTCTTTCCAAGTAGTGGAGCTGAAAACTCACCAAAACAAGTGTTATGTGCATGTCCAGAGTCAGGTTTAGCTTACTCTTCTTATACACGCACATGTATAGAAAGTGTTTAGACACTTCAAATTTTTATTACATTGACGTAAGAATTCAGACCCATTGTTATGACTCAGTGAATTCAGAGGCTGGGATATGATTTGGAAACACACACCTGTTTATGTGAAACAACACACTGATGATGGAAGAGTCCACCTTTAAGTATAATGCGTGGTCATGTCCAGTCCCTGTCACTGAATTCAGGTGGACTCCACTGTAGATGAAGAAACATCTCCGATATGACACTGAGCCTTCAATCATCATAGCCTCGTAAACCTCCCGGAAATGCATTTCATTTCATTTCACGGGGAAGGTCTGGCCTCATTCATGGCCTGAAACCCTCAGAAGGCCGAGCCAATCAGCGTCACCGCTCAGATTTCTGTGATTGACACAGCACGTTGGCCAATCAGGGACCGACGTCACTACACTGCGCAACTCTTACCACAGCAAACATGGCGGAGCTATCTAGCAGTAGCAGCCTAAAAGCAGCAATAAGGGAAGTTCTTACTGAGATACCATCCATTACAGCAATTAAACAAGAGCAAGAGTCGGCGCTTGTTGAGTTTCTTGAAGGAAAAGATGTTTTTGCTGTTCTTCCAACTGGATTCGGCAAAAGTTTGATATACCAACTTGCTGATTGGCTGAATGGGGTTGTCTGTCAATGCTACTACTCCGGCCCAGCTCCCGCCCACCCCATACGCTTATGGGGGGAATGAGGCCAGACTCTCCCTGTGAAATTAAATGAAATGCATTTCCGGGAGAGGCTGGTTTACGAGGCTACAATCATCATAATAAAATGTCTGAATAGTTACAGTATGTCAGTGTTATATCTAGTTTTACTCTTTATGCCTCCACAGTGGCAACAGGTCTGGGGAATTTAAGTAGTCCCATTATCATCAATGTGATATCTCAATAATGCCTAGTTGCCTACAAACATTCATGTGAACTGATTCAATTGTGTTTGCTCAAAGGTGACAGTGAACTCACAAACTTGATTTTGGCCGTAACTCAAGGATTCCTACTTTTTGATTGTGTTACAATTTGACACAATCATTTAATTAGATAAAATGATAAAGTGATGAGAAGCTTATCCAAAAGGTCAAAGGTTCTACAACCACGCTTGAGGCCTTTATTCAACACTGGAGCTCAGTGGTGGTGTATTGAAATTCCTGTTAACATGGCTAGTTGGTGAGGGCATACACTTTGTCATTAGGGTTGGTGGATTTGAATGTGGATTAACGTGGTCGAGGATAAAATGAATGAATGAATTTGAACAATTTGAACACAAAGCTACAGTATAATGTGAAGAGGTGTTTTCACTGAATTCACTGTGTGAGCCTGGCTGACATATTCCTTCACTTCGTAGAGATCAGACAGTGTGGAGTCGATCCCACATACACCATCCTGCTGCCGGAAATACACACACACCAAATGTGTATTAATCTGCTGCTAAAAATAGTCCCCAACAAATGCCCTGTTTCCTCCTGGTTGAATGATGATTACTAAAAACTACGGTGACCAGCTGATATGGGATTTTTTTAGATGAATATGCTGATCTATTTTTAAAGGTTTATGTTGTCAGAGGGAAAACCTTTGCAGGAAGAACAGAGACAAAGGCAGTCTAATGCGTTTGTAATGGGATTTGCTTGATATGAAATAATGTCTGTGCCTTTCAGCAGCTCCAGTTTACATTCAGTTTCAGTCAATATACTGTACCTTAGGAAGCAATTGTTTAAATGACAGAGCGTCTTTATTAAAATTAGGGGAAAAAGAGTACATGCATTTATTTTGGTTCTTTAAAGGGATAGTTCAACATTTTGGCAAATTGCCATAATCACTGTAGTCATAGCAGTAGGTTTGTTACCTTTAATTGTCGGTGCAAGCTATTTTTAGAACGGCGGAGCAGAGCGGCGAGCTGCTCAGAGCTAAGCTACGGAGGCTAAGGGAATTTCTTGGTTTCCCTCATCAAACTCATTAAATACACAATGCAAAAACTTCAAAACTCTGTCGTGGACAAGTTGTGAGGGTTGATGATGAGTTTGATGATGGAAAACTCAAGAAATTCCATAGCCTCCGTAGCAGCCTCTGAGCAGCTTGCCACTCCGCTCCGCCGTTCTAAAAACAGCTTGCACCGACAATTAAAGGTAACGAACCTACTGCTATGACTATAGCGATTATGACAATAGGCCAATTTGCCAAAATGTTGAACTATCCCTTTAAGTTAAATGTTATTGTCCTCTGTGTCTGTATGATGCATCGTACAGAGGGACCCAGTTTATTTCATTCATTATTGATCAGGACATTTACATGTGATATTTAATGCAATTACCTGTTTTCTTTGTAAAGGTTTCATTAATACTGTGGTGCTTTCTCCCCAGGAGTAAGGACTACGCAGCAAACGTTAACATGTCTGTGTTGTGTGTACCCAGGGCCGGGACTACTGCTCAGAGGAGGAGGACATGACATAGCACTGTTGTCGTGTATCCGTCTGTCTCAGAATGAGAGGAACTGTCATTGCAGTGTTATGAATGGACCGTACTATGTGATACCATGTCCGGGGTGGAACTGCGTCTTGTTCTCACCGTCCCTTGTACACACCTGAGAAGAATGGATTACAGAGTCGAATCAAGCACCTTTTTACCGTCCTGCTCACTACCTGCTCGTCCAATTAACCCCCCAAGAAAGACTGAAACCAAAATCAAAGAGGGTTCTGTATGTTTAAAGTTCTCAAAGCTCTCCAAAAAGAGAGAGACAACGTTGAGGTTTACTTTCTATATGAAGCCATTGAAATGTTGGGATCTTAAGGAATTCTTGTTTTTCTTTCCCTGCTTGGATAACTCCTGAAAGGTCAAACATGGAAGTCATTGAGATTTCCTGTAGACATTCAAAACAGGGACCGTTTCCAACAAGTGGGAATGACCAGCGCTGTTGTTGTGGACGCTGAGTCACAGTGAGAACAATGTCTCTGTCTGCATCATTTTGAGTATTTCATCCTTGAATGCCTCCCTGAAACGTCAACAGGTTGGGAACTTCCTTCATTCCAAGACACAGTATGAACCTCTTTTCTACAGCACGTCGGCCAGTGCAGTGTGTTTCGTCTGTCCATGTCTGTTTCTGTTTCGACGTAGAGTATTTATGTTGAATAAGGCTCAGGGTTGAAGTGTTGTAATCTTTGTCCCATGCAGTCAAGTCCTTCCACATCATTAAGACACTGCTGCACCATTTAAGAAGACACACATGCACTCACACAGCGGGGTCACTGTCGCGCCCCGCCTCAGTGTCCGCTCCACATCAACCCCGCGGCGCCGAGCGGACACTGCTACATCACACACTAGTCCCAGTTATGTACTTCGCTCACCAGTGTTACGTTGTCGTGTTCAGTTTCTATGTTGAATTTTTGTTTTTCTAGAAAAATAAAAAGTGTTTTCGGTAACTTCTCCACACTGCCGGCACTGTTTCAGTTGTTTGAAAAAGAACCAGCGGCACGAGTGAAGCCAGTACAACCTGAGACACAAATCACTTTGTCAACAATGTGCTGAGTGTAGCTCCGACAGGTGTGGTCTTATTGAAAATAAATACCACGTTACTGTGATGATGAACAGTAGGTTACTTGAGTTCGAGGATAGATCCTCCTGGTCGCTCTTAAGAGGTACTTTTCTTTATGTCAGTACACTGTTGCTCTTTTCCACATTTACAGAACCAACAGGCTGTGACACAACCCACTGAATTAGATTAATTGCCATAAAACCTGTAAAATCTGCTGCAAAACCTGTAGAAATAAAGTAGAAGTAAATGACTCCCCCCCCCCCACTGCACGCTGTTTAAAGCTTTATCTGGTATTTAAAAAGCTCTCTGTTTGTATCGTCGTTCGAAGAGTTCAAACATGGACTAAGGACAGGACAGTATGAGACCATCAGTGTTGTAATGGAGAATTCCCTGCCTCAGCTTTATAACCAGGTTCAAACTGAGCGCTGTAACAGCACGACACGACTGACAGCGTCTGAAGTTGGCTGTGATTGTTTTTCTTCTCCTGTGTCAAATACAATGTAAAATAAAATAAACTAATTTAACTAAAAAGAACTAAAAGCTTCAAAGTAATGAGAAATTCTTAGCAATGTAGTTAGTCAGAAGTTTCCAAATGATACTCCAATAAATGTACTTTGTTAACTGTCCACACCTGATTAATGGTAGTAAATGTACAAACTTGTACTTAAAGTTCATTAGTGGATCCAGTTTATTACTGTGGGTGATATTCATCAGATGTTTTTAGCTTTTACAAAACTTAATAAACTGGTCTGTTTGTCAGCTGTTGAGGTAACATGTAAGTGCAGCACAGAAAAGCTGAATATACTGTTATGTATGTCAGGTGACTTTACAAAAAGGGTTGTTGTTAGACGTTTGTCCACCAGGGAGAGCTGATGAGTTTATTTTCCAACTGTAGAATGTGATGGAGGGCACTTCTATGGTAACTAACCTACACAAAGTTCAGTAACTCAGTGCGTTAAAACATTCCTAACAAAGAAATGAACATATAAAATTTACCCTGTTGTCACTCGATACTCACCTCAAGTTGCCTGCTCTCTGTTAGCTGTATTTGTAGTTAATCTCCTTGAATTGCTGTAGTTTCCTGCAGTCAGTTTGATAATTACCCTTTCAAAATAAGGCACTTCTGTTTTTAAAGGAAATTCACAGTGGCCAATGAGTAAACTCAAAGAATCTCCATCAAAACGTTCACATCATTTTATATAATATAAATATAAAACATCAAGATCTGTGTCAGCATCAGTCCAGTAACACTTAGACTCTGCTCAAACCTCCCAAAAACCTGCAGCCAAAGAGTCACAAGATAACCCTCAGTCACAATGAGAGATTTTCTTGAATGTCATTGGATCTCACTGACTGGATGAAGTCAGTGATTCCTCACAGAGAGGAAATCACAGTCTGGACTTCAACGCCACCTGCAGCACCGGAGGGTCCAGCTTCACCTGCCTCCATATGGATCTGTTGTTCCTCTTCTTCTCCCTCCAGCTGCTCACCGCTGCTGACGTCTCTTCCGATGCTGCCGGCGCCCCATGTCCTGAAAGGGGCCTAAAGGGGGGTCAGGGGTCACCAGCCCATCAGTCATCCTCTGGTAGACCAGGGTGGAGTCGGTCGCCACCGCGCACAGCAGCATGGGAAAACCTCTGTCCAGCACCCGTCGTATGCTGCGCAGCAGAGACGAGCGTTACTTACGATAACACAAAGTTGTGAGGAAACAGGAAGATGGTGTTTGATGGAAGAAGTGTCATTACCTGCTGTGGCTCAGAGATCTGTGAACAGGCAGAGGAAGGACGGTCTGGGTGGGCGCTCCTTCCTTCTCCCGCCCCTCCAACAAAACCAGCTGCAGTTCAGGACTCTTCACACAGGAGACCTCTTTCCACTGACGCACTGTGGACAGCAAGACACACAGTGTCCAAGTCAGACTAGAAGCACAGTGGTATCAGTGACTTTGATTCTTTCTTTTATATAGCCTACAATAAGTCAAGTAAATGTGAAATTTAGCTTTTATGGAAGTTCTGTCTTGAAATTTACATAAATCATACACATAGTGCAAAACTATTAAGCTTTTAAACAGAATTTGCAGTATCACGTTTGCAAAAAGTAAAACTGCTGACTTTAATGGCTGAATATAGTAGAAACCTCCACTTCAGTAACCCTCTGCCTCTAGCTTTACAGTCTATAACAGTAACTTCAACATGTCACACTCACCCTCAGACAGGTCCATATACGCCAGGAAGGCCGCGTGCAGCTGGGCGCTGTCCTCAACCTCCAGACCCTTCATTTGCTGATACTAGTGCAGTAGTACAGAAAGTGTGGTTAGTGCATGACTTCGGACGGGGGCCCTGAACGCAGCACGCAGACACTCACCGCTGGATGCTGCAGGATCCAGTTGTGAGGCGGAGGTTTGTGTGACGCGGCCGCTCGGTCCTCTGACATGTTACCTGCTGCTCAACGTAAAAAGAAATTAAAAAAAAAACCTGCTAAACATAAACACAGGTGAAGCACCGACTCAGTGGCCGCGGTCTGACGTCTGACACACGGAGGTTGGCGAAGCATGTGTGAGCTGTGTTTTCAGGCTTTGTCGGCGTGTCACAGTGAAAACTGTCCGGGTGGAAAAGTACATTCTTGAGTTCCGCGCAGCCGCAGATTCAACTTGGTGGAAAATAAAATAAAATAAATAAAATAAGCGATACTTTGTGATTAATTCATTATAAATACAGGAAACATTTTTTAATCTTATATTGTTTTTAGTTAGTAGACTTTATTATCCCCCTGGTGGGCAATTTGCCAGCAAAACACACAAAATAGGATACAAACAGGGAAAAAACAAAAACCTTAAAACTATAAAGTGGTCAGACCAGGGCACATATTCACATACAATTTTTGAATCCTCTAAAAACAAGAAGATCATGTGGAATGGGCGAAAGCTTGATAAGCTTGATGATACTTAATGGACTTTTTTAGGTCAGACTGGTAAGTCAACATCAGAATGTCATCTGTGTGTGTGTGTGTGTGTGTGTGTGCGTGTGTGTGTGTGTGTGTGTGTGTGTGTGTGTGTGTGTGTGGGCCAAGGCACTGAAACTAACCCCAAGTCCCCCCCCCCTCTCTCTCTCAGTGTGTGTGTGTGTGTGTAAGTTTTGTCATGTGTGTGTGAGCCCGTCTCTTCCTCAGCTGCACCGGTCTGAGGCTGCAGAGACATAAAGGTGCCCTGCTGGAAATATGCCTTTTGACTTAGTGGGATTCAGGTTGTTTATTGTGATTGCAGCAGGACAGCTGTTCCTGCACAGCAGCACAGAGGAGCTGCCAGACGACCACCTCTCCAAACCAGAGTCCTCGCTGCTCAAACCCACTGTGCTCATCGCCATCCTTGCACGTAACGCCCAGCACAGCCTCCCTCACTTCCTGGGATGCATTGACAGACTGGACTATCCTAAGGACCGAATTGCCATCTGGTAAAGTTCATTTTTTATTAATTACACTGATCAGTTCATATAGAATTGATAGTAGGCTATAGTATCTTTCTGGAAAGAGTACAACATTTGCCAGCATTGTTTAGCAAAGAAAGAAGAACCCCTCTCTGTGATCTCAGGGCAGCGTCTGACCACAATGTGGACAACAGCACAGCCATGCTGCAGGAGTGGCTGAGGGGAGTGCAGCACCTGTACCACTCGGTGGAGTGGAGGCCCGTGGAGCAGCCAAGGTGAACCCCAGCTGAACCAGCACCTGACCATCCTGATACTGTTCCTCATCACTTTAATGAAGCGGAAGCAAAGCTGACCTCCTCCTTGTATCCCTTCCTCTCTTTCTCTCAGCTCTTATGCAGATGAGCAGGGTCCAAAGCACTGGTCTGACTCTCGCTTCACCCATGTGTTGAAGTTGAGGCAGGCGGCGCTCAGAGCTGCCAGACGACTTTGGACCGACTACATATTGGTGAGACAGTAAAAGACATTAAAACTGATTTAATCTGTCCACTGTCACAGTGTGTGACGTGTCGTCATCTATACCTGTTAATGCTGTTTCTCTGACCCTCAGTTTGTGGACAGCGACAACTTGCTGACAAACCGCCAGGTGCTGTCTGATATGATAGCAGAGAATCTGACTGTAGTGGCGCCCATGTTGGAATCAAAAAGTCTTTATTCCAACTTCTGGTGTGGCATCACTCCCCAGGTATTAACAGACAATAAAGACACGATAAGTCCTAAAACTGTGTTAATGATTGATTTACATCTTATGATAAAACCCACACAGGGCTACTACAGACGGACCCCAGAGTACATCCCCATCCGTAAGTGGAAGAGGCAGGGTTGCTTTGCAGTCCCCATGGTGCACTCCACCTACCTGCTGGACCTGAGGCGGAGAGCCAGCCGGGCGTTGGCCTTCTACCCTCCTCACCCCCTGTACACCTACCACTTGGACGACATCATGGCTTTTGCTTTCTCTGCAAGACAGGCAGGTCAGACCTTTGTCGAAACATCTCTTTAATTTAAGATTCAACTCACAAGATTGTTTTCCTGCATGGTCGATGGTGAAGTTTGGTTGTCATCAGTGTCAAACAGTGTTAGGGATCATCTAAATGTAAATGACTCATATTGAAAATCACTTTTGAGTTAAACCAGTCGGACATAAAGTGTTCAGAGAGTTAACCACACTCCCTCCACCTGATGTCTGTCTTTGGTGGTTCACTGACAGAAACCAGACTTAAAATATGATAAAATAATACAGAGAATACACCCAATCAGCGTTTATTTCAATACGCCTACATTATGGAAAATAAACAGGATCATGGTTTAAAGGTATAGTTCAACATTTTGGCAAATTGACCCATTGCCATAATCCCTATAGTCTTAGTAGTTGGTTACCTTTAATTGTCGGTGCAAGCTATTTTTAGAACGGCGGAGCAGAGCCATGAGCTGCTCAGAGCTACGCTACGGACGCTAATGGGATTTCTTGGTTTCCCTCATCAAACTCATCAAATACACAATCCAACAACTCCAAAACGCTCTGGTGGACAAGTTGTGACCTGCACATTCACCACGCTATGAAATAATAACAGAACGTTACAAGACAGAGTTGTTTTCGAGGCAAATGCAGAGACTGCTTGCATGAATTTACCTTGAAAACAACTCCGTCTCATAACATTCTGTTATTATCTCATAGCGTGGTGAATGTGCAGGTCACAACTTGTCCACAAAAGCATTTTGGAGTTATTGGATTGTGTATTTGATGACTTTGATGAGGGAACAAGAAATTCCAATAGCCTCCGTAGCTCTGAGCAGCTTGCGGCTCGCCGGCTCCGCCGTTCTAAAAATAGCTTGCACTGACAATTAAAGGTAACGAACCTACTCCTAAAACTACAGGGATTATGGTAATGGGCCAATTTGCCAAAATGTTGAACTATCCCTTTAAAACATAATCCTTATCGATGTAGTTGTAGTTACAAAAATATTGTGTCTATACTGTTAATTCTATGCATTGTTAAAACCTTCACTGTGACAGTTAACATCTTTATTAAGTAAAGCCTTAATGTTAGATCACTGAAGTCATTGTGCTGTGCCATGATAAAATGTAGTCACATTTTTTTATAAAGACAGAGCTATACTGTATACATCATTATGATTGATGTGCACTGAAATATTTGCTCTTATCTCCTTAATCGTAGAATGATAATTTCCCATTACCTCATGTGGATCAAACATTTTCAACCAATGATATTTTAACAGTTAGTGTTGAAAAGTCAAATGTTGGGAAGTTTTTTGCTCTAATACCTGATTTGTTTTGTTTTTCCTCCGCAGGGGTCCAGATGTTCATGTGCAACAGGGACCATTATGGATATTTACCAGTGCCCCTGAAGCAGGACCAGACCCTGGAGGAGGAGGACGAGAGTTTTAGCCACACACTGACAGAAGCTCTCAGTAAGACACTGACTCTGTTTTATGGGTATACTGCTGTTGACTCTGAGCTTTGAGAGGAGCCTTCAGTTCCTCCATCTCCAGTCTCTGCTCTCTGGTTCCTCAGTGTGTCTCTGAGCATATTTGGTCTTTTTTGCTCTCACAGTCCTGACACATGTCTCAGTCCTCTGTTAAAGCCCCGCTCTCATTTCATCTCCTCTCCATCTTCTCTGACTATTTCACAAGAGTTTGATATTGAACAAAGTTAAATACTTTGTCTGAAAAAAAAGAAAGAAGTAAACTGACGATTTATCAATGTGAAATGTGAATGAAATGTGTGTGTGGACTTTTCCTTCCAGTTGACTACATCATGGAGCCTTCCCAGTATGTGCACCCTGTTACTAAAGAACAAGGAAAGATGGGATTTGATGAGGTGCAGATGCATTTTCAGTAGCAGTGAACAAATGTTTTCCAGATGTGGAGTGCTGTCTGAGAGAACAGTCGCTTTATTCTGCTCCACCTCCAGATCTTCCTGATCAATCTGAAGCGCCGCTCAGACCGACGGGAGAGGATGTTCAGCTCTCTGGCCGCCCTCGGCATCAACGCCACATTGACAGAGGCCGTGGATGGCAAGTATGACATACAGCAGCAGTCCAAACAGCAGAACAGTTACCAATGTGCAGTATTATTACATTATTGCTGATATATAGCCTAAATGTGTTGTTCGTATTGCAGCTGTGCAACAGATTGCGCTCATTTTACCATCTAGTTTCATGTATCAACTTGCATTGTGTTTGGTTTTCTATGTAGAATTAACTAATGTCCAGTACTGTAACTAAATGCAGCTTTGTGCTAATTTACCTGAGCATATTCCATCTTTTATGTTTCAGACAAAAATGTTTACTGCGCCATATTTGTTTTATAGCAGGATTTCCTGGTTGATTTTCAGAAAACTCCTAAATGTGAAAGTCGGTTTGTACAAACAAATGAGCCACTGTTTATAGCTACAGTATCAAACCAAATAACAGTATGCTGTACATTATTGCACCTGTAATACATTTGAATACTGCAGTGTTTACAGGTGTAAGGTTTTTTTTGTTGTTTTTTTACATGAGGAGATATGTCGATATGTTTGTAACATTTTGCTATTATACTTTCATATGATTTTGAATGCACAGGACTATTATTTATTACAGATTAAACTGACATACCAAAGTAGACTGTGTGTGACAAACATTTGTAATTAAGTAGTTATTTAGTTTGTGTCAGAGCCATTGTACTGTTTCTATGTAATCAATGTGAATTTGGATGTTAATTGTCTGTTTTGGGAAAAAAGAAAACTCTTTGAATTCAAGTATCTCTAATGATAGGGTGTCTCTACCTTTAGGATGCAGGGGCTGATTATGAAAATGAGAAACAAGGCTCCAGATGTCAGGAAACATTTGCCTTGTTTTACTCTGACAATGAGGTAATTACATTTGCTCTATTGTCCACAGAGCACTGAACTCCTCTCAGCTACAGGCCATGGGTATAGACATGCTGCCCGGATACAAAGACCCATACTCAGAGCGCGTGCTGACTCGAGGGGAGATCGGCTGCTTCCTCAGTCACTACAACATCTGGAAGCAGGTACAGTTCAGCACAATGTACAATGCACTGGAGCTGCTGGAGCTTATTGGACTCAGGGACTGTCTGTTCGTGGTAATCATGGCAGTTGTGTGTTGCCCCCTAGGTGGTGAGGGAGGAACTGCAGCAGGTGCTGGTGCTGGAGGACGATGTGAGGTTTGAGTCCATGTTTCGCAGCAGGCTGGTGGCCATTATGGGCAATGTGAAGAAGGTGGGACTGGACTGGGACCTGATGTGAGTGAATCATTGATCATGGCATATTAACATTATCAAAACACCCCCCAACTCACTCACTCACTCACTCACTCACTCACTCACTCACTCACTCACTTACCTGTGTCCCTGAAGTTATGTGGGTCGAAAGCGGCTGCAGGTGAAGGAGCCGGAGCACTGGGTGAAGGGAGTCAGCAACCTGGTGCACCCAGGTTACTCCTACTGGACCCTGGGTTACGTCATGTCCCTGCAGGGGGCCACCAAGCTCCTGCAGGCAAAGCCCCTGCACAAGATGCTGCCTGTTGATGAGTTCTTACCCGTCATGTTCAACCAGCACCCCAAGTGAGTCCCATCTGCTATTTAAATATTCAAATATCAACCAAAAAAAAAGCTTCTTTAGGTTCACTCAATTAAAGCAGAAGTAAGCGGAATGTTTGTGTTAATATAAGTCTTAAATAGTTATATCTTCCGACAGCAATCACTTACATAGAGTGTTTGGTCCGAAACACGGGTCTGTCAGTCACTCTGCTCTGCTGTAAGCCGAGGAGAAAACTTCTTGTATACTTCCTCGTATCCTACAAGTTTTATCCAATGAGGAGAGAGAACGGCATGAAGGGCTGTGTGTGCAGCCAAGGGATGCGTGTGAATGTGGTGACGTAGGGACGAGGACCAATAGATCCATGACGAGGGCGGGGGCTGCTAACTCCATCGGCTGACAAAAAGTTAGCCAAAACGACCGGATCGCTTACTTCTGCTTTAACTGTTCGCTTGGAGGTGTGATAATTATACAGGTGTTCCTACTTATCCGTCAAGTGACCAACCACCACCAGGGCCGTTGTGTAGGGAAGAAAGGTAATGATAATTCTAGGGTCCCAGTAGGGCCCACAAAAAACCCCAGTAGTCTAATCTTTGTATGACTAATTTATTCTGCATAAGACCCTGACTAATACTCATAGTAATGCTGCATTAGCATCAAAACAAAGTAGGCTAAATAAAAAATGATAATACATATGTAGTCTAAGAAAAACAAGTGGAAAAGTCAGGGGCCCACTTTAGTATTCTTTAAGGGGGCCCAGAATTCCTAGCAACGGCCCTGACCACCACACTACATTATTACCATCTTCAAGCATTACAGAAGAAATATAATATAGAGGCAAGTGACCAACCATACAGAGCTACAAACATACCACATTTTATGGCAGTTGCCAACTACACACAATTTCTTTGGCTCCTCCATAGGGTCATACACTCCTGTGAACACCTGTGAGCACCTGAGTCATATTCTGGCTGTGCAGGGGAATTCTTTATTAATGTTATTCAAATATTAACCTTTGAATAACAGTTTCTGAGAGGTTTTAGTATTCGGTCTAAAATGAAGTGAAACTGCCTTGTTCGTCTTTTTTTCTTCTTCTAACACTCACACTTCCTTGTTCCCTCAGAGACGAGTACATGCAGCACTTTGAGCAGAGGGACCTGAGAGCCTTTTCAGCGGAGCCTCTGTTGCTCTTCCCCACTCACTACACAGGTGAGCCAGGCTACTTCAGCGACACGGAGACGTCCACCATCTGGGACGACGAGGCAGTGGAGACGGACTGGGACAGGGAGGCGGCCAAACACAGGCAGGAGCGGGAAACTGAGGAATTTGGACGCGTGGCTCCTAATTCTGCTCGTGGTGACGTCCCTCCTGTCTCTACTAGTGGGCCGAGAGATGAACTCTGAGGAGGATGTATGGCACAGCGGTTGCACAATGTAGGCTGTTTAAACATCCTGGGGGCAACCTCTGTGCATTGTGTATAGTTTATTTAAAGATGTGACACTTATGGTGACTCTGGTCCCAGGTTTTCTCACTGTTGCATAACATTTCTATCACAAGAATATTCTTTAAGATCCAAATTAAGGCCTATATCATCAGTATATTGGACTTTACTGACACATATTTACTAATTAACTCAATCAAGCCATGGCTTTCAGGGTCTAAGTTGGGATCTGACCGTGCATTCACCAAGACCAACGGTGAAGTGTCTGTTCAGATGTTCTTCTCATACAGTTGTTCAAAATTTAAGAAAGAAAAGCCCAGACATTCATCTGTTTTTTAACTGCATATGTGCATAACATCTAGTTCAGTAGTCTGTTGCTACATCCATGACAACAACAAAAAAATATATAAAAATCTCGTTATATGTTTTAATGACATGTCATTTGGATTTCTATGGACTGTAACTCTATCTGCTGTAGTACCCCAACAAAAAACTTTTTGTTTGAACAAGATTTTTTTCCAATTATTGGTGAAATAATCTGGTTTATTTTGATTTTTTTTAGAACATGAACACTCTCATGTAAAAATCTAATCAGAAACACATCTTACATAAAAAGGATCTTGTTATCAAGCACCAACATGGGTCAACATGTTTAACTTCAGCAGTGGCAACATCATGTGTCCACATTATTTTCCCCAATAACTCAATTCTGTTATTTAATAAGGTCCGACACCACAAAAATAAAAAAGATGAACACAGCCATCAACTTAGGAATTTTTATTTTTAAAAAAAGCACTGGTATTTTCATGTCAAGCAAACAATGGAACTATTTAATATTAGTACTGTTCCATATCACAAAGTGAGTTATGAAAAGAATAATTAAACCACACAAATGATACGCTTTTTTTGGTAATAAATTAATCAGCATAACAAAAGAAATAAAACATGCTTGTACTTCGGTGTTGCACAGGATATATTGAAATTCCAATGCTCAAAATTTAAGACACCTGAGAATATAAATATCAAAACAGCTTGTTGCAGCAATTATTTAGTTCCACAGTTCCTCCTATTCACCTTAACTAAAGCTTTGATAAGAGGATTTAAAAAATTACATTAATGTAAAAATTAGGCATCAATTTAAAAAACATCCGTTTCTGTACAATGTGCATATCTGAATTAGTGTGGTGACAAGAGAAATTATCGCTTTTTTCGTTTTTTTTTTTTCTTCTCAGCAAGGCAGCGCAGCAAAAATTAAATCCAAAGTGGATAATGCTCATCTGTCATCAAGCCACATTCAGTGATATGAACAAATAGATTTGGACTGAGCTCTTTCAATCGATATCTGCAGTGAAGTGACAGTCTACAGGTATATTTTTTACATTTTAATAACGCTTTTCATCCTCTGCCCCGGCCAGCAGTGAGTCTTTCCCTTGGTGACCAAAACAGCTGCTGAGCTTTAACGACAGGGACTGTTGGTTCAGGATTTATCCAGTAGATTCGTTTACCACTGTCTATTAACAACAGAAGTTCACTGAGGCAGGGGAAAAGGAAATTCTGTTGCTACACAGGTAGTAGTGATGTTGCATATACAGTCAATAGAAGGACAAGGCTACATAACAGACCATCTAGCTGATTTAAAAACTGAAACCCAAGGCTCAATGGCTTTATAGGAATTTCTGAAAGACAGGTTGGATGGATGCTGTACAGATACCACCAAGGAAAGAAAAAAATCTGTGAGGTATGTTCTTCTTGTGATAGTATAGCTTTGAGGTCCCGGGCAGAGTCCGAGTGAAAAGACACTTCCATCTGTGAGAGGAGATGGAAGGATATATTTCCATTTGACAACGTAGAAAACAGGTATTTGTGTGTGTTTTGTTGAACAGTCCATGTGTCCGAGGTCACTGCCAGCAGTGACCGAAAACTGTCGAGAGATCGAACCTCTGAGGAAATGTGTACAAAATTCCAAAAGCGTTGCGTTCACTACGATGAGTACAGCTCCAGTTAAAATGAACAGATCAACAGTGAAATGGTATAAGAAGATGGTTTGATGTAATGAAGGAGGAAGACATGTGTGAAGATGTTCTCTGATCTTAGTGTGGAGGAAACAAAGTCAACAGATCCGGGAGCTACAAATGACGCGTGTCCCATCGAGAAAAATTAAAAAACAAATTCATTTCCGAAAAATTCTAATTCAACAAATTCCACGACGAGGAGATGGCCTGGATGACTACGCAAACCCTAAAAACTAAAAAACAAAAGTAAAAACAAACTACCCAGTTCTTTTATCACGCTTTCTAAAGCACTTGGACAAAAAGGCAGTTTTACAAACCATTGGTTATTAACACATTAGCAAAGTTCCACAGTGCTTGCTTGAAGAAGCATAGTAACAGTGCAAGCCATTACACTATTCAGCCAAATACACCTGTAAGAAAAAAGTGCCATATTGCATAATGAGTTATCTGTAATGGGCCCACTGGCGGGCAAATATACCTATACAATGATCCAACTGTAAACATGGTGCAAAGTAGTTATGACATAGTTTAAGGCTTTCAGAGTTTCCTGAAGATTTGTTGTTCACTGAGATAAAGGAATATGTACATGAGTAGGACAAACAGTGTGGAAACATTAAAAAAGGAAAATTATTAAAAAAAAAAAAAAGATTCAAACTCCCTAGAATCAGTCCTGGGACACTGCATGTACTCCGATAGATTTTTAAATATCTAATTTACATGAGGTTTGCTTGATTCTTTTAAACCTGAAAATTATTTTTGTGATATTTCCTAAAATCAGGAGGACCGTTGAATCATTTTGACGGGGAACATTTAGGTTCCAGCTTGCTCAAATGACCTTAACGGATCCTCTTTTGTTTTGTTTTTTTGTTTTCTTCAGCATAGCACCCAACCCTTGTAAGAGCGGCCATTTTAATTTATCAAACACACATGTATAATAATGTCATAGCTGCATCCCATTGAGAAGTGTCTTGAGAAGTATGCTGGTTCACTGGCACACCTGCATAGAACAGAGCCGTCGTCATCGTTAAGGTAATTACTCACACCTGTGCTTCGCTGCTTTGACAAGTTAAAATGTCCGCCACAACAGAGGTCCACTGGTGCTAGCTGTCTTAAATGGGGACAGACGGACTAACCATCTTTTTATACCAATTTTGATTCCTACACAAGGAGTTATGTTGGGAATCTTTTTTTTTTTTCCGTCACTAGGTAAGACCCTGGTTTATCAGCTCTGAAACTCAAACCATGTCAAAAAACATCTGGCACGCCTGATCCTGAATAATATCTTCAGCTGCCTGGCTCCACACCCTGGGTGAGTGAGTGGGGTAAATGCTTTTACTTTGAAGACAGCAGGCTGAATATCGAGATCCTCTCATGTCATCTCTTTCCCTCTGAATATTTTTTTGATATTATCACATACACACTATTCCCAGTTCTGTCGCTAACAAAAATGTAAATAATAATAAAAAAAAGAAAAACATACACACACCGACACTCACAGGCAATGCCATCCTATCAAGCGTATACTGTTACCCCTAATATAAGGACTACAATTCATCACATGTATTAATTCTGCTGCTAGTAGCTTTACCATGTTTCTACATTAAAAGCTTAAAGCTTATATACATTTGCATCAGTATTAGACATAATACTACTGTGTATTATGTGTCAGCATTTCATGAATGATTTACTGATCAAGACTCAAGGATGGCGTGCAAACAGCTCTTCTACAGTGAAGTTTGATCCACTTTCTGGCAAAAATTAATATTGATCTATTGTTAAATTCAATATAAAAAAAAAATAGACAAATATCACTTCAATGATGATTACTATAGCAATTGGAAAAAAAAATCAAGGAATGTGTTACCACTAAAACTTTGAATATGGACTTGGCAAAGCTAAAAACAAAAAGCTAAAAAAGCTTCTAGTCACTGCCTCGCTACCTAACATCACAATATTGTGCTACTCATGGTAAATAAATGGTGCTGAAGAGCACAACAATATCATCAAAGTAACCACAAAAAAATAAAATAAAAAAACAGGAGTTTTGGCTGATGATGAATGTGCAGATTTGTACAGAAAAGGTGAAGAATCCCTGCAATTTGTGAGAGTGTTTGAGAAGAGGTTATGTTTAGGGTTGGGTTCATTTCATCGACTGAAATCTGCTTCATGATTCCCATTCTTATCGAATCCTGATTCAAAGAGAAAACCAAAATATGTTGAAATCAAAAAACACAATTATTCTCACAAGGTTTCACAAGGACTAAAAGAAACATCTCATGATTTTTATTTTACGTTAAAAAACAAAAATATATTCTGTTAGCCGTGCTAAATTTGAATGGTTTTACATTTTACTATTTTCTGAGGCATTAAAGACTAATAATGTCGTATTATATTGTAATGAGCTTGACAGCTGTATGGCAATTATGGCTTTTTAGAACTTTTCCGTCAGTCTGGTGAAGTACCTTGATTTGTCTGGCATTTAATTCAGACGCCAAACCAAAACCTGACATTCCCATCTGGTCATTTGAGCGATTAAAAGTGTCACCCTTCACTCTGTATTAATGGTTATTAAAATGCACTGCATTCTTTTACCATGTGTCATCCTACTTGATGGACCTTCATCCCTTGCACGTATTTTCATACAGTGGTGACATTTCATGTATTATTACTGTCTTTAGTGAAGCGAAGCTTAGCTCCAGTCTGCCACATTGTAAACATCATACACGTGCATTGACACACGTGTAATCTGTGATGCCCTTGGAAGTGCAGTAAGTCCAGACTTTTTTGTTTTTGAGGAAACGATAAGTGGAATCGAAAAGCACATTCCTTGACAAATCCAGCGTTCTTACAGATTTGAAACATTCTCGATACCCAACCCTAGTAATGTTGAGCAGGTGGATAGTGGTCACATGACTCATCTGTGTGGATGGGGAGATGAGGCTACTTCCCCCTCACATCCAGCTGTGTGTGTTCGCTTGTGTATGCGTGTGTATGTGCACATATTCGAGTACAACACAACAATGATCAATCCTTATCAGTGGATCTGATTGTAGCTGGTTAACTTGAAACCACCGCCATCTCCCGTGCTCCTGCCGACCCCCAGTGCACAGGAAAACCCCATCCCGAGCCGTCCTAGTGGAGCATAGCAGGGCTGGAAGCAGCGGATGTGCCCTTGTTGCGTCCTAACATGGAAGGCTGGAAGTCGGGATGGCGACGGGCGTGCTTGATCAGGTGGTCGCTGCGCATGAAGCGCTTGTCGCACAGTGGGCACATGAAGCGTTTTTCTCCCGTGTGGGTGCGGGTGTGGCGTGCGAGCTCATCGGAGCGGGCAAACTTCTTCTCACAGTCAGGCCAGGTGCATGGGAAGGGTCGCTCGCCTGAAGCATGGGCACAGAAGCAGAGCAAAAATCACCATTGTGAATATGCAAATATGTTTATTTCTTCTGCTATTTGTAGTTTCCTCCTTTTTTTTTTCTTTTTTTATCTTATTTATTTAGAAAAAATCATCTACCTCTTTATCTTCTAACTCTTACAATGTTTAATTTTTCAATTTCTTCATCAGGAGTTTGTTTGTAACCAAAGAATTTCCATCCAGGCATCAATAAAGTTATTCTGATTAGGCAATAGGCACCATGTCATTGACCACTTGGAATATAAATGTGAGTCACAGTACACATCATTTGAGTTATAAGATAAGTATAAACCTATGATGAGATCTTCAGACAGCTTGTTTTATCTGTCTGACAGTGCTGAATTAAAAATATTCACATTACACAAAGAAAAACGGAAAAAAGTGCAAATGAAGTCTATGTAGCAGGTGGGAAGCTGAGTCCATGCATCCAATAACAGCAAAACAAGTTATTTAACTGTTCCTGCATTGATGCAATTAATTTTTTTTATTGTTAGCATATTGTAGCCTGTTTTGTTTTATATTGAGAGCAGAGTGGATTTTGTTTGGTCATCCTTTTCATCATTATAAAAAGCAGTGGATGGAAATCTGTGACTGTATCCCAAGAGGAACTAGTTTTGAATCACCACATTAAACACCAGGACTGACCTTTTGTGGAATATTTATGGGGGGAAAAAAGTTTAATCTCTGTATGGTTAAATACGTAAAAAAAAAAAAAAAAAATTCTCCAGATTAGTCCACCTAAGCTACTAGTAGCCTTAATCTCTTGCAGGCAACACGAGTCAAGCCGCAATAAGCGAGTAGGATGCTCGGTGCCATTTTCAAGATCACAAAGCCAGGCCACGTTGTTGTTGCAGAAACTGTGAGGGCGTTCCCACCAACCACAGCTCCTCTGAGCCGCTTCCTGCCCCTAATCCGTTTGCGCCTGCTCAGTGACCCCGAACACACCGACTCCCCTCGTTTAGCGGAAAAAAAAGAAAAGAAACCCCCATCGCCTCAAACTTAGGGAGCCTCGTTATCACTCTGACGGGTTGGTCTGTCTCCCACTTAGAGCCAGCTTTAAGCACCGTGGCGTACACGGTTGAGATATGGGTGCATGAAACGGATTGTGAAGCGAGTCGGAACAAAATAGTCAGCCATGTTGCCTCAGCAAAAACACCGAAAAACTAATGAAAAGGTGTAGAGTATCAGACGCGGGGCTGGCGCATCCATTATCGGACGCGCCTCCCTCCGCGGCTCTTCCCTCGCACTTTAGTACAGTATCACATTATAAAGACGAGTGGGAGGTCGTGGTCGTAGCCCACGCCAAGAGGATGTGCTGTCCACAGAAAGACCGAGGAGCCAGACACCGAGCACTTGCTGCTGCTGCAGGAGAGGCAGTGTCCGACAATGAACTCCCTAACCCTCGACGTTAAGGTTTCGTCTTACGTTCATTTCATATGCAAATCCAGTGGAGAGGAAGACCTTCGTCACCGGTTTTAACGTCCTGCCCAGTTCTTTTGTTAGTTTACTTCTTTGTCAGAGTCTCTGGAGGGGAGTTTTTCTGACCTTCCCTCTTTGTTTGGCCACGTTATTGAAACAAAGTCGGGCATAAATAAGGGGGGGGGGGGGGGGCTGCCATCACCATGCTGATATAAACTAATCGCATTAAGCACAAAAGAGCCCGATCTGATATAGTAATGGTCATAACAATATGGTGTCACCAGTGGAGCTGGAGTTGGGGACAAAGTTTACATCCAGGGGTTAAAACACACATGTTGTGAGCTGCTGCTGCTGCTCAAGTATCGAAACTGTTGTTGTCTCCGTACCTGTGTGTGTCCGGATGTGTGCCTTCAGGTGGGACGATTTCCCGTAAACTCTGTCGCATCCGTCAAAAGTGCACTGATGTCGCTTCACCGGGGACCGCGGGGCCCCCACGCCTCCTCCTCCTCCCCCCCTCAGCTGCTGCTGTCCGGGCACCGGGGTGGCGGAGGGGGTCATGGTAGGAGTGGTGGGGTCGGACAACGTGGTGTAGCCGCTCTCGCCACCACATGACGAGTTGCTGCTCTCCGAGTAGGCCGACATGGGGCGGAACTTACCATGCAGGTCGGTGAGGATGCCGGCCACCGCCATCATGTTGGCCCCCTCCAGCCGCAGCGTCTCCCGCACCTCCCGGTCCTCGCTGGAGCCGTCGGGCTCCCCGGGGGGCAGGCCCACGGTGGCCACCGGCTGGCTGGCGGGGGCAACGACCGGGGTGGGTCTGTGCAGCACAGGACCGCTGGATATCGACACCAGACACTCGGCCGCGAAATAATCAGACGAAGCAGTCAACGACATCGTTATCAGCTTTGTTTTGTTGCCTTAAGATAGAAAAAAAAACGAAGAGGAAAAAAAAAAAAAAACCGCCAGGAGGGGCTCACGGTGGTCTGATCCCGACCTCGCTCTCATCAAACTCGTCGAGCGAACCGTTCCGAGCCGAGCCGTGAAACCGCCATACAGCGTGTCAGTAGTTTGGAAATGACGAAATAAATCAAGGGAAAGGCACAGAAAATTATAATAATGTGCTAAAACTGTGCCAGTATCTCCTGCCCAACGTGCGTGCGCCTCTCCGTCCGACGGTTCATTGTGTCTGAGCCTCAGAGAAGCCGGTCAAACCTACGCCCCCCCAAGGATGCGTTCAGGGTCTCCCGTGGAAAACGACACGGAGGTGTTTATGCAAATAAAAATACGTTAAGGCCATACTACTACTTTAATTATCACCACCATAACTGCAATGTAGATTGAATAAGTGGTACTTTTAATTTACATAACTAAATTAAGCCACACATTACAGCGTCCAACACAAATGTGGAGAATCTGTCGTCTAAGGGGCTATTTCAGCGTATTTCATAGAGGAGTCGTAAATCACAAGAATTCATGTCTCATGTTTTTGTATAGTAGAATATTTCTTGCCACAATCAAAGAAATGAACCAAACTTGAATGACTATGTGGCGACCTGAGTGTATGGATGACGGCGTTTCTCAAAGGGAGCTCGTAAGTACAACTGAATGCACGGACTTTGAACGCACCATCTCCAGCAGCACGCACTGACTGACGTCGGAAGCTCGGGCGTGGACCGACAGAGGCGGCGGGTGCATCGTGGAAAGTAGGTGGCAGGCAGCTTGGGTAATGATGGGGGGAAGGAGACTGGGATGAAAGGCTTGCTGGATAATTTAGCTTGAGCTCAGTCAGAGACTGCAGAACGTGGCTGAGCGGCAGAGGGCCTTCCAGTTCACCATGTGGACCAAAATAGTTGTGTAAATAACCGTGATAAGTAACTCCACCAAATCTCTACTTTTCCATTTGTTTTTATCCAGAAGACACACACACACACACACACACACACACACACACACACACACACACACACACACACACACACACACACACTAGATGTCGTTCTTCTCTGCCTGTGCTTACTTCTCCCAGCTGCAGTTGTTTGTCTTCTGAGGCATCTTAATCAGCTTTTAAGAGATTAGAACCCTTATTGGTTGTGTGGTTTATTGATTATGGTCAAATTGATTGAGATTGACTGTTGTGGAAGAAGGAGTGGGCCACAATAGCTTAACCACTTTGGTAATTATTTCAGGCTTTGTTTTGTTTTACTTTTTTGTTTTTTTGTTGTTGCTATATTCCACTGTCCACTCCTCTATATTGCACCCTGTCCTCTGTTCTAACTAGCCTCACTCTAGATATCACACTACCTGCCCATCAACTGTAAATAGTTTAACTGTGCTTCAATAAACTGACTTTTTTTCTCCAAACGAGACTCATGTCTTATGTCTGTCCAACTCAATGGGAGTATAAGAAAACCTCATTTCTTATGAGGCCCGGAGCAGTGTCAAATGATTGGTTCAGTGGATGTTTGTAGCTCCAGTCTGAAAGGTATTTCCTGATTGGTTGCTGTGAGGAGTATGGGTCACTGTGGAAGCCCACGTACAAGTGTGGTCATTCAGTGGCTGTGAACAGTGCTCGGTTTTCATCTCTTACATGTGGAGGCTCAGAGGCAGCCAGACCTGCAGTGACTTGGGGTTGCTATGGCTGTGTCCTTATTATGGCTTCATTATCTATATGTTACACTGATTTTCCTCCTGCTACACGGTGAGTCTTGTGTTTCTTGATATAAAATACGTGAATTTTTGTTGTGCAATTTATACTGGGTCAACCGGTGTCACAGTGACATGATTGCGGGTGTTGTAGGTGTGTAGAAGTTTGACCAGATTTATTTTTTAAATGTCACATTAATTTGTTTGGTCACTCTGAGATTTTTGTATCTGGCTCTCTGTGCAGTAGGTGACTGCTTTCAGGTGGAACCAAATCTCTGTGATTCAAGTTGTGCTGGTGAGAATTTCATCTAATAATGCATATTGAATCTGATGAATTCTCATTGAAATCTCATTGACGATTACATCCATAATATGTTTTGTTTCCTGTGTAACAAGTGAAATTTACACATTCAAAGAACAGGAATTTCTTCAGTTCTTTTTCTTTTGCTTTCTTTTTTCATTGTATTATTTCATCTCTACAGGGTTTCCTACTGATTTGTCCTTTCAGCGAGGGGTGAGGTATACTTACAGGTATAGCACAACAATCACCACCACCCTTCATGGCTCTAATGCTGGCAGGAATGGACTGGCTTTGGACTGTGTGGTTGATATCGATGTGGTCTCCAAGTGTCACCTAATGATGCAGGTCAGAGTTGTTTAGACTGTGTGTAAAATACTGCAAAAGTCTGTGGTGATATGGTTTAATGTACATGTTTGTCCAACAGATTAGGAATCCGCAGATAAAACGGCTTTCCCCTCAGAAGGAGCACTCGGTGCAGCGCTTAAAAAGCCTGAGGTGATACAAAGTAGATTTTAATGCCATAACATGTGTATTAAACGTAATTTACCATTTTTCTACCCAGTTATTTGCACATGTGCATGTGGTCTCATTTTGGAATGCTACAACTGTTTTTCCTATGAATGTGATACTCTTTTAGGACGCTCCACTTGTCTGTGTTGTCGGGTCTCAGGGGGGGCTCATCTGGTGTTTTTGTTTCCCAGGGAGTCACTGGAGAGAACGCGCCTCAAGTTCTCCCTCCAGGGGGGAAAGGTCACGGCCCTCTGTCTCCAGGAGGGGGAGCAGGTGTGGGCCCTCAACATTAAAAGGGCCCTACTGAGCATGCTCCAGACCTCCCGCACAGCAGCTAAACAGGAAATAGAGAAGGAGGTGAGGGTTGATGAGGGTCATGGTCTATGTAATACATGTGCAATTTAAAAGAGATTCTGCATAAGCCATGAAGAAAAACCAGTCTTACTGCATATTTCAGATAGAGATATATTTTCAGATAGATAGATAAAAGACCTACCAGAATGTTGTGGATTGGTGTTGTCCACGATGACTTCTTATAATGCCAGTTGGACAAATAACACTACTACTGTTATTATTGATAATAACATCTCTATGCCATAATCTGGTGTATTATCTGACTTTCTTTCAATGCCTTTCTATCAGACAGATGTGTATGGAACGTGCACCAGCAGATATGAGAGACGAGGACCAGTGCTGCTGAAGACCAGGGATTTAAAACAGTGCCAAGAGTCCAGGATGGAAAACTTCTGGCCTCATTCAATAGCTTTAACTGAGGATACAGTAAGCAAAATATTTCTGAATGTGTCATTGAGGTCTTAGACTTTTTCTGCATTTTAGCAATGGCTTGGTGCATACGCTCAACAATTAGAAAGATACAGGCACAGGTTAGATTGCAGGCCCTCCATAGCTGGTGCCTCTTTCCTCCTTCTGTTTTCTGAGTTCAAGAAAAGTGGAAGTTGAAAAAGGGTGATGACGTTGGTTGTCACTTGAGATTTCTGTACCACTGAGTAAGAGGAAATCCCTTTCAGGCAAGACTATTATAAAGATAACATCATCTGTTTTCATCGTTTGCTTCTTGTGTTTCTGTAAGTCACTGCAGTCAGAACTACACTGTGTCCAGCGGCATGGATCTACAGTGATGGAGGAGGTGAACTGTACTGAAGACGTTTCCATGGTAACGTGGTCCAGGCCTGCAGGGTCAGTGAGGACCCGAACGATGTCTACCCTGCTCCTGCTCCGAGCACAGCCGGGGAATCCTTCGGGAGCAGGTCAGCGGCGACTACTTTGCAGTCTGCTCTATGAAACCGTGCTGTTAGTCTGAACTGCGTGAGGTATTTGGATCCTGATCCTGTTCTCCCCTCACTTCCTCTGCAGATTCTTTAAGTCATGGCGTGCTAACTGGTTTGCAGTTTGAGGAGGAGAGAGCTGCACGTCCAGGGAAGTCGAGAGCATCGGCACTACAGCAAGCCAGTCACACTGTCAGGATGTTATGTAGCCTCACCTCAGACCCACAACTGGTAGGCCTCAGATGCAACAGGTTCTTAAGAGGCTTTTAACTATATTCATCTGTTAAGTAAAACTCATTGTGGGTGTCACTTTACCTGATTTATGCTTTAGTTGTGACTGCTCCGTCAGCAATGAATATGAATCATTTTAAGTATCCTGTACCCTGCCAGACCACTGTTAGCTTGTTTGTGTTTGTAAGTTGTGGTTTGACTTCCCCTGAGGCGTTGCTGTGTGTATGAGCCAATGATTTTAATGTCTCTCACACACAGAAGGTTAGTCAAACCCAATCTGGCAACCTTCAACATAGTCTATTTACTTGGGAGCTGTTTAAAAGAGGCCTTCAGAGCCTGAGGCTGACACACTCTGTGATATAATTGCTGTTTGGGGATCAGGTGATCAATGAGATGAAAGCATGTATGTTCACAGTTATGTTGGAGGATGTCCATATATGCATGTGCATTTCATCTGCTCCTAGGTCTCACAAGGGTTCCTTGAACTGGCTTTCCAGCTGAGACATCTCACTCTCTCTCAGCTCAAGATGCTCTGGCAAGAAGCTTCTTTCAAGTGCCGCAATGACTGGTCAGTATTTCCGTAGTGCTTTATCATGGAATATCTTCTGGATAGTCATATTCCCAACATGGCTATGCCAGTTGTACATTTCACACACTCTGTGTTAGAGATATGTAAGAAAACATCTTAGCTAACAGTAATGCTGAGAGTATACTCTTCTTTGTGTATTATAATGAGAAAGATACACAGCCCCCGGACCGAGTCAACAAGTAAACAAAGGACAGTCTGTGTGGGACAGTAGCAACTTAATGAGAGACCGCTCTGAGACCTAGATGACCCAGCATGCCACAGGATAATGTCTCCTTCTCACTCCATAGTATCATCTACTGAATATAACAACACCTTCGAGCACATCTTGACTCGCCAAACACAGGTGTAATAACCTAAAGTTGCCCATGCTGCAGTTAGCAGCGACAGTCACTATTGCAGTACTAATGCAGTGCACTCTAGTTCACTGCCTTGGTTTAAGATGACAAAAAACATTTTGAGAAAATTGAAAACAGTCTCATATCTGTATATCTTATAATAATAATAATAATAATGGATTACATTTATATAGCGCTTTTCTACCGTTACCCGATACCCAAAGCGCGTGCAGTAACCATTATTCATTCATACACATTCACACCGGTGGTGGTAAACTACATGTGTAGCCACAGCTGCCCTGGGGCAGACTGACGGAAGCGTGGCTGCCATTTCGCGCCAAACGGCCCCTCCGACCACCACCATGATCATTCATACGCATGCACACGAGGCAAGTGGGGTTAGGTGTCTTGCCCAAGGACACTACGACAGAGACTGGGAGAGAGCGGGATTCGAACCGCCAACCCTCTGATTATTGGACGACCCGCTCTACCGCCTGAGCCACTGCCGCCCCCGATGTTAGCTGCTAGTGTAGCATTAGCGTAGCAGCTAACTGGAATGTTAGGCCTCTTTGTTTTTTGCTTGACCTGTTCAAAAGTGAACTGTAAAATGCTCCATGTTGGTGTGTGGTGGACATGGAGTGTTTTGCTTTGTTCTGTTTTTTGTTGTTGTTTTTGTTTTTGCCAAGCAACCAAGTGTAAAGTGTAGACTGCAGGAAGCTGCACCCAGGAAGGCATACGTAGGCTACATGTAAAACCACAACATAGGCTACTGTATCAGTCTTACATCTCTGTTTGGATCGAACAAACAAGACACAACATGGTAACTCAAACTTTAGCTCTAGTTTTAGCTGATAGTGAACAGATTTTCCACAATTTGGTGTGACATTTTGAAAAAGCAAATGACAACAGCCACATCTTCCAAACATAGCGGTGTAACTTTTCACAATAGCAATTCAAAGACTTTGTTGCAAGTTTTAAATTCGTCTTAAGAGATAGACAAAGAGATAGACCCCAACATATCTGTTTTAGTTTGTTAGAATCAACATTGACAAACAGATTTGTTTTTACCATTAAACAGATATAGTTGAGCTGTTTCTCCTAGTTTCCAGTCCTTATGGTAAACAAGTATATACACCTGTGTTTGATTTGTGAACATTTCTGCTGTCAGAGTGGTTTACAGTGGCCATACTGTTGCATACTACAAAGAACATGTACAACTGTCTCATATGGCTTTGCTTTACATTAACCTTTTCCAACGTATTGCATGACCCATGTTATAGCCATACAATACACCAGAGACTGATGCTGATGTTGATTGACTGTTTGGACAGGCAGCCATTGTTAGATGCATTACCAGCATGCGGGTCTGAAAATTGCATCATATTACTGACTGATCTAATGAGGACCAAGGAGCTGGAGGAGGAGCAGGCTCACTCTTTCCTCACCACCATAGCCCTCATCCCTCATCCATCCTCACAGATCATCGGCTCCATCAATGTAGGAACCTCTGACTGATGTTAACGATGACCTAAATCTCTCACTAAAGCCATATCCTGTGCTCACTCATGACATAGTCATCAAATTTGTTTTATAGAAGTATCTTATAGATATCCGATGAAACAGTGTGTGTTTACTGCATTACTTCTCTTTGCGTAGGCCCTACTGGACGTCCCAGAGGTGCGGTCCAAGGCCTTGTTGGCTGGATCATCTTTAGTCTATCAGCTGTGCCGGAGGTCTCAAACCTCCTGCAGTGAACTTCCTCCCGTACAGACCTTCATGCAGACACTAGAGGAAACTCTGAGGGAAGGCTGCGAGGGAGAGGAACCCACCCGAGTGAGAGAAGTAAAGTGCTGACAATGAATCTGGCTAAATCATGGGTGTTTCATAAAAAAAACAAAAACGGACATAAATAAAGCTCAGTTTGACTTTTTTATGTCTCCTGGCAGGTTTTTTATGCACTAAAATCAGTGGGGAACACTGGCCTGTCTGCTTTGGCCTTTACACCTCTGCTAAATCGCTGTGTGCTCAGTCACTCAGCGGCACTTGAGCTCAGACTCGCTGCCATCCAAGCCTTCAGACGCTTCTCCTGCTCAGCTGATGTGAGTTCATTTTCTTCTTTTCATATTCTAGTCAGATGTGAAGTAATTGTCAAGTGCTGTCCAGATGCCCCAAACATGTAAATTAACTCTTCGTAACTATTCCAAGTAAGAGGTAACATAAATGGCATAACGTAATTGATTCATGATGAGGTTGAGGTGGAGGTGAAAGGGTGACTGAGAGTCTGACATCAGTGACTGACAGCAGTTTCCTTCCCTCAGAGGTCTGTGCTGTTGCAGCTGTACCGCTCCTCCCAGGAGGATCCCGAGGTCAGAATCGCTGCATACCAGCAGCTCATGCGCTGCCCCGACCAGAGCGTATTCCAAGTGGTGAAGGCAACGCTGAGGAACGAGACCTCCAGCCAAGGTCTGATTAAAAATGCTCATAGAGAAGATGTCCATAAAAATCCCCCAGCAGTTGCAGCTACAGACTAGCTGGACAAATAAAAGGGTATACTCAGTGTTTACCAAATCTAAAAAGAAAAAGAAACCCTGTCTTTTTAACCCATCTTTACTTGAAATGTTATATTCTTAGTAATAAGCAATGATCTATTAGTTACATGTTTGATTTAGATTTGTGGCATTATAAAAATAATTTTGAGATATTAATACATAATATTATAGGTCTCTGAAATTGACTGAATGGATATTATTGAATGGAAAATATGGATTCATAATAATTAATAATTTATTTTTAGATATTTCCTGTCTTGTCTATTTTGTCTTTGTTCTGTTTAACATTCTGTGTTTCTGTTTTTCTAGTGGGCTCATTTGTGTGGAGCCACCTGACTAATGTCCTGAGGAGCGAGGACCCCATGAAGCAGACCCTAATCGAGTCACTACCTGATGATATAATCAGCAGAGACTTCGAAGCAGAATTTTTAAAATACTCTTCCTATTCAGACAACACTGTTGCCTCAGGTAGTGATGCATTCACATCCCTACAGTAGCTTCAGATTAACAAAGTAGCGATAAGGACTGATGTCTTAATTCTCCATAAATACAAAAACTGGACACTAAAATCCATATGCACAGCAAATTAACTAAGGAAAAGGAATCATTTGTAATACCACCAATTATTCATGTTTTTTTTCCTTTCAGGCATGGGCATCACAAATTTGGAAACATCTTTGATTTTCTCTCCAAAATCGTTTCTACCAAGATCCGCCACTGCCAACCTCACAGTGTATTTCAACGGCAGAGCCACCAACCTGGTGGAGGTGAGTTCTTTCAACTGTTATTAACAGTCGAGTCTCTTCGGAAATATAAAAAAAAAAAAAGTTTAACACGTGTTGTGTTTCTCAACTCAGGTGGACTTACATGTTGAAAACGCTGAACCGTTCTTGAAGAGCATTTTTGGCCAGAGCTTCGACGGAGAGTCCACTGAACCCAATCAAAAACACGAGAGGAGAAGCAGCACAAGGAAAACTGATGACCGCAACAGAGGAGAGAAAGAAAAGTGTTTATCCAGCACCAACAGTTTTCTGAAGCAGGCCAGGGCCATGGTGAGGTCGCTGTGATAGTTGTGAGACAGTCGTCTCCTCTGGGCTGTTATCTAAGGGGGGACGTGAGGGCAGTGGGATTAGTAAGCTTGGTCATGTGGGATAAGACCAAACAAAGACCAGTTGTATGCCAGGTGGGGGGTTTGCAGTGCAACTGTAACCACTTACTTTGCAGTTTCAGGTACCATAACTAACTGCATTAAAAAAGTACTGTTACACTATAAAGACTTAGATGGATATACTTATTATTATCTATTTGGTTGACTAGTAAAAATAAGAGTACAACAAATAATTCCCATTACAGTTTTCCAGAGCACAAAGAAATGCTTCCAAATTGCTTGCAAAGCTGTCAAAGTAACAATCTTACATTTCCATCAAATGTTTGTTCTTTTTGAAAAATAACTTAAGTTTAGTTTCATGAAAATAGCTGATTAATTTTCTTTTTTTTCCGTTTAGACATTTTAACAAACAGCACACCATATTCCACCAATTAATGTTACAGCTAGTGCATTTACTACTACTTCAATATATAAAAGTATACAGTATAGAATGTAGAAGCAGCAAAATATGAGCATTTGTACATCACAGGGATGGTTTTTCAATTAAAGAAAGTAATTTTGTGATAATTATTTAGCATCATTTGTCTGTTCCAGTTGTTTGGGGGAAGGAAAGCGGAGGAGAACAGGCCCAAGTGTTGGGCCGGTGTGAAGGTGTTTGGAAATGAGCTCAGTGTGTTTACATGTGAGGATCTGCACAACCGAATCAACCAGCTGTCACTGAGCATGGCGGGGCTGGCTGTCAAATTGCTCAAGGTATAAAGCTGTCTGTTGTCGCAGTCTCTGTCTATTCTGTCTTATATTCATACACTCACATGCTGCTCCCACCCCCCAACCCCCACTCCCCTCTTTGTCCTCCAGGGTCATGAGGTTCAGCTGAACCACAGAGCTGTGCTGATGACAGAGGAGCTGCTTCTACCATCACTGTCTGGTCTGCCTGTCAAGCTGGGCATCAACATGACCTCCCTCATTTCACTGCATCTGAAGGGCAACATCAACTACAGAGACACTTCTCACTTCTCTCTGACCGGACACATCAAACCCAAGTATTTTCATAACTACATGTAACAGGGAGGTTTCACAGCATTTGGTACCAGACTGTGTGTAACTGGTGTCTTTGTGTTCAGCGCCTATGTGAGCCTGTCAGCCAGGATGGGGGTGGACGGGGCCCTTGGTCAGGCTGCGGTGGACTGGGTCTCGGAGCTGAGGAGCTCCACCAGTCTGGACGGGAGCGTTCAGCTGCAGGAGGGGCGGGATGTCAGGGTCACACTAAACACACCCGAAGATGTTATGGACATCATCTCTCTCAGGTAGGTGTGGGTATTGAAATCAACATATCAACGGTTGTAGTTAACATCTAACATCTACAAATTATTTAGATTAACTATGATTTAAATGGGATTGAGATTTTCATGCCTTTTCCAGTATAAAGCAGCTCCAGGTGCTGAATAAGGAAAGTGTCAAAGTGTGCAGGGCACAGAATAAATACACACGCAGCCTGTAATTAAAAGCTGAGCCTCAAAACAGCTGCCAGGAACTTTGTGAATTCACAACTAAACACTGCAATATTTGTATTTGATCACTAAGAAAACAGTCAGGGAAGGGACTCAGAGCGTCTCTTCTGATTGGCTGACTGACACAGTGTTACTGGAGCTCCAGAGAGAAGCATAAAAGAAAAAATGTAAAATTACTTGATGAGATGAACATAAAGTGCCAACTGTGTGAGCTTTAACTGAAGAGGAACCCTAAGAGAGGATTAAGACTGTTTATAAGTCATTCTCCCTCTCTCTGCCTCCCCATTTCCTGTCTCTCTCAACTGTTCTATCAAATAAAAGGCATGTAAAGCCAAAATATACTTTAAAAAAAAAGCAGTGTCTCGTGTTTATGGCCACATAGAGAGTGTATGATCTTTGTGTTGACCAGCTCCAGAGTGTTTCAGCTCAGTGGAGACCACAGAGAGGAGATCAAGGGACCAAAGAGTCGAATGCAGACGACCACCTGCACACCAAAGACATGTAAGTCCTCATGTACCAATGATTAACAGACATCTGTAAGAGTTTCTTCCTTCTTTAATATTTTATATCTATGATATATGAAACAACATTATTTGCTGGTAGTGTAATTTTTAATATTGCTATTGTAGGAGCTGTCATCTATCAATCGGTTATGGATTTGGAAACTTTTCTTTTTTTTTTATAATATTATCTTTTGTAAGTCTTAGTTTCTTTATATTATTTGATTATCTAGTTAGTTTGGAAGACAAATAGGTGCCACAGAGCTAGGTAGGGTCTTTACCTAACACTGATCAGTGTGTCTCTGCAGGGTCAAAGATGGTTGGCTGGCAGCTCTGCTCCAATACATCACATCCACTATCTGGTGAAGGGATCTCACTGCCCCCTTCCAGACCCGTCCACCTTTCCCTCAGGCTGCTGAAGCTGGACAGAGGACTCCACTACTACCTGCTGGAGGCTGCCTACTCACTGCTTCCTCAGGTGCAAGGAAACATGAAGAGCTACCAGTGAATGTCCATAGAGCTATTAGATGGTTCTTTCTTTACACTGGGAGGCATCTGTGTATTTCATTTGTGGGATCTCAGTTCCTCAAGGCTTAAGAAACCATAATGTTGCATCTGTGTTGCTAACAGCTGAGGTTGTCTCAACTTGTGTTTCAGAAGGGCACCTGGCTTCCCAGAGAGGCGTCCATCCACCTGCTCCTGGCCACCCCTCAGTCCTCCATCCCCAGGGACATGTCTCTGGACCTGGCCTACAGCCCCCACAGGCTGCTGCTGCGGATCACACACCCTCTGAAAACCATCCACATACAAGGTTTAGTTTGTCTCACAGGAACAACAGCAACACCACCTCCTGTTGCTCTGTTCTGAATTTCTCATTTCATGCTTTGTTTACTCTCAGGGCAACTTGAACAAGAGAAGAACATAAAGTCAGGGAAGCTGGACCTGACGATTGATGGTGATCAGTATTATATTCTGGTGAGTACTGATGTTTTCTGCACCAGACTTTCAATATATTAAAATCATTTCCCACTTATAGAAATGTTAATTGTGTTTCCCACTACAGGGCTTGGTGGACACTCACACCCTCCTGTCAGAGCAGAGGACACGCTACCACCTTGAAGCCAAGATGGCTGCTGATGGACATCCCATGATCCTCTCTGCTAATGTTACTCGCGGGCTGGGCAGGAAAACCAGTTTCTCTGCAACTGTGAAGAATGTGTTCAGAGAAACAGCATCATTGTCAGGTATCTAGTAATTATATTAAAGTTTTAAAGATGAACTATGCAAGATTTGCACCTTAATTAAACAGCTTCGGAGTAAATGTGGGTAAAATGACTTGTTACAGGGAGAATGGAGGCTCTCTGCCTTCCACCTAGGGTCTCTTGGCCGAAAACCAACCTTGTAAGATCAGCACCTGCGACCCAGTGTCCCAGATATCAAGCGTAGCGTTAGTTCTGGCAGGCCACGACGTCAAGCTCTAAATCAGCATCAACAGCGTAGCTGATCAGCTAATGGCTCAGCTGACTCCCCGTGGTCGCTGCCTGTTGGGAAATTGCATTCAGAGCGCGCTATTTAAACTGCTCTAGCCCGATGTCACCTCCCTTGCTGCTTCCTCTGCTGGCTTCTTTGCAACCCACCTCCACCCCAGCTCCTCCCGTCATCTGTTATGAATCCTATCATTGTACCTTGTTGGCTGCTCTGCTCTATCTCGGTTTTCTGCGGTTATCCATAATAAAGCTAAAAATATGCTTGGGGGGGAACTGTGGGGGGAGCTCTGTAGAGAAATTAAAGCGACCAAAACGGTGAAAAAGTGACCAACTTGCATAGTTCCCCTTTAAAATGACTTATAAACAAATACTATTAACATTTGACTTGTGATAGCGCCATACATGTGTGGTGTTCAGAATGACAGTGTGTGTATAGACATGTAAGGGGTGCATGTGTTCAGTGGCCCTGGAGCGCAGGCGGGACAGCAGCAGCAGGCAGTACTCTGTGGAGGCGGAGCTGCTGTTACCTGGCGTGGTCGGCAGCAGGATGCTGGGACTGATGGAGCAGAGGGGCTCACTGTGGAGCTCCGCGCTCAGGCTCAAGTACGGTCTGGGAGGTGAGTGAATGAAAAGCATCGCAGGGAGCAACAGAGCAGTCCACCCAAAACACAAAACAAAAGAAGGAAAAGTCCTCTCGCTCACAATGCTGCTGTATTCATCCTCACTGTTACACTGACATTTGCTAAGGGCGAGACTCTGCTCTCTCTGGCACAGTGATGCATGTGGAATAGCTATGTACTTTCTACCATGATATTCCCAACATCTGTCTAGATCAGAGACTGTTTATAGCATAGACTTCTTAACACAATCATTAGATTGGTGTGAATAACATAGATCTATTTGGAGAGCTCTTCACACGCCACAAAACAAATACATCTGATGAACTGAACAGACTGACTGCACTTTAGATGGGAGGAAAAAATGGATATTGAGCTTTAAGGTGAACACTTCCTTCAGGTGACTGTGAGGTGACATTTCTCCAGTCAAAGCATAAGAAGAGAAACTTTACTTTTCCTTTTACACATAAATGCAATCTTATTTCAAATTTGCAAATGATTTTCAGTCTAAATAATCCATATCATCAGACTACAGCAAAATTGTGCAGCTCTATTGTAGAGCACCTCATCTGCTCTAGTTGAAACCCTGAGGTTCACCTTACTGAAGTGGTGGTGACTACACACACACAGCTTATATTCACTACTTTTACATGTTTTCCACAAGCACACAAGGCAAGCATCATATTTTTTGTCCCATCGACAGGTGACGCCCGGCACCTTCGTCAGGAGTGCTACGCGTCTCAGAGACTGAAGAGTGAGAGGGACTCAAACCTCACCTACATCATGAGAGCAGATCATGAATTCTATTGCTCCAACACTGCTCCGATCAACCACAAGGTAACGAGAGACATGAACACACTGTGTGACAAAGAGATGTATAGAATATGGCATGCGGTTATTAGATTCACTTATTTGGTTCTGTCATCCTGTACATTTATGCTGCTGATGTCCAGGAGGTGAAACAGGTAACTAAGCAGCGGTAATAGGGATGTTGTTACTATGACTGTATGCTCTTCTCAGATTCAGCTCAGACATGAGGAAAGTCCCAGCCACATCAAGTCATCCCTGGACATGAGCTATGGTAAACACTGGGATGAGATCAACAACAAACGCACTCTCCTCCTGAGCCAGTCCTTCAAAAACCAGTCCACACAAAACAACACCAGCTACACACTGGAGGTAAAAAGAAACTCAACTCCATTTTCTAAGCAAAATGCTTTTTTTTCATTTTCTATAGTTAAATCAAATATTTCTTCTTATATTATTACAGTTCAGTCTTCAGGTACCAGAGAAAAATGTAAACTACAGGACTCAGCTTCTGCACTCTCACCTGAGGCAGCTCGGCTCTGAGAGCAGCACTCACTTAAAAATCATCTACAACAACCTGATGCCACTGGTGGCCGGATTACACTGGAAAAGTCCCCCAACAGACTCTCTGCAGAAGAAATGGGAGGGTAAAAACTTTTTTTCTTTTCTTTTTATTTTTTATTTTTATTTTTTTATATTTTTTTGGCTTTTCATGCCTTTATTCGATATTTTTTCTTTGACCCTTTTGTTATCTTAAAGGTGCCATATGTAAGAATGTGGCCAAAAACGGTTACTGCAGTCAAATTCAAAACACAGCGATCTCGTTTTTTCTCCCAGCCGTAGCGGCAGCTCAGTGGAAGCAGACCGGAGGCTGAAATGCCACTGACGCTGCGTGACTGGGAGAGAGGGCTAGGTGGCGCAACATGTCAACACGTAAATTCAAAACATAAACATGATTTGCAGTCTGCAAAAAAGATTTTTAATGCGAATACTCTGGCTGTACTATTGTTGTTGGTGAGTTCATCATGTTATATGAACATTATTCCTGAGTCTCTGTGACATATTAGGAGGATTTTACGGCCAGTTGCTTTAGATTTCTTACATATTGTACCTTTAAGTCCATACTTTTTTTTTTTTTACCATTTCTTCCTTCTTGATGATTCAGGCACCTTTAACATGGACACGCCGTGGCTCTACGTCTACACGGCCCACAAGCTGAGCCGCCTCCAGCGCCACACGCTCCAGCTCACATCGGAGCTGACGGCCAGCAAGTGGCTGAACGCCCGTAACCTCGTCCTGGAGGGTTTCTACAGGGACAGGGGTAGAGAGAGGGAGGCGCGTCTGGAGCTCTACACACCAGCTGTCACCTACCTCCAAGTGAGTAGTGACGATGCTGCTTCTGCATCTGAACATTCATGCATCTGTTTTTAGTATTTGATTCAGGGAAACTGCAGCTTGTCTGCACAGTGGGACTGTGTGTGAGTGTATGTGTGTGTGTGTGTGTGTGTGTGTGTGTGTGCGTGCATCTGCTCTATAAAACCATCAAAATGGTGACAGAGCTTTAAGTGGAAATGTATGTAAGTATATGATATACTTCGGTGAAGTACCGGATGTTTAAAGGGATAGTTCAACATTTTGGCAAATTGGCCCATTGCCATAATCCCTATAGTCATAGCAGTAGGTTCGTTACCTTTAATTGTCGGTGCAAGCTATTTTTAGAACGGCGGAGCAGAGCCGTGAGCTGCTCAGAGCTATGCTACGGAGGCTCATGGGATTTCTTAGTTTCTCTCATAAAGCTCATCAAATACACAATCCAACAACTCCAAAACGCTCTGGTGGACAAGTTGTGACCTGTCTCAAAAACGACTCTGTCTCGTAACATTACATTATTATCTCATAGCGTGGTGAATGTGCAGGTCACAACTTGTCCACAAAAGCGTTTTGGAGTTGTTGGATTGTGTATTTGATGAGTTTGATGAGGGAAACCAAGAAATCCCATTAGCCTCCATAGCATAGCTCTGAGCAGCTTGCGGCTCGACTCCACCGTTCTAAAAACAGCTTACACCGACAATTAAAGGTAACGAACCTACTGCTATGACTATAGGGATTATGGCAATGGGCCAATTTGCCAAAATGTTGAACTATCCCTTTAAACTCCATTTTAAATTGAAATTATTATCAGGTCTTAGATAAGAAATATGTACCAATACATTTTTATGATGTTTTTTTTTTTTGTTTTTTTTTTTTTTACCATTTATTACAAGAACAAAACAACAACCAACAAACAAACAGACAAACAAAAATTAAAATTAAACACCTGGGGGGGGTTGCAGTTCTATACATTTTCCATATAGTCTCTAATCAGTAACCAAGGTCCATCATCTCCACGATCACGTTCAAGTAAGGCAGTGGTTGCCCGCTCCATTGCCAACAGGTCCAAAAAGTCTTCCAGCCAGGCGTCGATATTAAAACAGTTTGACTTTCTATGTTTCCAGTTTATCAGTACTATTCGTTTGACTGACATGAAGGCGAGTGTAACAATTCGCTGTTTGAGAATTGGTACATTATCAATTATTTTCCCCAGCAGACAACTTAGAGGACATTCAGGTATCTGTAGGTCAAGAATGGACCTCAATTGAGCAATAACGTTTTTCCAAAAATTCCTCACTGGGGGGCAATACCACAGTAGGTGGATTAACGTCCCTGCCTCTCCACAGCCATGCCAACACAAGTGGGAAAGGGAGGGGTCCATTTTGTTCAGTGTGTGTGGTGTAATGTAAGATCTATGCAACACTTTAAATTGAATGGTTTTATATCTCACACATTTAGAAGATGCAGTTGTATTTCTCAAAATGGATTCCCACTGAGCATTTGTGATAGTGACACCTAAGTCCTTCTCCCATTGATGTTTTATGTGGCATAGACTGTCAGGAGAGGCCAGGGATAACAACTTATACAAAACTGAAACCACTCTCCTCCCTGTGGCAATTTTCCTGAACTTATTGTCTAAATCACAGTTGCAACCAATGTTGACATTTTTTAGTATATGTGCCCTCAAGACAGATTTCAATTGTACATATGATAGAAATTCCGTGTCGCTAACCCCAAATTCAATTTTTAGTTCATTAAAGGATATCATGTCCCCATCTTTGATAATCTGGCCCAGTTCATTAATACCCTTATATTTCCAAACATTGTTGGACAATGGTCTGCCCCCTGCTGTAAATAGCGGGTTATTCCATATAGGGCATGATGGTAGTGAGGACCCTGAGAAAAGTAAGCATTTGTGTAAAGATTTAACTACCTCACATGAGAATTTTATTATAGGGTTATCCAATTTAAAATTAATTTTAGGATGAAAAAATAAAGCTGTTAACGACGCAGATTTACTATATTCTGCCAGGACCTTCTCTTCAGTCCACTTCCAACTGCCCGTTTCCTTCTTATTCATATAGGCCCATGACAGGGGAAATCTAGCATTATAGGCCAAGTAGTATGTATAAACATCCGGGACACCCAATCCCCCACTTGTCCTAGGTCTCGACATTTTTTTGTGACTAATTCTTGGTGGCTTATCCTTCCACAAGAAACCTGTAAGCAATTTATTAATTTCTTTAAACCAATGTGGTGGAAATTTTAATGGTATGGCAGATATTAGAAATGACAGTCTAGGTAGGATGTTCATTTTAATAACTTCTACTCTGCCCCATAAAGATATGGGCAAAACTGTCCATCTCTTTACATCCTCCCTGATTGCCTTCAAAAGTTGTGGTCCATTTAAATCAAAAATCTTTTCTATGGGGGACTGGATATTTATTCCAAGATATCTCATGCCATCAATTCTCCACTGGAATGGGGCAGAACCAAGATGTGACGAGTAGGTCTGGTGGTTCAAGGGGATAGCTTCACTTTTAGTATAGTTTACCTTATATCCTGATAAAGCCCCAAATGCATCAATCAACTTCATCACCTGAGGTACAGACTGGGACGGTTGTGTTAATGTTAATAATAAATCGTCCGCAAACAAATTAACCTTAAAATCATATCCCCCAATATGTACACCAGAAATGTTTGCCTCTGACCGTATAGCACATGCCAAAGGTTCAAGGGCAAGTAAAAACAGGGATGGTGAAACAGGGCAGCCCTGCCGGGTGGATTTCATAAGATGAAAAGGTTCTGATATCATACCATTAGTTTTAATTGATGCAACTGGACTATTATAGAGAGCCCTAACCCATTGAATAATGGTTGGCCCGAAACCATATTTAGTGAGCACACAGAACAAATAACGCCATTCTATCCTATCAAAGGCTTTTTCAGCATCCAGCGATATAGCCATCGCTGGATGCTGCAAAGAACTTGCCTCTGACATTACATGAAAAAGCCTCCTCATGTTATCAGAGGCAAGGCGGCCCTTAATGAATCCTACTTGATCCAGATGTATCAATGAGGGTATTACAGACTCCAAACGCCTTGCTAGAATTTTGGCAAACAATTTATAATCATTATTTAATAAACTTATAGGACGGAAACTGCTCATTTGTGAATGGTCCTTTCCTGGCTTAGGCAATAAAGAAATTATAGCTTGGGACATACTATGTGGCATAGAGTTGTTAGCTATCATATCATTAAATAACAGTTTAAGAAGGGGGGCTAAATCTTGTTGAAAGCATTTATAAAATTCACTAGTATAACCATCATTGCCTGGTGACTTCCCTGTTGGAAGTGATTTTAAGGCAGAAATAATCTCATACTCGCTAACCGGTGACTCCAGACTATCTCTCTCTTCCTCTTTTAAACCTGGTAGGGAAATGTCTTTGAAAAACATGTCCATATCCTTCTCTTCAAAAAAGCCCTCTGACTGGTAAAGTTTAATATAATATTCTCTGAAGGCTTTATTAATTTGAGTTTGCTCAAATATAGTTGATCCTGAATCATCACAAATAGAAGGTATTGATTGTTGATTTTCCAATTGTTTTAACCTTAGTGCCAGCATTTTTCCCGCTTTATCACCCGATTCAAAATGTTTTCTACGGAGTCTAAATAATGCAAAAGATGTCTCCTCATGAATCAGTGATTGCAGTTCTGTTTTGGCAATCATCATTTCATTTTTAAGTCGTACATTATTGGGGTCCAGCATATGCTGGGATTCCAATGTTTTGTGCTGCAAGATTAGTCTATTTTTCTTTAATACCCTTTCCTTCTTTTTCATCGTAGCATAACTAATTATCCAACCCCTGCAAGTTACTTTAAATGCCTCCCACACTGTCTGTATTGATGACACAGAGTTCAAATTAAGGTTTATGAACTCACTTGTCTTTCCCCTTAGTGTGGATACAAATACCTCATCTTTCAACAAGGAATTATTAAATCTCCATATTTTACATTTATGATCCTTTACAGACAATACAAACAAGACTGACAGTGGGGCATGATCAGATATAAGGATATTGTGTATTTTACTGTCAATAACATTCTCTACCATAGCTTGTGATAACAGCAAATAATCAATCCTAGAATAGGAATTATGAGCGTTGGAATAAAATGTGTATTCACGGGCAGAAGGGTTTACTGTACGCCAGATGTCAGACACTGCCAGAGAACTTTGAAACTCTTTCAGTCCTGCTGATAGTGAGGCATCTGAAGGCAGAGGGCGGCCTGATCTATCCACCAGGGGGTCACTAACAAGATTAAGATCTGCTCCCATTAATATTGGGTCTGACGGAAATTGAGACAGAACCAAATTCAGCTTAGATAAAAATTCAGCTTGACCTATATTTGGAGCATAAGCACTGACTAATGTGCATTTTACATTCTGTAGATAACCTGATATAATAACAAATCTACCTTCCTTATCGGTGACTATTTTGGAAAGTTTGAATGACACCCGCTTTGATATTAAAATGCCGACACCTCTCGAGGCTCCCGAACCTGGTGCCGAGTAGATCTGGCCAACCCATCTCTGTCTCAGTTTGACACACTCAGCATCTATCAAATGAGTCTCCTGCAACATTGCTACATCACATTCTAGGGATTTCAGATGCGTAATAATCTTATATCTCTTTGTTTTATTAGAAATCCCCTTAACATTCCAACTTATCAACCTTAAAGTAGACATAACTTCTTGCAAACAAAGTTTACACACACATTAGGGGTTTGTATGCCCGTGTGTATGTGTGTGTACGCGTGTGTATATGAGAGAGAGAGCAGGCGCATGAGCGCCTGTGTACAGTATGTGTGTGTGTATATATGAGCAGGTATACATGCGCGTAATGTATGAGGAAAAAAAAAAAGAGAGAGAAAAAAAAATACTGCAACCATAATAGCGGGTAGGAGGGGGGATCATTTTTATGATGTTTGTATATTATACACACTTTCTCCTCCTTTCCTCCACAGGCAGCAGGGTGGGGTGTGGTGATGAAGCGAGGTGTGAAGGCCTCCTGCTCATTGAGCTCGTTGTGGACTCCTCCCCTGAGAGGAGATGTCTCTCTGGAGGCCTCTAAACTCAGCCACACCCTGCAGATGGCCTCTGCCTATGGCAAACACAACATCAGCCTCTCTGCTGCCATGAACAGTGCAGACAAGGTGGGTGAGGACATAGATGAGTATGCAAAGTTGTAATTTATTTCTCCGTTATGTCTGATGTTTTTGACCCTTCATTGATTTGTCGAAGAATTTGAAGAAGAGGCAAGCGACAGTGAAGATGAGTATCTCAAGGCCCAAGAGTCCGCCCACAGAGCTGGAGTTTGAGGGGGCAGTGGAGGAGCTGAGGAAGGACAAGAAGATGTATCAGAAAACAGCAGTGCTCCATCTCAGGTCTGTGTCCCGGTTTGATGAAATCTTGATTTTTATGTCATGCCACACGAACGGCAGCAGGAACATTGCTGACTTTTGAAACGAACCGTCTCACGCAGACAGCCCTTCCAGACCTTTCCTCAGACTCTCCTCCTCAGGGAAACTTTCACCATTGACCTCCTCAACGACCTCTATATCCTTGAGTCCAAAGCTGGTCTCCATGGTAACAGGGAGGTCATCCACACCCTCACTCTGGGCTACCAACCACCCAGCCCTTTTGTAAGTTGAGCTCAGGCTGATTTATGAACTTAAGGCATTATGCCTAAGGAGAAACCCGGGGGGTGCAGTGATTTATTAAGGTATTCAGTGATATTTATACAACTCTCTTTATATTCAGGTTTGCTCCGCACTGGTCCATCCTTTCAGCTCGGAGACTATTCCATCTGACTCAGAGATCTGTGTGACCATTACCAGCAACCAGGTAAACTGCAGGTCTTCATGATTCCCACTAGGGCTGGGACGATATGTTTTACTCCCGATTCGATTCTTCTACGATTTTTTGGATGCCGATTCGATGTAAATTGCGATTCTACGATATTGTCGATTTTCTCGGTTTTTAGTCTGCATTTTTAACACCAGTGAAACAGTTGAATGATAATGATTGTCTACAGACTATTCCAGGAACCATATTTCCCCAAAAAATACACATCACATGTAAGTCAGTTTTCAGCAGCAATATATGTTTACTCTCTTCTCAAAAGCCTGGACTGCATAAAATAGGCAAAAATAAAAGAGTATAGAAAAAACAGGCTTCTGAAACCTTTCTGACAAAATGAGATATAGACTGAGGTAAACTGCTACATTTTAACATTTATCTGCACACAAACACTGTAGGAGCCTATAAATTAACATACTCCAAAAACAACCTAAAAATCACTTCTGATGTAACATCTCATGCATGAATTGTCTAAAATCAAAGCACTGAGGTATTAGATGTTGCTAAGCGCTACATCCTTTTTTTTTCTTCAGACCCAGAGGGATGTACGAGGAAGGTTACGGGTCGGCAGCAAGGAGAAACTGACTTTCTTTGGACAAGTTCAGTTGAGTCCCTTGCATTCACGTCAACAAACAATAAACGTTCGAGCCAACTTTACTCATCAGCTCCAGGTACACAATCCTCTCCACAGTGTCTTATTTACAACACAGCACCACCCACACATGATCTGTATGCTGTATATAGGAGTAATAAGTGATGTAAGTCCACCTCCAACCCGGTACTGTATGGTTTACAGTAGAAGAGGCCAAACGTCTGACCAGTTCAAATGTTATTGCTGTCACAGCTGCAGCTCCCCTCCTCTGCTCTAATGGAGGGAGATGTACGTTGGGACCCCAAAAACAACACTGACTTTGATTATCAGGCCAGGGGGAAACTGAGAGTGGAGAGACAGGAGTGCCAAGTGAGTAAAGCCAACTTTGCATTTCAGTTATTGAATTTCAAGTTTTCATTTGCAAGTTTGTTGTACTGAGGTGTTTTTCTCTTTTAGCTTTCTGTTCAGCTCAATGGGACTTCAGGCAGAGTGGGACTGTACTCATCAGTCAGTCATCCCTTCAAATCAAAGATCCCCAAAACCCTTGAGGTGGACTGCTTTTGTGTTTTATCAAATTATATTAGTCTGATAAAGTTTTTGATAAAGTCTTTATCTTCTTTTTTAAAGAATCACTTCACTATTTTTATCACATTAAGGTGAAGGCCACTGGCGACGTTTCTTTAGTGGCTGGTCAAGGAAGCAGCTCAGTATGTGTGAGGGCTGATGGGAAGGACAGGGTGAGGCTGGACGCCCACATGTCTCAGTCCCTGCAGAGGGAGCACAGAGCTGTGGGACTGAAGATGAACCTGTCCCAGAGTTTGCTGCCTACGGCCACTGAACTGCATGTAAACATGGCGTCCAACATGACCTCAGACAGGTATCCTGTAGTTTAAGACATTCGCTGTGAGTGACTATGTTATAATATGACAAACAATGCTGACCGTCTCTTTTTTTTTGTCTGTGTTCTGTTGAACTCTTCGTCCTCCAGTGTTTCTTTGCATGGCTCGTACACACAGGGGAATGAGCGCCTGCTAGCCCAGGTCAAAGGATCTCTAAAAAACACTCCTGGTCTCCAGCTGGCTGTGTCAGGAGACCTGAGGCACTCCATGGCCGGCCTCGCTCTCCTTCCTCCAGCCCTGGGGCTGGATGGGACGCTGGGACAGTCTGACACCCTCATCGAAGGTACAAATGCTCACAGCAATTTGAAGTAGCAGTTCAGCATTATGGGAAACACCTATTAACTCTATGGCAGAGAATTTTGATACAGTCACATTAAATATCAGAAATATGAATATATATGGCCAGCAAATCCGTATGTCTCTCATGTAATGCTGTGTGTGTGTGTGTGTGTGTGTGTGTGCGCTGCAGGACAGCTGAGAGTAAGAGTACAGGAGACCTTGTACAGTGTGGAGCTGAGACATCAGGAGGAGCCTGGAGAAACTCTGGACAGTGAAGATGAAGAGGGCATGATGGGAAAAAAGTCTCATGATTGGCTCTTTGTTCGACTGGGGGAGGAGAATTTTTTCGTGAACGTGAGCCGGCGACTGGAGAACAAAGGGAGGGGTGAAGTCTACACTCAGCTCTCTCACTCTTTCCACCTGCTTAATGCCACAGGTAATCATTTAATCATACATGCATTGTATTAGATGTATTTCTACTCCCTCCTTGTCTCTCAGTGTCTTTGTCCTCTGGATGCAGGCGTACCTGCCAACAGTAGCGCTCAGGCGACGTGGGCCCAGGACGACAGTCGACTGTCACTTCTGGCACAGCTGCAGGCTGGACCTGAACACCTGCAGGCTGAATATAATGGTGGCAAGTCGGACCATCTAATCCCACGATGGGAACACTTCTTGGGGCTGCAGCATCAAGTCAGAGCCCTGATGGAGAGAGGTGTATCAAGCTCCATACAAGCCAAAGCACACTACCAGGTAAAGGACTGTTATGACAGTATGATATCCCCAGTAACTTCCCGTCTTATAAGGCATCTCAGTTTCTTATATGGATTCTCATCTTTATTTGGCCTTTAAATATTTCATGTTTGTTCCCTCTGTTAGTTAGAGACAGAGGGCCTTGATACAGCTTTGGTCTTCCACATGGATGATGAGAGAATGGCTGACATCGTCTTCAACATTGGATCAAAAAACAGCACAGTTATTTTGTTAGTGTCTCTGTGGCAACAAATGAAACTGCTCCAGGGACTAATGCCCAACTCTTTACAGGTAGGTTTTACATCATTTATACAGTGAACACTGACAGTGTGAAGATTCAGTGAGACATTATTTATCTTTATTCACAATCTTGACATAATTGTTGCACATCGTAGAAATTGTGTAACATAACAAATAGTCCAAATTGAGGATAAAGACAGCCCAAGTATTGGTCCCTGAGGGACACCACACCTTAGCATTTACACTGTGACACCTCAAAAGAAAAAACAAATCTTCCAAGAACTATCATTACCTGTAGGATCTGAACCTCATTTCCTTTTCTTTTTTTTTAAAGAAATATGTTTATTCACTATCTTACACATTGTATTTTGTTTGTCTAATATGTACAAAAGAAGCTTTATAGATGCTGGTAGGTGGATTTCGTTGTCTCTGGATAGGGATAGACTAGTTGGTTACCCTTGTTTTGAGTCTTTGCTATGCTAAGCTAAGCTAATCAGCTGATGGCTGATAGTCATATTTAGTGTATGAATATGATACAGATATTTTCCTAACTCCCAGATATAAAGAGAATTATTGTATTTCCCAAGAAGTCAATATATTTATTAATATACGCAATATCTTGTGATGATTAGTAGCATCAAGTCAAGCGCTTAGAATAAAACAGAAAAACAATTTCATTATTAAACCTATTGTTTTATAACAAGGGTTCAGGCCAGCATGTTGTTGTATCATAATATTATATGTGGCTGGTTTAAAGTTCAGTGTTTCCTCCTCTTCTCCTCCTTCAGTTTCTCCTTTAAAAAACAAACTTTACCAACAGGGGGTTTTGTTTACACAGATGAACTGCACAGGGGACGCCACCGCGGACCGACTCTCAGCCCAGTGCTATGGAAATGTGGCAGGTCGCCCTGTGGAGGTACGAGCTTTTCGCTCCTATAGACCACACAACAGGCTCTGCTATGGCCTGTCACTCACTCACTCCAAGCTCAGTGCTCAAGCTAAAGGTTGTTACAGCTCCAATGGTCAGAGGGAGCTTAGCGCCAACCTCACTCACTCTTCTGTGCCACTGCTGTCGTATTTGGGCGTACCCACCAAATCTGGTCTCAGGCTCCTGCTCCGACCGGGGCCGCGGAGGTGGGCCCTGGGGGTCGGATCGGTGGTCGGCCCTTGGAGAACAGACTTGAATGTGGGACTGAGGTTGGAGAGGCCTGGACTGTACGGCTGGCACGGACTGCTTGAGTATGGGACCCGCGGTGTTGCACACAAAGCTGAGGTGACGGGTAGGATGCGTTTGGAGAGCTGGTGTCACATCTGGGTAGATTTCAATATAACATGGGACTCAGTGAGCACCAGTCTGCTGGTGTCTGCTCGGTGTAAAGGGGTGGGGAGGCTGGTGTGGGTGCAGGTAGGGGGTGTTGAGGGGGGAGCAGCACATAAAACATCTTTAACTGTACACGGACAAGCAGGGGGAGATGGACTCAGAGGGTTTCTGGGTTTGGAGAACCAGCAGGACTCCCTCCAGTGCCTCTTGTCTGCACTGCTCAAAGAACAAAAGGCTGAAATCAGCTGGAGCCTCCAGCATCACTGGGCCTCTCTTACCTCCATCGTCCCAAACAGAGTGGACCTGCGGGGGTCGGGGCAGCTACACGATACCTCTCTCTCCGGAAGAGCTCGCCTGTCTTTCGACACCCGCTTGGCTCAGATGGATGCGACTGCCTCCTGGAAGCCCTCCAGCTCCTTCAGGGTCGTACTGCAGCAAAACGTGGCCTCCACTGTTTTACCAGGGGGACTCACCATTAGCATGTCGACCACAGCTAACCAAGCCCAGTTTCAGGTGGAAAGCGATGAGTGCTCAATGCGTCTTCTGACAAGTCAACACAGGGGAGGAGAGGACAGGAAGACCAGCTGGAGTGTTTTTGTCCAGCAGCGATGTGTCTTATTGAAGGTTAGAGAGGAAACAAGGAAATGTGTCAGGAAACTTGTTTCCCAGCTGAAGGAAAGCAAAAGAAACATCCTCACCTTTGAGATGACTCTTGTCTTTCCATTACTCAGTTAACTGGTTACACCAATACTGTATGACAACAATAGTAACAAGACCATAGTTGAAACGAGTGCCAGCCTCTGAATGATTTAGCTACACTAGCAGTGTCCTTGTGTCCACTGCTTTTATCCAGTCTGACATAATGGATGACCATTACATTTAATGCAGACCAAGACAACATTTTGATGAATTTGGTTTGATTTGTCTTTGATTCTATAAAACAACACTGCAAAAACTCAAAATCTTTCCAAGAATATTAGTCTAATTTCTTGTCAAAATGTCTTGTTTCTAGTCAAAACTAATCTCTCTCTCTTAAAAATTAACTTGTTTTTAGATAATTTTCAATTGTTTAAAACAAATATTTACTTAAAATAAGTACAAGAATCTGCCAGTGAAAGCAAGTTTTTTGTGCTTGTAATAAGAGAGAAAAACTTGCCCCACTATCAAAAACAAGCTACTTTTTATGCGATGAGTCTTATTTTAAGTATAATGAGATTTGTTTTGACTAGAAATGACATTTTGACTAGAAATAAGACAAATATTCTTGGTAAGATTTTGAGTTTTTGGAGTGAATGGTGATTTAGCTGAGAATTTAGACTAGTTTTAGGTTTGGTCAGTACATGATGTAAAATCTACTGGAGCTGTCTGTCGTTTCAGTAATGGTCTCTACACCTCTGATAATGCACATGTGTCTGTTTTTATAACCATAAGTATTAGATCATCTTTAGCAGCACAGCTTATTGGTGAAGTTGGTGAAGGATAATCCCCCATCTTTTTCCATTATTTCCCCTGCAGACTCTGCTGCCGCCACAGAACTCGGTCAACGTCTCCATCAGCCGTTCTGGCTGCTCCACAGATCTCAGTGCCGTGCTGCAGGTTGCGGGGGAGCAGAGAGGCAGTCTTACTCTGTACCTAACTTGCGCCCAAGGTCTTAGTCTGAAAACATCTGTCCAGCACTCCATAGAGGAGTTACAGATGCTGGGAATTCCCTCCCATGGGGCTCTAATCCTGAATGTCACAACTGCACATCTGCCTGGTGCGGAGGTTGGCCTGGAGCTGGGACCCTGTTATTTCAGGGGTAAATGGGGGGAGGCCAAAGAAACAGAAGGAGACCAGTCTTTTTATGCTGTCAATGTGAGCAACTACTGTCCTGCTCTCCAGGTAAGAAAGCCAATAAGTTCTGTGTAACGCTGTTCATGGAAACCTGAATAAACAAATATGTTTAAGGTGTAAATATTGCTGTTACTTCTAACTGCGACACTGCAATTTCCTCCATGATTCACCCATGTCCATGTCAACACAACCGCCTTTGAAATACAGTTTCCAGCCTGTTAGAAGGTCAAGTCACAGCTCATTTATCACCAGCACCAGGACAAAAATAATACCATAGATGATACAGCTGCTATGTCAAATCTTTATCTCCCTTGTTTCACTTTCTGCCGCTAAAGGGCTGAGTCAGCCTCCCAACAGCTGAGGACATTTATGTTATTCCCCAAAAAATCCACATTGTTATTCACATTGAGATTTGTGGCGTTGATATAGCTACTATCAATACCTATATGTAGAATGACAGCTCAAACACCTCTGTCGTTCCACAGGGAACAGTCCTCCCTCTGACCCTGGACATTCAGGGTCTCCTGTCAGTCTCTCCCTGCCAGCTCTCAGTGGCGTCCTCTTTGAGGGCAGACAACCAGGACCTCACCCTGGACCTGGTACAGTCCTGCAGGCCTCGGCACATCTCCGGGACCCTTGCTCACTCCTTCCCTGGGCTGAGGAGTCGAGGTCTGCCACAGGTGATGTCCATAGAGGCTGCTGCTCCTGGAGGCCCAGAGCAGAGTGGGAGTCTGTTCATCAGAGCTGGGACATGTCACATCAGAGCCGACAGACTCACAGAGGCCAAAGGAAGTACACAGTGGCTCTGGGCTGTGGAGTCGCAGTGTCCAATGTTACAGGTAGATGATGGTTATCCAAGAAAATCCAAATTAAAAGTAACTGTTCTTGGTTGTAGATACATCAAGGTGTTTAATTTCTTCATCGTACCTGACTGGTGAGAAGAGCCAGGTATTTATCCTCTGTGGGGTCGTTATGAAGGCCATTGATTCTGCCTAGTCCTCACTAGTCAGACACAACTCGAGAAGCCAACAACAACAACAACAGCAAGTGACTACAACCAAATCCAGTTGCAATTCATTTATCTTGGATTAGACCTATCCTAAAATCTCAACATACTACAGTTAAAAATAATTATAACATTAAGAGCCAAAAGACCATTTTCATCATGGGATAAAGTATCATTAGATAGGACACCAACTGCTGCACAGGGTGTTAGCAGCGCTGATGTTTTTCTACTTATTGTACATGCACAAAGTAATTTTACTATAATGTGATAAGACAAAATGATCAACACTATATACAGGACAAATATGCTAAATTATTCCCAAAACACATATAAAATCACTAGTTTTACCTCAATAGATCTAGGTCTGTTGTGACAGCGTATTCGGTGTACATATTGCATTATACATAAACCTTGTTACAGGTAACTCCAGATGCTACTGTGGACCTAACCTTCTAGTTGTCTAGTGTTTCTGCTTCATGTATTTATTTGCTTCCACTTTCAGTCAAAATGACAACAGTCTCCTTATCCACTCTAGTCTCATCTGAACGGGTCAGTATGGCAGGACGCTGAGGGGACCTGGACGGCCACACTGGACACTGATCTGGAGGGCAAAAGGGGTTTCCTCAGGCTTAATGCAAGGGCCTGGCCAGAGCTCAGTGTAGACGGCGAGCTCAGTCACAGCCTCCCTGCCCTCAGGGGTTTACCTGAACGCAGCAGACTGAGAGTGAGCAGCAGGGCCGGAAAACAACGATACGACACAGAAGCCCTCGTTCAGATGGACGGATGTGCCGTCAGCGCCACTGGAGCTGTGATGTCACATTCAGGCCTGCAGGGGTCAGTGGCGTACCACAACAACTGCACGCTGATTCAGGTACAGGGAGCACACTGCACTGTTTTATCACACACACACTTGCTCATCCAATCTTGAATAATTTCTCTCCACCATCCCCTGCGTCTCCAGGCGTGGGGAAGTCCCCACAGGGTGCAGGCCTCCGGGTTGGTGGTTGTCACCTCGACTGTTGCCGAATCTCAGGTCTCCATGGTGATAGATGATTTAGAATTACAGGCTTTATTGGCTCTGAGGAAAACAAAGGTGTGTTTACATATGGTGCAGTTAAAAAAAAGGAAAAAGTCTCTTAAAATGCAATCAATTTCACATTTCAGTTGTTTTTCCTTTGACATAACTCTGTCTTTAATTCCTTGCTGTTGTTGCAGGATAAAAATGAAGCATCACTTCATCTAAACCACTCTGTGCCTGTGTTGAAGAGGCTGGGCCTGCCTGCAAATGCTGCAGTAACACTGAATTCTGGGAGTCACGGCAATGGCTCGCACTTTTACATATTCAACAGCAATGCAGGGAAGCAAAGGGTAAGAGCACTGTTTAGCATACTTAAACAACTCAGGGATGAAAAATTCTCTCTCAAACCACTCAAGCTCCAAGTCTGGGACCATAATAATGTAAATGTTACCGTGCCCCGGCTGACAGCTCATCTTTGCTGGCAGGGAAAATATCAGACAGAAGCAAAAAGTGGAAACCAGATGGCAAAGTGTTTTCAAAATGTGCATGTTTCAATTGTGGATCTGCTGCAGCTGAGTGACACTCTGGATGACTTACAGCTAACTCAAGAGGTGTTAATGACCAAGACGCCTGAGACAGTGAGAGCGTGGGGTCATTTCAGACACACGGTGAACTATCTGAGGAAGCTGGGCGTCCCTGGGAACAACAGCATTCAGGTGAGAAACTGAAGTAAGTTTCAAGCAGCCAGTTATGAAGATGAGCGCAAAACAGTCTGGTCAGTGACGGCGGACGGTGAGTCCCTCAGATGATTAGTGACTCAGCGGCTGTGTGTGCAGGTAGAGCTCGGTTCTCCTGAGGGAAAGGCCTTCACCTTACGCTCCCAGTCTGGAGGCCAGCAGGCAGGACTGAGCCTCAAGCTGAAATGTTTCCCCATGACCAAAGAGATAAGTGGAAGCATGTGGCACAGCTGGTCATGGCTACAGCACAGAGGACTCCCGCTCAACATAGAGGTAACTAAGTTATGGTTTAAACCACGCAGTATGACCACCACAGATTAATTCTTCATATTATCTGTTTATTCAATTGGAGAGATTATGTCTGAGTTTTATTTTCTGTCCTTGTGGTTTAAATTCGTCTTTTTTTTGTGTGTGTCCCAAAACCAAATTTAATTCCATTGGGGAAACTAAAACAACTTGTGGTTTTTTGTTTCTCCAAGGGTCTATGTCTCATCCAGGGCGTCCCCTCTCAGCTTCAGTCCAGGGCTCAGCTCACTGTCGATGGCGACAAGCTGCTCGCCTCTGGCTTTAATGTCAGTGTGGCTGATGGACGTCTGGCCCTGCAGCTGTCCTACTCCCCACCAGCCTCTAACAGAACAGAAGCAGCGTTCAGCCTGGACACTGCACTGACTGCTCAGTTCAAAGGTTGGACTGGATTAGCAGCTGGATTTAATACATGTGTGCTCTACTCCCCTTTAATATTGTTCCCTGAGGTTCGAGATGTTGAAACGTTTCTGCGGTTATTTCACAGTATCTTTAAAGAAGACATGGGAATATAACTTATTTTCTTCATATGGAAGAAATTTGACATTCATGCAACCGGCATTAACGTAATTACTTAACTTAAGGTCTGGTTTTATTTTTTCTCTCAAGCATGAAAGTTTCATGGAACACGCAAGCTTTATGTTTTTCTTACTCTGTTTCATCACACTTTGTCTAGAATTTCAACATATAATCCACTACTGAACTTACTGACATGCAGATGTTACTATTTTTCTGCATAAAAAAAAAAAAGAAAGTCCAACGGCATTTCATATCGCTCTGTAAAAGTAATGGATCATGCAGCTCAGTTTTATCTTACACTAGTAACTCTCTTGATGGTGACGAGATGCCATCTAAGTGCTTTAACCTATTATGTATATTATATAACATCAGCGCTCTCATTCCATCTGCAGGTCCACTGCAGAGCGCCTCAGTAGATGTTCACTGCCAAGATTGGAGGGTCCGTGTTGTGGGGGATGTAGGAGCCTGGAGGGCACAAGGAGGCTCCAAGGAGGCTAGAGTTACACTTAGACACACTGTCCAGGGGCAAACTAGTCCTGTTTTACAGGTGAGGATAACGTGCATTCAAAATCCCCATTTTTTTTTTCTTCTGTGCTAACAACATCTGTAATGGCTGGCACAGCTGGAAGCCTGGGGAAGACTCACTGAGTCTCAGCTGAGGTGCTCCATGGCTGTGAACCCCGAACTCAGCTCATCACTCGCACTCATCGTCCAGGGACACCATCTTCCTCATAGGTGATCACTGTTCATAAGTAATGTGAAAATGCCACGCACACCATGCCTCTTGACTAGGGGTGTCATGATTATCGCTGTATTAAATGCCACAATTGATTTATCGTAAAGATTCCTAAGTACTGTCACTTTTCCAAAAAGATTATGTCAGAACCATACTGGCAGATGAGCACCGAAGTAAAGGTAAATGAACAGATACTGGGTTAAATTACGTTCATTTTACCTTATGTAACATTGAATTGGTAGGAATTTCAATTTTTCAAACATTTCCCTGGAGGATTAATAATTGATCATATATTAATAGATACTTCAAACATTTTGTGTAAATATTGAGTAATAAAAATGTTTTGACTATATTTGATTTTACACATTCATGATGTTGTAAAATTAATTAATGCAAAATAATTGTGATAATTGTAAGTCCGTGATTATTTCTCCGACAATAATCGTACCACGTAAATCTATAATTGTGATATCCCTACTGACAATTTAACACATGCACACACACACGTGCTTTAACTGATAGAGGTTCTTTTGTCCAGCAAGGACCTGATGGTGAAGGTTGTCCAGAATATCCCCAAGATGCTGGTCTACCTGCCCTCTCATCTCAATGTCCGCTCTCAGGTGGGTTCTTGATTTCCAAGCCACTGCCATGACATCACATCTCTTAAACCTGAGCATGAGGTGTGATTAAAACTGTCCTGATCGCTTGAACAGAAGGTAGTTTTATTGGCAAGTGTCATCGTCTGTCCTCCCTGTCTCCAGCTGAACCAGTCTCAGTCCAGAGTGTCAGGCTTCCTGGAGGCGTCGTCAGGCAGGAGGAGGTTGTGGGCCCTGGGGGAACTGGCAGCCATCGAGAGCGGATACAGACAGGCCGTGGAGCTCAAACACTCGTACCCACAGGTATGTCTTGGCAACAACGCTCTGTCATTTCACTATCAGCAAACAAGCAAAAGACCTGACTACTGATACACCTATATTATATATGTTTTCTCTGATCTTTAACCACATTTTAATTGATATACTGTCTCTCCACACCCTGAACACAGTTGAAGCCGCTCCCCAGGGCGGTAGCAGTGAGGACGGTGTATGAAGCCAGAGACCGGAGCTACCAAGTTCAGCATGGAGCAGTGTGGGGCAATCAGGAGTTCAGCCTGTCTGGTCTGTACTCTGCTCCTCCAGCACTGCACATGGGCAACCAGACCCTCAAGGGTAAACCACTGCACACTACACGACAACTGTCACCCAAGCAATGTTATGTTGTCTTGACTTTGAAGTGCTATTAACCACCTCAGATTTAAACCAACCAATCACTGTCAATGTCTTCAACTTGTCCTCGATTTTAGTTCAGATCAACTGCATTCCTCGTTGGACCAGTTTGGAGGTGACTCTGGAGCGGTCCCTACTGGGCCGCCTCGACAGCATGTTACTGGGCTGGACAAGGCATGGACGACTGGAGCAGGTTAGACTGTACAAAGTGTATCATCAGCCTGGGGTATTGGCTGGTTTCAAACAACGAGATGGACACATTTCCTGCTAGTGTGAATTCAACAGAGGTGGAGAAGTACACTGCTCCTTTATTTAAGTCAGATAACCCATTCTCCACAACAAAAAGTAAATTTTTACATTAATTGCACTCATTGTTGCATTATTCCTAAATGATTTACAAAACCTAATGACTCTGAGCAAACACTGAGTCACCCTTGTAGAATAAGATGTGAAGGTATTAAGTAGAAATGTGTCACTTTTAGGCAGTCATGAAGTTAAAGCAGAAGTAAGCGATCCGGTCGTTTTGGCTAACTTCCTGTCAGCCGATGGAGTTAGCAGTCCCCGCCCTCGTCCCTACATCACCACATTCACGCGCATCCACTGGCTGCACACACAGAGAGGACCGCCCCTTTATGCCGTTCTCTCTCCTCATTGGATAAAGGTTGTAGGATACAAGGAAAGTTTTCTCCTCGGCTTACAGCAGAGCAGAGTGACTGACAGACCCGTGTTTCAGACCAAACACTCTATATAAGTGATTGCTGTCGGAAGATATAACTATTTAGACTTATATATTAACACAAACATTCCGCTTACTTCTGCTTTAACATTTAAAATGAAAGTATCGTTTTCTTTATTTCTAAAGTTTCAAATAATCACTGTTCAAATAATGCAAATGCAGCAGCACAACAAGACTGACAGAAGAGGAGTTGGTTGTGGTTAGTTTTTCTCCTCTAATAAACACAGTGTAGGGTCTATCATCATCATTTTCAAAATAAGAGTAATTCCATTCTTTACTTCAGAATAAGTGCATGCCAGCACCTTAGAAACATAGTGATGTCAAATGTCAAGGTTACAAGAAATAGAAAGTACAGTAAGTAAAGTACAGATACTAAAAAATATACTTCAATTCAGTAAATGTACTGATGTAATTCAAAAATAAGAAACATATGTGAAACTGTCTCAGTAACTGATGAGTTCAAAACCACACTGAAACTACTGGGCTGTTAGTGACTTTACAACATCAGGGACACAGCTGCAATGATTTTATTTCCAGACCGTCCCATGCAAACACACCTTTCGCCTGTTTATGGAAAATCCCAGAGCTTTTATTAAATGTCAAGTGTTTGGATTTTTGTGGTCCCAGAGTGTGTGTTGTTCATGTGCAGGTCAGAGCTCTCAGCTCCTGGAGTCGGTCGGAGGAGATGAATGAGACCAAGCTGGAGCTGAAACAGCCGTTCTCCTCCGCGCTCCGCCGCCTGACCCTTCACACCCACAGCTCACAGAGGGAGCAGCACAGCAGCCACCAGGTGCAGAACGGTGTTTGGACTTTTATTTTCCACCTTCAGCACTTCATTTAGCCTGCAGATGAATCTCAGCACTTTAAATAGCCACCACAGCTCAGTATAAAGGTGATGTTTGTAATTCTATTAACTCGAGTGGAGCAGGTCACTGTGACTCTTCTATTAGTATTAAAAATTCCTCAGTGCAATCCACTGCAACCTAAATGTAGTCTTGTATCATATTATACATCAGTCCACTAAACAGACTCCATGCAGTAATAGTAACAATGCATAATGTTGCTACACTGTGATGGGTGATTTTGCATAGATAAACATTACATTGTTTTATCTAAATATATATTTTATCAATAAAAAAGAATGACCCAGTGCCTGTTGACACACAGTGAGCACAGAAACTCTGCTTCATAGTTGTGGTTCATTAGGAATAAATCATATCCCTAAGGGGCCTGAGGTAATAACAGGACAAAAATCATATAAAGCCGTGGATCACATTCAAGGATATTTTAGGGAAATCAGTATATATTATGTGTTGATGTTTTTATTTAAAACATAACTGTCTGTTTCTGATTGTTTGTGTGTGTGTGCAGACCCATCTATCGTGGGACAGTGCTGTCCCCGTCAACGTCTCCCTCAGCCTGAACAAACAGTGGCAGAACGGCTCCAGCAGGGGGCAGGCATGCGCTCTGTTCTCCACACAGCAGGTCGGTGGATCCATCACAGAGACAAAGCTCTTCATGGATGTTAATGGACAGAATGTGATTGTTGACTTTCTTGTGTGTGTGTGTGCGTGTGTGTAGATGGCAGTGTCCTCTGTAAAAGGTTGTGTGTCAGTGGGTCAGGAGGGAAACTCATATTCACAGAATGCAGAGCTGAGATGGGACAACAGGAGCGTCAAGCAAGCCATGAAGTACCAGGTACGCGGCTCCACACTGAAACAAACATGTCTGACGATTGTGGCTTGTTGTTCAGAATAAAAAGCTCGGTCATGTGTTTCCGTGTTGTTTCTAGAAGAGTCCGCGGGGAATTCACAGTCTGCAGCTTAATGTCGGGCTGGACAAAGTGTCTCCTGCGCCCTGTCCCTCACACACGCTGCTGGCCAAAGTCCAAACCAACCTCAGGGATCATTTGGAGCACACGGTGCAGCTGGGCCTCTGCCCCCCGCAGCCTGTGAGTCCACACACACACACACATACACACAACGATAGATAGTGTGTAGTTAAAGTGAGTGATGGATCTGGCTGCTTGTCCAAATGCATTCTGGGAGAGCTTCCAGCCTGCTGAGTGATTTGATAAAAAAAAAAACCTATAACATCATGTGTGTATGTCAGACTGTCTCGTGGTCAGGATCCCACAGAGTGAACTCAGGAGAGGAGCTGTTTCACACACTGTCTCGCCTATCAGTGCCGGGACACTCCCAGCAGTGCAGCCTCAGCCTCAGCCTCACCAACTCCTCCACTGCTCAGGGCACCAACATGTCTCTGTTCTCTGAGGTAAACCACTCGGATAAGCAACAACATCGCGTCTCCTCCACATTCATCAAACAGGAAGGATCCAGTGTTTTGTAGAGCTGCAACAATTAATCGATTAATCGAACAATAATCAATTATTTAATTAATCGTCAACTATTTTGATAATCGATCAGTTTGAGTAGTTTTTGAAGAAAAAGATGTCAAAATTCTCTGATTTCAGCTTCTTAAAGGGACAACGAGGAGTTTCTATTTGGTTATAAAAAAGTCTCACGTTAAAGCAGAAGTAAGTGGTCCGGTCGTTTTCGCTAATGCTGCGTTCCAGGCAGGCTTTTGAAATCGTAAATTACAGCTTCAAGTCACAACTTACGACTTTGTAGCGTTCCAGACAACCCACTTGTGTTTTTCCGACCTGTTTTACCGGTGAAAGTCACTATAACGGCCACTCGTAACTTTCGACCCGTGAACTCGTACCAGATCGAACTGGTACGACTTCACGGTCGGAAAAATACGAGTTTCCTTGAACGCACCATAACAGTCCTCGTCCCTACGTCGCCACATTCACGGCGTCCCTTGGCTGCACACACAGCCCTGCATGCCGTTCTCTCTCCTCATTGGATAAAAACTGTAGGATACGATAAATGTTTTCTCCTCGGCTCAGAGCAGAGCAGAGGGACTGAGAGACCCGTGTTTCAGTCCAAACACTCTATGTAAGTGATTGCTGTCGGAAGATATAACTATTTAAGACTTATATTAACACAAATATATCACTTACTTCTGCTTTAATGTGGATGAATCTACGTTACCCACACTTGTTAATGGGCCCATTTTCGATAAATGTATCGTTTTGTCTCTATCATTATTTTGTTATTATTAGTGGTGGCGGAAATGCTGGTCGAGCCGACCAGCATTTCTTTACTTTCGGTTTCGTGGCGAGTCATGAGAATAATGTCGCCGAATCGCCGTTCATGGTCGGAACTACGACAGTATCTGATCGTCTTCGAACCTCTGACTTTAATTCTTGATGAATGAAAACATGAGTCTGTCTTGCGCCAGTCAAAGAATTTCACGGTGCGCACGGAGGCTCATAAATGTAGTGTGAAAACGCTTCGCTTTTCCAAAACTCCTCGTTGTCCCTTTAAATGTGAATATTTCTGGTTTCTTTGTTGCTTTACGACAATATACTGAGTCTCTCTTTGGTCTGTGGACAAAACAAGACATTTGAGGACGTCATTTTGTGGTTTAGGAAACACTGATTGATGTTTTTCAACATTTTCTAACATTTTATTGACCAAACAACTAATCGATTAATCGTTTAAATAATCGACAGATTAATCGATAATGAAAATGATCGTTAGTTGCAGCCCTAGTGTTTTGTTACATTTGCTGCTTCACTTCATTGTGACACTGAGTGAAATGGGATGGATTAGATAACACATTGTGCACGGCGGCTGCTGATGCTGTTTGTGCGCTTTTGTTTTTCTGTCTCTGGAAGGACTGACTTAAAGATTTAAACCTGGAGAATTAAGACATATATGTTGTTCAGTTGAGTTTTTTCTCACATCTTGAAAGGCGAATATTAGAATCAGGCGTGGGCAGGGTTTGGGGATGTGCATGTAATTTACAGGAATAAGGGGAAAAGCACAAATATTTGTCTGTGTGTGCGCTCTTCACAGTCTTGGATAGGGAACTGGAGTGTGGAGGTGGGTGCCAGTGCCCTGTCGTGGCCCCGGGGCTCTGGTCTCCATGTGCAGGCCAGACTGGACCGCAAAGAAAAGATGTGGCTGAATGGGTCAATAGAGGAACAATGTCTTCGGACCACAGCAGGTTATGCAAATGGTAAATACAAGTTAATTTCTGCAGAGCTGCCCTGGTGGCTCGCCTGATAGCATTTGTCGTTGCACAGAGTATAATGAAAATATGGGGTGCTCAGCCCACAATGCAATAAAAAAACATACGTAATGTAAAAAGAGAAGCACGATGGCACATACACAATATAAATACCAGTAGACACAATAAATATATGCAAATGCTTTGGTTCATCCATGCAAATGATTCTTCTCTGCTGTTTCCTACATTATCAATTGATTATGTCATGTTGATCAAAATGTATTGTAATGGGTCTCTGTTGAATAGTCTCACCCCCCACAACATTTTGGCATTAGTTCATCACATAAGTCTTTAATGCCATTATTGTCACTATACACATGTACAATGAGATTAAGAGCAGCTCCTTCAGTGCAAATGCTTGCATAGAAAAAAAAAACAAAATACGAAAGATAGATTCCAATAATAAATAAATAAATCTGTGTATGATAAGATAAAATACATTATATATATACAATATGGATTCAAAAAATTGCACAGCATAGTGGTGATATTGCACATTCAAATAGTGAGTATTACACAGTAGGTGGTTGAGTGGTAGTGGGGGGAGGTTGGAGTGTGATGTCAGTGCATGTGTGAGTTCAGAGTGGTGATGGCTTTTGGGAAGAAACTGTTCTTGAGTCTGTTTGTTTAGACTCATTGCCTACCACAGAGGCCTGAGTTTAAATCTGCACAGGCTCTTTCTCACGGTCCTTGTGGTAATAAACGGTCAAAAAAAAGAAAATAAATCTCTGTCTCTATTTCCAAATACAAAACATATTAACAACATGATGATGAAGAATTCACTCTCTCCATGTGCAGGTCCAGGCCTTGGTGAGGATCTCACTGTGGTGGCATGTGTGGAGGCACCTCGCAGTCTGATGGTGGATGTGCACAGACAAGACGGCAGCAGCGTATCTGGCTCTCTGGCCAGTGTGTCAGTGGGAACAGCCAATCAGAGGCTGACGCTGAGAGCGAGTGGCTGCTCGGAGAGTCTAACTGCAGTGGAGGTACCACCAATAGTAACGGGTAGCAGCTACACTTAAAACCTCAGCACGGTATGACACCTTTAAATCCTGTGTTTTGTTGTTTTCACAGGCACGGATTCACCAGCTGAGCTCCCAGATACAGAATAAACTGCTGGAGAAAATCAAGACCCTGCAGCATCTCCTTGTTGAGTTCAGACGACAGGTAACGGCCAGGAAACACCAACTCTAGGATTTACATTTGCCCAGTTTTCAGTGTGGTAACAGTTTGTTTCCTCGACATCCACTGCAAGGCCAGAGACAGTGAGCTGCTCCAGGAGCTGAGCGCTGTGCCTCTTCATGCTTCCCAGCGACTCGAGGCTCTGCTGAGGCAAAGAGACAGAGGACCGCTGTCTCTGTGGCAGAGCAGCCGCCTCCGCCGCGCCGTCACCGACAGCCTGCCGCGCCTCCTGGGTCTGCTGCAGCACGCCTCGCTGCTGGGACAGCAGGAGCTGAGGAGTGAGTTAAGGGGGTCCTGTTATGTGTATCAAAAAAACACTTATTTGCTTTCATTTGATGTACAGGTCAACAAGCACAGATATTCTATGACGCAGTCTCAACGTACCCTAGTTGTGTATCCACAGTAAATTGAATTGCTGTGATGTAGACATACTTGGGGCTGCAGCTGATCCCTGCCGTTCCTCATGGGCAAGATCAAATTCTCTGAATTTTTAAGTAATCTTCTTTTCCTCTACTTCATCATCTGAGGTATGAAAAATATCTCACATCCATTTTCTTCTTTTCTTACATGACCATGGAATGTCTGTGTACGTTTAACCTCTTACTTCAGTGATGTAAAAAAAATATTAATTTATTGCTGTTGCGCTTTAAAGTTTGAAATAAGTCAAACCCTGATGTTCTCCCGTGCTGTGACCTCAGGGCCCCTGGCTACTCTGGCAGGTGTGTACCAGGACGTGAACGGCCGGCAGCTGGAGGCGGTGTGGAGGGAGCTGGTGTTGTTGTGGACTGACCGGCTGGTGGAAGTCGTGCCCGCGCTGCTGGGGAACGCCCAGCTGAGGCCGCTGGTCCGGACCGGTATCAGCACGCTCAGCACTGCCCTGGATGTGGTGAGGAACCTGCACTGTGGCAACTTAGAATTAGACGTTTCTGTTTGGGCCATGTAGATGGATCTGTTGATATATGTGTGTGTGTGATTTTAACCACCTTCTCCAGGTTTCTGCCATATTTGCATCATCATCATCTCAAATTCTAAGAAATAGTCAGTTAAAGGGATAGTTCAACATTTTGGCAAATTGGCCCATTGCCATAATCGCTATAATCATATCAGTAGATTCGTTACCCTTAAAGGGTCAATGAGGAGTTTCTATTTGGTTATAAAATAGTCTCACGTTAATGTGGATGAATCTACGCTACCCACACTTGTTAATGGCTCCATTTTCGATAAATATATCGTTTTGTCTCTATCGTTATTTTGTTATTTTAATTAGTGGCGGAAATGCTGGGCGAGCCGACCAGTGTTTCCTTACTTTCGGTTTCGCGGACGCTGCCCGACGAGTCATGAGAATAACGCCGCCGAATCGCCGTTAATGGTCGGAACTACGACGGTATCTGATCGTCTTCGAACCTCTGACTTTCACTGTTGATGAATGAAAACATTCTTGGCAAGACGTCCGTCTTGCGCCGGTCCAAGAATTTCACCGTGCGCGCGGAGGCTCATGGTAAATGTAGTATGAAAACACTTCGCTTTCCAAAACTCCTCGTTGTCCCTTTAATTGTCGGTGTAAGCTATTTTTAGAACGGCGGAGCAGAGCGGCGAGCTGCTGGGAGTTCTTGGTTTCCCTCATCATTTCTGTCTCGTAACGTTCCATTGTTATCTCATAGCGTGGTGAATGTGCAGGTCACAACTTGTCCACGACAGCGTCTTAGAGTTTTTGGATTGTGTTTTTGATGAGTTTGATGAGGGAAACCAAGAACTCCCATTAGCCTCCTTAGCGTAGCTCTAAGCAGCTCGCCACTCCGCTCCGCCATTCTAAAAACAGCTTACACCGACAATTAAAAGTAACGAACCTACTGCTATGACTATAGGGATTATGGCAATGGGCCAATTTGCTAAAATGTTGAACTATCCCTTTAAGTGTAAAACAAAATGACAAACCTTTAAAGTCTAAAAATAAAAGTGAAAGTCTGCAAATTCGAGGTAACTTAATGTCACATTTGACAGATGAGATTTAATCACAATCCGACATGATCGAATCTTGGATTAGACTTTGGATAAAGTTACTAACTTGCATGTGAACAACCTTGTGAAGCTGTTAAATAACGGTGTTTTGTGTGAACCAGGCAGGACAACATACCTTCCACTGGGTAGAGAGCAGGTTGGCCTCAGCTCTGTCTGGACTCAGGAAACGACTGGCCTCTGTCTACAAATTCTCCCCCAGGTACTGACCATGTCTGAGACCGAAGTGAAGGGCGGCATCCCACACCAGTCCTCAAATATAATAAAAGACCTCAACGGGTCACAGAGGGGATACATTAAGTTGAAGTGTGACGTTCATAACCCCGGAAACCCAGTGAGGGGGGTTTGTCTGGGTGAGAACTGGGATGAATTTGGTTTTGACATATTTTCTACCGGCCACATAACTGTCGTTTCAGTGACTTTATTTCAGTTTGAGGCTCACTCAAACTACAGACTGAAATAGCCTCATGAGGCTCCTGAAGCAAAAGTTACAAAACTAAATTTATGCCATCTGTAAGCTACTAAATTGTTTCCTACTGTGCAATAGTCAACATGTGATACTGATAATAAAAAAAGATATAGGTATAAATGCAAACATATATTTTTACCACAGGCTTGACCCAGAGCAACACAGATGTAACACGTTTGTTTGTTTGTTTTTTCTAGTGCGTGCTCTGTGACGGTGTCGGTGCCGCTGCCTCCGCTCCCCCGCTCCAGGGTGCTGCAGGCCGGCCTGGTGGAGATCCTGCTGGAGGAGTGGCTCCTGAGGCCCCTGCAGACCCTCGCCTCCATCAGACCCACGGCCGAACTTTACCGCCTCAAGAGGAAGATCATGGACAGCCCCTTTAGACGTAACGCAAAGTCACAGTTCTTTTTGTTTTTCCAATGTATCCATTACTTCCTGATGCTTGTCTGGGAAGGTTCATGGAAAGAGCTGCGTCATTTGGTCCCAATTATCAGGAAAAATATTACATTGACTTCAGTTACTGAGAATTAATTAGAGCTTAGTTTGCTGTGCTGAGTTTATGAGCATTTATGGACTTCCCAGAGGAACTTACTGTGATGATTAAAATATTGTTTCATTTCATTTATTTGCTTATTTGAAATGGGACTCTGCATATTCATGAACATACAAAAAATAATGTGTTGTAAATATACCAGATTTAGGAACTAGTTTCCATCCGTAGTCCCGCGGTTTCACTATTCAGTTTAATTGGAGTAACAATTAAACACTATGTTTGTTTTTCTCCATAATGGAACCAAATTTGGGAAGTAGAAACACAATAAATTACAAACCTGTAAAATGATGTTATTCACATGTAAAATGATTAATTTAGAGTCTGTCTCTCTCTGTCTTCATGGTTTATCACTCTCCTAAAGACCAAGCCCTTCTAGTGGACGGTCAGTTTGTGGTGACGTTTGATGGTCACCTGTACGAGCTCCCCGGCTCGTGTCCGCTGCTCCTCGCTCAAGACGTCAGCCCCGACCCCTCGTTCACACTGCTGCTCGGTTCAGGCTTCCTCCTTATAGAACTGAATGACAGCACCATCCACATTCAGCACAACGGACAGGTCTGTGCTCATACTGATGACGAAATAAACACTTGTGAAGAGTTGGAGTTAGTAGTAATCGAGTAATAGAGTTTTGAAATGTGTCTCTGATTCTGGGTTTTTAATGAGTTTGTTTAAATGATTCTTAAAGAAGAAACGTTTTTTAATAAATATGTTTATGTTGCAGGTGAAGGCAGACTGCAACAACGCTGTAACACACACATTTCACACTGACGGTGGAGTGGCTCTCCGGAGAGGCTCAAACCTCGTGCAGGTGTCCAGTCAGAATGGAGTGTCAGTCTCATGCGACCTGTCGCTTGAGGTGTGCAGCTTCACCCTGGATGGATGGTTGCATGGTAGGGAGAATTATGACTGTGGTAAATGTTTTCAAATACAGAGACACACGTCAAACTCTGGTACATGTTGTTTTTCTACTCAGGCGCCTCCACTGGTCTGTTTGGGACTAATGACAACGAAGCAGGAAACGATTTTCCTTTGCCGGACGGATCTCAAGCTGAGAACCTGGACGTTTTTTTCCACAGCTGGCAGGTAGGATGAGTGAGAGGTAACACCCGTGTGACGTGAAAATAACCAGTTCTCCCCTGCAGTTTGACCATTGACATACTGTATATCTTCAGATGAAACCAGAGTGTTCCCGGCGTCCAGCTGCTGCAGCCTCGAGCCCTGTGAGCTGTGACTATCTGTTCTCTTCCCCCGACTCTCCACTGAGCTCCTGCTTCAGGGTGGTGGGTAGAAAAACACAGCTGACCTGCAGGAGCAACTCTATACCTAGAATGATCTTTAGATTAAGCAACATGGGGCAATTCTTTACATTGATCACTGTCTTGAAGGCGTACATTAACATGAAACACTGGGAAAACTTGTCTGGCGCCCTCCAGTCATCCATGACCTTTCTAAACGTATAATGGATTTCATTTCCAAGATAAGACACCATTAGAATAAATATGACCATGTGCACTCTTTATGAACTTTGCATATAAGATATATGGTAATAAAATGGTCTTAACATCACTTCTTAGGTTGCCAAATGTAAATATTGAAAAACTCAGATAAAAGAATATCATATTACTTTAAGGTCATAATATTATTTACATTTGGTGGAAAGCAATTTTTTTCTTTACTCTTCCTGCTGCCTGACCAGACCATGAACCTAAAGATATAAGATGAAGGAAACAGGACTTTCTGTTCTTTCTGCCAGGCTAGAATGAATATGCTCTGAAAGTCTGGCTCATTTCAGTGACTGTGATCGGTTGCGAGCTTCACGTGTAACAGCGGCGTCTCTGTGTTGTCAGGTGGATCCGGCTCAGTTCTTGTCGGTGTGCGAGTCGAGCTCCTCCAGAGCCCCCTGCAGATTAGCGCTGGCATTTGTTTTCCTCTGCCAGCAGAACTACATACCACTGAAGGTCCCCTTCCAGTGCTGTAAGTTTGACCCTCAAACAGCCAAGATGTGCATGACTGGACCCACACTGTGTCCAGGCAATAATGATGTGCTCTCATGGTGTGGCATGTGTTTTGGATTTCTCACTGTGAGAAAAAACCAACTCGCTTTTCTTGTTGTTGCAGTGAAAGTATGAGGGAAGGACGAGGCCTTTGAAGAGCAGAAGATGAGTGACATGTGAGCCTGTTAGCTGCTAAAACACAAACATTTACACTCTTATACCACTGGTTGTTGCTACATTAGTTAAATACACAAATGTTTTAGTTCAATTTTATACTCTGTTGTGTTGTTACACATTATACCTCCTGTCATGTACACTTTTATGATGCAGCAATGTGAATGTGGACCTACTAACGATAGCAAGTATTATTATTATGAATCACATGGCTTTTTTTTTGTATTTTTTGTGGTTTGTAGTACAAACACTGAAGATATTTGTGACTGACTTTAGTGCAACCACAGTAACTAATCCTCACAACCAAAGTTTGAACATTAAGAGATCAACAAATGTTTTCATACATTTCGACTGAGCACATTTATTACATTGTTGTTCACCTTGTACGTTAAATATATGTATGTTTGTATTTCTTCTCATGGCTCAGTTAATTTCTTCCTTGGAATATGGGTATGTAGTTGTGTATCTTGGACTTCTGTCTCTGTGTGACACACTCAGCGATCCAGACGATGTTGCGAGTCTCCTGCTCCTTCAGTTTGATGTAGGAGTAAAACACTCCAAAATGAAACTGCTGCAGGAAAGCCAGCGTGTTGAGCTTCACCTGGGGAGAGAGCAGTCGCCACAGTGAGAGACAGAAACACACAGAGGTTCACAACTGAAATCGAGTCAAGACTGTGATTTCCCTTTGTGCTGCTCTGCTCCACCAGTAAAGGCTTTATCAGACCTCATATCTAGTGGGGGAGGGAGGATACAGTCATTTGAGCGAGAGCTAGAGGCATGATGTGTATTATCTGTCACCTTTATCAGTACAGAAGTCAAGGGAGAGTCTCTGTGTGAGACATAAGATCATTCATCATCATTAGTTTGAAGTATTTATTAAAAGTTGAATATAGCAGAGGCATGGGAGCAGCCTTATTTGGTATCATAGCTGGTAAGAGGCGTGAGAAACTGTGTTTCAACTCATCATTTCCAGGTGAAAGCTTCAGATTTGAGATGGCACCACACTAGCTGATCTGCTAATGTTTGTTTTCACATCTCCTTGGTGCACATCAAGCTGTAACAAATACTAAGGTTTAAAACACAGGCAGAAGATTTTCATCACAGCCACTTTCCAATGTGGTGTCCAGTCTTCAGTGAAGAGTAGTACTGCTCAGGGGATGTACCCTCTCGTATTGTAAATGCACCAATGGCTGAAGCTCTTGGTAACACTGTAACATATGCAGCTGTTATAATAGTTTTTTTTTTCTTGTGTTCTACTCTTTAAAAAAATAACCTATTTTAACAAGAAGATAGAACGAGCATAATTCATCCCATATGCAGCTGTTATTGTTAACACTGGCTGTGTACCAAGTGTAAAATATACAAACAGCTCCTTTAAATCTAGATTACCTCTTGTTCAAAGAATCTGTCCTCCAGGGTTTTAAAATCTGCTCCGGGCTCGGGGTCAGCAAAAATGATTTTATAGTCCTGCAGGGAGGTTTACATTGAAGTTACATGATGTTATACAGTTACAGTATATGATGATGGCTTGAGTTAACAACAACACCCTCATTAAGGGATCTCAACAGGCGATGATGAGGAGAGACTCACCGGATAACAGTCGGCCACTGCTTTGACCTGCTCGTGCTCCTCTGCCTTGGCCAGCAGCTGCAGCCCTTCAGGGTGAAGTTTACCACAGGATGGATACAGAGCGCTCCTGTCAGCACCGCTGAGATCCGTCCCGAAGGAGTTGACTGTGATGATGAAGGCGCGCCTGTCTGCCTCAAACTGAAGCACACACAAAGCATTTTCAGCCAAACCAGCCTTATTTATGTAATACCTCGCCATTAATGTGAAACTTATGTGAGACTGTCGCACTACCTCCAAGACAGGACACATTATATCCTTAGTGGCACCACCGAGGTTCTTGCAGAACGAGTGGAAAGACTCTAAATAAGCCTGGAAAAACACACAGAAACACAGTTAAAGGTCAGACTGTATATCATGAACAAACTGTGACTGCTGACAGGTAAAAACCTTGACCTCACAAACCTCACAAATTATGCTTTTGGGTCATGTTTAAAAAAACCCTAGAAGATACATTTAATGTATCTAGAAGAAAACCCTAGAAGATACATTTAATGTATCTTCTAGGGTTTTTTTAAACATGACCCATTAATGAACCCTCTACACACACAAACATAGTAAGTTATAGTTGTCAGTAGTCTTATATAACCCTGCAGTCACCTTATACAGCTTGTTTCTCAGGATCTCTGCCTCCATTTCATCCAGGTTGGACTCAGATACAGCATCCTGGAAAAACTGGGCTGCACAAAGAGCACCATCAGTCTGATTAATATCATGTCGACCTGCAGCATATACTCCTTTTTATTTAAAATAGTGGAACTTCTGCTAAGAACATAAAAGAAATGGCAAAAAGTTTGGAGTGAAATTAAAAAGCCTAATGATAATTGAAGTGTTGTCGGCTGTTCACACAGCTCTGTACAAAATGTCACTGTGAAATCATTTCATTTCAAAAGGTGAATAACGATCACTATCCAAGACAGTGGTTTTCATGTTTCAGTCACATTTTACTGAAAGAAACAGGCAACAGTCTCTGCTCCACCTTTTCCTTTTTGCCCATTTTTGGATTGGCCAGATCAGGGTTAGACATCCAGTCTTAAGTAACCTATGGGTGATGCCACAGAAGCAACATCTATCTTCATATGTGGTGCCACTTGACTGGTTAGCAGCTGTTAGTGATGGATTTGCACCACTCTTGGGGGTGACCTCGATATTCAAGTCAAAACAATAATAATTTATGTCCAAGCTGACAGAAACCAGCCTCCACCTCTTAGAGCATACATTCTTAAATCAATACTTCATGTAAAATATCATCTTTGGGAATATAGATGAATACTTGATGAGCCTACCTAGTGGCGTGTCCACCAGGATGGCTGAGTAGAGCTCAGTTGGGGTGCGAGCGATGCCCACCGCTGCCATTTGGTCGAAGGCTCCCAGTGGGTGACAACGTGGGAGGAGCTCTGCCACATCTCTCTGTTTCAGGGCCCCAGTGATCAGCATCACCACATTGTCGATCATGTAGCTGTAGCTATGGCAACACAGAGACCACAGTAAATGGAGGTACCTTTATTTGTCTGTGTGGCATTTTCTATCACAGCTCTTTTATTAAGGACACATTTGCTTTCTTTTCTCTTTTGATATTATGAAACTAGGAGCATTCAAAATAGTTTTCTTTTAGCTTTTTGTCTGCTTTTCTGACCTGTGTAAAAAGGAGCATTATCATTGATGCATATGAATAGAGAAGCACAGGACATGTTCCAGTAATATTATGCTTATCCTGTCATTGATAAACCACATGCAGTGTCGTAGCATACGTTATATAGTCGAGGAAGGTGGAGAGCGGAGGCAGAGCGCTGGAGCGCAGGCAGCTGAATTCAGTCACCAGGTTTTCCCTCAGCTTGTTGTCCACCAGAGACACGGTCAGGTCGTCTTCGGAGGAGGACAGCAGCTTACCGTAGTCTGTGCTCTGCAGGTGCAGCTTCATGTCTGAGGAGAGGAAAGTGGAAACTGAATCTGTCAGGCTGCTCTGACAGGAGGTGAATCATATGAATCATAGCACAGACAGTGTAACTATACTTCACATCAGCTGGTTAAAGAGATCACAGTTGATGACACATAATCATGGGTTAATTAAGAGCACAAACACATGGTGTAGTGTGTTTTTCTGTGTCTGGAAGTCTCCTTCCATCAGTTTTCAGTGTGGACATACTGAAACGACTGTTGTAACAGTATCTTAAACATATTTAAAGCTAACATCTCATTGATCCCTTTTGTCTATTTCAGAAAGGAATGTCGGCCTGGAAAGAAAATTCAGATGTGCTCCTTCAGATAAATGAGATCCACATGAAGAAACGGGCCAGATAAGGTTCTGTCTGTCAGCACTCAACTTCTGAGGCAACCACACATGTATGCACACGACTATATAACAAACGGTATAGTGTAAGCAGATACTTGTATGCTATGTTGCATTTCTGGGAAATCTTAATACACAAAACTAAAATGCATCCAAAAGTTAAATGTCCTCACCTTCCAGCGTGTCACACTGTGCCAGGTTGTTATAGTCGGTCTGAGTCAGAATCCCGGCCTTCATCCCCCGAACCAGACCCTCCAGGTAGCCATGATCCACATTGAAACTGAGCTCTGCCATGATGCCAAATGAGTTATTGAAAAGCCAGACTCCCATTTAACTGATGCTTACGTGTGTCTGTCTTTGTCTTTTTACAGCAACTTCTGCATTTATCCCCCACTGACTAACCCTCATGCAGTTATTTTCCCTTCCTCTTTGACACCAAGAAATTCCATAGCTGTCCTAAAAACTGTTTGTTGTCTCTCACTTCCTGACATTGAACATGTTCAGTTCAATTGCACACATTTAACCAAAGAAAAAAACAACAACAAAAAAACTGGACATTATGTAGCAGAAAAGGAAATTAAGCTAAATAAATGCACACACAAATCAATTTCAGTCCTCCAGGGCTCGAGCTCTATTTTCAATCAGTTGGCCTCACACTGTTTGCATGTGTAAGAGTGAATCTGTGTTTAATCAGGCAGCGGGAGAAGCATCAGATGCTTTGCGAGGGAAGTAGATAACATGTTTGCCATTTATCACGTTCCTGGCAGGCAAATTCATGGTACGTATTATGGCTCTCCATTCTTTATCGCTACATGCAGATTTCATTTTATAGTCCAATGTAATTCACCCTTATAAAGTTTTTATATCCTTTATAGAAAAGAAACAGAAACCATCAACATTGTTTTACATCTCCTCTCCCAGGGTTCTCTCTGCATCTTTAGCAAGAGCGAGGCGTTTTATGTTGACTGACTGTTGTGAGTGACACATGGTCAGGCTGACCTCAATGTCGACTACTAAAGCTTACTGCTTAATGCAAATGGTGATGGGAAGTCAATACTGACATGAGCTAAACAGACCTGTGCTCAGGTCAGAAACGTACAGCCCTAAACTTCTGCAGCATTTCCTCATTCATCTGTCTTGTAGCTTATAGATCAGTAACACATAAGCTACTGCTTCATGTGAGCTTCTTTATAAAGCCAAAAAAAAAAAAAACTTGTTCCAGGTTACATCCTTATAAATGTGTCATAATTGCTGTGAGGAGTCTTGGGTATTTTTGTATAAAATTGTTTTATGAAGTTACGTGACTTTTACCTTGATCTTTGACCACAAAAATCTAAACAAATTTTGCCCTAAAGTCCAAGTGAACCTTTCCGCTGAAGCTGGAGGAATTCCACCGAGGCGTTACTGAGGGCCTGTCTGGTAGACATTCACGCTTGGATGTCCCAGAATTTCTTCCAGTCAAACCCTGATAAATCTGAGGTTCTCCTGTTTGGTCCCATTAGTACCAAGGCAAATCCAGTTGACAGCCTCAAATTCCTTTCCAATAGTTTTTAATCGGTTGCAAGAAACCTGGGAGTACTTTTCGAGTTATTTTGTGAAGCACAAAATAAATGGTTGTGCAATCCTGTTTCCTGCACTTACATAACATCAACAAAATAAGACCCCATGATGTTAACTGAGTTATATGAATTAAGTTCATTATTATTTTTGTTTATTATGTCTACTGTTATATCTATTATGTCTATACTACTACTACTACTACTAATGATAATAATAATAATTATTACTTAGACATCATGCTAAACAACCTTTAAACATAATGCCTCCCGTTTGCCATGGCAAAGTGGACAGTTGGCCTGGGTGGGCTGGGAGCTGTGGCTGCACATTTACTACTTCACAAAGTAACAACAACAGAAGCGTCTCTGTTAATGCCTCTGTCTACAGGCCATATACATTTCTCTGTCTCTTTACGTAGCACCTAAATCTGAATTACATCACATGGAGCCTTGACAACATTAAGCACTTAATCTTACATAGTCAGACACAACACACATGCTCAGCCCAGTGGGTGTAGATGCAGCTCATTCATGTTAATGGCTCGAGAGGACATAGGCTACTCGAACTGTTAACTCCAAAATGAACACACACATGTGATGATATCTATGAAATGGATCATCAATCAGGTCACAACAGCTCCTCGTACACGACTCTGTGGACGCTCCATTAGCCGAGGAACAGACAGTGTTCCAGACAAGGTAATTCAGCAATTATCCTGCAGATTGCCTGGATAAGATTTAAGATGCAAACTGCTTTACTTTGGATTCCACTCCACGCTAACATCAACATGTGTCTCTACTGGATACACACATGGCCCCATTCACATGCACTTTATGTTCATTATCTTTCTGCTTTCTGCTGGAAATACAAAGCAGGTTTAGTCTGTGTTTATCCACGAGATAGCTGCCGGCAAACTTTTTTAAAATTACTACTTATTTTCTTTCTTTGTTTTGATCCAATGTCTCATATTTCTCAAATGAAACGGTTTCCTTGAACAAATCCACACATTAGTAATGCTAGGTTAAAACATTTAACCCTACCCTTTTGTTGCGAAAGAGAAAAAAAAGACCAATCACCACATCGAACAGCACAAATTATATTTTTACAACTTGTAAAAAACTGTAAAAACTCCCTCCTTCATTTAATAGATGTGCTGTACCATTCCTTTTCTGATTACAAGATTAGATTTAAGTAAAACCCTACCAGTTAGACGTTATCCACAGTATTCACTTTTCACTGTTCAACATAAGTTTCCCTCTTGGGTGTCAAACGCAGATATGTAATTTCAGAGGCGTCTCACAATCAAAACAATTTCAAAAGATATATTTTGATGAAAGAGTGTTGGATCATGGTATTTTTTGTCCTCACCATCAAAGACATTGAAAACAGGGGAAACCCCGAAGAACAGGCCAGAATAAAAAAAAAAGACAGACAGGCATTGTGAACACACTGATACAATACAGGCTACTGACTGTCAGACCCGTGTCAGGTGTGACTGAAAGCAAGGCAGGTGAGTAGATGGTTACAGTGTGTCCAAGATCTGGCAGAGTCCATGACAGAAAAAGCAGCGCTCAACGTTAGTTTGTCTCTTTCCCTGATGTTAAGTAATTCACCGTGGGGAAAAGACATGGTGCATTACTGTAAGGAAATACAGAATGGTTTAGCTTAAAAATGATTGCAAAACTAAAATGAATACAGTGCTGCTTGAAAGTTTGTGAACCCTCCAAACATCGTGCCTGGGATTGTGACCAAATAATTCAAAGTTGGACTCATCTGTCCAGACGGCCTCTGGTTTGTCTGGCAAAGTTCAAACAGGAACTTTGTCCTTTCTTGAGAACAGAGGCTTCCCTCTTTAACTCTCCTATGAACGTTTACTAATTTTTTGCTTGATTGTTGACTCATGTACATTTGCCACAGAGGTCTGCAACTCTCTGGAGGTGATGCGTAGGTCGGCCTTTACCTGATTTATTCTTCTTCTGGTGCTTCTTGGTGAAAGTTTTGATGGCAGTCCACCTCTGGGCAGAGTTACGGTGATGCTGAGTGTCCTCCATTTGTAAATGATTTGTCTTACAGATCATACAAAACCTTTCCTAATCAAATGTCTCATTTGATTGGTCTGCTTAATTGATTACTTGAACACCCACATGTGTTTCACCCGAGTCTATTACCTACTTGACTTTACCAATGCAGCTTTTACTTAATTTTGCACATCTGATTACATGTTTCATGTAATCTGCACACACAGTTTCCTGAGACATGGAATTGATAAACATAAACCTGACATTTCATATATAAAAACTGGTGATGATAAAATAAGGGAATGAATGGATGATGAAAATAAAAAAAATCTAAACTACTCAGGGAGTTCACAAACTTTCAAGCAGCACTGTATATAACATGGGTCTGTTTAGATTCACAAAAAGGGAGAACCTCCGCGCTTCAGCTTGACGAACTGTGGACCGGTGCGTCTCAGGGCTGGACACAGATGAGCAGTAGAGACAAAGGGAGGACGCTTCTTCAGCTCTGAAGAAGACTGAAGTGTCGAAACGTCAGCAGCCGTACCTCAATAAATTTGTATAACCCAACCGTGTGCTCCAGCATCCTCCCTTTGTCTCTGTTTAGATTTAGTTTGAGGAAAAGTTACATAGGCCTATAACTTGAAACATCCTAACATCAGAGGGCGATTGGATCTACAGGTCCAACTTGTAGAGTGGACAATGACTAAACCTTTTTTTATTATATTTTATGAGTTAATGTTATAAAATGTATATGTCTCAACCCCTCCCAGTTCCTCTTCCTTTGTTTTCGATGAGATGTTTTATTTGGCCAGGTGAATCCCTGAGGGTCACTGTAAACACATTTTCCCTGTTATGTAAAACAGGGCAGCAGCATCATAATTTTAGATTAGATTATTATGATTGTTGTGTTAGAGCATGAGACCATTTCATTATGTTCATTAAATTGATAAAACAAAATGTGTAAAATGTCTGGGAAAGATGTTCTCCTGTGGAAAACAAGCTGTGAGGAGAGTGGAAACGACACAAAGTTTCAACCACTGAACTTCTTTTTCTTTTCTCAAATAAAAAAAAACTATCTGGATTATGAAGACCTCTTATCTTTTTCTGTCTCCTCCTGAACCTGAACCTCGTTTGCACATCCCACCACATGTCACCCAATCTTTTTTAGCTGGACCACACAACCGCACGGCCAGGCTTATCATCACAAATATCTCTGACTGAATGACGGACTGAGTGACTGTACTTCTCGGCGGTGCATTAATGACTGAATCAAGCTGCTGTGTTTTATCTTTGGAATTGCAGTAAAGAGGAGAAACGGTTCCAAGACAACAGAGGCCGTGTTGGTGAAGTGAAGCTTCTAGGCAAAATAATACTCAAGTCTATATATTTGAAATGAATTTGTAATTTTATGGATATTTTTCTCTCTCTGTTTGTTTGTTGTGTCTTTTCTTAGTCTCTTTCCCTTTTGTGCTTCTTTTTCTCTTTTCTTTTTCTATTGGTTGATGTGTTTTAGTGATTTTGTATTTTGAGGGGGAGGATTTTGCCCATTTTGACCCTGCACAATTATTTGCCTTTGTAATATTAAATGTTATTAAAAGTTAAAAGTTTTTATCATTGTGCATATGAATAAATATAAAATAAAATAAAAATTAAAGCTTTGACCTATAACACATATCAAACTGTGGGTTTAACATATGAAGACCTGCCTCTAGCAATCCTGAAGCTGGAAGTTCAGACACTAGACAAAAGTAAACAAAGAAGTAAAGACTAAAAATTATGTTGTTTTTCTCCTCCCCTCTCATCCTCTTAAATTTTTCTGTGTATCTCTCTGATTGAAATAAACATTACTTGAAAAATAAATCTTCATGATCTGAGTGTTTTTAAGTTGTCACAGCTCTTTGTTTTCATTTATGAGCGATATTGTGAGAGGAGGACAGCATAGTTTTATCAAACTTCAAACAACTTTATTAATCCCACCAGGGGCAATTGATTATTGTTTTATAGTCAGGGGCTCAGGGCTTGACCTTGTCTTGTTTCCTATTAATTACTTGTTTTCACTGATTATCTCTGGTAGCTTCCCACTCACATACCTGTTCCCCAGTGTCTCAGTATGTCAATCACTATTTAAACCCAACTCGGTCTCTCGCTCCTGTTGGATCATCACTTCATGTTTTATTTTTTCCCCCCAATTCTTGTTCTTAGATTTTGTTTTTGTTGGAGGCCTCGGATTCTGCCCTTGTGTGGCCCACCTTTCCGTAAGCTTTGTTTTTCCTCTCTGCGAATACGTTTCTGAACTGTATCAGTCCTGTCTCATTTGGGTCCACTCTTTGCCTGTGCTGTAGCAAACTACACGATTTTTGGCAGGGATTTGTGATGCGTTATCCAAAATTCATGGAGTTACTTTCCCAGGATCCCGATGCCTTTTGGGTAACTGTTCAAAAATATTTGTGGCTCTCAGAAGTGAACAAGTGCATACCTCTGGAAAAGACAACTTGCTCACTAAGGAATAAGATAAATCTTCAAATATGGCAGCCTTTTATCAACTACATGGAGGATCTCCCATCTCACATGATTGAATGATCGTTGCACGGTTTAAAGCTCTGTGTCAACTGAGTGACGACTGGTATAGTGCTTTAATATTAGTGGCTGCAATATAATGAAACAAAAGCATAAACTCTAACAAGGGAAATTCAAATAGATTAAATTATTCAGAAAAAAACAGTTTCACTTTTGCTATGTTATGACTAGATAACCATGAGTCAAGACCTGCAAGATGTAGGAGAGACAAACAACCATAAGCATCTGCTACAGTATCTCCAACCTTGACCAGCTGGTTCCTTTCAGACATAAATACAATGATGTGTGTCATGATAATGTTGTGTCAAAAGGTCATGTCTTTTCTAGCAAGTATGCCCATCAAACCAGCATCAAGTGTGGCATCAAGATACAGTTGGCTGTGCCACTGAATAAGGAGATGGAAATGTGGGACAGACGGAGGTGCACAATGTCACATGACAATTTTTCCACCTGTGATGAATTCAGTTTAGTCCTGCCTCCATGACATCTCCGTATTGTCCTCATATGGCTTTGCAATATGGGACAAGATCTACGGCACCTGGACAAGGGGAGACAGTCTTGAGCTGAGCTGAGGCTGCAGCTGCAGCAGGCGACCGGAGGAGAGATCAATTCTGCTCCCTAATATACTGTAAAACAAATACCACATGCTGCACATGTGAGAAATAACATCTGCAAAAGTCCATACGCCCACATCTGATTGATGTTCTTTGCATTGTATATGAATTATGAGACTTTATTGTCATCATTTATAGTGTGCAAAATGAATTCCTCATTGTACAATATATAGTACATGCTAGTATGAAGCCAAAGAAAGTCATTTCCTGTCAATAAAATTAATCTGAGGCTATTTTCTTTCTTTTCCTATACTGTTGGCAGTAAACATCTACACTGTTCATTGATAAAATGCAGTCTATCTGCACTGTGATGAGGGAAACCCCAGAGTTTTTCATGACCTAAAAACAGGTTATTTTGTAAAACAGGGTTAAAATTCAACTAAACTGTTTAATTTGGGGGGTTTAGTATAGGTGGGTTAGGCATTTTTCACCCTTAGGAGGGTTTAGACACTACATGGATTAAGACACTCCAAAAGAAAAAGAAAAAATATATATGAAGGCAAAGAACAAAACACAGGGATGATATAGGCTTACAGCGTATTTATTCTATAGCAAAAATATAAACTAACTTTACTCATAAATCCACATGGATAATTGGTAATTCCTCTTTGGAACCCCAGATCATCTCTTCTCCAAGGCATGGTTTACAAAGGACCAGAACAAAAAATGTTGTTGTTGTTTTTTTCTTTTCTTTTTTTCTTTCCATTAATGTTCCAATGTAAATCCAGTTGTTAGCGATACAAGATAACATGACAGGAGAACATACATAAAAGACATTTAAAAGCAGCGATAGTGTGGGAAACACCCGAGGCACAACACGTAGTTAACATGTGATTGTATACATAGATGAAAAGCAGATGAACCTCATCCTTTGTTATACTAACATACTGTATGTTTGTTTGGTATTTGGATGTTCTGGAAACATTTCTGTAGATACTCTCTATTTCACATAGATGTCTCGGATGATGTGAGACAGAAAAACATTGTCATCACGTGGCTTCATTCGCTCACTCACATCTGTCCTTGGTTCACAGAAGTGCAGAAACCATCAACAATTCACTTTAACCCTCAGACTGGTTCATGGTTTTCTAAATGTGACACTGACAATCATGATATATTCTCTAAACTAACGCCTGTGCTGTGAAAGGCCAAGGGACAGGTGAAAACCACTGTGTAGCTATATACGCTTATTATGGTGTTTATCCATGTGCTGGGGTGTGTTCACACATGTGTGTGTCTGCATGTGTGTGTGTGTGTGTGTTTGTGCTCCATTTATGTCTTCTTTAAGCACTGATAGTTCATCCTCCAGCAATGACAAATGGTGTTGAAGAGTCGGCAGCGGCAGGAGGCGCAGGGGTCGCAGCAGGGGACGCGAGAGGAGCAGCTCTCCATCAGGTGGCCGCAGCGACGCGCAGGGGTCCCAAGATCTGACCTGTGCTTCTGTGACGACAAAGAGAATTTATAGGGAATGTCTTGGAACAAAATGGAAAAGGAAAACCCCCATCAACACTTTGACTCATTACTAAATGTTGAAATGTGAAACTGGCTGCTCATAGTGAAAAGCCCACAAACTCAAACGCATATTCACTCAGTATTTTGTGTCTTTCAGCTCATTGTTTTGGTTTTATTGCAACTTCAACATTTTGGTACACTCATTACATTTCCAGAAAAAAAAGCACAAGGTGCTACATGGTGAGAATGGTGAAGTATTTAGCAGACAAAGAGCCATATATGTCCTGTAGGATTTGGTGCACTGCAAAAACTCAAAATCTTTCCAAGAATATTTGTCTTATTTCTTGTCAAAATGTCTAATTTCTAGTCAAAACTAATCTCTTTCCACTTAAAACAAGACTCATCACCTAAAAATGTACTTGTTTTTACATCATTTTCACTTGTTTCAAACTAATTTTCACTTGAAATAAGTAGAAAAATCTGCGAGTAAAAGGACGTTTTTTCTGCTTGTAATAAGAAAGAAAAACTTGCTCCACTGTCAGATTTTGCCACTTATTTTAAGTGAAAATAGGCTTGAAATAAGTAAAAATGTCTTAAAAACAAGCTACTTTTTTATGTCATGAGTCTTATTTTAGGAATAATGAGATTTGTTTTGACTAGAAATGACATTTTGACTAGAAATAAGACAAATATTCTTGGTAAGATCTTGAGTTTTTGCAGTGTGGAGACTGAAACTGAGATAAAATATCATAAGCCAGAGAAAACATGTCAGTGATGTCTTTCCATTTCAGATTTGTTCAACATGGCGATTTTAAAAAGAAGAAAACAAAACACAGTTGCAGAGGATGTTTTTTGATATGTTTCTCTTTCTCTGTTATAAATTCACATCATTCAACTTCATGTCAAATGCAGGTTCCTAGAAACGCGATATGTAACAGTATGTCATACATTGTGTTTCAGCCTGTCAGACTGTAGCCAACTGGGCAGAGAAGAGAGGCCGGCTGCAAATTACAGGTGTCAAACCATGGGGAGCCTGTAGTATTATTAGTACTTTCAGCTTTCAGCACACAAAATATGTCATGATGATTTATGGTAAAATTATGTGCAACATGGTGTAAAGCTTCAGTGGGGTGCAGGAACTAGACAGGATAGGTATGTTCAAAATGTGTGTTTTCTCCCCAGGACATAGTTTAAGGGGAACATTGTGAAACTGACACTTTACAAAATACAAAATCTATACAGCCAGCTGCTTATAATGTACATATTTAAACATAGCCCCTTTTCTAACACCCTCTGATGTTAAAGGTTCTAATCATGTAACTGAGAGATTAGTGAATGTACAGGAGTCACATGTTACACGAAGGCAGTTAAAGAAGAATTAGAAATACTTACAGGAATGTGACTTTGCTGTGATGGAGAAACCTTTCGCCGTGCAAATAGTGGCCTGGTCGCTTGGCTCCAAACTAGAGTTGGAAACAGAGCAATCATTGTTTATTTGTCATAAACATGTTCAATAAACATTGCTCACATGGAGGTCAATCCAGTCTCTCTGGCTGAGAATAAAAACTCTCCCATGAGACCTATATTTAATATGAGGACAAACAATTCAGCTTCTTGTTTATTCTCTCCTCTTTGTTCTTTCAAGTGAACACTTGATTGTGGCCAGGATCTGGCTCAGAGGAGAAGTAAACATACATTAAATAGTATAAGATTTTATCACAGGTCCGTGGTCTGGGTCTGCTGAGGACGCCAGCAGATCGCCAGCTAATTGGCAGTGGAAACGTGCTGAGACACATGAACTGACACTCTGGATTTTGATAAAGGAGCAGTGGATTCATAGTTTCCTATAAACAAGGCCAGCAAAGGCAACGGCAACAATTTGCCTGTTTGGGTGATCCTGAGGCCTTAATCGAGAAGTTGGGGGTTAAGACTTTTTCTCAGTAAGAACTGAGGAGTCTCTTTGTTTCATTGTTTCCAGGAAAGAGATCATTGCAAATGGTTATCTTCATCCTCATATAAAGACTGAAAACGGTTAATCAAATATTACTAGAGAAACAGTTGCACAAACTATGTTTACTGTTTTCTTTGGGACCCCTCCATCCTCCCTCTACATAAACTCTCAGCCTTTTGGCTTCACAACTGAAAGCCTCCATGAACCTCTCATATTTTCTGGATAACAGTCTGTTTTCTTCTGGGGGAAATTAGATCATATTAAAAAGGGCTTGTTGAATACATTTCCCATTATTTTTGAAAGGTTTATGATTCCACCTAATAACTCTGCTGTTTCAGTTTGGGATTATGTTTTGTAGTAGGCTACTACTGTAGCTTCTCCTGACATAACATTGGTCTGTCACTTTGAGTGCCACTGTCAGACTGAAGTGTTTCTGCAACTACAGAGGACACAAAGTTTTTTTTAAAATTTTCTTTAGTTTTTATTTTCTGTAGCCATAACGCTGTCTGCATCTGGCGAGAACAGCCGACCGGGCCGTGCATGCTGAGGTGTAACGGCCTGTAAGCACACAGTTCTGTTTCCTATTTCACAGCAGGGTAGATACTCAATGTTGCTATTTACACCCTGCTCCGATGCTCTCCTGAACCACATGAGAGAAGTCCTGCCAGAAAGGTTTTCTAATATATGAGAGGATCTGCTTAAACCTACACCATGATCTTTTCCCAGGCTGGAACCAACTAGTTTAACCAAAATGCAACAGAAAACTGCATGACAATGATTAATAAACATAGTTAATTAATCATGCCAAACCTGTACAGGTGGTCATGATTTATAGTGATGTTTGCTTTGAAACGTGTTGGTATGTCTGCATAAACAGTGGAGCTGACCAACATCCAAGGCTTTTGGCAGTGAGGCATTTTTTAGACAGAAATAGTAGCTAAGACTGTCAGTGTTCCAGTGGAAACCAAAATGATTTGCTTCCACATGTCTGGGCTGGATATTCTTTGGGCCATCACAAAAACATAGTTGATCAAAGTTTAACACTCACCTCTGACACTGGCATCTTTGAGACCCTCACCCTTATACCTCAATGTGTCTTTTACAACCTCGATGCTGCACAAGTCGAAAATTCCCCGTCATTAGCTGTGACCTTTTTTGATTGATGGCTGCTGCACCTATTCTTCCAACCCACCTCAAGATCTTGGGGGCTTATCTTTGTCCAGATGTGTACAGGTTATCTGTTATAGAGCAGAAAAAACCTTCACTCAACCTGCTTGACTATCCCTCTGCTGACCCTGAGGCGTTCATCCACTATAGCGGGGTCTTCAACATTTTTCAGGCCAAAGACCCCCAACTGATGGAGAGATGGAGCAGGGACCCCTACTATATTGTATAAAATTGTGTATTATATTAAACTTGGCCCAGTGCCATGTATAAACATACCTTGTTATTGTGCATTCACTACTAAGCTTTTTAAATAATAAAGCTTTATATTCATGTTTTACTGTGGATTGCATGATAATCGTACAGACAAGCTATTCAAATTGACGTTTTTATTTGAAACATAAATGTGGAAACTAAAAGATAAAACATTGTCTAAAATTCCTGCAGCACCTCCGCGGACCCCCTAGGGGTCATGGATCCCCTGTTGAATACCTCTGCACTATAGTATATGTTTTCTACGTTACGTAAATACAACATCTTCTGTATAGAACTATCATGTGTCTACAATCTTAAAGGCCCCATGGCATGAAAAATGTGATTTTGGTTATTTTTACGTGCTCAGGGAGGTCTCTGGGCCACATATATACTGCCCCATGCATCAAACTGGTCATAAACGGAGAAACGCACACCGCCCATTTGTAGGAACTGTCTCTTTAAGACGAGTGGATAGCACTTCCTCCTTTGTGTGACGTCACACACAAGGTAACTGTGTTTTTTTTTTCAATTTTTATGAATGCAGCTTAGGTTTCACTTACTTGCCTGTGATTGGCCCGACCACACGCCACTCAAAAACAGTCAGCCAATCAGAGGAGAGGTTCTCATTCTCTCTTCTGATTGGCCAAATGACCTGTGCCTGCTAGGGCTCCAGAAAGAGGCAACAGGAAGGGGCAGGATATTAAGCAGATCACAGGTACTCAAAACCAATGATACATCTTGTTAGGGATATCAGCAGGTAAATAAACCCAGAGAAAAGTGCACAGCATGAGGCCTTTAACACATTGTAATGAGACACGTGCGCTTTTTCCGTCATGTCCTCATTGTGTTCACATCTCTAATGTTGCCCTTTCTCCATCTTTTGAATTAGTGTTAATAAAAAACAATTGGTTTCCTCCAACCAGAGAAGTAAAAGTTCAATCACCCTCTCTGATGTCTAAATATGTGCAAAGTGTGACCACCATTACAGTTGAGTTTAGTTAAAAGTCTTCTACGTTGCACTTGTTATTCGCACCCAGCAGTGATGTCATGACGTAGCACATGCTCAGTGCGCTCATCACTGGCTGTGAAGATTATTATTTTTATCCTAATTAACAGATTTGTGGTGACAAATCCGCTCAACTGTGCAGTTGTCCTCAGTTCTTCATAACTTTTTAGCAGCTGATTAGTTTTTCTTTCATCACTACAGCAGCACTGTTCAGTTCACTGCTTGTCACAGCAAAGCACACAAACTTGAATTACTGCCTCGTGGTTGTATGCCTCCGGAAATACAGTGACAGTCTCTCTGTCCTGAGTTACAGCATTGAATAATGTCTACAAATGTTTTTTTGCAAAACATTATAATGTCACAATGAGTTGTCCTTTGACCATTTGGGAATAAAATGTGATCACTTCACTTTAGCTTCAATGACACTTCAGTTAAATCATGTGAAGGATTATGTGTTACGTCAAAAACATGTTTGTTCTTGTTCTTTGTTTGATATGTTTGGGAAAGAAAAGATTATTAATAATAATAATTTAAAAAAACATGTTTTTGAGGTTACAGTGACCTCCAAAATCTAATCAGTTCAGTTTTGTGAGTCCAAGTGGACATTTGTGTTTGAAGAAATTCCCTGGAGGTATTACTTAATTCATGAGATCTTCACAAATGACGTCAGTGTGGAGACATAAACTCCCTGAATGCTGTCCAGCACCAAACAGCAGAAATACAAAGTTAGCAAAGTGAAGCTGGAGAACACAGTGGAACATTTTACAACTGCAGCGACAGATGATGACGGAGCCAGTTATTGGTGGAGACAAGAGACAGGAGAGTGAAGACAGGATTGACATTCATTCAAGTGGAAACATAATTTAAAGTGACTGTGGCCCACAGAGAGGTCACTGAGTATTTGAAACATTGCAAAACATTTTTAGAGATTTAACAATACAATTAAACAATAAACGGTTTACTTATAATGGGTTGAATAGTTGAGCATTAGAAACATTACAGCTATCCAGATTTAGCCTCGTAAACCAGCCTCTCCCGGAAATGCATTTCATAACCCTCTCCCGTTAAATGAAATGAAATGCATTTCCGGGAGAGGCTGGTTTACAAGGCTAATCCAAATTAAGTGTAGCCATGAATGTGAATGTTGCTTTGTGTGATTTATTTGTGTGATGGTTTTAGTTTACATTTTGTGTGTGAAACTTATCCAAATAGGCCTTCAAAATTGTTAATTGATAAGGGTCTACAATCATCTTAGAAAAACACTACACTTTGCAAAACGTTTTTAGAGATTTAAAGCAGAAGTAAGCGGAATGTTAGTGTTAATATAAGTCTTAAATAGTTATATCTTCCGACAGCAATCACTTACATAGAGTGTTTGGTCCGAAACACGGGTCTGTCAGTCACTCTGCTCTGCTGTAAGCCCAGGAGAAAACTTTCTTTGTATTGCTACAACCTTTATCCAATGAGGAGAGAGAGCGGCATAAAGGGGCGGTCCTCTCTGTGTGTGCAGCCAAGGGATGCGCGTGAATGTGGTGACGTAGGGACGAGGACGGGGACTGCTAACTCCATCGGCTGACAAGAAGTTAGCCAAAACGACCGGATCGCTTACTTCTGCTTTAACAATACAATTAAACAATAAACGGTTTACTTACATTATAATGGGTTGAATAGTTGAGCATTAGAAACATTACAAATACTCTGTAAACCCTGTGGGTGGGTTATCCACATTAAGTGTAGCCATGAATGTGAAATACGCCTTCAAAATTGTTAAATTGATAAGGGTCTACAATCATTTTAGAAAAACACTGCACTTATCATTAGTAAGTTGACTTTGGAGAGGCTTAAAAGTGCTGTGAAGCTTCACAGCTGCCAAAGTAAAGGCAGTGGATTATGGAGCATCAGAGCCTGAAGGGTCGGGCGATGATATACTGTAATAGAGATCCATTTTAACATGTGTATTGTACAATACATGTGTATAATATACCACACACAGCCACGTTGGATAAATCTTTCTGCATTGCCTACTTAGAACTTAGACAGAAATGACTGACCATTGGTGCAGATTTAGTCGGTGTAAATGATAGTTTCATTACAAACAGTACAGAGAGGTGGATTATGTTTAGGCTACTAAAATAAAATCATATGCCCAATTCAATACTGGTCACCGTTTGTAGTGTGTACAGCTGTGAAATGGTAGAAGTGTCCCACCATATTCGTCACAATGTGAATTGTGTGTGAGAAGTATGTACACACGCACACGCACACACACACACACACACACACACGCAGACGCAGACGCACACGCACACGCACATATCCGTAAATGTATTTTTCCCCAAGAGATATTAAGAATTTTAAACATTGGACGGGATTTTTCTTTGCTTCAGTGCCAGTGCTGTAGAATTTGGAGAACAAATTTGGAGATAAAACACAGGGGTATTTTATCCAAAACAAGTAATAAACTATGTTTTTTTTTTTAAATCTCAGAAATGCTCTTCAATCCCTAAAGGACCAAAAAAGGTTTCCTCAGAGTTTCTGACTCATCACATCAAATTGGCTGGCATGTTATTGAATTCACAAGCAGACAGGAAAATTACAAAATCTGGTTGTGTTCAATGCTCAACAGTCTTACTTCACAATAACAATCATCTTCTTCTTTTTTTTTTCACTACAATGAATTACTGCATATATCCACTTCCATCAAAGACAGCTTTTTAGATGATATGAAACATCATTTGCCACAATTTGAAATGGTCACAACCTCAAAATCAGGCTGGTGGAATAATGTTTCAGATGTCAGATTTGTTTCAAAAAATTTAAAACATTGCCACATATATAGGCCTATATTTTTTATTTTTATTTTGTACTGTTCAATATGATGAGATTTTTATTTCACTTTAATGTTTGGGATGAGATTATCTAATTAATTATGTAATAACAATAGAAGACACTGAATTTTGCAAATGTTAAATTAAATGATCTTCATCATGAAGCCGTGCTATAGCTACTGTGATCAAACTGCCATATAGATGTATAAAACCTAGACGATAGCCTCCAGCTGCTTGGATGCTGATAGATAGAGTTTGAGAACATTAATCAGACTCATGAGGGAATCGAAGCCAGATTCATAGGTATCTATATTATATTATCACAATAACCTGTGACTCTACTGTGTTGATTGCATCGACAGGCTGCCTCTGGTCAATTAAAGACCGAATATCTACAAATAATTTCTTGTTCCAACCTGCATCACTCTCGTTTGCGATGTAGCCAATATCTTTTCATGGGCTCGTGGCGGATGAAGAAGAAGCTCACTCACCTGTATCATTGTCAGTCTTCCTCACACCTTTCTTTGCGTCCACTGGCCAGGACAGCGGGAGGACGAGCAGGAAGAGGCACATTAAGTGTTTGCCAGTGATCTTCCTCATAATGATGAGAGATCTGTTGGTGACACGGTTAAAAAGGAAGAAGAAGAAGAAAAATCACTCCCACCTTCACGAGGTGCACTGGACAAACATATTGAATCCATAAATCCTTGACTCACGTACTTGTGCTGCTCCAAGTGTTCAATCCAGTTGCTCCAAGTTTCCTCCAGGCTGCGAGGAAGCGCCACTGCCTCCGACTCTCCGCCGCTGACGAACCACTAGGAGCGGACGCGCCGCCCCCACATGACGGGCTGGAGACACGGTGCTAGGTGATGCTCGGTGAGAGACGGTTTCCCCGGCAACAGGCAACAGTTCCCACCAGGAGGAAGGAGGAGAGGAGGGGGTTGAGCTGATTAGGCTTGTGTCATAACTTACAGACAAACACCTGTTTATGCTTTATGCTGTGGCGGAGCACAGACAACACTATACCTACTGTACACAACCAGGTTAAATGTATCTGAAGCCGATTGATACCGTTTAACAATAGAGCTATTGTTGATGCACTGGGCTTTTCCTACTGCAGCATGTCAAAATGTCTGCTTTGAAAAACGACCTGTAGGTAGGTAGTCTTTTAACAGAAGGTTAAATGTTTCCTTTGAAGTGTCAGGCTTCACTGAGTGGTGAGTTTCCAAACTTGTGGGTCTGGATGAACTATCAAAACCAGGACCGTTTGATGTAGCCCTTTCTTTGGGACACAACCAAGCACAATAGTTCACTGTGGAGTTTTGTAAGTTGTTTATTTAGTAGGCTACTTTTGAATGAACAGTTGAGCCTATCAGATGCTTGTTTTACAGGTCTTTGTTTAGGAGGAGGAGGATTTTCTTGGACCTGTAAAATAATGTCCATGAAAATTAGCTTTTTTTTTTTTTTTCCTTTTGTGATGCTGATTAAAGCAGAAGTAAGCGATCCGGTCGTTTTGGGTAATGCTGCGTTTCAGGCAGGCTTTTGAAACCGTAAATTACAGCTTCAAGTCACAATTTACGACTTTGTAGCGTTCCAGGCAACCCACTCGTGTTTTTCCGACCTGTTTTACCTGTGAAAGTGTACTATAACGGCCACTCGTAACTTCCGACCCGTGAACTCGTACCAGATCGAACTGGTACGACTTCACAGGTCGGAAAAACACGAGTTACGAGTTGCCTTGAACGCACCATAACAGTCCTCGTCCCTACGTCACCACATTCAGGCGCATCCCTTGGCTGCACACACAGCCCTTCATGCCGTTCTCTCTCCTCATTGGATAAAAATTATAGGATACGAGAAAAGTTTTCTCCTCGGCTCAGAGCAGAGCAGAGTGACTGACAGACCCGTGTTTCGGTCCAAATACTCTATGTAAGTGATTGCTGTCGGAAGATATAACTATTTAAGACTTATATTAACACAAATATTCCGCTTACTTCTGCTTTAAACAGAAGGCCATGTCAAAGTTTGGTGTAGCTAATGTGTGCTATTATATGTGTACTAGGCTACTGCAAAAAATAAAAGCATGTCTCTAGAAATGTGACAACATGGATGTAGTTTTACCATCTACATAGAATGACAATTCTTTAATAGTTTATGCTCTTGTGTTAAATTAAGAAATCAGATTAATGTTTACAGTCTGAGCAATAGCCTACTGATACCATATTGATTTAAATTTGTCTCATCTCCCTGCTGAGTCTCACAGCTGGTAATTTTACGCTGTGCTTTGAAACTGGTGAATATAATAACTCACTTTAATGCAAGAATCCGTTTTTCATTTCATGGAAGATCTCCATGAAGTCAGTAGACATTTGGAGACCTGCATACCAGCCGTACTCTCACTTCATATTGTTAGTGTCTAAACTGAATCCATAAGGTCATTTTGATGGGCATAAGATTTTATGCATATTCACAAAACATCAGTCCCGGTGTTGAGTAGAATTTATCTGACGGCCAACTCTTCGCTATTACTGTAAAGCAGCATGTCGACCACTGAGTTGCGCATATACCGTCTCCTCCTACTGTATAGCGCCTGTCGCCCTGTCAGTCCTACAGCAGACACCAGAGTCACCATTATCCATGACTGTATTTGAGGATTTTGTTAATTGAGACTGATATATTCAATTTCCTTGTATTAACATCCAACAAATCTTGGAGGATGTCAAACAAATGGGAGATACCCCTCACTGATTTGATATGAGAGAATATTAGGGATGTAAAAAAAAAAAATCTAGAAAATCAAAATAGACTTGTACTGCTCCACTGATTTAACTCTGGAACAAGTCTTCATTCACTGACAATACCCTGCCTCTGTACCAAGCCAGACTTGTCATATGGGTATTTTACAGTACTTGACATTTACTGGGAAAATAAGTCAATGTTATACAGATGTTGGCGGACAGTTTTAACTGGTTCATGCTCCGAAAGCGGACAAACTTAAGACATAAAATTGCTTTCACTGGTGAATCTTGTTTTTATTATTCCAGAACAAAAAACTTCTGCATAATCTGCTGCACTACTAACGCAAAGACAAATGAAGAAATAATCATTTAATGATATGTCACGGCTGGTGGTTGGAGCACATGCGGACCATAGCCCCCTGAGCGTGGACATGCAGGCAGGAGCCTCAGCTGAGGGAGTGATGAGGACCAGACTCACAGGCCAAGGATTAAACAGACAGACAGCCACAGACAATATGTAGCTTCATACAGGTATACTGGAGTGAGGCTCCACAACACGAACAGCATAAAACACAGAGACATTAGGAACAATGTGGTGACGACAGGGGGGGGGGGGGCTGGTATAGTGGAAGCAGATGAGGGAAATGAGGAACAGGAGGGCTGGTGAGTGGGAGAAGTTCCAGTGATCAGGAATTGAAAACAGGTGAGCAGGTGGATCTGGAAACAGGCAGAAAGTCTGAGCACATCTGGAACAAAGGTTTCTGCTTCTTGCCTACTTGAAGCACAGAGCTCATTTACAATAAATTCTGGATGAAATGAGTCAGGTTTGGGTAATCTGCTTTCTTTAAGAATTCAAAAATAACAAGGATGTTTTACTGGTAAAAAAAAAGAAAAGAAAAGAAAAGAAAAAAAAAAGCGGACTCACAAAACAACACACGTAAGCTGTATAATTTACAGTATTATTCCAACTGTTGACAGGCTCATCAGAGCCAGGCTCAGGATAGCTCCTCTGGACACATTGAAATGACTTACTGTGTCTTCACTGCTGTATATTTTCCCAACTGTTCTCTGAAAAGGCTTTCCTTTCTCATTACTCACTTTGAAACATTGTTAGCATCCCAAGGCCCTGTGTTTCGAAATCTAATTTTGGTATATTTATTATTTCAACAGCTCTCATGCTTACAGTACATGGACACAGCAGGTGCAGGATATCACTCCAGGAAAAGGAATACATGTTGCTCTCTGGGGGCTGGAGGCGAAATATAAATACTCTGCTTCATGTTGTGTGCTGTGTGCAGCCTATGATGGACAACCAAAGGCGATAAGATACACAAACCTAATTCAATGTACGGGAGAAACAAACCAGGGCTCAGTTTTGCCCCCGGGGCATTGATCTGACCCTGATGACTCAGCAACACCTCCAAGAGAAAATAGTGTGCATCATGCATGCTTTTAACACCTTTAATGCTCAAACCTTAGAGTTGGGGTCTCCAACTTGTGGAGTCTGCAGAACAGTTTGCAGATGCAAGATATATTGTGGATGTTGGACAGAGATGAATATTCCTGTGACGTCCTGTAATATTTATTACATGGTTTCCTCTATCATTCTCGGTACTTGTCATTTCATTTCCTGGATTCATGTGTTTCCCGTCGCCTCGACCACCACCTGATATACTGCCCTGCTCCCCTTCGTTCACCACCACATAGTCTCTGTATTTCTTTGCCCTCCAGCCTTTTCACGTGTTTGCACTAACGGTTTGTGACTCTGTTTTGCTGCCTGGTGTCTGGTTCTCGGCCAGCCCCTCTCCTTGCTGTGGTTTGCCTGTATCAGACTTCCTATGCAACACGTAAAATTTTTCTTAATGACTCTGCTGTTTTGAATTATATGCTGCCTCCCTTGTGGTTCTCTGCGCCTGAGTCCCAGTTATTTCCAGAGGTGTTATAATTTCATGCATGCGACCAAAGACCAGTATAATTGCCAAGAGAAGGTCCAGACTTTTCAACACAGTTTTTTCGTCTGGTTCCAGAAAGCTTTTCATTGTGTGTCTTGTGTTAAACAACAGCACATGTGTGCTGAAGATGGCAAAAAATGTAAACACATCACAGGTCAGGAACCATTTAGAATTTTTTTTTCCAGTACCCTTCTTGTAAATACAAAATGGAATAAAATTGTCCTTTTAAGTCATGCTCACAAAAGATATTCAGGGCTGATTTAGTTTTCATTTAGTAGAGGATGGAGCCGTGTGGAGAGATCTGTACGTACGTTTCTGTTCAGTTGTGTATAAGTCTTGGGATTCTGACACGTTTGGACATTATCAGTGAGGAAAAATACACGCCTCTCTTGTGAAGTGTGTGCCAAATTGCTGATTCCAGCAGCTGGAAATGATGAACAACTGCGGTTTCGGGTGGAAAATGTAAAACTTCATGATCGTGTTCCATCATTTTGACACGGTTGTATCCCTTGCACTCTAATGAACATCCAGCAGATTATAGAGCCAGTTTATGCTGGTTCTTCTCCAAAAACTATCTACGTAGTCCTCTGAGCATTTTCTGTCCAGTTGACAACACAGTCTCATCCAGAACCAAACAGCTCCACCATCATGGTTAGAAACAGACAGACTCTGCCATTTCCACAGCTGTTATAGACCAAGATGACTAAATCTATTGTTTTCCATTGAGGGTGTCTTTACCAGAAGTGCGGCATCACTGTTCCTGCTCATACAAGTAACACCGGCTCCTGTTATATTGATTTCAAGTACATCAGTTGCCAAGACGAGGAGGGGATTTGCTGCACTCTGTGTATAACAGTGTGTGAGTGTTTGATCTGTAATCACAGGCTCTGTCAAAAGGGGCCGAGGTGCTCACAGAACACACAGAAGAGGACAGGCATAAAAACGGATACATACAAATACGCACAGGTCGATGATGGCAGAGGCGGCTCAATAACTCAGGCTGACCAAGAATCAAACCCAGAACAAGGAAAACATTCACTTGCCCTGCTATGTTGCGACAAGAACATAAAGTTCCATCCCCAGTTTCTCAGTTTGCAACAAGACTGATCTTTAATACCTGAAAAACTAAGACAATATAAAATGTATATTCAAAGGAAAGTAGATTAAAGTAGAGACAGATTATTATTCACTGTCACCAGAAAGTTAATGGTCATATTATGTTTGTACCACTCATTCACTTGCTCATTGGCTGACATTGCGTCATTTCGTTGACTCATGCTCCCTGGGAAGCAACCATAAATACCTCAAATTAATATTTTGTGTTCCAACTTATCTAATAGCTCTGACTACTGCACTGAAATGTGAAACAAACTCCCCATGCACAGCCAGTATGAGAAGGAACAATTTATATGAAAATCAATTTATGGTGGCTCATTTTGATTTTTACTGCACTCACTGAGCTGTCTATGAAGAGGATTGGAGGTGAAGGTAAACGACCAGAGGGTGGCACTGTGTTGCAGTTTCCACAAGAGCAGCCACTGCACCTGAATTAAAGGGACGTTGGGAACTTCATGTTCTGTTCTCACCACTCGCAAGGTAATTTCTCTGACGCTTCAAAACACAGTGCTCCTCGAAAAGAGGCTGAGAGGATTTTTTTTCTTGAATGAATGAAAGGCAGAGAACAAATGTTTCCCTTATTGTAATGAATATGATTTTTATATCAGTGTGTGTTTGTGTTTTTGCATGTGTGTGTGTGTGTGTGTGAGAGAGACCTTCAGACCATTCATAGTAGCCTTGTTATGAGACTTAAGAGCCTATTTATGTCATTTCATTCATTCTGTATGAATCATGAGGTCTGAGAACTGCCTACGTCCATGCATCAATCCTATTCACTCTTGTTGTATAAAAATGAAAAAAAATACTGAGCAGTAATTGCACATGTTATAAGAAACTCTAAGGAGGCATTTAGTGATCTCACTGTCTAAATACACCTTGTTCAAAAGGTTTACACTGTGTCTGTTATTGAATTTTAGCGTCATTTGTCCAAGGTTCCCAAATATGTGTTTCAGTAAAGTATACAGATATATGTCATTACTCATGTTAGTTATGTTGAAACTACCCATAAGTTTCTAAGGAACAAAGCTCACTACACTTTGCAGGCAGCGGAAAGGTAATTATGGGTTAACTATGGTGACATTTGCCACATACCATCTTTCATCCAAATGGGTTACTGGGCAAGACTACAGTGGAAGTTCTCATAACCATGTTAGTTATGTTGAAACTACCCATACGTTTCTAAGGAACAAAGCCCACTACACTTTGCAGGCAGCAGAAAGGTAATTATGGGTTAATTGCGGCAGTTGCCACATCTACCATTCTCTTTTGGGAAACAGATATTGCAGTTGTTTGTAGCTAACCATAAGGTAAGACTGTGGAAATTACAAATACATCAGGTTAATCACACTGAAAGTACTTGACTATATCATGGAAACGACAGGCTATTTACTCTTTAATTACCCAATACTTAGCAGTAATTCGCGGCAATTCTACTACCACAACTTGTTATTACGTCTATTTTACTAGACTGTTATTTCTTTGCTATATTTCTTGACATTACCATGCAATCAATTGTTATTTCTTTCTATATTTCTCAACATTAGTACACAATTGATCATTATTACTGGGCTATTTCTACACAATTAAAAGTTATTTCCTGGCTATATTTCTCAACATTACTATGAAATTGACCGTTATTTCTTGGTAATTTCTTGACATTACTACGTAATTAATTGTTATTTCTTGGTAATTTCTTGACATTATGACATAATTAACGGCCTGTAAAGTAAAGGGTTACCCAATATTTATCTTATTGACATAGTATTTTGAAGATTTCATCAGGAACCTCAAAAGTTTGTTCTGTGATGATGATCATAGTTCAGGGTGGGTGGTTGGGTGGCTACACCTGGGCTGATATGGGTAAATAAAAACTAGATCTTTTAACTTGTTGTCCTTTGTAAGAACTGAGATCCTGACTGTGAAAAAACAATAAAGAAAGTTTGGATAAATGAGGTCCATCTGAAAAGAATGTCTGAAAGAGTTAAGAAAAAAAAATAGAGGCCATCTAAATGGGTGCATGCCTTCTTTTTATTTTTCCTTTTTTTTATATTGATCAAGTTTGGTCTGTTCCTGCGCAAATAGCAGATTTGTTCCTTAAAAACCTGTATTGCATCTTTCGTGCAGCTTTACAGCTCCCATCCAGTAGACAGCATAGAAGCATTTTCAGGGATTGTGGCAAGCTCTTGATACTGTTAACAAACTCAGAAAGTTAATGATTATATGAACAGGGAAATACAGAGTGCAATAAGCTTACTTACAGCAATGCCACTGCAAATTGAGTGTCTTTCAAGTTATGTGCCCTGAGATCTCTTATTGATAGTCTTGCTGGGAAATTATTTAAAACACACACACACACACACACACACACACACACACACACACACACACACACACACACACACACACACACACACACACACACACACACACACACACTGTAGGCTATCCGTAAGGCGGTTTTCGTGAGATCATGTTGAGCAGAATCAATAACCTGGTGAGTAATTTGTTGACACCCACTGCTTCACTGCTTCACATGGTTTCAGATTACAAGATGACAACACAACACAGTCATGTGCTTCCCAGTGACTCAAGACCGCTCTGACAGGAAAGAAAGTTCTTTCTGTTTAGACACTGCACAAACAAAAAACTGACAAAAACTGTGTTACATTATTGTCAAATAATAGGTATTGCAACTGATTGTGAAAATAGAAAACTCATAAACTGTTAAAGAATAGTTTCCATATATTCTTAGTCTTTTAACCATACAACTCCATGTTTTAATAAGGAGTTACAGTTTTACCAAAATCATCTATCTCTTGGAGTTGCAGCTATTAAATCATTTAAAACTCTGTCTCAAACTGCCAAACAAGAAAGTTGGGATTAAATATTACATTCTGTTGGTTCAGTCTTGGATGTTGATGTATTCATGAACAAATGTAGTGTTTTTTTTTAAAATATATTATTATATAGCTTTTTAAAATTATTATTATTTAATTCAATGTTTCAACAACATTGTCGTGGGAAAGCCCCACGTGGGGTATTCCAGTATGATGCCACACGGTTGAAAGCCCCGATATTCACCAAGTTGCGTTCAGGGTCCGAGGAGGCGTGTGCCCGGTCCTACCAGAGTGAAAGAAACTACGCCTCGTCACAAATTATATAAATTACTCATCCACTGCCCTGATTTTCTCTTCAACTCCTCTGAGTAAGTATGTGCTTGGAGAGCCGCCCCTTTGATAAGAAAAAAAAAACAGGTCAACAATCTGAGACAGATTAAACCAAAAACCAAAGGATCGTGAACGCATCTGGTGAAAACCCGGAAGCGTGTCGTCATTAGCAACAACAAACCCACCTGCCTTAAATGACAGCGGGACAGCGGCGCTCAGTTGTTGTCGTCCTTTAGACTCTGACAGCAGCCGGTCACAGGAGACACCGGCGGCGTGTCACGGGTAACGGGAGGGTGGAGGCGCATATGTGCAGCAGCTGACCCGGTGGCGGCTCGGTGTTGGTCAGGAAACGTGTAAACCGTTAATCGTTTGCTCGCTCTCAGCCCGTCACTGACGTTAGCTTAGCCCGCTAGCGCCCAGCGGCGTTATGGCATGCGTGTTAATGTGAGAGCTCTTCCTCGTTGCGCATACCTAAAAAGCCAGTTCTGCTTTCAGTTGCTGACCTAGTGGGAGTGGATGATAAATCCTCAGAGGCTTCCCGGAAAAGGTCCACACACTGCCATGGAGCCGTGCGCGGCTATGGGCTGTGTGAACATGGGCAGCCTGACCAGCACCTTGCCGGTGATCCCCTACCAGAAGCTGACGGACCTGTACTACCTGAGCAGAGGCGGCTTCGGCACCGTGTTCAAGGCGCAGCACTCGGACTGGAGGACCACGGTGGCCATCAAGTGCCTGAAGTTCGACTCACCTTTCGGGGAAAGGTACCGTGACCGTGCTGTGTCACAGTTTAGGCCACACACACTGTCTGGAAGGAAATCCTCTGAGACTTACATTATGCTATACATAGTCAGCAAGTGTACCGACAGATAACCGTAAGATGCAAATCAGAGCATCAGTACTTGACTTGGTGTTGTATTGATGTGTGGGGCAGGAGCTGTCTCATTGCTCTGTCTGTGGAGCTGCTGTGCTGCAGGGCTTGAGTCCAGATGATTATAATCTGTAATCTGCATTCCTGTAGCTCTGCTGGACGAAAACTTTGTTCAAATCCACGCTTTTGAATACGAGTTGCACCAAATATCAGCCGATACTGATACTTAGTTAGTTAGACTCCACTGGGTCTTTCATATCCTTCTCTTTGAACTAATGAATGACATGCAGTTTGCCCTCTTGCAGTTGAGGTTCAAGAGAAACTTGTTGACTTGTTGAAAGCAACACTGCACAAATGGTGAACAAGCATTTTGAGTTCAGTGACACCTTATCCCCCTCTATAATGATACAGATAAGGATGGACAGTGACACATTTCTGACTTTCAAGAGGATCATAGTGTGATAATATGATTTATTAATGTACAGTTAACAGCAACCAGGGGATGGTAACACAATTAAAGTATTTTAAGGCATTGATTGAAAGAGTTTGATCATTTGTTATAGATAACAGAGGCGTGGGGGTAATTGATTTTATACATTTGTCATGATGTTTGGCAGTGTATTTGAGTTTCCAGCCGAATGCTGCAGTCATAGATTCGCTACCTGTATCTCTGTGTGTTGTGTACACAACATTTGTCATCACTATTTTGGTGTTTTCATCAGTCCAAGAGTTGATATTGACTCTGTGTCACTGGCTGTGTTTCAGAGAGAGGAACTGCCTGCTGAAGGAAGCAGAGGTGCTCCATAAAGCCAGATTCAACTACATCATCCAGATCTTTGGCATCTGCAATGAGCCAGAGTTCTTCTGCATTGTCACAGAGTTCATGAGCAATGGCTCTCTGGACCTGTTGCTTCACGAGGTAGCTATATATATATTGACAGGTAGCGTAACAAGACGTATAAGCCATATATACATTAGCTTCCTCTTTCATTCAGGAAAGCAGAACTGATATATAACTGATCATTAAAAAATGACACATTTTGTTTCAAATATTGCAAAATGTCACAGGCACTTAATAAGCTCTTAGAAACACCTACTGCTCTTATTAGGGCACTTTGGTTGTCATTATAGCTGAAGAGCCAGCTCTCCACTCAGCATGGGCACATATGACATAGCTTCCCTTTGTGTGAGACAGTGAGCAAAAGTGGAACTTGGCGGTATTCACAGTCTCTGGTGAAACTCTGAAACAATCAGGGAAAGAAAAGTGAAGAGAGCAGACAATCGTAGTTAGGGAAATTCCCACTTGTGCTCATATAGTAAATTTTTTCTCTCTTCATTTTGTGCTCCTCTATGACATAACTCTGTGGTGTCAGTACAGCATTAGACATCCTCTCTGCACTTCCTCACTGACACTTTGATATGTCTTTTAATACCTGGTTCATTGTCTCTTTCTACAGAAGGACATGTACCCTGTTCTCGCCTGGCCCCTGCGACTGAGAATCCTTTATGAAATTGCGCTTGGGGTTAACTTTCTTCACAACATGAACCCACCCCTCTTACATCATGATCTGAAGACGCAGAACATCCTGCTGGATGGTGAATTTCATGTTAAGGTGTGTCTCAAGAGGGACATTTGTTGTGGTATGAGCTCTATGTGACATGTAGCAGCTAGAACTTGATCTGTTTTGTTTTCAAAGCACATGATTTCACACTTTTGTTTTTAGATTTCATCTTTATTATTCAAGCTGAGACAAACTCAATGGAGGGGATATCATTTGAGTGAAAAAAATTGAAATTTTTCAAATTTAACACTCTCTGATCTGAACGTGTAACTGTATACCTTACATTTTCAGACGATATAATTGAAAACCTAATTGAGAAAATAATCATCTAATGAATCCATAATAATGTCAGTGTCAGTTGCAGCCCCTAATATTATTTCAATAATTGAAGTCCTCACTTTGTGCTGCTGCTGAAGTGCCATTTATGAAGCATGTTGTGTGAATGCTCAAAGATACAGTGTGTACCATCGTAGCTGCCATTATGATAAACTGAGGAATTCTTCCAGAGTATGTTAAAAAGGTCCTTGAACGGTGCTAACACTCTGCTGCTCTGCTTCTGTCCAGATTGCAGACTTTGGCCTTTCTAAGTGGCGGCAGCTGTCTGTCAGTAAAGGCTCGGGGTCCAAGCCCACAGAGATGGGCGGCACAGTGATCTACATGCCCCCTGAGGAGTACGAACCCTCCAAGAGCCGCCGAGCAGATGTAAAACATGATATGTACAGGTGAGACAAATTTAAAAAAAAAATTTTTATTTATAAAGCACAATTTTAAATAAACACAAATGTTTCCAAAGTGCTATACAGTGAAATAAAAACCATAAAACATAATAAAAAGACACAATACTACAGATAAAAGACACAATAAAGCATAATAAATAAATAAATAAATAAATAGACTGTCCACCCCAGATAAAATATCTGTGGTCAGCTGACCTGAGGGATCGGCTGGGTGTGTAGGGGTGCAGAAGCTCAGAGTATGGGGCAAGACCATTTAGAGATTTAAAAAGCAAATAAAATCATTTTAAAATGAATTCTAAAATGGACGGGTAGCCAGTGGAGTGAAATTTTCTTGTGCCAGTTAAAAGAAGCGCAGCTGCGTTCTGTACCAGTTGAAGACATGCGATGGAGGACCCCACTAACCCCCGTATAAAGTGCATTGCAGTAATCCAGCCAACATGACGTTCTTCAAATGACTGCGTTTCATGGGCCTGAGGTTTATGTATTACAGTACGTGGTCAGACTATTGGGAAGAATTTGTGAATGGGTGAACTTGATAACTTTATTTTACGGCTTAAAACTCTCATAAAGTAAATGTTTGTCAAACACATTCAGCACTGTGGGGAAGTGAAGTATTCCTGCCTGGCAATGTGTGACCATGTGCCAACAGGGGTTTGGATTGTTGACATACCACAACAGAACATGGTGCAGGGACCGTGCTGAAGACTAAATCTGTTAAACCTGTTGATCACGCCGGGCCAGAAATGGTCTGATTCCACAAATCTGCCAGAGAGAGGAATTGGCAACAAGAAAAAAAGCATGAAAAAAAAACGTCTTTTGTTCATGGCTGAGTCTTTCCCCTCTATTTGGCTTTTCTTAATCGATCTGAATTGTTTGACAGTTCAATTAATCATCACTCTTCCTTGTAGATCTGTAGTTAGATTAAAGTCCCTTCAAGGGAATAACAGAATACCAGTGGAGGAGATGACACACCTTTAACTCCTCTCTCCTCTTGATGTTGACATTACAGCTATGCCATCATTATGTGGGAGGTGCTGTCCAGGCAGATACCATTTGAAGGTAACACATTTTATTCAGTTGTTTGTTTGGATCAATATATATTGACTTGTCTCAGTCACTTCCCTTGCTCTTTGAGGAAGTGAGGGAGTGTCACAGTGTTGCCACACTAACCTCACGTGTGTGTATGTGTATGTATGTGGTCAGAGGTCACAAACCCCATGCAGATTATGTTCAGCGTCCTGCGTGGTATTCGTCCTGACACAAGCCTGGACAGCCTCCCCGCTGACATCCCCAGCAGAGGGACCCTCATCAGTTTAATGACCTGCGGCTGGACCGCTAACCCTGACGAGCGGCCTTCCTTCCTCCGTAAGCTCACACCACTAACTCAACTGCAGGAGCTCATTTCTGGCAGAAGATCACAAATTCCACCCACTCAAAAGATACTTTGCACTTCACTCTATCAGTTTGACCTTTTTCACAGTTTGGGATGACCCTGCACTGTTGAGTAACAGGCAAATTTCTCTCATGCTAAATTTGATACTAACAAAGCAGCAGTGACTAAGTTCCTGTCACGTTGTCAAAAAAAAAAAATTCTGTCCTCACTGAAACATGATGATGCTTTTACCCCGCACTGTTGACAACATTTCATCGTGTGAGATACAGTAATGATGTGTTGTGTTTTCCTGCCATTTCAGAGTGTTTGATTGAGCTGGAGCCCATGGTGAGGAAGTTTGATGAAATCGATTTCTTGGAAGCTGTGCTGCAGATCAAGAGATCAAAGGTCAGTTTAAGGCTTTTCACTTTTTCTTTGTCTTCTTTTGCTTTTTGTGTTTTGTGTATTGAGCTGACAATTTAAAATTGACGGGAAGGTTAGAGAAAGTTTGGACATCGGACAGAGGTCACTGGCTGGACTCACACTGGGGACAGAGGGACACTTTAGTTTGCCTAGCATTGATTATAACAAACAGAGGGTGCAGTACCATTACCAGTAAAGTACAGTAACTGTGAGAAAAAATAGATGTTACACCCTATGACTGAACAGTTTATCAGCTCCACAACATCTCAGCGCCCACACGTGGGGATTTTAAGTGCATATGATTGGTCCAAGTCCAACCTTGCCCACACAGCACCGAGGTTCTCTGGTGGATACATGATTATTAAGTATTAAATCATCTACAGTCTTGTTTGCTAGTCTATGATGTCTCAGTGGTGCTGCGTAATACTAGTGTGACTGTACAGATGAGTAAAGAGTCTTCCTGCTCATGAACATACAAACAGCAAACTAAAGCTTCACAAAGAAGAGAAGCTACATTTTAACAATGTGTAATCTGGGACAGTTTGAGGTGATCCATGACGGAGAGAGGATGAATAATTTCCCTTTACCGTATCCTTCCTCTATTCAGTTTTGGTATGCACACATGTCAGGGACACTATTGTTTCAATGACAAAACAGTTTGGAGGGAAACTGCTGCGTCTAAGCTGAGTAGGTGGCCGTGTTGGGAGGAACCAGTAAAACCAACTCAGGTCAGTTGTATCAGAACATTTTCACACAGAGCAGGTCTAGACCCAACCTTTGTAATGTTATTATATACAGAGACCAAATATTCCCACATGAGTAAGAACTTGGCAGTGGCAGGAAACACAACAGGTTTTTAATAAAAAAAAACCTCAGGTAGAGGCAGGCTCAGTCTGTCTGCCGCCACTGTTTAACGATGAGAGAGAGGGGGGGGGTGCTTGAAGAAACACAGGTTTGTGTTATTTAAAAAAAAAAAAATTCCAATTCTTGTACTAATTATTAGGGGTGTAACGGTTCTGAACGGAAAACCGAAGTTCAAAGGACTACGGTTCAGAAACTCATTCTGTCTTCCCGAACCGATCAGTTCAGCCCACCCCGCCCCCACCGCACACATAGAACGGACAGAGAGAGAGAGAGAGAGAGAGAGAGAGAGAGAGAGGAGGGACAGGGAAGTGACAAGCTGAAGTGTGACCAGATGATCAGTAACGCAGCGCAGTCTGGGATGGAAGATCAGACCAACAAAGGTACACAGACAGACAGCTGTATCACCTGTAAGGACGGTGCCACTAAAAACCCCCCCAAAAAAACAGCGTTACATTCTCCAGCCGAGGGAGGGGGGGTTGTTTCCTTGAGTTTCATTTCCTTAAGTTTCGTTTTTACCGTGCACCACTGTCATGCGTTTGAATAAACTGGGGCTTTGACATAAATTAGTAGTGAAGTGAATATTTAACCAGGTTGACGGATGCATGACGTCACTTGTGGTTAGTTTTTTCTCCCTTTTACATGAAACAACATAGATAGATAGATATATACTTTATTGTCCCCCTGGGGGTAAATCTGGCTTGGGCCGCCAGACCCATCATCAGACCCATCAGCTCCCTAGTGTGGACGTTGAATGTCTGTGTCTGTGAATAAAACATCTGTCTTGTGTTGGCTGTACCTGATTCATGCTCATTTTACTTACCATTTGATCGTTGTCCACAAAATGCCCAGTCGCTGTGATTTCATTCCTCTGATCCTCTTTGTCAACCATCTCTACGTCCTCACTCCACAGTTGAGACAGAGATCAAGTTGTTGTTCAGCTCAGACGGCATGTGAGAAGAGGAGTGGGGAGGAAAGCTTGAACACGTTGAAGAGCCGGCCCAGCCCAAGACCAGTGAGTAACCAGTAAACACTCATCTGCACCTACATTCAGGTCACTCTGGCCAGTTATTGCTCAGAGGAGGACATGAAATCAGCAGTTAAACGGACATCTTAGCGTATCTCAATAAAAGCACTAGTAAGCTTGGTCTGTTCATGTGTATGTGGAAATGAAGTATTACTGTCTGTTCTGCCACAGGAGAGGTCAGGCTCAGACTCGGCCTCCTGCTCCTCCCAGGACACAGACATATCCCAACCAGGCGACCTCATCAGCAGTAATGCTGCACCATCTAAAGGTAATGACAACAAGACCGACACACTGTATATGTCTATCGTTTACTGCTGCTGTGAGTTGGAGTGTTGATTTATGAATGTCTCATAAAGTAAATACAAGCACACTGATGACATCAGATGTAACATTTGATATAAAATCTATCTAATCGTCAACATGAGCTTCACTTGTTGCCTGCAAACATCACACACCTTCCTCTGCTCCTCTTCATGTAGGTAGCCTCCCAGCATCGTTCATAGCTAACACCCTGGAGCCCCCAGCATCTCTGATAGACCCCAGCCAAATCAACAATCTCAACTACAGCGCCAGGCCTGTGAATGATTGGAATATTCCCATCAAGCCTGGCCTGCCGGTGACTGAGTGTGAGACTCGACTGGACAACCTGACCCTCAAACCGCAGCCTGAGCAACAAGGTACAAGCTGTTATTAAAGCATAATGTCCTAACTATTGTGTGTACTGTACAGTATGTGAAGTTTTTGGGGGGGGTTGTTTGTTTTCTTACTTTGTGTTGGAGTGGAGGTGATGTGGCCCACATCTGTTTTGGCAACTCTTGGATTTTTTGGGTTTTTACAAGGTACATTCTGTTGTAATTCTTCTCTCTCAATCATTATTCTTATTGTAATATTTTTTGTCATGTGTCCCATGTTTTAAATGTTTTTCTTCCAAAATCTGACTCGCACCTCCTTCTCTTTCCTCACAGCCGATCACGTTCCTCCAGCGGAGCCGTCCTCGCCCTCACAAGGCCCCATCGCCCACTGGATCAAGACACGTCGCGAGGACATTGTCCGCCAGATGACGGAGGCCTGTTTGAACCAGAGCTTGGACGCCCTCCTGTCCCGCTCTATGATGATGCGAGAGGATTACGAACTCGTGGTGAACCAGCCCACACGCACCGCCAAAGTCCGGCTGCTGCTGGACAACTGTGACAGACACAACGAAGACTTCTGCCGCATTGTCGTCCGCAAGCTGCACGACAACAAGCAGATGGGTCTCAAGCCGTACCCGGCCGAGATCAGCTCCCCGACCACGGCCGTCGCCCCCAGCGCACCGCCACTGTCCTTGTCCTACAACAAAACCCCCAGGAACATGTAGCAGCCTCACAACAAAGCAATGAAAACTCTCCAGATATCAGTCAGTGCCAACGTTACACTACAGATGACTTACTGGTCCCACTGTCGTCAAGACAGTCACCACGTTACCTGTCGGTCTATCCCTGAAAAGGAGTGAGGAAAGCAAGTGACAGGTACAAAGCTGAACTACTGGCTTGAAAGTGAATGTTTGATCATCACTTAGAGATGGATTAGATTCTGTATTATCAGAATCGAGAGATTTTGACTGAATCAGTGATTTTATTTAACAGTGCCCTGGATTAAATGAGATGAGTTATTTATAGTCTTCACACACTGAGCGGATGTACTCCAGGGTTTCACTCCCTTTGGTATGTTATGCTTTTTGTCTTCAGATACTATCAGTTATGTAGCCTTGTATTTGTATGTGTGTGTGTGTGTGTGTGTGTGTGTGTGTGTGCAGCCTTATTTGTAGAATGCAGACATTGTCGTTCCACTCAGTTGATCTGAGTAGGTGACAGGAGGACTGTTAACATGCTGGCAAATGCAGCGAACCTAAGATTTATTCCTATTATAGCAATCTCATCTTAAAGTATGACGTCGTTATGGGTTAACTGTGCTGATAATGCGAAGGGCTGTGTGGTCCTCAAAGAAACAAAGAGTGTCTGTCTTGGTTTGAAGCACATAAGCACTGATAAACCAGTAAGAAAATACATCATGGACTGTTCAGAGCTAATGATAGCAGTCTAACTGTGATCAGATAGAAATGAGTTGGGATTCTGGTGACAATGTGGAAAGTTTTTGTCCCTGCCTGGGCTTTTTCTCCTCCCCCCACTCCCCTTCTTGCCCCTGACCTAAAGAGAGTCACTTAGAGCTGGAGTAAAGAGGAAGTTGAGATTGTAATGTAACACCAGAATGAGAGGGATGTATGTGTGTGCGTGTCTGCATGTCAAAGTGAACTAAAGTGATCTGCCCTCTGATTTTCTTTTGGTCATCTCTCTCAGCAGTGGCCTCACCTCTCAGTATTAGTAATGCACATATATCAGATATGCCAGACTCATCTGGATACTTTGAGACTAACAGTTCTTCCATGCGCTCTGAGCTACGATTGAAAAATAAGAGTCACGCTTTTGATCCTGTTGAGTAGAAACAAGTGTAATACATGAACAGAGTAAATCAAAGCTGCTTTGCTTGTAGCACAGTACGGTAGAGGCTAAACCGTCATGCTGCTCAGTTTATTACTCTCGACTTTTTCTACAGTATCTCTGCTGCCTAAATCTGCTGCAAATGATAAATAGACATGTTGAAATATGATTCTGTCTGTTTGTCCTGGACATTCAGCAAACATCAGTCTGTTCAATGCAAGACAATACACACATTCAACAGTAGCACCATCTCTTTATCTCTATATACAAGAGTAAAACCTGCCCCAGAGTTACCTCATTCATAAAAAAATTCAAATATATATGTTCAAATATACTGTATAATGTTTATTCTTTGTGCCAAAACACGTTGTGGTTAAGAAACGGTGATTCCTATTTCTATGACAGGCTTCAGCACTCCTCAACTCATTTGTATATTTGTGGATGTGTGTGCACATGTAACAGAGCTGCAACGGATGATTATTGTCATCGCTAAGTAATTGGATTATTGTTTCATTTGGTGTCAGAAAATGATAAAAATGTCCAATTATTGAACATTTTCCAGTCAAAACCCCAAAGATTCTCAACTTACTGTCACTATTCAATTCGATGTTTTTGGCATTTATGCTTTGAAATAACTTCATGTAAATGATTATTAAAATACACTGATAAGAAATAACATTATGAGCACTGACAGGTGAAGTGAATAACACTGAATAACACTTCATCCTGGTACCTATTAGTGGGCAGGATTTACAGTATTAGGCAGTAAGTGAAGATGATGGATTAGAAACATGAAAAATGGGCGGATTTGAGCGAGTTTGACAAGGACGACTGGGTCAGAGCATCTGAAAACCTGCAACTCTTGTGAACGGTGCAGTTGCAGATTAACTTTATCTTGATTCACAAATCGTTTCAGCTCTAGTGTGTATGTGTATAGTCTCTTCCTCTTCACTGCTTCCACTTTACCAAACGGGTGCTTAAATCTAAGTATTGTAGCAGTGGTATTTACTAGCTGTATATCCATAAATTCATCACAGACTGTCCCTTTTTTATTCCTATTTCTCTACAAGAATGCAGCTCCCTCTCATTGTCTGAAGTAAACTGCAGTTCACTATGAAGAGTGCAGTGGGAAATGAGCCACAGCAGGTGACGCTTAAAAGAAATATCACAGTGATGTGACTTGGCCAGCAAGGTCGATATGCTTCCATGATGTTGGACTTGTATTGCCTTGTCTTTGATAACTGTGCCTCATATTCTGCTTTTAGTCTCAACCACAGTAACGTGCAAAAGCCTTTTACACATATCAGAGTTGAGTAAAAATGCTCCAAATTTGATAGCGTAAATATGTTTAAACATATTTTGTACTGTAAATGATGGTTTCATCTTTTTTATATGTATTTTCATCTGTGATCACTTGTTAAAAAATTCATACAAAGATTTTTTTTTTTTTTAAGTGTTGATTTGATATTCATAGAGTTGCCTTGTGCAAAATACCCTGCCCGTAATTTGGGATATAATTTAGTGCCCATGTCATTATCGGTGTCAGTTTATCAAACAATATTACATGTTCCATAAAGTTCAGTTGATGTGTAGTTGTGGTTTCAATACATTGTAGGATTTTTCATACACTGTAACAAATTCATCAATAAAATTGTTACTCTGTTTTTACTTCTGCCTGCGCTGCTTTCATCGTCTTTCTTCCTGATTCTGTGGCTTTTATCCCAGGTCAATTTTCAGTCAGTTAGAACAGTTAGCTCATGTTTTCATCTATATTAAGACACTGTTTGAGATGCCAAGAACTAAGAGGGCCTGTGTACAGCCCTGGGACACTGAATGGGCCTACCTGGGACAAAAATCACACCGGGGGAGATGCAAAACAAACTCAACAAGCTGAGAAAAGACATTTAAAAAAGGCATATAACGACTTCACGGCAAGGCTGAATGATCTGCAAATGATCTACAAAGCAGCAAGATGCAAAACAATTACAGAGATGCAAAGAGAAGCAAAACCACAAGTCTCAACGAGAAGCAACACCACCGCAAAGAGATGCAAAACAAATGCAAAGCGACATAAACCAAAATGAAATGGCCACTAAGGGCTCATAAATTACTGTAAGGAGATTAGAGATGTATAACTGGCAGGAAGAATACGAGTCATTTTGCATTTGTTTTAGTCAGAGTGTCCTGCTCCTATGTAGAGTAGGGCCATGGCACCCACTGTTTCATAATCTGCCCAGTGCATAGCAACCTGTTGGAGTCACTGATGGAGAATGACAGTGGTTCTTAATGTCAGAACAATCTCCTGGCTGACTCGCCTGTTGACCCAGAAGCAGTCTGATGAAGGCACCCTGGGGGCAGGGACGAGGTCTGCTTGTCTCTGAAAATAGCACTGAGGGGAACACGAGAGTCCGTCTCGCCTACTGCTGGAAAAACACCCGTTGTGGTCGTGCTGGGCTGCAGCGATTGCAACACTGACTGTCCTGTTGCCATCTCAGATATGATCTCGCCAATGTCTCACTGCCTGGTTCAGAGGAGCAGCACTGACCTGAGAGACACTACATGTTCAGACGGACAAATACACTGTTAGATTTTCCCCAAACATAAGGTAAATTCACGTACTATTACTTCTTTTTACACATTTGCCCTTTATGTTTCTAAAATTATTGCACCTGCTAACTAGGTTATCTGAAGGCATGAAGAGTGGGCTATGAGGAAAACATTTTGGTGAATGATGCTCTGATATCATGTGACATTTTCTTGTTTTCATGTTTTCTTGGGCATGAACAAGGCGGTGTTCAGCTTTTACAGAGTTGTATAGTTGAAGTTTAAAGTATTGTATGAATTGTTTGAACCAGCTAATTGGAAAACCCCCAATAATTCTCACTGCATCATCTCCACAGCAGCACTGCAAGACCAATCTGATCCGAGGCAGAAGATGGGGGTCATGTCACAGACAATATGTCCAAGATCGCGGGCTCCTTCTGACGAGGACTTGAAGGCCCCGAGTGGAGGGAAAGGGGAGAAAATGCAGATGAAGAGAGAAATCTCTCTCATGAATGGAATCTGCCTGATCGTGGGCAACATGATTGGCTCTGGGATCTTCGTCTCACCAAAGGGTGTACTCATGCACAGCGCCTCTTACGGACTGGCGTTGCTGATTTGGGCTCTGGGTGGGATCTTCTCAGTGTTCGGGGCCTTGTGCTACGCAGAGCTCGGCACCACCATCACTAAGTCTGGAGCCAGCTACGCCTACATCCTGGAGTCTTTTGGCAGCTTTCTGGCTTTCATCCGCCTCTGGACGTCCATCCTGCTGATCGAGCCGGCCAGCCAGGCTGTGATTTCGCTGACCTTTGCCAACTACCTGGTGGAGGCCTTCTACCCCACCTGCCAGCCGCCGTACGACGGTGTCCGCCTCATCGCTGCAGCCTGCCTCTGTAAGAAAAACTCTGTGTGAGTCTGTGTGAGAGAGCTTTTACATTCAGCATTTCATTTACCACCCAGAAAACAGGTTGCAAAGTCCCCATGGCAAAGGAGAGAAAACTGTGGTCTCAGGGAATTTAGTGAATTAATCAGCTCTTTAGTTGTAATGTGTGTCCATACAGTTTATATGGTGAGACACATTAATCAGAAGTTAATTAAATTTGCTGCAGAAAAATACTAGAGGGAAAATGACTCTGCAGCCGTCGATATTGTGCTGCCGGCAGAGAAAGGCTGAAACTGGTCAACACGTTCTTCCAATTGTGCTCTGGGTGGTCAAATATAAAATATAGCAGATTTCAGGTATTCAGATTATACAATATGGAACCATGAAAGTTGTTAGCCTTTTGAATTTTGAATTTAGCTTTTGATACTATTTAAAGCTGTACAGAAAAGAAAATTGAATTTGAGCCCACTGTGGCTCCTAACACTAGTGTAATAACTCATCTATCAGACGATGCAGCCCAAACTTTGTGCAAAATTCTATTTTCGTATTTTTTTTCCGCATTGGATAATGCAGGCGCACAGATTATATGTCACCCTGCTCACGATTCATCAGCCACTGATATTGGATCTGTCATCTGTCAATCAAACGTCTGAGACAACACACACACACACGGAGCTCGGTCTCGCCCAAGGGGGCAGTTGTCGGTCTGAGAAGTGAAGCTCACTTCCGCGTTCAAAAAACTGCAATCCTTCCTCTGGGGGCTGGTGTCAGAAGGGAGCATTCTCCATAGACCCCCATGTTAAAATCGCTGACTTTACATCCTCAGTAAACATGTTAAAAGCCTGGTCTCAGAACGTTTTTTCGTCTCAATCGATAGTTTCTACCCCCGCACACACTCTGAGGGGGGTGAATTTTTTTTTTAACTCTAACGTTTTATTGTTATTAGGTTAAAACTCTGGCCAATTAGGGCGCGGAAACGTTGAGTGACAGGTCCGAGCAGCTCCGTGGACAGCTGCTTCGAGGCCAGTGGGCGGGTTCTCGGCCAGTAAATCCAACATGGCGCTGTTCAGGCCGCCATATTTGAGTCACAAAAACGACTCCCCAAAACCAATGGGTGACGTCACGGACACTACGTCCATTCTTTTTACAGTCTATGGTCTCGCCCCAAGAATTGAATATCCCGCCCACTCGATAACGACCAATCAAATTCGTTTTCCTTACTTGGGTAAACTCGTGCGGCAACTCATGAAAACTGGCGCGACAAACAGGACAAACGGCCATTTCTGTACACCTTTAAAGTTTTTTTTGTTTTTTTTTAAAAAACACCATGAAATGCATTTGCACTCAGTCATTTTCTCTCTATGTATTAGTTTATTAAATAGTTTTGGATTAAAATCACTTTACTTCACAGAGCTGAACGACGCATCCATGCTATCCATGATAACTGTTTGTAATTTATCTTATTGGTTTCAGTGTTCAAGTGTTTATTATTCACACTTCCAACTCAGTGTCAGAGCTGGATTCAATTAATTCAAATGTTTCGTTTTACAGCCAACTCACATTAAAACCATTCAACTGGGCTGACTGTTATTTTAACATAGTTACAGGAAATACCATGTATTAATCAAATACAGCAGCAGAATCTCCATTCATCCCTGCACCAGCCTCAATCACCCCACATGAGACTGGCACCAGCTATAGTTGGACCACCAGTCCTGTAAAAATACCACTGTGGTTTACAGCCGGCTTTGTGCTGTGAAGAATGTAGTTGGTGGAAACGGTATTTAGGTGAGAGAGCAGCAGGGGCATGAGTCATTAAGCACTCTACTGAGAAGTGAGTTTCCCCTTCTGTAACCACATACTGAATGAGGCCCAGGTGATGCCAGTGGCAATAAGGAGAACTGAAAACTACGGCTTTAAAAACTCCTTGTCATAAATGAGTTTTACAAATGTGGCCAACCATTTTTCCTGAGTGATTCCTCTTTGCCTGCTGCGCACACGCCACTTAAGAGGAAAAGAGAAGCAGCAGCAGCAGCTCCTGTGTTAGTATAAATTAATATGTTAGCTGTACAAAGGAGGATTCATTTATGTGCTTATTCATCTGCTTCATGCAGGTATACTCATTTTCATCAACTGTGCCTACGTGAAGTGGGGGACTCTCATCCAGGACATCTTCACCTACGCCAAACTCATGGCGCTCTTTCTCATCATCATTGTAGGACTCCTGAAATTATCAACTGGTAAGTTAATGCATCAAAACAAGACACATGATCAAAATGCGTAAATACGCTTTAAACTATGACTCCTCTCTCTGTGTAGGAGAAGCAAAAGGCTTTGAGAGTCCATTTGAGGGCTCCTCTACAGATCCTGGGGCCATAGCTTTGGCCCTCTACTCAGCTCTGTTCTCCTACTCCGGCTGGGATACACTCAACTTTGTCACAGAGGAGATTAAGAATCCAGAAAGGTGATACACACAGACACACCAAGTCATCTACATCTACGCTTGAGCCTCTACACTCACTTTGACCTCCTGTTCTTGGCTCACTGACCACAATTTGAGTCTGACAGTGTAGGTGACCTGGCTAACATGCCTCTGAATCGTTTATATAGGGAGTTTATACAGAGTTTCAAAATATGAAAATGAGCCACTGGAAATTGTGCTAAAACATAAAACTAAATCGATAAGCTATAACTCATCATTGTTTTTGTTCTATTTGTCCAAACTTATCACGACATTTGTTTACATGTCCTTTAAAGGTGCTGTCAGTACCATTATAACAGTTCCAATCACTTCCCTTAGCAAAAAGTAGTTCATTAAAGTGTACTGCAAATATATTCATTTTATACTAAAACTGAGGCAGTAAACTTGGAAGTGTACTTTTGTAAACTTAAAATGACCTTATAAAGTATACTTTAATAAACTAAAATGTGGACTAGAAGTATATATTTAGTACACTAGGAGTATATAGATGAGTGTAATTGTTGTATACTTGAAAGTGTACTTTTGTTAACTTAAAATTACCTTATAAAGTATACTTTAATAAACTAAAATGTGGACTAGAAGTATACACTAGGAGTATATAGATGAGTGTAGGTACTTGTTGTATTCTTGTACTTTTGTAAACTTAAAATGACCTATAAAGTATACTTTTATAAACTTAAAATGTTCCAATTTAGTCCAAATAAGTATTAAAGTAGTATACTTTCTAGTATGCTACAAGAACATGGTCCATAGTATACTTGCTATACTTATACTTATACTCAAGCATACTTAATAAAATGAACTTCAAGTATACTACTTTTTGCTAAGGGTTTTACACATGATAAGTGTTAATCTCTGTCATGAAGCTACGGGAAATAATCAAATGACTCAATTTCCGTGTCCACTTGAAGTTGAAGTTGAAGTTTATGGTTCTTTTTATTTATTTATTTTTAGCTATGATCAAGAACATGCTTTGTGAGGTCACAGTGACCTTTGACATTCAATCTCTGAATCTAATCAGTTCATCCTTAAGTCCAGATGGATGTTTGTGACAAATTTGAGGAAATGTTACATAAACTTTCACTCTAATGTTGAATTGGATCGGAATGATGAAGCAATGACAGTTTAAATCTAAAAGGTCAAAGGTCAACCTCACTGTGACATTATACTGTATAATGTGGGAAGCAGATGGAAAGATTGTGTAGATCTTATAGCCAGGTCTATGATGTGTGTGAAGCCTTTACGTTTAGAAATTGCCGTTGATATTAGAGGTTCTGTTTGTTGACAACGTTAGACTATAAGTTACACAGGAAACTTGATGATTGAATAGCTCTGAATTGCAACTTGAGAAAAACCATGTGCTTGTTGTTGTCGTCGTCATAGGAATCTGCCCCTGGCCATTGCAGTGTCCATGCCTATAGTGACCATCATCTACCTGCTGACCAATGTGGCCTACTACGTGGTTCTGGACATGCCGTCTCTGCTGTCCAGTGACGCTGTTGCTGTGGTAAGACCATCATAAATGTCCCAAAGTCCTGAACACCAACAGACTGGATTCCTCCCTTTACACCCTGTCTCTAAATAAATAAATAAATAGTCTTTGATAAGAGCTAATGAAAACATATTTGGAGTTAGTCATCATGCTGTCATGGAAAACCACAACAAATTATTCTTCCTTGTAGTTAACTATCTTTATTGTTGTAATGTTAATGTTCAGCGTTTGTTCAGTGTTTGTTTGTTAACCATTCTTCCTCTATCTTCTTCCCATTCATGTTCTTTTGTTCTTCTGTTTCTTATTGTTTACTATCTTTGTAATGCTTCCCCTGTGGTTGAACTAGTGTTTTACATCACAATGAATGTGCTCAGTGAACCGTGGGTAAGTTCTTCAGGCAAAGTCTGCAGACGTGCAAACAGTGTGTATGCCAGAGAGCCCTCCGCCACCTCATGATTTTATAGCAGGGACGGCCCTTAGCCCGCGTGCACGTCTGAGAATGCATGAGGAGTGGGTGTTGACTAGGATTGGGCCCAGTCGTCACCTGAGAGAGAAAGAGAGAGAGAGAGAGAAAGAGAGAGACGATGCTAAATATAGTCCTGTTCTGCTGCCTGGCCTGAGACATTTTACCCCCTCAGGAAAAAAAACAAGGCTGCAGAAATAAAAGTGGAAGCAGCTCGCTGTGAATTGTCCTTGAATTCTGGATGATACAATGCTTACCATACCATAATACAATGTGAATCTGATCCCACAGACGTTTGGGAACGCAGTCCTGGGGCCATTCAGCTGGATCATGCCTGTGTCGGTGGCCATGTCCTGTTATGGCGGCCTCAACGCTTCTATCATCGCCGCCTCACGGTAACCACAACACACTGAGCAGAACAACTTGAGGCCTTCATTAGAGCAATGGTTCTCAAAGGGGGTCCTTGAGAGGGTTCAAGGGGGTCCCCAACATTTTCTTGAGTTTTTCAATTTTTTTTTTTTTTGAGAAATTTTTTCCAATTTTTGTTGTTTTGTTTTTTTAAGCTTTTTTTTCTCCAAACGTAACCACTTTTTCTAGATTTTTATTTTTTATTTTACTAGTTTCTTCTAGAATTTTTTTTTAAACACTTTTTCCTAGACATTTTTTTTCCTTTTTTTAAATTTTTTAAAAGAAATCTTACCGCTTTTCTCTAAAAAAAAAAAAAAATCATCATTATTTTTTTGGGGGGAGAATTTTTACCACTTTTTTCTAGAAATGTTTATTCACACCATTGGCCCTAATTTGAAGGTATACATAAATAATATTAAAAAGTAATGTTCTTCTGTCTCAGAACAAATATTTGTGTATTTCTGGAGTTTGCTTCAAAATTTTGTCCAATGGGGGTCCGTGGTCTGATTTGTGTCAATTTAGGGGTCCTTGAAAAGGACTTTGAAAAAAGTTTGAGAACCACTGCATTAGAGTATTTGGACAGTAACTTTATCAATCTTTAATGGTCGTGCAGGTTGTTTTTTGTTGGAGCCAGAGAGGGCCACCTCCCTGACAGCCTGAGTCTGATTCACCTGGAGCGCTACACACCCATACCTGCCCTGCTGTTCAATGTAAGAGGAGCATTTACCTCACTCTCACTTCAAAGAGCGGGAAGTGATTAAATGATTTTGTCAGTGCATGATGAGTTAAGCCAATAAATCTCCTCATGGCGCTGTGTGTCTGCAGGGAATAATGGGCCTGATCTTCCTGTGTGTGGAGGACGTGTTCCAGCTCATCAACTACTTCAGCTTCAGTTACTGGCTCTACGTGGGTCTGTCTGTGGCCGGCCTCATCTACCTGCGCATCACTCAGCCGGACAGACACAGGCCTGTGAAGGTGCGGTCCAAAGTCACCAAGTGCATTCGGCCACTTACTGTACCGTACCTCTGCACAGCTCTGAGGAACTCACTGTGTGTGTCTGTCCACAGCTGACCCTGATCTTCCCCTTCATCTACTGCCTGTGCAGCCTGTTCCTAGTCATCGTCCCTCTGTACTGGGACACCATCAACTCTCTCATAGGGATTGGTATTGCTCTCTCTGGAGTGCCGGTCTATTATGTTGCCATTTACCTGCCTGAGGAGAAGAGGCCCAAATTTATACGCAAAGTGAACGGTAAGATTTTGACTCAAATGTCTGTCTACTAAAAGAATATTTAAAAAATTATATTTTAGATCAGCAGGATTATGTTTTTTAATCCTATATTTAATATAAATTTCCATATTGTCCTGTGTTGGATTAGACATTTAAAATATGTGTAGAGGAAGTGATAAAAAGGAGACATTTCCCTATCATAAAATTGAAGATAAAGCCTTCACACTGTCTGACTCAATATCACTTTCAAAATACAGCATTAATCAGCTTGGATGATCAGCAACAGTTGTAATTGATCTCTCCACTCCTCTGCCTGTTCACACCCCCTCCCACATCTTCCCTCTTCTGCCCCTCCAGCCTTTGCCACCAGATGCACCCAGATGCTGCTCTACTGCTGCCTGACTGAATTTGACTACGAGGAGACAGGAACACAAGCGGCCACTAAAACGCAGTGAGCTGCAGCCGGACCGTGTCGTCAGGCCTCCTGCCTCCTGCCTCCTGCCTGAGGCCTCGGGCCTTTTGAAAAACAAGGACAAGCGCAGCAAAGCACAGACTCACAACATTTGTGAGGGTTACTTCTGCCAGCTCAAGTTTAAAAAAGGCCTGAGATCTCAAATGACTCACAGCAGAAGCGGGCACTTGAGAGACTGCAAACTGTTGCTTTCTTCTGTGAACGCAATATACTTTTCTACAGCGATGGAGGAATGTTTTCTATGAGGATTTAATAAAACTATAAAGAATTACAAAGTTGAGGCTCACATTTTATTTTTGTGTGAAGATATGACTTGATACGTTTGTCTGTTTAAATCATGATTATGTAGCATGTTCCTTTTAGTCAAGGGAATGTCTTTAAAAAGTTGTATTATGTAAATAATCACATATTTAAAACACTGTAAATCCGTAAAATGTTATCTTTAATTTATATGAAGCACATTCACTTTGAAATTTAAATATTGTGTATTTGAGTGATTTAACGTGTTTAAAATGAACAGAGATGTGGTTTGTCTGCTGAGTCATGCTAAATGTGCATCAATTTGACATGTCAGCAAAATACTTTCAAACTGATGGGAAATTGATGACTCACTGAAGTCACGTTCAACATGTACCCAACTGTGACACCCACATGAGTAACATGAGCACGCAGAACCACCCTGCTGCTGCTGCTGTTACATTTCTCACCTGCAGGTGGCGGAGACGGACTTTCACAGCTTCACATAAAAGGCATGTGAGTGTCTGTTAAAACTGTCACATAATAATAAATCATCCTGCATTTCAAATCAGCTTCAGCAGCAGCTATTGCTGAGGGGAAACCATTCAAATGTGACCGGACCGAGGTGGATGACGAACACATCCAATCACATATTCACTCGTTAATGTGTTGCCAGCAATTGTATCAACACGTGTAGATGACCTGTTATTGACAGACTTAGTTGCATCATTTTGTATCATGATTGAACTTAAAAGATTTTTCTCCTTTGTATTTTCTTGAACGCTCAATCACCTTTAATCCAAGTATCATTTTTTTCCCCCAGTAATGAATAAATTCCTTATTATTCTAGTGATTATTATGTATTCTTTATGAACTGGACTTGAAATTATAGCTAACAAGTCTAACAAGGGAGTTCATCAGTTTATTGTCATCAGCCATGAAACACTGAAATATTATTGTATATAATGAAAAAATAACATTGTTGTTCCTTCGGTGATTTTTAAGAGTATTAATTATTCACAAAAAACATAATTATGCAGGAACTACGGAATATAAAATCACAGTTCATTCAGGGTCTACTACATGGTGCAGTTAACAGCATCAAACCCAGGACAGATCCACTTGTTGCTGAACTGTTTGTATCCCTCAGCATTAATCAGGTCACTTCCTAGAGGGAGAGAAAGGAAACAAACAGTATTTACTCCGACTTTTTATAATTATTTTATAAAACATTAACTGCTGAGTCAATCCCAGGCGCCAGGAGCCAAACAGAGAGAACATGTACCGTCCATCAGGTTCTGGAGGCTGCAGTAGTTTGTGCTGTTGTCGGCCGGATCTTTGGTGAACTCAGACACTGCATCGCCCTGCACATTAGAGAGATCAGAAGACGCTGATTTTTCATGCAGCAACCAAGAGAGAAACAGCGTGTGAAAGAGCAACGTCAGTGATCAAAGATAAGTGAACAGATTTTCCCCGTTAATTTTCCTTTAAAGTCAGAGAAATCACAGTTTTCCCCTCACAGGATCACACCCATGTTCCTGTCCTCCTCTTGTGTGATTGGAGCTGTTTGATATTCTCTGTTAAATAATAAAGAACTGTCTGGTTTTTTAAATTTCTTTTAAAGATTGCTCAGTTAAATAAAATGGAAACACCGCTGACGTGAGATAAACATTTGATGCAAATTAAGGCCATGTGTGTTGAACCAAGATTTATACTCACAGTCACTTTGCAGATGGTGGACTGCTCCAGGAGAAACTGAAGGTTGTTCACTAACCTCGTCCTGGGAGACGTGTGCGTGGCTTTGATCAGGTAGGGGGCTGTCGACACGAGCTGCAGCACAGTTCACATTCAGTCAAGTCTCACAGGGGAGCTGCATACTGCACATGTCAACCTGACTCCGTTAATAATGAAAACAAGGGCATTAAGCAGATGCATGTACATGATTTGTGGTAATTCCCATTCAGTGACCTCTTGGGAGTATCAATGGCCATTATGAGTGGCAATTTTACACTAAACTGCATGAAGTTATTGTAGTTTTTTAGTTTTTTTTTTTCAAAGTAACAGTTCAATCATCTTAAATCATAAGTGACAAGATCGTGTGTCAACACTAGCTGAAGTGAAACCAGACCTGTAATTTAAAGACAAACATGGAGAAATGATTAACAGCAATAACAACTACACTTCATTTTGATTAACGGTTTGTTGCTCATTTTAAAGCAGAAGTAAGTGATATATTTGTGTTAATATAAGTCTTAAATAGTTATATCTTCCGACAGCAATCACTTACATAGAGTGTTTGGTCTGAAACACGGGTCTGTCAGTCACTCTGCTCTGCTCTGAGCCGAGGAGAAAACATTTATCGTATCCTACAGTTTTTATCCAATGAGGAGAGAGAACGGCATGCAGGGCTGTGTGTGCAGCCAAGGGACGCCGTGAATGTGGCGACGTAGGGACGAGGACTGTTATGGTGCGTTCAAGGAAACTCGTATTTTTCCGACCGTGAAGTCGTACCAGTTCGATCTGGTACGAGTTCACCGGTCGGAAGTTACGAGTGGCCGTTATAGTGACTTTCACCGGTAAAACAGGTCGGAAAAACACGAGTGGGTTGCCTGGAACGCTACAAAGTCGTAAGTTGTGACTTGAAGCTGTAATTTACGATTTCAAAAGCCTGCCTGGAACGCAGCATTAGCCAAAACGACCGGACCACTTACTTCTGCTTTAACTTAATCCCTTAACACCCACTGGCCTGTGGGTTGTGTTGCTTTTAATTAATGCTTAGCCTGCCAGGCCCTACCAAATTTAAGAGTTTAATAATGTACAGTATTTTGTCAGCAGTTGTAACTGAGGACACGATGACACACCTTAAGTTTATGTTATTGAGGCTATGTTCTTATTAAAACATGAGTCCTTATCTGCTCATACTCCAGCTTCCATTTATGGGCATTATTATATTCATAGATTTCCCTGCGCTCTGACTCTCATTTGAATAAATGCTAAAATTGGTGGCTAATTACAGATAGCCTATGACTTGTTTGTGGACCACTAATGAATTATTTATTAAAATTCAACAAGATGATAGAAGACTGAGGTGTTTCTGACCTCGTACGAGCACCTCTCCCCTGCATACAGACAGCTCTGTCTGATCTGCCAGGCCTTGATCTGGCTCACCACTTTCCCATAGACATCACTGCACGAGATGCCAAACAACCTGCAGAGCAGTGAGTGTTAGATCAGTTAATATTTATAACTGTATTCATGAAAAACATCTGATTAATGAAAGATTAAGGCAATATCGAGCTGCTTTTGAGTATTTTAATCGCTCAAAACTTTGTATTTCTTTGCACTGTGTGACTAATGTGAGTCTTGTGAGAACCATATCCAAGATAACAAGCATGAGAAATGGCTCCGCACAGAAATCTGAAATCATAAAATACCTTGTCCACTGTGTATCTGACCATTTTGCACTGTGACTTCAGAGGATTTCATGGAATCCAAACAGTATTAAAACAATCATCTATGCCTCAATACTGCCTCTGATCTCTGGAGATCAACAGCAAAAACACAAGGTACCACTTTATAGTAAGGATTTATGAATGGTTTATAACTCTTCTATTAATTATTTTGTTAACATCATTCATTAGATGTTAGAAACTATTAGATTTAAAAAGATTTGTTTGTTTTCTCCATCATCAACATTTGTGCCTGCCTTCCTCAGATATTTGGCAAGTTATCAGCAATTAACCTCCATCAGCCAATCTGGTTGAACAGTTTCACATGATTAGGCATAATGATGGTAAGTCTTCTGCAAGATTAGTGAATAATAACTTGATCTTGCCTGCATCAACACATGAAAACTGTTAAAACACATTCACAACAGTTTATTTATGATTTACAAAATGTTTACAACTATATTAATAACAAATTTGTCATTCATAAATCCTTTTTAAGGGAGTCTTGTTGTAGAGTGGTATCTGACATAATTTGCAGCATTGATATTATTCATTAACTAAAACACAATTATTAGAGAAATACACAAATTAGGGAGAGTTTCAATAAAAAACAAAACTATGTTACCATTTGATTTTGCACTGTGCGGTGCCGGTGCGGTCTGCCAGTGAGATGGTGAGCGTGCCCCCCAGGAGGAGAGCTGAGGCTAGAAACAGAAATCTCGGGGTCATGGTGAAGGCAGACAGGTCAGGTCTTTATCCAGTCTGCGGGGCAAGTGAGCAGACGTCTTCTGAGTGTCGGCTGGACCAGCTCCGAGGGGTTAAAAGGGGAGAGCGTGGGTCATGTGGGAAGAGGGAAAAGAGGACAGCACAACATTGATTAACACAGACTAGAGGGTGGAGAGAATGAGACTGTGGGAAACTGGCCAAATATCTCATCCTAGACAACACATACAGAAAAGTATTTTCATCAGTTAGACTGGTAATTGTGTCTGCTTTGGTTTATAATCTGTGGATTGCGTAACATTTTGCAAAGTATGTCTTATACCTTATCAAAATCATATAAAACCATGACAGAAGTCATTTCAACCTGATAAAAACCCATTTCTACTGAAATGTTGGGTCTCTCTACCTGTCAGCTTGATTCATCATAATGTAACTGAGGACGCTGATAATCTGTCGCTCACTCTGAGTAACGTGATTTAGACACTGTTGGTTTGTCTGAAAAAGCTGATTTCACAGCCTCACACCAGACAGGATTTAACAATCAAAACATGGTGACGGTTCTTATAATTCACATCAACAGGCCTCACATTCAAATTAGCATCAAGCTAGCAGCCTAGCCCAATGTTTATAGCGTTCATAATATTTGGATCTGTAAACAAATATTTGGCAGATTTAGTGTGGGCACTATAATGCTGTTATTATCGTCATTAGTAGTTTAACTGTTTGTTTTAGTCAAAGGTTTCTTGGTCTTTGCTTTGCATTGCAAAACAAGCAATGGTTGTGTCTGATGGGGATTTTAACTGTTTGTTTACTTGTTTATTTATGTAGATTTTAGCAGATCATTTTAAGCTAACATGGCAAAACTTTTTTTTTCTTTTAAACCTTATTACCTGCACTGGTGTCTGTTTGGAGTTGCCAGCTGCAAGGGCTGAAAGAAAGTTCATTTATATGATTCTCCATGGTTTAGTCTCATTTCTCATGTTGTTAATTGACACATGTTAGAACAAGATATAGCCTATTTTATAGAAACTTGTACATTTTGGGACCCAGTTGTCAGGCGATTTCATTATTTTTGCCCGAGTGTTGAGGACATGAATTAAAATTTCATAATCTCCATCTTCCGTGACAGATATCAGCAACAGCAACGAACATTCAATGATGATCAATTCAACTAAAACTAAATCCTCTGTCTGTGTTTTGATTTGCAGGCTGTTTTTCGTGGCCTGTCTAGTTTGAGCACAGGAACAAATGATCCGAGTAGCTACATGGATCCAGAGGGACAGCCCTCAGCAGCTGGAAGGAAAAGATGCCTCTGCTACTGATTCTCCAACTGTTTGTGTTGGTGTTTTGATACTATGATGCTGATTCAGTTTAAAACTCATTACAGTAGCCTATTTTGTCAGAGCATGACAGTCCGGTGAAAGTTATTTCCATCTGACCTTTTGAAGACATGCAACAAAGGCAACAGCCACTCAAAATATTGTATTGTTGTGTATTTGATGGTGGATGCTGGAAAAGTGTCATTAGTGTGATGAGGGAAAGAAACTGTGAGAGGACAGAAGGGGTCCCACCTCAACGCCTCTAGCATCAGTGTGTGTTGCCCTCTAGTGGGAAAAGTGGAACTGCGTCAAGAACATGTCAAAAGACAACTGAAAACTCCTTCATAGATCTTTATTTTTCAGTATCATAGTCATTATAAATTACCATGTTGTTGATTTGTTATTGTCCCATTAACCAAAACTGTATTTAAACATGTATAAAAAGATATTAAATGAACTCAATCCTGTCTTCTAATTTTAGCACGCTGGTTCAAGTTTAGTCACACATGACTGATGGTATGTTTCACTGTGTCTTATCAAACTTGTCATCAGTAATATTATCTTCCTTTGAATCCTTCACATAGCTCCACCTTCGTCCATTTCCTGGCCCTGAATCTTCATTATTGTTACATTTCAAATAAGCAGAACCATCCTCTGCACAACGCAGCATGGTTTGATGTCACAAACATTCAAATCATTTCAGCTCTACAACTTGCAGCTACACAAACAGGCTGTCACCAGGATTAACAAGCCCAGAGACGAGAGAGTCTGCGTGGTGAGAAACTTTATGTTTATGTTATTTCCCGTAGGAGAGGTTACAAACTAAAGCACCAGTGAAGAACTGAATATTTCACATACAGAATAAAATTAGTCTTAAACATAAAAAAACAGCACTGAAGATTTTACCCACACAGTATTTAGAGAGGCAGAGTGAGAAGGTTTCAGACTTCGGTGATGTTCTTTATATTCAGAGAGAAAGTTGCATTTTGTCCAAGCCTCTGGATGATGTTCTGAAGCTGAAAGACAAACAGGTAAAACTTTTTATTCTGGTCCTGGTTCACCACACAGTTACTTAGCCTACTGCTGTATGATGTTAGATCATGTATCAGACAGTAAATACTGAGCTATATTTAGGAGTGTTCCCATCAAGGAAATAACAGATTGAATTTGGAGATTACGCCGGTGAGTTACCTCGTTCAAGATCTGAGCAGTAGCCGTTCCATTCAGCACACCAGTGGTCTGAACAGCTGTCTGCAGGATTGCCACAGCTGTGGGACAAAGAAACACACATATAAATCCAAAATTATCCAAAATCAGGTCAGATTCAAGGTGAATCGTATTCCACAGGTTTAAAATGAATTTACTATTGCTTGTTGAAACAGGTGTTTGAGGGTCTGCTGTTGTCTGGACTGTCTGTGGAAAGTGAGTCGTGAATGAAGGCCCCGGGGCTGGGTAAACATAAAAAAAAAAGTAATCCACATTTGAAATCCAGACAAAAAACAAAATGTAAGAGTATTTACAGTGTATTCATTAGAAATAATCTTTTTTCTTCCCTCTCACTTGTACTCACTTGTCTGTGCAGCGCATGAGGCCAAACATCCAGCAAACAGAATCAGCAGCAGCATGTTGAAGCTTTATTGTTTGTTTTTTTTAATATGAGTCAGAGTGAATCCGTCACAGGAATGTGTTCCTTCAGTTCCCACTGAGCCTCTGGCCACTTTTGTTCTGTACAAGGAAACGACACCTTTATTTGAAGGGTGTGGCCTATTAACAACAATACGTATCATCCTGAAAGAAATGTGTGAGGCACCAAGGCTGACACGCCTGCAACACAAAACCAAGGTAAAATGTAAACCCGTGTCCTGACAAGTGTGCTGTCTTTTAACTTTAATTTTAAAGTTCACCAGCCACTAGGTAGCCACATAGGTTTAATCATAAATAGAGAAAAAGATCAGAATTTTTTTTCCCATAAAATGTTTTTGCTATTGAATAAAGTTAGTAAATTAGGTTAACAGGTTATAGGGTTAGGGGATTATAGGGTAAATCCCATATTCCATATTTGTAACACTTCACTAAATCAGAGGCTTGAACTCAGAAAACATCTAGTTCTAAGTGTCACTGTCCATCACAGAGAATCTCACACATTGACATCACACATGGTCCGTTTGTTTCTTTGCATCCCTAAGAGAATAATAAGAAATCATTATGACTAAGATTAAGGAAATGTCTTTTAGATTTGTACACAAATTTTACTCTAACAGAGTTGAGGCACATCCTGAACTGATTTGACATTGTTACTCCACTAAAAGGTTGTGATACAAGAGGTTTCTGAGTTTATCAATAAGAAATGAACTAATTTTGCATTTCAGCAGAAAAACACAAAAATATTCACATATCAGTGGACTGCATAATTATTTTTGGTTTCATAAATGTAAATTTCCTTTGGTTTTGAAAACCCCTTTTTCTGTTATACATAATTACATAATCTGAGCTATAGAAATTGAAAAAATGTTGCATTTATGTGGCTCTAGTTTGTAATGTCTTTATTTCATTTGTCCACTTGTTTTAGCAATTCATTCTTATTGAACAACCCAATGGCATTTTAATAGGTTACTAATGCGAGTGGGAACTACTGCATGTGCTGAGACCACATTTCAAAACAGTTACATTAAAAACAAACAAAAGAAGAAACAACTAATATTGTAATAAACCTACTGTGTTTTTCCATTTTAAAAATGATTAGACAGCCTGCTCTCCTGATAGCTAGTCTTTATTGAAATGTCTTTGAGTTCAAGAGGAACAAGAGTCATGTTTCTTTTAAAGTTCAGTCTGTTTGGAGTCTATTTATTGTGGGCACACCCAGTATATCTTGTAATAATGGAGTCTTTATATCAGGCTACATTACATCCCATTGAATAAATGTAATACCTACAGAGTGAAGTGACCATAGTCTGTATCACAAATTTGAGAATAACGATAAAACTAGGAATAATAGGCTTCTTTAACACACCAAAATACAAATTGACATCTATCCTCAAGCTCTCTTCACAGATTAAAAGATAACACATTTCAGTATAATGCAACACATTTATTCTGCGCAACTATGGCTTCTTTAACTTTCTGCTGCTGCTGCTGCTTGAGGGGCTGGAGCGTCTGGGGGTGGTGAGAGGATCTGCAGTCAGATCCAGGCCCAGCTCCACAGTCTTCACTACAGGGGATAAAAGTGCCGAGGCCCTGGGGCTGCTGCCGGCTGAGGATGCAGAAGACCTGTAACACAAAGAGAGACAGAGTGAATATATCTCAGTCAGAAATTATTTCTTCACAATCAGTTTGAATGGTAATTCTCAGCACTATCAGTTTCACTTGTTCACTCATTTTCATAATGTGGTGTTGTTTGGTTCAATAATAATAATCTGACAGAAGAGCCCTCATCATTTCCCTGGAGAGGCTTTAATTGAGGAAGTCCGACCTGTGAGAGGCAGAGCTGCGGGCGGAGTTTGTCTTGGAGCTGCGGCTGCTGGTCGGAGTGGAAGACGGAGAGGGAAGAGACAGATTGGCCTGAGAGAGAGACGGTAGGAAGGAAACATTAAAGCCACTTTAACCACTCAACCGTCGTCAGTATCAGTAAAGTAGCCGATCGTGACTTAATGCTGAGTACAATGCTGTTTTATACCTGGAGGAAGTATTTCTCCAGCACTGATCTGAGCTCAGGGGTGTCCTCCATGGCCTCATTCAGCATCTTACCGATGCTCTTGTTGAATTCTTTTAACTCCCTCAGCTTGATGTCCTTTTCTTCTAAAGTCTCAGAGTTTGTGTTTTTTGCTGAGCGGATCTCTCTGGTCAGCTTTGCGCACTGGAAAACAACAGGACAACACAGAAAGAACATGTGATAACATCTACTGCTGCACAGAGGACACAACCCACATACTGTCTGTGATATAGGACACCTGTAGTAGGCCTATATGTTCACACACATTCCTCCTTTAGTTTCTGCTCACTGACAGTTTACTGCATAGTTTACACTGGGTTGTGACCAAGAAGATAAGGCAAATCAGCGTGAAATCTAAAGTATTTAACCAGAGAGCTAAATAAAACATTGGGTGTGGCTGGTGCAGGTGGACATCTAACCTGTTTCTTCGCCCTGTCAATCTTCTCCTGCTGAGAAACAATTTCTTTGTTGAGTTTACAGATGAGCGATTGTTTGTGCTCTATCTTATCTGTCTCCGTCTGCTGTTCTTGCAGCAGACTTTCCAAGGTACTGTTCATGTCCTGGAAATGGAGAGAAACACATGAAAAAACACTCAGACGTTTGCACAGGAACGCAAAACACACATCAAGAGATTCATGCCCGCTCAGTTTCACGGGATGATTTTTTTTTTCTTTCAACCCATTAATCTCATAGGAACACTTCTGAAAAATGCAAGTTGCTTTTGTAGCACTGAAGAGGAAAACAGGACGTGTGACAGAGAGAACAAAAAGTACAGGACAGTGAGTGTGCTGAAATAGAATGAAAAATAACTTTTAAACTGCATGTGATACAGGATATAAGCTCAGTCCAGTGTTTATTTATTTATTTTTGCCTGAAGTCATGTAAAATATTTAAGAATACAGTACATCAATTTGATTTCATCTTATTTCTTCTTTGTTTGATAGTAACAGTGACTGTCTGTAATGTCTAGATGAGAGAGATTTAACATTTTGCCACAAAATTTCACAGACGTCTCCATTAGAATCTATCTAGACAACTAGACTGGCTCTGTGGACAAGTCTGAGCTTTTTAAAAAAAATTGATTTGTTTATTTGTTTATTTATTTGATCATTTGGGTAATCCTTTCAATGAATTTAAAGCACTCTGATATCCAAAAGAAAATAATAAAGCACTTAAAATTCATAGGCTTACTGTATGCTCAAATACACTTGAAGATTACTTTTATTACATTAGACTTATGTTTCATAACTTGCACTCCTGTTGATGTGATAAGACATGTCATGGTATACAGTGACTTACTGTGTCGGAACATGAAATTGTTTTTTTGTTTTGTTTTGTTTTTTCATCATTAGGCCTTTTATCTGCTGATGCACGTTTTATTTACTTTAGTGATTAGATTAGTTCTATGTTTGCATTTAGGCTGCAAAAATGTACTTGGCACTAGAAAAAAATACTGTGATTCTGTAGAGAAAATATTTGCTGAAAATAAATACTGAAATGGGTCTGGATCTCTAACTGGTTGTTTACCATTTTTAACTGTAAAAAAAGAAAAACGTTTGACAATGGAGTTGAAGGTGTGGAAATGATGCATCTACAGTATGATGCAGCATGAGGAGGTATTTCCTATGAACAGTGTAAGGGGATATGTGCTGTATGAGTTATGAGGTATTCGCTCATCAGTCAGATGCTAAATGCTCTGTCTGGGTCGTCTGCTCAACACTGGCTTTAAACAAGAGTAACCTGTAAGTCTTGTTTCAGTGCTTCGGTCTGTTTTTTCTTGTCCTTCAGTGTCACTCCAGCCGTGTTCAGCTGCTCTTCTAGCTTCACTTTTTCCTGGAACTCTGGACCTAAGAAAAAAGACACAGACATAACTCACATACGTTCCTGCTGACGATCCCTCACAGGAGCTGCTAGTTTAGTGTCATTTGATCTACTTCATCATACGTACTGGATTCCTTTGCTTTGGTGAGAGATTTGCGAAACACTGAGTTGCTGTTGTTGAACACCTGGATGGTGTTCTCTAGTGCTTTATTCTCCAGCTCCGTCTTGCATATTTTAGCATCTAGACTGTCTCCCTTACGCCTGAGCTCCTCTTTTTCTTGTGCCACCTGGTGAAAAAGCGCATGGTGCCGGTCATTCAAAGCTCTCAGCTGCAGCAGACCCTGCATGTGGCAAGATGGTGCGTGTGTGTGAGAGAAGATATCTCACCTTTGTGATGTAGTAAGCCTGTGACTTCTCCTCCTCCCCCTCTGGAGCTGCCATTGAAAGAGTCACGATCTCATACCGTTTCTTCATCATGTCAATCTTGGACAGTTTTTCACTCAGTTCAATACTGAAACGGAATCAGTCACCGGATTAAGTGATGTTCTCTGAGAGGATGCTGAAGTGGCTCACTAACACACAGTTATCTCAAACACAAAACAAGTTGCATGTATGTGAGATTTGAAGTTTTGTTTTGTTTTTTACTTGAGTCGTTGTCTCTCCTGATCATTGATCTTATGCTGCTGGTTGAACATCTCTTTGTGGACCTTGATCTCATCCTCTCTCTCCTTTATGGCTCTCTGCAGCTCCAGCTTCCTCTTCTCCAAGGACAGCACAGTATCTGTCTTGTTGTACAGCAGATCTCTGCAGCGCTTGAGCTCTACCTTCATGATGTTATGCTCCACCATGTTGTCCTGAAGATAAATGCATGATTTCAGCATCATAATGTAGGGGATCATTTGTGGCCTTTTGCTACATAACATAACATTTGCTGTGTTTTTAGTGTAAAATGAATAAATCATTGTCATTAATAAAGAATAATATGGATATGACCTTTTCCTGGAATCAAAGTTAATTAATGTTCAGGGTTTCCATTACAGACACTTCCTGTCTGTTAAGATGATAAGACTACATCCATACTACTACCTCTACTACTTCAATTTTCCCTGTTAGTCAGTCTGTTGGTTGCCCTTTTATTCTGGTTCAGATTTAATTAGAAAAACAATTATTGGATGGCTTACTGTCACTTTTTGTACTGACAACCATGCTTCCTATTGGCAGACTTTTATTTTAATGCCACCATCAAGTCAACTCAGTAATTATTCCAGTACATGTACTTTGGTTTATGAACTGACCTGCAAAACTGGTTATGCTCCCATCACTCTCTTCTGCACTTTGTGTATTTGTGTTTTTATCAAATGTTACCATGGTAACGTGCTAAACTGCCATGCTGAACACTAATCTTCCATCAGCATGTTTATTTTCTCATTGTCTCACTGTGCCGACCTTAGTGTTCACCTCAAAGCATTAAACTGTGTCAGAGGCAGAAATAACTATGTATGTGTGTAAATCTGTTTCAGTAGAGTCCTGGCAAGCTTGCATGAACATGCTTAAATGTGATTTATAGCTGCAAGTTTCAGTATGCAAGTTTACATACTCATCATCAAATTATCTATTACAGTATATAGTTAACACTACACTATCTGAATAAAGGCAAATATGTATACACACACATACATACATATATATATATAGCTTGATCCATAACAGGATTAAAATACCAACAGTTATAATAAAGAAAGCCATTCAATTATTATAAACATCAATTAATTTTCTGTAAATCAAATCATTATTCCAAAAATGGGGAAAAACCTCCCAAAGTGAGACATAACCAAAACTGTGTGTTGTCAGACTTGTATCTGATCTCCTGAACACACTTTAAAGTCAGAGAGTCAGGTCATTTAATGGTATATGCTGAGTTACCTGTTTCCTGAGTCTGAGTCTCTTCAGTTCCTTCTCATTGGTATTATGGAGGAGCATGAGCTGCTCCACCTTCTCAGTCAGATCTGTCTTTTGAGCTTCTGACTTTTCAATTTCTTTCTTCAATACTCGAATGTCATCCTGTCAGAGACAGAGAGAGAGATACATGTGAAAAGTTAAATTACACATTTTGTACAGAACAGAACTGATATCGAGCAGTGAGACAGACCTCAGACTCCTTGAGTGTACTGGTTAGTGCGTTGGCCGTCTTCTTCTTCTCCTCTAGGGCTTTGGTCAACTCAGCGATCTTTGTGAGCAGGGTTTGTTTTTCATCTGTGTGAATGTCTCCCTCTAGCCGTGCCAGTTTATTAGTCAGGCTGATGATCTTGGAATCCTACAATGCAGGAAAGTGGGAGGAAATGTCTGACTATTGCAGAGGCAGGACCAGACTGGCTCAAGCTGTATTGTGCAATTGTAGTTGTTAACGTTTATGTTTGTGTGTGTTTTTGTTAAGCTTGCCTGCCCGCTGATGGTCGACTGCTGTTTCCTTATTTCCTCCCCCAGTATTCTGAGCTGGTTGCACATGTTGGTGATGGTGGATTTGCTCCTTGAAAGGTGGGCCACAGAGTCCTTCACCTTTGTCTTCAGGACCTGCAGCTGCTCCTTACGACGAAACAGCTCTGTTCTGCTGTCACGCAGCAACACATCCAGCTCCTTCAGCAAAGCACAGGGTTACAAAGTATTACTACAACAAAAACTGTCCCATGTTAAACACAACATAAAATGGCCTTGTAACAACTGGGGGGGGGGGGATCCTGCTTTTCCTGCATTTATATAATTCATGTACACAGAGGAAATTTTCTGTTATTTTGTGGGTATATAATGTTGTATTTGCATCCTCACATGTGAAAGCAATTTTTACAGTAAATAACTTTTTTTGTTTGTTTGTTTTTTTTAGAAGAAAATGAAGAGTAAATCTTGACACAGATTACATTACATTTTTCTTTGTTGGTTTAGTGTTTGCAGCTCTCCCTCTCAGACCAAATACAGCTCTAATAACCTTTAACAATCACAGCGTGGAGCCCTGAGGCCTGAGAGGTGAAACACTGGGTAAGATAAATTTACAAAACCCACACTACTGGCATGAACCGTATTGGTGTGAGCAGGGATTAATACTGGAAGGTATATACTGACATTCTTTATTAAATCAAATCCTCTCGAGTCTCAACTGGATTATAGTGGCTGGATAGCAAGAGGACGGTGCACAGAGATGATTTAATTATAAAAAGTGAGTGATGGCATTTTTTTCCCCAAAGAGAACACAGACTACCGCACTACACCATGGGACAATATATTTATTTTGATTCATATTTGTAGGAATACTGATTTGAATGGCAATTATTTATGAGTATTTATGTATCTCTTTATTTGTCCGCCCCCATGCAGCCTAAAATTTTGTTTTTTGTGCTTAAGATATATGAGAAAAAGCAAACAGCAAGTAATCGGTTCTTGGTTCAGGATAGTGGGGCTGCTCACCTTGATCTCCTGTTCCTCCTCCCTAAGATACTGGTCCATCTGGGCAGCTCTCTCCTCCTCGCTGAGGGCCGTCTGACTCACCACTCCGAGCTTCTCCTCCAGCGCATCATTGTACTCCCTGGTGTCACTGAGTCTATAACACACACAGAATTTCAGTATAAAGCACTGGAGTGAGTTGTTTTTTTTACAAAGTCATCTTATAAAAAGCCACTGACTTGTTGTAATTATCCACGATGTCTTTCTTCATTCTGGATATGTTGGACGTTACAGAGCGCACATCAGACGTGGCTTTGTCCACTGTGCCTTTGCAAGTAGCCAGCTGCAAGACACATGAGAATCAATTTACTAACTCTTACAATATTATAGATTACAATAGATGGATTCTTGAAGAGATGACCCGTAACATTATCTGAGTACTCATATAGCAAGAGTTCTTTGACAAACCGACCTCATCCTGCAGCCTGCTACAGTTATTCTCCTGCTCCTTCAAATCCTGCCGCAGTCTCACAGCCTGTCGGTCGGCCATGTTCATCTTCCTCTCAGTGTCCCTGTTGTTGTTCCTCTGGGTGTCCAGCAAGTTCTTCTTCTCTGTAATGGTGGCGTTCTTTTCCCTGATGTTCTGGTTTGCCTGAGCAAGTTGCTGGACGGATGAAAGCACAAGAGAAGAATACAAACTCAGGACAAGTGAACCGTTTGGTGTGACACTCACATTCTGAAGGATTTTATGGTTCAGAAGTTTATATTTGCCAACTTGACTCAGCACGTCTTTTGCTGGCAAGAAGAGCAAGGTCAGAGAAATTACCAGCGCACACTGCTGCATCTCAGCATCACGCTGCTTCATTTGTTTGATGGTGTTTTCCCACTGGTGGATGAGCTGCTGCGTCTCCTGATGGGCCTGCTGCAAATTTTGTGTTGTCTTATCCAAAGCAATCTGTCAAAGAAGCAGGGGGTTATTTTTCCAAACACAACACATAACCCTCTTACCCCCTCAAGGCTTGTAGTCAAGGGCAATATTGTATAGATTTGAATGCATACTTAAGCAATTTAGTATAATGCTGTGGAATATAAATGTTGCATCAGTTGTTTTTGGTGTTTAAGTGTCTGATGTATACTATTAGACAAAAAGTAGATTCAGCATGCTCACGCCAAGGTTTCGGTGATGCTCAGGTGCCAGTCCAAAAAGTTTAAAGTGTGAGAGAATCGACAGCACGTTAAGTTAAAAGTTCATCGAGTGTTTGATTTCTTCCACTAAGTGGTATGCGCTGTAAAAACTGTGTAAATGTGACATTTCTTTCAACTGACACTCAACAAAGACATAAACAGTTACAGAGTTTTTTGCTTGCGGTACCTGTGCAGACAGAGTTTCAGTCAACTCCTTATCAAGTGCTTTGCGCTTTTCATTGGCTTCCAGTGTCTTCTTCTCAATAGCCAAGGTGAGTGACTGTAAGTGTAGAGATTATAAAGCTGTTAGCTCAGAAAGAGTCAGATTTGTGAAGGTCGGTTTAGCTTGAATGTAACTGCTGCTGAAAAGTGAGCGTGGAGCATATTGATACATTTTCCATAGAAGCTCTTCTCTTTACCTTGATCCTCTGCTCATCTTGCTGGGCATACTTAATAATGGCCATTGTGTCCTCATCTTTACGCAATGACTCCTCCAAAAATACATCCATTGTTTGCTGGTCCCAGTTCATCTGGTCCCTAAACTCCTCTAGCTTCTGTTTGGTCTTGAATATGTGGTTCTGAGGACATGAACAATGGTTTAGCACATTTTAAGTACCAAACAGCTAATTGCCTCTGTAGTGATGTTGTGAAAGATACAGACCTCTAGCCTGTTTCTTCTCTCTGCTAAAGATCGGAGCTCATTCTCCATCTTAACAGTCTCCTGTGTTAAGCGACCTGTCTCCCTCTCTGCAAGGGCAGTGAGGTGTTTCTCCAGCTCGTGTTCTCTTTCCTTGGCCTTAAGCAGGATCTAATTGCAGAAAAATCAAAATGAGATACTAGCAACACATACTGACACCTTGACTATAGAACAGTTACCAGAAAAGCACAGCACATCTGTCCAACACCTACCTCAATATTTCCATACTCTTGTCTACTATTTTTGATGCATTTAGTCTGTGTCAGCTTTTTCGCCTTCTGACTCTCAAGTGTGTTTTCCACTTGCAACAGCTCCATCTCCTTTTTACGAATCTGTAGATGAGGAAGTGATCAGATTAGTCACTGCATAGTGCGTACATTACTTGCCATCTGCAGAAACTATGTTCTTAATGGCTGAAATTAGTATCAGTCACTTTTAGTCACTGGCATGGTCTTAAGATGTACATGGACCTGTTTACTTTTTCTTTTTTTAATCTAATGTCACAAGACATGTCTTCAAACAATTGAGAAAAAGGACAGATATTTGATAGTAAAAATGTGACATTAGAGGAACCACAGACTCCAAAAATTTTTTACAGCTTGATCTACAGGGCTCCAGACTAACTTTTTTTTATTATTTTATTTTTTTACAAGGAGCACATTGGCCCCTAAAATGTAGGGGCATACACCGTAAATCGACTTGCAAAGCAAATGTAACGTTTTCTTTTCATTCATGATCCTCACAGACATTGGCCTGACACCTGTTAGGACAAATTCCAGATACTCTGAGTCGCCCCTTCACCAGTGTTAAAAAAGAAAAGAAAAAGAAAGAAGTAGCCTAGTATATTTACTGGTTGCACATGCGCCAATATGAAAGATTTACTTGCATTTACTTGTCTAAAATGTTGGGGGCAAAATGCAGCCATTTGGTGCAGTCTGGAGCCCTGACCTAGTCATTCTCAGTGCTAAATGAGTGACAACAGATTCTCTACCTGGTAACACTGTAGCATTGTGAGCCTATCATGTTAACACAAAAATAAAATAATCATATAATAATAAAGTAATATATAGTAATATATATAGTATAGTAATAAAATAACGTGCTTCATTGTTTTTGTTACAATTAGTTGGTAAACTGTAAGTTAGTCTGCCCAGACTCACCTCCTCCATCAGAGCCTTGTTTTCAGCGTTGGGACGTGGGATGGCGAAGCGCTCATCCCAGCCCATGTCAGATAAAACTGTATCAGGAAGAGTCGACATTTTCCTGCTCTGTTAGACGAAGCCTCTACGAAGTGACAACAGTGATGATAACTGCAGACGCCGTCTCTCTCTTTCTCTGGTTCACTGCGAAATCGCTTTGCTCGTCGATTTTCTGTTGTCAGTCGCCTTAGCAACAGGACGTGCCCTTTAATGTATCCGCCGCGAGGAGGCAGCGACGCTACAGCGAGGTTTGAATCCATTGTCCTGTCCGAGGCTGTGGGACTTGTCTACATGTACGGCAGGGAATAACCGTCTAATAATGCTCGCAGGTAACTCTAAAAGTAATTTACAAAAAAAAAAAAAAAACAGCTTGAAGAGCAAGCTGAAACTAGAGCACTCTGGCTGAAACACACATACACTTCTACTCCATTTTATGCATATCTGCTTGTAGGAAAATAATACTCTTCTTTTTAGGGAAAGATCATTTCACCATCAGCCGTCCAGTGGACTTACTTTGTCATTCAAAGACTATAATGTGTGTGTAGTCTCTATTACTTAATGCCAATTTTATTTCAATACCTGCAATCAATCGATTTTTCACATAAAATCGTAAAGAAAAAAAAAGGCACAATCCACTCCTAGTTATAGGGAAAATGCAAGAGTTAACTACCTCAAACCCACTGACAGAGGAGTAATTGTATTGCAGTGGGGGCAACAACTTCTATTTTGGATCGTATTTGACCTTATTTGGCACAAAACATTCTTTAGTTTTATGAAATAACTTGCACATGCCCTAAAATATAACAACCTGCAGCATTTGACAAATGAGAATAATTTTGGTACTCAGCCTTTATGTTTTTCTTTTCTTTTCCAACACAGAAATGCACAGAAGCCTGTCAAGTTTAAAGATACCAAATTGAAACATTTATTTTATCTTTATACATTTGTGTTTCAACAAACAGCGTTATGCTTAAAAAATTACAATCAATGTTTTATACTGACTTGTCACACAAATGTATTGTAAAACAAAAGCAAAATCAGGAATGCACACGTGTTAAAATTTAATATTTAAAAATCAACATCCCCTCGCAAACCCTCTAGTTTACATTACAATTCAAAGTTATGTCTATCTACCTGCTTTTGAGCCCAACTCATGGGCAAAGATGGTAACTCCTCTATAGTTGGCTTGAGTGCACACAAAAAGCCCAATACTTTAGATAAAAGTTCCAAACCACAACAAGCTGACCAACAAAGAGATATGCCTTTTTATATATGTACATATACACACACACATATATAAAGTCTCTGCTGTGTAAAATATTTCAGTCCTGAGGGTTGAAAAGGCAACATAGTTCTCAGCTCAGTGTGGTCCCCTTGTCCTCCTTTCACTGCACTCTATTTTGTAGAAAACTCACATGGACGCTCCTTCAGTCGGAGCAGCCCTTATACTGCTGTGCTTTTGGTTCCGATGTGTGGCCGTGCAAACTCCACAAAGTCATCAATAAGGACAGGCCATGCCCCTATTGAACAAACAAACAAAACTAATTAAAAACAAAACCAGTTCAAGTGACTCCACCATGGATGATGACATAATGATGAACAACAGTGAGGTTTCAAAAATGTTTAAAACCACTCCTAAAGGTTGTGAGGGAACAACTGTTGAAGCCGCCGACAGCCGACTGTGAGCACTGTACAAACCTTCCTCATCATAATTCGACATGTCATCTGTGATCATTGCGCTGAAGTCTAGTAAGAGGTTCCAAGTGTCCTTAGGTATTGATCTTTTGTGGTGCTCCTGCAAAAGTTGTGAGGCAAAATTGAAGCAACACAATGACAAGTGATGGAAGTGAGTAGTTTTGCATGTGATTATTAACTTACAACTAAAAATTTGTTCCACAAGTCCAAGAACTTGAACCTTCCAGCCAGCACTAAATTCCAATATGCAATTGCCATTTCTAAATCTGTAAGAAAGAGTGTGAGAAATTTGTCAATGTAAATGATAAGAAATGCAACATAAAAGATGTTTGTTCGAACGTTGAGAGACTTACCCAAACCTTTCTGGCCAGGATTCTTTGCAAAATTAAATGTAAACTGGTAAAAGTCCTTAAATTTCCCTTGGTCCTTTAACTCTTGTTCCATCTTTGGCAGCTGAGCTTTTAACTTCTCTATACTGTCACACCTGTAGAAAAATAAAGCAAACTTTTAGTTTTTAGTGGACAACGAGAAAATGCTTTTCTTTCTGTTAATTACATTCACCTTTGTTTGATCTAAAATAAAAGAAAAAAAGATTTATGGATATATTCAGCATACTACAATTTCATGTTTTCCAACAATATGTCAAGTAAGCTGTATGTGCTAGAGCTAAAATGTTTGAATTGATCTACAATATGCATGCAGACAGGATACATACTACACTTTGTTAACAAACACAGAATTGTTACCACATTAAAACGGCTTGCAAAATTAATATCAACATTCGAGCATGTGACATCCTTTGATTTTATCATAATTTGAATACAGCTGAAAGACATTTTCGATGAATGCATGGCTGTCGTTTCATTGAAGACCTGCTTAATATTAAGTCAGCGTTTGAATTGCAGTTGCCTGCGCTCCTATGGTGTGTACGTTTATAATGCTGAAGTCCACAGTTTCAGGGGAGAACAACATTTGTTCTGTACTCTGTTGTTTGTACAGTCTGATAAATACATTCTCACCCCTGTTCTGCCATGCCATCCATGAACTCCTGTTTTGAGAATTCACACTGAGTTGCTGCCTTAAACTTCCAGGCTATGATGAGGACACTTATACTGGCTGGATCCAAACCCAGGTCATCGCAAAATTGCTGGATCCCGTCGATGCCGATCTTGTTGTCATCCTGAGGATCTAGGGGTAAGAGTGTTGAGAACAATCATTACCTCACAGACCAATAGAAAGTTTTTACAGCCTAAAAGTTGCCATGAGGATTGTGGCTTTGTTCTTATGCCTGAAAATGGCTTTTCATACCTCTGTATCTGTTGTACAGTTGCTCAAGCTTCTTCTTGTCTAAGGCTCCTTTTAGATTTGAAACATAGAGCTCTGGATTTTGGAAAAACTTGTCCGTGGCAACATCTAGTTTCCAGTCATTCTGTGACAGGCAGGTCAGTGCAGTCTTCTCATTGGATTGTGTGAATATCATGAACTGGCGAACTTTTTCCTTTTGTGAGGACTTCAGCTTGTTCTGCACAGGACACATGAAACAGAGCATCACTGTTATTGCAACAACACGCAATAGGATTATCAATAGAAAAACATTACCACAACGAAGAACATTAATTTCTCCTAATTCAATAACTACGATTATCAGTTGTCTAACAGGGTTATATCAAGACCAGCCTTCAAACAGATGCGGAACTCTTGCAGTCCACTATGTCACATAATAATCACAAAGGACAGGCTAGCTGTTAGCTTCATAAACACTGAACCATAGTAAAACACACCTGAATAAACGCAGTGAGAGAACTAGCAATAACAAGCGATACTGGCAGCAGAGGCAGACTTTCAGTGTGTTAGCTGACTGTCACCTGTTAATACATGCTAACACTAAACAAGTAAACTAGTCTTAAATCATGTCGACAGTAATTCAGTGTTATCATTGCTACAGAGTGTGTGGTTTTGTCAGCTGTCTTAAATGATAGCAAGCCAGCTAGCTAGCTAACTAGGCGAACTGGCTCGTCTGAGCGTGAGCTAGGTGGCTAATGCTAACGAAGAGAGCTACGTTTGTTTTTGTTATATAAAGGTGAAATTGGGTCACTATCGCTCTTTTTAAAACTATAATAACAACGTAGAAGTTTTAGTTTGTGTCAATGCGCGCCGTTTACGTTTGCATTTGCGGCAGCAAAACAAAAAAGAGTGATTTCTTACCATGTTTGTCTTTGCCCGACTCCCTCTCCTCCCATCCAGCTGGCTAATGCGTGTCAAGTTTCCACGAGTCACGTAAAAGTTTTTTTCCGGTTGAAATATGTCTCTTCAAAATAAGAGCACTTCTGCAAACGCTCCCCCTCGATACGGCACCCTAAAGGTTTATATTGTTCCCTTTCTTAAAACACCACATCATATCGTTACATATTATCAAAGTGCAAGATTGGCGGATGATCGTGGACATACATATAAATCAACGTCAGGCATTGTGATTTTATTTTGAAGCAGTTCGTCGGAAGTGATTATAGAAATGATGAAAATAATCGCATTTCTCGGTGACTATCAGCCTGTCAGACGTCGGTCTGGATGTTCCGAGCTGCTGTAAAAAGATTACAGAACAAATGGAAGTCGTACAGACACAGGTTTGTGCCTTGGGTTGTACTGAACCTGTCGAGAAACGAGAAAACTCTGCGACAGGTGGCCGAGCGCTCCCAAGACAAACAGGTCCCGGATGAGGAGGTTTCACAGAGCCTGGTGAAGCTCTTCAGGCTCCTGCTCAGGAGTCATGGGGCTGATCACAGACAGCCCGCAGCGGCTCAGACTCACTTTCACAGAGAGGTAACAAGTGAGGGAAAGCAGTATGGAGGAAATCCATCATGTGGACACGATGCCATGTTGCAGTCACTGGGATTCTGCATTGATCGGCAGCCTAGCACTTTGCCATTTGCAGGAACCGGAGTTTTTGTCACCAAAGGATTTGTACCCAAAGGAGCAACAGTTGCCTTGTATCCTGGCACAGTGTATCAAGCCTATGAGCCTATCCTTCTCCAGTCCATCAGAAACCCCTTTGTGTTCAGGTGTATTGATGGTGTGTTGATTGATGGAAATGACAAAGGCATCTCCAAAATGGTGTTCAAGTCATGCAGTGGCAGGGACAGAATAGGGCCCTTCATGATGAGTGACACCAGCTGGCTGACAGACACTCCACAAAACCCACTTGCTGTAGGTCAGTACGTGAACAACTGCTCCAATGAGTTTCCTGCTAACGTGTGCTACCAAGAGTATGATGTGCCAGACAAGTTTCCCATTCAGCTCCACCAATATATCCCTAATGTCAACTACAGCCGGGACTCTCACAGGCCTCTGCGGTGTGTTGCCCTCGTTTCACTGAGAGACATTACAGCAGGGGAGGAACTCTTCTCCAACTACTACACCATTGTGCATTAGGTACAAGATACACTCCTTTGCTCTGTTTTGGTGTCAAAACAGACTAAGACTGATGTTTTTGAAATGTAAACTTTGATACCATAATTGTTTGTATTTCTTGGAAAACAAAACAAAACAACTAAAACATGTTTTGTACTCTCAACAATACTTATTATGGGGGAAGAGCAAAAATATATCTTGTATGTTTTGTTGTGAATGCAAGAACCATCTCTTATTTAAGGGTGAGAAAGATCCACAATTAGTTGGGCCAGGCCTCTTACGCTCAAGAAGAGTTAATGAGACCTTCCCTTCAGTAAAAATAGCAACATGTTAAATACAAATGTCCCCATCCAAATATAATAAAATATCCAGAATAAAAAATATGCAGAGTACAGTAACCCGATTTCAGTGTTTATTATTGAGTAAAAACTGTGCACAGCATGTTATGTTAGAGGTAGTAATGGCGAGTACCTTAATAAGAAACAGTGCAGTAAGATTTTATGTCTTCTGGTTGAAAACTTCAGCCTTTTAAAGAACTAAAGAACTTGCGGTTAAATAAGTGGAGTGGTGTAAGAAAGTATGTTTCCCACACAAATGCAATGGAATGAAAAGTAGCATAATACTGGCCCATTCAATGAAGGTGGTCTACAAGTAGCCTACCTCATAACTGTGGAGTTCTTGAATAATAAGGTCAAGTAATGGAAACTTGTATACAGACTTGCAGATCAGCAGAACTGATCATAGAACTAACTCTGCTGCAGGGAGGAAGCAAGAGCAGGTACTAGTTTTAAAAGTGCACTGACTTTGATGTCTCAAGTTACTCAAGTCGAAGCCTCGGCCTGATTTTCTTTCTCACAGTGCTGCCAAAGGTCTTTCTGCAGCAACTGAAAAAGCAGTAAGGTTTCTTGCGGATATGCACTTTTGGTCTCCTTTTGTTTCATCTACTTCACAACAGCCTTTTACATGTGGGTCATATCTTGTGTATGCCTAACCCGTCTCCAGTTAACTCCAAAAGAAAGAATTTAGTATTGGTATTTAGTACGGGTGTGACTAGCAGCTCTACAAGCAGTGAGTAGGAGAAAAAAAGTTGCCCAAGTCAACTTATATAATGCAGACCAAAAAGTAGGAAACAATGTCTGACACTGCGTTTCCTCCTCTAAACTTCCTCCCGGGCAAACGTAGTTTCTTATTCTGAGCTGATCAAATTATGTTCTTTTAGCCTTTCAAATGAATTCTTACTGCATTTAACCTTTTATTATTAAATCTGCATGCATGCATCTGCCGCATACCACCCGGAGCCCCCTCTCCAAAAAGATTGCACACAACCTTGTCACAACGAGTTTTGACCTGTCAGGGACACTGTAGGAACCTAAGCACCACTTATTACTGCAATATCCTTCCGCGGGGAAATATAGTCTGAAACAATTATCTTATTTTTAATGGTTATTGACGTGCATCGGCACATATATCATATTGTGAATACAATGCTGTGTGATTCAAACATTAAGTGAATCAAAAGAGACACCCCTGTCAACGAAAAATGTGCACTGGGTTCATCAGTGAAAAATAGTCCGGCTGCATAAAGGCAGTTGGCATCGCCATCAGCGATCTTTCCAGTCGCATGCTGAAGTTGGGAACGGATCATGTCTAGCGATTCTGCTGATTACAACAGGTAAGCGCTTACATTTCGGTCACTTTTTCAAGAACTACTCGACGTTTAGGTGTAATTAAGTGCGTTGCGCTACTCTGTACTTTGTATGTTCCCAAATTAGTTATTATAAATCTAGCTAGGCCACAGCCGTTGTCAGGGCGATCTGGTTGCTACCAAGTTAGCTTTGTGACGTTAGCTGCCAAGCTACACCGCAGTTCAAAAATGCTGTTGCAAGCAACTTGGATCAAATATGATTTAATTTTGTAGTTGTGAAGCTAAAATGTTTACTGATATACGTTCTGTAAATAAGTACTGCTGTCGTGGCCTGTGATTGCTCCGGTCAGGAGAACCGTACGGCAGCAGTCGCTCGGCCTAGTTGTGGGGCAGCAGGAGCCACCGCTGGCGGTGCAGGCCTGACTGTCCGACATGTTGGCTAACTGGGGGAGAAGCAGAGCTCCATGTTGAAACCTGCCTGATGCGTACAGATGTGATTTTATGGATCATGGCATCACAATTAAACCACAGTGGGCGTGTGAGCCGGTTTGGAAACTTCTCGATGTTACATAACCCAGAATTTTCTGCGGGGCAGGTAGTTGAGCCCTACTCGTGGAATTTGACACGTGCGCCCTGCGCGGTAACGAGACACCCTGGGTGTGACCCGGACCACCGTGGACCCGCTCACTTAAATTCTGACGTAGCCTTTCCGTCTTAATCAATAAAGTTTACTCAAAATGTTTTTTGTTTTTTTTTTTATTTGGAAGCGGCTTATTAGTGTTGACAAGCCTGACAGTAGCTGTTTCATGGCAAGACACGTGGTGGGAATGAGTGCTAGCTCTACTGACCTGGGTCAAGTAATTTACCCTCAAGATCTCTCTTTACGTTGTCGTAGTCAGTTTATGATGATCCAAATCAAATTTTGACTTTTGTTTCTTCTTTAATAGCTCAAGAGATAGAGACCATGGGGGGCCAGATGGAATGGAGCCTGATGGTGTCATCGAGGTAAGTACAAAGTTTTTTTTGTATTTTTTTTGGCACGTAAAGTTGTTTTTGAATCCAGGTGCATAATTTTACTCAACAGCAATTCCTTCCTCTTATCTTATCCAGAGCAATTGGAACGAGATTACGGACAACTTTGATGATATGAACCTGAAGGAGACTCTTCTCCGGGGAATATATGCGTATGGTTTTGAAAAACCTTCTGCCATTCAACAGAGGGCGATCATCCCTTGCATCAAAGGTAGAGAAACTGAAGTGTACTCAGAAGCAGCTTAAAAAAGTGTTTGAGTGAAATGATGCTTTACCATCTTTCGGGACTTACCCAATTATGGGGATACCTTTTTTTTCACTGATCACTCAATACTGTAAAATTGATTCACCTGCATCAGAACATGACTGTCATATCCGACAGGTTCTGTGGTAACTGCACAAGAGGCAGTCAAGCTTGACATGGTGTTGTCATATTTCATAGAGGCATACGTTGCTAACATTGTGTGTTTGAAAAGGAATGAGTCTTTGTTTTTCCAAATATTAATATTTCTCCCCTTGCCATCAGGCTATGATGTCATTGCCCAAGCCCAGTCAGGCACCGGCAAGACGGCCACGTTTGCCATCTCTATCTTGCAGCAGCTGGACATAGAGCAGAAGGAGACTCAGGCTCTGGTGCTGGCTCCCACCAGAGAGCTGGCTCAGCAGGTATGCTGTTCCTGAGGTCACGGTAACCTCAGTGTCTCAGACCTAGGCAGCATATTGAGGACACTGATTCCAGTGCTAAGGTACCCTTTTTTTAAACTTGTCAAAATTCTGAAAATTTGAACGTATCCTCTTATGATTGGTGTAGTCTCTGTCCATGGCTGCATCGGTCTAAAAGGTGATCTGGCTCCAACGAATTTGTTTGTGTTTGTGTTGCTGTGGAAAACTGGGTGATATGATGGCATACCATCTTTCGGGACTGACTCTAGACATGGAGAGTTCCTTTTTTGTTTCACTGATCACTTTCAACAGTTTTTCTACACTCTTTGAGTTTGCATTTTCTGTCCTGCTACCACATTACCTGAACAAGTGTTTTGGTTTGTGCTCTATCTCTCCTGATTAGATCCAGAAAGTAATTCTGGCTCTGGGAGACTACATGGGGGCGACCTGCCATGCCTGTATTGGAGGGACCAATCTCCGTAGTGAAATACAGAAGCTCCAGGCTGAGGCCCCTCACATAGTGGTGGGTACACCAGGACGTGTCTATGACATGCTCAACAGGAGACATCTGTGTAAGTATCACAGGTCCTGTTCATCAGGATTAAGTTTTATATAAACTAAATTTTGAATTCTAACCCCACTTTTTTGCATTAGCCCCAAAATGGATCAAGATGTTTGTTCTGGATGAAGCTGATGAGATGTTGAGCCGAGGGTTCAAAGACCAGATCTACGAGATCTTCCAGAAACTGAGCACAAACATTCAAGTAAGCATCTTCTGGATACAGACACAACACTGACAGTTCAGTAGTAAAGTATGATTCCCTTCTGCATTAACAGAAGTCTGCTATAATTGTGCGATTCAGATTTAATCTGTTTCATGCAATAATGCTAGCAGATTATTGCGCAGAAGGAGATTATTGTGCACTGCACTGGAAATGAGATGTGGTCGAACCTCTTTCTTAATGTTCATTGGCCTCGTTCTCGAGGTGCAATGCCACAATCGGCTCCCAGTTTGTTTTTTTAAGTTCACTAAATTTGGAACATCCAACCTCACCGCATAGTAACATGTCATTTTCTTCAGGTGGTCCTGCTGTCTGCCACCATGCCAGCAGATGTGTTGGAGGTGACCAAGAAGTTCATGCGAGAGCCCATTCGCATCTTGGTGAAGAAAGAAGAGCTTACCCTTGAGGGTATCAAGCAGTTCTACATAAATGTGGAACGAGAGGTGGGTGTACTTATGGTAACATTTAATTCAGAAAGATTTGGCAAGCTTACAGTTCTAGTTTTATTCTCATTCTACAAATGTTTTAGACTTCTCTTTAAAGCACCCTGCTAAAACTGCAGGAGCCAAGCCTCACAGGTTTAGCTCATGTGGCCATGTAAGCATGGGTACACCAGGGAAGGAGATAAAAGCACAGTATCGGAAATGAGGCTTGGAGGGACCTCTTTCTTAATGTCCAATGTCCTTTGTCTCAAGATCCTGTGTTACATTGTCAACTATTTAGCTTTTTTAATAAGGAATTAAAGTAGCTAAAGCCAGGGATGCAAACAGCGTGCCGAAAAGCGAAACTCGCTTTTTTCATGACCAATTAAGTGACCTGTGTGAATCGTTCAGAGCCGAAGAGTTTTGGTTTTTGGGGGGCGAGGGGGTGTCTCAGCTGGGGTCGTTTTTCTAACAGGCTGACAGTGACAATCACGTGAAACTGAGGCGAACTCATTCATGGTTGTCTCTGATTATACTGATAACAGCCTACCTCCAATGTAGATGCGCGCTCATTAAAGCGGTGCGCATTCGGTGCGACGGCGACGCCGTTTTTTTCCCACGTGCATGTCTGTGGAGCTGTGCGCCGCGGACGTGCACAGTTCCCTACGTTGCTGTGTCAGGCAGGTGTTTCCCACGGAGCTCTGCCCCGTTTCAGAGGAGAAGGAAGTGGGAAGACGTCGCCTCGGCGATGTAGAATGTGAAGTGAAACTAACACATTATATAGGCCTATATGTCCATTACACACTGAATGAAACATCCCATGTCTTTTATTTATTCAGTTTATTTTAATGGTAATAATTATGACTAACATTCAGTGAAGACCTAAAAATCAGTATCTCCAAAATGGAAATATTGCAAAGGGATTTTTTTTTTAAGCATTTTTAATATAGAAATGTTGGCCTTCTGAAAACTATGTCCATCTATATGCACCCAATACTTGGTTGGGGTTGAACTACTGGAAATTGACTTTTCCGTGATATTGTAATGTACTTATTTGTTAATGGTGAGAACCCCTCCCCCCCGGGAAATTCCTCTTTTTTTTGGTCCTGACCCGTTTGCATCCCTGTAAAGCCTACCCCCTGTTGCATAATGTGTTGCAAGGTTTACTTTGTTCTGTTGACAGCACATGACTCTTAATTTTTATGGATGTCCCCAGGAGTGGAAGCTGGACACCCTGTGTGATTTGTATGAGACTCTCACCATCACCCAGGCTGTCATCTTCCTCAACACAAGGAGAAAAGTCGACTGGTTGACTGAGAAGATGCATGCTAGAGACTTCACAGTCTCTGCTCTCGTAAGTTGTTGTATAACGCTTAATGAGAACAAGGTAGCGTTAGTGCTGCACATCTTCTAACTTGATTTATTTTCTGTTCACAGCATGGTGATATGGACCAGAAGGAGCGTGACGTGATTATGAGAGAGTTTAGGTCTGGCTCAAGCAGAGTGCTGATCACAACTGATCTTCTGGTCAGTATGAGATTTCATGTCGTGGGGTGGGTGTTGATGGGCACAAGTGATGTAGTTTAAACCCAAAATGTTCTTAATCCTGCAACAGTCCTCACATGACCAAGCAGTCTAAACTTTTGGGAGAGTAGGGCTCGTGCTCCACAATGGGTTCTTCATATAGGAATCTGTTACTTATTCACGGGCGACATTTACATGTGCACAATGTTCAAACTATCAGTCTGTTAGACTTGAATGTAATCGGTTCTTTATGTTTCTTCTCAGGCTCGTGGGATTGATGTGCAGCAGGTTTCCCTGGTCATTAACTATGACCTTCCTACAAACCGAGAGAACTACATTCATAGGTAAGAGTTGCACTACAGCAAATGTGCACCACCCCACCTTCTCCTGTGCGAGTCTAATGTCTTTGACCCTTTTTTCCAGAATTGGTCGCGGCGGCCGTTTTGGCAGAAAAGGAGTTGCTATCAACTTCGTCACTGAGGAAGACAAGAGGATTCTTCGGGACATCGAGACGTTTTACAATACAACTGTGGAGGAGATGCCTATGAATGTGGCTGACCTGATTTGAGCCCTGAGATTGTTTCTCCCTTTTTTTTATTTTAACGCAGTGATAGCGATCGTCCACTTGCATTGTGCTTATTATTCGAGGGGGAAAAACTTCTCAATGCTAAACCTTGGATCTGAATTTTGGTATGTGTTAAAAGCGAGGTGACTTCTATGGTGGTCCCTCTCGGACAGTTGTAGATTCTAACCTCGGCGGCCGGCTGGTTGGAGCTACAAAGCCATGGGGTCTGTAAACATTAAGGTCCTTATCAGGTATTTCTTTCCATGTTCAATTAAGATGCGTGTATTCGATGTTCTTCACCATTTAGTAACTTACTTGTGGACTAAAAGGTATAAGTGCTGTATAAAGTCTGCAAATTATGTTATGCTAACATATGTGCGATGTATCGTGGGCCTGCTTAATAGAGGCACTTGTCATGTTATACTGTAGATTCACTTGCTTTTTGTTATCTTTTGTGAATGTGTTAATTTAAATGTATCATATTTTTTTATCCCACTTGCTTTATGAGAATTCCTCACTGGTTAGCCATGTTTTGCTGACATGTGGTTTTACCCTTACCAGAGTATATTGCTACCCACCCCAACTACTTTTCAGATTTCCTCCTACCCAGAATTGTATGAATGTCTTAATAAACCGAAAATTGCTGTAAGTAAACTTGCCTCCTCTGTTATCAAATACCGAGTCAACTAGAGCGAGTTTGTACTCGAGGATATTGTTTCTGATGTCTCGACGGGGCACTAGGGGCCGAACCTAAAATTAACCAGCTGCCAGTGAAAACACTGCAGGATTTGGAAACAGCACAATGCTAATGATGGCAGTGTTGATGCATGAGGCGGGCAGAGTCTATGAGCTGTGACCTAGCACCACCTTGTGGTAAGCCAACAGAAAGACCTGAAAATACTGAGCAAATGGGGAGGTGGCTTGACACCATACAGAGCTTGTATGCACACTTTTCCAAAACATCATCATTCATGCACATAAGACCTAAATGTAAGTAACAGGTTCATAAGCCTGTCTTAATCTTATCCATATGCAAATTAGCATTGAGGAAATGGATGTGTTCAATGAAAAGGGTGCTTTGGGGTGCTGAATTTGATGAATGAATTATTTCATTTGAAAAATCTTACTCATTTAAACTCAATGGAAAATGTTTGTATATAGATATTGCATATCATTAGTCACTTAAGTGATGAGGGAATTCCTGTATTACTATTGAAAACCTAAATGACAGTCTGTCAATCTTACATACTGCACTGACATGTGATAAAGACAGTAGAATGAAGTTAATGCCATAGTTGCCCTTGGTTTTTTTTTTTTTTTTTTTTAGGGAAAGAGGTCGTGCCGGCTTCTGGCAGGACACGTTACATTTAAATTTAACTTCAACAAAAACGTGTTTCCAGACATGATCTTTCCTAGAAAAATGCAGTCCTCTATCCTGCAGGTTGCGGTATACTCAGAATTATCATCAGCCTAGGCAAAACATGCTCCGACCTCATCTGCCTGCAGCTTGAATTTCATTGTTATCTTATGGCATGTTTGCTCTTGCAATGCTGAGGAAATGGGTTATCAGATATAGTGAGAGCAAAGCTAGAAAGAAAACCTGCATTGTTATGACTTTTGTGGGTTGCACACAGTTTGTGTCTGTAATGGATGAACATGTACACACATTTATGATTTTAGTCTTGTGGGTGCATTGCTGAAATGCCATCTCACGTCACCTTATGGCTGATATCGGTGAGTGGTATGTGGTGAAATAATATTTTCCAAACTCAGGACATTTCAAGTATTTCAACCTGCAAAGTGAGTCTTTTGTCAGGAGCAAATACCACATTTCCCCAGTTAGAGGTCTAGACCTCATGTCTGCGATGCTCCTGAGGGTAATGGATGTGCTGTATTGGAGACCATAACACTTTGAATGCAACATTTAGGGCTTTAACGATGTTGGTAGAGTAATAACATTTGGCAGGATCAAAGTTTCCTTGTCGCCAGTCTCTGTGGTAAGAAACCTGTCTCTAGGCTGTAGTTTTATTTTTACTTTACAGATGTGAGCGTTATTTCAATCTCCTAATCTAACAAGTGCATCTCTCCAAATGTCAAACTAATCCTTTAAATCAATGGAACCTATCTATTTTCATCTGAACCTTCGTGTTTTGCCAGATAAATTATACAAGCTTCTTATCTGAATTAGGAAATATGATACAAATTATTCCACGTCTGTTAAATGCCATTGACTACACTACATCAGGGAACTGATGTGTGTTTGCTGCTTGGCAACAGACTTTATGCACACAGTTAACAGCTTTCTGGCAACAAAGTATGACAAAGGTCTTTATTGCACTGAATAGCTTGGATGTCTGTGTAGTAATAAACAACAAACCTATATCAAATCAACCATTTGTAATAACTGAAGAAATTGTCTGCAAGAGACAAATTTCAGTGAGGTTATGCCCTAAAGTCATTTGCATTCAGGCAAAATTTCAGTCGTCGTCTGACTAGATCTCTATGCTGCTTTTGACACGGTTCATACATCTGGACAACCAGTTGGTTTAGATCCTATCTTCTGAACAGGAACTACTTTACACAGTCATCTGGTTTTTTTGTATAACTCTCAAACAGAAGTCCAAACAGACTGGCAAACAAATGGCCTGCTGGAGAGAATATGGAGACGTCTTTGCTGATCAGGCCCATGTCTTTTGGTCTTGCCCCTACATCCAGGTTTTCTGGAGGGAAGTGGCAAAAATAATTTCAAAGGTTCTGTGTTTCAGTATCAATGTATCATTCACAACTCTCTATCTTGGAAATATGCTGGATGGATTGAGTAAAACTGATATTTATCTTCTTAGGGTCTTGCTAGGTGCAAGTAAAAAGAAAATGTCCCTGCTACAGATACTTTTCTTAATATTGTAAAACAATTGCATGTCCTAGAGCAAATGACTTACTCAATCCGACTCCAAAAAGATCTGGGTGGAAAACGATGGCAAAAATGGCATGCCTATTTGGCCAATGAATGAGACTGTTTATGATGTGTCGTGTATGGTATTTTTTCTTTTGAATATAGTACAGATCACCCCTGGGCCTTGAATTTGTGTAATTGTTCAGTGTTTTGTATTTATGTTCTGCCTTTTCAGTCTCTGTATTAAAATATGAAAATTATATGTAAATAAAGAGGAAAAAAAAAAATAGGAGCTATTTTGTTTTGTTTGGGAACTACACAAACAAGTTAGCGTGGCGTGTGGTGTACCTCAAGGTTCAATTCCGGGACATCTCATAATGTGCTTACCACAACTATACTCTTACATACATTATTATACAAAGCTTCATCAACATGCGACTAAATGTGACTGTCTGTATCTGCACATTGATCTAATTAGTGCATGGATATTTGACTGTCTCCTTGAAAGTGAACACAAGAGTGAGTTGTCAGTCATCGGTGTGAGAGAAGGAAGTCAGCAACTTTCAGCAGCTTATTTCATTTCCTGTTTTCGATGCCTAAAATTTATGTGAGAAATGTCAGGGTAAGATTTCATCTAGAGAATTCCAGTAGGTTAGATTATTTTTGTATTCTTTTCTCAGGCGCTCCGAAAAAAGCCTTTGCTGCTGCAGCTGAACATATTGCAGTTTGGCAGTTCTCAGCATCGTCTCTATGCTGTTCAGCAGTGTCTCAAATAATACTAAGACTAAAATATAACTTGTCTTCAAATCACCTAATGGTTTAATGGCTGAGTACGTCTCTGACTTAGACCACGGACCCTCTAGACGTCTTCACTCATCAGTGCAGTGCTGCTTCGTGTTCCTATAGGATTTAAACACACAAGGTAAAGCTTCTTTAACTTATTATAATAAACAGAGAGAGAGAGATACATTTCCAGAGGAACTTACTTTTAAAAGCCTGCTTAAGACCTCATTGTTGTTGTTTATAATTCATATGAATTTACACTTATTCAGTTTTTCCCCTATGCTCTGTTCTTTTACATATGAAGCAGTTACCTCTGTGTATGTAGCCTAATATAAACCTGCCTTGCCATATTCTGCCATACCAGACAAATTTTCACATTAGTAAATACCATGTAATGTCTGTCATATCTGACCTTTAGTTCCCTTTCATCAGGTTCTGAGGCCAGGAGCCAAACCTAATTCAAGGCTATGTGTTTAAGATACAGTTATATCTTGTCCATGGGGCTTAGCTGGCACACTGACCAGGAAAGTCTGCAGCTATATTTAGGAAACCAACTTTCATTTTGCCAAACTTCCTCTTGGGAAGTGAATTGAAGATGAGGTTCATCGATGAGTTTCTGATGATACTGAATACATGAATACGCATAGGCTGATTCACAGTCATGATGCACTTTAGTAAATCTAAAAATAACAAACTGCACGAAAAATTGGGCTAATCATTCCACATACTGTCCATGATGGTTTCCTCATTTAAATGGATATGACTGCATATTTATTATCTTAAAATCAACCCACGGGCAGTTTCACAGTCCTTACCCCCCCACACCAGGTTTTTCAGTTTTAGTTAACAGATGTTGGCATCTGGTTGTGTTTTAGGCCCGTTTAAATCCTTTGTGTGAATTATTCTCCTTTATGCGTTGCCGTGGAAACAGGGCAGCTGTTTGGAGAACAGCTAATCCAGGCAACATCGCATTTCAGGGTGAGGTGCCATAAATAAACATATAGGACAATTCACAGTGAGTCGAGATGAAGTGAGTTGAGAGAACAACATTTTGATTACTTTAAACGGGCAAACACTGACACGTTCACTCATGCACCAGTATCCATTGTTTAATATTTAAAGACGGGTATTCAGCGAGATGAGATTTGGTAAAACATTTAGGATTCTCAATAAGGAAACCTGGTGGCTGCACCTGCAGAGGATATACAGCATGCTGCAGGGTCAGCCCACCACAAAGAAACACAAGAAGTCATTCAAAAAATGTTTTACTGAGATTAATACAGCAGATAAATAACTACATCATCACACACTTTAAGTGATGTGTGTGGAAATCTAAATTCTGCTTAGTGTATTAAAAAATCTTACTGTAGCTCTGAAATGATAAGCTCTGTAGCTCTGCAATGACAAGCTAGGTATTTCCCCTGGCTCTGTTTTAATCAGTCACACAACTGAAAAATCAGCTCCAGTTCTGTTTTTCTGTGGAGGTTTACAGTACTGATCTCACTGTCTGTTGAACACTGACCCAGGTTCAGCCTCAGCTATCACAGTTCGCAGTGTGTCAGACGCCTCTGCGGAACAGACACCGATGAATTTCTGGCTGATGCCAGGGTTATTTTTGTCTCCAAATATCACATGTCAGATGGAGAGTACGTCAAACTAAACCATAGTGAGCTCTATGCACGCTCAGCCGCAAGTCCATTCTTTCACATGTAAACAGGTGTTTGGGTCGTAGACTGTGGAGCACATTCAGGCAACATGTTTGCACTTCCACTCTAATGAGCCCCGTGTAGCAGCTACACTCACTCTACTGCTTAGCAAGCTGTTGCTATGGGGAGGAGGGGGATCCGTAGTTGTGTGTGTGTGTTACGACTATGCACTCCTGCACTGTGTGTATGTTTCAGTGGTTTACATTTGAAAGTGTGGTAAAGTCTCCCGCCAAAACTAGGTGTGAGTCTGTTACTCTACAGTTTCAGTGAGCACTCCACTTTAAGGTTTTTTACTTTGAAAAAAATCATAGCGGTCATGTAACGCTCTATTTAACTTCAAGAAACATTTTTAATTGCAACTTTTACACAAAAATAGATTGATCATCACCTTTTAGAAACTGAATGACATTTTTTTCCGATACTGCGACAGACTGGGACTGATCATCAGCAAGAAAGTGAATATGAGTTTTCATTATTGTTTAAACTATTTCTTCAACTCTTCAAAACTACCTGTGAGTTCTTCTCCTTTGCCACGTGGGAACAAACTCGTTCAAACTCTTCGCAGTAAGAGCAGAATAATAATCTTTTCTTTTCCACTCTACTGAGCATCACATTTTTATCTATAACGACATGTGCTCTTAGCACAAATCGACATAACTGTGGGAGAGCTTTTTTGTATTTCACAACATTTCATGCCCCGCATTTTTCCAATATTTTTGAGAATTTAATTCCACAACAAACTGCTTCATACATCTGGGCCATAATAGGTGATGTCGAGACAATTAAAAAATATACTAGAGTCAAGCTATCAGTGAAATCTTCAACTTTTCCAGCATTTGCAAATACTATAGATGTTTCCTGAGCTTGTGTTCCCTGGCCAACAAACTGACTGCCAGTCATAATGAAGTACTTTGACAATATTTTGAAAACTAACAACAGTGTAGTAGATTTTATTTTATTTAAAAAAAACTTTCCTCTCAAATGTAATAAAAGAAAAAAAAAAAGAAACCTCTTGCCCACACCTTGATGCCCACCGTTACTGCACAGGAGATGTTACACGTCTACTCTACTTCACTGTGAGGAATCTTGCACTTCATGACACAGAGACATTTTTAGACTGACCACGTAATGGCCTGTTTTTTTCTCCTCTTTTTTCTTTTGCATTGACTCACATGACATCTGACCATTCACACTACTTCTTCTATAAGTCATCATTTTAGAAACTCAGACTTCCTTGCGTGGCCGTCAGTGGTTTACAAAAGCTTTTAAAAAGGCGTAATTAATCCACTCTTGTGGAAAATCGGTAAGAAATAGGCAAATGTGAGGCCTTGTGTTAAGGGAGGTCTGAGAACAGGTTTGGGTGCGTCACACTCTGCTCAGTTCAGTTCAAAGTTTTACACCAAAAAGACTAGAGGTCATCAATGTCTTGGTGACCTCACAACAACAGTAGCCTAACAGGGATAATTTGTGTGATCTTTTTGCCTCTTGCAACAGACCACATCCTCCGGTCTTGTGACAGACATGGGTGTCCAACTAAAAGGACTGAGGTAATATTCGCAGCAATGATCCTCTTTTCATCATGATCACAGTATGACATACTCTTTGTCTCGCTGTCACACACTGACACACCTCGATAATACTACAAAAAGGCTGCTTTGCAGGGGTACGTGTTGAAATAGTAAGGTTTACAAAGGAGAGCCACTTTCACGACGGTGCAGTACACCCTGCCCATGAATCCAGAGGTCCACTGTTTCACCTGCGGGTCCGTCGCTGCCTTCCACAGGTCATAGATATCCTCAACATGACCGTGTGAGGTCATCATCTGGTCATAGATGCACATGTGGTAGGGCGCTTTGCCCTCCCCTGCGAAATAGACATGCTCATGCGGGGTCACACCAATGGCATTGGCACAGATGCCCATGAACACGTCGTCTATGTAAATAGAGGCGTTCAAAGTCAGCGTGGCCTGGTAGACTTTGTCCGCTACGTCACTAGAGATGACGTACCCGGCCCCCGCCGTGTAGTCGGGGTACGACATCCACTGGTACATCTCAAAGGGCACGTAGTACTTGCTGTCCTTGCTGCGGATGGGCGGGGCCCCTCTGTGCACCCGGCCCACCCAGAAGTGCGTGGCGCCCCTGCTGCTCACGTCCTCCAGGTAGCCCACCAGGTTGGGCATGTGGACGAAGATGTCGTCGTCAGCGGTCATGAGGAAGCGGGCGTGAGCGCAGCGGCTGTGCATCCAGTGGAACTGCAGGATCAGCTTCAGGGTCAGGTTGTGAAAGGAGTCCAGGAAGTCCTGCTGGATCAAATCACCATAGAGACGGTCCTCCTCGACGAGCTGCTGCTGGAAGCCGTCCCCGCTCCTCTTGCTCCACGAGGGCTCGTCCTTCCTGGGACGAGGCGCTCCCAAGGCGAACACCACTTTGACCGTCACTCCCAGGGCGTTCTGGATGTAAGTCTCGTTACCCCAGGTTGATCTGATGGCATTTCGCCTCTCAATGTTCTCTGGGGACGTCTTGACGAACAGGAGGAGGAGGACGTCCTTATTGGCACATTTATCCGGATGGTCCAACAGGTAGCGGAAGTTGCTGAAGCTCCTTGCCTGCTCGCGCGGGATGGTGAGGCTCTTGTTGATGTAGATGAAGCGGTTGACCAGGTAGCGGTAGGAGTAGGACTTGACGTGGCTGACGACGCTGTTGTCCAGCTGTTCCCAGCAGACCATCACCACCGACAGCACCAGGCAGGTGGTCATCAGCTGCACGCACTGGCATCGTCGCACTCGGCGGAATTTCAAAAACATCCTGGAATCTGGTCACCCCGTGGCAGTGGTCCCTCTCTGGTGGGCGACGGGGGCGAAGCAGCCGGTTGAGTCGGCGCGTGCGGAGAAGACGAGGAGACTGAGGTTGTGGAGGTTGAGAGTGTTGTTCCAGTGCCTCAGAGCAGCACGTGGTGGGTCTTCCATCCTAGGTGATCCACATTCAGCAAGAGGCACGGGCGGCGACGGGAGTCACCGGGTCTGCTGGGAAACATCCTCCATCGCAGCATCATCGCTCACATGCTCACCGTCAGCCAGCACATGGAGGTTCATTGTTCACCCATGACACTGTCGACTGAGAAGACAGAACACAGGTACCAAAGTGAGAATCTGTAGTGAAACTAATGCTTCAACAACAGGAAGCGCAAACATACCACAAACTCTCAATGCGCGTTGGCAACTTCTTCATTTGTGAGGCGAGGAGTGACCGCTCTTCTCTAAGGTGATTCTGTGTTACAGTTTTAAAAGCGTGTGTTTCTGTGTTCTATGTGGTCTCATGCGCAGTCTGTTCACTCAGTTGTAATTTAGAGCTGCACTAATGCTGAGACGCATTAGTGAAAGAGCAAGCACGCACTCAGACAAGCTGCAGCACAACCAAAACAACCGTTGACAAAAATCCATTCTTGTGGCTAGATGTTATCTTTGCATGTTGCAGCAGCAAAACATGCATTCACTGTTTCAGAGCACGAGCCGTCACGTTCGCTGAAAAGTCAAAAGTGAGTGGGTGGGGTGGTGGGGCTGGAGGGGAGGGAAGGGAGGGAGAGGGAGAGAGGGTGAGGGGCACTGAATGCAAAAGCCTACACAGCAAATGTTGCAATACAAGCTCGTCCATAATGGAGGGGTTTAAGGTGCAGACCCACTGAAATCGCTGAGAGTCATGGAAAGCGTTCGGACACAATGGACAGCGTCAGAATAGCTCTGCGGCACAAAGCGTTACAAGAATAGCCCGCTTCCGCCCGGGCCTGGGCTGAAACCAGGGGGGGATCATGATGGGCCCGGGGCCTGGGACTCCCACCGCACCCCGAGAGCTTTTTAAACATCATTGGACGGCCTATGCCTAATGGGGTCACTGGCTCATAAATGGCTTTTCTTTTATCTCTTCCTGATAATGAGAAACTCGGCCTCACCTCTGGTTCACGCCGGCCTCCTGCTCTCACGCAGAAAACTCAGAGCTACACCTGATTCTTAGATATCTAGAGCACGTCCCACTTCACATCCTGCTTGTCATTCAAGATAAGTCAGTTAAATATTTTTATGCGTGTCAGCAGTTTGACAAAGGTTGAGACTTTTTTTCCAGGGTGGTACAGAGATAAAGGCTCATACCTGGAAGATTAACACACCTAATGATGATGCAAGTATTAGGCAGGGGGGCAAGCATGTAACAGGACAAGATAACTTATCTCATCCTTAAAGGGTCAGTTCACCCAAATAAAACAAAAAAAGAAAGAAACACTCACTATTTGATATATTTTTTTAAATCATAATAAATCATGCAGATAATTTGGATGGTCTACATCCATGTTCTGCTTCGTGTTGTATCCAGAGCTCACTGTTCATCTGGATGTAAATAAATATAGTCTCCAGCAAACATTGTAAATGGTTTTCCCAATGAAAACTGTCAACAGTCAGTAACAAAGACATGAACTCCTCAATAACATTAGTTCAGCTGTTTGTTTATGTCTTTAATGTTGTTTGTTTTTTAACAACAAGTTCCACTCACCTATGTTTCGTTGGACTGGAGGCAGAAATAAAACCAACACTATCTGTTTGTGTTTTAGAAATGTGACTGGGCTGTCACATCCGGCCTCATAACACCAACACACAGGCACGCAATCCCTTATAATATATATCTATATATATGGACATGTAAGTGGACACGCCTAAACACACTAAATCTATTGTGGTGGTGAAAAAAACACACACAGAGGATCACACTGGTAACAGATCATCTTGGTTGCTCAGGAGGGAAAAAAACAATACATACAATAACCTTTGTTTGGCAGGAGATAACGTCCATAGAGACACTGGCTTACGTTACAGATCCATGGTGTCATCTGCCAACAATGTGGCTGTGACTTTACCTAGAACAAGTTGTCCATGAGAGTGAACAAACCTGCTACTCTGTCTCTCTCTAATATAGTTTTGCAATTTCTTTTTCTCGGTGACTCTCTAGCATTTGTGTGGTCTTGTAATGGCCGCAGTGCAGACTGGTTACTTTTTGCTGGTTGTGTGTTTGTGCTATTTACTGAAGGAGTTGTCACGTAAACAGGTTGTGCGAACTACTTTTCTGTCCCAATTCAGCCAGAGCCGACACCGGAGTATAAATACAAGTGTTGAGCCTCTCTGCATCTAAAACAAGCGCCCCGTGAAAGTTAACCACGCCACTGACATATTTCCAAAGTCACCATTTTTATAAATAGATTAAAAATACACACAGAGAGACACACACATACACACACACACACACACAGTTGGGTGTCGGGAGGGGGGGAAGAGGGGGGGAGCACGCCGCAAGTCCGCCGATCACTGATCACTCACCGGTAAAATGAAGGATCACAGAGTGGATCCAGCGGTGTCCGCCGGTCCTCGTGAAGTTGAAGTGAACTCTTCCTCCAGATGACGGGAGGTGAAACTTTTGTCAAACGCAGCGATCGATCCTCACTTCAACAAAGTCTCATCCCCCCGTGGTGGAGGAGCGTGTCTCTGCCTGAGTGAGGCTACCTGTGAACGTGTGGGAGAGAGAGTTTGTGTGTGTGTGTGTGTGTGTGTGTGTGTGTGTAGTGAGTGGCTGTCTCTCTGGTCCTCCCTCCGCCGTCGGTGTGTGTGTCTGTGTGTGCGTGCGTGCGTGCGTGTGTGTATATATTCTAAATTGCTCATTAATGAGTCAGTTGCCTTGGCTCCTCACCCCTCCCCCTTCTCCTCCTCCTCCTCCTCCTCCTCCTCCCCCTCCTCCTCTGTAGGAGTGGTCTCCACCTCGCATCGTGGAGGTGCACTGACTAACATCACGCGCTAATTCGGTTCTCATTGACTTAGTTAATTCAGTTTTGATTGTGGAGCAGATCTAATGAACTGAATGATCAGATCACTCCCCTCACTGGATTATCAACATGAATCCTATACGGTCAGTGGGATGGACAATTTGTATGGGTCATCTACAGAATATTGAAATGTTTACCTTTATATTGGAAGTTTTTACCTTTATATTGGGTTTCATATATAATTTGTATGCTTGTAATGGAAACTAACATTAGGCTACATTATTACATTTGCCAATCATTAGAAAAAAAAAACAAAAAACTAGAAATCTAAAAACATCGTGCTTCAACCCTCCAAAAGTAAATGGGTGCTGAATCCTCAAAACAAAAGTCCCCATATATAATCTCTTCAGAGGTTTTCCTTGTTTTGTAGTTGGAGGAAAACAAACAGTGGAAATGTACTCTGTCTTAGATGCCTGTGATTGAGTGTTATACTTTTTTTTTCATAATAATTTAAACAATGACAAGCTTTATAGGAGCCGAGGTCAGTCCCTAACTGGCCCACTGGGAATCCCAAAGGGGTTGCCCATCAGTGATGTCTCTGTACTGAGTGAAACAAATTGGTTCACAACCTGCAGCTTATGGTTTATGTTTATGTTTATGTTTATTTGCACGATTATAAAAGCAACAATAAAAGCAAACAATTAAATTGAAAAAAAAAAAAAGACATGTGCGGGTGAGGTAGAAACCCAATATGTCACAGAGACTCAGGAATAATGTTCATATAACATGATGAACTCACCAACAACAATAGTTCAGCCAGAGTATTCGCATTAAAAATCTTTTTTTGCAGACTGCAAATCATGTTTATGTTTTGAATTTAGGTGTTGGCATGTTGCGCCACCTAGCCCTCTCTCCCAGTCACGGCGGCGTCAGTGGCATTTCAGCCTCAGTCTGCTTCCACTGAGCTGCCGCTACGGCTGGGAGAAAAAACGAGATCGCTGTGTTTTGAATTTGACTGCAGTAACCGTTTTTGGCCACATTCTTACATATGGCACCTTTAAACCTCACCTATAAAAGCAATTGCACAAATAACAAAGCAAAAGGTGGTATGGTATGGTTCTCCAAAGGCCAAATGTTTCTCTACTTTTTAATTGTGTTAATTTATGTAGAAAATGGTGCATGTGATGCAAAGTTATGCCTTCAGTTATGCCCTGGCCGTTGACTCTGGGTGACCAGAGTTAATTTTGTGTGCAAGATAAGACATTTGAATATCTCTGACATGTTTTTGTTGCACGGAAGCAAATACACACAAAGCTTCCTTTGTTAAACTTTAACAACTTTGAATGTAGTGGTTATGTTGGAGCACCCTTTCTATCTGTCAGGTAACACCACATCCTTTATTTCAGTAAATACAGAGGGGTGATAAAAGAAAAAAAGTCAGGTGTTAAGATGTGCCAGTTTTGGAGGAGTGAATGTGATTCTTCCAAAAGATCATCGGCCATTTTTAGTGTTTTACAAGTGACACATTCTCCCATGTGATTCACATCATTTTCTTGCTCATCAAACCACTCACTGACATTTCATGGCCTGAGAATGTGAGACCTGTCATTATGTACATGTCATTTCAGTTCTTTTTCCATTTCGTCACCCGATGAATAACCAGTCTAAAGAGAGTTCACTGTATGTTTATTTTGTTCACAGTAGGAGGATTTATCGGTGCTCTAATTTCCTTTTAATTTCTGAGCAGGTCTGTAGGAGAAGGCTTTGAGAAAGAGTTTGTGTATATGTACTGTAATACCTTTAAAGGGATAGTTCACCCAAAATTCAAATTTCACTCATTATCTACTCACCCTCATGTCGACTAAGGGCTGGGAGAAGTTTCAGGGTCCTCCGTGCCTTCTCTGAGTTACAGCGGGGGTCCGTGCAGCATTGCATGTCCATATGACGGTTGCAAATGGACCCCACTTTTCTTCGTCCAAAAAGACACACCAAAAAACATCCAAATACCTCCATAGTGCTCGTCTGTAATGTCCCTATATATATGTATTGAAGCCCCAACATGAGAAATTGTCCCGAAAAAAATTAAATAAGCATATATTTTAAGCTTGTTTGCAGTGGAAGCTCCTCTTCCTGGTCCGTCCAAATCTCGTGAGATTTGCGCTGGCGTCAGTAAAAAATCTCACGAGATTACAGACGAGCTATGTGGAAGTATTTGGATGTTTTTTTGGTGTGTCTTTTTGGACGAAGAAAAGTGGTATCCATTTGCAACCGTCATATGGACATGCAGTGCTGCACGGAGCCCTGCTGTAACCAAGGGGGCAGTTGTCGGTCTGAGAAGTGAAGCTCACTTCTGCGTTCAAAAAACTGCAATCCCCCCGGCTTCCTCTGGGGGCTGGTGTCAGAAAGCAGCATTCTCCATAGACCCCCATGTTAAAATCGCCGACTTTACATCCTCAATAAACATGATCAAAGCCTGGTGTCAGAACGTTTTTTGGTCTCAATCGATAGTTTCTACCCCCGCACACACTCTGAGGGGGGTGATTTTTTTTTTTAACTCTACCGTTTTACTGTTATTAGGTTAAAATTCTGGCCAATTAGGGCGCAGAAACGTTGAGTGACAGGTCCGGAGCAGTCCGGAGACAGGCTGCTTCGAGGCCAGTGGGCGGGTTCTTGGCCAATCCAACATGGCGCTGTTCAGGCCGCCATATTTGAGTCACAAAAACGACTCCCCAAAACCAATGGGTGACGTCACGGGTGCTACGTCCATTCTTTTTACAGTCTATAGCCCTATTTGCACGGGATTAGTATTACCTGGGGACCTCTGGTAATTTGTAATAATTGCGGAGGACGTCTGTGATCTTAATCCCGTGCGAATGCGCCATGTCAGTAAAAAAGTAAGTAAAAATTCCCCCGCAAATTACCTAGGCTACTATATTTCACCAAAGACCGACGTCCCGTGGTAAAACTAGTCCCGTGCGAATCTGCATCTCAGTAATTGAGGGGCATTTTTTGTTGTATCTGTGTTTTTAAGAGCCAAGTCACCACCACACACCAGTGCTGATTAAACTTGTAAATGATGTTGCTCTGCCCCCCCCCCCCCGCTTGACTTGAAGTTATGGCCCCCCCCCTTGTCCAGATGCGTTCCGCGGTCCATGCAGCAGCGGATGTTACGACGTGCACAGCTTTGATGTCATATCGGAGCCTTAATGTCAGTAAATTTGAGTAAAAATACAGACATCACTTATCCCGTGCGAATGCACCGCAAGAAACACAGACGTGGGGGGGTAATTTACAAATTACCAGACGTCCCCAGGTAATACTAATCCCGTGCGAATAGGGCATATGGCTGTAACTCAGAGAAGGCACGGAGGACTCTGAAACTTCTCCCAGCCCTTAGTCGACATGAGGGTGAGTAGATTTGAGTGAAATTTGAATTTTGGGTGAACTATCCCTTTAATGCCATTTGCACTGTCACTGTGAGCATGTTAGTTTGGTAACATTAGCCTTTAGCTCAGAAGCTGACATAGCAGCAGATTCATCATGTTTTTACATCCGTTTTAGGTCGGTTTTGTATTTTCTGCTAACCTGCTGCGCACCGACCAAAACACTTCATGGGTGAGGCTCAAAAACAACTCTAAGTCTAACAAGAAGTGCGTTCCTGTGTGACATATTTGCTTCTGCCAGTCGATGTGTTGCTGGTCTTTGTTGCATGTTTTGCATTTTGGCACACTGTGTGGTTTTTTGGTTATATATAGAACCAAACTACAGAGAGAACTAGAGCTAGTTCACGACAGCAAATTGAAAAGGCCGATATTTACCTGCACTCTCATTTTGACCTTTATATCAACCCACTAAAAGCATCCTCATGCCATAATGAGCCTATGGATTTGTTTGTGAATTCATGTAGGAACGTTAAGTAGCAGAAGGTGCGTGAATGCACAAAAAAAACACACCAAAATAAACACAATAAATGTGATCATACTGGAAAATATTTATGTATTTGTCTTGTTTTTATTACCCTAAAAATGTTGCTTCTTAGTCAAGGTTCAAGGTTCATTTATTGTCATTTTGTCTAAACATGCTTTCACATGTAGACAATGAAATGCGTTACTCAGGTCCGAGTAGCACAATCAAGCAACAGTAAAAACAAATGAATGAAAGACAACATGAAATCCACAGCAGCATCAGCACCAGCAGAGGCAGATAGTTATTCTAACAGCAGGTTACTCCCCACTAAAAATTGACAGAGGTAATTAGTTCGGTAGGAAAATGAACATGGGATTCATCTCCACATATTTTCATACTTACAGCATAGACTGTAAGAAAACAAGCAGCCTCAAACCTATCAGATGTCATTTTTAATAAAGTAGCTGCTCAGAAATTCACCCCAGAGTTGCACTCTGCTGAGAGTGGGTGGTGGTCTAAAAATGTACCGGATGACCTGATTAGGAAAAAAAAAATGTTTGTCAGGAGGTCACAGATGTAGAGTACAGTACAGACAGTCAGGTTCTACTATGCACATGACTAATGCATCATGGGATTTTCTTTTTCTCAGAGAAAGTGTAAAAAAAGAGGTATGCATGAACCTACATGTGCACTGACTAACTAAAAAGAAAATACACAGATGTGTCAGAACTTGCTTCCTGTCTTTTGCATAAATGAGGGGAATCTCAGACCCGCTCTGTAAAAATATTTGCATGTCCATATGTTCTCAACTCCAATTGTACAGAAAGTGACAGGAGAAAACATACACAAGGGTCTTTCTTCTTTAAAAATGCATTCTGAAGTTCATCTGTAGATAACATGAGTCAAATCAATGGGTAATTTTCTATGGTTACCATGTTTTATGTATGAAATTCCCAGTTTATGCTTCCATCAACCATGGGCCATGGCCAGCATGGGAGGGAGGAATGATTACAGAAGTTAGTGACACAAATGGATCTATTTAGATTATCAGTTGTAACACCTCAATATCACACTGACTGTATCCAGGCAGCACATTTTAGAGGCAGCACAACTCCATACAAAGTCAGTGGCATCTGATTAAGCACAAGCACAAGATTGATGCAAGTTATTGGCTGATAAGGTTTGAACTAAAAAGTTGTACCAATGCTAGTGGTTTCTGCATTTGCGTCATAAACATGTACAAACAGGGCAAAAATGGAAATAAGGGGAGAATAAACATGCAAACATGGACGTGGTCCAACAGGAAATATTGAGAGACGCTGGATAAATTTGTTTATATAAACATCATTACTAGCTTCTGACTTGACTTGGGTGCGAAGACTTGAGACTTACTAGTGACTCAAAAAACAGTGACTTGAATCCACCTCTGCTGTCAAGTCTTTCCATATCAAAAGGATCAAGTGCAAGGTAAGTCATGAGTTATTGGTGCTCAAGTCAAAGTTGAGTCCAACTCTTTCTTGATTTTCTCAAGTCAAGTCTTAAGTTGTCAAGTTGTCCAAGTCGAGTCCAAGTCATGTGACTCAAGTGCACACCTCTGTCCGTTGTTAGCTGCAGGACTTTTTGAAGGGCAATTCAAGCTACCGTGATCGATTGTTTATGTTGCACGTTTATAAAGTGTTTCGGATTCAAATATTTTATTTCAGGTATTTAAACCCTCAACAAGTAGCAGTCAAAGCATTAATCAGTTATATACTAATTATGATACAAATGCTCAGACGTCCTTCTTCAAATGAACATCCTTTTTTCGAGAAACCTGGTTGAATATCACACGCTTTCTAAATATAGGCCTACGATGTAGCTGCAATGAAGAACTGAAACCAGAAACAGACAGTTAACAACTAGTCTTGTGTTAAATAGGCTGTAGTCATTGTTGAAAAAGGCACGATATAGGCACATATGACCGACTTGAACTCAAAGATACAGAGTAAGCCTAGCCTGGAGTTTTTCTTTTTTGTAATCTGTGCACTGTCCCCTTCACTACTTAATGAAAAACTTATGCTAGCATGCTTTGTAAGTTGGAAGCACACATGCGTTTTTGTGTCAACATATATTACACTGTTTTCTCTCGATAGCCAACAACAGCAGCAGCAGTAAAAAGGCTAAGAGAGAAACCTGAGATGAAGCAGGAAACGGACTCTGTATAATTTCCCCCCTAAGTGCTTGATAATTGAAATGACATTCAAAAGGCTAAAAGCATGTTTAACCTGATGCACTTCCTCTGCAGTTTCCAGTATAATGTGGTTTCCTGTCCCACATCATTCTAACTGTCGTTCACAGCTCAAACAATTCTTTGCCACTTTGCGCCAACATGCTCGCTGCAATTCAATGTGTGATGTGTTTGATGAAGCCTCTTGGATGAGAGGTCAAACGTCTTCCTAGACAAATAATAAGTCCAGTTGCTTTCGATTTAAATTTCCTTGAGATAACTATGGCCTGGACAAATGAGAATATTCACAGGCTTATTGCAATGTGTTTTATTTTTCATGTCCAAGGTACAGTATCTACCATGAGTTGACTAAATCTAAGTTCAGCCATCATCAGTGGAGCTAGGAAACTATGAGTCACCATGGCAACAATTAAAGAGCAGTCATGGTTCAGACTAATGCATTTTACTGTGTGTGGTCGACTCACTGGAAGACTTGAATTCCCTTAATGGGTGATTGAATGCTGGACTCCTATTGTATGTTGCATTAAAAATGTATGTGTTTTTATTGTGCTGTAACCCGATATGGACAAAGTGTTGTGTGGTGGCATCACTTTATAGTGCTGTAGCCATATTGTCCAACCAAGTAATAACGATTATATTTATTCATGTGACTGTGAGTTTTAGACTTTCATGTCACGCTCAACAAATCCTACTTCAAAACTCATAAACTCCCCTCACTGAACTTTATGAGGATCACCTCACCAACTCTGGGTGGGGCCTCCCCTTGTCCTCAAAACAGCAACAAGCTGTTTGAAATGTATCTTTGACACTCTGCTCCATGCTGACATGAACTTCTGCAGATCTGTCAGCTGCACATCCATGCGGCTAATTCCCTGTTCTGCCCCATCAGGGAGGTTTCTACTGGATTTACTGGGAACACACTGAGGAACACCGACCTCACTGTCAAGTTCATGAGAGCAGCTTGAGACGACTTTCGCTCTGTGTTACGGCGCATTATCCTGCTGGAAGTGCCCATTAGAGGGTGGTAAATCGTAGGCATGAAGCGATGCACGTGGTCAGAGGTAACACTCAGACAGGCTGTGACATTCAAACTGGGATTGATTTAAGAGCGTGTAAGAGTGTGTTTCACATGTCTCGAGGGTCTCGTGATGGTTTGCTCTCCAACCCAGCGGGTACCTCAGGTGACGATGTCTCAGGTGTGTGTGCAGCATCAGTCGTGCTGCCGTGTGCTGGTTTCAGGGGAAGATCTGACTGATTTTATCACCAAACCACTAGGATCAGATTTCACTGAGAACAGTTGGTGTATGTTGTTCCCAGTACTTTTTCACCTTCACCCCCTCCTTTTTTTTCAGCAGGTTCCTCAGAGTGGTGGGGTTGAGCTCAGACCACGTCCTTTTTGTGCTCCACAAACTTGTTCGGGGGAGAAGTCTGTCACATTGTCTGTCATCTGCTCAGTGCATCAGAGCTTCACTCTCTCCCTTTCCCAATAAACCATGACACTCAGACTACGAGTTGGGAGGACTGGACGTCTGTGACAGGTGTACAGCTAGTCTTTCCCGTGAGAGTAGCAGAGTGCCTACCCTCAGTTTTGGTATGTCTGACACTGGGAGGGCCTTCAGTGGTTCAGCAAGATGTTTGCTCATTTAGGGAATGTCACGCAGTCTGGCCACCAACACCAATCTGCGTACAGAGATTTTTTAAATTCCAAAGATCCTCCATTGATCTTTTCAAGCACAGACTTCCAGCCACTCTTCAGGATTTCTGTTTTACTGTGTAAAAACTGTCCAAACTACACAAACAACACTGTATGTGTTGTATATAACATATACTACTTATAATTCATTTTTAAATACTTTTTCTTAAAGGGACAACGAGGAGTTTTGGAAAGTGTCTCCTCCACGTGCATGGTGAAATTCTTGGACCGGCACAAGACACAAAACATCGAGACGATCAGATACCGTCGTAGTTCCGACCATAAACAGCGATTCAGCGGCCGTTATTCCCATGACCCGCCAGGCAGCGTCCGCGAAACCGAAAGTAGGAAATGCTGGGCGAGCCGATCACTAATAATAATAACAAAATAACGATAAAGACAAAATGATATATTTATCGAAAATGGGACCATTAACAAGTGTGGGTAACATAGATTCATTCACATTAATATGAGACTTTTTTATAACCAAATACAAACTCCTTGTTGTCCCTTTAAGTTATACATTTTTCTCACATGGTTTCTATTTTATTCTCTTCTTATTTTTCTGTTTGCGCTGTATGTTAATGCTTGCTGTTGAAACACAGTCATTTCCCAGCCTGAGATCAATACAGTAGATCTTAATCTCAACGTCTGCAGTTCCACTGTAATGTTCTTGCTTCATTTCCTCAGTCAACAATGGTGTTGCTCAGTGCTCTAAGATTTTCATCTGTTTTTCTATATTTTTATCAGCTCCCTCTTTACAAAGTCACTGAGACTACACTAACGGAACATTACGAGATGGAGTTGTTTTCGAAGCACTCGCAAGCAGTCTCTGCATTTGCCTTGAAAACAACTTGATGAGTTTGATGAGGGAAACCAAGAAATCCCATTAGTCCCTGTAGCGTAGCTCTGAGCAGCTCACGGCTCTGCTCCACCATTCTAAAAATAGCTTGCACCAACAATTAAAGGTAACAAACCTACTGCTATGACTATAGGGATTATGGCAATGGGCCAATTTGCTAAAATGTTGAACTATCCCTATAAAGTAGCTCATAATGCTTAAATCCAACAAACATTCGAGTTCATAGGTTGAAGAAAAATATGGAGTTATGAAGTTTATTTGTGGAAATCCATCAAATGTTTGGTGAAATATTTCACTGAAACTCCTGTGTCAGAAGGATTCTTCCACAAATGTATCAAAGGGTACGGAAGCCCTAAAGGGTCATACATACATACATTTTATTCCATCCGTTTTCTCATGATAACGAGATAATTTTCCTCCGTTTTCTCGTGATAACAAGATAACTAATTCGAGATCTCGAGAAAACAAAACGATAGGGATCTGCCCCAGTGTGCGAAATACGGGGTGGATCCTACCCCTGAAAGCCCCTAAAGCAAAATTTGAAGGGGGTCTCAAATTTTATCAAAAAATAAAAAATAATTGCACAGGATAAGACAGCAGCCGACAGATATGACGTATATCTGTTTATGGGCAACGGTGGGCAGCGGTGCGCGGCACAAAACGTTTGGGAACCACTGGTCTATTAAATCATTGCAGGAAACATCATTCAGTGTAGCAATGTCAGAGGAGCAGGAGAAAACGGAGGAAAATTATCTCGTTATCACGGGAAAACGGATGGAATAAAATGTATGTATGTATGACCCTTTAGGGCTTCCGTTAAAAGGTTATCCAAAACATTTGTTGACATGTTTAATTCTCAGACATAAGAGTACCAACCATCTGACATTGCAACCTCCAGAGCTACACAGATGGCGCACGGCTTCAGTGGATTTTGGTTTGTGTACATATGATTTCCCATAAATCGATATTGCTTATTTACATGAGAATATTTATTTTAAAATACGTATTATTTTAAAATACAGTGCAGTGGTGTGAAAATTAAAGGCAGACACGATGATATTATCAAAATAGATTTTATTCTAGACCTTGAGATCTGAGTGATATTACAACAGTCAGATCAGGAGGCTGCAGACCAGCAACCATGTGAGTGAGAGAGAAAGAGAGTACAACGTAGGTGAGGGCAAAGACAACACAAAAAAAAAAAAATCTGCAAATTGGTATTTACATGTTGTGTTATAATACATCAAGAATTAAATCCAAATTTTATAATGTTGTTCTTTTTGAGTACATGGCTACAAATAAATCAGAATTACAAAAGTTTTGAGAAGTACAAAACCTTCAAGGGCTCTCCAACATAGCAAAGATAGAGTCAACATTAGTACTTTCGGTAGGAACAAAAAATAGCAAACACACTTGAATGCAGTGTAAAAAGCTTATCATCTAAAAACAAACCATTATAAAATACCATTCCACTGTCATAGACAACATTTGAAATAGTGTCTTTGTGGTACAGTCCAATCACTGCTGACTGCGTTAAAGCAAACTTCAAAATAGTCTTTAGCTTCAGTACAAAATTGTTTTTTTTTTTTTTAAACAAGTAACATTCTGAACAAAATCTCTGAAACATCTGACAATGTGAGTGAGTGAGTGTGTGTGTGTGTGTGTATGTGTGAGTCAAGCCGTTAGATGTTAGTAATGGCTACGAGATGAAGTTGGCTCAGCCCATCTCACCGAGGACTCAGACGAGACGCTGTTCCCCCACCGTTCCCCACTGTGACACTGCACACTTCCTGCATCAACTCTGATTCAACTTGAAGAGCATTTCAAACATCAGGTGTGTCTATGGTGGCTGGAATAAACACACCTCCCTGTTTCTCCATTTTAGCCTAAAGTGCAGAGACAGAAAACCCTTCGATAGGCTGCTCTTTTTTTTTCCACGGCTATGACTGTTTAATGGTATTTTATAAAAAACCATTGCTCATGGTCACGACCCCTGGTGATGCACAGCAACATCTCATACTATATTTCAAGCATCTTCAAAAAGTTACTTTAAAATCCACCCTTAGCACACGAGTGGCATAGAAAAAAATCCCCTGTGATAGCACAGATATATATTTATATATTTATATTATATGCAGATACCATGTTACATGAAGTCATATGCTGCAAGTCTGCTCTTTAACAACAAGCACAGATATGCCTCAAAACAGCAAATCTGAACACTACAAACAAAAAGCGCCGTCTATCCGTGCATAGGCCTTAACACAGCCTGTCTCCAGAGTGTGTGTGTGTGTGTATGTATGTGTGTTAATGCTGGACAACTGCCTGACAACAGCAAACCAAAGCCAAGGACTGTAGTGTGTTACTTGGGTCAACACTGGATACGAAAGCCGCACACGTCACAGACTGATAAAGTGTTGGGGTGGCTCGCCGTGGCAACGGGCTGCTCTACATGACGCGCTGATGATTTGAAACCCATAGATGTTGATTCACTGTCAAAGAGTCACGATGCGAGTGAATGTCGAGTCATGTTTACGAAGGTGCGATCCAAGACCCTGTGCCTGCAGAGGGAGTGGTATGACCAAGCAGGGGAAACAGGACACAATAGACCAACTCAGTCTGATTATCATTCAGCATTGGATGCAAGCACAATTATGACAATTAATGGTTTACGTCAGATGGACTCAAGCCATTAAGGGCTTGATTTCCCATATCTCTCTCTCTCTCTCTCTCTTTCCCCACAGATCCCAGAAGCTGCACTGATGCCAGAAAGCAACCTACTGCTGTGCCACGTTACCTCACTACTGACACAAAAAGCACAGCCGTCTACTCTTAAGCTTAGGACGCAGGTCCGGTGATGAGCTCAATGACAGGAACCTCCAGCTGACTGCGCTGTAACTGTCTTTCTGCCCAGCACACTGTTAGAACATGAGAGTGACATGGTGTTGAACAGCGACACAGATTATCTCTCAGCCTGGAGGTTTGGAATTTTTAGAGCTCTATATATTAACCTGATGAACTGTGAAAACCTGAAAACCATTTGAGGATAAAAATTGCAAAAAACAAAGGACAGTTCACCCTTTGATTAACTGCTTTTGACTTTGTTAAAAAAATGGCAAAAATGGAGCAAATCTACTGGATAAAAATAGTTGACAAAATTATAAACCACTTTATCTTTTGCGCTGTACATCTGCATTTTTGAACCTTGAAGAGTGCCAAGACAAAGATGAATGGACCTCGCAATGAACAGCTTTGAGCACCCATTGTAAAAGACAAAAAACTCTCAACCCCCCCATCCCCCCCTTCTCTCCCAACCCACATGTAATATAAAACCTACAGAGATCAGAAAAATCCAAATTCAAAACAACAATGTCCACAGGACACCAAATGCTGACATATGCAATATGCACACACCAACAGAGAACAAAAATCTTTAAAAATCTGGTACAAAGGATAAAAAGAGGAAAGCAAGAAGAATCCAGGTGTTTTGGTTTGTGTGTGATGGGTCCGACGGGGTTATACTGTGTGTACAACCTGCAGCTTTCCACCTGCAGGTCTGTGAGAGCAACGCGAGTGTCCATACAGACCTGTCAGGTGCATGCGCATAACAACTGTATGTAGTGAAGGTGTGGTCCTTGGTGTGTACATGAGGAGGGTGTTGGGGGGGTGAGGGTCTGTTTGGCTGTAATGGCGGGCCATGGCATCTGATGGGACTACAGCAGTGTGGCGGACAGGCAGGGACAGTCAGTCATTTTGGCTATGTACACATTCGTAGTCGGTCCATGGCTCCCGCAGATGAACGTCATTTCCTCAGGTCTAATACGCAAACCTGGAAGAACAGGAAGTGGCAGACGATAAGACACAACGCCACAGTCTCTGTGACGTGAGTGTGAGAAAGAAAACCTGTGGTCTGGGTTTTCGTTTTGAATTCATTCTTATTTCCAGAGAAACTGAAAGCCCCAAAGTTTCTGGTTCAAACACATGAATATGAGAGCTACCTGATGGGAAACGTGTTCAGAAAAAGCAGACAAACGGATCATAAAAGACTTTATGCTGTGAGATAGGATGTTCAGAGCAAACGATTGTGTCGGCTGACTTTTTTTTTTTTGCTTTGTTTTGTCCATAAATGTAGAAACTGTACAATGCCATGATGCATATTCACAGCTTTTATCCAGTATTTTGCAGAGGCTCCCGTGGCAGTTCATTCATTTGTTACATTAAATAATCTCCAGCTCTGTCAGTTTGGCTGAAAAGCATCAATGAACTGAGATTTCCAGGTCTCCGAGCAGATTTCTGACTGGATTCAAAACCAGATTTTAGCTTTGCAACTTAATGACATCACTCCCAAACTTTCTTGTCCAACTGCTGTGGTGCTGCAGTGCAGACTCCTAAGCTGATTTTCTTAAAAAGTCTCTTTATTATTCTCTTATCCTTGATGTGTTTTTGAGCAGATCAGATTCTTAAATGTCCCTCTGACACTTGCCCAACAAACACACATGAATATCCTTTGAACTTAGTGGAAAATTCTGTTTTGCCACCTGCCCAGAAACGCCTGACTGATGCAGTGCTGCAGTCACCTCCCTGGTCCCAGATCTTTTTACAAGGCAACTGTGTTTGGCTGGGAGGTCCCTGCCCAGGTTGGTGCTGCAAAACAGTTCCACGTCAAAGGTTTTATTGAGTGTTTCTCTGAGTTTGGTTTGCACTGACTTACGCTTAGTCGTCGTTGTGAAGCAATAACACAGGCTCTTTGTTTCCTATAAAGATGATTCATTGATCTGACTAATCATTCAGGCCTTAGTGGCTCTATCTTCTGACTACTTGCAACATCATCTGCCTCATTTTGATTGAATTTGAAATGCTACATTTCAGAAAGTCTGCTCAGTTTAACTTCCGACTGTCACGACAGCTATGTTGAAACTCTGATCTTCAGACATGTTGCCAATACCCACACAGACTGGAGACTGCATTAGTCAACAATCCCAATTAGTCAAGTTCCTTCTGCATTACTGAAAGACGAGAAGTTCTGTATCACAAGTCCAGCACTGACCCCAGGGATTTCCCTGGGTATTTTTTGAGATTGGCAGAGGCCTGTACTGGGGGGGTACATACTGTACTAATGGCTGCACTGCCAGATATTGGCTCCCCTCTTTCCTCGAAAGGAGACTCCCACATGCTTTAGCTTTACACTAGGGCTGTGCCGATTGGCGATCCAATCGTCTATCGGCGATTGGAAGGACGATCGGCGATGTTTTGTTTTCTTGCCGATTTTACACACACACACACACACACATACTCGCTACTTTTTTATTGATCTAATGCGCAATCTGTTTGTTTTGTTTTAATGAAGCCGCTTGGCTTGCTGCTTCCAACAGCTACTCTGTCAAATGATAGTGTTTCACCAATCAAATGCAGCCACTGGCGACGTCCAATCAGACGGAGCCAGGTAGTCATATGACCGCACACAAAATCTCTGTGGTAAACAGGGTGGCCACTCCGCCTCAAATTTGAGGAAACACGTTTAGCTGGTGTTGTGGCTGTGACGCTGCCGACGCCAGCCCTGTTACTGTATGTCACAGCCCAACGAGGTGTTCACTAAGACGTCCGGTGAATTACGTCCGCCATGAATAGATTTTTCGGCTTTCGGCAACGCAATAGCGTTCCGTTCATTGATCATAGCGCTCTTTCTCCGTTATTAGCCCTCACACACAGAGAGAGAGAGAGAGAAGCGCGCATGCATGACAGCATGACAGCAGGGCACGGTAAAAGCGATACTCATACGCCGCCGCCGCCGCCGCCGCCGCCGCCCCCCAAAGTAATGGGTTTGTGGGCACAAAAATGCTACATCTGAACGGCCTCCATGCACACGCTTTAACCAAGGCGGCGGCAATAATCACCCAGGTGGCCCGCGTTTACCTCAGATAGGCGGGGAAAACCCTGCTCTAACCTCAGTGCCAACCGATTCTAACCTGACACCACCACCCCATTTTAGAGTTACTAGGTCAGTAGTCTGCTGTGAGGGGTGTACACAGAGGCCAGAGTTGCAGAAGGAGGCACAACTTACCGATCCATCTGATGCGCTGGCTCCAACTTTGTCCCCTGTGGCGTTCCAGCACACCTCGAAGATCCCTCCCGTCCCCCGGTAGCTGTGGACTAAAGCGCCCGTCTGAGGAGACATGTACACACGTGTAAGGAAAAGGCAAGCAACTTTATCTTTTTGTATTTGTGTCGCTGTACATGTGGTCGTCAGTCCAGACCTGAGTGTTCCAGATGTGGACACACTTATCGAAGGAGCCACTAGCGAGGTGTCTGCCATCGGGGCTGAAGGCCACACTGTACACGGGCTCCTGGTGGCGGGTCAGTGTGTGGATACACACCCCACGCTCTACGTCCCACAGACGCACTGTTGAGTCAAATGATGCGCTAGAGAGAGAGGGAGGGTCACAAAGTTAGCTTAGTGTCAAAGGTCAAGGGCGGAGCATGATAATTAAGGTCAACTAGACATGACGGCTACTAATGACCTGAAATCAAGCTATTTAATCACTTACATGCAAAACTTTTGTTTTACAAAACATAATCACTTTTGTACCATTCCCTACTTCAGATCAATTTAGATCAGTGTGGTGACTCTGGCCAATCAGCCTGTAACTTCAAACACAACTCTGGTACCAGAACTGTCTCTTTGGATACAGGTTCCTAATCAGGCCCGTATTCCTGCTACTGGATATTTTATTGATATGGATCTATCGAGGAATGAGACAGCAACCTCGATGTCTGGTCAGAAGATGAAAAAAAGTCCAGGTTATTGTGCCCTGGATTCGCCGGCTAAAGAGTACTGAACAATTGAGTCAGATTTTCTCATAATTGTGAGAGAACATTAAGAACCCATTGTTTATGTTCCTTATTTGAGATTATAGGACAACCTACACTCTGTGCCAATTTAGAGCTATGAATAGAAAACTACACTGCAGTAATTGAATCAAATGACACAAGAGGGAGATGTAATCTCACCTGGCCAACATGAGGTTGGCATTGGGGTTGTTGGTCCCGGGGCCTGTAGGGCTCCACTTGATGGTATAGATTTCTTTGCTGTGGGCCTGAAGGTCATGCACACATGTATCCTGTTTCATGCTCCAGATCTATGCCAGAAAGAGAGGATGTGATAATTTTAAAAAGGCAGCTGTTAGATTGGTGGGTTACAAATCGTAAACACTTTTCTTTACAAGGTGCCTGATTAAAGCCCACTTCGTGCTTTCTTTGGCTGTTATGTGACATTTACCACGTGTGTATTGTGTGGACTGACCTTGAGTGTCATGTCGTCGGAGCAGGAGGCCAGCAAGCTGCCAGTGGGATCCCACTTGATTGCGTTTACCTCGTTCTAGAGTGAGAAAGATTTAATATCACAGAAAAGAAGTTAATGTGATTTACACAGGCAGCAGTTGATTTAGATATGGCACAGCTATATGTATATTTATAGCATATATACACACACACTCTCTTCAGACATATAATACAACATCCCAAATAGCAGAGAGGGATTTTTTCTGAATGTACCCAGTACCCAGAGTGGTCCCACGAAACCCTTCCTGTTACCCAACAGTGGTTGGCTTCTCATTTCCTTCCCTCTAAGAAACACACAGAAGATCCATGTCTCACCGTGTGTCCCTGGAAGGTCTTGACAGGTCTGTCCTGACCCAGCTTACACACATGGATGCACATGTCTGTGCTACAGGAGGCAAACGTGTTGTTGCTCTGCCAGTCTACGTCAAGAGCAGGTGCTGTTGGGAGGCAGAGACAGAGCTTAGAGCGGTTGCAGCAGTTGGACATGCAGGCTGGACATGGGGGGACAACAGGAATCTGATGGTCTGAATATAGATTCCTTATTACCAACCTGTATCTCTAACCATAAAGAACAACAACATAGCACTTAAAGCTTATGACTGTAACACACAATTAGCACTTTAATTCGAGGGTTTGGTCCATTATTGTCAAACTGTGAAGATGGGTAGACTGAATATGATGACAGATATCAGTCTGAATATGTGAAAAAAAACAAACATAATGACAGAAAATAAAGCACGTATCATCATTATGGTCTGACTGCAGTTCAGTAGAAGCTAACGTCCGTCTAACAACAGAGACTCCTGCATTAAAAGTCATGTGGAATAATCCAGTCAACTCCTGTCACTCACCCGAGTGGAAAGGAAATTGTTGCTTTGCCTCTCCTGTGTGTGCGTCCCAAATAATCGTGGTCTGTGTGAAGGAAGAGATTTTCATTATTTACGTATAAACACCCATATCATATATTACATGCATCTCAGGCCTTCTTATACCTGCAAGACAGCGGCACTTGGGCATTAATGTGTACAGTCAAGGTTAACACTGGGTGTTATTACACTTCAGTACACTAGATGGCAATGTTGAACAATGTCCTTAAACTGTTGTTTTGCAGTGGTTTGGTGACAGGATGACAGTGTCTGATGTTAGATGGGAATGTATCTGGCTCACCTGTCAGACCTTCACATTTGTGGTCTGTAAACAGACCCTGACATACAGGGCACTACATGGTATCCACACAGGCCTGTATGCGGTACACATGCATGCCATTCGTATGATGTGCGTCTCCCTTTTAGTACCTAATGTTTATAGGACATGTTTATCTATGATAAAGTAGCTATGGGTGTAGCTATTTATTGTGGACTGTTAGTCTAGGCTAGTTTAGTACACAAAAGTTAAACAGAGCCCAGAGTGATGTCTTCAAATCACAAAGAGCAGACAAACTTTTGTCCAAGGAGTGGGAACTAAATTTTCACATTTTTTCCTTTGCTAAAAACTTCACAATTCATCAAGTTTCTAAATAATAACCAATCATTGACTTGACTAGTAGCACTAAAAGCAAAACAGAATCCACAGCTTCATTTTAGAGTGCAGCCCTCTAGTGTGCATTATCTTTTCAAAAATACTGATAGGTTTTTCCAGCAGTCGTAAAGAGAAAACAGCAAGTCATGTTAAAGCCATTTACCACCAGGAAACTGCTATTTCTTGGAAAAACCATTCCTCTTTGATAGGGATCATCTGCTTAAAAGGACCAACTTATTGTGTGGTACAAAGAAAGTGGTGATTTGGCAGATATTGCAATTGGGATTTCAGCTGGAGTGATCATTTCTGTATTTCATTTTCACTGGGGGAAAAGAGACAGATATTGCTCTTGGCCAAATGCAATTTCAGTTACACTTTGAGAAATTGTTGAGCCTAAGAATGAACCCTGGAATGAAAGGATCAATTATGGAAAACATTTTATTCCTCACCTCGCCATTCAAAATTAAACATGTCTGACTTCAGATGGCTATGATGATATTTCAACAGGCTCCAGACGGATAAAACTGACAAATAGATATTTCAAGAAATGTTTACATTTTGGGAAAAAACTTCACTGCTCACAAACTCGGTGGGCATTTAGCCAGCTTGTTCAGGGCAAAAAATCAATCAGTAAGCTTTTACCTTGTCTACACCAGCACTGAGGATGAAGTTTCCTTTCTTATTCCACTTGAGTGCAAATATAGGACCTTTATGTTGACCCAAAGTACTGGCCAAGTTGCCTGAAAACAAAACAGAAAATAAACCCAACACAGCTTAGAAAGAGAGCAGAAACATTTCTCTGCCAACATATCCTTGTTATACAAACTGATATTCTTACCATCTTTTATCCATATTCTAGCAAAGCCGTCGTATGAGCCTGTTGCCAGCAGAGTTCCCTCACTCTGAAAGAGACATATAATTGTGATTAGTCAGCAGCAGGTGACTTTAAATCAATTTAGGCTTCATTTGCATATCCTGGTTCATAATTATGCCTTAATGAGCAGGTAAATTAAAATTTTCTTCACTAATGATACTGAGCAATAAATAGTTTATGACATAAAATATTAGCGTTGATTTGGCGTTGTGCATTGACTTGTACTACTCAGGGAAAAAATAGTTTGCAGCTGAGCAGCATAAAAGGCCTGTTCCTCTGTGGGAGAGACTCGCCCCCATATATCTGGTTGGAAGGAATGCCTCTAGCAGAAGTAGTGGCCACAGGCATGCACACACACACAGCGCTAGATTAGATTACTAAAAACTGCACTCAGTGGAACAGACGCACACAATCGTGACGTTCAACTGCACACACACACACACACACACACAGACACACACACACTCACATTCCAGTCTAGTGAGGTGACGTCTTTGTTGCTGGGTACGTCCTGGCCCCCTTCCCGTATGCAGTGCCTCAGAACCAGCTGGGTGGATCCGCCTGTGCTGTTCTCACTTAGGTTCCAGATCCGCGCTGTCGAGTCCCCGGACCTGCCCGAGTCAGCAGACACACACAGACACACAGACACACAGACACACACACAGACAACCGAGCGTTAAGCACCATAACTTGGCTTTGACTTTTAAAATCAGTGATGAAAATAATATCAAACTGACCATCGTTGCTCGAGTAGGGTTGGGGTTTTAAGGCATTTTATCGAACCTGAACCCAGTATCAATTCCGAAATCTTTTTAAAACCCTATTAAACCTTTTCACATCATCTGTTGAGGAAAAAGGAGAAAGAAGTTTTACAAGCACACAACTCAGTGACTTTGATTTCCTGTGCCAGATGCATTTATCTCCAATTTCCTTTAATTATGAGAGGGATAGTATCTATGATCAGGAGCTGTGATTAGGTGAACACACGGTATATGTATCTAGTTTGATGTTCACCTCTGTTTGGTTCACTACTTAAATAAATGAGCACTAAACTATGTCTTTTACACAAGACATGGTCTGATGATATTTTAGAAAGACGATTGAATCTTTGTTTTTGCTTAGTTTGGAAAACTAGAATAACTCCTCACCGATCAGGGAGGAGAGTATTAATGCTATAGCTCAGGGTAATGGCCATTTTACAGCTGGACAGAGCCTATCGTGGGACGGGTGTTTAGAGTTTCATAATCCTCAAAGTCCAGAGAATCGTGATGAGACCGGCTGGTGCATCTTCTCCAATCGTGTTTAGCTTGTTTTGAGGGATCTCCCTCAACACAAGCTGGGCAGAGCGGGCGGAGATGTAAACACATGACATCATCAAAGGCAACAGTCTATTCAACGAGAAGACTTTAGAACAACAAAGGCTGATGTGGCTCTAACAAAGCTGTGCTATAAAATGAGAACACATTATAATGCAATTAATAAATAAGGGCTGTTTGAGTTACAACTAATGAGCTCATTTGTTGTCCCTCACGGGCAACAAGCCTTGAGTGACTCATTGTTACTAGGAAATCCATCACTTCTAGCCTCACAGGAATACTCTCAAACATGTTTTGCTTTTTAATTGTTTAATTGTCAGAGATTCTGCTGCGTGACTGAAATTATCTGGACAGGGACGACAAGACTGGAAAAACAATGACTCCACTGGAAAAAGATTTCTTGTGGTGATAAATGAAGTGGAAATACTCTTCTCATCCATCACAAGTTTTCATGTCACAAGACATGGGTAATTTTTTTTTTTACCAGATTTTTTAAAATTGATCAAATAAGAAACATTGAATTTGTTTTTGTGTACCCAACCAAGTGTGGACCACACATGGAGCTTGTGGTAAATGTACCACCATGTATTAAAATGAAGTAGTGCATCAGATGACTGGAGTGTCCAAGAATGACACTTTTAACATGTTGCTCTCTGCGCTGCAGTGAAAACCACGTGGTCAGAGAGAAATGATGAGATACTGACCCAGAGGCGAGGAGGTCGTTGACTGGGTTCCAGGCGCAGATAAAAACTTCAGACTCATGCCCCCTCAGGACCATGGCTTTACTCTGGGGGATCTCCACATCCCTATCAACCTCCATCATTTCTGAGTGGTGATCTACAAGGAGAAGAAACAAAATCTTTAGACCAAAGGTTTACATTCAGTAAATGATCAACTACTGTCTAGCTTCAGGGAGTTTCTCATCTCCACAAAGGATCTCTGGAGTTCAGCCATCGTGACCTTCAGCTTCTTGGGTCACCTGTCACACCAAGGTCTTTTCCTCTGACTACACTGTCCCTCAGCTCCTGGAGGAGTTCAGGTTGTTCCAGAATTCTTTCATTCAGGAATAGGTAGCCCACTAGTGCTCTTGGGACCTAGCTCCAGGGCTCCAGGGCTCCAGGGCTCCAGACTAACTTTTTATTTTTTTTACTTGGGAGCACAGTGGCCCTCATCTTAAAATTTTAGGAGCGCAAACAGAAAATTTAGGGGCGTACACCGTAAGTCGACTTGCAAAGCAAATATTCACATTTCTTTTTCATTCACAATCCTCACACACATTGGCCTGACACCTGTTATGACAGATACCAGATATTTTGGGTCGCCCCTTCCACGTTTCAACAGTATTAAAAAAAATGCGTAAATAGATGAAAGATTTACTTGTACTGTCTCAACCTTTAGGTCCCATTTAGGGCCAGTCTGGAGCGCTGAGCTCTGCAGACAGTTCCTCCCACCTTGCAGCTTGATTTTTGCTCCAATATGCAGTATGAGCTGTGGAGCTGTGTGCCTTTCCAAAACATCGGCTGAATCGACTGCAGGTGGAATCAAGTTGTAGAAACATCTCAAAGATGATCAAGAGTAATAGGAGGCACCTGAACTTTAAATAAATATCCTAAGTTCTGTTTACACATTGTTGCGTACCGAGCGTAGATTGATGTGGGAAATAGGATTTTTTTCTGTATAAGGCTGCAACATAAGACATAAAAAATTGAAAGGGCTGTGGAGACTCTCTGAAGGCACCGCGTTTAAACAGCCAAGCAAACAAACCAGATCCTTTGAAATGTTTGACATCATCTCATTTCCGAGGAACCTCCAGTCCCACAGCAGCACATGTGCTCCATCGTCTGATGTTGGTAATTCAAACAGACCGGCGACGCCAGTGTTTTTTGGCATGTGTCGAGTAAATGGCACTGCACTGAATGAACAGCAGCTTGAACAGCTGACAGCAGTGGAATTAAAGGGCAGGATGTGTTGTTGCTGAAAGGCCAGAGGTGTTTGTACCACACACAGTTTGTCCAAAAGGTGGGCAGCGGGTGTGAAATACAAGTTTGAAGTTGCTGCCAACCGTTCCAAATAAATAAGTAAAGTCTTGTCTTCACTGAGACCCTAAATCAAGTCCCCGGGAGCCATCTATAGTTTAATTACGAGGCTCAAGGTGTTGTCGTGATCAAAACATGTTGGGAAAAGGAGGAGGGTCTAAAGAAAAACAACCAAACTTCATTTTTGCCTCCATGCTATAACAAACGAAGACATTAGGAGAAGGTGGGCATAGACATGGAGACCCAGACAGAACAAACCCATGTGGAAACACATGCAGGTTTAAGGAAAACCAGAGTAACTTTATGTAATATCAAGTAGGTCACAGACATTTTACACCAGACAGAATCCTTAAGTTGTATCACAGCTGTTATGAGAAAGAGGGAACAAATCCTATTCACAGGCAAACTCACAAACACATTTCTCCCAGAGGAACGAGGGGGTTAGGTTTAACTCCTCATGTAATGAGAAGAGCCGTTCAGTCTTTCACAACATTCAAGTCATGACTTAAGCTGTTGAGTTGTTCCTTCACTTATGTGGGAGATAATTATGTACCATTATATACAACCCATTTCATTTAAAGAAGTGCACAGTGATAGAAATTTAGGTCACACCACCCAGCCATAGGCTTATTTATTTGCCAACTTTCTGCTGCTTCATCATCCAAAATAACAGCTTTTATATAAAAGTGTCAGATTGTCAAGTAAAGGGGACAGATATTCACAGTGTCAGTTAAGTGGTCAGAGATAAATCTATGGTGTAAATGAGAAAAATATTCACAATGACCTAAAGTTTGTGATAGGAGTAAATGTACTCATCTAATTTGCATATTGTGACGTCACCGGGTGGCAGCCCCATTGGATTACGCGACTTCCAGTAAAACTGAATTTGGAACATATTTACACAGGAAAAAAAATTATATTGACATCTCATCCTCAAAGTAAAGGAACAGGGGTCTGATTGGAGCACATTTACAGTGCCCCCCCTCCGTCCCCCTCCCTCCCAGCCCCGTCGATCTGTGTCGCAGTAGTACCGCGGACGAGCAGCGGTGCCGGCGGGACTCCTCGGCCGCTTCAGCCGCCGTATGACATACTTCCGCCCGGCCGGGGGACGTGGGGGGGGGGGGTCTCCCGATCGTCGGCGGCACCGGGCCGGGAGTCTGTCATACAGCGGCTGAAACGAGCGAGGAGTCCCGCCGGCACCGCTGCTCGTCCGCGGTACCGCGACACGGATCGGCGGGGCTGGGAGGGAGGGGGGGGGGTTGACGAGTGTGTGTGTGTGTGGTGTGTGGGGGGGCGCACAGTGTTTCTCAAGACCTGAACATCACTTCCTGGTCACTCCCAGCTGTGTGAGCTGCGTGAGCTCCGCGAGAAAAAGCGGAGCGCCTGTGCGCCAATCAAACTTTTTTTTCTCAGACAGGGCTCCAGACTGCGACTAAATGGTCGCATTTTGCGACTAAAATTTGATACAATGCGAGTAATTTTTTCATCTACTCGCGCATCTGCGACCAGTAAATTTGCCGTTTTTTTTAATGACCACTGTGATTGGCTCATGTGTGAAAAAAAACGTGTGTTTCTCTTCTCTACATCTCGGAGGAGACGTCTTTCCACAGCAGAGCTCCGTGTGTCTGTGTGAAACAACAGGAGAAACACAGACCGGTGACCTGCGCGTGTGTGTGCTGAACATCACCCGCAATATTTTTTTTTCTTAAACGCCCACTCGCTAAATAAACGCCGGGTCAAACATTGTTTTTCTGCGCTTGCCAGCGGTACTCAAATCGTCACAAAGCTACGAAGCAGGTTGACTCGCGCTGCAGAACGCGCTGCACAGAGCGGTTCCCATACGGAAATGATTATTAATTGATTGTTGATTGATAGATTTTTTTTTTTTTGGGCCGTGCGGCGGCGGCGGTGGGGTGGGGGTGGGGGGGCGAAGACGAGTTTGATGCCAAGGAGTCCGTGCACATGTGGCTCAATCAGGGTCAACAGAGGCCAAACTACAGGGGCTGTCCTACACGGGGGGGGGGGTCTGTTCTTGGATGAGTTTACCATAAGTGGTGTGTCTAAATATTATAGTTAGCTAGTTAAGTTAAGTAGGCCTATTTATTTATCAGTAATACAGTGAAATTTTGAGAAAATGTGAACATTTACTTTGCAAGTCGATTGCGGTGTGCGCCCCTAAATTTTCTGTTTGCGCTTCTAAAATTTTAAGTTAGGGGCCACTGTGCTCCTAGTCAAAATAGTTAGTCTGGAGCCCTGTCAGATATTTTGTAGAAAAACACACCCACAAATGACGTCAGGATTGAAGCTGAACGCGTTCGCCATCTAGTGGTACCAGCAGTGAACACAATTAATGCAGGTCCCAGTAGATTTAAAGATATGGGCTGTTTTATCCAAGCATGCTGCCTGTCGCAATAATGCGACTTTGGCACCTAGAGGGTTAAGTATTTAACCCCAAAATGACATCCTGCTGAAGACATGAACATGAAATAAATCCTGCAGTGTGATATGACCATATTTTCCACCAACACTAACACAAAAAAACACACACCCATTTGCTGAAGACCTGATTCAGAGACTGAATAACCATGAGCGAGCTTACTGGCTATGGCGTGCGATCCATTTTCCTCTCCGTTGGCAGCGCCCTCTCCGTTCTTTGTGCTTCCTTGGGGTCCTGTGTTGCTGCTGCCGCTGCCGCTTCCTGCCGCCGCCTGCTGCTGCTGGGCCAGCTTGTCCCTGTAGGCCTGCTGTCTGGTCTGGACGACATCTGGCATCACGGCATCGATCAGAGACAGCGACTCAATGGGCCGCCCGTCAAATAAGGTCCCGTCCTACACAGAAACCACAGAGTTTCATAAAACCACATTTTCCTCATCTAAATACAGATTTGCTGTTAATTATTGTATCACCATCAATGTACCACATCAGTAGGGGTGTGCCAAAAAATCGATTCACATAAGAATCGCAATTCTCATTTAATACAATTCAGAATCGATATAAAATGTCCCAAAATTGATTTTAAAAATAAAACAGTGAAACAAATTCTAAGGAATTAGAATAGATAGAATTTAAAAGGCAGCTGTTTAACTGCACTATTGTTTTTAAAATGAATTAATTTTATGTTGTTACTTAAGTAATATGTGATATTGCTTTTATGCAACAGTTTCAACAAATCCATCTAAGTACGGATAAATGTTTAAAACTCAATAAATGTGAAAAAGACACTTTAGTCATTCTGTCTTGCAAAGCAGACTGAGTAGATCATGAGGATCCTTTGCACACCAGTAGACTGAAGCAGAAATCATTATGAATCAAATCGTTTTGAATCGAAAATCGATTTTGAATCGAATCGTAGCCCCAAAAATCAGAATCGAATCGTATTGTGAGATAGTAAAAGATTCCCACCCCTACAAATCAGTCATGAAAAACACAAAGCTCATGGTGCACTTCCTGCTTATTTATTGTGAGGTTATCCTAATTAGTAGCTGATGGTGGACTCTGACCTCATTGATGCTGACTTCAGCCTCCACATACTGCAGGCCCTTCTGGATGATGGAGATGAGGGCAGCAGGGGGCACCAGGGCTCCATTGATGTTGGACTGGCTGATGTGGCTCTCTATGCCAAAGGTGAATGCTGAGTGGGAGAAGCCTGGAAGAGGCAAAATCATTTGGAAAGAAAAATAGAGTCAAAGTTCAATAGTCGGGTGTCGAGAGCTACAGGGGAAATTATGAATATTAGATTCTAAATAATTGTACACACAGCAAATTGATGACTACAAAAAGTCTTTGTCACACTGACCTGACTCTTGCAGGTATCTGTAAACGAGGAAATTGACCTCATCGCTGCTTATGCTCATTTTTAGTCCTGGTGATTAAACCATTGGGTCAGCACAGGATAGGAGCCTGTAAAAGCAAACCACAGAGCATTACACATCACAGAAATGAGCTGAGAGGAGCTTTTACTCATCTCCACTAAGCATTTCCATCATTGGCATGCATTAACATCCCACAGAAGCATAAATTGATACTAACAAGTAACATGACATACAGTGGCACGGAGCCAGGTGTAAAAGACACCTGACAGGCACACACACACACACACACACACACATAAACATAGATGGAGCGAGTGTGGTGTTACACTACGAGCAGCAGAGTCCAAACTGGCACACGCGATGAAAACCGAGAAGAGGAAGAGGTTAAAAAAGACATCACCTTGCTTGACCTAGATCTTGCAACTTTTAGAGCAGGGAAGTAGGCAAACTGTGTTCTGCAATTAGATAAACAATGATGTCTCATTCCTCTGTGTTCGGTGGCAGCAGAAACCTCCTGTCTTTAGGCAGGGCACCAGTTTCCATTCATTAACCTACAACTGGAAATAATTACCAGCCGACTTCACAGGGCAGGCGGATATTTTGGACGAAAGCGTCTGGAATAGATGGGCTTAAAACCTCAGCAATAACAGATTGTACAGTTCTTGTGTCCGGCCTCTATATTTATTCATGCAGAACCCGCACTGTTTAAACGAGACTGTGGAAATAAACAAGGGGGTCTGGACGAGGGACAGAACCTCTACTGTTTCCATCGGGCCAGCCGGCTGAAAAAGTCAACATGTCTCTCTGCCGCATCCCGGAGGCTGAGATCCAAGACCAACTGCACCGAGAGGCCTTGAATCTAGTGTAAGCCCTTCGGCAATCTCTAACAAGGTGGTCACAAGCCATGATGGCTAATGTGTGTCACAATGAAACACTACCACCAATACGCCGCAAATGGCTTAATTCAACCATAATCTTGAAATACTGACTTCTATTCAGTCCGATGCCAACAATACATGACAATCTGTCAACAGCAAACAAAACTTACTCACTTTATAGTGGGGGCAAAAAGACTAGAACCACTTTCACATTCAAGTAGGTGTTTTTTCCGCTACCCCTCTACTTTACTCTGCCTGTTAGGGCACACTGTGTTTTCCATTGTTTTTTTTAAGGGTCTGTATGGTTAACGCACACTACAATCATGCTGATATGAAACTACTGCTTATCTGATACTAACCTGCTTTCATAGGGTGGCAGCAAAATGGCCATTATTATGCAAGTGATGCAAGAGCGTTGAACAGGGTCAGAGCACAGTTACAGGAATAGGTCAGCAGCCAATTCATCTGGCTGACGTACTGTAGTGTTCAGTGTTTGAATGTTTTATGAACACCAGGACTGATCGTCAGCTTTATCAACCTGTGTCTCCTTCTCTGAGGGAGTGATGGAGCTACTTACAAGACTGTGGAGGCTGTGATGAAATTGACCCACCCCCACCTGATTAAATTTTATCACGTTGCAATATACTCAGATTAGGGTTGGGCGATGTGCGAGCAGTGGAAGATTGACGATGTGACAGCAAAACAACGCAATGGACCAACCCTAACTCAGATCAATCAGCCTAATTATCAGCTAGCTAGAGAGAAGACGATTAAAAACAACAAGCAAAGTGTTCTCTGAGGCCCCGTCCAGACGAATACGCGGCTTCACCGAATCCGATCTTTTTCTTAATCGTTTTGAAAAAAATCTCCGTAAACGGCATCGTTTTCAGAAATATCTGCGTCCACACGGATCCAGTGAAAACGACCCAAAACGCTGTAGTACATCCTCCAGGCGTGTGTGGAGCGGGTGGAGTGTGTGTGGCGCTGTAGCGCTGCCAAACATAAACACTTAAGACAGAGAAGAAGACGGGAAGTCCCCGCTGAAATTCAAGAGAAGAAGAAGTTCCCCGCTGTATTTAAACTCAAAGATGGGATTAAATGACAGGGAGTCGTGTCAGAGTAAATAGTGACGATCAGTGATGATTAAACAGACGCGATTCAGCCGCAGCAGCGACCCGACGGTAGTCGGCCGTTGTTGTTGTTACGTCCATAGACTGTGTAGCAGCTGCAGCGGTGTGTGTGTGTGTCTCAGGTTACAGGTAGAGCGGTGGGGGGCATGACATCATCGTTTCAGAAAAAAGCCGTATTGGCCGTCCAGACGAAAACGCTGAGGCGGCGTTTTCAAATTTTCCCACTCTGGAACCCGTTTTCAAAAAATACCGTTTTCACCCCCCGAAAACGCCGGATCCGTGTGGACGCGAGGCCAATCCGATAAAATATTTATCCGGATTTGAAAAAAACGGATTCGTGTGGACGGGGCCTGAATCTCTTCATTATCTTTAAAGATGATTGTACCATAGAAACAAAACGTCCACCCAAGACTGTAGACTTCCAATTAAACACATTACGCACCACAACATGGGCAGGGAACAGTGGAATCACTGTATTCAGTGGTTCCCCTACTGTTCTGTTGGCGGGGCGGCCCGCGCAAGCCCCCGCCCCCCTTGTAAAATGGGAAATATAGGAGCCAATTGCGGTCCGAGCGGACCTGTTGGTCTGACTAGTCCAAAACAGTTGGAGCCCTCCACCCAAAGCACCCAGTAAGAAGTTGCAGGCGGGTCGACCAAAAAAGCCATCTGATTTTTAAATACCAGCGCTCGCCCTCAAAAAACCATCACATGAATGACATGAATGTGATGCAGGCTACGGGGGCACGGAATAGCAGATGCGTGTCTTTCAGAATAAAATCAAAGCTGAGTCGTTATTTGGAGCCTAAATCAAAATTACACTGGATCCCCAGATCTGGATTCATTCATTCCATCACTTGCTTCACTCGAAATTACAACAACAATGAATTCCATTAACATGAAGCCACAACAAAGACCTTTCCAACACTTGACTTTAGGTCACAACAAGACACGCATATTATTATTACACTGAGATAGGCGGAAAGCGCTTGATTGTTGCGAAAGCTATGTAAACACTTCAGCTATTTTTAGTATATTAAGACATTTTTTGGACATGTAACTGACTAACAGTTGGTCTTGTCATGAGTCATTCCTGCACGCCACCTTCACACTGGTTGAATAGAAAGCTCAATTGCCTTTTCTATGGGGCTCCTAACACTTTGCCATTGCAATGTGATGTTCTGGGCATTAATAAGTGCATGCACGATAAAAAAGAGGGCCAATTAATTTCTGTACGTGGAAACAAGGTTTTAACATTGAAAAGTAAGATACACTACCCATGTGAGCTAGATGTCCTCAGAGGTGCATCATATCTTCCCAGCAAGAACCTTCAGTCCCTGAGAGAAAGAGAAAGGCAATTAATTGCAGGCAGTCATCACATCTAGATTATATAAATGACAAAGATTATCCAATTTGACCAGGATGAAATCATTTGAAATGCTCAGACAAATGTCAATATTCTGAGTTATCACATCATTCATCTTAGTCTGTTTAACAGGAAAAATAGGTAATTAATCCCGTTTAATAGTCTGCTTTGCTTTGTGTAAGAGGTATATATGATGAATTGCACTTAAGTGCATGCACAAGAATCACACTAACCCTGTCATTACATAGACAAAAGACACAGTATTTCCATTAGTGGTGCAACAAATTAACTTAATTAGAAATGTAACATTTTAGCAGTGTGTCAGGGAGTGGGTGAGAGAAACAGTGTTGTGTACAAAGGGGCGTGTCACCAAACAATGAGAGAAACTGGGTCAGCAACATAACAAAAAAAAAGTCAAAACAGCCAGTGGATAATGTGCTATGCAGGGTTCAACTATCCTAGAAAGGACTGCAACTAAAGGGAAGTGTGCTTATCTTTCCTGTATAGTAAAAGAAACGGTGACATTTCAGATGTGTGAGATGCTTGCGACCTGCAACATCAACTTAACCAGCCGCTCACCTCTGGTAATGGATCATACACAGGTGGCTGAGGTGTTTTACTTTTTACATTTTTAAACTTTTGAATTATGCGTCTGACGGATTTCGTTTGTATCGTCGCCCGCTAGTCTTCGTGACTGCATGGCCTCCTCAACTTGGACTCACTCCTTTTAAGTAAATACACACAAGTTATGTCACCTTTACTAATCTGCCGGTAGCTAAATTGGCAAGATAGCATGGCAGGCTACTAGCGGAAATACATCCCCCATCCCCCACCGTCAGCAGGCTGAATGGGCTCAACAGACTACAGTGCGTGTCTCCCCCGACACGCTACTGGAGGCGGCAGCAACCAGACTTTGTGCCAATGAATGACTGTAACAAAAAAAAAAGCACTTTGCTGCTGTGAAATGAGCGTCAATAAATGCCCCCCCCTCAACTATTTATGGGAAACTGGAATATGCTGCAGCGCCGCATTAATTCACTGTGTTTGTAAATATAATCGTTTTATGTAACTCACTACAGTCAGAGGTAACAGTAGGCTGACAATTGCCCACATGTCACGGGTCGCTCAGTGCAGAGGCAACTGGCTTTGTCGGAACTTTTTTACTTCGTGACCAATGAGTAAACACGCAGTACTAGTGTCTTTTTATTTACTCCTCAAATTTGTGTAATTAGCAACTTCTAATGTGAAAAATCACTTAAACAGCCACCACTGCCGTTAGCCAGGCAGCGTTAGCTCCCTGGCTACCATGCGAGGTAACCCCCTTCATACAGCCAGACCCGTCACCACACACATGCCACTCTGCAAGGCGGTCTATCGTTAATTTGTTGCAGGTCATCAACAGTTAGCCACCAAACTGATGCACTCAAGCATATAAAGCCAAACATTTGATACTTTAAAATACTCCATACAACGCTACAAAAACGTAACTTCAGCTCTTCTTTGATACAACAATTTGACGAGTACAGTGAGGTCGCGAGTCCGTCGCTTCATTCCCAACCTGCTAACAAGCTAGCGCGCTAGCTAACGCTGGCGTGCTATGCTAATGACAGTGTTGCTGTAATCTCGTACCTACTTGAATATAACCTTTCAATTGCCGATATCTTCCACAGCTCTTGTGTTCAAGTCAGACCATGTTATCTATTTAATTGACTGCGGTATGGATGGTTTCGCACATATATTAACTATCGTTAGGTTATAATATTGAAGCTAAAGCCAGGCGGTAAGAAGCCAGCAACGGCTTCAGACATTCGACACAGTGGAGTGACCTGACATGCAAAAATGAGCTGCCTGTAACTACTGTTATTTCAAAACTCTACTCGCTTAAAGCTCAATATAACGATTAACCCGTGACGACGGCTTTGGGCAGTGTATTCACTATGTCCCCTGTCGACTACAGCAAAGTAGGACGGGTAACTTATGTAAGCATAGTAGCCCAATGATCCTTACTCATCAATAGCCTTATTTTACATTTCTGCTTAGTGGTGGCACAATATAAATGCCATGTAGACAACTAACCTATTTTCCAAACGCGGCAAAACGACACGTCGTGGTTGGTTAAAGTTGAAAACCGTCCTCCAGCGTTGATCAAATTTTAGCTCCTGGTCCGTTTGACGTTTTCACAGCAAAATGGAGCCACATTTCCTCACTGAAACCGACCAATGAGAGGGGAACGAAAAAAAAAAGCCTAGGCCTCTGGAAGTTTGTACCGCAGCCAAGCACCAGTCACAACAAGACCGTCCTCGCCCATCCCCCACTACACCTCTTTTTTGCTTGTCTGGTCATCACTAGCCATGGATTAATGACACCCCACCCCCTATCCTTTGCTCAGTCATTCAGACTGAGAAAGTCAACAACAAGCTTACATCATCAGTGCAATCTGTGTTTTACACATTTTTTGAAGCTGTATACATAATCCATAATATAATTCTATTCCCCAGTTTTATCAGCGAAATTAATAGCCTGAAAGCGCTCATCCTGTATAAAATATCAAGGATTCACTTGAATGAGAAATGGATGCTCACTGTGAAAATTCACAGTGCATCCTCTTTGGCTGTGATCAGTCACTGCCCCCATTTAGTGGCAACACTGCCTCAGCCTTTTCCTGTGTGAGATGATGACATATCATGAAATCCAGAATTGGGGACCATTAAATTTGTTTTACAGCACTACCAAGTGTGCAGTGTACTCCGTTAATGCTTTGTTGCTAGGGGTTTCTCTCACTGTCAAAAATATAATTATCTCTGCTGGGAACAAACAGTTTCTCATGGTTTGATGGTTTGTGCATCATCGCAAACACAAGAAAACCGAACATCACCCACAACATCAAAATAATATGTCAGTTTGTGAGACGAACATTTTAGCGTTGCAAATAGCTTTTCAACAGTCATTGCACTTCAGCTAGGTCTTCAGTGATAGTGCAGCAGAGATACAGAATTTGTTTGCAATCAGATGGCAAAAGTGTAAAAGGTTAGACATTATTTGCATAGCCTTTTTGATTAACTGTTGTTGAGTGATGAATTTGGCTGTTTCAGATAATGGGTGCTACTGCAGTCCACTGATTTGTTACCTTTGCTACCACCCAGTCTCTGAGCTGTTTGATCCACCCACTCAGTTATATCAGTGCTCATCTGGCCCTTTGTCAGCATCTTTACAATTTGTCCACCAGGGACCTCTCAGTCTAGTGGGTGATCGAATGTTATGTTACAATGCACTGTTATTTCTTTACTCTGAGCAAAACTGCCTACTCTACGGACTCAGCTGTAAAACCCCAAGGATTGAGCTTTAAGGTCATGCACACTTCACAAAACTGTTCTGCAAAACTGGTTTCAGTTTCAGTGCTGTTTGCCTCCATTGTTCCATTCACTGGTGATTTCCCACATTCTGTCCCTTGTTTCTTTCTCCTCGAGCCAAGATAAACAGGAATATGTGCTCCATCACTCCCACTGTGTGAGGGTGTTTTGGCTGCCAGTGAAGAAATGCAAAGCAAATTCCTCCTCCGATGCCAGGCTTTGCGCAATATATGATTCACTCTAGGGGCAAATATTGTGAATTAACTTACCTCATTTCTGTGTAAATTCTACTCACCTTCTTTTTTTTTTTTTTTTTTACGTACAGCATGTGCACATAGTGTATTCTGTAAACTAAGAGATTCAAACGATACATGTCAGAATCTCCAAATGTGTTTGCGTTGGCAAACTAAAATATCTCCATAGAATTAGATTAGCACTGTGTCCCTCTTTAAATGTGGGGCCACGAGGGGTGTGTGAGACAGGGACCTAATCTGCAGGACAACAACACGAGGTTGCTAGGGATGATAGCACAGTGGCAACACTGATGAATATGTGCTGTACCTGTTGGCATTGTGTAATTGCTTGGATACAGCCACACAAGTGGCAGCAAGCTTTATCAAGTGCCTTAGCAACTGCAGTTTTGCCTTTTTATGTGTGTGTGTGGGTTTGAGATTTATGGTCAGATTTGTGACCATATCTTTTATTCTAACAAAAAGGAACAATAGCTGGAAATCAGCATTAAAAAATAAAAAACCTCAGTTGCAAGCGTATAGATGTAATAGCGACTCCGAAAAGTTGATGATTTCTGTTCTCCATATTTTCCCCAGAGATGTTTGTAGTTTTCCAAAATAAAATATATCAAGCACGGTGGCAAATATATATCGTGTATATTTGTGCTTTTCAACTGGGAAAATGCTTTCTTACATCACCCATCACAGTGATACACAACAGTACAGGGGACACTTCATTCAAAATATTGATAACACACTCTACCTGTATGTCAGATTGCAGTGATTCTCAAAGGACTAGACTAACCTCACCTAAATGTATCACGTCTGAGGTAAAAGTCAGCTCATATGCATCATTTACATGATGCATTATGTGCGCAAGAGGATGAGCGACAGAATGAGGAGGAAAATGGAGCATAAGAGGGGACTGCAGCTCAGCTTCACTGCCTGCTCAGCAAAAGCTATTTTTAGATCCTGAGAAACAAAGAAGCAGAATCGCCTTTCATCCCCTCTGTAACTATGTTGTTTCACCTCCAAATGTGGTACTCGAAGACATTGTGGACTTCTTTGTAGCTATGTTTAGGCCTATCCTCAAATAAATACAGATGCCTCTCCATCTGCCCTTGAGTCTTTTTTTCATCCCACTATATTTGTGCAAGTGTTTTCCTGCCGTCCTCCTGTATGCAAAAGGGATGTTATTTTTCTTCAAGGCTGAAGGCCAGGGTATAATTAAAGGGGAACACATCTGAGCCAAGATGAGGAGAGGAGCTCTGGAGTTTGTCAAAGAGACTGGCTTTCATTATACTGTACTCTGGTCAGCACAGGATGGGTCTTGGAGAAGGTAGTTAATGTAAAGTGCCTCACAGTGCACACTTCCAGCAGGATATGATATGATACGAGGGGAAACCCACCATCTGGTTTGACTAACACTGTTGGGGAAAATCATACTTCATTTTCAAAACAAAAAACATAGTTGAAGAAGAAGAAGAAGATAAGGAGAAATGTCTCTCTCTCTCTCTCTCTCTCTCTCTCACTCTCTCTCTCATATTATATATATTATATTCTGTTTGTTGGACATTTACTATTAAAGATGTATCTTCATATGTTACATAGGCTACGTATATACATGTACAGTATGCACTGTTGTCCATAAAATTGGAATAATGTTGTTTTCAGACACATTCCTCTTTTTTATTCCTATTATAAAGGTTAATTGTGGTTTAATATTCACAGCGATATGTTTGGAAGAGATTGGTCAATAAAGTTTTGAGATATACAATTTATCTAACAAGAATAAATCACATTGTCAAAGTCATTTCATGAGAAAAGGTTGTACTACTTACTGGGCAACAGTGTACATACCCAACATACTGGCAGAATTTATTTACTAAAATTGAAGCATTAACCACAAAAAAAAAAAAAAAAATATCATCAATCTGATAATCAGGTGCTAGGGGCCTGTCTGATTAGCAGAAAGCCCCCTTCTCCCTTTATTCTCTCTCCAGTTTCTGAGGCTGCAGAGACACCTTGTGGTCATGTGTTGCAGAGCTGTCTCGCCGTCTTTGAAGTCAGGACTTTCAGGTTGCCCATACATACTGTACATTTGTAACATGAAAAGGCAGAAGTGTTTGAAATGACTGCTCCTGAATTCCTCTGTGGTTGCCTGCAACAAACATAGCAGCCGGCCCTCAGCGCAACCACCCAGAGCCAGATATTTGTGGGTACAGTCGAGATTCATTGTGCTGGAGGAGCAACTCATTTTAAGCATGACGGCATTGTACAGGGAACTCATATTACGAACACAGGTATGGCAAGCATCCTGTTCACTTGGGGGTAAGAGTTTAAATAAGAGGTAGCCAGCTGCTGTCCCTGGGAGCCCAGAGCATGTCGGGGAGCCACTGCTGACAGTTGTAGCCCAAAGTCTGGATTATCATAACAACCCTTGGACAAGAGGTAGGACCTCACAGATCGGACATATTACCACCACCAATTCAACTTGGCACTCACACACAAAAGCTGGGGCTTATTGTTATTTGAATGTGCAAAGAAAGAGATTATTTCAAGCACCAGGGAGAAACACAGAGACCGTGACCACACACACACACACACACACACACACACTCATACACACAGCTCCAACCATGTGCCTAAACATGATCAAGCACACAATAGAGGGTAAACTCATAGCACATGGCTGGGATCACAGAAGAATTAAACATTTTTTTTTACATGTCTCAAACTTAGAAACAACACAGATTTTGTGCAATTCTTCATCTTGATGGAATTATAATTTGATTTTTTTTTAATGGGCACATGCTATTTTTCACTCCGAAGCACAGCAAGATGGTGAAACAACTGTGAAATATGCATTATAATAAGTATTGGGTATTGACACAGCATGCGTGGAATAATAATAAACAGCATGTGCAGGAAGCTTATGACAGGCAGTTTAGTATAGGCTGTGCTTTACTCTGAGGTCAGCGTGTGCTGCCCAGGTAAGTGTTTACTGCTTTCATATACTTCCGTGGGGCGCTGTGCAGTTGTGCAGTGGAGCATGTGACCCTTTTTTTTTTAAGGCACCAAACACTGGGACACCTGACAGGGAAGCAATAATCACTGGAAGGACAAGGCAGAAAATACATCCTGAGACATTCTTCATCAAAGAGCATGCTGATAGCAGCAGGCTTTGAATTCCACACTGCTGTTAAACACGCAAGGTGAACGTAAACACCTACTAAAGCAAAAAGTGGATCAAAGCTGACTCCCCAGATTTCAGGTGAGATACAAATACAGTCAGATAAGACCTTGGATGAATTATGAGACAATGGGACCTCCTGGCACAGACATGCAAAAGATTTTGTCCTCAGGTTCAAAACTTCCCCAAACCATAACAGACAACATGACTGTTTTGGGTCTATTTTTGTTTTGTTGTGCCTCATTTGGGCCACGTAGCGTCTTTTTGTAATATCATTTTGTGTCTGTAGTTGTTTTTACATCTCTTTGTAGATGTCTCTGTTTTTCTGTTTGGGTAAATTTCACAATTGTCTCCCTGTGGTCATTTTGTGTTGCTTTTCAGTTTATTTTGTAGGTTGTTGTTTTTTTTGCAGTCACTTCTTGTGTTCACTGGTTTTGGTGTTTTGTGTCTTTTTGGTTGTTTTATATCCATTTACAGGCTCTTAGTGTCTATTTGTGCCCACTTTGTCACTTCATGCTTGTTTTGCATCTCATTTTGTGTCTCTGTGTACTTGTGTTGGGTCTCCTCTGATGACATTGTGCGAGTAAATCAGAACTCTCAGATGCTGCTGCTGGTTGAAAACTGAACTTCAGACTCTGATATAAGGATGAGATGAAGCGATGGCGTCGGCCTGACCCATGCAGACCCCAGGGCGCAGGCACATGTACAGTATGAGATCGACCACATGGTCTATCACATACAGTAGGCTACCATATTGGTTTATCATTCATTCAGTCACGCTTTCGGTCTCACAAGATAGGAAAGAGGCAGCTGGAAGAAATATGAACCAAGGACACACCCATAAAGGCTATACAGTAAGGTAGCTGATCCTATCTGCTTCTGGCTCAGGCTATGAAATTCATTAAACTGATAATAGGAAAATCTGAACAATATGTTCCTGCTGGGATAAGCAGTTTCACACAAGTGCCGGCTGTTGGAGCATCTCTTCAAACACACAAAGGCAGTCTACTTCATGTGCCGACACTGCAGACTCAGGAGCTTTTTAAATAAGCAGAGATGTGAGGAAGGGCACAACTATATTTAAATTTTCAAGCTGGTGACAGTCATTCAGAACCATTTTTCATCCCGTGGCTATGATACTATTTCTGATTCCCTTGGGTTGTGGCTGTGTCACTTCAATACTTTTCTGGAGCTTCATGAGCAGATAAGGCCAGTCTATGGAAAATGGAGGCTACGTGTTAGATTTGGAACATTTTGTTTAAATGTTTTAAATTAGCTTCCTTCATTTGAAGCTTACATGGAAGGTCATGCAAGGTCAGGCATAGTGAGACTGCCTGCCCTACATATCATTAAGGACAGCGTCACTGTCCATTCCTTATAAGTTATTATCACCTGCCACTGTAAGCCCAGCCTCCGTGGAGTGTGAGGTCTCAAAACCCTTTAAAATCCTTTGCTTGGCTGTAAAGTAGACACAAGGGGCAAGGCTCTATGTCTGAAAGTGTGTGTCTCCATGTTTAGCCGAAATCAATACAGTTATGTGTGGAACTTGAGGCACTCGATGGGGTAATGCTCAGTGTGCTTTTTACGGAAGAGAAAAGTTGGAAAGTTGTAAGACAGAGCAAAAAAAAAAATCATGTAAGTGTGACTCTTTGTTGTGGGTACGCATGCAGTGGTGTGTGGAATGTTTAAAGGAAAGCATGAATGCAGATAACATTTATGGTTTTCTGCAGATGTCTTTTGTCATGACGGGGGTTGCCTCACAGCAAGATTTCCCCTAAGCAGCTGGGAATGTAATACAATAAGGAAATTACTCGTCTAAAAGGAACTTGTTGGCTTGTTTTTCGGCAATTTCGCCTTCCAGCTCTCTGGTGAGGTCATCATCCCCCGCAAAAAACAAAAATGTTAGAGAACTGAATAATGGCTACAGTATGTCCAGAAATACAAAAATCTAAGCCTTTCTCTACTGATCATTCTGCTTCTGAAGGGGAGTCAATAAACAATAGGACTTGATTATTGACTGGCTCATGACGGAGCACATTTTTGATACCTGACATTATTTGATATGAACAAATGACCACAATAACACAGCCATGTAAGCGCATTTGTTCCAAAGTGTGCTTTTGAAAGAATCCCTGGCAATCTCTTGAGTGGGTTTGCATCGACCCTCACCTTGATTCTAACCCTTAGCCGACCCAGAGTCAATTCTTCATAATGTCTCAGTCGCCCATTCATTTGCATCTGAATTAAGGCTAATGTTATTTATGGTACCCAAAGCTGCATGTGCAGTATTGAATACAGTGCTTGTTTTCTCCCAATTGTAGGACCTGCAGAGAACCAGAGGAGGCAAATGCAAGGTGTTGTTGTTGTTGTGTTACTGTACGAGAGGACCCAATGACTTTGTGTTGACAGCTGAAGAGTTCAGGATACAGCAGGTAGGCTGTTCTCTCATCGTCATTAACACCTTTCATCTGTGGCTATCTGTCATCTTGTTTACCCTTTGTAGCATTTTCTTTGTGTTCAAAATGAGATGTTTACCCGGTGAAGTCCACCATATCATGGGTGCTTCCTGTCCCAGCACATCATAATCCTCAGATAATCAGAGACTGCTGTGTGTGGGGTTGTAAGGAGACGTAGGCTATATTATTCTTTCTTTTTGTACAAATCTGGACATATTAACTAACAGCAAATATGCACCAAAGGTACAGTATGATTTGTCCTTCTCTTTGTTTTGTAACCCGCCAGCTTGAGATTTGTGTTGCAGTCGTTTCTGATCCTTGTAGTGAAAGTTAATGTCAGTGTAAGAACTCCTTTGATTCATCACAGCTAAATATAAAATTGGTTGTAATTCCTCCCAGGTCTTTTCAACAATCGTTCCGTTCGTCTTCTGTGAGCAAAGGAGGACGTGGATCATCAGGAAAGATGTTTTTTGTGGCAGGGGCCAGAAATACTGCAGGATCGGGGGGAGGAAATGAGAGGAGGTAACAGGTTTATACCATATCAGGCCTGAAAATTGACTTAAAATACTGAGGTTAAAAGGGGATTTACATGCACTTTGATTTTTATGTCTCTTAAATAATGATTCCTCCTATTATACGACTTTTCCATCATCATTCAGGTCAATCTACCAGAAATTCCGTGAGGTAGATTTATTGGATAAGAAGAAGACGGTGACAGCCCTGAAGCCTGGTGAAGATCGAGCCATTTTCCTTGGACTTGGAATGATCCTGTCATCAGTCATGATGTACTTTGTGCTGGGGATCACCATATTACGCTCATATGCAGACAGGTACAGTCCTCTAAGTCTGTTTTTGACACCACATACGGGAGTTAACTTTGATATTCCTCTCAGGACATGTTTTATTCAGCAAATGTGCTTGTTGACAAACTGTTTTGGTGCTCTCTCATCCTGAAAATTGCAAAAAATAAATACTTCATGAAACCAGATTTTCAGGAACAAATTGTAGCCCAAACCAAGTTGATTTACTGTGAGCCCCTCCAAACCACCTCCCCCGACACACACACATAAATGCTTTTTGTCTCGTTTTTGTTTTTCCATTAAATTTGATCTTCGTTTAAATGTCAACACAGTGTATGGACAGAGGAGGGTGTGTGTATTGTTCTCAACTCCACGGTCACAGCAGACATGAACTGTTCCTACAACTGTGGGTCAGACTGCTGGAGAGTCTCCAAATACCCCTGTCTGCAGGTCTACGTGAGCGTCAATAACACGGGCCGTGTCAGCCGTTTATCTCACAATGAAGAGACCCAGGACGCCAGCTCTGAAGTGAGTACTGCGCCAGAGGGAAAATACAGGGAATTACTGAACCGTTTCAAATGTTTACAGCGGCTGTCAGATGTTGGCCTGGTTATAGATGTACTCTGCTCTTGATGCAGAACATTTTAGCTGATAGGATTTGGATTTTTTTTTCTCTGGTCAAGCTAAAAGATGATATGTGAAAGTCAAGAGCCCCAATCAATCGCCAAAGCAAAAAGTAGCCTATGACTGATTGCTGTTGAGATAAACCCAGTGTCCTTCAATCCTGTCCTTGCAGTGTTTCTACGTGCCCAGGTGTCAGAAGGACACCGTTGCCATGCACACCATGATCATGAACATCTCGGAGCGACTGAAGGTGAGCCAGCAGGTCCCCTGTTACTACGACCCCAGCGAGCAGCAGGAGACGGTTCTCCTGACCCGGCTGTACGACCACCGCGTCGTCTTCCACTCGTTGCTCTGGCCCTCCTGCATGCTCACAGGGGGGGTCCTCATCATCGTGATGGTGAAGCTCACACAGTATCTCTCCAGGCTGTGTGAGGAGATAGGGAAGATCAAGAGGTGAAATGCGTGCAGCAGCTGCGAAAGCCAAACACATGGCGCTTCGGTGATGGACATATGACATGAAAGGGATTGTTTGAAAAGAACAACCTTGCTATGACCTCTTGCAAACTTTCCCCTTCAGCTAAGATATTTGGAACAGCTGACTCTCACTCCGGGCTGAGGATGTGACTGTTTATAAAAGTGAACTGAATGTTCCGAGGCGGAAACTGTCAGACACATAACTCGCTGTTATACAGGGAAAAGTATGGTTGGATTTTTGCATGGTGTTACAGCATTGTAGACTGTTCTGAAGTTCAGTGTTTACAAGGGAGTTTTTTTTCTGCCTGTAAAAATGGTTAATATGAGTATGAGCTTGTTATGACACTTGTATGATAATACCAACCTATGACCGAGAATTTTCACAAACGTTCCTATTTTTTGATTATCAGATGACTAATAGCCTACACAATGACCAACACAACACACACACAAATATGAGACGATGCAAGTCAATTTTTCATCTACTTGCACATGTGCAACCAGTACATTTGCTATTTTTCTTTTAACACTGGTAAAACCTGGGAGGGAGAAACTCATGAATCTGGAATCTGGCATTACAAGTGACAGGCCAGTGTTTGAGGATGATGAATGAAAAGGTGAATAATAAGAGAAATGTGAATATTTGCGTTGCAATTTATGGTTTATGTCCTTAAATTTTCTGCTTGTGCTCCTTAAATTTTGAGTTAGAGGCCACTGTGCTCCTAGTAAAAAAAAGTTAGTCTGGAGCCCTGACACTTTCAGTAGGCTACAGCTATTAATGCATCCACCTTCATCCACTCCTTCTGTCATAGTGATGAGTTTACAGTTGCACTGCATCACCCACTGTGGCTCAGCAGTTGTTGACCAGTTGCCCTTAGGATATTTAGAAAGCACACGACAAGCAAGGGCTGAATAAAATGCTTTTCAATGATTTATAACAATTTAATCTGCAGTAAAACACACAGTGATATGTGATAGTGCTGAATGGATGATGGTGGGTCATAATTTTCAGAGAATATCCCTCTCCTTGTCTTGTTTGCTCAACCACTGAGCAATGGGCATTTATTACTTCTTTACTGATCATAATTCCTCTGCCTTATTTCCACTGAATTCCATTGTTGTCATGTAGTTTTATCATCACAGTAGCTGGGCTGTGTAGAAACAATAAAATGCATCATGTCTAAATCTACATGCATGGCAGACTTCTAATCAATCCAGATTCTCTCTATTCTTCTGTGGTAGACACAGTGTGCTGTGGTAATACACCATATATCCTGTGGGGCTGCACCACGTGCTCAAGTGTTATAATATTATTGTAGTGGCCTACTCAGAGGCTTGTGTGGTATGTGACAGTTTCACAGCATCAGTGTGTAATTACCACAGGTTAATTACCTTAAAAAACACAGTGTGACGGTAAATTCATGGTGTCCCACAGGTTATATCATGTATTAACACATAATTACCCTTACCTGTGTATTGTAAGGTCATGGGATCATGTTCCAGTGATGATGACAGAAATAATTATAAAATTTAAGGGCCGGGACATCCATCCATCCAACCACGCACATGCTACATTAAGAATTTGCTCTGGGCTCTGCGTATGACTGTAACAACACAACAACTCCGACTGTGTTTCTTTTCCCCCTCATGTGCTCTTTTAGTGGTATTTCTCAATAGGCGTTTCATCTCCCGTCGAAGAAAAACAGTGAACAAGCGGTTTCCCGTTAATTCCCCTGTCTCATCTCATGACAAACTGTCCTCCACACCAGCTAAACTCACACTGTTGTTGAGTGTGAGAGAGAGAGAGAGAGAGAGAGAGTGAGTGAGTGGGAGAGGGCGGTCCATGATGATGATGATGAGCCTGCTGCTAGCCGTCCTCGACCAGGGCAGCTAGCCGTGTGGAGCTAACGTGCTGCTGCTACCAAACTGTGTGTGTTGGGGGTGTTTTCTGGACAGCACGATGAACAACATCATGAAGTATTGTACAGCCTTTCCACGACAGCGTATTGACAACACCACCGGGAGATAGGGACGTGTTTTCTCCCTCCAGCAGCGGGACTGTCCCGGCCCGTCAGCACCATTGTGTGGATGAAGTAAGGTGGGAGCAGCTAGCCGCCTAGCACCGCCGCTGCTCCACACTCACCGAGCGGCGGGCGCGGATGGGATTTACTCGGCTAGCCGCTGCTGCTAATGACTGTGCTGCTGCTGCTGGCTGACTGGCTCCGCGGCTAACCGGTTGGCGTCAGCTAAACTGACACAGGTAGCGATATATATATTTGTTTTTCTCTCACGTTATGTTGTGTGTTCGCCTTCTGCAATGTTATTTAAAAACACCCACCACACGACAAACTTATGTGGTCGCAGCCCGACAGTGTGGCACCGTCACTCTCACAGCAGCGGCTCGTATGTGAGTCCAGGTTTTCATATTTCAAATGACATTGATCTGCTGAGTGAGCCCGGCTAGCACGGTTAGCTAGTCAGCCGACATGAATAAACAAATAACACCTCATATTAAACCCACCAAGCAGTAATACAGTGTTTTGACTAGTCCAGGTCAAGCCCGGGCTAAAAGCTAAACCTTAGCCGCGTTAGCCACAGTTCAATAATGTGTGGGAGATTCCTGTTAGCTAACAAGTTTGTTTACATGAATGTTGAAGTCCTTTCATTCGTCACCGGTGTATTTGATCAGTCCGTCATCGCCCTCTGTTTTTCCTTTCTTTTTGTTACTCACTGAGCCTTAGTTTAAAAGAAAAAAAATATGAAAGTGAAAGGCTCTTATCTGCCTAATTTAGTGACAAGTGGTGCGGTCGTTAGCTTCAGTGCTAACGTTGTAATAAACAAATGAACGTCATTGACATCTTGATCGGCTGTAAAATGAATCGTCACAGTTGACGTAAATGTTTTGCCATTATGTGTCAACCTGAACCACCTGAACCAACGTATCTTTTACATTAGTGCAGTGGTGAACTCAAAACACCAAAGCAATACACAGTGGTCCTACAGTTATTGTCCTAGTTTGTAATTACAGACTGTTTAAAACTTTTGGAAACCCATCTTAACTTGGGAGTGTATTTAACATTTACATATTATGTTCATACAGATCACCATCACTGAAGTCAAATATTTACCACCCGCATTTTTGTATGGTTGTACATAAGGCAGTGGTTCTTATATCATTTTCTGTTTCCTTCTTTCTCGCAGTTGGTTGACATCGCTCATCTGATAATTACCAGACTCTGAAAAGAGCAGATTTGCTGGCACAACCATGCCTCCCAGACCCTCCTCCGGAGAACTATGGGGGATGCACTTGATGCCCCCCAGCATCCTAGTGGACTGCCTTCTGCCAAATGGCATGATTCTCACATTGGAGTGCCTCCGGGAGGCCACACTGATCACAGTCAAGCATGAGCTTTTCAAAGAAGCCAGGAAGTACCCTCTTCACCATCTGCTGCAGGAGGAGAGCTCCTACATCTTTGTCAGTGTCACCCAAGAGGCAGAGCGGGAGGAGTTTTACGATGAGACCAGGAGGTTGTGCGATCTCAGGCTCTTCCAGGCCTTTCTCAAAGTTATTGAGCCAGTAGGCAACAGGGAAGAGAAAATTCTCAACAGAGAGATAGGTATGATCCTTGACATGTTATGCAGTTACAAAACAACACACTAACTATACAGTGATGTACTTTGACAACCGTTGGCCTTGGCAATGTCATTAGCCACAGTGAGGAGGATTAACATAATACCAATGGATTTAGCCGGTCACAACATATATTATGCCATGATGTAATTGCAATGCATTATTATTTCATTTCATATGTTAATATTTCTGTTAACGCATTCAGAGGTTAAAGGATTTGCAACAATTTTTTTTTTTATTAATCACTTGTTTCTCCTCGTAGGTTTTGCCATTGGAATGCCCATATGTGAGTTTGATTTGGTGAAAGACCCAGAAGTACAAGACTTCAGAAGGAACATTTTAAATGTTTGCAAAGAGGCTGTGGACCTCAGAGACAGTAACGGACCCCACAGTAGAGCTTTATACGTGTACCCTCCCAATGTAGAATCGTCGGTAGAACTTCCCAGGCACATCTATAACAAGCTAGATAAAGGTGAGGCATTTTACTGCATGCTCTGGCCAGCAAAGGCTCACTGCAATAAAAATATCATAATATTCTTTATAAACATTCACATTTTTTTCCATTTTATATTTTCTCAGTGGATGGAAAATGATAACCAAATGTTTTATTTTCTTTCCCTCAGGTCAAATCATTGTGGTCATCTGGGTTATAGTGTCGCCCAGCAATGACAAACAGAAGTATACCCTGAAGATCAACCATGACTATGTGCCAGAGCAGGTGATTGCAGAAGCCATCCGTAAGAAGACGCGCAGCATGTTGCTCTCCCAGGAGCAGCTGAAGATGTGTGTGCAGGAGTATCAGGGAAAGTACATCCTCAAAGTGTGCGGCTGCGATGAGTACTTACTTGAGAAATACCCTCTGAGTCAGTACAAGGTAATCTAATTTATTCTCAGCTTAGCTGCATCTGATGCTATTGTACTTCTAGGGGGAGCGATCCACTTCATGTCAAATTATCATCTAATTCAAACACGCTTGACATTTATGACATGAAATGAAATTTATGTGAAAATCTGCTGCCCGTTGAATGTGCTTCTTCAGGAACACGCCATACATATCACAGGATATAAAGAACAAAATGCTGGATGTTTCAGTTATTGCTGAGTTGTAATTGTAAAATCCAATAATATATAATATACATGTTGACAAACCTAGTAATCGTGTGAATTCCTTTTTAAAATGTCAAACAGAATGAACAGTTTCTGAAAGTCACAGTCACAGCCACTTCAAAATGTCACTTTCTCTGCCCTCGACAGTATGTGCGCAGCTGTATCATGCTGGGACGGATGCCCAACTTGATGCTAATGGCAAAAGACAGCCTGTACTCCCAGCTGCCCATGGACAACTTCACCATGCCGTCTTACGCAAGGCGAATATCCACAGCGACTCCCTACATGAATGGGGAAACAGCCACCAAGGCTCTGTGGACTATCAATGGAACGCTGAGGATCAGGATACTGTGCGCCACTTATGTCAATGTCAACATCAGAGACATTGACAAGGTATAAATGCATTAACGCATCCGTGTGGTGCTGTGACTACCTTGTCTGTTTTCTTCTTCAAAGATTCTCTGCTTTGTTCTAGTCTGACTAAGATAGATCCTGACTGAAATCTCTCATCTCCATCACCTTGGAGCTTATCTGAAGACAATGTCCTTCATGTGATGCATCCAGAAAGACTTTAACACTCAGTGAATGAATATATTAATTTGCTATTCTTGTGACTGCTCTAGATCTACGTTAGGACTGGGATATACCACGGTGGAGAGCAGTTGTGTGACAATGTCAACACCCAGCGGGTTCCCTGTTCGAATCCCAGGTAGTACACAAAGAAGAATGGTGTTTTATACTCGGGGATTTCACTCAGATTTGCAACAGTAATAGTATTAATCATGGTAACGGTTGTTTCCGTGTTTATTTTCAGGTGGAATGAGTGGCTTAACTACGACATGTACATTCCAGACATCCCCCGTGCTGCCCGACTCTGTCTCTCCATCTGCTCCGTGAAAGGGAGGAAGGGAGCAAAAGAGGTTAGCAGTGAAAGGCTGAAATACTACATCGAAGCTATTAAGTTTGAGGTTGATGCAGTAACACTACTGTTTGTTTATCGGAACAGTAAATTTGGTTATCCTGCTAAGGAGTTGCAGGTGCGCAGAAGAGGATGTTATGCTTGGTTGATGCATGTGACTGACACATTAAAGGTCACCCGTGAATCACCAGCGGAAAGCTTTTAATGTGCATTGGCAGCCGTAGAAATTGTTTGTTTATCATATAAAAAGTCATTCACAATGTTTTAATGACTGAAAAACACACAATGGCCTCTGAATTAATGAAATCTTAAAAAATGATGGGCTGAAATGTTGCTCTAAGATCCTTGAACGTTAAGATGCAGCTTCGTCATTTGATGAGTCAAAGCGCTTAACAGTCTGTTAACGTTGGTTTCAAAGTAAACAACTTCTTGTGTTCTGCGCTGCACCTGTCTGTTTCATAGCCCAGAGCTGTTTCCTGTTTAATCATCTTCATCATCTTGCTGGTATTTTCCTGTAGGAGCACTGTCCTCTTGCCTGGGGCAACATCAACCTGTTTGACTACACCCACACACTGGTAGCAGGGAAGATGGCTCTCAACCTGTGGCCTGTTCCACACGGCCTGGAGGACCTGCTCAACCCTATCGGCGTCACAGGCTCTAACCCCAACAAGGTGAACTGCAAATGTCAGCTTTCTGAATATAATGCTTACTCAGTGTTTGTGTTTGCAGCAGTGGATCTCTTATTTTTAAGAGCAAATATTGAGATGATTGATTGGTTCTTAATGTAATAGTACTGTCCTGGGATCTTCAATCTTGGATAAGATTTAATATATAATTTAAAATGTAAGTAAACAGGGATGATTTCTTTCTTAGTGATAAGGATCAGAATGGACCCTCATGAAACATTAAAGAGCAAGTTAAACTTTTCCCTGCAATTTTAAGTTGTATAAATATTATTACGCTTATGTCTGCTACGGACCTTGTGTAAGCCTCAGGGCCTGGTTTTAATCGAGTTGTAGAGTTTCAGAGCTGGATTTAAGCTGCCTAGATTTAAGCAACCAAGCTTCTTATCCCGCTTAATTAATTTATCATTGTTCTTTGAATGCAATAAACACTTTGCATGTCCTTTCCCTTTCCAACTCTTTCTCAACATGTAGGAAACTCCCTGTCTTGAGCTCGAGTTCGACCATTTCAGTTGCCCTGTCAAGTTTCCTGATATGGCTACCGTTGAGGACCATGCAAACTGGAATATATCCAGAGAGCTTGGCTTTAATTACTGCCACACCGGTTTGGTAAGTTGACAGGCATTTTTCATTATGTCTTCTGCTTCACTTAACATATTGGTCATGATATTTGATTTTCATAGTGAGCTGCTGTCACATCTTAGTGCACTCGCCTAACAGAGAGGGACGTCCTGTCATTGTTTTATTCACATATAGGTTTCTAGTGATATAGCACAAGTCCCTGTACACGTCAATGTGGGGTCGACATTGTTTGGTTAATTTTTTATGAAACTGTGTTTCATAGAGTAACAGACTGGCACGTGACAACCCCCTGACTGACAGTGACAATGAGCAGCTACGGCAGGTGGGCACCAGAGACCCGCTGTCTGAGATCACTGAGCAGGAGAAAGACTTTCTGTGGAGGCACAGGTAATGTGTTTGTGTTAGTAAACAGTTATATATGGGTGTGAGGCTTTATTAGGGGTCTTTTCGGTTCAAATCTTAGCATCCTGTTATCAAAAAACCATTTGATTACACAAAAGTCCTTCTGCTTTCATAATCACCTAGATATTATGAAACCAATTTATTTTTATCTCCAAATTGCTTCCAGACAAGACTGTGTCAATATGCCCGAGATCCTTCCCAAGATCCTCTTGGCTGTGAAATGGAACTCCAGAGATGAGGTTGCACAGGTAAGCTCGGGTTTCTGTGGCTGACACGCCTTTGTTTTGAAGGACATCACGTGGTGTAGTGGATATGTGCTCCACTTGGTTGTTGTACTAATGCAGGTCAGCTGATCTTTGTACTGATAGTGCACAATAACACACTGTGTCATGCACTGTAGGGTTGTTTGAATTGAAAATGACTATCTTTCATTACAGATGTATTGCCTTCTGAAGGACTGGCCTGCTATCAAGCCAGAACAAGCCATGGAGTTGCTGGATTGTAACTTCCCTGATCCAATGATCAGAGACTTTGCCGTTAAGTGCCTTGATAAATATCTAACTGATGACAAACTTTCTCAGTACCTCATTCAACTAGTTCAGGTGCGTTTCATCTTTATTTTTCCATGAATATGTCAGTGAATATAGTGAATTATAGCAAGTTCTTCTGCAAAGATGTTTTTAAACAAATAACAATGTTTTTGTGTTTTCTATGTGTACAGGTCCTTAAGTATGAACAGTACCTTGATAACCCACTTGCACGCTTCCTGCTGAAAAAGGCACTAACCAATCAGAGGATAGGACATTTCTTCTTCTGGCATTTAAAGTGAGTTGTTTTTTGTTTTTTAAAGGGGCATCATTTAGTAAGTTAGAGCTGTGTGTGTGTGTAACTTAAAAGGTTAAATTCTTGTTTGAATGTCACTTAATTATCTTGTCCCAAATTATGTTGAAAGTTCTCTAAAAACATGTCAGTCAGTGTTTAGGATACTGAGAGTCTGAGTATCTGTGGAGGCTCGCAGACATTTTCCTGTGGGGCACAAACAACCTTTTAATGTGTTTTTCTTTTTTTCTTTTTTTGCAGGTCAGAGATGCACAACAAGACAGTGAGCCAGCGGTTCGGCCTGCTGCTGGAGTCGTACTGCCGGGCCTGTGGCATGTATCTGAAGCACTTGAGCAGGCAGGTGGAGGCCATGGAGAAGCTCATCAATCTCACTGACCTCCTCAAACAGGAGAAAAAAGATGAGGCACAGAAGGTAATCCAACAGCTGTTAATTTTGATCCAGTGAATCGTTGAGGTTAATCTTGACAACATCTGGACCAATCTGGCCAGAGCAGTGCCACAACGAAGTAGAGCTGCCTTCAGTGTGTTTTCCAGCTAAAAATAGTTCAACTAAACCAGGGTAATACGTGCTGAAAAAATGGAGCCATCCCAACTGTAATAGCCAAAGATTAATGCAGAAAATAAATACAGAAATGAAATGAAAGCTGGCACTTAATTAAAGCATAGTTCCCAATATGGCCAGGGGTGAAAATAAGTGAATTATTGCTACCTGTGCTTTAATGTTGGGATGGTACATTTAACAAAATCTTAATTTCCACAGAATTACCATTGGCATCAGCTCCCCTTGGACTTTTCTGTTAAACAGGAATGCAGTTTTCATGTACTGTTTTATTCTAACCGGCTGCACTGTGCTGTGCCCTCTTGATGTTAAACTGCTGTTAATGAAGGTAGACACTTGTTATAGATGCTTCACAGTAAAAGCCTTTTAGTGAAGTGAAATATTATGCGATCTGAGCTACTGGAACTGTCACGAAGAGAGGATATGTTGAGATTAGTTAAACATTACAGCAAGTGCACATTAATGCAGAACCAGAAGACAGGACATTAGTTACTAAAATATTAGAGTGAACTCATAAATCGAGGTAAAATAGGAAAGGAAAACGACAGAAAACTAAATGCACTGGACACTTTTGCAGACTTAACGTTATTGAAATGATTTGTAGAGATGTGACCTAACAGGGTAATCTGTAATAATACAAAAAGCTTATAATTTTATACATCAGACAAAGTAAATAATGTTAATCATCATCTCCAGTTTTGGGCTACAGAAGGTTTTAGCCGCTAACTAATTTGCTAATTGTCCAAGATGATATATTAGTTAACTAGTAAACAAGCTAACTGACTTAATGTATCCCAACTCAATATTATCTGATAACTAACAGTTGACCATCAAAACTGATAAATATCTACTCTGCTTTCTAGATCAGCCATAGGTTTCTCTCGATTTCTCTCGAGCTATTATCACTGGTTTATGCCAAGAGCTCTGATATGGCCACTAGAGGGTGCATGCATTTACCCCAAAGCCCTCCTTGAAGCGGCATTACCTCACTGTAGCTGGGTTTCCATCCAAGTCGTATCGAATTTAAAAGCGGATTTTGTGAAAATGCGCAAAAAGCAAAGCGAATTTATGACCGTTTCCATTCATTAGTGTTTTGCGATTAGGAGGAGTGCACCGTGAGATTACGTCATAAGAGAGCGTGAATGTATCCAACAGTTGACACTCAGCTGACACTCAACATCATGGACAATTTACTACTTTCCGGACGCACCTGTATAATCCGCACCAGCTACATTTTAAAATAAAATACATATATAGGCCGCACTTGAATATAAGCTGCAGGTTTTCATGTTGTAACATGAGATATTTACACAGAAAGACAGTAGGGAACGTGACAGTCCGCTCGCTTTTCCGCTGTTTTGGTTATGCTCTCCTCCATGTGCATCTGTTTACATACGAAGCCGGTGAAAAATCAATAAGTTACATAACGATGTTACGGCGTGTGTTTGTGTAGTCTTAACCGTCATAAACAAAAGATTATGGGTTACGGAGCGCGTTTGTGTCGCGGGGTGCAGAGAGGAGAGCTGGGAGACCGGGGCGTCGCTGGGTGAAGTCCAGCAGCAGCTTCACCCACAAACTCTGCCTCAATTCGCATAATCTGTTTCCATCACAAAAACTCGCATTTCCTTTATTCGATACGCTGACAAATCCACCCCCTCCAAGCGTATAAACTTTTATGCGCATTTACTGCCTTTATTCGAATTTCTGGCGTTTCCATTCAAGTATTTATGCGCATTTTCACAAAATGCGCATAAGAAAAGGTGGATGGAAACCCAACTTGTGATAGGTTAATGATTTTGCTGAAGAAAAGCAGCAGTAAGGTGTCTTCACTTGCTGCATATTCACCAGCAGCTCCAGCAGCTCCACGTCGACTTGTTCATAACTGATACCTGTGTTTATCTTCTCCAAGGTTCAAATGAAGTTTCTGGTGGAGCAGATGAGAAGACCTGACTACATGGATGCACTGCAGAACTTCACCTCCCCACTGAACCCGGCACATCAGCTGGGAAACCTCCGGTACATCTATACTCTCTTGTCTAACTCTGTCCTCTTAGATGCTTGGCATTTAATGTTTATTTCCTCTGCAGGTGGTGCTCTTGCCTTTCCCTCTTCAAGGCCAAAAACACTATCAGTTATATAAAATATGTGTTTGATTTTGTGTGTATAAGTACATTTGGGACATGATGTACTCGCTTCGCTGCTCTGAGAACACAGCCTCATTTGACACTAAGCCCAGTCCACATGACTGGGTGAGGATGAAGTAACGTATATACTGTGAGGCATAAGTGCAGTCAGAATTAATGAGAACTTAACGTCCTCCTTTCTGTAGTTTTTGCTCGTTTTAAAACACATCCCTGTGTTTTTCAGCCTCGAAGAATGCAGGATGATGTCATCAGCCAAGAGACCTCTGTGGCTTAACTGGGAAAACCCAGATATGATGTCAGAATTGCTCTTTCAAAACAACGAAATCATCTTCAAAAATGGAGATGGTGAGTTCTGCCTGTGTATTCTCTCCTACTTCTCTCTCCACTTCTCTGCTTCACTACCCCTCTCTGTCCATCCTTGCCTCTGCATCTCTCTCTCCCCCCTCTCACACACTCCCTCTCTCTTTCTCTCTCTCACACTCACACACACACACACAAAGAGCATGTAGCATAATTCAGTCTAAGCCTGCAGGGCGGCCCGTGGTACACAAACACAGCCTCATCTGTGCTTTTTAGACAGAATTCCGAGTCACGTTATTTGAATCACACTTTCCCGCAGCTGCTCGTGCACTTTGCTGCACCATCTTTGACCAAACTGACTTTGACAGCTCTGCACCATACTGCATCATGGAGTTGATCAAAGAGCAGCTAAGCAGCTAATATTCACTTCACTGTCATCCACCTCCTTGTCTCTCTCTGCCTCCGCAGATCTGAGGCAGGACATGCTGACGCTGCAGATCATTAGGATAATGGAGAACATCTGGCAGAACCAAGGCCTTGATCTCAGGTAGGCCCTTCACTTCACCATGACAGCAGGATGCAAGCGCACATTAACAGGCGCTGGACCTTTCATGTTCTGCTCTCCATGCTCGAATGCAGATTAGTGGCAACCCTTTGCCAGCCACCTCAGGTTATTTAACATAAAGTCCATCACTGTTGCCCTCATTTTCTTGCCTCTCTGGATTGTTTTCTGTCCCTCCTTTCACAGGATGCTGCCGTATGGCTGCCTGTCTATCGGTGACTGTGTGGGCTTGATCGAGGTGGTGAGGAACTCGCACACCATCATGCAGATCCAGTGCAAAGGAGGCCTGAAGGGGGCGCTGCAGTTCAACAGCCACACACTGCATCAGTGGCTCAAAGATAAGAACAAGGGAGAGATGTGAGTGATTCACTGCTTTTCTATAAGGAGTACAGATGGTTGTGGTGATACATAATGACTAATATGAGCACTAACACAGCTTTTCCTTTGTTTTTGTTTTTTGGAGTAAAGGTAAAGTCTCTCTCAGACTAAATAATTTACCTTTTGTTTGACTCTCAGGTACGACCAGGCCATAGATCTGTTTACACGGTCGTGTGCAGGCTACTGTGTAGCAACATTTATCCTGGGCATAGGAGACAGACACAATAGCAACATCATGGTCAAAGATGACGGACAGGTAAAGATTACATGTGGCATTTTTTCCATGTTATATGTACACACTTTCTTTTTGTGGCGTTTATAATGATTTCATTTTGTATTTTCTCTTGTTTTCGCAGCTGTTCCACATAGACTTTGGCCATTTCCTTGATCACAAAAAGAAGAAGTTCGGGTACAAGAGAGAACGTGTTCCCTTCGTGCTCACACAGGACTTCTTGATCGTTATCAGCAAAGGAACTCAAGAGTGCACCAAAACGAGGGAGTTTGAAAGGTAACACCAGCAGTCGATTTGAGTTTGTTATCATGGGATGGAAAGAAAAATGATCAGCGAGTTCGTAAAAACACACAAAGCTTAAATCTGGTTATTTTTCTATGGCTTTTTGAGATTTCATCATGGCAGAATTTCCCACTTGACCGTACTGGTCTGTTACTGTTTTCTCTCTGTCTCTACATATCCTCACCGCCTCCGTCCTGTTCCCTCTGCCCCTCAGGTTCCAGGAGATGTGCTACAAAGCGTACCTGGCAATCCGGCAGCATGCCAACCTATTCATCAACCTCTTCTCCATGATGCTGGGCTCGGGGATGCCCGAGCTGCAGTCATTCGATGACATCGCTTACATCAGGAAGACCTTGGCCCTGGACAAGACGGAGCAAGAAGCCCTCGACTACTTCATGAAGCAAATGAACGACGCTCACCACGGCGGCTGGACTACCAAGATGGACTGGATCTTTCACACAATCCGCCAGCACGCCATGAACTAAACTTGCAACTAAGGAAAGAGAGGAGCAAAGGACTAGTAGCAACGATGGCACACTAATAACCAAAAGAAAATGAGAAGCAAGAGGTATTTTTCCCCAAACACAGCAAGGCCTGGTTAATATTTCTGCCAGCATATGACTCTGAAACATAACCTGCCAGCGCACCACACAGCAAGGGTGCTCAGAAGGGCGTATTTCAGGGACATGATGCCTAAATGCTCCTGTTCCTACAGGGGTCTGAATTTCTTCTCCCTGCACTACGAACCCAAGAAGGCAGGGTGGAGTTAGACTTCATCTGTCTTCTTCATAGGAACTGAACAAGTGTAATGGACCTCGACTATTGGCCTTCTTCATGCGAACGTGATGTGGGCAAATTATTTTTTTTATTTTTATTTTTTAAATTCCTTTCAATACATCTACAGTCATCAGCATTAAGAAAGGAACATCATGAAGTGGTTATACCATGAGCACAGCTGGCATTTTCTAAATATAAACAGACTTATTTCCACTAGCTATTTTGAACTGATGAAGATGGGGGGAGATATCGGTGCGCACAACCCAGGCCAGCTGAGACACGGTGACAGAGGCCTGGCAAGTGCGCACAGAATCACAGAAAGAGTTCTCTTTGCATCGTACAAACAATCACCAATACTCTAAGTGCAGGTCTGACAGAGGACACGTTGCTGAACACACTTACACACTTTTAACACTTTCAAAGAAACTGAAATAACTTGGTTATCTGTAGCCGACAGACGACATGTCCTTAGTTTAGAAATCACACCACGCCAGGTAATTGACTTTTGTACAGCGGTATATCCATAGACTTGTATGCATTCAGTGCACATATTCCTTTTTTTGAGTCTATTTTCTACTGAGCCAAAGTACTAGATGTGTAACCCCACTACTCAGCAGTCTTATTGTAAAAAAAAAAAAAATAGTCACTACTATTCCAAGTCTCATGTGTACTCATAGCACTGATCTCTGCAGTATTTGTGTTTGTTTTTGTTTTGTCTATCAGTATTATTCTGTGTCAGCTGTAGAGGCACAAATGTCCGTCATCGACCCCATGCAGTTGAAACACAGATGGACTGCAGAAAAGCCCTCCGATGGCTGGCTGCATGACTTATCATGGATTGCTCTTTCATTATTCAGCTGACTAAGGTGAGAAACGCAGTGGAAAAGGATGCGTAGTGTTCCTTTTGTATGCTGTGCTGTTACACTATGCAAGTTGTGATCCTAATATGTACTGTATACTGCAAAAAAGAAAAAAAAGAAAAGAAAGTGAGAAGTCGATGTCGAGGCAGAGAGCAGAACGCATCTCCCCTGACATGCTCACACAGAGAAGTGTGTCTGTGAACTTTGTACAGACAGTACATGGAAGAAAAAACAAACAAACTGCACAATGCTGCACTGTAACAGTATGGTCTACTTCTTCCCAGCAAAAAGAACTGTGAGAAACGCCTTTCTACCCTGCCTTTTGCTTCTCCTTACCAGGTTTCTATGTGGAGCTTCGATCTAAGCCATCCGTACAATGTTTGAGATGTTTGAGCTTTGCTAGCGTCTCCTTGTTCTCAATCACACACGACATGATTATTTAAGACAGACTCTCTCCTCACATTCGCCACACGGTCCCAGATCGCCACTTTAAGGTAAAGAAAAGAAACCGAAGTGAATTTTTTTGAAACCTTCCAAGTGTCTTCTTCCCTTACTCTTTCCTATGATTGTCACCCTTATGTGTGAAAGAATAGTCTTTGCAATTTCGCTCACTGCACAGACACATAAGAGGTCAGTAAATGTCCTAGCTTTACCAAATGATACCCAACGGGGCGGTTTCCTGGACACTTTAGTCAGTCTGAAAGTAGATTTTTTTTGTTGTTGTTGTTGATTTCTGTTCATGGTTTAAAAACTGCTCAGGAAACCGATCCTACCAACATGCATGTGCTTCTGTACAGGATACAGAGCAGTGGGCCGGACCCAAACTCCCATCGACCCCATAAACTTTTATGGACGAATTAGCTAAACAATGCTTTTTTTCCCCTTTGTACTTGTACTGGTTGTTTTCTGTTTCTCACACTGCATTATGCATGAGGTCCTCGAATATCTACTTTTTTTTTTTGTTTGACCTAATGTTGTTTACTTGAATTTCATGTATAGAAATGACCTTGTTACTTGCGTGGGGTACAACAAAGTCACAATGAAGGTTACAGATACTGATACTGCTACTATGTGTGCAAATGCTTTCCTTGAATAACTACAGAGGTAATATATTTTTGTATTTTTAAATGTACGCAAACTCATATATGTAACTGCTAACCAAAAAAAAAAAAAAAAAGGAGGAATCAGTTATAACGTGCGCCATCCTCATATGAACCCAGTAGACAGCTCCTAGTTGTTGAATCGATATGAATGACAAAGCAGAGTTGATTTGTTGAATGAAGGACAAGGACTTGATGCTGTTGTCAGAGTCTGGTCTTCATGTCAAATGGAGATCCGGTGCCCTAAGTAGACGTCTGTAAGCACAATAAGGAGGAAGAAGCTACCCTGCATGTTTTAAAAAAAGAACCAAATTCATATGTTAGTTATCTATCCATCTGTATATATCATAAAACCCTCTTCAGATATTTGTTTTAGTCATCCTCATATGACCATGTCTGATGATAAACTGTATGCATCCATTTATTGTACTGTTGAATAAAAACATTTCCCCCTGTCTAAATAGATTATTTTATTACGTTGTTCGGTTTGTACATTGTACATTATCAGACTGTCTGCTATTTACAAGGCACGTTTTGCATTGTTTTGCTTCATAATAAAAATTGACAGTAGGCTATGGGACAAAGCTTGAGTCGGTATGTAAACAATCCTTCATAAGCTTTTTTTCCCCCTGCAATCTAGTATTCAGCAAGTGAACTATGTAGGTGTGTATAAACCAGTGTTTTTCAACCTTGGGGTCGGGACCCTATGTGGGATCGCCTGAAATTCAAATGGAGTCGCCTGAAATGTCTAATTGATAAAAAAAAAAATTACTGATTAACTTCACTAATTATTATTCTTTTTAAAATTATAATAAAAAACACCACACACAATCTCAAACAACTGTATTCTATACTGTCACTTTATCAAATATAAATTGAGTTCCTATAAAATGCAGCATATAAAAATAGCTGGTGTTTCAGACCAAACACTCTATATAAGTGATTGCCGTCGGAAGATATAACTATTTAAGACTTATATTAACACAAACATTCCGCTTACTTCTGCTTTAAGTACTGCAGTGATTTAACATTGCAGTCTCGTATCATTGGTGCCCACTCTCCCTACAGTGGAGCTCAGCCGCTGACAGTCAGGTCGGAGATTCAGGGTTGTTAGGCCAGCAGCGGCTGATACAGGCTGGAGACTCTAGCCTCAAGCGAGGTGAGGAGCAGGTGAAGGAGGTGCGGTGAGGTTGTCTCCTTCTAACTCCACACCTCCACATTTCTATATAGGCTTATATTTATATTTTTCTTATTTGTGTTTTTCAGTGACATCAGTTGAGGCAATTTATCAGACCTCCCATAGGTCACTCTGGAAAGAAAAGTCTTAATACAACTTTTTCACTCTCCTCTTAAAAAGCGGCCAGTAATTGTTGTCATGGTGATCCAAACTGGCTTTCCCCAGCATACATTATTCTGATTGAAACTATGCACTATGTCCAACATTATAGCTGAGTGTAGCATGAAACAAACACATCTTGTATAGTACAGTATTTGTTATTTAGGCTATTGATGAAGCTGATCGGTTTCAAGGGATGTGATTCTGGATCAGAAATGTCTGTAGCCCTTGTGAAGAATATTTTGGACTTATTTTCTCAACATTTCAAGGTTTTCTTGTGCTATAGACCTACTCAATCTTGTAAGAATAAGCTCTGATCAGTTTTCTTGATACCGGCCCCAATTCACCCTGTTAACCAGTTAGCAACAGATGTTCAGGGACACACCATCGGTTGTGTACCTCAGTGTGTTTCAGGCTTTATATCCACAATACACCCTCTGCTGGGACAGTCACCAGCTGCGGCCTGATCAGACTGGTGGGACAGTCACCAGCTGCGGCCTGATCAGACTGGTGTGTCCCGATCTTCTTGATGACCTGCTGTGGTCTTTCTTTCTAATCTGCAGCCCCTGATGTTTCCTTGAGGGTCTGCCCAACGACTCCTTCAGCTGCCTGATGGTGGATGTTGCTACGATGCCCTCCACTGGATGCACTATTGCTCTCCAGCATTGTTGCTCTCCATCAGTTGCAGCCCCCGCCTCTCATCTGCTCTATCATCCTCACATTATCAGCTCTACCAAAGTGTTGGGCAGAGTCCCAGGTGGTGGTGGTTACTACGTCTCTGGGGACACTGGCCTAAATCAGCCATCTTTTCCCAATCCCAGGCTCCTTCCAGTCGTCCACCACCAGTCGGTTGAGGAGCCTTTCTCTGTCCTTGTCCTTCTTTTCTGATAAACCCTGAATACATCAAGAGGGCGACTGCACGCTGGCTCGCCGAAGGAGTCTGTACAGTTTTCCCTGGGTGGATCTTGACGTCAATCTGTTGCCTGCAGTTTCACTGTGCACCTTGGAGGACATACAAGCCAGACACTGTGTCAGCTTCACAAGGCCCACCATCAGAGCTCCACCGCACAGCATCAGACACGGCCACAGCAGTGCAAACAGGGTCTTCTTCAACGTGTACTTCTTGCATAGGATGGCATTCCTGGGGTTGCCCGTGGGATCGGTGATGCACGATGAGCGGTTTTTCATCTGATCGTCCAAGGCCTTCTTGACTCTCTGCACTTCATCCAGGAGATCAACTCTTTCCATCTGACATTTGGGTAGGTAGAAACACTGTAGGAAAATAAATGACAGCGCTGTATTTTCCATCATTGACCTGGTTGATACAGTCGATTCTGCTGATTACAATCAGATGAGATGCAAGGTCTTTTTTAATTGAGGTTGTTAAAAAAGGAAAAGCCCTCCCTGGCCTCTATTTGCTGCACAGGTACTGAAAAATATTCAATACAATCTCTTTGGGGAGCAGCACCTCCTAATAATGTCTGCCTGCTTATTCACAAGGGCACAGGAGTGTGCTGCTAGTTTTCCATCCTGTCAGCTTGTTCAGTTTTTTGCTGCTTTTTTATGTCCTTGCTTATAATATGAAAACCAGCATTATCCTGTGAAACAAGGTCCTACATGAAGCTTTAATGCTCAAATCCACTCCTCCTGGGTCTGGGTCTCCATCCTGCCACCTGACACATCACATCTGGTGCGAAACAGATTCAAGCCTGAGTCTCATAAAAATAAAAGGTGTGTAACGGATGTGCACTCACTCCACCCATAAAACACGTGCTAACCAACCTGCCAAGCGGTTGTCAACCTCTTGGCGAAGAGGTTAGCATCGTCACCTCCGGTGCGGGAGGTCGTGGGATCGAACCCCACTTAGGGCAGGCCGTGAGAAACACAACGCAGAGGGCCAGATATGACATCGGCTACAGTGGTGCCGTGACCCGGATGCCCTGGGTGGAGTGAGTTCAGCGGGGGTGAGTGTAACGGCTGTGCACTCACTCCACCCATAAAAGACGTGCTAACCAACCTGCCAAGCAATCGTCAACCTCTTGGCGAAGAGGTTAGCATCGGTTAGCAGGAGGTCGTGGGATCAAACCCCACCTAGGGCAGGCCGTGGGAAACACAATACAGAGGGCCAGATATGACATTGGCTACAGGTGCACTCTAAAAGTTTGATAAATCCTTACCTCCGGAGTGAGGAGGACAGATTCTTCATCAAAGTGAAGGAAAGCGCTTTGGTTGGAGCCCGTGAGGTTAACCATCACCCTGAGGCATGGCACTGTGCTCACACCTCTGCAGTCCACCCAGTCTTTAAGGATGTCGGTTCGCACCAACACACAGCTGGTTTCCTCCACCCAGTTACTGGAAAACAAGAGTCTGGACAGGTTAGAGGTGTTCCCTAACACCTTTAAACTCAAACCACAGATGCACTAATTGTATTTTACCCATGGCAACATCAGTCTATCCCTCGGTCCAGTCACCATTTTTGGATAAGACTTAAATATTCTAGCAACTATTGGATGGTTGCCATGACATTTTGCACATACCCCACTGACTTTTCACTTACTGCAAAATATCTCAACATCTGAAGTCTTCTGACTTTTAATGTCTCATCTAACACCATCATCAGATTTCCTGTACTTTAGGGAATGACTGTGTTTACGATACTAATGACTCTCTCACCATCTTTGTCTGTGCTTTGCATTCAGTGCCAATTAATTATGTGTAAGCATGCTAGGTAGACATTAATCCTCCTGAACATCACCATGACAGCACTGTCATTGTGGCCATGCTGGTGTTACTACCTCATATTGCTCATAGTTTATGTTTAAGGAAAGTTTCCTTGTTGATCTAGAGAGTACATTCTCTTAAATGTGTTAATTATCTAAGGACTTTGCAATTAATTAGTTGATAAAAAAGAGTTTTGATAATCAATTATTTGTTGATTGATTACGTCATTTATCATGCAGAAAATGTTTCATCAAAATATAATGAATTAATGATTAAAACACAAAATTAGTTTCAACTGGATTTTCATGATATTTGCAGGAGTAATAATTCATATTATTGTTTAATATCATGTACAAGTTAAAACTAGTCATGTACCTTTTAAAAAAGGGTTTGACCAAAGTGATGCCAACCACGAAGAACATGAGCACAGAGAAGGTCATCATGGCAAAGCCCAGCAGGACGGCTCTGTCTTCCCCAACACTTGAAACCGGCATCTGGGACCGAGCTTGCTGTCCTCCACGTCCGTCCCCCCCTCTACTCCACTCCCACTCCTGTCCCGCTGCAGAGTGGAAGAGATCCCTGTGTCTCTCATTCATAAGGAGGAGACACAGACACACACATATGAATACGTGCACAGCTACCAGGGATATAATGATTTAATTCAGCAGCAATTCACATTCAATTTTTTTTTATTAAGTGCATCAATAAATTTCATTGTCGACTCGAGATGATTTGGTTCATTTGATTCATTTTTCACTCTTTTGAACAGCATGAGATTTCAGGAGGACAGGGTATCTGAGCAGTTAATGAAGATTCAGGTGAAGACATATGATTCAGTCCAAAGATTGAGACTTATTTTCTAATTTAAACTGGAGGCAGCGCTATGTAATATTTAAAAAAAAATAACCTTCCTCCCCAAGGATTTTCTCTTTTTACTCAGCTTTGCACAACAGAGAGCTCATAAAAAATTAACCAGTCAAAACTAGTGCTTTAACTGCATTTCTAAGCTATAAACAGAAATCTCACTGTGTTTCAGTGACAAGATACACCTCCCCGGCGGTTTAGTATTGCACTTCCATGTGAATTATAAGCAACAGATTTACAAAAAATGAAAATGAAGGCCAAGATATCCTTTGTCATAACACAGGGTTTTAGAGAACATTTTAAATATTAACATGTAACCTAAAAATTAAAGCTCCCATACAGGTGAGATTTCATATCAATGTCTTTTTGATTATAAAACAGATCTCGATTATGTAGCCCAAAGTGCTCAGTCCACAGAGACATTAACACTTATACTTAAATTCAGAAACAGTACCTTAAAATGAGCTGTCAGGACTTCTATGACTTTGTGATGTCACAAGAAAGCAGACACAGCCAGAAGCCCCACCCACCAATACATATCATCTGACCTTCAGGATTTTGTTTCTTTGAGTGTTTACCTGAAATCTGCTATAATATGTTATTTGATCAATCAGAAACCAGTCAACAGCCAATCAGAGGAGAGAATCAGAGCCTCCTTTCTTCTGACTGAGAGAGGGGGAAGTCAGATGACACTGAGATGGTCTTTGCTTAAACAATACACAATATTTCAAATAAAACAAGAGTGTAAAATTCGGGACCTCTAAATGTTTTGAATGTATTTCCTTTGTCATAAAACATCAGATAGGTTGTGTATTATGTAACCAACACAAAACCAAACCCACTCATATGGCACCTCTGTTACTACACAAGGGACCTTTAACTGATGAAACCGATGAGTAATTTCCTTCAAAAGTTTCTTCAGGGACAGAAAACGTATTGCTACCAGCTAATAATCTTCATGACAATGGTGGGATGCAATATTGACTGAGTCAATATAGTCAAAGTCAATACAAACCTGTCAGTTCTATCCATTGGTCTTATTTAATTATTTAACTCTCATAATTCTTTCACACCCCTAACGGGCAAATAAAGTATGGATAATCATACATACTGATATCTACCGAAGAGTAGGAAATCTGCATCTAAAACTTGTTAAACTTCACCAGTGTTTTTCCTTCATAATGAACTCCCAACAGTGTTTTCAAAGCCCGGCTGCCTGGCCCAGTCGATTGTCCTCTCTTACCGTGTCTGCCGCCTGCGAGCACCCTGCAGGTTGATGTTAATGGGGATGCTGAGCGACCTCCGGGGAGAAGCTGTGCTCAAGAACATGCCCACTCCTATCGCTGCCACCTCCCAGCACCAAGTAAGTATGGCCACCTAACAAGCGCCTCTTTTTCTGAAAGTCAAATGTCCTCCTGTCAACAACTCACACATCATCTTGTGTCTTCAACAGGCTCCGATGCAGCGTGCTGCTGACTGACTGAGACGACTAGATTGCAGTTTATTCACCGGGGAACTCCCTGTTGTTTACCAAGGCTCAAAGGTGAGTGCAACAACACCTTCCTCTCTCATGTGTGTTTCTATAGAAACCGCCACAGGTAAGGCAGGTAGGATGCTAATGGCCTCTCAGTGGGCCCCGTGCGACTCGGCTGCATGCAGCAGTTTGTCATGGAAAACCTGAATCGCCTCTTGATTATTAACTTTTTGAACAGGATGAAACAACAAAGCCAGCTTGAAGAACAGGCAGTGAGCAGAAGACAAGAGGAAGGAGGTGTGAAGTTGCCGCCGTGGGTCAGATCAACCATCCTCACACACAATTCACACACTCATTCAGTTAATACTAACCCAAACACGTGTGTCCTGCGACGTCTCATTATCCCATTAGGTTGTTGAGCTGGAGACCTGTCAGATTATCCCAACACCTTGTGAGTGTGTGAGAGTGTGAGTGCAACACACCGAGTTTATATGTGTTATTCAAACAATCGAAACTCCCTGTATTATTCATGGATTGCTGGAAAAACATATGGAGGTATTAACTTGGTGACAGTTCTGTTTAATATAACAAGCCCAAGGCAAGGAACACCACAGCAGCTTGGAAATGGAGCCAACCATTCAATATAACAGACAGCGATGTCATACCTAATTTATTCAGTATTGAATACAATAGAGTGTTATTTTGAGTATTTTCTCTTATCACATGCACTCGTTTTAAAGCTCCATATTCTGGGAAATGTTTTCATGTTTTATCTGATATTATTTATTACCTTTATAGCTTAATGACTATAATGTGATTGAATGTGTTTATAAACTGGTAAAATGAGCCCCCTCCCCCCACCCCACTCCTCTCTCTTTTTTCTTTTTATTCAAAAACAGAGTTATTCATATCTGTAGCCTACAAAGGAGAGGACACAGGCCCTGCACTTTTCTTCACAGGGTTGTTGGAGAACCAAGTGCTTTTGATGAAACTGAAGAAAACAAGATTAAAAATGTATAAAGCTCAGTGTACTTTTACCTCACCTGGTAACCTGAGACATTGCCTTTCCCGTGATGCTCGCTGCATGGTGCCGCACTGTATACGCGTCTCAAACAGAATTTCATCTTTAACATGAATGCGTGATGAAAATGGACTACTCGTTTCATACTGGACTGCACTGTCTTCACCGCTGACTCGATGCGCTCTAAGCTGTGTTTCAGCTCTCACCCTCGCTCAGCCTCTTCAGTTGCAGGAGCTTTATACGATCTGTTTGCTATCTGTGTGAGGGTCTGAAATGGCCTTGTACAATGGTGCAACAAATTCCTGATTACCCGGGCCAGCAGTGGTAATTGGACGCACAGTGTCTCCTGTTATCTGATTAAGTCTCTGAACAACATTTCTCAACAACATGTACAGTCAGAGGTCGGTGTATAAAAGGCAGTAAGCCACTGAGCACAATGGATAATCACCAAAAGAGGAATCTAACTTTTCTAACCATTGGACTGATATTCATGCTGAGCGGCATTGAGTATGGTAAGTTCACTATGAAAGCTTTATAGACTTCAAGACATGTGATAATGATCTCATTAAAGCAGGCTGGAACAAAAAAATTGCTTGGCATTTTGGCTGCATGCTCACTTCACTGAGGATCTGACATCTGATGTAATTCAAATACATTTTGCCGTGGGTAAACAAAGCTTGTCATTTACATATCCCATTGTTTTTTTGTCTCTGTGCTTGTCCTCCATCATTTGTCTCTGGTGGTCTCAGCCGTCATTCTGCCTACAATATGGAGGTACCTGCAGATTTTGGAGGCCCCTCCTTATTTCCTGGGTTTGGGTCTGTCTGCTTTCAGTCTGAGCGGGCTGCTCACAGGCCCGCTTTTTGGGCTCTGGTCGGACCGGTCCAAAACTACAAAGTCCATCATCCTTTTTTCTAATCTTTTTGAGATTGCGGGTGAGTTGTCGTGCCACAAGACAAATCACATGACAGAAATTTAGAGCATGCTTTCAGTTGCGTGAAACTCTGTATTTGGGGTCTGTATATAAAATCATTTTTATATTAACCACTCACCACACACTGCAATGTGATCCATGTAGAAACCTTTAATGTGCTCAGATGAAAATAAATACAGGTCTAAGGTCATTTCTTTTAATTAGTTCCTTTTTACATAATTGCATAAAGTTACTTCTCAGTTTGTGAGCACATATCATAGACTGCTCTTTACAATGCATTATGGGGACCAATTAACTTTAATATGTTGATTATAATGCAGAGTAGCCATTCAAAGAAAAGGGAAAACACAAATAAAACACACGCACACACATCCATACAACAATGTTTATGATGTCACCATAGATGTTAGCAGATTGTTTTAGGTTATCAATTTCACATCCTATCCTGGATTTATGTTCGACTTTATATTTATTTATTTTTGTATAGCCTATTCCATTCATTGAAATTCAATGATGTGTATATATTACATAAAGTGGTAAAAAGGTAAATATATACTGTATATGAGAATAGTCAGCACCAGTACTGCTACTACTACTGTTACATACCACTATTTAATGAATAGCTAAAAGCTAAAGTTAGCGTTCTCACATGACAATGCTTAAAGGTGAATGTGTAGTAGTGTTTACAATGCTCACCATCTTAATCTGCCAACATTTGCTAATCATAGCCTATTCAAATTCAAACTGCAGCTGAAACACATTAGTTTTACAGGTTGATCATAAACCTACATAATGGCAAAAATAGCATTTGAAATTTGTAGTTGTCGTGTTGTTGAGGTGTTTCATTTAAAATCCTAAATGTTTATCTGAAATCTAGAGAAATTAGGATTCATTATCTGGTCATCATGAATGTTTGTATGAATTTGGAGATATAGGAGAGATTCATGTGGCGCTAGCATTTATCCTAATGTAAATTTTCTGCCATTTCTATTTGTCCTCAGGTAATTTCATGTATTTTATTGGATATTCAAAGTGGCTGTTACTATGGAGTCGACTTGTAGCAGGTACACACATACACATGCAAATAACAAACAGAGCATGCACTGTATTAGCTTGATGCAGACCCTGTGGTGGTGTAACAGCAGGGTTTTCTTCCTCTCAGGTGTCGGGGCAGGAGCGGGCTCCTGCATCTTCGGTTTCCTGACCCGCAGCACTCGGCCAGAGGAGCGTGCCGGTATCTTCGCTGCCATCATGGCCTGTCGACAGGCTGGCCTCCTTGTCGGTCCGTCCCCCCCTCCAACCCCTTCCCCTACACCCCTGCCCTTCATCTTACCACAGAGAGTGGTGTCATCTCAACTCTCCACCTTCCCTGTCCTCTGAGAAATATCAGACAGAGAGAGATTTTGTGATGTCTTCTTTGATGTGCAGTTTCAACTGTGAGAAGAAGACATTCAATAAAATCACCAAGGTGGAGGCTGCGCTGTCTCCACACATCCTCCTGTTTTTATTCCATCTCCTCTTTAAAGCACTTCCTCTTGTCTCTCCAGGGCCGGCGTTCAACCTGTTCCTGCGGCTGTGTGATTTCAAACTGGGGCCCTTTGTTGTGAACAAGTATACGTCTCCTGGGGTAACAGCATCCAGATCAGTAATCAGTAATCTAAGCTTCTACAAAAACCTCATGAATACAGAAACAATCTACAGAAATAGTTGCTGAGCATTCGGCACCGCTCCTGCCTCACATGCATTTTTCTGTTCTCCTCTGAGTAAGAATACAAAACACCTGCAGCAATACTCAGGCCCGTAACAACCCATATCGATCTATTTCCATCTCATGAGTCTCTGAATAAAACACCTGTAGCACAGATTTAGCTTCAATGAGATATAACAAAGTCACTCTGCCTATCCCATTTTCTCACATAATTTGACACCGCATGTCTCTCTTGATTGAACCGTCCTGGGTTACTTTATTTTTGAATGTTATTCATGTATCAAATGTCATGAAAAACACTTTTTTAGGTTAAATTCTAAAATGTTCTCATCTGCTCTTTATACTCTCAGATCTTCATGTGCCTGTTGTGGATGCTGCTCCAGTGTGTGGTCCTGGCGATGTACTGGGACGTCCCACCCATCACCTCAGAGGACGGAGCTGTGATGGTGGAGATGAAACAGGAGGAGGCCGACGAAGAGGACATGCCTCTGATGGGTTATGACGACGAGCCGGTGCTCACCTACAGAGCTGTCAGCTCCAGCCAATTGGAGACCTCCGCCCCGTCTGAGACGCAGCCCGTCCATGATGTCTTGACAGTCTCCAACCCCTTTGGAAACTTCAGCGCCAGCAGAGGTGAGCGAGCAGGTTTGACGTACCTGTCCTCAACAATGACTGTCAGTTTTCTCCTCAGTCCTGTCTGTGGGCCTCATGTAGGAGGAGGTGTCACTGCCTGAGATGTTTGGTATCTGCTCTAATCTGTTGAATTGCTTACAGTGAGCACACACACATCTACACACACTCACACGCACACAGACTCTAGGAAAGTATAGAAGAAGTTAATCAATACTTGCAAGCAATCACTGCGTGTATCCCATGCAATCCCATGCAAACCTACTATAACACTAATCCAATAGGACATCTGACATCAGATATATATACTTACGATACACACACACTCTGACATGAGCCAGACACAAACACACAAGTCCAATCAATACACAGGGAATCTGATCTGACACACCATGCAGAATTCCTCAAGAGAGAACCAGAGAATGGAAAATGTGTGTGGGTGTACGACGTGTGTGTGCGTGTGCGTGTGTGTGTGTGCGTGTGTGTCAAACTGTTGTATCGATTCTCTCACTCTTTGAGGATGTGGCACAGGGATGGATAGCAGACTTCCTTCTTTATTGACTGTCTTGCTGTGGTTGACCTGTGGACGAAATAGAGGCAGAATTGATCATGTGCCCAACACTCGTCTTATTGATCCCATTTTGTTTTAAAGAAATCCTGCAACACCAGAAATTCTCAAGTAAAACTGGTGGATAGCTCTGGCATGTAGAGTATGAGAGTCTGTTAGCTGTTACAGCATGTCTGCAGCTATAATATGACAGTTCTGTAAATACAGATATCATAGAATTAACATGTTTTGTTTAGACACAAACCAAAAAACAAAAATTTGACTGGTTTGGTTTCCGTCCTTCCATAGTAGCCTACAGTACTTTAAAGGTTGCGGGGACTTTCAATGTGTCAAATTGCTTCTACCCACAACATCCAAACGCTTAAAGTTGATGCTTTTATTTTTCTATTGTAAAGATTAGATAGATAATATATTATAATGTGTACAGAAATTGTAGGTGCTAGGTTTTTTCTCTCTTTAATATATAGAGAGTAACTCTCTGCTAAGCTAAGCTAACCAGCTGCTGACAGACATTGTACAGTATAAGTGTTAAAACATATTTAAATTTTAAGACTGATTGATAACACAGTTTATAATCTGTGCATTTGTCATTGCTGATTTTACATTTTTAAATTTGTATTTTTTTTAATATTGCGATATTTTAAGGTTCTCTCCAGCAATTTTACGAGTGAAGATAATTTTAGACTTAAGGAGGTGTCTTAGTCAGTCAGTGAAAATAACCCTGATGATGTCATCAGGGTTATGTCAGGTCTGTGGACTTTTTACAAGGCAATAATAGTCTCAGGGAACACATTATGCAGAACAGTGTTTTGCTAAAAGTCAGCATGTCTCTGCTGCATTGTTTTTTTTCTTCATTTGTCCCTTGCAAGTCCTCCAACTTTATGGAAGTACAATGTTAAGTCACTTGAGAGCCCCTTTAAACATTTAACGTTTTCAAAGCCATATTAACACAAATTTACACGACACACACATATATATAATGCACACATACGGATGTAGGACTGCACCAAAATTAAATGATATAAATAAAAAATAGTGCAAACACCAAACAGGAGAAACTGAATCATAGTAGATCACACACTGTAATATCAAGCCCATTCCCTGAGCCATCTGGCACGTACTTCCAAATTTAGCAGCGAGCCCAGCTCATTTTTCCTCCTCTCCAAGTCCATAAGGGAGACTGCGTTCCAGGAAAAGCTGGTGTCAAAATCTGGAATTTATTAAAATACATTTTTTTCTCCTGTTATCATGTTTTGGATATAAGAGCAAAATTAAAAACCAAACTCACAGTTATCTCTAGAAAAAGAAATACAGTTTATTGGACTAGAGGATCAACAAGACCAACCAGCCAGGATTCGTTACGCCTGCCTCTTTCAGTCTAAAGATTACTTTCAGATAGTCCAACTTTTCTTTTTCTCTTTAAACTTCTTTATCTCGACATACCTCACCAGTCGAAACTTTCAATTTCATGTTACCGCTTGAGCTTGTTTTATGATTTTCTCTTTGGCTTCTCTGGTTTTTTCAGTGTATCACTCTGTCTTTCACTCCGCAGAGTTCCTGAGAGAGGAGGTGGTTGTTCTCCTCACGGCTCAGTTCATCACTCTCTTCAATCAGACAGCGCTGGAGGTGAGAGCAGTTACCGTTGAGATCCATCAGCCTGAGTTTCCAAACATTTCACACAATGTCACACTATTTTACCCAGGGCTTCATCCACACTGCATCCATCTGAGCCTTACCTGGGAAGACCTGCTGTATTACTTTGAGATAATAATCATGTATCGCTTAATGCTCAGAATATAACGAAAGTAGCAAGTGAACATAATCAATCCCTACATTGAGGAAAATGAAGAGGCGTTTTCTCTCCTCATTAAATCGTGGTGACTGAAGAGTCACACTGTGCTGACCTGGATTATAATCATTTTAATATCAAAACAGAACGCTCCTTTTGATGTGGACTGAATGAAGCCTTTGAAGGACTTAAAAGGTGCTTGTTTCAGTTCTAATAAGACTCTCCTCCTCTCCCTCTGACTGAATCACTTCATCTAACTGACTGCCCCCCTGTGAAATCTTTCTAAAAACCCCCAGACCATGGTGACTCCTATGACACAGCGCTACTTCAGCTTCGGTGAGCTGGGCAACAGCCTGATGTACAGCCTGTGCGGGGTGGAGGTCATCCTGGGCTTCTTCTTTGTGCGCTGGCTGAGCAGGAAGGTGGCGGACCGAGCAGTGCTGGCCGTGGGCCTGGTCATCTGCTGCGCCGCCTGTATCTGGTGCCTCATCTTCCTCTGCAACCCTCGAGGTGCGAACTGGTCCGGGAAAACATACAAACACACCCAGACACACATGTGAAAGGCTCAGACAGACTCCAAAAAAAGAAAAGAAAAGAAAAAAGCCTTGTATTCTTTGCCAAATCCTTTCTGTGCGACGGATGTGTAGAGCACAGTGGAGCCATATTGGGTTACACACCGACTGAATTGAATGTGCTCTGTAAATGATATCATTCAGGCTGTGGCAGGCCAGCAGGAGATCATACAGGCAAACTGGATCCTGTATGGTCATGTTGGCCTACGTCTGTTGTAGCTCGTCACGTTTATCGCTCTGATTATAAGTAACAGGTGCTGGAGCTTGAGAGTGCCTGAGTACATATAAAAGGATTACAGTAATCTAATTGGACAAATATGCTATTTGTTAAAGTATATCCTACATATTTGCTGTTTTTCACAGCTACACTTAAAGCAACTAGACAAAGAAATCAAACGCACAAGGCAGACACCTTATAAGAAAAGTGAAAAAAAATAAAAAATAAAATTCTGACCTACTAAAAAACCCCAACATTTCATAGGGTAAGAATGCATTTCGATTGTAAGATTACAGACTTTCAGCTTATGCAGGAACATCCAACAGTCTGAGTGGGCACAAATTCACACAAACATGTGCATGATGCGAAGCAGCAGAGAACAAAAATGTAGCGGCTGCCAGCTTGGCAGTGGTTTCATTTTCAGATAGAGCTATCTCTGGTGGTGCCAACCCATTTGTGGAAGGAACTTAAAAACCGAGAGAAGAGGGACTGGACTACTGAAGTAGGATCTGTCATACACTTTGAGTCATTCTCACTACATATTAGAAATAAAAAGAAACAAAATATCATAATCTAATAGGTGTTACATCTACAAAATATATTCATAGGTATGTGAGAGGTGGTGGTAGATTTCAGCCTATAGATATAGTCGGAGTAATATTGTTTTGCAGGCAAAAATTTGCAATTCAGTAATAGTGTGGTATTATTGTTAAATCCCTGCCAGGTGGTTATGGGTGGGAGCTGACAGCCTTCATCATCGGGGTGTTTCTGCAGCTGCTGGGGCTTCCCTTTGTGGCCGTGTCTCAGGTGTCTCTGTTCTCCAAAGTCACAGCAGAGAAAACACAAGGTTGGCTCATTTTTGGTGCTGGTCCTCTCCGCTGCTTGCTTTTGCTCACTATTAAATGTAGGCTATTAAAACAAGAAGCTGCTGCCCATTGTTTGTGATGCAGATAGAGTTGCTCATGCTGCATTTGTAGTGCCATATTTTAGTGTTTGTACACAAAATAATTAACCTTTGATTATCTGTCGTGTGTCACCTGAAGGGTTCAGCCAAGGCGTCAGACGCTCCATCGGAGGCTTGGCCACCATCTTGGGTCCTCTGTGGGCTGGAGGACTGACCAATAACTTGTACATAATGCTGGGCATGATGCTAGCTCTCCTCATAATGATCACAGTAAGCAGAACATGCTTCATTGAATATTGGAAAATTGATACCACTCATGTCTGTTTGCCAAATATGACAATACTGGCTGCAGTTTGTTATCTAAATAAGACTGAGGTCAGGGGAAACAGCTTGTTGTGTTGTGTTCTTAAGGTAACTCATGTGTAAGTATTCACTATTTGATTTAACAATTGAATAGTTAGATACACATACTGGACACAAAGATGCATCCGGCTAGTTAGCTCAATTCTTAGCAGAAAGACAGGAAACAGTATTTAGTAGCTCACGAATAAACATATTGTGTTTAATTTTGTTTAAATAGTTCTAAGGACTGAAGACTAAAATTATACATTATACTTATATTTTATGTTTAATTAGTTGTAGCTGTAGAGACACCAATGTAATATTTTTCTTTGGCAACCCTTCAATTTACAGGCTGTTAATTAGGTGATAATGTCAAGAAATAACAATTAATTGCATAGTAATGTCAAGAAATAGCCTAGAAATAACGGTCAATTTCATAGTAATGTCATGTTTTTCATCATGAAGGCAAAAGATTACACATGCTTTTCATGCTTTGAATTTTTTGGGAGAGGCCAAAATTTTTCTCCACCAAGTCCTTGCAATTATTATTGCAGTTATTTCTGGGCTATTTCTACACAATCAATCGTTATTTCTTCGCTATATTTCTCGACATTACTATGACATTGACCTTTATTCTAGGCTATTTCTAGACATGATGCAATTAATCCTTATTTCTTGGCTATTTCTTGACATTATCGTGTAATTAACAGCCTGTGAATTAAAGGGTTACCTTTTTTTCCCAATCCCTCTGTTTTCAGACTTCAAGCTAGGCTAAGAGTCTACTGTCTGTAATACAGCCACCAGCACCTTTAAGGCTCAGTAACATGTCATTTTTATCCAACATAAAAATAACAGTAGGCTACGTTGTGGTAAGGGAAGTTATATGCCAGTGCACAGTCAGGTCCTGCCAAGCAAACCAGATTAAATATTTACTGACCAGGCATACGAGTGGTATCAATTTTCTCATCTCGCCCTCGACAAGAAAGGAAATGAGAATATGTCCTCAAATATGCTTAATTACAATTGCTTCAGTTTCTGCATTTTCAAGAAGCTGGAATTGATATAGACTAGTCTTTCATAATGTTTACTTTTCTATTCTCAGAGTATCTTCTCCATTGAAACTCGAAGCTGGGGATTAAGAAAACTTTTCTTTTTTTCCAGATACCCAAACTGAAAAACAGTAGCTATGGGGTGTAATTCCCCGTAAAACCCTTAACTCAGCATGTCTTTGATAGCCTCTACTTATTACTTGGTGCTCTCTATTCTCTAAAGCCATATCACGCTGTACATTTTTGCAGGTTATGACAGCACTGTCCTACGACCGGCTGACTGAGCCCAGGGCAGTGCAGCACGCCCAGAGCTCTGACAGCGGAGGATAGAGCTGCAGTCTGTCTGAGGAGCGGCCGAGGCTGAAGACAGACCGAGGGAATGCCCTTCACTTTGGGGAGAGAATCGATATAAGTTTGCTGCAGAGGAAAATGTATGAGTGTGGAATAAAAATGTTCAGATAACCTGCTGTACCTCAGAAGGTGACATAGAGGTGAAACACTTAAAGTTTTAAACAATGCACAGTCTCTATTGTGAGTATATTTTATTAGATTCTACCTACAGTAGTATGCACATTACTACCAGACTATTAATTATATTTTACACAAGGGGGCACCATTGCTCTCATATTGAATATTAAGAGGTGTAATCGAAGATGAAAGACATTATTTTTAAACTGAACTATTTATATTCCCAGGTGTTGATGAAAAGATAGCAGGAGCTGGTTTTATCATGTGACCCATGTACCAAAATTTTTATTTCTTGTCCAAAGTCTTTCTTCCTCTGAAGAAAAAAAAATTCCCTCTGGAAATGAAACAGTTGACACATTGAGTGCAGAAGTGGAGTTGTCAACATCTTAGCAGCTCCATGTCAGTGGAGCTGATAGAAGAGGAGGGTCAAAGAGAATAAGGCTTTACAGATTTCTTGGTATTTACCTTGGTGTTGGAGGAAATTTGAGCACTTTTATTGTTGAGATAAAACACAAAGCCTTGGATGTAACGAAAGCAGTTTGTTTTTATCTGGATTCATCCCTCTGCATCTAATGTGCAAATGAGAAGCTCTTACATTAAAACCCAATATTAAAAAAAAAAACTTTAATTAGTGTTCTTTATCTTTTTTACTATGGGGGGATTTAAAGTTTAATTGCCCGTATTCATAATTCAAAACATGACAAGGTGTGAGTAGTGTATAGTCAGCTGTTCTTGCCTATATTCTCCTCTAGGATGTGCTGTATGCTACACATCTGTATCTAACAGGAGAATGCTGTAAGCAACATCAAGGCATTGTAGATTCCCTTTGTACCAATGAACATGGGTTCGGCCAATCTCTGTGTTTTTGCATAATTGCAGATAAGGCTCAGTAACCTTTCCAGTTTTCTACACTCAGCATGTGATATTTGGCTTTCCAAAGGATTTTCGCCTAAAATGGAAATTCTAATCTCAGGGACTCAAGGACATAATATATATAAGTACTTTCATGCCCTGATCAGCGTATTCAGGTACTTGACATTTTAAGGGAGATAACAGGGTGCATGGAATCAGGTCAAGTCTGAATTTACTGGCTTGCATTTTCGAGCATAATTCCTGCTGTCTTGTGTTTCTGAAGAAACTGGTACACAACAATCTAAATATCCAAGATGTTTTTGAAGCCCCTGAAGAGTCCCCCTTTCAGTCTTCAGCTCCTCGCTAGAACATCAAATATTAACAGTTCAACAAGCATCAATTAGTTCAGAAAGGCAATACTTCCAAGGTGTAACAGTTATTGTTCATTAAAGCGTGAGATATGTGACTCACTCAATATAACACATTCCATCTCTACCAAATTAAAGGCTGGATTCATGAGCAGTGAAACGCACCCTCGCTCAATTCAATATACTCAGGGCTTTTGCTGCCGCAGCCTTATTGGTCCGGTGTGACCACTGGTGTCTGGTGACTGGCTTAATCTAACAAACTTTAGAAAGATATGGCAGCAGTGCAAAGCAGGACACCAATGATACTGGTACCACACCACGTTTTAACATGAATGTATAAAATAAAATGAAAAAATACACACGTAAAGTAAAAGCAAACACACAGTAGGCTACCGAACTGACACTGTCTTTTGTATTTATGCAGATTTGCAACAAGCTTGGTGAATTTCCATAATCAGGGCTGTGTTGATCAATGGTAATTTAACAACCCATCAACTGTCATCTGATTCAAATGTTGCCAAATCCTGATTGGTTCTCAGGCGTACGCGACATCACCTTTTTTTCTAGCTAAGTCCTGCCCACTGCAAACCAGTGAGAGCAGCAGAGAAAAACAAAACATACAGAAATCTCTGTATGTTTTCATGAGGGACCCTATCACTCATAGTAAAAAGCTGATAGAGAAAATGTGTTTTAGGGCCTCTAAAGAGATTGCATCAACTCAATGTTATTATATAATGTAAAATAATAATGGTAAGAGGTTTTTCCATGTGGATACGAGAAGCACAAAGACAAACCACTTCTGCTCTATTATGATGATCGTGCTTTCATACAAGACAGTCTTGATCAGTGCAGTCAACTGTCCTCAGGCTTGTTCTCTGTAACAGCCTATAGAAGCTGCACACAACCCCCCAAGGACATAAATAGAAAAGTCAGAGGCCTTGGGCTTTTATGTTAAATATACCAAAGGTAGGCACAGACGCGCAAGTTATGAAATTTTAAAGATACACAGAACAACCATTTGATGCAGGATCCAACAATAATTTCTGTGAACCATGGATGAGAGTTTGTCGCTATGGAGATGGAGTTTTCTGAGGAGGAAAGTAAGGAGCCAAAGATAAAATAATGTTATGTAATTGGAGAGAGGAATCCCTGTTTCTCTGTGGTTCTGGATGTGGAACAGATGAAGGTGTTGTAGAGCATTAGTGGAAGCATCCCCATGTTGTACTACTACGTGGCTAAAAATGGCTCAGCCTGCTTTCTATATACCAACTGTTTTCATGCCATGTCGAGGAAGAATTTCTTAGCTACGTGCAGTTATTTCTGTGGATAGTAGAAAATATGATGGTTACTGTGACCGCTGTTCAGTGTTTAGAGCTGTTTTGTGTTGTTTCTCTTGTAAACTGAACCAAACAATGAACAGTGATGTTCCTACAGTTTTGTCGTGTTCTTGTTTGTCATGTGGTGCATATTACCACAAACCTTGGTTATCTCTGTATATTGTTACTCAATACAAAGACTTTTTTAACCCTCCCACCCTCCCATTTGTTATGATGTTGCATTTTTGGATGGAAATGCATTTTTCAGGAGGTATTTGACCACGTAGTATAACCAATAAATACTTTTAACCATGCTCTATATTTTGTTTAAGGACAAAAGGAACATCATTTGGTGAGGAGTTTGTAGGTGTTGGGGCTCTGAAGACAACACAAAGAAACTTCATATTCCTCCAAGAATTTGATAGGTCTCTCAAACCAAGAATGCTCCTTCCATATGAACAGCATTTTTGACATGTTAAGTGAAAGTAATGAACATGACAGAATAACACAATTACCCAAAGGCAAGGTGAAGAAAAGAGGATCCTCCTCATGTCCTCATTTCACGACCAAAAGCAACTTGTTCCTGAGGCAATGTGAGGCCAGAAGATGAAGCACAGGTTCAATACACTGGATTAGTGATATGGGGTGGGTCTTATTGCTATATAATCATAACATCAAAAGCCTCCTTCCAAATCTCAATATTTTTGCTCTGACGGCAAATTGACGCTGTCATCTAACAAAGATAAAGCTAATTGGTCACAAAGAGGAAAACAGCATTTGACTGGAGCCAATGTATAACAATTATGTAAGCGGTAGCAGAGGGGCAGAGTGGCTCTTCTCCTCCTGATGGTATTAGCTGGACTGAGGATGGTTGTTAATGGCTTGTAGATGATAGATGAGTTATCGTTTGGGGAGAAATATGAAGGGGGTGGGGGATGGGGGGTGGGGTAAAATCAGGCCAGCTATTTTCACCCCCCATCCACTCTAATCCATATTTCGTGCTGAAAGATTTGTCCTTAAAAATCATTTATTAAGTGGTTCCATCTTACAGGAATATATTTATTCAGGATGTAATTTTGTTTCCTTGGTGGGACTATTCATTAAAAAATCTTTTAAATAGATGTCAGTGCTTGGTCTCCTGCCAGCTTGGTCAAAGATTTACAGTTTTGCCGTCATTGTTGCTGACTTAAGGCTCTGACTTCTGGATGTCATTGCCAGGGTGTGGCACAAGTCCAATAATGTGTGTGTGTGTGAGAAGGAGAGAAAGAAAGAGATTTAGAGGAACTGCTTGTCACACGCACACACACACGCGCACAGGAAGGAAAAATTTGCGACCAATTATGTGAAAGTTTTTCTTTATCTAATTTGTGGTATTATGTGTGTGAGCAGGCATAATTGGATGAATCTACACCTTATAGCAATGCTGAGATTGGAGACTAATGAGCTGACAGGGGAGTGGGGAAAGAGAAAAGAAAGAAGAGGGGACAGTGTGTGCTCATGCCTCAGTATCGATGAATACAAATCACAATTTTTCATGTCCCCCTTTCTTATAAGCAGCTTTGGAATCAAAAACAGGACAAGCTGGCAGGAAGGCAAACGATGTGATTTATGACATATGATGGCAGCGCCCGGGGGTATGTGCTGTATATGTGTTGAGGCCACAGTCAGGTAGCCTCGCTCTGCATTTCTTACAGCTCCTATCAGAGTGTACATGTATTCTGGGCGGCTGGCATCACCTCAGATACATTGAATCAATTGCCTCCACCCACACCAAGCAACCACCCCCATGCTCATATGTGAGCCTTAGTGAAATTAATGCCTTTGGGACGTACACAAGCACCGAGTTTAAAGCAGCCTCGCTCATTGATTGGAGCCCATTGTAATAGCAATGGAAATATATTCAGATAATTATCAGGCTCATTTAGGTCTGTGGCTTGCTCATGAACATGGTGTTGCTTTGTGAAGAGAGAGAGAGAAAGTGTGTTGGTTTTTTTTTTTCAGCAGCAGCAGCAGCGGCGGCGGCAGCAGCACAGAGCCTCAGAGCTGACAGTAAATTTGCTCATCAACCAGTTTCGTTCCAGTGTGAGGTAAAAAATTATCCAATATTTCACGGTCTGGCCCTTTGAAGGTGGCATTACTCAGCAGAGCTCAATGTGCCACAGAGCCGAAACAGAATAGTGTTCAGAACTAACACCTTATTTCAGCGGTGGTATAGTTGCCGGCCTGTCCAGCCTCCCGCGTGAAGAAATGATGAAAAATAAGAAGCAGCTCTTATTCACTGTTGCCCGTGACTGGCTGTGGTAAACAAATCAAGTAAACAACCAATGCTCACATTTCATTTCACCCTCCTTTATCCTCCCGTGGCAGTGAAAAGCCTGCTCGAGCTTGTTGTCTGACAGCATTAAGGTGAAGGTTTATCTGCACGTGGACCTGTGGGAGCCCATTGATCTCATTAACACTATATATGTGAGGAATATTATAAAATGATGAGAACTTCATAGGAGGTCAGCTGAGGATCAATATTAAATCCTATCTCATTTATAATCCTGCTGAGCGGAGAGGCTCCGCAGGGCTTAGCTGCTTAAAGAAGACAGCATTTGACAATTTACTTTAATGCTCATATGAATAAATGTAATGACACGCAAGTGCTTTGAGATTAGATTTTTTTTGTTTTTATTGTCTCTTTGTAGGCACTTTAGCGCTGTTTGAATGTCAACAAATGCACTATAAATACACTGACGGATGATGGATAGGCCTGACTGAAGCACGCACGCACGCGCACGAACACACACACACACACACACACACACACACACACACACACAAACCTGATCAAGGAAAGTATTGACATTGAAGCGATATGAAATTAAAATCAATTCATCAAATGTTTGTTACATCTCCTGGCAGACTGATGTTTGTGTCCTTGGCTATTTTTAAGGAGATTTGGCTGCTCTTATCTGCTATCTCCACTCTCTTACACACAGCATCTTCAGATCAAGGATTAAGCATCTCATTATGCATATCACTTGGAGGATTAACCCTTTCGCACACTCTTATCTCCCTAAGTTATGAATCTGATCACTGATGGATGCAGAAACTCGATGAGGGCCGTCTCATGAGATTGATTTTGAGGCAAATTCCTGCAGGCAGCTGCAACGAAACTCTGAAACTTTGTCTCCCACTCTCCCAAATCGAGGAATTTAACCTCTGATTTTGTATGTTCCTGAGCCAATTAAGCTGTGAGATTTGTTTGAAGTTGCAGATTGAAAGGAGAGCTCACCGTTTTTTGGGCCCAAACAGTGAAGGGAGACCACAGGGGTCCAGGTTCCCAGAGCCTGCATGTGTAATCCAGTCTAACATGCATGCAAATCTCATCTATGCCCGCACACAATGGCCTGTCTGTGTAGCAGGAGGGAGGAGGGAGAGAGGGAAAAAAGCTGTGAGTGTGTGTCCTCTGTGCCAGAGCATATGCCATGATAAGTCTTCGGAGACTGAGCACAGACAACCTAAGGTTTACAGACTGGTAAGAGTCTTTTATCGAGGTTGATATTTAAACATCTGCATAATTAATCCAATATCTGTGGAGCTCTCAGAGGAGAGAAAAAACACAGCATCGCCTGTGGAAAAGAGAGCATTGTAAATTCCTGGCACTGCTGAGTGCACTTCTTCTTCTCTGCGATGTAAAAACAAAAGTTGGCAACCCAGATCTCAGGGGAAATTAAAAACCTTTGTCTCATCCAGCCAATTAAATGAAATACACTATTTTGTACATGGCTGGAGCTGGTCCCTGGAATCTATTTATGACTGTGTTGTGGTTACCACTTCTACTACGCTGTTCACCACAGAGAGCTTCACTTCACTCCAGGGGTGCAAGGTTAGAGGTGCACAGAGTTGTTGCTTTTTTTTTTCTCTCTGTTCGAGAGACACAGACACAGAGAACTTACTTTCCATCTGTCTCAATCATATACATTCATAGGATTAGACCAAATGCTGTGTGAGTCCTCAGCACAGGCTCAACTCTTTCATGTGAAACATTGGATTAGATAGTCAGAGAGCCTTTGTGTGTGTCGCCGCCGGTCTTCCAGTGGCTCCTCTTTTACTCTGTCGTCTCCTTTATTGTGTGGGAGGCTGTTGCTATATGCAACCCCACGCCTTGAACTTTATCACATTTCGATAACTTTATATATGTGTGAATGTGTGTGTGTGTTTCTGTTCTCCCAAGCTTGCACCTCTGCTCTATTGGGACCCCAGTGTGCAGACCATAGCTCAGCAGGGGGCCTTCACTCCAATTTGCCATCGTTTGTCACCATTTGTTCATCCTGACAAACAAAACGTTGGCCCTCGGTCCCCTCCCGTTTGGCCACAGTCACACATGGGATCAGCTGCTGTCCTCCTCCCATGGCTCTTTTTTTTTTTTTTTTTTTTGTAATTTGAGTCCCTTTTCTTTTTTATTCAATAGTTTGGCTCTGAATGCTGGCTGTGCTTAAAATAGTTCCCCCTGTCTAATTACCTCATTTCATCTGACATTAATATTGTAACATGTTACCGTTGCATTATTGATGGCGTGTTTGTCTTGGTGTATGAGCTGTTAATTAAAAGATAAACTGGAGCTGTGGCTGTATGACAGTCTCTTTATCTGGGAGTCAGCGGGCTTCAAGAGATTTCTTTTCTGCGACCCTGTCTCCCTGTCTTTTGTTGATGCAGTCAGATGTCTCCTCCAGCCCCGGCTTCATTGTGTACTTAAATATCTCTATTACAGACCCTTAGATTTCAAGGTAATTGCATAATGTACTGTAAAACCAGTTTTATAATAAACTGTAGCAGGACAGACTTCCAAGAGGCCAGCTGGGCTGAGCACTGACGAATGAGGTCAAGATGTTTCTGGCAGATATGAGCTTCTGAATACTGTAGGCATGGAAACCTTCTCCGCAGTCAGATAGCTGACGCTGATTTCCAGCCTCATATCACTTTCTTGCATCTTAGCTGGTGGAGCAGAGAAACTAAAACATGTTAAATTGCTCCCCAGCTCCATAAAAACACAGGAAGGTCAGGCAGTTAAAGAGCTTTCCGAGGCTTCCTAGGAGAGTAAAGTCCCTCGTTGGATTGCCTGCAAATGGACAGGCAGTAAACTCTAGGTTGCTTTACGGCGCTAACAGCAGGGACTGAAACCAGTCAGGGTTTTGGTTTCACTTCCCCCCCTTCTTCTTGTTCTCCTTCCCCCTCCACTGTTCTCCGCTGTTCTGTGTCGTAAGGTTTTAGGTGCGAGTTGTGAGATGAACCGACAGATGACCGCACCATTAGACTGAGTGGCTGGCTGGTTCTCTGGTCAATGAGGCCACAGTGACAAATAAGTTGGCAAAGAATTACACAAGAGGCTCCTTGGCACAGGAGCCCAGGCTGCTTCCTTTTGGCCCCAATGAGGGACGGTGAACAGATGTCTGGTCGAAAGCCACAGAATTTCTCTTGAGCTGCAAATTTTGTCTTGTTTGAAGTGAGCCCCGAGGCATATCTCATTTTCAGCCCTTGTACCAAATCATATGCATACCTTTATTCACATCTTGAAGACTCTCATTAGGTGGAATGAAGAGTGTCAGATATGGAGGAAACTATTAAAGAAGAGCAGCAGGGCCCGTGGTCCGTCGTAATTGGAGACACTGGCGCTGAGATGAGCTTTATATTACCAATGCCAGAGTAAATACTGACCTCGCTGTTTTCATGTTTGTGGCCCCGAAGGCGGTTAAAGTCACCAGCTGTGATTCATAGAAAAAAAATAATCGCATAACATTAACTCCGTCTTTTTTTTAAAAAGAGTGCAAACAGGTTGGCTCTTGCTTCCAAAGAAATATATATTAAAAAGATTCTTGTATAAGAAAATCAACAAGTGCACACAGAATATGTGCAGCTGTGTTTTGATATTGTGAACAAATCCCATGAAAAGACCCAAACCAACAGGGAACTGGTCATACCAACAAGTAACTAAAGCCTCATACAGTATAGCTAATTCCTTTGTGTCATGGAGCTATTAAAACTATTAAGAACGCACCAGTGAGTGAGCCACACTGCAGTGGGTAACATGTTTCTTCATTACAAGGAACATGGTCTCTGTAGTTTATTTTGAGACAGTCCCACATTCACCATTCTGCTGCTGTAAGTATACTCACTAGGGCACCAAATGTGTGTTAATCCTCTGCTAAAAATATTCCTTTCCAAAAGCACTGTTAACTGCATGTTAACTACTTTTACTGCTCAAGTCAAACCTTTGAGGAAACTGTTGGTAGCTGCTCTGAAAGGCAACACCTGAGGGTGGAGTTGAAAGGCCAGACATCATGGGGCAAAGATGTTCACTTACTGTAAATATGGAGCACAGATTTGGACAGTCTGACTGGACAACACTCGTGGAGTCGCACTCATTTCGTAAATAGAAAAAATATGACAGGAATGTTGAGCCAAAAGCAGACAGAAGAGAGGCTCTTGTCAGATATGGGAACGAATTTCAGATCCTTTTGAAAAGATATTTTAAAACTGTTGGACACACTGCCAGAGATTTTGACAAGGAGGAATTTCTAAAGTTGTTGAGCCATGGTACGAACGCTTCTAATGTGTGCTGGCATTTTAAGAGTCGTATCAGCATGTTGACGCGCAAACAAGTATAATGTTTGCCATGTTCACCATCAGTGTGTTAGCATGCAAACATTTGTTAATTAGCACTGAATGCAAAGCCCAGTTGAGGCTAATGAGAATCTGAATTAAGATTTTGACCGCGCACTTGACGAGACAATTAAGGGATTATCAGAGTTACAGTTTATCCTCAGACAACCATGACTGTGGCAAATAGTTTTTGTTTCATTCTGGGGGAAAGTGGTGGACAGACCATCACTGCACCCACACATTGAATAAACATAGAAAACACAAGTAATAGGAGCCACACTTACATGTGGTTATTTTTGGTCCTTATATGAGATTGAATATAAATTTGTGAATAAATGAATAACATATATCCACAAATTATCCTTTAAAGCTCAATATGATAAATCAATTATTGCAAGTACCATTTTAGAAAAAAAAAAAAAAAATCTGTAAATAATACTGTTATACATGGTTGGCTATAAAGTTGGAATCATTTTTTTCATCATCATTATAAAGGTTAATTGTGGTTTAATTTTCCTACATTTGGAAGAGATTGATCAATACATTTTTAAGAAGCTATATATATACCAAGAATAAATCACATTGTCACAATCATTTCATGAGAAGAGATAAAAATAGAAATATTTAATTCCAACTTTATGGGCAACCATGTTAATTCAAACCAGGATCATTAACAGGATCTTTACATCAATGAGAGCCATCATATAATACCACATTGATACTTCAGTTATTGATTTAACTGGCTGCATAGTTCATCAGCAAATTGATTTTAATTGAAAGCAACCAGATGACGCACCTCAGTTGACTCCTGTTCAAGGTTCACTTTTGTTGGCAGTGAAACTCACTCAGGGGTAACAATGTGAAATGATCTCCATTTGTACATTCTCTTTCACTCTCTCTCTCCTCGGGGAGGTCAGAGGTCAGAGTCTGTGTTTTGCTTTCCAGCAGGGGACAGACTGCAGCTCTGCTGGTTGAAGGGCTGTTATTTTTCCCCCACGTTGCAGCTACAATTGGTCTTGAGGCACACTGATGTAATAAAAATGAACAGAAACTAAAAAAGATCTCGTGAAAATCTGCACTTTAGTTAATGCATTGTTCATATTTGTTTTAGATTGTTATAATCAGCATCATCTTTAGGAGTGGAAAACGGCTAATTAATGCGATTGATAAAATAAAATGCGCTGGTGTGAAAGGATCTTATTTTAGGAGAAGTGCAATCAGTGACTGAAGTATAAAAGTTCTCTAAGCCGAATTAACAGAGGTATCCCAGCCTTCATTTCATAACCAGCGACCGTTTTCTAATCAAAATGCTTTCATCAAGAGCTCATCTAGTTGTTGCAAACTATGTTAATGTGTTAAAATGAGCAGAGGATCCACCGGTGTGGTTGCAATCAACACAGACTTTCATTACAGTATGTTAGAAAATAATGTGAAAGCACAGCAGTGGAAAAACAAGACAAATATGTGACTCTGGCACTGGGAAAACTCTCCCTCCTAATTAAATCAAGTGTACCCTTCACTTCACTAAACTTTCATATCTTGTTTTGATTGTGCAGCAGCTCCTGGTTATATCCTGCACGGGACATTTTGAAGTTCCCAGAATAAGATTAAACTCTTGTCCTTGCTGGAGTCTTTTTCGTTCTGAAATGGAAATCACTTGAGAAAAAGGTGTGACAGACAGAGGGTCAATTTACCTTCAACTGGGAAACTGCAGCTATAAGACTCCGACTTCAAAAAGAAGCTTACAGTAAGCACCACATTTCAAAAAGGCTTAAAAACAAGTTAATTAATCTTGTTTCCACTCTTTTGTATGCAAAGAGGGGAACGCTAGACTGGGCCACATTGTATTCTAAATAAACCATATATCACACTGTAAAAGATGATTTAAGAACTGAGTAGTAATATTATGAAAGGGCATTTAGTGAGCTCTGTCCTCTGTCGTACTGTATGATGATGAAGCAAACACATCGAGTCCAAATAAGATATATTTAGAAATTGTTGTTCTTCAGGACTTTACTGTAATGCAGACTAGCCAATTCCTTTTTTGTGTTCCTAAAAACCTGGCTTTGTTATTTGCTGGCGCTTTATAGATCAACTGTAAGCTATTAATAAGACCAACTGTTCCCTTTGGCAGGTATTTAGCATTTGGAAATAGTAAATTATTCATAGATTATTAGTCTTTCATAAATTGATTTGGTCCATTTAAGTTCACAGCCTGGCAATCCAAAAGTTGTTCCTATTAATTCCTTATGACAGCTCTAATTAAGCTTTAGTAAATGATTTATCTGCTATTAATGTGGCTTTAATCAGTCACTTGAATCTTATGGAATCAGCGTAAATGGTAGTTTATTATCAAAAAGTGGTTCCAGTAATGTTTAAGGAAAGCAGGTGGGTGGTGAGACACTGATCCCCATATTGTTTCTGATGTGTGTGTCTGTATGAAAAATATAATAAACCCTAACCCTAAAAGTCATAAAAGTGTAATGAAATCAGTGTTCAACTATGATCTCATTTCAAGTGACACTGATTCAATTGCCACCCTGCACCAGTTCTTAAAGACACCATACATTTCTTTATTTTTGCGTCCATTAGTCCGACCTCCCATTTCTCAAACTTAAGTAGCCCTAACCCTTAACCTTACCCTAAACCTAACCTTAACACTGTAGAATGGGCAGTCGGAGAAATTAGCTGTCGGACTCTTGGGCAGTCGGACTGATGTATGCTCCCCCACGATCCTCCGCGAGCATGGTGAAATTCTTGGACCGGCGCACGACGGACGTCTTGCCAAGAATGTTTTCATTCATCAAGAATGAAAGTCAAAGGTTCGAAGACGATCAGATACCGTCGTAGTTCCGACCATTCGGCGGCGTTATTCCCATGACCCACCGGGCAGCGTCCGCGAAACCGAAAGTAAGGAAACGCTGGCCGGCTCGCCCAGCATTTCCGCCACTAATAATAATAACAAAGTAACGATAGAGACAAAACGATATATTTATCGAAAATGGAGCTGTTAACAAGTGTGGGTAGCGTAGATTTATCGACATTAATATGAGACTTTTTCATAACCAAATACAAACTCCTCGTTGTCCCTTTAAAGCAAAAACAATCATGTTGTTGAACCTGTTCTCCAGCGTCTCCACGGGTCCTCCACTTCCATGAGGTATGTATCTGTATGTGGACACGTGTATGTATGTATGTATGTTTGTATGTTTGTATAATTAGTATGCATAATTAGTGTGTATAAGTAAATTATTAGTAAACTTAAATTAAATTAAAACGTAAAGTAAATTATAAATAAATTATATTCATGATTTTGTAACATAAGATATGTTTAGACAAGGATCTTAGCTAGACATATATAAGGAGAGGGGGTGGGAGTTTATAAGTTTTACTTCTTCTCACTCCTTTTCGAATATGTATTCTATTTTTTTTCATGTTTAAATGTTTTTGTCTTATTCTCTTTTTTATTACTTTATTTTCATATTCGAAATAAACATTTCAATCAATCAATCAATCAATGAGGTTGGACAACTTGTGAGAGTTGAACTTTAACAGGGTCAAGGCCCCAAAACAACAGATCCTACATTTCCCATAATGCAACTCAAAGGTGTGAATCATGGAGCTGTGTCCCAATTCAGGGGCTGCAGCCTTCGGAGGACCCAGCCTACGCGGTCTCCGGAGGCAACGGCTTCGGAGCCTCCTCCGGGGGCCGCATCAACGGTCGGTAAATGGGACGGTCTAGCCTTCAGAGCATTTCCTGATCCGAACGTAAACAACGGCGTAACGTAAACAACGGCCGGACGTTAAACATTTAAAAGTAGCGCTTGCAACAGCTCTACCGCTCCTCCGCCCCTCGCTTTTTTTTTTTTTTTTTTTTTTTAAAGAAGTAGAATCAATACAAGGGCAGTTATCATTAATATACTAATAAACAAACCATTGAACAGCAGCCAGGGGGGTAGGCTATTGAATAGAGAATAAAGAGAGCACAAGTAATGTGTTTTCATAGCTTTCTTATTAAAAGTTGTCACACACAAGATGCTTTGCCTCCGCTCCTCACCTGTGCAGCCAGAGCAGAGCAGAGCTCAGCAGCGGGCAGCCACACCTCCGAGCCGGCCGCAGAGCCGGGTTACCATGGCTACAGCACAGAGCTGCTCCGTTCGATAGCTAACGGCTAGGTTGCTAATAACAACAACGGTGCAGCAAAGCATCTTGGGATACGGGAGGCCGCGAAGGATAGTAGCGGTGCATCCTCCGAATGCAGGGGAAAGGAGGACGCATTTGGAGGCTGCATTTGGAGGACCCTTCGAATTTAGACGAATTGGGACAGCCTTCGCGCAGCGCTGTGACGTAATCGGCCTTCAAATCCACCCTCCGAAGGATGCAGCCCCTGAATTGGGACACAGCTCATGTGTCTTTCAAATTCCCTGTCAACCTAAGTAAATTGTTTAAATTTTGCAGTTGCCAAGTACAGTCTTAGATACCGTGACATCACTATGATATCGTAATGATCAGTGTAACTCCACTTCATTATTAGCATACAGTAGGCTAGCTGTCACAACGCTAACTGTATTTATAAATCTTTCATGAATTACAGCTTCACGTCCATATTGTATCTCTTTACCCCAACACACATCTGTAGACACACACACTTGTGCTGTTTCTCGGCCTGATTCTTTACACCAGTGACAGCAGGAAAGTCTCTTCTTCTACAGCCCTCCTACCACCTGAATACCTGCCAACACTTTGATGATTCGACGAAGACACAAAAATCATAAGAAAATCATATTCTTGGAAACAGAAAAGCTGTTAAACTACAGAGTTAAAAAAGAGGCACATTTCTGTGAGGCTTGCACATTACAACAGTCGCCACTGACATTAAAGGGCAGATGTCCTTCAGACCGGCCAACTCTCACATACTGTATATAAGTATAGAGAATGAAAAGCAAACACTGGTGCCAAAGAGAAACATCTGTCTGTGTAACAACACATAACATGCCAACCATAAATAATTCATATTAACCACTTTTAATAGTTTAATTATGTACATCTAGACAGATTTAACAGGTTTTCTGGCATATTGCTAATTGGAATTATGTCTTATTACAGGAAAGTGGATTATTAAGTGTGAACATGTCATGCATTATTATGTTTTCTACAATATTATGCAGTTTCAGAGGGCTGATTGGATTAGCCATTTGACCTTACTTAAGATGTCAGCAGCTGTATGACGGGCGTGTGAGCAAAATGAAGCAGAATATTAAATAGATGGTTCTCTGGAGAGTTTACTATCAGAGGCACAACAGTAACTTTTTCTTGACCTAAGAGTGCATACCATAATGAATCTGTTTTATGTCCCCAAATTGTGTTTCAACTGATGAATTGCTGAGCGGGTCTAAAGGGACACATTAGGCTACAAACTGCATGGTGCCTCCAGATATATGACTGTAAAAAAAAAAAGAAACAAACAAACAACTGTGACACAAACGTAATGATCATAATGATCACGATCATTCTGTGTGACATGTGAGAGCATCTGTGTGTAACAACATGATGTGAAACATCTGCCAGTATAGTATATCATCTGTGACACAACTGAAGGCAATTATTATGAGAAATTAAAAGTATAGTGGATCAACCCTGGACAGATAACATGGTGGAACAAAGCACAGGGGCTGGTGTACAAAGTTTCCACAGATTTGTGCTGGGTGGAAAAACATGAAGCCTCCTTGTGGACGTGAAAAGACAAATTCACTGTATTTAACTGTTTCTACTTTGCCTCCTGGCTGTATAGTTTATTTTTTGGGAGAAATTTACATTTTCATTAGCATAGCAAAAAGCTCATTTACATGTTTTAGTAAAGTCAGCTTTCAAGTTTGTTGTGTTCATTCATTTATCTGCAGCCGCTGACTCAGTCTGGCTGAGATCCTGAAATCATATTTACCGTTTGACACTTTTACTGAACAAAATGTGCAAATGATGCTCTCTGTGTGTTACGAACTGCACAGCGTCTTTCCATAGCTCGATTGTGACACAGGAGAATTGTAAATCATGTAAAACATACATTACTTGTCATAAAAGATGGAGGGTTTTTTAACGCAACTCCAACACTTGCAGGACATGTTGTCCAGCACAGAACAAGTCTTAAAGTCCCTCCTCTTCATGCTGAATCTTCCATCCTCTCTCGACTTTTCATTATCCTTACAAATCTCCCAGTGTGCTAACAAGCCGCTACGCTCAGTGAGTGAACAGACGGAGCTCAGGGGGGAGAGGAGGATCAGAGAGACTTGGAGCTCTTGGGTTGGTGTGTGCTCGGAGATTCACATCTTTTTTTTTTTCTCTCCACATACAGCTGGGGCTCAATTAGTGTCCATTTTTACTAATTAAGTACACTCTGCCTGAATCAGTGGTGCAAAAACTAACGTTGTTTGTCAAATCATACGCTGTATCCGGCTTGCTGCCCCTGAGGCAGGCTGGAGGCCCTTCTACTGTACACTGCTCTTCCTCTTCCTCTTTTTTTCTCTCTGTTGATGTGTTCAGAGACGATGAGAGGAAATGAAGTGGTCTCAGGGGTTTTTTCATTTTATCAGTCTTTTCTTTCTCCTTTTTTTTTTTTTTTTTTTCTTACACAAAATCGTACTGTGCAAGAAATGCGGTTTTAACAAATTAGCAAAGAGCGAGAGAGTGGATATTCAATTTGTCGCCTTATGTGATCCTGTCCTTCCTAAGCTGCAGCTCCTGACGCTTAACATCTATGTGTGCGTGACATGATCACCATGCTCAAGCCCGGCTAAAAGCATGGTCGTGGAGTTTTGTGCATATTCTCCCAACAATGTGAAGCCGGGTAAGCTTGGCGCAGTAGATAACTCCTAAAGGACTCCGAAGAAGGGACCAACAGTCACAGACATTTACAGTGTGAAAATACCCTCACTAGTGTCTGAAGTTAACACTTTGTAGTATGATATGTGTTAAATTGCTCCCACAGAGAGAATTGGGACTGTCAATCTCTACACACCATCTGCGTATGGTATTAATTTCCCAGACAAGACGACGGTCCTTCTGCAGAAGGGTCAGACTTCTCCAAAATGATCTGTCAACCCCTTCATCCCCTGTCGCACTCTTATCAATGCCGCACACTTCCCTCTCCACTGTTGCCATGGCTACGGTTTGGCAGGGATGAGCACTATCAAAAGCGCTCTGGAGTTTAGCAGAGACTCCTCTCCGCACTTACCTCTGTTATGTTGCTCTAATCCCTTCCTTTTGATCTTCTTTTGATGGAGACATTAAACCTGGAGGAATTCAGGGTGTACCGCGCAAAACCTTATGCTACTGTTTGACTGCGTGAGATGCCGATTCTCTGCGGACCGGTGCTGCGGTCTGCCCGGGCTGCTCTCTTCCAGCTAACAGATACCACCTCATTATCTGCAGTCCACAGATAGGGGAACACAGCAGTCAGGAGCACAGCTTTTCTTCTACTGCACAAAAAACTCCACTCCACAAAAAACAATGAACTGCAAAATTTTTAGCTTGACAACCTCTCAAAAAAAAAGAAGAAAAAAGCTGCACTCTTTTGTGGCAAATTATGACTTTAAAATACTTTGTAGACTTCTGAAAAAAAAAAAGCCTGACATCTAGATTTAAACAGATCTACAGGCATATTTCTGTCTCTCAGCCTAGTGCTAAACTCTACATGTTCCCCATGATAATATTAACATGTTCATGTTACACAGGGTATTTAATTAGCCTACTTCTTACTTACAATATAGTGCCCTTTGAGATACACACCACTTCACATGCAAGTGTATGATCTCAGTTTAGTGCTCACTAAACCCAGCCTGTTCGACCTCTTGTTTAGTTTGATGAAGCAAACTCTCTCTGTGGTACTCGGGCACAGTGGTGCGTTGAGCTCATTGTTAATGTCAGCATGCTAACATGTTCAACTGACAATGCTAACACTGTCTGTCCTGCATCTCAAATCAGATGCTTTGGTCAGTGCACTCACAAGCAGCACTGTGTATTCTCAATGGTGCAGTGTGAGTTTGGACAGGGTGGTATTGTCCCAAAACACTGCTGCTGTGCACGGACCATCAGCGTTTGACTGTGTGATCATCGACAGCTCTGATGGCTGCTTTGCTCACTTGATTTGATAATGGACAATTTATTGTCCTGTCCCATCCTCGGTCATGTGACATGAGAATTTTGGCTGTCGACACCGATGTCACGTCCTTCATTCTTGTAGCTGACCAGATTTCTGAAATGAAAATCAGGGACATTTTCAACACCGTGGTAAAAAATCATTAAATGTTATCATTATGAAATAAATAACAGGGGAAATAACATGTTCATGTATTTTGACAATGTGTATTAAAGAAAAGGTGCAGCCAATAAGAAGTTTAAAAAATCGAGTAATCACCTCTGTTTTAAATGTGCTACATCAGAGGTTCCTAAACCTTTCAGACCATGTGCCACTATGTGTCCTAAGAGCCAAATTTCACAAAGTGCAACTTTCTACTGCAAAAATGATTTTTTCAGAAAATAAACATAAAACTGATTAACCCATGCAACAGCATCAGCAAACTAAACAACATCAACAAAATGCTACTGTATTAAAATGAAAGAATAGACTGCTCTGTTGAGGCTGCAGGAGCTGTTTATTTGATTTAGCATCTCTAGCAATTGACATTAACTGTAATCAAAACCAGAGACTTAAAGGGATAGTTCAACATTTTGGAAAATTGGCCCTTTGCCATAATCCCTATAGTCATAGCAGTAGGCTTGTTACCTTTAATTGTTGGTGCTATATTACGGCGGAGCAGAGCTGCGAGCTGCTCAGAGCTACGCTATGGAGGCTAATGGGATTTCTTTGTTTCCCTCATCAAACTCATCAAATACACAATCCAACAACTCCAAAACGCTCTCGTGGACAAGTTGTGACCTGCACATTCACCACGCTATGAGATAATAACAGAACGTTACCAAACAGAGCAAAATTAGCTTGTACTGACAATTAAAGGTAACAAAACTTCTTCTAAAACTATTGGGATTATGGCAATGGGCCAGTTTGTTGAACTATCCCTTTAAACAACCAGGACAAAACCATGAGCCCGCAAACAACTTTTTTAATTATTATTTTTATCTCTTATTAAATATCAAAATCGGGGACATTTTCAGGGGACAGCTTTCACCGGGGACAGGTCAGCCAAATTGGGCACTTCCCCCGAAAATGGGGGACACCTGGTCATCCATATCCTTGTTGGCTATGTTTACAAGTTTGAAAATATGCTGGCCTTCCCTCTGCTGCTGCTGCAGAGCCAAGATGGCCGCCACTGGGGGTGTGAAGTGGGAGGCACTTCTGCACTAGCTGATTCTAACATTTGCTAGTTAACACTAAACACAAATGGACACTGATGTCAGTAAGTATTTAGTCATCATTTTTGATGTGGTTTCAAAAGTCATATCCTGGGGGATGTGCAAAATAGAGATCCATCCATTGTCTGTTGATATGGTAAGCTATTTCTGTCAAAGTCTTATTGAATTTGGATGCCTGGAAAATGTCATGGTAATTCATCCAATTGCTTTCAGATATCTGAACCAGAGCGGTTGGACCAACACTGGCATCCATACGGCTACTGTACCTCGTTAGCACCAACAAGCGGTGAAATGTAACTTAGTATACTCATCACTGCAAAAATCTCAGTGCAATTGTAAGGTAGGCTATTTAGACTTTGTTTCACATTTATTTTAGCAATATTCACTTTACAGATAGGAATTTAACAAACAGCACATACACCATGACTTGTAACTGTTTATTTTTACATAGGCGAATTGTTGTCTTTATTTGAATACCGGCCGACTGAAGCTGATCACAGCCCGGCATCCAGAAAAAAACCTCAGGTCTCTGTATCTATCCCTTTACTCAATGCAAAGGAGTGATGAGAAGATGTGCATGACTAGATCCTGCAAATATTTCCTCACTCTCGTTCCTTTCCTTCATCCTGTGCCCCGTAGCCCTCTGTGAGAAACATCAATATCGCTGACAGATGGTTGAAACACAGCGAGAGAGTGGGGGAATAAAAGAGAGTATCAGCCACATACAGTAGGACTATTTGTGCAACGTGTGCAGCCTCATCTTGTTTAATTTAAAGCCAAAGAATTTCCATTTTTGCTTGTGTTAATACTAAATGAGGCTCTGATTCCTGAATATTCATCCACTGACGCTGCAGCACACTCGACTGGCTGATACAAACTATAGCAACACATTAGAGTCAGTGCCATCTTAACAAATTCACTTTCACCTGTCACATTAATGCAAACGACTGACACTTAATGTTGTGCATGATGCAACAAGACACTCACACACACACAAACACACACACACACACACACACACACACACACACACACACACTCAGAGCTGACATGGAGCTAAGCTTTAATAAGGGGATTTTGATTTTGAATGGATCATCGTGCACAGGCATGTTTTGTGTGGCTATTTGTCAGCAGCATGTATAAAAAGTTGACTGTGTGGCTTGTTGTTGAGAATATGCTGGAGTTTATAGGGGCTACATGATGAATAGCTGGTGTCAGGTGTTACCATGGGGATGATTACTTGAAAGCAGCCAAGGCAGTATAAGCATTTGGGATTTCTAGCCAACCCATCAAATGCTTGGCAGGCCATTTATTTCAAATATACAGGTAGTTTCAGGCAATAAGAATCTGCCTGTGTTCGTGTTTGTTTGTGTCTCTTTGTGACACAGCAGACAAAAAGAGATCACGCTGCATTTCAGTCAAGCAGCCTCTTCCCATTTAATTACAAACTTGCAGTGACACATATCACTGTCAGCATCGGCGCCGTTGACCCTGGTAACAGGACGAGACAGTGCGACATACTGGCTTGTCGCTGCTCTCAGCACGGACGGCGAGGAAGTGTTTTTGTTCCTTGTCTCTCCTCATCTTTCCAGCGAACTGTAAAGCCCTCCACATGTAGAGGAGAGTCCCTGAAGCCAGCCAGCCAGCCTTCTCACTCACGGCCTTGTTGCTAACACGCCCCACAGGCCACAACAAAAGGGGCTCTGAAAACAACCTCTCAAAACTTTGACTGGCAGCCCGGTGGTGTGAACCGCCCCGACGCTCCGCACAGATACTTTACAGATTTAGAAAGATAGGAGTTAAGCCTAGGATCCACCAGTCCCTTTGGTCTTCTTTTCTATTCTTTGCCAATTTGGGACATCTGCTCTGAAACCACAGCATCTCACACCCCCACTACGTTTACTCAAAAGCCTAAAGTCTGTCTCTTCCTTCTCTATCCATGGCCTTTCCCCTCCCCTGGTGGGGATTTGTGATTCAAACTGGGCTGAGGGACCTAAACCCCTCTATCTCATCAGCAAACATACAAATGCATAATCTGGTCTTTCTTTCCATCCCATTCACATGCATGCTAATGATCTGTGTTGGCCCCTCTTTTCACCGGGAGTTCACTGCTTTGGTGTTTGAGACACACCCTGGCAGGCTGATACGGCCCTTTAGATGCTTCATCTGCCTGGATTTTGTTATGTTTTACAGTGTACAATAGACAGTGTCACAGTGTCTGATGATTTTTCACCTCATGGCAACACGACAGCACAGTCATGGCCTCCTGGTCGATCACACAGACAGCTCAGCTGTGAAATGCTGCATCTTTCCCCAATCACAGTCACAGCAGCAGCCACCAATTAAAAGAACAGCTTGATTTTTTAAAAACAAAATAAGCTTCTTCATTTTCATGCCTAAGTGATACCACTCTCTTATAGTGCCTTTGTAAAGATGCAGCTGGAGATAGCCGCTGGTTAGCTTAGCTTAGCAAAGAGACTGAAGAGTAACAGGTTGGTTCTGTCAGACAGTAATAAAATCTGTCTGCAGCACCTCCAGCGCTCAATAATCAACAGGTTGTATCTGGTTTGTTTCATCTGCAGTTATAGTTACAATTTGCCATGTCACAGGAAACTGAAGTCCTGCGGTCATGTAAAGTGGCTTCCTCTGGTTTACTTTCCATTAGACATTCACAGTATCCACAACAACACATGCTGTGTAGTCTAGGGCTTATGGGAAATGGTGTGTTTTTTTAAAGGTGTTATAAATACACAATATTGTGGTAGTCTGCCTCCACCACTCTGGTTTCAGCTTTCAGTCCTGTTTATCAAGTCACATGAAATATGAAGCATTTGAGTGAACATTTGTCATAATTGCATCGTCGCTTATCACCGTCAGAGTAAATATGACCTTTGGCCACCAAAGTCTAATTTTCTTCCTTGAGTCCAAGTGAATGTGATAAATGTGAAGAAATTCTCTTGTTCTGATTGGTCGAGTTGTGGTGGTTGGTAGACTCACAATGTTGCAAGAAACCATACACATGCACCAAGCACAGCAACAGATCAACCAATCAAAATAAGGCTACAAACGAGCTTGGCTTTTAATCTTTAAACACCAAAATCTAATCAGTTTGTTACTGAGGAGAACATAGGTACCAAATTTGTGGAAATTCCCTCAGGGCGTTAACTGAAATATGAGACTCACAAGGCCAAAACCGGGTTTGTGAGTTCACTGTGACCTTGATTTTTGATCACCAAAATCCAATCAGTTCACGGTTGAATCCTAGCGAATGTTTGTGCCAGAGTCCCTTTTTGCGTTACTGGCGTGATATTCACGAGAATGGGACGGACAGACAATCCAAAAACATTACGCCCTTGGCTTCGGCTGTCGCTGGCACAGAGACATAGAAATGTGCCGTCCATATCTAGACGTATGCAGCAAAAGATCCAAAGCTGGATTTTCACTTATTATCAGTTATCGGCTACAAATGGATTTTGGATGAAGTTTTCCTGGTGCGGCAGCAGAACCTGGAAGTTCATGTTTCACTTTGATTCTCTATTTCTAACACAGGTAACACAACTAGCTTGCAACAAAGACTCAAACTAATAATGACTTATCCCCTTGCACTCTCCCACTCTCCTCCCCTGCTCTTTTCCTCCTCCTGACCTCATTCGCTGCTCTGTCCCCGCTGATTCTCCTCAAACTGTGGGTGGCTGCGGCCCAGAGATCAGCAGCCCTGGCAGCATCAGTAATGTATCAGAGGTGGAGGGATGGAGAGGGGTTAGCGGCGAACAGCCACTTTTCTGATGCGCGGTATCCTGTCCTTCAAATCCAACTGGGTACTGACACCCGTTAATCAATGGTCAGGGCTTAATGGATCACACACTGCAGTGACTGAGCCACAGACAGGCAGAGGTGGGGAAGCCTCTCAGAGCACTGAGTGCACTGTCATGCTAATCATCAGCTCCTGCAGCACTGAGGGCTTTTATGAGGAGTGCTGGGAGGTAAAGGAGAAATCGGGAAGCATTATTTACCACCACCACGGATGTGTGCGTACGTGTGGCTGTGTGTGTGAGCTTGTTTCTGTGCTGCAGCTTTTTTAATTAAATGTGAACAAATCATTTGAGGGGAAAATTATTTTTCTGTATTTCTGTAATGAGATGTTTGTAGCCTTCCATTTATATTTTTCATTAGTCGTGACGCTGCAGCAGAGATTATGGTCGCATTTAGTGCCAGCTGCTATACGCTGAAATGTTCAGATATAATACTTGAAGACCAGGGTTAGGGAGTGACGGATTATCTTTAACAAGATTACAATAATCTGGTTACAAGAAATGCTAAATGTAATCCATTAATTTAGATTTAAAAAGAAGAATGTCTTTTAACTTTATGGCTTTATTATGAAATGTAGATTTAGGAGAAAAAGGGAAATTATATAGCTTTCCCCAAAGCTTCCTAATGGTTAATTAGTGTCTGTCAGTATGGGAAATTAAATCAATGTCTTAAGTTACATGTAAGTGACCAATATATCACATATTAGACTACATTTTTAGTTGATAGAAGAAAGAACTGCTGCAGTGATCAAATTTTCATGCCATGAGGAGTGTGGGAAGTGATCATGAAGGTTGAGCTTCATTGAGAGACTCTACAGCTCTAATTCTGGTGCATAATATTGATGATATGAATATGCATTATTAAAATCTGACACTTTGGGATTCATACAAGGAACATTTTATAGACAATATAGCTAACATTTTAAAGAAAGAGTAAGGTGAACTAAAATAGGTGATTGACAAAGTGAAATCAAAGCTGATTAAAGTAGAAATATAACAGTTTCCCCTCAACTGTCCCATATATAGGGTATTTATTGAGACGTGTTCATGCGTGCACGTCCCTCATTTGCTGCCTTCACATGATGACACTTTCATTAAAACAGAGCCCGTGCTACATAAAAAATGATTGCTGAAAAGACTTTGATTTCCATTTGTGCTTGCAGTGCAGAGATGCAGACATTCCTCTGCACAGTGTGAAAAAGAGCCGGTACCGAGTCGTTAAAAAGCCTGATATTTTTGTGTCTCTCCTCACAGCTTCGGCTTAGTGCTGCATGCGCTTCACCATAAAGAGGGTAGTTTTCCATTGATGAGCCGGTACAGGCGGCTTCAGCACCAGCAGCAGCAAATCACTTCTCTGTTAAAAGGCCCTGATGCGTAGCAAACTCTCCTGCCAAGCCTCCTCGCTCCAAATCTGCCTGCTTGCAGACCCCCTGTAATTGGAGGCATTAAACTTGCTTTGGACAGGATGGCAAATGAGTGCTTTGAGCTCGGAAGAAAACTGACTGGTGCATTCAGAAGGGGTACACAAGGAGATGCAGCTAAATCTAACAAATCACTGCCAATCCAGCAGATCTGTTAGAGTGCACGAGCGTGTACAGTTATGCATTTGAATGTCTATGTATGTGTGTGTCGTTTTTTTTTTTCATGTGTCCTGTCTTGACTGGTGTTCGTGCATGATTTTACAGCCTACATCCGGTATAACGGCAGAGCTGCTGTTAATCTTGCAGTAATCGTCGGGAATCACTCTGGTGATGTAGGGATTTGACGTTGAACCGCAAACTGTCTGGTCACTGACGAGCAACCAGCAGCCATGAAATAAAAACTGTCTGTCATCCTGCCATCACTTCCTCAGCTTTCACTCCACCAAGCACGCTCATTAAAATCTCTGTGAGAAAGTGTCGCAGTTGATTTCTCATCACTTAATGGTCTGTAATAAGATAATGAGATCTTTTCCTTTAGGTTTGCTGCCATTTTGCATCATCTTTAAGATGCAGCAGCGAAAAAAAAAAACATTACAGCTCCAGCTCTGCGGAGATGCAGAGGCTGCGAATCTCAACTCTGGTGTAAGCAGCCAGCCACAGCAGGCCGCGAGGCTGGAAACGCTTCAAATGTTTAATGGTAAGCAGGATGCAGAATCTCACTTTTGACATTGTGTCAGAGCTCAGACGTGATAGGAAACACCAAGAAAACGCATTTAGAATAAGCCTTTTGTTGTGTTTTTAGCTCTTGATTAAAAGCTGGGTGCTGTTCAAAACAGGCTCTGTGAAAAAGAAAAACACAACTTTTCACTGGAAGACTTCCTTCTCAGTTGTGTGCATGCATAATATTCTGCTCCAAGGTTGACATTTTTTTCTACACATCTTCTTTCTTGCATCGACAGAAAGAGCAGCCATACCACCACAAAGCATGTCTGCTCTCTGCCTGCAAAAGCTTTGACACAGGATAAATATCACGCTTCGCAGGTCACCCGGTGGAATTACATTCACTGGCTCGGTGTCTGCATATATTGCACATTGCGATGTGTGTGCTGCTGTGGGCCTTTGTGTTGACCTGGTGTGTGTACATCCTGTGAGAGCAGCAGACATGATTAAAGAACATGTGCAGAACACAACACCACCAGTCCTCCCTTTGGTGGATGATCATACAGCTGCTGCCTGAGCAGCCAGTCAAAAATGGTTAAGTATGAACCCTCAGAGCCCCCCTCCTCCTCCCCCCCCCTCCCTTCCCAGTAGACCAGCTTCCTCTCAGTCACTAAAAGCAGGAGGTGACGGCTTCACTCATCTGCAGCGCGATGGAAAGAGACCCGGTTTGTGTCCTAGTTGACAGATTAAAGCCAAACAACACTGACATTTGGTGTGAAGCCAGATTAACTTTGCTTCGTTGAAGCCTCTCCAGAAGCAGCAGAGACTGAAATCCCCAGAATAGTCCTGTGGTCTCGCTAATTGGCGAGCTGCGTGGACCGGCCTTTGATTAATCTCAAATCTTAATGAGTCCATCCAAAGCTGCTGTGATATTCTGACTGAGGAGGTAAAACACACTTACTATTCCCTCTTTTCATCCCTTGGCCGGATGAGAGGAGACCTGGAACTTCAGCCTAGTGAACCCGCGGAAAAATCAAAGAGAATACCAGAGATCCATTTAATAATTTATTTGCATATGATTATCGTAAAAATACTGAAAGAGAAATGCTTATTTTTGTTCTAGTTTTCTGGCAATTTTTTTTTACAATCTAATACACCTTTAATTGCACAGGAAAAAGTCTGCCCTAACAGACACACATTTCATTTTCTGCTTTCCTTGTGACACATAGTTTCAGATATGTAATGACCATTAAACTGTAATTTGTCCATTTGTTTGCTCCTCCACAATAAACAAACAAGCATATAAACGAGGGTCATAGAGAGGCCAAAGTCAGGTCAGATAGTTGTAAATGCTGAGCGGATTGGTCTAATAGAAATATAGTATTATATACAGGCAGTTGTATTAAATAGGAACTGCACTGATAGCCGGCGTGCTGAAGAAAACACATGTCAGGAGAAATGAACCCATGAGTGATTTGTTCTACATCAGTGTTTGTAGGTCAGGTCAATATTAAGGTCACGAAGCTATCATCTGATCATCTGGATAGTGACCTTTTTAATTCTCGCTGATCTGCAACACATGTGCCAAAAGTAAAATATACAACACAGCACTTCCACGGGCGCTTTTTCATAAAATGAAAAATAAAATAAGATAAAAACATGTCAAACAGCAATCTGGACAAAATCTCCTCAGTGTTTTTAAAGGTAATTTTTCCTGTCGGAGAATGCGTCCTCCTTACTTCAAATCATTCATGTCTGTCCGGTTTGTTAATGTGTGAAAAAACAAGCATTGTAATAAAAAAGTTAAGCCCCCTGGTACTTGTTAAAAAAACACACACCAAAAAAAACACCTCTTTGTAATAATAGATAATAACTTAGCATTCAAAAACAATGCGTATATGAATCAAATAAGATTAAGAAAACATGGACGTTAAAGCCCATACAGCAAAATGCCACCAAAGCAACAGTTAATGTGGAAACTATTTGTACTTTTCTCATGAAGAAGCTTCCACTTTGGCATGCACATGATGTGTCCCGCACAGTGTCAGTTACGTCTCCCCTCTGACAGACAGAGAGACAGTGTGAAGACTCAGATGCTTTGTACAGGTTTGTAACACTTATAGCTCCCAGTACATGTGGAAGACAGTATTTAAGAGGAAGCAGATGAGAAGTGTGTTTTTTTTTCTTTCCAAAAAACAAAACAAAACAAAACAAAACAAAACAAAAGCAAACTAAAATAAGAAAGTTGGTTGGGTTTGAAAAAAAAGGAAGAAAAAAGATCGATTGGATTGAAGGTCTACAGATGTCGAGCTGTCTCAGGAGTTTGTTTTAAGCAAATGTTTGCTTTATCTTGGCACTGTTGTCTCATCTAGACACTGAATCCTATCATCTGTGTGAGCTCTCCCATCCTCAGTCTGAGGGTGAGCAGAGGGAAGAAGAATTGATTCCCAACCAGCAGAAAACACATGCAGACATGCAAACACAACCTGAGAGGGGGGGCAATAGGAAGTTTGGCTTTTTATGTCAATAGTCACAAATCCACAAGTGTCTAGTAATGAACACACACACTGCGATGGAAAGTTCGGACATTAAATCTCCAGCCGGGAGGAAATCTCCAAAAGCGGTCCTCTGTCTCTGTAGCCGGAGCTTCCTTCTTTTCTTTTCTTCTTTTTATTTTACATCAGGCTCTTTGCGTCAGAGTTTCTAGGTAGTTTCTTTTTCTTTTTTTTCTTCATTTTATTATCATCGGTTCCGAATCCTCAGCTTTGCAGCAGCTCACACTCGGATGGGAAGAGTTTGGCTCATCTGTTGCCGAACGATTTCCTGACTGCTGTCCGGACTCTTTCTGTTGTGTCCCGGCAGCGTCCCTCCGAGCCGCAGCAGGTCCCTGCCAAGGCAAGATCCACACAGGTCAGCAGCAGGTTGACACACACACTTTAAACAGAAGATACAGCTCATTATTACTGTGCTAAGTGATCTCATTGGAGGTGGATTAAGGCCTAAATCCAGCTCAGTGTCAGCGTTGCTCACAGTTAAAAACAATGCAAGAAGAAAAAGAAAAAAAAAAAAACAGCACCATGCTCAAAGCCTCAGCTGCTGTAAACAAAGTCCAGCTCAAATGACGAGCCAAATCTATTCATCACATTTCCAGTTTTAATAAAAGTTGTGTATTTCTCAGCTATCTTGGAAAAACCCGCGGCAGCCTCGCAGTGTCCTTTGTTCCTCGGCCAGTGTCCTTGTTTTTAAGGCCCTCGTGGCTGAAGATACTCCACAGATAGCGCTGCATCTCATATCCTCCCCCTCCCTCTGTTATCTGGCCCAGCATCATCCAACAGCCAATGGCAGGTGAGCAGCAGCGAGCGTTTCGCCGCCTCACATGCACACGCAAACACGGGAGACGCTCTCTAAATCATGCTCTGACAACATGATCCTTTCTCTCTCCTCCTCTTCCTCCCGCTCCTGTGCCGTCTATCTCTCTTGCTGTTGCATACAGATGAGGCTATAAATTAATCATTGGCGTGTCATCTGCACACAGAGACACGTAGCATAACATGCACAAACAGACACACACACACAAAACATCACACACACGTATCCCTCTCTTACTCGCCCATCACAGCATCGGGCGCGCCCTCCCCTGATGCATTAAAAAGCTCATTAGCAACCTAATTAAACACATTCCTCTCTTTTAGCTTCTCCTCAATCTCCCTTATTACTCACACTTCATCACTTCCTGCTTTTCCACATCAGCAGCTCTGGCTGCTGTCTGTCCTATCACCTATATTCCAGCATCCAGCCAAGTATAGGGGAATTAAACTGAGGTCAGCCATTACATTTCCACACACAATTAGCTTCGCTGAGCCCAAATCCTGGCATAGGAATCGCCCTTGGGGCTCGGTGTTAGAGTGAAACTGTGAGCCAAGGAGCTGGCACAGGACCTGGAAACTGCATGTATGAATCCTGCCTTTTGTGCCTGAAACAGGAAACGATCGCATAGTCAGAGCCACAGAGTTGAAGATGTGCGTTTGATTCATTATACATCACTACAGAGCTGAGGAGCCGGCATCTAAACCAGCGCTAATCACACTGTTGACTGGATGCCAGGCGAACAAAATTCAGAACAAACGCATCGGTAAAGATGGTGTCACTGCCAGAGACTCGTATGAGGCAAGGACGTCCACCTCTGAGTGAGTCACCCTCTACATTTCCAAGGGAAGTGTCAGTAAGCAAAAGGCAAAAAAAAAACTCTCAGCTCAGAGTAAAAAAGTAAATAGAGTAAAGTATCCTCCCAAATCAAGCTCAAGTAGAAAAAACAAACCGGGCCCAACAAGCACGAACCTTGTGCCTCTCTTTAGGCCAGCCATAATTTTTTTTCTCTGTGACATCTTATTCCAACAACCCAGAGGCTCTGTGTGCTGCTCGTCTCCCCGCCGGGAGGAGTCTTCACCCTCAGCTTCACAGCTGTCACATGCAGTGCAGGGGACAATTTCACACAAGGTGAAAGAGAAGAAATTGCATCACCCCATTTTTTGGTGTTTGCGCAATTTCTGCTGCTATTGTGAACAAAAAACAAAAAAGCACAAAAACAAACAAAAAAAAAACATTTTGTGCGGCGCCTATGTGGATAAACCAGCAGTATAATGCATATATTTCAACAAAGGTCAGCTGCAGTTGCTGCCAAGTCAGCCAACTGAGCAACAGACTGCACCACACAGACTTCAGACTTAATGATTACAGTTCCAGCAAATTGGTGACCCAATATTATAACGTTTCAACCACAAGCCTCTGCCTTTACCTCTCTTTACCTTTGCTGTAGTGCACTGAGACTCCTCGGATGTCAGGCTCTGTCCATTTCTTACAACAGCACAGAAACCCACTGAGATTTCTGTGCTGCAACAAATCAGAACGTCAGCTCTGAAAGTTTGTCTGGAAAGTTGCTAAATCACACAACAAACTTGCCAAGGTGGCAACTGTGAAGTGCTTTGTTCTTCCTAAAAAGAAGTAAGATATAGCACATTTCCAAAAGCAAACACTCTCGCTCGCTCCCCGTTCACTTCAGCGTGTGAGAGGCAGTCTGAGAACAAAGCCAAGGCTCAAATGACTTGACATGAATCTTTCTTTATTTAAGAAAAGTGTGTGTGAGAAAGCTACTTCCATCTCCAAATGACGGATTGCGGTGTCAGTTTGCTTCAAACAAGGTGCTTGTTGATTGGCTGAGCGGCATCTTAAAACCCCCTCCACCCACATGTTTTCGACATTGGAATTTGAGGTGGTGGGGGGGGGCTGCAATCAATCAATTTCTGTGACTGACATCTCAACAAGCGCGCCCACTGAAAGCAGCAAGAGAGGAAGCAGCGCCTGAACTGACTCTGCTTTTGCACATCTGAGCGCAGCATAAAACATCTGAAAGTGTGTTTTCACCACCGGAGCAGTTATCCCATCTCATTCAGCTCACTGGTGGCCACAGACTTTGTTCCAACCTTCAGGTCCTCATGGTAGGACACTAGCCAGGTTCATATGTTTCAAGCATGCACTGACAACTGCAGTTCTGGATGTGGACTCACCCTGAGTTGGCGCTGGTCACCACCTTGAGGCTGGCAGCGTTGCGGAGCAGCTTGTCCAGGGTGCTGACGATGCGCGAGAACTTGGGCCTCAGGTTCCTCTCCTTCATCCAGCACTCCAGCATCAGCTGATGCAGCACCATGGGACAGTCCATGGGTGGAGGCAGCCGGTAGTCCTGCTCGACCGCCGTCATGACCTGAGCAGCAGGAAGCCATTGTTAACAAGTGTCACCAGCTACGCTAGCAGCTCAGTAAGTCATTTTTACTGTCGCATTATTAAAACATTGCATTTTCACACAGCACTGTTAGATGAGTCCATTATATAGAGGGTATATAATTCTCACTAAAGATTCAGACAGCACTACAAAATATATTCCACTATATAGTGAGTAATGAGTGATTTCGGACACAGCAGTGACTCTTTGTCTAAATGCTAACATCAACATGCTAACATGCTCCCAGCGACAACATTGGCACGCTGATGTCGTTTTTTTTTCTGCTAATTGGCACTGAAATAACCACAACTAAAGATTTTAAAATGTCAATGGTTCATCCTCAGGGTACCATGAATATCTGTGTCAAATTTTACTTGAATCCGTTAAAAAATAATTCCATCTGAGAGAAAAAAAAATTAGCATCCACACTGCAAGCAGAGCTACACAGAAACACATTCAAATCAATGTACATTTTTTTTACATTTACTGTGCTGATTGTTGATGTTGATGTGGTGCGAACAGTGCTGGCTCTGACTCATTCGTATTACCGCTCGCTGCGTTTGGCCTTTGTTAGCGCGGCGGAAGAATAATCCCCAGCCAGCGTATTATGTCCTACATGAGGCAGTTCCTCGACTCATGCTGTCACATATTCCAATCTTCCTTTCAATATCTTTACAAAACTACAAAAACAATATTCTCAAGTGTTATCAAAGTTGTCACTTCCAAACTGGCATGATTGATAGGAGAGACAATAAGTGGGGGATGAAAACGCTCGCTCCTTGATTTGATTTTGCCTAGCAACTGCCTTTCCCTCCATAAGCTCTGTACGGGTTTTAACTCCCCACAACAATAAAAAATTGCCATTTGGGAACAATAAAGCATTTCTGCCGCACTCCTCTTCTCCTGCTGCTTGTCCTTTTGATTTTTATGTCGTGCTTGTAGCCGGCGACTACTTCTGTTTATATCTCGTATTTGTTGACTCTGTTGCTTATTGAGCGACGACTGTGGCACAAAGGCTGTTGGGAACAATAGAGGGCCTCTACTTTGATGCTTTCATTACTGTGGGTTTTGTTATGAAAGTTATACATACATTACTGGTGTTTTTCATTTTGGCTCCTCTTTTTTTTTTGCTTTATTGCTATCAGCGTTACAACTCTCTTTTTGAAGCACAATACAGAGCAGATATTCCTCTGAGAATAAAGTGGAGGTGTACACATTGCTTCAGTACTTTGTTCAGGGAGGAGGAACCAAGAGATTTCTTTTTCTTTCCTGCAAGCTCACTGCTGTAGTTATGATGTCTGTGCAGTGCAGATAGCCTACAGGTAACAACGCCCGTAAAAAAAAAAGCCTTTCCTGGGTATGCCTTTGTGTGTGTCTGCGAGGGGGGGAGGGGGCGCTTTGCAGTATGGATTTGTAGAGGGTGGGCAGGATAGGGCTGTAAATAAGGTGGTAAAAAGTAGAACACAGGCACACAGTTGCACCGGCATCTGCAATGAGGAGATAAAGACAGCAGAACAGGCCCAGGTCCAGTATGTCACGCTGGAAATCAAAGCCACAGCAGCTCAGAGAAACTCTCAGCTGGCCCTAAACTTAGACATACAACTCCTGTGTGTGTGCATCGGGTCAATAGACATGTGTTTGCAACATGAGACTGTCATGGTTACTCACATCCTGGTTGCTCATGTCCCAGTATGGTCTCTCTCCGTAGGACACCACCTCCCACATGACGATGCCGTAGCTCCACACATCACTGGCAGAGGTGAACTTCCTGAAGGCGATGGCCTCTGGTGCCGTCCACCGAATGGGAATCTTCCCTCCCTGCTCAAACACACCGACACACACACAGAGGGGGATGGTATCAACACCCTGGGAGACACCAGAGTCTGATAACAACATCGGGAGACAGCTCGAACACACACACATGCAGAAGCTAATGCAAATTTCACAGGCGGTCTCGCATGCTAAGGCAAATATTGGCACAAATGAGCAGTCAGACATGCATCCATATGCACATGTGAAACAAGTGAGGGGGATCAAATTAACAAGCTCAATTAAACATGCACAGAGTGTACAAACACAGAAGAGCAGAGCACACACATGCATATTACTGACCAGGGAGCTTGTGTAAGTGGGGTCAGCTGAAGTGTCGTCCAGGAAACGCGACAGGCCGAAGTCGGAGACCTTGCAGACCAAGTTGCTGTTGACCAGGATATTGCGGGCGGCGAGGTCCCTGTGAACGTAGTTCATGTCTGACAGGTACTTCATCCCCGCAGCGATGCCGCGCAGCATCCCGACCAGCTGTGTCATGGTGAAGCGTCCATCATTCAGCTACCAAGAGCGCAATCAGAGCAAGAGGGAGGAAGAGAGTGGAAGAGAGGGGCAGTTAACGACGAGGGAGATCAGCGATGGGAGTGAAAAACAAAAACAGGATGTGTTGAAATATGAAGAGTGCTGGGGATAAAGAGAAGGGCAAAACACCAGAGAGCCAATCAGTCAGCGAGGCAACATAAACATGACATCTGTCATAGCGCTTCACGGCTGCTACCGACAATCACTGACAGCTGACCTTTTCACGCATGCTGTCTAATTTGCTGATTAATTAGACTCTTTACTATCATACTAAACCCATTACAGCCTAATATTGACTCCACATGAAAACAGAAAAAAGAGCAGCTGCAGGAATGAAAACCAGACCACTGCAAGGTACGGTATATTTTCTTTTTCATTCTGCGACTGACCGACAAACTAGTTGCAGGTTCAAGGCAGCGGCACACCATGAAATCTTTTAGGCTAAAAGCTTTGCTTGCATTCTTTTTTTTCTTGTGGACATTTTCTTGGAAATGAAATCAAAATCTGCCGGCCGACTGAATTACATCTGCTCAAAGCTCATTTTGCCCATTTTAAAATGCACGATTTGCAGATTTTTGCCCTTTTATGTTAACATTTGAGAAGCATGAAACAAATCTGAGATTAAAGCTTTCAGGGTTTAAATCTGAATTCTCCACGTTTGTGAAGCGTGCCTCACATCTGCACAGTCACTTGTGAAGGCTCCCGAAGCCTGATGTTCCTGTGTTGGACTAAAACCAATCAATGAAATGTCAATATGCAGTTAAACAGCAGTAAGGTTTTCTTTCTTGACATGAATATATGATATACATATGTAGGTAAAAAAAAGCATAATCAATCCCTTCTTTGACTCCACAATAAGAAAGCTAAGAACACAAGATGTGACATGACAAAGCCATAAACACTCTGCTTTGTAGTCTGCACACTCCAATGAAGTCTGACAGGAAAACAAGCCGGGATGGATGGATGTATAAACAGCCATGATTCATAACAGGCCCTCAAAGCCGTGGTGGCATGTATGTATGACTGTGTGTGCGTGTGTGTGCGTGTTGGATTTCTGCAGTTCTACATGTGCATACGTCGTGTGTGAGTCTAAGCGTGTCAGTGTCTCCACGGAGCTGCTGTACACATTCTCATGTGTGCGACACACTCTGGGAGTTTGTACTTGTGTGAGTGAGTTAACTCTATAGTGTCTTCATTAGAGCAGAGCTCAGAGTTGCTCTGAGTCACGGGCAGGAGAGCGGCGGTGAGACAGAGGGTTTTTTCACTGTTATTTGTGGGACAGCTGACTGAGAGGAGTGAGAAGGAGGGAAGAAGCTCAGGCTGGACTATCGGCTGTACAACCGTCAGCGTCGTGGTCCAAGAGGCCACTGGCAATTATGTGTGGTAAAAATAGTAAACTAGATAGAACAGGCCACCGTGGTTCTCCTGTGATGAGTATTTTTCACTTTCTCCTGGCAGAAATAATTGATTACTTGAGAAAGAATTGACAGATATGCTGTTAATGAAAGTAACTGTTAGCTGCAGCTGTTTCATCACATGACCCAGAGACACTGAGAAGCAGCAAGTTCACACATATTTCAGGAGCTGATAACAGCAAAGGAAAATTTGCTTGATTAATTACTTAAATCATTATTCAATGACCAAAGCTGTTTTTGGTGCAGACTGAAATGTATCTGTGGCTCCGAGTAGCAGCAGAGCATCAGTTTTCAGCGCTGAACATCTAATCGCTCTTTAATCATAGATCCAGTAGTTATTTACACTAAAGGATTTTGCGGTTTATGCTTGAATTAAAGCATTGGGGGGAAAAATACCCACAAGACACAGTGACACACAAGATACAAGATAACTTAAGAAATGTGGGGCAGCGACCAACATGTTTTTTTTTAATTATGTATTTATCAGTATTTTAAAGGATCAAACTGTTGAAAATGACATAAAACTGAGATAAGTAGGAAATCTTTGCAGAAACCAGAAACCAAAGAATGTCTTCATTCACGATCCATAAACTATTAATTAATCATCATTTATGAAAGGACAGAAGAAGCTCAGGCTGAACTCTCAGAGGTCGGGCTTTATCTAACCATTATCTCCATGCCATAGATGCTTAATCAATTCTGTTCATCAGCATTTCCCACATACTTCTAGGGCCTTTGTCTAATCACCTTCCAAAACCCAAAGGATTCTGGACATTTGTGAGGCAAGAGGCAACTGTGCTTGATACAATACACAATTAATCAAATTCAAATGTACAGGGAAATATAAGTTCTTACATTGTATCTACTCATGATTTGATTTACATGATCAAATATGTGCCCATACGGAGAAGGAGCAAAAGAAAGGTACGACAATACAACACAGGTCCCAGGCCTCCAGAAATCAAAGCCAGCTGGTCGATGTCAAGACACATCGATATCATTGATAACTCTACCCAAAACCTCTCATTGGCTATGCAACGAATCCGAATTTCACTTAATGATAAACTGCATTTAAGAGCAGCAGCATGGCATTGATTCCCCACAAGCATTAATTAACCTCATTCAGCCTAACAGCTACAGGACGTCGACTTGGTCACAGTGCGGCCATGCGAGAAAACACATTTCATTGGATGTAAATGACATGTAAAAACCCCGGTGCAGCTGGAAATGTACTGTGTGACACCTCATTTCTCATCCTGCCTTTGTTCAGCGCTTTGTGTAGGTGGTGGTAGTCTGAACCAAAAACTCTGATCACAAATGTATTCTGCACTTGTACAAAGACTCTCTAATACACTGAAGCAAACCTATCCAAAGATCTGCTGTGTGACAGTTTTCCACCAGGAGTTTGTGCATTGGAAAGCCTGTCAGCATCAGTCAGTCACGTCAAGCAGAGACACTATGCCTGTCTCCAGGCGTTATACTGCACATTTAATCTCTATCACTCAGCAAGCGAGCGCCTCAGGGCGTTTTACAGAGAGTAAAACATTCCGATAACCCGGAGGTGTGGTGAACGACTGTCTGTGTGTGTGTTCCTCCCAGCTTTGATACAAACAGAAAGTAATCTTCCCTGTCAGAGGTGTTGTGACACGCGCCTCCCGTCAAGCTTACCCTGAGGAAGGAATCGAGCGCTCCGTTCTCCATGAATTCGGTGATGATGAGGACGGGGCAGCTCCGCGTCAGGACGCCCTCCAGCCGGATCACGTTGGGGTGGTCGAACTGTCCCATGATCGACGCCTCGCCGAGGAAGTCCCGCCTCTGGCGCTCAGTGTAGCCCGCCTTCAGCGTCTTGATGGCCACCACCATCTCCCTGCGTCCGGCCTGCTTGAGACGCCCGCGACACACTTCACCGAATTCACCTGGATTGAGAGAACAAGGTGGTGGGGTGAGGGGAGGAGGGGGTGAGGGTGATGGGGGAGAGGGATTGAGTGAGCAGAGGAAAAAACGGGAAGGGAGGGGGTGAAGGGAAAGAGGAAGTTGGGGGAGGGGGGGTGCAGGGAAAGGGAGCGTTACTGGCTGGACTCGGGAGTGAAGGAGCTGATTTGAAAGAGTTGAGGGTCAGCGTCAACTGTGGGAGAGGATTAGAAAAGAGACGGGAGGTCAGAGGTCAGAGATGTTGGGGAGAGAGGGAGTGACTGGTATCGATCGAGTGTGCAACCTGGGAGCGGTGGAGGGAGACAGAGGACGGACGAGGAACTTGGGGGGTTTGTATCTGGTGCCTGAGTTTGAATGTTTTCAGGGGAAAGAGAGAAAGAGAAGGAAAGAAAGAAAAGACAAGGAGGGAGGAAGGTTGAACGAGCAGGAGCAGACTGTCATTTGAGGTGAAGTTAGGATACAACATGCTGCTGAAGAGAAGAAGTAGAAGAAGAAAAACAAAAAAACAGACTAAAGGGGGGAGAGCTACAGAAAAGATTTTCACTTGAATCCTTCCCACCCGCAGCTCTCATGCGCACTCTGTATCCTAAACCTTTTCTCCCAGAGAGGACTCTTAAAGTCCTCAGGGCTTGATGGCACACGCCTGTTCAAATAAATTATTTATAAACCTGAATCATTCTCCATCCTCTTGGACAAAAACAGTGACCCTGTTTACCTGCACCGATGACTTCTTCTATTTTCACACAGGAGATGTCTATCTCTTTGGCAAACTCATGGACGGCATCGTTGGGGTCCTCGTAGGTGAAGGGATCGATGTACACTTTGACCCCTGGAGAAACTGAGGAAGAGGAGCCAAACACAAGTCAGCATCCACAATGTAGCCTATATTATATATATAAATATACTATCACATTTATGACTGATCATCTGAATGCTTTCAAGACACTGATCCTGTGGTGATCCCCTCGTTATTAATCTAGCCATACCATCAGGTAAAATAAATGAATGTCAATTCATTTCAATTTGGTACTCATAAGAACATGGTAGCATACACGCTAAACAGTGACCATGTAAAACAACCCAGAAACTACACCTTTTAAAAAAAAATCAAAATATGATCATATTTAATTATTAATTATTAAAGGGATAGTTCACCCAAAATTCGGAGGACTCTGAAACTTCTCCCAGCCCTTGGTCGACATGAGGGTGAGTAGATAATGAGTGCAATTTGAATTTTGGATGAACTATCCCTTTAAGTAAAATACTTTTTAGGTCAAAAGCAAACCTAGAAGCAACCTTATGTCTACTTCATATTTAAACTCAGTTGATCTGGTCTGGACTTCCTCTGAGCACACAGGGAAATAGTTTTCTGCCTCAATCAGGTGATTGGATAATTGATTGAATCAGTTGCTTAACTGTAAAGGCATGACCAAAAGGGTCACACGGGAGACACTTACTGTATTGCTGCAGTTTCTCAGTGTACTCCAGCTCCGAGCCGCTGCGCTGCTTCCTGTAAACAAGCAGCACATAAACAAAGTCACATTCACATAATCAGTCTTGACCCTTTCCAGGTACAGCAAAACTAATATGTAACTCAACTATCAGATGGAACTGCAGATTGCTGCAGGAAAAAAAAAAAACCCTCACAGAGCAGCTCTGTGTTTTCTCCACCTTTTTGGAGCTTAAGAGTAAGTATGCACTTTGAAGGCATGTTAAAATTTAATGAGCCTCTTTGTTAAGGGCCTAACTAACAAAATGAAACATGTAGTTCATACTGTCAGTAATAAAAATCAAACACTTACTTAAGGCAGACAACAGCGATAACCACCAAGGCAACTATGACCACCAGGCCTGCAGAGGCCGAGCCGACGATGAGGGGCAGCTGGTCCTGCACCGACTTCTGAGGGTCACCTGGACCAAATAACACACAATCAGACACAAATGAGCAGATATCAGCAGAAACACCACTTCAGAGATTAAAGGGTGGCCTGTTCTGCATGTGTAATGGCTACCAATTAAGGTGGCTATAAAAACTATTAAGCTGGAGCCCTCATAAAGAAAACTGTAGCAGCATCAAGAACAAACTGTAAAGCAGGCGAGAGGATGTCCGTACTGTGCAGGCTGGTGCTGAAGTCCATGGGGTTGCTATAGCGTCCGTATCCAGCCACGGTGCGAGCTCGGACCTGCACCACATAGGGTGTTGCTGCCCGCAGACCCTCCACCTTAGCTGAGCTGTGCTGGGATGTTACAGTGTGAGACATCGCCTGGCCCTGAAGTACAAAGAAGGAGCAGGAAATCAATCATAACACAATCAAATCAAGTATCAAATAACACAGTCTTCATGCAGCAAATTTAAAAGTTTAATTTGTGATTAATAAAATGCACCATTGTTCATTTGAACAGACTGAGAGGAGTGGTGGTGGGTTGCGAGTGTGGTATGTATGAGAAGTCTGGTAGCTTGTGGCGGCTAATTACAGCCTAATCTGAAATAATTTGGTTGCTCGGTATCCAGAAGAAACTATTTTCTCCTTGCATTACATAGTTTATTTTTTTCCTTCTCTTCTGTTATCCTGTAATTCACACTTGTGGCCACAGCAGTCTCTGGGACGCTGCAAACAGGCTTAGCTTAAACTAACAGGTTAGCTGGACTAGCTGACTAAAAGGTAGCTAGCTTCAGCACAAGACACAAGTGCAAGCACACATCATGTCTTTTATTCAGACAAATGAAAATCATCCAGAAACAACACACATTATTGTTCAGAATAAAATCCAAATGTTTTGCTAGTAGCTTTTCTCTGTTTTGTATAGCCAAGTCTCCGCAAGAGCAGGGAAATTGGTTTGTTTTTTCAAGGTGGCAAGAACAAGAGCATGTTAGTTCTGACTGGACATTTCATACTTCACGAGACCCTCAAATGCAGAACTTAAAATTTCTGAACAATCACACAAGTTGTCGGACACCATACAAGAAAAATGTTCAGCCCAAATGAGGCATCAAGAACAAGCTGCAAGACCATTCTTTTCTTGCAGCCTTGGGAGAGTATGCACAATTCAAAGACAGCAGGATCAGTACCAAATGATTTGGTTTGTTCAGTTTTTGTCTAAGCTCACATTCAGTAACTAGCTGGTTTTCTGTAAAAATCTTTAAATATTGAAACTGCTCATCCTGTTGAGCTGAATTGTACTTTCAGTCCACTATAACTCTAATGCAACAACTACTGTTACAGAAACACTGGGTTCTTGAGGGTTTTGGGTTGAAGCTTTCGATGATTTGTTCATACGCGAGTTCAACATTTCAACATCTGCACCTTGTTACTTTCAAAAATCCAGGGTCGCTCAGCAAAAAAAGTTGAACCTGGATCAAGTTTAGTCACAGTTCAATGTGAAGTCATCCAGCAAGGCTCAACTAATGAAACACAGGCAAATGCACCTGAAGTACCCTGCCTACACGTGAACAGTGTAAGACCTGTCTGCTTCAGCGTTATTGCTGTTGACAAGAAATCTTTCTGTAAAGTCTTCCCACAAATGGGCCTAAAACTGTCTCCGTGGTTCCTGAAGCAACACACCCCAACCAATACAAAGGGTTAGCTTTTTACCATCAAAGGTTAAATGTCTAGATCAGCACGGCTTTGCTAGGAAATTTGATCAATACATTACCTCATCAATTGTTTAGTTGCACTGGCCCATACTCACATGATTCCTGACTTTACCAGCCCATATCACATCACATCTCAACTGTTTCATAAAAATAAATGCTGAAAAAGACAACAGCTAAAAAACTCAGAGCTTACCCTCTCATGGTATTTTATCTCGTAGTCAAGGATGACCCCGTTTGGTTTCTCCGGTGGCAGCCACGACAGACTGAGAGTATCTGAGGTGGAGCGCATCAGATGAACGGTGGGCACTGCTGAAGGTGCTGTGGGTGGACACCGAGAGGAAAGGTTTATATTACACTGGCACTGGGAAGCCACTACATCTGTGAGTTGGGAGGGTGGGTGGGGGGGGGGATCATCGCTTTAAGCTCTGAGGTAGCAAGATTTTATCTTTTGAAGTCTCAAACCATCACAGAGAGATAATTATTACTCAAAATACCTCAACCAGAACGGTTTAAGAAACGCGGTACATGTTTCACCTTCACTGTTGTGCAGTTTATTGATTTGTGAAGCCTGAAAGTGACTCAATTGACACTCATTGTCCCAGGTCCATAAACTGCAGGAAGGTGGATTAAGTGCAGGTTTACTGGAAGAGTAATTACAGACTGTGAAAGGTGCCGAGCAGTTGGTTGATGATGATGCTGCAAATATTAAGAGGCGATGTTGAAAGGTGACATTGTCAGTGATGTAACATGGGGCTGACAGTGGGGATATTCCTGCATTTTTCCCACCTTTCCTGAAACCGGCTCATTAAAATGCCGCTCCAGGTGAGTCTTTCCATCTGTCACTCTGACTGAGCTTGTTCAACAATGTTAACTGTTGATGCTTAGGACACCATGAGCTCATTAAGACGTTCAGTTCACTGGCATTGACTGAACGGAGGATCCACTAACCAGCCTGTTTTATTGAGATGTTAAATGTTATTGATTGGAGTGGCTCTATGAATTAACTTGGTTGGGAGGCACATTCATTGTTATTGACAGATCCTCTTCAACTCACCGGCTTGGTTGGTAGTGATGTTGACTGTGGAGTAGCTCGGTGAGGTGGGGTTCTTCCCGGAGACCCCGTTGACGGCCTGCACCTCGAAGCTGTAGCGCGTGTGAGCCTGCAGGTTCCTCACCACCACCTTCCTCTGCCTCAGCCCCAGCCTGCGAGGAGCGATGTCCACGTTGTCATCGCAGCGCGTGCACGGGATCCGGTCCCTCAGGCATTTCTTACACACCACGTTGTAGACCAGGTCGCTCCTCCCGCCCGTGTCCTCGGGCTCGTCCCACTCCAAGGACAGAGAGGTCTCGTTCACGCTGGATATAACATTGCGCGGCGCTGAGGGGATGGCTGCACACACACACACACACACACACACACACACACACACACATCGGTGTTTAAGAAGGTGGGTAGGCGAAGCAGAAAAACACACAACTGAGGTGTTAGCTACATTCTCTATACAGCGCTCACGTTATCCTCCCTCAATGGTGAGAATGTTTCATAAGACGGCAACAAGAGGTAGTATTTCATGTTCAGAAGGCAGAGAGTGTAATCCTATTCTTTTTATGAAATCCTTTTGCACAAATGAATGTGTTACATTGCTTTACATGCCTCAGACAAATCCTCTGTGTTGAGCAAAGGGCATGAAAACATGTGAAACATAACAATGGGGGGGAAAATCCTCCCCGGTGCGAATAAATAAATCAACACATGCTAAAACAGGAGATAAGCACAGCTCGTCGTGGAAAAGCACAACATTACCAATTCATCACTAAGTATGTAATGTTGTTTAAAGAAACACACACTCCTGTTCAGCTGTAGCTCATGTCCATTTCTATGCATGACCCTTCTTAGTGCTTGTGGAACTTAGCTAATCCACTCATGATAGAAATTCATGTTCCAGTATCAGTATAACCCAAGGCCAACTCGTTTCAATAAGCAGAGGTGCGTTTGGACTGAAGAGTATTTGAAACCTGGATAAAGTATAATAACCACAGAGGGAGGCAACAGAGATTGGCTCAGCGAATGTGCTTTTCATCCTATTACAGCCACAGAGGAGAGAGGGGCTCTACCTTTAAGCTGCCAGCCAGAGAAAGTCTAACCTGTCTCTGGAGTTGGGGGAGGGGATGGAGCGAGGTGGGGTGGGGGAGGTCCCTCAAGCCATCATCTGAAAACTGCCTGTTGTCAGCCGACTCGCCCCGAGCTGCATCTCACTTGCCCTGTCCTTTCTAATTAGGCAGACACAGTTCAGAGTGGAGGCTCTTCTAATTGGACACCCATCTTAAACACACGCTGAGTCCAAGCTGCCGGCCATTGACTGGCCGAGCCGCTCTCTTGTGCAACACACCACCGCCAACACAAAGCACAGGCTGCCTGGCACAGGCTCTGACACACCGCGGGGACAGAACTGTCAGGCCAGTGTTTTTCTGTGTGTGTGCATGTGTGTGTGTTAACGTGTTTAGTCGGCACTGGTCAGTGTCAGAGTTCACAGTGTTCCTGTGACGAGGATCTGGGGAAGACAGTTGTGGGCCGAGTGTGTCACTTAACGTGGCGAAAGGCCCCCGGGGGGGGATTTTACACGGTCAAGGCAGCACATGTCGCTCTCCATCAGCATGACTGCTGGACTCTCGGAGCCCGGTGCATGCACGATGAGCACGGATGCTGCAGTCTGCACCGGCTAACACCAAACACACAGCTTCCAGTTTCATTATTGACGTGCAGCTGCACATTTTGTCATTTGCCATACAGTTGAACTGAGGTCATGAATTCTCTTCTCTTTTTGTCTCAGACAAAAGACACTAAATTGACACTTTTAAAAAAATGTTCAAAACAGAATAAAAAGCTACTTTGTGTTTAAAAAGCAACATGTGTATCCCAGCTGCTTAGCTGCCTGTGTGTGTACACTGGAAGCACAGAGCAACCACAAACTAATATCAAACAGATATTGCACTGATTTATAATAAATGTTACTGAGTAAATTAATTGTAAAATAATCCAATGACAGTAGCTATTAATATAATCTAAATCCACACTCAGTTAAATGCCAGTGTAGAAGGCATCATGATGGCAGAAAACATAATAATTAAGAACTATAATAATCATTTTCTAAATTAATTTCAGACTAAAGGATCAATACATCTAATAATTTCTGGTATTTTACGCAAGTCCCTCTCTGTGTTTTTTTGCAGGATGACTTACTGGTGCAGGCAGAGTCAGGAGGGTCACTGTCAGCGCGGTAGAAGCCACTTTGGCAGGAACAGATATTGGCTCCTCGTGCACTGGTACGACTGTTGGCCGGGCAGGGAGCACAGGATCCCTCCCCAAATTTGGATTTGAAGGTCCCAGGAATGCAAGCTGAGTGGGCGAGAGAGAAAACAAAGAGAACAATAAGAGAAAAAAAAAGAAAAACAATTTTGCTGTCACTTATCTTGAAGACAAGCGGCTGTCACATCCGTCTCAGGACACGAGCCGTACCTGCAGAGCTCAGTATGTACGGAGAGCGTGCTGATACATAAGTGAGAAATGGTGAACCCATAAGCATGAGGTCTTATCTATACATTTGCATCTGTTCTTTCATTCTAACTCTCCTCGCCAGGTGACATTAAGCTCTCCAGAAGAGAGTCGCGATGACAGCAAAGTTTCATGTTGAAGAGGAGGAAAAGGAGGATGAAGATGAAGATAGACTACTGACAGGAGATTGCTGTTGTCAGACAAACAGGGATGGAGAATGCTTCTGAGAAAAGGGATACACCCTAAACCCATCAATCAATGTCTGCTCGGTCCTCAGCTCTCCAAACCACACCACCGAATACAAACAAGTCCTCCACAGGCATGCAGAACAGCTCCATAATAAGCTCGTAAATCAATGCAAATGAAGGGACATCCGACCAGACGTAAATTAGCTGAGGGGAGTTATTAGAAAAATATACAAAGACGATGTGTCCAAGCCTTTAATTTGAATTCCAAAGTGTCGCGCTGAAGGTTGGCTGATATTGAGTCTTAAGGATAAACCAGCATAAGCCCAGACTAAAGAAGGATTCAGATAAAGGGGATTAGCAGCAAAAGGTCTGGATATATCAGCCTCCAGAGCCCCGCGTTTTACTGTTTCCCACATTCCTGACTGGTGGTGTAAAAGTGGGGTCTCTGGCAAACATCTGTCCTGTCAGCGTGAGGGCTCATAAAAGCCAGCCAGTGAGAGAGGGAGTGTGATTAACTAGTTAGGCTAAGTGGTCTTTCAGTTTGAACTCAAGTTCCACCCTAATTCCCAACAATGGCACTTTTAGGAAAATCAGCACGGCTAATGGCCCCACATTGTAGCTCTAAAACCGAGCAATAAAAACCCAAAGAAGATGAGATGAGAATGTACGTTTTTTTTCTCCTCTTATAACTCACAGAGACCTTTAGGCTTTACACACTCTGATCTGATTTATTTTCCTCCGATTAGACAGTGCATCATTACTTTCTTTTATTTGTTTGTTTTCCTCGCTCTTTTTCGAGTGGGAGCTGAATCACCCCACTGTCCTGCTCCAATCCATTAACCTCTTTGGAGGGCACAATGATTTTCCTGTTTTGGATACACTAATGTTTTCCTCTCCCCCTCCATTGTCTCCTTCCTCTCCTTTCTTCCTCTTCTTCTTCTTCTTCTTCTTCACCCTCTCTCCATCTCATGCGGTGTTTGGCTGCGAGCGAGCGAGCGAGCGAACGGCGGGACTGAGGTAAGAAATGAAATGTCTGAGTGATTAATGTTAGCGTGGCAGTGTTGGCTCACGTTGGTCTGAATGGTGTTAATGAGCATGGCCGCCTGTAGATTAACTAACGGGAGGCCGCAGAGGAAATTACACTTCCTCATCGCAACCGCTGGCTGAAGCCCTGGAGAGTTTTTTATCAGGCATTGTCGGCAAGCTTTTAACCTTGAGCCGCCAAATGGCAACGAATGAGCTCTCCGGCTCATGTTAGACACTATTTCTCACGCCCAGGTGAGAGGAGGCTTCGCTTGTCTCTCTTTGACTTCCTGTACCCCTCCCTCTCTTCCTTTTCATTCTTCTCCTTTGGCTTCTGTTCCCGTCCTATCTTTGGCAATTCACACCTCTTAACTCGCGCTATCTCTCTTAATATCGCTCTTCTCTGGACATCCAGCGCCGTTCCTTTCTATTATCTGCGTTTTCCTCACACAAATGCATTGGCTCTCTCTCTATTTTGTGCCTTCCCCGCTATCTTTCTCTTCCCCCCCGTCCTGCTCTCACAATATTTGTATGCTGCTCCTCTCTGCAACACCTCATTAATTCATACTCTCCTCCACCCTCCTTCACCCCCTTTCAGGAGCCACACAATAAATGCAGAGAAGAGGGCACAGACTGAGGTGACTTGCACTGAGCATATAAAGAAGGTTTGGTTAAATAAAAGTCCAAATGTCTGTTAAATACACATACCCTGGCACTGAGTGCTGTCTCCAGAAGGTTCAAAGCCAGCGACACAGGTGCAGGAGCCAACGGGAACCATCCACTCGCCGTCCCCGTTGCAGTACAGCTTCAGCGGAACGGACACCTCCATTGCATTGGTCACGCAGGCCCCCGGAGCGATCACCAAGGAAGTGGCCTCCGCCCCCGTAGCAGTCTCAGGGAAGACGGCGAAATTAGCAATGGTGGTGGAGCACTTTTTGAAGAAAACCCTGACTGAGATGAGAGACATGCAGGCGCCCAGGTCCTGGAAGGCCAGGTAGAAGCCGGCCTTGGAGAGCGGGCCAAAGCTGCGCACTTTGGTGTTGATCCTGCCTGCCTCCAGCAGAGAGAAACTCTCGTCTGGGGCGATAGTATCCACTTTCACATAGGGGTTCTCCCTCCACAGAGGGCTGGTGTCTGTGGCCATGTCCCCCTCTGACTCATAGTAAAACAGATTAAAGGTCTCTTTGCAGGAGCCGGGGATGTTGGGGATGCTGGCGCAGTCGCGGACAGAGAACTTGAGCTCCACGTACACGCGCAGCACGCCCTTCCGCGGGATGAAGTCCGTCCTCAGCCAGTTGTTCTGGTTGGGCTGTCGGACGTTACACACCTGGTAGGTTCTGATGGGGCTCATGGAGTCGTCGTAGCCGCTAACCTCCTCCCACTGTGGAAACAAGAGGGAGAAACACTGTGATGAAACAGGATTAAGACAACAGGAAGATAGGAATAGAGTAGGTTTCAACGCAATCGTATTGATTTAAAGCTGAATTATTTAATGCTCTCTCCTAATGCAACAACAATTTTATTTGTCATCCAGAAGCTACTCAGCTATACAGCAGAAATGTGTTGTTAATTAATATTGAGTAATGTTAACTGCAGTGCATCCTAATGCAAACCAGCCAAGCATAGAGGACACTGAAAACAGTCAAGGGATGTGTGATGCAAACAGAATATCAAATCGCAGCACATGCACAAGGCAACACGTTCCCACAGCGTCTTGTGTACTTGTTGCGCTGCTGCGAGGAATCATTTGCAGCTGAAATGCATGAATCATTCAGAAAATTCCAATCATTACAAACTATTAATAGAAAACATGAGAACACATTTTCACGCATTACGTCTGTTTGACCAACACTTCAGATGCCCCGTCACGTGTCTGTCTCACTTTGTTTAGGACTTCACCAAAGTCTGGCAGCTGGTAGTTACGGCGCAAAGCACAGGCGCACCTACAGGACGCTCACATTCACCGTATCAATGCTGCAGTGCAATCACAACAGCCTCAAGAGGAGATTTACTTTCCATAACATACACATTTGTTATTTGTGCTGAGAGAGATGAGAGTATCAAAGTGTACATTTAAATGGAAACATCTCGTATATCTATAATGCAGGGAGCGAGTTATTTATTAAAATGGCCATCTAAATGCAATACTGCCAGTGTGATTACACCACAGCAGCACTACTGAACACTTGAGGTTACGCAGAATATATTAAATATAGCCTAGATGTATACTCTGTATAAATATATATATATATATATATATATATATATATATATATATATATATATATATATATATTCTTCCATGCCTAGCCTCACATTGTTGTGGCTCATATATATTTACATAATGTAGCTTTGAAAATAGCTATTTAAAGACCAACATGACAAGGACAGGGTTTCTGTCTATGAGTCAACTTTAAAGATCTGACCAACAGCTTTATCTGTAGGTAACACTGATCTTAGTATGTGGTAACTAACATTACAGGCTATGATAAATGACTTCATTGGTCAATAAAATTTAGTCCATTAGGAAATAACCTTGCGAAAAGTCAATCTTGATTTTTTCCCCCCGTAATTCCCTCTTGGACCGAATGCTTCGTTTCCATAACAAATGAGCTCCCCAGAAATTGATTATTTCAACTGGAAGAAAATAATGCATAACTCATCTCATGTCTCTGAGCTCCTGTGCAATTTATTCCCAAACGATGAGCCCAAGAGTCAGCATTAGATGTCGTAAATCACCAGCAACACGTTGATGCACTACCTGACAAATATGATAATTGCTGGCCCCCAAACGTATGGGCTTGTCAGGCCTGAGGAGAGGGGCTGCCTCGCCAGTCGTGACATATGACTTCATGGATGCTAGGGACATTCAGAGCCGGCCCTTGTAGAGAAAAGGAAGGAGCCCGGGCTGCCGACCGTCGTTTCCATGGAAACCCACCATTTCCATTGACTGACTTTGCGCTCACGTAGCGAAGACAAATTACACTGGCCAGGAGTGGGGGAGGTCTGTCAGGCTGTTAGCCCTGGGGTCAAATTCATGTTGTTTTATTTTCTCACCATTCCTATAGGGGGGTATCAACTGAAAACCTTAATTTCTGCCCGTAATGCGCTCTTGGGCCCATATTATAAAAGACACAGACACATGCTTTCAATTATCTGCCTCTATATCCTGCAAGATAGAGCCTAGTACCTTATAGTCCTGACACACTGGGGGTTTGCTTTGTGTGTCTGTGTGTTTGTTTGTTTGTTTAGAGTAGCCTACAACATGCACAGACTTTATGCAGTTTTTCTAGAAGCTTCTTTACATTGTGTAAATACAAAAAGTCTCAGCATTTCTCCACACAATGTCACACGGTGTGGTTCTCATTTGCTTTTAGTGTCCAAGAAAAGCAAACATACACTGCAAAAACAAAGATATAAAACAGTAGGAGGTGTGCTGTTCAAGGCAAACTGGGCTCTATTAACAAGCAAATGGAACAAATGTTGTAAAAGAGAGAGAGAAGAAGAAAAAGAAAAAAAGCTAAACACACACACACGCACACATTAACTCACCCCACTCTCTGGGAACGTGGTCCAAGCCAGCTCTGTGGTTGCCCACCGACTGTCCATAAGGGTTTCTGCAAATTAAGAGTAGGAGGAAGGTTGACAAAACTGAATTAAATGGTGTGAGGAACAAAAAACCAAATCATTACACAGCATTTAAGACCACACACACACAAGTTCTCGCTGCCTAACAAAGGATGCAGGTAAAAGTTCCTCTCCTTCTCTTCTCTTTCACAACTTCCACCCACTTGCACTCAGTTTTTGAAAGCACTGACAATCGTGGCATGTTTGTGATGCCTCCTAATTAAGGCCTACTGTGTGTGTGTGTGTGTGTGTGTGTGTGTGTGTGTGTGTGTGTATGTGCACTTCTTTCATATTCATTTGTGGTGCTAAGAACAAAGCATCCTCCAAGATGCCTTCAGTGGGAAATATTCCATTAGCAAGCACCGGTTCAGACAGGTCACATAAGCACAAGGAACTGTAATGTTACACATTTCGGGGCAGGCTTTCACCTGAAAACACCCCGCAGCTACGGAAACGCGTTGCCTTTTTCGCCTCGGCGTTGTCAGATCTGTGCTAACAGGTGATCTGAGCAACGTGTCCTTCAGATCGCCGCTTTTTTACAACTTCGCAGGGAGGTGAGAGCCGGGCCAGACGATCACAAGAGAAGCTGAGAATAAAACAGCAGGATCAATGGGAGATTGTTGTGTCAGCCTGTCAATCAGCTGTCACCTGAGTGGTGGTCCAGCGAGCTCATCGCACCTTAGAGGAAGACGAAGAAAAAGAAGTGGCCCCCTCTGTGGGTTTTTTTTTAACATACAGCTGTGGACACGTTTGGCTCCCATTGCTCCATTGTTGTTAGCACATAATTACTGAAACAATTACACTTTCTTCATGGAGACTCAATGACATGACGCCTGCTGTGCACCATTTGCTCACAAGTTGTTGATAACGGCGCTAAAGGATGGTGTGAGAGGGTAAACAAATAGCATGGCCCTGTGTCGAACAGCAGTAACACTCCTTCCAAGGCACATGGCTTTGTTCTGCTCCCACAATGCTGATGGTTGGCATTTTGCTTTAAAGACTGAGAACAGTGCGGTTATAGAAAAAAAAAGAGTCTGTCCTTGGCTTTAGAGTGTCAATAATAAAAGTTGTTTGACTGAGTGTGTAGATCACTGGTCCATCTGTAGCCGCTGAGCTACAGTTATGCACAGTGTTTACAGTCTGTGCTCTGTGTTCATTAGAGAAACCACAATGGCTTTTCTTCTTTTCAGAGGATGAGAGATAATGAATAGTGATCCGTATCCAACAGGATAGATTACATCTGTGGTTTTCTACTGTGTGTCGTGGAGAGCCAAGAGAAATCTAACCAAAGACAGTAAAAAGGCACTGATCATATTAGAACTAAATGGCACGATGGGTGTTTTCGAGTGCATCATGTGGTCACACTCACACTGCATTTATAGATCAGACCAAAAGCAAGTACTAAGACTTTCTGTGGTGTTCTTAGTTTCTGTTTGTTAATGGGAGCAGGATCTGACAAAGTGGTGTTTGATGTGCAACGATAAACATATGAAGTGATCCCCTTCATAATGATCCCAAGTTTGGTTGATCATTGTCCATCATGGTCAGAGGATGATCCAAAAACACACTGATCCATGTTCAATGACAGAATAAACACACAGATATGTCGCACTTAGATGAGAAGCATGATGCCGCTCCCTTTAGAAAAGTGGCAAACTCCAGCCAGCCCACATTATACAGTTTTTTACTTTAATCTATGAATAAAAGAACACAAAGTGTAAAAACAACAAATCACCCACTATAAATGGCATGCAAGTCATTACTTTGACCTTCAGTTTTTGTACAGATTCAACCAACATCTAACATTAAATGCTAAACTTAATACTTGGTATTTTGTTTCCTTTAGGACGGAGCCATGCTCGCTTCTTCCTCATGTTTTCAGGTTTTACGCTAAAGTATGTTAGCTGGCCGATGGTTGTAGCTTCATATTTAGCAGGCAGACTAACCTGCAACGGGATCGGACCAGTTAAATGGCCATTTGTGTTGTTTATGTTTGGATTTTTGTACAAATCAATCAACATTTCGAGTGTTCATTAATTATCCTGTAGTGTTCCCAGGAGCTGGATTTAGTTCCCTCCAGACAGAGGCAGGCCTCCTTTCCCCCCCGCCTGTTCCCAGCCTTTATGTTAAGCTAAGCTAACTGGCTGCCAGCCACGGCTGCATGTTTAGACCACAGACAGACTGATATTGATCTTCTCATCTAAACCTCTGGCGAGAGCGTGAATATAAGGCTGAATGTTTCCTTTGACTAATGTGCAGCTGCAGCATGATTCTCTGTGATTTACTGCATAAATTCATGCTGGGGCATTATGAATTCCCACTTTTCACCATTAAGAAGTGATCAACTCTCTCTGGGGTTATGTGTTTAGCTAATGCTCGACAGATCATCGACTGCCACGTGTGACTGGTGGATCATGCAGCAACATGTATATGAGCATCAGGGCAATATTTCTATTAGGGCAGCTACAGTTTTGATTTTAAGCTAATTTTTGGCTCTGAAATGTACTTTTCATTGTAACTTCATTTGGCGGCATATTAGTGTATTAAGTATTTGAATTAACAATCATTAAGTGACGAGCCATTAAGCATTAAGTCATCACATTTACACTCACAGCAACTCCGTCATTTCTTAATGGGGAGCAACAGGAGTCAGGCATTAGTTAAACATGTGATTGTGATTGTGGCCTTGAACAGAAATATTTTATGTGCAGATAACAGTGTTTTAAGAGGGGGAAAGTGGGCTGCTGGGCTGGAATTAATAGACGACTACTGCTGCATAAAGTCTTTTAATCTAAAAAGGAAAAAGAAAGTGGCTCCCTCCATATTTGTTAACAATGGAAATTACATTTTTCTTCAGCATTTTATTTAATCAGTCACATTTATGCACAAAGAAACTGTGCATTAACTGACAGGGCTATGAATACAAAAGCAAGCCCTGACAGTCATTTATAAAAGCATTCTCCCACTTACATTAGTGTGCATAAGGACATGAGCGACAGCAGTTAATAACCACGCTTGTCGAGCCCAAATATACGTCTGTGAACAAGGTTGTTTTACTGATTAGCACGACTTCAGCCACAGACGAGGAACTAATCAGTGAAATCAGCGGCTGTTGTCTTTGCTTGGCTACACTCTGCCCTCGGTGGCACACAGCTGAGTGAACACTCCCGGGCTACTTGCTGCTGCCGCTGCTGATCCATGGATGCAGCCCCTCCCCTGGGTCCCTGATCTGGTCCGTCGCCCCGTCCCTTCTCTCTCTTCTGGCGCCCAGAGGCAACACAGAGAGAATCACTGAGCCTCAGCTAAGCAGAAGTTTGAAGCTGCTGCTCCTTTAACCAGGCTTCACCTCACACAAAGCACACACATGGGGGCAGCAGGGGTGACCATCCTACATCTGTAGAGGCTGGGTTCAAGCCCCCGTGTAAGCAGGATTTCACCCTGCCCAGGCATTCTTGATCAAAGAGCCTAATCCCAAGCAGCTCTGCAGGTGCGAGCCTGCATCCTGACCTTCGACCTCCACGTGAAGCAGGAGAAGGAGAATTTCTCTATCAACATCTTACAGAAACGCGGCGTTCTCACAAAATGCCAAACCAGCCAGCAGGAGAGAACGACAGCATGTATCTCCAAGCTGAACATCTGAGTCCAGGCTGACGTTGCCTCTGAAGCACTAACATTTCATTAGGAAAAAAAGCTTTTCGTTCAGCTACGACTCCCTCCACCAAAGTGTGATATCGTCAACTCACTAAATCCCAGAAACCGGTTAAGACTGAAAAAGATCCCATTTGTTCCACAGTTCTCTCGCTTTCCTGTTAAATTTACAATGCCTCTGAGATTGCCTCGCTCCTATAACTCAAATCCAGAAATCTCCCCCCTCTCTCATAAAAACTACAGCAGCGGTGGAGTCATTCTGCCCCTGGGGTAAGAAAACAATGTTGCAGTGGGAACTTTAGAGCATCACCACCAGTGGCATTTACTGATTTTTTTTTTTTTTTTTTTCCTTGATCGCCCGCTGGAGCCAAAATGCCACACAACTCTGCATTCTCAGTGCGCTTTGGGGAGCTCACACATGCTAATGTTTTATTCACTTTGTGAGAGCGGGTGCATCATGAAAGGGAGGCCTCGCCTTGTACTACACTGACACTCACTGCCAACAAGCAAACATATGAAATATTAACAGCCAAACATCATCATCAGTGATCGGAGCATGATCAAATGTGCGGCTATAAATATGTGTAACCAAAAAAACAAACCTGGTGTTTTTGTTTTTGTCTTAAAAAATGTCACTCAAAGAAAGAAAGGGTTTGTTTGTTACTGTTTGGAGAACAGTGGAGTGTGATGCTCAGTTTCACGACTGATGAGCGTTTTTTGAACAAGTCAAGCTGACCTAATTCAATCTCTCTTCAGGCCTGCCTGCATCTGTTTTTACAGGTCAACAAATTACTATTCTTGTTGATATTCTGATACAGAAACCAGGGAGACATAAATGAAATCTTCCTATGACCACACACATGCTGTAGATCATTCCTCAAAAATGCTTTCTGAGTGGTCATCCATCTGCTTTATGGGCTTTTAAAATAGGAGTACAGTAAACGCTGACTGTAAATGAGATTAATACAGCATAAAAATGTCACAATAGCTGAAGCTTTTACTGCAGTGTGTTGGTGCGAACTGGAGATAAGTCATCACTGTAGCTTTTGGAAATAAACACACACACACTTCAAGTTGCAGTCCAGCTTGCATCATCCATGCGCAAACACTTGCCAGTCTGAAAAAACAAATTTCAGATTCAAGCCATGTGGTGAAATCCACTGAGCAAGCAGCAAAATAACGACATGTAACATATATTAAAAAAAAAAGAAGAGGCCTCCCTTTTCTCCCTCTCATTTAAAACCATCCGCTCATCTGCCCTTCATGTTTATCCTCAGAGGACAAACATTAGTTAACCCCTGAGCTGTGAGTAACAGTTAGTGGTGAGGTTGGGGGGAAACGGGACTGATCATCTCGCCGTGAGAGAGCCCACTGGGACTTGGAGTGCTTGCTGCCGCTGCATTGATTTACTTGCTGACACCAGAATTGATGAGGGATCAGGCTGGCCACGGTCCAGGAGAGGCAGATTGGACAGGGGAGGGGGGGGGAAAGGGAAGGAGGGAGGGAGGCAAGGCAGAGAAATGTAGCTACAGCTCAGAGAGGGAGAGTCGCTGGGTGGGGAGCAGAGCTGGGCGAGGGTGGGCTTCTCCCTGGAGCAACAGTCCCTCGATCATGGAGAGAGAGGGAGGGAGGGAGGGAGAGAGAGAGAGAGAGGGAGCCTTGGGGACTGGTGCATACTTGTTAAGCCATTGACCTTTAATTCACACTTGTCATCTAATATATTTCACATGTGTGTCCCTGTGGCGCTCCAGGGGCCGGGATTGATCCGCTCTGGTCTGTGTTTAAGCGTCCACACAGCACTGATTGGTGCCTGAACTCAACAGCCCGTTTTAATGCTTTGACATGCATCATATGAGGAGTCAGTGTGGGAGCTGTTTCACAGTGAGAGTGGAGGAGGAATCCACCACCAGCAACACCAACACCACCACCACCACCACCCTCTCCCTCTCTCCCTCTGTCTCTCTGGTGTGAATCTAACCTGGGGTGGTGGTGGAGGAGAGAGGAATGGGGGCTTAGGTAGGCATCCTCACTCATCTTGTGGGTGTGACAACAACAGGGACAATAGCAACAGGGACAGTCCTTCAGCCGCAATGGAAACACTGGGATGTCATCACACACACAGACACACACACACACACCTAACACACTGCCACACGCAGAGGGAACGGGCCGCGCTGATGCATGTGTACATGGATTACAATCAGAGAGCTAATTGATGCATATTTAACATATTGGATTGTTAATAGGAGCTTTAATTGGGATAAACATGCACATGCGTCTCGCGCGCAGGTCTCGTTACACCTATGGAAACAGCTGGACTGATGTGGGAGCAGATTGAAACTGACGTGATGCGCTGACCCCAGCATTATTAAACTGTCAGAAATATAAACCAACACCACTGTGTCCACTCCTTGCTATCCGTGGGTTTCCTTATGTTAATGGCATTTTTTTTTAAAATCATTATTATTTTATTTATTTATTTCTACCTTAGGGACAATAGCGTGTTTCATGATCAAATCCTAATCCATCCATTGTTCATCTGCGGGAAACAAAAGTAGTGATAAAAGCAGAGAGCGACATACCTTCTACAGCCAGCACCGCGGGGACAATGAGGCTGCACACCCACAGCAAGTAATCCATTGTCATAAAACAGGCTTTTGCAACATGAAGAAAGGTGTGGAGACTGGACCCTCCGGATGGATGGAGACTCAAACACGGAGCCCCGCAGCTGAGCTTTTTGTTCCTCGCCCCATTCGCATGTCTTCCTCGGACAGAGGGGCTGTCTCTCTCACCGCCCCATTCCTCCACAATCCTCCTCACACGAAATAATAACCGAGCGCGTCTCTGCGTTGCATTCAATCAGGTCCCGGTTCGTCCGCTGCTACACTGCTCTCACATTGTCTTTGTATGTGACTTTACCGACACCGACCCCCTGTCCAGGGGCGCATCTCCGGGCTGCTGCTGCTCTCTCCCCGCGGGCAGAGGACTGGACTCCGGGCTACGAGGTGGCCTGTGTCCGCACAGCAGCGAGCGTGTGTGTGTGTATGGACGTGTGTGTGTGTGTGTGAGTGTGTAGTCCACTTTGACCAACTCCGTGTAGCTGTTGCTCCACTGTGAGGGATGTGCGTCGGAATGGCAACACTGAGGAGACAAGAAGGGGGCTGGGGGCTCAGGCTCAGGTGAAGCCTGCACCGCCCACCTCAAGCTTCCGGTCAAGATTTTCAAATTAATAGCACACGAATTTCTATAGCCTTGTAGAAGTCTGTCATTGGGATTCATATGATTATTTATGTAGCGAGTTGTAACACACATAGCCTACATATCATATTCTGTTTTTTTGTGTAGGCTATTGGGCTATTGACTGCATGATATACATATTGTCCAAATATCTCTATATCTATTTAGCTACCTGATGGGATGTTTTATCGTATTTTATCAAAACAGGAGGGCCTAATAGGCTATTGAATACATAGCCTGATCGTTATTTTATTCTTATAGGCTATAATAAAATAGATAACATGTAAAGCAGCTGTTTTACCTCCGCAGAGTGTAATGACCATTCTTCTTAATTCTTCATTATTGCTTTGTATCATTTTGAACTATCGATGATTATGAAATTAAATAATTTTTGTGAACCCCATTGGAAATATGTTTAGTTATAAAATGTAGACAGGCCTATACTAACACACCTTTGCAAGGAATTCTGGCCCCCCTGAAAGAATACTAAAGTGGGCCCCTGACCTTTCCACTTTTTTTCTTAGACTACGTATGTAGATTATAATTTTTTATTTAGCCTACTTTGTTTTGATGCTAATGCAGCATTACTATGAGTAGTATTAGTCAGGGTCTTATGCAGAATAATTCAGTCATATAAAGATTAGACTACTGGGGGTTTTTGTGGGCCCTATGGGCTCTGGGCCCCTAGAATTATCATCACCTTTCTCCCTACACAACGGCCCTGCTAACACACAATATTAAATAGCCTATATGTTAAACATACAACCACCTTAATTGTGATTGTGTCACAACACAATTACCCTAAACAGTTTGTGATTGTCATGGCTTCTCATTCAAGGGTTGTAATCATTGTGAAATGATACTTCTTGTAACAAACTGTTTATCACAGAACAAGATGAGTCACACTAAGGACACAGCAGCTGTTTTGCCCTGTGAATGAAGATGACCTCATCCCCGTCAGTGACGTCACAGCAGCTGTTTTACATCACCAGTAAAAGTCTGTCATCACTGACTGGGGTGATCAGCTCGATTAGTAATTAGGTGATAATCAATTCTGAGAAAATACGTGTGACGCATTCACGCACACACACAAACACACACACACACACACACACACACACACACACACACACACGCACACACACACACACACACACACACTCACACACACTCACACAAAAACATATTGCTTTTATTTTGAAGTCCCCACAACCAGACTACCGGCTTTCTCCTGGATGTTGGTGTTTGGTTTGATGCAGCTGGCGGGCAGGAGGAGGAGGAGGGGGGGGGGGGGTAGTGGCGGAGGAGGAGGAGAGGGTGAGGAGGTGGGAGGAGGACATGGAGAGAGGAGGGGGCGGCTGGTCGGTCGGTTGGTTGGTTGGTCGGTTGGTTGGCCGGCAGACTGAGGCAGAGCTTGTCCGTCCTGGCAGCAGGTAACACCGGCCTGGACTGTGCGCTCTCTCCGCCGCTGAGCACCGATCAATCCTGGCATTAAATGGACTGTGGTCGCATTGGCGGAGAACATCAATACGGGCTTTGATAAAAATTCATAGACAGCGCCTCCCGCGGGTTTACTGAGTGGCCTTTGAGGCTGATCCTGCATAATAATCAGAAGTGATTTAAGGTGAGCTCGCTGATTTTAACAAAGCAAACCCCACAGATTTTACTTTGTCTTATGAGGTGAACAAAACCACCCGTTTGATCAATCTCACAAACAAAGTCTTATTGTGGACCTGCACTGGTACCACAGACAGCTCAATAGTCACAGCAAGAGTCCCACAGGAAACAACTGCTGGAACATACAGTAGGTGTTTTTTCAGTGGGGAAGGTTTGTGAAAGACAGATACAGTTGACTACCCATCAAAGTGATATCTTAAGGGTGAAGCGGTGTCTCGACAGACTGCCTGCCCTCATTAGTTCATGCCATACTTTGACCTTTTGCAGTCTCTGTCCCACAGTCTCTCCTTTTAGGTCCCTTTCCATCAGACCCGCTCAGACCCTTTGTCCCTCCAGCTGAGACTGTGTGTGAGCTGGCTGGTGTAGTAGCTCAGCTCGGGGACAAGGCTCCCCTTCACACTGCTAATTCATCCGTCTGTGTGTCTCCACTCCCACTGCTTAAGCCTTCCCACCCCCCCTCTTGCTTGCCCCGTCACCCACAACACCACCCCCATCCATCCCACACAGGAACACACACGTACACATGCAAAGCTCCCCCCCTCACTGACCCACCCCCCAAAAAAAGGCCCTCTGTGCTGCAAACTGAAGACGCCCCCCACCTCCCTCTCACCGCCTCCAAATCTTCACCCACACACACAAACACCCCTACTACTTCCAAGTAACTTCCCCATCACCTCCACCCCCCAAAAGTTTCTTTTGTCCCCGAGGCTTTGTGCACTAATTAACTACAGTTCAGTTCCCAGCAGGCTTGGGTCAGCCTCCACTACTGAAACCAGTGATGGACAGCTCTCTTTAACCAGCCCACATTCAAGCTGAGACAAAAAGGACCAAAAAACAGGGACAGACACTGTCCCTCGTTGGTACAGTCACCGTGCACGGGACATGCACAGTGCAGAAACCATCCCTGCTTGAGTGCGTGTGTGGCTCTCATTTGTTAAACATCCTTCAAAGCTTGCTTGTTTGTGTGTTTTTATGAGGTTCCTCAGAGACTAAGAGAGGGTTTAAGTAAGAAAAATTACAAACCTGCTCATGAATTCAGCTTCATAACATTCATTGAATTCCCACAGTATCTTAAAGTAGCCTACACAGTGCAGAGCCCAATTTCAACCTATTAATGGGTAAAAAAAAATCCAATAAAACTGCCATGTTCATTCTTCATCTTATTTTGAAATATCCTGACAAGCCTGCTTTTGACTGATGGAGATTGCAGAGAGAGCCAAGCCTGTTATATTTACTTTCCCCCTGTGGAGGGGAAAAAAGAAGAGTGTGATTGTATCTTTGACTGAGAGGAGACTCCATGCAGTCAAGCGTTTCAAGTTCATCTTCACCTCAAGTGTTGTCCAGTGCAACCTTTCACCCTGCTCCGACATGATGAACTGGCAGTCAAATCCCAAGCTTTTGAGTTGCTGACTGGACTTGGACTTGGTGTGTGTGTATGTGCTTCAGTTGTTGCCGCGACAGGTGGAATAAGGGATTGCTGCTCTGGAGAGTCTTACCATCCCTGCTGCAGATGAGAAATCAGTTCTCGGGCTCAGGGGGAAAAATACATATTTTACAGAGCATGGAGAGGAGACATGAAGAGTCAAGGATGAGGTGGAAGGAATGAAAATTAGCTCTGTGGGACAGTGGTGTTAAGCTGACAGGAAGGGATGACAGAAGCCAGACTGTCTGCTGCAAGCTACTCGTGAATTATGGAGTCTGTCCAGTCCAGCGCGCTGCGAGTATGATAAACACGCATGTGCGCACAGAACTATGTGCATATGTAGCACATGTAGATTTATGGGAGAAGCCCGCAGCCATTTTTCTATTAGTTTTACGTGAACGCAGCAAGTTCCTCACTGATGTTTATGCTCTACGCGTGTTGTATATTTCTCAGTTTTGCACTTAAAACACCTATCAGTGGAATAAAAATGTCAGGAATAAAAAACTACAACCCATAATTATTATGCAGCACATTCTTCCCAGATGCATAATTTACATTACAGTAATATCCTACAGCAGGGAACAAATGGCTTATGTGAGACAGTCAGAGGAACGGCTCCAAAAAGATCTTGTTCAATCCATGAAAGAATAACCAAAGGTAAAGGTATCATTTAGATTTAAAAGAGATTCATTTCACCTATAAGTGAAAGTAATGAACTGGACTAAAAGTAGTAATTTCAACCCCCTTTAGTATCTGTGGTGGTGCTTTTGATAAGATGTCATGATCGTCATCAGCAGAGACAGAGCTCAGTCACATTTTTATCTACATTTCCGTGGCGACAGGACAAGACCATGTGATTGAATCAGAAGCTCCACCGCAGCCACTTATTAAAAGGACCTCGCATTGCGAATGTTTGACAAATGGCCGACAATGAACTCTGAACTTCAGAGTTCAGCTCGCAGCAAGCCAATTAAACATGACCTATGATTTAAAGCGGTAGTCTGACACTTTGAGGAATACACTTAACTCACGTCATCCAGAGAAAAAAATCGATGCAACTCACATCTGTTACCATCACAGTTTTCCCCCCTTTGGTGAAATAGTGTGACAGAGAATAGCTTCATATTTACTCCACAGAGAGAGTGGTATCAATCTTTTCATCTAACTCTCAGCGAGGGGGTGAAGAGCGTTTCTCAAGATTTATATAAGAATTACATTATTTCATTTGAAATGTGAAGCCTCTGTAGGTCACAGTGAAAACATTAACACTATAAAGTCATATATATTTTATATAAGACTGACTCTTTTCACTCATGCTGCAGCTCATGAGAGTGCTCTGTCACCAATCACCGGAGATAGAGTTAATTCATCGACAGAGACGGATTATGAAGAGGAAACATTCAGGGGAGGACACTTCTCAAAAGAGTTTTCACATGATTTTGCATTTATTTAGATTTCTGTCAGTGTGTCCGAGCTCCCGGTTTGCTAACAAAGCTAGAATGAAAAGCTCAGAGTCATGAAATGAGACATGAGATAGAGCAGGAGTGGCCGTTTTGCTTCATTGATTGGAGAAGTAATGATACATGATTATATTCAGACAGGGAGCTGGCTGTTAGCTGGAGCTTAAGGGCACAGGCACCGCTGGGCTCCTCTCAGTCTGCTGTCAGCGTGTTGCTCTGTGCACCACTGACTGATTAAACAGGAATTGGTGTTGTTTGGAGGAGCATGTTGTGTTTGTGTGAGTGAACAACCACTCCCGAATCCACTCCTCTCATGAAACTGTCTTGTGTCAGCCCCACAGCTCCAGGTTGGGGTGTGTGTCCCTGTGTGTTTGTGTGTGTGTGTGTGTGTGTGTGTGTGTGTGTGTGTGTGTGTGTGTGTGGAGCTCCACCAAAACTCCAGCTGTACTTCCTCCGACTTTCCGGCTCCAACAGCTAATCAGCGGAAAGCTGCCAGTTATTTTACAGGAACTCGCATAACGGGAGGATTTTCAGCTGGAGATTTCAGGATTGCAGGTAATCTAAGGTGCAAATGAGCAGAAGCTTGCTTGTGAAATAATGAGCGCTCATCCGGAGAGTGAGGCAATACACAGCAAAAACTAATTAAGAACAATTCCATTTTAGTGGGCACAGACAGTTTTTCAGCAGAAGTCTTTTTCCTTCAGAATTATTCACAGGAGGCGTTATTGATGATTCGCCACATTCGGCAATTTTCCCACCATTCTCCTCCTCCATTATTCATCCACCTCTACTTTTTAATCTCCTGTGAGCTGACTCAGAACTCCACTTCCATTTGCAGACTGTTCCTCCTCTAAGCTCATGTCTGTAGCATTGATTAAATGGACCCCAGTGGGCTGGGGATTACATTGGGGTCTATTTGAAATGGCATTTCTACAGTGTTTTTCCATTACTGAGCATACTATTGGAATTTAGATAAACTGGGTCTGGGTATAGGCTCTGTTGATTTCTGAGTTTATTTGCCTGGTTCGCATGGGGTCCATTTGCTGCAATTTAACAATTACTAGCTTTGGCGTGTTTGCTAATTCTCTGTGTTCACATCCCTCACCAGCTTAAAGTGCAGCCAACTGGGCTCCCACAGGAAGGCAGTGGAGAGGATGAGGGAATAGTGGAGGCAGAAAATGAATACAGACAATTGTTTTTCATCAGCTGAGACGGAGCAGGGACACGATCAAAGAGGACTGAGACAAATTAGATAAGAGAGGACGGAGAGTGAAAGACGGCGCGCCTGCTGTTTCCGCCTCTGCGTCTGCCTTGTAAACATATTTGTGTTTTAAACCATGAGCTGGTTGTTAATGAACGCCCGCTCCGCCTTTTTTTTCTTTGGCTTTAAATGGAGGAGCAGGTTCACACTGAGCAGCCACAGCCGCTCAGAGTTAAGTGCTCTGTGTGAGCTTGTGGTCTTCAGAGGGCAGAAAAGAAACACTTTTAATGTATTTTCTTTTATTATTATGATCTATTACTGGAGAAATCTGATCCCTTTTGATTGAAGCGCATGTATCACAGGTACTTTTTCCTCCTCCAGCTTCCCCACTTTTCTGCCACAGGTGGAGAACCTGGCAACAGATGGTTTTTGCCTCTTCTCATTTGGATTATAAAAAAAAAAAATACAGATGTGTCCTAGCTTTGGTTTGGCAATTTCATCTTCAGGTCCACACTTGAGCTGGCTGTATTTTCTCACCCTGAACAACCTGCAAGATGTTGCAGCAGCGTCCTCCACTATACTTGAGCACAAAAAATGATCAGAGGGGCTGAGCAGACTTCTGCAGAGGCTGCACATGTGTTCCCCCGAGGCCTGTGCCCTTTTCTCCTGGAGCCCTGATGAGCAGGTTAACTCCAAATTACCCGCACACTTTGATGTATTTTAGGTTTCATAATTAAACCCACATGTCTGCATTAGTCAAGAGAGGGCACCCACTGACTCTCCTTGATATTTAATCATTTTGTGATCTTGATATAACATACCACATCCATCCTATGTATAAAAATGTGTACATTGCATCAAAACTCAAAAGGTGCACTGACATTTTTGATGAAACTATTAGTATTGGTAGTAGAAGTAGTAGTCTCACAGATCAGAGTTCAGTGAAACCAAATTGAACATGTTGGGTTTTGCAGCTAATACTGTAGTTTTAAAACTTCTCTCCTCCTGTGACATTTACAAAAATTGATGGATAAATGAACCTAATGTGCCACAAAAGACTTTCTGCTGCTGCTGCGTCATTATTTTCGCAAACACAAACCAGACAGGATAGTCTGTTTCACCCTCCATAAACTGTTTGTGGTGTGTGTTTATAGACAAAGTTGTTGGCTGTTCATCAAACACACATTACTTTCCCCCCAAGATGCACCTAACGTGACCTCATGAAGCTCGGCTTGGAGGAAATAGCTCAGGAGTCAATCTGTGGGTCGCGGACCTTTTCATAATGAGGACCTGGTGAGAGAGAGAGAGAGAGAGAGAGAGAGAGAGAGAGAGAGAGAGAGAGAGAGAGAGTCAAATGCCTTGAGATGTGTGAGCCGATAAACTTGACAACCCCCTGGGATTATTTGCAGGCTGCAGCAACTAGTAGCAGAAATGACTCCACAGCCAAATTTAAAGGTAGCAGTGATGATGATGAGCACTTGTGACTGTCTCCCCCTCCTCCTCCTCCCCCTCCCCCTCCTCTTCCTCCTCCTCCTCCTCCTCCTCTGCGATGGTGAGGAGAGGGAGAGGCCTGGTCGTTACACAAACTGAAATTTGGGTTTGGGACTCAGTGATTTTATCTGGCATGAGGACACTGGGAGAATTACATCATGAAGCAACCCGCTGTATCGTCACTGGGTGTCTTCATGCTCTCGGCTGAGGAACACTCACCCGTGGAACATGAGCGCCTCCTAGAGCTTGAAAGGAAAACTGCACCATGACATGATTCATGCTGAACAGCAGAACATTCAGGCTGGAAAAGTGACTATTATGTGGATTCAGGAACATCTGCACACTAAATTCACATGTTTATTTTATTTATTTATCTTTGAGTGTGCCGTTTCCACACAATGCAATGCACAAAGCGAATGTAGCAGCTGTGAGACATGAAAAGAAATTGTGAGTGGTGTTGATGAACAATCAAAATTGTAATGAATCGACAAAAACCCCAGACATAACAGATGATTGTTCTACGTAGGGCTGAAGGCAGTGTTCAAGACAGCGAGCTCATAGGTAACAAAACTCTAAATGTGAGGGTTTTTATAATAATATCAAGATGAGTTTATGGTCTAAGTATCTGTTTTAGGCATTACTGTAAATCAGGCATTTTTTTTTCTAAATTTCCAATTTTCTAAAATCTATTGAAAATACAGCAACTATTAAATAAGGTATTGCTTTAATAATTCTGAGAGGTTTGTTGATCGCTGAGGACTCTGGTTCTGCTGCAAAGATTTTACTGTAACTTGTATCTGCAGTATTTTCTATTATCTTGACAAAAGCTCTGACTCTCTGATGAATTAATCAAAATCAGTAGAATTGCTGCATTAAATCTAATGTGTTAGTTCTCTGGAAAAATATAATTAAAATGTGAAAACATTCATGGGAAAGCAAAGCATAATACCCTGAAAATGATTGTTTGAATGAGCTTCAACACATGTCACTTCCTGATGGTGCACAACAGTGATTTCTTGAGTGCTAACCTCAGAGCACCCTCACTACCTGAGAGGCAAAGAGAGTGAGTCTTCAGACTACAGCTGTTTGCTTGTGGCAGCCATCTATGTTCAACTAACAGTGAAAAGACCAGATGGGTGTCAGAGTTAAAATGTGTGGTTGTGTGAGTATGAAGTCAGCCACAGGCTCAAAAATAAAGGCTTCAGCTTCTCGTCCCGTGAGAAGAGCCCTTGTAAACAAAGCCATCATGTTATTGTGATGGCTGTGGAGCACAGGGGCCATTCAACCCTGTAATGCTGGAAGAAAAATCAAAGGTTTATTGACAGAGAAAAGAACTGGACGTCGTCTTATATGATGGAGCAAGTAGTGTATATAAACCCTGAAGGTGTAATTTTGACTGAATACGCTCCAGATGTTGGTTTAACCTCAGTTGGAGTCATTCAGTCAGCTGAGGTGTGTAGCACCTGTCACCTCATCCTGTGTTCATAAGGCCATATCGTACTTGCACCATGAACGTAACTGTCACAAAGGCCTCCAGCGCCACTTGATTTTAGTTCATCTCTGTTTATACATCTCTCAATTATTTCCCACAGAATGATAATGTGATTCCTGTTTATCATGTTGTACATAATTGTTTCACCAGCTGGAGGCACCTGCACCTAAACAACTTAAACTGTCGGCTGTCTGTGATGAGTCGTTCATGAAAGATTTTTTTGTGAAGAATGCCCCTTTACTATTTTCTTGTCTGTAACAACATCTATTGCACGTCTGTCCGTCCTGGGTGAGGGATTCCTCCTCTGTTGCTCACCCTTAGGTTTCTCCGATTTTTCCCTGGTAAAAGGCTTTTCTATGGAGTTCTTCCTCAGTCGATGTGATGTGAGGGTCTAAGGACAGAGGGTGTTGTTATGATGCCATGTAAAGCCCTTTGAAACAAACTGTTTGTAAAAACGGGCTATACAAATAAAATTGCCTTGCCTTGCCTTTACTAAGCACCAATGCTCTGAGTGTTTGAAAGGAGAGGATGTAACCAGCACCAACACTCTTCTGTAAACTGTGGTTGGATCTAGAGAAAGAAAAAAAAGCCTCTATCCTTGTTTGGAGGAGCAATAGTATGACAGTGTCACTGCTGAACCTTTCCATAAAGCCATAGGCAATGACAGCTCTAACCTCTGCAAAAGAGGGGATAAACATAATTATGGATTACATGTATCCACTTATTAAGAGCTCTTGCAGACGACAGACAGCTGAACTGCACCGCCAGTTTGTGGTACTGCAACAATCCATCTACAGTATACACCCCGCATGGCTCTGAGGTAACATTAGGTCATCCTGAAATCATCCTGTTCACTGTCGTGCTGAGTTTTCTCTTTTGAGCACAGACACAGTCTTCAGCCAGTCTGCCTAGGTTATACTTTCGCCTGGCTCCGTTGGCAGTTGGCGCGCGCACCTCGGCAGAGCGCACAGGCGTTTATACTTGCCGCATTCACCGTTGCAATATTCGTAGCAAAGACAGGGGGCGGTAGATAAAAAAATACAATAGGAAGTAGCAGAAGCAACTAAAAACAGAGAAGAAGTAAGCAGGATTTCTCCTATAGCTCTACTATTTACCTTAATTAAAAAGCTCCGGTGTAATTGTGATAGTTAACTACATGATTTGAAAACCAACCGTCCTTGCAACATCAGTGTAGTAGTTATATAACGTTATCGATCGCTCCATGTATTGATTTTTCGCCGGCTTGTTGTAAACAGATGCACATGGAGGAGAGGAGGGACCGGATTTGCATAGTTCCTCGAGTTCTGGGTCATTTGATGGTGTTTATAACTTAATTACGAGTTGTACAAATGCTAGAGCGTACCAGCTCAGCCAGTCTTCCCTCAAATTCATCCATTTTGAACCGAGCGACACTCGCGCGGCGCGCGCCAAGTTTCAAAATCCTGGAGGTGCGCGACAGCGCGACGCGCCAGCGCGCGACGCCGTCGCGAGGTGCGCGTTTACGTCATTTGTGGCGCGCGAGCCTCGCGCACTCGCGACTGCGTCGAGCATAAAGCCTAGGTTATACTTTCGCCTGGCTCCGTTGGCAGTTGGCGCGCGCACCTCGGCAGAGCGCACAGGCGTTTATACTTGCCGCATTCACCGTTGCAATATTCGTAGCAAAGACAGGGGGCGGTAGATAAAAAAATACAATAGGAAGTAGCAGAAGCAACTAAAAACAGAGAAGAAGTAAGCAGGATTTCTCCTATAGCTCTACTATTTACCTTAATTAAAAAGCTCCGGTGTAATTGTGATAGTTAACTACATGATTTGAAAACCAACCGTCCTTGCAACATCAGTGTAGTAGTTATATAACGTTATCGATCGCTCCATGTATTGATTTTTCGCCGGCTTGTTGTAAACAGATGCACATGGAGGAGAGGAGGGACCGGATTTGCATAGTTCCTCGAGTTCTGGGTCATTTGATGGTGTTTATAACTTAAAGCAGATATCAGTGGCACGGCCGTTTCGGCTAATGCTGTGTTCAAGGCAGGCTTTTGAAACCGTAAGTTACAGCTTCAAGTCACAACTACGACTTGGTAGCGTTCCAGGTAACCCGTAGCTCGTGTTTTTACCGTCCTGTTGTCTGTGAAAGTTCCCTATAACGGCCACTCGTAACTTCCGACCCGTGAACTCGTACCAGATCGAACTGGTATGACTTCACAGGAAGGAAAAACACAAAGTACGAGTTTCCTTGAACGCACCATGAGTTAGCAGCCCCCGCCCTTGTCAGGCATCAATTGGTCCTCGTGCTACGTCACCACATTCACGCGCATCCCTTGGCTGCACACACAGCCCTTCATGCCGTTCTCTCCCCTCATTGGATAACACTTGTATCCCACAAGGAAAATTTTCTCCTCGGGTTACAGCAGAGCAGAGTGACGGAGAGACTCGTGTTTAGGCTGAAATACTTCATGTAAGTGATTGCTGACGGAAAATAGGACTATTTAGGACTTATATTAACAAAAACATTCCACTGATATCTGCTTTAATTACGAGTTGTACAAATGCTAGAGCGTACCAGCTCAGCCAGTCTTCCCTCAAATTCATCCATTTTGAACCGAGCGACACTCGCGCGGCGCGCGCCAAGTTTCAAAATCCTGGAGGTGCGCGACAGCGCGGCGCGCCAGCGCGCGACGCCGTCGCGAGGTGCGCGTTTACGTCATTTGTGGCGCGCGAGCCTCGCGCACTCGCGACTGCGTCGAGCATAAACCAGGCTTTAACCAGGCTTAATGAGCCGACTGTAAGCCCGCCATGCGTTTGTATCACACCAGCAGTGTTGTGCAGTGTCAGACTGGCAGCACATGAGAATGAAATACATAATTTACACGCTCATAAACACCCTCTCGTAGTTGAGCTGACATTTTGTATTTGTGTGTTGTTTGAGTCGTTTTTTTGTTGTTGTTTTTTTTGGCTCGTCTTTGTGGAGAGGGTTCAGTTTTGTAATAGGTTTACACAAGTACAAAAGGCCACAGCATTTCCCCATGTTCCTGTAAGCAGAGTCAAGAGCTCCTCCAAGAGAAGTTAAAGATCAACACAACAGGCCACAAAGTGACCGAGCAGCGAGGCCATAAAATCAAATGACCAAAGATAATTTGTCTTTTTTGTCTTTTCCATTCCACTGTTATCAGGTTTGTCGCAGTCCTGTGAACTGTGTGTGCGTGTGCAGAGGTTTATCAAATAGTAACAAAGCCTGATTGCATTATAAAACATTTTTTTGCGAGGAGCCGTAGGATTGTAATGAAAATCCTCTTTACTCATTACTACAACTATGTTGTTTTGTAGCACGTAGCTTGTATAGATTTGTCAATAAAATGAAAATGACTGAATTGCGTATTTTTAGTTTGAGCGGTGATTAAAGGAGCACTCCCCTAGTTTTACACATGAAGTTCAATTTACAAGGAGTAATAGTAATGTCCTCTGAGTCCCTGGGGGAGCACAGTCTTAAAAGAGCAGGTGTGAGACTTGAAGTTACATTATGTGATAAATAATGAATAATAATAATAATAAATCCTCCAACCAAAACAATCAAATATGTCATTTTTTTGTTTGTTTGTTTTTCCAACTCAGCAATACCGCATGGAACCAGATAAATGTGTTAATATTGTGTCTCAACCATCTAATTTAAAGAATGTAATGCTATCTATCATTTTTCTAGACAAAAAATGTTTTTATACTCACAATACATTTAAGCTGATGTTCACTGACACATACATATTATCTAAAATCAATATGAAACAGTCTGAAGCTTGTAAATGTAGCCATGAACCGCAGTAAAATCAGACAGATCCACTGCTGATGACAGGTCACAGTGTGATATAAGTTCAACGCCAGCAGATTTCCCAGCTGTGTCTCTATCCATAATGGACTGGATAGACTCACAGGGGGGGAATAAAAGACTGAGAGCATCTCCACCATCCATTTTGATAGATTTACTCATTAAACAGTCAAAACACGCACACACACACACACGCACTCACAAATGTAGGCTATGTTAAAGATGCAATTAGCAACATGGAGAGAGTGCTCGTAAATGTCAAATTTGTTTAAAAGTGGCTGCGTTCGGTGCTATAAAAATGCCAGCCCCCGAGTACCCTGCTCCTATTCTGTGTATAAACAAAGGCCTTTCATTTAAAGCTGTTCGTAGCATTTTTTGTTCTGAGTTGGCATCTGTTTCCAAGGCAGCGGTGTTAATAAAAGCACTGATATTTAAAAACATATTGATATTTAATATGATGAAGATATAATTAAAGCTTTTGTTGATAACAACACACAATCACATACTCTTATGAAATGCAGTGGCATTGATCAAGCAGAAAAACACAGTAGATTAACAGATTAGCTGGTGGTTGGTTTAACAGTCCTCAAAGAAGAGAGGTGGAGTCTATATTATAATTATTCTACTGTATATGGACAGCTTTACACGACAGTGGCACTTACTTTGTTCATGCTGGACAGAGTTCACTTCACATTTAGTCAATTAAATCTGCAAGTCAAAGATCAGATACAAACATAGAACACCCCCCCCCCCTTCAGAAAAGCTGTGCAGATTTGAAATAAAAGCTCCTGACAGAAATCCTCCTGGTTTCTGTTATTATGAAATCTTGCAAACAAAACTGTGCTGGCATGATGGAAATGTCACACTGTGTGCCACCACCCTGTCACCCTTGTCTTAATGCTCCTCAGGATAGTTCACAAAGAGCAGAAGCATGGACAACCAGAGCAGTCAAACTACATTGTTATGTGTGACATTTTCCCACAATCATGCTGCCAGTGTCCACTGTAGGTCCACAAACTACTAATCATACGTCTGTTTTATTCCTCTGTGTTTTCATATGACAGATTTGATATCAGCGGGTGAAACTTCTCCAGTTCTGCACATGTTTCCTGGATAGGACCAGCACTTCCTGTGATGTATGAAAACCTGTGACTCCATCTGACCAGAGGCCAAAGGCTGACGTCAGGTCAGGTGAAGTGGTCACAAGATGTTTTTATTTTCTTTGTAGATATATTGCATAGTGGAAGGCAATGTGTTTTCAATAGCGGTTCATTTTAAAGCAGAAGTAAGCGATCCAGTCGTTTTGGCTAACTTTTTGTCAGCCGATGGAGTTAGCAGTCCCCACCCTCGTCATGGATCTATTGGTCCTCGTCCCTACGTCACCACATTCACGCGCATCCATTGGCTGCACACACAGAGAGGACCGCCCCTTTATGCCGTTCTCTCTCCTCATTGGATAAAGGTTGTAGGATACAAGGAAAGTTTTCTCCTCGGCTTACAGCAGAGCAGAGTGACTGACAGACCCGTGTTTCAGACCAAACACTGTATGTAAGTGATTGCCATCAGAAGATATAACTATTTAAGACTTATATTAACACAATTATTCCGCTTACTTCTGCTTTAAGTATCAGCCATTCGAAAATAGAGGTGCGCCTCATGATCTGAGAGTTCAGATGCTGTTGACATGCAGCATCCTGAGTCCAACTAGTGACCTTTGTTACAAATCATTCCTACTCACTCTTTCTCACATCTCTCTGCTGCCCTTAACAGTATCTGATGAAGGCATAAAAGTAGCCACATAAAAGATGAGGTGTACAGTACAGTTTGGTAGAAAACACATATAGTCACATACGGTTCACAGCAGTATATCACGTTTCCATAGTAATCTGGTTTTAACCCTTAAACAGGCAACGTGCACTGGGAGATACACCCACTTTAACATCCTGTAGGGGGTGTGCTGGGAGGTTTTCACTAATGAAGTTTGCATTTATCAAAAGTCTTGTCTGGTATTAGCATCTAGATGATATGATTTGGTTCAGGCTATCTTTCATCGTTTCGTCAGCCTGATCTGAAAACATCATGGCTGCCGGTGGTGGAGAACCTGCTTCCTTCCGTGCAACTTATCATATATTAATCATACTTATTTTCAATAAAACAACAGTATAAATTCCTAAAATGAATTAGAACAGTTGTCTAAACATTCTCATGAAGAAAAAATGTTCCAACTGTGTTTGGGGTGTTACTTAGCAGCTTTTGAAATGTATGTATCCCATGAGATACGTTGCCAGATTAGGGGTAGAAATTTGGTCAATGTTCATTATTCAAAATGTTGTTTCAAACTGGAAGGAATGCTAATAATTACTGCAGTATCAGATATTATCATGCACAGCTTTGCCCATTACAACAGTATAACTGTATTTTACTTAAATAAATATATTTATTTTCAAGCAGGGCATCTCGGCTAGGTCATTTTATGGGAAAAGAAAGGATGTGGTCAACTGCTGTCACAGAACCAGTCACACACAACACAACAATAAATACAGACTATAAATAGCTAAAAAATAAATAATAACTGGTGGTATGTATGTAGTTAGGGGTGTAACAAATAGTCAATTCACGATACGTTACGAAATATGACATAGGGCTCACGATATGAAATAGTCACGGTATAATGTAAAGTGGGGGGGTACCCAATGAAGATCTGTGTAACAAATTTTTGTTGATGAAAAACAATTTGACTGCAAATGGACTTTATGCACAGTTCCACTACTTCCTGAAATAAGCCAGCTTGTTTATTTCCTGTCTTACATTACTGGACCAACTAATTAATCCAGGTGTGTCTGACCTCACAACTATGGTCAGGCACACCTGGATTAATTAGTTGGTACCTGAACCTGAACCTGAACCACAAGAGGTCTTTTTGTTTTTCAGTCTTTTCCTAACTATGTGCACAAAACAAGCAAGTATTTTGCCATCTTCTGCCATTCCCAGGTGCAAAATGTTAGAATAAAATGTTATTATGAGTTAATTTAAGATTAGTGCGAAATACAAACATAAAATTCTGTCTCTCTAAAGGTAAATGCAAAAATATTATTTTTTAATTTCTCCCTTATGCAGACTTGAAAACATACAAAAGTTTGTTGCCTGTCTTCACTATAAAACAGTGTTTCCACTAGGATTTTTTGATGGAGTAGCAGCATGGCGTGTTACTTCTTTATGAGACTGCTTTCTAATGAGATTACAAAATTGGATTGGAAAAAATGAATAAAATCAACTTTAAAAGGGCTATGTGTAATGTAAATGACCAAGGAATACAAGAATGTATAACTTATCTTCATCAAAATGAGCATTAATATGTTTATCATTTGGGCTCTTTTTATACCTTAATAGGGCAACGTATCCCGGGAGATACAACTCATAAAATCCAAAATATTTAATATATATATATTTTGAATTTTGAAATATTTTTCTTAGGGCCTAAAGAGATGAGTGATAACATTAAATTATTTTTTGCAACTTATTTTCCACTCCTGCCTGTTTAAGGGTAGCAAACATCAAAAAATGTGTCATAAGAAATGTACCGATCTCAGGGGGACATTTGAACTTGGTTTCATTGAAATGCTTCTGTTTTTTTCACTTGGCTTCATCTTATTTTTCGAGACTGGGGATACAATTGAACAATTTCAAAGGAAAAAAAACAGTTGAGGAAAAATGAATGGAACATTTTGTATAGCAGCATATTGTATAGCATTTTCGGTTATCTGACGCTGGGATTTTGGCCGTTGCTCAACACTATGGAGGCTGATGGGATTTTGTTTGCAGAGCTCACGTTGAAAACATTCTCCTGTAAAAATAGTTCCAATGAAACTGTGAATCTGTTGACTATGAGGTCTGTGGATTGTCCTGAGTCATGTGGACACAAGTGCTGACAAACTGTAAGACAAATTATAGCTGCTGCGCAGCGATGGGTCGGGTCCGGGCTACTTTTGGGCAAATTTAGGCAATTCTGAGCAACAAACAGGAGAATAGGAAGACAAGACAGTTGTCCTTATAATGTCCAATTTGCATCAGTTGAGGATTGAACCCACAACCTCGGGAACCAAAGACCGTTGTCTATCGCACTGAGCTAATTGACAAATTGCATTCAACAGTGGCTTCACAAATTGAGTAAGCCATTCACTGTCGTGTAGGCAGAAAAAGAAAAATCAGTTTTTGAGGTAAAATAATGATATGTATTTGTCAAACATCTACTATGAGTCTAAGATATTAGGAGCCTTCGCACATGGTCCAGTCCAAGCTATTTGGATTTTTAAATTTAGAAGCTTGCTGTGATGCCACCATTAGGACAATTGTCTTGTGTTTCGTGTTGAGAACATTTGACATTTTGATCTATCATCATCACCCTGGCTGGGTCTTGAACTCACAACCTCTGACACCAAGAACCAGCGCTTAACTCAGTGAGCTAATTATCTGGAAGTGAGACATGGTGTGTGTCTTCTCAAATAGACTCAGGGAGTCAGTGTCCGGGCAGCAGTTGTGAACGCAGATTTCTGTTATCTAAACAAAAATCTGTTAATACATAAATTGCATTTAGACAGCAAAATAGCTTGAGGACATCTGCCATTTCGAACTGTCATCATCATCATCTTCACCCTCGCTGGGTCTCGAACTCACAATCTCTGACACCAAGAACCAGCTCCTAACTCGCTGAGCTAATTAGCTGGTAGTGAGACCTGCTGTGTATCTTCATTTATCCACTCAGGTGAGCCAGTGCCCGGGCAGCTGTTGTGATGAAATGGTCAAAATGTCAATAATTCAGTCATCTAAACAAAAATCTGATAATACATAAATTGCATCTTGACAGCATGGAAATGTTGGTGATTTGTTTTTAATGATAAGTGTTTTGCTTCATAAGAGAAAATATGATGTTTATAAATTCCAGTCTCACATTGACTGCAGTTGTTCCCATGAGAGCAGAATTCAAAATGTTCTCAAAAATTCAGTTTTTGAATTAAAATTCTGATATTTGCCAAACTTCATCAACCATGACTCCAGAATATTCTCATTTTTTTTCAGGAAGTTTGAAAATGTATTTAGCAAGAATTTGATGGTATATGTTTATAGTACTGTTTACAGTCAAACGTTTTCATGCACTGTAGGCTCAATTTTTGCTTAATCAAAAATCCGAGAAACAAGTTTTGTGGAGGACAGTCTGGAGATGCTCTGTAGCAAGTTTGGTGTCAATTGAGCAAAAATTGTGGGAGGAGATACATTTTAAAAGTTTTACAGTTATTGAAAAAAACAGAGTGATGGACTTCATAATTTGTAATAAGTTTAAGTTGACAAAAGTTTCAGCAGTATTGAGGCGACATTGTGGTGAAGTTTCAACACTGTAGCATCTACCGTTGGTTTGGTAGGAATTTTTAAAGTTTTTAAATTTAAACGCTTATTGTGCCCCCCCTGGGAGGGGGGGGCACATGTCCTTGGAGTTGAGTGAATCTGGCATGGGACTGAACCTTTGTGCAAAGTTTGGTGAGTTTTCGCCCATGGGAAGTATGACTTCCTTGGAAGAAGAAGAAAGAAAGAAAGAAGAAGAAGAAGAAGAAGAAGAAGAAGAAGAAGAAGAAGAAGAAGAAGAATTCCTAGGAATACAATAGTGTCCTGGCAGCTGCGCTGCCCGGACCCTAATAAATCCAAATCTTGAGTAGATACCAAGTCAGAAAATACCTAAGAGGAAATGTCATTATCACTTACAGCATTATACATCCTCTGGGTATATGAATATATAAGTTTAGAACATTTATGAAACACATAGGAAAATGTGATTATGTGATGTATAGCATTGTATCAATTTACATATGAAAAATTAAATGATATACATATCAAAAATCTCTACACTTATGTCCTTATTTTTGATTTCTCATTTATTTCAATGTGTGTCTTCCCAGCTTGGGAAAGTCTCAGACCTTTGGACTTCACTGTACATGACTTCAATATTGAAGACCTTGTCTATAGTATGAGTATGCATATATAAACATCCATATTCATATGGGGTGGACTAGTTTCACATGCACATTTTTACATGTGCTTTTTATTTCTATAAATTGTATATATTTCATATATTTAAAATTCAAAATACATATTACATTTGCTTTTTGGGAGAACTGTGATAAGTGCACACTCTGACAGACAAATGCAGTCTCACCATGAGCCTGGAGAAGACAGTGCTGTCCTTGCAGGCATGTTGAGGGAGTCTCACAATCAGAGCTTTTTGTCTTAGTTACTCTGACACAGAGGCCCAATTAAAGCTTGACTAAATGGAGGCACCGATGAGAGCATGTCAGTTTCCTGCCAGGGAGGCATCGGAGCCCCTGCATCGGGATTAAAAGCTGTGATTGAATTAGACGCCACCGCAGAGGAAGGCAGAGATACAGGGAGAGGTGGGGATTCACAACACAGTGGTGAGGGCGTGCACTCGGCTCAAACTGCAAATTGTCTGTCCTCTGACTAAAGCTCTGTGGATGATTTATTGCACACAGATTTCCCTGTTCCTGTCCTGTAAATGCTCCGCGTAGGATGTGTCCCATTGGTCTGATCTATTAGCCAAGGCAGTACTCAGCATATCAAATATTTCCTCAGCTCTCCCGACATTCACAAAACATCCTTACAAAGTGTCTTCTTAATTAATCTTCTGGTTGCAATGGGGAGAAAAAATACTCATCTGGGTCCTACGGATTAAAATATTTTACTGCCTCATGCTCCAATATGATAACACATTCGATAACACACGTGCTGTATGTTTAACACGGACAGACTTGAAAGCATCTGCTCACACATTGAGATATTTCTACCCAGATTCTCATTCTGTGGCAGCAAGTGACAGCAGAAGTGATGAAACAAGATGTAACGAGACAGAGCAGCTTATGAAGGCGAGATCTTGTGTGTTTTGTCTGTTTGTTTGTTTTTTAAATCCAAATATTACAGTAATTAATGAATACCTGTATTTTTTAAATGAATAAAACAGTAATAATTATGTATATACTTAAAGCGATAGTTCACCCAAAATTCAAATTTCACACATTTTCTAGACTCATCCATGCCTTTTTGGAGTTACAGCCCGTGCAGCACTGCACTGCCATATGACGGTAGCGAACGGGGCTCACTTTTCTTCGTCCAAAAAGACACACCAAAAAACATCCAAATACCTCCATACTGCTCGTCTGTAATGTCTCTCTGGGAGCACTGGGAGCTTGCGCTACAAACAAGCTCAAAACATATACTTATTTAATTTTTTTTGGACCAATTTCTCATGTCGGGGCTTCAATACAAGAGGGACATTACAGACGAGCAGTATGGAGGTATTTGGATGTTTTTTGATGTGTCTTTTTGGACGAAGAAAAGTGAGCCACGTTCTCAACCGTCATATGGACATGCAGTGCTGCACGGAGCCCCGCTGTAACTCAGAGAAGGCACGGAGGACTCTGAAACTTCTCCCAGCCCTTAGTCGACATGAGGGTGAGATAATGAGTGAAATTTGAATTTTGGGTGAACTATCCCTTTATGTCTCAGTTACTATTCTGTGTCATATTTCATGAACATCTGTAACACATTACGTCATCTGGAAAATGTTCAATTTTTTTTGTTGGTTGTGCTACAGAACAATCAAGGGAATTATCAGTTTTGTTTTGTTTTTCCTTCGACCCCACTGTCAACATTCGCACATTGGCTGCCTACTCTCTGAGCAAATATGACTTCATTCTCTGTAACATCAACATCTTCAGAGGCAATTGTGTGTTTCGTGTTTGACTTGGAATAAAAGGAAATGGGAACACATTTTCCTGCACACACCTCCACACCATACACACACACACACACACACACACACACACACACTCGAGACACAGGTCAAGGCAATCTCAACCATAATTTTCACAATGGTGCAATATGAGGTCTTTCAATGGGGAAAGAAATTGAAGACAGGAAGAAAAGACACAGAGTTTCTGTAGATTCATGCATGCATGTGTGTGTGTGTGTGTAAGTGTGTGAGTGTGAGGGAGAATAAAAGAGAGGAAGGTGAAATGAAGTTGAACTAGAGGATAAAGGCGAGTAATGATCGAGGCAGAAAACAGGGAGCATTGGTCATGGAAAGAGAGAGAGAGAAGAGAGAGAAGAGAGGGAGGGAGAGAGAGGAGCGGTGAACGCCACTGCTCATATATATTCGGGAAGTCAAAGCAGCTGTGAAGCACTGAGGCACCTAAGCAGAAAAGAAAAAGTAGCAGAAGAGGAACTATGTCAACGATGAAAAGATTTACAGTGGTCACACGTATTTTCATATTTCTTTAAATTATTTGTTCATCTTGTAATTAAGAAGAGGACGAGAAGAAGAGGAGCACATAAGCTGCAGGTGGGTTTGGCTGTTTGTTCGTTTGTCAGTTTGTAGTTATTTTCTCAATAACTCTCCTGCATGTTGAATGGATAATGAAATCCAGTGTGTGAATCCAAACAAAAGCCTCTCTGGAATTTTCTTCTTTCTACTGAGCGGACACTGTGAGAGCATTACTTCCTTTTAAGTACATTTTAGCGTCAGGACAAGAGATTAAAGTAAACATATGTAGGAAATATGTAGTAAAATTACATGGTGTTGAGATCAGACTTATTGTTTAGTGGACGCCGCTCTGATTTTTGTCACTCAGATTCTCTCGATAAACATGGTGAGAGGATCATGTATCTCATCCTGTTGGCTCGCTCCTTACATTCAAACTTCTCTGCTTGGTGGATGCACATCTCTCACACTCAGCACCTCCAGTTTCTTTATTAAAATGTCAGATGGGGATCCACAGATTAACACAAAGAAATAGTTAACAATACAACCTCTGTTACATGACTTTCTGAGCAAACACACAGTGAGAACGCACCTCCATACACTGCCCATCGTAATATCTAAGTTAACTGGCAGAATCATCATGTCACTCATCCTGTTATCTTACGTATGCTCATTACTTTTTTTTATCATTGAGATGTGACAACTAGTGCAGCAGACTATTTTAAGGTTATTTTAAATGTTTTTAATTATAAGGTCATTTTCAATTTGCAACAAAAGCAAGCCACCACTCCTATTTATTTAGACATGCTGCTATGGATGGATTGTTGCCAAACTAAATTTCGATAATAAAGGTATCTTGAATTTTGTAGTGCAGAAAAATATCTTCTTTTTTTTAATATTAATAACTCCGCACAGCAGGTTAAGTAGTTATGATTACTTAAATTTAAAGCTATGGTCGACACTGTGAAAGATGATGAGAAAGATTTGAAAAAAGCAACCACCCCCACCCACACATACACACACACACACACACACACACACACACACACACCCCTCCCCTCCGAGTTCGTATCGCTGTCCCCTCACAGCCTCCTAACAACACACCCCCTCCCGCAGAGAAACAAGTCGGCCAGCAGTGCCAGTTTTGAATGCGGAGTATCAATGTCGGATTCACAAGTCACAACTTCCACAATAATAGGCTACCAAAGATTACCTGTACCTGCAAAGCTTTTTCCATCGGTCAAACGATGACCCAATGTTTACTTTCATTTTGTCGCATCTCCTCTTCGTCTCTGCCTTTTCAGTGGCAGACTAACGGTTTCTTTTGGCCTTTGCCGGGGCAAGCAGAGGCCGGTAAATTCAAGTATTCAATGTATGTCTACTTTATGGCTAAATTGCTCAGGGCGGTTACAAACCGCTCGTAGTTTCAAATGCGGAAGGGGGTCGGGACGAGGAGCAGGGGAGTGTCAAAATTGAGCAAGGGGATTGGATGGAGAGAGAGAGTGTGACCAATCACAGCCATACGGACCATATGGCTGTGATTGGTCACTTTCTTTACAGTCCTGTAGCCGCTAGAGAGAATGGATTTTGTTTTGTTCCTTTTGCTCTTCACAATTTGTAAATCATACTGGGCCATAACCACCATCTAAATTATGTTAATAATAATATTCAATCTTTCTCAATGTCAACCATAGCTTTAATGTGTAAAACTGGTGGAAAATCAGCCTTCTCTCATCTTTATTCTTCCCATTAGGTTCAGAGAGGCAGTAACCCTCTTGCCAATCACCAACATGCTGGAGCTGAACTGTTCCCTCGAGGCTCTTTCCACAACTGGTGCCACAGTTTTCACTGATCCAGGATGCCCTGAGGCCGCCGCGTTGTGTGGGATGAACATCTCCTGGTTATTGTCCAATGTTACCGAACAAGATCTGAAGGAGCTGTGTCTGAGCGAGGAGGAGTACCTGTCCAAGAAGCTGGGGCCTTCGAGGTCCCCTGAGTTCTTCCCCATCTGTCTCACCTACCTCACCATCTTCATTGTGGGCGTCCTGGGTAACTCTTTGACCTGTGTGGTCATTTTACGCTACAGGGTGATGCAGACCCCCACCAACTACTACCTGCTGAGCCTGGCGGTGTCCGACCTGCTGGTGCTGCTGCTGGGCATGCCGCTGGAGCTCTACGACATGTGGCAGAACTACCCCTTCCTGTTCGGGGAGGGGGGCTGCTACTTCAAGACCTTTCTGTTTGAGACCGTCTGCTTTGCCTCCATCCTCAATGTCACCGCGCTCAGCGTGGAGCGCTACGTGGCGGTTGTCCACCCCTTACAAGTCAAACACATGGCCACGCGTGCTCATGTCAAAAGGGTCATCATCATGCTGTGGGTTCTTTCCATGCTGTGTGCTGTGCCGAACACCAGTCTGCAAGGGATTGTGGCGCTGCCTTCGGAGTTTGGACGACAGTTTCCTCGATCTGCTATCTGCCGTACGTTGACGGTTTACCTTTCTGGCCATCTCAACATATTAACATTTTCTAATTAGCACTAAACACAAACGTCTCTGTAGGTCAACAGTTGGCAGTTATTTGGTCATAAACCAACACAGTGGACAAATTAAAGATAGGACCTCTTGATGTGAGCTAGATTTTAAAAAAGGAAATCCTAAAGATATCACAGTTCATCCACAGGGGAACAAAGCTTAACAAAACGTTTCAACAATTTTATAATCGTCTGAGAGATTTCACTGCGAGGTACTCGTAGAAGATGTCAAAATAATTGCCAAAGTCATTAGGATTCATCCTCTGGGCACCAGTATTGTCTGAACAACAATAATGAATCCATTATATCTAAGACATTTTATTTGAAAATTCAGTAGAGACTTCACTAAGTGTTATGACAAGCCATAAAAAAGACATTGAGATATTTCAGCCTTGATCAAAATGCTAGTCTTACAGACGGGGATTTCCATCTTACGGCTAAAAAAAAGGTGTTTTGCAGTGACCTATGAGGCAGTAACAGCCATGCAGACCAGGCATAATGATGTTACTGACAAATCTTTGCCTTCCGTCCTTAGATTTGGTCCAGCCCAAGTGGATGTACAACCTGATCATCCTGATTTCCACGCTGGTCTTCTTCCTCCTCCCCATGCTGATAATTAGTGTTCTCTATCTGCTCATCGGCTTGCAGCTCCGCAGGGAGAACGTGGTCACCACGGTGAACAACAGGTGCAGCTTTGGGTCAGAAAGTCTCTCCAGGTCTCATGAACGGAAGCTGAGCAAACGCAACGTGCAAGTCACCAAGATGCTGTGTAAGTGTTGTTTCAGTTGTTTATTTATACCAATTTCAAAAAATGTGCATGTTAAAGGGATAGTAGCATTTTTTTTTAAAGTGGGGTTGTATGATCTACAAATAGCCCCTAAGTACTTTAATTGCAGTTGAAGACTCTTTGCTATCCTCCTGTTAGCAACGCCAGCCCATAGCCCTGCCCAGAGATTTACAACATACATTGTTGTGAATAGACCCAAAGAAACGGCCTATTTTCGCGTCCTAAAAGAGGTTTTACGCGGAAAAAAATACACAGTTCTATTGTTCGCTATAATATAATTTTTTCCAGCCCTTCAAAGTGCAGGAAAAACACAGTTTTTATTTGGACCTAACCAACTCACGTATCCCTCCGCCCAGGGTTAGCGCCCGCCGATCAGCAGTTGGTTAGGTCCAAATAAAAACTGCGTTTTTCCTGCACTTTGAGGGGCTGGAAAAATTATATTATAGCGAACAATGGAACTGTGTTTTTTTTTTCAGGTAAAACCTCTTTTAGGCCACGAAAATAGGCTGTTTCTTTGGGTCTGGTCACAACACTATGTTGTAAATCTCTGGGCAGGGCTATGGGCTGGCGCTGCTAACGGGAGGAGTGCTGAGAGTCTTCTACTGCAATTAAAGTACTTAGGGGCTATTTGTAGATCATACAACCCCATTTTTAAAAAAATGCTACTATCCCTTTAACGCTCATTGTTCCCAGATATTTTTGTGGTATTTTTGCATTCAACTATTTTCAACTTACATGTCCATCCGTCTCAGTCTTGTCTTGTGTGTCTGTTGTTTGCCTGTAGTGTGGCCGACTATGACTCATGTGATTTTCCCATCTGGTCCAGGTGTGCTGGTGGTTGTGTTCGGCCTCTGCTGGGCCCCCTTCCACGTGGACCGCTTGATGTATAGCTACATCAACCCCTCATCCGAGCAGCACAACCAGATCTTCGGGCACGTCCACCTCATCTCCGGTGTTTTCTTCTACCTGAGCTCGGCCATCAATCCAATCCTCTACAACCTCATGTCCACCAGGTTCAGAGAAATGTTCAGTCACTTGACGTGCTACTCTAACAAGTGGCAGATGCGCTCCAGCTTACAGATGACCCAACGCAGCACCTTGAGCGAGAAAACACCCAGCGATTCTGTGCGAAAGGAGGTCCAAGAACATAATTCAGGTGACAAATTAACAGAGACATAACTTGGTGGAGAAATGCAACAAATAAAAGGGACGAGGTGTCACGTGTTACAGATGCTATACAGATGTTAGGCTTGATCCAAACTGAACGCCCAAAGGAGATTTTGGACAAACACAACAAATTAGGGATTTCTTTTGAAAGATAGTTCTTCTTCCTTGCGAGAGAGATCAAAGACTGAGAATAAAAATCTAGGATGAGGACTGGTTCAGCTGTTCTGCAGACTTGTGGAAAGCAAACACCTTCAAATGAAAAAGTCTTGGCCTCAAGTAGAGGGATATTACCCCCAGAGCGATAGGGGTTGAACAGACATTGTTAAAGATGTACTGTGTGACCATAAAGGACGCGCCTAAGAATAAAATAAGCATGCCTGCATGCTGCACATTCTCGACTGTAATATGTACAGAAATCCAAATCCCATTTAGACGGAGGAGTAATAAGACATCATCCTGAATGAAGCAAAAAGGTGACACAGTCAAAGCTCAGATGAACGATGAAATTATCATATAAATGAGACAATTTACGCGCTGAGAATGTAACCCATCATCTGTGTCATAGGTGAATCATTTCTATTTGTGAAACTGTATTTATTGTATTTACTGTATAATGTGAAGCATAACATTTACAGGCTTGTCCATTTACTGCTGTACCGCTCCGAGTGCCAACATCAACACGCTGACAGAGCAAAGAATGAATGCATAATGGCTCCTGTCTAAAAGCAACAAACACTTACATGGGAATGAATCAGAGGTGAAAATGAAAGTTAATTAAGGGAAAAGGTGGAATCATCATAAAATGGTTGACTATGGTATTCATAGTGCCTTCCAAGTACTTTAATTATATTCAGAAAATTCATGAGGCACAATGATTTTATACACCACTTGCCATGTTCCCACATCTATTTCTCTGAAAACCGCATTTACTCATACAATACATGATATTTGTAATTTCACATATTATTTAAAGCCTTGTTATTAAAACAAACATCATGATTTTAGAAATGGTTATTTTCAGGTTTAAAGAATCACATACACTAGCAGGTTATTATTGTTGTTATGTGTCAATATGCTGCTTTAATATTTTTTGCATTACTTGTATAGAAGACATGTGAATATTTATCAAGTATTTTATTAACACGGTCGGATGATGTTTTCTCTATTATCTTGTGACAGTATCTGTGTATGTATGTGTGTACGTACCCTTGAAATGGGAGTAGGACTATTGAAGGACCTGGTTTGGAACCTCAGCACTGGTGGTTAACATGCACCACCACAGTTATTGTTCTGGTTTAAACTTGTAAGGAAATCAGTATAATGAGCCTTTGCACTTGTTTTCATATTCAGACTCCGACAGTGCAAGCAGCTCCAGGGCAGAAATGTCTTCTGTGTAAACACTGTGGTTGAAGAGCTGCCGCTACAATACAAGTTATTTATGGGTAATGAGGTGTGCCAGGAGCCGCAAGAAGCTTTCCACTGGGCTGTCTCATCTCAGCTTTGGACAACACACAGTGCAGAGAAGAAAGTAATTTGTACACATGAAAATTATGATTTGATGACATCACTGGGTCAGTAATATGGGGGGGGAGGAGGGGGATTAAAGACACAAATGAGAAGGAAGACACAAAGAAATGAGCTAAATGATACATGCTGACAAATCACTGTGTAATGGCGCAGTGTTATCAGTGTGCCACACCAGCACTAATGACTGTCAGCATACCCACAACCCCCATCACCATAACACACTATGCTGTTTACCCACTGCCTCTGCAAATAGACTCATCTAAAAGCCTCAATCACAATATCACCCAAGTAATGGTATTTCAGCAGTAGCCTACAGTTATTATCACCACCCATGGCTCTTTGATGTAGCAATATGAGGCAGACAGTATCATTTAACTTCACGGAATTACGTGAACTGAATCAGGGAGCTATGAAATTAAAGTACAAATCAATTCAAATGAGAAATATGACGCATTTCATTTTGAATTTCACTCAGAGAAATTAACTGAGATCTGTCGAAAACCATAAAATACCAAAATTAGAAGCAATAAAAAAAATCTATATGATGCTCGGTACTGTTGGTGCAATCAAGGGGAGGAATTGGCTTCACATCACTTGTTTTCATCAGACACAAACTGCATATTACAGTAATTTGTGTAAGTAATCTTAATGCATAATCCTGACTTGTTTTGACTTACGACATAATGAAGCGTAGAGAGTTACAGTTTTTGATTTGGAAACATAATTGACACAGTCAGTGCAAACTTATAGATCACCTCCATGAAAGCAGCAGATGATAAGGTCTGGCAACCGCATTGCTCAGAAGTCTTCTTGCACAGCAGGAAATGTAGAAGCACAGGAACTAATCATAAACAAGTGGGATGCGGAGGAGGAGGTGTGGCTCACTGCAGGAAGTATCTCAGAGTAAGATGAGTGCAAGCCTACATGTGACAACGGGGAGTGACACGAGTGTTGTGACCAAAGACTGAAGGTCATCTTAATAAGAGAAGTGGTTGAGAAAAGGGGCTGAGAGGAAATGAGATGACATACTTGACGTGATGTTGTGAAAAGAGAGCAGCGCATCAATGCTGTGCTGAGGCTCTACAGCGCTATACACCAGCACCATGGATTACAAATTGTAAACTGAATTGTAATTTACAATTCAGTCAAGTATCAGTGGAGGATCTGTGAAAGGAGCACTGTACACCTAAAGCCCAATATCCAGCAGGGAAGTGAAGCTTACACAACAGTTGAGCAGGAACAAAATCGGTTGTACACCATCAAATAATTTCATAGATTAAACTTTAAAGTGGACTGATTGAGCTGGGTTAGTGCCATGGCTCTGGGGATGCAAGGCTGGTTGGTCGGTCCAGATGTTGATACCTTGACATTTATTGAATAGATTGATTGTCATGGTTCCCAGAGGAGGTTTCATAATGACCTTATTGCGCTCCTGATTGGTGCTCCAGTGCCTTGAGGTTGACCTTTATGATACTAAGGGAAATGTCTTGACTGCAGTTAGATGGACTTTGGTATAAATTTGGTATGTGCTGTTCATGATGAACTGTTTTAATTGTCATCTCCAAAGTAAAGTGATTGTGCTAACATGTTAAACCATGATAGTATAGTGAATATTTTACCTAGCCTCGTAAACCAGCCTCTCGCGGAAGTGCATTTCATTTCATTCCGAGGGAGAGTCTGGCCTCATCCCCATTCTAAGCGTTTGGATTGAAACCCTCAGAAGGCCGAGCCAATCAGCGTCGCCCGCTGTGATTGACACAGCACGTTGGCCAATCAGGGACCAACTGGTGCAAAGCCCCGTCACTACACCAACTTGCTGATTGGCTGAATGGGGTTGTCTGTCAACGCTACCACCAAAGATATTAAACCGTCTTTGCTACTACTCCCGCCCAGCTCCCGCCCACCCCAAACGCTTGTAGGGGGGATGAGGCCAGACTCTCCCGAGAAATGAAATGAAATGCATTTCCGCGAGAGGCTGGTTTACGAGGCTATATTTTACCTGCCACAGAAGGACTTCAGCCTGTTTTGTCTTGGCTCATTGTTCTAGTGTCATAGCTCAGAGCTTTGCTGTTTGGGTTCATGCTCACTTCTCTCTTTAAAGGGATCGTTCAACATTATGGCAAATACGCCTTTTTGCCATAATCCTTATAGTCATAGTACCCCTATGACCATAGGGATTATGGCAACAGGCGTATTAGTTCATTAGCTACCTTTATTATCGGTGCATGTTGTTTTGAGCTCCGTGGGGCAGAGACTATAGGGATTATGGCAATAGGCAAATTAGCCAAAACGTTGAACTATCCCTTTAATGTGGGGGGGTTTCAGCAAAAACATGAAACAGTGACACATCAGTAATCCATCAGTATGTCAATTGTCATACGCGCCATAACAAAACGTCTGTTATGGCTCCATAAAGAGAGCCTATAAGTCTGTGGCGGGTCCTGCCCTTGGATCTTCAGATCATAACACTGTGCATCTTTTACCTGTCTATAAGACTGTGCTGAGGAGGGAGAAGGTGCACAAAAGGCAGGTCAAGGTCTGGAACGAGGACTCTTCTCTTGCTCTGCAAGGGTGCTGTTATGGGTATAGGTGTGTTTGTGTATGTGTGTTGCTCTGTCTTTGCCCAGGTCCCTGTGTGCGCTGCTGGCGTCACGTGTGTCCTGCGTCATCGTGCATCCCTCGTCATATCTCGTCCATGCCGGAAGCCGGAAGCCTGGATGCTTTATAAGCCGGCCGGAAGACCAGTTCAGGGGGCACAGTCTGCACGTGGCTGTCTGCCCCACCCCTTGTTCCTTCGTTTGCTTTGTCTTTGTTTGGGGATTGCTTTTCCCCCTTGTTTTCTTATATTTTTATTTTAGATTATGGGTGGCGTCCTCTTTTTGTATTCCGTTTGATCCTCAGCTATCTTTGTTTTGTTTTGTTATTGATTTGACGCCACTTGCTACGTCCCCATTATCTTGTTACGTTATTTACATTGTTTACTCAATAAATCCATGTACTATTTTCACTTGCTTCCCTGCGCATTCGTTTTGTTATCTCTCCCACTCCCCTAGACACGAGGGGGTCGTAACAGGTACTTTGACTGCACAGACTGGTCAGTGTTCTCTGAGTCCTCGGACAACATTCATGAGTTAACAGACATTGTGTGTAGTTATATTTCCTTTTGTGAAGACACTGTCATTCCCCAAAAGACTGTAAGGGTTTTTCCTAACAATAAACCGTGGGCTTCACCCGCACTTAAGGGTCTGATAAATAAAAGGAAAATAGCTTTCAATGAGGGAAATGATTCTGAAGTGAAAGAAACCAAAAAGGAGATCAGATTAGAAATTTAAAAAATCAAAACTTAGGTATAGAGACAAAATTGAAGCCGAGTTGGGCAGCAATAATTTGAGGCAAGCGTGGCATGGCATGAAAACTATGACGGGGTTAAGCCACAAAGGCAACAGTAATATTGCCCTGCCTGGTTACAATTCAGACAAACAGTTAGCTGATGAGCTTAATAAATTTTATTTAAGGTTTGATCATATGGATTTCAGTGAATCACATAATGTATTAAAGAGCAACACTAGAGCCCCTCCTGCTTTTGTTATTGATATCAAAAGTCTGGAAAAATACTTTAGACAAACCAAGCCAAGCAAGAGTCCTGGGCCAGACAATATAGGTGGCAAGGTTCTGGCAACCTGTGCTGAACAGCTTAGTAGCATTTTTCATTTTATTTTTAGTTTATCTCTTCAGCAATAGAAGGTGCCTAATTTATGGAAACATGCCACCATTGTTCCTGTAGCAAAGACGAAAAACCCAGCAACATTAAATGAATTTAGGCCTGTAGCATTGACCTCTTTAATTATGAAAACACTAGAAAAAATTATTAAACAAGAGGTTCAAACACAGGTGGAGTCACTCCTTGATCCCATGCAGTTCGCTTACAGGTGTGGCAGAGGTGTAGAGCAGCCTTTCTCAAAGTGGGTGCCGCGGCACACCGGGGTGCCGACTGACTGCGTCAAGGGTGCCATGAAAAAAATACCTCTTCTGACATAGAATACATTCTCTTTACATATGCAAAGGGCTGTGTCCGGACGCCCTTTTAGCGCTCTGGGCGTCTACTTTACTCAGCGCTTCCTTTTTTTGTCGCGGCGCTCAGAGCACTCAGAGTTGAAATATGTTCAACTTTTGGAACAGCGGCTCATTTCAGCAGCGTTCTGAGAGAGAGAGAGAGAGAGAGAGAGAGAGAGAGAGAGACTGCTCCGTGGACACGGGTACTCAGAGCAGTAGGGGCCGTGACCACCGGACACTATGAAAAAAATGCGTTGTAGGCACACGTCTCCCGTTGATGGTGAGTCACACCCCCTCCTCTCTCCAGTGGATCTGTGTCCGCTCTGTTCCGACTCAGGTGCGTTTGATGTATAAAAACACTCTGCAGTGCACACGGTGGAAACTCTCTGATTGTTCACAACGGAGTAAGAACGGAGCGGAGACCGCCGGTGGATTTTCATTTGAGCGCGTGTGTAACGGAGTTAAAAGATAAGTTGATTCCACTTGCCATAAAAAACTCACCACACAACACAAACTTGTTTTTCCTATGGTAATTAAATGCATTGCCCCTGCGGATTAGGGTCGTGCCCCCCGGGGGTAGCCGCAGTCGGACTACAGTATGCTATTTCCCTGGTAGGTGCACAAGCTACGAGCTCCGCTATTGTTTCATGTTAATTACTTTAATTTCAATGCTAAGGGGTGGTTTAAGTTGTATTTCTTAAGCATATAGCTTCCGAACGGTCAAGCATGTCCTTTTCCATATAAAGTTGACGGTGTTTTTCTTTTATTTCTGTTTACAACATGGCTAGGGTTACACGTGTTAGCTAACCTGCACTTCCCTTTCATTTTACATTTTTCAGCCGTGTATGTGTGTGTGTGTGTGAGAAAAGAAGAGCTGGACTGACTATAAATGTGGATTTCTCTGCCAGGTATGCTTTGTGTTATTTTATGTTAGTTTTGAGAATGTTTAGGCAGTCGGACTATGCTATTTCCCTGCCGTGTATGTGTGTGTGTGTGAGAAAAGAAGAGCTGGACTGACTGTAAATGTGGATTTCTCTGCCAGGTCAGTCCATGTGTGCACAATAAACGGCGAGGTTGCCAACGGTGAAGGTCTGACTCGAATGTTAAAACTACACAACGCAAGGATGAGTACCAAAACCGCTACACGTGCCTGCGCGCTGCGCGCATGTAGACCTTTCTCTCTTCCTCTCACATTGCAGATTATTGTGTGTGTGTGTGTGTGTGTGTGTGTGTGTGTGTGTGCATATGTAGGCTACAGAGGCACCTATGCACTTCACAGTTTGTATTATGCTCTGTTAAATAATACTGTCCCGTCTAAATAAACAGGACATTTACATTTAGGCTATGCAGTGTCATTTTGAATTATATTTTACACAGGGGTGCCGTGAGATTTTATGCACTTTTGAAAGGTGCCGTGACTGAAAAAAGTTTGAGAAACGCTGGTGTAGAGGATGCTACCACCACACTGCTACACCTTCTGTAGGCTACCGCCACCTTGAAGGGACAAAAGCTCATGCTAGATTGTTGTTTTTAGACTTCTCCTCAGCTTTTAATACTATCCAGCCACATCTTTTAATTGACAAGCTAATTCACTTTTTAAATTTGCACAGGCTCAGCAAATGCCAGAGAGTTAAAATCCCAGAGTTTTGATGACGAGAGTAGAAATTTTACACTTTGGTGTCAAATGGGCACAAAGTAGGCCTACACTTCTCAGGTTGCACCATCTCTCTGTGGTGTTCCTCTATGAATAGTGTTAGTGTAGAGTTATTGTAGTGTTTATTTTACAATGATGGACTCCCTCAGAGTCTATTGCTTGATTGAGTCTTTCCCGGCCGCACCGAGAGTTAGGTTTCGATTTCGTCATCAGCTCTCCAAGCCCTCTCATTGGTTGAATCCAGTCACATGCTCTGAGCTCTCCTGGAGTGCAGCAGCAACGGCACTAACTGACGACTGCCAGACAGAGTACAGCTCGCGGGACGGCAGGTAAGAAACTATAAAGTGAATAAATAATGCGAAATATCAAGTATTTCAATCCTCAAAAGTAATTTACCATAAATAACTAAAAACGCTAACGTTAATAGGCAAACACGGTTTCAATTTAGTTTAGCTTGTTATGATTGGATGTTATTACATGGTTGACCGCTAGGCTGCAGTACTGGTTTGTAGTCAGCTTACCGTATCATATAACAGAGCAGAGCAAGACTGCATTGAGCCACATGTATGTTGTTGAGAACGTGAGACATTAAACTAAGTTACTTGCTATCAACACGGCCTCATCCTTGGAACACGAACATGACATAGCTAACTTGCTATATCAGTTGTAAAGTCACTACAAATGTTAAATTTATCAGAATTAATATTGTGTTTGTAATGTTAGCCACGGTAAAGCAGGTTATTTGACAAAGAAAACACAGAATTGGTTTAAAGTTAGCTAAAGTAAGCCTGACTTTGCACTGTGTCCACTGACATTACACTAATTGTATGTTTGTGTTGTAGTTGTGGGAGGTCTGCAGCAATGCTGTTCAAAGTGCAATACAAAGGGAAGAAGAAGTACATCAAACTAAATGGAGCCTCACACTCGGACTTTCTCAAGGAGGGTAAGTTAATGTCTCTGCTTTTTGTAGCCTAAAAGATAGGTAGATTGTGTCATTGGGCAATGAACAGCCATTCCTAACTCCAATAAGAGATATACTTGCAGCTGGCCACAGTAAGGTTTTAAAGACATATTTTGCTTTAACTTTAATCATTTTTCCTCAGTACCGGAATCAACTCTGGAAACTGCTTTCTTTTCTTTTTGGCATCATGCTAGTCTACAGTGCTGTGGCCCATTAAAGCAGAACTATGCAGGATTTGGGCTGTAATTATTGTGGCTCAGAGTCACTGTGATGGTTGAGTGACCTGTTATGAAGTGAATGGGGTCTAGGCCAATGCGCTCACCCCCCCCCCACTGGCTGAAAACCGCACTTGCAAGATCAGTCGTCCGTCTCGGTGTTACAAATCTCGTCAATGGATAGAAGTATCGCGAGAAACTGCCTTACGGCAGTACGAGATAAGAACGCATATGACGTCATGCATGTCACGAATCGTGATTGGTTTGAGTTCGGAAAGTCGGAGGAAACCATGGAAACATGAAATGTTTACTGATGAAGTTCAGCTTGTGGCTAACGGGGAGCTAATGCTAACACAGATACACACACCATGGGTCTTTTATAGAGGGATTATCTGTTTACCAACAAGTCAGGATGCGTGCGCAACCTGACTGCAGAAAGAACCGGTTGTCATAGTTACCTCCATGGATCTAGTGTAGTCAAAGCGGTGTTAGCTAGCGATGCTGTCAGCCTACTACAACAGTTTATCACCTACTGATGTAGTGTGTGTTTTATACATAGACTGTTTTATAGTTTTATAACGGCAGGAAGAAAAAAAACAAACGTCAGGACGGAGGATCGAGTTTGTACCGCGGCAACGGCAACTCAGCCACGGGACAAGCTACGGACACTCAGAGCAGCGGTGGTTATCGGTAAAAACAACACTATTTAACACACAATCATGTTCAGGAAAACACTCAGGATTAAAAAACTCAGTGTCTGTGAGGACTGATGCTGCCTGGTCAGAGACGAGGGAAGAGGACGGACATGTCTAAAGTCTGGAACAACTGCATAACGCAACTGTAACGTTACGTGCATGACTGAGTATGTACTGTACCGGTAATTTAAAACAATATATCTTAACATTGATTAATCTCAGCTTGCTTTCCATTAGTATGTGAGCTCGTCTTCAGTCACTGTCGTTATTGTAGTAAACATTTCACAACTCATTCGCTGCAGTTCTACAGCTGTGCCTGTGGGCATATACAGCTTCATCACCATTCAGACCAACGTATCTAACATGTTATATTGCTCAAAATGAATCGCCAATGTACTATTTTCTCTCTTGTTGCCTTGAAAGGGGTGCGAGTTGACGGTATTCTGTAAAATTGGCGCGTTTTGTTATTTTTATCAAAACAATTAGTGCAACTAACAGCACAAAAAGACATGATCACGGCTCTTGCTGCTCTCTTTCTGCAGGCGACATGCGCAGTAGAACGTCAGTGACGTAGACTGATAATCCCTCTATTGAGAGTGAGGAGTTGTCGTCACAGCTCAGAGCCCCAATACATCCATGTCAGAGCCCCGCCCCCCTTCTCCGCCATGATGGAAGGATTCCGGTGGCAACAGCCTTACTAGTCTATGGGCAAAACAAAATCGTCTACTCCGTAATTTACTGTTTTACAATGCCGGAAATCACTGCTGTGTTAAAAACTGCTTCAGTGATTTACTTTCTCCTTATTCTTTCTAGTAATTTGTTGATCTGTTGGCGCAAAAAAGAGCTAGAATTTAGTCCGTCTCTGTGCTGTTCTGATGACGTTGCCCCTGGCAACCGATAGCGTCTCCTTCCATCATGGCCGACCATCGTCACGTGACTCCTCACTCTCAATAAGATAATGTAATACATCATGACACACACACACACACCTTCGCGTTTTGGAACCTTTATTCCTGTGTGTGTATGTCTGTGTCTTTGTGCCTGTGTGTGGCTGTATTAGCGTTAGCTCCGTGTTAGCGTTAGCTCCGTGTTAGCATAGCGTTAGCTCGGTGTTAGCAGGGCTTAGCAAACAGCAGTAAACACAAGCACGTGTAGGGGGGTGGAGGAGGTGGCGGCGGCGAGGTTTTACGACAGTGACATGTGCCTCCCAGAACTGTGGGGGAGCTCCGGAGAGGGAAAAAAAGAGAAACCAACGAAGGAGCGAGCTATTTCCGGCCGACTTGCAAAGTTCTGCTTTAAGACTAAACTAAAAACTTTATTTCCCACTTTGTCCTGTGTATGTGGTAGTAAGATGAACAATAATGCACCCCAAGCTTTATTTAATTTTTTTTTTCTGTATTCAAAGCTAAAATGAAGTTCAGTATACCCACTGAAAAAGATACATATGTGCTGGATGACACTGGAACAGAGGTCGATGAAGAGGTCTTCAGTGACATTCTGGAGGAAAAAACCGACATCCTGTGGACCATTGTTGACACTCTTTCAGTTACTGGTGGTAAATGGTCATTTGATCAAATTGTACTTTGCAAGGTTACAGAATTATCGTGTAACCATTGAAATGGACTTTACAACACAAAAATTATTGGTTCTCAGCAATATCCTGTTTAAATTTAATTTTTTCAATAAGTTAGAATTTGTTTTTCATTGTTTTCAGAACCGATCCATTTACCTATGAAACATGACAAGTTAGAATACTGACCTGAGCACTCAGTTACCAACTAGTAGACTGTCATGGACTAAATTGCTTGATATGTGGCCGTATCAACCACAAAAACTGATTGTAGCCTATTACTGGTATTAAAAAACAAAAACAGATGCACAGTTTTACCATCTTTTTATTTTATTTTTTTTATTTAACCTTTATTTAACCAGGAATAATCCCATTGAGATTCAGAATCTCTTTTTCAAGGGGGTCCTGGCCAAGAAAGCAGCACAGTACATCCACATTTAGACAACATCAACAAAACAAACATAAAAACAGCTAAAACAATAACAGCAAATCGCATCAATACATTATAATCACCAGCTGCGTTCGGTGAGAGGACATGTGCATTCAGTAGTCAAATAGTCCTTGATCCTAGCTTTAAAATCTTCCATACTTGGGAGATAATCCAATTTAAGATGACTCTGTAATTTATACCAGGACGAGGGTGCGAATGCTCTGAAGGCACTTTCCCCAAAGACAGTCCGTGTACGAGGAATAGTATACATTATCGATCTATCGTGCCTGAGACGACAGCTTCTGGTGTTGACTTTAGGAACCAAGAGAGAACACAAATAAGGAGGCAAGTCACACAGGACGGCCTTATAAAGAAAACAATACCAGTGTTCCCATCTACGATTGTACAGAGAAGGCCAGCCAACACTCTCATAAAGACGACAGTGATGAGTACGAAAACCTAAATCTGTTACAAATCTTAATGCTGCATGATACACCGAATCCAGCATTTTCAGAGAGGAGAGATTTGCATGCATGTATAAGATATCACCATAGTCAAGTATTGATACAAAAGTTGCCTGAATCAGTCTTTTTCTCGCATTAAAGGAGAAACAACTTTTGTTTCTATAATAGAAACCAAATTTAACCCTGAGTTTCTTTGTAAGACACTCAATATGATATTTAAAAGACAGATTTTCATCCAAGTAAAATCCCAAGTACTTGTAGACTGAAACTCGTTCTCATGCTCTCACCTACTCTTAATTGAAACTGTGGGTCAATTAATGAAATCATTAGTAAAACATGATTTTGAAAATGATGTGCTCCCTCTTTTCAGACTCTCCTGCATCTTCATGCACAGACGCCTTGTCACTATCATCACGCTCATCAGAGAGTGATACTTTTCTGATGTCTCCAAAAAGACATTACATTGATGACATCTTTCTGACGTCTCCAAAAAGACCATGCATTGATGATGGCATTCCAAAGTCCCAAAAAAGTCAGCACATTGATGACAGTTCTTCACAGGCCAAAGAGGTGAGTTTTTTTGTACATTCTTTTGCCATGTTCTAAATGTGTTTTTGACATCAAAATTTTTTGTTTGGCTTATTTTTATTTGTTTTTAAGCTTGTCAAGAGAGTTCTGGAACAAAAGCCTGGAGGGGAGAAAATACTTAAAGAATATGCAACAAAAGGAGAGATGAAGGATCAAACACGCCGTGAACTTGTCAACATTGTTGTCGCTGATATGTTGGAAAAGTATGGGTAAGTCAAATGCTTCATGGTGCACAACTCAGTCAAGAGTATATTCATAGTATTTGATTGTTCATAAAAAAACAGGTGGTTGTAATCAAATGAGATTATCAGTAAAGGACAACAATGACCAGTAAACTGTGGCCTTGCATCATATGGCTAAGTAATGCCATGAAAATATCAATATTCTAATCTAAAAAAATCATTACCCATCTGCAAGACATACACAGCCTTATCCATGCAACTTGTATATTGTTTAGTAGTTTATTTGAGTTGACATGTCTATGGTCCCCATTGTAAATTGTCATACAGCCTTTTCCCTGTCAATGCAACCTATCGTTTACCCCCACAGAAGAGCTCCGCCAAAGGACAAAAGAACACAATATGCATTGGGGATTGTGACACTGTTCCCTTCTCTAAAAGATCCCTACTCGAAAATGGGCTATGTGAGTATATATTTTAAAGAGAAGTTAACCAACTTTTCAAATTATAATAATAAAAATATTGTTGTTTCATAGGAGCAATAGAGACAGGTTTCCTTGTGCAGGCAGCAAGGGGGGCAATTAACATTCTTGAAAATGACAGTCAATTCAGTACTGTGTTAAGAGCAATATTTTGTTTGTACATTTTGTTGATAAATGAATAATGTTTTGATGAATTTTCCATCTTATAGTTCCTTTCACTAGGTGTCTAATCATGCTTAAATTTCTTAATTTTTTTTCAACATTGTTTTTAGGAGCATTTCTATGATGCAGATAGCAACGAGGGCTACATTGCCTGGAAGCTCAAAAACACACAGCGAGAACTCAGCGGCGGCAGTAACAGTGGAGTTCGGAGAAGGAGCTCTCAAACTTCAGACAGCAGTTGTTGGAGAGGGAAGTAACTGAAGAGCAACAGCTGGAGGGAGACCAATGCTGCGAGGCCGTATCTCTACTGAAACACAGCACAGACAAAGAACAGATCTTGATAAAAATGAGAGCAACCTTCCAACACAGACAAAAGTTGATCCATGATCCTGAGCGATGCAGCACAGTGCTTACAGTTTTCCCAAGGTTCCTTGACACAAAAGGCCTTGTAAGTTCACATGAATTATGTTAATTTCCATCAATAACAGCTTTGTAAAGATGAAAATGGTAACTTCCTTCCATTGCCACCATAATCAAGTACACCTGCACTTGCTTCTTCTCCTTTAGGTTCTACAAGACTTTGAGCTGTTGTTTGGAGCAGAGACTTCATCAAAATTCTTGGAGAAGTGGGGAACACTCCTGAAGGCGAAAGTAATCGAGCAAGACAAAAACCTCAGTAAGACACCCCAGCTTGACTATCTCATTCAGTCTGCAGACGAGAACCCTGATGAGGATGACGAGGTCCCACCATGACGAGGTCCCACCATTTCAAATGTTGTCTTATTGTATTGACTGTGACGTGGTTGTGCTGATTTTTTATTGACAAGAGCCATATGAATGTTTATATTGATTTGTCAGGTGCATCTCATGCTGAAATTAGAGTTTCTCCTCCCCTCTTCTCAGGTTGGGATAGTGACATGGCCTCAATCCTCCTGCTGGTCTACCTCCTGCCACCAAGTGGAAAGAAGGGAGCCGTGAAGATCAGTATCCGGGAAGCTGTGGATCATGTAGTGAAGTTTCATAAGGTTAGTGTATCCTGATTTCCATTTTGAAACAATCCAATATCAACGAGTGGAATCCACACTCCAAAAACAAATGAATGTTTTGACCAATTATCATTTCTCTTGATACAAAGGGACTTTCCCAAGTGTATTTTCTCACAGGGAGAGAGAGTCACAAGATGGGGTAGCATGACAACATACTGGATAAAGTAAATTTCAGTCAGCAAATATCTGAATCTAAGAATATAGTTAAGAGGGTTTACTTAATCTGTTGGCAATAAATATAAACACATTTTTATAATTGCGGTACTTTATTAATAGCAATACATATAAACTCATTTTTATAATATTATAAATAGCAATTAACATAAATTCATTTACATCTTTAATTAAAATTTTGATTAATTATTTTTTCTTTTCTTTTTCCTTTTGAAGTGATTCTCCAACTGTGCTATCAGATTTCTGTCTGACTTATCCATAAAAAAAATGATGTATAGCGTAGTTATACTTTTGATTGTTATCTTGCAGGCGGGTCGCAGCCTTCAGGAGCACTCTGGTCCAGCCCAGCGGAGGCAGCCCTACATCCTGGCAGTTGGCATGACAAGAAACAACATCCATGAATGAGTGAGCAATGAGTGAGCACTGTAGGCTCAATTTTTGATTAATCAAAAATCTGAGAAACAAGTTTTGTGGAGGACGGTCTGGAGATGCTCTGTAGCAAGTTTGGTGACAATTGAGCAAAAATTGTGGGAGGAGATACATTTTAAAAGTTTTACAGTTATTGAAAAAAACAGAGTGATGGACTTCATAATTTGTAATGAGTTTAAGTGGACAAAAGTTTCAGCAGTATTGAGGCTACATTGTGGTGAAGTTTCAAAACTGTAGCATCTACCGTTGGTTTGGTAGGAATTTTTAAAGTTTTTAAATTTAAACGCTTATTGTGCCCCCCCTAGGAGGGGGGGGGGCACATGTCCTTGGAGTTGAGTGAATCTGGCATGGGGTCGGATGTTTCTGTGAAGTTTGGTGAGTTTTCGCCCATGGGAAGTATGACTTCCTTGGAAGAAGAAGAAGAAGAAGAAGAAGAAGAAGAAGAAGAAGAAGAAGAAGAAGAAGAAGAAGAAGAAGAAGAAGAAGAATTCCTAGGAATACAATAGTGTCCTGGCAGCTGTGCTGCCCGGACCCTAATTACAATTAGCCTCTGTAAACACTATCTATTAAATACATAGCATTAATAGATACCATTTACAGAGGCTTTGATTCCATTAACAAAACACTGATTGCATTAAGTTTAATAGCCAATAGGAAATATACCTACTTTGAGTCTGTAGCCAGCTTGGCCAGCAGTCGACTTGCCTCAACCACATTCTCCGGCAGCTTCATTCTGTAGTGTTTTTCAGCTGTCGCAGTTGAATGAGTGAGGTAGTCAGCCACCATAGACTTTTCCGTATCATTCATACTTTTTGTGGCCGTCTCAAACACTCTGCGCGCCAACTGACTTGACACCTCCAGTACTTTGTACCTGAAATACACGTTTAAACAACGTTAAAATACGAGAGCCGACACACATAATAAGAAAAGTCTATTGGAGAAGGAATGGGTTGCGACAGATAACTTACTTTGACTGCAGCCGTCTCAGGTCATTGCAGGGGTTGTAAATTGGCCTCCCTGTGCTGGAGATGAAAAATCGAGGCTGCTCTCCCTCTTCTTCTTCTTCTTCGTCACTCCTTTGTGTCTTTTTGGCCAGGAATTGTGGCCTCACCAGGCTAAAATACATAGTGAACCACTGTTGGCAGACAAAGAAGAGGGATGAAGATCAAATTCAACAACACATCAAGACCCATTCAATAGAATTTCAACTCACCAACTCTTCCTCTTGTGACAGAGCAAATGTGGCCACTTGCTGCGCAGCTGTTTTATGCTCCTTCACTCCTACTACAGCGTAGCCCTGCTCATCCTGCCGCCGGTCAACCCACTCCTGCACCTGCACATGATAAGGATAACAGTTCAATTGATAGATGATGAGAGACACCAGGAGAAATTGACCAACAATGAAGGTGACAACGGTGCCGCCATACTCACAGTTAGATATTCCACCACTCCTGGCCTTTGGAGGTGTTTTAATATGACCACAGCCTCCAGATAGTACAGGATCAGCCTGCCATCTTTAACGTCCAGGTCTCCAGTACTCTTCGGGTGAAGCTTACCCAAGGCTGCGGAGAAGTCTTTCTTCGCAGCCCTGAGTACTGCCAAAGAGCTGTGTGGTGTGAGAGTTTGCTTCTCCAGCAACCTGTCATATCTATACAAAAAGAGATAGGATTAATCAAGGCAAGGCAAGGCAATTTTATTTGTATAGCCCGTTTTTACAAACAGTTTTATCTCAAAGGGCTTTACATGGCATCGTAACTAGGGATGTCCCGATCCGATATTGATATCGGATTTATGTCCGATATCAGCCGAGAAAACGAATATCGGATTATATCGGACTGCATCTAAAATCTCCGATATAAACGCTCCGATAAAAGCAGTCCATTATTCCGCTCCAGCACTTCTGTCCTATATGAATAGGTGACTCTCGTTCACACTCCAACACAGTAGGTGGCGGTGATGCACCTTAATGTTGGTGCGCCGGCCGCCAGAGAAGAAGAGCGGCCGGCTGCAGCCATAGACTGTAAAAAGAATGGACGTAGCGTCCGTGACGTCACCCATTGGTTTTGGGGAGTCGTTTTTGTGACTCAAATATGACGGCCTGAACAGCGCCATGTTGGATTGGCCGGCCGAGAACCCGCCCACTGGCCTCGAAGCAGCTGTCCACAGAGCTGCTCGGACCTGTCACTCAACGTTTCCGCGCCCTAATTGGCCAGAGTCTTAACCTTATAATAGTAAAACGGCAGAGTTAAAAAAAAATTCACCCCCCTCAGAGTGTGTGCGGGGGTAGAAACTATCGATTGAGACGAAAAAACGTTCTGACACCAGGCTTTTAACATGTTTACTGAGGATGTAAAGTCGGTGATTTTAACATGGGGGTCTATGGGGAATGCTCCCTTCTGACACCAGCCCCCAGAGGAATCCGAGGGGATTGCAGTTTTTTGAACGCGGAAGTGAGCTTCACTTCTCAGACCGACAACTGCCCCCTTGGCTGCAGCATGCAGAGAGAGATCACATGATCACAACAACAACAGCGTGTGTAGCAAGGAGAAGTGATATCGGCTGTGTGGCACGTAGACTACACACACGTACGTGTACACACACACGCAGACACGGGTACATGGACAGGTCGCGCTGCCTGCTAACAAACGGTAAATGCGCTATATTGCTCTAAATGTACAGTTCAGATTAACTACCGACGGGGTCGGTGGTCGGATTCTTATGGAGGAAGACCAGCTGGTCCACATGTTGTGCCGTGTTAACAGTGCTAAAGCCAGAATTAAATAACGATGCTAATTTCTGTTAGCCCGTCTATGGCGTTTTACATTATACGTTAGCATTAAGCTAGCGGGCTTTATACTTAGTTGTGACACTGGCTGTGTGTTTTGAACGTTGTTTCAAACCATGTGGGTTTGATTAAACATTTTTGATGCTTAAATATTGCTGCTTAATATATTGCTTTACTCCTCTTTTTATTTTATGTGGGCCATTTTTTACTGTTGGGCAAGCCCTTCAATTTGGAGTGACAAATAAAACCTTGAAGCAAGAAGATTTTGCCTTTTGTTTGACATTGATGTACCTACAGTAATTCAATAACAGTTGTAAATAAGGTTTATTTTTTAATATTTTACAGTTCAAAAGTAAGCTCACTACTGTCTGTCCCATAGAAGAACATGACAGCGGCAGCCTGTCAGTCAGCAACAGGAGGACTCTCCTTTGTATTAGAATTTGAAAAATATAAATAATCGTTTTTTTTCACCACCCCTAATATCGGATCAATATCGGTATCGGGCCGATATTGAAGGCTGCAATATCGGTATCGTATCGGAAGTGAAAAAGTGGTATCGGGACATCCCTAATCGTAACAACATCCTCTGTCCTTAGACCCTCACATCGACTGAGGAAAAACTCCATAGAAAACCCTTTTAACAGGGAAAAATCGGAGAAACCTCAGGGTGAGCAACAGAGGAGGGATCCCTCACCCAGGACGGACAGACGTGCAATAGATGTTGTTACAGACAAGACAGTTTACAGTTTATGTTACAGAATGTGCGAAATATGGAAATGTTAGCAGGAGTTGATGAAGGCAGCCTCTGGTGAGGGGGGGGTGGCAGGGAGAGCTGGCCAGCTCGATGGGAGGACTGGGTGGTAGACTGGTCCATGGGAAGGGAGGGCAGGCCTGTCTAACAGCAGGGGAAAGGGCAGAAGGGGGGGGGGGGGGGGGGCGATGCAGGCGGCGGCTGGTGCAGAGAGATGGAGCTCCAGTGGATCTGCTGAAACACAGAGAGAGTGCGAGACACCAAGGCCAAACTACAAAGTACAACAGAAAATGACAGTTCAAAAATATACTGAGGAGAGGAGAGGAGAGGAGAGGAGGAGGAGAGGAGAGGAGAGGGCTCTGTGTAACCAGATGTGTCCCCAGCAGTCTAAGCCTATAGCAGCGTAGCTATAAAATGGTTCAGAGCTACCTGAATCAGCCCTAACTAAAAGCCCTGTCATAAAGGAAGGTCTTAAGCCTAGACTTAAATGTAGTTAAGAGTGTCTGCCTCTTTGACCCATGGAGAGAGCTGGTTCCACAGTAAAGGAGCCCGGTAACTGAAGGCTCTACCTCCCAGTCTGTTTTTAGAGATACTGGGAGTCACTAACAGACCTGCGTTCTGGGAGCGGAGTGCTCTGGTGGGACAGTAAGGAATGATTAGTTATTTCAGATAAGATGGAGCTTTATCATTAAGAGCCTTATAAGTCAGCAGAAGGATTTTGAAGTCTATTCTAAGTCTTACAGGAAGCCAGTGGAGAGAAGCTAAAGTGGGAGAGATGTGCTCTCTCTTCCTAACACCTGTCAAAACCCTCGCTGCAACATTCTGGACCAGCTGGAGACTTAAATTATTATTATACCTTTATATTTGTCTATTGTATTTGTTTTTATGAGACCGAAATAAACATACTAAACTAAACTAAACTAAAGATGAATAGTAATTGCTTCTAGCATTACGGAGTTCTTTCTTATATATTACTAAACTATCCTTCCAGGCTTGACGGTCTTCCTCATGTTGGCTGGAATGTGTTTTCCTTTCCAGCTGTCTGGTCTTCTGTTTCAAAGCGCGCAGGTTTGGGCTGTACCAGGGAGCTATTCTTTTCTGGTTGATAACTTTCTTTTTCAGGGGGGCTACAGCATCAAGTGTCCCAAGGAGTGCTGCTGCAGTGCTATCCACAAGATAGTCCGTCTGTGTGGGGGTGAAATCAGCGTAACTGCCCATTATATTGTTACAGGATGTGGCAGCAAGCTCTGCTGGAATAAGCTCTTTAAATCTAGCAACAGCAGTGTCAGATAGACATCTACTGTAGCGGGATTTTTTCCCAGGAAGGATACAATTTGTTCAAGTAAATTCAAATGTTATTAAAGAATGGTCAGACAAGACAGGGTTCTGAGGAAGAACTGTGACATGGTCAGCTTCCATAAGTAAGTACTAAATCAAGGATATGATTAAAAGAGTGAGTGGGTTTGTTTACCCTCTGAGAGAAGCCGACTGAATCCAAAAGTGACTTGAATGCAGTAGCCAGACAATCATCATCGACGTCCACATGAATGTTAAAGTCACCCACTATAATGACTTTGTCTGAGCTCATTGCTAAATTTGACAGAAAGTCAGGGAATTCATCTAGGAACATAAGGTGCAGGAGGACGATACACTACAGCAAGTGATAGTGGTTTTTCTCAGGGCCGGCTCTAGGCATAGGCGATATAGGCGGTCGCCTAGAGCGCCAACTGCTGGAGGGGCGCCGCCAGTCAAGGGAAAAAAAAAAAAAAAGATAATAATAATGATTTATGTCCGCTGGCGCCCCCTCACTTAGTGTTTTCTGTGTAGACAAACCCCCCCAAAACAAATAAATAAACAATGACAAACATGTTCCTAAATTGTGTATAGTCACACACACAGCAGTCTGCAGCAGGAATGCTCTCAAGCCGTTTTCTTGTTAGAAACGCCACATTTTTAATTAGATGTGTGGCACAAATGCCGGCGCGTTTGCGCGACCGGCTCGATATGTTTTTTTTTTCATATTACGGTCATTTACGCAGTAGAAATGCGGTTCAACTACTGTGATTGGGAGACTCTCCTCTTTCAAATCCGCACGGCCGCACGCCCTTGACGACCTGTCAATCAAAACAACTGTGGAGCGCTTCGAAACAGCAGAGTCGTGAGAGAGAGAGAGAGAGAGAGAAAGAGAGAGCGAGAGAGAGAGAGAGAAGCAGTGAGGATGATGACGGTGCTTCAGAGGTTTAAAGTTCTGACTAATTTGATGAGGAAGATTATGAAAAAAGAAGAGAGAGTAGAGATTTCAGCCTGCTCATACAGCAGCAGGGCCACGCTCCAGCTCTGTATTCAGACCTGCTGAGCTCTCAAACTAGTTTTTTATTTTTTATTTTATACCTCTCAAACAGCACCACAGTGACACACATATAGGGTACATTATATAGGCTAAATTTGTAAATTTTGTGTGTTTTTTTGTCTATTAAGTTGATGTTTGGAGAAAATTTCTCATTTAGGGCCACACACATCTCATGAAGTTTGAAATGTAACGTGAAGTCAATATTTAGCTTCTGTTATCCCACATTTGAGACATTTGGTGAGAATGACAGTTAAGCCTAACATTTATGCTCAAAACGCAATTCCACAATTTTTTTTCTATACTTATCGCCTTATATCATACAGTATATTCCACTGCTTTTGTGAAGCCCAGACTTTCATATACCCATTTCAAGCACCACAACAGTTTGTTCTCATGATTGTGAAGAGACTAATTTTTTCATGTCTTCACCCAGGATTTACTCAATGCAATTTTACTGATTGTTGTGCAAGTTGTGTATCTCAGGGTCAGAGAGATACACTGCTATGTTATCGTTATGATCATTATGATCATTGTTGGGGGGGCGCCTGAGAGTAATCTCGCCTAGGGCACCAAAATGGCTAGAGCCGGCCCTGGTTTTTCTGCTTTCCAGTCTGGGTGAGAGAGGCTGACAGTAAGGCTTTCAAATGTATTATATGAACTATTAGGTCGAGGGTTGATAAGCAGATTTGACTGATAAATAGATGATAAACTCCTCCTCCTCTGCCAGTGTTACGAGGTACATGACAGTTAATGTAACTAGGAGGGGTAGATTCATTCAAACTAATATATTCATCTTGCTGCAACCAGGTCTCAGTGAGTGTTAATATATCAATATGGTGACTTATAATTAAGTCATTCACTAGGAGAGACTTGGATGGGAGAGAACGAATATTGAGCAAACCACATTTAATAGTTTTATTAGGTTGGCTTGCTGGAGCAGTGGTTTTGATTTTAACTGAGTTGCTATAAACAACTCCTCTAGATTTGGGTTTAGGCTTAGACAGCCTCGAGGCAGACACAATTTCTATAGGCTCTATAGGCAATTTCTATTGCTTGCCAGGTTTATTAAAAGATAGTTGGTATGTAGTAGATGCTGTGTAATACAGTGACATGAGTACAAATAATGTAGCTCACCTTTTTTTGATAATTTCCTTGCTAACTTGTTTGTTTGTTTTTTTCTGCAGGAATCCAATGAAATCAATGAAATTCTTGCAGGCAGCGTGGAGTCTCTCATCTGTGAAGCTCAGGTTTGTGACGACCGTGTGATAGTAAAGAAATCTGTAGGGGAGGGTACATGTATTTCATTATTTACATAAGTATTTGGGCGCTTTCACACCTGCAGTTGTTCCGATTCAGCAACTGAACCGATACAACTGTAGCATTCTTTTTTCTGGACCGTTTGTGTTCACATGTGTTTGTGTTCAATTTTCAGAGTCCTCCGTGCCTTCTCTGAGTTACGGGGGGGTCCGCGCAGCAGTATTTGTCCATATAATGGTTGTCAATGGATACCAACTTTCTTCTAAAAAACATCCAAATACCTCCATACTGCTCGTCTGTAATGTCCTTCTTGTATTGAAGCCCAGACATGAGAAATTGTTCCGCCGGTCACTGACACAGGAAGAGCAGTGAACCGAGACACTGGGAGCTTCCGCTACAAACAAGCTTAAAATATAGACTTATTTAATTTTTTCCGGAACAATTTCTCATGTCGGGGCTTCAATACAAGAGGGACATTACAGACGAGCTGTGTGGAGGTATTTAGATGTTTTTTGGTGTCTTTTTGGACGAAGAAAGTTGGTATCCATTGACAACCATTATATGGACAAATACTGCTGCGCTGACCCCCCCGTAACTCAGAGAAGGCACGGAGGACAAAATTCTCACAGCTCTTAGTTGACATGAGGGTGAGTAGATAATGAGTGAAATTTGATTTTTGGGTGAACTATCCCTTTAAATATCTTATCAATATTTGAGCAGACGAGGCAATATCACAACTTTTGGACACCACACATAAAAACTGTGATGTCTATAAAATGATTAGTGAGCGCATGAAAGAGGGGGGTTATGAGTGCTCAGTCGGACAGTATATTGCCAGGTAACCAGTCAATTTGTTCTGATACTTGTGTCGATTACGTTCTCACTACAAACGAACCGCTCCAGGGCTCGGATGGAAACGAGCCGAGACCACCTCTCCCAAGCGATCTCGGCTCGCTTGTTTTGTTCCGCATCGAGCATGATTGCTGTGTTCACATCTGACCAAACAAACCGATCTATGACGTAAAACGCTCCCTGTTTCGGAACAAATGGTCAGTTGTGAAAGCGCCCTTAGTCTACATGTGCTGTTGAAATGATGTAGAAAAAATGCTCTCAACCTTTTCAGGCTCTTGAGATAATTAAGCTGGGTCTGCTTTGTAAGCTTGGCCTCAGCCAGCTCACGCAGGTACGTCAGCGTTCTGTCCCTATTCCACACAAATTCCAGAGAGGGGGCCTGTGGGTCCATGTAGTGAAGGAACCGGGCAACATTTTCAACCTGCAGGGAAGAAAAAGTGAAATTTCTTTGTAATCATTGAGACTTTGCGAGCCAACACTTTGGATTGTTCACCTGGATGAATAGAGGGATTATATGTTTACCAACAAGTCAGGATGCGTGTGCAACCTGACTGCAGAAAGAACCGGTTGTCATGGTTACCTCCATGGCTCTAGCTAGCGATGTTGTCAGCGTACTACTAGTTTATCACCTACTGATGTAGTGTTTGTTCTATACGTAGACTAATTAATCTCAGCTTGCTTGTCCGTTAGTATATGACCTCGTCTTCAGTCACTGTCGTAGTAAACAATTTACAACTCATTCTCTGCAGTTATATAGCTGTGCCTGTGGGCATATCTGGCTTCATCACCATTCAAACCAACGTGTCTAACACGTTATATTGCTCAAAATTAATCTCCAGTGTACTATTTTCTCTCTTGTTTGCCTTGAAAGGGGTGCGAGTTGGCGGTATTCTGTAAAATGTGCACGTTCTGTTAGTTTTATCAAAACGATTAGTGCTAACAGCACAAAAAGACATGATCACGGCTCTTGCTGCTGTCTTTCTGCAGGCGACATGCGCAGTAGAATGTCAGTGACGTAGACATATAATCCCTCTATATAAAATGCCTTTATCGTGCCACTCACCTCCTGTTTGAAATTGTGGTTGTCCAGGTCTCTCTTCAAATGAGCAGCGAAGTCCTTTAGCAGCGCATGGTCTAGTGAGTGCTTTTTGTAAAGGCCCTTCTCTGCCATTCTCCTTCTGTTGTATAGTTTCCACTGCACCTGTGAGCTACCGTAATGTGCAAAAGAGCTTTGTTAAAATACTGCACATTTGTGCTTCATGTGTCCACCCATCAGAAACATCATGAGCTACGTTGTAACACTGAGATGCTTACCTTTGGGGGACCTCTTCAATGCTGACAGAGTCATTAGCTGGTGAGACATCTAGGTCAGTCACCACAATATGGCGGCGCTGCAGATCCTTTATTAGACTAAAACATCATATAAAATGTTAAAAAAGTTGCAGACAAAGAAAACAAGTGGTGCTTAAAGGAGAATTCCGGTCATTTTTGACCTCTACACCATTTCCCATGCACTCCATGTGAACGCAGCATAACACAATTTATCTAACACAAGGAAACAGGATTAAACAGGGAGATTTCATTTATCATTTCATGGGGTCTTTAACACTAGAACCGCCAACATTCTAATCCCCCTTGAAACGCCACAGCGGTCTTCCAGGCCGTCACGTGTAATTACATTGTTTCCAGTCGCAAACAGTTCTGTAAGTGGGAAAAGTGGTCTTGATTGGATGTGGTTGGGGGGGTAGACTGAGTGATGTTACAGCACCGCCTGTTGCACCTGCAGCACACACGTCTGCCTACAGTTGAAAGTGACGCATCTGGACACGTGTGCTGCTCTCATGTCAAGAGTCGATGTCGCTGTTCACTGGATTTTTATTTTTTCTAGGTCAGTTTGTTATCAACTCCAGTGTTTTACAGTTGTTCTGCCTGGATATTATGTAGTTTAGGCTCCACGCCCACAGAAACCCGTTATTACCGGACTGGACAGCAGTCGAGAGAATTATTATTACGTTATAATTCAATAATCATTATAAACGAGAGTGAGTATATGGCGCTTTATATCCAACACAGGCTAACACGTGTGCAGCTATGCGTATCTGACAGATGCAGCTTACAATTTCCTCATCACTACCTGAGCCACCATCCGATCCTCCCTCCCTCACGTCCCGAGGAGTCTCCTGGACGGTTACATGCTGCTATTCTGACATGCCGCTATTTCAACATTGACTTCTAATTGTCGGAATAGTTTTCAAGCGTCCCACTATTCCGACTTTTTTTTTTCCATTATCAGAGTAGCGGCACTTTACTATTTTTCAAACATTCCGCTTTTCCAACATTGATTGATTACGTTAGTCAGACGTGTCCTTCTGATTTTTTTTTTCATCTGAGACACTGTTTCTCATACACAAATACATATATAGGCCTATAAGAGAGAAGAAAAAACAAACCCGCCAAGTTTAAAAACACACCGGCAACAGCGCCCGCTGATTTGCAGCCTACTGAGACTGTTATTATTCTGTCACCTGAGTTAACGAGGTGCACGTGTGTTTGGAGCTGACGAGAGAATAAAGAGTGAGACAACGCGGCCCTGAGGAGGAACTGTGAAGGACTCAGCTATAATGGAAAATGACCTAAACCGAGTCCAGTAGAGCTGTAACTGTGTAGTGGAAAGGCGTTCAAAGTAATGGAACTATCCTGCTTTACATTGTTTTAACATAGGTAAAAGAAAAAAAAAAAAAATTCTGGGATAAAGGGGCAGATTACATAATGTTATTCTTCTTTCTGCTCCCTTTTGTTGAGATTTGGGAAGTTTTTGTTTTTATTGTAGCTTATTAAAATGCAAGATAATTTTTCTGACTGATTTATTACCCGCTGCCATGTATCTCGCTTTCTTTCCCCCGCCCTCCGCCCATTGTCTTCGTTGTCACTTTGTTGTCACTTTGTAGCTGCTCCACAGAGCGCACATGGCTAATTAATATGCACGTGCTGACTATATGGTAGGCATTCCGGGGCGGAATACGAGGTGTTATCAAAGAGAAATTGCGGAGAGTTGTGCACGCACAGTTTGATAGATCTGAAAAAGGTGTAAATATTTTGGGTGTCTTTTCGCCGTAGGCCTAAGCAAAAAAATTTGTAGCAGCAGTTTACACTGCTTAGGCTACTAACAGTTTTGATAAATGAGGCCCCAGGCCCTACTGTAAGCCCAGAGCCCAGATGCTCACAGCTGCAGCTTCTCCGCGGCTCATCCGCCGCGCTGTTCGTGGTGCTGAAGGTGACAGGTTAACTTGACAAACAAATTGCAACATAGTTCTGTTTGTTTATCATGTGTGTCAGTTTTGTTTGCGACTTGATAGTTTAGTTGTTGAGATTAAGAACATCACTCCCTCATCAAACCGGTGATAGGCATGCTGAAAAGAAAAAAAGCGAGAGAGACGCGCCTGGGTATCGCAGCTGTGTAAAAAAAAAAAGATGACGTGTCAGAATAGCGATACCAAAAAGTGTCGGAATACCGGCATGTCTAGATAGAGGGATGTCGTAATAGCGGGATGTCTAAATAGAGACATGTCGGAATAGTGGGATGTCTGAATAGCGGGCGGACCCCCGCCTAGGGGACATGTAGACTGGGCTGTAACTTCAGAATCATGTGACCCTGTAGGCATTTTTGAGGAAAAGTGGGCAACCAGCATTTTTTGAAAGTTCAAGGTGTCCCAAATAAGAATCCACTGGTTGCCCTTCAAATAAGGCCCCTGGTTTTCTATATACCAGTGGCGAGCGGTGACTTTTTACTGTGGTCATGCTGAAGCGTCAATACCATGCACTGCACGCCCTTATGGTGGGTATTTATTTATTAATAAAAAATATAATATGGTTTTTAACTGCTATATCAACTCAATTTTGACATTCTCACACTCGCCCCATGGTACCAACAACAATGTGTTGGAATTTACAGTGTATGTAGGCTAAATGAAAGCAGAAATATTCAGCACTGACATGACGCTTGATGCGCCCATAACCAGCGTGGTCAATCAAATGACACAATCACATGCCTACAAAATTACCAACAACAACATGTTGGAATTTACAGTATTCGGAACTGGCTTGCGCCCATGAAGTGGCCTCAAGCCAGGTTCAGCTGCGCTCAAGCGGAGCGAAGAAAAGAGAGGAAAAGCGTCCCAGCGTAGCGGCAGTGAGTGAGGATTTCAGTACCACGGACAGCACGCGTAAAAAGATTTGACAACCTCGGAACAGCGGTGTTTCGAAGTGGGGGCATTTCGGAACAGCGGGGTGTCGAAGTGGAGGTGTGTCGGAATGGAGAGCCGTCCCCAGTGTGAAGGTTGTTTAACAGGTTCTCAACCTTTTTGAGTCGCGACCCCCAATTTAACATGCACTGCTGTCCGCGACCCCCAATTTAACATGCACTGCACAAACACACACGCCAGTGTGAACGCATGATGGATAAAGCGCAGCGCTGTCCGCTGTGTTTTTTTTTTGTTTTTTTTGCCTTTTTAGTTCTTGATCCCTGCACTGAAAAAATCAATTGGCTTATCAATTAAGCTTCTGTAGTTTTGTGTACATGGCCAATGTTTCGACCTGGAGGTTTTCATCAAGGCAAAAGAACAAAACAAAGTGACGGAGTTTAAATAGATGCGGGTGGCGAGTTAATGCGGTGTCCACACACCCGGGCTGGTTTATGTGACATGCGGGGACCTGTCGGCGCAGGAGCGAGTGGAGCCTGGATGCAAGCCAATCTCCTTCAACCATGCACGGAAAAGGGGAATGATAAGAAAAGTTTTTCTAATTTATTAAGAAACAATGCCCAGGTCAGCAATGCATGCCAAGAAACATGTCGCTCATTTCTCCCCTCCAGTCACATTACCAACACAGCTGGACACACACAACTCAACTGACGTGTAAATGTAAATTAAGTGTTTCAATAGCACTTTTATGCTACACGTTTATATCGATAACGTCTGGAAAACCACCTCATCAGAGCGTAAAAATGTTTTAGCTATATTTGAGACTTTTTTTCAAAGTTAAGGTGTCTCCATTACCTGTTTTTACCAGAATCTCACGTGCACAGACCAGAACCATACCGCTTGATACAATGAATTTTGGACAAAGAATGAAGCAAAAAAACAACTCTCTGTAACGACCTTTACTGTTATAATGTTTAAGTAGCCTAATGATTAAGTTTAAGTTCTGCGATTCCAGACTGTCTGTGAACGCATGGCCCTATGTGGTGATGAGGTGAGGTGAAGGACAGGAGAGAGAGAGCGTGTCTGTGTGAAATGAGAAGGGCAGACATGAGACAAGTGGACAGGTTCTTTTGTTGTTGTTTTGTTTTGGTTGTAGTTACGGCCGACAGTAACTGGTTTTGAGTAATAAAATGCATGTTTGAGAGTCGCTCGTCGTCCTTCTAACGTCCGGTCGGACGCTACATTAATTAATTAATTAATTTTGCATATTTTTCAAAAATGATTTGGCGACCCCCAGAAATCATCTCGCGACCCCAACTGGGGTCGGGACCCCAAGGTTGAGAATGGCTGGTTTAAATCACCATAACCTGTCGTGGTCCAGACTGTGTGTTCCGTGGAAAAAAGGAGACACGGCCAATAGAACAGTTTGCTAACCTGTGGACAGCCAGCTAGCCATTTTTGTTTCTCATACGTGCTGGCTTGAAAGTGACGGACTAAATTCTTCTTTGCAGTTTTTGTGATATTTACTTCAGGAGTAGGCCGTCCACTTATAGTTTTCTTTTCCTCAAAAGTTCTCCGGGAAAACGGCACTGAACGCAAAGACTGAATAGAATTAATATTTTCACTCATTTTGACCAGGCTACACGATGAAATGAACCACTGACAGTTTCCCGCTGACCAATTCAAACAAGTCAGTTTTGCACATGCGCGTTGGCAGATAAGCTGCTTCACTGACAGCTTTTTTGCCATTCAAAATGCTCATCTACAGTAAACACAGCCTCTAGCAGTAACTGTGCTACTCGGTGTCACAGTGCGCATGCGCGAAACAAGCTGTCAGCTTTCCAGCTTTTCGCAAGCAAAACAGTACAACTAAGGTAATGTATAATTGAACACACTGCCAGATTAATATTTTCAATTATTTTTATTGAAGGGCTTGGGCATGCACTGCATTTATAGTTTATTATGACCGCTCGCCCATGCTATATACCCTCCTCAAAGTTAACTCCTCTTCCATCGTAAATTGGATATTAGACGCTGTTGCCTATCCTGGTTTAGGCTCATAGTTAGGGCACTTCTCAATGTTCAATAATGTTGTGTTTAGTATCATTTTAAAGGGGACATTTGTAGCTTTCTTTCAAATCCCATTATGGACCTTTCTGACATACATGGAGGTCACTAGAGCTCCTCAAACCACAAAGAACATTTTCACAATTTCCGCCTAAGTTATTTTTCTTTATTTTAACCCAGTGGTACATAGGAACACCAGGGATACAAAAAACAGATACTGAAATACTCACTTGCCCATGGAGCCCGGTTCGAGTCCCGCGTCGGACGGCCCTATCCTGTGTGTCATTCCCCCCCCCTCTGCCTCCCATTTCCCATTTACACTCTGAACGGTCCTATCTAATAAAGGCATGAAAAGCCAAAAAATATACTTTAAAATCAATATGACTTAACTGTATATGAAAGGCTATAGGGCTTTTATTTTGAAGGGCCAGATACAGGAAGTCGTGACACTCACTCGCTGTCAGTTTTTTTTGTTGTTGTTGTTGTGGTTACATGGCACGGCAGGTCCCTACTTTTTCTTTTTCAAAAGTGACTTTTTTCCAATGTTGTTACAGACGAACTGGTTTGGAGACTCCGCCGTGAAAGCACGTGTCACTGCTGTTTTCGGGTTATTAGCGATTAGCGGGTGCTGTCGTGAGCCGGTGGTCAGTCTGGCAGGGTCACAGAGCAGAGACATGATAATCCCCGCTGCAGACACCTGCACCGCTCCACGCCGTCGAGTATCGAATATTTTCCTGAGTGTCGGTATCGAGTTGAAAATTTTAGTATTGTGACAACCCAGAGGAGGGACAATAATAATTGACTTTAGAGGCTTGTAGAACCCGATAATGTAATAAATCCCCGATAATGTAATAACCCCAATAATATAATAAAACATTTCACTTGAGTGGATTGAAAATGTAATAAAACCTGATAATGTAATAACTTCCCAATAATGTAATGAAGTGCATTTCCCAATAATGTAATAAAGTATTACATTATCAGGTTAGCCTTCATTTCAAGGGACCTGATAATGTAATAATACTCCAATAATGTAATAACAGGAGATCACCCATTACTTGGTTTCAAGTGGTGTGTTCAAGGTTATATTTCTGTGTAAGCAACACAAGCTCCGCCATATTGGATTAAGTTTAAGTTCAACACCAGGATACTCAAAGATCAGACATGAATCTTAGTGCAAAGAATAATCATACAGTACTTTCATCAGGTAAATGTGTCTACTTTCTTACCCTTTTACAATTTGGATCTAAAAGCTGCCATAGTCAATATAGCTATATTACTATTGTTAAAGGGACATTGTGTAACTTCTTCTGTTATCTATTCACGAAAATCGATTGTTTCGTTCAAAAGTATGTTTTTCATTCATCAGTAATCCCCCTCATCAACAAACTGAAGAGTTCCGGTAAGCTCTGAATTTGCCGTTCATATCATTCATTTATACATCGAGCGGGCAAGATCGGGTGGTAGCTGCCATGTCGTTTCGCCATGTTTTTACGTTCAGTGGCAGCGTGACGGTAGGAAACCATGGAAACTCACCGGAGACACCGGAGCTGTCGGCTCAGGTCGAGGTGGCGTCTGTGAAAAGTCACCACAGTGCAGTGAGGACTGTGAGGACTGCAGGTGCAGTCGGAAAAACGGCCGTCAGTAACAAACCAGATGTCATTTTAGTCACTGAAGTCCAGAGAAAGCCGGTAAAACGTGGGTCAGGTTAACAATACGACATCGCCATGATAACGTATTGTCACGTGTATTGTTTTGCCTCACGCTGACGGGCCACTTGTTTACATAGAGGCTTGTTTATGCCGTTACCTGCAAAGGCTGTTGTCCGTCTGCCTTAAAGTGAAATTCCGGCGTAAGTGTAAACCATGGTCAAACACACCATAACACCGAGTTAGACCCCCCCTCGAGAGATCAATTTGCCCGACCGCTACATTCACGAGATCCACCAACTTCAGCAAATACCGCATTATCGCCACACACGGCGCTGTCCGGATCCACTGTCTGACCGCAACCAAAACGCCACCATTTGCCCAAAATAATGCTCAGAACTGCACCAAATGTCATCAATAGTACACACAGGGTCCCAGCACGTAGTACGAGTTGTCAAACATCTGCTAGCTTTGCCTGTTTTCTTTAGCAAGGAGATGCAACTCAACTCACCTACTTCTCCTCCGGGAGCCGCTCGTTGGTGAGGAAGCCCTGACGAGTCGATCACCGAGTGCACCGGAGTTCCGCAGCTCTTAAAAATGCTCATTTGCGCCTATATCGTGGCCAGCACTCGATAATAATAGTTATAAAGTGATATGCAAGATAAAAAAAAAAAAACTCTGATTGTATTTCCATGAGGTAATTGTTGATTGAGCTGCGGAACTCCGGTGCACTCGGTGATCGACTCGTCAGGGCTTCCTCACCAACGAGCGGCTCCCGGAGGAGAAGTAGGTGAGTTGAGTTGCATCTCCTTGCTAAAGAAACAGGCAAAGCTAGCAGATGTTTGACAACTCGTACTACGTGCTGGGACCCTGTGTGTACTATTGATGACATTTGGTGCAGTTCTGAGCATTATTTTGGGCAAATGGTGGCGTTTTGGTTGCGGTCAGACAGTGGATCCGGACAGCGCCGTGTGTGGCGATAATGCGGTATTTGCTGAAGTTGGTGGATCTCGTGAATGTAGCGGTCGGGCAAATTGATCTCTCGAGGGGGGGTCTAACTCGGTGTTACGGTGTGTTTGACCATGGTTTACACTTACGCCGGAATTTCACTTTAAGCCCGATTTCACGTGAATGCAGCATGAAAAATACGACTGAGTTGCTTGCGATCTACAATCGCACCACTAGATGGGAGTAATTCTTACACAATGTACCTTTAAAGCTGTACAGAAAAGAAAATTGAATTTGATCCCACTGTGGGTCCTAACATTAGTGTAAAAACTCATCTATCAGACGATGTAGGCCAAACTTTGTGCAAAATTCTATTTTTGTGTGGCGTTTTTTTTTTGCATTTGATAATGCAGGCACATGGATTATACGTCAGCCTTCTCACGATTCATCAGCCACTGATATTGGATCCGTCATCCGTCAAACGTCTGAGACAACACACACTAGGGCTGTCAAAATTGCTCCAAAATGACGTTCAAATATTCGTTCTAAAAATAACACATAATTCGAATATATTCAAATATCTATTTGCGCATTATGCCAACAGGAGGACTACTTGTTATAGGTTGTTTTTTTGTGTTCTTTCTTTCAATTTTAGCATCTTTGACAATGCCCAGGACATTACAAAATGATCTCGCTCGCAGCTCCCCCGCCCACCCGTCCCCCCTAACTTGTGTGAGCAATTAAAGGTCCCGACTCTTGTCCGTATAGACAGGCTTCATTCAGTGATTGAAGCAATTAACATAGGCGCCGATTCCGTGGGTGCTCCGGTGCACGAGCACACTGACCAGGTTGGGGGGGGGGGGGGGCATACCACCAGATGTGCATTTCTCCGTGCCGCGCCTCGGCCCCTCAGCTGTGTGTCTGTGGGGAGCTCGTGTGTGCGTAGCCTATGTGAATGTGTGTATTAATCCCTCGCGCGCTCTGAGATGAAGATGAATTTACACAAATCACCGCGCAAGCCTGGCACAGAGGTGCGCGCTCTGGCGCATCTGACACAATCAGTGAACGGGACCGAAAGGAAACTGCTCCGCTCTGCGGCTATTTTGCGTCCGACGTCCATGTTAAGCACACGTTTTTATTGATATTGTAGCGTCCCACCCGACGTAACTACAACAACATAACACAAACTTATCTGACAGCTCTCACTTCTTCCTCTGCTCCTCCTCACTCACTCACCTACACACACACACACACACAGGACTCCGTCTTCCTCACACTCACCCCGGCCCCTCAGTTTCTCATCCAACCATACCCTACCTGCCCGTACACATTCACAGTCAGTCAGAAATCACACAACTTAAACATCATAACAACATTACTGCGGGGTCGCTACAATATTTTCAGTTGTGCAGTCGGCTATTAGTAATAATGAGCGATGAGCCCGGCCGTCATACAGTGCACCCGCTTTTATTTAGGCCTTTTTTTTTTCGTTTTTTCCTTTTTTTCCCCACTCAGTTTTTTTCCCACTGTTTATTTAATATTCGAATATGAATTTTCACATTCGAATCTCAGGTTTTTTTAAATATTCAAATATATATTCAAATTTAGAATATTCGTTGACAGCCCTAACACACACACACGGAGCTCGGCCTCACACCAAGCTTTGAATATCCCACCCGCTTGATAACGACCAATCAAATTCGTTTTCCTTACTCGGGTAAACTCTTGCGACAACTCGGCACGACAAACAGGACAAACGGCCATTTCTGTACACCTTTAAAGACAATAATAGTATTATAGCTGCAAGCAGCAATGAAGGGGTCAAGCAACAATAGGCCAGAGTAGCCATGGCAACGAGATAGAATTATGTCAGCACTTTAAACAAGTTTCACATGTGAAAATGGATAATGTGATTTTAACAACTTTCAAAATGGCAGCAAAATTCTGCTGTTTTCATTTAGAAACTGTATGTGGAGGTCTGACAGTATAAGCAGACATTTAAAGTATAATAATTATAAAAAAGTAAATACGTTAAAAATCCACACGTGAAGAGAAAACAGTTTAAACACAGCGCCCCCCGAGGTCAAAGGTCACGCTTTTTTGTGGTATCCCCAGGATGATGTCATGAATCTATGGACCATGTTTTGCAGCCATCCTGTCGTATTTGGTTGGCCGTCACAGCTAAGCTGTTTTTAAATTTGGAAGAATCTGTTTGATACATTTGTTCAGCTTGGTCTGAAGATCATACGCTAAGTTTCATTAAGATTGGACAGAATATGTGTCCCCCTAGAGGTCAAAGGTCACCAGATGTTTTTGGTGTCCCCAGGATGATGTCATGAGTCTATATACCAAGTTTGGTTGAGATATGTTAAAGGGTTGCTGAGAAATGGGCTTACTTCCTGTTTGGTGACCTCAATGTCAAGTTTGATTGGCTGTCACAGCTAAGCGCCTTTGAACTTGAATAAGATGCTGAATGCATTTGTGTGTCATGGTCTGAATATCATCTGGGCTACGTTTCAAGAAGATTAGACAAAATTTGTGACAAGAGAGGCCTTTTAAAGGTTTTTGATCAAATCAAAGATGGCGGAAATCCAATATGGCGGAAAAAGACATTGAGGATGCGTTTACCTCGGCTTGGCCCGAGGGCTCCAGTGATACATTGTTTGTGAAAACGGATGAACAGGTCACAGATAACCATTCATGCATGTCCAACTTTGACCTGCTGGTGGCGCTCTGGAGCTTGTGTTGCTTACACAGAAATATAACCTTGAACACACCACTTGAAACCAAGTAATGGGTGATCTCCTGTTAAATTATTACATTATTGGAGTATTATTACATTATTAGGTCCCTTGAAATGAAGGCTAACCTGATAATGTAATAATGTAATACTTTATTACATTATTGGTTAAGAGTGTATTACATTATTGGGAAGTTATTACATTATCAGGTTTTATTACATTTTCAATCCACTCAAGTGAAATTTTTTATTACATTATTGGGGTTATTACATTATCAGGGATTTATTACATTATCAGGTTCTACAAGGCTTAAAACATAGGCTACTATTTTCATGAAGAGTGGGAAACACAGTTTGGTTTTACGAACGTAAAGAATTAATGTTACAAAACATGAGTAGCTCTCGGCCATTTTCATTTTGTAAAAGTAGCTCTCAGAGGACTGCCTTACAGATTCACCCACCCAGACTGACACTTCCAGCAACTACCCTGAGGTTAGTGACACTCTCATTTCCATCGAACAAAGACTTTCCGCTCTGGACAATAGGATCGGTCTAATCGAGTTAATACACAAGGAGTTTCAGGAACTTAAACGCAGTTTGGAATACAGTCACGACCAGATCGACACACTAGTCGCGGAGAACAAACAGTTAAAAACTGTAAAATCACTCAAAGAAAAATGCAACACCGTCACCAAAGAATGTACACTCATGAAAGAAACCATACTGGACCTGCAATCGCGTTCAATGCGAGACAATCTGATCTTCTCTGGCATACCAGAATCTCCCAGTCACTCCTCACCCGACCCAGAAACTGCTGTAATGAACTTCTTGATCACCGAACTCAAGATTTCCTCCGACACCGCTGACCAAATCACTTTTCACCGCGTACACCGCCTCAGCGTCATGAGAAAGGATCACAAACACCCCAGGCCCATTGTTGTTAAATTTGAACATTACAAACACAAAGAACTGATAAAGAAACGAGGAAGGGAGCTGAAGGGAACACATTGGGATGAACGATCAGTTCCCACGCGAGATCAAGGAGAGACATCAAGACTTTTTTCCCATACGGAAAAAATGTATTCAAGATGGGAAAAGCGGTCGTTATCGTCGATAAACTGGTTGTTAATGGACAACTTTACAGCGACAGAGCACTCACACCCTGGCTCTAAGGGACATATGTAGGCGACGCACCATAGCCTCTTCGTAGGCATAGGCTACTGTAAATGTTTGTTTCTATGGCTGTGTTCGAAATCACCCCCTATCACGGATGTAGTGCACTATATAGTGTGTTCGCCATTTTGTAGTGTTCGAATTCTCCGCGATTAATTTCATCCACTATGTAGTGGATGACAAAACACCCACAATGCACCGCAAAATTGAGTGAACAAGCGATGTACACTACTTTCTACTCCCGTATCCCACAATGCAATGCGGTCGTGTTTTGCCAGAGAAGAAGAGGAAGCTAATTAGCATGTTAGCTATGATTTATTTAGGCAATTTACCAAAAAAACTCCTCAGACATATTTGCCTTCGCTCCGTTTGCCTCGCCCGAGGAGCAGGAGTTGGGCAGCAGCATCTGAACATTAACAGGCAGCATTAAATCAATCTAATTAAAGGTTGACTATGTAGAATTACAAGAACAACAGAAAAAGAATTCCAGCAGTCGATTGCCAGACCGTTGCTAGGTAAAACGGGCCGTTGCTAGGGACTCCGCTCTGATCAGAGGACAGCAGAGGAGGAGGACTATGCAGGATATTTACCTTATGTTTCATTTTTACCGTCATTAACAGCATAATAAATGACTTGTAGCTTGTTACAGGGACAGTGGAGGCTCTCTGCCTTCCACACCGCTGCTGCTCAGAGCCTCCGCTGTCACTGCCCAAGTTGAAGAAAAAAAAAAAAAAAAGGAGCTCTGTGGCACCGAAAGTCCGTGACGATAAACGTGTTTATGACAGATAAGACTACACAAATACACCCATCCTAACATGTTATGATAATCCATTGATCCACCGATTGATTATTAAAAGGCTTGGTTGGAAACAAACGCATACGACCGGGAGGAGGCAGGAAAACAGCGGTGAACTGAGCCACATGTCGGCTACGTGCAGGTACGAATGTAAACAGAACGTTGACAGATAGTCAGTTGTCGAGCCCGTCAGAAAAATTAAAAATAATAAGTCAGACTAAAAAAAATGTTTTTGTGAAAAAGCAATACTTTCATTCTGTACCCCTCTAAAGGCCCCATGGATGTATTATTTTTGAAAAAATATAGCTTTTAATAAATATTCTACATATTCAACCTTTAAGAATTAAAGGTTGAAGAATATGTAGTAAATACGGCTCACGGTTGGGACGCACAACAGTAGTTTACCAAACCAAATTTCCGATATTTCAACAGTTTATTGTCCGAGTAACACAACCACACAGAATCACATCCTAAAATGTTCCCGCAAGGGTCTGGTTTTTATTATTTTATTTTTATGTGTCCGGTTTGTTTCATACATCCATGGTTTGTTTACATGATTCTCGGCGCGTCTGCTTCCGTCACAGCAACACCTGGCGCATCAGCTGACGCAACCACGTCCAGAAAATTACCGTCTTGTGTCCGAATTCTCCTCCCGTCATTCCCTACATCGTGTACATGATGTAGTCCACTATATCATATACATGATGTAGTGGATAGGGAGTGAGTGAGTGAGTGAGTGAGTGGATGATTTCGAACACAGCCTATGTCTCTCGTTCTCACTTTCATGTTATTGATGGTACTTTTTGTTTATATGTTTTCATGCTCTTCTCTTTTGTTTGTTTATATGTTTTCATGCTCTCTTCTCTCTGTCATATGTTGCCCCCCCCCCACCCCCCCCTCATACAATTCATCTTCATACACAATTGATAATGTCAAGCATTAAATTTGCCAGCTGGAACATATGTGGTATTGGAAATCAGGCAAAAACAATTAAAGGCCCCATGGCATGAAAAATGTGATTTTGGTTATTTTTTCATGCTTGGGGAGGTCTCTGGGCCACGTATATACTGCCCCATGCATCACACCGGTCATAAACGGAGAAACACACACCGCCCATTTGTAGGAACTGTCTCTTTAAGACGAGCAGATAGCACTTCCTCCTTTCTGTGATGTCACACACAAGGTAACTCCGCCCACCGTGACCAGTTGTTTTTTTTTTCAATTTTTATGAATGCAGCTTAGGTTTCAGTTACTTGCCTGTGATTGGCCCGACCACATGCCACTCAAAAACAGTGAGCCAATCAGAGGAGAGGTTCTCATTCTCTCTTCTGATTGGCCAAATGACCTGTGCCTGCTAGAGCTCCAGAAAGAGGCAACAGAAAGGGGCAGTATAAACGATATTAAGCAGATCACAGGTACTCAAAACCAATGATACATTTTGTTAGGGATATCAGCAGGTAAATAAACCCAGAGAAAAGTGCACAGCATGGGGCCTTTAAAGTTATGAATCATCTTTCCAAAATACAAGCAGATATTTGTCTATTACAAGAGACCCATTTAACTAAAGCACAGTGTTGAATTTACCTCAGTTCCCCCATATTTTCGTATCCAATTATAACACAAGACAAAGAGGGGTAGCTATCCTAATTAGTAGCCAAATTAATTTCATCCACTATAGAGGGTATGCACATGACGTCACGGTACTCGGAAGTCGCTGTGGAACGTCCACTGAGTGGCAAAAAGACGAGTGGCAGAGCCGCCAAAGTTTAAAAACGAGCAAGTAACGAAGCGATTTTCTCCGAGCCCATACACGTCTGACATGTCAAGCTTTGCCAGCATGTAAATCATGCATGACCTAACAGAGCTGCTAAAAATCTTGAGGATACGTCTCACTTTGACCGAGTTACATTCAAGAACCTGTTCTCAATGACGGAAAGTAAATTCACTGGAGCGGTCATTGTTTTCGATCGATCAGCTGTGTTTACAGTTTCAGGTGTCGTAGTTATGATGTTTAGACAGATAAATTAGTCCTCTAACACAGTTTGACTGGTCAGAGTTTTTCAGAATAAAAGCAGCTCGTGTTTTAGTGTCGGGAGTCACTGTCAGGACGACAGTAACAGCTGTAATCTCGTCCTTCTGCACAATAACAGCAGCCTGTCAGTCACTCTGCAGGTACCGCGGTCACACTGTGTGTTACAGGAAGTGTCCGTGCAGCAGACGGTTTTGGGGAGCTGGTTGTCGATTCCTTTTTACATCAATTTGTTTTGATATAAGATATTTTATCCAGTTTATGAGTCCACCGCTATCCGCCAGCATGTTGAGGGACGCTTGTTTTGCCACTCAGTCCAATCGAACGGGGCGTTGCGAGGGCAACGTGACGTAAACGCATACCCACTATAATACAATCTCCGAGGGACGATTTCTCATTATTAATATCTCTATTTACGGTGAATCACTCACAATTGTCAATCTATATGGCCCTAACAAAGATGACCCATCTTTCTTCCATAACATTTTCTCCCATCTCAATAATCTACCCAGCTCTAAATTAATTATAGGAGGAGACTTCAACATCGTGCTAGACCCACTACTGGACAGATCTTCTGCGCTACTTCTTGCATGTTTGTCTCATGACGGTGGAGCCTACACAGAGGTACACAAACAGGTGGATCAGGCGGCAAAGAAGTCCGGTGTGAAAATGATCTGACTGAATAGAAGCGAAGCGCTACAGCGTGCGCAACGGAGACAGAGACCCAGCGCAGCGAGGAGAGCAGTACATGAGGAAGATGAACTAATTAACGATCAGCTTGTCGCTATGTGTAAAAATAAACACAGCTGTGAAAATGTATCCATGTGCTCAAAACACAACATTTACAAAGAAAAAAAAAGATTTTATAGGCCATTCATCTACAGTCTGTGGCTATAACGCAATTCACTGGGCTTTTATTTTGAAGTTCAGACATTTCCGGTCTATAATCGGCGTTAATGTGTTGTTTAAGATCAAAAACGAAAAGACAATCAAAATTTGACCGTGATTTGATTTTGGTTTCCTCGTTTTTCCGTTTTAAAACCAAAAACGAAAAAACGAAAAAACCAGCCTGAATTGTGGTTTTTTAGTTTTTGGTTTGAAACGGAAAACCAAATTACCAGCTTACTTTTGTTTTCTAACAGTTCAGTTTAAAGGAAAAATCAAACTAACGAAACGTACACCTACTTTTAACCCACCGGTAAATGATCCCCACTGGTATGAAACAGAACAGGTTCTTTGCAAAGACATATTACTCTCGGACCAAGGTACGTTTTATCAGTCTGTTTTCTGGGAATAATTGACATAAGGAGAAACCAGATACAAGCCGTTTTTTCGTTTTTTCGTTTTGGAAAAAAAAAACGGAAATCAAAATTTCAGTTTGTTTTCTCGTTTTTGGTTCTTATTTAACAAAACGAATTTACCACTCAATATTTTGTTTCCGTGGGTGGGCGGGTCCTAGTGTGCTTCCTTGCCCTGTGCCCTTCAAAATAAAAGTTCCTCAATTTGATAATGTCGACAAAAATATTACTGTAGACTAGTAGGCTACAGACACTAGCAGACATACAGTAGAGGACCCCATCACCCACAGTCAAGACTGACACGGCTTCAAATAACAATAATAGTAGGCTATTCATAATGAAAATGAGAACTTATGAAGTTATGATGACTTCAGTGTAGATGTTTAGCCACAAGGTGGCGCAGTTATTACACGAAGAGTAGATCTGAGGGCTTTACTACGACGGAGGCTCACAACATATCGTGTGTATTATTGAAAGCGAGGGGTGTGCCTATAGGCTATAGGCTAGTCAGTACAGAGTGTCTACTCTGTACAGTGACAAAGACTGTACAGTAACTTACTGTACTGTAGCGAGATTCACGCAACGCGTGAAATGTGAGTGACAGTGATCACAAACCAGAGCATTATGACTGATAGCTCCCCTGGTAGAACAGCTCCCTGAGTAAGCTGATTCATCCGCTAGTGTGGGTTCGAGTCTCAGTTTAGGTTGTACCATTAATTAATGTGTTTTCTTTTCATCATTATGATCACATAAGGCTTAAGTTTGAGCAAATAAATGAGCAAATGAGCATTAATTCTCCGCCGGGCCGAGGCACCAACTTCCCTGCTTGTGTACGTATTTGTCTGCAACGGCTTATGACACGCGCCTTCCCTGCAGAGTGACAGCCCAGGACAGGTGCTGAAGTGTGGGAGAGGAGGGAGAGACTGGGCTCCGCGGGGCTCTTGCAACTTGCGGCGGATCAGGAAGGGTGGAGGACCGACATGACAGGGGGTCTTGGTCTCCTGGTACCTGTGCTGGCCAGGAAAATGCACAGTGTACACGTGTACGTATTTAAGTACACGTTCACATCCCTGCATGTACACAAGCAGGGAAGTTGGTGCCTCGGCCCGTCGGAGAATTAATGCTCATTTGCTCATTTATTTGCTCAAACTTAAGCCATATGTGATCATAATGATGATGAGAAAAGAAAACACATTAATTAATGGTACAACCTAAACTGAGACTCGAACCCACACTAGCGGATGAATCTGCTTAATGAGGGAGCTGTTCTACCAGGGGAGCTATCAGTCATAATGCTCTCGTTTGTGATCACTGTCACTCACATTTCACACGTTGCGTGAATCTCGCTCCCCACGAGTGAAATGGCCACTTTGAAGTAGTATCTATATTGAACGAAGTTACTGTACAGTCACTGTACAGAGTAGACACTCTGTAGCCTACTCACTAGCCTATAGGCACACCCCTCGCTTTCAATAATACACATGTGAGCCTCCGTCGTAGTAAAGCCCTCAGATCTACTCTTCGTGTAATAACTGCGCCACCTTGTGGCTAAACATCTACACTGAAGTCATCATAACTTCATAAGTTCTCATTTTCATTATGAATAGCCTACTATTATTGTTATTTGAAGCCGTGTCAGTCTTGACTGTGGGTGATGGGGTCCTCTATGTCTGCTAGTGTCTGTAGCCTAGCCTACAGTAATATTTTTGTCGACATTATCAAATTGAGGAACTTTTATTTTGAAGGGCACAGGGCAAGGAAGCACACTAGGACCCGCCCACCCACGGAAACAAAATATTGAGTGGTAAATTCGTTTTGTTAAATAAGAACCAAAAACGAGAAAACAAACTGAAATTTTGATTTCCGTTTTTTTTTCCAAAACGAAAAAACGAAAAAACGGCTTGTTTCTGGTTTCTCCTTATGTCAATTATTCCCAGAAAACAGACTGATAAAACGTACCTTGGTCCTCTCGGACCTCCCATTCATTAGTCACATCATCAAACGACATCAGTGTTTCCAGAATATTACCATAGCCTCTACTCTGACAGCTTGGTGGAAAGCAACTCACATTACTAACTCCACGGGTTTCCCACTCCGCTCACCAATCTGGAACAACCCAGATTTTTCAGTAAACAACAAATCATTACGCTTCACATCCTGGAAAGAGAAAGGAATCACATACAGGTACATCATCGAAAACAATACATTCATTAAATTTCAACATCTCGTCCAGAAGTTCGGCATTAGAAACACACAGTTCCTGGAATACCATCAGTTAAAATCGGTCATTACATCCAAACTTTCCACAAATCTCAGCAACCTAACTTACTCAAACCCTATTCATGGGTTGCAGTGACGTCACGTCGAAGGGACCGCCGCCATATTTGTGTCCGATTTGACAGGTCTCCTCATATGACAGCATGCAAACCGCAGGATGGAAATGACAGTTTCTTGACAAAATGATCCTGTCTGGGTTTATATCTCTATAACAACAGACAAACTCTATATTATCCCACTTATTACACAGTTTATGAGTGAATTAATTAATTTGAGACGTAATGTTGATCAAAGTCCTTAGTCCGGTCACTTCTCCGCTGTTTGCTCCTCACTCTCCCCCGGTCGACTCGTGTGTAGTTGTTTTCAATGGGCTTTTGATAATCAATCAGTAGATTGATGAATTATCATGTAAATGTTACGATTTATGTAGTCCTGTCTGTCATAAGAGGTTACGATACAGGACACGTTTGTGTCACGGACTCGCGGTGGCACAGACACAGCTGGTCACAGCTGTGACACTGCGCTGATCCGTCCGCTCTGTCCGCTCTGATCGCAGGTTTGGTTTCCAGCAGCGGTGAGGGAGGCAGAGAGCCTCCACTCTCCCTCTAACAAGCTACAAGTCATGTTTCTAACATCACAATTAGTCTGAAGCTGGTAAAAATGAAACACAAGGGAAAAATCCTTGATAGTTCTTCTGCCCTGCTCCGCTGATCAGAGCGGTGTCCCTAGCAATGGCCCGTTTTACTTAGCAACGGTCTGTTATACAGAAATAAAAGACTGAATGCAGAATCAGTGAGTAATTAATAAGAAAGTAATCAAAATGCAGAATTCAATATAAAAATTCAATATAAAAAAGTGAATCCCCTTTGAATCCCCTTTTTTTGTGAGACTTGTCACAGCCCACGCTGCACTGATAGACTGCCTGCAGTCAACTATTTATTCCGCCTATAATACGTCTTTTGGGATGGAATAAAACTGCAGTCCGGGGTTTTTTTGGCGACTGCTATCACAGTCAACAGCACAATATAATCCTGGCATCTTTCAAATAACGTCAATTTTCGGTCTCTTGCTGATTTCCTCCTACTACTCCACTTGTTCTGGTAACGTGACATGCTGTGATCTGTGCCCAGATTGCCCTGATTCGGACACAAATATGGCGGCGCAGAAACACAGTGACGTCATGTGAATCTAATGAATAGACAATATTTGGTGGTCCTGCTCCTCCTGGCGGTCCTGCTCCACCTGGCGGTCCTGCTCCATATGGCGGTGACACTCTACTCTCCCTGGAGGAAGTGTCGGCAGAACTGAGGAGACTGCGTCCTGGCAAGTCGGCTGGCCCTGATGGTGTTTCAGCTAGACTCCTTAAGGACTGTGCTGCCCAGCTGGCTGTGCCTCTCCGTACCATCTTCAACCTGAGCCTGCAGTCATGTAGGATCCCTCTTCTCTGGAAGACCTCGTGCCTGGTGCCGGTTCCCAAAGTGGCGAGGCCAGCAGGAATCAGTGACTACAGACCAGTAGCCCTGACTTCTCATATTATGAAGACTCTGGAGAGACTACTACTTCGCCACCTTCGACCTCAAGTACAGCATTCTGTGGACCCCTTGCAGTTTGCATACCGGGAGAACATTGGGGTGGACGATGCAATCATCTACATGTTGCATCGGATTTACTCTTACCTGGATGAACCTGGGCGATGTGTGAGACTGCTGTTTCTAGACTTTTCCAGTGCCTTTGACACAATTCAACCTAGTATTCTGAGAGGAAAGCTGGAGAAGATGGGTGTAGATCCAACCATCTTGTGGGTCTATAACTATCTTACAGAGCAGCCACAGTATGTGAGGCTGGGGAATTGCATGTCAGACACAGTGGTGAGCAGTGTAGGAGTACCACAAGGTACTGTGCTCTCACCTTACCTCTTCACACTTTTCACTGCAGATTTCACATCCACATCTGAATCTTGCCATGTTCAGAAGTACTCTGACGACACGGCAATAGTGGCATGTGTGAAGAAGGGACAGGAAGATGAATACAGGGACCTGGTGGGGGTGTTCACAGTCTGGTGCAACAAGAACAACTTGTTGCTTAATACATCAAAGACCAAAGAAATGATTATTGACTTTGGCAGGTCCAAAAGATCTTTACGGCCTGTGACTATGGATGGGGTGGACATTGAGAGGGTTCAGTCATACAAGTACCTTGGAGTACACCTTGATGACAGGCTGGACTGGTCCGTACACACAAATTATGTGTACAAAAAGACACAAAGCAGGCTCTTCTTTTTAAGAAGACTCAGGTCTTTTGATGTATGTAATGTAATGCTGCGTATGTTTTATCAGTCTGTCATTGCAAGTGTTACATTCTTTGCTATTGTCTGCTGGGGTAACAACATCAAGGTCAGGGACAGGAACAGACTAGACAGGCTCATCAAAAAATGTAGCTCTGTGATGGGGGAGGGAGCGGAGCTGGTAGAGGCTGTGGTTAAGTGGAGGATGGGGTGTAAGTTGAAGACCATCCTGGGTGACCCCCAACACCCTCTACACAAAACCCTCTCAGGTCAGAGGAGCAGCCGAAGCAAAAGGCTCATCTCCCTGACCTGCAGAACAGAAAGATTTAAGAGATCATTTGTTCCTGCTGCAATCGTTTTATATAACACTTGTTAAAATGTATTTTTTTGTGTTCATCTTTTTTGTCATTGTTGTGTGAGCTACGGGACTAACGTGAATTTCCCTGCTAGGGATGAATAAAGTATTCTCTATTCTATTCTATTCTATTCTATATTTTTAGTACCTCATGCCAAAAGAAAATCATATCAAGAATCTACATATTTCTTAGTAATTCAAATAATTCAATAAGTCTCCCAGTCTCCAAATGGGAACAGGACCTCTCCATCCAAACTGATACCGACTTCTGAACTCAGATTTGTAAAAATAACTTTAACATATGCAAAAACATAAACCTGCAACTCATACAGTATAAGGTCATTCACAGAACACACTACACGGGTGAGAAATTACATAAAATGGGATTCATTGACTCAGACAAATTTAGAAGCTCCGTGACACTGTGAGACACCGCCGGTGAGCGCTGTGGGACGGGGCCGGGACTCAAAGCAGTGCCCGCTAAATGTTGAAAACAGCAGTGGTACGTGCTTCCAAACCAGAAACGTCTAAGGTCGCTCTTGACAAAGGAAAAAAAGTAGGGACCGGACCTGCTCCAGTGAATTTACTTTCCGTCATTCAGAACAGGTTCTTGAATGTAACTTGGTCAAAGTGAGACGTATCCTCAAGATTTTTAGCAGCTCTGTTAGGTCATGCATGCTTTACATGCTGGAAAAGCTAGACATGTCAGACTTGTATGGGCTCGGAGGAAATCGCTTCGTTACTTGCTCGTTTTTAAACTTTGGCGGCTCTGCCACTCGTCTTTTTGCCACTTAGTGGACGTTCCACAGCGACTTCCGAGTACCGTGACGTCATGTGCATACCCTCTATCCACCTTTTTCCGAACGTCAAAAACGTAGCCTGTTTTGCCGGTTTTGGAATGTTATGTTTACGTTTCCATGGTTTCAGTAGCCACGGTAAATGCATGGATTTTTTTTGGGAATTTTTTTTTTTTCCCCCAATGAAAATCTGTAAAACGCATGGATCATCACACCAGCTTTTAACAGTGGATATCACACAAATTGACATCTGTGTTAAAAGCCAGCGTTAATCCACCTTTTTCCGAACGTCAAAAACGTAGCCTGTTTTGCCGGTTTTGGAATGTTATGTTTACGTTTCCATGGTTTCAGTAGCCGCGGTAAATGCATGGATTTTTTTTTTTTCTCCCCCCAATGAAAATCTGTAAAACGCATGGATCATCACAGCAGCTTTTAACAGTGGATATCACACAAATTGACATCTGTGTTAAAAGCCAGCGTTAATAGATCCATGCGTCTACCGCAACTATGACAACGCCTGAAAACCATGGAAACGTAAACGTAAAATTCCACCAAACCGGCAAACCGGAAGCCAGTTTTGACCATAGATGACGTTCGGAAACTTGTGGATAGATTCATGCGTTTACCGCAACTATGACAACGCCTGAAAACCATGGAAACGTAAACGTAAAATTCCACCAAACCGGCAAACCGGAAGCCAGTTTTGACCATAGATGACGTTCGGAAACTTGTGGATATCTAAAAAAATGGTGTGGTAATAATTTTTTTTAATGCTGGTCCAAAGAATGAATGGAGGTGAATGGACCTGAACCGGTTACTGCTATTTTAAAGGGATAGTTCACCCAAAATTGAAATTTCACTCATTATCTACTCACCCTCATGTCGACTAAGGGCTGGGAGAAGTTTCAGAGTCCTCCGTGGCTTCTCTGAGTTACATGGGGTCTCGGCGTAGCAGTGCATGTCCACATAACGGTTGCAAATGGATACCAACTGTCTTCGTAACAAAAAGACACACCAAAAAACATCCAAATACCTCCATGCTGCTAAAAAATTAAATAAGTCTATTTTTCAAGCTGTCCTCTTCCCGGTTTGTCCAAATATGACGAACCGGGAAGAGGAGCTTCAAGAAGCTTCCGCTACAAAACAAGCTTGAAATATAGACTTATTTAATTTTTTTTCAGGACAATTTCGCATTGCGGGGCTTCAATACAAGACAGACATTACATACGAGCAGCATGGAGGTATTTGGATGTTTTTTGGTGTGTCTTTTTGTTACGAAGACAGTTGGTATCCATTTGCAACCGTTATATTGACATGCACTGCTATGCCGAGACCCCCTGTAACTCGGAGAAGCCACGGAGGACTCTGAAACTTCTCCCAGCCCTTAGTCGACATGAGGGTGAGTAGATAATGACTGAAATTTCAATTTTGGGTGAACTATCCCTTTAAGGCTCACAATAACCTCTCACAAAGAAATAGTATGGGTTTGTCATACATTTCCTGAATCCTCAAAGTCAGTTAAAGGTTGAATAGAATATTTATTAAAAGCTGTATAAAATAACACATCCACGGGGCGTTTTGAGGGGTACAGAATGAAAGTATTGCTTTTCCATAAAACATTTTTTTTTAGTCTGAATTATTTTCTTTATATTTTTTATATTTTTTTTGACGGGCTCAACAATGACTTTCTGTCAACGTTCTGTTTTCATTCGTACCTGCCCGTAGCCGACACGTGGCTCAATTCTCCGCTGTTTTCCTGCCTCCTCCCGGTCTTATACGTTTGTTTCCAACCAAGCCTTTTTAATAATCAATCGGTGGATCAATGGATTGTTAGGATGGGTGCATTTGTGTAGTCTATCTGTCATAAACACGTTTGCTGTCGCGGACTCCCGGTGCCACCGGGCTCCTTTTTTTTTTTTTTTTCCCCAACTTGACGAGAGCAGTGACACCAGAGGCTCTGAGCGCAGGTTTGGTTTTCAGCAGCGGTGTGGAAGGCAGACAGCCTCCACTCTCCCTGTATAAAGCTACAAGTCATTTATTATGCTGTTAATGACGGTAAAAATGAAACATAAGGTAAATATCCTGCATAGTTCTCCTCCTGTCTGTCCTCTGATCAGAGCGGAGTCCATAGCAACGGCCCGTTTTACCTAGCAACAGTCTGGCAATCGACTGTTGGAATTCTTTTTCTGTTGTTGTTCTGGTAGTAATTCTACATATTCAACCTTTAAGTATTGAGGTTGGTGGCTTTTGGGTCCTTGATACCCCTTGATCCCACAGGGATATAAGAAACTATAAAATTTTGGCGAAAATTGTGGGAAAATGTGTGTAATGTATGGTTTAAATGTGACCTCTGTGTTTGTCAGAAAGATACAAATATGGTCTTAAATGAAAGCCTAGAAGGTCCCCTTTACAATGAGACATCATATATAGAATATTAACAAATAGGAAATTGATAGCCATTTCTAATTAATCAATAATTATGCTAATTCATCAATAGTTATGACTAAACAGTAACTTTTACAGCTGGGCAACCGGCAGAAATGGATTCAGCACTAAGAAATCTTACAGAAACAATGCTTAAAGTGCTTTTCCTCAAAAATGCCTACCATGTTGTTTTCTAAGGGGCTTTTTCAATTTTCGGTCCTGACTAATATCCTGTATTCTGTGATTTTCCTCTTTTCATTTCTAACCAGCCTGTTTCAGTTTTTGCCCGTATACACCCGGTGTCCTCTCTCTGTCTCAGGCCTAGTCCACACGAACACGGGTATTTTTGAAACCGAACTTTTCTGGACCCCGGTTAAAAAAAAATTCGCGTCCACACCACCGGTGTGATAAAAAATAACTCCGTCCACATGAAACCGCAAATCCGTCTTCATGTGCATTCCAAAGCAGTAGGTGGTGATATCACTCCTAACAGGAAAGCAGCTATAACTTGTACAGAGAGAGTGGAGGCTCAAACAGCTCAAACTGACCGGCACCGCGAGTCCGCGCTAACACACCCCGCCCGTAATCTCTTGTTTATGACAGATACGAAAATACACAAATACACACATCGTAACGATAATCCATCGATCCACTGATTGATTCTGAAAGGCTTCATTTAAAACAAATGTACAGGACGGAAGGAAGCAACACAGTGGGGAAGTGAACGCAATTTACAATTTGATAAAAGCCTTTTTTAGCCATATCAGCATGGTGGGGTCCGCCCGCTATTCCGACATGTCTCTATTTAGACATCCCGCTATTAGACGACATCCCTCTATCTAGACATGCCGGTAGTCCGACACTTTTTGATACCGCTATTCCGATTTTTTTTTTTTTTTTTACAGCTGCGATACCCAGGTGCGTCTATCTCTCTTTTCTTTTCAGCATGCCTGTCACCGGTTTGATGAGGGAGTGATGTTCTTAATTTCAACAACTCAACTATCAAGTCGCAAACAAAACTAACACACATGATAAACAAACAGAACTATGCTGCAGTTTGTTTGTCAAGTTAACCTGTCACCTTCAGCACCACGGACAGCGGAGAGCTGCGTCTGTGAGCGTCTGCGGGCTCTGGGCTCAGGGCCTGGGGCCTCATTTATCAAAACTGTAAGTAAGCAGTGTAAAACTGCTGCTACTAAATGTTTTGCTTAGGCCTACGGAGAAAAGACACCCAAAATATTTACACCTTTTTCAGATCTATCAAACTGTGCATGCACAACTCTCCGCAATTTCTCTTTGATAAATCAAACTGGATACAAGAATGGTGTGCAGTTGTGCACGTGAACACACCTCTGCCTCCGGAATGCCTAGACACAACCATATATGGTCAGCACGTGCATATTAATTAGCCATGTGCGCTCTGTGGAGCAGCAACAAAGTTATTCTCTCTTCAGCTGACTTCAGTGACAGAATAATAACAGTCTCAGTAGCTGCAGATCAGGGGTGCTGCTGCCGGTGTGTTTTTAAACTTGGAGGGTTTGTTTTTCTTCTCTCTTATGGGCCTATGTATTTGTGTATGAGAAACAGTGTCTCAGATGAAGAAAAAAAATCAGGACAGGTCTGACTATAACGTAGCCTAATCAATCAATGTCGGAAAAGCGGAATGTTTGAAAAATAGTAAAGTGCCCCTACTCCGACAATGAAAAAAAGAATCTCGGAATAGTGGGACGCTTGAAAAATAAAATTAGAAGTCAATGTCGAAATAGCGGCATGTCGGAATAGCAGCATGTAACCACATATGGTGACCACGCGGTTTTGTATTAGTGTCCACATGTTTAGTGATTATTGATATTCACAGGAGCGTCTGAGTGGTCAGCGCATGGTCAGCGTCGAGAACTTGACGTGCTAGCAACAGTAACTAGGGAGGGCAGGGATTTCTGAAAAATGTCCGGTTTTCCTGTCCACACGTGAAGCTGAAACCGGAGTTTTCGAAAAAGTTCACCCTGGACTCCGGTTACAAAAAACTCCGGTTTCAGGAGCCCAGTTCTGCGGTTACGTGTGGACGAAAGGCCAAACCGTGTAGAGAAACACACGGTTTCAAAAATACCCGGGTTCGTATGGACGGGGCCTCAGACTCAGACTCTCTCTCCCAATTAGCCATATAGGAAAACAATAGACCTTTTCAGAGAGTATAAACAAATACAGGTGTTACCAAGGATACAAATTAAGGCTCCATTCCATTTAGTGTAGCAGAGCTTTTTCTAATTAGCCAGCATGCACTATTCATGGGTTGCAGTGACGTCACGTTGAAGGGACCGCCGCCATATTTGTGTCCGATTTGACAGGTCTCCTCATATGACAGCATGCAAACCGCAGGATGGAAATGACAGTTTCTTGACAAAATGACAGGGTTTCATACATCCTGTCTGGGTTTATATCTCTATAACAACAGACAAACTCTAAATTATCCCACTTATTACACAGTTTATGAATTAATTAATTAATTTGAGACGTAATGTTGATCAAAGTCCTTAGTCCGGTCACTTCTCCGCTGTTTGCTCCTCACCCTCCTCTCGGTCGACTCGTGTGTAGTTGTTTTCAACGAGCTTTTGATAATCAATCGATGAATTATCATGTTACGATGTGCGCATTTATGTAGTCCTGTCTGTCATAAGAGACTACGGTTACGGGACACGTTTGTGTCACGGACTCGCGGTGGCACAGACACAGCTGGTCACAGCTGTGACACTGCGCTGACCCGTCCGCTCTCTCCGCTCTGATCGCAGGTTTGGTTTCCAGCAGCGGTGTGGGAGGCAGAGGGCCTCCACTCTCCCTCTAACAAGCTACAAGTCATTTTTCTAACATCACAATTAGTCTGAAGCTGGTAAAAATGAAACACAAGGTAAAAATCCTTGATAGTTCTTCTGCCCTGCTCCGCTGATCAGAGCAACGGCCCGTTTTACTTAGCAACGGTCTGTTATACAGAAATAAAAGACCCTAAATGCAGAATCAGTGAGTAATTAATAAGAAAGTAATCAAAATGCAGAATTCAATATATCCATGTTATAATTTTAAAAAAGTGAATCCCCTCTTTTTGTGAGACTTGTCACAGCCCATGCTGCCACTGATAGACTGCCTGCAGTTTATTCCGCCTATATTTTACGTCTTTTGGGATGGAATAAAACTGCAGTCCGGGGTTTTTTTGGCGACTGCTATCACAGTCAACAGCACAATATAATCCTGGCATCTTTCAAATAACGTCAATTTTCGGTCTCTTGCTGATTTCCTCCTACTACTCCACTTGTTCTGGTAACGTGACATGCTGTGATCTGTGCCCAGATTGCCCTGATTCGGACACAAATATGGCGGCGCAGAAACACAGTGACGTCATGTGAATCTAATGAATAGCAGCACGCTAGCCTGAATGGAATGGAGCCTTAATTCGTATCCTTTGTAACACCTGTATTTGTTTATACTCTCTGAAAAGGTCTATAAGTGAAAAAAACAAGCGCGAAAACTGCAAAATGGAAACATTGTAATAATTGCTGTGTGATCACAGCTGGACACAGCGGTCTAATAACTGCTGTTTATATGCAGCGGTCTGTGGGACCGTTATTGGCGGTCCGAGGTATAATTGCTCAGAAATCGAGTGTGTTTCATTTAATAATAATAAGTTGTAAGCTTAAGAAACCAGCAAACACATACATTTAGGAAAAGTCACGGACTGAGAGACCTGTAGTTGTAATGTAAACAAAGTAATTTACGTAAGAAAAACACTATGGGCTGTGAGACCGTCTTGGTGGTTCCAGTGTTAAAGAAAAGAGTTCACCAACCTGCCAACTGGGTCAGCATCATCCACCATCTGGCGAAGAAGGTTGTAGCTTATCACCCTGCCAGATGTAAGAAGCTCAGAAGTCTCTTTCTTTGCCTTGTCCACAGCTTTAACAATGGCCTCTGGGCTACTTCTCCTCATACAGACCCTGCCGAGATGTTCCTCCAGGGATAGAGGGGTCGTGTTGCAGATGGGGCATAACAGATACCTGTTGGGTCCACAGGAAATAGACAGAGACATGACTTGATTAAGGCTGAATCTGGAATCTGAACAGATAAGTGTCCTAATAAAGTAGTTTCTGCAGATACAAATAGAGAAAACGTACCCCTGTAAAGCCATACTTCAGGGCTGAAAAACAATGTTGTCAATCCAAAAAATAAGTCTGGAGAAACAGCAAGTACTCTCGACAAAGATGATGGCGAACTGCTTATCAAATGATCTCAGTTTATATGTCTCGTCACCATAACAGTCATTACATTCCTTCTCACCTGAGAGAAGGGTTGGGCATTATTTGAAATTATGAAACGATTCCAGTTCTGACTCCGAAGCCACGTTTTGATTTGAATGACTTAGGTTGTGTCCGAAATCACTCACTCATTCCCTCCTCCCTACTCACTAGTGAATTCAATATAGTGGACTATATAGTGTAGCCTCGTAAACCAGCCTCTCGCGGAAATGCATTTCATTTCATTTCTCGGGAGAGTCTGGCCTCATCCCCATTCTAAGCGTTTGGACTGAAACCCTCAGAAGGCCGAGCCAATCAGCGTCGCCCGCTGTGATTGACACAGCACGTTGGCCAATCAGGGAGGGTGCAAAGCCCCGTCACTACACCAACTTGCTGATTGGCTGAATGGGGTTGTCTGTCAACGCTACTACCAAAGATATTAAACCGTCTTTGCTACTACTCCCACCCAGCTCCCGCCCACCCCAAACACTTACAGGGGGGATGAGGCCAGACTCTCCCTCGGAATGAAATGAAATGCACTTCCGCGAGAGGCTGGTTTACGAGGCTATATATAGTGGACTCACTGGTCAAATAAAAAAAACACTTTCGGACACTACTCCGCCGCACAGTTAATGACGTATTACGTTGCGTAATTAAAACGTTCCGACCGCGATCGTAACGGCCGGTGCAGGTACATGGATACAATCATGGTAACGGCCGGTGTAAAAGCATTAAGCGGTAATATATATATATATATATATATATATTTAAGCATCAAAGATGTTCAATCCAGGCGCGGTGCCGGGATTTCAATTATGGACTGGCCACAGTAATTTTGGAAGGGCCACTACTTAGGAAAAAATAACACTAACATACATGGAGTTGGAAATTATTCCTGAATGACTCGTTCGTGTCTATATTGCCTTGAAAGCACACACCATTTCTGCTGAGACGAGCTTTGACAGCGCGGTGCGCCGCTCTCTCTCCCGTTAACAGTTAATCTAGCTCACCCAGCAGACCTTTCTCTCTCCTCGTCTCTCTCTCTCTCGCTCTCACTGTCTCTCTCCTGTTACTTATATGTGTTTAACCAAATGCACGAAAAGCCAAATCAAATCAGAAATGCGTAGCCCACTTCTTTTTTAACTCACAGACATTTATTTTCATAAAGTAATAAAATATCTCGACATTTTGCCATCGTTAACATTGAGACAAAAGGCTGCAGGAATGGAAGAAGAATTCGGCAAATCATCATAAGATAAGATAAACTTTATTGTCTGTCACGAGTGACAGAAATTCGTCTTTGACAGGCTCGTATAAAAAACACTAAGAAACAAACAAACATTAACTCTTTGACTGCCAAAGACGAGTTATCTCGTCTTAGCGAATCCAAGCGTAGTCTGCCAAAGACGAGATAACTCGTCTTAGCGTTTTTTTAATGGCAACGCCATGTTGAATGTCTTGCCCTACTCCTCTGTGAAGATCAGACTTGTATCATCAAAATAAAGTGCAGAAAAACACATTTGGATTGAGAGATATAAAAACTATAGCGTATTTCTCCCCCCTCACGGAGCGGAGCGGGTGTCTGACTGCAGCGGCGCCGCTCCGTGACACTCTGGCCGCCGGTGAGAGCTTAGGGGGCGGCGGCGGGGCTCATGGCGGCTCGGCAGCTCCGTGCAGCTCCGTGCAGCTCCGTGATACAAAGCACACACGTTAGTAACAACAACCCCGTTGATCGCTCGTCGTTAGTCATCAAGAGCGTTTGGAAAGTCGCCAGATTTTGCGAGAAATCACTCAGATAGCAGCTTGAAAATCCCCGATCTAGTGTGGATGAGGAACGGACGGCGCCGGCGAACGTGACGAGGAGAGCTAAAGGTGGTGTCTGTCTGTTGTGAGCGCACATGGACTGTCTGTGGCTGTGAGTTCAGGGGGCGTCAGCCAGAGCTGTCGGCTGTGTGTGTGTAGATGTGTGTGTGAGACAGAGAGAGTGAGTGAGACCGCTGCCTGCTGACCAGAGGAAGCTGGATCTGATCTAAAGCGCCGTGTTTCGGCTACAAAAACCTGTCGAACTGATCCGCGCGCGCGCGCGCACACACACACACACACAGACACACACGCACGCACACACACACACACACACGTACATGCACACGCACGTGTCACGTACGCACACACACTAAAAAAAAGGAAAGAAAAAGTTGTAACTCAAAGAAAAGAAAGAAAAAAGGCTGCAGTAGTGTGTGTCAGTAGCTAAATATTTTGTCTTTTGTCATCAAAAGTCATTTGTCAGTGTTGATTTAGTTGTTGTTTACAAGAGAACAACTGTACAGATGTTGAGGCATCACTAAAGCAAAATATAAAGGAGCCAATTGTACTGGTTCACCTGAAAATGACAGCCGACACAAAAACCTCTTTTTCTCAAGATTTTGGTGCCAAAATGGCATTTTGGGCTAAACTAACCTATATTCAACCGCCAATTTCACAAGACTGGAACAAGATAGAAACAAACAGTTTTTTTGCTGGAAACTAGAGACCCTCATCTTTCCTTTGATGGGTTGAATGTGTATGTAGTAACAGTACATAATATATGGTGGGTCTACGGAAATCAGTCAAAAAGCTGGAAAATGCCTGGCAAGCTGGAGGAAGCTGCTGTGAGAATGGCTGGCAGTCAAAGAGTTAAAAACAACAATGTTGTGCAATCATGCTAAAAAGAGAAAGGGGGGGGGGGCTGTTAAAGGCAGCAGAATGTTCATTTTTTATTGTTCAGGATGGTTATTGCAGAGGGGATGTAGGATTTTTTGTAGATGTTTTTCCTGGCCAGTGGAACCTTATGGCGTTTGCCTGATGGCAGCAGCTGGAAGCAGTGGTGGAGGGGGTGAGAAGCATAGATATAGAAACGTTTATATATCTATGGTGAGAAGAGTCTTCTGTGATCAGGGTGGCCTTCCTGATCACAGAAGACTCTTCTCACCATAGATATATAAACGTTTCTATCTTCTTCTTGAAGGTGAGTAGGGATTCAATGAGGGACTGGTAGACCAGAGTTAAAACAGAGTTAAAACATGTGTGCTGACGTTGAAAGTCCTTAATTTCCTCAGCAGGTAGAGGCGCTGTTGTGATTTTTTAAAAATGGTGTCTGCATGCTTAGAGAAGGAGAGGCAGTTGTCCAGGTCAGTTCCAAGGTATTTAAAAGACTCAACCTGCTCCACCAGCTGACCCTGGATGCTGAGTGGTTTAAAAAGAGCGGTTGCTGACTCCCTTCTGCCCCCACAGCACAGCTCTTTGGTCTTCTGGACATTCAGCTCAAGACACAGCTGGTTAAAAGTCTGTGCCAGGTTTTTTTTTTTATCACGCAAAAAGTCACAACAAACAGGTTTTGCACAATGGTTTGCACTGATAAGTCTTAAAATATGTGCAACACCTTGTCATTACAATCCACGCCATCTACACAGTTACGTTATCAGCTGTTATTAAAACCCAACTCATCAGGACGCAATATTGGACCACCACTCACATTACACAACAAAATGGTAACAATTAATTAATTCAGGCGGCACGGTGGCACAGTGGTTAGCACTGTTGCCTCACAGCAAGAAGGTCCTGGGTTCGAATCCCCGGCCGCCCAGGTCCTTTCTGTGTGGAGTTTGCATGTTCTCCCCGTGTCTGCGTGGGTTTCCTCCGGGTGCTCCGGTTTCCCCCACCACTAAAAACATGCCAGCTTGCCTGATCCTCCAGTCAGTGCCCCTGACCAAAAGCACTGGCTCATAATCTGGAGTTGGTCCCCGGGCGCTGCACCGTGGCTGCCCACTGCTCTTCAGGGATGGGTTAAATGCAGAGAAAGAATTTCACTGTACTAGCTGTATATGTGACAAATAAAAGTACCTTTACCTTTAATCCACACTCAAACCGTTAACTGTACTTAACAAGCTGTTATTACAAGGTTTAGAACAGAATGTGGCGGCCTGGGAAAACCTGTCGGATGTCGCTGACGTTCTATTGTGGCAAATAGCCAAAATAGGTGGAAAAGCACTATTTCCACGATTTTGATATTTTGTGTGATTCTGGTACTTTGAACTCCCTACTACAACGTGGTGAATAAATATTTTAAGAAAACAAAACGGAAAGTACTTATTTTTATGTTTTTGTGGCGAGTAAAGCGTTTCATTTTCACCTGAGACACAGAACAGCTGATCTGCAGCAGCAGCGCTAGAGGAGACAGGTCCGTTGTTGTTGTAGAGGTAACATTCAAGGACCCTCGGAAAGCAGAAAATCCCACGATTCAGATGCTTTTTTACAGCTGATATTTATCATAAACCAGGGGTGCTCACACTTTTTCAGCCTGAGAGCTACTTTTAAAGTGACCAAGTCAAAATGATCTACCAACATTATTAATGATTCACGTTTATTATGAACATATAACACTTCATAAACAATATGTTGGTGTACCTGTTATAACTGCATGAACATATGGCACAATAATCGATACATTTGTGATCATTACCTTTACTCTGATGACCTGCACTGAATTGAATCAGCCAGGGAAGTATAGTCCGGACAGTAACTGCTGGTAGCCAGCCTCAGGCAGGCTTCCAAATGACCATCAGTCATGGTGGAGCGGTATTTAGACTCTTCATGTGCGAAAATGCTGACTCACATAAATAAGTGGAGCCAAAAAATGCAGTCAGTGACATAGCACATTTTCTTGTGTTCGGGTACTTTTCCTCTGTGAGTAAGTTCCAGAACTCTCCATGAGCCCTGGACTTCAGCTGAATGTCAGTTTGTAGTGTCAAAATTTCATCCTCCACCTTAGAGGAGTTCAGATGAAACAGTGTTGCAATCTTGGATGCAAGAGATTCCACTTCAACATTTTCTTGAAATGGGTAGCACATGAATGTAGCAACAGGCTCCAGCAAAGCAAAGTCCTGGAAGCGTCTGTCAAACTCTGACAGACAGCTGTCAAGCTCCTGTGCGTAGCGAGCACTGTCACACTGCACATGTGCCGTTTGTTGGGTCTCCAGCTCTGACGATAGGTTTGGGAAGCTTGTGAAATTATGGTGCTGCAGCTTTGTGGACAGATGCTGCAATTTTCGTTTGAAAGCATTGACTGAACTTATCATATTGACCACTGTTTTGTCTTTTCCTTGCAGCTCTACATTAAGCTCATTCAACATGTTGGTCAGATCGGTTAAAAATGCCAAATCAAGCAGCCACTGATTGTCATTTAGTTGGTTATATTCCACATGTTTAGCGACAAGAAGAAACTCCTTTATCTCCGGAAGCAGCTCACGAAACCTCTGCAGGAACTTCCCCCGACTCAACCACCTCACATCAGTGTGTAGCAACAACTCAGAGTGGTCACAGTCAGTGTTTTCCAGATGTGCACGGAACAGCCGTTGTTGAAGAGATCTAGCTCGAATAGAACAGGCGATCTTTGTTGTCACATCCATGATCTCTTTCATGTTAAGCATTTTTGCACATAATACTTGTTGGTGTATTATGCAGTGGTAATTAAGGAAGTCGGGTAAAGCGTCGTCCTCCCGGCACTTGGCAACAAATCCATTGGCCCGGCCGACCATGGCGGGCGCACCATCGGTTGTGATTGACACCAACTTGCACACTGGGAGCTGTGTTTTTTCAATAAAGTTTTTGAAAGACTGAAAAATGTCCTGTCCCCGTGTGTGCTCTTTCATGGGCAGTAATGTTAACAGCTCCTCTTTTGTTGTCATGTCCGCAAAAACCATCCGAATAAAGATGCACAGCTGGGCTGTATCGCTTACGTCTGTAGACTCGTCCAATTGCAGTGAGAAACACTCGCAATCCATTATGTCTTTACTGAGCTGCTGCGTCAAATCTCCAGCCATGGCTTCACAGCGCCTTGTCACTGTTGCTCTTGATAGCTGGAGAGCTTTGATTGAAGATAATATTTCTGACTTATTTTTAAAGTCCCGAAACAATGAGTCAGCTGCGGCAACGAATGCCTCTGTGGCAAGGTGAAGAGGGCCCGGGCGGGGATTGAACCCACACCTCCCGGGCAAGAGTCATGCGCGCTTGCCAGTCACCCAAAGGGACATCCCTTTGGCCAAGTAGCCAGGGCACATGATCAATTGGAGGCATAGTGACAGGAACCTCAACTGTCACACCTCTTTCATTATTTCTCCGTCTTGGAAGGACTTCTTGTGCGTAATGATGGTGTGACTCACCCGGAATGATGCTTCTGCGGCGGCCCTCGCTTTTGAGGTCGGTTGTGTGAAAAATGCCTGCTGTCCAGACAACTGTGTTTTCAGTTCTTTCACCTTTCTCTTTCTCAGCTCGCTTTTCGGAGGAAAATCCGTCTTGTATGTTTTATGAACAGTCCGAAAGTGCCGCTCCACGTTTCCCCTCTTCGGAACAGCGATGTGAGCTCGGCAGATTAGGCAAACATACTTCGAAAATGACATTGTGAAAAAAAAGTCCTCCTCCCATTCCGTGTGGAAATGGTAGGTTTTTGCCTTCTTGCTTGGTCCAGCCGCCCCACTCATGTTTATGCTGTGTCGGAGCACAAAACATTGGAAGGCTAATTAATTAGCTCACCGGAGTTTTAGCAGTAGCCGCGGTCAGAGAATTTCTACCGCGGTTTGCTGCGCACATGCAGTGACCCGCGACCCGATTGACCCCCGACCCACAGTGTGTTATTGTTGTTGCCATAGTGATGATGCAGTTTTTTCTTTTGAGTTTACTTATAATGTTTTGTTCTTCGTCGTTGTTTTTATTTTGAGTTTTTTTTTTTTTTTTAATTTTAATTTACTCTTTTTTTTTTCTTTTTTTTTTGTTCTTCATCACGCGATCGACCCACATGCCGATCGACGTAATGAGCACCCCTGTCATAAACGGTTCGGAAGTTATAATATGTTGTTGATGTTTTGTAAAACATGTGCAAGTGCCGATTATACATTCCGTTTAGCGCCGATGCTACGTTCTGTTTGGCATTGATGCTACGTTCGGATGCTAAACCTAGCATAGCATCGATGCTAATCCGAACGGGAGCGTGCCTATGTTCCCACAGCCCTATGTTCCCTCAGCCCTATGTTCCCTCATTTCTAACTTTTGTTGTCACTGAAAATTAGGCCCTATGTTCCCTCAGCCCTTTGGTCCCACCATTGGTTGGGTTTAGGCAATGAAGAAAGGAGTTGGTTAAGTTTAGTAAAAAGACCAGGTAGAGGCTAGACAGGCCAGATAGGTAAAGTCCAGATAGGTAGAGAGAGTCCAGAGGGAACATAGGGCTGAGGGAACATAGGGCTGTGGGAACATAGGCACGCTCCCGTTCGGATTAGCATCGATGCTATGCTAGGTTTAGCATCTGTTCCCGTACCACGTGATTACACGCACCCTATACGGTCCCTTCTTGTCATAGAGGCACCATTCAATGACCCTCGGAAAGCAGAAAACCACACGATGCAGATACAGTTTACAGCTCATCTCTATCATAAACGGTTCAGAAGTTGTTTAATGTTTTGTAAAACACTCGTCTTTAGAGGGTTAAAACAGCAGCGTTCTAGTTAAAGCCATTTTTCTCACTTTTCAGTTTTTTGGTCATAATAGATTAAAATGCCCATAACTTTTGATCTGAAAGGGCTATCTCAGTTATTCAAACAGTTATGAATGGCTGAAAACTTCTAGTTTATGGAAATATCAAAAAATGAAAATCCCACCATGTGAAGGGTTTTCCCAGGCCACCACACGGGAGGGAGGGAGGGAGAGAGGAAAAAGTAGGTCAAACCTGCTAGCTGTTAGCTACCGTAGCTCAGGCGTCGGTCTCCCGTCAGGTAAAAGCTGCCGTTTATTCCTCAAATGAAGCTCGTGTTTCCGGTACAGTTATCCATCACTGCTGTTGAATTAGCTGCTAAACTGCTGGACGCTAAAACCGAGGGGGTGTCTGTTTGTTTACAATTCACGAAAGCAACGTGAATGTACGTGCCGCTCACACTCAGTAGAGTTACGCAATGAGGCAGCATAGCCTCTGCCTCCCTTGGCGGCCAAACTGCTCATGCGTAAACAGCCACACACACACACACACCAGAAGAGGCAGAGCAGCTCTGTGCCTCTCCTCTGAAATACGAGACGGCGAGTGGTTTCTACGGCCGCTGCCTGACCGGAGGTAAACTCAGATGAGTCGCGTTTATTAGACTATGAAAATCACCAAATGCTGACACATTTAAACCTGTGGTAAAGTTATCTGAAATAATTAAGCAATATATCACGACAGGCCGTGGTATATGCTCATTATACCACGGCTAAGGGGCGTTGTTCGGCCCGACGCGAAGCGGAGGGACGACAACCCCCTTAGAGTGGTATAATGAGCATATACCACGGACTGGAGTGATATATTGCTATTATAAAACGGTTACCAATAAAGGCAATATGAAAGAGGGATACGCAATCAATTTCATGTAGTTTTATTCAACCAGAAATACATATTATCCAATAAAATAGCCTCACTGTGAAAAAAATAGTCCCACCTCTCCAGACGTTAGCTCCAAGTTAGCTCTGCATCTCGTCTTTTCCTCCGCTTTTTTTCAGATGAAAGTCACTGCTCAATCCCCTCTACCATTGTTAACCCTCCCCGGAGGTGAAAGTTCACCTTAAACATGTGGATTCAACTACTTTAGTCCGTTTTTTAACATCGTAAAAACATCAGCTGTCTTGGGCTACGGACTGCAACAGTCCGTTGTCATGGATACATGACAACAACTTCCATTCATACCAGTCATACGTGCCTGACGCGGAGTGATAGCTTACGCTGTGATAAGGCTTTAGAATAGTAGCCGTGGTATATGCTCAATATACCACGGTTAACAACCAATCAGATCGCCGGATTTCACCTTTCCGTTTTATAATTAAGCAATATCACACGAGAGGGAGTGCTGTTACTGTAGCTATATCAGCACGGGTGTGATTCGGCGGCCAAGTGCCGCAGATAATCACACCGTGTTGATATACAGTACAACAGCACGACCTCGAGTGTGATATTGCTTTTATACAACAGTGCTACGAGCGCATTTTAGAACAGTAATGAACTACAAGAGATTATGATTTGTTTGTCATTTATTTGGCTCCGCCAACAGAAATAGTTCCGCAACTGGAAGGGAGACAAGGCTGTTGCCAAGCAACACATAAACATTTCATACTAGCTTGCTACTAGCTACTAGGTTTTCCACCGAGCTGCTTCCAGTGCTGGTTCTGGTTCGGAGCCCGTGTCTGATTAGCACCGGAGCAACAGGACCAGTTATCGATGCCATTACATTTGTTTATCTGCTATGTAATCAATATAAACACAGTTGAAGCGGTCCGACCTCCCATTGGTTCGACCTCCCGTTACTCCGACAAAATCAACCACAAGTCGGACCAATAGAAGGTCGAACCAATGGGTGGTCCCGTTAGTTCGAACTGTCATCGCTACTTTGTGACAAGCTCCTCCATTGATAGGAGCATGCAGCTCTCTCTCTCTCTCTCTCTCTCTCTCTCTCACACACACACACATCACACACGCGGCCCAGAAAGGAGCCAGATCATGTCAGATCGCGCACAACCATCATAAATGCTGATCAAGATGTGTAAACTGATAATCAAAGCCCCCCTTCCAGAGTACAGAGTAAAAGAAATACACTTTTTTTTTCTCTCACCCCCCCCCCGCTCGAGCGTGGCTGAACCTGGCCGGCTTGAGCTCACTTCACGGGCGCGAGTCTGCTGCAGCCGCCGGTCCTGCTGACAGCAGACTGAGAGAAAAAAAAAGTAAATTTCGCTTTGGTTAGGTTCAGGCAATGAAGAAAGGAGTTGGTTAAGTTTAGTAAAAACACCAGGTAGAGGCTAGACAGGCTGGAAGCATAATGAGCGTTATATGTTATTAATATGAAGTGCTTGTTTTGCACATGATCCGTTTGATCCCAGAAAGGAAAGGATCAATGCGCAGCCTCCGTTTCATTTCTGATTGCGTCCGTCTGTCTGTTCGGAGTGGGAGAGAGAGAGAGAGAGAACCCAATCCACCTGTCTGTATACCTGTCTGTAATGTAAGTTTGATTTGATATGAGTGTCAAGGTTTAATTATGGACACTAATGAGCGCGCAGCAGTGCGTAAAAGTCGTGCGTAATGACAGCTCCTCTTCTTCCACGTGTGTTTTATTGACAGGTGGAGCCTATATGAATAATTATAAAAAATGCATAGTGAACGGTAAGAATGGAGAGTTGGACTAATGCTAATAACTAGTCCAGTTCGAACTAATGAGAACCTCCCATTAGTTCGAACTCTCATTACTCCGATTGTCGGACCAATGGGAGGTCGGACTTATGGGAGGTCGGACCAGTGCCATGGACCCGTTGAAGCTAAGTAGCTGAGCTACATGGCTAACAACAGCTAACGCTAATATCAAAACACATTGCCGTCAAAACCATAGACTGTAAAAAAAAAAAAAAAAAACGTAGTTGCCCCCGTGGCGATTTTTTTTTCCAGCCGGGTTTAGTAGAGATTTATCGCCAATTAGACGGACCAGGTCAGGTCCGGGTTTTAATGTTCAGTTCCGTTTATAACTGTAGCAGCAGCAGAGAGATGGGGAAGCTCGGGCAGCTCCTGTATGGGGAGCGTGGCTCTGACTTAGCTCCTGTCCAGCTGAACAGCGGAGTGATAATGTCTGTAAAAAGTCGCAGTGCTGTTATACTGTATATCAGCACTCATGGAACGTCTCTTGTCCAATCAAATTGCTCGGTTGGGACCGGTCGGAACTAACTGTTGTATAAAAATAAATAAATAATTAAACCTTAGATTAACTAAAGTTATGTTCACCCTGTCATTTTGGATGGGCCAGTTGTACAAGTGAGTGGGCCCAGGCCCGTTAGGCCCACCCATAACGCCGCTACACCAAACCCCACCAACAAATAGCACACAGCTTTATAGCAGCTATCTGATGATCACAATGGAGGATCTACTTACAAAGATGTAAAGAGACAAATATTTTTTTTAAATCATAGCTACAGGATGAGTGAACTTTGGATGCAATGACATTTGTCAGGTGACGTCAAATAAAGTTGCACTGTAACTGACATGTAAACGAGAAGCTAATAATTCAGTGTAAATATGTGTTGTGTTTCCAGCTTGCTTCACTGCACTCAAGCTTAGTGACCCAAAAATGTTGTAAATGTAAACATTTGGGAGTGATTGAATGAGCCTAAAACTGTTATGGTTTGTGTGGTTGTGTTTCCATTTTTCTGTGTGTGAGTTATGAGATGCCCATGTTTCTGTGTTCATTGTTTTGATTTTATTTTGAAATGCCTTGCGAATCTCCCTGTGCTTTCCTAAGCTGTAAGTACTTTATATGTCTCACCTATGGGATTTCCACACCTGTGTCCAGTGTTTTCCCTCTCTGTCCCTCCATTCGTATCTTTGTCCACTGTGTCCCTGGGTTGTTCTTATTTTTGGTCCTCTTTTTGTTGGACTGCTTCACCTGGACCAGAGCGATAGATATAACATTTTAACAATATACAACAATGTTATATCTATCGCTCTGACCTGGACGCTTCAGTTGTTTTTTGTTGCCTAAACCAGGTTCATTTCAGTACGTTCTTAAAGTTACAGGCCCCCTAGTGGTTGGGACGCCGGCGTCCCAAATTAAAGGGATAGTTCACCCTAGAATGATATTTCGCTCATTATCTACTCACCCTCATGTTGACTAAGGGCTGGAAGAATTCTCAGAGTCCACCGTCCCTTCTCTGAGTTACAGGGGGTCTTGGCGTAGCAGTGCATGTCCATATAACGGTTGCAAAGGGACACCAGAGCTCTTCGTAAAAAAACACACACAAAAAAACATCCAAATACCTCCATGATGCTCGTATGTAATGTCCGTCTTGTGCTGAAGCCCCAAATTGCGTAATTGTCCCGAAAAAAATTAAATAAGTCTATATTTTAAGCTTGTTTGTAGCGGAAGCTTCTCGAAGCTCCTCTTCCTGGTCCGTCCAAATCTCGCGTGATTTGCGCCGGCGTCAGTGCGGTTACTGCGAATCACGCGAGATTTGGACGGACCAGGAAGAGGAGCTTCGAGAAGCTTCCGCTACAAACAAGCTTAAAATATAGACTTATTTAATTTTTTTCAGGACAATTACGCAATTTGGGGCTTCAGCACAAGACGGACATTACATACGAGCATCATGGAGGTATTTGGATGTTTTTTTGTGTGTGTTTTTTTACGAAGAGCTCTGGTGTCCCTTTGCAACCGTTATATGGACATGCGCTGCTACGCCAAGACCCCCTGTAACTTAGAGAAGGGACGGTGGACTCTGAGAATTCTTCCAGCCCTTAGTCAACATGAGGGTGAGTAGATAATGAGCGAAATATCATCAGGGTTGCCAACTCTCACGCATCTGGCTTTGGCACTCATCAATAGGCTCTCTGATTGGTGTGCGCGATGCTTATCCGCGTGTCGATTGGACGGCTGCTCAAGCACAGCACAGTAGGACGGGGAGTTGTCAATCAGCGACCCCCCCCCCCCCCCCACCAACAGCGGCACGGTGCTGAAGCCTGGACCCGACTTGGTCCGAATCCGATGGCCAAAAAAAAGAGGGAGAGAGCGAAGCCCGAGACACAACCTGACCTGACCGAGTTATGTTTTCAGACTGAACGCGGCTGGAACTGACGCCTGCGGTCGGGCTGGTTGGGCCAGTCCGTTGAAAACTATAAAATCAAGATGCAGACTGGGTAGCACAAAAGTACAGCCAGGCAGCTCAGTCCAGAGAGCAGAGGAGAGAGAGACAGCGCAGCAACAGGTGTGTCTGTGTGTACGTGTGTGCGCAACTGCGCATGCATGCACGTGGGCCATACCTGCAAACTCCGAATGGGTGTTTATTATAATGTTTATTACAGAAGAGAAACACACATTTCAGGACCTGACTTGTATCATCAGGCTGTAGTAGAAGACTGAAAATCACAGGACATGTCTGTTCTGTCCTTTCATATATTAATAGGCTTGATAGGCTGGTCCAGGCCAAAAGCCAGAGCTCCCCACTAGACCAGTTTCATACACTCCAGCCATACAATGATAGGAACCACAGATCTGCTTTTTTCCCTCTTATCTGAAGCAAATGTTGTGTTTTCCCTTTATTTTCTTCTCAGAGTACACCAGAATGCTTCAAATACATGTTAAAATCACAATTTTTTCCTGGGGGGGTGCCCCCAGACCCCCCTAGAGGGATATATTTTGTCACCTATTACACCTCTAGCCTACTCAGTTTGCAGGTATAATGTGTGTGTCTGTGTGTGTGTGAGAGAGAGAGAGACAGAGAGAAAAACTACAATAAACATAACTATTATTAATATTATTATTATTATTATTATTATTATTATTATAGACACCCCCCCCTCACTCCAGCCCAGGACCAAAAGTTGGCAACCCTGATATCATTCTAGGGTGAACTATCCCTTTAATAACACATGAAGGGCGTCCTTAATAGAGATTGCCAGCGCGTCGTCATCATGACGTATTCCCGGCGGGGAACGCAAAGCATTGTGGGAAACTTTGGCACAAACAAACGCGCCAGACTTTGAATTTGTGGAGGCAAGAACGCTAGTTTCAAATATCTACTGCTCTGGTTTGAAGATGCCGTCAACCTGCTGTGTCGTGAACTGCAACAGTCGTTCGCACGATAGACAGGGCAAAAAGTTACATTTAGTACCATATAATTATATATATATGGGTGCTGGAAGTTGGGCAGCAGGTTAATGTCAGCGGACCACACCATGTTCATAGGGATCCAGCCCTTTGATTGTCTTTATTTTGTCCTCGTATCGTTTATTTGCGGCTGGATTTAGTTTTAGGCGGTATGGTTCTTTGTTGTTTTCCTTTGCCCGCTGCATTGTGCCAGTTAATTCTGTTTTTTATTGTACTTTTGTTATTATTTACATTGTCCATGTCTAGCGCGCTATGTAGATGGGGGAAATTGGCCAAAGATACCCACAATCCTTTGCGTTTCTGATGACGTTGCCGCCCAGTTGGTCACGTGTCTTGGCAATCTCTATACAAACGAAAGTAGGCCTGGTGTAATGAAAACTCCACCACAGACCTTTTAAGGACACTTTCGGCAACATGTAGGGGAAAATATGAAGTTTCTAGGTCCTACGTTTTTTTCACAGTCACTGAAAATGTCTCAAACAATATCAGACTACGGCAGCCCACAAGCGACGTCACGTCAACAACGAAGGTGATTTAAACATATATGTATGATCTGTACACCTCTTCTTTCACCACCAAAAAATCGTATACTGTCATATAAACAAAAGCAAAGAACAAAAATTCAGTTTTTACCCCATCAAAGTTTTAAACAAGCCTGCTCACTGAACACAAACAAACCCGGAAGTCATTTTCGAGTGCCGAAAAATACGGACAATCATCAATAATAGACCCACTAAAACACTGAATAAAATTACAAGCTTACCCTCTTGTTAAAGCTGAAGATGTGCTCGACAAAACGGGCATCTTCAATTTTATCCATCGTGACCAGATAACCCATCATAGGTTACGTTTACCCGCAGTGCTAATGCTAATGAGTCATTATCCGTCAGACTGCGCACCCGCTTTGCGCATCTTTCGTGCCCTGTCAATCATAGTCACGGGGGTGAAAACTTTTTCGTCCAATAGCAGAGACCCTAAGGTGTGACCTGATATATAATGATCGCTGATTGGGCAAAGCTTAAGCCTGCACCCAGCTGGTTCCTGTGGTTCCCTCTCCCCCTAGTGTCAACAAGTAAGCAATACAAGTCTCCACAAAAAGTGGGTTTTTACTGCCCCAGTTTTAAAGTAATAATGTTTTATTCTATTTCTATTCTATTTTAAATGTCCTTGTTAATTTAAGCCATCACTGGTGGTTGTGGGATGTTTACTTCTGGAGTTTTAAAGGAAAATAACAATATAATACAGGCGAAAATAGGTCAAATTCCTGTTTGGATGGGTTTTGGACACCAAATATTAATCCCCCTAAATTCAATTTTCAAATGGCATTTTACTTATGTAACTAATGTTCCTAAAAGCCATCAAGTTTGTGATTGGCCCCAATAGGTTATCTGTTGGGGGGGAAAAAATCTCACTAAAATCTTGCAGTGTGCATTTTAGCCAAATTGGACAATTTTGGACAGGTTTTGCACACTGGACATCGCCAAGGGACACTCTTTGGAAAAACTCTATAGTGCCTCAGTAGTTTTACATATCAACCTAAAATTTGGTACATATGTGGACAGGGAGTGTGTGAACCATATATGTAAAATTCAACCTGTTTTATAATTAGGATTTTGAAATATCACCTTTTCACCAAAAATTTCAAACTCGTTTTTTTTTTTTTTTTTTTTTTTTTATGTATTTTCAGAAGCTCAATTTTTTATGGAATGACTCAATTCAATATTTTATAGATATAGATGTAAAGGGACAAAGGTTGTCTTTCATTTAAGCCATAAACCATAGTTGTGGGATTAGTACTTCTGTGGTTATAAAGCTTTAATTGCAGTGATACAAAAACAGGCGGAAATTGCCAAAAATGGCCTCTGCATGAAGAGGTTAAAGTGAACAGTGTCTGCACCATGACAAAATCATTATAGGTAACATAAGCCGTGTCATTTGTGCCACCACTGACAGATAATGGCTTTATGATCTTGCACAGGCAGAGGGCTGGCTCCTAAAGACTACTTAAATTAAAGTTCCCCTTCATGTTGACCAGCTCGGTAAATATGACATTCCTCAGTCAACCTTTCACCTTCACATCCTTGCATTATGAGTTGTTCTTTAAAAAATCACCATGTGTTTCTAGGTTCATTCATTCATGTTATATAAGAAAAATATATTAATGTTTCTTACATACATTATATACAATAGGCTATATGTTTTAGAGCAGCTTGTCCAGCCTGGCTGTACATCAGCAATGGTGCAGCTTTAATCCTCCACACTTTTCTGAATAAACGCTTTTCAATTCACTTTAATTCAGAAAAAGGGTGTCTGTGAAAGGAGTTGGGAAAAAAAGGTCCTATTTCCTGCTCTTTGTGCAACAAAGAAAAGTGAAAACATGCTCAGTGAATCAAACCTACCTATTTGTGCGTGGGTTTCATGCTACAGTTCAAGACAGGTGCAGATTAGGTTAATTAGAAAATTCAACAACAGGTGTACTGTGCATCACCCTCTCACCTTGTGAATCATATCACCTCCTCCTCCGCCTGTGACCCTGAACAGGAAAGGCGAGTGTATAGAAGGAATGGAAATATAACTGTGGCCTGAATGCTACTGCACAACACTGTTTCCAAGGATATCATGGGCCTACATGAGGAATTAGTTTTTACAATTCGAAGGCATTTTCACTGTTTTGCCTGTATGAGTCACTATCGAAGTGTCAAGGTTGAGGCACAATATTATTCCTGTGGAATAAGCTCACATGCAGAAAAATACACGCACAAGACTAGAGTGGCTAACGTTGTAAGCAAAAAAAGTAATTTGAAGACCGTAAATATTGATAGATAAAAAAGAAAGAGGATATCAGCAGCACATTGATTAAACTCTGCCACTGCTTCACTGTTTTCATTTTCTCCTTTTTACACCAGTCTTGGGTGAGTGGGTGAGATTAACTCTCCACTCAATTTATCCGGAAGCTCAAAAGACAGGTAAATCCCAGGGCAGGAGTTTGGCTGTGATTGCATTCTCCTTGCAATGATGCTCCTGTATGTGCCGCATTGATACAGCTGCAAAGTCAAGAGCGGGAGAAACTCCCCAAGAGAGCAGGAGAAATCTACTGTAAGTTTGTTTCACCACTTTAGTCAAGACTGATACGTTTCGAAAGCCGGTGGATGAATTGCAGAGAACATTTTACACAGACCATCATGGTCTCCAGAGGATGAGTCTCACTGGATCGAGCAAATGCTGACCTTTTCCCACTAGTGCCAACATGATGTTCACTCTTCAGCCTCTATCGACTGTGTGTGGTGGAACTGATAATGCTACATTTTCTTCAAGTGCCACAGTCGTGGGAAAATTTAAATTTGTCCATGCAGAGTCGCTGGGGGGTGGGAGTGTGTGTGTGTGTGTGTGTGTGTGTGTGTGTGTGTGTGTGTGTGTGTGTGTGCGTGCGTGCGTGCGTGCGTGTGTGTGTGTGTGTGTGTGTTGGGGGTTGAGCCAGTCCTAGCTGACATTTGACAAGGGCAGGTCACGCTCTATCACAGCTGCTTCACATTCATGTTTAGTCCAAAACGCATTATGGCATTCTGCAGATTGAATCATTATGGTGAATACTGTAAACATCAGCATATTTTTAGTATTGTAATTGTTATATTTAGCTTAAGTAATGCTGTGCTTGTGTAACCATTATCCTCACAGAGCTGCCTGCATGGCTGTAGACTTTTTGTCTTTTAAAAAAAGGAAAGACGGAATGACGTAAAACAACTGGTCTCTGTCACTTTTAGCAAAGTGGTGGTTGGCCTTGTTTGACATTCACATGAGGTAACAGAACTGCTGAAGTGAGAAGTGACTAAGACAGAGGCAGAATTTATGGTTAGTTTGTAATTGGAAGCTGCTCCACTCTAAACCAAACGGCCCGGTTTCGAAACTCTTTGGAATGTTGTGTAAAACGTAAATGGAAACAGAATGTGATGATCTGCAAAACATTTAAATCACATATTTAGTTGATAAACAAAATGTGTTGAAAATGAGAAATGACATTCTTGATATGCCCATTTTGATTTGAATACCAGCTTATATGGGATTTAAATGTTTTGCAGATCATCACATTCTGTTTCTACTACTAAATACGATCAGTTTGTTTACCGACACTGCTCTGCATTATACGCATGGGTTCTTCCATTGGTCTGGTTTAGGATAAGATTCATGTTAACACCACTCATCATTACCACATGAATGTATGTCTCATTTTCTCTTGCATGAGGCAGGATAATTAGGATTTAATTATATACCACTAAAACATGATTGTGTTTTGTTCTGTATGCTGCATGGTGGTTTTATGCAACACAATCTTATTATATAAAGACCTAACTCTTCCTCTATCACAGCATGTAAAAGCAAATAGCCAGCTTGATAGAAACTGTGCAGTAGACCTTAAACCAGTAAATTACACTTCTATATATCACTCTGTAATTCTCATTCCCTGAAACCAAACACTGACTGGTTTCAGCTAATTAGTATGTACTGTATCTCTTCCACCTGAAATGAACTGACACAATGAAATAGCCCATAGCACAGAGGAAGCTTCATATTGTTTTGCGAAATGATGTTAAGTGCGTTCTCACCTGAAGGGACTCTTTTTTTATCCACTTCTGAGGATGCAGTTAATTAGGGTTGGTAGAAGTAAGTGAGTTTCTGTGTTTAATTACATCAGCGCTCAATAAAACTGCATTTTCCACTGTGATGTAACTCAGTTGCTGCAAATACAAGTGTAGCCGATGTCAATCTGGCCCTCAGCGTTGTGTTTCTCGGTATGGACTGCCCCAGGTGGGGTTTGAACCCTGGTCTCCTACACGGTAGGTGATGATGCAAACTGTTTTGCCAAGAGCTCAATGAGTGCTTAGCTACAGGTTTGCACATCCTTTATGGGTGAGTGAGTGCACCTCCATTACACAAGCATATAGCACTGTGCAAATTTGTGTTTTTTTTGTTTGTTTGTCAGATTGAGAAATGATCACTTTTTAATATGAATCATTCTAAACCATCCATTTGTTGACAGTTCATACTTAAGTACAAGGCCTTTCTGAGTGGAGTTTGCAGGTTCTCCCTGTCTCTTTCTTCCAGTCCAAAGTCATACACACAGGTTGTACATCCATGATGTGAGTATGTGTCGTTGTGTTAGCCCTGTGATAGACTGGCTACCTTGTCCTATGTCAGCTGATTGGCTCCAACCTCCTTATGACCCTACACAAATAACTAGTATAGACAACGGATGGAGACAGTGGCATCTTGATGTGCACATTGAGCAAAGAGTGGATACACTTCACTGAGTTACATTTCAATGTAGTCAGTTCTAAGTGATTCTAAGTGAAAAATAATCAAACAAGTCTATCAATATAAACTGTATTTTAGGTTGCATAAACAACTTAGGCTGGGAAAACTGTTTGTGAGTAAAAACATTGGAGACTGGAAAACAGGAAATGGTTTATGACTTCAATTATATTTGTTTACAGTTTAGTATGAAAAGAAAGCTTTAAAAAAAGAAATGAAATAGTCACGTCTCTTGAGCTCCTCTAGACAAAAAGCCTGTGGAATTGGTTGAACCACTGTGACCCCAAACTAAACATCGTCTTTGTAAAATAAAATTCAAAGTAAAAACCAAAAGTACAAAAAACGTCATAAAAAAAACAGATTATTTCTGTCAAAGAGGCACAAGTTAAGCAACACCACACTCTACAGTTAATGACCAAAAACAGCACACACTCACAAACAACATGTCTGAATAGTCTGTACAATAATAGACCAAGAAATATGCTGAATGTTTTGGACATGACAAAGCAGCAAGGAACAAAGAGACAAAGAAAAAGATCTTCTGCTGGAGACGATACACAAACGCTCCCTGAGGTAAAGGTGCAGGAGAAGGAGGCTGTCAGGCATTTTATTCTCATCCTTCAAAGCAGTTTATGTTTCAGAGTTTTTTGGGACAGTACTTTCGCTCAAAGCTGGCTACGTCGAACTTCCGAGTGCAACCTTTGTAGTTCATGTAGCGGATCTTTCCAAAGATAGGTCTCTCTGCCCAGCCCTGGTCGTGGATGCCACAAATAGACCACATGCAACCTACACGAGGGGGGAAGCGACAGAAGGGCATAAAACGTGAGGAAAAAAAAACAAACAGAGTGCATTAATGTCACACTGAGGAGAATTTAATCTGTTTGCTTACCGACAAAGCCATTTGGGTCCTGGCCGTCCAGCTCATAGCGGTCGTTAAGGTACAGGGCGATGGAGAGGGCCTCTTCAGGTGAAGTGGTCCACTCCAGGATCTTCTTGGCCCAGTACATCCTCATGAATCCATGCATCTTCCCCTCAGTGACCATCTGGTACTAAGAGAGCGGGCATGCAATAAAAGGTGTAAGTGGTCACGGTAGACTAGCATTAAAAACACTTTAATAAATCAGACTTGGTGAGACCCAGACTTAATGTAATACCTGAGCTGCGTTCCAGAGTTTGTCGTGTGTCTTTGCTTCCTCCAGCTGCTGACGGGTGTAGAGATACGGCCTCTCGTCTTTGGCGTGGTCTTTCAAGGTCTTCTGAGCCCATTCATAAGCACCTATGTACATATTAGACAACAATTATGAAAACACAAAGATGGAGATGAACCATTTCAAATGCTTCAAATGAAATGAATCACTCATCCGTTTTTGACCACAGAATGAACGATGAGATTTCAACTGACCCTCCACTCTGTCGTATTTCTCGTTGTAGAAGCAGAAGTTGTCCGTCAGCTCCCTGCGCACCACCAGCTCCTCGATGAAGGAGGCGGTTGGCTGGCCCGAGCTCTTCCCGCTGCTCTGGACTTGCAGCGTCACACGCTGGGCTGACACATGGCCTGATGGGAGCAGAAAGACACAGTTGAAGAGAGAAAAAGGTGAGAGGTGTTTAATGATGGACAGAAATAGGAGAGTTTCTTCCCCAGTTCAGAGCTGGTGAAAGGAAGCCAACTTATGCTGCAACCTGGTGTCCCTGCTGTTCACTTTCAACTCAGAGAAAGTTTGATATATTAGACAGCAAAGCCTTGTAAATGAAGACACAGGAGATATGCAGACGCCTTCTGGGTGAACAGTGATTGAAGTGCATATAACTTAGTGATGGGTAGAATTTTCAGTAATAAATTAAATGACATTGAGGTTAATGGCGTCCAGTTGTTTGAAGATACTGGCAGCAGCATGAGCAGACAAGAAGCTTTTCGAATCCATATGGTAGGCTGGAATAAGCTTTCTCTGTTTTAAAAGGATAAATAGCAACAACATCAACTCTGGTGCAAGAATCCACTTTGAATTTTTTCTGTGTTTTGAACACAGCGTGAGTTTTGTAGAAGAATCAGCTATCAAATCAAACCCTTCAGTATTTTTCATGATTTATAGATTGAAGGCATCACATCAGAGCTGTAAACATGCATTTTAATAAACTGTGCTCTCTCTGCAGTGATACACAGAAGTCCCAGTCTGCAGTCAGGTTGCTTATATTATCAGCATAAAAAAAGGATGTTGCCATGTTTCGCTAGAAGAAAAAAAAAGGCACTGATGGAGATAATAGATGTATGGATCCCTGTGGGACACCATCAATCAGACAGTTATTCATTGTGGTAACAATGCACTCAAATGAACTTTTCATGATAACTAACCGAACCGAATCCAGGGGGAGAGGGAGCTGAGGGCAGCAGCATTGGGGTCGTTGCGTTTGGTGTCAAACAGTTTAAGGCGTTCGTCGATGAAGGACTCCAACATGGCCATCCCGCCCTTGGTGCCCGGCGTGGCCCACTCCGGCTCTCCCACCATCCTGTCCACCTGCAGCGAGGACAGGGCTTTGGCCCAGTCTACTGGCTGTAAGGTGAAGAAGGGAGAAGAGAGAGGAGGACTCAGCAGAGGTCACAGCTAAAATATACACAAGCTGCAAACTTCAAAAGCAGTGAGGGAAGTTCTGAGCCTTTCACCTCGTATTATCAGGAGGCTCGAGTCACTGATCGGCATATCAATCACACCCTGCAGCTTCACCGGCGCCGGGAAGGAATTTTAACTTTTACAGTCAAAAGAAATTGACTGTTTACATTCTCTCATCAATTAATAATGTGCAGGGGAGAGGAGAAAGCTGAAGGTTGAAAGGAAAGAAGTGTTCTATTGCAGGAGTCTGACTTCCAAACTCATCAATGAGCTCTCTGACAGCTTGTTTCCCACTGTATTGATCTTAGTAAACACTTCTACAGTCCTGATTTTTTTTTAAGGTAAAGACAAATTGTGTTTGCCAGAGCCAGACGTCCTTGAGTATGACATGAAAACAAATACTTGACTTGTCTCTCCACCTTACAAAGCACATTAACATTTGTCCACACACCCATCTGAGCGTGCCCTTCGCCGTTACCGCGGCACTTACTTTGGCGGTTCTTGTAGCTGTGTAGGGATGTTTCTCAACCAGAGGAAAATCAGTGAGGAACTCTGGCAAAAGTTTAGTGATTTTGCTTCTGATGGTCCTGGCGGCGTACTCCTGCTTAGGTGATGCTACCCAGCACGGAACAACATTATGGGCATCAACCTGTAACAAGAAAATTGGGTTGATTCACATTTCAGGCAACAATGAAAACAGGAGCCTTGACACAAGTTAGGCCAATGCATTAAAATACAAATGAGACCTGTAATCATAAACTATGGTGACCTTTCTGGCTATGAGCTAAACATAAATAATACTAAAGCTATAGATGTTGGTGGCAGCTAGGATGAAGCATTCAAAAGAAACAATCCGACCTTAACTTGAGATATAGAGATTGAAATAAAGTGAAATATCTAATGATGAATATACATCAAACACCTTTAACTATCTACATGACTGAGATAATGGAATTTGGAGATCTCAGGATTTTTCACAAGTGGAAACTCGTTCCTTTAACTTAACTTGGATGTAATAAAAATGAATTAACTATCTGTTTTTCGCTCCATAGCCAGCTCTTATTTATTGTTGTTTTTCATGTATAATGTATAATAATTTGTGGAGCAATGTACAACAACTACCACAAAAGCAGGAGGCAACTCAACAAAAACTATTCCACAATTTATTCCTACAAATCACCTCCTGGTGAGTGACTTTTTACTTTTTATTTTTACCTGTATGAGAGGTATGTCCTTGGGAAGTTTCTTTTTGACGTCCTCCAACCACTGCAGTGGCTCTCTGAGGGGGGAGAAGTCGGTCACCACAGCCCCCAGGCTGCGGTCGGACACAAAGCCAGGGAGGACGTCCCCCGCTGAACCATGAAGCAAGTGGAACTGGACGTCTAAGGCTTTACATTCCTGTGTACGGAGGGTTGAAACACAAAGGTAAACCTCATAAAGTTGGTTGTGACTTGATACCACTTGAAGTGCCAGTGTCTTTGACTAACCCTAACCCTGACTGTTGTTCACTTTCAAACTGACTCCATTCCTCTCCTGTACCACCTCTAATATTACCTCTAACCATAAGTTTGATTGTTCTGGTGATTGATTTTTAATGACTGACCTCTAAATGAGACATTACTCAAACAGATACAATACTCAATCAAATAGACAGTGCTATCTTCAAACGGTTTTCTGTGGCCAGCAACATAAATTCCATGGATCTTTTATACACTCACTCAAACAATTCATTGACTTACAATACAATGGAAAGAATGACAATTATAAAACTAATCATATCATAAATGTGATTAGTAATAAAGTCATTTACTTCATTTGAAAGAGCTGAACAGTTTTGCTGGTGTGTACTTTGGTGTATGACTGATTTGATTATACAACTGTAATCAATACCTTTGCAACTTCCTCCAGACCTTTCAGCAGGAAGCTGTAATGTCTCAGAGTGGACAGCTCTGACTCTGGCACAACCAGGCAGAAACAGATGTGCAGGGGAAGGTTCTCCTTCACAGCCAGCCGCTGCGCGTGGATCAGCGCCCAGTTATCTAAGACACAGGAAAAAAAACACACATATGTTGCAATTAGAAACAAAGTTAAACCTCATCTATCTATCTAAAAGCTCCACTACTGGTTGCGCTTTGAGCATCACCTTGTACTCTGTGGTCCCTTGACATCCAGTACAGGACGCCCTCTGAGCCCTGCTTTATCTTCTCAGTGTCTGACATAAACCGCAGGCGCTTCTTGTTAAACTTCATCTCCTTCTTCTCTGACCTCTGCTCCTTCAACAGCTCCTGCAGCCATCCCCTAGCACCACTCTCCTTCTTCTGCTCCTTCCCGGGAGCCAGCTTCTGCTGCTTGGCCGCCGGCCCTTTTCCAGAAGGAGCAGACGTTGCCTTACGTTTTTTGTCCGACATGATGCTTTCACTGTTGAATGACTTGGTCAAGAGGGAGAAGAGTAGGCTGTGCCTTTGATTGGTATCAAGCTTCGGTGCAGAGGAAAACGCTGAGCTGCAAGAAACCACAGTGGAAATTGAAAAACTCACAACAACTGCACGTGAAAGGCAAACACGGGAAGTACACAGTTCATTATGGGAATGTAGGAGACACACACCAAACAACAATGAAAGAACCCCCACCCCATTCAAACGAGCGTCGTTTTGAAGAAAACTTACCTCCTCCAGATGCAGAGCAGCATGCAGTAGCAGAGGATAAGAAGTGAGGACAAGCTGCGGCTGCACAACAACAGTCCGAGGAGAATGCGACACTAATACGAGGCGTACTCGCACACGTTGGTGTTTTCCCTTACACAACCGGTTACATGAGCACGCCTGTGTTTAGGTTTTGTAACACAGTTGTTGTTTTCAATTAGACTACGTTTCCCACAATGCAAAGGGAAGGTATTTATGGCGCACGCGCGGCGCCGTTTACGTTGGAGGAGGTCCTTTTCCCTCGTTTGTAACGTAGTAGCCTCGAAAAGCCCAGTTAGCACGATTTACAGCTACTGCAGAGCTAATATCTTTTTACTCAGGATTGTTTGTGGTGTTTTTTTGTTTTTTTTAAGCATGAACACAGGGGATTTTACAGCCGGCCGGGGGAGACCAGCGGTCCCTGATAAAGTCGACATGTCACTGGGTAAGGTCCCCGACAGCTGCTGGCGTGAAGGCGACCAAAATAAAGTCGTAGCCAGTGTTGGTGTGAGCTAACGCTGCTGCTGCTGCTGCTGACTGGTGGTGGGAGGGAGGCAGTGGCCGGCCAGCTCCTGAAACATGTAATGTGAGTATCCAGGTGCTCTTATTTATAGCTGCCTGCCTGTGTGGTATATTCAACAGACGACATCATTCGGTTGAACAAGAAAGAGCAACAGCTACAGAGGAGGCAGGCCACGGTGAGCCGGAGACCGGTCAAGAAGAAAGGCCATCTACCCCAGGGAAAGGGAGCTGGACCTGTCCACAGAGGTGTGTCCACAGTGTCTGTCCCCCACCCCCAGCCCTGTCACCACTAGTGCTACTGCTGGGTGTCCCACCAGAGACCACTGGTTATATTCTGTCCAACCAACTTTGTACGTGTGTGTGTGTGTGTAATGAAGCTAATATTAACTCCCCCAGTACCAGGAGGATCAGCAGCAGCAGCTAAATTGAGAAACAGACGGGTCCTTCCCCTGCCGGGTCGACGGCGGGGTCAGGGGGTCATCACCGGCCTGGCAGCCAGGAGGCCCACCGCCCTGCTCAAACGAGTGGGCACAATCAACAGGGCGCCAGTCAACCAGGTAATATCGCAGAGCATATCCGCCACTGACTAATGGTAACCTCTCATGTCTGTATGAAACCTCATAGTAGACTAACAACCACTTACAGCAGATCTTATTGTAATCCTACAGTAATTGTAGGATCATAACATTTAAGTCAAATAAAAGTAAAATAAGTCAAAGTGAAAAGTAGTAAAGAACAAACAACAGCATAGTGTTTATATATAAAACCAGCTCTTGGCATAGCATTTTTGCCTGTCAAACTTACGGCCTGTGGGCCAAAACCGGCCGCCAGAGGGTACAATCTGGCTCGCAGGATGAATTTGCCAAGTGTGAAAATTACATAGAAGACAGAAGGAGGCATAATACTGTTGAAATTGCACAGATTTTTCTCTGGAAATTTCAGGTTGTTCATAATGCTTTGTAAAAGGACAGTTAATTAAATGTAATAATGATGTACTTCTTTGTACTAAAACAAAGGGAAAATTTAGGGTTCTCATTATTTATAGGTTATTTGGTTATTATGACCTTATTTTACTGGTCTGGCCCACTTGAGATCTTACGTGGCCCTGAAACTAAAATGAGTTTGACATGCCTGATGTAAATTCTTTGTACACTGTTACCACCATTACAGTACCGGCTTGTAAATTTCTCTCTTTCAGTAGGCATATTAGTCAGTAGGAGTCTTAAAGCAGATATCAGTGGAATGTTTTTGTTAATATAAGTCCTAAATAGTCCTATTTTCCGTCAGCAATCACTTACATGAAGTATTTCAGCCTAAACACGAGTCTCTCCGTCACTCTGCTCTGCTGTAACCCGAGGAGAAAATTTTCCTTGTGGGATACAAGTGTTATCCAATGAGGGGAGAGAACGGCATGAAGGGCTGTGTGTGCAGCCAAGGGATGCGCGTGAATGTGGTGACGTAGCACGAGGACCAATTGATGCCTGACAAGGGCGGGGGCTGCTAACTCATGGTGCGTTCAAGGAAACTCGTACTTTGTGTTTTTCCTTCCTGTGAAGTCATACCAGTTCGATCTGGTACGAGTTCACGGGTCGGAAGTTACGAGTGGCCGTTATAGGGAACTTTCACAGACAACAGGACGGTAAAAACACGAGCTACGGGTTACCTGGAACGCTACCAAGTCGTAGTTGTGACTTGAAGCTGTAACTTACGGTTTCAAAAGCCTGCCTTGAACACAGCATTAGCCGAAACGGCCGTGCCACTGATATCTGCTTTAAGTTTCACATGAACCCTTCATGGTGTCACTCACTAAAAAGTAAGAAGAGGAAAACTGAAAAGCACTACTAAAGATGAAATGCTGATTATAGAGTCTGTAATGAAACTTGAGTCATTGTTTCTGCACCAGCTGAGAAAGAAAGATTAGAAAAGACACATACTTTTCCAAAACTTGTGCACCATTACCATTTGGTGTCATGGTAACCAAAGTCTAAAAGGAAGTACACCAACAGACTGTACTCCTCCTACTCTAATGACCTGCCCTGCCTGACCCTCCTCTCACCCAGAGGCAGAGTTTTCTCCACATCCTGTCGCTTGGCAACAGACATCAGCAGCCGCTGTCTGGTGTCTGGGAACAGCAACCTCGCATCTTTGGCTACCCTCCCGTTTGCCTGCTCCAGATCGTCTTGGAGACTTAACAGTTTTGTTTGCCATTACTCAAGAACTGTCAGCTGTTGATATTAAAGATTAAACATACTGCAAGGATCTTGACAGCTGTGGAGCATCAAAGCTCCAAAGCATCCTTGACGGTTGCTACAAAACCTGAGGGAGCCATTGTAAAAGCTTTGTTTTCCATATTTAATAGTGAGTTATGTCATTTCACTTTAGAAGTCTTTCAGCTTTTCTCGTAGTTGTCAAAGTTCTCCTTAAATTCACATTACTTCCAAAGTGCCTATAAGAATCAAGTGTGACCTTGTGCCAACCTGTGCCGTAAAACCTTTAACAAATCAGCACCTCAACGAAGTGACTCTGATTACTATTTCTGTTTCTAAAACTTGGCTTTATAAAAAAAATTTGATTGTTGCGATCACAAGTTTAAATGCTAGGTCATTAATTAGATTAGATAGAGTAACATGGAAACATGCAGATTGATGATTTTTTATTTTAAATCAATGCTGGACTTGTGTTTTGTTTGAATTGTTTATTTTACACAAAAACAGAAACCCAAAGGCATCTCCTCCTTCTGTGGGTTTGTGATATAGCCTTGCATCTACAAATATTAAAAAGACCCCCCCCCCGCCACTTCTCTTCCCTTTTCAGAAAACAAGACAGAAAACAAGGCCATTCATTCAGCGCGCTGAAGCCCAGTACAGGAAGCCGGAGGGTCAGAGGTGGCCGAACAGGCAGCCTGATCCCCAGAGAGCCCAGAGTGCAGCACCAGTCAGGCCAGTCAGGCCATTCCAGCTGCAGCGACGGTGAGAGCACCTCACAACGACTTAAACACAGTCCCGTCATGCACTGTTGATATGTTGTTATTTATTCTGGATATATTCATTTTTGGCATTTCATTGTAAACAAAGCACAGTTTTAAGAAGTGGAATCTAGAGTTGCAGGATAACTAGAATAGGGTAGTTAAGATCTAAATTTGCTACTGTGTTTAATTTTTACAATACCCTCTACGCTCTGATTAAACCTGCACTGATTGAACAGCTGGTTTTTGTTCCACTCATGCAGACCACTGCCACCTGTGCAGCAGACTCAGAGGGAAGCGCGCCAGGCCACGTTCCTTTTTCGCAGGGGACTCAAGGTACACACAGTTTTTATATGGGCTTGTGGACGGTTGCAAAATAGATTAATGTGAATGTGGATGTCAACATTCTGTCTGTATATGTAGTTTTTCCTGTTTTATCTGGGTATTTATAAACTTAAACTTACCTCTAACTAAATGCAACTGTCATTTCACCACAGTGTTTAATTTCTGTGTCCTTCGCAGGTACAAGCCCAGGTGCAAAAGCCAAATCCTCGTTCTGCTCCAGTTCAAACTCGCCAGTAAGTAGTCATGGGTTCTGCTGTCTGTTTTTGGCTCTGGCTATTAAAATGGGAATCATTGTTTGCTATTTAAAGCCTAATGTCTGTTGTGTTGATGAAACGCCAGGATATGGATGTGATGTATAGCATCTGTTTGTCCACCAGGTGGCGCACATCGACAAGCAGCAGTAGTGGGATCTTGACGGTTTCAATTGACAACCCCACAGCCAGGACCCAGCCAGAGTAAGCCTCAGTCAACACAAACCCTGCAGGATCTTTTCACTACGGTTTAGTTTAGGAGACAAACTCCACAGGTTGTTATTCATGGTGTAACAGTAGAGTTATATAGGTGGGATTTTACATTATTGTTAAAGCAGATAACAGCGGCACGGCCGTTTCGGCTAATGCTGTGTTCAAGGCAGGCTTTTGAAACCGTAAGTTACAGCTTCAAGTCACAACTACTTAATGACCTTCAAACCAGTTATCACAAACAAGGCGGCTCCACTTGGATAAAATAGGTGAATTTTCCTGTGATCTCTTCATAGGCCTCCCACTGCTTGGACCCTTCATCCGCCGGCTGCCAGCTCCGCCCCCATCAAGGTGGAAACGGTGGAGAAGAAAGTACCGAAAGGAGTGCCTCTACAATTTGACATCAACAGTGTTGGGAAACCGGTGAGAAAACGCTACTGGAGATCTCTGTGTGGTTTAGAAAACAGACCATGACACCATTTTAACCAAAAGCATTTATTCTCACCCTTGTCTTTTAAAAAGGAAGCTCTCAACAAAGTGTGTAAAAGGTGTTGTGACCCCTTGAACTCTCTGTCCTCAGCAAACGTCGATGACCTTGAACGAGCGGTTCCGGATCCTGAAAGATCAGCGCACCACCATCGCACAGAGCAGTAAAGGCAGTCGATTCGTCACCGTGGGTTAGCCGGCAAAAAAACACAAGGACAAAAGTTAAACTCTGACGTTCGTTTGACCCGCTCAGACCCACTAGGTGATCCCCACTTTTCAAATGGATGGGAGCAAGTGCTGACCTTTACAAACAGGAAAGGAGCTACCGTGGAGGGGGGACAAGCGTACAACGTGCACAAATGCACGACTGCGAGAACTCAAGTGTGCGAGTGTGAATGGAAAAGTCTGTTTCGAACAAGATCCCGTTCATTGTCCATATCATTATACGCAGCTGTTTGTATTGTGGATGTCCTGTACTGGGAAGAAAAAGAGGTTTTTCCCCGCTTTGGACTTAGAACTGTTAACACTATGATGAAGACTTATTGGAAGTATTTCAAGGAGGAGAGGATTGTTATGTATTCCCTGGGGTGGCACGTATGTTCGATACGTTCGATAAGTTGTTTTGTAATGTTTCTTTGAATAAAAGAGATTCTCTTTGATGATTTGTAAGATTTTTCTTCTTTCTTTGGCTTCATGTCCTGAGCATCCTGAGCTAAACATGTTTCAAATCACCGTTGTAATCAGAGTGCCACCAGACTATGAAATATAAAGTAGCCACCTCCTTTTTAATTTACAGCAGTCTGGTGTTACTATTTTTATATGAAGTACTTAACGTGCAGAAGGTTGTATCCTAGTGTGGGGGTTTGGTTTATGAATGTAGGTAAATTCAATGTCAGTGTTTCATCAACAGTAATTTGCTTCCAGAGGTTAGTGTGTGTTTCAGGTAGTTTTTCCCAAGAAGGGTTTAAATGCCATCAATATTTCTTGTATATGTAATGTTTTTGGAGCTTTATTACAAAACAAGCAAGCATGTTTTTGAATCTGAATATTGCTTTTATTTAAATACATTAAAATTTGCAATGTAACAAAACTATTGGCATATGAAATTCAAACACCATTTAAATGAACAAAACATGGCTCACTTCATTTTTCTGTGACTAGTGTCAGTAACACTAGGTTATTTTTCTCTCTGTGCCACATCATTCCCCCCCCATTTACACTGTTCACAGACTATCTTACAATAAGAGTGCTGAATAAAAATGAGGTAAGAAAGTGGTTTGAAGATTACAGATCATGCAGAACATGCTGAACAGCAACAAAATATTTTGTGAAAGAGGAAGTAACCAAACAAACAAACAAAAAACAAAAACAAAAAATACATGTGTGCATTTAAAAATAATAAATTTACACAGCTTTGCATCTTTGGTTACAAAGTAGGTTGAATGATTTCACAGCTTTTCCCCCTGGCCCCCTCAGGAAAAACAATGGAAAAAAACAAGGTAAGGAGGGGGGTATGTATGGCAATACTAATTCACTTTTAGATCAACTACCAACAGAATTGAATCTTCATTGAGTGCCTTATGCAGGCTCAGGTTAAGATTTGATGTCAACGGGTGAGGGGTCACCCATCAAGGCTCTTAATACTTTATACTACACAAAAATGTACATTCATACAGGATTTTGACTCGAGCTATGGATTGGCAATTGCAGCGTAAAATTTTGAGTTAGTGTTAAACATTTGTCAGAATTTTATTTTTGCCTACATTTTTTTTTGACAAATACATCGCCACTCGTGACACGTGGCCAATCTGTTCAAACACTGTCTAATACAAGAGGAAACAAGTCGATGGGCTATTGTTAAACAGCTTTTGTGAAATTGTTCATTTATGAAATTAGCAGCCCTGTAATAAATAAAACACTTAACAGTAGAAATCAAAAGACTGATGCAAGAGTTGGACTTGATGTAAAAGTAACGGCAGCGGTGTGGTGCTCCGAAAAACAGACTCGCTCTCTCTTTCTCTCTCCCACTTCTTACTTTATATCACGAAACAGCAAGGCTAAAAATAACTCTTTACCCACTCAATTATCTCATTTAAAAAAATAATTGCTCTCTTTTTTTTAAACAATCACTCCTGTTTGTCCCTTATGTGAGGTGTAGCCCCCCCCCCCTTTCCACACCCATGGTTTGAGCAGGTTTCAGGTCTGGTCAAAGGTCCTCCTCGCTCTGGCCTGGTCCAGGAAAGGACATCTTCTTCAGAAGCTCGGGCCCAGCAGTCAACACAAGATGGAAAAGAAACGAAAAAAAAACACCTCAACCTTCCCTGATAGTCTGTCTCAACACACACTTTCTCTCTCTCTGTCCAAGTCTCTCTGTATCTTGATGATTGCATTAACACTGGAAAGGCCCACAGTACAGATGCATACTAACACGCCCTCTCACACACATACACACGCACACATACACACAAGCACTGTACTCTGTGGTCAAGCTGGTGGCTAAGAAGACAAAGTTTGTTTGTTTTTTTTCTTCTTTTTTTAATTTCACATACACTAACTGTAATAAGTTGTAGAGAAGATGCTCTTTTTTTTCTGCCCCATGTGAAGCAGGGCAGATGCACTTCAAGCGGAGGTGACGTTGGGTTGCAGTTGTTGTTGTTGTTGTTGCTGCTGTTGTTGTTGGCCAGGGTCGGGCTGAGTCTGGAACTGCTGGGGTATAGGGTGGTGCTGGAGCTGGGGGTGTGACTGAGGCTGAGGCTGAGGCTGAGGCTGAGCTTGAAGCGGAGGCTGGGTCTGCTGCTGAGGCTGGCTGAGTCCTTGCTGGGGGGGCGTGGCTCCGGAGCTGGCGGGCGTCGGGGTGGACAGCTGAGACAGCTGCTCGCTGTTGGCCAGGGATTTCAACACGGCGTTCTCCCTCTCCAGCACAGAGTTCCTCTCAAAGAGCTCCTTGATCTGCTCCTTTAAGACCTCCACCTCTTCACGCACTGCATACATCAGATGGCTTTTCACCAGGTCCTGGTGGAGAGGAGAGCACGGCATGAAATACAGTATGTTACTGGGTCAACGACATGTAGGACCAGAAGCGGTCTGGTTGAAAAGAGGCTGATCATGGCTATCATGTTCTAACATGCACCGCTCAAGGACATCTGAGAAACAGACTCAGGCTAAAGTTGTTCATGTATCCGGTCTAGCAGTGTGTTGAGTGAGTGTGTATCTAAAAAGGTGAAGACAAACAGACCCTAAACACACAAATAGAAGTCAAGACAGACATGAGAGCTGGGGGAGGAAGGATTATTTTAAGAATAAAAGAAAGAACGGCGCACATGATTTATATTCAGCAGCATAATTCACATATTGCTGTTTTAATGAAATTGCTACATCATCGGTTTTAGATTAAAAAGTGGGACGTAATTCTACTCGGAGAAATCAGCGGTTACTCACCATAGCCTGTTCAATTTTATTATCAATGGCAACAACATTGGTTCCAGAGGCACTGTAAAAAAGAAGAAGAGAGGTCATGTCAGAATCAATCACGTCATTTTCAGGATTCACACCCCCCTCAGACAGATTTCTCTGCTCAAAGCCCCCTTTTCCTTTTGCTCTTTTGCCTTTTTCAGAGACAGAGGGTAAATATCAGACAATAGTATAAAAGACTGAGCACAATCTAAATGAATGAAAGAGAAAAGTGTGTGAAAAACAGATGAGATATTGGTGCTCAGTGATCACATGGCTGGCCCTCACAGCTCACCACAGGAATCTAGGACAGATCGTATACAATGACCTGTCAACACTCTTGGTCATACCATTTACATCTTAACTCTAAATCTAGGTCAGGTTCATGAGTTCACAGTAGGAAAAAGGAGAGAGAGGTTTCACTGCAGGCAACATGACGTCCAAGTTAGTGCAAATAACGCATCGTTTGGTGAAACTGCCATATTTGGTGTAGGTGTGGTAATGTCTCCGATGACAGGTGGCAGTCCTCGCGGGCACACACACGAACCCCTGGGTCATTACCCACATGTCCTCCTCTCTTCTACAACCATGACGGCCACGTTTCTGTTCAACTACGGCTCGGACAAGCTGCACGTATTTTCGGTGCACGTCATATTTAAGCACCGGGTCGGCTGCTGATGTGTTTTACCTGCGGCGCGTCCGGTAGGTCAGCAGCGGTGGCGAGTGCCGTGTCGGGTCCACGGGGCAGCACGGCGGTTTGAAGGAGAAGGTGCACGGCATGGCGCGGGCTGCTGCTGCCGAGGCGACATGCGTGTCGGCGGAGGGAGAGAAAGGGCCGTCGGGGCGCACCGGCGGAGGTTTAACCGGGTAACGGTGACTACATTTAGAATAATGAAACGTGAACCCGCGGGAGGAGAAGCCGGAGAGGAATGAACCGGAGGCGGGGTGGGCGGCTATGACATGATTTTTGGCCCCGCCCGCCACGTAGTGACCTTTAACTGTAGTAACTGTAGTAATAAGTGCAGAGGGAGGGGAGGGGTACGGAGGCCCAGTGGTGCAGTCTTAATACTTAACCAAACTAAAGGTAGGGTTGGAAATCCTTTTTTTTTTTTTTTTTTCACAAAATTGTTTGAATCTATTAATTAAACGTTTTTCACAAAAATGAAAAAAGTCAGTAGATAGTAGTTAGTTAGTTAGTATCCAATCTTCATGAACGAGACGATTGAAGTCAGTTGGATCATGATGTGTCAATCAAGCTGTCTGTCCTAGGGCTTGCATGACTTCAGATTTTTTTAAGTCAAATGTCATGAAAGTCAAGTCTACGTTGACTTCATTCATATTTTTCCTGTCATAAATAAAATCACAGGAGGAGGGAATGCTTTGCAACAATCTGTAATCACCGACAGACAGCGCATGCATAGAAATTATGCAGAACAGCAGGTATATAAACAACAAGCTGCAAATCAGTTTTTACATGAAGGTAACATACACTACTATATAAGTGCAAAAGAAAATACTGTAGCCTACTGTCCGTTAAACAATTAGGGAGGTAAAAGACACAGGCAAGGGTCTGCTAGTCACAAACGTCATTGTGGAGCAGTAAGGCCAGCGTTAACTTTAAATATGTCACTCACTCGGTCCATTTATTCTCTTAATTACAGCTGGTGATGGATCACATCACTTCATGGAGTTATTCCAGCACCAGAGACAAGACTAGCTCTCTGTAGCCAGAAAGTTGTCAGGTTTGCTTTCCTACACTTGTTAATTGCACATCAGACTTAAGTCCAGCTGAGTCTGATGGGAACATCAGTTTTGCAGCAACTGTGGGTGCACGGAGCACATACCATGGCTTGATGCTGATTGCAGTGGCATAGGTTCAAGTCCAACTTCTGTCTGTCTGTCTGTCTGTCTGTCTGTCTCTCTCAGACATTTTCACCTCTCGCAGCTTGCAGAAAACATCAAGCATGCTAGAGGATCTTTCCACCCTGCCCACCATCTATCCTTCAGGTAGACGTACCAGTCCATTAAAACACGTACCACCAGACTGGTGAACAGTTTTTACCCCAGAGCCATCGCCACACTAAAATCTGCACTAAAAAGCGAAACAAAAATAACAACTGCACTAACCCAGTAACCCACTGGGTTATTGCGCAATAACCCACAGCTAATGTATTTTTTTTATTATTATTATTGCACCCAATTCAAGGCGTGTGTCTGTCTGTGTGTTCTCACTACGTTGTGTTTAATTTTTCTGTGTAATTCAGTGTCCATGAAATGTCCACGGTTAACGCCAAAAACCAATTTCCCTATGGGGACAAATAAAGTTGTTGTTGTTTTTCTGACTGTGCTTATTGTTGGTGCAACACTCAGTACACTAATTATACATATTTTTAGCATGTGGGTTTGTGTGTTAGTGAACGCTATTAGCCTTATCTTATTATTGTTCTAAGGCTGAGTTCTTTTTAACTGAGTGCAATATAATTTTGTTGTATGTGTATTCTTTATTGGTATATACTGTATATATGCACACACACACACAATGACAATAAAGGCACCTTATAACTCTCTCTCTGGGCGTTGTATGGCACAATGGGTTGAGCAGGTGCCCCATATATAGACGCTACAGTCCGTGCAGCAGCGGCCCTGGTTAGATTCCCCCATTCTCTGTCTGTCTCCAACTGTCCTGTCAATAAAGGTATAAAAACCCCCCTCTCTACCTCTGGCCAGTAAAGGCGAATATACTTTTTGCAATATTATTGTAAAGCATTGGACATGTTGAAATTTTGACCTGCCGGCTGCCGATCATGACAAGCGTTGTTTAACGTCCGTTACACAAGGGTGACAGAAAAACAACACCTTGTTTGACAGACATGAAGATCAAAGCCGACGTGTGGTAGGTAGGTGCCTGCGGTAGACAGGTCGCTACGGACTCCCCTTGAGGACAAGATGTTCTGTTCCTCCAAACCATCCCATTTCTGTGTGCGAGGCCAGCGGAAGCTCTCAGTTGATCGTTATCAACGGGCTGTATCGGTGGAGGAATGTTCCCCATACCTCTGCTGCTATGCATTGTCTGTCCTGCTCTGCTGCCTTTGATCTGTCAGATATGACGATGTCTAACATGAGCTAGAAGCATGTACATCACAAAGTGAACAATGCAGACATGTGTTGAATAAAATACACACGGTGTCACTCAGGCTTTGCAGACGCGCAGCCATCTCTTCCGATAATGAAACCAGAGCAAGCCCATCTGCCGTCAGCACTCATTCATTAGTTTCTCTTTTTCTCCCCCACAGACCACATTATGTGACCCCCCACTTGTGGTTACATAACTAAAAAAAAAAAAAAAAAAAAAAAGCTTCAACCTCAACTTCACCCAGTACCAAATGTGTGTTTAATTTAGACCAGGCGTCACACATAGGCCCTCCTATAGCTGTACTCCCTAACAGCAGTTTTCAACAGGCCTGTGCCCAAAGGAATCTCCCACTCTATAAACTACAGACACTGAATTGAGTCTGTGGGCTACACCCTAACCCTAACCCTTCCAGTGGCTTCTTACAACAAAAAAATATTCCTCAACCAAACCCTGTAATAATCTGCTATATTCACATTCTCAGAGCCTTTCCTAGGATTTTTTTTTTTTAACCTTACAATAAACAATGGTAAATACACTGCATATGCCATATTCTCTACAGATTTACAAAAATCTACTTGTTTGCATAAACAGAAATTATGTGATTTTTTGGATCCCGTTTGGCAGCGACAAGTAAGACGACCAATCAATCAACAATCAATCGTTGTGGACTTTTTGTGAACTTGAGCAACTTAATCAAATAAATTAAATGTCCAATAATAATAAGTTTTGAGATGAGCCTGATTAAGAATGAGAGCATTAGGACAGACGTCACTGTTGCTGATGCAAATTGTGGGAGGACTCGCAGAAGACAGGTTTTGCATTTTGGCAATTTTTCATTATGTTGATTAATTTGGGTGACCATGTTATTGGCACCATTGGATTGGTATTAAAAAAACAAACATCTAAATGTTAATCATCACCTTGCTTGTTTTGTTCGGCTAGAAAACAGATGAAATCAACAGGTCTTACATGTTCAAAGCTGGAACCAGGAATCAATTGAAAAAACAAAACAAAATTGTTAGGCAGTGAGGTTTGTGTCATCTTAACTTGAATACCATATTGTGTTGTAGCTCCTTGTCCTAATGGCTTTTAATTATCTCTCTCTCCATTATGCACTGTCTCTTGAGGCATTCCAGCAGCTGGATTCAGTAGTTGCAACAATGAGATGGGATCAACCGAGAATAAAAGAAGAGGAAACCCCCTCTGAGTTTTACTGTCAGTGTCCGGACACGTGACCTGCCAATGATACATTTGTAACTAGGGAGACTGGAAAACATCAACATGAAATAATACTTCTTTAAGAGTCTGTGATAGATTTTCATGGTGCCTGGAGCCAAGGCCTGGATGATTAACTGTAGTTCTGCTTCCTGGAGTCAAAGTGGGCAAGATGATTTTGTTAAGTCATGACATTTTGGGTGGCTACTCGTTACTTCATCTGCAAAATGTACAAGATACACTGAAGCAAGCAGGAACAACAATCAAGTCAAAAACCATATTAGGGAAACATCTGGTATTCAAAGTAGGACTTCCAAGAACAACTGGCACTGGGGGGAGATTCTGGAAACCACAGCATGAGTGAGTAGTGTTTTGGAGCTCAATAGAGCGACTGAGCCTCACATGATCTTGTTTAAACCTCTAGAGCTCAAGTCAAAGTCAAGAACTTGTTTGAGCGCCTGACTTCAAAAAAAAAAAAAAAAAAAAACTAAACACATTCAACGCATGATAAAGGCACCTCCTCTGTTTTAGCAGTGTTACAAAGCAAACACTATATATCTACTGATGCACTTGAGGTCAGGACCCACAGGCCTTAGGGCTGGGCTGAGATGAAACAGACTACTAATGAGCGTTTGAACCGACTCTTTCTCTGATTATGCAACATTACTTCCATAAAACCTTTACATTAAAAGCACAGAGGCTAAAAAAAAAACCCCGGGGGGAGGGTTTGGCGTGTCCCATACAGTATTAGCTGTAAATCAGGAATGTCAATAAAAAGTCCATTAGAGGGAGAAAAGTTTATGCTCACAGACCGAGGGCGAGAGGAGCAGCGAGGGCGGGCGACTCATCTGTGCATTGAATGGTTGTCATTTCTTGCCTCCGGCAAAACTGCTGGCATATTCAAGAACAGTGGGTTTCCTTCAGCTACGCAGGAAGAACAAAGCTAAGTCTATTTAACTCGACCTGGGACATGATGAAACAAGTTCAAAGCTCAGAGTAACAAGTTCAGAGGCAGGGCCAGATCATATGCCCAAGGATAACAGGTGCACAAGTCAGTCACACCAAGACGTCTGTGATGCACACGTACGTATCTCTCCGGTGTAAACTCGGGTTCCCGTTTCCCTACATGGGTATGAGGCTTTGCGCTGCTTTAGTGCACTTAATTCAACACCAAAAGTATATAGATAATACAAAGTCCTTTTCACACCCAGATGGGCAGAAATATACTTTCACTTTATGAAAGACCTGACAACTTCCACTGTCTATGTTACATCAGACAGCTGTGAACATAGAAAGGCACGGGCAGTTGCCCAGCAGCAGTGAATAAAATGAGGAAGTGCTAAAATTACAACCAAGCGAGCACCAAAACTCTGTGAAGGTCATGACTTGGATCTAATGATCAGGAAGCAGTGAATATTATTAACTGAGACAGTCGTCTATTACTGTAGGTTCTCTGCAAAAATGTTTAGGAAAGCAGTTGATGGATCTGGGCGCTAGCCTGAAGTGGGCAGGCTGAGCTCTGCCCAGCTCTGAGTTGACCTCAGTTAGGTCCCCTGTGAGTGCTGCTGCCACATACCCTGATGAAGGCCACAGAGGCCCAAACATGTTGGTTTTTATGTTCTATATGAACTAGCTGTCAAAATAAAGGCTTTTTTTAATGTTTACACCAAAGAGTAGCCTTGGTCCCTGTTTTTTTCCTAATTTTTCCTGCATCTCCTAACCAAAGAGCTCCTTCCTGGGTGTTACTTCCCACATGAGCGCTTCATTGGACTTGATTAAACATCATATTGAAATTATTAGGAAATACACATGGTGGGTTTCATGCAAAAAAGGTGGACGATAAAATAGATGCCATGTCTGTAAACCAAATATAAAAATATAAAACTTAAGTTAGCCAATAGAACACAAAGACTTTAAATGGGTTGGAACAGCTGGCCAGAAAGAGGTGCACATATGTACACCTGTAAAACTCACTTAACGGTATTTATATCACTCATTTGTTTAATCTGCACAAAAATAGAGATGCAAAAACTACAGTTCACCATGTTATGTATCATGTCCTGGGTTATGTCTAGGCCAGGTGCAGTGACTTCCTGGACTCTCCTCTGGCTGCATGTAAACATAAAAAAGCTGTTTAAACATGGTTCTAGTACTGTGCACCTGCAGAGCTCGGAGCCCATCAGCACCTGAATGTGTATTTTGCTAAAAGTTTGAAAATATTGTAAAATAAAAACTTTAATACACTGCTTGATTTACTTTTTATGAGAAAAAAAAACACCAAGCCAAGATTGATGAGGAATAGAGGTCTTCACGGGACCAATTTGACGGACCCAAACCGAAATGGACCCGTGAAAATTGTACCGGGAGCCGACTGGCCCCGAGCTATTATTGTAAATATGAGTTCCGTACCCGAGCAGCACGAGATAGGTCGGAACCGGCTCCGAATACAACCGTGTCATACTGTACCAGCCCCGAACCCTAAAAAACCCGTGGACTGGGGATGCCCAAGTTGCTTTATGATTTAATACAAGTTTTTTAGCTTTAAATAAGACTTGTTTTTATTACTTTCTTTCTTACCTAAACGTAGGGCTGGGCGATAAATCGATTTTATCGATTAATTCGAATTTGTACGTCGATTTATTTTAATGAAAATCGATTTTCTCTTCAACATCCACCACCAACGCTCCCTGCTGGGCTCCCGTAGTTCAGAGTGCGCGCGCCCTCCGCAACACCTCTCCCGTGTTGTTGCTCCCTATGAAAGGAACAAGACCGAGGCAGCCCAAGCACCGGCACCACCGTGTACCAGCTACCGCTAATGACCGCGGCGCTAGTTGCCTGTACCCGAGGTCGTCCGACGCCCGATGGTCGGGCCGGTGTGTTCCTGGCTTAACTGGTGCATGGCGGCGGCAACGGGACCGTCGGTGCGGCGCCGTGGTGTGCTATGTGCAGAGCGACCCCGCTCAGGCTGCAGCAGCGGTGCTGATAGAGCGGAGTTTATGTTGAACAGGTAATCTTTGGTTTTATTGTGGAAGTTGTGACTGTGAATCCAACATTTTACTCCGCATTCAAAGCTGGCGCCGTGTTTCTGCTGGCAGGCTTGTTGCTCTGCTCTGGGGTCGCTCCGAGGGGAGGGCCATACAAGCTTGGAGGGGTGTCAAACGTGCGGCCCGTGAGCCAAAACTGGTCCAATCTGGCCCTCAGAATGAATTTTCCAAGTGTGAAAATGACATAGAAGGCAGAAGAGGCATATTATTGTTGATATTGCACATGTATTTTTATCAAAACATTTCAGATTGTTAATATGTTTTGTAAAAGAATAGTTCATTAACTGTAAACATCTTATAATAGGAGGGAAAGGTTCTTCTTTTTATACCTTATCATGCTATTATTTTACGGTCACTTGAGATCGAATTGTGCTGTCATAGACCATAGCTTTAGGTGGGAGGGGGGGAAATCGATTTAAATCGTGAATCAGATTTTTTGTAAAAAAAAATCAGAGATTTTTTTCAATCAGAGATTTTTTCTAGGCCATATCGCCCAGCCCTACCTAAACGTAGTCTAAGTACACACACATACACATCACATCTGGATCAATCACATCTCCTCCAAGTGGTAAAGATTCCAAGCAGGACGACTGGTGACTGGGTGTTCTTTAAACTCACTCTTTCATCCACGTGCACTCTAGTTGTAGTGTTACTTGTTTATCAGCACTGTGTACTGGGACAGTTCCAGGTCTATTTACAATGTCTGTGCTCTGGATGACATGTCACCACAAAAAAACGAGGAAAAGCAACACTGCTAATAGGAGCAGATGAATTCCTGAGCCCGTTTGACCCAGAGTGAATGTTGTTTGCGCCCTTTTTACATTGCTGACAAAATCTGATTTTAGTGGGGCCGAGTGGGTTCCTTGACCCGTGGAGAAGGGGCTTTTAGAGGTAAATGGTAAATGGACTTGCACTTATATAGCGCTTTTTTAGTCACTTGGACCACTCAAAGCGCTTTACACTGTAGGTCACAGTGACCCTTTCACACACATTCATACAGCGCTAGGCACTGTATGGACGCATCGGGGGGCAAGTGTGGGTTCAGTGTCTTGCCCAAGGACACTTCGATATGTTGACTGGAGGAGCCTGGAATCGAACCACCGACCTTCCGGACAACCTGCTCTACCTCATGAGCCACAGCTGCCCAGAGGGGTTGAGATAAGACAAAAAAATGTATTCAATGTGCGCCACATATACCGTAAATTCCGGACTATTAAGCGCACCTGAATAAAAGCCGGACCAGCTAAATTTGAAAAGAAAGTAGATTTTGTACATATATAGACCGCACCTGAATAGAAGCCGCAGGTTTTTCATGTTGTAACATGAGATATTTACACAGAAAGACTATACAAGTCCGCTCGCTTTTCCGCTGTTTTGGTAACGCTTCTCTCGCCCATGTGCGTTTGTTTACAATGAAGCCGGCGAAAAATCAATAAATGGAGCGGTGGATAACATTACATAACATATACGATGTTACGGCGTGTGTGTTTGTGTATAGTCTTAACCATGAACAAAAGATTACAGGTCATGGAGTGCGTTTGTGTCGCCGTGCCGCAGAGACGAGAGCTGGGACACCGGGGCGGCGGCCTGGTACTACACCGATGCTGCAAGGTTAGTTTTCAGCCGTGAGACGCCAGGTTGAAGACAGAGAGCCTCCGTTCTCACTCGTAACAAGTCACAACTCATGTAGTTAACTATCACAATTACTTAAGGTAGAAATGTAGCATAGCCACGGGAAAAATCCTGCTTAGTTCCTCTCGCTTTTTTTTCAAACTGTGCCTGAACGGCACCAACACGGCATCAACACAGCACCAACAGACAGTAACATGCCGGTTAGAAAATAAGACTGCACCAACACTCAAAACTAGTGTCTTCTTCGGCGCATAATCTTTCCCCACATGTCTGTCTCACTTGCGCTTCCTGCTAGAGCGCCCCCCGGAGGTCGTTAGCCAGTAAAAATAAATTAGCCGCATCGTTGTATAGGCCGCAGGGTTCAAAGCCTGTGAAAAAAGTAGCGGCTTATAGTACGGAAATTATGGTATTTATGGTAAGTCATTTTTTTCAACATTACAGGCATGGTGCCGTTACATACCTGAACATCATGGACAGTGTCCTGGTTTACATGTAGCTCCTTATAAACAGCTACATTGTAGTAAAAAGGAGCTGTAGGTTAAAAATCAGTGTCTGCTTTTTGTCAAAATGTCACCTACTTGTTCAGCACATTCTGACTTTCATAATATCTTCCATGACTTCATCTGGCTGCTTTCGGCACAATCCCAAAGAAACTCGAATAAAATAAGACTTATTAAGGATCAAGACCAAAGGTCATCTCCACGATCTACCAAACACAGAGACTAAAACAAAGACCCGATTATCTTTGCTTCCATGGAAACAAAAGAAGCAGCCCTTGGCAGACCAGTGTATCCACAACAGCACCACAGGAAGAAAAAAAAAAAAACAGTGAAGTGTGGGGCTCATATCAGCACTTTTGTACCATCCTACTATACTGTTGAGAGGAGCTGCAGTTGGGCAAATAGAACCGGGCAAACACTGAGAGAGAATAAAAGCCAAACAGATCTTGTGTCTTAAAGTAGTAACACTACATCTCAGTTTTAGATAATGCTATTACAATATCGATTTAGCTGTTAACTGCTGAGGCGGCAAATGCCCCGACATTATTGTGTGGGTAAGTGTGTGTGTGTTTTCTTAGTGGCTGGTGATGGTGCGTCAGCTGTATATTTCTCTGAAAACGGTTTCATTTCCTGTCCTGTCACCCAGATATGGTCATGTATGCTTCCCTTTTTATTTTTGTTAAAAGGCATTATATATATATATATATATATATATATATATATATACACACACACACACACACGCACGTTCTTCGCTTTTGAAAGCAGACCTTCATTATATAGCAACAGGGTGAGGTTCTCTATGTCAGTAAGTGCCCGTTTGACTTCACACTACAGTGACCTAATTTTAAAGGTCTCAGAACTCAGTAACTTCAATGGGAAGGCGATGCTGCAGGCACCAGGCCTCACTCAGGCCGGTCAGTGTGTTGCGCTGGGAAGCCGAGAGCAACGAGCTGAAGATGTTAAAAGTTTCCAGTTGTTATTGGCATCAACATTTCCACACTTAAAAAGTGAATAACTGATGTGAGACATAGTATTTAAGTGCAATGAGCGGTCACATGAGTAAACTAGTTTCTGAAAATTCACGTGGCTCTTACGATCACAAGCGCCTCTTCAAAATGTCAAAGGGGACTGAAGAACTCCTTCCTGCTCCGACTGTGCAAGAGTCAAAGCCATTAATGGATCATTGAACTGATAAGTCAATCAAGAGAAAATTTGCTTGAGTCATCATCACTCTCTGCTTCTGTGTTTATGCAATAATCTGTTTAATGCTAGGTTTTCAAGGCTGATACTGATTTCACTATTGTGAAATTGTGAAATTCTTGATGAAGGTATGATGGCACATCCGCCAATAGAAGTGCTGTTTGCAAACAGTCTTTATAAACAGTTTACTGTCGAAAAATCAACATGGTTTCATGCACATCTCCTATTAGGTGCATCAATAAAAGCAAACTGTGACAAAGTGCAATGGAAACAGACTAAAGGTTCTGCTCTGCTTGACGGACAGAAAAAAGAAATGTGGTGACTATAATCTTTCTCACTTTAATACATAAAAACAAACTGCCATGGCTAAAGAGAGAGGGACAGCTCCTCTGACAGCTCAGTCAGCTGCAGGTGAGTGACAGGTGAACGTGAACCGGCTGGAGAGCACAGCGCTGTTACAGGTGCCGCACATGCAGACGTCCGTCTATCGTCTCTCCTTCCTTCAAAAAACACATCTGGACTGGCTCATATCATTATAATAACGCAACGTGCTGCCAACTGGAAATCAAATAATGTCCGTTCATTATGCGTTTGAAATATAGATGAATAAAAACTCATCATAATCCTTCTCCTCAGACATGTTTGGTTTCAGAAAACAGTTTTTAAGATTTACTTGTTTCGACATGTCCGACCTGTCCTGCTGTTGTTGATGCACTGCGCAGTGCATGCTTTGTAGTAAATGAAACAAATGCGACAAGTTTAGTACCGCATGAAAAAAGAAAAAGTTTCGTTCCACAAAGGCCTGGCCTACAAATTCATAAAAAATAAGACTCTGTTGTCTGTAATAAACTATGTGAAAATTTTAATAAAATTCAAATTGTGCATATAGAGGGAATATTTTTCACCGGACAATCTTGACCGGAGGGGTTAAAAAATACCGGACTTCAGCAGATTTTACCGGTCAAATACCGGTAATTACAGGATAACAGAAACCCAGCACCCAAGATTTCAGCATTTTAAACAGGTGTGGAAGTCGTTAGAGATGTGGTCAGACAGAAGGAGATTACACCAAGGCAGTAAACAACTAGTACTCTGAAGTGACACAAACAGCATATGTTGTTAAAGAGAGAGGGTCACAGAAAACATTTATTGGCCAATCCTGTGCTCGCTGCCAAGCTTTGTTTCCAAACTCAGTCCCATGCACGTGGAGAAAGCAAAGCTCACTGCTACTGAACACGGCACACATGTTGTTACATTCTTTGCAGGCCTGTCCGGTCCAATCCGGTATAGTACGGTACCTATCAATGTGGGCCTTTGAGTCCCTTAATCTGCTGCCAGGCTGGAAGGCCTGGTAGAAAGCCTTGGAGGGGTTCCTGTGTCACATTCAGGGGAAGAGAAGAAGAGACAGAGATAGGGAAGAGTTGAAACAAGTGAACGCAGGCTAACGTTGTGATTTGTAGAAAAGATTCCTTCACGCATCAACGGAGAGAAAACACCTTCGCTTGTATTGTGTGGTTTGACTCGGCTGGAGGAAAAAAGGCTCTTTTGCTTTCACTGAAACAGCAAAGGGGCTGCGGAAAGGGAGTCTTGACCTAAACATAGGAATGTATGTTGAAAGGTGGGGGACAGCTTCATAAACTTGAAGGGCCTCCCCCAGGCCGCTCACCTACAGTTAGCTGGCCGTCATTCAGACTTAGCTTGTTTTCCTCACAACTAAAAACGCACAGCATGAGCCGAGTGTCAGCTTTTGACTTGAAACTCTTCTCAGCTGCCGTTTGTTGACTTTTCCTGAAGTCATATTGCCACATTATAGAATTTAACATGACCTCCTATATTTCTGCTGGTGATTAGCTACAAGTACACTGTGTTCTATGCCAAGGGATGTTAAGTCGGGAAGGGGAAAGGAAACCCCCCCCCCCCACTCTGACCCTTACACACACACACACACACACACACACACACACACACATACTTTATCTGCTCCCAGCTCGTGCCTTTCAAAACTAACTGCTTCTCTACCACATTCGCACAAACGCGAACACACACTGACACGAGCATATGCACACAGAGGAGTGAGCCAGCAGAGGCAGATACACACACACACGTGCACGCGGGTGCGCACGCACGCACACACACAGCACAGGGGAAGTTGATTTACAGCTTGTGTGTGAATATTATAGCAGCCAAGGCTCTTTTCCTAGAAATCTCTGGCACAAACTCGCTTAGTCACATTACCTCATGACTAAACACTCTCACAAACCTCCTCCCATGCCTCCTGCTTCATTTTACTTTGTGGGCAACGGCACAAGTTAAAAAAAAAAAAAAAAAAAAAAACCTCCACAACACGTGTGGCAATCGCACACCTTCACAGAAAAACCTCTCTTTCTCCACCAGGAATCCAAACTCATAGCTGCGTGCAGGCGAGCTATAGGCCGACGCCGTGGAGGGTCAGACGACACGGGGTCCAGAAACCCCTCCATGAATGAGGTAAGAACTGGAGGAGCCGTCGTTCCCTGTTTTCAAGTAGCAAATACTCAGCTCTCAATGGCTCTCTTTGTGAGTCTAAATGTAACATGTCAATATCCATTTATGAAAGCGCTTCTTTGTAGACCAATCCGGTCGGTACGTTTCTGCAGCGCTGAAAAGTACCATCTCCCCCATGAGCCCCAGAGTATGGAGGGTGAGGAGGACAGAAAGAAGGCACACATAAGCCAACAGAAAAGTGCAAACAAGAAAAAAAAAAAAAAAAAAACTTTCTTTTTATAAACTGCTCTCCTCAAGTACATAAGCCACCCTGACACAAAACCCATGGCTGCACATGCTCAGGCTTCGCCCAACACTGCCCCTAAGCAAACGTATGACCTGGCAGCAGACAAAAATAACCTTTCGGTGCATTTTTGCAAGTTGCTGTCACACATCTACCCACAGCATGACACATGGTTTTTTTTCCTGCAGTGTGCCTGTGCTACAAACCACTGGCCGCATCAAAGGACATTTCCACGGCGCTCAGGCTTGTAATAACCTTGCGCACTCATCGAGCATGTGAAAGGCCGCTGTTGCCCACGATGAGCATGTTTCTGAGGCGGGGGGCGGAAATGAAACGCAACAGGAGAAAAGGAAAAAGTACAAGGACGACAAGAAGCGTCAAAACATGTTACCTCGGTGCTAAGGTGTTGTGAAGGTGTCATGCAGAGAGAGACCCCACCAAAGCTTGTCACTGTAAAACTTTAGAGGGATAGTTCACCCAAAACTGAAATTTCACTCATTATCTACTCACCCTCATGTCGACTAAGGGCTGGGAGAAGTTTCAGAGTCCTCCATGGCTTCTCTGAGTTACAGGGGGTCTCAGCGTAGCAGTGCATGTCCATATAACGTTTGCAAATGGATACCACTTTTCTTCGTAACAAAAAGACACACCAAAAAACATCCAAATACCTCCATGCTGCTCGTATGTAACGTCCGTCCCGAAATGTGAAATTGTCCCGAAAAAAATTAAATAAGTCTATTTTTCAAGCTTGTTTGTAGCGGAAGCTCCTCTTCCCGGTTCGTCCAAATTTGACGAACCGGGAAGAGGAGCTTCCAGAAGCTTCCGCTACAAACAAGCTTGAAATATAGACTTAATAAATTTTTTTCGGGACAATTTCACATTTCAGGGCTTCAATACAAGACGGACATTACATACAAGCAGCATGGAGGTATTTGGATGTTTTTTGGTGTGTCTTTTTGTTACGAAGAAAAGTGGTATCCATTTGCAACCGTTATATGGACATGCACTGCTAAGCCGAGACCCCCTGTAACTCAGAGAAGCCATGGAGGACTCTGAAACTTCTCCCAGCCCTTAGTCGACATGAGGGTGAGTAGATAATGAGTGAAATTTCAATTTTGGGTGAACTATCCCTTTAACTACAGCTCTGGACAAAATTCTCCCTGTAAAACACGACTATCATGATTGTGGACTTGTGCCGCCTGTGTTTTTCTCTTGTGTTTTCAGCAGTCGACGATGAACTTCTGTTTCAAGTGCGCGCACCCTCTCGTTCTGCTCCGCTCTGCTCTGCGGACCGGTGGTGCAGGAACGAGGGCTGAGGAGTAACTAGCAAAGTGGGGGTGGCAGCAGATGGACAGGTAGAGTAATTGGTTGGCCGGGTGTGCAGAGGGAGGAGGGCGAGACTGAAAGAGTGTTGAAAACTCTTACTGTTGGTGCTTGTGAGGCTTCAGGTTCTCAGCACCATCCATCCATCCGCCACAGAGCAGAAGTAGGTCAAAACTATTTAGATTTCAGCTGCCCTGTGGGAGGTTTTTTTTTTTTCCAGCAGGTTATGGGTTGTAGGCGAGGGAGATGGAGGACAGGGAGCACCCAGAGCCGCTGCATGATTACAGCATGGCCACTGGAGGAGATTAGCCTAGATAAGAGCAGGGAACCCAGGATCTTTACCCCCATGATGACCCCAGGAACCTAACTCCACTTTCTGATCCTGGGCCATAGTCCGGTGAAAAAGTCCTCATTTTCTAGGGCGCCGGGTTTAAACTGGAAAACACAAGTTGCTTTATTGTGTACAGGACGCCTTCGGGCCGAGAGCGAGCACTGTTTGTTGTATCAAAATATAAACAGCAGGAATGATCTTTTTTAACTGAAACTACAGTTATACCGTCGACTTCCCCAAACGCGAGAGCTAAAGCAAAATGAGAGAAACTGGGTAAACAAGACAGGAACTGAAAGAAACTAAAGCGAAACTTTAACTTCATTTGCCAATTCCCTGCCACCTTTACACACCAATGTGTGTTTACAGATGTTGGAATACAGCTGCACATATAAAACAAGTTGTGGCCCCAGAGGGAGCTGTGTGGACCGTTGCTCCGAGTTAAAGACTATAGAAGACTGAAAATGAAGAACGGTGGCGTCCAGGCTGCTTAAACTACTGCAAGCATAACATAACAATACAAATCTAAAATGCAACTGCTGACTGCAAAGTTGCATTATGGGTAATGGAGGCACAGGTAGGAATAATATGTGGAATGTATATATATATATATATATTAAAAAGAAACAATATCTGTGTTTCTTTTTGTTTCACTCTCCTTTGGAGTCCAACAGCGTTGTAGGAGAGCGACGCTGAATTGGTGGAGTGGTGGAAAAAAGCAAAAGCTTCAAGCAAATTTGAAACATGCATTGTAGGTTCCTGTTTTCAGTGCCCCTCTTCTGCTTTGCATGCCTCATTTGCAACAATTATTAAAAAAAAAAAAAAAAGACACAAAGACCGTTCTCTGTGTTGTTGGCACAGGCAAAAAATGAAATCTTAAACCAATTTTTATCAGTGAATATTAACAAACTTAGGGATGCACGTTTTGAATTTATTTTCTGACCAATAACCGACGCGCGTTAACCGATTATTAACTGTTACCCAATAAGATTAAAACGCTCATGGGTGCGATTGATAATGTGTTTTGGTTTTTTTGCCGTTAACACACACACACACACACACACACACACACACACACACACACGCGCTGCAACAGCTGAGCAGTGCCACATCTACTGTGCTTCGGCTCAGCTGATCGTGCTCAGATGGCTGCAAATCGTCCAATGTTGTGTCGTGCACGTGTCGACACGCCCCCATGAGTTGACGACATAAGGAGCTAATAAATAAATAAAAATTAACCGATAGCATTAATCGGTCAAAGTTCTTGTTACCGGTTAAACGGTTAATCAGGTGTTTAAAGAAGGAACTTATACTGTGATGCCCTGTGATAGAATAGTGAATTAATTAATGAGCTGCAATAAATGAATAAATAGATCTAATAGATAAATCTGATTTCTTTTAAAGAAAAGTTACTAGTTCCTTCCCAGCTTGTGAAAATGCAGTAGTTCAAAATGGGATGGTCTTTCTTTCTTTTTTTTTCTTGGACTAAGACGGTGACGTTCTACTGCTAGTCAGAACAATGGTGGGCCTCCATACCTGGGGTGGAGGTGATGACTGAAGCAAAGTCTTCAGACAATACATCTTTCTTTTTAAAATAGCTCTAGGGCTGAAAGAAGGCCGGGGTCAGAGGAGGAGCAGCTTGGCTAGTGTACACAAAAGCACATACCGTCCACACACAGTTAGTGGTTAAAGAGCAGGGACAGAAGCTCATGTATTAGGCTACTGTCAAATGCACTCACACTTTACATACTGTATATTATAGGGCAGCACAATTAATCATAATAATAAGTGCCATATCCAAATCATAGGAGCTGCAATTTCTTTTGATGAAGGTGAAATGTATTACAACCCTGTGGTGCATCGTTAGCACCATAGGTGTTGCTACAGAGACACTGTGGCCTGCAAGTCATACATCAATATCACATCGCCAATGTTATATTTTTACGTGAGAACGAAAAGAAAAAATAACCAATCCAATGGAAATTGCGCATCATAATCGCAATATTTCCCCATATACAGTAGTTGTAGATTTTTTTTACATGTTGTGCAGCACTAGTATCTGCAGGGATCCTAGATCTGGTGCAGTGAAGTGGCAGCCAGGTTTAGAGCTGCGATCACTATTGAGGGGCAAAGATTCAGTATCCATCCAGTGAAGCAATGTGTGTACTTCTACCTCTGTGAGGCACGGAGGATAAAATATGCCCACAAACTGTCATATGATACGAGCAGCGAGCCCCAGTGCGGAAGCAGGGAATGAGCCGAGGAATATTAAATGAATAGAAGGTGGAGAGCAGCAGCGCGGGGGAACCGACTGAAAACAGGATACAGCAGTAAAGCAGAGGTCACAGAGAGGAGGGGAAAACCCTGTGATGCATGTAGTCTGTCTGTCTGTCCTTCTCTCACACATACACCTACACAGTTTCGACTAAATGCGAAGAAGCCGTTAATGACCGTGGTGAATCTGTCCAAAAAGCATTGCCTGACCCTGCAGCTCTCCTCAGTGAGCAACACTTCACCCCCCTCCTCCCCAAACTGGATAGCTGTGCGCACACACATACGCGCACGCCGAGACACACCCCTCGTCCACCCACACGGAGACAGTCTCTCAATTCACAGCGACGGTAACTGCTCCACCGCATCGCAGACCTGGAGCCTTCACCCTCCTCCTCCTCCTGCCTCCTGAGAGGTTGGATTTTACATGTTAGATCCGTAAAAAAAAAAAGAAGCAGTCAATAAGTGTGTATGCCTGGGCACATGCGTGTACATGTAACTATATCTTTCTGTGTTATACAGACGATAGATATAAGCTACTGAAGTAGTCAACTTGAGGTTAAAATGGGAGTGTTTGTGTGGTGTGCGAGGAAGCGATAGACAAAATAAACAGTGTAGTGGAAATGTAGAAATTAAGCAAGAGAAAAAAGCCGGCGGGAGGGAGAGGGGTGAGGGGGAGGGGGGGGGTGTATCGAGCATAGTTAAAATGCCTGCTGAGGCACAAGTTTCACTCCGCAGTTTCCTCCCAACTCTTCTGAGCATGACACAGTTGCTGCTGCAGAAGAATGTCATTCAGCACTTCACCTGTACACCGACAACTGTCAGGCCTCGTCTGTCAGTCAACCAGTGGGGCCGGAGTTACAAAGCACTGTCTGCACTGATGCTGCCCCGCTGGTGAAATTGTGAATAAATAAAAAACAAAAACAAATAGCAACAGCTGAGGGGTATCGCAGAAAGGAGGTTCAACAAACTCTGAGCCTAACCCTGAACTCTGAGTTGACAAAACTGCTGATCTGAGTTAGTTCAGTCGACTCCGAGTATGTTAACTCTGAGTTGAGCCGCCATCAATGGAGCTCTGATACTGTGATTCACTATTACCCCTTTCCCACTGGCCAAAAAACCTGTTTAAACCCGCTAACAATCGGCTTTTGGTGGCAGTGGGAAAGGGGTCGACGCGGGTCAAACGACTCGGCAAGCGACGCGGGTTAAAATCGCCTTTAATCGGCTCGGCTCTGCTCGGCTTGCAGTGGGAACGCCAGACCCGGGTCAACCCGCTAATTTACGTGACGACGTTGAGCGTTACGTGACGCTCAACGTCGTGTGTGTGTGTGTGTTTAACTGACGTGTTGTGCCGCGGACGAACCGTCATATGGCCGCGTCAGACTCGCTGTCCTCCGCGGTCCTGGTGCTCCGCAGGTCAGCCAGACGCCTCGTCTGCCTCGGCCGACAGACTTCCGCGGCAGGCGGCTGTGGCATGACTCACACCGCGGATGCATGTTGCTCTGTCTGATCCCCCCCGCGGGGAGTCAGACTCAGCTTATTTTGGTCAATGGGAAAGGGGCCAAATGCCGATTGTTAGCGGGTCGACCCGCGTTTAAAAAACCTGCGTCAACCCGCTGATTTTAGTGGGAAAACGGCTTGAGGCAAAAGGGGAGAAAACAGGAGGCAGACATTTTCGGAAAAAAAAAAAAAAAGTAACACGGCTGCAGCTGTAATAAAAGTCACTGACAGAGTTTGAGATGTGGTTGTCTTCTCATTTTGAATTTAACATCACTTTCTTTTAATATTAGCCTTTCAGGAAGTGGCTGGATGTTGTACAGTGTTTCATTTTAAGCTATTTTATTTTAGTTAAATGCAGTCGGCTGAAAATGAAATATAAAAACAGTTTTGTGATGGTTCCTCACTTTGGTTTGATTCATATTCCACATATTAAACAAAGTAAAAGTTCATTCAGTGGATATTTTAACTTGTAGGTTTTTTTTTTTACCACCAACGGATGCTGATTAACACACATCTGTCTCAAGATGAACATCTGGAATAAGGCAGAAGTGGTGCTCACCTCCACCTCCACCTCCACCACGTTTGACAGAGGCAGAGCAGCTGGTCCTGAGTCAGGTCGCTGCAATAGAGGCTGACACATACTTACTATCTACAGACTGAAGTAGAAGTAATTTAATCTTATTTTAAATGCGGCGGCAAATTACAAACACAGACTTTGAAATTGCGTTGTTGGAAAAAAATATAATAGTACCTACTTATGGTTACTTTTGTAGCTATCTGTAGGAAATAAAAAAAAACAAATGAAATGTGAGTTATTTCTCTTTTTCTGGCTGCTGGAAGGGGATTGATTGATATGCAAAGTGATAGACTAAAAAAAACAAAAAACGAGGAGGATTGTTCAGATCTGAGAGCACGTCAGCGGTGACGGGTAGCCTGATATTCGATGTGCGGCCGGAGAAGCGGTGCCATTCGGCTCAGGGAACGAAAGCTTGTCTAAATGAATCTAAATTCTCCTTCTGTTGTAAAACTATGTGAATTATTTCTGCTTCAACATGATCGGACTGAGAAGGAAAGGACAGTCCCGTCAGACTCAGGTTTTTTTAAAGTAAACCTGCAAGCGAGCAGGTTATGTTCACAGAGTCTGTTACCATGGTGACTGACTCATACCTCTCATTCAGGAACAGAAAACCCAGAGTTTCCCTCATCTCAGGGTTCACTTACTCTGAGTTTTCACACAACCACTCTGCTCACTCCACTCTGCTGGGGCTCCAAGTGACTCATAAGGGGAGAGTGCATGCCTAGCCTACTATACATTGGGGTATGTGTTTAACTGTGTCCAAAGGCCATTAACAGAGTGTACAGTAATTTAACATATGCTTGCATTGCAAAAGAAAAAAGGGCCACGACGTGACAACAAGCACAGTTGGCCGACACACCCCACTGTCAGGTCTCTTATCGGCAGAATAGGGGCACAGTGGAAAGACTACTGCTCAATGTCTGATAGTGCTTGGCTGTCGTAAGAGACCCCTGCTCTTATCAGCCTGGGAGCTGGGTCTTCTCACAAGCAATACATAGGTACTATGACAAAAAAAACACAGCCAGAAGTCATTGTCACACACCTAAATGGTTTAAATGGCTCAATCCTCATTCGATTCTTATTAAAATTCAGCAATCGTGTGAAGGTTGTTTGTTTTTGAAAAGTTATTAAATGTAATGTGCTCCAAATGCTTCAATGGCATTTATAAATACGGCCTAGATAAAAGCTTCTCTATGGACCAGGAGGCGTGCCTCCCTGTGATGGGCACAGAGGGGAAGACTGCTGCTGAGAAGACCCTTCATTATGCTGCTGGCTCTGCTTGTTTACACTCAACCAAACAAAACCAGCATAAAGCTCCCCCAGTGTCTGATTTTAGATAACACGCCGAGTTTAGACCAAAGACTCACCACAAGACCAAACTGCTTCAGATGATCACAGAGAGAAGATGTAGTGGCGAAGAAAAAAAAAAGTGTCTATGAGTAGCAGAGGACAGAGAGGTTCAACTCTCAGTTACTATGTTTGAAGATCACTATGACTGTAAACATGTTAATATAATGTTATAAAGTATTTGGCTGCAAAAAAGAAAGAAAAAAAAAGTCTGAAAAGTCGCACTTAGAGTTTAGGTGCAGAGGCGTTGCTATGGAAACTATACGCCTCGTGTCAGTGCAGTGATGTAAACTGGTAGATTTTCAGATTTTTTCCCCCAGACAAACTTTTCTGTTTGTTCCTTTCCTTCAGCATGGGGAGGAAAAAAAAAATGCTTGACCCACAACAAATGTGATACAGAACCAGCCAGAAAACCATGGCAGTGATTGTTTTCTATAATGGCTACACTGAAACAGAAACTGCTATTAAATAATTTAACTAAATGTGAACAAGTACCAGCTAAGAAAATAATAGGGTTAAAGTTGTAGCCCACAGTTTAACTCACTCAATCCATAGCAATGTTACACTTCTATACTCTACATTCCCCAAAGCATTATGTCGGCCCCACGTTGTCAGGCTGACAGTGCTGCATGTGACACAAGTAATTTGATGGATCTTATAGACAGACAGACTTCAGGCTGGAAGTTTCCCTTACGCCCATGTGACAGACTGAAACATATCTAAATACTGTTTAAATATATGTGAAGAAGAGCAGTGCAGAGTTAATGTGGTGTATATCCTGGTATATGGAAACCACTGAGAGATTTCACGCACTGTATCATTTCCGCTCCTGGGTGCCATCTACTACTAGTTACTTGTTTCTAAGTGAAACAAAGAGCTAAAACTGGAATCGAGAGAAAGATCACTTTTCATAAATGTCACAGCAGAAACATAACGGCAAGTCACATGTAGTCATACTTTGTCATTCACAGACAGAAAACAACAACCTTTACCTTTCTAATAATTCTTGCTGTGAAGTAAATGCCTGTTAAGTGTGTATGAAAGTAAAATTAAAAGTGTTAATCAGCACTCTCCAGGGGGGGAGCCTGATGGAACTATGACATCATAAAAATGGCAACAGAAAATAAAACACTCTCCACCATGTTTGTATTACAAAGTCTTTCCTGGTGCAGGAACTAACTTATTGAAAGGTCAGGCATGCAGCACATTCACGAGTGGCCAGGGGCGGCCTCGGGCTAAAGGAAAGCAGGGCAAACTCTGACAAGTACAGCTGGAGAGCAGCACGGTTTGGATAATAAGAAAACACCAAAAAAATGCACCCTTACATAGGCGACATTACATAAGTTGTGTTTATGTTTGACTAGCTGTGTTGGCTATACGCTGGGGATGCCATGGTTGTTTTTTTGCACAAGTGTTCTGCACTTTGCTTATTTCTTTAGGCGCTAATGAGAAACAAAAAAATATTACATTTCCTTCTTGTGTGCCACATCACTCTTCTTTCCATTCGGTGCCTGACGCAGAGGAGGAACTGCTGTCCATCTGACAAGCTGAGTGACCTAGTCACTGTTCTGGCCAAAACAGCTGCACCTTGATACAGGCCCTTCCTTACATTGTCTGTATGTGATTGTTCAAATTGTGTGAACCGAAACATAAGAGGCATTGTGATGACACTTAGCAGAGGCGATCATTTTCTAACACTTGGTATTTTTAAAATCTAGAAACTAATTACCTGTCCTCCTCCCCGTCACCAGGTATCTGGATCCCAAACAGGCTGTTGACAGCTGGAGTGGTGAGCTGCAGGCTCTCGGGCATGAGGGGCTTCACCGGTTCCTTCCCAGAGACGATTGGAGATTGTGCGTTGACAAGACCCTCCAGCTTTCTTACATCAGAACTTGTTAGACCGCCACCGCTCTCTACCTGTCCAAATCCGATGGCCTGGAGGCCCTGCATCCCCAGAGCCACTGGAGTCTTGCTGAGGGGTATGTGACCCGCAGGCAAACTGGAGGTTGTCACATTTGGCATGGCTGCACTGGAGGCACTGGGCACAGCAGTGGGCACAGTGGTGGGCACACTGGAGCTCGCTGCGATGGCAGGCACGTTTTGTACACCGGAGGCTGTAGGGTGGAGGCCGTGGGGTTGAGGCTGCCCGGCCACTGCGTACTGGTTCACAGTCTGCTGCTGCTGCAGAGTAGATCCACCAGCCAGTATGGAGCCTCTAACACCTCCCATTCCCATAGTCTGCTGCTGCTGCTGCTGCTGCCCGGGGAGACCCGGGACCGGCTGTCCAGTAGGCACAGAGCCCCCTCCGGCTCCGATCGCATCTCTAACCTGACTTGGCACAGAAGCCCCTCCAGAGGCTGGAGGAATGGCTGAAGTGGATCCCTGTCCCGCAGGCTGCAGCCCCGCAGAGAGGCTGGACACTGGGAGGGACTGACCAGTGGACTGTTGCTGCTGATAGTACTCTGTCTGGTTCTGTATCAATCCGGATGACTGGCTGGTCAAGGGCTGACCCATAGGCGGCTGCTGCTGCTGCGGGGGGTAAGCCATGGGCTGGGTCGAGGGAGGCATGATGGAGGGTTTTTGTATGTGGACACCGGACTGAGACAAGCCGTTTTGTCCAGCAGGCAGCAGGGTCTGGGGAGCAGAAGGCTGCAGCCCTCCCACCGGCGGCTGAGACGGGACAGCTGTCGGCTTGCTGCCAGAGAAAGCGCTGTGCGTGGTCGACCCACTAACGCCCTGTTGACGGGCGCTGAAGTTTTGATGGTGGATGTGCTGCTGCTGCTGCTGCTGCTGCTGCTGCTGCTGTGAAGATGCCTCCACTGGATGCATGCGGGATGAAGAGAGAGCAGCATCCGCCGCGGAGCCCAGGCCCTGACCTGAGTGCGGTGCCGGGGCCGCCACGGAGCCCCCCGTGAGCCCCAGGCCGCTGTCTCTGTCGGCGGCAGCGTCCAGCGTCGCACTGGCAGCATGCCGGATGCTGTCTACAGTCCTGGAGCCGTCCGAGTCCTTCTCGTAAAACTCAGTACACGTCCACCGGCCTCTCCTGAACGGCTCTCCGGTACCGTGGTCGAGTTTAATGACCCTGAAGCGTGAAGTGCAACTCACCGTGGAGGCGGGGGCGGGAGGAGGGGCTGCGCTGGTCACCGCGGCAGGTTGGGCTGTGTTTACCGACACATTGGCTGGCCCGCCGCCGGCTCCCGGAGCGGGCTGCTGCTGCATGGCCCCGGGCTGGGGGATGTATGGTAAACCAGTTGTAGCGCCGACCCCCGGCTGCTGCTGCTGCTGCTGCTGCTGCTGCTGTCCGCCCTGGGCTGAGCCCATCACTCCCACTTTCCTAAACTCCACGGCGGGGTTGCCTGACAGCGAAGATATCTGGCCGGTCTGAGGTATGTGTGATGGGGCCATAACACTGATTGCCTCTGGATCTCCGACGTTATTCAGGGCTTCTTCGGATGAACTCCTGTCACACGCGGGCTCGTACTCAGCCCGCGACATGTCGTATATTTCCGACGACACGTCTTCAGTCCGTGACTCGTCCGGGTCCTCCAGACTCTCCGTGTCGTCGGTGGCACCTATAGCTGCCACCTGGGCCTGAGTCACACTTGTGATCTGAAAACAGCTCTTTTTCTTGGCCGGCATTTTCGACATATTGACTGCCCTATTTCCGAGTCCCGTGTCCCGTATGGCTATGTCTATCCTCCGTCAAAAAAGGGGACGAGCTGGTTGCAGCTTTTTAAAACCTTAGATCATATTAAACAGTACACTTGCATCAATTTACTTATCCTGGCTAACTGTAATCAAGATGAATCTGCGCCATCCCTCTTCCTCTCTCGCTCTCCTGTTGCGTTTCATGAGCTCATAACGCAACGCCAGACTTCGTGTCGTCTTGTCCAGCAATGCGGCTTTAGACTCCGATACCAGCGGCCCCTTCCCGGTCCGAGGATCGATCCGGAGCTTTCGGTCAGTCCGGACCGGCCTGCTAATATCCAGGTTGTGCAGTTGTCAGGCGGCCGTTGTCGCACGATGTGTTACCCAGCTGCAGGAGCTACTTTAGGCTGAGGAGGGCCCACAGCCCTCCACTCACCGAGCTAGCTAGCAAGTCAAGCCAACTGGCTGCTGCACACTCCCCCTACGTCGGAACAAGTATGTGAGACATCTTCGCGAAAGCGGTCCGTGGTCTGCTCTCACCTCGCCGGCCTGAAGTCAGTCGGAGGCGACACGCACTTTGAAGCTAACTGTGTGTCGAGGGAGGAAAACGCTTTTAAATTTTCACGCTTTAAAACAATTGAGAGTCCAAACAGCGCCAACAGTTACCTCCCTCTCTCTCTCAGTCACTCTTGACAAGATGGCTATGTTGTATGTAACCGCGCTGCATCGTGGGTAGGTAGGGTGCGCAAGGATGTTTACGTACGAGACATTTGAGAATCACCATTCATGCTGCATTCATGGACCGTCGGAAAAATCTAAACTACCATGCAATCTGGGACAGGCAATCTGGAAGAAAGCAAAAAACTTCAGTGAACATTTTTATGAGATTGCAGGTGTTTGACCATTGGATCAACGTGTTGTTTGGCCCTTTGGCAAAAACTTTGGTAGAGTTAAAACAAAGCTGATTAACAGATTTAATCTACAAAAATTATCACCACTGTTTTTGATTAATGATAAAATCAGTTGTATATCAGTGGTGCCACTTTTTTGCACTACCAATATCCAGACAAAATATCAAACTGAGAGGTTTACTCGGCATCTTAAACGATAAATTGACTGATCAAAGACATAATCAACAGATGTATTGTTGAATTGAGATGATTGTTTGTTTATTTCAGCCTGAGCTGCTGGGCCCCAATTACTTCCAAGTTCCTTTCTGTCTTCTTATGCTGAAACATTTGACCCTAGGTTTGATGTGTGGTCATTTGATTTTACACAGTGATTAAAGTAGCATACACATCACAAAAATGTGACATTGTAATTCTTCAGCAAAACGAGATTTTAAAATATCTGAGACTTTAACAACATAACCACAAGAGCAGGTACAAGAACTCACCTTTAGGACTTCAGCATATCACGCATGGGTAACCTGTATGAAACACATATCACAGAAGACAGTGAGTTGTCATGTTTTCCAGATAAATAAATAAACATTAATGATTACAATGACTCACTTTTTTTTTTTGCTTTATCCATAGCTCAAAGGAGCACTTGAATGCTCTGAGTATATAACAGAACAATATCATCTGAACGCTGACCAACTGTATTACCTTTTCTTTCTTTCTTACTTACTTTGATTCCTTTCCATGCAGAATCCAACTTTATTTGCGGACTCTTGAACGCATCAACTCTTTCCTTCCCATTCCCTCCCTCGACAAGCCTTTCTGTATGCTGCAGTGTTACACTGATATTGATAAAGGGACTTGAACTTGGTTTTCGTATCTGAAATTTGAATGCTCTACTGTTTTAACAAATTAAGCCAATTAAATAATTCAATATGCTCGAAGCTTGGCCGACAGCAGCATTGAAGATGGTTGCTTCACAGAGCTGTGGCTGAAAGAGTATCGGCATTAAACGAGGTAAAAACAAATAAACAAACCAACAACAAAAAAAGCTGAGCTTTGCAAACTGTGAATCATCTTTGAAGAAGAAGGAAAAAAACAGCCTCAGGCCTTAGGATGTAACCAACTTATGAGTTGATTTGAATGCCCTTTTATATTTATTCAAATTATATCAATAACAGAAATAAAACATTCCTTAAAATTAGCTTGACCAAATATATGTTTAAAGACTAATGGCAAGTCAGTCTTCTGCACCAGAAATAAACCTGAGTGTGAACCGAAGTATTCTCAAACCATAGAGAACATCGCCCCTGGTGGCCAACGAGTGTATTTTCCCATTTGACAGGGCATCATCGTTCTTTTTCATTTGTGGGTATTTTGGATGGACCTACCATCTTTATATATGGCCCTTACTATTTTAGACTTGCCAGTATATTGCTCACAAAATGCAAATTCATAACTCTGTCTCTGATTCTCAAAAATAGAAAATAAAATAAATAAAACAGCCACAAAGTCTGTATAATAATATAACAGTCTATAAAATAAAAAGGTAAAGTGACACTGTACTCCATGATCCAATATCACATTAAATGGAGCTGGTTGGATTCATTATCCAGTGGGTTCATAAATTGTCACTCAGAGATTAACAGTGGAGCTTAGATCAAGCTTTCATAGTTCACAGTCTATGCACAATGAGTGATCTATACAACTGGCAAAATCCCAGGGACCACAGTAAAATTACTGTTAGTTTTGATCACTTTATCTGATTTTAGGACAAGTAAACAATTAACTGTGTAACTTGATATTTTAACTAGTTGGCCCATAAAATTCAAAGCTGGCATTAATGATTCAACACATTGCCAAAGTGTCTGGTATGATTATTGGTTTTGACAAGATGAAAATGTGCAGAATGATTTATCTTGAGCAGGGCACCAAATCTCTCCAATATTTCATTATAGTATGAAATGAAGAGGACTGTGAAATAAACATTTCATTTGACCATTGTGTTTACTTGATATCGAGTATAGAGTCCAACACTTCAAATGTTATTTTTCTTTTCCTCTGGCTTTATCAAAACTGTATCTAGAAAGTGTTGACTAGTAACCCTGTGCAAATTAAATATTATGAAATTAATAAATGGCTAATGCTGGGTTAAATTAAATAAGGTCATTTTATATTTTATGGCTGGACATTGCCCTAACAGTAAATCCAAAATCGTGTTAGTGATGATAGGGTCAGTTAGACCCCAAATATAATTATCGATGATTTCTTACATTTTTTTTCTTTTTAATTATAAAAGATTTCGTTCATCGTCTTTCCTCATAATAAAACATGGACACTTGTCTCATGTGTCGCAAATACTGCAGAATGACTCAGATTTGGCAGGAGTAATGTCTCATCACTCAGGAACTTTTAACCAGTTAACCAGAATACATAGCCTATGCGACGAGAGAATAATTTTGCAGGGCTTGTTGTTTTCCCTATGCACTGACCGTTAATTACTGTCCTTAGCTACACTGACCCAACCGACTGATGCTTCGCCTTTTTTCACGTTACTACTACAACATGAAAACACGTCCAATGAAAGAATGAATGAATGGATGAATGAATGACTGCATGATCCAGTCCACAAATCCCCATCCGCGTCGATGTGTACCCCGGCATTCCCTCAGACAGTTGACTCTTGGCTGAGCTGATAAGTCCCTCTTTATTCCGCCGCCTGCTGCCATAAAAGCGCCGGGGAGCTCATTGTGCGGAGTGATCTGATACGGACTACACCCAGCCGCTGCCTCACTGCCCTGGCTTTCTTTGCTGCCCCAGCCTTGACGTTGGTGAACGTCGAAGTGTGGGTTAGATTGGAAACTCTAAATTCGCCTGTTGGTTTTCCTCCAATTTGGCCGTCTCCCGTTTGGCAACCTCAACGCCTCCAAAGCTGTAGGGATTTTTATATCGCACCAGTTTCTTGAATATGTCTTGGCAAAGCTACGTGGAAAACCTGATGGCCGATGGCAGCTGTCAGGATAGCGCCATTGTTGGGTACACGGACGCCAAATATGTTTGGGCAGCACATGCCGGTGGTACTTTCAACAATATCACGGTAAGAGCGGGGTAAAGGGTATTTAAAGTGAAAGCTTGGCTCCATAGGACAGTGTTGTTAGGTATGACCCACACAGACGCTCAGGAGACTGAACAGCGCTAAAACCGTTATCTCGCTCGGTCTAATGACTAGCAGGCTAACGGTGCCGTGCTAGCTTAGCGGGCTAGCTTCCTGGCTAGTCGGTGGCCTGTCTCGGCTATTTTCTGCTAAGGAAACGTTGCGGGATTAGACCTCGCGTGGTTCAGTTAAGACTCGTCTCGCCATGGCTTGCACATAACCACAAAGACACAAAGCACCTTAATGCCGTTCACAATATCAAATGGAAAATACTGAGCACCAACAAATTAACCTGTCGCTATAGTTTAATGCCAGTGAATAGACGGTGTCTGACTTGAAGGAGCGTGCATGCTTTTGTGTGCACGGCCGCTTTGATTAGGAAACATTAAGCTGCTGCTGTACCGGCAGATTGTGGTTTAAAAAAAATAAAAAGCTGTTGCTGGCTGACGACTGGCCGGCCTACCACGAGCCAGCCTTATTCTACCATTAATACGTATTTTTACATCCAGAAATTTAGTGGCAATGACAATTTGCGCATTTTTCTTTCTTTTTTTTCTAATTCATTGTGAGGAATGGCAGGAGAGCTAACGGGTGCATAGACGTCACTGTACTTCCGCTCCTTACTGCAGGCAAAGGTTGCAAGCTGTTGTTATTGCTTGGTTGCGGGATGTGTTGTTAGTCGCCACCTGAAATTGTGGCACCGATCTTTATTTATCTTGTAGGTTCCCGGGTTTTATTCAAAGATTTCCTCTCTAAAAACCAAACAGGCGGTCCTAACATTACTAGCATCAGTTTCACTGATGTTCGGACTAGGGCTTAATGCAGCCCAACATCAGTGCCTAAGATATACATTTTCCTGTCTTATATGGCGAAGAGAAGCACCAATCCTGACATTTGAGGATGTTCGGAGTTGTTGATGAGTAGGGCTGCAACTCATATATTCATTATTGATCTCAACTGATAAATTCCATGATAAATCACTGAATTACTATATTGATATAAAAGCCAGAAGAGACGAATTTAACTTTAAATTGCAATGTTTTTGAGGTCCATGTGATGTTAAAATGTATGTTTTTGTCAAATTAAAGGTACATAATTAAAAGATTACTATAACATAAGACAAAGAAAAGCAGCAAATTGTCACATGTGAAGCCGCAACTGGGAAAATTAATTAAACATTAAAAAGATTAACTGATCTTCAAAATAGTTGCCATTTAAAATTCCACTCATTTAATGAATTGACAAATCATTTTAGTGTACCACTGATAATCTGAAATGTGTTGGTGCTTCTTGGATGTGACAATAATGGTATGGATGGTTCAAGACAAATGTCCACATTAAAAGAAATGAATTCCTAAAAAAGTAAAAGTAAACAAAACTAAACAAAACCGTACGTTTCTGGGACATAATAGCCTTTATTATCCTGGTTGCAAAGTGTGACTACATGTAAGTTTTATGGTTTGGCCACCAAAATTAAGTTTAGTTAGTTTTTGGTTTTTTAACTATGTTTTTGGGGAACTTTCACTTATTAAAATAGCATTTGCATACTGGGAAGAATTATTTGAGTCATGTAACTGGAAGTATGGTTTATATCTTGATGTTTTTACAATACTGTGTTTTTGCATATTTTTCAGTCTCAAGAAATTGATATCCTTGTTGGTAAGGATAGGGAGACTTTTTACACCAGCGGTCTCACTCTGGGCTCAAAGAAGTGTTCAGTCCTCAGAGACAGCCTCCTGGATGACGGGGACTGGACAATGGACATCAGGACGAAGAGCCAAGGAGGAGAGCCTACATACAATATCTCTGTGGGAAGAGCTGGAAAAGGTAAATATGTAGTTTAAAAAATGGGTAATGATGAAAAAAATATCTTCATTGCAACTATTAAAATGCTGCTCACTAAAAATTATGGGCTCATTTCTTGAAATTTGTAAAATGATATAATTTCCTCTCCTACAGCTTTAATTTCACTAATCAAAATAAATGTTATAATTGTGACCCCTTGATAAGAAAGACCCTCAAGATTCAAATCTATCCACTTTGCAAGTGACAATCAATTGGAAATGTGACATCTATTGACATCTGTGTACTTCCATCCACAGTCCAAAATGGATCATATTTACCATAATTTTACAACGGGGAAAGGACACAAGTCCTTCATTCATTAAGATTATTGCAGATTAAATCCTAATCAAGTAGATAATTAACAGAGAATTCATCTTAATCTGTTTTATAAGACATGGTGTTTTTCACAAAAAGCTCATAGATGCCGACTTGTGAACCTAAAATGCCAGATTTACTCAGTGATGTGATGGTTTGCCCAGTCCAGTCTGTTTGCCTTTGTGGTCCTCAATGTCTGACATTGCTCCAGTGTTTCTTACGAGTTGAGACTGTTGCCCAAAATTGTTGGAGTCTGACATCTTAGACTTAATGATTGGCCTCAGTTTAGCCAAGTGTTTCAATCTATAGATTTTCTCACAGCTAGCTCACCAGTCTAACAATCTTTTAATCAATATAATTCCCTGCATTAGAGCATCAGTAGAAAATGAACCACCAAATTTTTAAGTGGGAAACACTGATTGCGGTCAAAACCAAACAGTTTTCCTTTCCTTCTTTCTGTTTGGTGATTTCTTTCTTTTATTTTTTTCTTCTCTTCCTTGCATGAATTCTCTGCATGTTGTTCCTCTGTGAGCATAGTCAAAAAAGCACAAAACAAGTGTCATACAATTTTTTAATTTGCACCCATAAGTGCAGTGAGACGTTTCAGTCTCTGCATACAACTATGTGGAAAATGAATTGCATGTTAATTAGTATCTTGCATGCATCTTTAATTTCAAGCAAAATGAGCCAGTGCTTGCTTCAGAGCTGTACCGTCCAATGACAAATGTTTTCTTTGAAACACCAAGTGCACTGATCTTCCTTCAGCCTCTATTTATCACTTAAAAAAAAAAATCTCATTATCATAGTATTCAACTATGTGCTATGGAGGATCAGGACTGTGTTGGAAATGGTTTACTTACTCACTTATTTGCTATCCCCATTTAAGAGACACTGGTGAGTGATAAAGTACAATGCCTGGACACTAAATCCTTATACTTAAATGGTTATCAGTAAATACACTACATTATCAATTGGTAACATCTATAGAAGCAAAACATAGCCCTGTACGGCCCACAGTTGAATACACCCACACTTCACTGGTGACAATAGTTATATTGAATGCTATTTCTTTTCACCTTTTTTTTTTTTGTTTGTTTGTTTTTTTGCTTTTCTTAACTATCCCCTTTTTTCTATCTCTTCTCTTTCAGTTTTGGTTCTTGTAATGGGCAAAGAAGGGGTCCATGGAGGCGGATTGAATAAGAAGGCTTACTCAATGGCAAAATACTTGAGGGATTCAGGGTTTTAATGTTTTCAAGTTCACTTAGATAAATTGAGGGACAAAAAGAAGAGAAAAGAAATATTGCTGTTAAGATTTCTCCTGCAAGCAGTCAAATGTCATGGAAACTTTTAATAGCAATGAAGAGTGGTAAGATACTGTGTCACCTTTGTTCCCCCCTTCACCCTGTAGGGGGGAGACTCTTCAATTTTGTTCATTTCTCTTTTTTTCCTTGTGTGCTCCAGTATTGGTTTTAGTCATGGGAAAGGAGGCGGTCCATGGTGGAAATCTTAACAAGAAAGCACATTCAATGGCTGAGTACCTGAGGAAGTCTGGATATTAAGCAACCTCTCCACCTATCCATCAACTTAGCAGCTCACTCCCACTCACTGCATTGTGTCGACACTACTTCCAGGATTAGATGGCATACAATGTAACATCCCCCCAGTCTACTTTTATATACAGTCTTTTGTTTGCTACCCCACCTGCCCCAATTTTTTTTCTTTTTCTTTTTTTTTAAGGGTAAAAACCATCCCCACTTTAACATTGTACTTCTCATGTTCTTGGCACTACAGTAATGGCATGTTCTTTGAAATGTTTAATAACCAAAAGCGTGTGTGCAAAAAATGATTGCAAGTGTAATAAAAGTGTTAAACAAATTTGGACTCTCCTTGTTTAACATTCACTTAGCGACTAGCTAATATTCCAAGGGGAAGTACACATGTAATCGTGGTGACAGTTTGCGTAGTTGTGCTTTTTTGAGCATTACTAAAATATGCCAGGTTCTTTTTTGTTTTGTTTTTTACATAAGCATGTGGGCATTTAAAAGTTGCATGCATACACCTCTTTAGCATACAAATCCCAGTCCTATCTTCTCTGTCCCAGTGTAATATTCCAGCCAAAACCATCTTCTCATCTGCCTCCATCTTCAAGTCTGCGGTAGCCTCCGATAAAGAAATGACAAATTTCCTCTGACAAAGTCCTGTATGTGTGTACCGATTGGCCACCCTTGGGCATAACTTCTTTTACCCTTCATCACATGCTTTTGCTGTCGTACCTGAATGTGGTCTTAAAAGTTAATGATGTGATGTTGGGCTGTTTGAGTGTAGTGTAAGGTCAGCATTGCTGAGGTCTCAAGATATTGTCGTGATAACTTCCACACATCCTGGAGTCTCAGTGGACATTCCACCTCTGTGACAGCTCAAGACATTTGTCAGTCAGCTCCTGCTATTTGTAAATTTTGCTGTGAATCACTACACACATGTTATGTGAAGTTATTTTCTCCCCCTTCTCTTTGGACCAATTGTCAGAATAAGAGGATTATCAGAATGACTTCAGCTTATTCTGGTGGATGATTGTTGGCATCACCTGTTGACTGTAAATCATTAAGACAACTTGAGATGACTGTAAAACATTTAACTGCTTCTTTAGACACTACTTAAACTTTTCATCACTAACTGATTTGTTGCTAACTTCATGTCCATTAACAAATGAAATAGCAACATCATTTTACTACAGTATGAATGCATTTTGACTGTAAACCCAGGCTGTTGGGCCGGGGAATTATTTGCCTTGTGCTTTAGTCATCAAAGGTGTATTCACAAGTTGTCATAGTACGGTACTTAGAAGTATATTTAAAAGAAAAAAAATGATGCTGTGTACACTAAACATATTGAAAATGGTGTTGGTTGGAATAAGATCATTTGTAAGTTGTCTTGTGAAAATTTTCTGAGAACTGTGTATTCTGTGCCATAAAATCGATCTGATCTGTTGCGACTACAAGTTGGATTTTTAACTGCTGCCCCAGCAAGAAGTAACTTTTAATGGCACTTTCCTAAGGGATATTTTGGCATCAGTAATCTCCAGACTCTGTGGAATATGTACAGAATTAAACGACAGAAAAATACATTTGCAATATTTTGTCTTTTCTTTGTTTGTTTTTGAGATGGAAATTCCTTCTGCCACAAAATCTGCTATTTCAAATGCCATGAATTGATGAGACATCTTGTTTACAGACAGATCAAATAAACGTTATTCCAACCAGAGGTAGCCAGCATGTCCTGTCTATTGCCTTTTGGATTCAGATTTGTATGTAGACCGATTCAAGAGTTTTACATCACTAAGTTTTAATTCAGGTTTTCAGTCTAAACGAATTGGATTGTCCTTTGCACTGCACATTGGCAACAGTCCATACTTATACTATTAGATTAAAACATGATAATGACATGGGTCTTGTAATGAACACTGAAACAGTAACGCACAACTCATACGGGAATCCTAAATGAGTGAGTCTTGAGTGATGTAGGGAAGTTCCCTATTCCTGTGGCTTGATGTCTGAATCCGAAAAACCAACCCCCCATATGAATTTACTTATTTTTATTTGCAGAAGGAAAAATCAATTAAATCTGATGGCTGAGGGCTTTCACTCATAAAAACAAATTCATATGAAGCTCTACCTACCCTGCTAGTGTCATACAATTCAAGCAGTAATGTGGTTGATCTTGTGTTCAGAATGAATGACATGAAACAAACCTTACGTTACCTTTATAATTCCGTGTCCACTTGTCCCAAACCTTCGAAGCAACACAATGTTAACCAAGAAATATTTAAAACCAAGAATTAGCATTTCTTATAGCAGCACAGGAAACATTTGGCACCAATATGATTCAAAATCAAGTGTTGTGACTGTGAGTATGAGTAATGTGAGGCTGCAGACGGAGTTTCACCAGTGGGTTGTTGCTGTGCTTTTTACACAGCATGGTGAAGATGGCATCCAATTATTCTATTTGTGAAAACACAATAAGGGAGATTCCACTGCATTTGTCCACATTTAGACTACACCAGACCAGGTTCAGATCAAAAACCTCTAGACTTGTCAAGTCTGGACTAGATTATTTCAGAGAAACTAAAGACACTTCATTCTGTGAGCCTAGCCTATATTAAATTTGTCCAAACACAAAAAAGGGAGATTCCGTTGCTTTTCAACCATGGGAAAAACTTAATGTAGCTAAATTTAAACAGACATTTGCCAACAGTTTGGGATTTTATTTCTTCACCTTAAAGATTTTTGGAAAGCTAAACAGGCTGTCCCTAATATCAAGAAGGCTTATCATAAAAGCGTTGTAGCATGTCTGGTCTTTTGCGTAGCATGTTGACGCCCCGCCCCTGCTTGATTGTGAACACCTGCAGAGTCAGGTGTGCCATCAGACGAAGTCGTGCGCAGTAATTAAAGTGCCTAAACTCGGTACACTGCTGGGGTCAATCTGCCTGTGTGCGGTGCTTTTTCTTTGTTCTAATGGCTTATAGCAGGAGCAGGGACACGACGATTTTACTATGTTTAGGACTTTTTCTGCTTGCTAGTTCATTTTGCGATTGTAGTACACTAACGAGGCTTAAAGAACTGGATAAATTTAGGGAGAACTCGACGATTAACCGAGGTCAAGCTGAAGGGAGAGGCCTGAGCCATGGGCGACTCTTGATTGGGCAAAATTCTCTTCACGGTGCTAAAGTCAAAGGAACGAAGGCCACAAGGAGCCACCAGGATATAGATCATGATTACCAAGCAGACATGGGTATGTAAAATTGTCATTTTTAATGACACTGCTGCACAATATGCTCCACAATAGCTTTTTATTAAAACTGAACACAATGTTTGATTTAATTTATGCATTATTGTTAAAATGGGCAAATGATAAAGATACCCCAATTTGAACTTGGAATAAAATCTTGTTTTTTAAAGGCTGGGCAGAGCACAAGCTACCTGGAGTGCAGAGCTTTTCAAGGCCGCCTCCAGACAAGGCTGCCGTGGAGCAACTCCTTAAAATGGAACCAAAGGTTGAATGTACAGCAGACTCCATGACGCTTCATGTCCAAGGTGCTGCTTCTTCTCCCAGATCACTTCTCTTTGTGGATAGGGGTATGTTTTTAAGTATCCATGGACATCATGCATTTACTTTTTATTAACAATTGTATTCAGAGAAGTTTCATTTACTTGTACTATGTCTCTATTTCATCTCAGGGAGCATACTGTCTCCTCTGCCTCTGTCAAAGTTGCCAGCTAGCTGTGGTTACACCATCAGGTCTACACAAAGAGATCTGACTCTGATTGCACCCTATGATGGTTGCTTTGTTGCCCACCAGGTAAGGTACTTTCTAAAAGCACAACACACTTGAACCATTTATTTCCACACTTGTAACATTTTTCTTGCTGGCTTCAGGAGGACAACTATGTTCTCCCCTTGCATTGGTGTGGGGTACCAGTGAGGATGTCGTGCCCTTCGCCTTCACTGTCTTCGCCTAATCCTCCAATGGTCACCTGTCACACAGAGGGCATGGTTGTCAAAACTGAATGGACAATTTCTGCTGCTGACATTAAAGTGAACTGTAAGTCACTTCATAATTTATAAAGCGTAGTAAATTCTGCCCTATAGATGTTTCTTGCAGACATTTGGATTACCAAACACTGTTGCAATAGGCACACCCTTATAGTTGTGCCAGGTCACTTGTATTTTTTTTTTTTTGCATACTGTGTGTCCTGAGAGTCTGAGATAAAAATCTATTGGGTTGCTTTATGAATTCATAGCTACTTGTACTAGGTCTTAAGTCATCTGTTGTGTGGAGATTTTTTTTAAAGATATCCTTTGGCCATTTTTTGCCTTTATTTGATAGGACAGTGCAGATGGACTGGGGAAATGACATGCGCTAAGGATCGCCTCGGTCGGGAGTCAAACCAGCGATGAGCGCTTCAGGCATATGCTAACATGGGATGTGCTTTACATGTAGGCTACATGATTCGGCTGTAATGTCTAAAAAGCCAACTATGGTTTTAGGCTATGGGAATTGATTCGAGGTATAAATGTGTAACTTTAAATAAATAAACTTTCTTTGAGCATGGCTTACTGTTGACATTTTTAAAGAAAGACACCTTAAATTGCCTTTAGAAAGTATACCAGAGTAATATGTATTTTCCTTTTACAGTGAATGGTAACTGGGTGCCATTGGTGGAAGCCTCACCTAGATGTGGGTTCAGCGTAGTTGTACATCCTGAAGGTGTGGTCATCTCTGTGCGCTATGCACCCTGTTTGGAGAAAAAGGTGTTGTACAAATTTCTTTGACTCTTAAATGACCACTTAAAAACATTTCTTTAAGCCATCAATATTTTCCATTTCAGGGTGGAATGTACACACTTGAACTTGCTGGAGATGGAGAAATAAAAATTTCCTGTCCATCTCTGTCCACGACACAAAGTGAAACACCAAGCAAAGGGGTCACTGCCCCCACCCCATCATATGGCTTTGGTCCAGCTCACATTCAAACACAGAGCCCTCAGCCTGCGGTTCCCCAGGTCCCAAATTTTCCTCCAAAGCCAGAGGCACCTGAAGAGAAGCCAACTCTGGGGGCAAAGGATATCAGTCAACCTCAGTTCCCTTATCACTTTTACCCCCATTTCCCCCACCCGCTTCCAGGTACTAAACCCCTAGTCACTGTACAACCACTACCCTCTCCTGTGTCCAAGAAAAATGATGGACACCAACCCCAACAAACTGTTCATCCTTCGAGTCTGCCTGTTGTCCCTGAGGGACAAGTGCCCCAGCCTTTTAATTTCCCATTTTACTCTTGGCCGGCCCAACCTGAACAGGTGCCCATTGTGAAAGAACCTCCTGTACAGCCCTCAGTTGCCCAAATACCTAATGGCAGATGGGGAAACCCTTTATACCCCTATGTTAAGCCACCTAACACTGTCCCTCCTGCACACAGGCCTGAACAGAAACCTTTACCTACACCATCTCCCTCAATCATCCAAATCACTGAAGGCCAAAGACAACAACTGTACTATCCATTTTATTTTCCATCACCTAAACCTGAAACTCTCCCTACACAGCCACCAGTAACTAACCCACCAGGTAAAATGGCTGTTCATATCCTTCCCAATCCATTTAACCCTCCCTTTGGACTGCCTCAAAAACCTATAGAACCACCTAAAAGCCAACCTGAGAGACATGAGCCCTTTAACCCAGTTCCTCCGTACCTCCTGCCACCACCTTCAGAAGTTCCTCAAGTAGAACAACCTCTCCAGCCAGTGTATCCAGAAAGCCCTGGAAAAAATATTGTGCCACCAAAGCCCCCAGTTCCTCAAGAGCCTCAGGGACAAATATATCCAATGTACCATTACCCATTTCCCTATCCATTTCAGCCACAAGGGCCTTTGCAGACACATGTGCCAACCAAACAGCAGACTACCACAGCCGCACCAAAGAGCCAAGTACAACAATCTCTTAACCCTGTGCAACCCGAAGGATCAAAACCCCAGGTCCCTGAAAGGCCATCCATTGTCCAACCACCACAACCTGAAGCCCCCCGGGTTCAGGTTCACCAATACCCTTATGGTTTCTATCCTCATCCCCAGCCAACTGAAAAGCCAACCACTGTTCAGCCACCACAGCCTGAAGCCCCTCAGGTTCACCAATACCCATACGCTCCTTACCCTCATCCACAGCCAACTGAAAGGCCGTCCATTGTCCAACCACCCCGACCTGAAGCCCCCCGGGTTCAGGTTCAGCAATACCCTTATGGTTTCTATCCTCATCCCCAGCCAACTGAAAAGCCAACCACTGTCCAACCACCACAGCCTGAAGCCCCTCAGGTTCACCAATACCCATACGCTCCTTACCCTCATCCACAGCCAACTGAAAGGCCGTCCATTGTCCAACCACCACAACCTGAAGCCCCCCCCGGTTCAGGTTCCGCAATACCCTTATGGTTTCTATCCTCATCCCCAGCCAACTGAAAAGCCAACCACTGTCCAACCACCACAGCCTGAAGCCCCTCAGGTTCACCAATACCCATACGCTCCTTACCCTCATCCACAGCCAACTGAAAGGCCGTCCATTGTCCAACCACCACAACCTGAAGCCCCCCCGGTTCAGGTTCCGCAATACCCTTATGGTTTCTATCCTCATCCCCAGCCAACTGAAAAGCCAACCACTGTCCAACCACCACAGCCTGATGCCCCTCAGGTTCACCAATACCCATACGCTCCTTACCCTCATCCACAGCCAACTGAAAGGCCAACCATTTCCCAACCACCACAACCTGAAGCCCCCCGGGTTCAGGTTCAGCAATACCCTTATGGTTTCTATCCTCATCCCCAGCCAACTGAAAAGCCAACCACTGTCCAACCACCACAGCCTGAAGCCCCTCAGGTTCACCAATATCCATATGCTCCTTCCCCTCATCCACAGCCAACTGAAAGGCCGACCATTGCCCAACCACCACAACCTGAAGCCCCCCGGGTTCAGGTTCAGCAATACCCTTATGGTTTCTATCCTCATCCCCAGCCAACTGAAAAGCCAACCACTGTCCAACCACCACAGCCTGAAGCCCCTCGGGTTCACCAATATCCATATGCTCCTTACCCTCATCCAGGTGCAGCTGAGCCAACCGCTGTCAAACTACCACAGCCTGGAGCCCCTTGGGGCCAAGGGTACCCACCATTCTACCACTTCTACCCCCAGCCAAAGCCTGAAAAGCCAGCTGAGAAGCCAGAACATAAACCTTACCAGCAACCATACAAGATACCAGATGCTGGAACAAATGGTGCCAAAACTGCCACTGAAAATCCAGTCCCAAGCAAACACTCTCCAGGTCCCAAACCTCCAGATGGTCAGGTGCACCACCCTTTCAAATTGTACTACCCACAGCAGCCTGAGCACCCTCAGCCTATAACATTACCCCCTGCTGCCTCCATACAGCAGCCACAACCAGTCACCAGTGCATCCCCAAGTGATGGTGGTATGGTCCCACAAGTTCCACAGCCAGGTTCTCCACAAATGTCCTCTTTGTACTGTCCTCAGTTTTGCCCTACTGGATTTGCTAATTGCTGTCCACAAATTGCTTTTCATCAACATGTCCATCATATTGTTCCACCTGGCAGTAAAGATATTCCTCCAGTCTATTCTGCACTGCCATTTGTCCCTTCATTGCCATATTCTGGGTTTAGCAATGGCCTGGGAACTGCTGTCATTCCTCAAAAGCCAACTGATGCAAAAATGCAAGTTTCCTCCTCTGGGCCCACTTCTCCTCAGGCCCCTCCACCAGCAAATGAAGAACAGCCCCATTTGCTGCCACCAGATGGCAACCCTGCTGCACAAAGTATTTCCAAGAGGCCTGTAAATTCTCAACCTCAAATTAACCCTTATTTTGTTTCTAATTGGCCACATCTACCACATGGTGAGACACAAAATTTACCACAAAGCCAATCAACAGCTGACAACAATGTTCTCTCTAAACCTAAGGTTTCAGGTAATGACCCAGTAAATCCCATGGTGCAATATAAGCCATATTACATACAGTACCCAGGGCAGCAAGTGAGCCAGCCTTCTGTTGACATGAATAATCCTTCTGGGCCTAATTTAATGTACTTCATTGGCCAATACCAACAGGAGCATTCAGCACACCAGCAAAATGAACATGCAGCCAAGCAACTCCAGTCATCTAACATGGAATCCAGTGTCTCTAAAGGGCAGGCACATCCTCAAGTCCAAGGTGAATTTGATCAATTTTCCATTCCTTATGGCATGCTTCAAGATGCTCAAGCTCCTACATATAACTCGTCACAACCACAGCCATTTGTGAGTGGCTCAAAAAAATCCAGACATGATCAGAATGTCAACCCCCACTCTGAATCTAAGAGTTATGTGCTGTTGCAGCATGGCCCACCTGGTAGAGAGCCCAACAGTTTCAGAGATCTTGCTCAAGATGAAAACTTGCAGTCACAAACTTTTGCAAGGCATCACAGTGGTAAAGCCCATCACCTTCAGAATTTGAATTCTTGGGACAAACGCTCGCACCTGAGATGGCTCGGAAAAATGCCCAATGCCTTACCTGTTTCTGCCCCCGATTCGTCTAAAGGCCCCTCTTTTAGTTCAGCACATGTAAAGCCTGAATTCCATGAATCATTGAAAGATATGTGGAAACCCCTTGCACCATCGAACCGAAGGATTCCAGCCAACGATCCTAGAGGGATATTTCAACAAATGAGTGCTGCAGCTGACCTCCAAGGAGACGGTATGTTGTGTGTGTGTGTTCATTTGAATTTATATTTTGTTCTTTTTGTAATGATTTGTTCCTTTTTTTTACAGGGCTGAACCAAGACATCCAGAGAGAAGGTGGAAATCAGAAGCAAACATGAGTTGCCTTTGGAGTTGCCCAACATGAATAAACAATCAAACTGTACCAGAGCTTCCCCCTCAATCTCTTCTTCTATAAGCTGAAGAAATTATTTTTGTTTGGTTTGCCTTTTGTGTGGGTGGGTAAACAAAATCTGGGAAGTGAGTTAGAAGTCTGTCTCTTTTGACAAGGGAAGCGAAGGATGGCTTTTTCTCGTTGACTGTTTCAAAGTTAATGGTTTAGTTAGTAAATGTCAGCAATATACACCTGCTTTTTAGACCCAAGCAGTGCATTGCCCTTTTTGAACTGATTTGTCTTGCTTAGTTTGCCTTACCATGAACTGGTGCTTACTGAACATTGACCCATTCATGTAAATACACTTACTAGGATTCACCCATTCACTGAGTGGCCTCAGTGTTCGTGCTTGTTGTTTAAAATGTAAGGTTTCTTCTTTCAAATGTCACTCTTTCTGACAGTAATACCAAAGCTAGTTTGCACTTATACATTATGTTAAGAGTATTTTTCAGTCTTATTGCAAAAGTCATCAGAAGTGGGGCAACAAGTTGGTGTGAACTGAAGAGGATCACATTCACTCTATTCATTCAGTGATCGGATCTTTCCAAACTCATTCTATAGTCATATCGGGGGCTATTGTTTTATCTAACACATTCTTGTAATTTGCAATTTAAAAACCTAACATGGAAAAACTAAACAAAATTCAATGCAATTCATGACATTCTACATCTAGAAAAACAGGAAAATGGAACCAGGATAAAGGCCACTTTATGTGAGTGTTTGGCGAGGCATTCACCAAGTGCTTTCCACTCTCATACAATCAATATTAATAGAATGGAAAACATGTTTCTTATTATACTGACCGGTGACACAGGGATTGGTGGCAGGAGCACAGGTGAGACGAGGAAGGCCCTGGCCCAGGTGTGTGAGTTTAGAGCAACTACTACTGATTAGAAATGACAGGCTGGTTTGAGGTTGCAGGTACAGTTCTCAATTTGTAAACCAGAAAACCAATAATCAAATCTGATCAGTTTATTCATGGAGTACATTTAAAAACAAAAAATATGACTTGGGTGCTTTACAGGGAGCTCAAATCATGGCATTACTTGGTTCAGCGAAGAGGATACAAGTAAATTGCACCAAATATCTGGATAGAATCAAACAACATTGTAGTGACAAATAAATAAAATACAAAATGCCAAGTGGTTATTTGTATCCTCATGACAACTTATATTCTTAAGTGACGACAGTCTGTAAAGAGGTTTTAAAAACAGCAATGCTATGAAAAGATGGAATAGTCTGATATAGTTGTAACCTATTCCACAATTAGGGACAACAACAGAAAATGCTTGCGCACCTTTAAATTTTAGCTGGATCCATGGAATATGGAGCAGTGTTATTTCAGCCACTGATTGAGTGACAAAGTTTGATTTTCAACACAGAAAGCTCCAAAAATACCAACAAAATACAGTGGCCATCGGGACACCGGGAGTTCCATAATATGACATAACACACTTACTCCACACTCAGACAGATAGGACATGGAAGTTTATATTTGTTTTAGAAAAAGATGTGTGTCGAGGATATTCTGTTGATTTTGTAGCTCAAATACCAATACAGTTCAAATATGAGTTCATCTATCTATCTGTCTTGTTTGGGTACATGTGCACATGCCTATAAGTACCTATAACATGCTTTGTTCTAAATTGGACTCATCATGTGTCTAAGGTGGGCGGGTAAACTGTAAATGATATGACAAACTTTTCTTGTTGGGGGACACATGTCATCAGTGCTGAGGTACATGCTTCAGCCCGTAAACATTTGAGTAATGTTTAAAATATTGAACTGACTTAAACATGGAGCTGTGGTTGTACTCACAGAACTGTCAGTGGGTTCACAGGAATGTCACTGGCATGAGTCAACATCATCAGCAAACAACACTGTGTTTTGCAATTTCCCTTAAACAAGTGAAAAGAATGAATAAATGCGTTCCGGTTTGAGTTTGTCCATTCAAAGTTCTGTATCAAGAGGTTATCAGCGTGTCCTCATCAAACCCGTAAAAGACCTTACTTGACTCTCAGTCCATGACTGACTGCGTATTTCAAATGTTAAAGAATTAATTCAAGCAGAAAGCACAAACACATACAGCTTGGACATGAGAGATTTATTCAGCTGTATTAAATGCAAATGTTTATCATCCATTCTACAGACATTTCAAGAGCTGATTTCAATCCTCATTTTTAGGACATATACTGGAGTTACATCTACCTACCACATGCCACTTAAAGTTATGCTAGCACCAGTGTAACTGAGGGAGGCAAATGTTGAAAGTCTGTGGGACCTGCTCAACTGAAGAATCTGACCCTTCCTGGGCAAATTGGCACAAGTAGAACAGGGTCTTTTTGAACCACAGTGGTGTCTACAGGTGTAGCAGATAAATCTCTCTTAAAATGACTACGAATCTCCATACTGCTTGGGGAGTCTGATCCATCATCGACAAGAATAACAGCAGCAGGAGCAGGATCAGCAGCTGCGGCTGGATCAGCGGCTACGGCTGGATCGGCGGCTACGACTGGATCGGCGGCTACAGCTGGATCGGCAGCTACAGCTGGATCAGCGGCTGGAGCTGGATCAGCAGCAGGTGCAGCAGCAGCAGCACCAACCACGGCAGGAACTACAGGTACCACTTCCTCCGACTCTGCTGATTCTGCAGAGAGAAGGCCGCTCAGGTGAGGGTCATGGAGAGAGGTGAGTTTATGGTGTCTCAGGCCATGATTGTGTGGCAGGCTGCCTGTAGGCACATGGACTGCTGGTGGCACAGCTGGAGCTGCAGTGCTGTTGGCATCTACAATAGGCATCTGAAAAAAATGTATACATCTTTGTCAGGCTTAGAAGTAATATTTTTCTACAGAAATGTTAGATGATAAACCTCAGGTCTTATTTTTGATGTGAAACAGTATTTTACCAGGACGTTGAACATCTTGCAGTCCACTGCGTGAAACGCTGCAGAACCGCTGGCTTTGCAAAATCCACGTTGCTGATAGAAAGAGAGAAAAACATTTTTATTCAAAATTTAATAACAGCTCCAATTCAAAATTGTTTAACAGGAGCTTTGGTTGCCAGATTTATGATTTCCTTGTCTTTTTTTATTTATCTTTTTTTTTTTTAGATTTTCTTACACAGATTTAAAGAACTACTCTTGCATTCCTAAAAAAACAAAAAACAAAAAAAACTGATGCTTTGTGTACTTACAGCCAGGGGGTCATTCAGGGGCACACAGGCACCATCAGTGCAATTAGCCTCAACTATGACATATTCTACTGAGTACTTAGGCCCACTAGCCACAACCTGAAACAAAGGGAATATTGATGTACTGACAGGTGCTAAAGAACCGTGCAGGTGCATTTAAGCTCATGAATTGCTTGTTATTCTTCTGAACAAATAAAGCTTCAGTCCACCTGGGATGACATTCGTCCAACCTCCAGAAGAGTGTAAGTCTCGTTCACGGTGTTGTTATTAAAGGTTGCCAGAGAGACATGGGCAAATTCTAGCGCTGTAGTGTCGTTTAGAGGGAGGAGGGAGGGACAGCCTAAGCAGAGGTCCTCTCTTGATTCTGTGTCAGTAAACAGAAAGACACATGTAGGTAGGTTTGGTTGTGCACGGTGACACTTGTGTAGTATAGTCTTTGTGTGTGTGTGTGTGTGGTTGTTAATATGATTGGTGGTGTATGATTGGAGAATTTTACCCTCTGTTTTGCACTTGAATGCAGCAACAGTCAGGACCCCACCAACTTTCTTCAGCACCACATCACAGTCTCCCTCCACGGCCTGAACCAGTTCACAGAGCAAAACAGTGAGTCATTTTTTCTCTATTCTCATTACTTTATATCATAAAATTATTCTCAACACTACATAGGTTGAATTCCTGCAGTCTCACCGTCCACAGTTTGGACCTGACTGTACAGTTGGCAACAGGTGTGGGGTCCAACACATGACAGTCTGTCTCCAGCAGGTCAATTTCCAGAACATATGTGTTGTTTCCATCAGGCTGAGAATAAGTGGAAAAAAAGAGAACATGATATATATATATATATATATATATATATATATATATATATATATATATATATATATATATGAGGCTTTTCTCCATCAGAGAGTCCAACAATACATGGGCAAAAGTCCCAGGAGTTTGAAAGTGTGGTGTCACATGTGCACAGAAAAAAGAAAGAAAGAAAGAAAGAAAGAAAGAAAGAAAGAAAGAAAGAAAGAAAGAAAGAAAGAAAATGGCATATGCACTTTTTTTTAAATTAAAGGGGGTGTCTTCAATAAAAGTGTAATTTTTCTTTTCCACTTATACGTATTATGTTCCCACCTCCTAAGTAGCCATCCGTATGCGTTTAATCACACTAACCACACACTTGGTCTGGGACTTACCTTTGCGTAGACTTTAATATCATCGATCCGGTTCAGTGCATACTTGTAGCCATGAGTGTGCTGGGCATTAAGGTAATCCTGAGCCACCAGAGCAGCCTCCTCTGCCTCAGGAGAGTCACACAGAGGCTGTAGCACATTTACCTGAGACCAGACCCCCACCAGTAGTCCCAGAACGACACTGACGCCCAGAGCCTTCATTTCTGTCAGAGATGCAAGAGGTATCAGAGCAGTGGAGCAGATAAGGAAGAGTAGCAGAGCTGGTTCAGCCCATGTATATATACCATGTGGCTAAACAGAAAGCAGAGCCAAGTCAAACATGATGTTCATCCCTCCTGACTCCTGCGTCACAGGGGGGGTTGTATTCTGTGTCAGGGGTGCTGCCAAAACAAAGGTAAGCTGAAAAAGTCGGCGGTTGCAGTTTAAATCAGTGATGATTCACTGTTTTCATGGTGAGACATCTGCAAACATCTCCTCTATAATTTGGTAACTTTCTTCATGATCTCTTACAAACATTCCTTGAATGAAATATCATACGAAGCGTGTGAACAAGTTCAAGCTCTCGTATTGGGCAATCAGCTGTCGCAATCCCCAGGTCAATGAGAGTGATCAGAACAGGGCCCCACTGTCGGCAGGGATGCGGTGACAGTTTATCAAAAAGGATGTTTGCCAATGAGGGGAGGGGGTACGGTTGAGGGACATGCATTGCTTCCTCCCACGTATTTGCTCTTTAGTGGTCCATGTGCACAATACACTAGTGTCATCTGAGGTCACAAGTGGGCTACAAACAGAGATATTGATGAGAGGATTACCATCAAAAAGCAGTGTCAGCAATAATGCAGTGAATAAGGAGGCCCATTATATACATTTATGTTTGTCTTTATGTTTTTGTTGAATTTTTTTGACATGAGCAAATTATTTAAACCCCCCTCTGAGTATATGGATGTCGCTTCGCACTGCAAGAAAGGATTTTAATGAATAATAATCTTTTTCAAATTTATCAGCGCTGTGTGGTCCTGCAGGGATTTCAACAGACAAGACAGAAGTTGATGAGGCAAAAAATGATCTTACCGCTTTAAGGCAAGGCAAGGCAAAGCAAGGCAATTTTATTTGTATAGCCCGTTTTTACAAACAGTTTGTCTCAAAGGGCTTTACAGGGCAGGGAGAGCTGGCCAGCTCGATGGGAGGACTGGGTGGCAGACTGGTCCATGGGAAGGGAGGGGAGGCCGGTCCTAAAGTCCTTGAAAAGCTTGATTCATGACTCTTTCCCTAAAGGTCACGAGGCCTTCACTGTCTGTGGCCCTCAGCTGTGCAGGACCTAAGGTGAAGCATCTCTCCTCACCCTCTTCTTTAAACCCCACGTATATCCATATTTGGTTCATCTTTTAATACTTGTTTTTACTGTTTGAAAAAGTTCTATATAAATGAATTATTTTTCTTCTTCTTCTTCTTCTTCTTCTTATTGTTATTACTGGTGGTGGTAGAGCATGGATGTATTGTGGTAGAGTAGTACTGTTTTGTTTATGCTACTCCTTTTGTCCTATAGCTACTCACTGCTCTCTCCGAAATCTGATTGGTCGGCGCCACGATGACGTATATCAGACGCGACTGGATTGTATACATGCTGTGTGGTGCGCTGCAGGTTAAACAGGGAAACACCGAGTCTAAAATAGACAGTACATGATTTGAAAACAGAGGGTGGTAATGGAGGACCTTCACCAGAGCAGAGCTCGGTCCGGACGGTGAGACAAACAAAGGCAGGAGCGGTCAGGTATGTGTGTGTGTGTCTGTCTGTGAGTGTGTCTGTGTGTGTGTCTGTGTTACCCTCAGCTGTTGTTGTGTCAGTAAACCCCGGCTGTATTAGCAAATTTAGCTTTGCTTGGAGGGCTTTGCTCGGAAACACGTGTCGAGAAGATATTAAGCCAGGCAGCACAACACGGTGAGCTCTGTGCGGTGCGACCGGCTGGAGGAAACAGGTTTCAGCCGTGGGCGGCTCACTGAGCCCCGTGGGACAAACCCCGGACACGGAGTCAGGTCTGCACCGCTGTGAACAGCTCTGACAGCTATGGGAAGAAGATGCATCTTTTGGTTTCTGGTTCAGTTGGAGGAGCCCATCGAAACATTTGATGTATTCCAGTACTTCACACGTGCACACGTCTGTTTTAAGTGCGTGTAATTTCAGCTAGTGTTTGTGAGGTGCAGGAACAATGCGAAGATGATAACACACGGTCCATTTCAAGCAGAAAGTCCTGCTTTTCAAACCTCTGTGTGAACATTAGCTTATCAAAACGTACTTAACTGAACAGTAGTTACAACAGATTGTCCTCTCTGCCTTACATGCTAACACGTTTAAACATGTGAGCATCAATTAAATGTTGTTATTAACCATTATATCAAGTAAACCACAGGAGGGGAGACTGGGGTAAGTTGAGCATAGGGGCAAGTGAGCCACCCCTTGTTGCAAGGAAACCATAGCAAAAACTTGAGCATGTGACCAAATATATTTAGGAGGAAGGCATCATTTCATGGAGAAGAACCACATGGGTAAAGTGGTTTGACATTTATGTTTTTTGTGGCTCATCTTACCCCACTCTCTCCTACTGTGTAAAAAAATATAGACTCTAAAAGTGAAGTGATGTTCCATTCAAAGCCATGAGTCATTTTGGTTTATCAGTTAACGTCAAACAAACTATAGTAAAAAAACAAACAAAAAAAAAACAACCCAATCAACGCTGTGTGCACTGCTTTGCCTTTAAACCAGGCAGCACCAGTTCCCTTTGATGCACCTGCACCTGTTTCTCAGGCACCTGGCAGGTACCGTGTGGATCTAATCTGCATCAGTGTCTTGTGTCTCTTTGCGTGATCCCAGACTGCATGACGTTAAGATCAGTGCTCTGTGGGGTGCACACCACGTGTTGCAGGACTCTTTGTCCACTCTTGTCTCTCTCTGAGTATAGTTCTTAATGACTTTAGCTGTGTGTCTGCTGCTGCAGAACCAATCAACAAGTCCACACTGTGGTTATTGTGTGGTCGGCAAGAATGTAAACATCCAAAGAGATGTAAAACCTCTGCACAGCGCTGTATGTTCTGGGTAGCAACAGCTTTAAATGTAAGTCGGTGTATTCCGCCACTGTCTAAAATAAAGCTGATCAAAGTTCACATGAAAGCTTCCTGTAACTCTTTGAAAAAACGAGATGAACTCGTGTTGGAGGGCTGCATAATAACAACACATCCATTCTGTCTTGCAGCAGATGATCAGACTGCCCGTCAATCTGCGGAGTACGCCGCCAGAGGTGGGAGTAAATACAAAGTCATCACAGACCATGGCCTGTGAACTGAGCGTCTCCCCGGCACGAAGAAGGCCAACTAAAATCCACATTCAGCCCCGTTGTGTTTGAGCTGTCTCGCTCAGACCTGCCGCTCCCACAGCTGTAAGGATACTCCCGACTCCATGTTCTCACATGAGCCCAGATGGACCAAACACAGAGGCACCAGAGCAAAACCAAGTACCTCAAGAGGAAAACGGGGTTCGTGTCCTCAGTCAAAGGAGTTTCTCACCTGTCCAGGAGAACCAAGAGGCGCTTGTATTGTAAATTACAGCTCTGGATGTGGAGGAAGCGGAGAGAGAAATGCAGTTTTGGGATTTTCAGAGCAAAGAAAAGAAGCTGCGGCATCCCCTGTCTCAGTCTAAAGGCACAATCACGGAAATATAAAAGAAAAGTTGCCACGTTGCAAGAGAGATCTTCAGCCGTCGCGTCACCGCTCGGGGGTGACACCAACGCTTCAGGGGACACAATAAGAGGACAAGACTGCCTACTGAAGCCGCGAGAGGCTGTCGGTCCGTCAGAAACCTCCGCTGCTTCCAGCCCCTTTCAGAACCAGGTTACAGAGACAAATGCTGCCGCAGCTCCCGCCACTCAAATCCCGCTGTCTCAGAGAACACAAACCTTTGGAACGTGTTGTGAAAATAAAGATTCTCTGAAATGTTCTTGCACTGTCAAGCCCCTGCTTAGCGCGCCTGCTGATGGTGAGGCAGGTGGGTGGATTGCACTGTTAAAGGCACCAAGGACAATGATGCCATCTCAAAACTTTGACGCGGACTGCCCGCCAGGACGCCTCACTGCTGCCTCTCCAGGTAAAGACAAGGCTCCAAATGGAGACGCTGCAGAGACGTTCACCAGAAACAAGTCTCCTCAAACTCCAGTTGGCCTCAGAGAGCTGATTAAGGACATCTACGGTAGATGGTTTTTCACTTTAACCTTTTTTCTTTACACTTCATGACGTGTTTACAATTATGACAATGTTTCTATGTTTCTCTAGAATTTCTTGATGGCTTCTACAGGATGTATGGAAGTTTCATCCCGCTACAAAAGAGTGACGTGTTGACACACCTGAAGACGAAGTTCAACAGCGACTTCAGCGACAGGTAAACCTTTGTCAAAATCCTGAATCACATTGAATCTTGGGATTCCTTCTTGTTCACATGATTAAACCCTCTTGCATTTTTTTTAGTTGTTAGATTTTAAAGACTATGTGTTTTCAGGGTGCAACAGTAAGAGTGGTGTCTGATATTATTTTATTCCTGGACCAATTGTTTTATGTTCTTGTGTCTCTGCAGGAAAAACATCATTTTCTCAGAGGTATCCAGATACAGGATGGCGATCGTTCAGAAACATGTCCCCTCCTTCCAGGTGGTCTACAAGAAACACACACTGACACTGGACGATCTGTTGACACTGGCAGATCAGAACTGGCTCAACGACCAGGTTAGGGTCCAAGAGTTTCACTTGTGTAGATTTCTGGGTGGAGAGATTTTATGTGATGAGCAAAGACCTGAATGTTTATACTGAATGTAACTTAAACGTAAAGACATATTATTTTCTTTTGAAGATCTAAATCCAACCCCTGCAGCCAATGCACATGCACAACTTGTTAGACTATGACATTCACAGCTTGGCCCTTCTTTAAAGGCAAAGTGCTATTTTTGATTGATTTGATAGATGCACATATTAAAGTCTGTTTACGGCAGGCGTTGCATTTACTTTTTCTGATTTGCTTTGAAAGCCCTAAACAAACAACTGTATAGAAGCATTTGAAATATTTTTGTTTTCTCTCTCAAGGTCATGAACATGTATGGAGAACTGATTGTTGAATCTGCCAGTCACAAGGTAATCTACCATGTTGATAGCTAAAGAAACTTTAGTGTTTTGTATTCTGATTTCTAATCATAGCACCAGATGGGTAAAGGTTTTTTTTGGTACTTACCAGGGATGTCCAAATACTGCCAGTAATTAAAGGAGCAGTTCAACATTTTAGGAAATATGTAACTGATCTCAGGTTAGGATATAGTTTACCTGGCTCAGGCTAAAAAAAAAGAAGCTTTTGCACGTGTTAATGTGTAAATTGCATTAAGTCATTCACAAGTCATAAGTACAGTGAAAGAAGAGAATGTAACTTATCTTTTGGAGCTTACTCCATCTGTTTGCAGCATAGTGTGCAAAACCAATTTTTCTAGGTTCACCGTGAACAAGACGAAGTGCAAAAGTTAAAATGTCCAGTGATCCAATTGTTTAAGTGAGTCAGTTACATGTAATTAGAGATTTATTGGAGCAACATACACTGCAGCTCCCCTCTGTTTGCTAAGGTGGAGCACCCCGCCCTTTCACATAGGATAGCAATGCTGAATGAAAAAAGTGTCACCTGTGATAAATGCAGTGATTCCAAGTGAAGAGGTCTCAGTGTGTTGGGAGAAGCATCCACACACCAAATATCACCAGAAGAGCTGTAGATTGTTCACTGGTCTTTGTCTTTTGTTTTTTTGTTTGTTTTATTTTTTACAAAAGTCCAGTTTTTACCTTCACTTGGCTTGAAACACAAGTCTGGTATCTAAGTAGGCGGCCTAAGTACGTATGTGGAACATTCTACTTTCCTGTCTTTACAAAAATCTAGTGTATTGCCTAAAATGTTGAGCTATTCCTTATATTAATCACAATATTTACATTTAAGGTAGACTGTGTCACGATCAGACAATGATCCTGTGTCTTAAACTCTTATCAATACAACACTGAAGAAGACCCTTAAGACTGCAGTTGATAGATGATACAGACATACATTCTCAGTGTTGCTGTATAGCTGCAGTTCTGTATCTAAAATCTCCCGTCTCCACCCATAGGTTCACTTTCTCAACAGCTTCTTCCACCGGCAGCTCATGACTAAAGGATATGACGGTGTCAAGAGATGGACAAAGCAGGTCAGGTTTTATTTTTTATTTATTTATTTCGGACATGTTAATTGAATCAGACTTCATCACACACAATTTCAGTTACACAATACAAGCACATGCTTGAAATAAATTGAGAAAAAACTGACGAAGGATGGTGGTGCAGTCAAAAAAGCTCCCAAGGCACTCTTGAGGTGTAGCAGAGATTTTTAATAAATAAAAAAGGACCCAACGTGTTCTGACGCTGTCTTCATCAGGGGTGTGAAGCACAAGATACACAGGTGGGTATTTAACCAAGTGGTTAATCATGTGACATCATGTGACATCATGTGACATCATGTGACATCATGTGGCAGTGGATTTTTTAAAGGGACCACTTTGCCCTGCCTTTACATAGAGATGTCTATCATAATTGCAATTATGATATGCGTTGGGTCCTTTTTTATTTATTAAAAATCTCTGCTACACCTCAAGAGTGCCTCGGGAGCTGTTTTTTGACTGCACCACCATCCTTCCACAGACAGTCAGTTTTTTCCAAATTTATTTTGATTATTTTTCCCTTGAAGAGCACCTTGAGCCACTCTACATTTTCATACTCTTTTTTTCCTGTGGCCTCTGCAGCACTCATCCTCCCCTCTATTTTTTCTACAAGCACATGCTTGTTGCTGAAGCTTATCAGGTCCCGCCCCGATTACCATTCAGAATACATTAATTTCATCACACTTTTTCTTTCTTAAGGTTTAGGTTTAAGATGGACGCTATGTAAAAATGTGTTACGTCGATTAGCATAAACCTGAGAAATAAACGTTGAAACCTTCACCTTTTAACAAGTGACTTTGACTTAAGTCAGTAAAAGTGGTTTTAACCCTGTCTCTTTTGTACAGGTGGATTTATTTTCTAAGAGTCTGCTTTTGGTGCCCATCCACCTGGAGGTTCACTGGTGTCTGGTGACTGCTGACTTTGTCCAAAAGAAGATCTGCCTTTACGACTCTCAAGGAAACGCGCTTCAAAAAGTTGCGAGGGTAACAAAAGATCTCACCTATTTTCTGTGAACGTTTCAGCTGCTTTTCTTGAAGTCATCACAAGTTCACAGCTGTAAAACCTGGTGTTTGTCTTTGCGCTCGCAACAGAACATCCTGAAATACTTGATGACGGAAGCGAAAGAGAAGCGGCAACCGGCTTTTGAAAATGGCTGGGCAGTGTCTTTTGACGAGGTTTGTACACGTTGGCTGTTTTGGCATGTCGGAGGCATCACCTGCTGGATGTTCACCTATGCAAGCTCACTCACATGATGCCTTGTCTCCCCCTGCTGTCCTTCACAGAAAGTCCCACAACAGACTAATGAGAATGACTGTGGAGTCTTTGTGTTGGAGGTAACTTCTATTTGTCATTAGCATTTTCAGTTTGTTCCTAGAGTTCACTCATCCCACAATAATTCTCGTCTTCGCTCCGTTTCAGTATTCCCGATGCCTTGCGCTCGCAAAACCTCTTCAGTTTTCGCAGGAGGATATACCAAAGATACGCAAGAGGATCTACAAAGAACTCTGTGACTGTAAGCTCCATGAGGAAGGCTGACGAGCATCTTGCAGTTGTGTGTCTGTAGCTGTTGCTCATAATATGTGCTGCTTCTGATGTGGGTATGAATCCAGCAGTCCGTGCACACTCAGCTCTCACAGCCTTACGGCGCTGTGAGAGTGTATAGGTGACCTCAGCTGGAGAGAGTCGCTTTTCTACCTGGAGAAGTCTTCATGTTTAACCATAAAACCTTGTGTGATTTGATGTATTTATATGATCAATATTTAACCAGGCATGTTATTTAATAGAAGAAAACATCTCATTGTTCCTACACGTCAACTGTGCACCAACAGAGCCTTATTGAACTGCCTGCCTGTTGAAATGGATCTAACCCGTCACGGTCTGTATTACTGTTCAAAATGTCTGCACACTTTATTTGCACATTCTTTTAAGTTTAATATTGCATTATCAACTTGTAGTTTGAGATGTGTTGCATCATGGTTTAACCTGTTACACCATGTGACTGAGTAGGAAGTAGCTGTATTTTGCTCTGAGGAAAGTTATTAATCTGGAATCAGTGTAAAAAAAATTATTATTTTTGTTTGTTGCATAAAAAATGTGAAATAAAGTTTTAAATAAGAGTGTCAATGAAAGTTTATTTTATATTTCCTCTTACAGATCAGGTGCATTATGCACTGCGTCGACAGTATATTCATTTACTCTAAGACAACTAAATATTTGTAAATACACAACTTGTTAGCTCTAGACAGATATTGTATTGATCTCCAGCACATTGTGTCCCTGAATGGCTATGAAATATACACTGGTTAGAAAATAGTGCTCCAGAAAATAAAGGAAATTATAAGGCACAAGAAAAACTCCCTACTGTAGTTTATAGAATGAATTAGAAAACATGGATTAATATACTGTAATAAATATGGTACCATATGTAATATTCATTACCAAATTAATCTGTTCACAACAGACACATTTCTATTAGACACCTTGTCAGTACACAAGTTACAATGAAATATGGTTTCACATATAATGTATATTTATTGCAGCAGCGCCTCTGGTCTTGTGATCTCACTCCTTCTGTTAAATGACTGCAGAGCTGAGATCAGCAAAACTCTTGGGCATAAGTTTACCTAAAAAGTAGTGATACGGTCACAACGGTCCGTCATGTTCAGGGTTTTGGAACAACCTCTTGGTTGCTGAGGAAATCGTTCATTTAGTTGTCTTTTTTCTTCAATGAAGATCCAGTTAATGTTGACAATATGCACTTAGTTCATCAACTGAAATCACAAGAGGCCATAAAAGACAAGAGGTTCGATTCACTACCGAGACCATGTGTAGATATCTGTCATTCAACTGCTGCTCATACAGCAGTGAAGACGCAGCCTGTCCAGAGCAACACATGTTGTGGTTCTCTCCTCCCTTTTGCTTAAAGTATTATAGACAGGCTCTTGTGGCATGTACAGTTTTATGAAAACACAGTACAACGATTACAAGATATCTCTCTAAATTTGTCATATTGTAGTCAAATCTGTTCAACAGGCGGGGGCCTATTCATTGAAAACCCACTCAATTTCTGGCTCATCGTCGAGGCGTATCACAAGGTAGGACACCAACTGGAAGAGGTTCTGCCACAGGCCCAAGAAGAGGTACAGGTAGAAGTCACTGATGTCTATTTGGCAGTATACCCCCGAGTAATTCATGTCACACACACACTCGAAACTGTTCACGTAGTTGACACAGAAGCCTCCGTTCATACATGGGTCTGAGGCACATTCGTCCACATCCTTCTCACACCTAGGGGGATGAATGAGGAGAAAAGTATTATGGAAAACAATGCTGACAATGTATAATGTAAAACATACTGGTAAAAAAATCTTTAATCTGTAATTGGCCTTGGTTGGGACTGGGAGCAGCAGACACAAGCTATAATAACATCACATTTTAAGGTGATGTGGCCAATTTGTTAGCAAAGAATTGCTTAGAGCTGCACAGAAAGTAGACTCTTAGCAACATTAGCATTCATTTGGACAACAGGTTTATTCATTTTAGCTAAATTTCTTTGGTTCCACAAGCTGCAAGTTCACCACTAGTTGCTAACTTTGTCTGTTTTTGCAGTTTAGCAATAGCCTGTTAAAGCTCAGCTTTTCAAAACAGTTGAGCTTAAAGACATTACAAACCTTCGCTGTGGTTTCATTGTAAGAAGATGTAAGAATGCTGACAGCAACTTTGAGCATAATAAAGTCCCTGCATTGTCTGTATTGATTTTTAATTTTCTTGTACTTGTTTTCAAAGCAATTCATGGTCTTGCACTGCTATGAATATAATGTCTCATATGCTTACACTCTACAAACCAGCATGGCTCTAAGTTGTTGCTCATTGCAGGACTAAATCCTTCATACTCAAAACCAGGGATTCAGTCTCAGGACCTCAGAGCAGCTGGATGTGTTGACATTTTTAAATGTAAACTCACATTGTACCTCCTCGGCCTAGCTTTTAACTAAATATGGTTCCCATGGTTTTAAGGTACTTATAAATAGTACGTTATCTGTTCTTGTACTACTAATTTGCTGACGCTTTTTTGTATGTTTGCTTCAATATGGGGTTTAGAATGCATTTTATTGTCATTGTCAGCTTACTTCCTTGATTTGTCCTTTTTTTTCTTCTGCATGAAAAGTGTTTTTTGATTGTTTTCTTGGTTGGTTGGTTGATTTGTTAATTTGTCATGTGTAACTGGTAAGATTTCTATTAAGATTACCACGATATCCAGGACAACAAGGTGCTGAAAATAGTGTGATTATATTGTTAATGTATCAGACGAAAGTGGTAGAAATGTACAATATGTGTTTTTCTTCTGGCCTGTATTTGTTCATGTTACCCACTTTGATTATCGGACGACCCATCTTTTTATTTGCTTGGTAAACTATTTCAGTTAATTTTAAACTACAAACATTTCAGTAGATCAGTGGGAGAAATCAGAGTGGCTCTGTGTCAGTGACCCCATTAGGTTCAGACCCTCACTGTAAAGAGGATTAAATATTATTGTGTCTTCAACTTCTCATGTCCTACCACTGTCCCGTGAAACCAGGCAGGCAGTAACAGGTGTTGTCTTCCTCAGAGCAGTTCCCTCCATTGAAGCAGCTGTACTGCCACCTCGTACCCATGCATGCAGACACAGGCAACTGAGGAAGTCTGAACAGACAAAAGAACACAACAAGGAACGTCAGTACCTTTCAGTCTGCTTAAGTTAATACACCTGGGACTTTTGAGGAAAATGGAAATGTTACATATGGTTGAATTCAGAAGCACTTACGGATCAGTCTCGATGTACCATGGGATTTCAGGAATTCTGTCACTGTAAGAGACAAATTCGTAAATCAGTGCAAATAAATGCTTGTAAATATCTTGTGTGTGCTGCTGTGAGTTTATCTGTTTGTCAGGGAGATATGAACCATCAAGAGTTTACAAACTCACTTGCAGAATTCGCCTGTCAGATTTTGTGGACAGAGGCATGTGTAGCTCAGAAAGCCTTTGAGGCACGTGGCACCGTTACTGCAATTGCTGGTTTCACACATGTCGACCTCCTCCTCGCACTGTTCCCCACTGTACCCCATCTCACACACACAGGTGAATCCTCCAGGGAGGTTGGTGCAGTTGCCGTAGACGCAGGGGCTGGAGGAGCAGGCAACCGCCGAGTCCTGACACAACGGTCCCGTCCACTCCGAGGGGCATGTGCAGCGATGCAGGTCAAAAATGTCCTCACACACACCCTGGTTGTGACAAGGGTTGGGCGCACAAACACTGGATCCCCAGCAGCCGTATTGTGGTGGTGAGTTGCTATTTATCCTCACAAACTGCTCCTCCTGTGGTCTCGGCAGGTTTAACTCGATGTCCAGGAGGAAAGGGAGAAGAAGGCCTCCGATCTTCACTGAACCCAGACAGCCCGACAGTTCCTCTCCTGCGTCCAGGCTCCGACCCCCCAGGAAAATGTCCACTCCCTCCCTAAGAAAGTCCAGGTCCCCTGCAGCTGTTTGGGACACGCTCGGCTCCATCTGGCTTCCATCCACAGCCAAGATCCATACGGAGGTCGGGAGCGTCTTGTTCTCCATGCTGAGCTCCACAGTGTGCCACTCTCCATCACTGATTTGACTCTGGCTTTGAACTGTCATATTGTCATTTCTGGTCTGGATTCCCATGACCAAATGAGAGTCCTGAAGGGAAACAGTGAGGTAGTCTGAGTCTGTCTGTGCATGCAGTAACGTGGCAGTGGACTGTCTTGTGCGGATGCTGAGGGACACACTGGTGAGTCTCTGTTCAATCTTCCCATTTCCCCGGAAGTTCAAAATACTGCTTTCGTCCCGAAATGTCACATTAGACAAACCTGAAGGAAAAGAAATGGATGAGACTTAATGAGTGGAAATGAAATCTTAGCGTTTGAGAGTGTTGGAAATAATAAGCAACTGACATGTTTTGCTGCAATCATTGCTCAGCCACTTTTTTTTCTAGATGAGTCCTCCCCATTTCCAATAACAAAAAAGCAAGACACAAATGAAATAATCTAAACAAAAATTATAAACTCAGTTCTCAGTTTAAACACACAGCTAAATAGGTTTTCATGGCCCTTAAACTGTTACTGTTTGTTCACCCTGGTAAACTGCACAACAGACAAACTGACTCTGGATCAGCAGCTCCCCTCCTCTCCTCTCTTTGTGAACATGTGACGTCTCCAGGAAGACGTGTCATCATCAACTTCCACAGGCATGTGGCGGTAGACTTAATCTGACCAGGGATTACCGTGTCTTAGAGGAATCCTATGTAGGATCACTGCCTCAACCCTGTTCCACTCTGTAATCAGTCACACAGTAATTAATCAGAGACCCTGTGGGGACAGCATGCACACACCGCACACAGCCCCCTCAGTGGAGATACACCAAGATCAGAATGGGCTGGTTTAATAAAAGGCTCACACATTAATTGCGGGACCTTTTTTCTTGTTGGTCTTGTGTCACAAACAGAAATAGCAACAGAGGCAGGACACAATGTAGTATAAATAGCCCAAAGCTGACTCTTTGCCGATTCATTGGAGACTTTTTTTCACCCCCCACCCCCTATAATTTAAGACAATTTCCTTTCTAAAATAGGAAAAGAGCAGCAACAGACCCTGATCTCAGGAGACTTACATTCAAAGCCCTGGGAACTGGGCTGACAAACGGCATTGGAGGGACAGGGAGACAGCTCACACCATTTAACCTCCTCACAGCGCTGCCCTGCAGTGTTGGGGGGGCAGTTACAGATGAAGTCATCCCACATGGAGTAACACACTCCTCCGTTGAGACAGGGGTTGACCTAATCAAGAGGAAACAGTTGAAACCAATCAAGCGATGACCACTGTGGGCTTTAGGAATTAAAATAAGTATATCTATGGGAACATATTGGCGCATATGTATATGTATGTGTATGTATGTGTTCGTATATGGATATATATATGTATGTGTGTGTGTGTGTGTGTGTAGATATATATATATATATATATACGGTAGATAAATAGATACATATTGACTTAGGTATTAGTTACTACAGATAATAAAATGGATATATGATAGATTATTACTGATAGACAATAATAATTGATTAGTGAATGGGGGTAGGATTAAATAAGTTTAAACTTCCTCCTACTCCTTTTTGTGCATGTGGATCAAATGTTAATCAAATCAAAATGTGTCACTACTCATCCCAGGCACCGTGCTGAACATGACAGTATGGAGCTAACTCACAGCACAGGCGTTGTCACTGCTGCATCCTTGTGCAACATTGAGGAGCTGCTCCAGGTTGTAAGACTCCACGGGAGCTGCTATGGGATGGAACTGCAACCGTCTGCTGTTGATCCTCAGATCCTGGACACAGCCCTTAAAGTAGCCACCATACGAAGCAGAGGACCTGGAGTCAGGTAGCCCCCCGACGAAAACCAGATCCCCAGGGTGGGCTCGAACATTCCTGATGGTCATGGAGCCCTGGTCTTGAGCTGAGATGAACAAGCTGGCTGAGGTGCCTTCCAGCTTCACGGTCACTAGATGGAAATGGCCATCACTGACTGCACTGCGACCAGTGAAGGTCTCAAAGTTGTTGACCTGAACTTTGACCCTGCCCTCCTCCAGCCACAGACGGAGGTACTGGCTGGTGCCATTAGCCAGGATGAAGAGCAGGCCAGTGGACTGTCTGGTGCGAATGAACATAGATATAATCACTGTGACGCCTGGGTCATCGTCCAATGAGAAGACAGCATAACTCTCCAGGTCCTTGTTTCCAAACCTTGCAGTGATGTACTCTGTATGGGTGCAGGGAGTAGAGGGAGAAGCACAGTTTAAACAAAACCTCATAAGAAGTACATTTTAACAGCATGGGGTTACATTTTGGAAAAACACTTACTCACTTTCTCTTTGATGAGAAGATTTATATCACTCAGATGTCTACCTGTACAGTCAGCAGCCAGTCAGCTTATCTGAGTGTTAAGACTGGAAACAAGGGGGAGCAGCCTGGATTTGTCCAAAGGTAAAATAAAATCTGCCTCACTGATGAACAGGTCATGTCTCACATGTTTATGACTGACACAAACTGTGACTGACATGTGCCAAAATGTGAGCTCCACACATGTCCCACCTCTTTACCCACTCTGAGCTTTAAAGGTCCAGTGTGTAAAGTGGAGGGAAAACCGTTCAGATTCAGACTCGCTCGCTTGTGCTCACCCCTCCCATCTGCAAAATGACAGTGGCCTCCAAGGACAAAGAAACTTGTTTTCCACAACTGGGACAACTGGGAGTATTTCAGGAGCATGGAGCGATGAGGTGAAGATACAGACATGGCAGCACAAGATGGCGACACTCTCTAAAGCAAGACCCTTGCTATATGCATATATAAAAGAATAATTATAAGGCTATGAAAACCAAACACATTTTATTTAATAGCGACTGTACGAATATATTCATGGGTATATTCATATTCAGATTTTGCCAATAAACCTAGCCAATTATTACACACTGGCCCTGTGGGTGACCTGTGGGTGACCTGTGGGTGACCTGTGGGAACATAGTCTCACAGAGCCTACATTCATCTTTGTTTACAGTCTTACAGTCCATAAGACTCCCTGATTTGTCGGAGTAAAGACACAGCAGGTCGGCTTTTTGAAACCCACGTTTTTTAAATCCTTGGCCCAGGTGTTGCTGAATGCCTCTTAATTGCATGACTGAGTGGCTGAACTCTCGGCGCTATTTCTACTGGCTCGCTAAGCTTCTTTAAAGTCTACCGACTAACTTTATCATCCTGTGCGGTGGCTCTTTTCATAGCTTGCCATTGAGATTTCTGCAGTGATGCAACTGGGGATGAACTTCGCTCGACCTGTACCTGTTCCTGTAATTCTGCCAACAGCAGTGTCATTCGTGAAGGAGAACAGGCTAAACACCACAGAGGACAACAGATGTAACATGTGATATTACTCTTGTGTATTCTTGTTTTTTGTGATGAGAAACTATCAAAGTCTGCACACCAGCATGTGCATAGTATGTCTGCAGATGTTATTTATTTATTCATAAAAAATGCTCTTAAATTTAAATTTCATTTAAATTAAATGGAATGCCATCGTGTGTGTGTGTGTGTGTGTGTCTTACCTTCCTCACAGTTGTTTCCCTCATACGGTCTGTGGCACTCACACATGTAGCTCCTCCAGCCCTTACTCACGCAGCGCCCTCGGTTCTGACATGGGCTGCTGTCACACTTGTCTTTGTTGCTGCATCCCACAGTGACGTTTGACTGGACGTCTGAATCTTCTGCCGCAACAACAGGCAGCACCAGATGTGAGTCCACAAACACATCTCTGAAGCAGCCCAGAAAAGCAGGCGGGCGGTCCACTTCATCCACCGCTCTGCTCAACCCCCAACTCCCCCCGACCGCTCCTATGAAGAGGCTTTGACGAACGGTTCCTGGCTCGGGGAGAGCAGAGGCTTGTTCAAGCAGCTGGGTGTCAGCGCCGGACCCTCCGGTGCAGCTTCCTTCAGTGCAGAGCAACCTGATGAGACTGACCACACCGCCCAGTGATGCTTCCACTGTGTGCCATTTGTCATTGGACAAGTACTCTGGGAGCTCTTGAACCAGCGTGCTGGAGCCTTGACCTCTCAGGCTGCTGAGGCAGAGATGTCCATCAAACAGCTCGATGCTGAGCAGCAGGTCGTCCACCCGGCGCTGCAGGAGGGTACCGACTGCTCTGTCTGTCTTGAAGCTGAACGTGACATGAAGAGGAGCCTCTGGGTCCAGAAGCTGTGTCTCTACGTACATGTAGCCTCTGGACTCGAATGAGAAGACTGTTGGGGCCTCACATTTTGAGCCGGTGAAGCCCGCAAGGCAGATGCATGTGTAGGTGTGCTGATCATTCACAAGTAATGGAGAACATATCCCTCCATTCTCACAGTGGTTGTCATCGCAGCCTGAAAGTGGAACTGTGCAAGTCTCCCCGCCATACAGGAGCCCGTTTAGGCTCTGCTGGGAGCAAAGGCATCTGAATCCTCCACTGTGGCTCTCACATACGCCACCATTTTGGCATGGCTGCTGTTCACATCCACTGATGACCTCACTGGACAATGTGCCTGGAGAGACAAAACCAGTCCATTGTGAGTTGTTTGATAAGCATTAACTTACAAAGGAAACATGACAAATGTTGAAAGAATATTTCTTAATACATATAGGTTTAAAAATAAAAACATATGAACGAAGATTTTGTTTGCCCAGATGTAGGACAAGCAGATTCAAAAGTCCTGGGTTCCAGCGGCCATTGGCCTTTTAAATAATGAATGATTCATATAAATTTTAAGGTGGATTGTACACACTGTAGTCACTTTACCTCCTTCTGTTTTTACTCTTTATTGTTATTCTCTATTGTACTTTTTGATTGCCAATTTTAACTGTTGTCTTATGTCATTGTTGTGTATTTCTATTGTTTGTTTGTTTTTTTGCTGCTGGCTGCACCACAAATTGTCCCTCGGGGACAATAAAGACATCTTGAAATTTGAAATTATTGCAGAAAATAAAGCAACTGTACACATTGTTATTGTGTATTGTACTTAACAATAATTGAACACCTCACACAACAATTTCTAGATATGACAATGATTACAGTATGGAAAGGAAATAAGAGAATATGCAAATTATTGCTCCGCTGAAAGAAATACACTAGCTTATAAATATGGTAAACATTTTAAAATGATATTAATCTCTGGTTACAACATCTATACTGTATCCAAAGGTTACCTGCGTAAAGCGACCATAGCATCCACACATGCACGCTGTATCTCAACATTGTCCTCAGCAAGTCCTCCAAATCACTAGATGTTTGGCAATATCTTCATTTTAAGTCACAGACAGGTGGAGAATACTTGTGTGTGCAGCTCCATCTTCAGCTCTGCTCCTCCATGCATGTGTGCTCCCTGTGGCACTGTGAGCCAGATAGGGGAGATTAAGCTAATGCACTTACAATGTCTCACACATTTCATGTCTCGGTGAAGGGAGGGGTTAGGGAGGCTTATTTGAGCAACTCAAAACATCTTCACCCATACTGAACCATGATATTCACATTTGACTGTTGAGGCTCACCTGATGACAGCGGTAGGTGAGGTGGAGGTGAGTCTCACCTCCACTGAGAAACAAACTGTGAGTCAGGTGTTTACTGCACCTTCACTTTTCTGAAGAAGGATATTCCAACAATTAAACAACACGTAAACACAGTGAGCACATGAACATGCACATGTAGCCTACTACAGGGTGTGTCCACAGGTACTTAGACTAAGCAATAGGCTGGAGTGAGGCCAAGTCTTGGAAGGAAATAAACTCAGGCCAGTGGTTCTAATCTGGGAAGTATCTTTCTCATTAAAGCAAGCCTCTGATGCCATCACAAATTATTTCTCTGAAGAGCCCTAAGATAGTAATACTAATGGTCTTAAAGCTCTTTTTAGTGTCACTTGTCCTACACTTGCTCTTGCTTTGGGTTTACAGTGGCACGCACAGCATGTTATTGGCCAGGATTTAGGGACATTATAAACAACTAATAAACATTGTAATGTAGGCTACAGGTTAATCATTTAATTTCAATTCCATGTTAGTTTTTTGTAGCACCAATCCATAATATGCACAATGATACCTTCTTCTATTCTCTCCAAACCTCTTATTACTGGAATTTATGTGTATGCACATAATGAAGGGTAGCTGAGAAAAGTAAAAGGCTGAGTAAAAGTGCTGATTGTACTCAACTAAAAGTATAAAACAATTTTAAAAGATGTCAACAGTAGAATAGATAGGCTACTTTAGTGAACATGATTTGGTACTAGGCCAATCAACAGAACAGGCAGCTAAGGTGAGCTAAGATGTATTATATTATACTTAGCCTATATTATAGTTAGTTATATTTTTACTTACCACTTTTGAGTCCTGAATAAAGGCTAACAATATTAGGCTACTTTTTAATAATAATAATAATAATAATAATAATAATAATAATAATAATAATAATAATAATTATTATTATTATTATTGATGCATTAATGTAAGTAACACTTAATGTTCTTTTATATACAGTCTATGGTGGTTTCATTTGCAGTAGTAGCCTACCCTATAGCATTAGTAGGCTTCTTTAAACTTTTTATTATTATTTTGCAATTGACCTGTGAATTCAACTGTCAAATAAATATCGTGTGGTAAAATGATCATGTGTAGTACAATGAGGTCACAGCTGCATTCACTTATGGACAGCTAAGTATGCTATAAGCTTTCAGACTACATTACCCATAACTCCCTCGTCCGGCGAACCCTGTCTGAACGCTCTGAACCTGTGATAATATCTCCTTTTTGTTTAACTCGTGTTTGGCTTTCCGTTGCCTCAAAACTGAACGAGTAAATGTGTAATTACCTCGATGTTTGTTTTGTTTTCCCTCTGTTTACACCTTTAAACAAGAGCCGTAGCAGACAAAAGCTGAAACAGCCAATGGGCGAACAGCTTGTTACGAGGTCGGACATTTCTGGTAGGATGGTGAGGTTGGGCGTTACAGATACTCAGGAAATTATTATTCCTCTGTTTATTTTCCACTTCACTTATGTCAGCTGGATGGTACGGTACTGTGTAAACAAGGCCTGTGTCTCTCAGGTAAGAGTTTTTAAGAAGACAGTCAGATTTCATTGTTAATTCCCCGAGTAGCAATAAGGGTCGTTTGTCAACACTCTCCCCGGAGGGGGTCCGCTCGTCGGAGGAGTCGTCACAGTGTTAGGGGTCCATGAGGTGGGCGCAGCGGACCTGCAAACGCGACGCTCTCCATCGTCAGGAATAAAGGAGAGCTACTGTTACTAGCCCAGTTCCCCGTCGTCCATTAGGCCTGTGTTGTCTGTTGAGTGTGTGTGCTTCTTCTTCCTGCTTTGTGTCAATACGTCGGAGAAACGTCAGCAATAAGTCGTTATATTCTGCATCTTTTCATGCACAGTTTGCTGTGGTAACTTTTCACTGCTGTCAGCTGTCACTCCTGTTGTTGTGTACATGAAGCTCTGCACAGTTACATGCAAACTATTATTTGAAGTAAATGCATTGTGGACAAGTGCAATTTCCAAATCGCAGGAGCTGCAGTTCTTTGATAAAGGCACAACATCCTGTTGTAAGCATTGTGTTTAGACTTAAAAGAACAAGCTTGGTTATACAGAGACAGCAAGAATCACATCATTGTTTTGGGGGGATTTTTTGTTTTTAATTGAAGCTGCAAAGCAAAAGTTGTTATTCCCACAAATATGATGACTTGTATTAGGCTACCATCATATTAGCTCCCAAAAAAAGAGCATTCTAATTATTTGTGCTTCTCGTTCAGCTTCCTCACACATTTGTCTCTCGTCGTCAAAGTCATAACATTGTAATAAACAGACTAGGTCAATCATGATCCCATTTCTGTTCATCTGGTTTTCAGGAGCGATTCATGGTAACCCATCACACACAGCAATGAAGAAAAAGCCCAGCACCCCTCTGCGCCCCAGACGCAGCCGGCTGCACAGTGCCAGCAGTGACTGTGTCACAGACCCAGGTACTGTGTTAAACTCCAGTTCTCCACCAAACTCTGAAACTGTCCCACAGTCGGACTCACAAATCAGGCACCTGACTATGTCGCAGCACAGCCACACCCTCCTCAAGTTCTTAAATGAGGATCGGACTCGTCAGAAGTTTTGCGATGTGTCTGTGTCTGTGGGTGAGAACCTCTACAGCGCTCACAAGGTGGTGCTGGCCCATGGGAGCAGCTATTTCCACGCTGAGCTGTCCAAGAACCCAGCCACCACACACGTGACTCTGGACCATGTGGAGGACTCTGTTTTCCAACACCTACTTGGCTTTTTGTACACCTCTGAGTGTGATGTCGCAGAGACAGACCTCCCAGCTCTAACTGAAGCAGCCCGATTCCTGGACATGATGGATATACTAAAGATGTTGTGTGAAGAAGGGGACGTCCACCCAGTAAGTGTGATCCAGGCCCAGGCCGATGTAAGAGAGTCTCCAGAGGTAGAAATGACCCCCAGCGACTCACCAACATGTGACACAGAGATCCATAGCCCGTTTGAGCAGAGTTCCCCGTGCAGTCGCCATTTTCGGTCTAAAACCTCTGCACAGAACCACTCAGCTGAAAGTCACATTGATGTACAGCGGGAAACCTCAACTGAGAAAGAGAGGACGGCAGGTCAGAGGGGTGCTACGGCACGGAGATCAGCTCGTAGGAGGAGAACACCCACGAAGTATAAGAGAGACGATGAAGAGTACTTTGTCAACAGTCCTGAGGAAAAGACTGCATCACCAAGAGAGGTGGACGAGGACAGAGCAGAAGAAGCAGGACAGGTGGTAATGGAAAACCAAATCCCCAAACTGGACACAAGGGGGACATCTCAACCAGCTCAGGGGGGTGACGTATTGGACGAGGAGGATGAGGAAGAAAAGGGAAGAGACATGAATGAGGATGTTGCTAGTGAAAAGAACATTTCTGAAGTGTATGGAGCTGAGAAGAGTGTGAGTCAGCAGCGTGCAGATGTAGAGAGGACGGAGCAGCAGGCTGGTGGAGAGGTGGAGGTGCCTGCGTCAGCAGCAGGAGGCTCTAACCAGAGTCCCGTGTACCCTGAGGGTCTGGCTCCGGTCATCATCCAGACCTCCAACAAGAAGACTCTCAAGTGTCCTAAATGTGACAAGACCTTTGACCGTGCAGGTGAGAACCACAGAGTATCAGTGTTACTGTTGATGTGAGCAGGAGCAGTGTCACTAGTGGTGTGTTACTGAGAACAGATACCTTTGTTTTTTAGGCAAGGCAAGGCAATTTTATTTGTATAGCCCGTTTTTACAAACAGTTTGTCTCAAAGGGCTTTACATGGCATCGTAACAACATCCTCTGCCCTAAGACCCTCACATCGACTGAGGAAAAACTCCATAGAAAACCCTTTTAACAGGGAAAAATCGGAGAAACCTCAGGGTGAGCAACAGAGGAGGGATCCCTCACCCAGGACGGACAGACGTGCAATAGATGTTGTTACAGACAAGAAAACAGTTTACAGAGAATGTGAGAAACATGGAAATGTTAACAACAGCTGTGCTGTTCTGTTAGGCAAGGGAGGCAGGGAGAGCAGGCCAGCTTAATGGGAAGACTGGATGGTAGACTGGTTCAGAGGAAGGGAGGGCAGGCCGGTTTAACAGCAGGGGAAAAGGGGGGTGGGGGGTGGGGGGCGATGCATACATACCTTTCCAAACACAAGAATCAGCTCTATTGAGCATCGACTTCTATGTACCATTAGTATGATGATAATAATGTCTAGCTTGCACGATTAAGGGTCTGGCTGGGATGTGGGACAGCCACTTTATTTTTCGTTATGAATAATAAAATTTTGTGATTAAGTGATTGTGTGAAATAATTAAGTTGGTTTAAAATGTCAAAACAACAGTCAAGACTGTCGATCACAATACACAATACCAAGATAATGTCTTCAGTTTGCCTGTTCTATCCAACAATGCAAAATCCAAAAATGTTCAATTCAGAGCGTTAAAAAAAACACAAACAGAAAATTCCCACTTTTGAAACGGTGCACTGGGAAAATGTCTGAGAGTTTCATGTTTTGTATAGAATATTGTTTCTATCTAACCTTTTACTGCATTTCTCAGGGAAGTATGAGAGTCACACGAGAGTGCACACAGGAGAGAAACCTTTCCAGTGTGACATCTGTCTTCAGCGCTACTCCACCAAGTCCAACCTGACTGCGCACAAGAAGAAGCACGCGAGTGACGCTCCCTTCCAAAAGAAGGAGCACAAATGCCCCTTCTGCAACAAGCTCCATGCCAGCAAGAAAACCCTGGCCAAGCATGTCAGGAGGTAAGACACAGCATTAAACACCCAGTCTACTGTCAGTCTGCCCTCCCATTCACTCTGCTTCTCCTGTGTTAATTTAATTAGTCTGAACTAACTTCAGCCAACACAGGTTAAATTGTTAGGTGTTTTCGTTTTAACCTGTTCCCACAGGTTCAGATGTTAAATAACACTTTTGTCTCGGTTAGATAACTCTAATCATCATCATCATCATTATAAAAGCTAGTCTTAAGACTGACTGACATGCCATCTTATTTTTCTTGATAAAACATGTTGCTGCCAGAGCCGAGTAGGTAAAAAAAAAAAAAAAAAAAGACTTTTGCTGTTTTTTTTTCAACACTTACGTCTTTGCCGGCAGCCACAGCAAACAGCTTTCCTCATTGTAGACTGTATACAGTATTTCCTCAACACACAGATGATCATTTTTTCATCTTTTCTTACGGATTGTTTTTCATGCTCTGATAATTACAGTCATGCACAACAGTCTGCAGCCTTGTAGCCTGTGTGAGCCTGTACTTGGACACAGCAAAGCTTTAAAATGAACACTTGAACAAATCAAGGATACTTCAAACATGCAGATTTTTTTGTAGGTTTCACATTTCACATTTACCCATCAGTGACCCCAGATGTGGCTGATAGGAATGCTGTGTATTTTGTTTTTGACAAATTCAATTTTTGACCTGGTGGTGGTGCTAGATGTAAAGTGAAAGGATCACCAAGGTGATAACAAGCCATCCAGAAGTTGTTGAGACATTTGACAAAAAATACAAACAGGTCATCCCTATGGCGTTGCTAGAAGGAGCAGCAGACAGCATGGGACTGACTGACACTGGCATTAATGCAGACATGTGTGTGGTTTAGACAGAGATGATGGATACAGTGTCAGCAAACACTATGGTGATGATGACATTTGGAAAAATACTGTATGTGATATGGGGAATGAAGCACTCAATTTATAGAGCACTACTGCCCATGATGACTTTGGCTGCTCCAATCATGCTGTATGATGTTGTTGACTACCCTGCCAGGTTTCATCCAGACCACATCCAAGAGTTTCTCACCAAGAGGAAGAGGAAGAGTGAGGGCTGGAAATGTGCTGTAAGACTTGGCTTCAGTTTTGGAATTGGTCTTCATATTTTGACTGAGGATTATTTGTACAAGGCAGCTCTTTTGTTTTACTGTTTGATCACATCTGTATATCTACAACTTTGTGTTAATACAAAGTATTATGATGGATCTTTTAAGTAAGAGTACTTTATAAATATTGTATTAATGTAAAGAGAGATTTTAACAGAGCTCTGTGACCGCTCAACCTTCTGAACCAGATTTGCCTGAAGATCTTCAACCGTAGGCCTCACCTACAGGAGCACATGATCCTGCACACCCAAGACCGGCCTTTTAAATGCTCCTTCTGTGACGAATACTTCAAGTCCCGATTTGCCAGGCTGAAGCATCAAGAAAAGTACCACTTAGGTGAGAGATGTGTTCATGAGAAACTAATTCTTCAACTCCTAAAGTTATAGAAAATTTTCTCTTGATAATGGAAAAACGTTTTCGCATCTTTCCGACCTATTGATGGCTAACCAATCATTCAGCAGCTATGTTACTGTAGCAGTTTATGCTGTTTAGCTTTATCCTGTCACATTTTCAGGCCCTTTTCCCTGCGAGATCTGTGGCCGACAGTTCAATGACTCGGGCAACAGAAAGAGACACATTGAGTGTACTCATGGAGGCAAAAGGAAGTGGACTTGCTTTGTTTGTGGGAAATCAGTGAGGGAAAGGTAAGTCTCGCTTGTATGTAATTTTTTATCAGTCGAAACTTTCAATAATGCCCCACTAGCATCCAATATCACATTAAAAACCCCTGAAATTAGCATAATAGGTCCCCTTTAATTAACACTTTTGTGTTTACTGCATAATTCCATACGTGATCCTTCATAGTTTTTATGTCTTCAGTATAAATCTTCAATGTCAAAAGGAATAAAAATAAGGAAAACCCATTGAGTGAGAAGGTGTGTCCAACCTTTTACCTGGTACCGTATGTTGTTAAAATCTAAACCTCTACTTTGACATGCTGAGCTAAAAAACAAAACAAAACATGTGTGACAATGATTCTACTTATAGGACAACTTTGCGTGAGCACTTGAGGATCCACAGCGGGGAGAAGCCTCACCTGTGTAGTATCTGTGGTCAAAGTTTCCGTCATGGTAGCTCCTACAGGTGAGTTCAGTGGGATTAGAAGAGGGTGAGTTGGAGGTTGTGAACGTTTGTGAAAATTGTTTGGCCTGTGTCATTAATGAAGTTTCCCGTAATGAGACAACTGTTCCACTGACAGGCTTCACCTCCGAGTCCACCACGATGACAAGCGCTACGAGTGTGACGAATGTGGGAAAACCTTCATACGCCATGATCACCTGACCAAACATCAGAAAATACACTCCGGTAAAGTACAGCAGGATTTTCATGTGTTTTTGGCATCTTTAGTCGTAGGATCTATTTTGTCTTCTTCACGCAGTTTGAATTATGTCTTTTAGTACAAAACAGTGAAGCAGGAAATACTCTTAATCATTTATTATAGGTGAGAAGGCACACCAGTGTGAGGAGTGTGGCAAGTGCTTCAGGCGCCATGATCATCTGACCGTCCACTACAAAAGCGTTCATTTGGGAGAGAAAGTTCGGCAAAAGTAAGTTATCGAAGAAATAACAGTTACATGACATATTTGTCATGTGCTCTTTGTTTCTGTCACTGCTAATGAGGATTACTTCTCACAGGTATAAAACTGCTGTGCATCAGTGTGAGGTTTGCAAGAAGGAATTTAAAGGAAAGTCCAGTCTCGAAATGCACTTCAGGACTCACTCAGGTAAAAGAACAACAAATTATTATTATTATTATTATTATTACTCATTAAGTCTTTATGGTCATATTTTTTTGTTGCTCTCACACTCATGTTTCCATTTGTGTTGGTGTGACAGGTGAGAAACCCCACAGATGTCCTGAATGCCACCAGACATTTCGGATCAAGAAGACTTTGACAAAGCACATGGTGATTCACTCAGATGCTCGTCCTTTCAACTGTCCACATTGCAGCGCGACCTTTAAAAGAAAAGACAAGCTCAAGTACCACGTTGACCATGTGCATAGCGTCCGGTTTACCGAGCAGCCCCTCACCACGCTCAGTGAGGACAAAATAGTCTCCATTCCTTTTGAGGAAACCTCAAAGGCATATCGGGCTGAACCCAAGTCGACCCTCCAAAACACCCCTCCGACTATGAATGTCTGCGTGCCAGTAACTTTAGTCCCTGTCCAGATGGCAGGAGGAGGGCAAGGTGACCTGAATGCTCACAGAGCCTCGTCTCTGCCCTCCCAAAGTGACAGTGTTGTGAGCATGCAGGCTCAAGGACAGCAGCAGAACTCCGGCTACCAGGCCGCCACAGATCTGGCTTTCTTAGAGAAGTACACTCTCACACCACAGGCTGCGAACATCGCTCACCCTGTGAGGCCCGATCAGATGCTGGACCCCCGAGAGCAGTCCTACCTGGGATCGCTGCTGGGGCTTGATTCAACTTCCACTGTTCAGAACATCTCCAACTCTGACCACACACACTGATGCTAACAACTTAGACGACTTAAGTGAAGCACTTTCCAGAAAACTTGCTTAGTCATTTCAATCAGAAGACCAGAAGCCACAGTATTCCCCACTAAAGTATCTTCACTTTTCTTAACAAAGGGCACTGTTTCACTTCTATGTACAGTAAATGATTAAATCCAAGACAAATGCAACACAACTGCACTTGATTCTGTTTGGCACAGAAAAAAATCTCCTTGATGTTCAGTCTGACCCCACAGGAAATTCACACCTGATATGAATCGGGTTTTTAATATTACACCTTCAGTAAAACAAGGTCATACACAATCAGTCTGAAAAACGTAACTAAAACTGAAAAAGACGTATGGGCTTATTTTGGTACTTGTAAGATAAGGATTCCACGATCGGACATCCCTGCCATATTTTTTCTTCACAAACTGGTCCCTTTATTGTCACGACAACAACTTGAACTTTGGTATTTTATATTTTATTGTTTCAGAGTGAACACTACAACTTTAATGGATCAGTCATTCAACAAAAATGTTACTTACAGTTTTGTTATCTTGTGAGATCCTTGTGAGTAGCCACTATAATATTTATTCATTTATTTTTTGGATCAAATAAATTGGTTCAGCGAATAAGTAAATAAAAATGATGCATTGGTTAGATGATAATAAAAAGACGCCCAAGGAGACTTAAACCGAAAAGGTTTCAGTAGGTGTTATAATTTATACACTGCCATTATGAGTTGTCATTGAATAATTTCAAGTTTGTAACTATTTGATTCAACAGAGAGAAACTTTCAAGCACCATGCAGACTAAATAGGAATGCAATGATTAAGTATTAGAAGTCCAAGTACTTGTGTGTGCAAGGATCTTATTTTAGATAAAGATTTTAAATTGTACAAGATGTGTGAAGGTTTTTGCTCTGAATAGCAGTAAGTGGTGTTGAAGCTGATCTGACCTTTTCAGAGAAGAACATCAGGTGCAGATGAATTGAGGGATTAATATCACATAAATCTGAATCTAAGCCAACCTGCCAGTGTTGGTGAATTTGCTCTTGGAATTTATGTACTGTGCTGATTTTTGCAGTGATAAATAAGTGTCCAGCAGCATACAATGCCCTCAATAAAGCACCAGTTTCATAAAGAAAAATGATGCTTTGTACAATGCTCAATAAAGCAATACTGAATTTTGAGCAAACAGACACAATGTACTTCTGTATCATGCAGCAATTCATACATCAAAATCAGAAGCCTGAAATGGTTTCTGAAAAATCAACAAATGATGTATCATCATCATTAAGTTTCCAGGCTGGTAGTTGACTTCAACCGGAGTCCTTGTCCTGCGTAAAAGACAATAAAAAAATATAATAATGAGGACATTATGAATATAATAACAAAATAATAATGATAATAATAATAATCAACACCAAAATGATCACAGAAACACAACAGTGTGAATGTAATAACAGCAGTAATAACATTGTGTGTGGCTGTGCCACACAGTTGACCAATTGACCTTTTCACAAAACCCCACCCCCAAATGGCCATTGTCCAATTATACATCCTAGCAACCGCTAATGTAAACAAGGTCCGTCAAGCTCATGGATGTATAAGACAATACATCCATGGTCAAGCTGCTAACCCTAACCCTTAAAAGACGATCTAATATATTTACAGAAAATGTAACATAAATAATAATAATAATAATAATAATAATAAAGCTGAGGTTACCGGTAAAATATTTGGACGGTGAATTTAGATCAGAATATTAGTGAGTTTCATGATGATTTTAAATCATGATTACTGTATGTGCCACATGTGCAAAGGGTATTACTCACCACTGCCCTTTCTGCAAAGCCACGACCTAAAAAGGATCATAGAAACACAGTGGTGAATATAAAGAAGCTTTATAAAAGCACCTGTAAAGCTCAATAATTCACATGTTACAAAAGGAAACCAAAGTTTGGGAAAACCTCCTTTAAAATACCACCAATAATATAATTCAGCCCAGGAACAGACTGTTACCAATTCTTAAAAGCTTGACAGATGTTGAGGATACAGGTAAAATATTTGGACAGTGACTTTAGAACAGATTACTGTATCTGTGTTTTATGATGAATTTAAATCACGATTACACCCTCACAAGTATGGTGGGGGCTGTAGGCGTATATTTGTCATTGTTTACTTTCTCCTAAAATTATGCTGTAGTGGATGGAAACCTGTCCAACAGTTTAGACCTAATAATAGCAACATCCACTTCAGACACATTTCACTTCAGAGAAAATGATAGCAGACATTTAGAAATGTAGGTTTAGCTACAGCAGCTACAGAGGAAGCGAGGCTAGAGCAGGTGTGATGTCATTAGTTCCCCAACAGTCTGGTTGTCACCTCGAGGTTGCGTGGCAACCAGCAGAGCGCCCTGGCCAGGTAGTTGGTTTCATACTTTTCTTGTTGTAACAGATGAAACAATAGCTGATTACTGAGCTTTGCAGGTTCTGGTCAGCAGATATATTAAATCAGTCTTTTCAACACTAACCCTTCTGTTAATGTCATATTAATGTAATGAAGTGATACTTACATTCACTTATTATTGCTTTTCCTCGAATGCACTGAGCCAAAGAATAATGATCTGACACCCAGTACCAATGTTTTTTCACACATCTCAATTCCATTTCTTGACCGCTTCTTATATGTTTGACTCCATCAGCCACTAAGTCAGGATATTCAGTAGTGTCCACGGAGCAGTAAGTGTCTGCACAAAAGAAACAAGAACTTGTTAATTTTTGTCTTGGGTCAATGGGTCCTTTGTTTTTGTTTTTTTTCCCCCTTTTTATTTTAAAAAACAGGTAGGCTAGGCTATTGAAAAACATTATCTTAAAGCTGTACAGAAAAGAAAATTGAATTTGAGCCCACTGTGGGTTCTAACATTAGTGTAATAACTCATCTATCAGACGATGTAGCCCAAACTTTGTGCTTTAGTAGTAGTTTTTTCTGCATTGGATAATGCAGGCACACGAATTATGTGTCACCCTGCTCACGATTCACCAGCCACTGATATTGGATCCGTCATCAGTCAATCAAACGTCTGAGACACACACACACACACACACACACACCGAGCTCAGCCTCACCCCAAGCATTGAATATCCCGCCCGCTCGATAACAAATTCGTTTTACTCGGGTAAACTCGTGCTACAACTCGTGGAAACTCAAAAAAAAAAAAAAAAAACTTGTGGAAACTCGGCACGACAAACAGGACAAACGGCCATTTCTGAACACCTTTAACATTATACCTATTTTCCTTAAAGACCCCTTCCCATGAAAATCATGTTTTTCGTGCTTTTCACATGTTCCTGTGGCATTTTTCTTGTGTTAGAGGACATACCAGCAGAAAAGGAAGTGCAAAATTGCATTTCTGAGTTTTTCTGCCTTCAAATTGCTGTGAACCAATGGCAGACGCAAACTGGCAGTTTCAGGGAGACTGGAGCTGACGTGTCACAGCTCCAGGGGAGGGCATTAGTGCTACAAGCTCCTGCCCCGCTATGCATCTGGCTCAGAGGTGAAAGGCTTGACAGCTTGGTGTAGCTGTCAAGGTGTAATAGGTATACCTCACCTGGTAGAGCAGCTTGCACCATGAGCAAGGACTATATTCCAGTCTGAGATCGAATCCCAGTGTGGAGTTTTACGCTAAACGCGCTGAATCGGTAATTGTACAATGTCTAGCTGTCAGCAAGCGGGGGTGGGCGGTAGGGATGCAACGGTTCTCGGTAAAATACCGAACCGTTCGGTACGGCCTGCACGGTGCAATACGCTCTTGGACCGCGGTATTTCAGATTCAGCGTCCATCAGCTCTTCCTGCTTTTCAAGCAGCTGTGCCGTGTATGTGTGTGCCTGGCCGTTTGGCGAAAGCCCGCCCCCGCGAGTCGATGTCCAATCACTGTTGAGCCTCCACACACTCACAGTGACTGCCCCCTGCAACTGAAAGTGCAGCAGCTCAGCCTCACACACAGAAGAGGGAAAAAAAAAAAAAGAAAACAAACAGGCGGCAGCATGAGCGGTCGCTGATCGCAATCGCGGGGGAATTTAATTAGTTATTAGCGCGATTTAGCACATTTAGCTTTTATTAGAGTTCCAGCAGGACTCTGTCCATGCACACCGCATGTGTGTGGTCGCGTGTCCGCGTGCCCGCATGTCCGCACGCGATAGAGAGACCGAGGTCGAGCAGGAGTTGACTGACAGGGATGAGAGACGGTGAAAGGCTGTTTAAAAAAACACAATAGACTAACTCCTTCTTTCCCAGTGAGAGACTGTGGCTGCAGCATAGTGACGTCTTCCATGACGGCAATATAGCACGATCTCTGTTTGAAAGTGGCTTCAGAGTGTGCACCATACTCAAAGACTAAAGAAGTGTGCAGAGGGAGGAGCTCACAGACAGTTCAAGTGTGTGTGTGTGTGTGTGTGTGTGTGTGTGTGTGTGTGTGTGTGAGAGTGAGTGAGAGAGATAGAGGGGAGAGCTATATTATAGATATTATAAATTCTAAACATTATTTTGTGAGAAAAAAAAAGTTCTCTGCACAAAACACATACCGAAACCGTACCGAGAACCGTGGCCAAAAACCGAGGTACGTATCGTACCGTGGGCTACCTGTACCGTTGCACCCCTAGTGGGCGAGATGGGCGGGTGCAGAGCAGTGCAGTCTCCGCCCACCCTCCAGAGGTGCATTGCTAATGAGCTGCTGGTGCTGTGCAGAAGGAGAGCCCTGGGAAATGGCACAGGTTTTGTGATTTTGGCTAAAAACTTCATAATCACAATTTAAAGACCACAGAGAATGTTTTAAAATAACCAAAAATGGTCGCGGGAGGGGGACTTTAAAGGTTCAGTGTGTAATAATTGGCAAGGTTTATTGGCAAAATCTGAATATACTACCCATGAATATATCTGTATGTCTTCGTACGATAAGGTCTATCGCAGACACTGCACTTGGCAGGAGCCGCCTCCTGCGCCCCATGTGGGTGGTTGGCATGAAAGTCACTACCTTCTGACGCTGCATCTTCAACAGAGTTGAGCCAAGCACAAGAAACTCGATGCAGGACCTAGGAGCCTACCCTGTCACTCTGCCTATCAGTGAGCAGTGGCTACTGACGCACCATCAGTTGGGAACCTCCCTTCGTCGGTGTTTCACCTTCTTAGTCCCACTACACCTCCAGGGGGCTAGGCGGTGAGCTCTGGCAACCCAGTGTCACCAGAGACGTTCTAGTGCCCGTTTATATGACCCAAACTGCACTGCCATGTTCAACTAACCCAAGATTGCAAGCTCCAGGTAGTAGCCAGTGCCGATACTGCTACTGCTACCCAACAGCACTGTCACACTCAATGCTTGTGCGAGTGCCGATGCTACAGCTCTGCTCCTCTCCTCATTCTCTGCCAGCATGGCTTAGCCACAGCTCACCTCTCTTTAGCCATCTAGATGCTGACTCTGCCTGCTTTGAGATGTTGCTCACCAGTCCCTTACGGGTCGTTCCTCTGACCCCCAGCATTCCCAGTGCTTTCCAGAGTGACTGGCCTGGGAAGCCCCTGCACCCCACCTCCAGTGGTCAGTTCCAGGTTCTCCACCCCCTCTGTTGGCTCTCATAAGGGCCTGATATTTCCCCAGCTTTCGCTCATGTGCCTCCTCGATCCTTTACTCCCAGAGTACTGTCAACTCCACCAGGACCAGAGTACGATGTCTGGTCAGAGGTTGGTGACAGCGATCTCTTACGAAAACTTGAGCTGCCTTCCAAGATCTGCCCTCATTTGCCAGTCCTTTGCAGTCCCTAGGATCCCTGAGCTTCCGTCCTCCTTGCCTTCCTTCTCTCCTGGCCTGACAAAGCCGATGAAGCAGAGACCTTTGGCTTGGGCCTTAGATCTATTCCGCATCCTCTCCTTCTCCAGACTCTCCACTAGTTGTGCTAACACTTGGTCATGGCACCATCAGAACCTCCCCTCTGTCAGGCTTAAGGTGCGTTCACACACAGACATTTTATTTTTGTCGCTGTCGCTCGTATTGCTCCTTTGTTGTTGCTCTGTCACTCAGCTGCAATCGCTCGTCAATTTGGCACAGATGGCGTCATGCCCACTGCCATGTCTCTCTGTATACACCGGCACCACCGGGATTATGGCAGCCAATCAGTGCTGAGCGACAAGCGACTGATGGCCAGAGACTTGGGATTTCTCATCTCAAGCGACGAGCGTCGCTTGAGATGAGACTGTCGCTCGGAGCCCTAGCGATTTTTCGCCTGCGTCTCCCATTTGCATTGACTTAAAGGATCATAGGGCAGGATTAATGAGAACGGCCAGTGACGCGACGGCCGCTGCGCGTAACTACAGCAACCAGCTGTAGCCACTGGCACGGGAGCGCACACTTCACTGTTTACTTTTTACTCTCAGTCTTTCCTATCTGCTCTCAAGGAGGGAGGGGGGGTATTTTACTATAGGTTCTCACTCTCTCTCTCTCTCTCACAGACACACACACACACACACATACACACCTGCCTCTTCACTGTGCTGAAGCAGGGGGCTGCTTGTCTGTTCCTCTGAGCTCCTATGCATGGATCTGTATGGGCTCCTATATGTACGAGCCGTCATGCCGTTACTGCCGGTACCGAGAATTAATGCGCCAGGTCCGGGTGTCGGACTGCATCTGTCAGGGTCCGCGATCCCATGAAAATAGATAGATAGGGGATAGATGATTTTTAGTATGGCTTTTAACAGGGCTTTCAGTTGTGCTGGGTCGTTTGCTGATGGGCGAAGAGCTTCCCAAACACTAATTTGGATCCACCGCAGTTGCCCTCATGTATCCATTCGAAGGCAGTCAGGGACGCGCTGACGTCAGGTCCGCCGGCCAGCGCACGAAATTCACCCCCTGAATTGCAGCGCATTATGCAGCACAGACCCCGTTCAAGGCAATGGAGAGATACGCGGGTGGGCTCATTCTTTTTGGTTTTGAACGTTTCCTCACCCATTATTATTTAAAAAACATAAAACGCATGTATATTTTCACACAAATCCTGCCCTATGAACCTTTAATATGTAAACTTGTCGCCAGCAACAAAAATAAAAGGTCTGTGTGAACACACCTTTACTCGCACAGGAGGGATCATCTGTCAATCTCCATCTGCGGAGGTTTGTTGGTGTTGGCAGGACATCATAAACCGAGCTAATGAGGAACTTTATCCGATTTCCCTTCATATTCCAGATGTCCTTCCAACTAAGTGATCTTCCCCCAGACGGTCACGGTAATCATGGTGTTACCCCCATATTACACACTGGACCTTTAAAGGGATAGTTCAACATTTTGGCAAATTGGCCCATTGCCATAATCGCTATAGTCATAGCAGTAGGTTTGTTACCTTTAATTGTCAGTGTAAGCTATTTTTAGAACAGCGGAGCGGAGCAGCAGGCTTCTCAGAGCTATGCTATGGAGGCTAAAGGAATTTCTTGGTTTCCCTCATCAAATTCATCAAATACACAATCCAACAACTCCAAAACGCTGTCGTGGACAAGTTGTGAGCTGCACAATCACCACGCTATGAGATATTAACGGAGCGTTACGAGACGGAGTTGTTTTAGTGGTAAATTCATGCAAAACCGCTGATGCGAGTTGCATTCAGGGACAGTTTTTCAGCAAGCAGACTCTATTTACCCTGTATTTACCTCGAAAACGGCTCAGTTTCGTAGCGTTCCGTTATTATCTCATAGCGTGGTGATTGTGCAGGTCACAACTTGTCCACAAAAGCGTTTTGGAGTTTTTGTATTTTGTATTTGATGAGTTTGATGAGGGAAACCAAGAAATTCCTTTAGCCTCCATAGCATAGCCCTGAGAAGCCTGCTGCTCCGCTCCGCCGTTCTAAAAATAGCTTACACCGACAAATAAAAGTAACGAACCTACTGTTATGACTATAGCGATTATGGCAATGGGCCAATTTGCCAAAATGTTGAACTATCCCTTTAAGTTAGGGAAGAGTACACTTCAAATGCCTTGATTTTAATTTTTTGTTTCATGTTGTAAAAATTGCAATCACAAGAACTCAGAAACTAAAAAAAAAAAGGTTGTCATATCATGTTCTGAAACAGGCGATGTCATTCCGTTATTCCATTGATCATTTTGAATCAACTATTTCTGAGGTTACACTCTCACTTTGCAGTTTTTAGATATAAGATGTTTAATCTCTGATGGTAGAAAGAAGTTATGCAATGATGTTTCTAAGCAGCCATGTTATAGATATGAGGTCATGATTACTTTATGACAAATACAAAAGCCTCCATACACCTACTCACTGAATTTCTTAACACATGTTGGACCTTTAGTCCAGTTCCCAGCTATGCAAAGGGCGGGTGTGCTATCCTCCCTCTGCAGCATATCCATCTTTACATAGGCCTACAGTACAGCGCTTCTGTATACAGGACAAACCTCTGATAAATTAAATAAATAAAGTGATTTTAGGGGATCTCTGTATGAACAAAAACTTTTTGTAGATGGAAAAAAAAAGTGCTAATGTGGCCTGAGATGACGCCAGAGCATTTAAAGGTGTTAGCTACAAGTCTAATTCCTCCTGGCCAGTAGGTGTAGAACTCACACTGCCTGCTCTCTGGTTAAGGTGCTGTTCACACCAAACCTTTTTTTTTAACTGCCATAAATATTATTATTGTATGCTGTAATTTTATGTTTGCATAATATTTTATTTAAAGCCTTTTATTTTATGCATATTTAATTTCTTTATAATACCTCAGCCTAAGAGGAAACTATTTATTTTATTTGTTTAATAACGGACTTGGTTTAATGTGGCACTTCAGTCCACGGAAGTATTTTGTTGTAACACTCAAAGAAAGATGAAGAAGAAAAAGGCCTCATGGTGGACTGAACTCATTTCCTCAGGGGTGCAGCCAGCGAGGTATTTAATTTTCTTACTGTGTTATGCATCCGTATATGTGAAACATGTTAATTGTGTGTTGTGTGTGTTCTTAGTTCGACGGTGGTGGTCGAATAAAGCATCTGTAAAAACCAAGAGCTGCGTGGTCCGTGCCTTCCTTCAGGCGCGTGACGTCAGTCCGACTTCCCATTTCTCCGACTTCCCATTTCTCCGACTTCCTATTTCTCCGACTACCCATTTCTCCGACCAATATTTTTGCGCCCATTAGTCCGACTTCCCATTTCTCCGACAACCCCAAAGTCCGACTTCCCATTTCTCCGACCACACATTTCTATATTTTTGCGTCCATTAATCTGACCTCCCGTTTCCTCGATTTAAGTGTGCCCGGTGCTCCGACTCCAGTAATTACGACAGTGTATTAGCCCGACTAATCCGGCCTAGAAGCACCCCTGAACCAGGCTCTACTGGTGCGCATCATAATAGCCCAATACTGCACAACTGAAAATATTATGTAGCGACCCCGCATGTTCTTGTTATGATGTTTATTTCATTGCTGTAGGCCTATATGTCCTCTGTGTGTGTGTGTGTGTGTGTGTGTGTGTGTGTAGGTGAGTGAGTGAGTGAGGGAGGAGGAGGAGGAAGGAAGTGTCTTTTTTTCTTTCCGCCTATCACTGGTTTGATGAGGGAGTGATGTTCTTAATCTCAACAACTAAACTATCAAGTCACACACAAAACTGACACACATGATAAACAAACAGAACTATGTTGCAGTTTGTTTGTCAAGTTAACCTGTCACCTTCAGCACCACGGACAGCGCAGCGGATGAGCCGCGGAGAAGTGCAGCTGTGAGCGTCTGGGCTCTGGGCTTAGAGCCTGGGGCCTCATTTATCAAAACTGTAAGTAAGCAGTGTAAAACTGCTACTAAATTTTTGCTTAGGCCTATGGCGAAAAGACGAAAATGGCGTACACCCAAAATATTAACACCTTTTTCAGATCTATCAAACGCACTCTCCACAATTTCTCTTTGATAAATCACACTGGACCCAAGAATGGTGCGCACGTGAACACACCTCATATTCCGCCCCCGGAACGTCTAGACACAACCATATGGTCAGCACGTGCATATTAATTAGCCATGTGGAGCTGTGGAGCGGCAACAAAGTAACAACAAAGTAACAACAAAGTGACAAACGAAGACAACGGGCGGAGGGCGGGGGAAAGAAAGGCACACGCGTCTTGGAGCTCTCCCATGTTGGTTTGTGAATGAAAACTGTATGTTCAGCTCCCCTTACTTTGGGAGAAGACAGTGTTGAGTTCTTTCTGCCTCATATGGACAGTGCCATGGATTTATCGGTGAAGAATGAACTGCTGATATTTTGTCTTAGTAGTGCTGAATATGACCAAGCGCACTGTCCGTTGTCTCAGTGCTGAAATGAATGACAGGGTGTCACAGAGAGAGAGAGAGAGAGAGAGAGAGAGAGAGAGAGAGAGAGAGATTATGTCAGATGAATTAGTCCTCTAACAAACTACAGTTTGACTTGTCAGTAGTTTTTCCAGTAGGATGTAGTTAACGGGCACGGGTCTGGGTTGTTTACTGCTCCACAAAATAATCTAACAGTTTAGTTTATTAACCTGAGTGTCTTGAGAACATGTTTGATACTAAACTGCTTATGTCAGACAAGCTAATGACATATAGTTAATTTCTGAATAATTAATTTGTCAGAAGTAAAAACTGTCACTCTGAAGCAGCATTCAAATGGCAGAGCCAGAGCAGATAGATGAGCTTGATAGTGCACAACAAGTCAAGTCTGAAGAACCTCGTAGAAGTGAAAGAGCCCGCACATTAACAGAAAAAGGAAAGGAACTTCAAAAGGAAAAGACTAAAGGGCTACTCCTACGTTTTGACAGCATTTATGACAGCTGGAAAGCTCTTACCAAGTTTGCTAAAAAATCTGTAATAAAACAGGATCCCAGCAACATTCTAGAAGAACACATCAGCACTATTGAAAAGGAGTTGTCTGAGCTGAATATTGTTTATGATGAATATCGGAGGATTGACAGCCCAGATCATGAGATGCGCTGCAAGATGGATAAGTGTATATCTGTCACAGGGATTGTGGTTAAGAATGCTCAATCTCAAATTCAAGGAACAGAGGAGGAGATTGTTTGGCCTGATGCTGGTTCTGTATTTGCATCCTCTGTTTACAATGTCTCACTAGCAGCTTCTAAATACTCTTAAGGCTAATTCTATTCTCTCTAATGTATCCTCAGTCAAAAGACAAGAAGCTGCAGCAGAATATGCCGGCACACAAGCTGTATTGAAGATTATGGCTGAGCAAGAGCTTCACCGAGAGAAACTGCAAAGACTTGAGACCGAGGACAAGGTGATAGCTGCAGACCAGGAAGCAGCTGCAGTATCTCGTCGTCTACAAGCAGAAAAGGAAGAGACTGAACGCAAGATAGAAAGAGAGAGAAGAGGCTGCGCTTTTAAAGCAACAGCAAGAAGAAAGTGCAGCAAGAAAAAAGTCTGTAAAAGACTTAAAAAGAGAACTTGAGAGTTTGGAGGAACTGAAAAGACTGAATTCAGCCAGAGCAAAGCTTCAAGTTTATGATGAAGGTGAGTTTCCACAGAACACAGAATTGTCTACAGCCATGCAAGCAACCAAACAGATAAACCCTGTGTATCAAAAAACACTGAAGGATGAACCTCCAAGACATGTTGTTCAAGATGATTCAGGAGAGCTTGTCAAAGTTTTGGCTGAAGCTATATCAGCAAATAGGCTACCTATTCCAGAGCCTACCATCTTTTGTGGTGATCCACTCAAGTTTAACCACTGGAAGTCATCTTTTCATACACTGATTGAGAACAAAAATATTCCAGCAACAGAAAAAATATTTTTCCTTCAGAAATATGTAGGAGGAGCAGCTAAAGAGGCATTAGAAGGATATTTTCTGACTGATTCGGAAGATTCATATTATGCAGCATGGGACTTACTTAATGAACAATATGGTGAGCCCTTTGTAATTGCCAAAGCCCTCCGAGACAAACTACATGCTTGGCCAAAAATAGGCTCAAAAGAGAGTGCTGAACTGAGAAAGTTTGTGGACTTTTTACGTAGCTGTAAATCTGCCATGGCTTATAACGAGAGTTTAAGTGTTCTTAAAGCAGATATCAGTGGAATGTTTTTGTTAATATAAGTCCTAAATAGTCCTATTTTCCGTCAGCAATCACTTACATGAAGTATTTCAGCCTAAACACGAGTCTCTCCATCACTCTGCTCTGCTGTAACCCGAGGAGAAAATTTTCCTTGTGGGATACAAGTGTTATCCAATGAGGAGAGAGAACGGCATGAAGGGCTGTGTGTGCAGCCAAGGGATGCGCGTGAATGTGGTGACGTAGCACGAGGACCAATTGATGCCTGACAAGGGCGGGGGCTGCTAACTCATGGTGCGTTCAAGGAAACTCGTACTTTGTGTTTTTCCTTCCTGTGAAGTCATACCAGTTCGATCTGGTACGAGTTCACGGGTCGGAAGTTACGAGTGGCCGTTATAGGGAACTTTCACAGACAACACGACGGTAAAAACACGAGCTACGGGTTACCTGGAACGCTACCAAGTCGTAGTTGTGACTTGAAGCTGTAACTTACGGTTTCAAAAGCCTGCCTTGAACACAGCATTAGCCGAAACGGCCGTGCCGATGATATCTGCTTTAATGATGGAATTGAGAATCAGAAACTCACTGCTAAGCTACCTGACTGGCTAAGTACCAGATGGAACCGGAAAGCCACTCAGTATCAGCTAGAACACAGAAGGTTCCCAAGCTTCGATTATTTTGTGACTTTCTTAAACATGGAAGCTAGTATTGCATGTAACCCCATAACCTCTTACCATGATTTACAGCAGAGTGAGTCTGACAGACCAAAAGTTAAGAACCAAACCACAGGGGTTTTCAAGAATAGAACTGTAGGTGCAAAGATCCTCACAACTAACACTAGTGAGAAGAGCATAGTCACATGTGTGTTTTGTCAGAAATAGGACACAGCTTATACAAATGCAGAAGATTAATTGAAAAGCCAGTTGCTGACAGAGTAAAGTTTATTCCACATGTCTTCATGAAGATCGCCTAAAACAAGAAACAAAGAGAAACCATTCTGAAGACATAGGTAACACTAAGGAAAGAAAACCACAGTTAACACAACCACAAAGTGTAACCAAAGAAATCACATCAAACTGTTGTACAAGACAGTAATAACACCCAGACTTCAACAATTATGCCTGTTTATGTATCCACACCAAGTGATTCAAGCAAGGAAGTTCTTGTCTATGCTCTGCTCGATTCACAGAGTGACTCATCATTCATTCTTGAGGACATAGCAGACGTTTTAGATATGGACACAGAGCAAGTGAAACTGAGACTCTCTACTATGACATCAAAGAAAACTGTTGTAACCTGTAAAAGACTTAAAGACCTACAGATAAGAGGAGTATTCTCATCTAACAAAATCACGGTGCCAAAAACGTACACTCGTGAATTCATTCCTGCTAATCGCACACACATTCCAACGCCAGAAACTGCCAAGGCATGGCCTCATCTGAAGCATTTAGCAGAGCATATGGCTCCACAAATGGAATGTGAGATTGGTTTACTTATCGGTTACAACTGTCCACAAGCTCTAATGCCTAGAGAAGTTGTAATTGGGGAAGAGAACCAACCCTTTGCTCAGAAAACTGATTTAGGTTGGAGCATAGTGAGTTATGGTGAACCAAATGAGAATGAAGGTGATGCAATTGGTATAAGTCACCGCATCATTGTAAGGCAGGTAACACCAGTACACAAGCCAACAGTTAAACTCAAGAGTGAAGTTCACTATGTCTGTAACACTCACATCAAAGAAGTGGTTACTCCAGATGATGTAATCAAAGTGCTGGAATCAGACTTCAGTGAATGAGTTGGAGAAGAAGCAGCTATCTCTCAGGAAGATCTTCAGTTCTTGAACAAGCTGAAATGTGGAATCAAACACAAACAAGATGGTCATTATGAAATGCCCCTACCCTTTAAACAAGACAAGCCAGACTTACCCAACAACATGTCATGTGCTGTCCAGCGTTTAAAGTGTCTGGAACGAAAGCTCAAGAGAGACAAGCAATACTGCACAGATTACATTAACGTCATGCAAGACATCATCACACATGGTGATGCAGAGAAGGTCCCAGAAGAGGAACTCAACAATCATCCAGCTTGGTATATCCCCCACCACGGGGTATATCACCCTCAAAAGCCTGGGAAAATATGTGTAGGCTTTTAATTGCTCAGCGAGGTTCCAAGACACATCGTTAAATGATCACCTTCTTACTGGACCAGATCTCAAACAGCCTGGTGGGTGTTCTTTGCAGATTCCGTAAAGGCCCTGTCGCTGTTATATGCGATGTGGAACGAATGTTTCATCAGTTCCATGTAAGGCCTGAGGATCAAGACTACTTGAGGTTATTATGGTGGGAGAATGGTGATTTTGAGTCTCCGCCATCAATTTTTAGGATGAGAGTTCATCTCTTCGGCGCAGCCTCCTCACCTGGTTGTGCCAATTTTGGTCTCAAACACATAGCTGTCGAAGGTCAAGATCAGGTTAGCCAAGACACTGTGAAGTTTGTACAGCAGAATTTTTATGTAGATGATGGGCTTGTTAGTGTAATGTCTGACACTGAAGCAATTCAGCTTGTCGAAGAAGCCAGAAAGCTCTGTAGTGTAGGCAAGTTGAGGCTACACAAGTTCATCTCCAACAGCAACAAAGTATTGAAAGCAATACCCAAGGAAGACTGTGCACAAAGTGTGAAAGACTTGGATATGGCTTTGGGAGAGCCACTGATGGAACGTGCACTCGGCGTTCAGTGGTGCGTCTTCTCTGATGACTTTCAATTCAGAGTTACTGTCAAGGAACGCCCACTAACCAGAAAAGGAGTGTTATCCGCTGTAGCCTCTATCTATGACCCACTGGGGTTTGTTGCACCATTCATCCTCCGGGAAAAACTGCTTTTACAACAGATGTGTCGTGACAAACTTGGGTGGGACGAGCCACTCCCTGAAGAGCTCAGAACACAGTGGGAGTTATGGCTACAAGATCTTCAGAACTTATCTAATGTAAAGATTGAGAGATGCTATATTCCAGAAAAGTTCACAGATGTTAAGAAGTACGAACTACATCACTTTTCAGACGCCAGTGTCACTGGTTATGGTGAGTGTAGTTATCTTAGAGCAATCAGTGCTAGTGGAGAGGTTCATTGCTCGTTAGTGATGGGAAAAGCACGTGTTGCTCCGAGCAAGGTAACTACAATACCTCGCCTTGAGCTGTCTGCAGCAGTGGTAGCAGCAAGGACTAGTGTCATGCTCAGAAAAGAACTTGAGATAGACGGTCTGCAAGAATATTTTTGGAGAGACTCTAAGGTCGTTCTTGGATATATTAACAATGATGCCAAACGGTTTCATGTGTTTGTAGCAAACAGAATCCAAAGAATTAAGTCCACTACAGATCCTGACCAATGGCAGCATGTGAAATCTGAAGATAACCCTGCAGATCACGCTTCCAGGGGCCTGATGGCACATCAGCTCGTCAGTTCAAACTGGTTCACTGGCCCAGATTTTTTATGGGAACAGGACCTACCTGCAGGAAACATCAAGGTGGGAGAAGTCAGTGATGATGATCCAGAACTACGGAAAGCTCAGGTTCTTAACACCAAAGCAAAGGAAAGGAGGACTTTTCTGACTGGAAAAGAGCTGTCAAAGCCATTGCTTTTCTTAAGCGCCATGTAAAGCAAAGAAAGGGTTTTAAACCTAAAACAAGTGAAACCACAAGTGTGGAGGAAAGACAAGAAGCAGAGCTTTTCATCATCAAACTGGTTCAAGAGGAAGCATTCAGCTGTGAGATCAAGATGTTAAAGCAATGCAAAGAAATGAAACCTAAAGATAAAACAAACAAGCTACACAAGCTAAATCCATTCATTGATAAATGTGATGTGCTCAGGGTTGGAGGACGTTTGACAAGATCTAGTCTTCACCCACATGTTAAGCATCCTGTCATTCTGCCCAAGACAAGTCATGTGTCTTCTTTAATAATCAAGCATTACCACCAGAAGGTGCATCATCAAGGAAGAGGCATAACTGTAAATGGAATAAGGGCCAATGGAATATGGATCATAGGTTGCAGCAGTGCAGTTGCCTCACACATCTACAAGTGCATGATGTGCAGAAAGTACAGAAGAAGTACACAAGATCCAAAGATGGCAGACTTGCCAGAGGACAGGATGGAAAGTACGCCTCCGTTTACATATTGTGGCATAGATTGCTTCAGACCATTCTATGTGAAGGAAGCAAGAAAGGAAAAAATACACACAACTACAGAGCTACAGCAGCGACGGGAGGAGGAGGCTCTTCACAGCCTCAGCTGTAGAGGAACCTGGTTGGATCAACACATGAAGTTATATAGGCAGGTTATATTGTTACAGAAGCACTAGCCGTCTCTCACAGCTCCATCCAAACCGGTGCCGACTGCGCTGCTGCGCAGTGTGAATTGTGCGCCCACGGAGCGTGTAGCAACACAAAAAGTTTTTTCCGGTTTTATATCAGATTATTATCATCATCAGATAGAGCCTTGACGTGTTTGTGCGTCTCCGATCCCTAAAACGTCTCTCTCTCCAAATATTTCTAATTGTTTGTCATGTTTAAATTACGTGTTTCAAAGGCGTCGGCGTATTTTGAACATGAGAGAGAGTAATATGGATTAAAATTGTAATTTTCAACAGTGACAAGCAGTATTTATTTGCATTCCTACATTTACACAAGCACTACACACAGTCCGGAGCAGGTGTAGATTTTGTGAGTAGCTATGAAAAAATCAGCACTACTAAAAGATTGATGAATGCGGAAATCCACGTAAATTTGCGCTGCTCAGGGTTTACACACAAATCCGTGCTGCTCACGTTTCATGAATGAGACCCAATGAGAACAGGGCACAAGGCCCGTGAGACACTTGAAGATGTTCTGTGTGGTCACGCTCAAGTTTTCAGTGAAACCCTAGGAACGCTGAAGGGGTTTGAAACCTCCCTGACATTGAAACCAGGCCAACAACCAAAGTTTTGTAAGGCACGCGTCGTCCCATACGCATTGAAACCGAAAGTGGAAGCTGAAATTGATCGATTACTCCAACAAGGAGTGATCTCTCTCTCAAAGCCAGAGACACCCAACCCTTTGAGCCTAAAAGCCTGGTACCATTACGTTTTTTGGTCTCAACCGATAGTTTCTACCCCCGCACACACTCTGAGGGGGGTGAATTTTTTTTTAAACTCTACCGTTTTACTGTTATTAGGTTTAAAATTCTGGCCAATCAGGGCGCGGAAACGTTGAGTGACAGGTCCGGAGACCACTGCTTCGAGGCCAGTGGGCGGGTTCTCGGCCGGCTAACGGCCGCACCGCTCCAAATATGGAAAGTAGAATCCAACATGGCGCGGTTCAAACCCCCGTAGTAGCGGCACAAAACAGACTCACCAAAACCACGTCCATTCTTTTTACAGTCTATGGTTTACACCAGCACCACCGGGATTACGGCTGCCAATCAGCGCTGAGCGACGAGTGACTGACGGCCGGAGAGTTGGGATTTCTCATCTCGAGGGACAGAGCGAAAAAACGCTCCGTCGCTGTCGCTCCGAGCCCCAGCGTTTTTTCGCCTGGGCGATTAAACGCTCAATCGCTCATTTGCATTGACTTAACATGTAAACTTGTTCGAAAAACAAAAGGTCTAGGGTGCGTTCCAATCGCCCTGTAGTTCCCTGCGCAGTGGACTACACAGGGTGTGCCGCCATGTTCAGTGTGGTTCCAAACCGCTGGGAGCAGTTTGAAGGGTACTGTGAACTGTGTAGGGAGGGAGTGAACAACGGCTCCTCACTTCACCCAGTTCACCGGATGTTGACAACCGATATTACCCATCAGCCATTGTGCTCCGGCGTAAGCTTTGTTTACATGCGTTACGTAAATTGGCAGGGCTAAAGGTTACCTGTCTAACTTTAATAACTCGGTGACTCAATAAACGGTCCATGAAAAAATATTTTTTCTGGTGGATATCTTTTACAAAAAGAAAAAACAAACGATGTCCGCACAACTGCTATAATCGAGCTCCCAAAAACTGTATTAGGACAACGTTCCGACCACTTGACTTCATCAGGTCATCTGATGTGTAGGGGGGTGGGGCACATAAATAGGGGGAGGTTACCAATAATTAATGTCACCTGTTGCCCTCCCAACTTAATCACAGTCGTTACATCAACACATGTTTACACATCCATAACAATCCATATACAGGTCACAGTTTAAAGTAGCAGGCCTGGAACAATTAAAACATCAAAAAACATCTCAGGACATCTAAAGGATATCTTAGTTACAACATGACTGAGCTAGAGTAGTTTCATATCGTGTCCGACAACGGGAGGGTTTAAACAGTTGACGTCCTGATGTTAGCTTAGCGACAGCCGTTAGCTTAGCGGCTGCCGTTAGCTTTGCTGCTGCCGTTAGCTTTGCTACTGCCGTTAGCTTTGCTACTGCTGTTAGCTGTCCCTGTCAGCTGAGCCACTGATGCTTTCTACACACCTTGATGCCCCAAAACTGAATAGGGGAGAGCCGGGTCGATTGATACACTTTTCATTTAAACGTCTTTTTCAAAGATGACGTTATGTACACAAACATTTTTATCATGTGATCAACAACTCACATGTGTATTCTCTTAGTTACAAGTGTAATTTAACACATATGTTGGATGATCGCGCTGTTTTATAACTTTGAACGTAAGTTGACATTTGTCTCAAACGCCCCACCTATGCGGGTCGTTTGAGACACAGAGGAGGGACGGTTGAAACAGCATGTTTTAAACAGAAACTACTGACATTACTCTCGTTTTTATGCAGCATATCAGACAACATACTAGTGTACTCGTTATTGCCAAAATGTCACATAATTTCTCACAATATAAATAGGTCAAATAAATATTTTTGTCCCGTGCGTAATTGTCAAGATCCGCCATTTCGATTAAACTCGCCTTTCTTCTTTTGTACGAGTTGTTGGACGACTGCATTTTCATTTCATTTACTTATTTCCCTGTCCTAAGTCATGTTTATGGATACACAGTTGAACATATTGTCATTTTACCCTCGGCATTTTCCCCTCACTTTGCTGAATATCTGTTGATTCACGTCATAAACACGAACATTAAAAATATGTGGTGTTTATTAAAAATACATGTTGTTCATTCAAATCGGTTGTTGTTCATTGCAAAACAGTTAGGCTATTAATTTGGTGATTTATATACAGATATTGATCGCGCAGTGTGACCACAATCACTACGCACGGTGGCGTGAGGGACATTTGAAACAGCTGTATCAATCGTCCCTGCAGCGACTACTGACAATAAAACCTGTTTTGCCTCTAAACTTCAAAACTATGACATTTCATAATTTAGGACCTGTTTATGTACGAATTCATCTGTTGTTAGGTCATATTATTATTGCATGAAACACACAATACAACTTTTGATCACAAAAAAACTACCGCAGGGTGTTCCGATTGGTGTTATATCGGTTAAGTGAAGTTCCCTACGGCAGATTCCCTGTGCAGAGAGTAGGGGGCTCTGTCCAAGTAAACTGTGGATCGGAACGCAGCCCCAGTGTGAACGCAGCTTTACAGCAGAAGACACATGACATCAACATTCTAACGGTGCGTTCACACCAAACGCGATGGACGCGATGAACGCCACAACTTTCCATTAAAAGTCAATGTAAATGACGCAATGACATGCGATGGCGCGTCGGACGACGCGATGAAGCGATGACGCGTCCATCGCGGCCATCGCATCATCGTGTCCATCGCTTGAAGTTGAAAAATTTGAACTTTTCAAGCGACATCGCGTGACGCTGTGCCGCAACATCCAATCAGTGTTGATATTCAACCACGTCACCGACACAGCTGCAGACACACATTTCAAAACATGGTGGAGAAGATTACTGTGGCTGTAGTCTCGCTCACCAGACCCTCCTTCAGAGAACCTGTGGCTGTGTAAAAAAAACCCCCAAAAAACGGGGCTGTGTGTGTTTTCCTCAGATCAATAATATACATCCGCGCCGTTTCCCGGAGCTTTATGACACACACGACCTCGTACTTTTACCGCGATCGTAATAAAAAAGATAACGCCTGCAGAGGGTCAGAGGACGACGTCCATGTAAACACTTATTCCGATCGTTACGTCCTTTCCCACTAGCGCGACGCGGCTGTACACAGTTCTACTCGGTTCTTATTTATTTAGCCTATGAATTTTTGCTTTTACACACTCTAGTGTGACGTCCGACAGGAATCAAACCCGCTAAGATTAAAAACACCCTGGCAGCAGCGCACACATGATCTACTGAGACGTGTTATTCTGTCACCTGAGTTAACGAGGTGGACGAGTGAGTTTGGAGCTGATGAGAGGAGAGAAAAAAGAGAGCGAGTAGGCTACCGACCCGATATTGCTGTGTATCTCGCTTTCAGAGTAATCCCACTTCTTTCCCCACTCCCTGTCTGTTGTCTTCACCGTCTTCCACTGATGTAACTCCCCAAATTTCCGCAGCGCACATTTCTAATTAATATGCACGCGCTGTTTTGCATTGACCATATGGTTGTGTTTGGGCGTATAGAGGGCGGGATATGGCGTGTTCACATCCGTACTTTTCATGGGTCCGGTGTGATTTATCAATGGCAAGAACAGTACATGTTGCTGAGTCTGCTTAATAACGATGTACAATAGGAGTACAGCAGCTCTTAAAATCTGGCGCAGGTCCATTTTGAGTACTGAATGGGATAAATTGAGCCACTTCCGCGTTTATTGGTTTGTTTACAGTAGTACAGGAAGTACAACTCCTCTTCTGCTTTTGTTTTAGGGAAAAAGAAGGCTCTGCGCATGTCAAAATGCTGTTATTCTGAATAAAGCTTGGTGCATGTGTACGCACGTCATGATCGGATTATTTGATTTTGCGCCCATGTAAACAGTGGATTCGGATTTTCCGATCCCTCAAATTTTTGAAATTTTGAAATTTTGTGCATGTAAACACAGTTTATGTTACCAGATGTAAATATTTATATATTTCGGACCCGCCAAAATGTATTAAACAATTATTTATATACTATTTTTAAAAAATTCAGTAAAATTAATAGCTACTTTTATTCTGCACCCCTCTAGACATTCTGTGGATGCATTATTTTTGAAAAATTAATCCTTTTGATGAAAAAGTTGTAGCAGGTTTTTTATGCCTTTTACTGTAATTTTAGACAGTCAGAGAGAGACAGGAAATCAGGGGAGAGAGAGGACGGAGGACACGCAGCAAAGGGCTGGAGACGGATTCAAATCCAGGCCACTGGTTTAAGAACAGAAGCCATGCTATGTATCCTACAGGGTGACCCACTGGAGCACCCAATGCCAGAACATCTAAACTGGTAAGTTCCTACTATTGCGACAGACTTACTCTCACAGACGGGCAAAGAAGTCCATTCCCCAGTTACACATCTGGTTTCTTCGAGCCTGTTTCTGTGTTCATATCCTTGGTCACATACCGTCCTCATCGTGTATCCCTCCTCATACCAACCATTAGAGTTTTCAGTGTAATGTCCATTGGGGACGGATGGAGGAATGCAGGCATTTACATCTGAGAAATAGTAGAAGGAGGAAGGAAGAAGGAGACAATAGTTTGGCAACAGTTTCACACTTTAATGATAATGTAGGCTGTTGTGGCACCATACTGTATTAAATGAATGTCTCCATGCTAATCTGTTCATAAATGCCAACATGCTTTGGGGTCACCAACGTGGTGCCCGCGAGGACGACCTGAGGTGCCCGCAGCACATGTTCTAAAAAATAGCATTTGTCACCATGAAAATCCAGTAAAATGTAATCTTATTGTTCTAAATGCTGGACAGAGCACAAAAGTAGGAATAGTGTGATAATTAATGTTTTAAATGAGCCGGGACTGTAATACGTTAATTAAGATTAATTAATTACACAAAAATTAACGTAATCACACTTATTTTTGCACCGCGGAACGTTTCTCACTGGATGAGTTTCAGGCGTACCGATTATAGCCTACTGGAGCACAATAATTTAACGATTTAAAAAGCCGCCGACACTGATCACTGCCTGAGGAGTTTTGTAGCCTGAACGCAGCTCAAACCGACCTGGTGCTGCAGCGGTGACCAAGCTTTGATAAACAAACCGGATCCGCGCTGGTTTACAGTATCCTGCCGTAGTTTAGCCGGTCGCTACCGGAGCTTAATTGAAGAAGAAAGAAAAAAAGCGCTTGTCGCGGTGGAGCGGAGAGCAGCGGAGTTTCCTCTGCTGCAGCTGAACAGCTGACATGTGGTGAAAACGTTGGTAGCCTACAGACCTGTCACTCTCTCAGGTGCAATAATTTCATTATTATAGGACTTCAACCTCGGAGCTGTCTGTCCTCAGACTGTCCTGACCTGTCCCTGAACATCACACATGGACAACATAGCTGCCTGTGTGATTGGTTACTGAGTTTTATTAATGTTTACATCAGGCTCAACAAATCAGTTTATGCTACTGTGATTTGCATCCCTAGTCTGGTCTTGGTGCCTACCACATTGAAAAAAAAACAATATTTTGTTGCTTAAGCTTATTCAGTCATTATTCAATGCTATACTAAAATCCATGTAAAATATATAGCCTATATATATATATAATTTTGGGCCAGTAAAAAATCTTTCTGGACTGTAGATTTTTAAGATTAATCTGATTATTTAAAAATATTTTGTGAAGATGCATTTTTATTTCATTTGCATGTGTTTCAAACCACATTATACTTATTATCATCATTATTAGGCTATTGTTATTTTTATTATATTCAAGATGAACATTATATTTTGGATCGAACAAGTAGCCCTTCATATTGCTCGGGACCCTTGAAGTAGCTCTTGGTTTCAAAAAGGTTGGTGACCCCTGCATGTTCACTATCTTAGTGTCACAGTTGACGGTCCTGTCACTATGCCTCCAATTGATCATGCGCCCTCGCTACAATGGCCACAGACATATTCCTTTGAATGGTCAGCACACATGACTCTTATCTGGGAGTCTGGGGTTCAAACCCCACCCCGGCTCTCCTTCACCCTGCCACATTAGCATGCTGACATTGAGGCTAGCCTACTAATTAGCACCAGCTATAGTTGTGGCAGATGGAAATGCCCTTGGATTATAAAGTAAATTGTTGATCTAAATTGTTAAATTTTGACCTGATGATGGCTCTAGATGTAAAATCAGGGAATCATCAAACTTATTGCAATTCATCCAGAATGGGGCTTGAAAGTCTGAACACAACTGTGTCAATTACATCTGACAGGATCAGTGTGGAGCAAAGTGTGGAGGATTGATTGAAAGGCCAACTATGGAGCCAGGCAGGTAGCTTGGCTAAAACTATTAAGACAACCATAGATGTATTACGGGAACACTTACCTATACATTGTGCCTGATGAGACCATTTACCATTTTCACATGTGATTGTGGCCCACCAACCCTTCACTGCAGGTTTAAGTCCTTCATTGCAGATATAGGTGAGCTGGGTTCCACTAGAGTAAGTCTCCTGCCTCGGGGCAAAGACACCACCAGGCAGTTCAGGAGCGCTACAAGACTGTGTTTCACTTTGTGCTGAAAAACAACAACAGGAAAGATTACTCATATTCTTTCTTACAAAGTGAAGTTATTGTGTATGAAAATACTCAATGCCCTCACCATGTAGCACTGCAGGAAACCAAACGAGGAGAAGACATCCAAAATATCTGTTGCACATCTTGTCAGGGCTGAATCATCTCACGACAACGCAGAGCAAAACTGTTGTCCAGATCTGTTCTTCAAACATAATATGCTCTCAGGCTAGAACCACAAGGCCATGGAAGATTATTTGCTTTACAACTGTCAACAAAAAACTAATGATCAATGATGATTCAGAGTCCAAATTTCAAAATGATTTCCTGGATTGCTGTGTTTTCAGGCCAGGTTAGTGCCTCAACTGGTTTAATTATTTATCCATCATTACTTCTGGATGGGCACGATAGCTAAAAACAAGATTTATCTGATCATTGGCTGCTTGTAAGAACAACACACACCTGCAGTGTCACAAATCAAACACTGACATATTTTTCAACATAGCTGTATGGTGTGAGCTGCATGCATGCATGCATAAAAGCAACAATAACAACAATAATAAAGTGTAATATAAATTCAAACCACAAGTGCAAAGGGTATTACTACCACATTACTTCCTGAATAGTCACAACCTAAAAACGATCATAGGAACACAGCAGTGAATGTAATAACAGCAATAATGACGTGTGGATGTGATGTGTGGCAGATGAGCAGACCCGAAGCTCTCTCCCCATGAAGGCTGGGCTCTGTTGAAAGCTAACATCACTTCTAAAGCTCAATAATTCACATGTTACAGAGGGAAACCAATGTTTGGGAAAACCTCCTTTAAAATACCACCAACATTTTAAATTGAAAATTCAGCCCAGGAACAGACTCTTACCTCACAGCTCACATATTATTCACCCTGTGTTTTAAAGACACCCCGAGGAGTTTGCTTTTGGTTATAAAAGAGTCTCATATTAATGTGGATGAATCTACGTCACCCACGCTTGTTAATGGGTCCATTTTCGATAAATATATTGTTTTGTCTTTATAATTATTTTGGTATTATTATTTAGTGGTCGGCTCGCCCAGCATTTCCTAGTCTCGGTTTCCCGGACACTGCCCGGTGGGTCATAGGAATAACGCCGCCAGATCGCTGTTTATGGTCGGAACTACAATGGTATTCTTGATTTATGAAAACATTCTTGGCAAATCCTTATGCTTTCGTCCATCTTGCGCGGGTCCAAGAATTTCACCAGTGCGTGCTGAGGCTCATGGGAAATGTACAGTAGTGTGAAAACACTTCGCTTTCCGAAACTCCTCGTTATCCTTTTAGGTCAATTTGGCCAATTTTTCGAAGACGATCCAGTACATTTACAGAAAACACGACATAAAGCATGTAGGAAAAGTGCTGTAAAAGGCAGATTATTAGTGACTTTTATGATGAATTTAAATCATGATTCCTACTCTACACCCTCACAAGTCTGATGGGGCTGTATATTTATCATTTTGTCTCTCCTAAAAGTTAGTGCTGTAGTGGATGGAAACCTGTCCAACAGTTTACAGCTCAAATCCACTTCAGACACACATTTCGCTTCAGAGAAAATTATAGCAGACATTAGATTTAACTACAGGGGAAGGGAGGCTAGCCCAGGTGTGATGAGGTTGTATGAGAAAATAAATCATGAAGAGGGATGGGAAAGGATGTCCCCATGACGATTTGGTTGTTGTAGATTTCATTCACAAATTAGACACAGACACATAGTATCTTTTTTTTTTTTGCTCATGTGAGAGAGGGCAGGTGACATGAAGCAAAGTGCATAGAGTTTGATTCAAACCAATGAGGTAAGAGCTACAGTAAGCTTACATGATTTGCACACTGTGGTGGTGACCTACTGGAGCACCCAATGCCAGAACATAACTGCTATTGTTCCCACTATTGTGACAAGCTAAAATTCATCATATTATTCCCCTCATAAAGCTGCAGTTAGAATGTTTTATGATATGAATACTCATTACTGTAAAAACAAACAAACAAAAAAAATCTGTTTAAAGGGTTTTAACTCATTGTTTTTGAACAGACACTGTAAAACGAAACATTTCAAATAAAAAATTATTTTTCATCAAAACATTTCATCAGACCATATAAGCTTTATTTATGTATTTATGTCAACAGTACATGAAGAGATCCAGTCATAAAGATACAGGCTGACTGTCAAACTACATCAAGTGGGAGTTTATTTTCAAAATCAAAATGAACAAGAAATAACTTGTTTAGAAGAAATGAAACCGATGTGTGAAAACATTTTTCTTGCTGTAGCTGTTCTCTGGGAGAAGCATCTCAAAGGTTTACAATGTGGCTTTTGTTGTCATTCTCCGGTGAATCTAAACAGGTGCTGGTATTGTATGGAGTGGGCACCTTCCCTGGTTACAAACAGACAAAAAGAAATAATATTAACAGTTTATTAATTATATTTGCAGGGTAAAACAAAGTGTTATCCAGCATTGAACAATACAAATATTATTAATCGTATAATAATAGTTGGTTATCTCACTTGACGATGCACATCTTCAGTACAACCTGAAAAGACACAATAACAACAACAACACAGCAGTAAATGTTTCTGAAACAATCGTTCTGACTCACTGAAATATTGCCCGACTCCAACTACAGAGGAAAATCTGAAAGAACAAGACTGGTTGGTGCTATTTTATACTTTTCCAGACTGTCGACAATTTCTATTAGAGTGTCAGTCGTAGTAAATCTAGGATTTCATAAGTGTTTTTAAGGTATTTTACCAGGCACAACCACCCTGTGAGGGGTTGTGGGGGCAACTGGACGTAGCATGGGGACAGTCTCACCCATTATCACATCACTATTTTGACGCAGGCTATCCAGCTTTTTGCCAGACGTCTCTGAAGTCTCAAATTCACTCATAAATAGGCACACATTCATAATTGACTTTGTCTTCACACAAAGAGAAAATTATTTATTTGTGTTTGTAATTTGAGTCAGACAAGAGGGCAGGCATTTCTCTGGGGTTTGTTGATAATACTAAAATTATAAAATAATACTCATGCTCATGTTTTAAATGTCAAGGTTTCAGCTGTCTTATGGTGTGTAAATAGATCTTTTACCTTTACCAACCTCTTTTCCTGTCGATCATGATAGAAACTAAAACCATTGAATCAAGTTAAAATACAAAGAGCTAATATTATTTATACTTACATGTGGTGTATTGTATCCATCCATTACGGCACAAAAATCTACTTATCGATCCAGGGCTTGAACACTGGACTTTTGTAAATAGTCGTTCCTTTATGACTCTGTCTTCACGTAGATATAACCCACCTTCATATTGACCAGATGGCGCAACACAATCTTTATTCAAACAAAAGATTTTTTTTTTAAAATAAATAAACATATGATTATTTATTTAGACAACACATTGGATGATGTTTGAAATGAAAATTGGTAAGGATGAGTTTATACCTCTGCAAGTGGGGAGATGTGACCAGGTACGATCACTGTTGCACCTCACTGTGGGTGAACCCATTAGTCTGTAACGTAGTTTACATTTGTATGTCAAAGACATTTGGTCCGTTTCTACTGTATATTCAGCATTTGGAAGGTTTTGTGGCGCCCCACAGTGGTCGACTGAAACAATAAAAGAGGTTCATTAAGGTTGTCACAGGATCTCAACAAAACATCACAGCATCATCACGGCAGCAACAACAACATAACTTATTTTAATATAACAAGGATTGTGCAATCAGCCTTATGTTATTTTGTTTGCCTAGGACTGTGCCACATAGCCAGAGGTGCAACTGATGTAAAGCCAAACCAAGTTTGTACAATAAAAAACAACTATTTTGACAATATTTTACAGAGTAAATAAATAAATCAAGTCCTCTACATGTCATTTTAAAGATGCAATACATATGAATGTTTTACTTGTTGTGTAGCGTCCGTCAGAGGTCGTAGAAGTTCCTGTAAGATACAGAGCAGATGAAGCAACATATAGAGGGCAGAGAACAAGTCTGTCAGTGTCACTTTGGGTGATTTTCTTTGACTCAGAGTAGAGTGAAAATAATGTTGCAACTAGAAGAAAATGTAAACCATGAAGTAAATTTGACTTCAAATCAGTGAATGAAATCTGCTCTTCAAGATTTAATCAGGTCACACTGATAGAAAGCTCCATAATCCTACCTTCAGTTGGTTGTATCTCCTGGCCAGTAGCTGTGCCCCCCCCAACACCTGTTCCTGCTCCTGAAGAACCAGCACCTGGATCTTCTATTTTTTCTAAGGGAAAAACATTAGGCATTGATAACTTGAAGATGGCCTCTTTACGAGGTTGGTGCTACTATAAAGGTTTTTCCTAACATAGTCACTAACCTCTAAATTATCTATGCGTGCAAATGTGTTTGTGCAAATACCAGATAAACAAAGCAAATAAGCACAGAGGCATTAAGTAATAAACATTATAGACAGGATTGGCATTCTCGACTTACTGCATGTTGGACCTTCAGTCCAGGCCCCAGCTCTGCAAAAGATGGATGTGCTGACGTATTCTTCCTCTGTAGTGTATCCATCCTCACATATATACACCACTTCTGTAAGAGCCTCCTTGTATCTCTGATCTAATATGACAGCATGAGGAAATGTAGGGGGCTGGCCACATGCAGTGCCACTTTCTGTAAATGAGAAAATAAATCATGAAGAGGGACAGAACTTGTTGTGTAGCGTCCGTCAGAGGTCGTAGAAGTTCCTGTAAGATACAGAGCAGATGAAGCAACATATAGAGAGCAGAGAACAAGTCTGTCAGTGTCACTTTGGGATTTTCTTTGATTCAGAGTAGAGTGAAAATAATGTTAAGGTAAAGGTACTTTATTTGTCACATATACAGCTAGTACAGTGAAATTCTTTCTCTGCATTTAACCCATCCCTGAGGAGGATGTTGCAACTGCATTTAGAAGAAAGTGTAAACCATGAAGTAAATTTTACTTCAAATCAGTGAATGAAATCTGCTCTTCAAGATTTAATCAGGTCACACTGATAGAAAGCTCCATAATCCTACCTTCAGCTGTAAGTTGTCCCACAGGGCCAGTAGCTGTGCCCCCTCCAACACCTGTTTCTACTCCTGAAGAACCATCGGCAGGACTTCCTATTTTTTCATATAGTGGAAAAACATTAAACAATGATAACTTGAAGATGGCCCCCGCCCCTTGCAATTTCCAAACTGTATAACCAATGATCCTGGCGGACTTGAGTTTGGACGTCCCTAAACCCAATTCTGCTCTTCAAGATTTTATCACGTCACACAAATAGAAAGCTCCATAATCCTACCTTCAGTTGGTTGTATCTCCTGGCCAGTAGCTGTGCCCCCTCCAACACCTGTTCCTGCTCCTGAAGAACCAGCACCTGGATCTTCTATTTTTTCTAAGTGGAAAACATTAGGCATTGATAAGATGAATATGGCCTCTTTACGGTTTCCAAAATGTATTACCATTGAACTTGGAATGAAGCCTAATTTTTCAGCCTTAGAGGTTGGTGCTACTATAAAGGTTTTTCCTAACATAGTCACTAACCTCTAAATTATCTATGCGTGCAAATGTGTTTGTGCAAATAGCAGATAAACAAAGCAAATAAGCACAGAGGCATTAAGTAATAAACATTATAGACAGGATTGGCATTCTCGACTTACTGCATGTTGGACCTTCAGTCCAGGCCCCAGCTCTGCAAAAGATGGATGTGCTGACGTATATTTCCTCTGTAGCGTATCCATCCTCACATATATACACCACTTCTGTATCTGCAGGAAGAGCCTCCTTGTATCCCTGATCAAATATGGCAGCATGAGGAAATGTAGGGGGCTGACCACATGCAGTGCCACTTTCTGTAAATGAGAAAATAAATCATGAAGAGGGACAGAAAAGGACATCAGTATGAAAAGTTGTTGGTTGTGGCAGATGATAACTTTGAATTTAGACACATAGTATCTGTTTTTAGTTTATTTCTTTTATTGCAGTGACTTTGTCTCCGCATGAACAGAAACCTTCTGTTAAAAAAAAAGTCAGTATTTAAAACGGCTAAGAACTAAGGAACTAAAGAAGACGGAGACAATAGTTTGGCAACAGTTTCATGCTTTAATGATAATGTAGGCTGTTGTGGCACCATGCTGTGTCTCCATGCTAATCTGTTCATAAATGCCAACATGCTTCACCACATTCACTATCTTAGCTTTGTACTGTATGTTAGCATGCTGACATCTAAGGCAGGTAAAACTAAGACAACCGTGGATGTATTACGGGAACACTTACCTATACATTGTGCCTGATGAGACCATTTACCATTTTCACATGTGATTGTGGCCAACTGACCATTCACAGCTGTTGTTTGAAGTCCTTCATTGCAGATATAGGTGAGCTGGGTTCCACTAGAGTAAGTCTCCTGCCTCGGGGCAAAGACACCGCCAGGCAGTTCAGGAGCGCTACAGGACTGTGATTCACTTTGTGCTGAAAAACAACAACAGGAAAGATTACCCTTAGTGTTCCTTACAAAGTGAAGTTATTGAAAATGAAAATACTCAATGCCCTCACCATGTAGCACTGCAGGAAACCAAATGAGGAGAAGACATCCAAAATATCTGTTGCACATCTTGTCAGGGCTGAATCATCTCACGACAACGTAGAGCAAAGCTGTTGTCCAGATCTGTTCTTCAAACATAATATGCTCTCAGGCTAGATCCACAAGGCCATGGAAGATTATTTGCTTTACAACTGTCAACAAAAAACTAATGATCAATGATGATTCAGAGTCCAAATTTCAAAATGATTTCCCGGATTGCTGTGTTTTCAGGCTAGGTCAGGTGCCTCAACTGGTTTAATTATTTATCCATCCTTACTTCTTGATGAGCACGATAGCTAAAAACAAGATTTATCTGATCATTGGCTGCTTGTAAGAACAACACACACCTGCAGTGTCACAAATCAAGCTTGACTACTCAAGGGTCACCGTTTACCTCAGTGGGTAGAGCAGGCGCCCCATGCGAGGAGGTTACAGTCCTTGCTGCAGCTGGCCCTGGTTTGAATCTCGCATCGGGTGGCCCTTTGCTGCATGTCATTCCCCCACTCTCTGCCTCCCCATTTCCTGTCTCTCTCAACTAACCTGTCAATTAAAGGCAAAAGCCCCAAAAATATACTTGAAAAGAAAGCTTGACTATTCAAACACTGACACGTTTCAACCATAGGTTTCAACATGGAGATACTGTAGGGTGGACATGTGAGCTACATGTTTCAATGCCCCCCCCCCACCTCTCCCCATCCAGGATGTAGGTCACCTGGAAAAGCCAACCACTTGGTACCCGAGCATGCGGGTACGGATAATAGACTGATGGTTGGATGACTTTTAAGGAGCGACACCTTTTGTACTGATGTGAAAAAATACCAAAACTCAATTCTAGACAGATTGGTGCTGAGGATTTTTATTCATTACAAAATGTTACATTTTATTCATTACAACATTATGCACAGATTCATTTTTCAAAATCAGAAGCCTGAAATGGTTTCTGAAGAATCAACACATGATGTAAAACATCATCATCATCACCACCAAGTTTCCAGGCGTGTAGTTGACTTCAACCATCAAAGTCCCTGGTTAAAAGACAGACTGTAAATAGTAATAATAATAATAATAATAATAATAATAATAATAATAATAATAATAATAATAATAATAATAATAACTTAATCATTATCATTATGTAGTATCATATAAATTAACACCACATATTACTCACCACTGCCCTTTCTGCAAAGCCACGACCTAAAAATGATCATAGAAACACAGTGGTGAATATAAAGAAGCTTTATAAAAGCACCTCTAAAGCTCATAATTCACATGTTACAAAGGGAAACCAAAGTTTGGGAAAACCTCCTTTAAAATACCACCAAGACTGTTAGTTAAAAATTCAGCCCAGGAACAGACTGCTTGGCAGATGTTGAGGATACAGGTAAAATATTTGGACGGTGACTTTAGACCAGATTATTTGTGAATTTTATGATGCATTTAAGTCATGATTACACCCTCAAGTATGATGGGGGCTGTAGATTTATCATTGTGTAGTTTTGTTTCTCCTAAAAGGAGGTGACATTTAGAAATGTAGGTTTAGCTACAGCAGCTACAGAGGAAGCGAGGCTAGCCCAGGTGTGATGTCATCAGTTCACCTTGAGGTTGCCTGGCAACCAGCAGAGCGCCCTGGCCAGGTAGTTGGTTTCATACTTTTCTTGTTATAACAGATGAAACAAATAAAGAGCTGATTACTGAGCTTTGCAGGTTCTGGTCAGCAGATATATTAAACCAGTCTTTTCAACACCAACCCTTCTGTCAATGTCATATTGTAATGTAATGAAGTGATACTTACATTCACTTATTATTAATTTTCCTCGAATGCACTGAGCCAAAGAATAATGACCTGACATCCAGTACCAATGTTTTTTCACACATCTCAATTCCATTTCGTAGCCGCTTCTAATATGTTTGACTCCATCAGCCAGTAAGTCAGGATATTCAGTAGTGTCCACGGAGCAGTAAGTGTCTGCACAGAAGAAACAAGAACTTGCTTAGTCAAGTCAAAGTTGATCAAATAAGGTGCGCTGACACTGTAGTTCTGTTTGATCCGTCCCTAAGTTTTATTGGTTGTGCCCTGTCTAAGTGCAAGAGATGGATGCACTGCTGACAGCCATGTTTTAGTAATGAGGTCATTATTAAATATCTTGAATTCAAATTGTAAGACAAGGGGGCCCAATTGAATTCTTAATTTGTTTCATGCATCTCCAGAAATAAAGTTATCACGTACTCAAAATCATTGAAATATGTGAGGGTTTCAGATTTAGGTGTGCACATTAAGGCCAACTACAGTCCCAACATTTTTCTTTTTCTTTTGAAAACCTGATTCTGAAAGGAAAATCCAGAATATACACAGGCCCTCCTGCACAGACCTTTGAAATAAATGAGTTGTTTAATGTTTATACCTTTGCATAGAGGACACAGTCTGCATATTGGCCCTTTTTCCCAGGATCCATCTTTGCAAAGGATGGATTTGATGGCTTTTGTTCCCTCGACAGAGTATCCCTCCTTACAGAGATACAGCACTTCCGTATTTGCAGGAAACACCTCTTGATATTCCTGCAGAAGGATCACCGCATGAGGGACTTTAGGAGGCTGACCGCATGCAAAGGCATTTTCTGTAATGAGAGAATAAATCATATAGATTGGCAAGTCAAGACGTCTCGACTTTGATTCACGATTTAGAAACATAACTGTCTCATTTGTTTCATTCTCAGGTGACAGATCTGACAGGCTCACTCTGACAGACGGGCAAAGATGACCATTGTCCATCTTCACATCTGGCTGTTGTGACATTGTTCTTGTGTTCATATCCCTTGTTACATTTCGTCTGTAATATGTCTCCATTCTTAAACGAAGTCGAGTGTTCAGTGTTTTGTCCGTTGGGGATTGTTGGTAAAATGCAGTCTTGTCTACCTGAGGAGAGAAAACAAGAAAACGTCAGTCTCAGTCAACATATTTATACATTTCCGAAATTATGTTTATGAATGTTTACTATAGATACATTGGAAATATTTAGTACTAGGTACCTTTCATCACAAGTCATGAATAGTTCGATTTTATACTTTAACAACAAAGTGAGGGTTAGAGAAAATGAAATGGATTCTTACAGATTTTTTCTTATTTCTTATTAGTGGCCCATAAGATTAGGGTTGCAGTGGAGTCTGAAATAATGTGATGCCATTTTTCTCACTGTCTCTGCCACCATTCACTTTTTATACTGACAGACTGGATGATATTATATCTTTACAGTTAGCATGAAACATTGTGAAATTGGAGATTTCAAATCAACCCCAACTGATCCAGTAGAGGTATTTATTCATCAAACACTCACCTATACATTGTGGTTCATGAACCCATTTGCCGTTTTGACATGTGCTACTTGCCCACCAACCCTCCGCAGCTGGTTTAAGTCCGTTATCACAGGCATAGGTGAGCGATGCTCCATGACGATAACTTGTGTTATCAGGGACAAAATAACCACCGTTCAGTGTGGGAGGCTTACAAGACTGATCTGCAGTTTGTGCTGAAATACAAAGATAAACAAAATTGCACAATTATACATTTAACAAATTGAGATGTTTTGAAGTGACAGAATTAAATGTTCTTACCACGCAGCACAGGAATCACCACGAGGAGAACAAAACCAAGACACCTCATGCTCATGTTGCCTGGGATGAAATCACCATGCTAAAGCAAGGCGAAGAGCTTTGTGCAGGTCTGGATCAGTTAATAATTGTCCAGGGCATTTCCCCATTGAGCTAAAAGGTTCAGAGATAGTAAATATTAGGATGGGCCACTGTCACAATATTGTTGCTCGGCAGTCAACAGAAATATCCTATTAAGCTGTATGTAGGCTACTAATGCACCATCAGTGTGTGAGGTTCTTTAAAAATGTAAACAAAGTGCACCGACTAGTCCTATACAATTGCATCATTTTCTGTTATATTTTGACTCAGTTTTTTAAATTTAAATCCTTATTTCACATTTTGGCACACACTGCAACATGAAGAGGAGGGTCAATCATTTTCAGCACTAACCTTATCTTACATGTGTTTGTTTAAGTTAAGAATTATTTCACAATATTCTCTAAAAATTCACCGGACTGTTTAAAGTCCAAATTTCAACTTGATTTCCCAGACTGCTGTGTGCAAAGATCAGCATTAAGAAATATCAACACAGGCATGTCAAAGTGCAGATTTTAAAAACAGAGGGACTGCTGCACAAGTACAGACACACCTTCATGTTCCATATCAGCTCATGTGGCACCGTATGGCAACCTCCTGGGATATTTACCTTGGGGTCTGACAGTTTTTACCATCTGCTGGATCCACACTCTGAATTATTTTTTCTGAGTTAAAGAATTTCACCAGTGTAATTATAAAATGAGCAATAGCTGAATTCCTGGTGTTTGAGTTTGGAGGAGCAGTAATGGTTCATGCTGGCTCACAGTCACACTGTCATGGATGTTTGAATAGCAAAACTGGACACTGTTGTTTGCTCAAAAGTCAACATGTCTGCTGTGAAAAAGGCCTGTTGCTGCATGGGTTGGGATGTAGGCTATTATATTTTTAGATGACAAATCAAATTAACTCTGAGACAGAATCCGACAAATAAGAGCACAGTGGACTCCATATTCTTAGAAGTTTGGGTCAACCAAGTGACCAAGAACCCAAAGATCACTCTGGCTGAGCTCAAGAGATCCTGTGTGGATATGGGAGAAAGTTTCAGAAGGTCAACCATCACTGCAGCCTCCAGCAATCTAGGCTATACGGCCTGATGAAGCCTCTCCTCAGTGCAAGACTCATGACAGGCTGCATAGAGTTACTCACAGCAAACTCTATAGTCTATACAGCCTTTCATGTGTCTAGCACTGAGGAGAGGCTTCATCAAGCTTTTGCCTGGCATCCACTGTGCTCTTCAAAACAATAAGTGCAGCAGAATTTTTTTAAAGCCTTGCCCTGATCTGTGCTTTGCTATAATCTTGTCTCTGAGTTCTGTGGGCAGTTTTTTTTCAATTTTAACATAAAGCTGCAAAATAACAAATGGTGAAAAATAGATGGGGGTCTGAACACTTTCTGTACCCACTGTATAGTATAAAATTGTGTTTTATATTAAACTGGGCCTATTGCCATAGCCGTTATAGTGACTTTCACCGGTAAAACAGGTCGGAAAAACACGAGTGGGTTGCCTGAAACGCTACAAAGTCGTAAGTTGTGACTTGAAGCTGTAATTTACGAGTTCAAAAGCCTGCCAGGAACGCAGCATTAGCGAAAACGACCGGACCACTTACTTCTGCTTTAATACAATAGGATCAGATCACAGACATTTGAAATTAATTAGTACACTTACATTTCTGATCACAACAAAATAAAGAATTGTACAGCGCATAACCCAAAATAGTACAAAATCATTGAACTTAATTTTCCATACTGTAACGAGAAATTATGTTGTTCTTATAAAGTTTTTTAAAGCTGACTAGAGTACAGCATAATTTAATATTTTCAGGACAATTATTCCAGATGTTAACCCCTCTAACAGAAAGACAGTGATTTTTTGCAGTAGTTCGAGTCTTTGGTTTCTCAAATAATAGTGGTCTTCTCATGTTATAACTGGAATCCTTCATTTTAAACAGATTCTGGATATCTTGAGGAAGAAGTTTATTTTTTGCTTTGTACATGGTTTGTATTGTAATGTAATGGGCGGTGCGTGGCGCAGTGGTTAAAGCGGCCGTCCCATGTAGAGGCTACAGTCCTCACCGCAGACGTCCCCGATTCGAATCCCGCATCGGGCAGACCTTTCCTGCATGTCATTCCCCCTCTCTCTGCCTCCCCCTTTCCTGTCTATCTCACTGTGCTATCGAATAAAAGGACAAAAAGCCAAAAAAAAAAAATATATATATATGTATTGTAATGTAATCAACTAAGTCCCTGAATTTCAAAATGTTCAGGCGACTAAATAGTGAGTTGGTTGGCTCACGGAAAGGTTATTACTGATGATTCTTATAGCCATTTTTTGCAATAAAAAAATAGAATTTGTATTTGTTCTGTATGTGTTTCCCAAGACCTCAATGCAATATGTCATATAAGGGGCAATTAAAGAATAATATAATGTGACTAGTGATTGTTGAGAGAGGAAAACTTGGGCTTTATAAAGAATTGCAATAGATTTTGACATTTTGGATTTGACATAATTTATGTGTGATTTCCAATTTAATTTATCATCAATGATAGCTCCAAGAAATTTGGTTTCAGTTACAAATTCAATTTCTGCATCATTTATTGTTAAGTTTCTGCTTGAATTCCTGGGCTTTTTTCCAAATATGATACACTTAGTTTTACCGAGATGGAGTGATAATTTATTGAAGTCAAACCATTCTTTGAGTTTCTGTAGCTCCTTCTCTACCATATCCAGAAGCTGCCCCAAATGATCCCCACTACAGAACACAGTTGTGTCATCAGCAAATAAAATACATTTCAGGGATTTAGAAACCAAACATATGTCGTTAATATATAAAAGAAACAGCAATGGACCCAGGACTGAACCCTGGGCCACCCCGCATGTGACCTTCAGGAATTCTGAGTTTGTCTTGGCAATATGGACATATTGATATCTGTTTTGTAAGTAGTTGGTTAACCAATCATGTGCCAAACCTCTGATGCCATACCTCTGTAACTTATCCAATAGTAAAGTGTGGTCTATCGTATCAAATGCTTTCTGTAAATCAAAAAATACCCCCACAGTATATTGTTTTTTCTCAGTTGCATTTGTTATTTGTTCAACAAAGTCCATTAGAGCCAATGAGGTGGTTCGATTCTTCCTGAATCCATATTGCTGTTCACAGAGTATTTGGTTTTTCGCTATGAAATCATTTAATCTGTTTGCAAAATTGTGGTAACAGTGAAATTGGTCTATAATTTGAGAAGATATGCTTGTCACCAGATTTAAACAGTGGAATCACTTTAGCAATCTTCATTTTTGAAGGAAATTTCCCAGTCATTAGTGACAAGTTACAGATATAAGTTAGGGGTTTAACAATACAATCAATAATATTCTTAATCAAGAACATATCAAAATTATAACTATCAGTTGATTTTTTACCTTTTGATTTCCGAACTATGTCGATTATTTCTTTTTCATTCGTTTTTTTAATAAACATTGGATCTGAGATTATATTGATTGTATTGTTATTATCCTGGGAAGACAATTTTGGGGGAAGGGGACACGATAGAATTTGTTACATTTTTACCCACATTAACAAAATAGTCATTTAAGTGATCTGCTATAGATTTATTTTCCTTAATGATTGAGTCGGTATTTGCGTAAAAAAAAAAGATGGGTACTCTTTAACAACTTTTTTCTTTTTAATGATTTCATTTAAAATCTTCCAGGTGCGTTTGATGTTGGTTCTATTTTTTTCTAGTAATTCACTGTAGTACTGCTTCTTACAGGATCTCATGATACTGGTTAATTTATTTTTGTATAACTTATATTTCCTTTCTGCATCCACAGTTCTAGATTTTAAAAATTTCTTATACAATAAATGTTTCTTTTTACATGCATTCTGTAGCCCCTTTGTTATCCATGGTTTGTCCACATACCTTCTCTTATCTACTTTGGCCACAAGTGGGCAGTGTTTGTCATATAATTTAGAAATAATATAAATAAATGATTCATTTTCAGGTGACAGTTTTATTTATTTATTTACTTCAGGCCATGTAAGCTTTATTTATGTATTCAAGGTATTGGTCATGTCATTAGTGCATGAAGAGATCCAGTCAAGCTGACTGTCAAACTATATCAAGGTCCAACATTGGGAGTCTATCTTCAAAATCAAAACGAACAAGAAATAACTCGTTTAGAAGAAATGAAACTGATGTGTGAAAATATTTTTCTTGCTGTAGCTGTTCTCTGGGAGAAGCATCTCAAAGGTTTACAATGTGGCTTTTGTTGTCATTCTCCGGTGAATCTAAACAGGTGCTGGTAGATTATAGGATTGGCACCTTCCCTGGTTACAAACAGACAAAAAGAAATAATATTAACAGTTTATTAATTATATTTGCAGTGTAAAACAAAGTGTTATCCAGCATTGAACAATACAAATATTATTAATTGTATAATAATAGTAGGTTATCTTACTTGTTGATGCATATCTTCAGTACAACCTAAAAAGACACAACAACACAGCAGTAAATGTTTCTGAAAAAAAAGTGGCTACATTGTTCTGACTCACTGAAATATTGCCCGACTCGAACTACAGAGGAAAATCTGAAAGAACAAGACTGGTTGGTGCTATTTTATACTTTTCCAGACTGTCGACAATCAGAGTGTCAGTCGTAGTAAATCTAGGATTTCATAAGTGTTTTTAAGGTATTTTACCAGGCACAACCACCCTGTGAGGGGTTGTGGGGGCAACTGGACGTAGCATGGGGATCTAGCTTTTTGCCAGACGTCTCTGAAGTCCCAAATTCACTCATAAATAGGCACACATTCGTGATTGACTTTTGTATTCCTAGGAATTCTTCTTCACAGAAACATCCAACCCCATGCCAGATTCCCTCAACTCCACGGACATGTGGACCCAGCAAGGGTGATGATGATAATGACACATCAAAATGCCAGAATCCTCATGGTGACATCACAGCAAGCCTCTAAATTAAAAAAAACTAAACAAATAGCTTGGACCAAACCATGGGCGAAAGCTCACTAAATTTTGCACAAAGGTCCAGTGTCATCTTCTTCTTTCTACTTCCAAGGAAATCATACTTCCCATGGGTGAAAACTCACCAAACCTTACAGAAATGTCCAACCCCATGCCAGATCCCATGTATTATCAGATTTTTGTTTAGATAACAGAATTTCTGACATTTTGACCATTTTCGAAATCTGCCTTGACAACAGCTGCCCGGGCATGAAGCTACACAGCAGGTCTCACTACCAGCCAATTAGCTCAGCGAGTTAGGAGCTGGTTCTTGGTGTCAGAGGTTGTGAGTTCGAGACCCAGCAAGGGTGATGATGATGAAGACAGATCAAAATGTCAGTTGTCGAAACACAAGACAATTGTCCTATGGTGGCATCACAGCAAGCCTCTAAATTTAAAAATCCAAATAGCTAGGACTGGACCATGTGCGAAGGCTCCTAACATCTTAGAGTCACAGTGGATGTTTAACAAATACATATCATTATTTTACCTCAAAAACTGATTTTTCTTTTTACTGTGGTCTCAAATCTGCCTGCGCGACAGTGAATGGCTTACTCAATTTGTGAAGCCACTGTTGAACTGCCACTTGTCAATTAGCTCAGTGCGATAGACAACGGTCTTTGGTTCCCGAGGTTGTGGGTTCAATCCTCAACTAATGCAAATTGGACAGTATAAGGTCAACTGTCCTGTCTTCCTATTCCTTTGTTTGTTGCTCAGAATTGCCTAAATATGCCCAAAAGTAGCCCGGACCCGACCCATCGCTGCGCAGCAGCTATAATTTGTGTTTGTAATTTGAGTCAGACAAGAGGGCAAGTATTTCTCTGGGGTTTGTTGATAATACTAAAATTATAAAATAATACTCAGCTCATGTTTTAAATGTCAAGGTTTCAGCTGTCTTATGGTGTGTAAATAGATCTTTTACCTTTACCAACCTCTTTTCCTGTCGATCATGATAGAAACTAAAAAAACACTGAATCAAGTTAAAATACAAAGAGCTAATATTATTTATACTTACATGCGGTGTATTGTATCCATCCATTACGGCACAAAAATCTACTTATGAGTTCAGGGCTTGAACACTGGACTTTTGTAAATATTCGTTCCTTTATGACTCTTTTTTCATGTAGATATAACCCAAATCCATATTGAGCAGGTGGTGCAATACAATCTTTATTCAAACAAAATAAACAAACAGAAAAAAAAAGTATGATTATTTATTTAGACAACACACTGGATGATGTTTGAAATGAAAATTGGTAAGGATGAGTTTATACCTTTGCAGGTGGGGAGATGTGACCAGTTGCGATCACTGTTGCACCTCACTGTGGGTGAACCCATTAGTCTGTAACGTAATTGACATTTGTATGTCAAAGACATTTGGTCCGTTTCTACTGTATAATCAGCGTTGGGAAGGTTTTGTGGCGCCCCACAGTGGCTGACTGAAACAATAAAAGAGGTTCATTAAGGTTGTCACAGGATCTCAACAAAATAACAAAGCATCATCACAGTGAACCAAGTTTGTACAATAAAAAACAACTATTTTGACAATATTTTACAGGGTGGATATAAATAAGTAAATAAATAAATCAAGTCCTCTACATGTCATTTTAAAGATGCAATAAATCTGAATGTTTTACTTGTTGTGTAGCGTCCTTCAGAGGTCGTAGAAGTTCCTGTAAGATACAGAGCAGATGAAGCAACATATAGAGGGCAGAGAACAAGTCTGTCAGTGTCACTTTGGGATTTTCTTTGACTCAGAGTAGAGTGAAAATAATGTTGCAACTGCATTTAGAAGAAAGTGTAAAAAGAAGAAAGTGTAAAAAGTGTAAAGAAAGTGTCTCCTGGCCAGTAGCTGTGTCCCCCCCCCCAACACCTGTTCCTGCTCCTGAAGAACCAGCACCTGGATCTTCTCTTTCTTCTAAGTGGAAAACATTAGGCATTGATAAGTTGAAGATGGCCTCTTTACGATTTCCAAACTGTATAACCATTGAACTTGGGTTGACGTGAGTTTAGACGTCCCTAAACCCAGTATATGACTCAACTTTATCACATCAACATCACAACCAGACAACAATAACAACAAACGGACTATAAAAATCTATGCGGCCACAAAGATGTCACCTGTTACTTAAAGCAGTACAACCTCAGTTATTACAACTTTAAGCCCTGAATACATTTTTACAGGTTTTAAACATCTTCTTGTCAACATCTGTCGTCTATTTCATAGTTGGACTTTTCAAATGCTGCTAGAGTGCCCTAGTAACCGGGACATGAACTTTATTCTTCAGCCTTGGAGGTTGGTGCTAGGCCACTACTGTTTTGTTTTTAACAGTTACCTAATAAGCTGTGCAGGCTAACATATGTGGTATATACATTATAGTAGATAAACAACCCAAATAAACAAGAATAAGGTAATAAAAAATTTAGATAGGATATAGGCATTCTCAACTTACGGCATGATGGAGGTGGATCCCAGGTCCCATCTCTGCAGGAGACGGACTTTCTGTCTTGCTGATCCTCTGTCAAGTATCCTTCTTTACAATGATACATAATATTTGCATTTGCAGGAAAAACCTCCTGAGATCCCGTAATCACGACAGCATTTGAGACTTTAGGGGGCTTAGTGCATGAGGTGGTACTTTCTGTAAAAAATAAAACAAATAATCAATAAGGTCTTATTATGATTTTTTCTTTTGGTAACTAACTCTTACTTACGTTGGCAGGCGGGCAATGAGCTCCATTGTCCACCATGACACCTGGTCGTTGCGTCACTTTCTTTGTTTTCATAACCCTCATTACATGTTGCCGTTATTGTTGATCCTTCAGTGTACCAGGATGACTTTTTTTCAATGCTAGCATTGGGGATATTTGGTGGAAGACAGGCATTTGCATCTGAAAAAGAAAGAAACCAACAAAATAAAATGTGTTATAATCCTACAATGCTAACAGCTTTTTTTTGTTTTGTTGACTTTTACTAAAATCACTATTCACAGATTATAAAGTGAGATTGTTTTCAGAGCAAGTGCAGATATGGCAGATTATTTTGTTTTGAGATTAAAGGATTATTATTTTCATCATTATTTTTTCTGTTGAAAAAACAAAACAAAACAAAACACAGAAGTCATTGTGGAACTAGCTGGTGCTGTCATCCAAATCCACATCCTCTACTACAGTACCAAGGAGGCTGAAAGACTGAAACTCCCACTCAGGGCACTATTGGGAACTTTTACACTTGCACTATTGAGAGTGTCCTGAGCACCAGTTGGTTCGCAGGACATTTATTCCAACCGCTGCAGGGATTTTTAATGGTGGTGCGTGGCGCAGTGGTTAAGGCGGCCGCCCCATGTAGAGGCTACAGTCCTCAACGCAGGCGTCCCCGCTTCGAATCCCGCGTCGGGCAGACCTTTCCTGCATGTCATTCCCCCTCTCTCTGCCTATCTATACTGTGTGCTATCAAATAAAGGCAAACACGCCAAAAAAGAAAATAAATACTCTGTGCAACTGATTGTATAACTCTCTATAGAATTAGCACAAAAAAACTGTTAATTATACTGATTTATTTCATGTTAATTCAAGTTGAACGTGTGAATCACGAGCTGAAGACAGTAAATAATTGGTGGGGTGGGAATCATTTAATGAATATTTTACATACACCTAACATTATTATTGGTGAATAATAATAATAATAATAATTAGCAATATTATTTAAAAATAACATGGGTTTCTGGGAGACATGAAATTAACCCTTAATTCTAAAATGAACCATATACGTACACGCACCGTCAATAATACTTTTTACTGGTTGCCATTGCATTGTCAACAATAATATATTGCACTACTAGTTTCTATTTAATTCTATTTCTCCTGTTTTATGCCCTACTTATTTCACTTCAGTTTGTTGTATTTTATTTAAATTTTCTATTACCTCTACTTCTATTGTTTTTAATTATTTTATTTATATATTTATATTTATATATTTGCAGCTCATATGGGGAAAGGCTTTGCCAGCTAATGAAACTACAGATGAATTATTTTGGCATTATTTATGACATAAAATGGGTGCCGCTGACAGGAAACATTCTCAAAGTAGATCAGTGGAGGAGCATCATGATTGATGTTGATTTACTGCATGTCAGCCTGGCCAGCTCAACATCATCGAGGGGAAAAAGAATTCCCATATTCATAAAGGCATCTTACAGGATAACGTCAGCTTCTGAGGTGATTCAGCAGGTCAATGAACCTGACATCACGGTAAATTTACCACAGAATGACTTGAGACACAGACAATCCACCTTTTGAAGTCAGATGTTCATAAATACCTCACAAAAGTATTTAGTTATAAAACTACCTCATGTAAAAGAAACTCAAGTTTATAGAAAATCAATAGACAAAATCCATCAGAGGTGAATTTTTACAGGGACTTCAGAAAGAATGAAAAAAAGTGCTTTGTGAGTAACTTTAAAAAAGAAAAAAAAAAGAAAAAAGAAATGAGACACTTACCTATACATTGTGGTTCTGGAACCCATTCGCCATTTTCACATTTGCTGCTTCCCCACCAACCCTCCACAACTGGTTTATGTTGACTATCACAGGCATAGTATAGTGATGATTCTTGGTGATATTGTGCTGCATCAGGGGCAAAATAACCATCCTGCAGTGTGGGAGGCGCACAAGGCCTAGAATATGGTATTAGTGCTGAAACAGAGAGACATGAAAGAATTAAAAATCCTTAAAAGAAATAAATAATTAAAATGGCTACATGAGATGAAATTAGATGTCCTTACCATGTAGCCCTCCTGGAAACCAAATCAGAAGAATAAATCCAAAATAGATTGCAAACATTTTGTCAGGGATTCAAACACCAGAGAACAAACCACAGTAGAGACTTCAGTTGAAATGAGGATCTGTCAATAATTGTTGAGTGTGTTGGCCCAAAAAGATGTGATGTAAACACTCACTCCTCCTGTGGCTCTGATGCTGTGGAGCCTCCACACATAAAAATGCAGTGAGCACATATGTCCACCCAAATGTTTCATCCTATTTTGGTACATGAAAAATACTTTGACCACTTCTGGAATACAATCAACACCATGGTTGTTTAATGTGTATGTGTAATGTGCAATAGTTAGGGCTGTAAATGGCAATTTGATAATAATCTGTTAATGGAAATTTCACACTTTGTTACACATTTTTTCCTATATCAGACAATTTTCTTGTGTGGCCTTTGACCTGACCTGTATTTTGACAGTAACAGTTACCACTCAAAAGTTTTTGGCTTTTTTCTTATTGAGCATATTTTTCATACAATTTGTCATTGTTTTTGTAAATGCACAATACAGTTACCCCTTTACGGTACATTTTGAACAAATATAAAATGCGTGATTAATTTGTAATTAATAACTATTAATAACTATGGACTCTGGTGCAGTTATTCGCAATTAAATATTTTTAATTGACTGATGGACATTCGTAGTAACAATATAGAAATGAACCATCTGACTTATGACACTTTGTATGTTATTGGGTTACAATTGTATGATAACTCACAATATATGAATTATAAAAATGTGTTTTAAGAACCCGTAGTGAGCATCACAGGTTGTTTTTGTCAACATTGTGACTGCTGCAATGTAATGCTGGAAATTTGTGCTTTCACCTTTTTAATCGTCTGTTTCAACATCAACAGCAGCATCTCTGCCATGTTTGTTTATACCAAACATCAGTAACAATATTGATTTAGAGACCAGATTTCAAAACGATTTCCCGGACTTGCTGTGACCAGAGGACAGTGTTACCAAATACCACAACACAGTCACTCCAAAGGTCAGACTTTGGAGACAGGGAGACTTCTGTAAAAGATAAAGCTGAGTACTGTAATTGTAATTACTGTGAACTGTGATTTTGGTGATCGTGATGTGATGGTTTCATTTGTCTTTGACCTCCATGACAGTCTTGGATCACTATCAGTTGGCCCCTTGTGCGCTCTAAGCCACTTTAATCCAGGCAACTGCATGGAACAACTCTCAATGACCCGAGACACATGGACATAAAGTTCAGTTCAGTTCAGTTCAGTTCAAGTTTATTTATATAGCATGTTTAAAAACAACCATTGTTGACCAAAGTGTAATAATATCAAACACATTCAGACTCCAGCAGGGCCGTTGTATAGGGGAGAAAGGTGATGATAATTCTAGGGGCCCAGCGCCCAGTAGGGCCCACAAAAAACCCCAGTAGTCTAAATCTTTGTATGACTGAATTATTCTGCATATGACCCTGACGCCTAGGATCCACTGGCGTCAATGCGATTTCTTGCCGGACGCGACGCCTCCAAAAAAACGGACGCTTCGGTAGGCGGGAACACAGACCGGCGAGTTAACGGACAGTGGACAAGCAGACCCCCGCCCCCCCGAGCTGTTCTCTATCTCGCTCCCCATTGGACAGTGACCCTGCGTCGGACGCGTTCATTTGCATAAAGTTGAGCTCTGGTCAACTTTTGGACGCGCCGCAACTGCTCGAACGGACGCGCCGCCTACCCAGAATGCTTTGCGGGCGCGTCATTAACGGTTTGACGCGTCCCATAGAAAATGAACTGGCAGCCGCGTCGCGGCGGACGAAACGAACGCCAGTGGATCCCAGGCGTGACTAACACTCATAGTAATGCTGCATTGGCATCAAAACAAAGTAGCCTAAATAAAAAATGATAATATATACATAGTCTAAGAAAAAAAGTGGAAAATTCAGGGGCCCACTTTAGTATTCTTTCAGGGGCCCCAGATTTCCTAAGAACGGCCCTGGACTCCAGATCCATACACATGCACAAATAAACAGTTCCACAGCATACATAGCTGAGTTTCCCATATTAACCCACATTGAAGGCCAGCAAGAAAAAGTAGGTCTTGAGCAAAGACTTGAATTGCACAACATCTTCAGCAGATTTTATGTGTCTAGGAAGCTTGTTCCAGAGCCTGGGTGCTGCCACCGCAAAAGCTCTGTTACCTCTACTTTTGCATCTTGTTCTAGGGACCCCCAGGAGAAGCGTATTTGAAAACTTAAAAGGTCACATAAATAGGGTGGGGCTAGGCCATTTAAGATCTTAAAAACAAACAATAAAATCTTAAAATCAATCCTAAATTTAAGAGGAAGCCAGTACAGTGAGGCTAAAACTGGTGTGACATGGTCCCTTTTTCTCTTTCCTGTTAAAAGACGGGCAGCTGAGTTGAAGGCGGTGGAGGGATGACTGCCCCAGGCCAGCATACAGAGAGTTACAGTAGTCTAATCTTGATGTAATAAAAGGGATTAGGCATATCAAACAGACAGCATGTAACCACCAGGGGTCTCTTAATCTACACAACAATAAAGGGACAGGAGGAGAGTCTGATAATGGAAGTTGCTGCTTTCGATGTTCAGCAGTTATTAACGGCAGCTGAATTATCCACTCTACTCCATTGGCTTAAAACCTAAACAAATAAAGCGGTTTCTAGTTTTTAGGTCAGTGATTCTCTCAAACGGGAACCGGGCAGGATGTCTCCAGAGGCCGAGAACTGAGCTGCTGAACATTTGCTTGGCTTTTTTTCTCTGATATGTTGAGATAAAGGCATCTGGTGAATAAATCCTTCTTCTGGTTGAATATAGGCCTATTAACTAGATTTAAAAAGAAAAAAAAGGCAACCACAGTAAATCCATACACACAGAGGATATGATGTGACAGGTGACCAGACGTCACAGAGCGTCATGATATTGAAATTATCATATTTCTCTAGATTTGAGAATTGCTGTAATATTTGGGTCATGTCCTTCCTACCACAGTGCAAAGACAGGCACACTAGGCTGAATGGCTACTCTAAATGTGAATGTGGTTGTGGTTGTTTGTGTCTCTACGTCGGTCCTTTGATAGACTGTGACCTGGCCAAGGTGTAGCTACCCCGGCCGCATCCTGACCTATGTCAGCTGGGAATGGCTCGAGCTCTCCTGTGACCCAGCACCGATACAGTAAGCAGTTGGAAGTACACAACTAAAAAAATAAATAACATGGGCCAAGACATTTAAATGTGGAAAAGTTACTTTATATCTTTGAGGAGCTGCATGGTGAGACAGTAATACTGAACTGAAAAATTTAAAAAACTGAAAAATTCCTGTCATTTTCACATCATGACAGTGAAATGACACAAAATAGACAGCTTTCATCGGTATTTTGTTGTCTGAGTGAAAATGCTTATGCTTGCAGCAACAGTAGCCGCCACGTACATCAGTGTGCCCACTGTAAAGCTGCTCTCCAGAGAAAAGAGTCAAAAATAATTAATAATATAAAGCTACACACAGAGCATACACAATATTACAATTGTAACTGAAAAATGAATGTTTTGCAATTTGATTAAGATACATTAATAAATCATACAGAAACAAAATGTCTTATTTTCTTATGTCACATATTTGGATATTGTTTGTGCTAATGTCTTAGCTCTGTGTGCTACTTGCATGTGTTTCTAGCTGTAAATGGAATGGTAAATGGACTTGCACTTATATAGCGCTTTTCTAGTCACTAGGACCACTCAAAGCGCTTTACACTGTAATGGTCGCATTCACCCTTTCACACACATTCACACAAGCACTGTTCGCAGACAGGCTTTGGGAGATAATCATTCACACACATACACACAGGGCAGGTGCGGGTTCAGTGTCTTGCCCAAGGACACTTCGACATGCAGACAGGGGGAGCCGGGAATCGAACCACTGACCTTCCGGTTAGTGAACGACCCGCTCTAACACTTGAGCCACAGCCGCCTGTACTTTCTTCTCTTGCTCTCTCTCGCTCTTCTCCCTGTCTGCATGTTATGTCTGCATGCCATGAGCTTTTGTTATGCTGTATGTCAGACTTCTTACCTGTTTTACTTGTTATTATGAGCTTTTACTAGGTAGATTGTTATGTAAGTTGTGTTTTGAAAGTACTTAATTGTTGCCCCTTTTTTTTAGCTTTTAGGTTGCCTTTAACATCTGGCAGGGACAACAGACAAAAACTAGCCTTGTTGGCTAACTCTGGCCCACTTACAGTTTTTCCTTTTAACTCTGTTGATTAGTGGTGCACTGTCCCTATGAAATAAACTAATAAATGAAAATGAAATGAAAATGGGTTGTGAAAATAGTTCACTTAGGGACAGGGATAGTTCAACATTTTGGCAAATTCGCCAATTGCCATAATCCCTGTAGTTTTAGGAGTAGGTTTGTTAGCTTTAATTGTCGGTGCAAGCTGAGATAATAACAGAACATTATGAGACGGAGTTGTTTTCTAGGTAAATTCATGCAAAACCGCTGATGCGGGTTCCAGTTGGGAGCAGTTTTTCGACAAACAGTCTCTGCATTTGCCTCGAAAACAACTCTGTCTCATAACATTCCGTTATTATCTCATAGCGTGGTGAATGTGCAGGTCACAACTTGTTCACCAGAGCGTTTTGAAGTTGTTGGATTGTGTATTTGATGAGGGAAACCAAGAAATCCCATAATGAGCCTCCGTAGCGTAGCTCTGAGCAGCTTGCGGCTCTGCTCCGCCGTTCTAAAAATAGCTTGCACCGACAATTAAAGGTAATACCTAAGACTATTATGGCAATGGGCCAATTTGCCAAAATGTTGAACTATCCCTCGTTTCTCTTTCAGCAAAGTTTCTCATCTCCAGGCAGTAGAAGACAAGCAGATGTCGTTCTCTTTGATTGTTCCTCTCTTTCCCTGGATCTGTGGCTCCTGCTCCTCCTCCTCAAAAGTACAAACTACTCTGACCTCTTTGTTTGTGGCACCTTTGGTTTATGTACTTCACAGATTTCCGGTTCCTCAAACTGCATTTCACACCTCAGTGTTGCAAAGCTGCAGACAGATACTGTAACTTCCCACTGAAGCAACATAACAGCATTGCTCACAGCCTCAGAGATGTTTCTATGACTTTAACTGAACTTACAGTAACTAAGCTTCATTCAGTGTCCAGTTGGTGTCATGGCATCAACATCCTCTTAAAACTCTTTAACACCCAGGATCCGGCCGTACGCATTTATTAGAAGCAACATGACCCACAGGCCAGTGGATGTTAAGGGGCTAAAAAAGGCAGTGTGCGAGAATAAAGGCCTCGTAAGTACAATTTCATTCGTTTGTGTGATTTAGCTAAAGAAAACACAAATAATACAATCCTGAGACACATCTGTCATCGTATTTAGTTCTCTGGTGTTCGGGTCACCAGTGACCCGTTTTCAGGTTTTAAATGCATACAAGTACCACATGAATTTGTTTATAGCATCAAGGCTTTTTGACTTTGTCAGGAACCTCAATTAAAACAAAATAAAACAAAACATTTTTTTTCACAAAATTCTAAAATGCTCTGGTTAAAATTATGACATTTGTGGTGTTCGGGTCAATTTTGACCCGGTTATAACGGTAAGAACAATAATTAGAGTTCAAACTGAAATCATAAGTGCAAAACCAACCTTTTCATGGATAAAGAAGCCTAACAACATAACCAAAAGATGAGAACACCATACACCTAACACCATAGATGGTAGCAGAAAGCTGACAAGAGGAAGGTTCAATTGAAGCCAAGGGGTATACTGACAAAAAAAAGGCCTAGGGGACCACACCAAATATATTAATACCAATATTTTCATGGATAAGGAAGCCTAACAATGTAACCAAGAGAAAAACAAATTGGATGGGAAAAAAAATGTTTTTAGTGTATTTTACAGCTGATTTAAAACACGGGTCAAAACTGACCCGAACACCATAGATGGGCAGTAGAAAGCTAACACAAGACAAAGGTTAATTTGTACAAACTGCCTCCAGATTCCTTGTATCTCTTTTTATAAATTCATCCAGAAGCCTCAGAAGGAGCTATACTTAATCATGCTCTTTGTGGACGGAGCTGATAATGTGCTCATTACTCTTCATTTAGGAATCATTTAGGAATTAATCTGCCACTACAGCTGAAGAATAATTACTAGGGTTTCAACACTTAGACTACAACCAGGATACCCAGTCAGTCACATAGATTTGCTGGCTATCAGCAGCAGAGGAATAAACCCTTCATGCTGTGAAAATGTTCCACTGCTGCAAATATTCATATATGAAAAGTTAATGTGGACCTCAGAGCAAATTAACTATGGACTTTTTGAAGTTTTTTTTTTCCTCTAATCTTCGAAGAGCAGAATGGGAAAATCTTTGAGCTGTAGCTGTGAGCCTGCTGAGAAGTGAGGTTCATGACATGAATATTTATGATCATGGTGTGTAATATAATCTCTTCACTCCATTCTCACAAACACATGCGCACACACACTAAGGCAAACTGATGCAAGGACAGTCACAGAGTAATGAACAGAAATGAGTCTGAGAGTGGTTGGCGATCAGACCCGTCAACACAGGCTTCCTGCCAACACATGAATGTGACTTGGGTGGTAAATAACCTTCTGTGAAACTCAAAGCAGCGTTGAGGTGAAGAATGTGACCTGTAGCGGGAACGCACTTCAATAAATTGAAATAAAAAGACTAAAAAAAAGGAAGTAACACTGAGTCTCATTTCACTGCCACCCTAAACTGTCAAAAGGTTTCAGTGGGAGTGCCTTCGCCCACACGCTTTCAGTATCTCCAGAACAAAAAATAAACCCCAAACCTCGTCAGTAGAGAGCGGGAGTTTGCATTAGTACAACCACTTACACTGTGGTTACTGCGGTAACCAACAACATGAAAACTTAACATGCAAATGGGGCAAACTGTTTGGATTTGTCCTGCTTGTTGCTGATTTGGCCACAAACACAAAGGTCTGATCCAGACAGAGTAAACATAGTTCCGCTTTTCACTTTTAATCAGGGAAAACAACATTGGACTGGACATCGTTTGTTTTTCAGGACATTTTTGTAAATAATTATTTTATCAGATTTAATGCCTTGACTAAAACTTTTAGATTCCCATGTAGTCCTTTGCCATATTGACGCACATGTAGTAGTCACTTCAACATTATCGGCAGGTGCTGCCATTGCAAGATGGTCTTAAGGCTTGGTGAGGATGAAGAATGACTGAAACTGGGACAGTTATCTGTGAAATAAGACAAAAGTGGGCCAGGGGAATTAATGGTTGACCAATGGCCCCTTTTTTACATCCCAAAATCCTCAATGGTAATTTCTTGTAGATATTTATTCTGTCGAGATGAAATAAAAAGTAAAAAAAGACACACAAATAAAAGAAACAAGCAGCACACAAAGTGTTTGTTTCTCTGAGGCTTTATTGTCTATTTTCATGTGATGACTTAAAGCAATACTTTCCATAATTTCTCTCCTCTAGCACAACACCAACAAAGAAGAAAAAGAAGACTTTAACAAGGCCATTGCATGACCATTAGATGTGCTGATCCATCAAAAACTGAGCTGAGGACCTGGTTTCTTGACTGAGATCATTTTTATTGAGCCACAGCAGAGAAGCTTTCTAAAGTATTAAACCTCTTCCCAGCATCCTCCGCTCTGCTTGAAGAGTTTTGGCTCTGACAGGTTTTATCATATATGTACATTCAGATCACAAACACCCAAAATGAAAAGAAGAGAAGTGTGAAGGAAGTCTCTTCCCTCAAAGTCAGTGGCTGGTTTTCTTTTCATACTGAGACCTCATATTTCTCTCAGTCTGAAGGAATTGTTGGAGGAAGACCACTGCATAACGTGTCCCCCCCTGTCTTGGTAAAATTGGGATGGTGTGAGAAGATGGGATGGCATCTTATAAGAGAGGGGATACTTCTGCAAGAGTCGGGCCGTGGAGAGTTGGATTATCTGAGATTTAATTTGTGGGATTTTCGGATGGACCTTCTGATCTGGGCTCAGAACCTGAGGTGAGATTTGTGTTTTACCATGTATCTGATGAACAGGACAGAGAAAGGGAAGAATGGTTAGTTTTTGTGGAAAAAACAAAACAAACAGAAATTACAATCAGATCAAATCAAATCATGTGTGAACAGGAGATAGAAAGATGAATGTATATATTAAGGTCGATAAGGATAAATACCTGTCGAGGGTTTCCCAAAAACGCAGGAAGACGGGCCGGTCCAGATGGCGCCTGTGGCGACTCAGCTCCAGGACGGTCACGTCCCATTTCTGCACATTGGGGTCTGTCTTTGCCTCATCGTACTTCAAATGAAAGGCTCGAACTGCAGGAAAACATCCACACATTTACACAGATGAATCTGAGTTGAGTGCGAAAGTCAAACGCAAAAAAAATTGACTGCAGTGAATTTTTATTTACACCAACAAATATCTTTGTCTTGGAAAAACTTTAATCTTTTGTCTAGTGTTATTTACTCTAGGGTAGGATTGGGCATCGTTTGGATTTTAACGATTCCGATTCCGATTCTCTATTTCGATTCCTGTTATAAACAATTCTCCATTCCGATTCTTTGAGGTGCAGGTCAACAGGTCACAACTTATTTCACAGGATATTTTTTTATTTGACAAACTCTTCACACAGGCCATTTTTGCATGCATGCTTGGACTTCAAACATACATCTTGCACAGCTTGTAAGACCTCCAAAAGGCCTCCAAAAATAGATTTTGCCAACTATGGTATTCAATTAAAAGGGAGGGTCCCTAACTGTATAAAACTGAAACTTGGCAAGCAGTCTAACATACAAAGAGCTGCAGAACAGATGAATGTATATGGAACAACATAAAACAAACACTGGAGCAGTCATGATGACAAATCAAAAACAGTTTTTAAGAAGATAATCATGTCTGCCTTCTCAGGCTGAGGAGGCCTGTACACTAGTGACGCGTGGTGCGGGTCAAGAAATGTTTACTTTATTTGCAGGGCGGGTCATTAAAAAAACTGATGATGAAGTCCAGAGTGTGTTATCAGGGGCGCGCTGATGTTGACGGGAAAGCCGGCGGAGGTGTGAGGGAACCGGTGAGACGGCGGCTGGGCGCATCAGCAGTAGGGTTGTGCCGATTGGCGATCCAATCGTCTATCGGCGATTGGAAGGACGATCGGCGATGTTTTGTTTTCTTGGCGATTTTACACACACACATACTCGCTACTTTTTTATTGATCCAATGCGCAATCTGTTTGTTTTGTTTTAATGAAGCCGCTTCTCTGGCTGCTTCCAACAGACACTCTGTCATATGACAGTGTTTCACCAATCAAATGCAGCTACTGGCGACGTCCAATCAGACGGAGCCAGGTAGTCATATGACCGCACACAAAATCTCTGTGGTAAACAGGATGGCCACTCCGCCTCAAATTTGGGGAAACACGTTTAGCTGGTGTTGTTGTGGCTGTGACTAGGCTGCCGACGCCAGCGCTGTTACTGTAGCCTATGTTACAGCCCGACGAGGTGTTCCCTGATATGCCACAAATAAATTACGTCCGCCAGAATAGATTTTTCGGCTTTTGGCAACGCAATAGCGTTCCGTTCATTGATCATAGCGCTCTTTCTCACACAGACAGACAGAGAGAGAGAGAGAGAAGCGCGCATGCATGACAGCATGACAGCAGGGCACGGTAAAAGCGAAACTCATACGCCGACGCCCCCCCCCCCGTCGAACGAACACGTACGGAACGGCCGCCCCCCCCCGTACCCCGGCGATAGATAGGTCTATCGGCGATCTCCAGGGAGGGCGATTGGGACGATCTGAGAATGTCAAAATCGCCCAACACTAATCAGCAGAGCGGGGTTGGTTTCACTGAGAGCAGAGAGCAGACCGGGGAGAGTGAGAGGCGGCGGCCGCGGCTGCTGCTGCTGCTGCTGCTGCTGCTGCTGCTGCACTGTGACTCTCCCACTCCTCACGAGCTCGACAGTCAGTACGTTTACATGCAGAGCTTAATCGAGCTATGCTCAAAATTCGATTTTGGCGTCAAGTCGGACTTCTGTCCTTGTCTCAATATACATGCAACTGAGAAAATCGAATAACTGACGGGGTCCGCCCCCTCATGCGGCGTCACCCGTTGCTTCAGCAGGTTAATACGCCCCCCTGTCCTGTTGACTTTTCTGTCACCTCGTAAAAAACTGAATATAAACAACTTATAAGCTTAATAATAAATTCTCAACTGCAGTTCACGACCAGACGCGCCAGCCTGGGCTGGATGCGCGCTGAGAATAGGATACGGGCTTCCTTTCTCTCTCTCTCTCTCTCTCTCTCTCTCTCTTTTTTTAAAAAATAAAACACTCTTGCTGGTCGCGCTGTGTGAAATGCATTGAATCGACGCTGATGTTGGGTTTTTTTCTTTACTTTGCCGGGTTCGGGCGGCTTCTCTGCTCCACTTTGTGCGGTTGTGGAGCATGCGCACATGCATTGTCCAGTTATACTCCGACTAAGGTGTATACATGACGGAGAAAATCGAATTCCAATCGCATTATCTGGGTGTCTTAATCGGAGTTCTCAACTCCGATTTCAGTCGGACTAAGGTGTTTACATGCACTTCAGTTGTCCAGTTATAGTCAGATTAAGGCAATAATTCGTTTTTTTCAAGTGTCATGTAAACGTACTGACTGACAAGTTACCGGCAACACAGCGCCTCTGTCCGCCCTTTCAAAGTAAAAAGCCGCTATCTGACGTTTAATAGCGGCAGGGAGGGTTGTGAAAATAGATGCGGTGGTGCGGGGCGGGTCAAATTACTTCAAACAAACAAACAAACTAGTGTGGACATTTAGGAACCGAAAAAAAGGATCGAAATTCAAACAACTTCTTAGCGATACCGGAACCGGACGTTAGGAACTGGTTCCTATTTGGAACCGTTTTTCGGTGCCCAACCCTACTCTAGGGTAGAAATTAATGATTATTTTACAGCTGATTAATCAGCTGAGTGTTGCTCTATAAAATGTTGCGTTCATGAAATCTGTAATTTTTCTACTTCCAATGAGCTGATTATCTTAGATGTTAAACAAGATAGTTCAACATTTTGGTCATTTTGGTTTTTAGTCATAGCAGTAGGTTTGTTACCTTTAATTGTCGGTGCAAGCTATTTTTAGAACAGTGGAGCAGAGCCGCAAGCTGCTCAAATGGAATGTTACCAGACGGAGTTGTTTTCAAGGAAAATACAGACTGGTTGCTGGAAAAACGCGCATCAGCGGTTTTGCATGAATTTACCTCTAAAACAACTCAGTCTCGTAACGTTCCGTTATTATCTCATAGCGTGGTGAATGTGCGTGAAGAAATCCCATTAGCCTCCGTAGTGTAGCTCTGAGCAGCTTGTGGCTGCGCTCCACCGTTCTTAAAATAGTTTACACCGACAATTAAAGGTAACGAACCTCACTGCTATGACTATAGCGATTATGTCAATGGGCCAATTTGCAAAAATGTTGAACTATCCCTTTAACATATCAGAAAAGTCATTCAATTATCCAGGTCCACTGCTTTCTGCCAGCAGCAGTGAACCGATCAATTCTCACTTGAATGTTGAACTACTGCAGCTCTTCTGTAAAAATTAGCGACCACAAGTTGATGGCGAGCTATAAAGGTGGTACCTGGCCTGGCCTAATAAAAGTGTGTATTTCTCACTTTTGGCGAAAATGTCGACAGGGGATCCATCAGGCAGCAGCCACGGCCAGCCTTTGAACTGCCAAGCAGGACCCTGCACAAACACGGCCACCACTCGATCCCTGCCAGAGGAAACATCCAAAGGTCGACATTGTGAAGCCAGAGAGAGAGACTGGTGTGTTACAGAATTATGAACATTTCAAAAAACAAGCAGTTTATGCACTGAGTGTTTTGTACCAACTAGAAATCCGGATGTATCCCCACAAACAGGCTGCATGAGTCATGTTTGTCAAACTGTAATGACTCAACCTCACAGATGCCAATGTCAACGGCCATATCATACGATAAGCGATCAGGCAAATGGTTGTTTCATGCTCCGACTTAAGTGAACAACTGCAACTGGCTTCGTCCCCTCGACAGAAGGCTCCTGTGTGGTGGTAAAATGTGAACAAAACACAAATTAAATCTCACCAGTCCTGTGGAGCCAGTTTGAGCGGCTGATCGATGATGCGGTACGGCACGGTGACACTCAGCGTCGTGCCGCCCGGCTGGATTTGGTCTTTGCGCCTCTGAAGCAGAACTTCATTGTCACGTTGAATGCCTCCCTTCTTCTTCTCTTCTGATGTGAGGAACCTGGCACGGTTCAGACAAAATTTCAATATTCTCATTTCCATGTTATGGAAACATTATGGAGTTTCATTTCGCCAGTGTCACTCTCTCTCTCACACACACCACACACACACCCACACACACACACACACGAATATTCAGTTGGCTAACATTAGCATTAGCATACTGCTTTAAACCTACTCTGTCGGGAGGCCCTAGTAGGGCCGGCCCCTCAACCACTCAGGAACCTCCAGACCAAAATAGATTTGATTGTTAAAAGGTACCAGGAGCTGTAGACTTGTTTTCAAAACAAATCCTGCCTACCCCAGCTTTTATATCCCTATTGTTGTTGTTGTTGTTGTTGTTGTTCACAGATTCACTACTAGATCCTGTACAACAGGAATCAGTGGAATTAAATTGAATGCAATTCTTTGAGCTGCCTGGAATAGACCTGAAAACGGATGCGAGCTGGTGAGGAAATCACGCTCCTGTGGTGGGAATGAAACTGTGCGGTGAGGAGGCAGTGAAAGCACCGTGCCACAAAGTGCCACCAGCCACCAGCCTCACTGCACAATACCCCACCATTGCACATGCATATTACACACACACATCTACAGATGTTACTGGTTCAAAATTGCGGACTTCACGCGTGGTCCACGCGAGACGGCACAAGACTCAGGCATTTTTTTTCTTTGGCGAGACAAGAGGTTTTAATGAAAAGCCTCAATGTGCCAAAACAACCACCAGGTGGCATCTGTGAGAACGGAGGGCGACAGGCGGATGACTCAGTGATCTGTGCAGTAATCCACAGCTTAAACTCTAGGCTATTAAACTAGAACTAACTACTGTATACCCTGCCTAAATCACAGAAACTATTGTAGGCCTACGGAAAGTAAAATGTTAGGTGCGGTAGTTTTTTTGTGATCAAAAGTTGTATTGTGTGTTTCATGCAATAATAATATGACCTAACAACAGATGAATTCGTACATAAACTGGTCCTAAACTATGCAATGTCATAGTTTTGAAGTTTAGAGGCAAAACAGGTTGAAGTGTCAGTAGTCGCTGCAGCTGTTTCAAATGTCCCTCACGCCACCGTGCGTAGTGATTGTGGTCACATAGCGCGATCAATATCTGTATATAAATCACCAAATTAATAGCCTAACTGTTTTGCAATGAACAACAACCGATTTGAATGAACAACATGTATTTTTAATAAACACCACATATTTTTAATGTTCGTGTTTATGACATGAATCAACAGATATTCAGCAAAGTGAGGGGAAAATGCCGAGGGTAAAATGACAATATGTTCAACTGTGTCTCCATAAACATGACTTAGGACAGGGAAATAAGTAAATGAAATGAAAATGCAGTCATCCAACAACTCGTACAGAAGAAGAAAGGCGAGTTTAATCGAAATGCGGATCTTGACAATTACGCACGGGACAAAAATATTTATTTGACCTATTTATATTGTGAGAAATTATGTGACATTTTGGCAATAACGAGTACACTAGTATGAAAATCGCTACAGTTGAACTGGTCTGGTTTTTAGCTGCTCAATCTCATTGTTTCAAAGAAAAGGGATTGATTTTTATAACGAAATGAAACGAAAACAATATTATATTGATACATTGTTGTAAAAAAAATCCAAAAGAAACGAAAATGAACTAAAGAAAATAACTTTCACACACACAATTAAACAGTGCGATTGGTTGAAAGTTGATAATTAGCCATGTGCTTATAAGCTGATTGGCCGAAACCAAGAACAAAGCCGCGTGAATGGCCAATCGCCATGTGTTAACGGCCGACATGTAAATCAGCTGTTTCGATGGGCGTTATATGAATAGAGATGTTAATGTGTCTCACAAGGTACTTTGCACAAGAAAAACAGCCAGCTGGAAGAATGTGTTGCCTAAATCTTTTACTGTGTGGGAGATCTCCACCAACGTAGCCGGGGAGAAAGCAAGTGGGACTGTTCTGCCCAGTCTCTGAGCAGCGCACGTTTCACAGATAAGCTTCATAACGGGAGTAGCCTAATGTCAGTAGTTTCTGTTTAAAACATGCTGTTTCAACCGCCCCTCCTCTGTGTCTCAAACGACCCGCATAGGTGGGACGTTTGAGACAAATAACAACATACGTTTAAAGTTATAAAACAGCGCGATCATCCAACATATGTGTTAAATTATAGCCTATGTAACTAAGAGAATAGACATGTGAGTTGTTGATCACATGATAAAAATGTTTGTTTACATAACGTCAAGGGCAGAGTCAAGGCAGCAGATAAATCACAAAACATCAACGCGTCCGTGAGCGCAGCGCACCTCATTTTCTCCTGTGAAGAAGAAGAGAAAAAAGAACCCCATGGTCCGACCTGACCCAGTTATTGAATGTTTAGGTTTATTTAGAAGAAGTCTGATTATGACTGCTGCTCTGGATCAGATTATTTGCTCATAATTCGGGTTATTTTCAAACAGTGGCCAAACAACAGATCAATTAATTATTATAGACTATATTTTCCATTTTTGCTAAGCGGTTTGTTCTGAATTAAATAAAAGCCTGTCCCATACAGCCGCGTGTGTTACGCCGTGTTTTGTTGATGCTATCATCTTTGCCTTGCGCAGATGATCCTTCATAATTAAAAATAAAAAGTCCAGGCCGGCTGCATGGCTGACGGTGTCACCACTCTCATTATCACTGGCTGTTTGTGTTGTCTGTCAAAAAATGGATGAATGAAACCTATCGACTTTGTATCGGCCGCGTCTTCTATCGAGGGAAAGTTATTTATCCTATGTTTTATCGCCCAGCCCCAAAGTGACACAGACCCGTTCATTCACAAGAAATCATCCAGCTGCACTCTCAAACAAGGTGCGGAGTGAGAAATCTGCGGCACTACTGCACAGTACTGTAGTTGGCTCATTTTACATGCCAGGTGGTGAACCGGACTACAGCGGCGAGAGATTTATGACGTTACGTACAGTAATTCAATAATCAATATTAACTAGGGCGAGTATGGTGTCTGCTTATTTCCAGCATGTCACTGTCTGTTTACAAAATCACCATCTAGCTTATTCCTAAAGTTTGTGAAGTGTGTGTGGAGCGGTCAAGCGTACCTGCTGACAGATGTGCAGCTGACAGCCATGACATCACCAAACCTGAGCCACCAGCTGATCCTCCCTCGCGCACGTACTGAGGACGGGACAAAGTCTCCTGGATATTATTTTTTCTTTTCCTTTATTCATTTCTAACTGGCTCGTTTTGCCAGTAAAAACCATAACTTGTGAGAAAAAGAAGAGACACAGAAAACAACAAAATGGAAACATTGTAATAACTCCTGTGGCCACAGCTGGCCCGAGTGGTCTATAACAGCTGTCTTTATGAAGCGAGCACAGTCACGGACTGAGACAAAGTTATTTAGCTACATAAAGTCCAAACGTCTGTCTAAGCAGACGTTGACCTTAAGCATTGTTCCTATTATTAAAACATGAATGACAAGAATAAGAGGTGAAAAGTAGCCACTGCAGACTGATGCGCCACAGACCTGAGTGCTCATACTGTAAACTGTTACTTCGGCTTTTACAAAGGCTGATTTTCTGCTTGATCCATGATGATTAATTTACCTACAGAAAAACTAAATGCATGGTAAAAGTAACATTACTAATATTTTAGAGATCTCAAATTCACAAGTTATGTTTTCTATTATTAAAATTCTGATTAAAAATTGGGTCAGGTCGGACCACGGGCTTCTTTTATTTTTTTATTTTTGCCGTGGTCCAGCTGAGAGACTGCTCGTGAGTCCGGCTGCATCAGGTCCAGGCTTCAACACCTGGATCGGACCGGGTCGGGTCGTTGAGAACCTAGCAGTTTATAGAAACTGCTCAAACAGGCTTTAAGAGGTGTATTCACAACATTTTATTTACTTAAACCTGCAGCCAGACCAGCACAGGAGACCGGAGTATAGGGCTTTCTTTTTTTTCTCTTCTTTTTTTTGAGAAGTTACGGTAGGCATGACGGTCTGGGAGATGCTGGAGGAGGGGGATTACGCATGCATTGTGCTGGTATTACGCATCACGACCGGACACTACAAATGACTATTGCACCGACAGTGAGTGTGTAAATCTATGCCCCGTAACAACCCAACCTCCATGGCCCCCCCACCTCTAAAATGAATCCGGCGCCGCTGGTCTACTGTAGCTGCCGTCGTTACATTTTGTCATTGAAAAACTAGGCTACTATATTATTTACTGTCTGCAGCTAGTTCTCCTTTCATCCTCTTGTATTCTGTATCATGAACAGCGCCACTCCTAATCTCGGCTACATTGTGTGACTGTCAGCATTGTCCCCAAAACGTCTGAGCAGTATTTAGTACGGTGCTGCCACCTAGAGGAAAACAGTTGTGGTGAAAAGACACGCGTTCACACGATCCTGCATTGCAGGAGAAACCCCGCAATTTTGAACCAGTAACATCTGTATTTTTTTAAAGTTGTATTTTTGAGAAACTCTTCTCAAACAACTGCAGCAGAGGAAAAAAAAGTGGCTCAATTTTCTGTATCAGTAAAATGTGTTTAAAAATAAAGAAAGTTCACTTGGTGTAATGACACTTACCTTCTGATGAATGATTTCTACAAATACTAAAAGGAAGGATTTTGTTAAAGCGCAATGGGCAGTTAAACTTACTTAAGATCCTGCAGAAGATCCTTTGCATTAAGCATTGTGATGAGTGAGGTGGTGGCAGCAGGGATGATGATGATGGGCGTCCGGGACCCTGAGAGAAAAACATTATAAAAACATCTTTAAAAAACCGGGTCAACTGTCAGACAGAGAATCAAGTACAGGCAGTAACAGGAAATAACACAGGGTCACCACTATTGAAAGAAATAGTGTTATTCTACACGAAATAGGCTGTTTGCCGCATTTTATATTTATGCCATAAATACATAATGGGGTTAGGTAACGTACCTTTCTTCTGGTTTGGTGGAGGTCTGGCTTGTGAAACTGGGGGGAAAAAGACAATAAAAATTCATGAGCACAGTCACACGTTGATACAGTCACACGTTCTCACAAAGAGCAGACAATGATTCTTCATTAAAATCCTTGTTGCAGTATTTATTGTAACTTAGAACACGGCTCTCTTGAATACTCGATTCTGATTGGTCAATCACCAATATTCTGCGGTGTTTATTTCTCGATAGACCACCGCTGAGCGGACCGTTGCTAGGGACTCCATAGCAACGGCCGGCTCTGCATGTCCGGTCACGGCCGCTGTTTTGCTGAGCCTCCTCCCGTTCGTGCATTTGAAGCCTTTGATAATCAAACAGTGGATCGATGGATTACCATACACGTTACGTGTATTTTGTGTAGTCCTATCTGTCATAAACAAGAGATTATGGGGTGCGTTTGTGTCGCGGAGCTACAGAGGAGAGGAGCTGTGACACGGTCAGAGGTTCTGATGCAAGTTTACTTTTCAGCCACGATGTGGAAATAACTTAGGAGCCTCCACTCTCCCTGTAACAGGTTACAAGTCGTTTATCAACATCACTATTAGTCCGAAGCTATTTAATGACGGTAAAAATGAAACATAAAGTAAATATCCTGCATAGTTTCTCTTTTCTGTGCTGCGCTGGTCAGAGCGGCGTCCCGAGCAACGGTCTAATTTTACATGAATAAAATCTCTTTATATCATTATTTTGTGTTACATTATTGAATGATTTAGTTGTAGGCCGTGTTCTAAGCGGGATAATGTATAGTTGGTCGGTTGTTATGGAGAAATAAACCCCTTCATGTTGTATGGAACCCCTCCGCTTCGCGTCGGGGTTCCATACAACCTGTCGGGGTTTATTTCTCCATAACAACCTCCGAACGATACATTATCCCTTACATAATTGTATCAATGTTACATTGTTGTAATAGGATTTGGCTGACGGGCTCCACTGACTAATCTAAGTTATATACATGTATGTAAATAAAAGGATAAAACCAAAGATATAAAATTGTTAATTAAATGTCCATCTTATCTTAAATGTCCACTCCTTTGTCTATCTAGTCGAGTCCCTCTTTTAATATCTACCACAGCTGTGTGGAACAAGTGGCACAAAGTCAGCCAGTCAGGTCATCACTCAAAACACACTGACTGAAGCTGCTTTGTTGTACTCGCCACTTAATTAAAAGAAAAAGAAAAAAAACCTGTGGATGGGCACACTGGGTCAGTGTTCGTAGAAGAGTCACACGTCTGTTTGACTTCTTGGTAAACAAACGTTCCTTTCACAGAAGCAGTTTCATTTCATCCGGAAATAATGTGCAAATCTATCTTATATGGTCATGGTTAAATATGGCAAGTCGATTTCACAGATGTTTCGCAGGAAAGTGCCAGTATAGCTACATCAAGGGTTGAGCATATCACAGTCGATCGATGTTGTATCTGTTGTATTTATTCTTCCTGCAAAAAGGTTAACCTTAAAAATCACACCGTGTCTAAATCTTCGTGGACATTTTGAGGACAGAAGATAATAAGATCAACAAAGGAAATCCCTAAAAGCAACAAAAGCTCAGATGTAGCAGCCTCTACAGTAGAAACTGTTTTTGTCAGGGGAAAAAAAGGGAACTGAAACAACAAATGAGAAGAAAAGTTTTGCTGTTGAAGCGTGAGCTGTTGTTTTTCATCCAATGGGATTTCCCCTGGTCTTCCAATAATGAAGAAGAATGCATGAAATCGACAGATGATGGGAATGGATGACTGATGCCACGGCAACATGAGAGGAACAATTCAGAGAATCTGATTTCAGACCCATTCAAACACAAAGCACCAAGAAAACCCAGTGAGGGAGAAATCCAGTTAACCGGCCATGTACAACCTTAACCGGCTGTCACAGTCATAGAACAGCACTGACACATTTTATTACGTGTGACCTCAGAAGGAGTCAATCTGTCACCTCTTCCCGTCTTGGCATCCTCTGTTGCTAAATAATCTTCTCTGCGAAATTTACCTCGTTTAAATTTATAAAGATTCTTATCACTTCCTCTTTCAAACAAACAACATCTGCAATCAAATACAGGAAGTTTTTTTTAAACAAATTTGAATCAGGCAACTTTCTCTAAAACACCATCAGGAGAAATATTACAAACTAGGTAACTTTTTTCAGGCCTGATATATTAGTAATCAAGGAAATGGATAGCCGATGTTTAGAACTGATAATTGTTTGCAGTAAAAATGAACATTTTGATGACAAAATTTAGAATATCACACCTGGAATTAGGCTGATTACAGTGTACTGTTTGCTTGTCTGTTTGTTTTTGTACACTGTGAATATCTGAGATAAAAAGACCATACATTTTTGTAGAATAAAAAACTCAAACACAGATCTTGGTTCAGTGGGGGCTGTGGGCGGGACATTGTTACACAGCCGAGACTGGTGACTTCAGGCAGAGAGACAGCTGCATCAGGGCCACAGGAGAGTGTTTTAAAATAAGTTCATTATAATGATGATTGATGTTGATTATCGTAAAAATGCAGAATATAAGCCGATATTATCGGCGATTGCAGGTAAGACCTCTATTATCCTCATGAATGTGTGTAAATACTGATTGAAACACCGACCTGGACGAGGGACAGGCTGCAGGGCTGGAGTCTGGGCCTTCCGGGCAGATGCTCCCTCCTGGAAAATGAAACCCAAGCTCAAAGTTATACACGTTAACATACCATACTGTGAGTCTGTGTTGATTGAAGACAGTTACAGCATTAATCCATCTTCAAACGACACTGTCATTCATGAGCAGCAACAAAATGCAACACACGTTATAAATTGGCGAGTCATATTAGCTGCGCCTTTTACAACACTGATGTGAGGTAACTTGATTGCAGGACAATCACTGTTGGCTATTGTAAGGACTGTGTGCGCTCTTTGCAACCCAGTGTACGTATTCAGTGAGGGGGGTAAAAGAGGCATTGCTCAGTAACACCACTGTAAAAACCCCAAAACTGTGCTCTCCTTTTTGTTATTATTTTTGATCTATCAATGTTTCTTTTGATTCACTGATTTATTATTTTGTCTATAAAAAGTTGAGGTTTAAATTCTTTGTCCTGTCTAATTAACAGTATAAAACCTACAAGGTCCTCAATTTGCAGGATTTGACAAATTTTTTGCCTTTAATTTTCTGATCATCAGCTAAGGGAGTAATCATCTAAATGTAATTTACACTGAAAGAAACTGCTGTTTTAGCAACAAAAATGAACATATTAATTCTTGCTATACATTTCATTGATTATCTATTGCTGGAAGAAAAACAATGCGAACAAACACAGCAGCATTTCATGTACCATGTGCTGTAACGTGTGAGCGACGCTGCTCTAATCCTATTGATTAAGACAGTCCAGGAGGATTTCATGCACTCTCCGATACCGCTACACCATTCTGAGATGATGTCGGATGTTGCCGTATTCAAAGAATGTGTCAGCGAAATCATTAGCAGCCTCTTAATATTGATAAGCGTGTGAAATTTTACAGCAGAGCTCATAATCTGGCAGCAGTGGTAAACAAACTTGACCACAGCAGCGTCTCCTCTCTGGGAACGTCACTTATAGTGATGAATCTAGATCGCAGCAGAGAGAGGAGGGTGGAGAGACAATCGATAATCACTAATGTCTGTGTTCTTCACACAGCTTCACTCAGTGTTTTCAAGTTAGGAACAGTACATTTGTTTATTTACTGTAGCAGCAGCTGCTGTACTGTCAGCTACTTTCAGATTAACTGGTGTCAATTTGGTGTGAGCTGCGAGGTCACATGCACTTAGTTTATTATCTATATAATAATATCTATTTATTGCAAGTTGCATTTTTATTGCAATATCAAACCAAGTTGTTACATATTTTCTTCATACACACAGGCTTAACCTACAGTCCCTTATCCTTGCCCAAACCTAAGAATCCTGATGGGAAAAATAGTGGGCATTTGGAAAATTGCAGAGGAGGCACTAATATTAATCATTAACAATCAGTGTCAGTGTTGGCCTCTGTAATGGTAAATCTTAATATTCCTTTGTTTTAATCACTTGAGACGTTCGTACACCCTACTTTCCCAGACTTCCTTCTGCAATTGTAAATTCAAGTTCCTTTACACTTAACCATCTGTGATGCCCAACTTCCCACTTCCTAATTCACACTCAAACCCCTTTGTATTTTAAATTGTATCTCTTAACCCCATACCTCAGGAGACCGGTGATGATACCTTCAAAGGTGAAGGTGTGAAAACACAATCAGGGAAGGGGATGGCCAAAGGACACAAACACACCCCAGAAGTGGACCTTCCCTCAGCTATAAATGTTTAGGTTTTCCCATTGTCTTTGTCTTTTCTTTACCATCACCCACTCGGGTGGAACTGACCTTTCCTTGCAACGAAATAAATTCATGTCGGCCGGCAAGTCTCTATTTCATTCTTCACCAGCCAACAGAGATTTTCCACGACACCTCACACTAGCTGCTGTTACAGATAAACTCATTGTCTGCAGCTCATCAGCAGTCCTGGGACTTCCTCTCTTTAATATTACAGTTATCACCATTTGTATTATTTCAGTGGTCATTTCTTTCATTTCCTCTTCCTCTTCAGCCCAACCAATGGAGGCAGATGGCCGCTTGAGGTTTCTGCCTCTTAAAAGGACGTTTTTCCTGCCACTGTTGCCGAGTGCTTGCTCTTAAGTAGGAACTCCTGGATCTCTGTAAATACCATAATGAAGACAAGGTCTAGACGTGCTCCACTTGAAAAGAGCCATGAGATAACATCTCTAGGGGATTGGGGATCTATAAATAAATACTGACTGGACTATGAGATATTACACCCTTAGAGCCGCTCTGCTCCACATTGTAAGTACAGTATTATCTGCTATCGGAAGCAAAGTTCATATAAATCCAATACTTATGCACCTTAAAGCGGTCTGGCCTGTTGAATTGTAACACTGCCAGTAATCATACGTCAAAGTAAAGTAAGTAAAGTCAAACTGTTTGAACTGGGCAGCTGTACTTACTTCTACACTGCAACAATTAATGAAGAGCTCAGTACAGCCAAGATAATCTGTATCTGATAAACTGTATGTTCACACCAAAAGCGTCTTTAAAGTCTGCAGACGCTCTGGTCACTGGCATCTCGCCGCCTGCGACCAAAGGGGCGGAACTTTCAAGCAGCGCTGCAGATGTGTCCATTCAGGCTCTCTCAATTTCTCCCGCTGTGAGAATCCGGGTCTGCAATTGGCTGCTGCTTTGGTGGCGACGCTGCTCATTACATAAAGTTGAGCTTCTCTTAAAGGGATAGTTCAACATTTTGGCAAATTGGCCCATTGTCATGATCGCTATAGTCATAGCAGTAGGTTGGTTAACTTTATTTGTCGGCGTAAGCTATTTTTAGAATGGCGGAGCAGAGCAGCAGGCTGTTCAGAGCTACGCTATGAGATAATAATGGAACAATAATGGAACACAGCAAACTGGAGGAAGGTTGTGTCCTAAAATACTGCTACGACCGGTTATAAATGATCAAACAGAGGTAGTTAGACATAAATACATAAGCACCAAAGTCTGTTAGGTTCTAAAGTTGGACCAAAGTATTGTGGATCCCAGATGGAGGCAGTCCACTGTCTGAGGGACAAAGAAAAAGAATAGATAATCTGTCTCTTCTGACTTGCTTTCTAAATGATCAATGTAATCAAGTACATACAAGTGAAACCAGGCTTTGTCTTCAACTCAGTGGTAAGCCTGTGAATATTCTCATTTGTCCAGATCATAGTTATCTCAAGGAAATTAAAATTGAATGCAAATGGACTTGGTTATTTGTCTAGGAACACGTTTCACCTCATCCAAGAGGCTTCATCAGTTCATGTTCGCATCTGACCAGGCTAGTCAGGTCTGACTACTCTGGTCAGATGCGAACATGAACTGTCTCATGTCTGCAGAGAGCTATTTAAATGAATGATATATTTTTTCTTTCCGTTTGCCAGCTGACACTTCATAGATCAGACTTGAGTATATACAGAAAATATTTTGAGTTCTGAACATATAAAATTCTAAAGTGAAACAAATATCCCTGCAAAGCCACAGGCGAAATCAGTTGCAAAGAAATCACAGTGAGTCCTATCTGTGTGTGGTGGTTGCTTTTTTTAAAAACCTTATTTCATATAAATTTTTAACCTAAGTGTGAAAATCTGTCCAAGTTTTATAAATTATGGGTAACTGAAGGAATCGTGACTGCCTGTGAGCACACATGTAAAAAAAACAAGCACCCTAGCCCTCTGCCCTCCACCAAAATACATCGCTCAGTCATACTGCTGCAAAATAAAAATGACAATGCCTGGACAAGTACATTCTGGCATCAAACCAACATGATTAAATCAGTTTAAGATTGTTGGCAGGAAGCCCATTAAAGGGCTCATATTATGCAAAATCCACTTTATACTGGTTTTGTAGCGGTTATGTGTGTTCCTTGGCCTTTCTATGACGCCTGGAGGTGTAAAAAGTCTGTCCAGTGTCCACTCCCTTAATTGATTGCTTCACTTTTTTGAGATTGTGTGCCCAAACGGGCCAGTTAGAAATGCAGCTGCTCTTGATGTCACTGCTACACATTACAGTTTATGGACATAATATGACAACAACGAGCAGACTACTGTCGCCCCCCGGACATTGCGCCTGAATCACATCCGTATCGTCATATTTGCACTGACACGACTCCCAGTCAACATATCATCCACTTATAATGTTTGGAGTGTGAATCTTGCAGGGAAACTTTCCTCTTTTTCTCTGTTTTTGGTGTTGATGTGTGGCAGCGTTAAAGCGCCACACATCAACACCAAATTTATTACCTCAGATTGATTTAGGGCAATACACTCCAAATACAATGTGGTTGTACCACTTAGTGGTAGAGGTTGTGAAGTGGTTGACAAACAGTGACTAACATGAGTTTTAAGTTGCGCTGTCTGCCATTGTGCAAGGATGAAGTTGCAACAGCGTGACGTTTGACATCTTTCAATCGGATTAAGACAGTTAACTCCGTCAGGCAGAGGTGCTGACATGAAGCCTTCTCCGTTGTTCATCACGGAAGGCCAAATTGAGGTAATGTTTTATTGGTCTTTCTTGAGAGTGTGTGTGAATACAAATAGGTCAGAAGCCCACTACCCCACCCCCCTTTGCCAGAGCGGGCGGCAACTGCAGCAGAGACGACGTGACCGTGACGTGGAGGAGAGCGTACTGCCACCAAGCCTGGGGCTGCCTACCCAACACACAACTCACAGCATTGCTTCCTGTTCATCTTTCTCCTCCCCCGCTTTTTTCACCCCTCTAGCTCCCTCGCAGACCGCTGCTGAACGAGGAGGGTGAGAAGAGGAATATGGAGACAAAAAAAGGAAAGAAGCACATGGGGGGAGGGAAGTTAACAGCGCAGCATGCGAAGACGGAGAAGAGCAGGAAGAAACGAGCTTCAGCTCAGACATTAGAAGAAAAGCTGGATACAAAAATGTAAGGCTGATGCATCCAGAGATGAACCCCATCCACCCACTGCTGTGTTGATATTCACAACATGACAAGGATGGACGGCTAAAGGAGCCAGACTGTTAGTTAGCGACATTCTCCTCCCTTTGATCAGAGGCAGCTGCAGCAGCAGCAGCAGCAGCAACAGAGTACCGCTAGCGTCAAGCCTCCAGGGACAATGCGTCAAGGCAGACAGAGAGACTGCAACACTGGAGCTCTAACACATGTTCTGCCGATGCACACAAACACACTGCTGCATGCGTTTGGTAGATGCCATACGACGATGAGGACCAAATTTCCACCAATGCACCAATGAGGAACACCTTTTTTTTTTTTCTGAATAAGAGAAGAGGATGATTTGTCCTCCGGTGTGAAGCAAATTGATGGAGAAGTCGTTCAGCTAAAACTGTATGTGATCGGAGCAGTGACTAAGAGGGCGATCGATGATGGATAGCAGAAAAAGCCAGGTTCTGAGATTAAACGGTGAGTGCCTGTCAAGTCTTTAATACAAATGCACACAAAAGGAAAAGAAAAAAAACCTATGCCAGATTTATCACACAGGATGGGCGACGGAGGGTGTGCCCATTTTCGAAGGAAACACTTGTTTTCCATTTTGGTTGTTGAAATCTTTTCAGTGGTGCTATGAGCTCTCACAAACTGCTCTTTGTCTCGTTGGGTTCTTTAAGCGGTCTAGTGTCTGATTCAGTATAAAACACAACACACTCCACATGAGGGTGGTAGCAGCATGCAAACATAGGCTGAGCTTTCTATGACCGTTCCTCGTCTGGATTCTGTCCAAAAGGAAAGGACCTTAGAGTTGGGAGAGCAGAACATAATATTTCTAATAATATTTTTGCTCTTAAAAGCAACAAGATAAGAAACAACTGAAGAGTATATGGCCTAAAACAAGGTTCAGTAAATAATCTGTAAAACGTAAAAGCACATGTTGGCCGGCTCTGCAAACATGTTCTCCTATTGACTTTTCATGCTTCTCATGTATAAAATGCCAAAGACACTGACACAGAACAGTGCATTGACTCTAACATTATGAGTCATAACAGGGCAGTCCATGAGTCCAGGGCTTTTATATCAACATTCAAGTTTAATTCAATGTACTGAATTGATAAAAAAACATATCACATGAGACCAACATACTTTGAAAACCAAATTCCATCTGAAAAATAAAAAATGGTCAAGAGCAATACTGAAAATTGTATCTTAAGCCCAGAGATAACTGAATAGGATGATGTTTAATTTCCCTTAAAGTGTGATAACAAGTTTTGCATATCAAAATTAAATAAATGTTGTTACCATGGGGATGAGCACTAGAGAAGCTGTTTGACTATCAAAACAGTATGTATCAAAGCTTGTTGGACAAAATACAGTATAATATAAATACAATTTTACTAGGGGTGCACCGAATGGCATTTTTTGGCCGAAGCCGAATACCGAATAAAATCAAAACACTCGGCCGAATAACCGAATAATACCGAATACCGAAAGTGGTTATAAAGTTTTTAAATAAAATATTTTTTTAAACTTAATTTTCAAAGAAAGTAAATGTTTATTGACTATTCTGACAGTTTTTGAATATTCCAGTTGCCGTTGCTCATCAAAAAAGCACAACAAGTTATATAAAGTTTTATAAAGTTGGTTCATAACCTTTCTTGGTCAGATTTTTTTTAAATTCATCAATTAGGCTACTAGACATTTCAGGCGACCTCATTTGAATTTCAGGCGACCCCACGTGTTGGGAAACACTGTTTTAAAAGACGTCGGCCACGGACGGAGTGGGCGACATGCTGGGACGAGGAACTTTCGTTTTAACTGCTGCAGCCGCGTCTCCCTCTCATACTCAGCATACTGTCAGAGAATAGACTGGCTCTGATGCTGTTCAGGGTGTTTGGTTTTTAAATGATTCATTAAAAGGCGCGTTCCTACAGGAATGATCCCCTCACTCAGTCCTCTCAGTGGCCGTGTCTCCGCTGCAGACAGGACGCACCGGGCTCTTGGAGCGACGTGCAACGGTGCGTGCGCTCGCTGTGCAGCTCCCCCCCCACTTCTCTTGTTGCTGTTGTTTCCAGCAGTAGGAGTTACTTACTAATAAAGCTGGGGTTTAAGCTGCTGCTTCGATCGTCGCGCGATCGCGTATTTATCAGACTTTTTTTTTTTTAAATATTCGGCCTTGCTTTGCGCTCATTCCACCGAAGGCCGAATGTTGCTTTTTTTTGCAATATTCGGCCGAATATATTCGGTTACCGAATATTCGGTGCATCCCTAAATTTTACATATAGACATATATATATATATATATATATATATATATATATATATATATATATATATATACACACAGTATATATATATATATATATATATATATATATATATATACACACACACACACACAACTAGCCACTGATAATATCAACATATTAATTATAACAGCTTTAAATGTGCTACTGTGTGTTTAATTTATTGCTGATGTATATTCTCTTCTTCCCTCTGTTTCCTAGACTTTTACTGGACCTCAAAGTGATTGCCATAAGCAGAAATGTGATACCAACAGCTTAGTCAACCCACCACATAAACCGCACTTGGAATTCAGGGATCAATACCCGATCAAAAGCTGCTGACAAGTGGACTTACACGTCTGACGACTTTTTGAGTGAACTACCGCAAGCACAACCATGCAGTGGAGGCGACGGCACTGCTACACGCACACAGCTAAAATTCTCTATCTCCTCTCCCTGTTGGGTGTACTGGTGTTTCTGGTGCACCAGGTGTGGCTGCCTCGGCTCACCGGTCTGCCGTGGTGGAGAGGCCATCCAGTGGTGTATGGAGGTGGTGGACTTCACACTAGCAAAGTCAAACTCAACATGAGCTCCCAGCATTCAGTGTGGAGGTTTGTCATTGTTCCTCAGCCCACTTTCAACAGCTCTCACGACAAGGAAGTGCCCCCCACTCCTCAAGCGAACCCAAAATTTGGGAACACTGTGGTGACCAACAACGCAAGCCAAAGTGGGGAGGGAAACTTGAACGGCACGATAACTCACGGGCCTTTCTCTTATATCATCAATGAGCCAGACAAATGCGTAGAGAGTGGACCCACACCGTTTCTGGTGTTGCTGATAGCCACCGAGGCACGGAAGGTAGAGGCAAGGAACGCCATACGTCAAACATGGGGGAATGAGAGTGTTGCCCCAACTCTGGGATTCATCCGCCTCTTCATGCTCGGGAAAAATGAGGGCGAACTGGGACTATTACAACAAAGGATGCTAGAAGCAGAGAGCCAAAGGCATCATGACATCATTCAGCAGGACTTTCTGGATTCCTACAAAAACCTGACTATAAAGACCCTGATGGGGATGAACTGGGTGGCAATGCACTGCCCACAGGCCAGCTACGTCATGAAGACGGACAGCGACATGTTCGTTAACACAGAGTACCTCATTTATAAGCTACTCGGGCCAGAAGAGAAGCCCAAGAAGAACTACTTCACCGGCAACAACATGAGAGGCTTTGCACCAAACCGAAATAAGAACAGCAAGTGGTACATGCCGCCGGAGCTGTACCCAAGCGAGAAGTATCCAACCTTCTGCTCTGGGACTGGTTACGTCTTCTCTGGGGACCTGGCAGGGAAAATCTACCGAGCATCTCTGAGCATCCACCGCCTGCATCTGGAGGACGTGTACGTAGGAATATGTCTGGCCAAGCTGCAGATCGAGCCCACGCCACCGCCCAACGAGTTCCTGTTTAACCACTGGCGGGTGTCTTACTCCAGTTGCAAGTACAGCCACCTGATAACGTCGCATGGGTTTCACCCCAATGAACTACTCAAATATTGGCATCACTTAAAAAGCAACAAACGCAACGCTTGCATAAACACATTTAAAGAGAGAGCGGGCAGGGTGCATGCAAAGAGAACGACTGGGAGGAGACATGCTCACTAACTGAAGCCAGTACACGGCTCTTTATTGGATACAAGCAATTTCCCCAACACCTCTAAACTTAGTGTGGAGGGACTAATCCACACTTTTTCCATATGGGAACTCAATACAAACTCTACAGATATGTGTGTGACTGTGAAACCTGATGGAAGTGCCCCTATATTATTGCCAATTTTGTACAAAAGAGATGAAAACTGTTTCCACGTCTCAGTCAAACCACTGGAGAATTTATGAACACAGTTCTATTTTAAAAAGGAATAAGCAACGTCTGCACAAAAGTGACTTTTTTTTTTTCTAACTATGGAAGTTCTACGATACAATGGGAACCCCCTGTATGTGTTTGATATATATATATATATATATATATATATATATATATATATATATATATATATGCTGACACAAAGTTTAAAACTAGAGTCTATGGTACAGTGCCAATACCCATGTCAACATGTGAATCAAATAGTCAGGAAAGTCATTTGAAAAGAGGTTAGTTCCAACATGAAGTTGGAGGTAACAGACCGAGATTGTAGCAGACGTGTCTGACAAAATATGAGGGATCAGGTGTTTGTTATGTAGCAAATGATACAACCCTCGATACAATGTGTTTGTGGGACATGCAACTGGAAAAGCACAACTGAGAACTTAATGAAGCACAACAGTTTCCTGCTATGTGAGTGAGCTGCTGTTGTGACATAATGGTTGATGACGAGGCTGCTCTCAAGACATCTCAAACAATGATAAAAGGAAAATCTTTCCTGTCTGTGGTTTACGCTGATTCTCTTTGGGATAGTAAATTCACATTTGAAAGACCAGCATAATTAACAGTTTACATAGTTTAGATTATTCCTACTGACTTGCTTAAGAATCAAGAGGGCGAGTGCTGCCAATTGACTGATGCTGCGAGGCAAAACACGGCAATAATTACAGGGTTCATATCTTACACAATTATGTTTTTACTGCTCAAAATATATTAGTCCTCACTAAGTATGTCACAGTGCAGGTTTGTTTTGCATTTGTTCCGGCAAAAAACACCTTCTAACCTTCCTGGTTGTGCTCAAAGTTGATGCAAACACGTAATGCAGTTTTTGTGGTTTGCTATCAGCAAAACGAGAAGCTCTCTTCTTACCGTCACTGACTTCAGGGTCATGCCGTGGTAGGTTCCCATGGTATCGATCTTGAAACCCTCAGTTTCTAAAAGAAAACAACATACAATGAGTTGCAGATTGCTGGCAGAAGAAATTAGTCATTTTCTTAAGCATGATTGTACTAAAATATAATATCCAACTTTCAAAATATTGACTTAAAGTATATTGTTTACAGTAGACCTCAATACTGTTAAGTATAAGAACATTTTAAATTTGGTACAAACGCATCTATATCGGCTGATAGTTTTAAGTCTAATATTGTGACCTGCAGATATGAAACTGATGCTGATGTTTCTAGTCAATAATGTGAACTGTTAACAATGTGTGTGACAATGCATCAATGTGTTGGCTCTATGGAAGTAGAGGGTTTTCCCTCCCACCAGCCTGTGTGCTTCAGAGAAGCACTGATGATTTTAAATGTGTTGAATTGTGTTTTAAGGTCAGTTTATTTTTGGGAGAAGATGATATCTGTGGATCAGTCAAGAATAAATAAATAAATAAATAAATAAATACACATATTTTCCTCCAACTTGGTAGAATCTCTTTGCCCCCTGCTGTTTGTGTGTGTGAGAGAGAGTGAGCACCCCCCCCACACACACACACACACACACACACACACACCACACACAGTGTTTTGCTGGGGCAAAATCACCACCAATGTTCTCCCAATGACCATGAGCCATGTCCATCATTCTTTCTAAACTTAGCTCAGTATTTTAAAGCAGAAGTAAGCGTTCCGGTCGTTTTGGCTAATGCTGCGTTCCAGGCAGGCTTTTGAAACCGTAAGTTACAGCTTCAAGTCACGACTTACGACTTTGTAGCGTTCCAGGCAACCCGCAACTCGCGTTTCTCCGACCTGTTGCCTGTGAAAGTGCACTATAACGGCCACTCGTAACTTCCGACCCGTGAACTCGGACCAGATCGAACTGGTACGACTTCACAGGTCGGAAAAACACGAGTTACAGGCTGCCCTGAACGCACCATAACTTCTTGTCAGCAGACAGAGTTAGCAGCCCCCGCCCTCGTCATGGATCTATTGGTCCTCGTCCCCACGTCACCACATTCACGCACATCCCTTGGCTGCACACACAGCCCTTCATGCCGTTCTCTCTCCTCATTGGATAAAAATTGTAGGATACAAGAAAAGTTTTCTCCTCGGCTCAGAGCAGAGTGACTGACAGACCCGTGTTTCGGTCCAAACACTCTATGTAAGTGATTGCTGTCGGAAGATATAACTATTTAAGACTTATATTAACAAAAAAATATTGCTTACTTCTGCTTTAAAGCAGTACTAAAGAACTTTCAGTTTTGGTTGAGTTTGGCGGCACCAGTGGCCCAAAGCGGTAGTGTTTTGCCTGAAGGAAGACTCCATTTCCCATGAACACTAGCGTGAAGCCCTGTAAATATCCTGCATTAAAATTAACAGAAGACATCAAAACTAAGTTTCTGTTTCCAGTGGATCATTTCAAAGTGAAAACACAAACATAATCCATTGCTAAAGTGCCGTTTTGCCTGTTCCCTCCTTGTTGTGACGCGCGAAAGTGAAAGTAAAGTGAGAGCCGGGTTCCTACCATGCTCCTCAAAGCTGCTTAGTGCCAGAGAAAGAGATACAGACCTCCTCGGGCCATGACAGAGGTGTCATTCAACTTGTTGTAAGTCGATGTATCATCACAAAAGTTATGAAAATATTATATGAAGGTTGAAAAGTTCCTTAGTGTTGGTTTAATGTCAGAATATGATTTTCTGTATTGACATTTTCTGATTTTTTTCCCCAGATACATATTACGTGTATGATAAAAATGATGATCAAATAAAATGATTAAACACTGAACACAGTATGCACTAGTGGAAACCACTGCATATACCAGCATTTACATCAGTAATCTGCAAAGATGAGTTTGAAATCCTCTGCACATATTGGATAGCTTAACAAATCCTATATGTTGCATTATAATGTTAATCCATGGTCATATTATTCTATTATTTTATTATAATTAGTGTGCGTGCTCCAGGCGGCTAAACAATAACATATCTGTTATGCCAACAGATAATGGTCAAAAAATTTGAATTTCTCTGACATAACAGGCTTTCAGTAGATGTTTTAGGGGTTATTTAAGTTTCTGCCTTGTAGAACCCGATAATGTAATAAATCCCTGATAATGTAATAACCCCAATACTGTAATAAAAAATTTCACTTGAGTGGATTGAAAATGTAATAAAACCTGATAATGTAATAACTTCCCAATAATGTAATAAAGTGCATTTCCCAATAATGTAATACACTCTTAACCAATAATGTAATAAAGTATTACATTAACAGGAGGTTATTACATTATCAGGTTAGCCTTCCATTTCAAGGGACCTGATAATGTAATAATACTCCAATAATGTAATAATTTAACAGGAGATCACCCATTACTTGGTTTCAAGTGGTGTGTTCAAGGTTATATTTCTGTGTAAGCAACACAAGCTCCAGAGTGCCACCAACAGGTCAAAGTTGGACATGCATACATTATTGGGAAATGCACTTTATTACATTATTGGGAAGTTATTACATTATCAGGTTTTATTACATTTTCAATCCACTCAGGTGAAATTTTTTATTACAGTATTATGACAATGAAGCCGTTTTCCCACTAAAATTAGCGGGTCGACGCAGGTTTTTTAAAGGCCAGAGTAGCCATGGCAACAAGATAGAACTATGTCAGCACTTTAAACAAGTTTCACATGTGAAAATGGATAATGTGATCTTAACAACTTTAAATGGCAGCACAATTCTGCTGTTTTTGTTTAGAAACTGTATGTGGAGGTCTGACAGTATAAGCAGACATTAAAGTATAATAAGTATAAAAAGTAAATACGTTTAAAATCCACACATGTGAAGAGAAAACAGTTTAAACACAGCGCCCCCCAAGGTCAAAGGTCACACTTTTTTGTGGTATCCCCAGGATGATGTCATGAATCTATGGACCATGTTTGAGAAGAATTTGTTTGACACATTTGTTCAGCTTGGTCTGAAGATCACATGCTAAGTTTCATTAAGATTGGACAGAATATGTGTCCCCCTAGAGGTCAAAGGTCACCAGATGTTTTTGGTGTCGCCAGGATGATGTCATGAGTCTATATACCAAGTTTTGTTGAGATATGTTAAAGGGTTGCTGAGAAATGGGCTTACTACTTCCTGTTTGGCGACCATGTCAAGTTTGATTGGCTGTCACGGCTAAGAGCCGTTTTTAAATGATGATTAATACTTTTTCATACTACTACTTTTTCACTGCACTTTATTTAATGGAGAGGGAACAATACCTGATGTTCTCAGCTGTAAACGGTAGCTAAATATAACCATAAAAGGCTGAAAACCACAGACCATTTGTCCTAAAGGTCAAGCATGTGGTAGCTTTCTTTCATACCTAATTGGTCTTAATTATAAGAATAAAAAGTCCAAGGCCGAATTCCGATTCTCCCCTTAGCCCTATCCCTTGGCCCTAACCCTTCGTTTTGCGCGTTCACGTGAAGTGGTAGGGGTGTCCCAATTCTGGTTCAGACGAGGGTTAGGGGGAAGGGGTAGGGCTATCTCACCCTCGAAACGGAGATTTTTCAGGGGCACACTACGGACCGAGGGCTATGGCAAGTTTCCCAGAATGCATCTTGCGGCAACCGGTAGCTGATTTATTTCTCACTGTAGCGCTGTTACGTCATTTTGTTAAGTTTTAATATTTTTTCATGCGAGAAAGTAGCTGTTTAGATCCCCAATGTGCAGCCGGTTTATCCACATGAGGCTGTTTAGACGTTTGCTCCGATGTTTTTCGGAGAAGTGAAGCTCCACGGTGGAGCCTCCACCTGTGGAGCAGATCAGCGGCTCGTCACGGAGACACCACCCCGTCCGGAGAGCTCGTCAGCCGGCCAACCTCCCGACCTCGTCCCGGTAGAAAAGACGACCGCTAATTAACTTACCCGCAGGGTTGTAAAGGTTTACCGCCGCGTAATTACATTCTTTTTAGGAGATAAATGCTCGTCTCATTGATGAAATGTAACAATTGTCGCATTAATTTGTTTGAATTAAAAGTGAAGCTTCATGTGTTTTGGAAGCAGCACTGCCTGGGGGATCTGTAGCCTATACAGAAATCACCACATTTACATCAATAAATAAATGTTTTACAATGAACCGATCAGTCTTCTTTAAATTTTATTTTATTTTATTAAGTTAACGTGGTTCTGAATAGAGGATTTGTGGCAAAAGCTCGTCACGTCTGCTTATGTGAAAGCCAGCAGAGACGACTGATGACGCATGTGATTGTTGAAGTGGTGTCCCAATTCGTAGGGGTTGACTTTCAACCCTACTCCGTGTAGCTCCGTTTCAAGGGCAAGGGTTAAGGGCTAGGGGTAGGGATGAAAAATAAAATCGGAATTGGGCTCAAGTCTACTTTATATAATTGTGGGTCATTTTTTTAATAGAATAAAATGAACATTTAAGTGTGACAAATCTGCAAGAAAGTAAGAAATCTGGAAGGGAGGAAATACTTTTTCAGAGCACTTTATATGGAGAGCGAACAATACCTGATGTTCTCAGCTGTAATTGGTAGGCTAAATATAATCAAAAGGCTGAAAACCACAGGACATTTCTCCTTTCATATTTAATGGGTCTATAATTATGAGAATAAAAAGTCTCAGTCTACTTTATATAATTGTGGGTCATAAGGGGTCCAAAGTGCTGCATAGTTTTTTGTCAATAATGTGAACATTTTCCATGTTCACATACCCCCACCCTCCGGACCTCCTCACCAATTAAAAAACCTGTCTACAGTCCTGCTGAGGAGGAACTATGTAGTGAACTCAGCTGTGATGGAAAAGCACCTGAGCCGAGTCGAGCTGTAACTGTGTAGTGGAAAGGGGTGCAAAGTAATGGTAACTGGTAATGGAAACCCTGCTTTACATTGTTTTAACATATAAAAGAAAAGAAAACATTATTCTGAAGGTGTGGAGGCTTTTATTTTGCTGTGCATCACAATTAATTACATGTAGTGGAAACCCTGATGTTGTTGCTTTGTGAGTGAACTGCAAACACTGGAACAGTTGGGGTGAAAGTGCGCTACGTCACACTTAATTTGAACATAACTGTTTCCATCCCTTTCAAATCTACCAAAACCTGGCTCTAGCGAGCATATTTTAGTTCGAATCAGGGGATTTTAGTTCGAATTATGGCGTTTCCATCATAACATGTGTGTCTGCCCCGACTCCGAAGCAGCGGCAGCATTAATGACGCATTGATCGAAGAAGCTCCGATAAAATATGCTGAGCCATGAGCGCTGTGTATCTCACTTGGTAGAGCACGCCCACTACAGCGACCCTGGGTTGGATTGTGTCTCTTTCAAGCTGTCCTTTAAAAATAAATGCATAAAAAGTCCGGGAAAAAAAACCCCACTGACTTGGGAGCTGGTGGCAGTGAGAAATTTAGCGGTGACGGCCGCCACTAACTTCTCTATGTCGGAATGTTATCAATTATTTTGAGATTTGAGCCTAATTATAATCATAAAACCCCAAATAGACGTTAACATTTTTAAGACCTTTGAATTATTGATTTAAGACATTTTAATGCCAATTAAGGCCATGTCTTTAGATTAATGAATTCAACGGGTCACAGTTAACCATTCATGCATGTCCAACTTTGACCCGTTCAATTCATTCTGGAGCTTATGTTGCTTACACAGAAATATAACCTTGAACACACCACTTGAAACCAAGTAATGGGTGATCTCCTGTTAAATTATTACATTATTGGAGTATTATTACATTATCAGGTCCCTTGAAATGGAAGGCTAACCTGATAATGTAATAACCTCCCGTTAATGTAATACTTTATTACATTATTGGTTAAGAGTGTATTACATTATTGGGAAATGCACTTTATTACATTATTGGGACGTTATTACATTATCAGGTTTTATTACATTTTCAATCCACTCAAGTGAAATTTTTTATTACATTATTGGGGTTATTACATTATCGGGGATTTATTACATTATCGGGTTCTACACGCCTTTACACTCAAAAGACTTACAATCTTTAGTTTTCTCCACATCTGTCACTAAAGACAGAGAGGAGAGAAGAGAGAGAGAGAGACATCTCCCCTCTGTGTTGGGAATAGGGAATTTGCATCATATATAAAAGTCTTAATCACAAACAGAATTGGTGAAAACTTTTATGTAGCAATAACATAATGCCATCTATCGTCTCTATTTCTCCAGGACAAGAACCAATAACAGAGCTTATCAATACAATAGCCTTTAGAAGTTTAGCCCCAGAGCCTGTTTACTTCCAGGTTATAGTACCTGTCCCCCCACAAAGACAGGTAAAGCTTACCCTCTTTTCCTTTGAATCGCTCTTGATCGTATCTGTTGTAGGCAGCTGGGACAGGTTGCTTGTTCCTTAAGGACGGATCCTAGAAATTGCATGAAACACAAACAAATCATTGTGGAACATGCCTGTCGATACATTCTTCAGTCAAGAATAGTCATTTATAGGTTCACTGATGCTTCCATGAGTTAAACACTTACTGACATTTTATTTATATCCTTAATTTTAAATAAGGCATGTGTATGAAGAGGAAGCAAATGTCTGGTTTGTCAAAATGCTATGTTAAACACCTACCGTATATGGCCAAATTTAAGTTCCTTGAAATCTGATGAAACTGCTGCAAATAATGCATATCGAAAGCACAGATAATATTGTTCTTACCACTTGAGTAGTGTTCTGTGCTGGTCTCTGCTCTGGTGCTCGCCCCTCTTCTCTGGCTTTTACCGACTGAAGAATGGCGAAGATGTTCTTGGAGAAGTTCTGTGAAGAAACATTTACACACAATAAACACATGTACGCACACTCCTCATTTGGTGTCGTGGATTTGGGATCTGATTCAGGATAATGGCTTTGATGTAGAGAGACAAATCACCCAAAAGCGTCCAGAAAATGTTCAAGTACAACACACCAAGGAGAAAGGGGCAGTCTGAATATTAATTACTATGGAAGTTCAAATGAGTAAATACAAATCTGCTGAATGGAAACTCTCTCTCTCTTTTCCCAGGCCTAAACTGTTCAGTGTGTTGAGAGACAAAGCCACAACTCAAAACCAGTGTGCATTAAACTCGAGACAAATGCGATGTGGTTTAGATTTAGCGACAGTGTGAACTATTTTGTAATGGGTCTTTTAACTCACTACAACATTAGCTTGAACCTTCAGATTCAGACTGCCAGGGGCCTGTTGTTCGAAAGTAGAATAAAGATATCCAGGATAAGTGGAAAAGCCAGGTTGGACAAAGTCTCCTAAGTCCATTGGTTGTTCGAACGCCGAGCCAGGCTGAGGAGCAGCAGCTTTGTCAAGCCAGGTGTAACTTACCCCCAATTCCAATCCGCCCCCTAAAGACTCAAGCCCTGAACCCTCACTGACTTAAGTGACGTCAGCTGTAAGTGACAGAGTGTGAGAGTCTGTGAGGGTCCAGATGCTGTAAATATGAATGGAACAGCACTTACACACTCTCACGACACGTTACCTTGACAACAAAATGTTGTTGACTCCGGTCTTGGGCCGATAATTTACCGTACTTTCAACGCGCACAAGGTGTGTGAGGTGGACGGACTCAAAACAAAATGTTCCTGGATCAGATCTGATCAAATCATCATCAATCACAAACTGCACACGTTAATACTGACAGTAAACTTCTTCTTTTTTTTGGTTGTTGCTCTTGTCCATTAACAATAAAGAGAGCGGCGGAGCTCTCTCTGACTACGTGTGGTAATTTACTTTCTTTTTTTTTTTTAACACTTGCGTTCCGACGGCATCTCATGTGTTTGACTTCACAACGCTATGAACTGTGGGTAATTCCCCTACCCAAAGTCAGCATCGGTGCCGACTTACGGTAAGGGGGCAGTAAGGGCTCATTCACTGACTCACTGACTTGATGATCTGACAACGGAACAGCCCTCACACACTCACGGGCTTCCCGTGAACGCGCCTCTAAGGCTGTCTTTACACTGCACGGTTCAAGTGGCCCAATTCCGATTTTTTTCTCTCAAGTGGCTCAGATCGGATCTGTAACATGAATGTGTAAACGGGACAAATGCGCATGGAATCGGATATTGTCAGATCAGATTCAGGCCCCCGTTATATGTGGAAATAAATCAGATACAAATCGGATCTCTGCCAATACGTCTGCAGTCTAAACAGACAGATTGGATCTTCCCTGGCAATGCGTGTCATACGTCATCAATGATAATATTAATTCACATGCTCATGCGTCTCGCTGAACCTCTGTAGCCCGTGATTGACACGTGGGGCTGACCTGGACTACCGTGGCCAGCTGTGGCCAGCTGTAATCACTGTCACAGGCGTTACAGTGTTTAATAAACTCGTCGTCCCTGTAAATGAGGGAAACCTCAGTGACCAACGAGTTAAAATAACGGTTTAAATAAATAAAAAAATAATTTTTGTGGTGTCCGCGCGTCTGTTTTTCCCCCCTCACTAGTTCTTGTTTTCATATAGCCACTACAGTAACATTCATTTCTATGCGGATCGATACGAGGGCAAGCGAGGGAGCGCGAGATAAACACCAGATTTCAGGTTTTCCTACCGGCAAAAACTGAACCGAGCCGATAAGAAATCAAGAGAGGAAAAACAAACATTGTATAAATGTGTGAGGCTGTCCCGTCCTCACTACGTGACCGACGGAGGATCAAACGGTGGCACAACGTCACCGTCACTGTCTCATCTCACAGCAGCTCCGCTCCACGCATAGACTGTAAAAAAAAAGGCTCCACGCAGCCACTTCACTAACGTTATTTTGTAACGTTCACTTTGTAAGTGACGTGTTGGATATAAACTCTGTACACCAGACTCACCTTTGTTTAAAAATATTATTATATTATATATTATTATGTGACAATTTCCTGAAATCACTAGTTTATTTCCAGCGGGTTGTTTCATGCAAGCACAGCAGGTGTAAATGCAGATTATCAGATCTGGGGCACTTCTGATAGAACATGTAAATAGACCGTCAAAAAAATCGGATATAGGCAACAAATCGGAATTGGGCATCAAGACCTGCAGTGTAAAGACAGCCTTAGTCAGTGAGTCCGTGAGGGGTCGGATTGGAATTGGGCCTTATTCTCTTGTCAGTAGACCACAGAGATTGATCACAGATTCACCGATGAGAGGACAGGTGTGGCTACTTTCCTCCAATCAACAGCGGATCTTGAAGTAAGGTGACACACCTCTTAGAAAAAAGAAAAAAAAGCACCGCTGCTGTCGTAAAGAGAGCGGGCAACTGCAGACTGATTGAATGTTGGAGTAGCCTAATCAAAAATTATAATTAAATTATTAAATCACAATTTAAGTTCCTTTCACAAATTAACAGCTGTGCACTTTGCCTTAATGATGAGCAGTGGAAGTTGATACATTGCACTAATCTCTTATCATCTAAAGTAAAGTTCATACAGCACAAATAGAAGTGCCCAAAAGTGCAACAGGTGAAAATTAATTAAATACAGTATAAGAACATTATGCAGTCTGATGCTTCAATAAATTGCCGATAACAATGTTCAAATGAGGTGTATAAATTATTTGGAAGGTGCCTGCTCAAACAATTGTATTCTTGTTTCCTTCCCTCAACTAATATTCGGCCAATATACTGTATTTTGTAACATATTTTATAAAAATAAAAATAAATCTATTGCTATTTTTCCTCCATTGCTTTTTATGAGAAGCCATGTAGTAAGTGGTCATAGAAAATATCATAGATGGGTCACAGATATCGAAAATAGTGAGTATTGACTGAAGAACAGTGTGCACAATTCTGTGCTAATGTGTATTACAGATTTCACAAACCGTCAGACATCTTTATGCCCTTTAGCACTGGCAGATGCAAAGATTCAGTGTGAGAAGCACATGAATAGGCCTAATTATGAAAAAAAGAAAAGAAAAATAACCTAATAAATATTGTAAATGTTTCATGTTTTTTGATTATAGTAAATGTATTTAGTTTGTTTAGAAATCAGGCCAATATGTACATAAGAACATGGAATAACTGTATGAAACACGTTGATTTCTGATCAGAGTGACGGCTGACTTCACAGATAAAGACAACAGAATCAACTTAGCCTGGCTGTTAGCCTGGTCTGGAGCAGGCTAGCTGCAGAGAATAAATCACCATAGTAACTTGACCAGGATAAAGGTATCCAGCTTTCGAACAACCGACTTGAGGCTAAATTCAGCCAGGATAACCAACATATCCCGGCTTAATCCCTTATCTAGGTTTCAAACAACAGGCCCCTGGTGTGACTAACTAAAAGACCAAAACAGAGTGAAGACATACATATTCAAATCTGACTTTGTCAATGACTCATAAAACCATATATTTTAGGGGTAAATTCACACTGGAGGGAAGCCATACCAATGCTGCCATCTAGTGGTGCTGATTGCCATCTCACATCACACTTGAGTTATTTTCAAGGTTGGGTCATTTGGAAATGTTTCCCCACACAACAGACTGCAAACTTTGCAACATCAAGTTGTATTAAAGCAGAAGTAAGTGATATATTTGTGTTAATATAAGTCTTGAATAGTTATATCTTCCGACAGCAATCACTTACATAGAGTGTTTGGACTGAAACACGGGTCTCTCAGTCCCTCTGCTCTGCTCTGAGCCGAAGAGAAAACATTTATCGTATCCTACAGTTTTTATCCAATGAGGAGAGAGAACGGCATGCAGGGCTGTGTGTGCAGCCAAGGAACGCCGTGAATGTGGTGACGTAGCGACGAGGACTGTTGTGGTGCGTTCAAGGAAACTCGTATTTTTCCGACCGTGAAGTGGTACCAGTTCGATCTGGTACGAGTTCACCGGTCGGAAGTTACGAGTGGCCGTTATAGTGACTTTCACCGGTAAAACAGGTCGGAAAAACACGAGTGGGTTGCCTGAAACGCTACAAAGTCGTAAGTTGTGACTTGAAGCTGTAATTTACGATTTCAAAAGCCTGCCTGGAACGCAGCATTAGCGAAAACGACCGGACCACTTACTTCTGCTTTAAGTACAACTGCAAGTAGCTGGTGAAAGTCTATATGTGTGTGAACCTGAACAAATCTTGATATGGACCCAACCCAAAATTTATGCAAGGCTGCAGGACATTGCTTCATCATTGTTCAAAGTTCGATACTTTGTGGACATGAGTATCTTCGGTTGACTTGCTCATAACTTTTCATTTACAACATGCCAAGTGCCCGACGCCTAACTAATTTGCAGGTAAACTTACTCTGTCAAGATTTCACAAGCGCTGATGTGACACAGAGAATCATCTTTGTAACCAGATACCATTAGTCTGAAGCTGACTCTGACCTTTCCAGTGCTCTGGAGAATGGTTGTCCTGGTCCTCCAGACCCTCTCTCGGCTGACGATGTCTCTGGTGACGTCCACTTCTGCATCCACAAAGCTTCTCTGCTTCAGGGTTATGTCATCATCCAGATCTGTTTTGATGGTGGAACGTTTCTTGGCCATGATCTTGGCTTTAATGGCTGCGATTTTCTCCACAGACATGGCCTCAGACAGTGATCTGAAGGAGGAAAAGGAAGAGGAGGTAGTTTTTTTTATCTTAATTTGTTGGTGTTAACAGACAGTAAAAACTGATCGCCACATTATGGCAATACAATACAAAGGATTCTGGTGGTGCAATAATCTACGTCAAGCACATTATACATTCAGTCAGGTCCATAAGTATTTGGACGGCAACAAGTTCAACAAATTTTGTCTTGTTAAAACGCCATACTTGCTTTTAAAGGAGGCAGGCAAGATTTAATGTACAGTAAATTCAGTCTTTCAGGTTAAAGTTAAAGTATTTCAAAGGCTCAAAATGCAAACTAAATTCTGACAATAAGCAAGATTGTTAATACTTGGAGGAAAGTCCATGCAGTCAGTGAGTGTCTGAAGTCTGTTTCTTTCCCTGAGATGCTTTGCCAGGCATTTACAGCCCCTGACACACCGCCACGACGCTTCCCGACGCGTCCCGACGCCGACGGCTTTGGCCGACGAGTCTGTCGCCTCTCGTCAGGAGAAAGGAAAAAGTGAAACACACTGCCCCGACTGCCGACCAGAGCGACTGAGTGGCGAGGACTCCCCCATAGAAATACAGACCCATACAGACCAGGAGCAGCTCTGCTCACTGTTCATTCAAACAAACTAATGCCACTGCCACAGTTAATTTCATCAATGAGACCAACATTAATCTCCCCAAAACAATTTAACCAGCCACGTTTTAACAGCGCTAAAGCCGAAATTAAAACAGTTTTTAGCAGCTTACTGCTGTGGCTCGGTTGCCGCGAATTGGCGATAGCCGATGCTAATTTCTGTTAGCCCGTCTATGGTGTTTTACATTACACGTTAGCATTAAGCTAGCGGGCTTTATATGCTTAGTTGTGAGCTGTGTGTGTTTTGAACGTTGTTTCAAACTATGTGGGTTTGATTGAACATCTTTGATGTTTAAATATTGCCGCTTAATATATTGCTTTACTCCTCTTTTTATTTTATATACCATTTTTACTGTAGGACAGGCTAGGACACAGTTTGTTTACTGTGGTCACTTCCGTCCCTCCCACACACCGCGCTGATTCGCTTAGGGCACCGCCAATCAGAATCGCCATAGCTAGCACACAGCCAATCAGAGTACCCAACGAGTCTACTCTCCCGACGGCCGACGAGTCCCGACTGAGCATGTTCAATCGGCCCCGACGAGATCCGACAAGAGCCGAGGCTCCCCGACGGAGGTGAACACACCAAACAGACGAGCTGCCGACGCCGTCCGACGAGGCCAGACGCCCGACGGTCGGCTCGGTGTGTCCCTGGCTTACAAGATAAGAACAGACATAGTAGTCATTGTGAATGACTATGTCTGTTCTTATCTTGTATGAGGCCAAAGATGAATTTCCACGGCAGTGGACAATAAAGATTTCAATTTACTGCTGCCTCCTTCAGTTGCTGCTTGCTTATACTGTAAATCTTCCTGCCTTCAGTTTTGTCCTAAGTCAAATGCATGCTCAGTTGGGCTGAGGTCAGCTGACTGACCTTGCCATTGAGGAATATTCTATTTCTTTTCTCTGAGAACCTCTTGGGTTGCTTTTGCAGTTTGTTTTGGGTAGTTATCCATCTGCACTGTGAAGTGCTGTAACATTAGTTATGCAGCATCTGTTTGAATCTGAGCAAATAGTACAACCCTGCACCTCAGAATTGATCCTGCTACTTCATCAGTACTCTCATCATCAATTAACCAAGGTGAACCTGTCCATGTTTGATGGATGATGTGGTATTGTTTAAAGACTACATGTATATCACAATGTGACAGCTTTACTTAAAAGCTAATATGATGGAGCAAAGAGACAGGTTTTAAAAAACATATCACAAATCCATTTTACCTGATCTGGTCGGTCTGCACGATGCCTTCTTTGTGGCCCTCCAGACGAGCGGCCAGACGCTCCTTGTCCAGACGCACTCGCTCCTCATCCTTAGGATGACAGAATAGTGTAAACATTTATCAAAATATATGATAAAAACTGAAATTGCAAGAATATGAAGTTGAACTGTAGAACTGGTTTCTAAAGCCCACTTCAGTTGGCTGCTCTGGTTATCAGTTGAAATGGAACAAAATGTACTTCATTTATGAGTAAGTGTCCATATAGTCAGTATTTTGGTTAAACATACAGCATTTCTTAAATAAAAGCAGATGGAAATGCTTCAGTCTTTAAGTCCCATTGAAATGAAATTGAATTTTGTTGATAATCAACACTGTGAACCTTTAGGTCAGCCTCTCTGTTACTCATAGGAATATGCAACGACAGTATACTCAGCTGTTAAATATTCAAAACTATTCCAGCGATACATTTATGATGAAGCTGCTTAGGTTGTATCTGAGATATACAATTAAAAAAAAACCTATCAAATACCTCAAGTGGCATTTATCTGAACTGGTTAACATGTGGTAATGAATACCATAGGGTGACAAGTGTTTTGCATGAAGAAACAATTGACAGTGCCCTGTCTTACCTCAATCCGTGGCTTCTTGGCTTCAGAAGATACTTCATCAGCTGCTCTTTTGACTGAGAAGCAGAAGAAAACAATCGTATTATTTGTACGAGCCTGAATAGAAAATTTAAGCAGAAAACACGTTAAAATATGACGAGAATATGAAGTTGCAGACAGATTGAAATCGTTGTGTCAAAAACGAATGATTAAAGCAGAAGTAAGCGATCCAGTCGTTTCGGCTAATGCTGCGTTCCAGGCAGGCTTTTGAAACCGTAAGTTACGGCTTCAAGTCATGGCTTACGACTTTGTAGTGTTCCAGGCAACCTGCAACTCGTGTTTTTCCTTCCTGTTGCACCTGTTTCACCTCGTACCAGATCGAACTGGTACGACTTCACAGGTTGGAAAATCACGAGTTACGGGTTGCCTTGAACGCACCATAACTTCCTGTCAGCCGATGGAGTTAGCAGCCCCTGCCCTCGTCATGGATCTATTGGTCCTCGTCCCTACGTCACAACATTCATGCGCATCCCTTGGCTGCACACACAGCCCTTCATGCCGTTCTCTCTCCGCATTGGATAAAACTTGTAGGATACAAGAAAAGTTTTCTCCTCGGCTCAGAGCAGAGTGACTGACAGACCCGTGTTTCGGTCCAAACACTCTATGTAAGTGATTGCTGTCGGAAGATATAACTATTTAAGACTTATAATAACACAAAAATATCGCTTACTTCTGCTTTAATGGTGATACAACCAAACAAATTATGTGTGAACATACCTTGCGTTGGACGTTGCAAACCTATTTCTATAGGTGCACTTCTGTCGATACTGGTTGATGTAGCTGTAAATAGAAAAAAAATACAGATCCCATTAAGAGTTCTCATTAGTACAGTACTGTAACAGTGTCCTATTTATAAAGGGCTTAAAAGAACAAAACATAACCTTTTGTGAAATAAATTCGATCAAATACAAGTCAGACCACAGTATGATGTGTTAAGCTCATACTAGAGCTCAACAATTAATCATAATATTTGTGGTATTGCTAATATACCAGTACAAATTGCATGAACTGCTTTTTTTTTTAATGGTAAAATGTGTCACAACACATTACGACTGAAGCCCTGGGTAGCTCCAGTGATCCCTAGGCCCATAAGATATTCTCCTGATTAAGGGATCGTGCTTATTTGCTACACGCCTAAAAATCACACTGTAACGTCTTTATTTTTTGTTAAAGTGAAATTAAAAATATACCAGGTTCACAAAAATATTGACCTACGTTGCAATATATGAAGATTGCAATTGTTTTTTATCATATTGTTCAGCCATAAACACACGGGTGACAAATCTGAGAGTAGCTTGAATGTGATGGGTGCACAATACAGCTAACCATAGATCTGGCATGTGCTACTTACAACTCTCGCCATTGAGATATAAGAGTAAGCCCTTTCGATCAGGTCGTCTGACAACAGGGATGTTCTCCGTCTGTAAACAAGAAAACCATCATGTCACTCAACAAGTCATATTTTACTTCCAAAGTGTTGTAGCAGTACTGACGCTGTCAGGACCCATGTTGATAGTTATTGCAGATCACTTACTGCAGCTCTTCGGACATAGGATGGATGCGGGAGATGCACATTGTTGAGCAGAAACAAGATAGAGTCCAAAGTGTAGTACTCTTTGGGCTGGCCCTCTTTACCAGTACTGAAACACAGGCAAAGAGATACATCAACACCTCGCATGTTCAGACCATCCCATTATACGCTAAAATGAACAACAGCCTGGAGCAAATTGAAAGTTGACGTTGATGTAAACGGCATAACTCTATAATCGGTTAAACACATTTGTGGGCAAGTTGCTTCATGAAAGCAAATTAACACTTGCTCTGATGTCAAATAGTCACTGTACTATCCACAGACATCAGCATAGCTAATCTTCTGATGCACGTGAGACTTCACTTTCCGCGTTACATAAGATACGTTTCTGGTAGTAGTAGTACTACTACTACTACTACTACTACTAATAATAATAATAATAATAATAACAACAACAACAATAATAAGCTGCAAATACTCATAGCTGTAGAAAATTAAAACACAAGTCTCTCCCTTGGCTCAGTGGAGCCCTGACTTCATGGCAACACAACTCGGCACTAGCCCAACGACGCTAACTAGTTAGCATCACATTACTACGGCAAGTTTATATCTGTCATAAACACATTTAAAGTTTAAAGCAGAAACATGACACGCACAAACAGGTTATGAGGTCCAAGCTCCCACATTTAAGTACCACTTCGGAGTAGCCCAAGAGTGCTTAAAGTTTTGGTCACAACAGCGAGGAGAGGAGTTAACTAGGTTAGCATCTTAGCATCGAGCAGCTAGCAGGCGATCCGCCGCTGGCAGCGGGCCCACAAACGCCACTTTTACACATTATAGCGCTCACATACCCCCAGATTATGTAGTTGGTCTTGACATTTTTCGGCCAGGAGAACTCTCCAAATATAACTTCATCTCCTTTAGCGACGATTTCCTTTTTCTGGATGTTATACTGACGGAGAACACTCAACACATCCGCCATCTTCACTTGTCTTGTTGTAGAGTGTTTATCAGGCCCCTAGTTATCAACAGCATGCGGCCTCGCAGAATGCCTGATCCGAAAGAAACTTTATTTCCCACGAATTTCCTCTCGGTTATACAGATATCCCAACAATGATGAAATTAAAATATTGTGAATTTTTACTTGTTTGTTGACAAAATGTGATCCATTGCTCACGGGTCACTTCAGTGATACACCACAAAAAAAAAAAAAAAAAAGGTTAATTTACTCCACAGTACACCAAGGAACAAAACAATCCTGGAAGAGCAGCAAACTGTTTATTAGGGGGTTTACATTGCTACTACAGTCAATATTTGTTAAGCAAAGTGGATACAACAGACCATGGGGTGGGAAAAAGTTAGCCATGGTGATCAAACATCTGTGAACTACCACAAGCCATTATAACTATCTTCTTGTGCCAGACGTTCTACTACAAACATTGTATCAACAATCATATTACACAAATATTTTCAGCTTTATAGCAATTTGACCTTTGGCCAAATATACAGTGGACATTGTCTTTAACATTGAAAATGACAGTATCAGCATGTGTGGACAAAGATCCTTCACAGTAAAGTGGTCAGGAGTTTGTTTTTCTTCATAAGGAGTGAAGTACACTACAATGAATAATAAGTGTCAAGTTTAGTGAATGCTGTCAGTACTTACAGCAATTACTGTTTATACAAGGAAAAGCACCACTATATCCGTTTGCTAGCATTTCCCCAAAGTGATTTGGCCCCTAACACTAGAACTCTGTAAGTAGTGTGTTTATGTTGTGCCTGAAGAAATATAAAGCATACTTTAAATCTCTACTGTTAAATGTTTTACAAAAGTACATTCAATTCATTTAACTCCAGGAGAGGGTAGCATTTATCTGTTAGTTTTTGCATAATGAACATTCTTACATCAAAAATACAGAATCGATACTGTGCTAGCAGATTCAGATTCAGTCTCAGTAAACAGTTGTTAAATAGCTATAATTTGTCCTTCCTGGACATAATGATACAGTAAAATCCCAATTGTGATGCATAGAATTCAGACTAAAATATGAGAAGACGTTCATTTCTCAATTTTTCAGTAAAGTTTAAATCCCAAAACATTGGCATCTTTTAACAAAGGAAAATACAATAACCCACAACCCAAACAACACCCCCATAACCTGTATCATTAAATTTAAGAGCACCAAGGGTTTTCTTCTATGGAATAATTTCACCAAAAACAGAACAGACAACTCAAGTTTCAAAATAAAAATTGGCTTCGGGGAAAATAAATGTTAATACATCTAAAACACAGTAGCTAAGCTAGAGTCTAGAATTGCATAACAGAAATCTAGGTGTTATGACTACTACAGAAATCTTCTCTGATCAATTATTTTGAAAAATTAAAAGAATAGCCAGAAAGCCTTAAAGGTATTCTGTTAACTTTTGGTGCTTTGTTTCAATTCATTGTTTTAATATCTGTTAATCATTCATAATAATGCTACATAAGAGATGGACAGGTTTTTTAACTGAAATTGCTTCTACCATCACATCAAACCTGCTAAAATCAACTCAGATAAACACATGCTAGGAACTACAGTCAATCCCCTTAAGATAAAACTACAGTTGCACTAAACCTGTAACATTCTGACTATCGTCTTCTCTCTTGCTTAATCTGTCAACATCTTGCTAGAAATTAGTGAATTTTATTACTTAATGGTTAGTGCCTCACTAATAACCATCGAGCCACTGAACAGACTGTCATATGGAGTGCCGTATGCAACTCTTGACAGCATGATGTGCAGTGACACATCATGTCTTTTCACCTCCTTTTCAAATTTCAGAAAAAAATATATGCACACAACATTTCCAGAGTGTTGTCCAGCCCGCTGGACACTTTGTCAGTTGACTCATAAGCGACATTATACAAAAAGAGAAATTGGAATTGTAAATGTCAACATATTTTGGATTAGTGCTGTTTTAGGGCACTCTAACATGCTAAGTGAGCCAATACTGGACCACTTTGTGCCTTTTTCTGGTACTCTAACCATATGATGCCGGGACAAAGTCCCAATACTTCATCAGATCAGATCCTGGGCAAAGTTACGAATGACGCTCAGGGCTCCAAGGTCGAAGCCGCAGATGCTCAGTAAACCTCTATCGTCTGTGTCTGCAAAGGCATGTCCAATGGAAGTCAGCCCACACATCACCAACTTGGAATTGGCTCCTGATATCTGTAAAGAACATGCAGGTAAATCTCATTTATTTTTTGATCTTAAGTAATAGTTTTTTCAAAGTACATGTATGTTTGCCACATTTGCCAAAACATTTCCTTTCCATTTTCTTTCTTCCTTTCCTTTGTCTTAAAGACACAGAAGGACTGGACCACATTGACATGCTTTAGGTTTTATAGTTTTTATATAATGTCATGCAATTACAGATAATAAAAACAATTCTATAGTCTAGTCAATCAACACCAACCCCGCCCCCAAACAAACATGAATGAATATAATGTACTTGTCTGTGCTTCTGCAGCGACTCCACTGGGCTGGCAGTGAACGCCCACAATGGGTTGTTGGTGAGAATGATGAACACGTCTATAGCTTTCCCGTTTTCTGTGGCCCATGTGACAGGAAGGGCACAGTCTGTGCTCCCACCAGGGATCTGCAGCACATTATGGACACGTCAGAGAGATGTGAGCACGATGCTTGATGTAATTATTAATGGTCATAAAATGCTTGTATTCCTTAAGAATAGTGATGAGTGGCTGATTCATTTCTTTCTGTCTGACGCTGTGATGTGGCTTACCTTAACCAGTTCACCTGTTGTCTGTGAGAGATTCATGTCAGCAGACACAGTGCATGGAACCAGAGCTCCTTCAGAGTAGGCCAGCACTTGTGTGTCCACCTCACTCCTTGAAAATATCTGCACCAGACATAAAGATAAAAAGAGAAGAATTAAGTCTCTATTCGAGAAGTTTATCTATCTTACAGCACAACAAAACTACTAAACGTGCTACGATCATTATCTTTTAATAATAAGTCTGAAGCCCTGTTCACACATAAACGCTAATGGCTGAAACTGGATACTGTTCTACGCATTCGGGCCTGTCATCCCCACTTAAACGGCGTTTTCGGTCCTTAAAAATGGATATTTCCAAAAACGCCTTCTGGGCAATAGACTTTTCAAAACACTGTTCTCACATTTATGTGTAGAAGAACAGAGTTGTTGGTTGCACAGGAGGATGGACTGGGGGAGTGACCTGCTGCCTGCCGAGACACCGGCAAGCTCTGGGCACCGGGTAGCATGTTGACGATGGAGAAGCGGGACGGTCTCCATCGGCAACATGTGATAAGTCTAATCACATGGCATGCGGTACGCTTGCTGTATTGATGTCGCTTTGCACTCGATGTGCGTCTACATTGAAAGTAATGGATTTAGTAGTATTGCAGTTGTCATGGATATAGTAAACAGACCACCGGTGGTGCTTCTATGCAATGATTGGTCAATGCATTTTTAAAAAGTTAAAATGATATCGCCACCTGCTGACACTGCATGCAATACACCGCGTTTTTTCATTTAAATATGGACAGATTTTCTTTTTAAACATGCTGGTGTGAATGCAATTTTTTTTTTGGGGGGGGGGACTCTGTTTGCAAAAATAGCCAGGTACATGAGGCCCGAGAGTCATCATTGAGATGGCTCACATCTGAGCTAATGGCTGCCGCAGGGCCGCGGGTCAACAATGATCACACAGCGGAAGGAATTTCATAGGAATCCATAGTATGTCAACAGAGCAATTCCTTGACCCAGGCTTCCTCTACAGAGGGGGCGGTCCAAGCTCTAGTTACAGACACAGCTGTTCCAACTGCATTAACAATAACCCACACAGTGCGTCTTACCATGGTAATGGCAGCAGCAGCGACAGCAGTGCTGATTGACGTCCCTGGGACGACGCTGCTCAGCGATGTGCTCACATCTACGGCCACTAAAAAGCGTTTACCCACAGGTTCCACATTCTACGGACAGAGATGGGAGAAATTATTTGTGTTATCCAATGCAATTGATTTGATGTCATGTTCGACGGCCTCTGAGAAAGCGGAAACAAAAGAGACTACCATAAAACTCTTGTAAAAGGCAGAATCCATTGCTTTGAGGATACCGCTGTCTGCTTCCCATTTCGTTTTACCCTGGTAGCCTTGGCCTCTTTTGTAGTTCTCTGAAGCCAAGAGTATACTGAGAGGGTGAATCTTCGCCTGGAGATTTCAAGACAAATGTCAAATACTCAAACACTGTCTCATGTTTTGATTGAAAAAACAGCTGCAAATTAATCAGAGAGATCTACAGGACCTACCTTCTTCAGCACAGTCTCACTCTGGATTCTGTCACATACAGCTTGTGTTTCTGAGCCTCCTGGTTCAAGATTTTTTTTTGACGTCATTTTACCCAAGATCCTCAGCACTGATTGGAGAGGCATTTCCTTCAACAGAGCGCTCCATACCTCAAGTAGAAAATAACAAAACACAACATGATCACGTGTTTCCAAACAGATTCAGTCCAGATGTTTTCCAATCAGTCTTTCCCATATCTTCCTTTGCACAAACATGTGTCCCGACCTACATTTTCTATATAAAAAACTGTATACAAATGTCAAGTACACTAACAATGCAATTTTTCTTCTTTGAAACTGATTCCAAAGATTCGCACGGTATATAGAAAGTGTGCGAAACAGTATTTTTGGTCTGTAATGTCATTTTGATGAAAAACAAAGGAAGGAAGGAATTGCAGAGCTGAAATAACAAAAGAACACTCACACACACACACCTGTTTAGACTTCAGGTGGTCTGTCAGCAGCTGTTCCCTCTCCAATTTGTACTCTTCTATTAAATTGATGACCTCCGTTTCATCACAACTGTGCTTGACCTTCTCCACCACTTCAAGGTACGAAAGCACTTTGACAACCTCTTCAGAGTTCTCTTTGTCTGCGTAAGCGACCTGGACTTCTTTCCATCCTTTTGTTACATATTTGCTGATCAAAGCAATAGCTGAAAACACAAAAAGTTACAATCAGCTTGAGGCAGTCTTACATTTAGGTCCTGTGGCGAAGGGTTAAAAATGACGACTGTCAGCACAGATCTTACATGTAGTTAGTTTGGAAGACACTCTGCAACAGATCACATTTTTTTAAACTGTTTAATTAAACTTGATGGTCATTTTACAGCATGTCATAATGTACAGTGCTGTCCTGTCAGTGAGGGTGAGCATTGAAGTATCCGTTTCCCTTTACTCTGGAGATTTTCTGTTGGTCATCATAAGTTTGGAGGCGTTTCCCACTCTAACATTGCATAACTTGGTAGCAATTCAACATTTGTTGAGATTAAATACTGAGCATCAGACAATTTATTAAAGCTTGTTGTTAGCTTTTAGCTTCACAGGCTTTCGGTTTGCAGTTGTGATGCAGAAGTCACAAACACTGAATCATTTGTGCACTAATGCAATGCTGATTAAGAAGAAAGTTTCTGAAAATGTGACAGCAAATTAAGTCACTTAGAAACTAAACAGAGATATATGAAGTGCCTGTCCGCCTGTAGACATTATGTTAGCCTGTGTAACCTCACCTTCATTAGCTGGTTTGGTGTGAGAGAGCCTGAGCAGATCCTGGTGTGACCATCCCTCTCTCTGTTTACATTTGGTCACAGCCGCAGCCAGGCTCATGGCATCCTGCTCGTTGTACCAGGCAGACACGGCTGTCCTCAGAGCACGTCCCCAAATCCCACACTTCATGCCCTCTTTCAATTCCTTCTTGTACTGGATGAGGGAAAACAGATGGGCAGGTTGCCGACAAACTTCTTTCAGGGCTTTGAATGCTGCCTGTCTTGTCTCCAGCTCAGAGTGCTGAGAGCATAAAGCCAAGGCAAAGAAGGAGGGGCCGAGTCTGACAGCTCTCCCGTCCTGGGTGAACCTTTTTATCTCCTCCACCACCTCAGGCCCCCGGCCCTCTTGCAGCAGGGAGAGGAGGGCTCCGGTGCTCTCCACGCTGACACGACCCTCGTCCCTGGCCGTGTATATGTCTCCCTCTGACCCATAGCAGAGGAAGCGGCACAGTTTGGTCTTATCACTGACCTCCCATGGACAACCACCACCACCTGTTGAGTTTAGGGTGTGGTTCCCCGGTGGAACTATTGTAGTACTTCCCGATGGCTCCATTGTTAACACTTGACAAGGCCTGAAACACAAAGTGGTCACAGAGAATTTAGCTAACTTTTTTTTTATATTTGCTTGAGGATATTAAATTAAAGAGTCCACTTTAACTTTGCCACACACATTAGATCAAACTGTCACTGATCCAATTCACTAAAGTTAATTAGCCCATTCAAGGTGCTGCTGTAGGATAGGATTAGGCAGCAGGGTAAACAACTTCAACAAAATGTCACAAGTTTGTGCTGCAACACAAGATAACATGGAGTTCGTTAGCATCATTACCAACTCCCTGCCTCTGTGCACTGACATAAATAGCTTAAAGCCGATTACAGGACATGATGATACACATACGACAGATACAAGCCACGCTGAGCTGTTTATAGAAGATGGCACCACACATGTTGTTTATTGTTTTAAAACCTCGGCTGCTCACTATCCAGTCAGTGTGTTGTCGTTTACCAGACCGTGATATAACTCGGAGCTAAGGGAGGGCGAAGTTAGTTAACGTTGATGTTAGCCAGCTGCGTAACGTTACGCTGATTTCACTTATATTCACGTCTGACAGCTACACAGCTAGTCAAAGGGTAAAACGCATCCAATTTGCTCGCAGAGTGGCAGCTGGAGCACTGTAGCAATGTTAGCCACCCGCTCTCCTCCAGACACAAACTGTGATGTCCCACAGCTGAGCCTTTCCTCCCAGCCGGGTGGGCAGCAGCCTGATGCCGCTCGCCCGGGATGGGCAGCTGGCTCCTTAGCAACGACGACCTGGGCGAAACCAGACGGTGTCGGGTTTCCTGCTAACGTGCAGCGTCGCTAAACGAGACATGTTTGGTAGGAAATTACGTGACATGTACATAAACTTACCACAAAATATGCGCACCGTGCTCAAGTTTTTGATGCGGTTAGATGGAGAAAGGCCTCTCTCTCTCTCTTCCCTCTGACGATCACAGAGCTGAGCTAACCAGGCAGGGACGGCGCCGCGGTGGCTGCTGGGATACTGAGTACAAGCACGAGTCCCAAGGGTTCTCTATCTCTGTTGTCTTTTGTTTTTGTCTGTTTTTTTTGTTGTTGTTTTTAACGCAGAAACAATTGTAGCTCTACAGCGCATTTCCACCATATGTTTGATAGAATGATTGAAATGTCTATTCACTGACTCCCCGTGACACCCAAATCATCCATCCACTGCTTACAGGGTTGAGTTGCTTATGGCCAAGGGCTGGACAGGTGGCAAATCTAAAACAGGGCTTATATTGCATATAAGCTGGGGAAAAGCTACCTCACACCCTACTAAAACCATCTTGATGGACATTACACAATGTCACTTCTTCCCCATTCCTCCTCCTCCCCCTTCTAAGCTGAGAAGAATTAGAGCAGCCAAAGAGAGGCATATGAGGACCTGAAGGCACTCATTGTCAGATTGGAAAGGCCTGCAAGAGATCATCAAAGATCTTATCCATCCATAGATGTGTCAGCTGGCAAGCAACCTGAAGTGAGCTCTATAGGCCTACTGCTGCTCTGACAGACACATTCTACAGACTCCCCCTTTCCCCACACTTGTGCATGGGCTACATTCCTCCTCACCCCCTCCTTCATTTCATTTCATTTTTGATTTATTTCATTCATGGTATTCTCACATAGTTGCACATATAGCCTACATTGTGTACACATTTTCACCATGATCCAATTTGACCTTTTTTTCAGCTCTTTCCACAGAAAGTGGAGGGAGGCAAGATGACAACGATAACACAGCATGAGGACTGTTATACCATTCTGCTCTTATGACTCACATAGCCTGGGTGAGCCTGCCAATTGGCCTTCTCCATAGAGGACATTTTGACATGTCACAGCACAAAAAAGTAATGATGGCGGAGTAGCTCATTCAGAATCATCATTTTGATGGTTTTCTTATTTTTCTTGCCCACATCTCTTAAAAAGACAGAATGCATTTAGACAAATGAAATTCGTTTTTGTTAAGACAATGAAAAACACAGCCATACAGGACATTTTCCTTTTAGAAATACTATCTGAAAGGCCTGAAAAATAATACACACAAGCTTTTTTTCCCCCCTTGCAAATATTGAGACCATTATGATTTAGGCTACTTTTGTTTTTAAGTTTTCTGAGTCTCCACTAGGTGACAGTAGTAGGCTACACCAACTGTATGAAGGCAGACACCCATTAAGATACAGTACAGTGAGTCCAACTGGCTTGTTAAGTCAGATGATCAGTTTATTACAGTGTTCATGATGCATACACGTCAAAATCACCACTGTTTAGCCAAAAATAAATATTCATCAAGTTCAGGTTCATGAAATACACAACAGTCCTGCAGTCATGTGCATTACATAAATACTAAAGTTTTCACAGTGTACCAGTGTTAACTGTGCACCAGATGTCACTGCCTGATATCACTGCCTGCAGCATGTTATGATCATTGCACTGGTGCAGTTTTCAGTCTTTCCAGACATTTTGCTATTGAGGTAACATTTTAAGGGAAAGGGAAGTGTCTGGTCTGTATCTGGTCTTCCAGTGCATCTTTAGGCCTCTCTGTTTAGATGCTGCGTCAAATAGGACCTTGTATTGAGTAGAATGGATGAAGCGTGGGAAGGAGCCGTTCGCCATCAGGCTGTAGATTTTCTTCTGTGCCTGAACAAAACATGATGGACTTGGTTGCTGGAGACTCTGACTGATGATCTCTCTTGTGTAGAAATCTACATTTACCTGAAAAGACATGTAAAGGAATACATAACTGAGCATGCAATTACAGTTTTGATATTTAATGTGTGATCTGTATATTGCACCATTACCACAGTCAGAAAATAACCTAAAGTTTAGACCCACTGGTTGCTGCGGTAAATGATACAGGTCACTGCCATCAACACAGACTGTTTTTAGGACTTAGTTTTTTGGGGGGGGGTTTAGGAAAAAAAATGTGCTTGTTCTCAGCCAAAAACGTACTGAAAATTCAGGTGCAAACTAAAACGGTTTTAGTTTTAGATGAGCACATTTGGCTGCAGTTAGCTTGTACTTGTACTGTACCTGTCTGGGGGACTTGTCACTGATGAACTCCTCATAAATCCTTGCTGCTCTCCTTGTTCGCTCCTCTGGACTGTCAGAGGTTTGGAACTCTTGACACGCCAACCAGAAGTCCAGGTTTTCCTCAGAGAACTCTGACTTCAGAAAGTCCAGAAATGCTGCTTGTCCCCCTGTAAAACAAGAGGACATAACTTCATTATAAAGAGAAGTATAACTGACCATTAAATTAGTTTTGTATTGCTCAAAAGCAGATGAAAATTACGTTTCTGGGAAAGCAGTGTCTCAAGAGACTCTCCCAGTGGGCTTGCTTCATTTGTTTTCTGCCTGTGAATGGAGGGAAGGGAAGGTTTTCCAGCCTCATTCATATTTTGAAGAAATGTGGGAAAATACAATATTAATATAAATTATGATCAAATCAAAATATACCTGTTGACTTTCCTCCATGGTAATGGACTCTGAATGAAGTATTCTTGTATCCTTGATTTCCATGCATCATGTCTACGAAAGAGGAAAACAACTGGAATACTGAAGTCTGTCTGTCCCAGGTGTAGAAAACAAAAACACTCAAAATAAGCTTCATTGCATTACAAATGAAACATATTGTACTTACATTCTGTTTGTGTCCTGAAGGCCAAGAGATGTCTTAGAGAGTCCATTCATTGTTGAATTTGAAATACTCAACCTCCTCTGTGAATTATAATAGTATCTCTCAGAATGCATGATACTGCTGAATCCTCAGAAGAATTTCCCTTTGGTTTCAGTCAGACTTGCAAATAGACAGTTTCATCCCTTCTGTCTCTTCTCACGCCGCTGTTTCTCCCAGCTCACAGCACTCTTTCCTCCCTTGTGTCTTGCTGTCTTTAACCTCTGTTGACATTCAGACTTATTGTTGCATAATTAGAAAGAACCACATGAATACTCAAAGTGCGTCAAACCTTGTGCTTTTTCTTAATGTTTAATTATAGAACAAAACTTTGCTGTGTATCTCAACCCCCATCAGATTCTCCACAGTTAAGTGTATTACATCGTCGTGTCGAAAGTCATCCAGTCTCTACGTCATTTAGCTCACCATTCAAGTCTGTGATATTCTTAGTCAAAGGGCAAGTGGTCATGAGTTTCTTTAAGTACTTTTGCTTTTTCATTGCTGCTCCCCACTATCATTCATACTGTATTTCCCAGTATTGCATTGCCTTTCAATGGGGTTTTTCTTAACAAAAAGTGAATTGTCTCTTCACAGAACCAATATTAATTTGTTATCAGGATAAATAAAACACATCAACATTAAAACAGTTGACTGGTTTTAATGTCACAGTTGATTGATGTAAGCGTGTTTCTATATTTTGTACATGTCTGTCTGTCTGTCTGTCTGTCTGTCTGTCTGTCTGTCTGTCTGTCTGTCTGTCTGTCTGTCTGTCTGTCAAGTTATCTCTTAAAAATTCAAGTGAAACAACACTTAGCAGATAACCAAAATTGTCGAAGCTAAATGCAACACAAATAGAAGGAGATTACTAATGAACATTAAATTGGAGATGATTAAATGCACAGGATTAGAAATCCAGTTAATTTATGTGAATTTGGGTGAAATAAGACCAGAGGAACAGACAGTAAGCACTGAAACATAGAGGTGCACATAATCTTAGGTTTTATAATTAAGATCTCATAATATAGAGAAAAGAACAAAATTTATCAAATAAGAGTTGAAAATTTGCACACTGGAGAGCTAAACCCACCTGTCTCTTTTCATATTATAACTTTGTATACTTGGTCACTTATTATAGTTTTTCTCCAGGGAATTAATAACTGTATCACAAGACTGAAAATCTACAGTTCTGCTTCTCTGTTTTGCAAAATGCTATCTTGTTCATGATAACAACACTAACAGGCTGCTTAGGAAGGTATCACTTTTAACATGTCCACCATTTAAGTTTAGCATAAGCAGCTAAAATATTCAAGTATGAAGTGTATCATTTCAAACACAATAGAATAGGTCAACAGATTTTGTGGCAGTCCACTCAGGAGTTACTGACACATTTCCCTCAAAACTACAAATCTCATTCTGCTGGTGGCACTAGAGGAAGTCAGTGGGATACATTGTCTGGGCTCCATGAATGTCTGTACAAAATTAGCCATTCAGCATTTCTCAGATATTTTAGCCTGGACCAAAGTGTTAAAGCACTCTACAAGACCAAAATTGTCACTCAAAACCTGAAACTATAGCTTTGTGTGAAATGTTGACTACAGTTTTGTGTAAATCTGAAAATTGCCTTTGAATGAAAGTAGCTTTCAATAGTCATTAGTACAACGTGTCTGCTCTTCAGTAAAGTGGATGTGTGTGAACTTAATGCCATGAATGAGATAATACAAATGTCACACAAACCAGACAAAAACCGGTATAGACAAGACTGAACTTGAATTTCGAACAAGGACACACTTCTTTTGAATTAGCATGTGGTTTGCAGAACCAGACTGGACAGCACAGCGTTAAACAGGAAGCAGTTGTGAGAGGGAAAACCTGCAGCCTCACTGAGAAGTGTGCTGTAAAATTTTTATGATCTGAACTTTGAAAAGTAGAAAATATATGCTTGTATACCAACGCAATACCATTTAACAGCATTTATAGTTTCATGTGGGTCTGGTCATTTTAAATCTTACTGAACAGCCAGAATAATGTCCTGTCCTATCACCAACTCCTAACCTAAGTGTTTACACCTATACGGTCTACACGGTGTGACCAAACACTTGTTTTATTCCTTGTTTAGAGAAAAAAGACAAACTTATATTTGAGTTTTCTTCATAATTATGACTTTAATTATGGGACATCATCCCATGTTTACGATTTGTCATATGAAATACTGTACTGTATATGATATATCACACGATACATCGTATATTGAGATTATTTGAAGTCCTCTCATAATTATTTGATCATAAATCTCCTTTGAATAATAAGTCACTGTAAGGAGGAATATGGGAATAAAAAACAACAAAAAACAAATAAAACTATTGGACTTGTGTGGATTTTTCCTCCCCAATGACTATGGGGTTTCAAGTATTCATCCTCCTTAACCAATATTAAATGCCTGTTGCCAGTGAAATAATATTAAAAGGTGATTGAAGCAAGTATTTCATATAAAAGGATTTACTGTGCCTACTGGTTTGATAGAAACAAACATTAATGAAATCAGATATAAATCCGACCTAAAAACTGAGAGACCGCATGACTGAATATGGTAGTTTTATTGCACACACATTTCAGGGGTGCGAAACCAGGCAGAGCAATCGCGCAAAATAGAATATAGGTCTTGAGTGTTGCACAGTCACCTATATACAGTAAAACCACAGGATTCACATGTTGTTTAGGTCACTGGAACCCAAAATGTTCTACAAACCTGTTACTGGTTAATGTATAAATAAAAACCGTGTCAGCGTCGTCTTTGATCAGTTCCCTTATAACTGCAAGCTTATGTATATTGCTTGACTCTCCCCAGTAAGTCATCGCATTGTTGCAAGATTAAAAAAAAACAACAAAAAAAACGTGCTGTTATATAAAGAACAAGAAGTTATATAACCCCTGTATACTGTAGATATAGAAATAGAGTCTTCATTTGCATGATGGCTTTGAGGATTGTGGTCAGTTGGTATATTTATCACAATGGCTTTACATAATACAGCTCTGGGAGCCAAAAGTGGTAAAAAGAAGAAGAAGAAGAAAAAAGCAACTTTACAACTTTTCATTTGTGATTCGAGTCAGGACAACGCGGTGGCCTGGTCTTTAGTAGATCCATATACATGTCATTGGGTTTGATGTTAACATGCACTGTCAAGTGAGTTTTCCCTGGGTGGTGTTTAGCTTCCTGTCCTTGTCCTTGTCTTTCATCTGATGCATACTAGGATAGATTTGATTTCCTACCCACTATACAGGATTTTACGATAACATGAATCAACTAGTTCAGGTTTGCTAAAATTGTTATGAGAGAGTGATGAGAGTCAGAAGAGACTGCTGAGACTTTGTTCCAAACAAGGTTTCCTTTGGGGATAAGCAGAGCTGAGAGGTTGGACCCAGTTCCTTGGTCTACCAATTTTAGGTTTTTACAATGAACCAACCCAGAATTCACTGTACCAGCTGTCTATCTAAATTAGTTAAATTTCAGCTTGAGTCAAAGTAGCAGCCAAAACCTTTGTGAAAGCAGCCACTGATCGCTGATACTTTTCCATTTGAGCCACTGAAAGTTTTACATTTGGGTTTCTAAATGAAATGTTTAAAAATTATTGATTGTCACTTAATTCGGTACAGACATTTGTATCCCCTCAGGACAAACTTTTACATCTTTGGTGGTCCCTTAGCATCGCTATAGTGAGAACTTTCATTTTTTAAATCCTTTGATGTACGTTCACATATCTGCCAAGGTAATAGGCTACCATTCCCATCAGCCTCAGCTGTAGGGAAGTGCAAGGATGATTGTAGTATTTTTGTAATTTCTGTCTGTATCTTGGGGCCTTTTTTAAAGTCAGGGCATTCAAAAATGTATACAAGGTTGTTACATGAGTCTGCTATTAAATGGTGTAATTATCTCTGCTTTCACAAACGGAACATGTATGGTCTAGTCTCAAACAGAAGGAGTGAAATGTTACAATTCAGCTCACGGTCTGGGTCACTTGTAGCAAACACTGGGGTGAAATCTAACATGATGAGATAATGATTAAGGCAACAACCTGATATAGGGAGGCATAATAGGCCTATAGTATAAAACAATTTACCATATTTGTGTATGTCTGTGTGTGTCTGTAGGCTATATTATTTTACAACTAAAATACCCTTGTAGCCATGAACTATATCTTAACTAGTTTAAGATTGAAGACTTTATCTACAAAGCAGGAAGTGCTAGAGCAAAAATAGATTCAGTAAAAATGTTTTTTTCCTCCTGAAAATGTGTTGCCATCTAGGACACTTACTTTTTCACATGTGAAATAAGAACTTGATTATAACAGATAAAGTAGCCTAAATCAGGTGAATTGTAACTTAAGAGGAGAAACTGACTCGTCTCACAACCATCCCCAGTTTTCCCTATTGTGTTTAATGCTCATCCACAAATGTTAGCAGGTTTACATTCTAAACTGTGGTTGTAAACATTATTCATGGGGATGTTAACAATATGCTGATTTTAACATTATCTTGAAGAACCACTGTGCCTAAGTGCAGTTTACCACGGCTGTTTAATATTAGCCTTTTTCCTCAGTCAGTGCTGCTGTGCTATATTAAACTCTCTGTGGCATCAACTGCTCTTTTGTTTGTTCTTCCAGATTTTGTAATAAATAAATAAAAACACCTGATACATTAAAATGGTTGAACCATTTTTTATTTTATTCTGATCTAATCATTTAATGGAACTTCATGTTTGACTGAAAATTTCCACATAGAACCATAATAATAATGGATTACATTTATATAGTGTTTTTTATTGATACCTGATACCCAAAGCGCGTTACAGAAATCATTTGTTCACCTGGCTCCGAAACAAACCTAGAACAAAGGGTTCTTTTGTTGAACTGGTCAAACAACATCACACAGTCATCCAGTGACCTTCTAAGCCCATGTGGCTTCAAAAGAATGACTTCTCCCTCATGACACACTTGGCAACATGAAAAGCTGAATTTCAGTCTTTAATGATGAGTAATATGTGTACTGGATGATGGATACCCTCAAAGTTTTATGTCAGAGATTTGTAGATAGGCTACAGTACATGTCATACACTGTGTGATAATGTGAACATCCTGTCCAATGCGTGACTTTCTCTCTTTTCGTTTTGTGTTTATGGCTTCTCATGGTCATATGACAGGCCTATCACAGGATCATCTTGTTACTAATAAACAACAGTGTAAATAGGGAAATGATGAAGGCAGAGGCCCATCTGTGTCAGTTACACACCTCAGCTGCATCTGAGGGGGGGAATAAAATCAGCTGACACTGACAGCCAGCGTGAGAAATAAAAAGGATGTTCCTGCTGAAAGCTCTTTTGGCAAAAAATATGAAATTACTTTGATGCCTTTCCACTGGAAATTTGTTGTCTATTACCATGTCAAGTTGCAAAAGGTAATTCAAATACATTTTTTGGTTGAGTTGAAGTGTATGTGCTTGCGTGCATGTTTGAACACAGGGATGCGCAAGTGAAATTAGAAGAGGATGTGGTAGCAGTTGAGCCTTTATGCTCCTTCCTAATTTCTGTACCCTTTAGAAGAGTGATATACCTGATGGGTTCTCACAGATAAACTTCCTTTTATCTTATTTTGTTTTGGCATCATTGCAGTTTCAGTTTTAAACCTGTCTGTTCTTAAGAACAATGAGGTTGAGATCTAATTGACAATGATTTAAAGAGTTGACTGAATTGACTGAGTAGACAAATGAACGACTTACAGAATGACAGGACAGGCTCGAGACACATTCACGAGCATTCGACGCCAGTGACACATGAAAGGCTGATGTAAGAACAGCTGCGTAAGGTGAGACCAATCTATGTGACAGACTGAAAGTCAGCCAGGTCAAATAGTGCATGTAAAATATTGTCATTAGCCTACCACTAGAGTTCTGTGTTGAAAACTGCACTGATCCTAATTACAAATGAAAGGAGTGATGCTATAGGCCTAGGCTACTGACACAAAAATGTGTTACTGGCCTAACTGCATGGCCATAAAATTATGTAGCCTACAAAACATTTTCGGTGTTTCAGCATGGCAGCCATAAAAACAGTCTTAATTCACTCACATCATCATACTGGGGTTCAATAAGGAGCAGAAACTACACGCGGCAGTGTCAGAAGGAAGTGTTTTGCTTTCTTGCTGAGAGCTAAGATGTGAAGAGTCACTCACATGTCTGTAAGCTAACTTTGACATGCCAGGCACCAGGTCAACTTTAAGCATGAGGACTGGAAGGGTAAAACATCTAGCGAAGGTCTGTATTCTAAATCGGACAATTATAAAAAAAAAAAATTAAATAAAAAAAAAGAGAGAACACAATATGTGATGTACGTAGCCTAATTAGTGAGCTTTACAGGTGCTTGTAGTGGAACTAGGCTAGCTGTTAGCTAAGCTAACCAAACCAACTGTTGTATCATCATAATTTCAGTAGGCCTACAGACTCACAAGTGACTGAGACTGAGATGTTCCTATCAGTAAAGATAAGATAAGACTGAGAGTGACAAACATATCACAGTAACAATGTTTCAGACATGTGCAGCAGTGTACACTGAGGACATCCTGCTACACGGATATAAACATTTCGAAACTCATGAAAAAACCCTAGATGCTTACTGAAGCTAACTGTGAGTGAGTCAATGAATGAGTAAAAAAAATAATAATTTAATTACCTGGTTTGACCTGGTTTATTAGTCTAACAGACTATAGCTTTGTGGCATTCTTCATTAATAAAGTTTTACACAAGTCATATTCAGTATTATTATTTTTATTATGTACAAATTCATCCTAATATTCACATTAATGTTTCTACACACTATGGAATATATTTTCAATATATAGCTTATTATAACACATTATTATGGTTGTAACATCTCAGTTTGTCAGACTGAAAAACAAACAAAAAGAAATGCACATCTAGATGCCATGTACATATCTATTGCTTTAGTGAGATCACAATGAACGTAAAATAAGATGATGTGCAAACGAAGATTACAGCTCATGCACATGAATCATGGGAGGAAGTTGTTGCTGCATCACATTCACTTCCTGGCGTCTCACACAGAAAGTCCCCAGCATTTTCACTATAATCGTTTCATCTCTGGGAAATCCTTCGCTCAAGACGAGCTATAACAGCAGGTGCCACGCCAAAACATGACTTCTCCAACTAAGAAGGGAGTCATGAATGAGTTGAGCGTTAGCCCCCACGTTCTGCATGATTTTCGTTAGAATCACCAGAAGCAGCCGTCCCAGGACAAGCACAACATAAACCGCAGCTTCTCCCAGGTAGTCCAGCATTTGGCTCAGCTTCACAGTCCAGTCACTATAAATACAATGTCCCCAGTAGGCTTTCTACTCTCTTTACATCTTCACTGATTCTGATGTGGTGTCCATTAGAGCCAGATACTTGTCAGACCTGAGGAAACGTGGATAAGAGTCCCTCTCCATTAGCCCGAAGACAATCCTCTGGGCGTCGTCAAAGCACACAGCGGTTGGTGCCTTAATGTTTCGCCTGATCAGATCCCTGGTCTTGTGATCAATGTTGATCTGGAAGAATGAGTAAACATGATGCAGATTGATGAATATACTACAAACATAACTACAAGCAGAGGTGGTAAGCGTTCTGAACAACAGCTGGAAAAACATTTGCATCGTAAAAAAAACTTCTGTGCTCACCTCTCTCGGAGCCTCAGCTTGAATGTAGCGTTTGTAGATCTTTTTGGCCCTGGATGACATCCTGAAGGAGGACTTGATCTTCTTATAGTCCTCACACACCAGCCAAAACTCAATGTTTTCGTCACTGAATTCTGACTTCAAGAAGGCCTGGAAAATCTGTATGCCATCTACACAGACAGGACAAATGAGCAGCAGTTAGATGATGTTCAGAAAAGTTGCCGAAGTAAGTTGACTTTTGGACTGCATCCTATTGATTAACTCACATTTGGATGAGAGGAGTCTCTCGAGTGAGTGTGACCACTGGGACATCTCTTCAAAACACAGCCTGCAAAAAAAGGGTGTATTGTCACTTATCCATACAATTGTGACAACAGATTGGATGTTTAGTTTCAAACATTAGCATTAGCAAAAGTTTTCTTCACTTACCCCTCAGTGTTGGCAGCTTGAGACAATCTGCACTGCAGCCGACACTTCAGGTTTCCTCTGTTAAACCAAATAAAAATGTATTTTAGTGGCATGTTGTAGGAAAAGATTTATCTAAAACCAAATGAAATACAACAAAGGGCATCATGCATTAATCAAATTAAAAATATTTACCTATCTTTCCCCCTCTTCTTATTCTCGACGTCCATGTTGAAGTGCTGCAGCTCCCTTGGTAGTGACTCGACTAAACTTGGCATTGCAACAGTGCTTTGTGTGACTGTGGGCAGCTCTCAGAGAGTTGTGACAAGTCCAACTGTCAATGCGTGTTTGTTTGAGGAACCAGCTCAGCGCCAAGCTTATATATGTACAGCAGAAGTCTGAAATGGGTTTGGTGAGTAGCGTCACAACATCATGCTGAACTAACCACAGAAAAAGAGGAAGTCAGGGATGACGCAAACATACACGCATTGCTGCTACAGCAGTACATCTGTATGGCGCTCAAACCTGCATCACTGCTTGTTTGGCATAAAGTCTGGGGATGCAAATGGGGCAGTGGAAATTTCAACAGCAGATAGGCAAATGCTTTGGCCTCTGTTATAGTTTGCCTTGTGAACCAATACCAGAAATGAATGTTTCACGTTTGGTGAATTACAGTTTTTAACAATCACTATGACCTGTTTTTAATATTTAAAACACATTTTCAAAACTCTTCACACAGTTAGCACAACATCAGCCTGTGTGGGCTATACAATTAACACATTTCATGTTCTTTTGACACAAATACATACATTTAACACATTTAAAATTAGTTTTAACTTCTTTTACACACAAGCTCAGCTAAGATCAAAACAATTTATCAATCAATTTATTATTTAAAGTGCAAAATCACCAGGCAGCAGTTGGTGCAGAGAGATGGAGCTCCGGTGGATCTGTGGAAACACAGAGGGAGTGCGAGACACCAAGGCCAAACTACAAAGTGCAACAGACAATGATAATGACAGGAAAATGCTAAAATTAGTTAGTTTAATCTGAAGAAATGGGTAAAAAGGTCAGTTTTAAGACAGGACTTAAAAATTGCGGTGGATGTAGCGTCTCTGATGTCTTGTGGGAGGCCATTCCATAAGAAAGGGGTGCGATAGGAGAAGGCCCTACCACCAGCTGATTTTTTATTGATAGATGGAATGACCAGGAGGTTCGAACCAAGGGAGCGAAGAGGACGTGACGGAGTGTAGGGAGTGAGTAGCTCAGATAAATACAGAGGTGCAAGACCATTTAAGGCTTTACAGTAACAGTAGATGTTAAGTGGTACATTTTCAATTGCTTTCAATACAGCTACTGTAAATGCTGATTTTTTTTCTTTACTCTAAGTAATTTTCATTTGCAAATACTGTAATACAGTAAAGTGTTATACAAATCCTGTCATTTACTGTCTTCTTCTTTCATAAACTTTACATTCTGCAAAGCTGCTCTGAGATGGGTAGTTCACTTTTTGTACTGAGTGTTACAAAAAAAGGAACAAAATTCATGCCCAACAAATGAAAAATGAAGAGGGGTTCAAAATAAACTACAGCACAAACATCAATTTATGATCAATACAATAATCTGTCTGTTGTAAAACAGTAGATTTTGGGCATGAAATCAACTGTTTTGGGAATTGTGTGTTTTAGGTGTGATGTGTGTGAAGAGTTTTGAAAAAGTGTTTCAAGTATTGAAAAATGGACCATAGCGATCGTTAAAAAAAATGTAAATGATGAGGGTAAATTCAGCCCTCATAGTCAAATTTTTTTTTTTTTTTAATGTAAACATGTCATCTTAAACTCTGTGGCACGCCTGTATTAGGTAGTGCAAAACATTTTCATGTGAACATCATGGGTCAAAGTCAAAAAATGAATGATGCATCATGCATCTTTGTGGTACAGATGTAGTAACATTTCTGACGTACCTATCCCTCACACAACTTTCTTTACTTATATTAAAAGAAGGAGAAATGACTAGTTGAGCTCAATAAAATGCATCTTCAATTGAAGAACCTCACAGGTATGGTTGACCACTAGCTTTTGAGTGAGACGAGGGAAGATGGACCAGAGGGGGGGGGGGGGGGTTCAGTTACCAGTCTGTCTGGAGTTTTCAGTGGGATTGTTGGGAGATTACAGATGTGACACCAGTGCAGAGACTGGAGGTGAGGGTGAGCACCTGGTTGAGATTGTGGATTATGCTTCACAACTGAGGAATAATCAAGAGAAGGAGCAGATTGAATCAGGCAACAGCAGCAGCTGCATTTACATTAGTAAGGGTAAAGAAATTCTACAATACCCTTAACCAGAAGCACACGATAAATGTGTTTCACTATAATGGAAAATATTATCTGCATGGGGCATCTGATAAGAATGACATCACTTTCATAAATGTACTGTACTTCAAACACTCATTTTAGCCCACTCACCCTGTGGGAGACACTTTAGACTTTGTGTTGTAATGTATAGGCCACTAACATGCAAATTTAGCCTCAGTTTTGGTGTAATTTAAACCATCTTTTCTGATAGTGGCTCATTACATAACATTGTTTATATCATTCTTTCCATGTAACATCCTCTTATGACTGACAAAGGTTGAAGTCAGTGGGGGTAGACAGGAAGTAAAGAGGAAACAGAGAGGGGGAGATGTTTTAAAGGTCACATTGGAACCAAGGGGTATTATGGTTCCATGGTAGCTGGCTGAGCCCACTAAACCAAGCTATGACTTGTTGACTTCCTGTTTAGGGGGTGACAGACACAAACTAAAAACTTTCACCTGTCTGGAAATTCTCCCTGAACATTTCAAAATTCCAAAGGAACATAATCAGTCCTTAAACTTCATTTTTCTCATGGTCACTTTTAGACTCAGATGAAACTTATGAATGGGTCAGGTGCATTTCCTCTGTTTTGTTTCCCCTGTTTTACTTCAGTCTCAGTGAGGTAAGCAGAATTACACTGATCTGAACTTTCCAAGTTTGTAGGATGAAATTCTCACAGGTCAAGTTCTGTTTCTTTGACTATTAATTCCTGTTTTTTTTAAATAAAAAAGAAAGAAAGAAAAGCCCTGTTCATGCTTTTAGAGCAAACACACGCATAGATAACATGTCATGGTTATGCTAGAGGAAAAGTTAGGGGATCACCAAAATCATTATAGCTCATCATCTGGTCACCATGGGTATCTGTAGAAAATTCTGAGGCAGTACATACAGTAGTTATCAAGTTATTTCACTCAAAGTCTCAATGGTGACACAAACATAAAAGCAGATGGATTCATCCTCTGGGGACCGTGATTCTATGAATCTATGAAATTTCATGGCAATCCATTTAGTCTTGAGACATTTTAATCTGGTAACAGTGCTGGATGGATTTACCAACAGAGAGAGAGACAGATGTCATATCTATTGTATGATGAAACTCTGAAAGTGCTTTTTAAGGCAATCTTTAGAGGCATGCTGATAAACATTTTTTCACATGCATGTTTCATTTCACTCACCTTTTGACCCAGGTGTTTTCAAACCGTATCTGTGAATCAACATGTTGCCTTGCATAGTTTTGCTTTCATTTCCTAATAACTCTGCTCTTACAGGAAATCACTAAAAAATCATAACCATGTTTTTACAACAGTATCTATGCACGATCTCCGTTGTATCTATGCATGATATCCTCCGTAAATAATACCTTCAAGGGATTTTTGAGTCTCTGTTAGATGATTTTCATAATGTTGTGAAGCCAATGCTTGCTGAAAGATAAATACATTTAACTGTACACAGAAATGGCTGCACTTTTAACACTAATAAGACATAATTAACTGTTGTTTGTTTCAAATTAGACCAAATTAAACAGTGTGTTCTTTATTAGATGGTAAACATAGTTAGAGTTGTCAAGACACCACCCAAATCCTGCTGCAATCAGAAAGCACCTGTCATTACATGTTGGTTTAATATACATATGACAAAGACACCAATCTAGTGTACAATGTGACACCATTTTTAAATGATCATGGTTTAATAGTAAATAAAACACAGTGTTCTATCAGATTCAAAAACATGGTATACACACTACTCTACAAATTCTGCTTTAACATAATAGGACCTATGAGAGATCATGCAGGGCATATAGATTTACATAAATACAAAACCTAGCCAAGTAAAGTGTTTGTGAATGAGCTGCTTTTGAACCCGAGTTGAGAAATGTGTTGAACTGTCTCTGCTCGTGCAGCTTGACAGGAAATGTTTTGTGATGGAGCGCAGCTGTTGATAGCTAGCTGTGGTGACAGTTATCTGAGACATTTTCTTTATCGGTTGCAACACCCATCTGTGAATTTCCGCCATCAACTGTTGTCACTCTGAAAATTATAACTTTGCCCAGTTCCTGTCACTTTTATGTCTTCCTCTCTTTCTGAAAGCAGTAGCCTACTTTCAACAGCTGCAGCCCTACTGTATGCTTCATACCTGTGAGTTGAAATCAAATACAGATTGTCAAACACACTATTTTTTTTTTAACAATAACCAACAAACTCCACTCCACCCACAATGAGGCTAGGGTTGTCTACACAAGAGGAAGTTGCGGTGAGCTGTCTGCACAACACAGAGCAGCTTCTACCAAACATGTGAAACACCACTTAAAATAAATCCCCCGTAACTCTAATGCCACCAACATAAACAGAACAAACTGTTCATCTAACATCCAGCAGTCACATGCAGAAACCGCGTCGTTTCTGCTTCCACTTTCCAAACACATACGCACGCACATACAAAAGCAAAATCACATCAGACAATAAATACATTAAAAGGAACAAAATGGACAAATATTTTAAATATATTACTTTGTGTTCTATTAATTCAACAAGAAGGTCCTGATGTTAGTTCCCAGGCCTGAGGCCATTTCTGTCTGGAGTTTGCATGTTCTCACTGTGTGTGCGTGGGTTCCCCAGCTTCCTCACACAGTCCACAGATATGCACATTAGGACGTTGGTGTGAATGTGAATGTGTGAAGATGCTTGTTTCTATATGACATCCCTGTAGGCTGGTGACCTGACTGGCATCAGCCCCCTCACCCCCCTGCATGGAAAAGTGGTGCAGGCAATGGGCAGATTTATTTAACCCCTATGAGTTCATAAAAACAATATTGATACTGTACTTTTTGGTGCTTTTTTATTATATTTGTATGTTTTTTTTTTTTTACATTGGTCACTAGTTTGCACTATTGATTATGCCCTAATGAGGGAAACAAAAACACAAATATAAACTCATAGATGCAAAAAATTATCTGATTTAATGCTACCTAAAGCTCTGCACAACACAACCCACACTAATTTCATTTTGAAGGGAGCTTTACATAAAACAAAACAAGCTCAGTAAGAAAGCCTTTTCTCCATCTAATCAGACTCAGAGTTGTGTCTATTGAATCAATTCAAATACTTTTTCACCATGAATGACCTCGCCTGGTAAAATGAAACAGAAGTGTCGCCAAGAGCACAAACCCATATCCCCCAGACTTCCTGCTCTGTGTCTGCACCTAAACCAAATTTAATTCAAGATGGGCTCGATTTACAAAGTTCCTCTTCTTCGTCATGCTTAATGTACACACTTCTTCCATCTGCAAAGGGGATGTTGCAGAAATACACCACAGAAGGTGAGAGGAAGTTGCTTCAGAAGTGACTTGACTGTGGAGCATGTATTCATTTATGTCTTTGCTTACAGTTGTGCCTGTTTGTCCACTGAATGGTGTTGTTTGAAGGCCTCTGTTGCCATCTGCTGTTTATGTCACTATAACGACCATATTACAATAGAGACAACTCTTCTCTGACAACAGCCAAGGTGATTTGCATTACATTCAAAAAGGGCCGCTCCCAAATGTTTTTCAACCGAGTATAATTTATTTCTAAGTTAGTTTAATGGACAAGAAAACATCTGATAGAAAAAAAAAACTGAGACAGAAGTTTAACAATACACTCACATATTTATTTGCATGTTAGAGCTGAAATTCTAAATAACATATTGGATATATTTGCAAAATCAATTCGATGAAGTGTTGATAATACTTTGCAATTAAATAATTCTTTTCATTTTTACTTCATGGGGTGGTGGAAATAACTTAAATAATAACAGATGATTTTATAGGGACAAGATTTTTATTTTTTTTACCTAAACATAATTAAAGAGATAAAGTATATTACAAGCTTCAAAGTCTCTTGAGCTGTAACTGTCTACTGAAACACACAGGCTGAGAGAAGCAATTTCTGCTACACCTAGGATATGGATGGTATGGCATAAACCTGTTATCCACACTGAAATCAAAGAGTTCTACAGCAGATCAGAGTCGGGGAGAAAATTTCGCCAGCCTCCATCTGAGAGGCTGTCAGTTTTAAAACAGTCACCTTGAATCGGTTCTCCTCAGGAGTCCCTGATAGATGTCAGATTTTAGGAACCGCGGGTAGCAATCCCTGGCCATCAGACTGTAGATGAGCTTCTGCGCTGAATCAAACGAAGTCAGGGTCGGCTGGGAGATGTTCTTTGTTATATTTTCTCTGGTACTGCAATCTATGTTGATCTGAAATCAAATAATATTTCCCAGGGGCGTATTACAGCAGCTCTTTTCATCTTCATTCACTATAATGTGCTTGGGGGAAGTAATGTGGGTGTCTTTAAAGTAGATTTCTGCAGTTTTATCACCATAAAATATACAGATGCACAGCTTTATATCACAATAGGGGCAATAAATTCAGATCACCATCAGTGAATATCTTAGTGCATAATTTCCCATTTGAATTCCTACAATAAATCTTTTTTTATTTTACAGCTTGCAGTCATTTACCTGTCGGGGTGCTTCTGTTTGGACAAACTCTGAGTAGATCCTGTTGGCAGAGGAGATCATCTCTGGGACCGTCTTGATTTTTTTGTACTCCTCGCAGGCGAGCCAAAACAGTATGTTCTCCTCACTGTACTCGGACTTCAGGAACTCTCGGAAAGCTATCTGTCCGGCTGGAAAGCGCAGGCGACAGTAAGTCGGTATTAAGTCTACACACAAATGTATATATCAGATCAGTCAGAACAGATCCTCACCTTTACTACCAAGGACTTTGTCCACAGACTCGCTCCAAGTCTCAACATCTTCCAGTGGATCCTTGGGAATGCAACACAATCTACCCTTGAAAAGATCATCAAGATCTATCACTAGCCCAGTTATCTGTGACCCCCACACATGTGCACATACTTGTAAACCACACTAGCAGGCCAATTCGTGAATCATTCAAGGTTTATGTTTTAACATGACCTCTAAACATTCCATTTAATGCATTGAGCACTCTCCAATCGCTACAAGCCCCTACAGAAATAAAGGCACAATGCAAAGTGAGACTTACAGTGAGTGAAAAACTCCTTGGTATTTTCCACATGGCTGCTGTAAGATGCTGCCTGCTGAAAATGGTAAAGGCCCCAATAATCAAATATGCAGTAACTCACTTTATCGCCATCTCCTCGTCCTCTACGAAGGGAGACAGAGATAAGATCCTGCCAGACTGAAGATGGGGTTGTGATTGTTTGGAAATGAGGGAGTCAAGTGACTGAACAAATCTAAATGACTCCCCCACCCAGCCAGCATGAATGGAATATATGGAAATATGTATGCAAAGTGTTGTTGTTGTTGGGACGAGCAGGGTTTCCTTCCATGTGTGTTGCACTTCAAGGAACATAGAGCTCGGCCGTGATTAAAGCTGACCTCATCAGTGTCCAGAACAGAGATCATCATTAACATGGATGTGACAGAATGAGTGGGGACGTTGAAAGGGAAGAATAAATAAGTGAATATTACTATAGTTTTTCTTCAACATGTTGTAAGACCTGGAATCCAGGGTTTACAGTGAGGATTGTGGTAACAGAATGGGCTGTTGTGGTGAAGTGCTATGTACATGATCAAATTCAGGATATGGTTTGGCTAAGGTAATCAACAGTGGGTCAGGAAGCTCCGGGAAAGATCCTGACCATAAACAAATAACCATAAACAAATTCACTATTAAGGAAAATGTCTTGTCCTCTGACTATTTTCATATCTAATTCATCATGGTGACCAACATAAACATGCACTGATTTATTAATATGCCTCATGCTACACCCTCAGCTGGCTCAGGTGCTTGTTGACCCTTCCAACAGAGAGGCTCTGATTTGGACACAGATTTTGCATGTGTCCCTGTATTACTCTTTATCTGTTGCAAATGTAAACCGATGGAAAAGTGAGTTGGAAAAAAAGCAGCACTCATGTAAATATGTCTAAAGCCTTGTTTGGTCTGGATTTATTTCCCCAGGTGAGATGTGATGACTTGATTTTAATCCCATCCAGAGCGTGCAAGTGTTTTACTCCTACCAACGTGATACGTACAGCTGCAATTACCTTCTGTTTTTTTATCCCTATGAACTCACTAGTCCCCCTGTAATTTGAATCATGTCTAGAGTGTTGTCCTTGAATTTTTAAACAGATCTCAGTGTAATTTTTTTTTCTCCTGTTGAAGGTAGGGCTGTTTGTTTTTCCACTTCTTTTTCATGCTTTGTGTGAAACTGATATTTTTGTGAAAAGAAAGATGATAATCTCAATGATTTAGACCAAGACCCCACAAAAGGCAGTAAGTAGGTGTAGTGTTTTCTTTTGGTTCAGTGTCAACAACAGATTTCATCCAGTGCTACAACAATGCTGCCTTAAGCCAAATGCTAACACAGATCAATTGAATGGAAATGAACTGAACCGATCTACCTAAATGACGATGCTGGCTGATGAAATACATGTCCTCCTTCTGAATACTGTGTGTTCGTCATGCTATCATTTGCCAAGTAGCAGTCGACATAAAATAAGCTGAGGCTGCGGCAGCTTTGGAAAAAGTTAAAAAATTAAACCATAGTTATATTTAAGAGCACATTATGCCCCTACCAATACTATCTGACAAAAATTCCCGGTCAGCCTCACTACAGTCACTGGGAATTATTATTAAAACCTTTACAGAACATTACTTTTGCCAGTCCAAACTGTAGATATTGAGACCTTTTTACTCTTGGTGCTTGGTGTGGATTTTTACAAAAGCTAATAGGTTTCATCCTCAGGGGGGCATTAATGTTCAAAACCTTCTGATGGCAATCAATCTGAGTCACCACAGCTGAAAGAGATGGTGTATTTAATGTGCATGTATAATTTTGCACAACCTTGAGGATATATCTTTGCTACTAGGTTTCAAGAAAACAAAAATTATGAAAAATGGCCATTGATCATTTTAAAAACAGTTGGCAGGTAAAGACTTGACATTCACAGTCTATTGTGCGCCATTGAATTTTCACAAATGGATGTATATACTATATAATCACATATTCTTGTGGCAGATCAACCCTGGAAAGGTGTTTCTGCTGCAGAGAATAGCATCGTATGGACTGTCCTCTGCTCCTCTGGGCCTGCTGGATGCACACAGCTCATGACACACAGTGAATGGTAATACATATATCATCATCATAAGTGTATGTCCAGTGCATTTTAACCTATCCTGACCTTCCCTACCACTGCTGGTGATGTGATGGAGCCCAAACAAACCAAGAATGTAAATCACAACAGGTGATGGAAAACACCCAGGCTGCCCCTACAGTATTTGCATGTGTGTAGATGCACCAAGTTGAGGAATTTGCTTTTCAAAAAAGGCTCTGGCAGGAACGACATGAGAACTACACTGAAGAGTACATGATCTCTGCTGTGGATTTCAGTTTTCTTGTGACTCAGCCTTCCACGTCCTTGGATTAAGAATCCGAGTACAAAAAGAGATTTCAGAGCCTCATTTTGTTAAAGAGCAGTGATTCGCTGTCATACGTCTCAGATGGCATGTTTCACTAAGTCATTGCAATCTGATGCCAAGTTGTACTTTTTTCCTCAAACACAGGGTGGCACTCCAATCCTCCCCAGGCCTCGTAGTCCCGATATACAATTCCCTCGTGTGTCCACCTCTCTGTGTAATTGGTGACAGCATTGAATCTGTGTTTCTCCTCACTGTTGGCCCTGTTTGCTCTATTCATTTGAACATGAGTGGGGTTTTGACCCTTCTCCTGAGGCTGTGCAAGTCCCAGACTGCTGGGGTGGAGGTTCTTGTAGAGTGAAGATGTAACTGAAAACCTATTTAAATTAGATTTCGAGCCCCTGTAAGGATCCAGTGGCCATGCATTTGATTTCATTACAAGGTGTCTCATCTCTTTTTCGCGACTGGTATGGAATCCTTAGCCCACACTCTTTTTTTTCTATCATAACCCTTTCAACAGACAAGTTTTATCCAGAGTTTGGTAATTAAATACACTGATTACATCACAGCAAATCAATTATGTGAGCAACAGCATGGGAATCGACTTGGGGAACAGAATCTGCTGCATTTCATATATTGAACAAACTTTTTCACTCAGAAGAATTACAATTTATAGTTCATCTGGCCCAGGCCTTCCCTTTCCACTTGGTTTTTAATGCTATCAACCTGAACCCATTGTTAGTTAGTTATTTATAGCCTCCAGAAACTTACAGTGACCACAAAAGGTAAGTGGACTTTTGGTATTATATTCATTTATTTGTCTTCTAATGTGGACTGACTTTCATCCAAGTTACAATTATGAACAAAAGCAATCTATTTTAACAAATATCAGATAAATCACTGATGTGTTCTTGTCCGTACTGAACACATTACTAAACCATTCACTGCAGAGGGTGGAGAAAGTAACAGAAGTCAGAGTGGGCACCCAGCTGAGATGACTCAGTGCAAAATGTTAAGTAACGCAACAAAACTGGTAACAACTAAGAGCTTAAAGGGATCATTAGAGCTGGTTAACATCTCTGTTCATGGTGCATGACTGTACAGTACTGACCATTGTGTCCATGACATTACAGACAGAGCCGTTTCTCTGCAAAAAGTAACTTGATAAAACATCACACCCATGTCTGAAGTTTCAGTCCAAAATACTAGTGGAAAAATATTTGGTGGATTGATGAAACTAAGGTTGATTTATTTGGGAAGAACATGCAGCAGTGTGTGTGTGCATGCAGAGCATACCAACATGAAAACATCATCCCAAAGGTGAGGCATGGTGGAGGGAGCATCACGATTGAGGGCTTTGCTGCCTCTGGGTGTGGGGGCGGTTCAACAGTTACTGCCAAAGGAGCTGACCAGTTATTAAATCCAGTGGTTCGTGTTCATTTTTTCCACCAGCACTGTTTGTGTGAAGTTAGCTCAGGTACATTGTCTCTGTCTGCAGTCGTGACTTAAATGAAGAACTGATCACAACTCATGACTCATTCCAAAGGGTCCACACTTTGTGCCGTGCATGTGATGATCGGCTGGAGTCTTTTTTATTCCTCACATATAGTAGGTACATATAGTATCTTTATATGCTCCACACATTTCTGCTGAGGTACAGTGTTTAGGATGGAAGGTGCAGACTCTCACCTTGAGACTCTCAGATGGAGCATGGCCTCTGTTTGCAGTTGCACTGAAATTTATTTAGGTCCGTCAATATCATTGCAGGCCAACAACATCAAGTTCAAACAGGTTTGTGAGGGGACACAACTCAATATATGAGCCGGGGAGTCAGCAAATTTGTCTCACGTAGAGTCAGTTAAAAGCCTCTGAGATGGGACAAAGTGGCTCTAAAAATGGGGGGTGCCTCTGGTGTAGGAGTTTGGAGACTGGAGCCCATGGGGGTAAAACTACTGACAGAGATTGGCTGTATTTGAGAAATCTTTTAAAAACAAACTTGGGAGAGCCTGTTTAAAACTCCATCATAGACACCATACAATTAATCTTTCTGCTTTAAACTCCTCTTAGACTGGTGTTCATCGTGTTTTACAAGCCTCACGTCAACAGACAAACTGCTTTCTTACTCTTTTGTTTCCCTTCAAAGCTCCGACAGTACATCTTTAACTTGTGGATGATTTCAGAGGCTCTAAGCGCAGACTGAGTCACAAATTTAAATACCAATGGGAAAGAAAAAAGGAATCTGCCAGCAAATTCTTAGCGGGCAACTACTCTTAAAGCAGTGATGAATTTGGCAGGCAAGCTGAGCCTCTACCTTTGTTAACACATCATTATGTTCTCCCCCCCTTCTCTGATTATTTGTGTAAGGAGACAGCAGGAATTGCAGTATATGCAGCCACTGTCGTCTGGATGGATGCATAATTAATGGTAACTGTGAGGTATTCCACGCAGGTTTTTGTAAAATGACAGTAGCTTGTGCTGAGATGGACTTTATCTCTCTGATGGCCACTAAAAACTCTGACATCTGTGTTAATGAGCTAAACCAGCCCTGCTTCTATGTTCTCTGATGTGTGTATGTGTTTTTTTTCCTCTACATACATATTCAGGAGTTTGGGGGCGAACTCAGTGGGATCACTGACAGTTACGAATTAATATGTATTTGTCTTTGTAAGAAGTATAGCTTGTGCATACATACATAGTAACATGAATAATTCTGTGCTTGAGTGGTGGGAGTTGATAAGGTCTATTAATTTTTCAGCGATTTGGAATAGAGAGCAACACACGATCACAATTTTCCCCACAAGTGTGATATGCACACATTATGGCTCCATTCATCACATTTGGAAACAGTCATTCAAGCTAATTAACGACACTAAAGGCTTCATTAAAACTACTTTTATAGTAAAGTGTTTATTTGAGTTACTCCACATATTATAGTATGTACATTTAAGACAGCAAGGCAACACACATGATCATAATAATACATAAATTATATTAGGTGGTAGCAAACTGAACAACAGCAATCATAATTAAAATAATATATTATTAGTATTCAAATAAGATATATGCATTTTCCGTGTGTGAAAATGGGATACATTCTAATTAACAACAGAAATGAGTGATCTATATCCCTCATTAAAAAGTTTCAGTGCTTTGCAGTCACGGTGGCTGCAGGCTTTCACTGCAAGTTAGTCTGGAGGGGGTTAGACAGGGATAAAATCATGAATCCACCTTAAAGAGATATGGTCAAACTAGCTTGCACGCCATATCAGCTGTATTAATGTTGTATAAGGTGCTATGGCTGGATGGGAAGACAAAGCAATTGAGGTGTAACGTGTCTGAAGTCAGGAGAGGTGCCTCGGTGTGGCTGCCTGTACTGTACAGCTGACTGGATACTGTCAGCAGCATTGAGGCACTTCAGTTGAGAGTCTGTCTCCGACCACCCCACTGTCATTCAAGTTTTGCAAGATCTGAGAAAGTATAGAAATCATCCGGTTCAATCCACAGAAGTGCAGGGCCTCCGAGAGAAAGACAATGGATGGATCTTTGCTGCAAGTGCCGCAGAATAATCTGGTTTCATACTGTGGCCACAGAGAATAGTCTGATGGCTGGAGGGTGACCGTTATTTTCAGATAACCACATGGCTGTGATGTAGTGGTCCCATAACTGCTCTAAATCTGTTCTCATAGCTGAAAGGCTAATGGTGTCAACCGTTATCCAGCTGTGTGGTTGCCTATAGCGCTTAACCAAAAAGTGCAACATCTTTGGAAAAGGCACTTATTTGCTTTGTTGTTGAGAAGATCAATATCACTCTCATGTCTGTACAGTAGATATAAGCCAGTCATCTTAGGTTTGCATGAATACTGGGAAGGAAAAAAATAGCTGTAACAGCAAGCTTAACTTCCTCAAAGGCTGTGATGTTGTGAAGTTGTCAGGCAACCAGTGAAGAGTCCAGGAAGTTACTACGTCTGGACAAGAAATAGTCCAGCAGCAGTTTTCTTGCTGATGTTTTTTTTTTTTTTTTTTTACAGGTTGAACAACAAAGATATACAAGGTTAATTAGTGAGCTCAAGAGGTGTCAGTAGATGGATTTGTTAACACTGGACAGAGCCTGCTAGTTGTCTTCATGCTTAGCTAAGCAAACTAGCTGCTGGCTGTAGCTTTTACTGAGAATGACAGGAAAGCACACAACCGTGTCTCCCAATGTTATTGCCTAAATTTGTCATCGCTGACACTATAACTGGGATAATCCATTGTGACCACAAAAAAAATAACACATTCTGCAGAAGCAAACCCGTGGACAAAAAGCCAACGCACCACACATTACATCTCAACAACTGTGCCGAAAATCATGGATTGTCTCCTATATAATGACTGGTGGTGTCACACTGTGAGCTATGACGCTTGCGGTTTTACGACTACCACGCGGACGAGTCGGTCGTGGCCTCGCCTCTCTCGTTGAACACACAGGAGCGTGACCTTCTGCGAAACATGGTGGCCCCGGGGCCTTTCCGCCTGGTGAGACGCAGATAAATGTCAGAGTGCAGGAACCTGGGGTAGGAGTCCTTTTTCATCAGGCTGTAGACTTTCATCTGTGCGGCTTCAAAACAGCTCTTTGTGGGCTGTGCTATGTTCTTCTGGATGGCCATCTTGGTGTTGTAGTCAATGTTCACCTGGGGGAGAGGACATAGGAACAGAATGAAAAATTCTGCAGAATGACAATCAACAAAATACATCTATTAAATCTATATTTGCTATTGATTATACACACATTAGATTATAGTAGACATGAAAAGAAAAGAATGTGATTGGATGCAAGTTAGGTCTGTTTCGAACCGAGAATACATTAAATAGTGAGGAGTAAGAAGGGGAAACCCCAAGATTCACAGTGTGAGAGTGAGCAGTGTGAAACAGATCTCTTTGAAAGAGTGTGAAAAAAACAAAAAACATCTGTATGTTTTAAAAGATTACACATATCAAGCATAAAGTCCAATTCCGGCAGCAAAACTACTTTAGATCTGCATAACCTGCCTCAGGGGATTTTGTTTTCTTCACAAGGACACAAGCATCACTTTGTAATCTTGGATTTTCTTAAAGGTCTATGTGAACCAAAGCCAAAACCTTTATTCTTTTATGACTCTGCTCTTTTGGGTAGAATAAGAGAGAAATAAGAGACAAATTGTGTGTTTTTATTGCCACTAACTGAGTTAAAGCTCCTACAAACATCTCTGACACACATCATCTTCCTGGATGGCGTCACAGATATGGATGTTCATTTTCCGCCACCGCGTTTCAAGAATGAGATGTTTGTTTAAGGAAATATAGACACCTAGGTGCAAATAACATTGGCCTGAATTATACCACCTGCGCTGGTATACGCTTCAGTGTTATTGCCGCTTGTTCCAAAAACCTATCTTTCATATTTACATGTACATTCATCTTAGACTGAAAGTGTGTGGGTGACAGCTCTGCAGAGGACTATCAAAACCTCAGACCAGACACCAAACTCTTTAACGGCCAGAGAGCATATCCGATGGTGATGAAACCACAACTGTCTTGCACAGAAATAACCCGACCTGCTTTGCAATGTTGCATGCACTAGATATGTGACCTCAGTGAGCTCCTGCTCCTAACAAGTCTCTACAAAGGTCAGCCTGCTGCTGGCTCATGACAATGAAAAGCTTCACACTTCGCCCACTGTTACTTTCATTACAATGGCATAAATATTTTAAACCACCAGCAGCTCAGTGACAAATAAGCCGAAGAAAATGCTCAACCAGGGGGTTTATTTGTGCCTTTTGCAGCTCAGCTTTATAGCCTATTTTGCTGCGCTACATCTATGCAGTTTATGATAAATAAACATGCCACGCCATACCTCTTTAGGGGCCTCCGATTCAATAAATACTGTATAAATATATTTGGCTTTGGACAGCAGCTTCGTCTCAGAATCAATGGTCTTGTATTCTTCACAGGCCAACCAGAACTCGATGTTTTCCTCACTGAATTCTGTCCTGAGGAACTGAGAGAAGGTTTCCACTCCATCTGATGTAGAGAAATAGAGACACAGAAACTGTAAGTTACTGAAGTGGAAGTAAAAGAAAGTTGGCAGCTATTAGAAACCCAGTCACTTTTCTGAGCATGTTGGGCAAATGAGGCTGAGATTTGACAATACTAGGATGTCATAAGGAACTATGGACCCCATGACATCCTCATCCCAAAGTCACTACAATGCATGCACTGTATAAGCAGTTTTATTATATAATAAGTGACAGCTTTAATACAGAGACAATACAGTATCATCATCTACACGACATTGCACTAACTGTGTGTGTTCATTCCCACATGAGCACACACAGTGGTCTACAGTGTTTCAGTGCAGCACTAAAATGCAACTTCTGTGATTATGAGGAAGTTGAACGGTTTCTGTATTACATATCTGTGCTGGCAAACATTAAAAGATGTAGTGAAACTCTCACTGCACTCGCCATTAACTATTTATTGCCTCTAGCACTCCTTAACAGTTTACAATTCAAATGGAGCAAACTGTCTGACAGCAGGCGAAACTGTTTTGGGCAGCAATTCGACACAACATTTTTGAGAAGTTTGGGGCATTAATCTGACCTGAGTGCTTTAGCAGTTCTTCAAAGGAGTCGCTCCACTGCAAAGCTGCCTCTGGTGAGATGCTGCAAAGTGAAAAAAAAATCAGAGATGCAGTCAGCTCTTCCCTAATGATGCAGCAAAAAAAAAGTGTTTAGGGTTCTCGTGAGATGTCTAGATGTCTGTCATGTTTCTATAAGCATGCAATGAGTCATGGAAGGTGCTGGAAACTGAGGGGAAAAAAGGGAGGAAAAAAAAGAAAAAGAATAACACTTGTCCCCAAACAACATTGCCCGTGTATGAAATTAATGGGTTTTGCCTCACTTGTTGGGTGTCGTATTTGTCTTTTTATGAGGACTGACGTTTTCATGGGAGCCTGACTTGGTGAGAAAAAGGCTTAGTCGGCTCTTCCTCTCCTTGTCTTTCTGTCTGCAAACAAGAGAGAAAATACATCAAGTTCCACAAACTGTCTGCGAATGCAGCTGCAGCACTATTCAGCAAATCAACAACTTACAGGAAAATCACTCTTCAAAGGAGGATTTTTAAAGCGGCCTACATGACACGCCATAAATTACACGATGAATTGCGGTGAAAGTCACATATGCTCATGGCTTTAAACAAAAAGCCATAAAAGAGTCGTCATGAACGACAGCAGCTTTTAAAAAGCCTTACCAGCTTTCAGTTACACTTGGTGAAGGTGCTGTATAGAAACATCACATATATATACTGTGACAGCGTTATACTGCTCTTAAAGGGCGTTATACTGGTGTTATACTGGCATTAAACTGCTCTTAAAGGGCTTCTATGCACAAAAGAACCTGCTACTTAATTGCCTTTCTCTTGATTCTAGTTCGATCACTCAAATTTCGAACATTAGATGTAACACTTATGAGAGCACAAATCTAAGGAACACTTCAAATTAAAAAAAATCAAAAAACGCTTTGAAATATCTGATGTTCACACACCAACCTGTTAGAATCGTCCTTCATCTTTGGTGGCTGCAAGTCTTCTGGACCAAGCATTTTGAAATATGCTTCCTCCTTTGGGGCCATGTAGTTGAATTGAGGAAATAGAAAAAGAAGTGTCTCCATTCTGTTCTGTCTGTGTGTGGCGTGCGAAAGCGGCAGGCCACAAATAGCTCTCCGAAAACTTTAACCCATCATTCGTTGAACCACCTCGTCTTTTATAAACCCTGCTCGCATTTCATTTCCCATACCTTTTTCTTTACTTCCTGTAATGGTGTAACCACTTACTGCTTACTGCTAACAGCTTCATCAGTGACACAGAAACCCCCTGAGCTCAACATCCTGTCAACTGTTTACTTGAAAAAGGCAGGTTACGCTCATTCACAAAGTACATTTGTTTATGTTGATTGAGGTAATATCTTTTCTTAATTATTGGCACTTTTTACAGCTTTTGCGGTGTTCATACGAAGTGGCTGAAGAATCAATCATATCAGTCTTGTTGATAAATGTCTGCTTTTAAGTGCGAGACCCTGGGCATTATAAGAGAGGTCAGGTTTATTCTACCATTCCACTTGCACCACCAGCAAGGCCAGACGCAGCAGAGATTGAAAGAATGAAATGTAATGAATAATAAAATGCATCTACGCAGAGTCTGGGCTTAGCTCTTTCCAGAACATCAGAGCGTTAATGGAGAAAGACAAACTCGCTGTGACACAGTGGAGAGCAACAGGGAATAGGTGTGTTCTGGGGCAGATGGAGACAAATGTGATGTCTCTGTTAGCGAGAGGCTGAAACTGTCTTAAAGACACCCGCAGAATATCCTCATTTTAGCAGAAAAAAACTAAACAAAAATGTGTGTTACTCAATGTTTCGTCACGTGTTCCCTTCACTGCACGTAATGACGTCAACTTTCTCTGCACTCATATCTTGGCTAAGTTTAACATGCATTTACAAACACAGGTTTTGTGACACTACAGTTGGTTTAGAAAGGAAAATTTTAGTACACTTTTCATTGTCTTTTCTTAAATTGTATTAACTTGTGTTCCTTTTAAATTAAGCTTGTACTGTAGCACTTTGAGATTGCTTAAATGTAAAGTGTGTTATAAATAAAATTTATTATTATTATTATTATTATTATTATTAAGGGACACATGGACACAAATACACTTGGAATCAAAATCAAATATTTTGTTTGTCAGAGCAATTTATGTATTATGACTTTTGTGTTAAATGTCAAGTGATGTCAAAGGTACCCTCTGGTACAGCGCACACCATGTGCTGAAGCTCAGTCCTTACAGCAGGATTGAGTCCACCCCAGGGCCTGTGCTGCATGTCATTCCTAATCTATCTCTCCCTTGACTCTCCTGTCTATATCTACTGCTGCTATCAAACAATCAGAAATACCAGAACCACCTCAGATGGGGTGAACATAATGTAAGTGCGTTTTCAACATCATTATTTTTTGCCAGTCAACCAAAATTGGCTCTGATTATGACTAAAAAACAAACAAACAGACAAACAAAACAAAACACATGTGGAGATATTCTGTATTGAAAAACAGATGCACACCAATGCTACTTTACCACTCACATGATTTATGAAGTGGAAGGTCCAATGTCAGATGTACTTGGTTCTGGAAGTAAAAGTCCAATACTTTTTTCAATAGACAATAATACTTGACTACCAGTAGAACCCCCCTATAGCCTGGAACACTATCAAATATACAAATATAGGCTATACATGTTTATATACACTATATATATATATCACATCCATATCAAATATGTATTAAAGTATAAGCTTATGTAACTTTTAGGTTGATATTAACTACAACTCCCACGGTGCATTTCAGCATAAATTGCAGATCTGCAGTGCAGAGGGTGGGTGGAAGAAGAGTGACAACACAACATGCTCCTTGAATAAATTAACTTTTAAATTCATATTAATTTGCAGATTCAACAGTGATTTGCTCTTTTGGGAACGTTAAAGCATTTTGAATTTGCAACCACTCTGATTCGCACCTCTGACTAAGGCTCATGGGTATTGCAGTACCTTAGATCTGTCTGCCTTGTCAAAACTATGGAGGAAATTGGATTTTTTGTAACAAAATTCAAAGAATAGATTTTACTCAGAAAGGGATCCCTTTCACAGAGACAACCGAAGGTACATAGTAATAAGTAAGACAGAGAAGAGCCATGATTTGTTAACAGGTTGTGGTTAAGGGTTAAAAATTGCATTCCTTCTTGGTGTCATGAATTGGTAAAGACATGTCCAAACCACAGACTGTAAATTAAGACGGACTCCGTGGCCTCAACGGTTTCTGAGGAACTTTTGAAGCGAGCTGCTCTGCTGTGGCTGTCTTGGCAGTGCCTGACTTATGGCTTATCCAGAAACCTTACACTCACTCTCCCGTCACTCAAAGAGGCCCAAAATGCTCAACTATATATTTGAGTTATTCATAAATTCACCCCCTGTGCACTTTTCTTGAATTAGCTAGAGGCCAAAATCATAGACACATTTACCAGGCTGTAAACAAGTTTATTTCTGTGATACATTTGGGCTTATTAATTGTCAATGGGGACTGACTCAGTTTTTGGTAGTGGGCCCACTTTTGTGTTGTTGGTGTTGTTGTTGTTTCTTTTTCAGCCTTCACATCCTTCAACTTAAGTGAAAAATTCTCATGTCTGAAACTTTACTTCAGGGAGTGCAGGCTGAAGGGAAAGAGTGAGATTAGGAAAAACTGCTGGTAGAAACTGCATCGACTGCTACCTAGTTGCTAGCTGTACTCTACATAGAGCACTGGAATAAGAGAGTAACGACACGCATTGGTCCAATGGAAGCGCCTCCTGATGGCGGAATATGGGTATTGCAAAAGTGCCCAAGAACTGACAACTCTGCATTGTTGGTGAATGAGCAAGTGTGGTATTTTCAATAATTTAAGGACATTTCTAGATCACCCATATTAATAGAATCATTGAGGACCCTTTACAGATAAACATTAAAAGGACAACGAGGAGTTTCTATTTGGTTATAAAAGAGTCTCACGTTAATGTGGATGAATCTACGCTACCCACACTTGTTAATGGGCCCATTTTCGATAAATATATCGTTTTGTCTCTATCGTTATTTTGTTATTTTAATTAGTGGCGGAAACGCTGGGCGAGCTGACCAGCGTTTCCTTACTTTCGGTTTCGTGGACGCTGCCCGGCGGGTCATGGGAATAACGCAGCCGAATCGCCGATTATGGTCGGAACTACGACGGTATCTGATCGTCTTCGAACCTCTGACTTTCACTGTTGATGAATGAAAACATTCTTGGCAAGACGTCCGTCTTGCGCCGGTCCAAGAATTTCACCGTGCGCGCGGAGGCTCATGGTAAATGTAGTATGAGAACACTTCGCTTTCCAAAACTCCTCGTTGTCCCTTTAACACATAGGCTAGTAAAAAAACAAACAACAACATCAATTTACAAGCAAGTGGGCAACACACATACATTGGAGTGAATGGGTTTTCTGGGCACTTTTGCAATACCCATATCCTGCCACTCGGGGCGCAAAATGCTTACCACAGGAGTCAATGAAAGTGTCGTTACTCTCTTATTCCAGTACTCTAGCTGTACAGTAGTTACTGTAGCAACCAGGTGGACAAATGGTCCAATGGCCACAACTGCCTCATTGCAAAGGTGAGGCAAGGTAAAAGTTCTCCTCACTTGTCATATATCTGTGTAACTTCAGGCTACACCAAAGTCCTTCTCTATCCCTCGCATTAAATTACAACATCTATCGATTAAAAGAGACAAATTCTGAGCTGCAAATGCATGTGTGCAGCTACAGCCCAGTGGTCCGATAAACTGAGGCTGCTGTATCTTTTCCCTTCAGGTAAACAGCAGACTGCTGAATCACTGAAACCAAATTAAATAGCAGCCATTTAGCTTCACTGTATGTATTTGCCTCTTGTCAACATACCAGATGAGAAACCTAACAAAATCAATATACACACACACACACACAGCCAAGAAGGTTGTTCTCGCCAGCTGGCTATGGAAGATTAGGGTTATTGTATTTGATCATTTTAAAATAATATTCATTTACAGTTCTATTAATAATTTAACCATTTCACTTGTAGTTGGTGCTTTATACAACAGCATCACTGTTAGCAAAGATAAAAGGAAAAATAGATGAAATTATTGCCAGAGGAGAAGTTTGCGCAAAACCAATTTAGCTCAGGGATAACCAGGTCGTTAGAAGTGCTACTGAACTAAGCACCTCATATTGTTTCCTCACAACCGTCGCCCTAATATGAAATCACATGACGTCTGGTTGATCTCTGTCCGTTACCTCCATGCGTGCCCACTACCGCACCAGTTTCCCCATTTTGTTCCTGTAATACTGCATCAATAAACAAAACTGCACATCTGTGGGTAGAGATAATGGGTAAATATTATCTTTATGAGACTGGTTTAGATGTTGTTTGGTGAAAGGGGAAGTGACAGAGTTGAAACTGCAAAGTGCTGACACGGGTGCAGGGGGAAGGAGGGGTGTTGTTACTTCCTGTGAAAACATCTGTTCATGCAGGTCCATGAATGTCTGCACATTTTGTCATTACGTGAACACAAAGTAAAGTCAGTCAAAGAAAGAAAAATCTCAGAGAATTACAGACTCTGAGGAACCAGCAAGATACCACACACACACACACACACACACACACACACACACACACACAGAAAGAGAGAGCGAGAGAGAAAAACAAATGAACATAGAAAACAAAGTTAAGGTTCGGAATTTCTTGAGAATGTTAATAATTTGCTTTATTCCCTTTCAAATGCTCAATCAAAAAAATACGCCTCAGTGAGATTTGCTTTCAACTAAAAATGGGACACTGCAAGTGTGAGGAACAGAAAGACATTTGGGGACTCGGAGAAGAGGCTGTATCGATAAGGCCTTGATCTTTCCCAGGGGGGTGCAGTGTGTCAAACCAGAACGGACGACTGAAGAGCGTCCTCTGTTTATTTTTATAATCTGCCATTCTGTTAAATGACATACGCTTTGAATTATGATAAGCTTCTATCACATTCTGATATCAAAGTTGTCTTATTCACTCATTCATCCATTCAAATGATAAAAAAAATAAGTTTATCTCAGAAAAAAATATGGTGGTTTTAAAAGAAAATGTACTGTAGCACTCATGCATTGTTCTATATTCGATCAGCCCTCTGGGCAGAAGTGCAGTAACTGGACCATCCAGGTTCGGGGGCATTTAGGTGTTAGAGATGGTCATTGCGTTTAAGTGTGAGGGGATTCAAAGATGAGCTATAGACACACGTCTGAATTTGTAGTTATTTCTCTCCAGTCAACATTCAGTGCAAAGTTGGGTGCCGTTCAGCTGGGTGTACCTCACTATCAGTGAGCCATTTTGTGTTTAATTGTGATAAATGAAATGTGCAGCAAATGTTGTGGAAAGTTATATTTTAAAAAAAAATGTTGATGTTGAACATAACAGACTTGGCACACTTGTCAAGTATCACAGTTTCTGTCTGGTGACAACAAGACCGTTGACTGTGAAGGACTTCCACTTCTGCTTGCAATCTAGTCAGGCTCTCATCTCGAGACCTCTCCTCCACTTACTGCCAGCGCTTATCTTTGGACTCTGAGTGTACATTTACCCTAGAGGGAAAGTTATTACCCTCACTCCCCACTCACTGCTGCGTGGATGTGTCCTGGGTGTGTCCTGTTGGGGAGTGATGAGGTAAAAGCTAAATTGGCATTCGGATCCAAATTAAAAGTTGAATCAAGCTCCAACTGGATCTCATGTTCATGTCTCATCCAAAAGGGCTGTTGCAGTTCTCACGGACCCTTGAGGCATTTGGATCAGTTTATTAGCCTATGTTTAATATATATGAAATCACAGTAAAATGTGGTGTTGCAATACACATATTTTATCAAAGATAAAAGAACGTTTTAATTAACATCTCTGTGACGATCAAAAACAGTCTGTAGCATCACAAAAGCAGACTTTGACAGCTGTATTTGACTGCCTTAAACTGGACAGATGTAGCTAATTAAAAGTTCCTTTGTATTCTTCACCATATGGGTCACTAATGAAACTATTGGGCTCTGATGGAAAAATTCAACTGATGTTACCATGTGGGCTAGACGTGAGTTGGCATGCGGTGCTACTATCTCTGTGGGTATCTAAATTGCAAATGAGAAGTTGCAGTTCTCTACCACTCCCATTCATGGCGTCTTTTTTAATATTTGTTTTTGTTTTTACAAGTGAAACTCAGCTTACTTAGACTTTAGTATACCATGGTATCATTTCACCAAGAAAATAATACTTGCCCAGCACTGCAGCAAACTGGATTCATGTTATTCAGCTCCGGGCTTGCAGTTATGTAAAAGGTGTTGGTGGACAAATGTCTCCTAGTGGGTGGTTGGTGTCTTTGTGCAGGGAATGCAAAACAAAAAGTAAAGTCCAATTAATGAGTCCAATTAAATGAACACAGGAGCAGTTCATGTGAGTCCTGGGGTCTCTTCACATGAAGCACTTGAAGCTCTCCTCGGCTCCATTAGCAAACAGGAACAGTTACACGGTCATATGAGCTTGTTATTGTATGATAGCTAGCTACAGTCAGCAAGGAGCAACTCCTGTTGGGCTAATGACAGAATAGTTTACTTGTATTTGTTTATTTGCTTGTTCAAAGTACAAAAAGAGGGATTTGACCAAGAAGACCAGAGAGAGAGAAACCAAAAGAAGAGATACAGACAACAACAGATCTGTATTAAATAATTCTGTTACAACCTGTGATAAATACTTTTTTGCATAATGCTGAATTTTATATTTCTAATTTAACAAGATTTGTACAAATAGATTGTATGTATGGATACCTCCCAAAACCGATGGAAGCTTTTATTTTCGCTTAAATATACTTAAATGAGGAGACCTGACCAAGAGGAAATTAATAAAGTCTAACCTGGAAATTTTTATTTTTTTTTAAAGTGAGAGCCTATCCTAAATTTTAATAGATAAATTGCCTGGTAGTACACCCAAGTATACATTCAACATGGTTTTCACAGCTCCACCAGCTCACAGCTTTCACAGCGATCAAGCGTGGGATCTCCCTCATTACACTTAGCAAGAAGCTCGAGAGCTTCCAGGAAATGAGCCCCACATTTAGCTGCTTGAAGCTGAGAAGCAGACACCATGAGAGCGTTCACAGCAACATGGCAGCATGTTGACGTCGGTGACATCATTTCCCTGTTACCAGTCACACAGGTGCTCCCTCTGCGGATGAAAGGCGTGTTGCATTCAGCAGTATGTGAAAGGGGAATGTACAGGATTTTTTCTTTTTGATCTGGGTTAATGTGAAATGGCTGTGATAACGGGAATTACTCATCAACATGAAGCCAGACTCTTCTAGTGAAGAAGCAACATCAGAATTAGAAAACATTCACTGAAATATTTCTCTCAAATAATATTATTAAAAAAACATGCTACAGTACATGGTTAGTTTCACATCTAATTATAAACACATACATTTATGTATATATGTGTGTGTTAAAAATTAGATTATGTTAAAAAATGAGGCCAGAGCCTGTACCCTCTGACATCCACAATGAAGAGTTGTGCTTTAGTGCTACAGGTTGGCAAACACTGTCTTATTGTGATACAACCTGTGAGTGTTGGTCAGAATAAGTGCTAAACAACACAACAGCATTTTTACCTATGTTCTTACCTATTTTATTGAGCAAATAATTATTCGATTGAAAATGCAAACCAAGAGTGAATCAAATTAGATAAAGCAAAAGTGGACATCTGTTTTTAATGAGCCGTGCTGTCAGCTGAGCACATCACTCATGAGCCATGGACTAGCATTTGTTTATACATGATCCTTGCATAAGAAGCTATGACGGACAAAGACAGTCTCAATACTGCCACCTGATGACATGCTGAGGAATCATGTACAAACAAGAGCTGAATGTCATCCAAAAATGAAAAATAAAATAAACGAAAAATCATGTGAAACATAAGCTGGACAATTTTCATTTCCTTTTTACTTGTGGGGCATAAAAATATATGTTCCTCAGCTGGAAGGATGGATGGAGACTGTATACAGGATGTTTTTTGTGTGCGTTAACAGTTATCATAAGACACATACAAGATGTACTGTCCACACTTGCTCTGTGAGCCAGGAGCTTTATCAGGCTGGGCTTTTCTGCCTGCTGTTGCAAAATGCTAACTCCTTCCTGATTACCATACCCGCTGCTGGAAAGATCGTTTTTCACATTTTATTTTTCCTCTTTTGCCTGTATGGTGTTTCAAATCAAAATGGACCACACCGCCTACTCTCAGGAACAAATTGGCTCTGCTACTGAATCTTACTACCATTTCAAATGTGAATCAAATGCAAGTCAGATTCCATCACTCTGCTCTCCCCCATGAATATTACATCTGTTTTTGCTTACAGTATCACATTTTTCCAAGACATTTGTGCTATAATGTGATTGTAATTTTATTTCGTTTTTCCTCCTCCTATTTATAGAATTCATGTTTAGTTTTATTTCTGAAAATATTCTGTAGCCATGTTTTTATAACGTGTTTAATATATATGTTTGTGGTCCATATGCAAGGATATCAGCAGGGATAAAAAACCAAGTTAAGGCGATTGGGCCAGGACAAGGCCTATGAAGTGAGGTTTCTTTTCTTTTTTTTTATTATTATTTGCAATGCACTGTTCCTTTGTGCAGACACCCTGAGTGATGTGGTTGTAAAGAGGCCTGGACAGAGTTCTTTATCATAGGTCTATGAGACTTTCAGAGTCTCTCCAGTAATCAGGTCCACATGCCAATAGTGATGGATTCTGCTCTGCTGTTACTCTGCACCAGACAACACACACATACAAATCAGAATTTACATGGCCAAGTCTTTCTTGATCAATAAACATTTACTCCTGAGGAGAGGCAGCATCTTTGGGCCTGTCTTGATAATCAGATCAAACTTTTCTCTTGATACATGAGAAAATGCATCAATGGGACGATCTCTCCGTGGGTTGGCTTTTGGCGTGTGTCTTCTGTCAATGGACATAAACAAGACATTGTTTTCTCACATCGGCATGACTCCATTTTAATTTTCAGTCCAAACTCTTACGGGAGGAGGTTGATGTTGCTGTCAGACATCAAGAAAATGCAGGTTGCTGGCAGACTTCTAGGGAGGCTAATGACAACGCTGTAAGACACAGAGCTCATTTTAATCAATTAGCTGAAAGCATTTGCGCTGCTGATTAAGCTGGAGAGGAGCGCAACAAATGGCTCAGCTCCTCAGGTTGGATGGAGAGGTCAGTCTGCTTCAGCAGTGACAGATGTCAGAGCACACCTGGACGCCGCTGGACTGCCAAGACTGACTTTACTGACATTCAACCCCAGTGTGGCTCCAGTGAAAGAAATGTAATACACGTTTGACTGCTGGACTATGAGAGAACAGGCTCATGCTGTGATACAGATTTGAGTCTGAAATGTGAAAAGACTTTCAGCAGAACCAGCCATCTGTACAATCGTCTACTGTCTTATTTTGTAGTGTCTTATATTTGTGGGTTTTTAAAACAGAAAATGAATGCAGTTATCCCCTGTTGCTCTCCGTGAATAATAATTTGAACACTAAAGTGAATGGATTACATCCAGAAGTGGAGTGGACGATTTTTCTGTCATTATTTTTTAAGGTACGAATACTAATGTGCATCAATTTAGTCTGCCCGAACAGAAAAACTTGATACTAATGTCTCACATACCGATTGCGTGCTCCTTTTGACCCATGTTGCTATCTCACCCGTGCAGCCAGGGGAAAAAAGTAGATAACTGTATCATGCCTAAACGCAGGCAGATGTTTTCATTCACTTAGTCTCCTCTGCAGGGAGGTCAGAGGTCAGCGAGCCACTGACCAGTCGCCCTAGAGCTGCTGGGGATTCAAAGACTCAAGCTCAAGGACGTTTCAGAAAGACGGTTTCTGGCTGAGTCCCACGGTATTAAGGTCAGTAACCTTGTTCAATGTGCCTCCCTGCTGTCCAAAAGTCACCTCCACAACACTTCTCACAAACACACAGCAGTGAATTAAAAAAAAAAGAAAGAAAAAAAGAAAAAGTCCAAGCAATATAAATGTTCATTGACTGATTTGGAGAGAGATTGCAAACTTGATAATAGCTCTACAGTGTGTCTGTTACTTCCAATAAAATGGAAAAAAAGAAGAAGATTATGCTGTGCATATTCCCATGGTATTCTGTCTGTTGTAAATCAATGCAAGTCCTAATTGAACAATATTGCTGTGCACGGTTCTCCTGTGGCTCTTGATCTGTGTTATTTGCCATGTCGGAGAATGTAAGTCACAATCGGCCCCCTGCATGCTCTCCTGTCTAATTACTGAGGATATATTCTAATATTTCCATTTAGATTGTTTATGTTAAATCATGAAATGTGCCCATGGTGCCACCTGCTTTCTCTCCTTTATCTCTCCCTCTCTCTTTCTCTAAATTACTGTTAAGGTTTGAGTGTTTCATGACTCATCATTGAGGCCCCTCCAGTCTGTGTAAGCACACAGTCTCTGAAAGTTCAGTTCTCCTGCTCTCACTTTGTACGGGGCAATTCTAATTAGTGTGAATGATTTGGCTGATGGTCTGTGAAACATAGTGCACCAATTATCAGTGTACTATAAACAGACTGTTATCTGTGAAATCCCTCTGCCTGGAAGCGTATAAGGATGGAAGTGTGATTAATATGCAAAGAAACCAGGTCACAGATAAAACTATCCATCGGTCAAGCTGGAGACTCCTACAGGCTGTTGTCTCTGCTTTTCATTCTTCCTGATTGTTTAGTCCTGACATGAGGAATGTCTCAGTTGGAGGTGAATTTACTCCCCACATATAGTAGAAGGCCTAGTTCATTACGTTTTAGTTGATAATATTCCCCAGACAGGTTTCAATATCACTCATGAACTGATAGTGGAATAAACCCTTTATATAATAAACCTTTTATATAAAGATGTATTTAAAGTTCAATCTTTTATTTAATAACTGAGTCAAAACTGTATTTGTCGTAGTAATGGTGAACTTGTTTTGAAAGAAAGTCATTAATGACTTCATTAATCATCCGGATCAAGCATTAAATTAGTCAGAGTGACTCAGCACCCAGCGCTGAAAAAAATACTTTCTACTGCCAAAACTGAATTAAAAAGGATAATAGTTGAAGATAAGAGTAAATGATAAAAGACTGTCATTCACGCAGTCTATTAGTTTTGTCATCAGGTTGGACAAGTCATTTCACTGACAATGAACTTGTCCCAGTAAACTCACCATAAGCAGCACTGGTTCAACTGAGAGACTGATAATTAACATTAGTTTGACAATTACAACTGTCCACTTATAGCTTTGACAAGTTAAAGTAGTGATCTCTCTTCTAAACCAAATTCACAAGAGCACTCAAATGCAACAAATTGTTTCTCTCAGTTAGAGAATCAGCTGCAAACATTAAGCATGTCCATTGTGCTACTTCTAATGGCAGCTAGCACATTGTTGGCTAATTATGGGTTTGCAGGGTTATAAGTTAACAAAGAGAAACCCTGTTATTGACAATAACATCCATTGAAACATTAATTTAGCCTCTTTAGCCCAGTTTAATGTAGCCCTCAATTCAAGAGCCGTGTGTGTACAGGTCCTCATCTTAAAAGGAGTCAGCTGGAAATATCAAATAATTATCTTTGTGGAATAAAATATTACAAGTCAGTGTTTCCTAGGGTGATAGTGTTTCCTATATAGTGTTTCCTATATTAGTCTGACTTCTAAAAAAAGAAGACACTCAGCTCTGCCTCAAGATACTTAAATGATACTTGAAAAGATGCCTCATTGAAAAAAAGTATAAGAAAAAAGTATAAGTATAAGAAAAATAGAAGAATATAAGAAAAGGTCCAGACAGGACTTTGTGGTGCGCAATTTACCAGGTGAGCTATCAGGGCCTGCACTTCAACTCTTTGTAATGAGAGGCAATGCTGCCCCGATGTTTGCTCATACAACAAGCTGATGTGCAAAGCGCCATCAATTGATGTAGCTATGCTCCACAGTCCCATTGAAAACATTGAAAAATAAATAAATATTTTCTTGATGTTTACTCACCTAGTTACAATAACACACTGTTATACTATGACCATGGTTAAAAAAAACACTGGTTTGAAAGAGGAAACAAAAAACAGTATCTTGCTGAAACAGCATCTCTTGACTTTTTCTGTTGTTCCTGTCATAATGACGACAGACACTGAAAGGCTTTGTCTCTTGAACATATTTAATTCTGGGGTCTTTGCTGAAGTGATTGATGCTGTCTCACACAACCACTAGATGTTTCTTATTCTTGTGACGTATTGAGTTGTTGTTTTTTAGTTTTTTTTGTAAAGTTTGACAGGCATAGGTGTTCTCCTTTGAGGGTGATTTCCCTTAATGTGGGTTAAATAGAAATGAATACTGAAAGATATTAGACTCTGTATTGTTTATATTGAGTTTTAAAACCCCAATGCTCACTGTATGAAGAGACATTAGATGCTACTACCCCAATCCCCTTACAACAGCTAATAACAGCTTCCCTAATTATATTATAGAGTGCATCGTAATGTTTACACTGCAGTTTTCAGCATCGCCAGCCCACTATACGGTACTAAATCTTATTAGTAATTCTGAAAGCTTGTGCTCTAGTTAACACAATTCATTTGGGTCTCATTAAAGTGTTTTTAATGAATAAAGAAGTGACTTACTATGCTCCAGTAGTGACCTGTGATGGTTTAGAGCATCATTAGAATCACCAGGCATCAAAGTGGAGCCTGATCCTGGCTGATTACCATGAATGTGGACAAAGCAGTTTTGAAAACCTAATACATATCAAGCTAAATGTGGCTTGTTTATAGTTCACATCTTATTGTAATTATGTCCCACATCAAGTGAATATCTCCACATACACTGTAGTTCCCTCTGCTGTACAGTAATACAACAATTTGAAGTAAAAATACGAGAAGACTGGTGGTGGAGGCCATTCAGCTCTTCTTCTGAGAGTTTCATACTGTGTGTGTGTGTGTGTGTGTGTGTGTGTGTGTGTGTGTGTGCACTGAAAAAAAATCATTACTCTAAATGACTTGTGATATTTTAATAAAAACCTGCTAGATCAACATGGCTCCCATGCATACATATCAGCAGCCTTGTCAAATATTAATTCATTAGGTTTTGCATTATGGGACTCAAATGGGCGCAGCTTCTGAGATATGACAAGACAGAATATACAGCCCTGTCATTTCCCATAAGCCATGTTAGATGGGGAAAAGATCTGTTCAGTTTTGATTTGCAAATCATGAGTACCCACACCCTGATGAAAAATCTAAAAACAGATTATGAGTTAAGTAAAGAAAGGTTAAAAGAGTTCAGAAGATAACAACATCTGGTTTAGAAAGGAAATAGTATATAAGTGTGATATGCACTAGCTGTAGTTTCACAGTATTCATTCTACATATAGTTCACCTATAGTGTGATGATATACACTATGATGCAGAGTGTTTGAATGACTGCAGCAGAGCCAAGTGAAATAGAAATCAGACCTTTTAAAGGCAACAGAGGGAGTGTCAGCAGCTACAGATGCCTGTGGGTTATAGAGTGAGCCTCACAAATGGAGCGTGATTATTTGGATAGTGATTATTTGGATATAAAGACTCTTATTTCTTCAATAACTAGCGTTAAAAGTTAAGTGCCCTTAAGCTGCTGGAGCGGTGTTGCTGTCGGCCTTCGGGAGCTTGCAGTTGGTAATGTATTAGACACTTTGCACAAACACATAAAAAACACCCAAGTTTAGTTGAATAAGGTCCATTGCTCTGAAAGAATATCAAATCAAAAATAATTTTACTGGGTTTCCATGATGGCCCAGGAGCTCACGCTATCATCTCACAGTAAAAAGCTTAAAATTGGACTGCCCATTGGGCAACAGGAGCTTTTTCTATGTGGCATTCACATGTTTGGTGCTCAGGTGCTTCCTCCCACAGTTGAAACACATTCAGAATAGGTGAATTGGACTCTGAAATGCATAAGGGCGTGGAAGTGAGTTGACACAACTCTCTGTACTGTACTGTGTGTGAGTCATGTGACGGACAGGGAGCGTGTCAGGGATGTTGCAGGCTTTGCTCAGTGCATGCTGAAAATCTATAAACCTGCGCAGAAAATGAATGGATAATAATTCCCAGCATGTAATGCATTCATAATTTTCTCTGGCTAAATTAGAGTTTGCACATTAAAGCGACTGTGTGTGACCTTTAAAAGAAGAAAGAAGTCGCTGCTCTTCTCATAAATGAAGATGAGCAATGAAACTCGTCCCTGCTCAATTTAGTACATTCAAAGGTCTCGCTGTTGCAGCCTCACCAGGACTGGTAGGCTATGACCATTGGTGCCAGTATGACATCTAATGTTAATTAATGTTAGCCAAATATATAAAGACACTGCTGTCTAACTACTGAGTCAGTTCACTGACTCCTCTCTGCTCCAACTGTACCAGTTAAAAGCCAATATATACTCTCGCAAGTGTGAATGTATTCATTAACATTTTGCATATTATTATTGCCATATTTTGCAACCCTGGGCATCAAAGTTACAGTCTCACTTTATTTTTGTTTATTGTGTTTCATTGAATAAATGCACATATCTTGTGTTCATTTTCACAGTTACACTTTGAATGTTGTTATATTACTATATAACTAGAAAACAGCAGCGGCACACTGCAGCTGGACTCTCACAGTCTCACAGAGGCTAAAGGACAGAATCAAATCTGACTGTTGACTCCCACACACTTGTAAACTTCTCAGGCATGACTGTTCACAGTGACAAACACTGTAGCATGAGTACAGCTCACAGAGAATTAAATTCAGGTTCTTCTTATATTCCTGGAGGGTTTTATATTCCTTCTTCAGAACAATGTGATGCAGTCAATATTTGTAACCTGAAGACAAACAGTGTGAGTGATGCTGTTTCCTGTTGATCCTGCTGATCCTCTGCTCCTTTCCAGTTCAGTACATATGGCCGCCCTAATGGCTGCGGAGAATCAGCTAAAAACAAAGTTGTACTTATGTTCCGTGACATTTGAAACCCTGGTTGACTGAATCCAGCTTGTTTGGATTTGTTATTGTGCAAATCACCTGCGCTTATTTCACTCATGATTTTTGCCTCATGTCATATACAGTATATATTATAAAAATAACTCCATATGGGAATTTGAACAAGGTTGAAAACTTCATTTTCATTGGATTTACCAAATGAACTGTTCCTCTGCTTGACCCAATTCTTCTACAATGGTAATGTCTCAGCAACTGTACTGTTTTTTTCCACCAGACGTTCGTGGACTGCGGGAAGTGAAAGTTTCTAACTTAGGATGTTCTCTGACATTTCCTCCAGAGTCATCATAAGGTTGCAGTTTTGATAGATAGAGATATTCATGGTTTCCAGACAGTAAATTCTAATGACACGTTTTTTCTGGTGCCAACAAGATGTTGAAAATTGTGTTTTTTATTTAAATAAGAGGCAAAAAAGGATGCATATGTCATTTCAATTGCAAAGCACACACAGCACACATTTGTTTATATAGGTCAAAGCTTTTTATTTTATTCATAGTCATAGCAGTTTCTGTGTACTTCAAACATCTCAGACTAAATGCTCTAGAAGTCCTGGAAGGCAAATCACTATCAAAGTTTTGTTCCACAGATCAGACACGTCTGTCCAGGCAGCTGAAAAAGAAACGTTACAAGGAATTTTTCTTCAAAGTCATTTGCTATTTATGTGTTTCTGTTAGCTACATAAAGCCAAGCCAGTTGGACTGTCTTGGGTTGACCGTGTCCAGCTGGTGCACCACAAAACTGCTGGTAAATGTTGCTGCAGCGTCCTTTTTCTTTTCTTTTTTTTTCAGGTTAAATTTGGAACACAAAAAGCATCTATGCAAATCATCCCCATAACCATGCATCTTGGATCTTGCCCTTGTTGAGATGTATCACACAACATCTTCCCTGTGGTGGAAGAAGTAGTGTTTTGCCCTAATTAACCCACTTAGATTGTATCCGGGGCCAAGATTAAATGATACCTTTCATTCCGTGCCAGCAGTCGGCCTCATTTGTCTTCAGGACACAGACTTCCCCGTTTTAAGTCAAGGGTAAAAGAACAACACACTGGGTGGTTTACCTATTGTATATCTCAGAGTCTGGCCAGCTGAACCGACACAAGACAGGAGCACGTCACTGCTCACTTATGAATTGATGACTTGTGCATCGCTCGGCCAGATTCTTTCTCCTCTCTTTGTTTCTTTGTCTGTTTGTGTGGAAAGAGTGTGTGTGTGTGTGTGTGTGTGTGTGTGTGTGTGAGAGAGAGGGGGGGGGGTTGCCATAAGACGTGATTTTCTTTCAATGGATAAAACTGCTATCACAAAAAACAGGAAATGAGATAGGTGAAGCATTCTTTTTTGCTTCAAAAAAGTGCATCTTTGGTATTCATGTGAGCCTGTGAGAGACCAGTTGAGGTTCCTCCCTCCTAATATTCAACTGGATTAACTCAGGGTGTGATAGAGGACACACTTCCTTTCCCACATTCCTGTTATAAGAACTAATTAACAGGCAGGAAAAACATTTAGCCGTGAATATTCTTTCTATTCAATTCTAAAGACTTGAAGAGACCACTCATCCTGAAAATGTCAGTTTGTGCCCAATAGATTTTTGGGCAAAGTGAATTAGTCAGTACTTCAAACTGTGTGTCAGTCAAGTGCTTGAGTAATGAATAAGTAATTCAGGTGTTTGCTGTGAGAAGGAGGGACAGATCAATTGGAGAGATCTTCAAAATACAGCCATATCACTCACTGACGGAGGAAGGGGGAGCAATCGACAGATGAGATTTAAACCTAAATCAGAGTGCCATGTCTCCTTTGTTTGTTTTTTAAAGCCAGGACTTTCTGACAACTGATAAACAAGACACATTGTGCATGCAGTCAATACTGTTTGCTGGGTGGTTCAAGTCAGCCAGACTGATTTAACAATTAACTTTTCACCCCAGACCGAAGGCTATACTTAGAGCTTGTCAGCTTTGACTGTGCACTTATACAAATTAAAGCAATCCAGATATATAGTAAAGCCCTCTGAAAAACGGTAATACATCTTTCCCACTGTTTTCCACGGAATAGGAGTAGAAAAAAGTAGAGAACAGGACAAATTAATCCTAGAAACAAATGTGTAGGTACTGTACTGTAAATATATCATATCCACAGTGTGTGGATGCAATAATAGAAAAATTACTGCTAAAAAAAACTTTGCAGTCACAAAAAAAGGATTTTCACTCTGGTTCTGAAATTCCTTAAAGATCAAATCTGCAATTGCAGTTGTCTTTATCCAGAGATTTACTGGACTGATGTTTTCCATCAATCAAAAAATGTGTTGACTGAGCTTTTCTAATCGATGATCCGTCATTATATGGTATAAGTATTTTGAATGGATTTGCAAGTTTTGCAACCAACTAATTACACAACCAATTTTTTTGGTGTTATTGTTTTCTTTTTAGTCCCCACTTTTATGCTGTGCTCAAATCAGGAAAAAAATCCCAATTATCTGTAAATACTGAACCTGTGGAAAACACTCCAGAGAGAAAAATACCAGAGACTCTGAAACTCTCATGAACCTCAGAACTGGACGTTCTTCTCTCAAGACTTCAACTCCCATTACTGGATAAAAAAACTGGGGATAGCAGCAAAAATACTGGAGGAGGCCCGAACAGAGAGGCTGTCAGGTTGAAGCCAGACACCTGCTGAAACAGGAAAAGACCTGAGACTCACTTGAAAAAGAAAAGGCTGTGAGGGTCCAATCAGAAGAGTAATTTGCAATAGGCTTTAAACATCCTTTTAGTGTGGTGCATTCGCTTTGTGGAAAGCTTAAGTACTAAGGACTCAGTTATTAATCATCTTGAAACTGGAACAAAATACATGTCCTTAGTATGTGAGAATGTAATCCAGAGTGGAAATGACTGCCACTAATAATAAAGTCTACATGTCAGGTAAAAACACTGAGTGGACTTTACAGAAAAATGCTTGAAGATCAGGTGAAAGCACAGGAGCTGCCATAAAGAAATAGTTAATCAGATAACCTCATGAAGGTCCCAGTGACCGAAACCTTGTACTCTATGAATGTTCAGACTGTGCGGGAGTTTCCTCTGTTGCAGTTTGTTGGCCATTCGGTCCTCTCCTACGCGCCTATGTCTGCCTCTGTAGGTGTGCATACATTTTGAGTGTTTGATAAATGCAGGCAAGGTAAAGAGGCCGATGCATACCTAAAAAAATCTTTAAAAGACAGGTGCATTGGAGCATGGGATTGGAGTCAACAAAGGAGAAAAGGGTCTCCCGCATACAGTCCAATCACTTGCAAAAAACTTTATTATAAAAGAGACAATGTTTCGGTCCTCAGGACCTTTTTCAAGCAGAGAAAAAATCTCATTTTTAAAAGTGGAGCTGGTGTATGGAGGTTTCTACTGATGATAATCCCACAATCTGATGCTAGAGATTGCAGATCTGCACACTATTTGGCTGCTGGTGAAAACCTCTGTAACGTCTAGTTTATCACTTATCATCTTGTGCCAGCTTTTGTTATTGTTACTGGCACCAGAGGAAAATCAGAGTCATTAGTATCTAGGGGCAAATGTTACATACTGTGCATCAAAGCACTATTAAACTTACCCTGTTTATAGAAATGGAATGCAACCAAGCAAAGTAAATATGAATTACCTAAATAAACAAAATAAAATAAAACAATATCCAAGTACATGAGCAGATGGTGGTAAGGAGAGAGTAAGAAAGGTGAAATCCCCTGGTTGAAAGTGTAAATTTGAAAATGCACATGAAATATGGTCACTGCGGTAAGAGACTGAACAAAAGACGTTCACATAAGAACTAATAAATGCAAACTACAGATATAAAAAGCAAAGTTGCGTGAAGGGCTAAATTTGAAAAATATGATCTGCTTGTTTTTTTTTTTTTTGTTCATTGCGAGAGAAAGGTTGAAACAAAAGTCTTTCACCATACTTGCTATGGGCCTAAATGGTTGCTGTAGTCTTTTTGATCTAGGGAGAAGTGCGCGTCCTAGAAAGGATCTCCCCTGGGAGCATCCTGATTGCCTCATGCTGGCACGTGGCAGCGCGAACAGAGAGAACACCGTCGATGACTGACGGCTGCCTAAAGGTGAGAGAAGCTGTGCAGAGAATCAGAGGTTGTCTGTTGAAACCCTCAGCCCTCAATACTCAGTGGGAAAACGTGGGCCGGGTAGGAGTCGAGCGTTAGACTCTCTCCACCCTCCACTCGTGGCACAGATCATCAAGAAGTCATCCCATCACTGTGAAAAAATCCTATTTCATATTACAGGCTCATGTCACTGCTGTACTCTGTGGCAGCGTCTTCGTGCCAGTCAAATGATGAAGCCTTTGAGCTGTTTTGAGGAAGTTAAGTGATGCAACCTTCTATCTCATATGCTGAAATGTGGCAAGTCATGAAATGAAGTACACATATTCTCTCAGATGTGCAGTCGGCGGGGATGAGGGTCTCTGCTGACATTATTGTTTCAACAACAAAGGATAAAAGGCTGTGAATATGTCTTAAATATTCACAGAGTTTCACTGGCCGGCATTGACACTGGCGCTCCTCATTTCAGTCTGACGCGCTGTAGACGGATGAGAGAGGGAAACATTTGCACATCCGTCACTCCTTGAGTCATGAAAAGGGTGAGCTTGCTGTTGTATATCAAAGGAGGGCACAACATCCGAAAGCCCGGGAAAATTAGCGTATGTGAAGAAGCAGGAGATATTTGGAATTCAGGGGCAGGATGCGCGCCAAGACAAAAAAAGTGTGTGTGTGTTTGTGTGTCTTGTGAGTGGCAGAATAAGTGTGAGACATAACACACAAGAAGGCATCTTTATATATCGTGTCACATATAAACCAAACAGTTCCAGCAATGCAGGAGCTTCGATGCACCACGCTATTTTTCTCACTCATCATCACATCTGCAATAGTTTGCACTTCAAGCCTCATTTATCAAATAAAACCATTAAAATGAAATAAATAGATGAAACGGACAAACCACAGAGTTAGGAATTTAATGAAAAATAATTATAACTGCTCATCATTTGCTCACTTGCTCGTCTGTGAAGTGTTGTGTGGCTTGATCTCCTCGTCAAAGTCCCACACTGTCTCTAAGATATTGTAGCTCTATCAAGCCTTTAATAGGAAATTCTGTCAGGTGGATGGTTTCATCGATGTATGAAAAACACATCTTTTTTCTTTTATAATTACATGGTATTTTAAAATGGTTTGCTTGCCATTTTCTTCAGCTTAATTATTAAAATGGTTTGCTTGTCGTTTCCTTCAAATTAATTATTACCTTTTCCAAGGACGTCCTGTAGGGACAGGCTGGATATCTCAGCAACTACTTCAGATACTTGCATGAGTTTTGGTGAGTTGTGACAGTGTGACAATATATTAATAGGACTGAAATTAGTTGAGTGAGGATAAGGACTTGTCAGTGCAAATCCTGCTCTTGTTTTTTAAAAACATTGGCTAGACAGACCAGGCACCAGGTTGTTCCTATGGTGCATGTACTGTGAATGCACATATTCTCTTAGAACTATATAGTTTGCAGTAATGTTCACGTTAATCTGCAAGTTTCTCCGATATTTGGCAGAAATAATAGTTGAAAATAGTTTACAAATAATAGTTAATGCCATTTGTAGAAAAACAATGTGTCAATCAACAGCAGCTATAAACTCTGTGCATCACATAACTTCCATGCTTTGTATTGAATCTATGTAAAAACTGCATAGCCCCAAAATAAAAAATAAAAAACGTATTCATGTGTCTTACACTCAGAGTTGCCTTGACAGCTCCAATAGCACACTTTTCCTTGCAGATTTGTCATGTGTGTGAGAGATGGACAGAGTAAAAGTCAGACTTCAAGAGAAAGAACCAGCACATTTTGTTTTTATTGTTTCCCTCACAGGATCCACGCGGGGTGGTGAAAGATTAGACAAACAGGCTAATTGTTATTTTCATCGACAAAAAGAAAGCATATCCCAGCACATACTGCAGGTTGCTTTACTTTCAAAACAGTCTCATGTGCAGGACTTAGTCACAACTCATTTGAAAGCCTTCTTCCTTTTGTGTGTTGTTCTATTGTATTATATTTTTGTATTCCATTTGTTGTACTACTGTTGCTTTTCATTACAAAAATGATTTATTAAAAATTTCTGTTTTATTACAAAAAAAATCCACCACTATTTACTAAAATCATAATATTGCCCTGAAGTAAAAACTGCTCATATTTCACAAGTTTGAATCTAATATGATTAAATGCAAGTTTTGAACTGTGCAACTGCAACTGCATTAAACTAATTTGTATAATATCCACACAAGCCTGCAAAAGTCTGATGACACTTCACCTAAGCATGACACTACAACGTTATGGCTGCTAAACTCACTGGTAATGAGTCCAAGTCACTTGATATTTTAGAGAAGCCCTTCTTCTACAAGCCTTTGTAGCCAGACATTGCTCCAAAAGTCGGCATGATGTCATTGTGAATTTTCTGATAGAGGGCGTTATTCACATGAAACTGCCTGAAAGGATTGTGCAGCTTTGGCACTCCATAGTTAACCTCAATTTAAATATGCTCAAGGAGGGCTGAAATAAGTTCCAACAAGTCTCAACAATATCAAAGAATCGATTGGCCTCTGTCTTTGTGCGGTACACTGCACCACAGGATCCGAGATGACCACAACTGCCCCGTCTCTTTCATTTCCTGTGCCTTTTATCTCCACTCATTAAAACAAGACCAAAAGGAGAAAGACTTCACTACAACCTCAGACCTCAATACACAAACTTCCTTATCTGACTCTCTTAGAACAAATCTGGGTATGGAGGTTTATTGAATGAAAAATTTCACCCAACCGCATCAACAAATTACATGAGTGTGTTGTCCAGGTATGAATCACTGACCTCAGGAACTTCAACATTAATGACCCTCAGTCCTTAAAGTTATAAGTATTGAGCAGCCTGGAGAGTCATTGGCCTCTAATGCCCTGGCTGAGAGGGGGTAAGAGATGGAGGGGAATGAGAAGAGGGACAGAAAGCTCTCTGGGCTGCAGCTGCCAGCCCAGTACCTCTCATGGAATAAAAATGCACCTCTTATCTTTGATTCTGTGGCCTCGGCTTGATCTGCGCTGATCTAAAATGACTTTGTAGTTCCACAACATTATCCTGCCTCTCCGCAGCCATCAGTGGCATCAGCCAACACACAAGCATTAATTATGAATCCATTAAATGGGCTAGTTTGTCTGCAATGCAGCCATTATCTGATGACATGTCATTATTTTCCCTCCTCGCCGCAGCAGCGAGCGGCAGCGGCGGGTTCTGGCGGGTTCACAGGAACAAACAACTCATCTGTTTAGGGGGGCTGGTTTGGTAATGTAGACTGCATGTTGGGGGGTCTCCATGGGGTGAGGTGGTGTCCAGCCTGACAACACAATTATAGTGGTGGGGACATTAATTTAAAAAAATGATTTACTATGCAAGATTTATTAATGAACAAAGAGAAAAAGATATAAGAAAATAATAAAATACCTTCTGCACTTTCAAAAAGCACATTTAAAGGGACAACGAGGAGTTTTGGAAAGCGAAGTGTTTCCTACTACATTTACCATGAGCCTCCGCGCACACGGTGAAATTCTTGGACCAGCGCAAGACGAATGTCTTGCCAAGAATGTTTTCATTCATCAAGAATGAAAGTCAGAGGTTCGCATCCGCGAAACCGAAAGTAAGGAAACGCTGGTCGGCTCGCCCAGCATTTCCGCCACCACTAATAATAACAAAATAACGATAGAGACAAAACAATATATTTATCGAAAATGGGCCCATTAACAAGTGTGGGTAACGTAGATTCATCCACATTAATATGAGACTTTTTTATTGTCGCAAAATTTTTCGTTCTGCCGCTGGAGAAACTCCTCGTTGTCCCTTTAACATTTAGAGAGAAAAAAACTGCAATGAAAGAAGAAGAAAAGAACCATATGAATTACAGTACACTGTAAGCTGTGAGCAGAAGTAAGCGATCCGGTCGTTTGGGCTAATGCTGCGTTCCAGGCAGGCTTTTGAAACCGTAAGTTACAGCTTCAAGTCACGACTTACGACTTTGTAGCGTTCCAGGCAACCCGTAACTCGTATTTTTCCGACCTCTTGCACCTGTTTTACCTGTGAAAGTCACTATAACAGCCACTCGTAACTTCCGACCCGTGAATTCGTACCAGATCGAACTGGTACGTCTTCACAGGTCGGAAAAACACGAATTACGGGTTGCCTTGAACGCACCATAACTTCTTGTCAGCCGATGGAGTTAGCAGCCGCCGCCCTCGTCATGGATCTATTGGTCCTCATCCCTACGTCACCACATTCACGCGCATCCCTTGGCTGCACACACAGAGAGGACCGCCCCTTTATGCCGTTCTCTCTCCTCATTGGATAAAGGTTGTAGGATACAAGAAAAGTTTTCTCCTCGGTTTACAGCAGAGCAGAGTGACTGACAGACCCGTGTTTCAGACCAAACACTCTATATAAGTGATTGCCGTCGGAAGATATAACTATTTAAGACTTATATTAACACAAAAATATCGCTTACTTCTGCTTTAACTGTACATTTGCGTGCTAGTAATTACATATAAATAAAAATGCTGAGTGTATTCCAAACGTCAGTGGATGCCGAGATTTCTCTAAAATTCAGCTCTGGGCATGAAGAGCAGGAATTTTGTTGGTGTGATTGTGATTTGGAAAACTTTCCATATGAAGATCTTCCCTTTCCATTAGTGTTTTCTTTAGCTTTCAACCACTCCATCTGGTTTTGATCAGTTAATGGGTTTTGCTCATTTTTTGGAAATCCTAAATAAGATAAAGACTCGGGCCTGTCTTTGTGCTTTTTAGTCAAACATCAGATTTGTCAGTGGGCTCAGCTGGGGGCAGACACTCCTGACAGTCGTGATTTCAGGCTGCACGGGCAAGTAGCTGTAAATGCTCAGTTGTCAGATCACTTGTCACAGAGCTGCTTGATCTGTTGACGTGCTCGCTCACTGTGATGTTATCAAGAGTAATTTTATTATGTAACATGATGCGTATTTATGTGCCCGCTTTCTAGCTCCCAAAAAAAGCCAGTAAGTGGCCCTTGAGTTGGGATTCTACTTCCAAGGCCGAGAATGAACTTCCACTTTGAATTCATGTGACAGCACAGACAAGAAACTTCTCAAAGTGCTGTGCATGAATCATTAACAGCCACTGACACGCTGTACATCTCTGTGCCGCTATCTGAACACTGAAGAGGACTATAGCGTGTGCTGTGCTTGAAAGCCCTGGAAAAAGTGGACCTTGTCTCGGCACAGCTTTGTCACAGTCAAGCTATTGTATATGATGCCATAGCGTGTGAAGACTTTGTACAAAGTCCGACACAGAAATACTCAATACGCAACTTTTTTTTATTATCATTATTTTTCAGTGTTCAGAGGGAGTCTTTAGATCAGAGATGAAACTGTTCCTCGCTGGAGCACTAAGGCGTGTCGTGTTAAAAGTTTCCTACTGCTGGAACCGCTCAGATACGAGGGCTCAGATGTTCAGTCTATCAACTGGGAAAGGGATCATATGTCTGTGCCAAATCATACTGTAGTTTGTTTGTGTAGCAGGTGGACTGTGCTCTAACAATAAGACCCAACCCAATCCAATTTGATATTTGTTTTGGTGTTGTGCGGGAAAGATAAGCTATAATCAAATGGTTTGTTGCAGCTCTAGGACAGGGAAATCATGTCTTGGGAAATCAGCGGGCCTGTCTGCAGATAGATGTCATTCTTAACAATGTTGGCCTCTGTGGGGTAAACAGCTCTCTGCTGTTTGTACCGTAGTTGAAGGACCTAAATGACATGCTGACATGCATGAAAATGCATACAGTAAACATTCATTTCGACCCAAAGATGACTCAATTGGTGTCTTCGTTCAACGAGATAAAAATGAAAGGACTAATTAGGGCTGCGCAGATGGCCACCTAAAATTAAGTCCTGTCCGATAATAAAAATGAACAACTACTGAGAGGAATTCAAATCCCCCTATCTTCAGCGCACAGTTTCTCTCATTCTATAAAAATCACAGTATAAAGTCACAATGAAACAGGGAAATCTGCATGTACAAAATTAGCTCCAGGCTTATCATAATTTGCCCTGATTCAGACTGAAACATCTGAGCCTCAGGGCTGAACGCAGGTCTGAAGGCACAGACAGAGAGAGACCGAGCTGAGAGCACCTGAACCTTAACCGTTCTCTATTTATAGACTTTTTTGTTCTGTCAGTGGTTACAAGAGGCTCTGGTGAATACAGTAGATGCCACTCTCTACTTTGTTTAGCATGTTTTCATTTGCCTGACTGTGCTTTCTGGAGGGACTAATGATACCTACAGTCTGTTCTGTTCGGTTACACACACTCCCTCTATAAGAGACATCCTCATTATCTCCCACTGCGCTCGCAAAGACAGAACACCTGAGCTCTAATTCTCATCCATGTTAACTTGTGGAGACTGGAGCTGGTCTTAATTATGTGTTGATCATATTTACCTCAGCAGCATGCTGTTTTTAATGGTACCAACACAGCTGGGATGATTTAATATCTACAATATACGTCTCACTTTATTTGTATCTTACTGTATCAAAACTGTGGAGCCATAAACGACTCTTCCCCTGCTTTCACTTCTGTAGCTGTCAGTTTGTCAATGTTGTCACTTCACATGTTGAATGTGTTGTGAAACGACAGTGCCACATGAGGACACTCTGATATGGAGTGGATCCTCATGTGACAAGAGATATCCTTGAAACACAACAAAACCCCAGCGCCTTGAGTAGGAAATAAAGGTAATTCAACACAATTTTGGGAATTTTCAGTAAAGCTTTATATCGTAGTCCACAAATGACAGTGAAATTATTTATTTCACTATTCATAACAGTCATACTAGCTTTGTAGATCAAATATGCAAGGAAACTGAGAAGAAGAAAGGCTGAGTAAAAGAGGCTGGATAAAAATAATATCAGGGAAAAAAAAGTGCTGAAACCGTAATGTTGTGGTATAAATTATTTTAAAATGATGATGCACTTTCAAAACACTTTCCTTATTAGTGAAATTTTTAGATATGGAGTGCATTTTATTGCCAGTGTGATGACAGTTAATCTGAAAAGGTTTTCTATGCATATGAAAAAAAAGATATTGTTGAAAGTATAGTAATGTAGACTAGGATTTCAAAGAAATTCAACACATTTCCATTGCTGTGGTTTGATTGATACCACTCTTATGTCTGTTCAATATGTATTAGGAGCAAGCAGCTGGTTAGCTCAGCTTAGCTTAGCATAAATACTGGAAACAGGGGAACAGTCTGGCTCTCTCCAAAGATAACAACTCATTTTGTCTCTTGTTTCTTTAGAAACATGAGGCAGAGATTAAACAAACTAACACATGTTAATGTGTTAATCATTGTGAAGCACTGGTTGCCAGATTCTGTCATATTTGGAGAGAGCAAGGCTGCCAGTAATGCTAAGATAAAAAGCTGTTGTCTCCAACTACATATTTACTGTATAAACATGAAACTGGTATCAGTCATCTCATGTGTCTGTCAGCCTGTAATAGAATGAACGTAATTCCAAAAATGTCACAGGGAACAGTGATGCACTTTTGGGATCTGACGTCATATTCTTCCACCTTTTAGTTTGTGACTTCTTATGGCACACATGAGTCATGTGAGTAGTGGTTGTTGATACACCACCACCCAGACAGAAGTTGAAAATGTGATGTTACAGTATAAGGCCTCAGTTATACTCACTTGTGTGTGCATAATGAACAAAGGCAGATAGCACCATGGATGTGTAGTCATTTATTAATTTATACTCCACTTGGAGTGCATATGCTCAACACATGGGTATAAGATCGTCATATTCGTGGTCTGTGCATGCTCAATGTCAATCAAATCAGGATAGTGAAGAAGAAGAGGAAGTGCTTTGTCTGTTTTACTCAATGCAAAAAAGAAAAACAGGAAGTGTTGTGGAGCAAAGACCTAATACTTGTCTCATGCCCAGATCCAAACCATTTATTAATTGATACAAATTTTGTTTACATATGTTTGTTCTGCACAGCTGAACCATAAATCAATTTGCTGTCCACTTGGGTTTCCCAGGCAACAAACAAATCTTTGGTTATGCAATTGAAGCTTTGCAAAAACTGGTTAAAACACACACACAAAAGAAGAATAGCTTGAAATTTCAGAAACTTACTTACAAGAATGAGTCTAGCACTGTAAGTAACATCCAACACTTGTCCTCAACAACAGGATGTCTGATGTGTAATTTCAAATGCTTTTATCAAAGAGAACACAAAGAACAGACGCTGTTAGTCTGTGTTTCCAGACTCTGAAGAGTGATGATCATGTTAGGTTTATGTAATGATGATGTACTGTATGTCATAAGGAGAGACAGACGCATTCACACTTTCTTAACATGTGATTGCAATGTCCATCTCCGGTGCTTCTATGGTGCACTTAGCTTTCGACCTTCACAAGATGCAGGGAGTAACAGAGTGTACAGTAAATGGGGTAGTGTCCAGCACTTAACATATCCAACATTTCTTTTTTCCCCCTCTTGTTTTGTACTTTTTCTCTCACACATTTCATAATTACAACACTACATGGTGACTAGGTGAGGAGTACTGTATGCTGTGATTAGTGTGGCCTCGTATCTGTGCACTCTGGCATTAAGGTTAGAGAAAAAAACTAACAAAGCTGAAAAGGAAAAAAAAAAAAAAAACATTTCCACAAACAGAGCCACCTGGAACATTTCATGTAGTCTGAGCTTTCTGTGCTTTGTTTGTACCCACAGATGACAGCGTGGCAGGAAAGGTGAAAGGCATTGGGCTCATGGGGACCATAGAAGTGGCAGATTGAATTAAGGTTGCTCCTCTACATGAACTCAGAGTGTCCTCGTGAACATCATGAGCAGCACACCCCATAAAAAAAAATGAGAATATGGCTGTTTGGCTTCAGATCTAACTCTAATCACCGAAGTCAGGCTGTATTTGACAGCGTCTCCAGATGGCAGTAGGCAAGGGGACATGGCCACATGACCGCATCTTTCTCTGTGGTCCTCGCTGCGAGGAGGATGGCAGTACGTTACTGTCTGCAGTGACAGATTGCTGAAGAAGAAGCCTGTATAAATAAAGCACAATTATCTGAAATGAACTCAATGTTGCGTTTGGGAGACAGGCACTGTTCCACTCCGTTTCTGCATGTAAAAACACAAAGTCTCCTTATCTCAGCACAAGGTATAGACTGAGATGCTTGAGCAATACCTACAGCATAATGCAAAAAAAATCAAAGCACTTTAGCTCTGAATAAATTACTCTTGCAGGGGGTCGGGGAAGAAATTGTTACTCTCCTGATATATAATTTCACCTGTTTTGCAGCTGCTGAATTGATGAAATTGAGGTATTGCTGATCATTTCCCAGTAATTTCAAGACGTTTTTTCTTTCTTTTTTTTACCGATGCCATTATTACAGTGAACTCAGCCAAAGAGACACGTGGCTACAAATGTGAAAAGAAAAGTTTTTCTGAAGAAATTGCAGGGTGCAAGCATGCTTCAAGGCACAGCAGCCACTTAGCCAAGTAAGTGTTTAAAGGACAGTCTCCCTACTTTCAGGGAAAAAGTCCTGAAGGGCTTCAATGGCTCTGCTGCCAGTGAAACTGTGTATTTATTTGATCGTAAGACTTCTGAATGACACTCGGTGTGATTTTTGTTCTATCATTGAAAACCCACTAGACTACCCGTAACCCACTGGGTTTATCGTATTCATTTTGTGAGAAAGCCGTGCATTTCCTGTCATAGGAAATAACAGCAATCACTAATAATGGCACATTGCAATTTTGCCAGCACCAGAAGACAAAAAAATAGCTTTCGACCAAACACATAAATAGTAAAGCATACACGGATGCAGAAAATGAGTGTACTGAAAAATGCGCTGCATCTAATCCATGTGATTACAATAGACAGAGAAAGCTTTGGAACGGAGATGAGAGAATTCCTCTTATAATGGAGAGGGAGCCATCTGGTGAAACACAGTCTGGAAAGAGCACAAGCAATTAAAACCTTGTTCTCAGCTGCTTTGGCAGACCGGACGACGAGAGTTTACACGGACACAGATCAGTCCGCCAGCCTGAAGGTGAGCATTACACAAGACTCAGAGTGACAAGACGGAAACTGACATAGAAAACAGATGCCAACACAAACGCCGGCAGGAGAAGATCAATTGTGTCTTCTTGGCTTTCATCAAAGCTTGTCAGGAGGAGAAAATGTATCTGTGCTTCCTCACAGCCCCTGGAGATTTATTTGTAAATGTCACACTTGTCAAATCATCAGCAGCGGTGTCTCCAGTGGATACTACATTTTCTCTGGAACAGAGAAAACCAGTGGATGCAAATTACGAAATAACCTGCTGATGTTTGTCTTGTATTCTGTGTTTTTTTGGGTCGGTATTTGGTCATCTGCTAGAAAATGAATTCCAAATCTAAACTTGAAGGGTCCCCACTGCAGCTTTTACACATACACATACACACCTAGGCCCAGATGTACACAGATGTTACAGGAACCTTTATGCTACACATCAGCAGACATACAGTATTCACTTTTCAACCACATCTTGGTTTGTCTCTCATTAAAAATGTTTGCCTGGATGACACCATTCTGTCTTTAACCAACTGTGACCGTGACATCTGTCCTTGGAATCTGTGAGAAATCTGTGACAGCATGTTGGTTAATCTTTTCCAAGCTGTACTGTACTGATATAAAGACCAAATATTTTCAAATGATGTGCCAAAGTACCAGAAAAAAAATCACATCTTTATAATTTTGAAATCTGTTTTACTGGGCAATAATACAAATTGAAGCTGCAACAGGGAATCTACAAAAAGATCATAATCATTTGCCAATAAAAGATTTTCTGTGTTGAACAGAAGGTTAAAAAGAAAACATACTGCAATATTACTGTGCGCACATGCTGACAGTTTGGAGACAGTTGGTAGCACGGTGAATCATAAGTGATGATGCAAGTGAATATACTGTACAAGAATAAAACATCATCAGTTAGTCGTATCCAAAAAACAAATCTAGAGAAGAAGGTTAGGAGAACGTGGGCATGGTTGCAGCCATGGAAGAGAGGCCAACTTGTGAAGCCAATTTCATATTTTGCAACACGCTATATTTAAGCATCATTCATGCTGCATTCTTGTTGGCTGGTTCAAAGGTGTAGGCTGCAGCTGCAGTCACATGGTAATTTTTTCTCCCAGGCGATCTCTGACTGCAACGCCATGAACATCTCAGAGCTTTGACCAAAGATATCAGCACCATGGGCATCACCAGAACCTTTTAACTGGGTCACAAACCCAGTATAAATGTCATATAGGCGGTACCCTTAATAAGCAAGTCAGTTCAGATGATAGGCGCCGATCCCGTGGGTGCTCCAGTGCTCGAGCATCCACTGGGGGCAGGGCTTAATTTGACTCACAGATTGGAACCGATACCTATTTGATCGGATCCGGTACCTCCTCCTCCAATCAAAATCTGGAAATAAACTGATATTAAATTTTATTTTGTCCTTGTGTTTTATTTCTCTTTGAAGTTAGTAATAGATGGCCTGTTTTGGATGCATTTTAATCTGAGAAATAAGAAAAGAGGAAGGAAAGAGCGATTGACAGATCAATCATCAAGTTACGCAATGACGAACCCGGTGAGTTTTGGGCGTAAATAAGGAAGGAAAGAAGGAAAAAAAAAACAAAATAAAAGGACACGACTAAAGGACATAGAAACACTGAGAGTAAAGTAATAATAAATGAATAAGGAAGCCAAAGGTTCTATGGACAGTTGGTCGGCATTATACAAAGGTAAACACGCATTTTTTATTGCTATTTTCTGTTGTGAAGTGTTTATCGTTGTGTGGGCATGATATGCACATCTATATACTGTATAGCTAGTTCAGGGGTCCAGCGTCTCTGCACCATGGACAGTGCTGTTTTGTGTGCAGTGGGTTTGTGTTTGCCTATACAGGTGCTGCTCAGCTACGTTCAGTTACATTGCAGGAAGTTGTAAAATTGATAGTAACCTCAATATGTGGCAGGTAGTGAGTTCTGCTGGACTATAGCTGATGGTCAGCAGCATTATCTCTAAGGTAAGCTAATACTGTATGTAATACTTCCTGAACGGTTTGAGAGAACACTGAGATACTACTGTACAGTATATTGTTTTTAGTTGCCAGTGTGAGGTGTGTGTGAACCAGGAACACAAGGATAAAGGACCCAAATGCAGAGACCCGAAATACAAGGTCAACTCAACAAAAAGCAACTCTAACAACTCACAACAAAAGCAACACAAAACAACAAAAAGACAGCTGAAACAACCCCCCAAAAAATAACATGTTATCCAGGCGAGAAATGAAAAGGCAGCAAAGACACAGGCAACAAACAAACACAGCATAGAAACACAGAGTCTCGTCTCCAACACAGATGAACTGATAGAAGAAAAAGGGGAAACACAGACACAGGTGAGATACATTAGGTAGGCTAATCACAGGGGGAAACCACAGGAAGGGACAGGACTTATCAAAATAAAACAAGAATCATGAACAGAAACAAACACAATCCATCAACCAGAAGCTAACGTGTGAGAATTTTCATCACTTTTATGTGTTGAGGAGGAAAAAAAGAGAAAAATTAAACACACTGACATGAACAAATATAGGAATCCTGGATAGTCAGCATAAAATGAATAAATCATCATAAAATTGAGAAGAAGGCATTTACTTGGCTTCTACACCAATGCATTCTTGTGATCAAATCCCTCATTTTGGTGCCAAGTGTGAACGAGGTCTGTGAGCAGCAGGGAGCCTGACATCCACACTGATCCAGACTGTGAAGGCCCGAGCACCCAGCACTCGGCCCTGTTCTAACAGATGACACGTTTAACGGGCCCATCACTTGTCTGCACTGGTGCTGGGTGAACCACGGTGCAGATCGTAAATCAAACGGTTCATTGTAGCCGTGACATTGTCGTGTTTGTATAATTATCTGCACGCCGGTTCATCAGGTGTAAATCACCTTTGTTTGTTAACGTCAGGGTCAAGGTCTTTGCTTTGCTGCCTGTCCAAGATGCTGCTGGACTGAGATGTGACTGCACTGTGGCTTTTTTTTTTTGTTAACCCTCCTGTTGTCCTTCTGGGTCAAATTGACCCAATCTGTTCCCTTCCTCCTTCCTTCTTTCCTTCCTTCCTTCCTTCTTTCCACAATCCTTTTTCCCTTCCTTCTTGTCGTCCTTACTTCTTCTTCCTTCTTTTGATCCAATTGACCTGATCTGTTCCCTCCCTCCATCTTTCTTTCCTTCCCTTTTCCGTTCCTTCTTTCCTCCTTTCTTCTTCCTACCTTGAATGAATCTGTTCCCTCCATCCATCTTTCTTTCGATCCTTTTTCCCCTCCAATCCTTTTTCCCTTCCTTCGTTCCTTCCTTCCCTTCGTCCTTACTTCTTCCTTCCTTTTTGACCCAATTGACCTAATCTGTTCCCTCCCTCCATCCATCTTTCCTTCCTTTTTTCCTCCCATCTTTCCCTTCATCCTTCCTGCCTTCCTTCCTACCTATCTTCCTTCTTTCCCTTTGTCCTTCCTTCCATCCTTCTTTGATTCAGGAGGACAACAGGACTGACACTGTAATATTTTGTTGCAATAACTCTTTTTAAAGTTTGAAACGATTCAGCATTGTCACCATGATATAATCGTCAGCGTCACAGCCATTGACCATAGAAGATCTTAAAAGAGCGACTGTGGGTTTGACTCATCTTGATGTGTTCATATTTGCCTTTCACTACCTTGTTTTACTAATTGAGACAGATTAAAATGCAATATCATGATCTGCGTTGCTGTTATCACTGCATGAGCCGCTGATGGATATCACTGTCAGACTGTTAAATTAACACAGTGAGTTATGGCCGTTTTGCCCTTCAAACTCACAGTGTCGTTTGTCATTTGCGAGTGGTTTTACCTGCCACCGTGTCAACATGACCACATGCTGTGACACTGCGCAGTGTCATTGAGAAAACACAGCACAAGACCTTGCTTTTTCCGTCCACGTCCATCCATCAAAGCTCCTTCAGCGCTGATCAAGTCAGCAATGCACCTCCTGCAACGACGGCTCATGTCGTTTGCGGAAAGTGGCCGACCTTCACCTCACATGAACCAGACCACAAACAACACACACACACACACACACATTTCCCTCTCACTGTCCACCAGTCGTTATATGTTGGTTAAATTCCAATCTCTTATTTCTGTTTGGTGTAAAATTGCAACACAAGGCATCTGATGAATGAGGGATTTATGTGGGCAGTGGCCTACTTGAATTTTAGTGTGTGACTGATGGCTGCATCCATCACTTCAGCGTCATTATTCAAAAGACATCAAGTAACTATCAGGAAAAGTGGGTCAAAAGAAGGAGAAGTTGGTGAGTGGACTGATTTGACATATGGGAGGGGAGGGCTGCATCAGAGCATTTGAAGTTTAGTTTTGGCTCTCCACCCCGTGACAAATCACAGCAGCACTGGAGTTAATGTCAGTGCAGTAACTAAGTTAACATTATATGGGTGAACCCGAGAGCAGAGACAGCAACTGTGGAATTTACCTCAGGGTGTAGAAAGTTAACACATAATCCTACAACGGAGGAATACCTGATGAGGACATGTTTATATGTATGAGAGTCACTGCCACTTTTTATATCCCCATGAAATAGTGCAGCAGATGATAATAAAATTCACACGCCTACATGTTAATGTTTTGTGCTTGTGTGAGCGTGTGTGTGTGTGTGTGTGTCTGCTAATGCATGTATGCCAAAACATTATGGTTCTTTTTTTATAGTAATGACCTGATCTTTTATACCTAATGGAAGGTCAAAATTGCAAGTATGGTTGAATTGAAAAATGAAATCTTAAATGATCACAGATATGTTATAGAAAAAAAGATTATTTAAATTCAGCTTTGAGCTCTGCCCTCATGTCTGAGCTGCTGCAAGTGAGCAAATGTAAAAGTCCTATCAAAAGTTTTACAAAAAGCAATAAGAGACAAAGGCCATAAAGCAGTGAAAAGAAAATCATTTGGTAAAGTAGGGAGCAGAGGAAGTGCAGTGAGAGAGCAAAAATATTTCTTTATTCATTTAGTTTTTATTCAGAAATATTTCAGTATGAAGTTTTAGAGGCATAATGACTAAGCAGGGAAGGGAAAAGAGCAAATGGAAGTGGTCCTGTAAGGCAATAAAGCTTCTAGAAAATACAGTGAATATTGAATATTGAGCATGTAAGGGCATATTATGCCTGTGTGTGTCTGTGTGCTGTGTGTGTGCACGTGTGTGTGTGTGTGTGTGTGTGTGTGTGTGTGTGTGTGTGTGTGTGTGTGTGTGTGTGTGTGTAATCATAACAGAGTGGTGTAATTCTTTTGAATTGACAGCTAGCCCCTGCAAATGTCTCCAAATGGACAATTAGATTTATTGGGTCAGTTTAAGCTTCTCCTGGGTAGATTTTAAACAGGCTTTGCAACAGGGGACACCAGTGTGAGTGTGACTCTAAATTTCCCTGTGCAGATCATTTGCTATGGTTGAAGTGGCTCTGGACCTTTGTTGTCATACTCCCAGACTGCCCTGTATCAACACAAGTACCGCTTTAACAACACCACTCGTCGTGTTACAAATGTGCTCTTCTGAGCTGATGTTAAACAGGATGCTCTTTGGAAGTTAATGTAATATTAAAACAAAAAACATTTTCAGCGTTGAGATGGTTTAATCATTTTTTTCCCACTTAGACTGGCAGATGTTGACTGACGTTTCAGCTAATATTTTAAATTCCTAACTCTAAAGTTTTCCCACATTCCCCTCGGTATCTACAGAAGAACCCTCCAGGGTACGTTTACCATACCGGTTTTATTCCTATTGCTCAATTTTGAAAATCACAAATTTTCCTCAAGGGGCTTTTCAGTCGGTACTGCAGACAACACTCTCAGTCCTCAGCCCTTGACAGTGTAGTTGAGGATTAGTTGGTTTTCCTGCTGACAATATTACAAACTATGGATTATGGTGCTTGGTCAATGTGGCAATAACACTAAGGAATATATGTAGTAGTCTGGCAGAGACATGCAGCTGTAGCCAACATTTGCACATGGGGTGGATGACCAATGTGACAAATTACAGCTGAGTTTCTCCTGGATCACTGAGTCACATGGGAGAGATTCTGGCAGAAAGTCTCTCTGACATGTTATGAAGGGTCTATTTAATCCAGATGCATCAGGGGGAAAAAAAAGGTATAGTCAAATAAATATAAATTATGGATTTCATACAGTCTTCTTTCCCATTCATCCACCACAACCTCTTACTTTACAGGATTCAAACACAATCACCCGATTTATTTTTTTAAAAGTCCTCCAATGAGGAGCAAGTCAAGTATTTAGCTTTTTTATTTTTTTATTTTTTTTATTTTTTTTTAACAAATACAACATATGGTGTTCGTTATGTAAGACACACCATGATTGAAATGAGCCGTTAATACCATGACTGAGTATTTCCACCTTGGGACTGCACTTCCATCAAAGCAGATGCAGACAGCCCGGGATTCATTCATCACATACGCCAAAATCCTTGTCAGTGCAGTGAGCACTGGCACAACTACTAACACTGTGTGAACCACTGACTGTTACCAGCCAACAAACAACACGCAAGATGCAAATATCGCTACTGTTCTTATACATCAGCTACGTGGTCATTTAAGTCACAAAAGATCACAGAGACTCTGCAGAGTTTCCTTTACTGACATTCTCAATACTCTGTGCTGTTACATGTCAATGTAGTGAAAGCAGCTGTGGTGGGCAAGCACAAGGCCAGATGAATGAGGACATAACAGCTTATAATTTTCTTTTCTTTCTTTACTTTGTTTTTTTGTCATGTTCTGTGTGGGAAAACTGTGTTAAACTAAATATTAGAGTAATCCCAAGCAATTAAAAACATGTCTGAAGAGGAACTTTAAAGCTCAGTTAGAGTAGCTGCCTGTGAGTACGGAAGCCCTGAAAGGCAAAAGAAACTTCTTTTTTTCCCCACAATTTCCCCTGTTTTCTTTTTTGTTTGGTTGGTTTTTGCATGTGTTTGTGTGTTTAAAACAGTGACATGAAAGAATAGTATTTTTGGGACGGGATTATTTTTCCTAACTTTTTTTTTCTTTTAGGGAAAATAACAGGAGCCATTAGGTTTTGTGTATATGGGTGCAAATAGCTGAATAGCTGCCATGTAATGCTTCAGTGCAAATAAACCATCTTTTTTTAGTCTGGATTCATGTTTTTTTCAGCAAGGCGCGGATGCAAGGTGAAATTATTATTACTTTCTCAAGCAGTTCAGACTGTCCTTAGTTTTTTATTCTTTTAATGAGGTACTAACCATGATGTCTTTGTGTAACTCAATGGTCCCCATTGAAGCTTTGAATACAAATATACCATTCTATCTAGTTCAAGGAAGACACCTCATTCTTGTTGATGAATCAGCCAGAAGCCTCCAGATGCTCTTCAGAACTCAAAAAGAGATAGAGTAATTGAGAATGCAGTGCTACAGGTGGGCCGACATCAAACAGACTCCTGTGAACTCTCTTTCTGTGAAGGTTGAATATGAAGCAATATGTGGATGATGTTTAATTCTATACACAACTTGAATACAAAATGTATAATCTTCATATGTTACTATTTCATATGATCAAAATACCTTCCAATGAGCTTATCAATGAGTGTGCCTAAACGTCCTTCATCTAACTACAGACAAAACGGAGATAAAAGACGAGAGAAAAGAATGTAGCCTAATGCAAAAGAAGAAAGGCTAAGATGCACTCATCTCTGAGTTCGGTCTTTGAAGACCAAAAATCAAGTCAGATCCCTTGCTGTTATTCTGGATTTAAATTTTAATAACCACGGCAAATCAATTACAAAGTTCTTTTTCCTCGACAAGCGCAGACATGTATTCAGATATGTGTCCTTCCCTGACTCCAACAATGAACCCCACCTGACTGGCCTTTTGTAACTACCTAACATTTTTGTTAAGAACGAACAAGTGTTGTCAAGGTTGCTAGGCGACAGAGCTTTATGACATACCGGTACGGGTGGGCATATTAACCATCATCTCACATCGGTTTAGCCTTCACGGTCTACAACACTCATGAAGGCCACCTGAGAGGTAGAGGAAGACGAGGAGTTGTGTTCACTGACAGGTGACTTTACTTTTAGCTTTGATACCAAATTATCCACCACAGTCTCATCATTTAACACTTCTCTTGTCATGTCATAGGTGTGATGTGACACCTTGGGGTCACAAATGTAATATCCTAATAAATACTAATTGACTGGTATTATACAAATTTGAATTTTCTATTTAATGGGAGTGGTCATAAGCACTGCTGTGTGAACATTTTAAAATAAATGGGTTTATGTTGATTAAAAAAAATGGACAAAACCAAATGGATTTGGTGGGAAAGTTATGCAACTGATGTGTGTCTGAACACTATGTAACACTCTCTCACTGCTCTTTCAGTGTTGTTTTTTTCCGTAACATTCAGCTGTTAAAAAAAGAAAAAGAAAGCCTCAAACACAGGCTGTGCTCTACCTGCACAAAGGCTGAACACCAGACAAAGTAAGAGCCCAGCATGGTGAACATACAGTATTTTTAGCATGTGGCGGCTGAGGAACACATGTCCCTCAGGAGCTGATGAAGACCAGACGACACAGTCAGGAGGAGAATGAATGCTGGACACGGACGGGTGCTGACGTCGCTGCACGTCTGCTAGATGAACAATCAAACGTTTGCTAAAGGATTGTCATATCAACTTAAATGCTAATATGTCAAGTGCCACCTAAAAAAAACCAAGTAATTACAGGGTGTAAGTGAGCGCTGACACTGGATCCAATCAGCATTTAAAGCCTTGCTGGTATTCAACTGACACATAACCAGTGAACTGACTCGCTCTTGTTCTAGTACAGTTTATTTTCCGTCTAAAGCTAACTCCAACCTCGTATCTTGACAGCTCTGGAGCAATTGTTGACTCAAACTTTTCAATTGTAGTGTCGCTGACACTCTGACCTCCAAGTAATCACTCAAAGACGAGTAGATTATTCTGTCCGTCAGAGGAGAAAAATACCTTTTCTGGGGACACTCCAACAATGACAAACCCACTGACTAAATCAATGACACAGGGATTACCTACTCTATACTTTCAAGGCACATGATCATTTACTACAATCAATCAAGGTTATTGTGTCTCCTAGAAATGTTTTTATACAACAACAAACAGGAAACACAAGAGAGAGACTAGAGTCTGTGGTCAGGTTGATGAAACAGAAGCGCCTTGGTTAAGGTTAGGTAAAGATTGTAATTCTTATCTGTGTTACACCAAACCAGAATCTTTACCTAATAATAAGGTTCAATAATACTGCAGCCACAAAATACAAATATTGTAATTAAAACCTGGATATTTTGATAGAAAACATAACATTTTACTAATCTTTTAATTAAAACTTACCAAGTATGTACGTATATTTACAGCATCCCTCTTAAACCAGTCACAATTGTGCTTCTTACAAAGCACGTTTGCTGCTGTAGCTTTGTTGTACAGACACATCATTTGTAGACGACGTTAGAGTCATCATGAGATCTCGGTGCGGAACATATAGTGTCATGAACTTATATTGCTGCCGAGCCAGTGAAGCTATGAAATCATAACAAGTTAATTAATGCCCAAACTTTGCCATCCTTCACATTAAAAGCGTGCTCCTCCCTTCTCACAGAACACAAGTCACATGAAGAGCTGACTTCTGCAGTCATTATAATTGTACGGTAGCTGCATTTATGATCTGTTTATACATAACAAATGCAAATTGCAAGACTCAGACATAATTGTATGCTTTAACATTCTTTATCCAGATAGTCACTTCTGGACAAAGGGTACTTTGTAACTCTGGCACTTGATGAGGCTGCAAAGTGCATTATCAAAAAAAAAAAAAGAAAAGAAAAAGGAAAGATAAATAATACTGTATGAATAGCTGTAATAGCAGACTTAGTTTCATTTGTAAAAATGACAGACAATTGTTTGACATTGATCTGAGCTGAGGATTGTGCATTATTTTTTTGCTCTTTGTTATAGCTGAACTCCTTTATTTGTTCTTCTACTGCACATGGTTTATAATTACTGCCATCAGGTTGTTATCGCCTCGCTTTTGTTGCTAGCAGTGAGCCAGAACCGAGATGGGATTTTCTTTTAGTTTAAATGAATTATTTGCAGCTATTTATGTCTTATCCCTGCAGGCTATTGTTTAATAATGAATTGCTAGGTGTCTATTTGTTTGGCAAATAAACATTCATAAGACACAGAAGACAAACAATGGGTATTTATCATGTGTTCCTCAGTATCCAACTTTCACGTGTAACATGTGTGAATTAGTATTTAATTAAAATTTCTCTACTCATGTTCAAATGCCAGTGTATCAAAAACTTTGTCTTTGTCCTTCATCTGCAGTGCAAGACCATTTGCTCCATGTTGTTGATGCTGCAAGTAATATTCTGTTATGCTTCAAAGTGTAGGCATGGCTTTGCTCGACTAAACATTTGGTCAGAACATTTGAGGCTTGGCTGACAAGACCAAGACTGTGTGTAAATGAACTTCACTCAAATGTCACCTGGACATAAAACCTGGATGAACTCAATCACCTGTCAAATCCCCCCCCCCAAAATAACATGTTTACCTAAAATTAAGGCTTTAAACTTATTTTACAACTCAGTAAATCTGTCCCTCTGTGTGCCTGCATCAGTGCAACAACACTATTGACTTGGGATTTGAGGACAGGGATGACACATGTAATATTTGCCCACCATCTTTGGTGCCACAGACTATTGAATTTCAGTTCAGCGTTCTTCAATTGATCTGTCGCCTTCATAACATCTGTGGTGTCACTAAATCAACCAGGTTTAAAATGTTTATAACTATTAGGAGCTCACTTTAGCTTTAGTGACCAATCACTCTTTGGTGGAACTGGTAAACAGGAAACTACCTTCTGTCACTTGCCAAAAAAGTTTGGGAAATACAAATCAAAAGATGTTCAATGCAAAATCATGCTTTGTAAATAATAACCTGTCAAACCAATATCAAATAACAGATTTTTCCCACTTGAATATAGTGGGGTATAAGCAGAAACTATATAGAGACTTATATTCAAGCAAATTACAAGAATTGCACAGCACTTGAGTGAATATACTCAGATCGTTACCATCACTCATAAAGAAACACATCAATGTGTGTAACATGATTGCTGCTGTCAAAGCTGCTGCCTCCATGAACCTTTTAGTGAGCTGACTAAATAATTAACAAGATGAGAACTCGCAAGGTATGAAGCCCAAATGATAACAACTCTGATCGATACTGCAGTGTCAGACGCAGATTCCTTCTGCTGCTTTCCTCTGAAGCCGTCAATAGAGCTGAAAATAAAAAATAAAAAACTTCAGAAAGAAACCGTCCTCCTCCCCTGAATTGCATTCTTCTTTATTTTCTCATAGTTTTATGCTCCACCACTTTTGATATTGATTGTGAGTCTTCCACTGCTATAAGAAATATTTTAGATGTTTTTTCTTTTTAATCTGCAGACAAAATGCAACTGTGAGCCTGTTTGCGTGTATGTGTATGCAGGGCTTGTAATCGTGTGTGTGTATGTGTATGTGTGTGCGTGGAGACACAAAACATTTCTTTAATTTAGCTTAGTGAAGCATGGGGACTCACGCCTTGCACCGTTGCTCATTTCATACTCCCATTTGTATTGAACATTTGGAATGCAGATGAGCTTCACTGCTGGTATTTTAACACTAGCTGTTTGGCTTTGTCCTAATGAGGTATCAGTAAATGGCTTTCTATTATACCAGATATGGTGTTAGAAGCTAGACACAGAGATATGTGGATGGAGACAAGGAGGATAACCGTAATGAGCTCACACTGGATATTTCCCAATTTGGATATGCAGATAAAGGAGGGAAAAAGTCGTCATTAGGTGTGATAAAGTGCAAAGTCCTGTAATAAGTGCTCTCATGTTGGCTTCACTGCCCCGTTGTTCTGACATTAAACTGCTGCCTCACAGTTCTTACTTACACGTATAAAGCTGTGCTGAGCCGCTGAGTGTCACATCCCTCCGAACTAATATTTGTTCTGACACCCCAGCAGGAATTTCACTCTATTTTGAAGCATTGCAAGTGAGGGCTGCGCCTTACCTAGTCCTCATGATACCCTCACACACACACATACACATACACATACACACACACTCCTCTCAGATGTCACCACTCCGGAGCTGCCGGGGATCCAGTTGAGAGGGATCGATGATGGTGTCTGCACCTCCTGACCTGCACTCTGAGTCTCTGCCACCTCTCCTCCAGCCCCCAACAGCTGAGAAGCTCAAAAAAAAAAAAAAAAACACACACCACAAACTCACCGTGAAATAAGATAGCCATCCTGAAAAAAATGTCTGCGGCTTTATGCACTCCGCGAAAGGTCCTTGAAATGCGCTTACTCCTATAAGAGTGCCATGTTAAACAAAAGGTTGAAAATAGTTCACCTTAAAGTGCTGCTGAACTTTGTCAGGTTTCAGGTGTGGGGGGGTTGCTGCTCTGTCATGTCAGCGCTGCGGCGAAGTGCTCTGCCAAGGTTAATAAGTTTAATTCGTTTTATTGCACAGAAGCAAAGTTAGAGGAAAAACACAATTAAAATACAGTGGCGGAAACCACACAGAGGGGAAATAGAATGAAACTTGTGCAGGTGATATTACAAACCCAAGGGGCTCATGAAAGAATCCCACTTCAAAACAAAGAGCCAAAATCCACTTTGATCCCTTTCTGTTTATACCCTCACTTAAATTCTACACTGTAATATGAAGTTTGTTCCTCTTAATGATAAAAGCTGTAAAAATTAGAATCCTTTTGATCAGTGAGCTACTATAAACAGGCTATCATATGCTATTGTTATGATTAAAAAGTCCTCTTTCATTTAAAAGTCTGTGCCTAGTCTCTCAAAAACGTGCTTTGAACCAATTTATTTGAGAATCCAGTATTCCAGAGAAATATCACTAATGTGCAATTCAATGTTTTCAAATGAGACTCTTAATCCGCAACTTCTCATTACACTTCCACAAGTGCCACATTGGCAGTCTCACACCTGCAGCATCACTGCCTCTGGACCACACCTCTGATCTGTAAGCGGGTCACAGTCAGATGAGCATTAGCAGTAATAACTGACTACAAGCAGTCAAAGAGGCCAGCACAGACATCACGCCTTGACGCTTCAGTTTCAAAGGATAAATGAATCAAAATTGTGTGCGCCTGCACTCTTTCAGATGTACAAAGATGTGTTGGTGTAAGGCCTTAGGACGTCATTGATCTAGGTCAGTTATTAACAACACAGAGGCAAAGGAAGATGTTTCTCTTTCCTGATAAATAGTGACTAATAGGCTCAACTTCCTGCGGCAGCAGGGAACACCACTTGATACTAATGTGTCACCAGCTGCTTTAAATACTCCCATCACTGAGCAGCACAGTTCACACTGCTGCTATGTAGTGTAGCTACTGGAGAATGGAAACAGTCAGGCTGATACAGACCCACACTCTGCATCTCAGACTATCATGACTCATTAACATGAACAGAGTTTGTTTCTCAGAGGCCTGTGAGCCCAACGGGTCCCACACAAAACAACTCTCGATTATTTTTAACTACACAAGATTCACACAGACATATTCAACATCTACTGTAACAATCTCGAACAAAACTGTAAACTTCTTCGAAATAAAAGTTCTGTCTGTTGATTATGTACCAAAAATTAACCAAGTTCAATCAGTATGACCAAGCAGCAGCCTGAAAGAATTAAGCTGCGTTCACATGGAGTTCAGCAGACGGCAGATGGCAAACGCCGCTGGACGGAACAGCAAAAACAGACAAACTAATAGACGGAAAAAGTTACAATATTTTAACTTAAAATTAATTATCCCACATATGAGGTAAAGCATTTTAGACACTTAAGTATACAGTAGACTACCATAGCAGCTGACATACAGTAGGCTAATACTAGTGTCCACTAAGAGCCAAGAAGAGTGGTAGCTACTGCAGTTGTTCAGGTAGATGGTAGATGTGGCAACTGCTGGAAATGTCACATAACATATATTACCTTATGTGTGGCCTGTCCAACTACTAATTTGGATGAAATGTGTACATTTTCCCAAAATGCTAAACAAAGACTTTTATCATCCTTTTACTTTCATTTTATCTAGGAAATCCCCCAAAAGAAAGAATATCCTGAGCTCAGCGGAGATGAAGCTTAACTCCAGCTCAGCCTCACATCGAAGGTTGCTTTAGTTAATTTGTTCAACGGATAATAACAGATGACTGGCAGTTAGCATCATGCATTAAATCTTACCAGAGCCGCTCATCAGTTAGCGTTTGCATGCTGAAATGCAAAGTTTTCCACCCAGCAAAGTTAACTCAATCCACAATATAAACAACAATACTTCAACTCTGTTGAAGTATTGTTGTTTATATTGTGGATTGTGTTTATGATGTTAACCACAGTTCTGAACATAATGTGTGTTCATAATGTGTTGAGAATGTCTGCATTTTTAATATAAAACAATTTTAACCTGCAGCAAAATTAAAACAAAATTAAAAAATTAAAGTGATTGAGATTCATCCTCAGGGAACATGAATCCCTTTACACAGTCTGTGGGAATCCTTCTTGTACAATCTGAGAAACTCAGCTGAAGGATATTTTATATGATTGAGGATATGACCTCTGTGTTCTCACCTGGTGCTTAAAGGACCATATACCTAGTAATATATGGAATATTATTATAGATGACACAATAGTATTTTGCAGACATGCTCTATGCAACACTTAAGCACTGGAACTAAACATTTTGCAGATATAATATTCCCTCATAAATAATTAAAGCACTGTAAGAGTAGGCAGAGTTACACAGACAAACTATTTGTGCACCCCAAACTCAACCATATAATCTCGTTTGGCTGTGTCGGATTTCTGTTCATATCTGACAAAGAATCACAAACAATTATGTGTTTTGCAAAAATATGGTTGATTATGTATGATAAAATGTATATTTACTATACAGAGAACATCAGTTTTTTTTCTTACAGAGTATAACTTTGAACTATTACCCTAAGAAAACCCTAATTTTAAAACTAATCCCTAATCCAAAATCCTAATCCCTGACTACCAACTGAATTGGGTGAAACCAGGGCCGGCCAACATGACCTCACTTTCAATAAAAGTCCAAAGCTCAAAATGATATTCAGCAGCTAACAAAACTAGTTCACAAACACACACACTCTCACTCCCTCCCTCCCTCCTTTTCTCTCTCTCTCTCTCTCTTACTCTCACTCTCCCTCTCTTTCTCAATCTCTTTTCTAGGCAGGGGATTGGACACACTTCATCCACTGGACAGCATAATCTCATACCCGCTGTCTGCAGCGCTCCTAGAACTTAGTACATGAAAGCACTGGTGTCGTGTGTGCAAGAGCTGTCATGACAAACATTCGACTGCAGTAGAAGAGGTTAATGAGGACCACCGGCTCCTGCACAGGTAACAGTGACAGAGAGGGAAACATTTCCATATAATGAGCAGTTTGCTGCAGACAAGTGGAGCGCTGAGTGAAAAGAAAACATTGCATCTGTGCTCAGATGCTTACAGACTTTAAACTAAGCCACGGAAAGCGAAGCAGGTGTGTTTACAACAAAATTGCCTCCACCTCAAACAGGTTTCAGACGTTTGGGTGTGAGAGGCTGGGGCAGAGATTAACAGATAAGTAGACAGACAGATATACACAGAGACAGGGAATGTGGGGAAGAAGAGCACATGAAAAGAGAAAAGACTTAAAATTCAAGTAAGAGGCTTAGTTTTAGTCAAAGGGCTCTTTTTAGTGTCCTTTGCTTCTTTATGAAAGCTGACAGGGCAGATTATCCTGACATCAAGAGGGTCAGAGTGAATGTCATGTCTGTCTTTGAGCACAAAACTCTACAATTCCTCCCATCAATAACATGGTTCACTGTGGTGTAGCTCACTGCCAAATATGAGATGTTACATGACATCTTGGTCCTAGTGAAAATATGCCCTACTTTTTGTTGTAAGAGAACAAGAACTTTGTGTTGTGGAGGTGAAACAGATGCTTTACTCACAGTGAAATATAAACATGACTAAGACTCTGCAGCCATGTTAGTAAGGCTGCTAAAAGACTAAGCTAAATGCTAATGTCAGCTTGTCAGCACATGAGCATGTTCACATGCTGATGTTTAGCAGGCACTGTGTGTGACATTTATGGTGTTCGGCATCTTAGTGCAAAAGCCCTAAAATAAGGAATGATATGCATCCTCAGATCATGTCTGTAATGATTTGAATGGTTTTGAATATCAAAATAACAATGAAACCCAATACAAATGCAAATACTTATCTTAGATCTTCACATTCACTTTGTATTTTGAACCTCTGAACTGTAGCAAAAGCAGCAAAAAAAACTGTTTTAAGTCACTAGAAGTGCATATAAAGTGGCACATCCTTTCAATACAGCATAATACCAGTACACAAACACCAAACTATTGTCACAGCTCAACAAGAGCTAAAATTGTGTTTTATTCTGAAGTACAGTAATCTCTGCCCTAAAATGACCTGTGAATCGCACACATACACCCAACACACAAACAAAGATCAACTGTCTTTATGAGTGACTGAGATTGGGGGCATTTAGCATTAAAGAATCACAGTGCCTTCTGTCTCGTGTCTGTAATGACTTAGGGAAAGGAGCAGGCTGCTCCAAAGTGGAGTTCAACATTTATGTGCTCCACTTGCTGAAGCCTGAGGGCAACTACTGTACTGGTGACGGAGCTACATAAGACTGGAGCTATGTTAAACATAAAACATTAAAACTCAGAGATATATTTTAGCTGCCAGTCGATCAATATACCCTTAAAAATGTTCACTGGAAAGTTTACTTTATCACTGAAAACATTATTTAATTATTATGTTAGAATTCACTAATTAGCAGAAAGTACAAAGTACAGCTTCGGCTGATGGGAATATACAGTAATTAGTTTTATAGTGTTTTAGTCAAGAAGCATAACATATTTCGGCAAATTGTAACTTTGTGCCTGATATTACAAAGTTTCGAGATCCACAAAGTTATTACAGCTCATCCTGAGGGGAACATGAATGATTGTCCCAAATTTTAGGGTTGTCAAAACATTTTATTAAAAACCAGAAAGGTCTCCCTCATTGCGGTGCCAAAGGAAACTTTAGGGAATCATCAAATTCATTGGGTTTCATTTTTTGGCGAATATGAATACTTATACTTTTTTTTTCTTTTTTAGTCATCCAATAGTTGTTGAGTTATTTTACTAAATAAGAAAATTGATATGGTGGTGCTGGATTTAAAATAAATAAATTAAGTCATAGTCATCAGTCATAGTCATCAGCTAAGCCATCCTTACCCTCTGGAGATTATGAATGAGCTTTACAAAATGTCATTGCAATTCCACTAAAAACCAGAAATGTCAACCTCACTAGAAGAGTCAGGGACTCACTGAAGTCATTTGGCTTTATCCTCTGGGGACCATGAGTGTCTGTATCAAATTCAATGGAAATCCATTAAGGAGTTGTTGAGAGATTCCTGTCTGGACCAAAGTGGTTGACGAGCTCCTAATAATGTGAGTAAAGACTAATATAATATCACACAGGGGGAAGTTATAGGAGAAAAATGGTGTATGTCTCTCTTCTAACAAGAGCACACATGAGAAGTATGACCTTGCAGCTCGTTTACATTATTATGCATCTGCAACTGAATTTCCCATGTCAAGCAAATTAGTAACACCGGCCTGATCTGAGCTGAAGGTCGTGCTCTGTTTCAGAAAACCGACACCTGTACAGTTTGACAAAATTTTGGAGGTCCTCTGGAGAGCCAGCAAACTGGTTTATTTGGAAATGGCGCAACAGGTTTCTGAGTGTGTACACAGCTTTGCCCAGAGTGAGGATGGATATATTAGCAATTGTTTGCATTAGATGTGATGTGATGTATTCAAATGGCACCACCCTGGCAAAGCACTCATGATGTTTTCCTTTCACGTGTTAATGCGCCACTGACCGGAGAATCATTACATATTCACTAAAGCCCTCCATTGCTTTTCCTGTGCTAAAGCTCACAAAAAATACATTATGAGCAATTATGATGCATGAGGAGCATTGTAGGGCTGTCACATAGATATAACATTCATCTTTTGTGATAATGAAATGATGACTTTGTTCCTCCATATTACCAAGGTGACTTGAATAAAGTCCATCAAATAATCCTCGATGGTTCTCTTTGTGTCTCCTGGGGAGCTCAGCCCTGATACTGAGGCCAACTGTGTCGATCAATGGAGCGGCCCAGCATGGCAAGTGCAAGTTCATTAGTGTTTCACAGCAGCAGCCAAGAAAATAAATTCAGTCATTTCAGAGAAATTTGAAACGATTGAAAGTAGAAAAAATTGAGCACAATGGATCTGGCCAAACAGTTACATAACATGTAGTCAAAAGCATGTTGAGGGGCTATGACAGTGCTTTTGATGTTCTGTTTTAGCTTCATCATTTTACTTACCATGTTTAGTCTATTAGTGCTTTTTTCCTCCTCGTAGACAGCCATTAGATTCTATTTATTTCACTGTGATTGAAAAATCTACTTTCAGAGACTTGTACCATTCTTGAAATCGATAATTCATCCCAGAGAACATCATACAGAGTGAGCTTTTGTTTTGTCAAGGTTAAGTCACTGTTGATACACAAGTTTCTTTTCAAGCAAAATGCACCACCATCTTATTGCATTATAAAAAATAAACACATGCTGTGATGTTACTGTAACTGCATTGGATTATTCACCTCAATTAATAAATGATCCTCCTGGTACATAATCAGTTGTACTGCAAGAAATCTGGCTGAAGAAGATAATCCAATGAATAAAATCAATCCATACAAAATGACTAAGAGGGTCTACTCTTAAATCATTTAATTCTGCAAGGATATGCAAAAGATAGAATTTCCATCTCACAGTGGTATGCCTCCTACAGAGAGCCACATTTCAGGAAATATTGTTTCCAGAGTTACAGCAGTTAGAAATGTCCAATGGTGTTTTATCACCCTTGACATTTATTCATACATAAAGTGGCATCTCTTCATTTTAACTTTATGGACAACATGAGTCAAGATTTGTCATACGTATAGTGTATGGATTTGTGAGTTCTAACCAAAAAAATGTTTTGTGAAGTCCCTGGCTTTGACCTTTGACCCCCCCCAATTCTGATCAGTTTATTGCTACATCCAAGTAAATGTTTATGCCAAATCTAAATAAATATTGGAAATATCACACTCAAAAGATCAAAACTGCATTTTGTGTGAGGTCACTGATCTTTGACCTTTGACCACGAAAAAGTACCGACTTGAGTCCAGCGGCATGTTTTGATGTCCCCTCAAAACGTTTCTGAGATGTCACGTCCACCAGGGCTGAGACAGACGGCAAAGGTTAGAGGTCAAATGTAATCCCTCTGGCCCTGACTGTTGTCTGCATGGAGGCATAAAAACACAGCCCTCTGTGGGATAAAGAGGAGGTAAACATCAACTGAGCTCCCTTAGGAAGAGTAGTGAATACGTATAGAGGAAATGAGCACAATATGTTTTTAGAGCTATGGAGCTATTGTACGTTAAAAGGATTGGATGTAGTAATAATCCCACAAAGAATTATGTCCAGATAAGCTTTATAGCATCTTTTAGCTAATTGTTTTGATTTCCCATCTCTCCACTTTACTGTTTATATTAGGTTCATACTCATCTTCAAACTATTGTGTTCAGATACATCAGGCAGCTGGTTTCAGTGCAAAATCCCTAAAAACCCAAGGTACACTATGTGCCCCGCATCAAATGACAGACAAAGTTAGATTCCAACAGCGAACTAAGTGGAGCATTAAGCAGCTAAGGAGCCAGATATTTCCCCCAGGAGAGACCAAACACAGAGCTAAAAGGAAAGGAAACGTCTGATTTACATTTGCCACCTAAAAACACAACACCAAGTGAATGCTGATATTGCTGCGTAACTGCAGGTAGTGTAAACCAGCAACTGCTAACAAGTTCAATAGAAGTGTCATTGTTATGTTCACAACTTCTGCTGCCCTAAAATGACCAGAATAATAACAATAAACAAACATTATGGGTTTTCTATATTAGGATACTCATAAACACTTGGAATTAGGTAATCAGAACATACACACCAGACACACACAAATACATTAACCTAAATATTTTTACTTGATCATAAATTATAATAAGAAGAAAAGGGTGATTTAGACTTGCAGGTCGATTATATGAAACATATGGAATTTACTCAGAGGCAGTACCTGGATGGGGAAGAAGGAGTGCTCAAAATATAAATTGCACTCTGTCAGATAAAACAAGCAGAAACAATCCCTAAAGGTTAATGTATCTGCATTGAGAGGTGACACAGTGAAGGACAGACCTTTGTACCGGGTTTTGAAAGAAGACATGCACAATTACTATTATTACACACAATTTTCTAGTCTTTTATCTTGACAGAGCCAGAAGCCAAAGGAACTGAGACTGAAAAGAGCAGAATTTGTGTTAACTGATTATTACTATCAATTGCTGCATCCCCTCAGCGCTCCAGTGTAACAGACGGATGATCTCTGCCTGAGAGGACATACATGAATGGTTGTTTGCTTTGTGACCTGAAACAGACATTCAACCAGCGCTGAATATCTTTTATAAAGAAAACAATAAAATAATCTGCTCCAGTCTAAGTTCATGGTGATGGCTTAACTTCTAATGAGAAAGAGCTTTTAATGTATTCTTTCTATTTGTTGGCCTTCAAAGCACTGCAAATTCTGTGACTCACAGGGATCTGTCTGTTTTTGTGTTCTTTTTACATTCTCTCAACTTCTTCACCATTAAATATTCTCTTGTTGCCTGCTTGGAGACATACAGAGGCTTCTTTAAGAAATAGTAGTTCACTTGCAAATGATATTCTGTCTGAGTTGAGTTTCAATTAACAAGAAAATAAAATCAGAGATACTAAAATGGGTTTGTAAGAAATTCTCATTAATATTTTACTTCAGTAAATAAAACTACTAAGCAACTGCCAATTGTTTACCACCTTAAATTAGTTAGTAGCTATAAAGACACAGAAAAACACTTCAGTGAAAACAGAAGTGACTCAAAGTTAGTTTCTTTTTATTCATCCCCACACCATATTCTCATACAGCATTAAATTATTTATTTCAGTGTGCAGAAGGCCTAACTAATCGTAACTTGCCGAAATTAATTTGAATTTTAGCTTAGCATGAAGACTGGAAACGGAAACAGTCAGCCTGGCTCTCAAAGTAAAAAAACACCAGCACCATAATGTTCATTAACAAGCTCTTTGTCTTTTGTGCAAGTGCTGAGGTGAATAAACAAGATTCAGGTGAAGTAATGTACCACAGCCTCACACAAGGGACTCCAAGAAGTGATGACACCTAGCAAAGAAATAATCAAGCATATACGTAGGCACATGTTTCTACACTTCTGTTTTCATCCAGGTTAAACAGAAGTGATGCAATGGTGAGTAGAGAATCTTGATTTAGTACAGCTATGACCATTGTTTTCCTGTTTCTAGTCTCTCTGCTGAGCTAAGTCTGCTAGCTGGAGCTTCATATTTATAGACAATGTCCTCACCAAAGTCCTGGAGAACAAAGAAAAAAAGTGTACTTCTGCCGCTGAAAAATGTCAACATGTTGTATATCAAAGCTCTCACGTTAGCAAACCTTAATTCTGCATGAAAGGTATGACAGAATAACATCGACAACATCCGACTGAATCTGTAAATACACATGTCACCATTAAAGGAAATTGATTTAGATATGCAGCTGATGTTTGGTTTTTTCCACATTAAAAGGAAGAACATATGCTGAAATAGTTTATGAAAAGTGCCGCCGACGTGTTACGCTCATCAGCAGTAGATTAAAAACCAGCGCTCCCTTATTAGCCAGGAGAGGCCATTAAGTGCATTTTTGCATACATGCGCCATGTCATTCAAAGGCACCAATCATCTTCAAGTGCATTCATTAGCACTGCCGTCACAAGGCTGTTTAATGGATTGAATGGCAAGTTTTATTTCCTGAGTGGTGCCACCGTTTAGAAAGGCTATACCTTTTCACTGCGCAGATGTTGGTGTCCTGCCGTGTGACAGGCGTTCGGTATTCTAGGTCAGCCCCCCAATGCTCCAGTGTGACTCAAGAATGAAAGGGCATGTACAGGGAAGAAACAAAAATAGCAGCTGGGCCACAGAAGCCAAGGATTTGACAAAGCCTCGGACATGTGTGTTCCCTGACCTGAATAACCAAGAGAGCCGCAGAGCTCTCGACAAGGTAGAGCCCCGAGACGCGGCGGAAAAATAGCAGCATTTTTCTTTTACATCCACAGACGCTTTTCACTTGTTGTTCTTACAGTCGGGCCAAAATAGCGGAGCTGACGCAACGTTCTGCTCGCTCATTGATTTACTTACAGACAAAAGGTACGACGGGAAAAACTAATCGACTAACCTCAATTCATTTGTTTTAATAAACCTCTGCAGTGAGAACATGTTTAATGTGCTGAAATGATTGCTAATGTGCTTCAGCCCCCTCACACTCTCGTGAAAAGCGGGGGAGGCGTTTGCTGTTTCATTTCCAAACATCTCCTCTCCAATGCAATGCCTGTCCAATTACTCACACTGAGAGGTTTGGTCCAATCACTGTCTTCACTCCGGGGTTAAATGGAATTAGCAAAAGCCGAGACCTCATCATCATCCCCTCCATTTTGTTTGCACTTTCACATTCAACACCTGCCAAGTTACATCGCCTTTCCATTTTGGAGAGACTTTCAAAGAACAATGGGCACGCAGAACAGCGCGGCCATGATCTGCTTTACACTGTGCTCATCAACTTCAATTCAGGCTTTCACAATAAAAGGTGCAGAGGAAGTAATTACTCAGTAAAACACATTTGTCTTTGGGGGGAGGGAGGGGGTGGGGGCTACAGTGCCTTATCAGCTGAGACAGAAACAAGCGTGCAGAAGTGTTTGGGAGATGCCGGAGCTCTTGAGCAAAATTAGTCATTTTTATGTCCTTTCAGGAGAGATAAAGCCGAGCTTCACGTGCTCACAGACACACAATCCTGCTTTGTGCCAAAGCCTTCATGTCAAGTAAGGTGAAGCTGAACCTCCTTCCCCTCACTTCCACATGCGGGAGGAAATCATAATGTCATCCCCGACTTGTGATTACTTTGGCATATTGCATGTGAGCGAGCTGGAGGCATTTTTGCTCAGGCATATTAACACCAGTGCCATGTCAGGCCCTCTCACATCATCTTCCTGGACAATTCAGAGCGTCTCCACCCTTTTTCTCATCAGCTGGTTTCAGCAGGTTGATTCAGAGGATGGCTGGGGCCCAAATGATCAAAATAGGCTACATTCGTCCTAAAGCTCAGCAGGCAACCGGGGAAGGAAGAGGGAGGGGAGGAGAATGAGTCAAACGAGAGATGACAGAGAATTTAAATAGAGAGAAGAAGCAAAGAGGCTGAAAGAGAAAGAAAAGAGACTGCTGGTTTGGGCGGTGGAAAAGGAAGTTAGGGATGTCAGACGGAGAAACTAGGATAGAGAGCGCGAGAGGAAACCAAAGGAATGTGGAGGGAAGAGGGAGAAACAAGGGGCTGGAACTTTTCAATTACAGCACACGCAGACAACAAAGACCCAGATTTCAGGAGACTATAACAGTCTGCAGCCCGGGGGGAAAAGCTCATTTAGCCTCCTTCATTTCTCCCATCCCTTCTCCACGCAAATTACAAGTTGGAATATTTAATGCGTTCCTTTTGTTGCACAAGCAAATGCAGCCGTTGCTATCATTACAGATGTCCCGAATGCCGAGCTCAGCTACCTGGGGAGGCAAATCCTCCTGCTGGAAAGTGTTGAAAAGAAACTGGCTCTTGCTTTAAATTTCAAAGTGTTTTTTGGTTGATAGAGATGGTCCAGGCGACTGTCAGCAGCACCAGCGGTGACTACAGCAATTTAGACTTTGAAGATGTGACCCCTCATTACTGAATTGACTCTCTTAATTTGAGCATGAAAAAGCAAAGAACCACCGGCTGGCATCCTGACGAGCACTTGGCAAATAACATTAAAGCAAAAAAAAGGGGGAGGATCAATAAAAGCAGACTATTGATTCAACCCCATCATGGATAACAGACACTCTCCTCGCAGTCCATTTAACACAGGGAGGCCTTTGTCAATCAGGTTTTCAGTGTGAATGACAAACATAATGACAAGTTGGCTTGAACAAGCCACACAAAGGACTCTCCTATAGAAAACATAACACATAATAACACCAACATCAAACAAATTCGGGCTCTGGAATTTATCCTTTTCTTCTTTGTTGTCATACTCCCTGAAGAGCAGACAAAAGAATCTAATAAGAGATTCATCTGCTGTACCTGTCGCACCCCCCTCCCCACACACACACACACACACACTCTCTCACACACACACACATACACAGAGATCTACATCCCTGCCATCGTCTCCGCCATAATTTGAAGGCTCGTGGCAGCTAACTTTCCCCGATCACCATTCAGCTTTCACATGTCTCTAAGATTTGTCGACTGTGTGTCAAGTGGTTGTGATGTTGCTGCAAGAGAGGCAGGGGAGGGGAGGGGAGGGGAGGGGAGGGTGGTAATCACAACCAGCGTTTGCTCCTTACACCTGTCTGCTCACCCATCACTGTCTGAGAAAAAGACGCCATTAGCGACGAGGATCCACATTAAAAATGTTCCAGAGTGTACAAAGTTTACTATTTACAAGTTGCAGGTCAAACATTTCTTTTGCATAATTAGAAAACCAGGCATCCTTTTAGAGAGAGAGAGGCAAACTGTGCTTTTCATGCAAATTATGATGCCTGGATGTGTCGAACTGAGTGCACCTGTGAACTTGAATCACATCACCCAAAGAAACCTGTACTCGGATAATGGCCTGCAATTATTCCCACTGGTAAAAACCTGGTGTGCATGTCATCATAGGAGGGGTCGATATGGGCCACTTAGTTGTGCAAGCTGCAGGCTTTGAAGTTGTAGCACAGGACAATAAAATGAAAAAAAAAAAAAACTTGGGAGATTCACTGTGAGATAATTAGCCCATTATCAAGCTCCTTTTACCACTTTCTCAGAGATGGGAATGCACTGTGATGGCAGATAATGAGCATGAATTATGCGAAGGTAATGGTGAATGATCAACTCAGCCCTGATGCACAACGCTCAACAAAACTTGCATCCACTCAGGCTGTACACATTTTACTCATCGTGATGCACTTGCTCGCCCTCTTGCTATCTCACTTGGAAAAAAACAGGGGAAGAAAAGCTCAGTGTGTTGCAGCAGGCGCTCATTCATCCACCAGCTCACTCAGCAGAGAGAGAGAGAGAGAGAGAGAGAGGGAGGGGGGATAACAGCTCACATGGAACATTTATCCACATTGTTTCTTCTTCTACAACAGCTTCTGTAAGGTCCAAACCAGTAGAGCACGGGGATTTGGACCAGTCCACCTTTTTTGCATTCAACCTCTGGACATATCTCTGACCGCACGGGCATCCTCAGAATGAGCAGCGTCCGTGTGTCCGTGCCTCCTCCTCCGCTGCTGCCGCTGCAACTTGTCACCGAGGAGCGCGTGGATGCGCGGGGTGCCGGAGCATCGTCTCCCGAAATAAAGTTGAGCGAGAGCGGACATTAAGTTGGAGCAGCGCCCGAAAAGAAAACGACTGCACGAAACCGCGAGTTAATTAATTTTGTCGGATCGCCGAACAGGAGGAGAGGATTCATTCGCAGCTCTCGCAAGTTCACTTATTCTGGAGAGCGCATCGTTTGGTCCCTACTGCACAATCAGGTGAGTGTCTTTTTGAGTATTCACAAAGATTTTAATCACGCACTTTGGGCGCTTAACTCTGCGCACTAGCCTACTTTTTTTTTTTTTTTTTTTCCTCCTACCCTTGGATTGTGTGACACTCTGACACTATCTATGCTCCTCTGTCCTCCTCCCAGTCCGGAGAGAAATGAGGTGTCGCTGGGTGAAGCATGAGCTGTCAGAGAATCAGTCATAAGCGGCTGTCTCTGCTATGGGAGGGGGCGGCTCTCAGCCTGTGGCTCTGCTGCTGTTGCTGCTGGACCTCCAGGGCCGCTGGAGCCGCAGCCGCCGCCGGACAAGGCGACAGCGCCCTCGGCTCCCTGGGCTGGCTGCTGTCGGATAAGGGGCCCTTCCACCAGTCACTAGAGTTCACAGAGGCTGCGGAGAGATACCAGCAGGGCTTCAGCACCAGATATAAGATCTACAGGTGAGACAGCCGTGCGTTATGGGCGCGTGCCGTGCCGTGCTGCATTCACTGAAGGTGTTATTTTGTCCCAAGAAGATGTATTTCTTTCATTAAGGTTCAGGTTTGGGCTGCGGGGTGCATACTTTGATATCATTCAAACATACCACTGGATAATTTCACTGATGAGCACTCTGAGCCGGAGAGGAACTAATCAGTGAAAGCAGCTGCTGTAGTGTTTGGAATGAAAAGCTGCTCACTCTCAGGATTGCCCTCACAGGTAGCGCACCTGCACCGAATTAGTCACAAGCTGATGAGCAAAATCTGAAGAGCCACTGTAGCACTGCGAAACCTCTCCCACTCTGCACCTGAAAACTGATCCGCCACCCAAATATCATCAAACATTCATGCCCCTCCACGGCTTTTTGTTTCAGGGTATCTGGCATTTGATAATTCTGTTGCTGCTGAACGACCCCTGCAGCTCCATTTAATCCCATGACAGTGTGTGGACAGCTACATCCTGTCAGGGACTTTGTGCAGCGTCCCCGAGCTGCACATTTTAGCTGCTGCTGTCTGTTTCTAAATATAAGTCTCAAGGAAGCTTAATGCTTGCAATGTTTTCCTAAATTGTTGCAACAGCAAGGTGTAGCTGCTATACAGCCAGTCAGTCAACACACTTCTTGTCAATACACATGCAATAAGGTGGATATTACATATATGTTTGCTTAGGTTTTTGTCAAAAATCAATATCTGGTGATATTTAGTTGCTGTCCCTGGAGAAGAAGAGGAAGAAGAAGCATTGATAAATCACACAAGACTTGGTTTATCAATGCCTCAGGCCCCAGACTATGCTTCTTTTTCTGGGGTGGAAACTGCTGAGTGTTTTCCAAAGTGAAAAAATACTTTGTGTTTGCATCTATAAATCAATCGGGTCCATTATCTCCTTCCAGGGAGCTTTTACTTTGTGGTGTTTATCTCCAAGTGACACATGCGTTTTTTTTCAATGGGCCTCACTGCATAAATGTCCACTGACTCCAGGCGTCCTCTTTTTCCCTAACCCTGTTCCATAATTAGTGAAAATCAATGAAAGTGACAAAGAGGTGAACAGCTTGGAATGTCGAAGGCAGTCGCCATCTGCAGCCTTTTGGCTTGCTGACATTTCCCCACTGGGGGGGTCTTTTACCCTGAAGCAGCGACCTGTAAACTGCCTGCACACTTCTCTGACCAAAAGGCCTTTGAATTCTGAGGACAACTCCAAAATGAGACTCGGGCAGCCAAGGTTTAAATATCACAAACAAAAAGCTGCTGATCACAGAGAGTCGGTTATTGGTCTATTATTTAACCTCGAAGAGATAATATCAGGAAAAGCATAAACTGTTGAAACACCAGAGGCATTTATTCTTAGAAATATGTCATAACTATATTTTACAGTCTCCACAGAATTGAAGCTGCTCCATATTTTTCTATGTGCTGTGAAATCGCCTGAGGGACCTAAACTGCTACTCTAACCTCTGTTACACCGCCATGAGCATCACATGCCTATCAATCGTGCAGCAGTATGTGATTAAGCTGTCCATTTGCTCTTCGCAGATGCTGCTTTTATAGTCTTCTTTCGCCTCCAAGGAGCTGTTTTGATCACCATTGATTGCTTACAGTGCATACAGTAAGCCATTGTGTTGAGATATCAGCAAACATTCCTCTGTTTGCCTATGTGTGCATGCTGATGGAATAGCTGTAAGCTAAACCCTGGGCTGGATCTGCCATGCCCATCTGTCCACCAGTGACTGACACTCAGCCTGTCCCCTCGTTATCATGATTGGCCGTAATGACACACTCCACACTGTCCCGGTTCTCCAATTATTTTTCTGCCGATCGCTTCTCTCATGGCAGTGATTTGATTGCCTCCCAGAAGGAGAGGGAAGTACACAGAGCAGCAGGCTGCACTGTAGGAGAGGTACACATAAGCTGATGCTGTGGAGGGAGGGAGGGTGAGTCGAGTTGAGTGAGACTTGTGTCCAAAGGGCACAAGATAACAAATGATGGCAGCAGATGATGTGGGACTTTATTTTGGCTTCTGCACCTCTCTGTGGCTGTGCGTTGCTTTGCAATAAGTTCTGTTTTACCCACGCAGGAGTTATTTAAAGCTGTGACGAGCTTGCTCAGACAACTGTAAGCAACACGGAGGATTCAAACCTGGGGTTCCTGTCCCGCAGGGGGAACCTGTGAAATTTCCAGAGGACACATGGAGAGATTGCAGAGTAGCTAAGATGATTTGAAAAAAAAAGGACGGATTGTGATTTGATTAAAAATGTCTGAATAAAAGTCCACATATTCTTTGTTGGAGGAAAAAGAAAACATCAATTTGACATAAAATGTGTTTGATTTGTATCATTAGTATCTAATTTACCAGTTAAACACTGAAATACAACTAACCTTATTTAAAGAGAGCAGTTCTTTTGGAGGGGAAAAACAGTTTTACATCTTGGAGAATTTTTACTTGTTTTAATTCGTTTGTTTTTTGGTTTTAGTGTTAGATGAGAAGATTGATACCACACACATCTGGAGGCCAACTGTGAAGGTACAGCCAGAAGCCTGTTAGTCTGTACATTAGGATTGTAAAGCAGGGAGATACAGCAGCCAGTTACAACAAAATCCATCAACCAGCACCTCTGAAGCTCTTTCATTAATGTAGGCTATCTTTTTCAAGAAGTGAACACTACTGTCAGCTAAGCAGCTGCTGGCTTCAACCTCATATTTACCTTACAGACATGAGAGCGTCATCACTCATGTAACAAGAAAGCAAATGCTTGTTTTCCAATATGTCGAACCTCCTCTGACTCAGAACTGCATCTCTATTTTCTCCATTTTCTTTCCAACAAATGGAACAGAAACAAAAACAAAATTACGGTTTCATTTTCCAATATGAAAGTCTAAATTCAGTTTCAAAGCCTCTCTGTTATCACTGTAGAGAGAAAGAGATTAAATCTAAACACAGGCAGTTCCATCACAACTATGTCATGTATGCAAATATGTTACCACATATTATCTACAATATACAGTTACCATGGTCTTAAATCCAGAGTACTGCATTAAGACATAAAGGGTGAGAATTCCCAACAGAGTTGGGAATGAAAATCTTGTATAATGTGCAAAAAACAAACCACAAGCTCACCGACTTGGCTTGTGCTCCTTATAATAGAAGAAACTACAACTATAGGCAGTTAATAAAGAGGCTTTCTTCTCTCTTTCTGTATTATAAGAGCTCTCCAGGGGATACAACTTCACAGCTGTGTGGTCACTACACTGTATAGTATACAGTATGCATCTTAAAATATTTAACACACATGCACCTCCTCCTCCTGCGCTCTCACCACAGCTCGTTAAACAGCAGCCCGGGGCCCTACACACAGCTAAAGGCCTCAGTCAAGTGAGCAAAATGTCTCTGTGAATGTGTGTGTGTTGCTGTGTTGCCAGGGAGTTTGGTCGATGGAAGGTCAACAGCCTGGCAGTAGAGAAGAGGGAGGGTTTTGGTGGCAGCGGCGGTTTGGCTCTGCCCCTCGACCCCGACTTCATACACACCATTCGCCAACTGGGGAGGCGGCCAACCCTCAAGACGATTACAGAGAGTCTGATCAAGAAATATGGCACCCACCTCCTCCTCTCTGCTACACTGGGAGGTAGAGTAGAGCACACCAAGCTTCAAAGCAAGCCTCATTCACAAAGCTTCTAATGTGATGTTTTTTTTTCTTCCAGCATGTGGGGCACTGGTTTTACCGTCTGTTGCTTTCTAAACAACAAAGCATGTAATAATTTTTTCTGGATCAGTGTCTTTTAGTGCACAAAAAATGAATTGGAAAAGGTTGAAAAACATAGATTTGATATTTTTGTGTGGCTGTCAAAACAGCATGGTTCCCTAAACAGGGCTTCATTACTGTTACACAACACCATAATTTATACACAATTGTTAATATTTTGTCTTGTTAATAAATCATGGCAAAGAGTATTTTGTAGAAAGATGTGAAAGCATGGGTCTGAAAACGTTCTGTTGTGAGAAAATAAGACAGATTTGAAGAAGCCGTGTCAGTGGGATATTTTTCTTAAAAAAAAAAAAGTTTTCAGTCTGGATTGTTTTAATGTTTGGCTAGCTTTTATCTTGTTCCAACAAACACAGTAACTAGCCAGTAATCAGCTGTAAACATACATTTTGGCTCGTAGACAACGTCCACATTAATATGTTTTGTCCACACTGCTCTGGAGTGCTGAGCATCTAAAACAGAGGCTGGAAGTGTTTTAGTTTCTCAGTTGCATCATAATCTGGATACAGGCAAAAAACATGGAAACTATATCGCAGACACCTACAGTCACTCCCTGATTGGCTCTCATCATCAGCCTCCAAAACTACTTAAGAAAGCAACGTGACTATTGAATAACTGTGCAGATGTTACTGATATTGTTGTTTCTGCTAGCAGCTGCTGTGGCAATAAATTCTCCAACTGCCTTCGCTGTTTCCACTCCATGTACGCTTACCTTACCAGTTGTACAGTGGAGATTGCTTCTGATACCAAATGAAAGCAGTCATCTAGAGATTATTTTTGTTTTAAAATGAAAACGCATTAGTGTGGACCTCTAAAGACAAAAAAACTTCATAGTTGCACTATTTCATACCAATTTTAACATCCTCCCAGACACACTCTACTCTGAGATCAGACCTGACAAACCACAACACAACACAGAAGTTTTTAAGAACTGGACACAACTCCTTTATCCCAGTACAACTCCTCATCTCTTGATGTTATAAGATGTTGTTGGTAGAAATGGATGTCCTTGTTTTGAACATGTACAGCCTGTCCTTTAAGTTTACCTGACACCGACCTCCAGCAGCCATTAGAATAAGGACTGTAACACTAAAGACAACTGTTTTCTTAAAACTCATGTCTATCAATCGTTTTTGTTACCATGGTGCCATCACTAAACACTGACGTATTTCAACTAGGGAGGTCTGAAGGAGTTTGTTATGGCATGGTTTAGTTGGCTGCTTTCACATTATTCATTCAATATATATAATTGTTAGAAAGGTCTGCATGGGCAGTTTATTCTCGTCCCTGCAAATCGGTGTGTTGACCTTAGATTTACTTTGTTTTTGATTTTTTGCAAACATAGTTCAGATGATTAAAATGATTAATGGTACTTGATCAGTGATCTTGAAGACACTCAAGAGGAGTTCAGCAGATTCAGAGACCTTGTCTGTGCTTTTTCCTCCAATCATCCAAACCATCAGTTTCCCCAGAGCACTGAAGTAACCACTGTGCTTTTCTATCTGACCTGAAAAGATATTAATGAAAGGTGATTAGTGCTGCTCTGTCAGAGCTAATGAAGCTCTCGTTCCCTCTGCCCGACTGTTACCAGGGGAAGAGTCTTTGACGATATTCGTGGACAAGAGGAAGCTCAGCCAGGAGTCCTCGCCCTCGGGGGCCGAGGCCAGCCGTAACAGCAACAGGAACTCAAACACCACGGGGGCAGTGACCCTGGAAGTCCTACACCAGCTGGCCGCTTCCTACTTCACCGACAGAGAGAGCACACTACGCAAGCTGCACCACCTCCAGATCGCATCCACCGCCATACGGGTATGTGCAAGTCGAAAAGCTTTAAATACAGCAGCAGTCTGTTGGGAGATTAAACTCCACACAGTTACTGCCTGGGGGCAGCAGAGACGTTCCCCAGCAGCGTGTTGGTGTGTCAGCCTCCAGCATTTACACATGGGAACGGCAAAATATAAAGCACTGAGTTTAGACCGTCTTGGCTGGGGATTCAGATGTGGTTTCTGAATATGTATAAATGACCTGTTCAGTCTCCAGGGACAGAAAATAATTCTAGTCAATCAATCAATCAATAAATAAATAATACACACATCATGTGAGAAACACATGGTGAAAATACTGGATTGACTTTACCTAGTGCCAGTGGGCTGTGTTGGTGCCATATTGACCCAATGATAATTAGCGTTACCAACACGCCTTCACGTATTAAAATATATGCAAAAATTATGTATTAATTTTTTTTACTATGAGACTGGGATCAGTGGTGGAAAAAAGTATTCAGATCATTAGCAGAAGCAGTATGATGATAGTGAAAAAGTCTTATATCAAAATGTTACTTATTGGAAGTAAATGTTAAACAAGTGTTAGATAGGTTTTTATTTGTCATTCTTATGCATCACATAAAAACGGAATTATGTTTCACACATCCACCGTTCGAGATCAAGATCAGTGCATTAATTTAGCTGTAAGCATTAAGTGTTGGCTACAATCTTATTTTTTGCTGGATTCCTGTGACATCACTGCTAGGTGTGGGTGAACAGTAACTTCAACCAGAGAGCTCAATGAAATACCGTTGGTCAGAAGTACAGTATAAGGATCTATATTGATCTATATTGATAATTCTTTAAGACAAAGCATATTGGTCAACTCCAACTGAACTCTTAAATGCAGACAAATCCAAAGAGGTTGAGTCTAATCTTCCCGAGATCTCAACCGCTCAAGGGGTTGAAATTAAAATGATCACGGCATCTAATTATTTTGGTACTATTATTGATCACTGCACTTATCATTAAAATCACACACAGAAAAGCTTGTCTCCAGGTTGAAACTTAAAGCAGAAGTAAGCAATATTTTTGTGTTAATATAAGTCTTAAATAGTTATATCTTCCGACAGCAATCACTTACATAGAGTGTTTGGACCAAAACACGGGTCTCTCAGTCACTCTGCTCTGCTCTGAGCCGAGGAGAAAACTTTTCTTGTATCCTACAATTTTTATCCAATGAGGAGAGAGAACGGCATGAAGGGCTGTGTGTGCAGCCAAGGGATGCGCGTGAATGTGGTGACGTAGGGACGAGGACCAATAGATCCATGACGAGGGCGGGGGCTGCTAACTCCGTCGGCTGGCAAGAAGTTATGGTGCGTTCAGGGCAGCCCGTAACTTCTGTTAGTCGTACCAGTTCGATCTGGTGCGAGTTCACGGGTCGGAAGTTACGAGTGGCAGTTATAGTGCACTTTCACAGGCAACAGGTCGGAGAAACGCGAGTTGCGGGTTGCCTGGAACGCTACAAAGTCGTAAGTTGTGACTTGAAGCTGTAACTTACGGTTTCAAAAGCCTGCCTGGAACGCAGCATTAGCCAAAACGACCGGATCGCTTACTTCTGCTTTAAATCAAGTGTAACTTTTTTAGGAAGAGATACTGTATAAGATGGGGACAAATGATTGTGGCGACTTCATCACCTTTATTCCATGAATGTGATTTGTGTTGCATGAATACCACCTATCTCTGTGCTCTAAGCTTTAAACCTGGCTCTGGAAATCTTGTACACCACTACATCCTGTGTGCTGAAATCATTTTAGTGTTGCATAGAGGATTTTTGTTTCTGACAGTTGTATCTGTCTGTTGTATTGTTTGTGTTTATTTTTGCTATTTATTTTATTAAAATAGATTTTAATCCCAATTAGTATTACTGTAATACTACTACTGATGATAATAGTTGAACTTTAATGTTTAAATACATTGTTTAGGTAGCTTTTTACACTGCTGGGTAGTTAAATCTGTAACAATGCATCATATTTTACAAACAGATACAGACTATATGGAAAATCTCGATCTAAAAGAATAACCAGTAACAGTTTCTCTAAATTAAAAAATAGTGCATATTTACCAGGGCATACTCAAAAGTTGAAGATTTTTAGAGCAAAGTTTTACTTCACAACAATCTGGTCACTCAGTTGGAAGATAACGTGTGAACAAATACTTAAGCACCAGCTCGGGGAATGTACTTCATAATTTATTTAGTGAGGTGGGATTAAGAACAAATGCTTATTTAGAGATTTGGCCCAACAACAAGAGATTCACCTGCAGGGCTGCAGTGAGACTGTCGCATCTGTCGCTCCTGTTTTTCTCTCTTCAACATGAAGTTTATTGTCACAGTTAACTCATGTGTGCAGAAGTAATGACACTCTGTATCAGACTCTGTTAAATGGATTTAATTTTTTTCTTTTAATGGCAAAATGGTCAGACATGTCACCCATTACAGACTAATTAACGGGTTTTAAGCAGCAGGAACACTATACTACAAGATAAAGGGTTTGTAAGCCTTCATCTCCCCAGCAGCAAGCTTTAAAGAGCAGAGTGAGGAAGCAGACCGGAGCAGCAGTTGTGCGTCCTGTAGTATAAAACACCAATCATCCATTTTATCATCTGAAGTGGCTATTAGAGCGTACGCATTAATCAGCCCGAGGGGCAAACGTAGATTCTAAAGTGAGTAGCCACTGATGAAGACAAGTGCCCCCCCGAACTGAAAACGTGTTCCTCTGGTTATGCATCAGCTTGATGGATTAAAGATATCATTCCATTAATTTCCAGCCAGGCTGACTTCCATTCATTTGCCATTTTGCAGCATGTGTGGAGTTCAGGCAGATTGAGGATCAGAACGAGAGAAAGAGGGAGGGAAAGGGAGATGGATACTGCATTTTATGAGCGATGTAAAAGCACCACCTGCGTTACGTGGCCATTCATTAAAATCACATGTGGTGCTGGGGATTCAGTGAGAAATAGGAAGGACCCTGAGCATAAATTTATGCTAATACACAGCAAGTTATGTGGTTCTGTGTTTCCGTGTGTCAGAATTTCTAGCTTTGACATCCAGATTAATTACATTTAGAAATTATGTGAGCAGAGAAGTGAGTCAGTTGAAAGTTGTTATTTTTTTCAGTTGGAGGGAAGTTGATTTCTTCTCTGAGATCAGAACAAATTATTCTGTCTGAAGAAAAGAAAACTTTCTAATTGAAGACCTTTTCAGCGTTACTTCACAGTGACTCACTGCATTCAAAATTTATTAGAGGCATAAATGCTTTTGTTGAGGCTGTTTATGTTCTTTTGTGTCGTTTTAACAAGAAAAATGCATAATACATGAGTCAACACACACAGGGCACGTCAAAGTGACATGATTGATGACTATATCCACTGACTAAACTAAGAATATCTGCTGTCTGGTCTCTATGTTTAATGTGGGGAAACATCCCAACTCAATAGGAGACACAAGGAGTGCAACTGAGTCATAAGCAGTCTGTTGCACAATGGCATCACTAAAAAAAGACACAGGCGAGGAATTCATACCGAGCTCAATTGTCTCCATGTCCGTGCAGGTGACGGAAACCAGAACTGGGCCGCTCGGATGCAGCAACTACGACAACCTGGACACGGTCAGCTCGGTGCTGGTTCACAGTCCAGAGAACAAGGTCCAACTACAAGGTAAGATCTGCTCACTGAGTCGTTTGTCATTCGTGCTCTGATGCTGCTGCAGAGTTTGACAAGGATATCTTTTTATGTTTTGTTTGTCGGTCTCGATCTTTTGTAAAGCACAGACACAGTCGCTGTCTTACAGAGGTGACGCTTGATACCGATCAGTCAGGAGACAGTCAGGGGATGGTTGGCTTTCTTGAACTAACGTGTTGTTTTTACAGTTATGTACCAATGAAACAAGCTATTGTGGTTTGTTAGTGAGCTTTAAACATAGCCAGGCCACATATTGAGTTAACTGGCCGCTGTAGCCTTCAACCAAACACATACGTATCAGGGTGATATTGATTTTTATCACCTAACTCTAACGAAGGTAACAACTGAGCCTGAGTCCCAAAATGTCAGGCTATAAATGCTTTAAAGGATACATCTGTCGATATGTTTTCTTATAGTTATTGATAGAAAACCTCAGAGAGAGACTGAAACCATGTTCTCCACCTTGATCTTGGGATTCAGCCCAATTTGGAGTGGCCTCCACAGTTACCTTCCTGCGGTTGCGAGAAAAACAAGTAGAAGTGAAATGGGTGAGATCACCAGAACAAGATTATTAATGAAGATAGATAAAGTTTCAATGTCAGACACAATAAAAAGATGATCTTTATAGGATACCGTTATTGAAGCTAAACACAGACATTTACGGCTGAAAGCTATTAAATGGACAGACTAAACTGAAAATCTCAAATGTTTATCATACAGTAGGCTACACAAGGGCAAAATCAATGAGTAGTTAATAACAATAAATGAGTAACAGCAGCGATTCAAGGATGACAGCCTCTGTGGGCCGTTTCATAACGGTCAATGCCAGTGACCAATGTTAGCAACATTAGCATTTAAACAAAAGTAGCATGCGGACAAAAGAAAAGAGTAAATGGGCTTATGTTAATCTTGTATATTATATTGATTTTACAGTATGACTGAACGCAAACTCAGCTGAGCCTCAGGATCCATATCATTGGTGGTATAATAGCATGAGGATATGTTAGATTGTAGGCATCCATACATCCATTAAAACGACTGGAGAAGGTGTCCACTTGATCCATACTGCTGTTGCAAAACACATTAACTCTCATTTTCAGACGCCTTCTCAGCTCCACCCACAAAACACATCATAGCTGTTTCTGAAAAAACACCTGGAGCAGCTTGTTTTTACTACTCATGATTAAATTACAAAAAGTGTCTCTTGAGCCTGACCTGATCCTGGTCCCCACACCTTCACAGGGCTGCAGGTCATCCTACCTGGCTATTTACGGAGCCGCTTCGTCGAGGCGGCTCTCAGCTACATAGGCTGTAAATCTGAAGGCCAGTTTGTGTGCAAGAACGGTGACTGCTGGTGCGAGTGCAGCGTGGACTTCCCACAGTGCAACTGTCCTCTGTCTGACCTGGAGGCTCTGGAAAACAACCTGCTGCACATCATAGACTCTTGGAGGCTGGCCAACCAGGAGTTTGAGGAATCCGGTGAGTCAGGGATATTTACTGTGACCCTCCAAAGTGGGAAATGTCAGTGTGAATGGTGCCGTCTAAAAACCCAGAAGTGGAACATTGGCTTTGAAAATCTCCCTCAGAATTCAGGCTTTCAGGACACAGTTGATTTGAAACCACAAAAGAATAAATTTAGATTTGGATTTAAGAGCCAATGTGACCAAAACACATGTCTTGTTTTGCTCCAAATCAATTCTTGGCTGTCAAGTACTGGCAGCTGCCAGACACTGAATCAAGAGACCTGTCAGTCATGTGTCACATCAAATGATGGTTGTGGTGCTCTCAAGGTGCTGAGGGACACAGTGGATGAAAATACAGAGACCTTTTAAAGACATCCGTCTGTTCCACCAGCATGCTGTGAAGAATCTCCAAACAAAACCCATAATTTAAGGCATTTAAAAAATATCCTAATTAGCTATTTTACCAAGTATAAGGCGAGACGAGCAACAGCACTCATGTGTCTGCACAGTACATATCAAACCAACGATTAGTCATATACAAACTCCAAAGGGTAAAAATAGTCCGACACAAACCCCACTATCCCACAACAGCTGCAGCTTCACTTTTACCGTGCAGACTCGGTGTGGTACCAGTGTCCTCATCTGACACTGGTGCTGGAAGTAAAAAAAAAAGAAGAAATATTTTCCTTTCCCCAAAAAATACCTGTAGTAAGTCAGTAATTCAAAGTTAACTAATGTCAACGGTTTAAAGCTCCCAAATGAAAAAGGTACAAATCAAAAAAGTAAACCAACATACAAAAATACATGACAAAATGTTTCAATGAAGGATATTAACTAGTGATGATCAAATTGCTACATTATTGTTGTTTTGTTCCACTAACCACTCCGGCTAAAGCACCAGTCTGGAGCTCTCTCATTGATTGTCTGACATTGACTGAGAGGCCTGATATATAAATGCACACTGTATCTTCCGCTTTCAGAGCCCCTGTAGTAATGTCCCTCAGCTCCACGCACTGCAAAAAGCCAACTAAACAAATAAATGAACCACCAATTACACGAAGCCTGGCCTGTGCCCAAGAGCCAGTAATGTATCCACATTAATTTTGAGACAGCGCTCTAATTACCATAAATACACTATACATACTTTGTTTCTGCTAGCTCTTGACGCACGCATTCGCAGCCAATTTGTTAGATTGTTCTGTGGCGTATGAGGAGGAAGAACCAGCAGAGGAGACAAGACCAAGGTCATCCACTACTGTCTTATTATAGGACCTTGGATGTACTGATGGAGAGTAAACTCACCTTTGACACACAGCCCTGTCGTTGTGTTTCAGATCCCACATTTAAAAGCGTATGTGTAAACACAGTGAGACAGCGTTATCGCTGTCACACGCACAAATAATTGGTGCTTCAGTGTGAAAGAAGTTTCCCCACGTGCATCATAAAAATGCCAAAGAAACTTATCGGAAACATGCTTTTTTTTTTGTTTGACTTAAGTGATTTCTGTTACCATGGCAACTGACCTTACTTTCACAATGCCGAAAGCGTGAGTATAGGCCTACCTATTTCGCTTTCAGTGTCACTCATGTCTAATTAAAGACTAGTTGCTTTGAAGGTGAGCGGCGCTGTATGCTGACAACAGGTGGTGGTTTACATGTTTCCTTTTCATGGGAGCAAAATATGAAAGCGATTTGTTGTCTGACACGCTGATGAGATCAGCAATCCTCCCTCCTAGAGAAGAAAATCAAAATAACAAAAACATGCTTTTCAGGCGTGCTGCAGCTGTTACTTCTCCTCTTGAGCTATTTGCTTTTCTGGGACAAACAATGAGGAGGAGTGTTTTTTCTTTCTTTTCTTTTTTTTAAATACTGTTACCCTGTGGCTCATAACCAGAGGCAGAGTTTACTTATTCATGTTCTTCTTCCTACCAGAGGAGTTCCAAAGCTTTGTTGGGAAACTGCCAACCCATTACGCTGTAAACACATCTGTCGTGGAGCACTTGTGGAGGACAGATGCCAGCCTGCTCCAGCGCTACAGGCACCTGGAGACCAGTAGCAACCAGCTTTTCGCCAAAGCTCGCCGCACCGCTAACAAGCTCTTCAGTCTGAGCAAGAGGTGCCGGAAACAGCCCAAAATAGTCCTGCAGCGGCCGAGGTAAGACAGGAGCAAGTGGGAGGAATATTTGCACTGCAGCCTGTTAACCCAAGGTGCCCCCCCCCCCTAAAAAAAACTTCTAATTATGAAAATGATTTATGCGGCAGGCGCGGGGAGAAAGCAGCGGAGTGAGACGGTACTTATTAGAAGGCACTTGAGGAGAAGTAGTTGTGGTGCGAGGTGAAAAGTGCTGACAGGAGCAGACCTGCTTGTCTGTTGCAGCGGGGTGGGCGCAGACAGACGGGATCATGTTTGGTCAAACAGACACATTCTCTACCGTCTGCAGCTTTAAACTGCATCACTATCAACCCCACGTCCTCAAACACCTCGACTAATCATTCATTTGTTTGAACAGAATCGCATCCAGCTGCTGTGGACAGTGCAATACTCTGCTTATGTCTCTCTGCATTTTCCTTTTTCCTTTATTTTTACTGTTATGGCTGCTGTTTCAGCAGCACTCCCTCCTCAATGCTCTATTTCAGCAGCCTATCACAGACCTCTGTGGTCATAATTTCACTCAGATTTATGCCTCTCTCATGAACGCTCTATGTTGATAGCTATTTCTGGCAGGGAAATTAACTAAATGACACAATCCATCAGCGAGCTAGTCAGACTGCAGGCACTGCCTCCTCAGTCTACAATCCAATTACACTTCTTTATCACACCTCCTCTGCTTGTAAAAAAAAAATAAATTCTGTTGTGGCTTACGGTTACAATGTGATTCAATTTGCTAAAGTTGTGTCTCTGTGAAACAGAATTTGTATTTTGTTTTATTCATTCGCTTATTTCTGTGTTGTGTTCACATTGTAATTATGTTTTACTGCGCTGCATCCATAAACTAGTGTAAACCTGAGAAGATAATACGTATGAGATCCTAAGAGCATTATGATGGGTGTGGGTATGATGTATGATAATGATCTATGTGTGGGTCTGTGCGTGCCATCACCTCCTATCTGCAACACAAGACGGGGAATTCAACAGATTAAAATATTCATTTTGATCTGATTTTGCCTGTGCAGCTCCAGCTGAGCCAGAGTTTGGTTCAAATTGTTTTTGTCGCACATCAAAACAACAGATATTTTTTTGTGGAAAGTATTAATCCTGTTGGGCAAAACATGTCCCTCACCGCATAATCACAAAAACATGAAAACGAGTCAAAGTGACAAATATAAATTCCTCTGATAGCAGATACAACAGTGTAGAAAGTTTAAAGTCCTTAACACTGCTGTGGTCTCTCCTTCAGGCCTCTGCACTTCTGGTTGAACTACGCCCTCTCCATTTTATACTGCAGTGAGAACAACCAGGTTGGAGTTTACAGCGACGAGAGCCGCAGCTGCTCCTGCCCCTACAGCCATCCGCCCTGTCAAGGACTCATTCCCTGCTCGGTGGGCGACGGTCCCCGCTGCGGCTCCTGCTCCACGGAAAACCGCACGCGATGCTCCAGCTGCAACTCCGGCTTCACCCTTACCCAGGGAGCCTGCCGGCCCGCCGTGCCCGACCCCACGGACCCCTACCTGGGCCTGGAGAGCGACCGAGACCTGCAGGACCTGGAGCTGCGCTACCTGCTCCAGCGGCGAGACCCGCGCATCTCTCTGCACGCCGTGTTCGTGAGCAATGACGTGCGCGTCAACACGTGGTTCGACCCGTCCTGGAGGAAACGGATGCTGCTCACGCTCAAGAGCAACCGGGTGAAGTCCAACCGCGTTCATATGCTCCTTGGACTCGCCCTCCAGTTTTGCCTGACCAGAAACAGCACTCTGGAGCCAGCCCTGTCTCTGTTTGTGAATCCCTTTGGGGGCAGCCACTCAGAGAGCTGGACCATGCCTATAGGCCAGCATGGATACCCCGACTGGGAGCGGACCAAGCTGGATATCCCTTTGGACTGTTATAATTGGACGTTGACTCTTGGAAACAGATGGAAGAGCTTTTTCGAGACGGTTCATTTCTACCTGAGGAGTCGTATTAGGGACTCTGTTGGAATGACAGGAGGGAGCAAAAACACGACGGTGTACTATGAGCCTCTGGAGGAGGCAGAGCCGTCCAACAACATCGGCTACATGAAAGTGAACAGCATGCAGCTATTCGGATACAGCGTGCACTTTGACCCAGAGGCAATCCAGGACCTGATTCTGCAAATAGACTACCCGTACACTCAGGGATCACAGGATTCAGCCCTGCTGCAGCTGGTGGAGCTGCGCTACAGGGTAAACCGGCTCTCGCCTCCAGGGGCCCCACATGTCGATCTGTTCGCCTGTCTGCTCCGCCACAGACTCAAACTGTCCAGCGCAGATGTGACCAGGATACTCACTGCCCTGCAAGCTTTCAGTGCCAGACAACCAAACTACGTGGAGTACGAGGCAAATAAACTGTGTAGTTAATGGCCACTATTTGATGTTTTGTACTATTTCCTTGCCACAGACAGGCCTGTATCCTTTGTCAGCTGGATCCATTTGTGTCAAGTGTGTGGTTTGTTGTTCAAGGCTTTGTTGTACAAACACTATGTGCAATTAAATTTGATGTTTTTGTAATTTCAGTGTAGTTTTATGGATCAAAGATAAAATTTGTTTTCAAATCAGAGCAATTTCTCCATAACATTAAATATTCATACCCGGATAAGCAATAATCAAGACAAAGTTTAAAGAGAAAACATCCTCAGTAATTATTCATAAGGAGCGTAACACTGTGTGGGCATGGTTGTAGTATGCAAACTGATCGAGAAAACTCACTGTCAAGGCCTTCTGTATTTTTATCACGTTACATTTTAATTATGCACACACACACACATTCACAGAAGTCTGAAAACGTCCTCATTGCCTTCCTGGTTCATCTTAGACTTTCAGCATCCATCTCACTGGAGACTCGTAGTGGTGTGTGCTGTGTTGTTTTTGCCCATCTGGAGCCTCAGAACACAAGGTCTCCATTCTCCATTGAGGGAACAGCCTTGGCACAGATTACTAAGTATATACTGAGAGAAGGGAGGGTTGGGAGCAGCCGTCCTCTGTTCCTCCGCCGTCCCCGTCCGCCATTCACACTTACTGTGATAGATGAGCTGGGGAGACATGCCCAGCATCAAACAAACAGTTAGCTAGGTATCAGCGACAAGGATAGTTCTCTTGCCCGGCACCGGAGCGAGCTGGACCCTCACAAGGGTGACTCTGACCAAAAGGGAAATCAGCTTTAATCCCCCGCGGGCTGTCAACAGTGGAGCAGCGTGGCACGGCTTTGATTAGACTAGCATCTAAAGAGCTTGTAGCAAAGACGTAGCTTCATCAGGATTCACCAGACATGTTTCTCATGGGATTAAAGCCAGACACAATTTGCTCTGATGCCATCGTTCAGGATGAATGTGAAGAGGTTGTTGATGTGGATTTGATAGTGAGATGAGGTGCGGAGCATAATGCTACCACCTCCCCACTGTCGTTCAAATTACTGTACAATGCATCATGCTGCAGTCTAACAGTAAGAACCGTTTCGATCAGCGGATACACGGCCCACCGAGTAGATTGGCTTAGCTCAAGCTGGAGGCGCCGATTTCATTACAAGTTTTAGCATCTTCCAGAGGCTGCCTTTGAGCACATTGATTTTACAGTGATATTGACCAATTGTAAGACACTGCTGCATTGTCTCCGGGCTGTAACACAAGTCTTTTATTGAGCTTTTACTGTAGGTATAACAAGAGCAAAGTATTGGCTAGTTTAGTCATATAATGCTAAATTCTCCCTTTAAAATTCCCTTTGCCCTCTCCTTTTTTCCCTCCTGCTCTCGTTTTTAAAAAGTTGTTTCACTTGCAGAGAAGTTTATGTGCTGGAGGTAGTTGCAGCAGAAATATTTAATATGCCAAATTCTACCAACTTGAACCATGTGTTTTTAATTGACTGCAGGGAAAAGATTGTGTGTGTGAAGAAGATATAGTGAATCTGGACCACGTCCCAGTAAAGGGTTAATTCCTGTGGTTAAATAGTGAGCATCTGGCGTGATTTTTTAAATCTGTTTAACAAGCAAATATTCCGCATCTGGGTGTGAAAATATGGTGCCGTGTTTACTGGAAGCAGTCCAGTGTACCTCTGGGTAAGTCTGTTATGAGTAAAAGGCAGAAAGAAGTTTGTTGTTTTGAGCAGCTCTGGCTTATAAGGCAGGTTTGGGTTTGAAGACAAACGCACCTTATCCTTGAGCTCAGTTTGAAAACGTCCCCCTTTGCTTCAGTTCAGTTGGATTTTTAAGTCGTCATCCTGTCAGAGGTTAATGAACTAGCACTTTGGGAGAGGGACTACATTAGCATATTTCAATAAAGCTGCAGACATAATAATGAGCCAACAAAAGTATTGTCACTTTTTTTGCTGGTAATGCTCAACTCCAAATGCTCAAATTGAACCCTACAACACAAAAGCATCTGAACAAACCTCTTAAGACAGTGTTTCTCAACCTTGGGGTCGGGACCCCACATGGGGTCGCCTGGAATTCAAAGGGGGTCGCTTGAAATGTCTAATAATTGATGAAAAAAATTACTGATAAAAATATTTTTTTAACTAATCATTATTTTTAAAATTACGATTAAAAACACCACACACAATCTTAAACAACTGTATTCTATACTTTCACTTTCTCAAATATATATATATATATATAAATCGATTTTAAATTAAATGCAGCATATAAAAATATCTGACCTGGTGCATCTTGATTCACAATTACTTGGCTGCACATGATCATGGGGTCGCCAGAAATTTGTGATGTCAAAATGGAGTCACAAGCCAAAAAAGGTTGGGAACCACTGTCTAAAGACATAATACATTTTGTGTATGTGGTGCAGGGATGGCTCAGCTTAAGCTAATGTGTTATTTTGACACTACAGCCTTTGGGGCTATTAAACTAACAAGATGTAATGTGTTTATAACCAGTTTGTTTCACACTGGTAGGCAGAGCGTGATGCCACTGGACAGATCCAGGCTAGCTGTTTTTACCTGTCTCCAGTCCTTGAATTTAAGTTAAATGGTTGCCAAGTGTAGCTTTAGCAAACAGCTAAGAGTAGCGTCAATGTTTTCACCTAACTCGCTTGTATGCCTTTAAGACACTGTCCCCTGTGTCCGAGGTCAGACATCATGAAGATAGAAAATGTGATGAACTAGGTGGTCAGCTGCCTCTCAGGCTGTGGGAGCTAGTGAAGACCAAAGCGCACAATGCTGGAAAAAGAATCCACAGTATGTACAGCTGTGTCACAATGTGTATGGAGATAAACCCGTGATAAGCACCGCTCAGCATCACTTGTGTGCAACCAGAAATGTTGTTTTAACAGAGACAGTTTGTGAACCGTACCTCCCCCAGATCATTACCAAGAGGGAGCAGTGGACAAGAAAGGAGGTTCAGCAACAGATGGGGACGGATTATGTTGTCTCAACCATGACTGACCAAGAACCAGAGGAGCCAGAGGGGAGAGGATGAGGTGGAGTGAGTGAGTGAGTGAATGAGTTAGTGATTGGTACACGCTGGCTCATCCAGGGCAAGATCAAGCAGCTTGACAGAAATGCCAGCTTGGGGAGTGAGGTTTTCATTCAAGAAATTGAATCTCCTCCACCAAAGCAAGTAGCAGCATACACTACACTGTTGGTTCCAGCCGAGTTGGTGACCACAGTGTAGGCACCTCACTGCTCTTATCCTCTGTGGTATTCAGCAGGACCAAAGACAGGTCCAACTCAGTTGCATGGGAATTTATTGGAAATCTTGAACTCATCGTACATGTAAAGTCTAGTTACCTGGCTCTAACAACCACTGTGCATTTTGATGGCAATCTAAGCAAGAGCAATTGTTAAAAGTAAATCCTACAAATCTGTATAGTTCACTGCTCTTTAAATAACATTGTTGAATCTTGTCATCTTCTTTAAATACTGTTGCTCCAGTCAAGATTAAGAAGGGGTCGACTGACAGAATCTCCACATGGTTCAACAATAATGAGATCAAGAGAATCTGTCGGGCAGCTGGAAGAGAGTAAAGGAAAACTGATACCTCACTGTAATACAAACAAAGAAGTACGTCTGTCAAGAGAGGATTATATTTCCAAGGGTGTTACACAGAAAGCTGGAATCTCCAGAATATTATTCTCCACTACTGACCACCTGATCAGCATTGGCTCCCAACACCCCACACATCTCTACATCAAGATGTGAAGGAATGACTCTGCTCTACAATAACAAAATAACTCCAGTATCACTGCTGAAGTAAACACAGTTAAAAGAAAAAAAAGATGCTCCAATGTAGTCGAAATCTGTGTATTTATTTATTAGTTCTTTTTTATGCATGCACGCCAGCACGACTCAGAGCTGGAGGCATATTGTTTTCAGGCTGTCTGTCCATAAATACATGTCCCAGTGACTTCTTGATGGAACCACTTCAAATCAAGCACAAATCTAATAATCCAATTTGATTATCAGAGGTCAAAGGTCAAGGTCACTGGTCAAGGTGAATGTGGCCATAACTCACAAATTCATACATGGACTATGACATAAGGATACAACTAAGTGACAATGCTTTTTAAAAAAAACAAGGTTTAATTTCACTGTGATATTAAAGTGTGCTGCAAAAACATTTCTGTTAATTATTCAATGTAATTTAGACTGGGCTATTGGACACCACATGTTTATTCTAGTTTATTCCTATTTTATCAGGTGGGTTTTCATCTCATTTAATGATTTTAACATGTTTTTATGTTTATTATATGTCATCCTTACATAAGTACTCATATGTGTAATATGTGTATGAAAGGTTACAAATAAAGTTCATTATTATTATCATTTTTATCTGTAGTGAAGGTTGATAGGTGTTGCCCAAGCAGGGCAGCACTGAAGAAGGGAAGCCCTTCAGTTGCCCACATCTGCAGCCTAATGCTCTGGCTCTGGGATGTGATGTTTCTGGGCAGGGAGGCTGGTGGAGAAGGGAGCAGGCTCCAGGAGTATTATAGGATGGGCTCCAGAAGCTGGCCGGGCGAGGTGAGTGGAGGCGACGTTCTCCAATTCGTGTTACATGGGCTGATATCCAGAGAATTTAGTCATGCTGCCCCACTGCAGAACCTTGGCTAGGGAGGGTTTGGTGGAGTGAGTCTGTGCCCGCTGGGTCTTTGTTGGCCAGGACAACACACACATGCAGAAAGGGGGCAGGGAAATACAAGAAACACCATCAAGCAACTAACCCAACTTGGGAGAACGGGAACCTGAAAAGAAGTGAGACTATAACAAGGAAACCATTAGGTTAAATTACAAAAGATTAGGGGGTTTGCTCTGTTATTCTTACTAATAGCCGAGTAATGACCCACTTCAGATGTTGACCAGGAGCAGGTGCTGACTCAGGCTCGGTTCGCATTAACATGCACCTCAGATGATCTGATCCCAAGCAGAAAGCTCTGAGCACATCAGGTCACATCCAACATTATAATGCATCTCCATACACGTCTTGTGACCATGACCTGCTCTACATACAAACACACATGAATGCATTGTTGTCTTTAGCCAGTCACATTGTCTTTGTGTATGTGAGAGAAAAACTGAGAGTGGGACAGTGGGAGTGGGGGCACTGAGGGGATCAATGGCCTATTCACAGCTCTACAATGAAATAAGATTTGAAATGCCAAGAACCATTGAAAATCAATATATGGTAGTCGATGTTTATATAGTGGTGAGCCACAATTAAATCAATGTATAGAAACACTGTAAAAATGTTTTCACCTCATCAAGAAACGGTGGCAGGACAGACAGGGTATACTTATAATATACTGTATACAACATGTGTATGTATGTATATACAGTATATACATGTCTAATAATAATAATAATGATACCTTCTCCATGTAATATAATAGTGATCATGGATATTAATTAATTAAGAAGTAATAACTAGCCTACAAAATGAAATAAATAGTGTAGCATCACATTCCTTTTTTCTTCTTTGTGGTCTTAACCAGTTCACAATAAACAGTCAAAATAATCGTCTCCTTTTTTTCCTTTTTCAATCCAGCATCCTCCACTCTTAGTGTGTTAAGCTCACTCATGGCTTGAGCTGTGATGATTGACTGAGTAGCATCACATGAGGAGTGTCACAAAAAATAAATCATCTTTTTTCACTGCAGTGATTTAATTTATTTCTTTACAACTCAGCGTTGATGTGGCTTTACTCAGTAGTTACTTGGCTTAGCCTGAGGTATGTTTCTCTGTTCAATACTTAAGAACAATACAAACATGTTTAAGAATATGTATCCAAATACATTGATGCTATTAACTTCAAACTCCTCTTGGCCTGCAGAGATTTTATTTAAGACATAATTCTTCTGATAAGTTGGTGTGCATGTTGCCATAATATATCAAATCACACATCTGATGTTCATGTTTTCTAACAGGATTTATTCTTTATCATAATGTCTTTATTTTTATTCAGAAGGAGAATGTGCATATGGCCTCCTCTGCTAATGGATTCTGGGTCAAGTCTTCTCCTGGTCTAACCAGACATACTAAGTAATTAAGAAGCAGGATGCTGGGATGGAAGAAGAGCACACATATTTTCAATGTTTAATCTGAGGTCAGAGTATAAGTGTGTGTCGAGAGGCTATGAACACACACATATACGTACCTGCACACACTTGGCAGAAGCTGAGAGATACGAAGGAGCTTGGGTTTGGCAGGCTTGTGGGCCTCGAAGGAAACATGAGCTGGACTAATGTGTGTGTCTGTTTAACAAGCATGCTGGCAATGGGAGGCAGGGGCTCAGTGAAGGGGAAGAGTTTATGGAGAGGACGACCCCATGGGAGGCATCAGGAATAATAGCTGACGATATGTCAGAACAGCCCAGACAGCTTGCTTTAAAAGCCAAAAGGGAGCCTTTTCTTGGAAACTAACTGTGGAGCGTTGCTTCTTTCTAGGCCTTTTTATGATAAAGCACCCAAAGGTCCAGGAAACAGGTTATTTATCACAGAATTTCAATTTATTTCACATTTGTATTTCACATCATAAACTATAATAACTAAAATAAAAAATAACTTATATACATATATATATATATATATATATATATATATACAGTATATATATATATATATACACTTTTTTTTTTAACTTTATCTTTTCACACTGGCTGGTTAGTGCTTTTATAAGATATGCTCCTGGCTTATACTGTAGAGGAGATGCGGGTGGGCAGTGGGGGCATTCTCGTAGGCTCTCTCTCCCTTTCACTCTAAATGCTGCCTACTGAGAGCTATTAAAACCCCATTCAATTAGCATAAGGACATGTTAATTTAGAAAATTAAAAGTGGGCCTATGCTCTGCCAGCTGTAATAAGGGGTCTAATGTAGACTGGAATAATGATAAGACATCAAATAATGTGACACCAATCCAGTAATGTAATACGACACTCGGACACCAAATGAGATCTGACACGAAACTGTTTGAATACGTTGTCACGGCGGGTGAAGATATTCAACACCCTCTCTAAACTGAATCTCACAATCGCTCGGCTTTGTTTTAGAGTTTGACTGATGGCTTTTTAATGCTATACCGACATTTTTGGACTGAAGTCACAGTGTCAGTAATTCATCTGTTAAATGTGCCTATTTTCTTGTCAAGAGTGGCAAATATTAAGTGTTTCCCCCTCAGGATTTTTATTTTTGACAGGGTGGAAAATCCTCTCAATCAGGATGAACTGTAAACATCTTTTTGACACTAAAAATAACAGAAAATAACCAAAACTGATGGAGTGATGAAACTCTATCAGTGACACTGTGTGACAGCCCCAACACTCAGTGAACTCTGAGATACATTTAAACGAGGAATAACTTAACTAAATAACTAACTAAAAGTAAAGCAGGAAAATATCATGTCATTTCAGGCATACACGCAATAAAAACACAACAACAACAGCTGCTATAAAATATTTCAAAATGGGAAGTATTCACCTCATACATCTGCAAACCAATATATTGGTTTGTTTTGCTACAACAGAAGATTGGCCTTTGTGCGATAAAACAAAATGAAGTTACTGATCAGATGTTTGAGAATAATTCAGACCTGGCTATTTGCTTCCCACTATCAGCCATAATCAACACCATCATCTTATTTCATTTAGAGAGAGAGAGTGAGTGTGTGTGTGTGTGTGTGTGTGTGTGTGTGTGTGTGTGTGTGTGTGTGTGTAGGGGTGTGTGTGTGTGTGTGTGTGTGTGTGTGTGTGTGTGTGTGTGTGTGTGTGTGTGTGTGTGTGTGTGTGTGTGTGTGTGTGTGTGTGTGTCTGTTGCACAATGAAATGTTGAGGGTCGCTTCCTCACCAAGATTAACAACAACATAGGCTTTTGGATTTACATAAAGTCTTTGTATAATGAGTAGTGCTGCCCCCCCTCCCCCCCCCCCCACCCCACCCCACACACATACACACATGACACACAAAGCAATGCAACCATAAGGTTGCAATTTTTCACCCCCACTCTCTCATTATTGCCGCAGCGCTAATGACGCAGTGAGGATCAAGGTGCTCTATGGAGATGAAAGAGGAGATGCAAAGGATTTACAATGCTTCCCAGATCGCTGATAAATCACAGCATAAACAAAACTTTGCCTAGGGTTTCCACCATCAGGGAGTTGGGATTTAGTCTCCTTATTCGGCGTCATCCTCTTTTAAACTTGCAGCATTAGAGAGGCAGAGAGCACAAATCCTGATGAGGCCCACCAGACCTCCAAACTGCCACAACTGAACAAAACCACTCGGTTTTGGATTTCTAGGGCTCGTACACAGGAACTGTATGGTCTCTGTACTCATTATCCCACTGCCCGTGGAAACTGATGCTTCCTCTAAGTGGCTCTAGAGCTGAACATACTGTATAATAGTCCATTAATCAGTGGCTTGGGAATACTTGTCGGCTTGGAACTTGAGGATCCTTGAAGTGCAATCATACTTAATGATAATCGTCAGAGCCACTTTCCCTTGCATCCCAGGTCCCTATGGCCATGTAAGTGCAACCGTGATAGCAATACTCTTTGTTTTTCCTGTGTGAATGGTATACAGTGGAGCCAAGCAGCTGTGCAATGTGCAGTAAGCTGGAGAGGAATATTTCACCATCTCATTAACAGAAGCCACTATCTTTGCTGCCATCTCTTGCAGTTTCCCCTTCAAATGTTTACCCCCCAAAACTTCCCAAAAACATTATGTAAGGTACTTTAATTATAAATAGACACACTTTCTCTTTCTTTAGGGAAAGATATAATTACATCAAAGTGCAACCAATGTCGCCCCAACATTTATGCAGCGAGTTGTGTCCTAACACCAGGGCGGCCGACGTTGTTGCTGTTAACCGTTATGTGAAGCTACACCAGCCACGGCACATATTTGTCCCAAATGGTGATTTCATCTGACGACCTCATATATTCAATGTTATTAATATTTCAAATCATAAACAAACAATTAGTTCTGTTCATTTATTCAGCAGTGTTGGGTGACACCGCTGGGCCCGGCAGCACTTCCAACGCTCCCGATCACATTAATCAAACTGGGGCTGACTTGCACAAAAAAAGGCACCTGGAGACCATTTTGCGATTAAGAGAAAATAAGTTTGCTCATGAAAGCACTAAGTATCAGCACTTTCGGCCTATGGGAACCGTTGGAAAGCAGAAGCTGCCATAACTGGACAAACAGCAATCTCACAGCGTGGAATCCTGCAGCCAATTATTGAGGGGAAACTGGTATATCCAAGGACAGCACTGGAAAACCTCCGCTGGATGTGATAATTATGTCCGAAAATCACAAGGCCTTCCTCTCTCTGAACACCATTCGCCAGCAGAATAAATAAGCAGATCAAGACGTAGACTGTTGATCAGTCAGATAGGTTTATATTTGTGCCATACTAATGCCAGTCCGAGGCTCAGGGCTCTTGAAGCACAGGGGAACGGGAGGAAGTCACGTTACTGGTGACTAAGCCAGTGACTAAGCCCACCTCAAGTGAAAACGAACTAACTACCTAAATGCCCTTTGAAAGTTGTTGTGTCTTCTCTCGCTAAGCTGTCTCTTCAATTAAGAGGGAATTTAGTAAAGCAAAGCCAGGTTGTCTGTGCAGCAGCAGCAGCCGAGGATTCAGCTTAACTGGGTCATGGTAAATCCAGTCAGATGGTCTGGGCACATCACGTCTTTTGCTTGTGGACCGAGTAAGGCCACTGCGCTTTAGTGCAGCAGCACAAGCTGACTCACACACAGTGTGACAAACCAGGTCGAGATCACCTGAGGAAGGGCAGAGAGATGAGGGCACTGGCTTTTTTTTCTTCATTACATCCTGCCTTTGCTCTGAATTAAAAGATAAACAAGTCTACGGCCACACAGCTGTTCTGTGAGCTTATTTACTAATGTTAATTTTAAATTTTCAACATCATGCGGTGTGACCCCGTGATTTTCTGTGATTTCTAAGATCAGGATAAACACAAATCCACACAAACACACAAATTGTATACATGTTTTTAACATAGAGCCAACACCTATAAAGGTCGATATGTTTCTTGGGGAGATTACATTTCAATTCTCTGAACCAAATCCATTATGACCTGAACCCATTCATTGAATCAATCACCCTTTGGCAAACTATAAACAATTTTCATCAGTTAAGACACGATAAAACACACACACAAAACTGTAAACACATTTCACTATTAAAACATAGTGCTATCAGTATTGGCAATGCAGACTGTTCACCCTTTATTACTTACAGTTGGCCATATTGCCACTGCTAGTTATGAATATTTTTTAGAAACTTTAAATGCCCCCATTTCTATTATGCAAAATACGGAGCCAAATGTTCAGAACACTGTGTTTTCCATATTTCCATATTTTTTTCCATATTTTTGTGATGAAAACAGCTTTTTTTTCTAACTGGGTGTAGGACCTGAAAATAGAGTTTAATTCTGAGCACTGATCAAACTGTTGTTGTGCAAGAAGAGTCGGAGGTTTGGTGAATGTAATTTGACAATTTGTTTATATATTTGGGTAAAGCAGAGGAGGGTTTCAGAAAATGTGTTTTTCGCAATTGTGAAAAAACTGTAAACAAGCGCTAATGTTAGCTAAGACAAGTCGGCAAACTGATGTGTATAACACATCAAGAAACATTAACCACAGGTTAGCTAACTTACTTGGATTAACTAATGTTACTAGCCTAATTCTTGTAGTGTGTTAGCTTGCAAACACCCGATATTAACCTTACATCTGTATTACAGCTGAAGCTAAAAATGTCAACAGTTCTACAAGTGATAAAGCAACATAGGCCCTACTGGACAAATTAACGTTTTGACTGGAGATGATGCTAGATTAAAAATCAGGATTGTCACCATGGTAGCTATCACAGATATTGCACATGAAAAACTACAAACGATGACAGTGGAAAAAACAATGTCAGAGAGATTTAGTGTCTGAAAACAATTAATGTTTGCACAGGATTTTGAGCCGATCCCTATAAAGACTCAGAGATATTCACTTGATTGGCAAACATGCTGATCTGCTGTTGGCACTACAGTCGATGAAAAGCCAGGAGATCACCACAGTTGCTAGAACTGATCCTCTGGGAACCATGAACGCCTTCCAATCATTGTTGAGTTCAGTCTGGACTAACTGATCCACCACCAGACGAACATTTCCATTCTTACAGCCGTGCCACAAGCACTGCTGATGCAAACACAACTGACTTGATATGATCTGACGTTAACATTAACAACAGAGAAAAAAATATATAAATATTTATAACATATTTAGATATGTGCATGCACAAGAAACTGTACTTCCTTACCCTGCTATCTGTCATTGTGCAAGGCTCAGGACTCTTCAAACACTCCTGTGCCCTTGGTATTCTGTGTCGTCAGTCTGCCTTTTCAGAGCTTTCAGTCTTAATTTCCGCACACATTCATCAGGCACGATAACAAGGCTAATTTCAGGATAAATAATTGTCACCTGCGCGCGTGATCCTCGCAGTGTGTGTGTGTTGTCTTTAATGGCCCCTCACTCTTGCTATACCAAACACTGCAGGACCTGAAAAGCAATAACTAGAGGGAAAGTGGGAGAGTGTATTCTTTGAAAGTGAAATGTGTCTTTCTGCCCTGCAGGTAAATGCGTCTGTGCTCTAAGCATGCACATTTTTCAGATGATGGTGATGAAAGAGTCGCTCAAATCTGCCTGAAGATGAAAGAGATGTCTGTGCTCCCCTCCGGATTCATTATTCTCAATTCAGGTGTCTTTTACACTCTCCTCTCCTCCACCATACCTCGTTGCCCGTTCGCCCATTGCTATTCAAACCCCCCACTCAGCTGTCAGATCTCCCTCTCCATGGCTCAATGAAGTCATCTTCACCCAGAGACGTCCACTAATAGGATCACGATGATGCTCAAAGGACTTTGATGGGGAAATTGAGACAAATCGGGTGAATTTCACAGAAGCTGCTGTATTGTACCACCCTGCACTAACTGATTTCCTTGTAGCAAATCTCATTCTCACCGTTCAGGGATTTAACAGACAAATGAATGTTTTGCGAAACGCATTTTCACACTCACACACTCTAATAAACTGAAGGTCACATGTTTAACTGCTTACATTTTGGTTTATTTCACAGCTACACTATACAGGAAACAGCATCTGTCAAACATGTTTTGTTTTGTTTTTTTCCTTTTCACCATCAATGATGTTCCAGAGACGGTCGTGCTGAGTAAATTGGACAAGTTTTGACGGGTCAGGCAATGTGCTATTTTTCATTGCACTCTGTTTTGTTTTCTCGTGCTTTATTTTGTTTTGTTTATTTTCTACTGAATTCCTTCATTATTTTTCCTGACTGACTCTTCATCAGATCCAAGTTGGTGTGTCTCTGTAGATGTCTTTCCACACAGGCTTTTGTGATGAAGGGCTGTACTGCATAAATAAATCTGACTTCCAGCAAACATCCAGTGTAACTGAATGCCTGCTGCTCTGCTCATGTAATTTGTAACTGTTCGATATACAATATTTAACTCGGCACATCTTCATTGCCTTATGTGAAGAAAAGACCATTGTCTAAGAGCACGGCAGGTATTGAAGGACGATGAGGCGGCACAATAGACGGAAGAGCTTTGAAAGAGTGAAAGTATGAAGTATTCACTTCAGTATGTGTCTGTACGGTATGTTGTTGCTATTGTGACAATATGACAGATACTGAAAACAAATTACAGGGGAAAAGGCTCAGGAATGAGAATCTACCTGATGTGGTCGAACCTGACGCTTTTGCACTGTTAGTCATCCTGATTGACTGTGTGACACAGTTGATAACAAGTCTCCTCTCTATCTGTCACTGGCCATCCTCCTCATGTGGCCCACTTGTCCACTGGCAGGAAAGGAATGACGAAAGAGAGAAGAGAAGAGAAGAGAAGAGAAGAGAAGAGAAGAGAAGAGAAGAGAAGAGAAGAGAAGAGAAGAGAAGAGAAGAGAAGAGAAGAGAAGAGAAGAGAAGAGAAGAGAAGAGAAGAGAAGAGAAGAGAGAAAAACTGGATGAAAGAAGACATCTACCGAGTCTATTTCACGGATCGTAAAGCATCAAAGACATGCAGGATGACAATGACAGGTCTGACTAGACACACCGTCCTCATAACTCCTCCAGAAGATGATGGAGTGAATTAGGAATGATATCCTAAATTCTGTGGACTGGGTATCCCACATGAAGTATTGAAAACGCTGATTGAAGAGAGGAATGAAAGTCAAGGGGAAAATAGTTTCATGGAGTAATGGACTGAGTGAATGTGAATCACACTGAACTTGGTTGTTAGCAGGGCTCAAACATTTCCAGTATTTCTTACACATTTCTTTCTGGTGACTGCTGAACAGAACTTACATTTCATTTGACTTGGAGTCATGTGTCAGAAATCAAGGCTGAAAAAATATCTCTGTTAGAGATTTTTTTTTTTTTGAGCCACCAGAATGTTGAAATTAAAAATAAGGGCTGCATGAAATGATTGTTACCACATTACAAAAGCATCATTAAAGCTGCATTAATCTATGACAGCCCATCAAGCTTTATTACTTTTTCTTTCTTTCTTTAGCAAATAGTGGCCTATTTACACATTCCAAAAAATAGCATTCATCTGCTGATCTCTAACAACCTTTCAGATGTAAGTTTCTGCTACAGCTTTGTTTGTCTCTCCACCAACCCAGAGGGAAATATCTGGGTCTTCAGCTGTCAAATGTTCCACTGTGTTCACCAGTTAGCTGCTAACATGAGCTGCCATGGTAGCACACAGGGTTTAACAGAGGCTAAATCAAGCTATTAAAGTTGTCGGCCATAAAATCAAAGCAATGAGCTGAAAGACAGTAAAATTCCCCATAGAGCTGAGGGGAAGTACAGAGTGGGGTGATTATTGTCTGTGGTCATGACACTGCAAGCAAGTTTTCACACTGTGAATATAGAGCAACTGATTCCACTGTTAATATAAAACAACCTCAAAACCCTAACAGGTACTAAATATGCCTCATGGCAAGTTGATTTGGTTAAGTTTTCATTACTTTAACATTTTGTACAAAATATTAATACAAATAAATGGTTACAGGGATTTATTTAACACCTACTGTTGTAGGTACGGTGTTCCTAGAAATGATGTCCCATCCAAATTTGGTTCAGTTCAGTTTTTGTTACAGCATGCTTGTTAAATTACAAGTCTCCTGTAGAGATCTCAAGCAGAGCGTTGAGACACTCCCTGGAAGTTATATAAGCTGTTCCCTGTGGAGTTTTTTTCATTTCTTTTTCTTTTTTTTGCAGCCCTTTCTATGACTGACAGCTAAACAGAGGTCATCCCATGTGAATGAAAATATCTATGTTTATTCAGTATTTTCACCTTGAAAGTCTTAAGACCAAAAACCTGGACCTCCACCAAGATTTCTAATGCCTAAATTGATGCGAGTGGACATAATGATGACATTGTTTAGTTAATTTGTTTATTGCTGATCATTTAAGAAACATAATCTTTTGGTTTTATATGGAGAGAAATAAAGGCTTATAAGACACCTCGGTGTTCTGAGACTGAACACTGGTAATAGAACATTTTATGACCATAAAATGTCTCTCAGTGTATAAAAAATGACTACTGTACAATGATGTTTTCGATCTCTTCCAGTGAAACCTTATGAAAGTGCAGGTCCCTCACAGATAGGATTGAGGACTTCATGCTGCAGAGGACAGAAATGAATGTTCACTAATGCATGCTATTTTAATTAAAGGCAATGACTGGCTGTTACAATTAACCCGCATATCACCTTTACACATCGCATAAGGAAAGAGCCCTTATCTATGTATCATGGTCGTGAGAGGTATCTCCAAAATGACCCAGGTCTCTTAAGACATGTTATCCTCTATTAGCGAGATGTTATTCTTAATTAAACATGATCAGCACAGGCTAAGTCTTCATTTCTGTCTTGATAAGCCATAAGAGCTCTCCTGAGAGCTAACATGCAGTGTGGGGGGATTACGATCAGCTTTAAGCTCTGCTTCGCTCTCACTGCCCTTGCTCGTCCTCAGCAGTCTGTCCTTAGTGGGCTGAGACGCCCCAGTGAGTTGAAGGAACATGCATTTATATCAGCACTGTGGTCGTTAAAGCTCTCCAGAGTTTTCATCTCAGTCCAGTCTCAGAAACTGACATTTTAAGCTGCATTGCAATTAACTGTCTCACATTTGGTTTGGCCCTCCAAGAGGACCGTTACCATATGCTAATTTGGCAACTGAAGGCTTGGTGAATTACTTAAGGGGGTGAACTATATGTAAGTTTTATTACTGCTATGGCAGATGGTTAATGACCCTCAACAATGATAAAATATTTTATAATGATCAAACTCGAAGAACTCCAGGCAGGGGTGCTGTAAAATGGGTAGACGGGGACAAATAATTTAACAGCCCTCTGTCTGTATAGAGCTCAGAAACATTTTTAAATACTACATCATGAAGACAAAATTACACAGGCTCTCATGTCATATGTTTCACTGTAGCATGAAAAACCAACCAGAGCTGGAGGCTGACAGACAGCAGGAATGTTTTAATATTGAAACTAGTCTCCATGTTTCTTGAAATATTCAATGAATAGGGTCCTTTACATATAAAGAAAACAGGCAAAGCTCCCAGAACAACAGCGTATAAGTACCTGCTACAGCATTAAACTGCTCCTGGCTCTCATTACTGTGTAAGCACTAACCAGTAAAGGTTTTTCTGTCCTGTCCTAACAGACTGATACATCTTTCATGAAAACATTGCGATCTATGAACCTTTTGTTATCTTAAGTGCTGCACTTAGCACACAAATTCATTATTGCTGCGTAAATATGATAATACAGTTTTAGTGTTATTCTAAATGTCGCCTGCTGCAAATTACTTCTTTGTCATAGCTAATGGTGCTACAAGAGCGCCATGCTCAAATAGCTCCTCTTACTGAAAAGACTATCAAAATCCCTTTGGAAGGTGGACACATACTTGAAGGGCTTTCATCTCCATTTATGAAATTACCCTTTTAGCTTAAGTGCTCTGATGAATTCACTCAAAACTGAACATTTTCAAGATGAATTTTTACTTTTGCCATCTTCCACGTTAATTACTTGGATTTCTGCCTTGAACGGTTGTTTTAAAAATTGGTAACGTTCAAGACAACCGTGAGCTTGGACGCAACCGTCTCACAGAACAGAATAAACGTTAATGTCATACAGGGGCAAGGACTTTTTCTAACCAGTTAAAATTCAAGTGTTTTAGAGTCATTACACTAAAATTTTTTGGACAGCCTAAAAGTTGTGCTAAAGCCACGCGTTTCAGCCACGCTAGCAGTGTTAACAAGGCTGAGTCACTTGGTTAGCAGAGAAATTTCAATCAGACTGAAATACATCAAAACCTATTGGATACAAGCATAAATTGTGTACTAAAGCCTTCCGACATTAATAACAGCCTAATATGCTAATTAGCCAACTGCAAACTTATTAATATAATATTCATGTAAGCCAGGTAAATATTAATCTACCAGTTTAATGCCATCATGATGTTGCAGTTGCACATACTCTAGCAGCATGGGGACATTTACTGTCTCACAGAGTTGCTAGCATGGCAGTAGACCCTCAACCTCCGAACACATCCTACCAGTCCAAACTGTTCAGGTTCAATATATAATGGTCCATAAGTACTAACAGAGAAGTAATGTGGAGCTGTAAAGTATTGCCTTAAAAGTTTTTAAAATACACCCCAGTTTATTTATACTTCTCTTTGCCTCAGAATCACAATCACTGGTAATGGGTGTGCCAAGATAATGTGATTCCAAAAGATTTATAACAATCAAAGAGTGGATTGGCTGGGGAGATTGAGCCATTTCACAGACCACAGAATAGACATCACTATTGCCTTAACTGCAGCCCCTATTTCCACTTCTCATTGTAAGAGAGAATACTGATTCAAGCTATCATCTTCAGACAGGTGCTCTTATAGCCATCATCCATTCCCATTAGGCCTCAATCACACCCACTGATCCCAGTGGACAAAATAAGTCCAGAGGGAGGCTACCTTATAGTAAAGATGTGTTAAACTTACCTCACTGAAATATATTCACACAAGAAAATAGCTCATGCTGGTGTAGTATTCACCTTGGCTCTTTGTTCAAGCACTTTGAGAGAGAAGAGAAACAGCAGACACACAGAGCCAAGATGATTGGATTTATTTAAAGCTAAACGCTGCATACATGATAAAGTATGCTTACACATGCACATCTGCACCCAGTGGATAACACATGAAAGCACGATAAACATTTTATTTGTTGTCTGCTATGGAAATACGCTAGATAATGTGGCCCTTTGGAGGAAGATGCAAGACGAACACAATACCAAGAAGTATCCAGGGCTTTCTGCAGAGAACATTGATCAGGAGAACAAAAACAGCATTCTGCTGCTTGTTTCCATCCATCTCTCATATCTGCAGAAATGGTTTGTATATTAAAATTAAGTCACATCCAGCTGCCTGCTGGCACTCATACTCTTAGAATCCTATTATACATGACACAAAGCATGCTAAGTGTGTCTAAGGTCTTGAATTTAATGGTTTGTTTGTGCTTAGTACCCAATGTCTCTTTACTATGTGTGGCTCACACCAATCCTTTGTTGGGATTGAATGCAATTCGCTTCTCAAGTCTTCACATATCAATGACAAACATTTGACTCAAAATAAAATTAGAGCTTTGTTTCTTTCTTTCAGCAGTCCATTTTCACTCCCTCCTGAACCTAGAGAGACTGAATGCAGCAGACAGATTGTTGTCATGTAAATGGTGCGTTAATGAGAGGAGCCACAGAGCTGTCAGGATGTGACGAGGATTAGTCCGCACGCAGAGACGGGACTGTGCTGCCATCTTCTGGATAAATACTAAAGTATCTATGATATAATATATAGTGTTTATATATGAACATAAATAAATAATTACATTGCACAGAGATACAGACAGACTGAAGGATTGACAGACAGAAAAATACATAGAAAAGTCCAACATGAAGCAACAGTGTCATCATAAGCGATTCCCTGTGTCTCATGCTGATTTGTCAGCGGTCTCCAGGGTGAACACAAGAGTGAGCAGTGAGACCACAGACTGATGTTTGCAACTTGGCAGTTTGTCAACTCTGCGGCGAGAGCATCTCCAACAGCAAGGGACCATGTCTGCCGTGAGAAAAGAGCAAGGCGTGTGGTACACAGTGGCTCTGAGTCACTGATTCCTTGCAGCATATACTGTAGGAAGATTTTGTCAGATTTGGCCCTTGGGTAAAACTTGAGGGTGACAGTCCAGGAGAAGGTGAGACGAGGAGAGGCACGTGAGTGACTTTTATTTACCTAAGACATTTGAGAATTATCTAAAGCGAGCTCGTTAGTCCAGCCAGCCTTTGATGCTTTAGACTGGAAGATACCAAAAGGACATCACGTTTTTAATTTACCTCTATGTTTTGATGTGTCACTTACTGAGGGCATTGTGCCAGGGTGGTATTTGGAGAAATGGTGCCAACCTGCCTTATCTCACTCAGTGGGGGGGGCACGTGTTTCTCTGTTGCATCTTCACTTTGTGATTAATGTCGATACTGTATGTCAGGTGCATCTTTGAGTCTGGGTTCATTTCCAGCATCTTATTAGCTCACAGAGGTCAGTCATAAGAAATGTATTTTCTGCAGATCAAAATAGAGCCACAGTGGTTTCGTGAGGCATGTGGCCAAGAATGTTGTTGTCTCAGAGGGGGAAGCAGAGTTCAGAGCTCGCTACTCAAACAGGATGTGATTTCAACAATGTTTTATCTGCTAAGTTGGAAATATTACTACTCACATGACAAATATTATGTGTTGCAGTGTGACGTTTCCCACACACGACTTTGATTGGTGCTCAGAGACCGAGGGGAACCCAGCGAGCCTGGAATGTGGCAACATGGGAAGTTTGTTGATCATCACTGTCTCATTCACTTTCAATCAAATGATAAAAATGACCCAAACATCCACGTGGTCGGTCCTTAAAAGCTCTAATAGATCTAATATGAAATGTATAACTAACATCAAAGGAAGAGAAAAGTATATTTTTCATATCCCGTCATTGGTGTTTTGGGAAACTCAAGTTCAAATTGAGAACCACATTAACCCATTAATGCCCTGAGGTTTTGATTTTCTATTTTCTTTAATTCTATTTTTTCTGCTCTTTTTCTAATTGTGAGCCTCCTGGTTATGAAGAAATTTCATTTTCTTAAATTTGACTTTTTTCATTTTTTTTTTATGGACAACACCAATGATGAGAAAACACAGTAATTAACTAATTGTGAAAGCCAGAAAAGAGTTTGTATGTTCGTCCTGTGTCTATATGGGTTCTCTCCAGGTTCTCTTCCTCCCACAGTCAAAAACCAAGCACATGCACTGGTACAATAGATTTATGTCGCTGTACAAACATTAGAAAGTATTGCTCTCCCAGGGCCGTTGCTAGGAATTCTGGGGCCCCTGAAAGAATACTAAAGTGGGCCCCTGACTTTTCCACTTTTTCTCTTAAGCCAGGGACACACCGAGCCGACCGTCGGGCGTCTGGCCTCGTCGGACGGCGTCGGGAGCTCGTCTGTTTGGTGTGTTCCTCTCCGTCGGGGAGCCTCGGCTCTTGTCGGATCTCGTCGGGGCGATTGAACATGCTCAGTCGGGACTCGTCGGCCGTCGGGAGAGTAGACTCGTCGGGTACTCTGATTGGCTGTGTGCTAGCTATGGCGATTCTGATTGGCGGTGCCCTAAGCGAATCAGCGCGGTGTGTGGGAGGGACGGAAGTGACCACAGTAAACAAACGGTGTCCTAGCCTGTGCTACAGTAAAAATGGTATACAAAATAAAAAGAGGAGTAAAGCAATATATTAAGCGGCAATATAAATATATATTTAAACATCAAAGATGTTCAATCAAACCCACATAGTTTGAAACAACATTCAAAACACACACAGCTCACAACTAAGCATATAAAGCCCGCTAGCTTAATGCTAACGTGTAATGTAAAACACCATAGACGGGCTAACAGAAATTAGCATCGGCTATCGCCAATTCGCGGCAACCGAGCCACAGCAGTAAGCTGCTAAAAACTGTTTTAATTTCGGCTTTAGTTAAAACGTGGCTGGTTAAACTGTTTAGGGGAGATTAATGTTGTCTCATTGATGAAATTAACTGTGGCAGTGACATTAGTTTTTTTGAATGAAAAGTGAGCAGGGCTGCCCCCTGGTCTGTATGGGTCTGTATTTCTATGGGGGAGTCCTCGCCACTCAGTCGCTCTGGTCGGCAGTCGGGGCGGTGTGTTTCACTTTTTCCTTTCTCCCGACGAGAGGCGACAGACTCGTCGGCCAAAGCCGTCGGCGTCGGGACGCGTCGGGAAGCGTCGTGGCGGTGTGTCAGGGGCTTTAGACTACGTATGTATTATAATTTTTTATTTAGCCTACTTTGTTTTGATGCTAATGCAGCATTACTATGAGTATTAGTCAGGGTCTAAGCAGAATAATTCAGTCATACAAAGATTAGACTACTGTATTGGTCAGTGTATTGTCGGTTTATACATTGTATATGCCTGTTCCCATTTAAAAAAATAAATAAATAAAATAAAAATAAAAAAGATTAGACTACTGGGTTTTTTGTGGGCCCTACTGGGCTCTGGGCCCCTAGAATTATCATCACCTTTCTCCCCTATAGAGGGATTATCAGCCTACGTCACTGACGTTCTACTGCGCATGTCGCCTGCAGAAAGACAGCAGCAAGAGCCGTGATCTTTTTGTGCTGTTAGTTGCACTAATTGTTTTGATAAAAATAACAAAACGCGCAAATTTTACAGAATACCGTCAACTCGCACCCCTTTCAAGGCAAATGAGAGAGAAAATAGTACATTGGCGATTAATTTCGAGCAATATAATGTGTTAGACACGTTGGTTTGAATGGTGATAAAGCTAAATATGCCCACAGGCACAGCTGTATAACTGCAGCGAATGAGTTGTGAAATGTTTACTACGACAGTTGGTGCGTTTCCATTACCCCTTGAAATGCGCAAAACCTAAATATCGAAATTAAAAACTGGTAATGGAAACACCTACATTTCGAAAAAACTCTCAAATATCGCAAAAAAGTTTTTGCGCTCTCATGAGGTGGTTTTTGAGACGTATCGATACAAACGTGTATCGCAAAAGTGTAATGGAAACCGTCCACGCTGTGTTGGTTTATGTAACTTGAGGGGACAAATGAACCACATGTTTATTGTCATGCATTGCTGACCTGGGCATTGTTTCTCAATAAATTAGAAAAACCTTTCCTATCGTTCCCCTTTTCCGTGCATGGTTGAAGGAGACTGGCTCGCATCCACGCTCCCACTCCCTCCTGCGCCGAAATGTCACCTTAGGTCACATAAACCAGTATGGGTGTGTGGACACAACCACCTATATTGTTGTCAGCGCCTCATCACCGCTGGTGTTTAAAAGGCTCCGTTCTTTCTGCAGTCAGGTTAAAGCGCTCATCCGCCGTGTTGGTAAACAAATAATCCCTCTATATCAACGGAGGTAACCGTGCTTGATCAGCTTGGGTTGGAGGTGGTGTGAGTGCGGGCCAGCGGGGGACAGGGGAGGGGGGGCATTAGAGCTTCAGCACGGTACAACTGGCCCGTGTGAGTGTGTCCTTATTTGTGGCCGCTGCAGCGCCACACGGGCTTTGCCTTTCAGCAATCAAGCGCTGTTTTTGTCTTTGTTAAAAACAATAACAGCAACAGCTGTAGGCAGCTGAGATCGCTGTGCCGTCACCATAGAAACGCAAGACGCATTACGGCTCATTCGCAAAATACCTTTCAATGGAAACAGCCGCAAAAAGCAATTGCACTTTTTCGAAGTTTCAGAAATATCGCTTTTATTTTGCGAAAATCTGTAATGGAAACGCAGCTAGTGACTGAGGACGAGGTCACATACTAATGGAAAACAAGCTGAGAGTAATTAACGTTAAGCTATATTGTTTTAAATTACCGGTACTCAGCCATGCACGTAACGTTACAGTTACGTTATGCAGTTGTTCCAGACTTTAGACATGTCCGTCCTCTTCCCTCGTCTCTAACCAGGCAGCACCTCAGTCCTCACAGCCACATAGTTTTGTAATCGTGAGTATTTTCCTGAACATGATTGTCTGCTAAATAGCTGTAGGTAACGTTAGGGATGCAGTGTTGTTTTTACCGATGACCGACGCCGTGCTGTGAGTGTCTGTGGCTTGTCCCGTGGCTGAGTTGCCGTTGCCGCGGTACAAACTCGATCCTCCGTCCTGACGTTTTTTTTTCTTTTTTTCCTGCCGTTATAAAACCTACAGTCTGTGTGTAAAACACACACTACATCAGTAGGTGATAAACTGTTGTAGTACACCGACAACATCACTAGCTAACACCGCTTTGACTACACTAGATCCATGGAGGTAACCATGACAACCGGTTCTTTCTGCAGTCAGGTTGCGCACGCATCCTGACTTGTTGGTAAACATATAATCCCTCTATACAACGGCCCTGTTGCTCTCACAGTCCAGTACGGTTTCTAACAGCACAGTTCTAATGTTTGATGGCACAGGTTTAACTTATCAGATTTATGGGGCTTATTTACTCTTTACTTTTTAAAGTCAATGCAAACTATATTTAAAAAATACTGACAAGCCACATGTTACAGATGTATCTCAGAGGCTGTATTCCTTTAATAGGATCAGAAGAACAGGTTGTGAAAACCTGAGTGCACTTAACAGAGCAGCAGATGTTATCACTCCACAAGTAAAACTAATCTTTCAACAAGAAACTCAAAATGTTCAAACACAGCCTAACTGCAGAGCAACCCCTTCTCCTGTTGTTCCTTTTTTTCTGCCCTCTCTTCCATTGTTCTAGTCAGAGTTTACATCTTCACCTGTGCCAGTGACTCACTGCAGCTTTAGACACTGTGTGTCTGTCGGTGGCAGCGATGAGGAAGCTGAGCTCTGGGTGCAACGTGGGTGGACGTTACACGCTGGCATTCAACAGCCTTGAGCAGCTTTTAAATCATTTAAAGCGATTGTTATACAGTGTGAGCCGTGGCTTCCCACACCTCCAATAGAAGCTGGCAGACTGTGAAACTGTCATTATGCTCACTTAGTAAGATACCTTTCCACCACCTCCACTCTTAATGTGAAACACTTTATTTTGTGTCAGAGATTTGGAAGGGCTTTTCTGAAAGCGCAGCCATGAAAGGATTACTTTAGGTTAAACCTTTTCACACACGTGGGAGTGTTTCAGAGACAATCCAAAAAGATGGAGGTGAATCAAGCATTTATCATTTTAATTACTTGGGATAGATGTAATGTATGGTAATTAGAAGGGGCATTGAGTAATCTATCATCTTTATCAGTCTTTGAAAACACCCTACACATTTGTGTGGTACAGCCCCCTGTGCCCCCATGTTTTCTTTGTTGAGATGACAGACAGGTTGCCCTTCAGACAGACCTGCAGACCTCCTCCATGCAGCCGCTGAGATGGCGACTACTGTTGTCTACTGGTATTGATCAGTCTCTTTTTTCTTTTCTTGCCAAGCAACATCTAAAATATTTATGACTCACCTAATACACTTTAAAATGTTCATTTGTCGTTGTTAGAGTGCCTATTGTTGTAAACCATGGATGTAAACACGGAAGAACATCTCGCAGTAAATCTCGAGCATGCGCACAAACATCAACAGAGCCAACAATTTTTTAAACAACTTTTTCATGTCTCGGCTTCAGGACACTTGGGTCAGTACTGACGAGCAGTATGGAGGTATTTGGATGTTTCATAGTGTGTGTTTTTGGACGATTCAAAAGTGAGCACGATCCGCAGCCATTATATGAAAACCCGTTGCCAGCCGGACCCCTCGTGGAACTCCAAAAGCATTTTGATGACACCGAAAGTTCTCCCAACCCTTCGTTGGCATTACGGTGTAATTGGTGAATTATTGATTTTGGGTGAAGTATCCCTTTAACAACACTGTATGTTAGTTTGTTCTATCCCCAACTGTTATCACATAACAACTTTACCCAAGGATTACTCTTTCTTATTAGATTATTGAGTTCATTACTTTCATCTTTTCAAAAACAGTCCTTGTTGCTCGGGTGAAATCTGCTCTTTGAATGATCAACTACTGAGAGACATCCTTCAGATCTATAAGAGCAAAGAAACATGGAGCATAAACGTCTCCTTCAATACACAGTACAGACAGAATGATTGAATGTAATTGGGGACAAAGACAACACAGACACATCAAGTAGTGCAAGTAGATAGATGTGAATTTGCAGGCTACTTATATAAAAATGTGCACATATAGAGATGTGCTGCTACATTCATGTAATAGTCATCATTCAAATGAGAAATATGTTTCCACATAATGAGAGAAATTCTGCTGTTGTTTTCAGACTGCTCGATCCTGACTGAAGAGACATGCACGAAAACACAAGACAAAAACACTCCAGGATCTGACGGCCTTGTGGCAGATGAATAAAGCACCAAACTGTGTCAGCACGTCGATCCATGTTAAACTGTGCATCTCAGTCACAGAGCAATTTGCCATTGTCCACCCATTAAATTCATCTGTTCTAGGATGAGTTTACCACAAGTTGTGTCTACTGTACTTGTGCTGTTATTGGTCAGTGTAGCCTAAACATTTACTTTATATTTTTAGTATTTAAGCTGTAGGCTATAACCTGTTTATTATTAAAACTGTTGCACAATAAAATGTGAATTTAAAACAAGTTTTTGGTCAAGTAATAACGGGTGGGTTTTTTTTTTTAAAGCTATTAATCCTATTGTACATAGAATACAATGAAATATGAAAGTTCAAAGGGCTTTTATTCTGTAATTCCACATCAGATTGACGTGATTTTTTCATCCTGAGGTCTAATACCATGAGTCTGAAGTGGAACGGTCGAGTAATAACGGGTGGTTTTTAAGAAATATGAATCTTAATGTAGACAGAATGCATTTATCAAAGTGTTTATCACTGAAAATTAGAGGTTGTGCTCCTAAAATTTTCAGTTAGGGGCCACTGTTCTCCTAGTAAAAAAAGTTAGTCTGAAGCCCTGAGTCTACTAAAGTGACACATGCATTCCTCTTTTGCATATGTAATGTTGAGAACATCTGGCCTTTGGAAACAGGAACAGGCAGCGGCCCGCTCTCTTCCTCGGAGCATTGGTGGGATTCTTCAATGTAAAGTGAAAGGGAAGGAAGCCCGAGAGTTTTCACAGATTTGCTGCGGCGGAAGGAAATTTAGTCTTTTCTTTAGAACACAGATGAGTCATAGTTTTACATAGCAGTGTACAAAAAGCTACTTACTGCATTGCTTGTGCCTTTGACACAAGCGATTACAGTCAACAGAGCCGCTGAGGTCTCTCGGCAAACCCGCAGCTAAACCAAGTAGACAGTGAAATGTGGTGACTTCAACTTTAATCTGCAGCCAGTATAGAACGGAGCAAATAAAGGTCAGATTTTATTACTTTTGCTGTCAGCGCAGCTTGAATTCCCTAGATATCCTGCAGCCAAATACTGATAAGCTCCAATCTCATACAGCAGCAGGTGTCTGGGGCTTTGTTTTATTTATTTTCATTTTTTATTTACTCACTACTGCAGAGCACCTTATGGAGGTGCATTTGAATAAACTAGTCCATGTGTAACGACATAAGCTATTTCGGTGTGAGTTATCCCTCACCGGCCAGTTTTAGCTCTGCAGCACTTCCATCACTTGTGTAACTTCAGGTTCATCAGTTAGTCCGTTAGTGACAGTAATGAGATACTAGCTTGTTGCCGTCCGCCTCAGTGTTGCATAGCAATGAGAGGGATCTAACACTCTTTCCACCCTTTGAGTTCTCGTCTCTAATGGCAACGCTTACAGCTCTGATTTGTGATGGGTCTGAAGAAACAATCATCCTGCACAGTCATTCTCTCTCTCTATCTCTGTCTAGTCTGGGACTCCCTGCAGGCCAGAGGCACACTATTGTAGATGCAGACTCACTGAGATATCCCCAACGATCTGCACAACAGTCAATCTAGGTTGTGCCACAGGGGGCGAGGGGGCAAATTTATGGATCTCGATGGGCTGACAGGCAGGAGGTCTGAGATTTCACAGAATTAAAAAGAAATCAATGCAGTCTACACAAGTGCAATTCGTAATTTCATACTTTTCAATCTTAAAACCTCCATCAGTAAGCAACTTGTTTTTCTGCACAGTGTACATTTGAGACTATGAATGCAAATTTAGCAGCAAATTTAGTATTAGAGAGTTTTTTTTTTTTGTACCTCCTCCTCTCCTGAAAATTAAATGCCTGTTCAGCTAAACTAAACAATCGACACCGAGCTCATTAACCTTCACCTCTCCCTACAGTACATTCACTGGCAACAGTGGAGCTTGGGGTAATTCTACATTCATACGCTGTTGGCAGAACGGAAGGAAAGACACCACTTATTGTAACTTGGAAGTGACATGCATTACACCAAAGTGGTTACCCCTGGTGCTAACCCTGTGGGCAAACCAGATAAATAGTCTAACTCAATCTTGTATATCTCTAAAATGAGATGGATGGATTGTATGGGAGATATCATTTATGTCAGAAATTCCTAGGCTTAAATAAAACATTGTATGCTTACACTACAGCTTTGAAGTTTAAAGCAGATGTTCCCATCATGAGTGAATTTTGGTGGGGTAAAAAATAAATTATATATTATTTTCATTTAAAAATACTGAAAAGCACATGCTTCTAAATTAAATCAGTGCATTGAGCTACTGTGGAGACACATGAAGCTCCTTATATGTGTTCAATGCTTAGTTTAGTGCTGAATCATTGTCTGTCGGTCATGTGAAATTAATGTCATCACTTTTAGTTGTATTTTGTGTTTGATACTTGTTAGCAAACATTAGTGTGGCACTAGGGGTGGAGGATTAATAAAAAATTAAATAATTCATCCAAAATAAACAAAACCAATAATGCCATCCCAGGAATGAACCCAGGGAAAAGGAATATGGGTAAAGGAAATAAAAATCAAAAGACAAACAGGTCTGTCTATACCAGAGAAGTGGTTCCTTTCAATAGCAAATATATATGTTTAACAGTTCTTAGAAAAAGCAATGAATTATACATTTAAAATTCAATTTGACTATCACAGAGCAGAACAGAGCAAATGAATCCCCACATAAACACTTGAGAGCTGGGCTACTCCAGACCTGGGGCCTACCAAGTAATAATGACCAAAATAACTGAAATTAAATCATTCCCAATTCACTATCCCCGTTATGCAGTTATATTTAAAAAGTATCTGCAATACAGTGCAAGTCTAAGCTATGCTTGCACCAGTATAGAAACCATGCAACGTAGCCTACCAAGCACCGTCACTGCCACAGTGAGCCCTAATCTAGCACAAAATAAAGCAACGTAGGCCTACAGTGAAGTAAAGTTACACAGAGCAAAATAAAAACAAGAAAATACCTAATAAACTGCAGTAAAGCCAATAATGGTAACCAAAGTCGAGCCAAAACAATGCAAAACCAGCAAGCAGCAGCCAGCAGCAAAACAGCAAAATAAAGTAGGGCCTCACTATACTGTAACAAAGACAAAAACAAAGTGTCCATAACAAAGCACTATGAAGCAAAATCATGTAAAACAAAGCAAATTAAAACTACAACATAGTAAATATAGTAAAGCACTACAACTAAGCAGAAACAAGCCAAATCACATAAAACAAAGCAAGTAAAATAAAGCTCTACAGTGCAGCAGCTCCTGTCGTCATGCACATGCAGGCTAAGTCCTGCAGCATCAGGCCAACACAAACACCATAGCTACACAAATCTATTAAAACAGCAAATAAAACAAGATAAGCTAGCGCCAAGAAAGGCAGTAGGCTACATACCGCTACCGCGGCGTCTTTCAGGCACAGGAGGAGGGAGAGGGAGCTGACGAACATCTGTCATCGCCACTGGCAGCATCTACCGGAGAGAAACACTCATTCACTGCCTTTCACTTAATTAATGAGCGGCTGAGTGACAACAAACTGTAAACATACCTGAGTCTTTCTGCGACGGAGGCGCACAAGCGAACAGGAGGAACAAGAGGTAGGCTTAGGCTATATGAAGGGTATAAAGTGCAAAACAATGACCATAATGAGCATTGAGAAGCAGAGAGAGCCTGCGTACCTGCGGCGTCAGGTGAAAGGGGCGTGTACCAAATGAGGAAACGGAAACTCATTACAGGTGTAAACCTAAAAAAATAAATAAAAATAAAAAAGTTCATTCTGATGCATTATGCTTAGCTACATGCACGATATCAGCAAAATGTCCTATGTGCGATAACAATATTGCAATAAATTATTTATATGTATACAGGTGTGCATATTAACCATATCTATCTATCTGACTTGCCTACATATTCCAGGCCTGTAGTGGTACTGTAACACCAAAAGCAGAGAAGAAGAGTCGAAAGCTTGCACGCTGTAAACAAACTCCAAACATTATAAGTCAACTGAACAAAACAAATAAGTCGTGCCAGTACAAATATGCCGAGAGATGCCACATGGACATGTTTCAGGTGCGGTATCCCAGGGTTGTTAATTATGTTACATTAAGTCCAGCGGTGGCTCAGGTCACAGATGAGGTAGCCTACGAGTGAGGGCATGGCACCTGTGAGGCAACCTTTTACGATGTGTTTATCGCGCATGTTGACATCGCGATTACAATGAAAATAAGACTAAACTGACAGCCCTAGTAAATATCATACCTGCTGGACATCAGTCAGCAGTGTCATAGGCCTAGCATGTTAGCATGCAAAGTTAGCATCGACACTTAATGATTGACAGGTTGTTTCTGCGAAGAGCTCAGCCAGATTTTCCACACTCAAGTGTTGCCAAGCAGGCAGAGATCACTTGCCCAGATACCTTCAACAGGCCTGTCCTGGAGTATTTGGGCCTCAAAATGTCCCAGTGCTTCAAAGCATAGACAAATATTTACCTATTTCAGCTGATGTGACGAAAAGAGAAAGAAAAATCCCAAAAGCTGTTGGTTGAACATGATGTTTTTACTGATTTGTGTTTTGTTTTGTTTTTTAATCCAACATATTTGATGTATACTTACTTGAATGCAATTATGCATAGGCTACCATCTTGCTAAATGACAAATCTGACTTCACCACAATTTTTCCATTAAAGTCTTTATGCAGTGACGTTGCTCTTTGATCTGTTTATAGTGTTAACCATCCTTGCTCCTGTCCTATGTTTCTTGCAAAGAAAAGAACATGGTGACATGTCGCCCAACCCATTGGTTTGTATGGCTAAATTTAATAAACGCTATTGTGAATGTGGAAAATACACCAGTGCCCTCATCAAACTTGAGGTGACATTTCTGTCTTGTTTACTGGAACCTCATTAACCCTCTGTTCTCACTCACCCCACTGTATCACCAAGCAGCCATATTTCAGAATAAGAGAAGGCATATTAGTGCTGTATAGTGTTCCTGATTATTTCCCATAAAACAGCATCCTCCTTGCCTGTTGCTGGATTTCTGGCAATGTACCCAATTAGCTGTGTCTGCCAGTGTCCTGCTGGTGCATTGCTAGCCTTGCTGTGGGCATATTTGTTTAGGGGCAAGTGAGTGCGATTTTATTAACCCCCTGCAGTGTATTCTTTGGAAAGAAAAATGAAACATCAAACATCTCTTCCCTGTAATAATTCCAAGAAGAAAGAGAAGCTGTGAATCTCTTACCAAACTTGTTCCCATGTGTGCAGTTCCAACTGAGCTACGCAACCTGATTTTCAGCGCAAATCTGTCAACACGTAATGTTTTCCATCTCCAGATTACAAGAATAAACTCATGCAGCATAGATACCAGAAAAATACCTCATATTTATAAAAGCCAGTGTGTCAGAATTAAAAATACATTCAGTTTTAGTAGCTGGCAGGTACGGACAGCTCCTGAGACAGATGGGTGTATCTAGACTCGCTGGATACACTGGCTGTTCTTTTTCATGTGCGGTCATTGTTATTCTGCTGAAGCTGGGGCTAGTTAACATTGATTTGTCATCCCTGCTGCTGCATGTCCAGATGTTCAATGGCCAGTTGACATTTGATAATACAGAGATAGGATCATGTGAACCAGTGGTGACTGCTGGCAAGGCTTCTTACTTGGGATGCATTAGGTAAGCGTCCACCTGCTCTGTCAGATAGGTAGCTGAGTGAATATGCAGATCAATGCTTCTCTGTGCACTGCCAGGTGGTGCCACTCCAACTGTATCTTCAGCCTGAATATTACACAATGTAAAAAAAAAAAAAAAGAGCCTCAGCTACACATGATCCATCAAACGTCCAGTGTTTTGCTTGCTGTTCTGTGTTTTGTCTTTGAATTATGCTGCTTACGGCCTCAAGACATAAAATATAAACATGTGAGCTTCAGTAGCAGTGGGGAGGAGGAGAGCCAGCGACAGCCAAGGAAGCAGTGATACTGGAAGCGCTCCAGACAGGGGCCGGGGTCACATTGACTGGGAAATGGACTGACTATCTGGGAATTCCACCGAGCTGTGTACTTCCCGTAGGCCATGCGGAAAACCCTGCCAGAAACCATGGTGAAAATCTTCACGGGAGCATTGCAGGAAGCAGAGTCAGTCCCCAGTGCATCAAAGTCACAGTTATATTACAACACAGTTTTAATAGTGAAATTAACAAAAAAAAAAAACAGGAGATGCTGGGAAGGATCAATACTGCTTTCACTAGATATCTTTATTCAATAATGTTTTAATATACCGTTCCCTATGGTAATGCTCTATATGCTACTATTCACAGATTAGTTTGGTTGCATTACAAACGGACACAGTGGTTGCTCCTCTCTTATATGAAATAACAGCTGTTAGAGGAGAGCTTGTGGAGGAGCAGTGTCTAACACCACCTCTACAGATGCCAGCAGAATTGAAAACTTATAGATTTTAACTTGAATAGAAATTTCAACAGAATTGATAACTTTATCAACTCAGAGATGCATGTGGATAATTTGCAAGAAAACAGCAGCTCGGATATGGAGCAAGGATTCATTCAGTTGATAGCAGACAATGATCATGTTCATTAGTCACTGTCTTTTTTAGCCTATATAAAATCTATATCTTTTATTTCCACAGACTCATAAGAATAATATTCTCTTCTTAAGCTGCTTGCTCTCTTTGTTTATGTACCATGTGGTGCTGGGCAGACAGCACCACAAGTAGTAAGCTTATAATTCTATATATTTTTATTATCATAACTTTAAAAGTTTGTGGAGTATCCAACTCTTCATGACCAATACTTAAAGCAGAAGTAAGCGATCCAGTCGTTTTGGCTAACTTCTTGTCAGCCGATGGAGTTAGCAGTCCCCGCCCTCGTCATGGATCTATTGGTTCTCGTCCCTACGTCACCACATTCACGCGCATCCCTTGGCTGCACACACAGCCCTTTATGCCGTTCTCTCTCCTCATTGGATAAAGGTTGTAGGATACAAGGAAAATTTTCTCCTGGGCTTACAGCAGAGCAGAGTGACTGACAGACCCGTGTTTCGGACCAAACACTCTATGTAAGTGATTGCCGTCGGAAGATAGAACTGTTTAAGACTTAAATTAACACAAATATTCTGCTTACTTCTGCTTTAAGTCTCCCGTATTCTGTTAGGCTTTTTTAAATACAGTATTTAACTGATAAAGTGCGAAAAATATTATATTCATCAACTAATTTCAAAACAGCAGTGTACTCTGTTATTTCGGTCTGCGTCTAAATTACAGGATGTCAGACATAATTTCCTTATTGTGTCTGATTGTCAGAAACAGATGAGACTTTAAAAATGTACCAAATTATATTCTGTCGTGCACTTTTCTTCATAGGGGAAAAAATAGATATGTGTAGGGCAGAGTTGCTGAATGGTGAAGAACAAAACGGTCTGAAAACGAAATGTCGGCTGTATGTTGTTCTAATGACCCAGTTTTTGAACGGCTGTTCATGACCTAAATGTTGGAAATGTTGAACAGTGTTATCACATTTTGTGCTGTAATGATTTCTTTGTCCATCTTCTAAGAGCCAAAGAATATTTTTATACAATCGTGGTGCTTGGTGACGATGGCTTTGTAACAGTTTCCAGCACCTATTTGCAACTGAATCAATCGCAACACACATACTGCATGATCGGTCTCTCAGCAGATCTATGTCATCATCAGGGACATGAAGGTGGGAGGACACATCGGGGTCCTATTCTGCTGTTAGATAATATAGGATTTCTGGTGATATAACATCAATTACACCATTATTTGTGTCAGTGAAGGAGAAACATACACAGGCAGCACTTGTGAATAGAAGCAGTAACACAAAAGCTAATAGAGTCTGTGTGGTTCAGGGTTAGTGGGTAAGGCTTAAAAAGAAAAAGTGTGTCATCTGCAAACATTAGCAGATGTGAATGTTAAAGCAACAAGTACATGTGTATGGATGTAAGTGAGACAACATGACAATTAATCTAGATCCAAATGTCTTTGTGTCCCAATTGCGATAATTAATTGTTGAATCTTACACTCATTTGATCACTGTGTCTGTAAATGGAAAGAACACAACTGTGACATGAGTGAGAACAACATGTTTTGGAAGCATTTGGAGCACATCTAGATCCTGTTTTGTCCTGTGAAAACATGTTTACAATATGTCACATTACATATCTTGGACAGGGAAGGCCTCGCTGTCTAAAGGCTGAAAAACACTGACCACAGAGCAAAAACAGTCTGCATGTCTGCTCTTCAGGCTCTGAACTTTGTCCCACTCACGGCACTGAGGCTCGTGATATTGTGCATCTGGCAAAGCACAAATGGACTAAAGGTTGTCAGTGGTCTGCTGGCTTCTGGGTCTTTTAAGCTGTTTTCATATTTCTTATACAGTATTATAACAAATACAACACAATGATGTTGGGTTTGATACAATATTTTTTTTAAATTAGAGCATGTATAAAGAACAAGGGGCTTCACTACAAATGTATTCATTACAAAATTAACTTTCTGTCAAATGCCCACATTGTTTTTCTGTTGAAATGTCATTTGTGCTCACCAGAGCTCAGACAACACAATCCAAAAACAATACTAGAAAATATTTTCTCAACACCTTTACACAGGATTGCATCATGATAGCAGCTCCAATACATCTGCCCTGACCAAAAACATTTTTAAAAACCGCTGCTTTTGGCATGTATTCCTAATTCCATACAGCCTCTCACTTTTCTCTGCTGCTGAATGTGGTTTCTTACCCGGAGCAGTTTGAAGTTTGAGGCTGAACTCACAATGTTTCTTCGAGACTGGTAAGTGAACAGTTGTTAATGCTAACGCTAGTCATGTAGCAAGTAGTAGTAGTTTGGGTTTTTTTTTTTGTCTCCGTAGGGAAATTGAGTTGCAGCAGATCACACTCTTGACATTTAATCTAAAAAAAAAAAAACAGATAAAAACAGCACAGTACAACTTTCACACATAGATTAACACTCATCATTAACAAGTCCTATAGAAAATATTTTCTCAACACCTTTACACAGCAAGAGCAACACTTAGAAATTTGTCTTTTAAATATCCAGTGTTCAATAACGAGAAGAAAATGATAACAGACACTTCAGTGCAACAACTTGGCTCATATAGGATTTAGGCTACAGGGATGCCTTGCAGACTCATGATTCACCGTTTGTAGCATATTCAATTAAAAATGTAATTATTTGACTTAATCACACAATTTATCTCCAATCATCTTCACAGTAAACTCTTTTTTATTAGACTCAGCCACCATTTGAAAGCATTATTTGATCTGGGGCATTTTGATTTTTGCAATTAGGACTCAAATTCAGAGATTTAAAAATTGTGTTTTAACCCAGTGATAAACTGTCTGTGTCAACCTGATTACTGAAGGAGCAGATGCCTTTTTTATTCCTGAAATCAGCAACACTGGAGCAAGCATGAGTCCATTTCCACTTTCCAATTTGAAGCCAACAGTGGCAAAAGATCTGAATGATGTCTTCCTAGCAGGACCCACACACACACACACACACACACACACACACACACACATTCTCAGCCTCTTCCTTCCTTTTTCCCCGTGAGGCCTAAAAGAGTATGTTTCGATAGAAGGAGCAGCTCATTATTTCAGGCCAAAGCAACCTGTCACCCACAACAGTGTGCGGGACAGAGCAGCTAGTTAGAGGGAAAGTATTGTTCGGGGCCGTCGCCGGAGGAAGCTTGGCTCACACACTCTCAATGAGTTTGCTAGCTTTTCATCCGGCTGCCTGATTGTGCCTTTCCTGTGAACTTGATGAAAATAACCTGATAGCGGAGTTTACTGTTAGCTGGCTCTCCGTCTAGTCTAAATTTGGATTTCTTTCCGATTCAATAGACATTGTTTTCTCCATGCTGAGGCTATTTATGGCCACAGTCGCGCCTTGTCACAAAAAGATGGGCAAGAATGACCATGCACACACCATGCATGTGTAAGTGCTTCCTTATGACACATACAACACACTTTTGCCACAGCAGCTACTTACAAGGACCTTCATTCCCTCCACTGAGAAAAACACTATATGAGCCCATGGAATAAATGGGGAAAAAGTAATTGTTATAATGTCTGAGCTGCTTTTGGAAATCTTAACAAATTACCGGCGGGCAGAATCACTTTTGTGCTTTATTTTGTTGTTTAATTCTGAGCATTCAATTATATGTTCACTGCGTCTTATAAGTCACGTTCTCTTAAAAATGTGTCCTAGTATAATTCTGTATATCAGTAAACATTGTTGACTGGATAGCTCCCCGTAAAGTTAAAGTTCACAAAAAATCATTATCATCTAAAAAACATTTTTAAAAAACACGTTTACAACCCATTTTAACCTCTGCATCAGGATGACAAAAGGAAACAACTACACAACTGTCACCAGACTTGGATACTGACGCATGGAGGTATGTGACACTATGATTTTCCACCAACTGCAAACCAGTGAGAAGAGCAGAAATAGAAATCTGTCATGTGAAATCACCACATGTTGTGACTCAGAGTGTTGAGTAGGTCAGCACAACTTACGCATTTTAAATTATATTCATAATATCTTTATTTACAACTTTAACTGTAAGTTTGTTTGTTTTTTAAAGTTAATCCTGTCTCCTACTAACTCTACATTAAATGATGATAATCCACTGTGCAGCCATGTAAAAACTGTGCTTAATGTTCCTCTGAGCTCTGATGGTTACATATGTTTTTTGGGGGTGAAAAGTGAAAAGAACGTTTATTGACCTCATATAATTTTAGTATTACTTGTATTGTAAGAAGTATGTAAGTATTCCATCGTAGTTCATTGGTACTTTTTAAATTTCATTATATACAGTACATCTAACATCTAGAGTCACTATTACCATGCAGATTTGACAATTCTTTAAACTACATAATTCAGTTATAATGAACAAGTGTATTACTGTAAGCAGTTAAAAAGCTGTGACAGTTAAGAGTACAGTTCAGTAAAGCAGATGCTCACATGTCAATGCTTTAATAATAGTGATGAATAGTAATAATTGGCTATGTTTTTATACTTACAGTATATTTTGCGAATAAGACCTCTATATTTTTACTTAACATAGTTTAGCATTGCTGTTCATGGATCTAATTTTTTTTCCAACTGTGTTGAGACAGTTCTCCTTGTCCTTAAGCTAAACAATCAATACAAAACTTACTGGGTTTTTATAAAGAAATAAAAAGATTTCTTTTGTTGATATTTTGTAGATGGTTTTCACAGGATAGAGAAGTGGTTATATTCACATTGAGTTACTGCAACTTTTACTTGACGTAAGGATTTATCACAGTCCAAATCACTCATTTGGATCATTTTGGAAATAACGGACAAACCCTGTTTAGTTATTTTGATACAATCTGTGACAGTACACTTCGCTTCTATTTAAAGCAAAGATTGTCAAAATGTCCTCACTTTAGGGAATTTTCTGTCCTTGTGTGAACGTCTGCTTCTCCTTGTGAGTACTCAAATACAAGAACACACGCAAACACTACTCAGCACCATGCACACGCACACCCATGCGCACAGGCACACACACTGAATGAGTACAATTCAGTGTGTGTGAATGAGTACAAAGACATTTAAAACTTGTGAAGTAATTCACTGGAAGTATCACATATGTCGTTCGGTGGTGAGGAAGTAGTCCGGGGGAAAATCAGTGTCGAGGAGTCTCCTCATCCTCCCACATGTCTGCTCCGATTGGCTGAGAGGCGTGATGTCACAGTGTGGACTACCCTTTAAAAAGTCTCTCTGCCACACAGACGGCAGACGAGCTGAGAGCTGACTCACAAGCAACAAGGAAGAGAGCTCAGCAGCACACTTTACAAACACTTTCAAACCCTTTGGAAATACTCACATCTCATCATGTGCAGAGCACTTGAATCACTGCCCATCACCTGCCTGGAGAGGTGAGAACCACAAGAGTTTTCTGTAATTCTTCACTTTTGGAGGATAAGACATTTTACTTGCAAGTGGTGAACTTTGAATTATTGTCTTTTTGTAACATTTTCTCCTCCTCCTTTATTTCCGCAGGGCAAAGGAGCTGAAAGCTTTGTTTGGGAGTTTACTACAAAAGTCTGATCACAGCATCATTGGGCAGTCAAAGAGAAAGTAAGAAACATTCAGAGTCTCTGTTTGAGCCCGTCTCTTCAATTTCAGTTGACAACACTGATTTTTTAGAACTTTTACTGATGATATTTTTCTTTTGCAGCAGGATAAATGTTGACGAGCCTCTGAAGTGGAAAGAGTCTTTTGAGAAGCTGCTGTCCAGCCAAAGTAAGTACGATCCTCCACAAAACAACTTTGGTTTTCAGGCAATCCAGATGTTTTCAGATGACTGCCAGATGTTTACCTATATTTTCTTCCTCCTGTCTTCAGATGGTCTGTGCGTGTTCAGAGCTTTCCTCGTCTCAGAGTTCAGTGAGGAGAACATCGCCTTCTACTTGGCTTGCGAGGACTACCGCACAACCAAACCCTCAAAACTGGCCGCAAAAGCAAAGAAAATTTACGACGAGTTCATCGGCTCTGATGCACCACGAGAGGTAAATATCCAATAATTAAAAGGAGACACATCAGGATGTTCTGTCACTCATATCTCATTGTGCAGTTCTAATCATCATCTCTCTGCCTCTCTCTATCTCTCCATAGGTAAATTTGGACCATGTGACCAGGGCTATCACAAAGGAAAGCATGGAGCATCCCTGCCAGTCCTGTTTTGACCTGGCCCAAGCCAAAATCTACACCCTGATGGAGAAGGACTGCTACCCTCGCTTCCTCAAATCCTCTACATTCCTGGAGCTCAGCAGAAAGACCAAGGCAGGAGAATAGACTTTCCTTCCAACTTTCCTGCGAGCAGCAGGCGTGATGTGATCACCCCTGAAAGGGACATAAGCTTAGTGACGCACAGTGGAGACTCGAGAGGTACAGATGGAACAAATACCTCAGTCCAAGGAGTTTCAAGCCGTTTCGGGTGGATGTTACTGTGGAGAGCGCACTTTCCACACAGATCAGACTCCGAGCTGGAAGCTGAAGGAAAAAGGAGACAAGACTGACACAGACTGAGCCCTGGGCGACATCTGCCTCTAAAAGAGACACATGCACTGTATGTACAGGGCTGCATGGACGGCAGCCGCAGTGGCATTAAGTGTAAAATGCAGAGAGACAGAAATGTTTCACACAACAAAACTACCACTGGGAGAGATGCTAAGTCGTCTCCGTAGCATTATTGTCTATTTATTCTTTATTTATTTATTGAAGTTAATTTTTAATATGTGAATATTTGTGCAACTGGTTAGTGAAAACCTGTTTGTATTTTATATGTTTTTATCTAAAGTATTGTAGCCCATGTCAAACTAAGTACATGAAATAAAAGATGGCCCATTTCCTGAGACAAAAAGTGTGTTAGCGTTTTGTTCCATGGAAAATTCACTTGTAGGTGGATCTGCTTACTGAGGCGAGAAAAATGTAAAGCGTTTGGAGAAGAAGACTTGCTCATCTGTGTTGGTATGGTCGGTAAATAATGTGTGGCCTCAGTGGTTCCACTTCACAAGTAGGTGACTGGTTTGGCTGACACTGAATGGAAGGTATTAGCTGTGTGTGTGTGTGTGTGTGTGTGTGTGTGTGTGTGTGTGTGTGTGTGTGTGTGTGTGTGTGTGTGTGTGTGTGTGTGTGTGTGTGTGTGTGTGTGTGTGTGTGTGTGTTTGTGTCAGTGTCAGTTCTAGCATTTTTATCAATGGACCTCCAAAAATCAGTTTTTGAAACAATATGAGTGGTAGCCTAAAGGTTGCAGATATTTCGGCTAATGTTCACTACCACAAATTTACAGATTACAACAGAAGAGCTTTAGAAACAGATAACTTCTTTAAAGAATATTTAGCCTTTATTAATCACCACCAGTGAATCTGGTCACCCATGAACAGTCACAAACAGGAGATTCAAGTCATACAGTCATACAACAGGTCACAGTTTCCAATTTCCTTGAACCACCTAGCAACTAAAATCAATAAAAAACAAACAGACTGGTAACAATCAAAGTCTGTGAAGTTAAACAAATCAGTAGTTTTTCCTTACCAGGAAAATCATACCTCAGAGGCATAGTTTGACATTTTGCCTTTTAGTATAAAAACTGGCTGAGTCAACCAAAGTATAATTAATTACAGCATGCAAGCTACAGTACATGGACTGTTTTGTGGAGTGCTGTTGCAAAAACAAACAATGAAACTCATATTGAAAGCCTATTTTGGGATTAAGGTAGGGTTCAGCAGCCAGTACTTTGACATTCTGGAAAAATTACCACTAGGTCTATATATCATGTCACTATCTAGTTGGAGCCTGTATCCACTTCATTCAATATTAGGTTACATCAAGAAAAGGGACAAGTGAGCAAAAACTCTCATATTTATAACGTAACAAAGTGAGCTATAACCAGCAGTTAGTTAGCTTAGCATAGCATTAAACTAAGATAAGTTAAGTTAAATATAGGCTACTTTATTAATCCTTTGCAGGAAATTAAGGAGAAAATTGGCCCAAGTGAACACTGGGATGCTGGCCTGGTCTGATTACCGCTGTTCTGGTTTTTGTTCAGACTGAGTATTATAGAGAGTTGATCGTGTATTAACAACTGATTTACTGTATAGCTGGTTGTTTTCTCCTGTTTCCATTGATTGTGAGCTAAGCAGCTTCTTTTCTGGGTGAAAATCTAAATCTAAATTTTAAAATATAAACCACTTGTTGACTCAGATTATGTAGGTATGTAACCACACTAGAAACTGAGGGAAGGCACTAGCCCTGCTCTTTTCAATGGTAACAATATCCACCCAACATGGATTAAGCAAATGTGGCCTATTATAAGGTGTCAGTTAGATTTGAGTTGGGAGGGGTTTTTGTTTTTTTAATAAAGTTTCACTCTGTTCTTTGAGCTAAGCAACAAGCTGCTAAAGGGTAAAACGTATTCTTTGAGTGCAGTAGATTTAGGTCAAAGAGTTGAGTTTTGGGAGAAGGGTTATTATAAATGGGGGTCTCACAGGACAGAGAAGTGCAAGGCTTTAAAATACAGTGAACGCATGTGTCAAGTTAATTTTTCCAGGAAGCATCTGAGTGTAAGGGCCAGTTGCCTTGGAGACAGCAGCCACCTACTGAGCACATCCACAGGCAGGATTGTTTACTACCTTAGCAGCCACTCAGCCTGTGAGTCAGAGCAGCCTCCCCTCCTCTTTGTAAATCAGCCCTTTCCCTCCACTCTCATGGTGTCCATCATCGCTGCCTCCTCACCTCTCCCCTCACCGCTCTTCCCTTCCCACGCTCTCTGTGCTGCAACAGCCAACTCCTGTTCAAACACTCAGCCCCTAAAGAGGCGAGGGCGAAGTCATTAACACCACTCTCACACTCATGGAAAATGACGGTGGCTACATCTCTACTACTCTTTCTGTCAGCTACAAGTGGAGTGTAATGAGGCCTCTTCTTTAACCTGCACATACAGCCAGTGGCGCCGCCAGCCGGAATCCTGTACGCACTGTGCGTACAATTTTTTTCATAGGTGGAAAAAAAAAGAAGCAATTTTGTTTATTTTGAGGGGGTGTGATAAAGACGCTTGTTGTTTGTAACAGGCTAAACGTGCTGAGTTCATTGATTGTTAAACCAATCAGTGGAAGCCTGACGTAAAAGCCAGTGATTGTCGTTTACATCATGTCATCTGTCTCTTTTTGATTTCTGGCGCCTATTACACTACCGCTATGTGATGATTACGCCCGGTCCAGTATAGAAATGTCAAAAAGACAGTTGAGCCTTTTCCAGGCATTTAAAAAAAAAAAAAGAGAGATCCAAACCCACGATCACAAACACGCAGCAGAGCAGCGATAATGAAGGTCTCTCCTCTCTAGCTCCAAACTCACTCGTCTGCACCGCGATTATGGACTCATAAGTGCCGATTCCAGGTTGAGCCCCCACTGGGGGAGCCTCGGCCCATCAGCTGTGTGTCTGTGGGTATGTGTAACCCGTATGTGTGTAGCCTGTGTGTGTTAATCTCTCACGCGCTCTGTTAAGATGAATCAACACAAACCGCTGCAGAGCGCGAGCCTGGCACAGAGGTGCGCGCTCTGGCGCATCTGGCACAGTCGGTTAACGGCACCGAAAGGAAACTGGCTCCGCTCCGCGGCTATTTCGCGTCCGACGTCTATGTTAAGCACATGTTGTTATTGATATTGTAGCGTCCGACCCGACGTAACTACAACAACATAACACAAACTTATCTGACAGCTCTCTCACTTTTTCCTCTGCTCCTCCTCACTCACCTACACACACTGTCTTCCTCACACTCACCCCGGCCCCTCAGCTTCTCATCCAACCATACCCTACCTGCCCGTACACATTCACAGTCAGTCAGGAATCACACAACTTAAACATCACAACAACATTACTGCGGGGTCGCAACAATATTTTCAGTTGTGCAGTATATTATGACAAGTCCCATTGCTACGTGGCATGATGGGCACAGCGACCCCCCCCCCCCCCCCCCGAAAAAAAAATTGTTGCAGCCTATTTGCCGTTTCTGTGCGTACATTGAAATTGAATCCTGGCGGCGCCACTGCATACAGCAGCTGAGATTAAGTGAAGAAACCCAAATGTGCTTTGTTTTTTGGCTCAGCAAACTGAAACACTTGTCCTTAGGGGACAGATGGATTTCTGTCATTTACTATTTAGCTGCACCTTTATTTAACTGATCGTTCACATATTGTTCTTTGCTCTGTTTGGGCAGATAATAATGATTCATTCCTGGGGTGAGATATAATTGTAAAAGTCATACTTTAAGAAGCATGTAGAAACCTGATAAGGCCCGACGTGTGGGTGAACACAACTCGTGTCTTTTTCCATTACTCGATATTGTGTTGTCACAACAGTAAAGTCTTCAAATATTTTAAAATATTTTTTTTTTATGTTTACACACAAATAACAGAGCAGCAGAGAAAGAGAACTAAATTAAATGAATTGGAAATTGTTATGCCTGTGGGGCAACAGGTTCACAGTGGCAATAACAACATGGACCAACCTAACAAAAAAAAACCCCCACTAAATTTAAAGGGACAACGAGGAGTTTCTATTTGGTTATAAAAAAGTCTCACGTTAATGTGGATGAATCTCCGCTACCCACACTTGTTAATGGGCCCATTTTCGATATATATCGTTTTGTCTCTATCGTTATTTTGTTATTATTAGTGGTGGCGGAGATGCTGGTCGAGCCGACCAGCGTTTCCTTACTTTCGGTTTCGCGGCGAGTCATGAGAATAATGCCGCCGAATCGCCCTTTATGGTCGGAACTATGACGGTATCTGATCGTCTTCGAACCTCTGACTTTAATTCTTGATGAATGAAAACATGAGTCTGTCTTGCGCCGGTCAAAGAAATTCACGGTGCGCGCGGAGGCTCATAAATGTAGTGTGAAAACGCTTCGCTTTTCCAAAACTCCTCGTTGTCCCTTTAAGAATTTCTGAGGAAGGTTAACGCAGAGGCCTCTTGCTGTAGTGGTCCTACTCTAATTGAATACAGGAAGGAAAATTTCAGTCCATTGTGATCCAAAGCTGAGCATATTTGTGCGATGCGTGTAACTGCACACAGATGGGTGGAGAGTAAAACTGGACTTTGAAATGCGTAAGTAAATTACGGGTGAATCATATTAAACTGAATAGCAGTCAGAGTGTGACTGTCCTGTGCTGTTTTTAATTAGTGTCTCCCTTGTAATTACAGTATGTGCATGTTGCATTACATGCCCCTTTAGTGGTGTATTAGATGTCCATATTCATTCCTCATGTTTAATTTCTTCTTCTTTTAAAAGTTGCAGTGTAGGCTACAATGGAAAAACGCTTACAGTCCTATAATGAAGTGTTGTATTAGATAAGTATAAGAATTTAAATATGATTACAATACCATTTACAACGCTATAGTTATCATATGAAATAGCCCATTACTGGCTAACTTAAGTGATTTGTAAGTATCATTAATGCTGCAGATAACACTTTACTTGAAGTGCTCCTCAGCAGCACAGCCACTAAGCAAAAGATTTATAACAGACTTATGTTATTAAAATGATCTTAGATGTTTACTCATCTGCAGCATTCCTAGCTGTGTTTTACTGTGTTTCATGTTCTATTTACTGTATACAGCAGGCCCCATTCATGCTTCATTTGACTTTTATGTATTGTTTATGCTGACAAACTCCCATTACCACACAAGAAAGAATGATAAAAATCTTCATTACTGCATTGCAGTTGTGTTTCATCTGGTAAAGCATTAACTGAGGTTTTTTGAGCTGTCTGTAAGTTACTGAAATAAACAAATTGTAGGTTGTAGAAGTAAATACTGTATCATGCAATTCAAATTTCTGATGCTGTGATTTGGATCCATCCAAACATGGGGAATAGAAATCCTTTACATTTTAAGCACAAAGATAGTTCACTACCTTTATCTGTGCAAACTGTCCAATGAAAGTAAATTGAGAGGTTGTATCTGTATGCGGTGCAGTGGGGCTATAGTTTGTATGCTCTACTAAATGTGTTCCATTAGGCCAGCTTGTAAAAACTTTTACAACACTGGATGTCGTTGGTGGTTTCTGTAGCTGACTTACAGTAAGTCAAATACCCAAAAAATTGCAGAGAAAAGGTAAATGCACGTCATAGATATCCAAATGACTGGAGTTAAACTTTATCGGCCTATTTTTAACTGATGGAGTTTCTTTTGGCAAAAGAAGAAGAGGCCGCCTGCCAAACCAAACTATAACGAGGAAAATCCACTTGGGGGTTTTGACAACCACTTAAAGTAACATTGCGAAAATAAGCTAGGACACAGCTGACAAGGTTTGAAGGAAGATGATTTTTTACGGACAGCCTCATTACAGTAACTCAGTATGGTGTTATAATGAAACCGATGATGGTGAAAATGTGTCGGGAAGATAAGGAGCATTTTACGATGCTTGTAAGGCTCCAACTTTAAGCACAAATCCATCTTCCCCCCTCCACAAAGCTACAGATAAAAATCACAACGTCCTTGAATAGAGTCAGTGAGGGACCCTTGTTGGAAATTATCCCTCCTCCCTTTCTCTCTCGTTTCATTTCCTGTCATCACTATTCACTATACTATATAGATTACCTCGAAGTACAAAAGAAAATACAGATACAGAGATATGGTGCTGTTTCTTCCTTCCTTTTAAATGAAGCCAACCTTCAAAAACCCAGAGGCTAAACAAAACAAGACTCTGCTCTAAAACAAGATCTCATCACACACAATAGCAAAAACACTGACAATTACCCAACCAATGTCTGACATAGACATGCTGTTCAATTTACCATTATGTCTTTTTTTTTAATAGTCTGAACACAGGGGTATAATCTTCATGTTCAGATTTAAAATAGGTGTTCCAGAAATAACATAACGTGTTTGCGCATTGAATCTGCATGATTGTATTACAACACACACAGTTTTCTAAACATTCAGGATTATGAAGTTTGCACACACAGAGAGAGAGACAGGCTCCACACCTGGATGAGCTGTCATGGGAGAGGCTGAACCTGCTTTTTTCTTCTTCTTTTTTTTAACATGAGTGTTTCAAAAGCATGGATCGGTTTAAGCAGACAGCTTTAAATGTCAGGAAGGTGGGAACATAATGTGGCACAGAGCAGGCGGAGCTCTTTTAATCGGTGGATCTGGCACTACTTCACTGGTAGAAATGAGTCAGAGCACTCGTATTAAAACATATTTGCTGTGTGAGTGGTGATTAATATCATCGCCAATGGTGCTTGAACTTGGGAGAGTGGTGTAAAAAACAAAGAGCCGCAGTCATGGCTACCAGGGTTACCAAGGGAACAAACCCAGCACAGCTGAGTGGTGCCATCACAGCTTTCACTCTCAAATACTTCATTATATACCACATGAGCTTGAGCTCATTTTCATTTCATTTGGTTTGCAAAATGAAAAAATAGGCTGCCGTAAATAAACTCCTCTGTGTCCACTTGTTGAAAATAGCCTCTCATCAGGAAGCATAAACACTTAACAGTCTGATAAAAGGTGATGCTGTTAGATATGAGAATATAACTCGCTGTTTTTTTTAACATGTACTGGGCATGATTACATTTCATTCTGCCTTATGAGGCCAGCAGGCAGTAGAGTCATACGAATAATGGTGACTCACTCACTCGCCCCAGTGGAGAGAGTCAACATATGTTTTCTGTTAGTGTAAACTTCCAGGGAAAGTTACGTGGAGCTATAGGAGATACAGGTTTCCTCTGTCGTGTTTCTATGGTTCCTTTGTTTTTTCTGTTTTCCAGTATAAAAATCAGGATGCTTCAAACTGACCACAGGTATGAATGTAGGACTAGGTGGTGTGGTTGCCTGTGTGTTAGGGCCTGTCCCAGGTGTTTCTCTCACCTCCAGCCACTGTGGACTGGAAGAGGTCGACAGAGAGACTTGAACTAAAAAAAAACGTCAACTTATTTCTGAAAAATACATTCAAAAGATGCACAACCTGTGACCTCGTATCCTTCCTCTGGGGTGGTGTTTCCTTGGATCAAACCATGTTCACACTTTCCAGCCTTTTTCACAACCATCTCCTGCTGTTGTTCCATGTAGTTTCATGGTTGGTCTAAGCCCCACCTCCTCAGGGAAATCAGCCAGTTATCTGACCCCTTCCCACAATCTTTCTGAGGAACTGACTTTAAGTGCACCAATCTTACACTAACGGGACTGATTCAGTCCTGCAACAGCACTTCCCACCATGTATTTGTCCATTGTGTTTACTTTTTTTTTCTAACATAGACAGAGGACTAGACTTTAACAGGAAACAATATGATGAAAATCATGAAGCCCTTAAACGTCCAGACATGAATCAGAGCCTAAGTGACACCACATAGCAGCAGGATCACAGTTCATGACGTTACTACCGTCTTAAGGGTTAGGGTTAAGGATTAATAAAGTGGGAACTTAAAGTCCTCAAAGAGTTGAGAGCAGCATCTAAATAAGTATGAATAAACAGACAAACTCAGACCACCATGGTCATTAAACAGGACAATTTAACATTTTGGGAAGAACGCTCATTTACTTCCTAGCAGATGAGTTAGATGAGAAGATTAATTATGAAGCTACAGCCTGTTAACTTACTGGAAACAGGCGTGGTTTGTTAGCTTGTTTTCGAACCAAAGAAAAACCATCCATGTGCCCTTTAAAAAACACTATCTTACTCCAGACAAAAGCCAGCCATCAACTCACATTTGACTGCACTTAATCACGATATGGCACAATGCAAATTTCAAATATTTTTGCACCTTTTACACAGTTTAGCAAACAACGTATAGTTTTATTTGTGCTATGCTAAGCTAATCATCTCCTCAATGTGATAAAATGTTGAACGCTTAGTTGTGTCTCGTTTCTGGGGTCTTCGGTGTGTGTGGCGCACAAAAGTGAAGCCTTGGCCTAGTAGCCATTTACAGTACAGACCGTGAAGGCCGAAATGAGACGGTCTTGCTTTCATGGCTCCTTTCAATACTGCAACCTTACTAACATGAAATTTTTGCCAGGTTTGTTCAGCTGAGCACAATATTTAGCCTTGATCCAAAAGCATAATCCACAGACTCTCCATCAGCTTCATTTGCTGCCATACTTTTTTCAATACTGGTGCATCATGAACCTTGGGACAGATTGGACCACCTGCCCTCGCTGACCCGGGACAATGAGAATGCATATCTCAGCTGCATTTGAAGGACCTTTTGAAGTGGGGCAGGCTAATCATGCACTCTTCAAATCCCAACAATGCCGCCACTGAATTTGGACACAGCTGTAGTCATAAGAGTGCTATTGATCTTCTCATCTAAGCATTAGCATGAAAATAGGCCTATTTCTAAAATATGTTGAACTACTCCTTTAATGTAGTACTAATGAACTCAAATTGCTTTTGTGTAAAATGTGTAAATTGTGTTGCACATTTTCAGTGCTATAGTCTGTCTATATTCAACAAGTGAAGGCCTTAGAGTTAAAAGCAGATGGAGGTGACAGTTGTCAGTTCAGGATGGAAAATCGCTCCCCTGCTGCCGCCCGCCCACTCCCCGTCACCAGACTCCCCAGACACTGACCCATTGTTTACACAGGGTCCCAATTCTCTCCCATCCAGCGGACACAGGTGTCACACCATCTAGGAAATGTCTGAGGTCAGAGTTCACTGTAAAAGCTTCTGGGAAGTGATTATCCAAGCGATGTCTATAAAGATGAATAAGCGCTTTGTTTATTTTAATAACATGCTGACTGTACATGTTCCTGGAAGTTATGAGATAAAGTGGCACTTGTAAAAATCCCAAGAGTCTGTTTACGGTGGCGAACATAGTAAGATGTAGGAGGCAGAGTGATGAATGTCTACATCTACAACATCCACGTGTCTAAGTGAGAAATAATAGGTAAGTGTCTCTGGCTGTTTCTGTGCAGCTTCCACAGTGACAAGGTAATTGGGTTTGTGGGAAGGTCAGCTTTGTACTCAGCTACTCTGACAAACACAGCAGGCTGTGTGTTTGTTGACCTATGAAGAGCAATGAATGCCTCAAAGCAGCTGATCTCATGGCAGTCTGCTCTTGGTCTCGTGCCAGTTTGTAGATATAAACGCAACACCTGATTGCCATTTGCAGGCATGTGATCTATACAAACAGAATTTATGCTTTGTGACACAGAGCAATGGGAAGAAATAAGATGGTACTGATTTGGGAGTCTGTCCAAAGCACAAGATTTTTACTTTTAGTTTACTTATTTTCTTCTCGCTTTTGTTTTTTTTGGATTGCGATGAAATGTGCTACAGACATTTGTGCTCCCCTATCCACCTGACTCTGTTGATCTTCTGACATACGTTTCATTGACTTTCGTGGTTGTCAGTGAAATTTCTCACAAACTACTGAGTGGATTGTCATTAAAATTATGAACACATTCATGTTCCCAATAGGAAGAACTGTAAAATTTCAGGTGATCCTCCAATGTTTTACAGTGTCAGGTCAAAACTTTAATTTGTCCAGTGTTTTGTTTTATGACCAGACACAGAACGAATGACACTGCCATCTGCCTCAGTGCACTCCTCATCTTTTTTTTTTTTATAATAGAATGAACAAATGTGATTTTAACTGGAGCTGCTTCAGTAAACAGATGTCAATGTGACAAGAGAAATTAAACGAATGAAATGAATTTGCATTTGTTAACTTGAAAAATTGATGAACATGACTAATAAATTGTGTTACAATGTGAATACAAACTCCATTGTGTGACTGAAGTGACTAGAGTATAAATCCACAGCAAAGATAAAACAGAGAAACGCTCATCTTTCATTCCTCATGTGGCAGCCAGGAAGCTGAGTGGGAGATAAGAAAACAATAATGTCACACTTGACCCTGACTGTGTTAACAGCAGATGAGTGAGTTACCTGACGAAGAGTGTTATAATAGCTGTGGCATCTGACGCACATGCTTCCCTTCCCACTCATCTTTCAGTAAACCTCAAACGTGAAGCAGCATCACAGATGAGCCCAGTGGATCAGGTGTAAATATAAGAAAACCAAGTCAAAGGCCGCTGGAGAAGCCACCCGGCACGTGCAAGAAAAAGTCGTGAGTGCTGCAGGAACTGAAAATGGATGCTCCATATACGACATCAACTATGTGAAATGATGCTTTTAACAGAGGTGGGGGCCCCTTGTACACCTGGTTCTGCTCTCTTCAAGTGTGATCTCAGCGTACACTGTGTCCACCCGGAAACAGTGGGTAGACACTCGACCAAAAAATAAAAAGTGAGCGAGGTGATTTTCTCAAGTGGCAGAGCACTCTGTTCATCTGAACCTTAATGGAGCATCTTTGTGCCTCACAGAGACTGGGAGTACGACAGTCACACTGAGCGACTCCCGACACAAACAAAGGACAAGGTGCACCAAAAGATAAAGAGTGATATTTAGAATGAAAAGGAGCACTCCCTCATATGAGCTGGACGGTTGACTCCAGCCCCTTCAGGTCTAAAGTATACAAAGAGCTCTGGCGCCACCTGACGGACAAATAGCGCATAACTGAAGTTTGATCAGACATTGAACAAATGTGTTATTACACAGGCAGGTGTGCAAAGCTAAGGCGCTGCTTTCACCTCACTCAAAAAATAAAACAAACTTTTTGCAGTTTTCCCGTGGGTGAACCACTCCAATAGAGATAACTGTGTGTTTTGTTTTCCTGTAGGCTACTGATGAAATCTATTTCAGGTGTTTACAGGTATTTTCATGAGAACCTCTTCATTTGGGTAATAAAGTAACATTTGCTATAATCATTATTTCATGTGAATACTGAATGATTTGGGGAACTTGTTAGGAAACAGTTTCTTATTAACACATCAGCATTAGTGAGCTTTTTGGTGCTGATCATGTAGTGTGAAGTGTAGGAGTTTTTTTTTTTATACTCTACTCAAAACAGCTGTGATGGTGACAGCTGTGAGACTGATAAAAAAAAATCAAAAATGAGCTGAAGCTTGCAGGAAAACTACTGTATGTAAAGCCATGATGAGTTGCATATTTAAATGGTTAATCATCATTTAAAGCAATATTGTAACATTGTTTACATTTTGTATTTTGTAATAATAATAAACTTTGTGTGGCACCTTTCATACAATAAATCTAACATGATGCTTTACAACAAAGACATGGCATGCAAGTGTTTCATTGTTACATTGAAATCAGATAGAATAACCATTAAATAAATCATAAACAAAAATAACCTTAGTGCTGAAACAGAAAGAATAAAATGCCAATGCTTGTAGGAAGTGCTGAGCAGTGCATAAATGCAGAGTGGTGCAACAATTTAGGCTTATCGTTTTGAGCTTTCTTTTAAGACAGTGAGCTGGTCTCTGATATCTACTGTATGGGTCCACACCGCTTTGGGCCATAGCTGACTAAGGCTGCATCACCGTTTCCTACTGAGAACCCTCAACAAAGCAGCTGTAGATGATCTCAGTTATCTCTGAGGTACAGGGAGCTGACTACAGTACTGTATGTAGCCTATTCCTTTTCCATAAAGGCCTTTGTTACAGATGCAGTAAAATGTCAGAGCCAAAGCTGTCTTTAAAGCTTCATTTGTTGTTATTCAAAAACTGCTAGGTAAACATGAAGTCAATTCAATGTCTTATAAATACCTCAAGAACAAAGCAGACAAGCAGGAGCAATGTGCAATATACAAAAGTCCTTGAGCAGACCTGTATCTGTTTCACAGAAAGTAAAAATGTACAAGACATTAAAAATTCAGGAATTTAAGTTCATCCTTCACCCAAATTGTTGCCCATTAGCTTTTTTATACTTTATCTTATCTTTATATCTAAAACACCTCAGGGCTGTTTTCATATTATTTGACCTGAAATACTACATTGCAACATTGTCTACAGCTCTACTTCTTCACCACTTTCTTGTTTTAATGGATCCAGCAAAATGCAGAGACCACAACACAGAAGAGAACCCACTGACACCAGATGTCGGCAACAACTCAATGATGCACACATACAAAGAAATAAAGTGAGATGACACAGGGAATAAGTATTGAACACATGAAGAAAAAGGGTACGGAAAGCCATATTGAAACGTTCAATACTTATTTTCCCTGCTGTATATGTTATGTACACATGTGTGTCCACCCATTGCAACACCACAATGTTTCCTTCATTCCCTCTGCAACATCATCTCTGCTCTGATGGCCTATACCTGAGTCGACATTACTGATACAACACTGATCATTATTTTACAGGATGGAGCCAAGAAACCCCTAGGGGCTCCTGGGGGCCAGTGGGAGACAGTACTAGTGATTAGGGAGTTTGTTTCTTTTTCCCCTGTGATGCCACTAGATGTCATACAACCAAACACCAGCTGTAGCCGCTGACAGTGTGCACACAAGCAGAGCCCGCCTTCATCTGTTAGATCTTACACCCTGTTTAAGGGCTCGCACCGCCTGAGTATCGATCCCCCCTTTTTACTCTGAGAAACCAGGTCCGAGATTGATGGCACGGTGCTCCGAGGGGAAATCGGTCGTGTTGATATCCGTGCGTCATCGGGACTCCGGCGGCGACGGCGTCGGTGGCGGCAGCGCGTATACTGTGTGTCTCTCTCCTCCTACACCGTGCCTCACACCGGAGCAGAAGAGGAGGGGGGGTCAGTAGTGTAACCGATCAACGCATTAGTTGCCCCCCGTTAACCAATCAATCCGTCGCGACCGGAGCGCCTCAACCCGGATGACCTCCGGAGTGACGCGGCTCTCCGGTGAGAGTGCGGGGGGGGAGCAGAGCAGCGCCGGAGGAGATGCGCATATCTGCAGGTCTCTAGCGCGGTCGTAAAGCAGAAAACAGTCTGGAGCAAGTTAGCCTTTGGGAAAGCGATGCCAGGGGTAACCAAGTACAATTTAGTAGATGACGTGCACGATTTGAGGATCCCCATGCACAACGAGGAGGTGTTCAAACATGGGGTCTGCTTCGAGGCAAAGGTAAGGACCCTCTGCAACAGATAGCCAGTTTGTAGTTTGTGGGTGGCACGGAGGCTCGAGGACCATGATGTGTCAAATATGATGAGGACCACCGATGTCACAGCCACTGTTAACAAATATCGCTGTACGTCAATGTGATGTTGGTGGTGTTCACTGATGTGACAGGAGGGTGGGATTTTTCTCTACTTTGCACGACTTTGACTTGTTTCTGAATTAATAGGTTTTAGAGCTAAAGCGATGAATCAATTAGTCAATCAAAAGACAACTGGGGAACTAACCTGATAATCATTGAATCGTTTCAGTCGTTTTCAGGTTAAATTTTGACACATTTGCTGGTTCCATCCTCTACAAATGTGAGGATTTGCTGCTTTCTTTGCCATATGTGCCATAAGTTTGTGTGTCTGACAAAATAAGAGTGAAATGGAAATGTTATTTTGTCTTTGCAAAATTGATTGTGTGCAATTCTATCACTTTCTGGTATTTTTTAGTGTGAAACTATCGATTCATTGAGAAAATGGTGATCAGATGAATGTCTAATTGTGCTGCAGCCTTACATTCTGACATTACTGGCTCAGTGGTGTTGGTTTAATTGACATCTAGAAGAATGCTGGCATAAATTATCTCCCTTATATTGCAACAACTAAGTGATGAGTGAAGAATGTCCATTTTTACATTTATGTCAATGAAAGTTTTATACTTTCACTCATGAGTGCATTAAGATCGTCCTCACTGAAGGGATCATTTTGAGAAATGCATGAAAAAGCCAGTACAATGGGGAAAAAAACAAACCTGCCAGCTCAACACTCAGGGGTAATCAGTGCTATTCATTCCCTCAGACGGCCATTCTTTGATCCTGTCTCTCACATTTTGCAGTACATTGGCAGTTTGGAGGTGGGTCGCCCCGGCAGTCGGATGGAGATAGTCGCCGCAATGAGGAGAATCAGAGTAAGACATTTAAATATGTAACTACCCTGAACCAGACCACTGAACCTGACCACTGCCACCACAGCAGCCCAGACACATTAACAGCGACCCAGCGGCTGGTGTTGGTGCATGCACATTAATGCTCGCTCTCTCTCTCTCTTGTCTTTTATGTCTCACCTTGTGCACGGTGCTCAAGGGGTCCTTACCCCCCTCAACATCCTAGCATCATAAATCACCAGTCTGCAAAAAACTACACAGTCGGCAGATTCAGTGGGCTGTCAGTAGCGGTTTAAATCACACAAGGATTCATAGGCCAAGTCAGGATCTTTATGGCTGAGGAGAGACACAGGTTTATGTGATACCATTAGAAAAACCAACGTCTCTGGAGCCTCCCTTTATTTAGACCAGACAAGGCCACTGGAAACCTTGCCATGCCTTGTCGTTACACATGACTGCAGTGTTAGAGGAGCACAGGGAGGAGAGGATTTAGCTGTTTGTCAGCTGTTATATCTAATCTAACATCCAAGTTATTGTGCCACATCCGTAGTGACACCCAGGAAGAACTTAATCCTGATCCTTTAAGTACAGTGCGGGGAAAAGATTTAGTGAGTTTTATTCATTCATCCACATGTTTATTTATTTTCAGACTTTTAGTATTTTTCTAATCATACATTATAAAAGTGTTTGCCTGCAGTAGATGACAAACACATTCAATAGAGAAGCTCAAATGGGAAAAAAAAGTTAAAGTATTTACACAATGCACAAGTCTGTGTGAAGACCTTGCCATTCTCCAAATCAATGAATTGTGACAATTTCATTTTTAAACTGTTGTAAACCAAAAAGTTTTCATTAAATCTCAGTGTTATCTACAAGAGCTCTTATCTAAAGGAATCACCAAGCTTTTGAAGCAAAAGTTCAGAAAATAAACTAAAGGAGAAAAAAATAGAATAAATCAAGTGACAATAGATTAAATGAATGGAATAAACAACATGGTATTGAATTATTAAATGTTAGACTAGATAACATGAAGGCAAGTCAGTGAAAGAGTCAGGCACTGAGGTGTGAGATGGCACAGTAATTAAGAGTCTCAGCTACTGAGGGGAAGACAAACTCTGAATATTCAAAAGCTGACTTGCCCTAAAGTGCTTTCAGTGGCTTAGGAGATAAGACCAGAGGTGAATTGACACAACCTGTATCATGATTTGTGCTGGAGGGGAAATGTTGAGTTTGAGTGTGTGAAGCTGATGTGAATGCAAATGCATCACGAACACATCCTGTGTTCCACTTCTGACAGCAGCTGCAGCATCAGCATATGTGTGTGTGTGTGTGTGTGTGTGTGTGTGTGTGTGTGTGTGTGTGTGTGTGTGTGTGTGTGTGTGTGTGTAGATGGATGGTCCTCTTGTCCCAGTTTGCATGTGTCTGCTTTAGCCTGGATAACACACATAGCAAGGGGGCGGTGTCCTTCACCTGACCACACACACAACGTCTCTAATAAAAATGGAATAGCATCAGTAAGACAGATGAACTGGAAGGAGACATATGACAGAAAGCATAAACTTGACAGACTCATTGAATCTCCCGGCGAAGCACGATTCTTCGCTGAATGTGACACACAGGTCACAGACTTAATAAGGGTTAGACTCAAACCTCCAGATCCGTTAGCGCTGAAAAATCACCAGATACGACTCATCATTGTTGGTAATAACAACAATTCCAATGTCTTTTATTCTGAAATGTCAGTAAAAGAGCGAAGAGACGGTTGCAATCATGCCGGAAATAAAAGACAAGCACCGCTGGGTTGTTATTTTTACACAAACCAAAGAAAAGATGACAGAGAATATCCGAGCGTGTCATGCAGAGCGGGCAACGGCTCGTTCGGCGAGGAACACTTGTGATTTCACAGAACTTCATCTGATCAATTAATCATCTGATGTTGGACTTAGTGTTTTCAAAGTGGCCCATGTTATTTCACATAAATCCTGGTTGTTCTTAGATCTTAGATTTGGAGTGTGCGCCTGCAGTGGAAGGCAGAGGGTACAGGCTAGAGCATTAATCATGGAGAGGGATGAAAGTGTCCCACACATGTCTGCCTCCCTCTGGGAAGTCTGCCTTTGAAAGCTTAAAGAGCTCCCAGAAACAGAAACTCACAGTATCTCAGTGTTTACTCAATCTCACAATTCCCCTGAGGAGGAGATCGTCAAAAATATCTTCCTGTCTACATCATTTCATCTCTCTTTTCCAATATATCAGTTTTCCTGTGTAAAGAGCCCCATCTCAGTGGGACAATGTGATATTTAATGCTACACACAACGTGCAGCATAATTAGAAGACCTACTTAACTTTTGGAGGGTTTTTCTTTTTCTCACAGCCTACCTTGAATGTTAACGTGATCATTCTTCCTCCTCCACAGTACGAATTCAAACTGAAGAACATCAAGAAAAAGAAGGTCAACATTGTTGTTTCCACCGACTTTGTCAAAGTGATTTTACGCAAAAAGAAGAAGGTCAGTGATGTAGAATCTAATATTATTTAATTATAGTCTTTGTCCTTTCAAAACAGCCCTGTCACTGTCACTGTCTGTGTTTCTGTGTTGTAACAGAGGAAAGGGTGGTCGTGGGATGAGAATACCATCCTGGTCACACAGGATCCCATCTACAGGTAGGATGCTCTGATGATATTAAATCAAGAAGAAAGAAGCCAAATAACCAGACCCATCAACCTGATGTCTTGTCTCAACAGGATCTTTTATGTCTCACACGATGCTCAAGACTTGAAGATCTTCAGTTATATAGCGAGAGATGGACAGAGCAACATTTTCCGCTGCAATGTTTTCAAGTCAAAGAGGAAGGTACAGTTGATTCCCTCATGACCTGAGAGCGGTACAGAACTAATGCCACTAATAGGTTCAGCCACTATACTTGAGATTCTGTAGCATATGCCTCTGTGCCATAGTTCGCCACTGTGGTCCAAAAGCTATTAAAAACCCAACCAATTACCAAGGACTTTATTAGGAACATCATACTAACCCTGAACAGGGCCACTTTGGCTCTCAACACAGCCTCAGTTGTTCGTAGCCTATACTGTACCTGCATGGGTTTATTGCACCACTGCCACATGATTGGCAGGTGTACAAGTGTTCCTATTAAAGTGCTCAATGAGTATATCTTCTTGGCCTATTGTTGAATGATTAGTTGAATATTTTTGGAAAACTTCCTGTTAGATGAGAAGATCATTGCCACTCCTGTGTGTGTGTGTGTGTGTGTGTGTGTGTGTGTGTGTGTGTGTGTGTGTGTGTGTGTGTGTGTGTGTGTGTGTGTGTATTACTTAGCTTAGCACAAAGTGGAAATAAAGAGGAAGCTATAACCCGGCTCTTTTGAAACTTAACTACATTTTTTAATTAGCACAGTATAGAAAGTATAAAACATGTTACTGTAGGTTTCTGGAGTTTTGTCATCACTGTGAGGCTACACTTTGAGATATAACATTATTTAGTGAGTTTCAGAGGTTCTTATTGGAAGATTTATCATTCAAAATGGAGTGTCTTGATGACTTGAGTCTGGCTCCACAAGTGAGTCCATCCCCATCAAGTCTCATGTTAAGATCCCCAACTTAAAGCAGAAAAAATCTCGCAAATCTCCTCCTTTATGACGACTATAACTTACTCATTTAAATTGTCTAATGTTATGAAGGCTTAAAGTTCTGTATAATTGAGTAGGTGTGGTCACTTTGAATGACAGGTGGCAGGTGAGTGCACCAAATAAAATGCCCATTTTCTACTAACTGGGAGTTCAACAGAATCAGGCACTGCAAAGATGGAGCCGGTCAGGTACTGTCCCATCCTCATCTCTCATACTGTCCTATCATAACACAGATATTAAAAGTCCAAGAAATATACCTTTAAAAAAAAAGAAGATGGGGATGGCAGCCCACTCTGAGCTTCAAAGCCGCTCCAAAGAAATATGAGTGAGTCACAGAGGCTTCGCCCATCTTTATTCATGGTGGTAAAAACAGGAGAGTTGTGTTGATCTTCTCATCAAACCCAGGCAAATGGCTGTGCTTCCTGCCTCTTCAGTGGCGAGGATGTGCTGTATGTGCCCTTTTTTTTCTTTTCGCCCCTGCCCTTCAAAAAGTCTGTGCACGCCACTGCACAAAGTATTAACAGACAGATCAACACATTGTTGGTTTTGGTCTTATTGTGGGTTTTATTGATTTTAACCAACACACAGAATATCTCCAGCTTTATCCTTTGAGTTGACTGTAAACAAATAAGGACCAGATACTGTATGTCAGTCACTATCCCTCGTGTTCAGATCCACGCCCTGTACAGAGCTTCTACTGGTGATATTTATACTCTCTGCCTTTGTAAAAATTCTCCTGGAGCCCCACACAATTAATCTGACAGTCAGATCCCTCCTGTGTGCTGTGGCAGAATGCTCACGAAAATGAAAGGCATGTTCCCTACAACATATCTGCATATCAATTAGAGACTTTTTTTTCCCTCCGTGACAAAGACGGAGCGTCAGTGAGGTGACTCCCATCCCTTCACTATGGATACCAGACAGACAGTGATTTAGAGGAGCTGCATACTAATTATTCTGGTGGGAAGAGAAAAGACAAGGGACTTTTTCCACTCACCACTTCAAGACATTTTCACCTCCATCGAACCAAACACCCACCACATGGTTGGGGACGCAGCTCGTGTTGCCTCAGTACCTCCCCGCGGCCTTACAGCCTTATCTAGGTGTTGCAGACCTTGCGTGTGTGCTGAGTAGGAGGAGATGGACCAGCTGATAAGAGGAGATTTGATTTATTTTCATCGCTGCATGTTGCAGAGCACCAGTGCTCAGACGTCAGCAGAGCCCATTGTGTATCAAGGCCAGCGTTTTCACTGGACAATGAAAAAAAAAAACTAAATTCTGTATGAATAGAGCAAAAATAATTCATTTCATAGCTTACCTTCTGTATTCTGTTTCTGTTTCACTCCATTGAACTACTCTGGAGGCTGGAGTTTCCTTGACATATTTGCCCGATTGCCTGAAGGCAGGATGATCCTCCAGGGGCAGGTAGCAATAAATGTATTTCAATGCTGCTCGACATTCAATATAGAAAAGACAACAACTAACCTTTTGTAAGAGCGAGGAAGGGCGTGGTGGATAAAGTTTAATTCCAGTGGATTTAGGACGCTAGCACTGCACCGCATATTAGGGCTTTAGTGGGGAAAGTAAGCCTTAAAATCGATCAGGGGAGTGTTGGTGTCCTGAGGGCAACACTGAATTTTCTTTGCCTGTGTGTTCAGCTTAAGAAACACTGATATCCACATGTAAAAGCTTGAAAAATCATATGAAGGCTTTATCTAAGCATTATTTTTTACTTTACATATGAATGTTCTGTCATCAATTTTTCTTTTGTTTATAAAATGACAGAAAAAAGTGAGAAGTGCCCAACACAATTCTCTTTAGCTTAAGGCGAGGGTCTGTAGATCTCTTGTTTTGTCAAAAACAACCCAAACCCCAAATATATTCAGGTTAAAGAGATAGTTCACCCAAAATTCAAATTTCACTCATTATCTACTCACCCTCATGTCGACTAAGGGCTGGGAGAATTTTCAGAGTCCTCCGTGCCTTCTCTGAGTTACTGGGTGGGTCCGCGCAGTAGTATTTGTCCATATAATGGTTGTGAATGGGGCTCACTTTTCTTCGTTCAAAAAGACACACCAAAAAACATCCAAATACCTCCATACTGCTCGTCTGTAATGTCCCTTTTGTATTGAAGCCCTGACATGAGAAATTGTTCCGAAAAAAATTAAATAAGTCTATATTTTAAGCTTGTTTTTAGCAGAAGCTCCCAGTGTCTCAGTTCACTGCTCTTCCTGTGTCAGCGCACTGACCGGCGGAACAATTTCTCATGCCGGGGCTTCAATACAAGAGAGACATTACAGACGAACAGTATGGAGGTATTTGGATGTTTTTTGGTGTGTCTTTTTGGACGGAGAAAAGTGAACCCCATTCACAACCATTATATGGACAAATACTGCTGCGCGAGAAGGCACGGAGGACTCTGAACATTCTCCCAGCCCTTAGTCGACATGAGGGTGAGCAGATAATGAGTGAAATTTGAATTTTGGGTGAACTATCCCTTTAATAACTCACAAGACATAGTAGCTAAAAATCTACAACTTAGTTATATTTGGCTTCTACAGTAAGCTTGAGAAATGGTTTTAATAAGAATTACTGATAGTACCAATTATTAAAAATAGTAACCAATTATTTTACACTCAAGATCAGCTCAGATTAAAAACACCACAATTTAAGAACTGACTGTTATCATAATCTGCAAATAATTCACACCTCTGCTGTGGCTGTTATAGTGAGTCACTGGCCCTGTTCACAATTAATATCCATCTCTGATCCAGTCACAAGTGGTCAGCTTTAAGTTCAGGTGTGAACAATACCAAGATGCGCTGAGGATGATTCACTGGTCACCACATTAACAGGTGGACCAGGTCACATGTGTCCACTCTGTGGGCAGTGTGAGTGGAAACGTGTCCACGGCCACTTCTCTTGCCCACACTCACACATATTGACAACAGACCCATGCCAGACTATTTGTGTATAAACCAGCAGATTGGGATCCGATCACAAGGGGTCATAGAGAAACATTTTAAAGCCAGGTACTTAGAGCTGACCGTTGGAGAGTGGTCAGCTATTAGTCCACCTCAACGTCAGGCAGCTGTTTTCAGCAAAAAGCTCTAATGCATTAGACACTAACCTGCTCCACACTGAACATCCAACACTGTTAGCACCCAGCTACTGAACACAGTGGAGCTTCAGCATCTAAAAAAAACCCAATGTTTACCCCATGAGGAGACCAAAAACTGTGATAAAAGATGTTGGATACTGTATTGAAGTTACATTTTCTAGGGCAAATATCAAAGATAAAATCAAAATCTTGGCAAGAAAATGATAAAGTGTTTTTCCTATGCACACAGTACATTTTTTGAAACCAAATGTACATAAGATTGTGTCTCACCTCTCTGTGAGTGTGATAATGTTGTTTATCAGGGATCTATCTGACTCACAGGAACATCTCTCACAAGTCTCTGGGACAAACTGGATTTATGTAAAGCTTTTTATGAAAAGAAGGGATGTGCATGTGTGAGTGGGATTTTTTTTTTTTGAGTTACTGCAAATGAAACTGTCCTTGATTGATGACCTGATGTTACACAAACACCCACCGAGCCTCCTGCAGTAACCACAAACTTAATCCCCGCTCCCTTTTGCCTTCAAAGTTACCTGCCTCCAGTCAATCACTGTGACAGCACAGTGCATGCAGAGACGAGGACCAAACAGACAAAGCTCTGTGTCTGTAATATCTTCAGATTTGAATGAGGTCTCCATCTTCTCTCTTGTTCCCTTCTGTCTTCATTTTTCACTTCCCATTTTGTTCCAACACGTTCCATTTCATTTCTTTTCTTGTGTGCTGTTGTCGTTACCTGCGCACACTCGCACGCATTCATACACTCGAGCTGCCAATCCACTTTCCTTCCTGCGCAACTCCTCTGGCACCTCATTTTCTCCCCTACTGTGTCCCTTCATTTTTTGCATCTTTCCTTTCTGTGCTCCTGCTGCTGCTCCCCCCACCCCACCCCTGCTCTCTGTCACAAAAACACACACACACACACATGCACACACACTGACTTGTTCTCTGTGTCCTCCCTCACAGTCTCAGGCCATGCGGATTGTGCGGACAGTGGGTCAGGCGTTTGATGTGTGTCACCAGCTGACCCTGCAGCAGAAAAGCGATGACCAGGAGGATGAGGAGGGGAAGGCTGAAGAGTCGGAGGCAGTGCCAGGTGACTCACACTCTTCTGCGCACACAAACACACTCTCACAAAATTGCATCCACATATCCAGTCCCCTCTCCCCCTCCTCCCTCCTGTCTTTCTCCTTCCCGTTCTCCTTCTGCCACACACATAAACTCGCTCTCCTTTTGTTCTTCTCCCACAACAACACACCAACTCCCCAGGCCTTCTCTTCCCCTCTCCTTCTTGCTTTATCTCTCACACAAACAAAAAAAAAAAACCTGAGCGCTTGCAGAGACAAACAGCGGCGACTGAGCACACCTCTCCGAGAAAAGATGTCATTATCCACCACGGATAGTTTTCCAAGCAGCTCGCCATGCTGCAGCCACAGATTGGTTCTCGTGAATCGTGCAGGCCATTGATCAAAGACCTTGCTTATGTGGGGCTCCAGCCAGTTCTTGGCCACTGCAGCTGCTGTCAACGGCCTTTAGATGTTTTGCAGACTATATATATACAGTAGCACAAAACAGCAGCATGAAAACCACCCTCATGTATGTATCTGGTCTCTTTGCAGCGAAGAAGAGGTTTGCATTGTCAGAAGAAACAGACCTTGAAGCCACTACAGAGGAGAGCATCGAGTGCGCGTCTTCGTCAGACGTGGAGAAGAGCAAAAAGGACGAGGTGCTCGGTGACAATGGAAAGGTAAAGTAAAAGGGGTCCTTGAACTTTCAGCGCCACTTATTCAGAGCTCTGCATTCTTCCCACTCCATTAGAAACAGGGGTTTGTATAAACCCAGCAAAGATGACGTGACCGCTGCAAAGTGTGATGTATGGATGCTGAATCACAGGGCGGCATCTGAGTATTTGTCATTATCAATTAATCTGCCATTTATTGTCTCATTTAATAAATTATTCATTTGATTTATGGATTCTGGGGACATAGTGAAAAATGGCATTTTCAAAGCTCTAAACAGGTTTTTCACAACATTTATTTTGTGCGCTCAACTTCCATTATTTTCACAGGGGACTTCTAAATGGCAAATGTTTAGAGGCAGCAGCCTGTGAGTTATTGTCCAAAAGCACCACGTTACTGAACATAGACATCAGGTTTAAAGTACTCCTCATGACAAGTGATCATAGAGATGTTTTCAGTCTTGACACATTTATAAGGCAAAGTGCCTTAAAACCAGAGTTGTGGCTTAAGAAAGACATTCACCACCAGGCATCTGGGGTCTTTATGTCCCACAACCCACAGACATGCACACTGGGTTGAATGGTAAAATACCGATCACTGTGAATGTGAGTGTGTGAGGTTGTTTGTCTTTATATGTGGCCCTGTGATGGACTGGTGACCTGTCCAGGGGGCAGGGCCGTTGTATAGGGGAGAAAGGTGATGATAATTCTAGGGGCCCAGCGCTAAGTAGGGCCCACAAAACCCAGTAGTCTAATCTTTGTATGACTGATTTTTTTCTGCATAAGACCCTAACTAATACTCATAGTAATGCTGCATTAGCATCAAAACAAAGTAGGCTAAATAAAAAATGATAATACATACGTAGTCTAAGAAAAAAAGTGGAAAAGTCAGGGGGCAGGGGCCCACTTTAGTATTACATTTTTTCATTCCAGTTACTTAAGAACATTCCCATGCCCATAAACTGATTAATTCAAGTTACAATGTTCAAGTTACCAAAACAGAGGATGTATTTTAGTCGAGCATACTTTTGAAATATCAATCTGAAAATTCAGAAATACCCTTTTAATGAATAATTCTATGAGGTGTGATGAAAGTCTGGCTTCATAAAAACTTAAAGATCAGAAAACAGAACAGAGGAACATAAAGTATAGTGAGTGCATCATGTCTTTATGGTTTGTTTGTCAGGAAAATCTCCGTACGGCTCTTCAATATTGATATTGATGGTTTAGCGATAAAACACAGCAAGCTTTACCAGTGCCGCTCTGCTAATCCTACGATGTCGAGCGAGCAGCTATCTCTGCAGCAATTTCTGATATCTGTCAGCTCATTTTCCAACCAAGTCTCTGTGACGGCATCAGCTCTATTACTCGAGAGAGAGAGAACGAGCGTCGTTCTGGTGAGGAGTTAATTTGTTTGAAATGAATGCATACTACGCCCAATTACGTGGTTAAATGAGAACGAGGAAATTAGTTTCCTTTTTTTTCTGCCACAATAAAACCACAATATTTCACATGTTCAGCTCTCACACACACTTTCTTTGTTGGGCATGAGTAATTAGAAGGTGGAGTGTCCTTCACAGTTACATTGACAAGTGTGTCAATCATATTGATCCCACATTTTAGACATGACGGATAAGGTGTTCCTCAAGGTTGTTCTTCCTACAGCAGCAGTCTAACGTAATTATGAGTCATAATTCACAGTTGGTCAAACCAACTAGCAGCTCAAACATACAATATGAGTGGGAGAACGTGGCCTGTGGTGTAAATTAGCCTACAACAAAATAAAACATAACAAAACTGCTTTATAAGAGTAGTCAATTTCCCATTGCTAAGGTAAAATGCATGCTGCTGTAAACTCTGACTCACTGTTTGTATTAACTCACAAGGGTGAAATGAGTCCAGATTTTGAATACAGCCTATTTATTGATTACTATTTCTGGGTAAATATCAGGCTCGGTGGGAGGAGCTATAGGTGGCTGCTTTGACCCAGCTCTGTCAGTTTAGGTTTTGCTGCAGAGAAGGAACCATGTCTCCCTATATGTGAGTTATTGAAAAACTGCACCACTGATTTTCTTTCTCACAGTTTGAATCTTTAAGATCAACAACCCTGTGACACAAGATACCTATGAAAACATTTCCACTGTCAAAATTTTCATTAAAATATGGTTAAAACAAGGTTTGTGTCTATGAAAGAGGAGTTTCATGTTTCATGGTCATGGTGATCGTTGTGCTAAACTAAAGTGATTAGCAGGGTTTCTAGCTGTCCGGTTGATATTTGAGGAACCAAATTCAGATTTAATGAAAACATCAGACAAACAGCAAACTAGTGATGACATAAAATCTGGTTGTCTTGATTACGTGTATTCCTTTAGTCATTAAGAGTCCAGTCAACAGACCATTAGGCCTCTGTTGGCCGGCCAAAACAAGCATAACAATAGTTGTCTGCCTGTCTGTTCTCCTGCCTGTCTTTCCCTCCGATCTGTTTTAAATTCACAGTTTAAAACAGGGACATATCCAAGGGCAGCTCCAGGCCACTAAAAAGAATTATCACCCACCCTAAAACTGCCTGCTCACTGCTGCCCTGCACCAAACAACAGACACACCAAGTTAGCAACTAGCTCAAGCAGCTATAAGGAACCAGAGATTTAATCGCGGCCTTATATTGATCAGATGCCTTGAAAATCACTACAAATGAGTGTTGATATAGCTAATTGGCTACTGATTGCTAATACATTAACTATATGTCCCTTGAATACATTTCTATGAGTGTGTAGTTAATTCAAAATACTCTATCTTCACGTTATACAGTGCGCCAGAAAATGATTTATAGGTGTAAAATGTCAGTAAATGACCTGCTTTGGTGTCAGCCACTGAAAATTAAACACCAAGCTCTCATCTCTCAGTTCACCTTTAAATTTAAGTAGAAATCCATCACAGAAGCAAATACCAAATACAGAATCCTCCATCAGGGGCAGCCACAATAGAGCAACCATGGTTTCTTATTGATCTTCATTTGGTGTGAAATATAGCTGCCTCTTTTCATTTTTTTCTGTATTTATACATCTTGACATGGTGGATGTAGCATTGATCTTGCTTGCTTTAAAAGCCCACGGCAGTTCATCCTGTCCAGCAACAATGGGCAAAGAGAGCACAATATTTGTACATTATGAGACTGAGTGCAGCTTCTCTTTTCAGTTCCCCTCTTGAGGAGCTCAGGCTGGTTGAAAGGCTATTAAATCATCTCCCTAGACATGTTTCTACACACACTTCATATGTTTTTCTTTCCACTCTCACTCCATTATTAGGATTGTTGGCTATCATACCCTGTATTTAACTTTTTGTTTTATCTCCTACAGCCAGTCCACAGCCATATGTTCTCTGGCTGTGATAGCGTATCTTCCGCTTACTTTATTTAAAGTGCAAATACACAAGATTTCTGTTGTTTCGGCAGCATTACCCGCTGCTGTGGAGGTTTTCTACTGCACTCTACATACGTATAGTAGCTATCAAGTTCACAGCCGTGACTGCTGTTTCTAGTGTTTTCCTTAGATGAAACATGACCTTTCTATGGATTGTGTGGATGTGTTCGTGGTGGCTGTGATAACTGAGGTTACCAGGACGTGTGTTGACTTTTAAAGGAATAAAAATGTCTGTCTTGCTACTGGTTCATACTGCCGTCAGAATAGAAAGATCCAACTGGATGTCATCTCTGCCCCAGGTGTCCGATGACCCATCTCTTCTGCTGAGTTCTCCCGTCCTCGGAGCCTCTGTTTCGGGTCAGTTGGCTGCCGAGGCTCCCTGCTCTGCGGAGCACCAGGTCCAGCTCCTTCAGAAACAACTGCAACAGCAGGAGCAGCAGGCACTGGCAGCTTCAGCACAGGTACTGACGAGAGCGGACAGTGATTTGTTTTTCTTTCTTTTAACTGGAAACACTTTCCACATACAGTATATTTGTATCAGAAATGAAACTCTTTACTATGATCACTTAATTTTATTATTAAAACTTTTAGAAGCTCAAGTTGAGACGTATGCAAGAACATAAAACGTATCATACACCCAATATCAATCAGACCTACTCATAGACAAGTTTTAACTGAAAATGAACAATGTTTTAAAAGCATATTTGCTCCCTGCCTGATGCCCTCAACCATTTACAAAGCAAATTACAAAACTAAAATCCAGCAATCAAAAAAATGCACAGGATTCACAGTTTCATCTAATCTGGGGGAGAATAATTGGAATGATCCGCTTTTTCCATTTTCAGTCAGTGGTGTGTAAAATAGGATGTGACAAAGTATTTCAGGTCTCTCCTTATCTCTTTCATCTGAACTTACAAATGCACTTTTAAATTGTTTCTTATCAAACTAAATTAAATTGAGCCTGAGCTGTCATTTTAAGGATGTTGAAGATTTGAGGAAAACATTTTAAGTTTTAGAGTTGTGTCCTGCTTATGTAAATCTTATTGACTGAAGTTAATTCACGATGCAACAGCAAAAAAAAAACAACAACTAAGAAGTGATAATGAAATGTAATTATTTCCGTGTGTATCATTACTCATTACAGTGTGCATGTGTGTGTTGTGGTCTTGTTCAGGTTCATGTGCTCCAGGAGCAGCTCTCAGTGGAGGTGTGCGCACGGACCGAAGCCCAAACCCGAGTGCAGAGGCTCCTGCAGCAGAACACTGACCTGCTGCAGCACATCTCCCTGCTGGTCAAACAGATCCAGGAGCTGGAGCTCAAAGCTGCCGGCCAGTTAACATCCAGTGGGTGGAACAACCACTTAAATTCTTACCCTCTGTTTCCTTTCCCATTTACACTGTATACAGTATATCTTATTTCCTTTGATTGCTTTGAATCTTCCCTCATTTCCATTTTCTCCTTTACAAATTTCCACTTTAAAGTAATTCTCTTTCACCCTTCATTTATTTTCTCTTAATCAGTTCCTTTGCCTCTTTCCCTTTCCTGTCTTTATGCCTCCTTCTCTCATCCACTTCTGGCACATAATTAATTATCCCGTGGCAGCCCTCTCAGAGGATTCAGTACTTCTCTCTGCTCTCCCCTCCCTGCATTTAGCCAGTGGCAGTATGCTGCCTCATAGTCATGAATTATCAAATCCTGTCAGCACATACATCATCCCACTCAACATAATCTCATCTGCTTTGATCAGACCTCTCTGTTTACAGCTGATAACTGAAATTATTTCTGTGATTTAATTTATTCTACTTACATGTTTCTAACTCTTTATATGTTTTCGTTTTTCCTCAGTGGGCTCCCAGGACAGTCTCCTGGAGATTACTTTCCGTGCCAAGCCCCCCAACGCTCCCCGTGAACCCCTCACTCCTTCATCTTCTACCGGCCCTTCAGCAGCTCCGTCCCAGCTCCAGATCAGTGACAGTGCCTGGGTCTCCGCCCTCCCCGGGCCGTGCTCTCCAGGCACCATGAGCACCGACCCCAGCCCTCTGGGGCTCAACGGCAGCGGGGTTCGACTCGAGTGCTTTCGCTTCTCCTCCCGGGGGCCGGACGGCCAAGAGCAGGGCCAGGACACGGGGGAGACTCCAAGCGACGGAGCCCCCGATGAGAGCTCCCTGCTGGGGGAGCAGGTCCTCGGAGCCCTGGAGCTGCTACGGTTTAGGGAGTCCGGGATTGGATCAGAGTATGAATCCAACACAGATGAGAGTGATGATCGGGACAGCTGGGGACAGGGCGAGGGTGTGGGAGGAGACGGCGCAGCCCGACTCATAAATGTGCTGAACGCAGAGAGTCTGGCGGACTGCTTAGGGGATGAGATGGCTGTGTAGCGGTGCTGTTAAAACTTTGCACTTACGCACCAGCCCAGTGAGAAACAAGTGAAATTCTGATTCTGAAGAACTTCATCACACAGAAATCATATATTGTGGTATAAGTCAACAGCATCCTTTGCAGGTATAAGTCCATTTGTGGCTGGTGGCTGGACAGAGCACTCGCTCACCACTGGTGTCGTGAAGGTTTTCAATTTTACCTTCAAAGTTTGATTGATCACTTCCTGTGCACTGAGAAGATGTCCCGCCTGTATGAGTCGTGGAACTCATGCTGAAAATTGAATTGAAATGAAACATTTAAGCCTCAGAAATGCTTTTTTGTCTACTATTGCTACGTAGCTAACGTTAGCATTAAGGAGCTGTTTACTTACCCGTCTAGAAGAAATGTTGCAAATGCAGCATCAGTTTTCATTCCTGTACTCACCTACAGCTGTCTCCAGCAGTGAGGAGTCACACCAACGATGACGATCAAGTATTTTCGACTACTGAAGGTGGCACGCTAACCAGCTAGCCCAGGCCAGTCCCCATTAATGTAACCTCTAGTCTTCTCAGAAGACAGAGCTGCTCAGAGAGCGTTATATCCTCTTGTCTCTTGTCTAAACGCTACAATGGCCAAAGCTCATGTCAAGCCACAATTACCTCATCACCTACTCCCAGCAGAAAACGTACAAATATCCCCATTAAAGTTTAATATAACTCAATTATGACTTCAATCATCATAAAAATAAACTTAATCTGATCAAATTTTATAATTTGTTATGTAGAATCACCAATGACTGATATAGCAAACAAGCGCTTCATGGCAATTCTCATACCACATATTATGATATAGTAATATACTATGATATAATAAAAACTATAACAAGTAATGATCATAATAACCTACAGACACATGACAAGAAATTAAGCATGATGTTGATATAATGTTTACCATGTTCACCATCGTACTTCAGGCATTTGTAGATAGGACATTAATCATGGCATTGTTTAACAGGTAGGAGGTCGGAATTGACTAAATTGACATTTTGGCCTGCGAGCAAAAGTGTCACATCAGTCAGAGATTAAATATTCATGAGCTCCACACTGCTACACCGGACATTACTCGCTGTAATTTGGAAAAGGACAGAACAAGAAAATGAACAGATAGAAACAAACAAACTTGTAGGTAAGAATGTCTTCACAATGCAGCATCATCAAAACCAGTCAGACAACTTAAACACTGTGGTGTTTCAGGCTCTGTCTCTCTCTCTCTCAGCCGTCTGTTATGTATATGTTGCATACTGTGTGTGTGCGTGTGTGTCAGTCTGATGATTGTCGTACCAACGTACGTTTGGCCTCCTGAGTCGGTGCCAATGCCACTTGCTTGGCTTGTTACACTGTGGTTGTGTCTGTGTTTTTGAATTTGTGGCGACATGGACATGGTGGTTTTATCTGTTATCTAACGACGATCTATAGAGAAAAACACTTGTTTGCCAAATCTGTCTGCACACGCTAACACCCTTTTTTTTCATATTGTGAAAAATTGAAAACATTGCTGTCCGTGCAAGGACACTAAAACTGTAAATTACACATGGGTTTAAAAATGAGCATGTATCACAGCCTGATTTCCTCTCGTTTCAATACGATTGTATATAGTTTGATTGACTTTGATGCTTTGCATACAATACATGGCATGATTTTAGTCATACTTTGATTGAGGAACAGTTTGATTAGGTGTAGTTGTGTCTCAGTGGGAAACATCTCACCCTGTGCTGGTGCTGCTACAGTTTTGTCTCTGCTGCTTAAAGATGTAGATGTCTCATACTGTAAGTATTATTTATTAATGCCGTACTGCTGCAGCCATAAATTGCTGCGTCACCCTTCACACAAATTGCGTGGAAAGTCCTTAAGTTCCATTCAGAGAAAGGTGGGGGTGTTTAGGACGCTTCTGCTCCCTTCCTATTCTTGTGGCCAGCTGTCACACCAGCCTCACCATGCTGACCGTGAGCCAAGTCTTTGAATCACTGAATTGGGGACGTGTCTTTGAGCGCTTTCCAAAATCGATTAATCTCTTCCTAGTCCTCTGTTCTCCCTCCTCCTCTCTCTCACTCACCTTCCTCCCTTCTTTTCCCCGAAGCTGGTCACCTCTTTCCCACTCTCTTGCACTCACAATCTGTCTCCTGTATCTATCAATCCATATCAGATTTTCGTCTGTTCACATGAAGTGTGCTAAAAAATGAAAGTGCACTTACATCAGTGTTTCTCCTTGTGGAATTAAATACCCTTTTTCAAATGCCGTGTGGTGTTATGGTATGTCCAGTGCATTTGGTGTGACTTACTAATTGCTGGAATGTGTGCAGGGGTGATTTGCACCAAAGTATGTCTCTACTCTGAGATAATGATAAGCAGCACCACTTCCTGGGCTGACCTTTTCAAAATGTTTTCCTCGTCGCTATTTATAACGCCTTGAGAAAATGGGATGTGGGCATGCAGAAGGTCTTTTGTTAGGGTGATGTCTGTTGTGGTTGGAGATACACCAGCTGTGGTCATTAAACAGGGTCAGCTCACATTAAGCTCAACTGTGTGTGCTTATAGCAGCCGCTTGATGCAACTCTGCAGATAAGCTGGCAAATATGAAGAATATCAGCCATTACCCACCCACATCCAGACACGACACCCTGCAGCTCCACTAGTGCAGTTGCTGCTGACACAGATAGTGGGCGGCCTCCAGGAGTCGGCCTCTACTTTCATCTGCTTGAATATAATGAAAAATGTACTGTAGTGTCATTCTGCACACCCCCTCCTGGATCCATATCAGTATTTTGCTTTGTATCATGTAGGTCAAATGAATTCAACAAACTTGCTTTCACTGAACAGGCGATGTTGAGTTAATGTGTTGGTTTGGAATTTATTCATTCATGACAATGATTACTACGGATGTTGATGGCTTTTCCTTCTAGTGCCAGATGTGTAGTTTTGAGTGAAATAGTCTCAATAACTTTTAGAGCATGGGTTGTGTCAATTTTTTTCATTCATCCAAGACAAGAGCAGTACTAACAGAAGCACACTAATTTATGACTGCTACAGTGGTAAACACTACCTGTTAAACATAATTATACTAAGTGTGCCCTATTGTATGGTGGCAAACGTCACAACACGCTTTAAACCACCATGGCAGTCTGTCAGTGTTACTGTTCCTAGTTGCAGCTGGACAATAATTGTTGGTGGAACTTGATAGCTCTAACAAATGCATTGAATTAATTTCTTCTATCATGGCACATATGCAAAGCAGATGTGGAGTATCTTGAATCCAGCACACATCCTCTACCATAATGTATAAAAGTCTGGACACCCTTGAGCAAATAATATTTTAAGTGGATTCAACCCCTGCATTACATAAAACTAGCATTTTTTCAAAAATGAATGCACACACCAACTGTGTCATATACAAAAGTTTCAGCCTCTAGTTACTGACTTGGGTCTGAGATAACGATAATTGATGCTACAAAGCAGGATAGACTATAAAAAGATATCTAAGTGCTTCCTGTAATTCCAATCTTGCCAAAGGGAATTGTGCGAGTGAAGACAAGATCTAGTACAGCAAGAAAACTTTCAGATAACGCTGCACATTGGCAGAGAAGAAAACTTATAAGACTGCAAAGGAGCTGCACTGAAAGGTTTAGCTGACACAGGAGTTGTGATGCAGATGAAATTAACAATGAGCTTTTTGGCCACAATCACACAGATGTTTCTGGCAATAAAAAAAAAGATCAGCATTTGACGTAATGAACGGTAATGAGGGTGGGAGTATTTCTTTGAGGTTGGTTGTGTGGCTGTCATTGACACAGGACACAACACATTGATGGAGCGAAGAAGATTCTTGATGGCAACAGTCAGTCGATGTGATGATGACACTGAAAGTGGTTCACAGTAATCCAAAGCAAACCTCAAAAATCCATGTGATCTACCACAGTGCATGTGTTCGGAGGCTGACCTGAACATTGGAAATCTGCAGGTAGATTTTTTTTTTTTTAATTCCCAAAACATTTGCTTCTATAGGGTTTGTCCTTGGCTACTGGTAATTCTAAATTCAAATTAATCACAGGAATGCATGAACAATTTTGACGTCTGCAGAAGGTTTTACTTCATAAATAAACAACATGTGGCCAACTAGGTTTGTGTATAATTGCATGCTAAGTATACATTGTCACATGGCAAACTAAATGGCCTCATAGAAACTCCTCTACAGCACTGCAACACAGTAGATACAAATGTGGAACTTTAATTAGCGTTGTCAGTGTGAATATATTAGCATATCAGCATTAGCATTTAGCTTGAAATGAAATGCTGCAGTTCCTTTACTCCAAAGACTCTTAGCCATTATCTGCTTTCTCTGTACCCTAGTCTACATTATGATGCCTGTCAATATTCTCATTAAACTCACCATCTGTTTGCAGGATAACTGAGCTCCCTTACAGATGTGAGTGGGTCTGAGCCACCAGTCTCCGTCTCTGTTCATTATCCATGAACACCTGAGGCAGTCAGCAGCCTTTATGATGACTCATGAATCTTTAAATCTCTCTCTCTCAGTGTCTTCCTGAGGAGAAAGCGATCATCCATCACTGTCTGCTCTAATATTGAGCGACGGTCATATTTCATGATTGGACTATTTCTCATGATTATGGGAATATTTTTGACATTTTTGGTAATACACTGTAATTGTCCACTTTCTTTCCTATAGGGCAGATAGACACTCTCGTACAGTAGCCTAAATATTTAGTGAAAACAACAGCTTAACTTATTTTAAACTATAGCTTAGCTTAGTTTAGCTTTGTTTTATCTTGTTTATCTGTATCTTGTTTCTCTAGCCTGGACCAAGGCAGTAAAATACACCACTGCAGACCAAACATCAAACTTTAGTTCACCCAGCAGCTTATTGGCTTAAGTTAGCAAGGTAAGATGAGAAAAATTGAATAGAAATGACATAACCGACTTTATCAGCATGCAGATATAACTCTCGTTAAGAGAGAAAATTGGCATAGCCTATTTTCCAAAATGTCAATTTGTCAATGCATTTAAAACGAGTGCAAGCTTCTCATACAAGAATTACTTTACAATGACAAAAGTTTCTTTTTATCAAGATGGGAATCACAGATATGTAAAAACATTATTATGGTGTCAGACCTACTGTGTGTGGCCTTAAATATACACTGAAGGTCTTTAATCATATATTTCTTATTTTTTCAATTTCTTTCCAGAAAGGAAGGAAGTCATGTGTGTTGCTGTGGCAGCAGTTTGACTGTCAAACATTTTCAGTGTTATGTTGAAGCCAGTTACAGGTTATTAAGTGACCAACTTCTCTTCTCTTTGTGTACCTTCTCAGTGATTTGAAACATGTTTTAATAATCAAGGCAAACTGCTATACCTGCATGACACCAGGCATGACTCATCTTGTTTTGTATATGTGATAGTTTTTCCATTCCAGAAAATCATGTCTTTTTCAGATATTAGCAGGTTCTCTTCTGCAGGAAAATGAACTCCAGTCTGTTTTTGTCAGTAGCTCTTGGTGGACGCTGCCAGATAACTGCTGCTCTCAGCTGCCTTTGTGGGCCATAATTGAAACCATTTGTGGATCAGGTGGAATTCTGGGATCCTGGCTTCATCTCAACGTCCCAACTGTGTTATTTTCTCTCCTTCTTTCCTCCAGCCAGAGAGACTGTTACATCAGCCTCCGTTTCCTCTCTCTCTCTCTCCCCCTCTCTCTCAGTCTCTCTCTCTCTTTCTCTTCCCGTCTCACTCTCTCAATCGCTCATTTTTTTTCCATACCCAGAAAGTCCTTCAGACGAAGAGGTCAGCAACTTGCTGTGCTGAATGCATCAACTCACAGTAGATGTGGAATATTCCCTGAGACAGATGGTTTCATAATAACGAGAGAAGAACTTGTGAAAGTAAGTCTCCATATTTTTCTCCTACGTGAATACTAACCCTGGTCTGGTGTCCAAGTTGACTGTCAAGTCAGTTTGTGTCGGTTCAGCTCAGTATAGAGTGACATCACACAAGTTTAATAACATCATAATAAGTATAAGGAATACAAAGGATAAATTAGATTAAATATTTTACTTGGATTTGTATTATATTTACTGATTCTAAACACTTTATAAAGTAGCTTTGACACCAGAAAGTCAGTCAGTGATCATCTGCTAAAAACTCCAGGGAAAGATACATTTCCCGTTTTCTATTACTGGTGTGATTCAGAATGTTACATTTAGTGCTTGATGTTCCTTCATTTCCTTCAATGTTTGTAAGAAGAAGCAAGATGCTTTGAACTCTTAGAAAGCCCACATCACGCCAGCACAGAACTACTCTACCACCAATTTGTTGGTGAATGCGCCACGTGAAAGAGAGTAAGTGCACTTTCTGAGCAGTGGTCAAAGTTAACAGAGCGAGCTTGGAGGTTTAAGTCTCTGAGAGCTTCATGTGGCTTCTACAAGGTAAATAAAATAAAAGCTCATACTGTAGGTGCTGTGTAAGAGAGCAGGACTGTGGATTACAAGGGAGTCTGTGTATAGCTACATTTAACACTGTGGGTCTCAACAGAGATTTGGGGATATTTAACTTTTGAACAAGCACGTGTAACTTCCTACTACCTATCACTGAAATGTTGCCACCACAGTAAAGTGATTTTTGATCTTTGAATTTTGATTAATTTTCTATTTCCTTTTTTTAATTGCAGTTTTTTCTTAATCTCATTGCTGTTATTTTATCATATTTATTATGATATAATATCATGCATTAGACTTAAGAATATGCCACCCTGCATTTCAGTACATTTTTTGCACATGACAGATGAAGTCTCTGAATCATCTGACTCATCCTAAATAAACACTGTGTTCTTAGTCTTACACTATATAAAATGTATTAGTATCATATATGAGATATATGAGAAAAACATTTTTTTTTTGATCTATCATCATCCTGTCATCTTTAGGTGGACCGTCATGGAGGTCAACCTGGTCATACATCATGTCCTCTTCATCCTGCTGGCCACGACCGCCACAAGAGCTCAAGTCAACCCAGGTAGATATTTGTCTTTTACATCCATGTCCTCCTTAGGGTGTGCATTTGCTAGGACATGTTGTTGCAGAGAGATCACACCTTGGATGTTTCTTGAACCACCCTGCTCATTGCACGTGCAGTTGAGCTATCCATGATCATCGAACAAGCTGAGTTTAGTTCATGGTGTGTGTTCAGAGCCTGAGGTATGAGCCAGTCCAGTTGGGTATGTCATATTCAAGCTTAAAATAACCTCTTTATATTCCTGAGGGATAGGTATGTTGACAAGATGGAGAAGGAAAGCAATTTTAGGTGGGTGGGCTTAAAATGCAAGAATGTAACGTGTGTGTTTTTTGTGTGTGCGCGCCTATGAGAGTGTGTGTATGCGGTTTACCTAATGGTCAGACAGCAAATATCCTCAGAACAGGCAGACCTTTCACAGGCGGGGGGCATTCGCAGAAAAAAAAAATTAGGCTAGTTGTAGGTAACACACACACACCTTCACTCTCTGTCACACACACACACACACATGCACTCATTTGACTTTTCCACATTGGATATTTGCACAGTAAAAGGCTTATTTGTTCTTCTGCTCTCTCAAAGCACATGTCAAGGAGTTCAGTGGGAAGGTGACTAAAACACAGACGTCCCTTAATTACCAGGTAGTGATGGGGAGAATAAACACTAAGAGGATGCAGTGAGCAGCTGCAGAGTACAGCCACTGAATCATATTTAACTAAAATATAGCATCTGCTGTTGTCAAACTTATGAAGTTTGTAGATGGGGACAGACGTAATAGACACCAGATGCTCGTAAAGTCAAAAAATCCTCTCACGTGTCTCTGGTAGAAATTATGAGGAGGACTGAAAAATGAAGAGCAGGCAGCTCCGAGGCCCCTCCCTTCTCATTTTGCTTAGACTGGCACCTACACACTGATGCCTCTGTTTGGCTTTGGAGGCCTTGCAGGGCAGCAGGAAGGGGACCAAGGAGGGGGGAGAAGGGACGTGGTCAGACAACTTTACACTCACCCCCTCACATCCTGAAAATATACAATAAGGATAAACACTCACATGGCATGTGGAAGAATACAACTTTTTGTAGGCATATTGAAAATATGAGCAGCACATCAGGTTCAGTGATGCTTCTGTGCATTTGTAGAAATGTGTCGCTATCCTCTTGGGATGACCGGCGGGCAGATCCAGGACGAGGACATCTCTGCCTCCAGTCAGTGGTCTGAGTCAACGGCTGCACGATTTGGCAGGCATGTCTATGTATTTCTCTTATTTCATCTCAATTCCACATCCTTTCCACTGGGTGAGCACTATGCGTATACATATCACTATACAGCAAACACAGTGACAATCATATGTAAAGTTGTCTCTCTTTCTAATTGAAACTCCTGTGTGGTGCCCTGGTGGTGCCAAATTCTTCCTCTGTTTATTTCAAACTAACCACTGCTCTGGCCTCGTCACATCTTGCATGCACAGAAGATTTTCTTTTCCACTAGAAAACTCTCTCTCTCTCTAGAAAACGTGGGGTTGAAAAGACCATAATTCTTTTGTTCAAATCACATGCTCTTAATTATCAGATGACAAACAGAGCAACAACATTGCTGATTGTTTTAACTGCTTCTCTTCCCAAGGTGAAGAATGAACTAAATATAAATTCAGCATTAGGTTAAAGTTAGGATTTAGGTTGGGAGATAAACTAATTCTCTTTCTTGCTTGAGATGAAAAGAACGATACCACCCTCAGATCTGTGAAGCTCAGCAGCTGCTTAGCTTGGTTTAATCTGAACCTCTGCATATGTTAGAGTTTGATGAACTGGCTGCATGTTGAATAATTACAGTGCTGTTTTACAATATGACCAGTGGCAATACAGAGTAGTCAGAGTTGCTCTCATGCAGATATGAATTCATTAACACAGAAAAGATCAGACATACTGTAGTAGATTAAATTCACCAGTTTTTCCGTCTCATATAGGCACTCCGTTGACTTTACTTTCTCTCTTCCTTATACCTGCCTCTATCTCTCCTCTCCTCCTCTCGATGTTCATGCCTCCTCATCACCGTCTCCTCTTTCATGTGTCCTCCTCCTCTTCAGACTGGACTTTGACAACGGAGACGGTGACGGGGCCTGGTGCCCTGACATGATGTCAGAGCCGGACGGCCTCAAAGAGTATCTCCAGGTGGACCTACGCTCGCTGCACTTCATCACACTGGTGGGAACCCAAGGTCGCCATGCCGACGGAATGGGTAATGAGTTTGCCCAGCGATACATGATCAAGTACAGCCGCGACGGCAGCAACTGGGTGGGCTGGCATGATAGGAAGGGAAGGCAGGTGAGCAGGGCTACATGTTACTGTGTTTGTGATGATGGGCCTTTGACACATGGTTGAATTCATATATCATCCACTTTTATAGTTGCTGTCAAACATTTTGAACTAGTGCTTTCAAATACAAGGTACTACCAATATTTGTCTCACATCAAGACCTAGGTATTTGTTTTTTTGTTTATTTGTGAGGATCCCCATTAGCTAGAGCTAGTCTTACTGTGGTCCACATTTAAAAACAGTACTTTTAAAACATACATTTACAATTACAACATGAATAAGACAAGACAAGTCAACAAAAACTTAAATTAAATCTGTACAATAGTATGAATCGTCATCCTAAATCAAAGAACACACACTCCAATGCACAGTGGTTATAGAATAAAGAGGGAAAATAAATCAAAGTGGCAATTTTTGTTTTGTTTGTATTTTGGCAACTTCAATCATTATAACATAAATTTAGAGACTTAACTTTGTTATAATCACTGAAGCAAAATGAAAGACTGTGGTTTTACAATAACTCAGCACATTCAGCGATGTACTGTAGGCCTACTTACAGTCGTTGCACTTTACTCGAGTATTTTCGTGTTAGTCAGGTACAGAACAGACAACAGGCAGGGCAGCAGGAAACAAAGGTGTTTACCATGGAAGACAACGCACCATCTGGCGGTGAGCAGGTGGGACGAGCAGGTTTAAATACTGGCTCGGTTAATGAGGAAGCAGGGAAGTGAGTGGGTGGGGAAGAAAGTAAACGTGGAATCAGGAAACAGGGACCAGTGGGAAAGACTCTAGGCATCTGGTGGGTGGATTGGGAGTGACAGAGAGGCGAAGTAAACCGGCTCAAGACGGACATCATGACCTTATAAGATATAATCCAATAGTAAAATATTGTTATCAATTCATGTAATTCTAATTATCCAACTACATACAGAGAGATACTCAAATGCATGTTGCTGTTTTTGTTCAATCTCTGGTGAGGAAGCCAAGAGACATCGTCTTCTCTGCAGCAAAACTCGTACCAAAATGTGATCTGAAATTCATGAGATAGAGAGAGATCACCAAGCCGGTTTCATAATTTATTTGACCATCACATATTTATGATGATAAAATGCTACACATAGCAATTTTGTCAATCAGTAATCCAAGTTCATTTCTGCAGAGTGAAGAGGTTTTTGCTCACAGCAATAACACGATGTATGCTCACATGGTTAGATGTCCATCTCTGACAGCTTTCTCTCAGTTCTTTCTGTCAGTCTGGTGTAATCTGCCTCTCCTCTGCCAGGTGATCGAGGGAAACAGGAATGCATACGACGTGGTGCTGAAGGATCTGGAGCCTCCCATCATAGCTCGATTTGTCCGCTTCATGCCCGTGACAGATCACTCCATGATCGTGTGTATGAGAGTGGAGCTCTACGGCTGTGAATGGCTGGGTTAGTCTATTATGTTAAATTCTTCACATCCAGCAACATCTAGTTTATGTTAGATATCCAGTCTTTTTAGATATCCAGTTTTTTGTTGTTGATGTTTGTATAATCAATTTCGTTTTTTGCTATAATATTCCATAAGCATTCTTTAAGTAAAACATGATCATGGGTCATAGTTGAAGTTAATCATTGGTTGACCTGCTCCTTTCAGATGGCCTGATGTCTTACAGTATTCCAGATGGGCACCAAATGATCTACAGAGGGCTGGATGTCTACTTCAATGACTCTGTGTATAACGGAGCATCAGCTGAAAGGTCTGGATTTAACTGCTGGTTCTCAAAAGAAAGACCTAGACCACAGTTATAGAGGTGTTACGTTACCTCCTGTAACTAAGGGAGGATGCCATTGTGGGGAGGGTTAAAATAGTGTGAAAGTTTCAGATCTTTCAAAATGACACAGTATATATACATTTATCCCCTCCACTAGACTGACAAAGGGCCTCGGCCAGCTGACGGATGGAACCTGGGGTCTTGATGACTTCCTCCACAGCCACATCTACGGCATGTGGCCAGGCTACGACTATGTGGGCTGGAACAACAAGAGCTTCCCCAAAGGTTACGTAGAGATGATCTTTGAGTTTGACCACGTCCGAAACTTCACTTCCATGAAGGTGAGGGGGTTCAGGGAAACTTTCTCAGGTAGTTTCGCTTCATAGTGAAGAAAGAGGAATATTTTTACAAATTTGCTGAGTCAACACTGGACTGAACTGAGCTGTGCTGTGCCACACTGGGCAAGCACCCATCCTCTAATGCAGCCGCAAATTTTATTGGGACATAAAAGTTGTAAAATGATGCAAGATCGCACAGCCGTGTGAAAATGACATTTTCTGTATAATTAGGCCATTTCTCATGGGTAAGTGCTATGGCAGGAATTCAGAGAGGGGAGATGGTGTTTCCCCAGCGAGAGCACGGCAAGACAGATGAGTCGTCAGTGCACCTCCTCTTACATCATCTCCCTCCTCAGACTCTGTCCATTTTTGAGCACCTGCTCAGTAGAGGGGGAAAAATGTCATCATCCCTGCAGATATATAACCCAATAACTGACGCAGATTTTATGTTTTAATCATGTTTTCGTGTGTGGTCCCCTGTCGCCTCCACAGGTGCATTGCAACAACATGTTTAGTCGAGGGGTGCGGATGTTCAGGCAGGCCACCTGTTACTTCCGCTCAGGCTCGGAGTGGGAGGCCGATCCGGTGACTCTGAGGCCCACTGTTGACCGTGTGAGCCAAGTCGCCCGCTTTGTCACCGTGCCCCTTGGGGACCGCACAGCCAGCGCCATCAAATGCCGTTTCCACTTCAGTGACCTTTGGATGCTGTTCAGCGAGGTGGCCTTCCAGTCAGGTAAAAAAACAAAAAAAAACAACAACTTTGGTTTGCTATCTGCCTGCTGTCTGACCATATAAACTTGTTTCTTTCACTCACAGGCTCGGCGGTGTATAATACGTCTCTGACTCCTCGCAAACATGGACACCCCACAAACACACTTCCAGGTCAGAGGCCAGCCCCTTTGCATATTTTTAATGTAGGTAAAGTGACAATCAGGCAGTGGAGAAAACATAGGCCAACTCTGAAATCTTCAATCAGCCACAGTTATTATTAGGTGATAATAGTTTTATATATATATATATTTGTAAAAGATCTCTCGTTTATAATATTAAATCATTTGGCTCGGTGTCATGCATCTCACTGTGACGTGTTGTGATTTAAGTGCAGGACATCTCAGTGTAAAAAGATTTTCTTTTGGTTAAACAGTGCCCCCTTGTGGTGGCATCAACACTGACTAATTACCATGAAGATAGATGTCTCTCTATGCTCTAGTTGTAATGAAACATGACAGGGATTATTCAGTGGAGAATGTAATTATTTTGGGATAGGCTTTAATAAGAACTTGAACTGTGATGGAATAAATCAAATCCGTCCCGTCTCCCAACTCTCTTCTCATCTTTAACAGGGGATGATCCTTTCCATAAAGTGGATGACAGCAATACAAGGATCCTGATTGGCTGCCTGGTGGCTATCATAGCCATCCTAATGACCATCATAGTCATCATCCTGTGGCGGCAGGTGTGGCAAAAGATGCTTGAGAAGGTGAAGAGAGACAACACACTTTTTTTTTTGTTTAATTGTGAACAAGCTGGACAATATACACAATTATACACATGACCCAAGACAAAACAGTTGGTGGTCAAAGTTCGGGTTTGCCTGCAGGGGAGTAATGTCATCATAGTGGGAGGACAGGAAATTACATTTTGCATTTCTTATTTTTATAAAAGGGCTTGTATGAGTTGAAGTGAGCCCCCTGTGAGCCCCCACAGCAGGCCGTTTAAAGCAAGCAAGAAATGCTATCAGCACCCTGTGGTAAACTGCTCGAGAAGAGAGGAAGAAAAGAAAAGGAGAAGAGAAGAAAAAAAAAACACTGAAAACTTCTGAAACACAATTTATCCATTAGAAACTGGCAGGCCTACACTAAATATAGATTTGACATACAACAGTGTAAGACCTAATGTGTTTTTACATGTGAAGTGAATTGTTTGGGGGCAATGGGTTTTATTTGTGTCCACATTGTGGTTGGAAATGTTGCACACACTCATTTCATTATGTTTATCACTTCCTAAATATCCTTGACCTCTAACTTTGAGAGGGAGGTCTTCTTTTGTGGATTCTTTGATATTAACCTCATATAACTGACCACAGCTCTCACAAACTCACTTCCACAGGCCTCTCGTCGAATACTGGACGACGAGCTCACAGCTCGCCTGGCCGTCCAGACCCAGGCCTTCTCCTTCCACCACTCCTCCCTGTCCAGTGAGGGCGGCTCCACCTCCAACTCCACCTACGAGAGGATCTTCCCCCTCTGCGCTGACTATCAGGAGCCCTCGCGCCTCATCCGAAAACTGCCAGAGTTCGCTCAGTCCACAGAGCACCTTGGTAAGATGGTTGAGAAAAAATACAGTAGAGGTTTTCTAGAGTTTCAGCTGCTGGAGCGTGTGATTTTGTGTGGTCAACTTCAGAACCGAGCACCTCCTGCAGAGCCCTGGCAGCCTGCGGTTCAGACAGTGCCCCCCACTATGCGGAGGCAGACATCATCAGCCTGCAGGAGTCTTCAGACAGCGGCACCTACTCCATCACGGCCGTCAACATGAATCTCTTCGCTGGCACCGATTCATCCATGAAAGAGTTCCCCAGACAGAAGCTCACCTTCAAGGAGAAACTGGGAGAGGGCCAGTTTGGAGAAGTACTTCCCGTTTTGTCACTCTAATGTTTTCTGGCACTGACTTGGAATTTTTTGAAATTATTCATGGAAGTGGTTATTGGATTCATTGGAGTGTGTTCACTTTGCCGTCGTTATACTGATGTATCTTTCTAGTTTAAAAACTAAATGATAGATGTTGGTCTGTGGTAAAAGCACCAGAGTATGAAATGCAGTCACTACAGAAGCTGAAAAGTAGCCGACACTTAGGGGCATTGAACAGATGGTTTCAAGTGGAGCCAAGTGCAGTGATGAAGTGTGATTTTATACAGGTCCACTTGTGTGAGGCGGAGGGCATGCAGGACTTTTTGGATGAGGTTTTGTCTATAGAGGGAAACAATGAGTCACCTCTGCTCGTTGCTGTTAAAACACTGCGGGAAGACGCCAACAAGAACGCAAGGTATAAAATAACTTTTTTTTTTTTTTTAATTTTTCATTATTCATACAGTCGTCAGTCAGTGAATTACACATTTTCGTCCCTGATGTGCTGCAGGAACGACTTCCTGAAGGAGATCCGCATCATGTCTCGTTTGAGGGACCCCAACATTGTCCGTCTGCTGGCCGTGTGTGTGGACACAGACCCGCTCTGCATGATCACTGAGTACATGGAAAATGGAGACCTGAACCAGTTCCTGTGCACCCTCAGGCTGAAGGAGGCTGCTGATGAAGACAAGACAGAACAAGAGGAGACGGAGGAGAAGAGCATGGTCAGGTAGGCTCATATCCTCACATCAAATTATTATAAGGATTATTAGAGGGATAGTTCATCATTTTGCAAATTCACCCATTGCCATAATCCCTATAGTCATAGGAGTATAGGGTAATAACCTTTAATTGTGGGTGCATGTTGTTTTGAGATCCGTGAGGCAGAGACACAAGCAGCTCAGGTAACAATACATAAAGCAGTCCCCTGTCCCTTATCAAACTCATAAAATTCACAATCTAACAACTCCAAACAGCTCTCATGGAGAAGTTGTGACCTGCACATTCACCACGCTATGGAATAATCATGTATAATTATGTAACATTACGACACACAAAGAAAATACTCTGAACTAGGCCTACTTTTGCTTGTGAAATCACTCCGCCCAGCAGCTGTGTCTGGAATGTAGTTTTCGGCTATGCAATTGCCTTGAAAACAACTCTGTCATGTTATGTTACATTATTATTTCATAATAAATTAACTATCCCTTTAAGTGCACTATACTCATGACTGCTCTGTCTTTGTGTTGCCCTGTGATCTTAGCTACAGTAAGTTGATTGGGATGGCTGTGCAGATTGCATCTGGTATGAAGTACTTGTCCTCTCTCAACTTCGTCCACCGTGACCTGGCTACCCGCAACTGCCTGGTGGGTAAGAACTACACCATAAAGATAGCCGACTTCGGCATGAGTCGAAACCTGTACAGAGGAGACTACTACAGGATCCAGGGCCGGGCCATTCTGCCCATCCGCTGGATGTCCTGGGAGAGCATCCTACTGGTGAGTGCTGGGCAGATCGGTGTGTAGTGGTGTATGAGAAATGTACAAATATCATGTTTGTAATACTGTATCTATGTCCAGTATCCTATATCTATGTGGCTTGGCAGACTGCTGTTTAAGTTGTCTGTCCCCTCAGGGTAAATTCACCATGGCCAGTGATGTGTGGGCGTTCGGTGTGACTCTGTGGGAGATTCTGACTCTGTGTAAGGAGCAACCCTACTCCCAGCTCTCTGACGAGCAGGTCATTGAAAACACAGGCGAGTTCTTCAGAGACCAGGGCAAGCAGGTGAGCAGCACACAACTACAACTAATCTTCCAAAGTATGCTTTGTGTACACAGGTAAAGCACAAATTACAAGCTCATTTGTGCCAAATTTGCAATAAATGTATTGCAAATTTACACCAGTACTACATCAATATATCTCCTCCTGTTCCCAGGTGTACCTGCCAAAGCCGCCATGTTGTCCTGACAGAGTCTACACTGATCTGATGCTGAGCTGCTGGAGGAGGAACGCCAAGCAGAGGCCAAGTTTTCAGGAGATGCACACTCAGCTGATAGAAAGTCTGGCATAGCAGATGGGACGTATAATTTCTCTCTGCCATGCACTGTCTCTTATTTTCTCTTTTCTGTATGGATTGATTTGGAGATCATCTGGAGTCAGAAAACAAAAAAAATAAAAATGTTTTCCATTTGTTTTATACATGCTTGCCATGCTGTCAATAACAGTAAATGAAGGCAGGGTATACACTTGAACAGAGACTTTTATTGTAGATATGAAGCTAAACAGCACTATTCACTCAGTGTATTCACACCTTTTTGTATTTATTATTTCCTTTTTGTTTCCTAAAGCTATGTATTTATAGAGTAATACAAGGTAATCCTAGGTTTTGAAACGCAGATGTGATTTTTTTTTCTTAATACTTACATCTAATTCTATTGCACATATAAGAGAATGTCAGTTGTTTGTCCATTATCAGTGTTTATGTTTTTGTTTTGTAATTTTAACATGAATGAAACGATAATGACTGTTTTCTGGATGAGAATGTGTTTTAACCTTGCAGAAGCTCTCTTATATTCTTTATAAACATGTTTATATCCTTTTGCAGGAGAAAATAGCTGTATATTGTTGAAGCATAGAGAAAAGCAAAGATTTTTAAAAGCTGTCAAACCAAAGAGTCTTGTAAATAAAGAAATATGAATATTTGCCTCTCTGTTGGTCCTTTTCCTCACATACTGCAGTTTTTAGACACAAGCTGCACAAAGACGCTTTCAATCGTTGCGCTCTTTCCCAGTTTTGGGCCTCCTGCCTCTCCGTAGTGGCAGCTGATTGGCCAGCTGTTTGCTGACATCCAATCACACCACGCACAGGCTCGAGCATATAGGCTGCTGCTGGTGTACACCGGAATCGGACGATGGGCTGAGACGAGTCCCGGGTACGTCCACGGTCAGAGGAAAATAAACCTGGTCTCAGGCTCGATTACGGTCCCGCTTCCACCCAGAGCCACTGTTAACTCCCGACAGACATGCAGAGGGTTGTCATCGTTACCGGCGCCAACAGGTAGGTCCATAGAAACACATGATGTACGGTATATGACAACATGTATAACGACAACGGTGTGTTAGTCACACGAGCGTGTGGACATTGTTTTATTTCTACGTGCGCCACTCTTAAAATACATGGTCAGAAAAATGTACATTTTAATGTATATAACAAGAATTATATAAAGAGATAGCGGTAAAGATTTACAGTTGTACACAGTTTGTCCAGATATAGCCTACGCCTATTGGATAACTTGACCACGAGGACAGTAGGTCTTCAGATGTTACATGAAATGACAGCACTGAAATGCTCAAGTTAGATACGTATGTTAGTGTTGCTGAGATATTGGTTATTTTACAGAGTCACTTAGGCTACATGTTATTGAAAGAAGTGAGACCTGACGACTCTGTCATATTTATTTATAAGCCACTTTGTGCACAAATTAAACAATGATGTGTAGAGGTAGGCTATACTTTGTTGACTGCAAAGTAATGTTTTCTTTTTGATTTCATCTTTTCATCCTCCAGTATTGTTACTTCATTTTGGTCCTCTGTGGTTAGCAGATGATTTATTTAGTCTGAGCAATGATCACTCAGCTCCTCTGTGTAAGTTTGTTTACATGTGTGGATGACTCTGTTTGTTTGCCATCTGTCTATCTCTCTCTGTCTGCAGCGGCATCGGCCTGGCGTTGTGTGAGAGGCTGCTGACTGAGGACAGCCAGCTCCGCCTGTGTCTGGCCTGCAGAAACATGCAGCGGGCCGAGGCTGCCCGCTCCGCCCTGCTGACCTCTCACACCAACGCACATGTGGACCTGTTGCACCTGGATGTGGGCTCCGTGCAGTCGGTGTTCTCAGCTGCGCAGGAGGTCAAGGCCAGGTGAGAAACCTTTGATACACAGGCTTTACAACTCACCGTGCAACCGTGACACTGCTCCTTGCTCTCCTCTCTCTATGGTTTCAGTTTCAGTCCACTGTAAATATGGAATTAAACATCAATAATCTTTGATGCATGTGTGTGTTTTTCTTTAGGTACAGCAGAATTGACTTTATGTATCTAAATGCAGGAATTATGCCTAATCCACAAGTGGATGTCAAAGCTTTTTTCAAGGGCCTGTTCTCCAGGTAAGTTTACACTGCTTTGATTTGCTCCTTTTTAACCTTGAATTAATTGAGATTGGCTTAAGTGAGCTGGCCCAGTGCATCCTGTGTCTGTCCTAATATTATACCTTCTCACTGCAGGAATGTTATTAACATGTTTGCGACAGCAGAGGGTCTTCTAACTCAACAAGACCGCCTCAACTCGGATGGACTGCAGGAAGTTTTTGCAACTAACCTCTTTGGTCATTTTCTTCTGGTACGTCTAAAGACTGTGCACGTGCATACAGAAATATAAGACTAGGTTATGATTATATATCCCATAATGTAACATAACATTATCTTATTACTTACTTACTACTTATTGTCTTTTATAACAGGATATAAAATGTTAATTTACCAAATTGTTACATTTTGCGATTGTAGTACTACTGAGAATGTATTCATTGATGCAATAACAAATTGAGAATATCATAATAGGCTTTATGCAATACAACAGATAACTTCATGAAGCAGTGTAGATTAAATGTTTTCTCACAAATGTTTTTTTTTTTTGGACCTGATCTTCATGTCTTTGTTCCAGATACGGGAGTTGGAGCCTCTGCTGTGTCAAACAGGCCACACATCCAGGATAGTGTGGACCTCCTCGAGCAACGCCCGTCGTTCTGCCTTCAGCATTGAGGACATACAGCACAGAGAGGGGACGGAGCCCTACAGCTCCTCCAAGTATGCTTCAGACCTGCTCAGCCTGGCACTCAACAGGAACAAGAACAACCAGGTTTGTCTGTCACACAAAGTATTGACAGTACTGACATGCTAAGAGTCCAGTCCTTCTTACAGTCTTGGAGAGAGGAGTTAACAATACTCACATAACTGCAGTGAATTCGTTGATGCAGTCTTGGTCCAAACTGTTAGTTTGGAAGGAAATATATACCAGATGACTCTAGTGCACACATATCTACAGTACAATGTGAGTTTGACTTATGGAGAGGGTTACACATGACTTCCTGTGAGGCTTTAGTTGAGTTTAAGAACTGGTACAACATGGACACATGTCCCCCACATGTTTATTTTTAAATTAAGTCACTTAAAATAAACTAGACACAGGTCAAAAAATTGGGAACTTGCTTGATCTGAAGCAGTATATTGGATTAGGTAAGATTATCAGTGTATAGTTTTATTATGTATAATCTGATCCCATAAAATGTATATTTAAAGCTTTTAAATAAAGGAACATTTTCTTATTCTGGACTGTGGTAAAGTATAAATTAAAATATGGAAATTAAGATAATGTTAGAGCGATCCATCCATCTTCAGTTTAATTTTCTCAGCCGCTCATCCGACGTTGACTTACAACATGAAGTGCAGTGTCAACTCCAAAGTTTTTTTGGTTTTGTTTTTCACGTTAAAATCAGCAGAGTTTCCTCCATTTACTCCTGCACTTGCTGTTACCATGGTAACCATATTTCCTCTTGAATTCAGACGCTACTCTTTGAAGGGAAAAAAAAAAAGGCAGCCAGACTAACGAACCGTGTGCTGTCACTTTTGTGATGTTGTTGCCTTGGATACTCACGATGACATCTGCTAGACTGACATAGGTTTTCATCAACGTCAGGATTCAGTCAAAGTTTCACACACACACAAGACAATTCAACATTACACATGGATTACAAACAAGGAAACAAAACCTCCAGAGCCAGTGTTTCCCCACAAGGTTCTTGATTGGTTTGATGAAGCTGTCAGGTGACTCAGAGCAGTGATTCTTGTAGGAATAATAATGATTTATTTTAAGATGAAAATATAGAGGCCGGGTATTGAGTGGAAGTTGACATTAGTAACAAGAGAACAAGGGAGGAGGATGATGGGCAGGAGGAGGAAAGGAGCACCAAACAACTCAGACAGGACTTGGGCTGGTTGTTCACAAGCAGAACCAACCTGAAGTTTGTGCAGGCTTTGGGGGACGTAATCCTTGTCCTTAGTGTGTGTCTCAGATGTAGGTGGGTGTCATCTTGATCTAAAATGGATGCTGTAAAAACTCCACAAAGGGCGGCACAGTGGTTGGCACTCTCACCTCACAGCACTTCTGTGTGGAGTGTATGTTCTCCTTATTTCCTCCCACTTCAACACAGAAAATAAGAAATAAATATATTTTTTAAATGTCATTTGAAATTTTTCTTCAAAATGTTGCCTTAGCTGCAACCCACATGGAGCATGTACACAGAAACCACTCTCCACTTTATAGATGTAGCATGACAGCATTTGCCAATTTAGTTTAATGCAGTTCTGTAGCATTATCCACCTGTATGGTCTTAAAGACCTTAGAAAATGACAGATTATTCTTTTGCTTTTTAATGAAAAACATATAGCACATCAACAGTAAGATACACATAAATTATAAGTTATTCCAAATGCTTCATATGAGCTTTCATTAACAATTTGTCTGTCGTAGTGATGGATGTTTCTCTTCTTTGTGACAGGGGCTGTTCTCCTCTGTAATATGCCCAGGACTGGTGATGACTAACCTGACCTATGGGATCCTGCCCTCATTCTTCTGGACTCTCATCATGCCCATCATGTGGTTGGTGAGTGATGTTTTCATTCATTATGTATTTGTCATTTTGTTCATCCTAACCAAAGTCTCCCAAACATTATTTAAATTGAATATGAATCATCTCATGTGACATTTTCCTGTTGTGCTGCACAGATTAGGATCTTCACCAACACATTCACACTTACACCATACAACGGAGCAGAGGCACTGGTACGTTGACAGAGTATGCCATTAATGACCATGGGGAAAAATAATTCATGGATTCATACCTGAAGACAAAACGCTCACATGAATTGACATGAATCCCTGCTCTGTTTTTTTTTTTGTTCATTTCACAGTACTGGCTCTTTCTCCAAAAGCCAGAGTCTCTGGATCCAAGAGCAAAGTATCACAGTCTAACATCAGGACTTGGAACAAACTACACTCAAGCTCGACAGGTGAGTAACTGGAGACCATGAGTGTCACAGAGATCCTGCCTGAGTTCATGTAATAGAGAGCGAGGTGGGATAATGTGGACAGGTAATGTGATACACTGCTGAAGATGCTTTATTTACATGTGGTTAATCCAAATTTTCTGTGTGTTTGTGTTTTCAGATGGACATCGATGATGAATTGTCCGAAGTCCTCCATGCAAAACTTGTTGACCTTGAGAAAGTAGTCAGAGGAAGAGAGAGTGAAAGAAAGCTGCCAACAAACTCAACAGTACCTGAATGAGACAGAGTGAGTCTTATGTTATGGAGAGCTTTAGAAAAGAACCATGTGCATTTGTGATGTAAACCAGCAAGGGTGCTCTAATTCACTACAGTCTTGCCAGTTGTAGAATAGAAATATGTGTGTTTTTTATGTCAGTGGAACAACCATACTTCTTCTACCTCAGTCAAGGACACAACTCGCTTATTTGATTCATGACCACGTTGGCTACAGGAGTAAAGCTACTCCTGAGGTGACCACCTGGTTTCACTGCACATGGAAACTCTAATCATGGTAAAAAAAAAAAATAGCAACATATGACAGTGACGCACTAAATGGGACTTTTAGGAAATTACTTGTATTTGCATTATGTTTTTTTAATTAAAGGAAAATGTATCATGAAACTGAAACCTCTCATATCAATCTCCACATGAGCTGCGACTTATACCAGCAGCATTACAACAATTATCAAAAGTGAAAAAATCGATTACAGACCAATTTTACATATTATATTCACTTAGTTCTATAACTCTCTCTGACCTCTGTTCTTGGCTGCACTTAACAGGGGGAGGACAGCTGAATTTACTGACTTTAAAGGGAACAATGTGACGTCAGCTCTGGCAGCAGTAGTGTGATTACTTAAAGCACTTGGATTCAAGTGTATCATCTGTCTTATGCTGGTTGACAAGATCTGAAAACTGAAAAATATGAGCTACTCAAATGACATAAAATATTTTCATATGTTAATATTACAAATGTATATTTTGTATCTAAAGGTTGGTCATAAATAAACCCTATTTAAGAGTGATGTTAAGGGTCATGTGAGACCAGCACCAGCAGGAGTCTCATCTGTTGCTGCATTCCTCCTGTAATGTAGATACCACCACCTGAGAGCTGTGTCATGTTTCTTCTACAACAAGCTTCTTACCTTACAAACTTTAATTAGCTGTTTGTCTGTGGTCTGGTTTCCTGAGGCCATCGGCTAACCACCAACCCCAACGTTACCATCAGCCATCATCTGTGGCTCATGTAATCACAAGTCATAATTTATGAAGCACATTAATCTGACATGAATAACTTGTTTTAAATATGTGATATGTGATATATAAGTATATGAATGAATAAATCAGGTGTTATCTGATTCACAGGGACAACACTTCATCTCATACGAAAGCCTTGTTTCAGTATTGTGCTCTTACATTTTTAATTTAAAATGCTTAAGAGTAATGTGAGCCATGGGCCTCTAAACTGTTTATTGCATGAGTTGGTCCTGACAGAAATGCTCAACTGCCACAGTGATTTCAAAGTTATTTGACTTTTTCCATCTGGGTTTAAAGCTGACTGACACATTTTCTATCATATCTTCATCTCTTGATACAATCAAGGAAAGGGACATACATACACATATACATACATACCTATAAAACATATGCTTGCATCTTTTCACAGGTCCACATGTAAAAACCCACTACATTGTACTTTGAGTATTGTGATACTTCATGCCTCTTGCACTTTTCACAACACTAATATAAATGTCAGATAGTTACTCTGACTATAGTCTTACATATAAAATAGATGACTGATGCATTCTTGTATAATAAACTGTTCAACAGTGTATATTTTAGTTAAAGTCTCTCTAGTACAAGATTATACAATAATACATCAGTAACTAAAATGGCACATACCTCAGTCAAGGCCAAACAGTCCTGCACATCTTCGTCTTCATAACTTGTGACTTTATCGCCTTTACTAAATTCTGACTCAAAGCAGCTGTTTGTGTGAAACATCTGTATTGAACATTGTCGCTGCTATATTGCGCACCCTATACTGTACTCGACGCAAGTGCTGCCGTCACATACATTTCCACTAATATCAATAAGTACTATCAAAAACTTCTACCACCAGAGCCAGACTATGATCTGCATTTGTACAAACTTAAATCATAAACGTCTGATTTACATGAAGATATTGAGAAATGGTTGAAAAATGTCTACAATCTCACAATGTTTAGAAAAGTGACATCAAAATATTTCTGCACCCACTCTTGAAACTTTTAAATTGAATGTGTTTTTGTAGTGTACTGTTAGTCCATGCAAATCAGTTTCCTGTAAATGATGCATCAGAAATATTATGTTGAAAATTGTATTTTGTAACACAAAAAGAAAAAAAATCTTTGAAAGTGTATAAACAGATGTAGTCATTTCTATGCAAACATCAACCCGTGTGACTTTTTTATGGATTTCTTGCAATTTTAATATAAAATGCTTAAGACCAAAATGAGCACTGTGTTGCTAAACTGATGACTGCATGTGTTGTTCCTGAAATGCTCAATCAAGTAGGTACTTTTTCCAGCAGTTTTCATCATAAGCCTTATTTACATGTTCACACAAATCAAAAACATTAAAATGCATTTGCTGCCTTTTATAAACTGACAAATCCTAGTTGATCTCATGATGTGTGTGTCTATTGTATCAGCATAATGTGGCAGCTGCACATGCAAGGCAATGAATTCACACAGCAATAACAATTTCAAAGGGGAGCTGATTTAGGCTTAGATTGTAAACAAATGCAGATACAAGAGTGTCTGTGTCATCCTGTAGGCTGAACATGGGGTGTATTTGTTTAATTGCATATGCAAATGTCTGTCAAAGTATTATCATGTAGTTTAAACAAAGCAGAGGCTGCTTCTCTCTCCAGACTAATGCAGGTCTGCTGGGAGATTCCTGTGTATGTAACGTCCTCTCGCATGTTAAAGCCCGGATTATTGCAGGAGGACATGAGAGCACGTCGTTACATAATGTAAATAAAAACATTGCAGCCACCGTGTGTTTAGATTGGTGCGCGCTGCACGATGTCCCGGATGGTGCTCGCACCGGAAGAGAAGGGGCAGCTCTCCCAGCCATCTTGTGGCAGCATCCAGCGAATTGTTCGCATCAAGCCTCGTAGAATCGGAGGTGAATCCCGCTGAAGGGGCGCCATCATGCCCGGACACCTGCAAGAAGGCTTCGGCTGCGTCGTAACCAACCGGTTCGACCAGTTATTGGACGATGAGTCCGACCCGTTTGAGATCCTGAAAGCTGCAGAAAACAAGAAGAAGGAGGGGGCCGCCGCTGGGTCCACCAAGACCGCGGCTCAAGCCGCCAAGCAGCCGAAGAAGGAGTCACAGAAGGACAGGAAGAACCCGCTGCTGGACAAGAAGGAAGAGTCTCAGGCTCCAGTCCCCCTGAAGAAAGAGGGTAAGGTTTTCACCTGCTGCCTCTCTGGTGTGCATTGCATGTTTATTTTTCTTATTTTTTTGTCTGCTTGTCTCAGCTGTCAATATGCAGCTCTGCTCCTGTTAGCTGCGTTAGCTGCTGCTGGTCGGAGCCGAGCACAGCGTGAGGTCAACATGGACCCTGTCCTGTTGCTGTTAGAGGACAGACTGGTCGAGTCCTCTCAGGCTCAGGCAGCTGATGCACGGAGCACGGACTGGAGCTGTGACGCTCAGGTGCAAACCACCAGTGCAGACTGGTGAGCGTGTGTCGCAGCAATGGTTTCCAGCAGCAGCAGCAGCAGCAGCAGCAGCAGCAGCATCCGAGCAGGAGCTGTAGTGTTGGGTTTCTGTCTGCTGGAGGATGCTCCGGCTCCGGGGCTCTGCCTGCAGCTGGAGGCTCTGCAAAGCGAATGCGCAGGTGAATAACCTGCGCACAGGGCTGAGCAGACAGAGCGCTCTTTGTTTGGATCGATGATGTCTGCTCACAGCGAGCACTTCATCTCATTTAGAGCTCGGTGGTCTGAAAATAAACTGATCATCAGCAGCGATGAAGGTATGAAAACAGGCCCACTGTGAGGTAGTGGATTAATAAGAGCTGTGAAGTGCAGTTGTCAACGCTGATGACAGGAGAGGTGACTGACATGTCATTGAGCACGTCCCTGCACACAGATGGTGTGAGTGTTTAACATTTCAACCTGCTCAGCTGTATAGCAAACAGAACCCAACCAGGTCTGACTCACGCTGCTGTGGTTGGTTTGCAGGCATCAGGCGGGTGGGCCGGAGACCAGACCAGCAGGGCCAGCCTGGGTCCCAGCACCAGGGCGGGCAGGGTGAAGGGCGACCTGGAGACAAGAGGCCGGACCGGAGACCTCCTCGAGAGCGCCGCTTCGAGAAGCCTGCCGAGGACAAGCCTGAGGGGGGCGGAGAGTTCTCCACAGACAAGTGGGTAGCTGTGATGAATGACAAAGAGCATATTTAAACATAGTATTAAACCCACGGCTGTGTGGTGTGATCACAGGATCAGTGTGGGGCTGTAATGCAGAGATGAAGTTTGTAGCTATTGATTTAATATGAGCTCGCTTAACCACAACATCACAGCACAGTCAGCTGTAAAGTGCTGGTTTCAGAGGCGGCGCTGCTCTGTAACACTTCTGTTAACACCTCTGTGTTGCCAATGTGTGTTCTTTCTCCTCTCATGGTTGTATACTTGTCATTAACTTTGTGTTTGTGTCCGTCAGGCCTTCTGGAGACAGGCCCCCGAGAGGGCGTGGTGGCGGCCGGGGTGGGCGTGGTGGAAGAGGACGGGGCATGGGCCGGGGAGACGGCTTTGACTCCCGCGGGAAACGAGACTTCGACAGACACAGCGGCGCTGACAAATCGTGAGTCAGACGTGAACCGAGACCTTAGCATGTCCACAAATAGAAGTGACTGCTCAGCGCTCACCCAGCTCTTATTGTCAATAGGTTCTTTCTAGAGCTGTTGTTGACGTGCTCCAGGGTGTCAAAACCAGATGGCTGTGTAAACAACTCAAAACTAAAGTCTCACTGACATGTAAAGTCTATTGACAGTTAGAGTCCATGCAGTTTTTACTTTACGCTCAGTTCCAGTCTGACCCAAATGGCATCTCAATAATGACGTTTCACATAAGGATCACTTGTATCCCTCTTTTTTTTTCTTCTTTCTATGTTATGCTCACTAATCTACTTTTCAACACAGACCAGAGGATTGTTGTTGAGTTTCTCCAGTAGTGACCTATGAGTATTTTTAGTCTGCATATATCAGTGTGTGTTTTTTTGCTCTAGCAATCAGAAAACTGAGGAGAAGCGCAGTGGCACTGGCTCACACAACTGGGGCAACGTGAAGGATGAAGTGAGGTGAGTTTTCACGAGCGGACACATGGCCTGTTTATCTGAGCCTTACTGTCTGCACACTAGTGATGCACATCTGAGACTTGTCCAGACTCTGCTCGCTGCATGTGGTCTAGTTTAAACCAGTACAAAAAAGATCATTTTATAAAAATACAGCCTGGTTTTTACTGCGTTTGTTGTGAGCATCGTATGTCCAATTGGATTCAGACTGTTAACCAAGCTTTTTTTTTTTCTTTTTTCTAACACTTATTGGTAGTTTACATGTTGGAACCACATGTATATTGCAGTTTCAGCTATACAAATGTGCACTTCAACAATCCAGGTCAGCGCAGGTTCCAACGACACCATTATACAAAAACACAAATAAACAAAATAACCAGATTTTAATAAATCGAAAAACCTAATTAGTACATGAGAAAAACAGAGCATTTAATAAACAAAAGGTTCTCAGACAAAATAAGTTACATTCACATTGATTCATGCTCAGTTTTCTCCATATCTTTTACAAACAAATCAAACTGCCCCCAAACCTTCTCAGATGACTCTTGCCTCCCTCTCTGCATATGTTTTGTTTTTGTTTTTCCAGAGGAAAGGTTGCAGGCCCAGAATGTAATACTTGGTCTGTTTGCCTTTTCCCCAGAATAGCGCAATTGACCTTTTAGCATGCAAAAAGCACATATCTATCATCATTCGTTTCCTCTGGGTGTCCTTGTGGCCCTTGGGATATAATCTTTTTCTTTTTTTTTTTAGCTTTTTAGTGTCATAACTGTGTAAAAACAGTGTTTAAAGAGTGTATTCCTGCATCTAGTGGAAAGGTGCTGTGTGTCTCTGTGTGTGTGAGTGACAGTTTTTCTGGAAAGTGGTTCCACTGAAGCTTTTCTCACTTAAAAATAAATGTGTGTTGTTTCCAGTGAGGCTGAACAGACTGCTGCTCCTGAGACGACCCCAGAGGGAGAGGAGAACGCACCTGCCGGCTCTGAGAACAAGTGAGTATCCATTTCCTGTCAGGTGATATCTGGATGTTCAGAAAGACGAGACTCATCAGATTGAAGCAGGTTGTGTTGAGTGTGTTCATTTTCCTCTCAAAGCTACAGTTCTACAGTCTGGATAAACTTTGGCCCTGACCTTTAGGCCTCAGGATTAGAGTTCATGTATAGGGGCTAAGAGGATCGGCTGTTTGAGGTTTAAATTCACACTACATTGTTGTTTTGCTGGCCGTCCAGGGAGAACGAGGTGGAAGAGGTGAAAAACGAAGGCCCCAGAGAAATGACCCTGGACGAGTGGAAGGCCATGCAGGACAAGGAACGCACCAAGGTGGAGTTCAACATCCGTAAGCCCAACGAGGGAGCCGACAGCCAGTGGAAGAAAGGATACGTGCTGCACAAGTCCAAGAGTGAAGACGTAAGTCTTTTATTTATCACTTCAGTGTCCTATCATGGAGCAAACGACTTTGAAACATGTGCACTGATGATTAAATTTAAGCTCTTTGAGTCATTGTTCTTTTTGTGAGCATGACAGAAAGCTCAGTGTTGAGGAGAGCGTGACTGGGCAGGACAGTGGGACAAACTAAAACAAAAGCTGTGTTAAAAAGGCGACAGCACAGAGAATTTGCTGTCTTTTCCTTTTAATTGATGTGAATGAAAAATGAGATTTCTTGATGCGCTTCAGGGACACACATTCAGGTCGTTGTGCGGGTTCTGATTTTGCTTGTGTTTGATTTTCAGAGGCCCGTTGGAGCTTTGATTGACGCTGCAGAGCCGGAAGCAGAGCCACACACTCTGTACCCAAAGGTGCCTGCAGCTCTCACACTTCTTCATCCACAGTCCATGAAAACACCCAGGGTTAATAATGTGTGTAAATCACCTCTGGTGTAGTGTTTAATATACCTCCAGATGTAAAGGTGGTTTTATTTTTTTCACTGTAATTTTTGAGTGAAAGAAATGGAAGAAGGTCAAGACAGTGTACCAAACAGTGCACAAACAATACCTAGACTTACTCTCTTATATTTATTTGAAGAGAGAAAAGAATCAAACAATCTAATTGTAGTGTTTAGTTCATCTTTAACATACTTGTCGTCATCTGTTCTGTTCAGCCGGGCACCGCTGACGAGTCCAGTGACCACCATTTCCGCAAACCAGCCAACGACATCACATCCCAGCTGGAGATTAACTTTGGAGACCTGGGCCGCCCCGGCCGCGGGCGTGGGGGAGCGCGCGGAGGCAGGGGAGGCCGCGGCGGCGGTGGCGGCGGCGGGGGAGGCAGCAGGACGGCACGCGGGGGAGGACGTTCCGAAAAGGTAACAATGCGAGCTGTTGTCGCCGGCAACAACAAAGGTTTAGTGTCCCTCACAAAAGATTGAGCTCACTGACTCTGAAGCGGCTGTGAAACCACTGACTTGGAAAAGCTGCACTGGGACAGTCAGGCCCTGAAATAACAGAGCAGTGAACACACGGGCCGTAATAGAAAAGTCACAGACTGACTTCATGACAGCAGTGAGGTGCATTTGTATAATAATAGTACGTACATTAGTGGAATGAATTAGAGTTTACAACATTTATTTTTGTATTATAAAACTGTCAAGTACAAAATGCTGACCCAAGGTCAGACGTGTTAATGCCATGGCCAGTTTGTGGGCCGTCCCTCAGTCGGCCCTGTACTCCTGAACTTCATGTCATTTCACATTTGGCACAAATGTTCACTTAAACTCAAAGACAAACTGATTGGTGGTTGAAGGTCAGAGGTCACTATCTCACAGGACATAATCACAGTGATCATGAGGCAGTTTAACATTGATGTTTAAAAGGATAAAACCATGAGGTGACGACATTTCTATCTAAATGGTCAAAGATCAACTTCACTGTGACATCATAATGTTGTGCAAAAACACCTGTTATTCAGCGCTGTAACCCAGGAACAGGACATTGACCATATTTCTTGCAGCTTAAAGGGATAGTTCAACATTTTTTCATCTATCATTTTTTCATCTATTGCCATATTCTCTAGAGTCATAGCAGTAGGTTCATCACCTTAAATTATCGGTATATTCTGTTTTTGAGATCTGTGGGGCAGAGACACAAACTGCTCAGTGAACACAATTGAGGTAGCGGTACATTGACCCCTGTCCCTCATCAAACTCATCAAATACAAAATCCAACAAGTCCAAAACGCTGTGAAGAAGTTGTGACCCGCACATTCACCACACTATGAAATAATCGTGTATAATTAGGTAACATTACGACACATGAAGCAAATACTCAGAACTACTTAAGCTTTTGAAATCAGCAGCCGTGTCTGGAATGTAGTTCTGGCTGCATTTGCCTCGAAAACAACTCTGTCTCGTAATGTTACATAATTATTTCATAGTGTGGTGAATGTGCAGGTGACAACCTCTCCACGAGAGTGTTTTAGAGTTGTTAGATTGTGTATATGATGAGTTTGATGAGGGACAGGGGACCTGTACCATTCACCTCAATTGTGTTCGCTGAGCAGCTCACGTCTCTGCCCCGCAGATCTTCAAACAACATGCACCGATAATTAAAGGTAATGAACTTACCCCTATGACTATAGGGATTATGGCAATAGACGAATTTGCCAAAATGTTGAACTACCCCTTTAACAGTAGCACCAAAAGTGCAATATCCAAATTGCAGAAGCTGCTGCTTTCTTTTTTCTTTAGGTAGAATATGGAGGGTTTTCTCCAGACATAAACAAAGACAGTTGTTTGGTACTAGCAGTGATAATTGTTTTTAGGTCCATCACAGTGAGTGACACCTTTCACACACAAGGAGTGAGTGAGTGAGTGTGTATATTAATTATACCAGCTAAGCAGATAATCATGTCCTTGTCCTCCTGTGTCTCCTCTCAGGCGAGTGGAGTGTCAGTCCCCAACGTGGATGATCCTGAGGCCTTCCCAGCTCTGGCCTAAAGGCTCCTTTTCCACCACCAGCCCACCCATCAGCCCTTCCGGGCCCCTCCTCTACGAGGCTTGCATGCTTACCACATCTTCAAGTATATAAAGAAAACAGAGAAAAAAAAAAGATTTTAATGACAAAAAAAAAGACTGTCATCCCATACCACTCACACCACCAGAGGACTAAAATTTTACCTGTTTTAAAGGAAAACAAAAGACGGAAAAAGGACCTCTTGTTACACTGACGTTTTGTATTTAGGAACATGAAAGCAGGGATGTTTTCATACTTTTTTCTTTTTTTTTCAGAGATTATGCATATTTCATTGGTATTTTTTGTGCTGCTTGAAGTTATGCATTTCTGCGATTAGGTTGAAGTGTGTGTGTATCTCCTCCCCCTGAAGCTTTTGTGCTTTTTTCCCCCCATGACTTCAGCTCAGTATTATGGGGTCATCTTAGAAAAGACTTTCTACTGGATTTTTTTTCTTCCAGTAATACACACTGATGTGGTAGCACTTCACTACATAAGAAACTTGTACTAGATATCTGAAGTATGGCTTAACATGCATTTAAAGTGTAATTACTCTGATCCTGACTACCCATCCCTTTTGGGAGGCACAAATTCAGGATGGGTAACCAGGCGAAGTGACTTTAGCTTGGTATTTTTCTGCTTGTTGTGCAGTGAAGTAAATGCCTCTTTCCTGTTTTGTTTTGTTTTGTTTATTTTTATTTTTATTTTTTTTTGATAGCTTTTCTTTTTTGGTGGACCAGTGGTTAGTAATGCTTTGTATCCCCTGATCCAGATGTGCTACCTGTGTTTTCAGGGTGTCCCGGGCCCAATGTATATCTTTAGGCTGGTCCTTTTAGGTCATACGAACTGTACTACTTGTAACTTCAGGACCACTAAGAAAATACTGTATTTTTTTGTTTTTGTTTTGTTAAGCATATGTTTGTGTGTGGGTTTGCGTGTGTGTGTATGAGAGAGAGAGTGTATATGTGCGTTTGTGTGCAAAAAAGTATGGGTTTGAATGTGAATTTGACAGCTAGTTACTTAGACTTTAAGTATTCCTCTGCTAAGAACTTGCCATTCTCAACCAGTGGTGTGCAAGCTCTCGCCTGAAGTAGTTCCTACTGTGTTTTGAGAAGTGATTGTTGAAACCTAGGTGAGAACGTTAGCTAGACCATGGACATATCTTGCTCTTAGAGTATCCGTAGTGTCTTTCAGATCTCAAAGCACTTGGTTTTTATCAGCACCAGTCCTCTGAAGATTGTCTCTCCTTCCCTTCTGTGAACCATATTTACATTTTTTTTTTTTTTTTTTAATTTTATTTTATCAGTGCAGCAGCACCAATGCATAATTTGTCTGAAAGAAATGTCCGCTGTCATTGTGGAACAATCATGAGCTACAGAATGTAATGTAAGGTAATGGTGCTTTTAGCCACCTGTGTCAGCATTCCCAGTGAGCTTCTTGTTTTTTTGTTTAGTTTTTTTATGAAGCGGGTATATTTCACATGGGGTGGGGGGTGGGCTGGGGGGGTTACACTGAAGACATTTGGGATTGAATTAAAAGCTTTACATGCTGTGCTCTGCAAAGACTTGCTGGCGATGCACTGATACAGATGGCTGGAGCAGTTTTCTTGTAGGACTGTTTGAGCTACATGACGGTGAAAGTTTCTCTGCAAACATCCCTGTTCTAATAAATTGCTTTAGAGGTGTTACATGTACTCTGCCAGTGGCTGTTGGGTTGTTTAAAATCAATACTGTGATTTTAAAGGTGTAAACAAATGTGCTCTTGACTCTTTATTTGTTTTAAAGGCTGTAGTGTGTCAGCCACAGTATTCACCTTTACACCTATATTGACTAAAGGTTGGCGTAACCAGTCCAGAAGGGTTTGATCTAACCCTAACCCCCTTTATCAGGCAGCCCTGCTAAAAATCTTACTCTGCTTGGTGGGCAATTTATCTTACTGGGCAATTGAGTAGCAGCCAGATGTGATACATAACTAATATTTGTCCTACTCTTGTCTCTCTACTCTCAAAATGAAGGGTTGTCAACATGTCAGACCATACTGAAAGATGTAGTCTGCTTTAACTGGAAGAAACAGGAATGACATGGTTCTCCCATGGCCATGGCCGAATTTTCTGGAACAAAGAAGAAAGGGGGAAAAAAAATCTATATCGAGGGTTAGTTACTTAAAAAACGTACAATAAATGTTTTTTAATGTCGATTATCATTTAAAAGCTTTGAATGTTTATGGGTTTCCAAGAGAGTTAACAGACAAAACATTCCTGTGTAAAGTGTAGTTGAGTCAAGATCTTTCACTTCTGTTCATTTCCGTCTTCGCTCCGTGTTTATCTCTGGGATTAGGCGGCGTCACGCGCCTGCGCACGAGGACTCCCAGGCTTCCGTTAAGCCTGTACAGTTCAGATATGGCAGAGCTCCACAAACGTCGACGTGAACTCGGCGGCACAAACTTGTCACCCGAGCGCGCATCCTCCAGAGACAGAGGAGGAGAGCCCGGCGCCGCGGAGAGAGAGAGCTCCGCCGTGTTCATGAAGCTGCTGGCCGCGGCGCTGTACGGCGTCAGCTCCTTTCTCATCGTTGTGGTCAACAAAAGCGTCCTCACCAGTTACAGGTAAAGGTGGCGGGGCAAAGTACAGGTTAGAGGAGTTAGGGGATGGTGGAGTTAATGACGGGGGTTTGAAGTGCGTGGAGAACCACACACTTAGGACAGTTTGGACACATGAACTACTCATATGCCTCCAACTGCATATTTGACTGGACACCAACCAAGCTATGTAATAACACTTGACTTCCAAAAGTTCTTTTAACAGTTTTTGTTAGATACATTACATACAAAATCTTAAAACAAAATTATGTAATAATACATTATTCATCATAGGCCATAGCCTAAATGTTAAGAAATAAAATTTAAAAACACAGTCTCTTTGTTCAGTAAGAATCATTTATTCAAGTGTAGTGGAGCTAAGTTGAACTATGAATATTTTACACTTAATTGTAGCTGAAAGTGTATTTGAAATGTGTTTGAATAATCACTTGAGGGTTTTAAAACTAAAACTAAGTGACATTACATTACCTCAGCACAGCAGTCAGGTAATTAGGCTATAGTTGAGCTGTATAAAGTAGCCTACCTATAACGTAGGACCTATGAAAGTATTCCAGTAAAGAAAAATAAGGTTTGTTTTGTCAAACTTAGTTTAAAGCAAAGATTTAGATCATTTACATGTTTGTATTTAGTAATTTTTCTCATTCATACCATCATTTACATGCTTTCCAGATTCCCATCGTCAACATGCGTCGGACTTGGACAAGTAAGTTTCTGATGGAGTAGAGTCAGTGTCTACTTCCTGTCCACCTTAAACAAACACTAATGAGCTTCATCTCCCTGCTTCAATTGCTCTGCAGATGCTGGCTACAATCGTAGTGCTGAGGGCTGGGAAAACGTTGGGCATCATCTCATTTCCAGAAATGGATTTGAGTATACCTCGAAAGGTGAGGAGTGAATTGCTGAGGCAGATCCTAAAGGAATAATGAAGTCGCTCTCAAAACTGTACTCTGCTTTTAACAGTTCATATGTTTTACTTACTTTCCAGATGTTCCCACTGCCTCTACTTTATGTCGGCAATCAAATATCAGGACTATTTGGGACACAGCGTCTCAAGTGAGAGCGTGTTGTCTGTTATTTCCCTTATTTTTTAATGAAATTACAGTATACTGTAAAACTAAATATAACATATTTTTCATCTCATAGTTTACCGATGTTTACAGTTTTGAGGAGGTTCAGTATTTGTCTCACCATGGTGTTTGAAGGTCTATTGTTGAAGTAAGTTATTTATTCTATACATGTAACTAAAATGTTCTTGCATGCTCAATTAAATGATTTCATTTGAATTATATATCATAACATTAATGAACTCCAACCCACCTCCTCTCCTGACAGGAAGACTTACTCAACATCAGTTAAACTGACAGTGTTTACTATGATCTTTGGTGCTTTTATTGCTGCAAGGTAAGACAGCCTCATACACTGTACCGTATTCAAAACTATCAGGTAGTAGCTGTGTGTATCCCATTGTTAATGATATTGTTTCTTTTGCAGTGCTGATTTAGCTTTTGACCTTGAAGGATACATTTTCATAATGCTGAACAACGTCCTGACGGCGGCCAGCGGCGCGTACGTGAAGAAGAAACTGGACTCCAAGGTGAACTTCAACCTCACAGCGTGATGCTTCTCTTTTTTTACATAAACGCTTTAAAAACAATCACATGCTGCTTGTTCCTATAGGAGCTGGGCAAATACGGGCTGCTATACTACAATGCTCTGATCATGATTTTCCCTTTGGGGACGTACGCTTACTACTCAGGAGACTTACACATGGTAAGACAAAAAAAATGCTAAGTATAATTTAGTGTGATGACTTGAGGCAGTAGTGAGGACGGAGCTCTGTTGTCTGTGTGTGTGTGAGTACAGGCCTTGGCGTATGACGGATGGTCTGACCAGCTGTTTGTTGTGCAGTTTGTGCTGTCCTGTGTCATGGGGTAAACTAGTGCTTCTACTACCAAACTCCTACTTCCATCATTTGTTAAAAGGTAAATCTGCTCCGGTCTAATTCATCTCCTTTCTTTCCCTGCAGCTTTATTTTAATGTACTCCATCATGCTGTGCACACAGTACAACTCAGCACTCACCACCTCTATTATAGGCTGCATTAAGGTAGGTGCTGCTCTCTATTGGCTGATGAGGTTCACCAGTGCAGATGTGTAGTCACTCTCTATGTGTGTGTGTGTGTGTGTGTGTGTGATCCCTGCAGAATGTTCTGGTGACCTACATTGGGATGGTGTTTGGTGGAGATTACATATTCACCTGGACCAACTTCGTAGGTCTGAACATCAGGTGAGGCAGCCACGCCGTTTGAATCTTTGTGTTCAGGAGCTGATGTTTTCTGTGCAACAAACTGATGTCGTCGTCGTCTGTGTTTCCCACAGCATCGCCGGGAGCCTGGTCTACTCCTATATCACCTTCACACAGGAGCAAACAAGTAAGAGCAGTTGGAATAACAACACTAATTAGCCCTCGTCCTGTTGATCCGTCAAATTTTGTCTCCAAAGTTTCCAGCACAAATTGAACTGAACAAGCTACAGTTTCCTGAAATATTTTCCATCGCATTCAACAGAAAAGGCGTAAAACCAGACAGTCCTGACCCGACGCTGAGGAACTAAGTACGTCCAGAAGACATTTTATACCGTCTGTCTGCTCTATGTGGATGTATCTATTTTCTTTTTTTAAACCAACATGTTTTACAAACTTGTATGTATTTAAGCACATACGCTTTTGCTAAAATCATTTGCTGGGACACAACTATAAGCTTTTAGGTCCAAGTGCCTTCACTTTACATCACCGATTAAAAAAAAAAGTCAGAGCTATTTTTATATTTAATAGTGCAATGAAGAATATGTATATATGGCATGCTACTATTGTATTAAAACAGGCGAGAAGATCAAATTGTATCCAAGTGTGAATATGGTAAATCACAATACGACAACTTAACATCATTAATACATTTATTAAATATAGCCAATGTTATTCCATTCATAGCCAGTCTTGGAATACACTTCATTTTTTATTAATGTCATCATTTACAGAGAAATAAAAACAAGACATCACTGTCCAAAAATAGGGAAAGAAAAGGACTACATGGATCAACATTATCCGAGACAAACTTATCTTAATGTGTGAATGTAAGTTCAAAGTTGGAGTACAAAGTAAAACACTTGAGCATCAAGGTGAATAGCTACTGTACCAAAACAAATTAAGGTCACACCGCCCTATCAACCTGGTCTTTGTCACTGCTTCTGAGCTACTTTACTGCCAAGACAGTAAATATTGGTTGAAACTAAGCAGGTTTTTAAACCAAAGACAAGCAGCACGCTCAACCACAATTTGGAGGTTTTTATGCACAAAAGATGCGGCTCTGCAACAAACAGACTGAGCAGGGTCACACAGGAATGGGAAGTGCTGCCAAACAGAGAGGAAAAAGAGGAATGGATACGTTTTAAATTAATTACATCCATCACAGAGCAACATAGGCGAAGGTTTTCTCGCCCAAAAGCAATGCCTATGAGGAAGACCAGAAAATACAGAGATGAACATACAGTTATAAAAATGTACCAACTGCTCAAGGTAAGAAATCTATACAAACTTTACATTAAAAATCATGGACATTCTGTCTAGTAAAAACAAAGCGTCGAGCAAAGCACTGACTATGAAAATCCAAAAATACAGCAATCTTCTACAGGATGAGTTATAATACAGGACATCACTGATGTCAGCTGCTTTACACAAACAAACCTGCAGGGGGACTAACCCATCGGTTTATTTATCATAATCAAACAAACAGCCGTGTTAGAGGCCAGAGCCAGGAGTGAAAATGTAATTCTGCTGGGTTTCGTCACCACTCCTTATCAATAACATGAGAAACATACAATCAAAGTGCAACTAAAGTGAGCCAGCAACAGCACCAGCCCCTCATCTTGTTTTTGCCTACTTAATCGCCTCTTTATAACAACTTCAGCACATAACTTGTTTAAAACTTGTCCCCTGTTACATCAAATGTTCAAATGGCTTGAACAGTAATTAACCTTTATATATTTTTTGTTAAAAAATATAAATATCTCTTTGTGTAAAAAAATATCACAGGTGATTTCTTTTCTTTGAGTACAAATAGAAAAAGGAATTTCTAGGCAAAAAATTAGTCAAGTCTCCAAAAAAGGGAATAAAGATGATTGGGTACAAGAAGATACTTTGTAGGACATGATGGAGCTGTGTTACTTTGGGATGAGCTTTGCAGGCAGTCCTTGTATGGATGGGTTGGAGAGAGACGAGGGGACAGAGCAGCCACCGCCCCTCCTTGAGGACCGGCTGCAGTTTGGTCGGCTGTGTTCTTCACGGTGTGATTCTCAGTGACCTTTGACCTTTTTACTAAGTGAGTCTTTGCTCTCAGAGGATGCTGTGCTTACAGGCCAAGAGAGGCTCTTCAGCCTAAAGTAGGGACATTTTTTTCCACACCACATCAGTGTCTATTAGTCAACACCACCAAACTCTGGGTCCGTCAGTTCTCCTGTGTTCTAGATGGTTCCACCTCGCTTTGGCCCAGAGGCTCTGCCTCCGTCCTGCACCTCTTGGCCGGCCTGTCCAGCACCACCGTGGCTGTGTCTCTGTGGTCCAGTGGAGGCTCCAGAGAACCGTTTCTGTCGTAGCTGGGAGCCGTGGGTTGGCTGCAGCCATTGGAGTTGTTGTCTGAAATGGGGGGAGACTCCACCGGTGGATGGGAGGGACCGTTGGACTGAGTGGACTCGGGTTTGACTTGATTTGCTGGAGGACACTGGGCACCATCCACTGGGTGGTTTGAATTGTGGCTTGCAATACCTGTCAAACAAAGATAGAGAAACTGAGTGGCCACAGACAAGAAACTTAAAAGACTATCCAAAAAAAAAAAGTTGTTGTAGTGTCCCATGAAAATGTTTAATAAATGCCCTAAACCTGTTGAAAAAAATAGGATATTCAGTTTATGGAAATAGATGTTTCATCTATCAGTTCAAGTTCTGAGCTCTACAAATGGAAATCCAGTCACTTCTACTGTCATGAGGTGGAGGCAGAATCTTAGGAGACAAATTTCTTAGAATCTAAGCAAAGAAATGACTAAAATAATGGTTTGATACAATCTGTGGTTAGTTGCCATTTGGATAAACTAACCCCTTGAATTCAAATTCAGGATCAGTTACTTTTTATCTATTTATTTGCCTTCCATCTAATCATTATTTGCCGAATGTGTAACAACAATGCATTTTTTGTATTTTCTTCGTTTATGATCAGTTATCTGCAGCAGGTCCAAACAGTCTAACTACATTTACATTCAGTCTCAACTACAGTTGAGGTCTTGGTTTAGACTTGAAGACTGAATATGTGTGTGTGTGCCGTCAGCCGCTGTCTGCTCCTCAGCTCACCATTCTGACTGCTGCCGTCCTCCTTCTCCGAGTGGCTGGCGCTGCTGCTTGAGGTGGTGGGAGGAGGCGACGCCGCCCTGCTGGATGTTGCGCTCTCCGTCTCATCCAGTAATCTGTCCATGTAGTCACTGAGGAGTGAGGACACATACGCAGCCTGTTACCCCTCAAATACAGATATGGTGTGGATTGGTCTATCTAAGAATCTATTCAGGCTTCACTGTTGTTACATTTCTCCGACTGAACAAACACAATGTCCGTTCTCTACAGTTATGCTTTACCCATAAATTACAATGGGTGACAAAAATACATATTACTGGTTGAGTGATGCATTTAAACAGAAAAGTCACCAATTCATTCTGTCCACAGGACACTGCATTTCAGGAGAAGCACACATCTGAGGCCTAATTCGATATGGGATTGTCTCAGTAAATCAGATTCTACTTAGGACAGACTCACAGCAATACAGTAATGTAAAGTTCCCCAGTGTAAATCCATACATAACCTTGAACTCTACATACTTTTCCCTTATGACCTCCTCCATCGAGTTTTTGTTTTTATCTACAGTATGTGTGTGTGTTTGTTTTTTTGTCAGCAGGATTACCAAAAAAGTAATGACTATTCTGCACCAAACTTAGCGGAGGGACGGGCCAAGGTACAACCCACTCAGTTTTGGTTCTGATCTGGTTAAAGGAGCAGATCTAAAATCACTTTCCTTAACAATATTATATTGTATTTTTCAACATGGGCCAAATTCACAGTTAATAATGTCTGGATTAGAAATATCTGACATGCTAATGGTGCTGATCTATGAGTCTGTGCAATGTGAATCTGGATCTTGGGAAAGAAGATATTTGGCTTTGACAGAGGTAAATACACTCTGCTGAAAGCCTTTCTAGTTCAAGATCTGCACTTGGGAACAACATTTCAGCCTGACTTATTTAAACATGAAACAATGTTAGAATTTGTTTATATTAGTATGTTTGATGTAATACACTTTAAATCAGCTGCTACTGAAATATTACAAACACAAATCTGAAACAGGAATACAACCACTTCCATTCATAATTTACAGTATCAACATGACCGATATCTTTCATAAACCATGTATAAAATGGAAACTCACGTGACACCAGGGTGAAGGTTGTATTTCCTTTTCCCAAGTCTGGTTTGCTGTGCAAAGAAATCATAACGCTCAGACTTCTTCCACATGTAATAAAAGGCCACACATTCTCCTACAGACCTAGTTCTCACCTGAAAGATTTAATTCAGCAGACATGAAATGACCATTATTACCATCATCTGAAGAGATAGATTCAGCACAGTTTCAAATGAGAGACAAATCAAATTCCTGTTTGGGACTCTGACAGATGATGTAGAGTCATTAACATTGTAAAAACTTCAGAAATTTGATTTGTCTCCAAATGCATCAAGGTTGAAATGCAGCAGATTCCATCCTTATGCATCCAACATCCACATAATAAACACATCGACATACACTTTGAGTTTATTATGATTACCAAAAATGATTAGCATGTCATCAATAATGGAATTAATCTGAATTGTCTGATTATCTTTGTTGTGTCTTACCTTATTGGCCTGTATTAAATGAAAGTCTTTCCCATAAGCTTTTAGTCCTTGCTCAAAGTTTCTACATTCCTCTTCAGTCCAGACTGACAGCTCCTCTGTTACAAAGATGATGAGCATTAATGTTGTTTTTTTTTATCATGAGCATATTAAAATATAAGTGCAGAAAAGCAGAAGAGTCATGTTACATGGAGAGTATGTGAAAATGAAGGCCAAAATGTGAAGAGTATTTACCTCTGGCTGCTTTTACATTAAATCTTAGTCTTCTTAAAGCTTCTTCTGTGTCAAAGTCACATTTCACCAGTTCATACAACGCCTACAACAAAACAGACATTCAACATGTTTACATTAGCCACATGGGAAATTTTAGGCATCATAAATCATCAATTTGATTTGAACTTCACTTACAACACAGCATAAGTTTCTTTTCTTACTTTACTAATACTTCTCTAGCCTGTCTGTCACTCTCAGCCCTACTCAAGATGTTCATCACCTGTAACAGCTGGCCACTGTTTTTTGCAGCACTGTTCAGTGTAACCAATAAATGCCTCATTGATGTGTGTTTAATACTTAAAAAAAAAAATCTTGAACCTCTATGGTTCAGAGGATAACAGAGACAAGATTTGATGGCCAGTCCTAACTTTGCATATATGTCACATGTTACAGATGCGTTGATCTCACCTGTTCATTGTCTTTGATATGAGATCCCTCTGGAATTGCATCTACGCCCTTCTCATCTCCAGTTCGCCTCGACGCCTCAGTCAAGAACTCGACTACTTTGCCTTCAGGAAGACACTCGGGGTTCCACAATAACTGGTCGTCATTTTCATAAACTACAGGAAAAAGTCAGAGAGCAGGCAGTGAGACATCAACCTTACATCCATTATACAATGAATGTTTTTATGACTTCATGCAGATGTTGACAGTGAGACAACAAACCAGCCTGCTCACCTTTTTCGTTGTCTTTATATTTACACAGGCCAACAGGTGTTTCAGCCTGATACATGGAACCCACCATGATCTCCTGTTGGAAATAGACACACAGTTTGAACTTTTGCTACAAGTCAAAGTGGACGAACATGAAAGCATGTGATGACAATCAAACTAGAAAATTTGCTCGCTGAAACTTTCAAAGTGGCACGGGGGCCACTTCTGAGGGTGCCATCTCTGTCAACATGGGAAACAAACCCACGATGTGTGTGTGAGAGAGTGAGAGAAAACGGTGTGTGTGCTCAAGACAGAGCTGATCAGACAGAAACATGATCATCTTTCTCTGAGCACTGGCATTGATGAGCTGTAATCAGAGTAAGTTGCCTGTGTGTGTGTGCTGGTTGCCATGGGGGTCTCACAGCGAAAATCTTTGTATTGGAGTGAATGGGGAGAAGGAAGGGACCTGGCTGCACTCAGAAGCTCACAGTTTCAAATTTTTAAGTCTCTCTGCTTTTTTTGAGCACATTGTGAGGGAGAGGACAAGTTTGTCTACAACTGTGGGAAAAACCATGTGTGTAGAGTGTAAATTGTGGCTGGGAGCAGCGTGCAAAGAGAAAGGTTTCAGACAATTTCAGACAACTTCTCCCACTCAAGCCAATGATGCCACCCACTCTAGCCACTGTAACATTTTATTCTATGCAATACACACCCTCTATAACCTCAAGATTTCTCCAAAAATGATCATGATCATGGGACAGTGATTGATCAAAAACTATGATACCTATTGAAACGTGGAATAATATATCAATAGACAAGACTTGTGTCACATTTTTAAAGTTCAAATTTGGTCTGATAAGTATGCCAGAGCAGTGGACGTTTGAAAAAGTCTAATAGTTTTCTGACCTCCTACCATTCATTCTCTATGGGAATTTTTTTTGCAATTTGTATGGCATTAAATATTCAGCATTTGAAAGAATTTTATAGTTTTATTGTGTGTTTACAGTGTAGTTTTTTCTTTTTGATGTACACAGTGTAGTAAAAAAACCATGTGTTTTACAATCTAGTCTAAATCCAGCTGTGATCTGACAGCACAAATGTTTAACACTGATAAATTAACTTTGTACAAACCTTTTTCCAGTCCTCAGATGGAACATAGTCCTCATCTTCATCTGACTCCTCCTCTGCATCATTATTGCCTAAGACACACACAATATGACATCCGTTTTAATAAGCTTAATCTCACAAGAAAATATAATGTGTTTTCTAAAACCTGCAACAACAAAGACAATGGCAACAAAATGAAAGAAAATAAAATGGTACATACTTTCAAAATACAATAATTTCTGTGGACGAATAAGCTCTGCTGTGCCGAGGGACCTGACAGGGCGTGTGCGACCCTCAGAGGTAGCCTGAGCCTCATCTCCCTGTCCCAATGAGTTCTTCATTCCCTCACCCTGAAAATGTACAGTTTACAGTTACAAATACTGCGGAAATTACGCAAAACAATTACTACAACACAACATACTCGGTTTCTGGTCACGATATCACTGTCAAGAAACTGAAGAAGCACCAACACACCTCATTTCTTTTCAGCTCTCCAGTACTCCTGCTGCTTTCATCATTGTCAAGGTCCTCTTCCTCATCCTCTTCCTCATCGTCCTCTTCCTCCTCAGGTTCTTCCTCCTCCTCTTCATCTTCATCCGCTGTTGATCCACCCCCATAACCATACAGACTCAGCAGCTCGTGAATGGGCATCTCTCCCTCCTATTACAGAAGAACAGAGACACTTATTTCTGAACTCTACAAGCGAGGCTCAGGAGGAGAATAATGTTGTTTATAATAAGACAAAGCTGTAAATACCAAATATGGGCTAAGAACCTGAAACTCACCCGTGCAAGATCTTCAATCTCGTTGGCGTTAGTCTCATCTGCTGCCTCCAACATTTCCTCTTCCTCCAGGGTGCGTTCATCATCAAAGTCATGGACAAGCATGTCGGCCGATGGGTCGAAATCATGGTCATCGGAACCAGCTGAACCTCCTGGAAAATTACCCCCACAGTTAGATAATAGACTTTAGAAAATAAACATTTACTTTGGGGAAAACATAAACAAATAAAATAAAATCTCGTACTCGAGTATATCTTATTTTATATTGACAATATTATTAAATCATGTTATTATTAATTTCAATAACAACTCAATTAAAACTCTTGCAGTTATGACATACATGCTTTAACAAATAAAATGAAGTGGCTTCCAATTATGAGAGCATTATGAGAGAATTTAAATTGAACATGACTAAAAAAAATGTTTTAAAGTTATAACAACTACAGACATTAAATAGACTGATGCCATGGTATTAACACTATGGCAAAATCTCTGAATGTAGACAAATATGTATATTTAAGCAATTAGCCTAATGTGTGTGTGAAATATTCATAATTACACATTTGATTGACGGTTGTTTACAACCACAATAGTGACATCAACAAACGTTTAATCACCATAAATGTTTTCACGTGTGACACATCTATAGTAATATTTCCTTTGTACATTAAATCGGTCATCCATTGGAGTAAAGTGTGTACAACAGATATCAAACCTACGGCATGCACACAAACAAAAACAGAAAAGCTCAAACTTTATGTACCTGGGCTCGAATTCCCGAGGGAGGGCTGGAAAACGGAAAAGAACAACATGAATCAAGTTTATCAACAGCGACAGAGGTAAATATCTCTTAAGATGAACAATTTCACTGGGCTGACTCAAGTTAGTTCAGCGGGGATGGGGGGCGGCATAAATGGAGATGCAGAAAAAGCGCGCCCGACCGTGTTCCCTAAAAGCTGACTGCAGTTCAACAAGAACAGAAACAAAGACTGTCGCCACTTCCTGCGGGAAAATGAAGGCAGCAGCTCAGTGATGTGAACACCACCGATGCAGCGGCGTTTACCGCCTCCACTAAACCATGCGCAGTTTAACACAACAGGCGAGCGGGTACCAGGTTAATTTACTCCGCTGGTTCACTTACATGTTACAAGTTACAAGCTAATTCCCCCTTTTAAATGTAGCTAGCGCCTTCAAGTTACGCTTGCTATCAACCACTTACAAATAAGGACCGAAAAACAACACATTAAATATCTCTACCCGTGTAACTATCGCTATGTGTTAAATTAAAAACGTTACTATGGGTAGTTAAGTACTGTTGAACAAAACCGCGAAGTATCATCGCTAACGCCGCAGCTCCCGTCCGCCAGCGCTAGCACAGCTAACGGTAGCTAAAGCCGAAGTTTACTAAACATGTTTGTGCCGAGAAATGATTGTTACCTCGCAACGCAAACAGCCGATTCTTAATTTCGTGTGTCAAACCTACAACACCCACACGATGTACACAACCGAGTGAACAAACAATCCAGCGGTGTAAATTCATTTTTGTTTTTTTCGAATATTTATTTCACTGTCTTACCTCCGCCATGTTTGCAATCCTGCAGGGTCACGTCAGGGGTCAGCGTTAGTTCCCGGATGTGGAGCCCCGCCCACCTGCAGTACCAAGAACATGATGCCGCCGAGGCGCAGAGGCTACACGGGCAGTGATGTAGCTACACAATATGAAATTATATTCATAAACGGCAATTATCAAAATGTTTATACACATGCAGGTTTAAACAGTGTACACGGTCCTGGAAAGGCGGTGCTACCGTGTGTTCAAAATGATGCTAGTTAACTGATACGAGGGAATCAGTGTATTACTATTATTATTAAGATAGTAGCCTAAATGCAGTTTAAATGGATCTCCTATTCATAACAAAGGACCCATCGACCATTTACTGGGAAAACTACAAATCTATCCAGTTCATGTGGGATTCAAGGACACTTCATTCTGCATAGACACCATAATGCTAATCAAAGACAATGTATGAACATTTAAAATCATGAAACTTTTATTTTCTGTCCTCACAGCAAACACTTGTAGGCTATTTGTATAGCAAAGATACAGATACTGTACTAAAAAGACACAAAGCAGGCTCTTCTTTTTGAGAAGACTCAGGTCCTTTGACATCTGTAATGTAATGCTGCGTATGAATTATATCAGTCTGTCATTGCAAGTGTTACATTCTTTTCCATTGTCTGCTGGGGTAGGCTAACAACATCAGGGTCAGGGACAGGAACAGACTAGACAGGCTCATCAAAAAATGTAGCTCTGTGATGGGGGAGGGAGCGGAGCTGGTATAGGCTGTGGTTAAGTGGAGGATGGGGTGTAAGATGAAGACCATCCAGGGTGACCCCCAATACCCTCTACACAAAACCCTCACAGGTCAGAGGAGCAGCCGCAGTAAAAGGCTCATCTACCTGACCTGCAGAACTGAGAGATTTAGGAGGTAATTTGTTCCTGCTGCAATTGTGTTATACAATACTTCTTAACATGTTTTTTGTGTTCATGTTTTGTGTCATTTTTAGCTGCCTGACTAATGTGAATTTCCCTTTAGGGATGAATAAAGTATTAATCTATCTATCTATCTACAAATACCAGGATGATAAATTCAAGATATGTCCATTTACAGTTTAGATTTACCCAATTTCAAAATTAGGCTATGCATCTGACTCTGAGCAATCACTATATTTTTATGTAATTTTAGTCCTATCTACATGTTTTTTTTGGTCAGTTTTACACTGTTTTCAGGTGGTTGTTGTCGTCACTTAATGTTGGAGCCTCAGTGGATAGAGAATCTTGATTACAGAGCTGAGTGTCACTAAAGTAGTTGAAAAGATTGCACAGTAAAACAACAAAGGAAAATTATGGGGTGTCCTGCCTCCAGATGCCATGGAGTGAAGGCTCAGTCACAAAGTATGAAATCCAAGTGATACAGCACAAAATTACCTCAGTGACATATAAAATGTTACATTAAATGAAGTATGTTTTTGGTTTTATATTTAGACATGGGCCGGTAATGACCATTTTGAAATCAATTTTATTACATGATAGACGACAGTTTGACAAGCGCAGAGGTAAATGCAACTGTCTCTTCTCGGAATCACTGATTTATGTTCATGATAGTAGCCACACACTGCACTATGTTGCTATGTAGACAGCCATCACCTCAGTTTGCTGTAGGAGGCATATCTCAAGTGATCCATTAGGAAACACTTTACCAAATCCATGTCAATAAAACCGCTGCAGTTCAGACATAAAAGAGCATTTTTTTCCCCTTTAACATTTACGAATATGCGGTCAATCGCTGATCCTCACAAAAGCCTAGATTCCCACACATATCCCAAATGGCCAGACTTATATCCGTTGTTAAAAGCCCATGATGGTCACCAGAGATAATACACACCAATTCCTCTGAATTTATCTGGGACAGTTGTGTGACATCACCAGAGACAAGATATAAAAGGATCGATGGGGGCTAATGTTTTCTAAGAATCAACAAAGGAGGGTGTTTGTGTGTAAGGCTGCTCGGCATCTTTTGGCTCCATGAGATCCCTACTCCTGCTTTCGATCCTGCTGTGCGTGATCTGTGTAGCACAGGTCCAGACACAGGAAAACACAAACACACTGAGGCTGTGTGGCCGAGCATTTCTGCGAGCGGTGGTGTACACCTGTGGAGGATCCAGGTGGAGAAGGCTGATGGGAGAGGAGAACACTTTTCCAGATGGTAAGTCCACTCCACAGTCACTTGAATTTGCATTTAAAATAGTCATGTAATAATATATTGATACTACAACTCTTAACCAAATTAAAAAACAAAACCTTTGACTTCTGGTAAACAAAATGATATCTCTTGGCAGGCAACAGGGCACCAAACCTCCTCAAGATGACAGATATGCCTGCAATCGACCGTCATTGGCGTGACCAAAACCAAGCACTTATAACAGAATGCTGTCAACTAGGCTGTCGAAGAAGTGACCTCTCCATGCTCTGCTAGAGGAAAACCATCAAAGGAGCTCATCATCATCCTGTTGCAGTCATTTATTAGTTTGAAATTCAAACTTCAGAATATTGTTGGGATAATGCAATTTCAATTTTCATACTAGCAAAAATAAAAAAAACACCATGCAATTTGGTTACAAAATTCTTGTTTTATCATTTTTTATGAGGCAAAATAAACACCATACATCAACATTCTTTTCTTTATAATTGTCAGAACTGCATAAGAAACTGGTTCCTGTGTATGTATCAGTTTATATGCAAAGAGTCACTCAAAGTAAACAGCATAGACAGTTGCCAGGCCAAACAGAGAACTGTTCTTGAAAGAGTAAGAGGCGAAGGTGTCGTTAGATGCATCCCACAGACAGCGGGTGTTGATCTGCATGCTCTGCCCAGTGAGCTGGCCGATGTGGACCAGGACCACTATTTTATATCTGGGGATCATAAGGTCCTTCACCTGGGCTCTTATCACCTGGGCGAATCAAAACAATCAGCCTTGATAAAGCAAGCATTTTTAGATATTCAAAAGGTGCAGAGTGAGGAGGTGTGAGCTATTCACTTTTATTTACCTCACAAATTGTTTTTGTCATTTTTTGAGACCACTCAACTTCATATTTCTCCTCTTCGAGGTAACTGGTGAGGACATCCTTCAGTATGTCTGCGACAGCAGGGACAGGGAAGCGTTTGTTAGGCCCTGTGGCACAAAAAAAAGACAGAAAAACAATACCGTGTCATTCAGTTTTAATAATAACCTTAAAAAAGTGGTGATGTATTAAAAAAAATATCTAGATTAAAACAGCCACATATTGCATCAATTTATCTCCTTACACTTTAATAATGCCATAATTGTATAGAAACCAATCAAATGAAATCAATCTAAATCACTGCTAAGAAAGTTTTACTGTTACATTCATAGTTGGTGGTAAGTGTTTGTCATAAAGGAAAACGTTGTCTCACCCATCTGGTACGTGTTCTCCATCGTTACAGGCATCCTAATATTGTCATCATGGTGTCCTAGTTCATCCATGAATGACACAGTGCTTATGGAGCTGAAAGGCATGTCATACATATTACGGTTACTGTAAGTGACATCCAACTAAGTAATGATTACAGAAGAGCTGTCTAAAACTTATGCACCACATATGCTAAAGAATGAATCTGGAAATCAATCACAACAAATACATGTCAAGTAAAAGTAAAGACTCTTGTAGATGTCTAACAAAAATACAGTAATGATGGGGCCATGTCGTTGACACAGTTCACTCACTCCTTAGTTTTGCCTGTTTCCTTGGCTCTGACTCCATGGCTCCCCTCCGAGGGCACCTTACCCGCCCTCTTCTCTCCTCTTTGGGGTTTGTCTTTAGGTGGATCAGACATGGCGACTTCCTCTTCTTTTAGCTTGTCTTTACAGGATGATAATCAAACTTAAATATACACATCTGACGTTAGCTGAATAACACTGAAATATACGGTAGTAAACAGTAAATAACTCCACTACTTCGAGCACCTGGAGTCAGTGACGTATTAAAGTTTAACGTTAAACTTGTTCTAAATTTTCCAGCTCTTACATTAACAGGAGGCGTTGGCGTCTTTGTAATTTGATAAATCTGTGCATTAACGCTAACTCGGTAAGTATACACATTAAATCACAGTTAATATCGTCTAAAAAATGTGCCGAAATAAAAGTAAGGAAAAGTAAACACGGTCTAACCCGTACACAGTATCAAACCGAGCAGAACCAGGCGGCCCCGTGGAGCTTGGTGTTGCCATGACAACAACTAACTACCAGTCAGAGGGCGGGGCTTCCCTGCACGAGCACTTCCTGTTGCTGCTGTGTGTGTGTGTGTGTGTGTGTGTGTGTGTGTGTGTGTGTGTGTGTGTGTGTGTGTGTGTGTGTGTGTGTGTGTGTGTGTGTGTGTGTGTGTGTGTGTGTGTGAAACCAAAGACGGTTTATCTTTGGTGAAACGTGTGTATGTTTACTAAGATATGGGCATGTGCAACAGCCTCAATGAGTATTTGATCCATTTTGTCTTGGGGAATTTTAATTTTAATTTTCTTTGTCTTGTTTTGAAAAACCAACAGTTCAAGCATTGGAGGAATTTACTAGCCTATAAATCAGAAAAGTAAACACTCACAACGAGAGGCTAGGTTTAACATTTTTAAATTATTTTTATTTTTGCTTCAAATATCACTGAAACGATGAATTGATTTTAACCCATAAGGACCCACGGTGACACGGGTGTCACACTGCCTTCAAGTGTCCTGGAAAGCCCCTTACACATATTTATGTTGAACTTTTAACTCATGAAGTCCCTAAGTGACATCTACTCAACATCCTGGTGCAGTCACATGACTCTCTGTGAATCTCTCTATCCATGACAACATTTCCAAGATGGTGGCCAGCAGAGTTGGCACATTTCACAGAGGCAGCTACTTTTAAAAAGCTTGCTTTCTGTCAATAAAATAAGCCACCACCCATTTCACAATGCAAATTCTTTTATAACATGTCCCTTGTTGTACTTAACCTGTTCTGACCTCATTTTTTGAAGAAACTCATATAAAACAACTTAAGAAAATATTGCTGTGACACATACGTCACATCGGGCCTTAGTCTTAAAAAAGTCAGAAAAAATACCATGTGACGCCTATGTCACAATGAGAAAAATGGGAAAGAACTGCTCAATTAAATTAGGTGATTCAGGTATTTTGAATTAATATACTCTATGTTGTTCAATTTAAAACATAATTTAAAAATGTTAACATAAAAATAATGTCAAATTCAATCAATATTTAATAAAATGATATATCAGTCCGGAAATTGAACCACAGATTTAGCAGAGACACTCTTCTCAGTAAATGAACAAGATTTTAGTATCCCATGCTGGTCCCATATTAATGTAATTATGCTTTTTTGCTGTATTTTCTGTAACAAAATAGGATACAGTGTTCAGGATGCACTGACGACCATCAGACGTGCAATAGATGTTGTATACAGAACAACAAATACAGCAAAGAAGAATGAGAGTTTACATAAGAAAATATTAGGAAACAAATAAGAAAAGTTAACACAGTCAAACAGTCATGAACCAGGTTTGAGACAAGGGTTCTGGACTGCTGTACTGAAGGGAGAGAGGGTCCCATGTGGTGCATTGTGAGAGAAGGACGTTTTACCCAGCTCAGTTCTGACGAATGGAATATGACCCAACTATCAGTTCTGTGAGTGGCTACCAATGTTTTGTGATTTCATAGTTAACAGAGATGATAAATAAGGAGACAATAACTGTGACAGGGCTTTAAAAATGGATAAAAACCAATGCTGTTGTCCCCTTACTGTCAGAAATGACCAGCCGACATTTTGATAAAGAGTGCCGTGATGGGTATTATATGAATCATTGGAAATGAAATGTAAAGCTGAGTGGTAAACAGCATCCAGGGGAATCAAAGTGGAACTAGCAGCTCTTCCATAGATGTCATCTCCATACTCTAAAACAGAGAAAAAATAGTGTCTCCAATTTTTTTCCTGTGGTGAGTAGGGAAACGGTGCTTATTTCTGTATAGAAAGCCAAGTATTGTTCTTAGTTTAGCAATGAGGGTGGTGATATGGTGCTTAAAATTAAGACAACTGTCTATCCAGATGCCAAGGTATTTGTAGTTGGAAAGAAAATTGTGGTTGCACAGCTTTTAAGGCTTCAGTAACTGGTTAAAGCCTTCAATATGAGGCAATATTCGCATTTCTATAGTGTTTGCCCTTTTTTGTTGTGAAACTTGTCTTAAAAAGGTGTTAATAGTAACCAGCAAATTTGTAATTTTGATATATGTTATGGAAATGCAAATAAAAGGTCAAATTTGTGTTACATAGCAAAAGAAAATGTAAAGCCCATTTGTTTTCAAGTGAAAATTTAAGTTACCAAAAACGCCCGATGTGACATATATGCAACATTCCAGATCTCTGACAATAGGTGGCGCTATTTCAAAAAAAACTTCAAAAATGTGTTCCATGCATTCCACTTGGTCTGTGTTTCACCCCGCTTGATTTTCCTTCAAGGATAAATGGGTCTGGGTTCTTATGGGTTAAGAATGATTCTTAAGTCCATCAGGTAATCTTAACTCAGTGTCATATATAGGCTATTTTCCCCCGAAAATCTCACTGTTTTCCTAAGATGCTCAGCAGATGCTCAGCTGTCAGCTGTCATCTCCATTAGGTTACATGTTATTTTACTAATACATTATTCATCACCCCATCTGCTGATTAAGACCGTGGACTGGTTGAAAACCTCCTGAAATATCTTTCTTGACCAAGAAAGCAAACCACAAAGTCCATTTAGCTTTCAATCATACCATGATTGTCATGGAAATGAAAATGTTCAAATTTGCTTTCATCTGAGCACTTTAAAGACTTTTAAGGTCCTCATTTGGCTGTGTTTTCAAAGTCAAGAATTAACTTTAAACCTCATCTTTCAAACCATAATGGCTAAATGCTGCATATAAATATATAAATAAGATGAAATAAAAACAGACCTTCCTGTAAGATTGACTTCTCTACTACCCTGTGATATTTTTTCATCATGTATCTTTAATGACACAGCTGATGCACTTGATGCTTTGTGAGACTAATAATAAATAAATCATGATGAATAACAAAATAATACTATAAACCTGGTAAAACAGTGGAAAGCAGTATAATATAAGCATATGTTTGAACAAATGAGAGAAATAAAAGGTCTCATATTTCCTCTTCTTTATTACCAAGTAAAACAGGTATTACATTATATTGATTTTTTCATATATTTACTTTCAAAATCTTTGGATGGGAAATTTACATGAAATGTTTGCATATTCTGTGTCTAACACAGTGAAAGGAATACAGCCAAAAAGTTGTAGAAAAAATAAACTTACAGAAATCCTCTGATATTGGAGGACTTAGTGTATGCTCAAAAAATAAGGCAAAGAAAAACATAAGCATTATCAACAGAAACACTGTGAACTGTCGTTCTCAATTAAGTGAAAGAACCATGTGTCTTTTCTTTTTCTAAGAACTACATGTAAGATTACACCCAGGCCCAAACTGTGAGTCAACACATCAAAACATTCTATAAAATGTGATGATCAAACACATATCAACATGTGTACATATGACATGAAGCCAGGAACGGTTTTATGTATGAAATTTTAAGGTGTGTTTTGTGTGCAAGTCAAACACAGGAGAATGTCAAACACCTATATTAGATGCATGAAATGGGAATATCAATGAACACATACCAAATTTATTGACGATGAATTTTTGAAGGTGCATCAACAGCAAAACAGAGAGTGGAGGTTTAAGTGAAGGCAGAAAGTCTCCTCTCATTGCACAATTACACAATAACACGTTTCATGACCTTACTGAAATGGATAAATTGGTATTGCATTGATAAGACTGGTGATGGACAAATGCAGATTTCATGCGGCACCAATTGAAGTAATTAGTCAACAGTATTTTTTTTTGTTTTTTGTTTGTACAAGAAACCCACATGTAAAACAATAGATGAAGAGAGTGGTGGTGTTGTTACATAGAACCTAATGCATTATGAGTGCTGACATCAATTAACCAAGAGACAATCACAGACACATCCATATGCCCAGAGAAATATTTGAAACATAGCTTTTTTATGTACACTTTTTACACTTAAATCTTTAAATATTGCTATTAGAAAATGATAAAACATTTATTCAACACGGTGGAAAAGGAGGAAAATAAAACAGGGACATGAATAGTGCCGTTTTCTTGATAGGCGTATCCTTTGATTACACTGAGATGTCCCCAATAATCCTCATCAAGACCTCCATCGAACGTCACAGTCATAGGAACTGGCCATGTTTTTAAGCAGCATCGAAGGCAACTCCTACAATCGTCAGCCCAGGTCCCTCTTTATTTCTCCTGAATCTTAAAGCTCCTTTTCTCCACACTATGGCACTCACATCTGGCTCTGCATGTATATAACACTTTAAAGCCCTTTCAATCGCACATTCTGTGACAACATGAGACAACAGAATAATTTACCCAGTGAAAAGTAGCAGCTTCTGTTCTTCACACATGTATGGCCTTGTTGTTGCATCGTCTGACCAATCACAAACACCACAACAGCCCTGTGATGGGAGGAAGTCCATGCATCTCAGCATTGTACTTGCCCATAGTGTGATGTTTTTGTTCTTTGGCAAGTCAAACTTCAACGACCAGTTCTGTGTTTACATGAGCCATCAGAGGTTGTGTTTACGGCAGCATGTAATGCACGCAAGCATGGCATTATAAATGTACTTCAATCCTGAAATTGTGTTTTCTAGCACATAAATTACCTATGTGTAGGATTAAAATACTTATTTTAGCAAACAATAATGTATTTTGTGCTCAATAAAACTACGTTCGTTCTGGTGTGATTCAGTTGGTGAGTTTGTAGGATTTTCCCTTGGTTTGGTTCTCTTTCCCACAGAGAAAAATTCAAGTGAACCAAAATGCGTCATGGGAAAGTTCACTATTGGTCAGGTTGTCAGGCTGGAGCAGGGAACTAAACACAGGAATTACAACATAAGATTTAGTTTAGTTTTGTGTCTAGTCCAAGGGCTGCTAGGACTATCCATTACCGGCAAAGATAAACACTGAGACTAATTGCATCACATCATTAGCCTACCTCATTGTAATTAGCGACTGCAGGATCCATACTTAATAAACATTTTTGAACTTCTATGATAGTTTGTACCAACTTGTTAGCATGCAACCTAGATTTTTGGCCAGGATGCTAGTTAACTTCTGCAGAAGCTAACTAAGCTAACCAAACTACTTTCAGTTAACTTAAAGTTGCATTAACAGAGTTTTGACCACCTCAGGGCAGCGGACTGACATTTGGTTACTTTTGAAGTGAACTTGGTGAACATGTTGGCTAACAGAGGATACAGTTGTAGCAACTTTAGCAATATGGACTCGTTGGACTTGTTATGGACTACTTTTTCTGAGGGGAACTCCTCTTGCACGTAAATGTTACACTGCATTCAACAGAAAGCTGCTAACTTTGTCTGCTGTTCAAGAGTACAATTAGCTAGTTAGTTACTTGTTTTTTTTTGCTGAACGCAACTGCCTGCTATGGACCAAAAATGTTTAGCTTATCATTATTTAAGTGACCATTCACTGTGGAGATGACAGCAAACAAGCATATTAATTTAGCACAGAGCAGCTTTGTTTGCTTTTTAAAATATTATCTTTCCTGATGGTAATTTCCTTACAGAAAATAATTTATAATGTATTATACATTTTTTTTGCAAATATTATTTTCCTTTGCTCAAAATATCCCACAATGCAATGAGGATTGAGGCACAGATATAACTCCATTTGAAAAGCACCTTAAGATTTAGTGTGCTGATGTTTGCCCAGTGCTGCGGGTCATTTTAAACTGTGAACTGACCAATCACCTCTAATCACAAGACTGATTGATGGGCTGTGGCATGTCCTGGACTCAGCTAAACAGAAATAATAATAATAAAAATTAAAAAAAACTGCTCAGACGATGATAAAGACTGGTCACACATGGTGGAGAAACAAAATCTGATTTGAGATGGCAGTGTTTAAATCAGATATTACCATGTAACCTATAACTTATTACAACATAACTGCAAAGCAATCCCTTACTGCTCCTTTTTTTCTACATTTTCCTTTCTTTTCCACCTTGTTTAGGATTCTTTAATATTATATAATCTATTCACATTATCTTTTACAGTGCATTTGCAAAGACAACCAGTTAGACTGAAATGAATAAGGCTGGATCACTGTATGAATCCACAATGATGTTAAAAGAACAAAGAATCAGGGTTTCCCTATATTTTACTCCATGTAAGCCCATAGGTTTCCAAGTGCACAAAACTAATGATTTGTATTACCTTGCATAAACTCAGCAGCAGTCAGGCTACTGAATATGATGTAATTAATTCAAATATCATGTATGTGTATGTGTGTGTTTGTGTGTTATGGTCTCTTACTCTGTTTAAGCTCAACCATTAAATCTAACAGATGCTAAAGATAAAGTTTCAAATGCACACAGCATGGGATGGATCCATTGTCTTCACAGTCAAAAGCCACTGATTCTCTTGGTTCCCTTCCCAAACAGGTCCGCTAATTATCCGCTAAATATTTCCCTGCAAAGCAAAATCAAATGTCATGTCAGTGGGTTAACAATGAGTCATCCGTATCAACATACTGTAAAGACAGTCAATCACAAATAGGTCACACACAGATTTCTGACACGTAAACTGACCTGCAGCAAATCTCTTCTTGACCAGCGATAGCCGATAGCCAGTGCCAACCAGCTGGATGTCGCACCCCGACAGTGTGCTTCCCTCACTGGTAAACTGGACTGCTAGCTGGGAGGGTTTACAAGGACCTTCGGTCATCTGGAACCGGCCCAGGAGAGCCCCTACTCCTGCAGGACACAGGCAGCTGTAGGTCAAGTGCTCTACTTGATGGAGCAAGAAAATAAATGTACATTTTGTAGAAGACAAGTCAAGATATCGATCGTGGATTTTCTAAAATGTTGTTCAAGAGCTGGCGGCTTGTCCAGATGAGTGGCACACAGGGGCAACTAAACCAACTCAAATCACAAACCTCCAGTCTTACAGCAAAGAGTTTCCTTCTGTGGCTGAGATTTTAATTTTTAAAGTTCAGTGACATAAAGGGAGAATATGATGATACTGATTGTTTCTTGAGAGGTTTTTATAATAATATGTGAAAAAAACACCCACCTCCATTTTCAGATCTATGAGAGAGGCTTGAAATCTTCCATTGTATCGTCTGCTGCTCTGGATTCCTTGAGGGGAAAATAAATGTGCATTAAATGCGTTAAGCTCTAGCAAATACATCAGGTGTAGGTTATTAGTCCATGCTAATTAAGAAAAATAATAATCTTTCTGGGCATTGAGACAGCAGTTACATAAGATTTACACCATACAGACAAAAACAATGTATGTCTATAGCTCCTGGGGGCAAGAAATTGTACTAGATTGGCCTTCACCTCCTGACATGTCCAACCTGGCCTAAATATAAGCAGTACTCACCAGGTGGCAGGCGGGATCATGGCCTGGAGCTTGGCTATGCCTCCATCCACAGGTACGGTGAACTGGATGTTGTGTAGTGGCACAGGGGCAGGCATGGCCTCTGTGTTGTACTTGTAATCTATTCTAAGGTCCGTGTTGGTGGCATCGCCTCGCCAGCTCAACGCCAGGTTCAGAGGGGTGGACTGGATCCCGTCTGCAGACACCTAGGACACACAGAAACACCTGATAGTGAGAGAGAAGCGTAGGGTAGACACAAGAGACGGACACAGCAGGTTGATATTTACCTGATATTTGATCATATCCACGTTGTAGTACGTTGCCTGAGGCTTCTGCTCAGCCACTTTCTTCAGATGGCTAATCAAGTTTGGCATATTTACCCAGAACTCCTTGGTGTCTGCACTGTCTGTTGTGGAATCACTAAGGGGTGAGAGGTACAAGATCAAAATCGATACTAACTCTATAAATAACGCCTCATTTTTAACAACACAATGACCAATTGTTCTTTATCGACAGATTTTCACAGCTGACTCTATCTTCTGAAGATACATCCTGACTATTGTTTGTATATATTTCTGTGCAAGTTAGTCTTTTTTATTATCCATTGTCCTACCAGCACAGCAGCTGTGGGTTGGGGAGGACCTGATCCAGTCGGCTGTAGTTGCTGATGCTAAAAGTGAGGATGGGTTGAGATGGGTGGCTTGCAAAATGCCTGGTTATGCCTGCAGGGAAGGACAGCACCATCTCCCCTGTGATCCTCACAACACATCTGGGACAGAGGGAGAGAAGCCGCAGAACTCAGACATCACACTGAACAAGAATATACACCAGCATCCGTTTCCATGTTTTTCCATATTCCATGTTGTAAACCATTTTCTTGACTGTACACAACATCTTTGCAGAACATGCGCTTCAACTGGGAGCAGCAAAGTCTGGTAGCTCAAGCTTTGCTTTTTTTTGTTGTGTTTTTGTCGTATTTTGTCAACTACTGATGGATACTTCTGTGTGGAGAGGAGATTATTCGGCAGAGGAGCTTCTTTCACTGAAAATGGAGCAAGTCTGGAGGACACCACCTTGTTCCAGCTGAGACGAAGAAGTGCTTTCGTGGTTGGTGTGCTGGTGGTTAAAGGCCTGGAAGTGGAGATGAACTGGGGCCTTTCTGCTGTCAATCATCATGGGAAATATCAACACTCTGTCCGTCAAGAACAATGAGTCGGAGATATTGGTGAAGACTCAGAAATCATAACAATCCTTGTGTACATCCAAACAACGGCTACTGCTGAAGTTCTCCATGAAGTCGTTGCTAGGATACAGGCCAAACATCCTGAGGCACTTTAATCATGTTTCCCTGATGGACTCACTGGGGGATGTGGTAGAGAAATGCCCTCGAAGATAGTGGAGGCCATTCTGAACAACTGGGATCATCCACTTCATGGCACCTTGATGGAGCAGGAAAGCAGCGGTGGTGGACGGCTCGTCTCTCATCACTGCAGGACGAAGAAAGAAGATCCTCTGTACCTACTGCCATCAGGCTTTTTTATTCTTCTGCAAATGGTCGATGAGCTGACAGACGAATGAATTTCCCTTTAGGGATTAATAAAGTAATTTGTATTCGTATTCTTTTGCACTTCTGCCCATCCTGGATGAGGGATCCCTCCTCTGTTGCCCCCCTTTAGGTTTCTCCTGTTTTTTCCCTGTCAAGAGTTTTCTCGGAAGATTTTCCTCAGTTAATTTAAGGATCTATGGGCAGAGGAACTTGTTATGATGCTATGTAAAGCCCTTTGAGACAAAATAAACCTGCCTTGCCTTTAGTATCAAAGGTTGTGATGCAAATTGTATGTGTAGCTACCTGAAAAGTATCCACTTTGTTAGTCATTAAAAATAGAGATAAATGTTTCTTGTCTTGCCTTTCACATTATTAGCAGCATTTCATGATACAAGTGCTTCACTTTTGACGCATGATATAAGCATAAACAAGCCATACTTGCTGGGATCAGCGCCTTTAAAGTAGGCATTGATGGTTTCTGTGAAGGCAGCTGCCACTGGGAGAGTGTCCTGTGGACCCATGGTGAGTGGACTGGGGCCTCTGGAGCATCCTGAAGAACACACATGAAAAATTCACAAATTTAAATATGAAACCACATTTACTCTCCTGGGTTGTCCCCTGTTTGCTCAGACGTTCAGCCATGGGTTACACGCAGAAGACAGGGGAGTACTAAACAGACAAAAGCAAAATTGAACCCTTCATTTTCAATGAGGTTGCTGGGTGAGAGAGCAGGACATGGGACGGGGTGCGCAGCGGTAATTTTGGCTCCTATTCTGAACATGAGCGTGGACAGGACCACAGCTGGACACAGAGCATGGTGCTTTTGGTACATGCACTGGTGGGACTACAGCAGCGTCGTGGCTCGACTCACCTTCAAAAGCTAAATAAAACCTGCCGTGGTCAAACCATACCAGAGGCTGTGAGGCCTCTGAGGGAGCAGAGACATGAGGGGGAGAGAATAATGGACAGGGACAGGACCATGAGGCAAGGACACAATGATGAGCAACAGACAATGTGGACTCAGACTGAGATGTGACACGTGAAAAAACAACAAAAAAAAAAACAGGAAGAATTGTTGGTAATGTACCTGTAGCAGCCATGTTAAGATCTCTCCCTAATGTTGGAGTGGACGCTGCACTCTGCGAGGTAATGGAGGAGATGGAAGAAGAGCTTTCTGCCCGGGCCAGGGGGGCGAAGGGCGGGGGGCTGCCTGAAACTGGTGGGCTGAACGGCCGAGTCTGGAGACAACACATACCCTGTGAATCTGCTGTCTTTGAGACTCGTACAGAATCATCCGAACACCAGAATAAAATGTCAAAGGCAAAGACAGAGAAACGAGAGGACGCTCCACACGTACCAGGTCTGTGATTGGTTTTCCCGGAGGCAGCTTTGGTCGCGAGGACGGTCGAGGAGGAGGAGGTGGAGGGACGGGGCTGCCTCGAGACTGAGGCGTGGCAGGACGAGCTGGAGACGAGGGGCCTGCAGCACACACCAGTGTCTGTGGTTAGCGCTGCCATCAGGTCACACTGAGGTTTTTTTTTTATTCAACAACAACAATACTACTTGTGTCGTACTCACAGAGTGACAAACTGAAGTTATCAGCAAAATTGTAGACTGTGAAAATTCAATTTGCATTCATCAGCTCAAGAAAAGCTCTGTTTGACTGTCTGAACAGCTGTGATACAGGTCCCCTGTCCCTCATCAAACTCATCAAATACACAATCCAGCAACTCCAAAACACTCTCATGGACAAGTTGTCACCTGCACATTCACCACGCTATGAAATAATCATGTAACATTACAAAGACAGAGTTGTTTTTGAGGCAAATGCGTTGCTGAAACTACATTCCGGACACGGCTGCTGGGCAGAGTGAGTCAAAAGCGCAAGTAGTTCCGAGTATTTGCTTCATGTGTCGTAATGTTACATTATTATACACGATTATTTCATAGTGTGGCGAATGTGCAGGTCACAACTTCTGCACGAGAGCATTTTGGAGTTGTTGGACTGTGTATTTGATGAGTGTGATGAGGGACAGGGGACCTGTACCGTTCACCTCCATTGTGTTCGCTGAGCAGCTCACGTCTCTGCGCCGCAGATCTCAAAACAACATGCACCGATAATTAAAGGTAACGAACCTACTGCTATGACTCTAGGGGTTATGGCAATAGGAGAATTTGCCAAAATGTTGAACTATCCCTTTAAGACCAACACACACTGCCACCAAACAGTCGCTACATAGCCACCATTATTTTCAGTGTACAACCCCACACCAGCACCAGCTTGGCTCTTAACACCACTTGTGTATTTCCAGCTTTTCCACCCTCCCTTTTTTTTCCAGAGAAAAGCCTGTTGTGTATTTTCCAGCTCTTCGTCAGTGTCTTTTGTGTGTGAGAAACGGCTGTGAAGAGGATACTTGGTGAGGTCGAGAAATATATGGAGCTATATGACCCACATTTGTGTTATTACGAAGACAATGGAAAAAAAAAAAAAAAGATGAGGTGAGCCTGGTGAGTCACAGCTCTGGAGCTTCAGCTCCTCAAGTGTGAAATCAAGTTAAGGTTTAAACTTGATTCCTTTACGGACTAAGAGATGGAAAGAAACACTCATGTTAAGACCAGCTCCATCTGATGATACTGCTTTGTTACAGCATCAAGCCTGCTGTCTGTTCACCATGGGAGGATGAGGAGCTGCCAACTGCTCTGAGGGCATGGTCTAACCTTTTGTCTTGTAAACACAACCATGGCTGAAGTGACCATTATCACCACCACCTGCTCCCAGCGTTAAACTACGTCCATATGAGACGTTTAACTCAAAGGAGCATCTGTCACTGTTGTGAAACTGGCTTCAAGATTCCTACATCATAACACCGAGTCAGTCCAGTCAGAATAATATTTCATATCCGTGTTGTTGAATTTAGATAAAATTCAGTTTATATTACTAAAAAACGTAATATTGTGATTATTACTATTATTATTTATAATACAAATATGACTTGTTGTGATTGATATTGCCTTGCTGTATGTTCATGTTTTAATATTGTTGATGTTTTAATTATTTATTGACCCTTGATGCACTTTATGTTTTTAACTATTTAATTGTTTTGCTGCTACAGGAAACTGCCAAACGAGAATTTGTTGTATATGCTCTTATGCAATAACTGAACTGAACTGAACTGAACTGAACTGAACTGAACTAAACTAAACTAAACTAAACAACAATCTTAAAAAGATGCCTGCTGCTCATGAGTGTTGATGATTTTTTCGAAGCTGGATCAGGTTCCATTTAACACAGAACAAAATGTAAATGCATTTCAGGTATCTCCGTGGGATTTTTGGTGGCACTGAAGTCATCATCGCTCTCACCTTCAAACTTTGCCCTCTGCCAACAAAGTTTATGTCCAGTATTTCAACAGTATAATAGGTCATTGCAAACATTTAGAAAGAGAGAAGAGCAGAGTACTCACTGCTGCCTGAATACGGCCCTGGGGAAGACATAATAGACCTGTAGGTGGTTGGAGGGAGAGGAGGGGGCGTCCCCCTGAAGCTGGGTGTCAACTCTCTGGGCGAGCCCACCAGGTCTGGGATGTCATCTCTCAGGTATGCACCCTCGGGAGTCCTCTTTCCTCCTGTGCCCCCCAGGACCAGAGGAGAAGTGACTCCTGGCCGAGGGGACCTCCGCTCGGCCGGCAGAGGGGGCACGGGGCTGATGGGGGCCGGGGAGGAGCAGTACTCCACAAACTGCAGGACCTCTTCGTCGAGCCCTTCGTCGTCGAGGCAGATCGGGGGCGAGTTAGAGGGAGAGAAGTCAGGGGGCAGCGGCGGGGCCGGCTCATCCGGAGGCGGGGGTCCGAACACGATGGAGGGGGGCGAGTCCGGGGGCGAGAAGGGAGGAGGAGACCCGGGGGAAAAAGGTGGGGGTGAAGGCGGGGGCTCGTTGGGCGGCGGTCCTGGGGAGAGGCACGGGGTGGAGGGGGTGGACAGGGGCGTGTCGGGGGGAGGAGAGTCCGGCGGAGGAGGGGGAGCGGGTTCATCCGGCGGCGGGGGGCGGTCTTCCATGAAAGTGACCCATCTGGGCGACACGATCTCCTCGCTGGCGCGGGGGCTGTCGACGGGGCCGAACACGTCGTCCAGGTCGGGGCCCGGGGAGCCGCGGTAGGAGGCGGGGGACAGGACGTTCAGGTAGATGGGGGCGGAGCTGCGACCTCCTCTCCCATTGGGCAGATCGGCTACGGTGGCTCCGGTGGAGTCCGAGGGATATCCGTAATGACTTCTGGATGGAATGTTTTTTGGAGGAAGCGGAGGAGGAGCTGCAATAGGGGTGGGAGAAAAAATTGATTCACATAAGTATCGCGATATTTTTTTGACGATTTTTAGATCGATTTTTTTTTCAAAAATCGATTTTTTTAAATTAATTTTTTTAATATTTTGCAATGTGCATTTGTTTGCCTTTTTTACAAACAGAGAGTCCAGGTTTTGAAAAGGGTTTAAGTTCACTTTATAATAGAGTATGTTAATTTATAGGCTCCTACAGTGTTTGTGTGCAGATAAATGTTAAAATGTAGCTGTTCACCTCAGCCTATACCTCATTTTGTCAGAAAGATTTCAGAAGCCTGTTTTTTCTATACTCTTTTATTTTTGCCTCTTTTATGCAGTCCAGGCTTTTGAGAAGAGAGTAAACATATATTGCTGCTGAATAATTCTTAAAAACTGGCTTACATCTGTAGACAATCATAATCATTCAACTGTTTCACTGGCGTTAAAAATGCAGACAAAAAATCGACAGTATCGTAGAATCGCAATTTAAATCGAATCAGCATCCAAAAAAACGTAGAAGAATCAAATCGGGAGAAAAGCATATCGTCCCAGCCCTAAGCTGCAACCAAGACGACACCTCAGCTTCAGTTCAGCTTCAACAAAAGTCACACTGACGGGACTGAACTCACCTCCTGTTGGGAAACTTCTGCTCAGCGGTGATTCTGACCGCGGTCTTGATTCTCCCCATATGTCAGCAGGAACCACTGTGAACCAGGAGCGACACAGAAACAATCAGCGTCAGTGTCCCCGCTTTAAACGCTACTGTCTCAATCATATAGAGTTATTCACTAGTGATGAGGGACAGACCGTCATATCTGGCATATTTGGTCTCTGACGGCAGCCCGAAGAAGGCAGGGACGTTCTGTGAGAACCTGTCACTGAGGAAGGACAAAGACAACAAAAAACTTTGACTGGTTGAAATTTAAATGGCCACATTCTTCAGTTTTTTTTCCTAAAGATTACTTCCTATATCATATGGGAGGGGATATTTAGTTTGTGAGCAGTCACAGACCTCGGCATCTCCGGGGCAGGACTTGGAGTAGGGGTGGAGCGCCGGGGTCTGGCAATCTCCTCACCTGAGAGACACATAAAAACCTGTTGCTAGTCTTGTATTTGACCAAATGTCTACAGGAAAATACACAATTACATTATTAAACAATTGAAAAGACAGTGTTAAAACTGATATACTTACAGGACAAATTTCTTTTTATCAGCCCCTGTAAAAGAAAGAATCCACGACAAAGGACATATTAAGGATACAGATGATGAGAGAGTGGAAAAATTTGAATGTGTGATCTTTAAGACACATCCATCCTGAGTCATTTTATTCTTCTATTTAGTGCTTTGTTATTGTTTCTGATCAAACAGGGTGTTACAGACAGTGCAGACATTTCAAATACTGTTCATGAACTTTTTAATTGCCCTAAGAGAAATCTTTGGTAACCCTTTAATTTACAGGTCGTTAATTACGTGATAATGTCAAGAAATAGCCAAGAACTAAAAATTAATTGCATCATAATGTCTAGAAATAGTCTACAGAATAAAGGTCAATTTCATAGTAATGTCGAGAAATATAGCCAAGAAATAACGATTGATTGCGTAGAAATAGCCCAGAAATAAGGGTCAATTGCAAGGACTTGGTGGAGAAAAATTCTGGCCTTTCCCAAAAAAATCAAAGCATGTGTAATCTTTTGCTTTCATGAAAAACATGACATTACTATGAAATTGACCAGTATTTGTAGGCTATTTCTTTACATTACTACGCAATTAATTGTTATTTCTTGACATTATCACATAATTAACGGCCTGTAAATTAAAGGTTTACCAAATCTTTCCAAAACTCTGCTCTACATTGTCTAAGAGGTATTTTTTCTTTTAGACTGCTGAGTGTATCCTGTTCAATCCTGCACTGCACATGGTAAAAAACAGGTCTGGCTGTTTCAGGCTGTCTGCTCCCTAACAGCCAGCAGATGGAGCGATCAACTCACCGGGCTGCGTCTCTGAGACCAGCAAAAAGGAAGAGAGAACAGACCTGGGTCAGAGAGTGAGTGACAAATCAGTCAAATGGACACCAACTTAAACTGCACACACCGCACCTCTTTACTTTCACCGCAAAGCCTCGATAATGCAACATGAGCCATAACACCCCGGAGATTATGAGGATGGTTCCAGCATCACCTACGACCGGCACACACACATACACACACACAGAGCTGCATGCTGAAAGTAGCAGGTCGCTCTGTGTGTAAGCTCCACTGAGACCAACTCAGTAGGTTTCGGAGCTTACTGTGTGAGTGTGTGTGTGTATGTGTGTGTGTGTGTTATGATAACTGTGCATTATGTAACACAGCCAGTGCTTTGCTAGACAGGTTCAAGTAAAGCTGTAGCTGAACAGGGAAAAAAAACAAAAAAAACTTAAGTAACAGAAAAAGAAGTGATTTATTTTAAGGCCTAAGACGGTCACAAACACTGAGGGTTAGACAGCATGCAGGGAAAGGTGAATCCATAAAAACAACTAAGTTAGTGGTTTATCATAGGTGGGAACACTTTTTAGAGCATTCTCATTAAGTACGTTCATGCTACGCAGTGTTTTTATGGTGATACAAAGATGAAAAGGTGTGGCAGGCTTACCGGACTTCTCCTCTACAAGACCACAGCAGATATGTGAAGAGAGAAAAAAGACAAACACAGAAGGAGAGTTGAAGAGATGTGAGACACATCAACACAGAGCTGGCCCAAGGCATAAGCGAACTAAGCACCTGCTTGGGGCCCCGTGACTATTGGGGGGCCCCCAAAGGGCAAGTAATTTTTTTAAATTGTAGTGCGTAACTTCTGTCGACACTTGGAGAATTTCTTAAATGCATTGTCTGTTGGTTTATTTTGTTACTTTTAGTCGACCTAGATGACATTCAGTATCCCAGTACTATATCAATTTAAATACTAAATGTAAATCAACCGCAGGCTGCACTTTTAGCTGAATTTGGTGCCATTTCAGAATAAAAACCATAGATGGGTAAAAACCTGCCAGGATATAATGATTCATAATGACAGATTAGAAAAATAGTATTACTGGCAGTAATAGAGGGCACCAAAATAAAGATTTTGCTTAGGGCCCCATGGAGGCTTGGGCCGGCCCTGCATCAACAGCTACTAAAAGATATAAAACTGCAGTGTGTGTGGGGAGGGGGTGCTGATCAGCAGCGCTCACCAGTGATGGAGAGAGTGCCAGGCCTCCCACTGAGGCTTTTAGCTCGTCCATAGATGGAGGGACACACTTGGCACTGTCCGCCACCAGCGGCTTGATCTTAATTTTGAACTTTCTCTTGCTGTCCTCGTCGTCTTCTGAGTCGCTGGAGGAGAAAAAGTGCTTTCCTTTGGAAGCTGGTGAGGGCCCGTCAAGGACAAAGCAGAATAAGTACATGTTAAACAAGAGATGGAGACTAATTCAATCCTCTGCGGCATTTGAGGTTGGAATAACCCTTTTAAAATAATGTGAATTTGTCTTAGACACAGTGTTTGTGAGCAGAGCAGCTCTGCAGAGTGAGACAGACGTCCTCTCTGTGTCTCCATCTGCTGCTAACTGACATTGTCTCAGCTAAATCCTGCTGCACAGGGGGAAGTCTCCCTGGAGCCGACTCTCTATGAATCCAATTCAGACATACAGCTGCAGACACGTGCTGGAGCAAAAAACTTAAAATACCACTGAACTGCAGGTCATTTCTTAATGAGAACTGTGGCTCAGTCCGTTCATTAGCTATAGCGCTTATCCATGCAGGGTCGTAGCGGTGGGGGGGTGGTGGGGGCCAGTTCCCCAGCTGACACTGGGCGAGGGTGTGGTTCAGGCAGCACAGGACTGTGGCTCAGTGACAAACTAAATGTAATGTGTCTCTCGCCAGCTGCCCTCTTTTCTTTTTTCTTTCTGGCCACTGCAGGGACACACATGTGATGAGGCGGGAGAGGGAGAGGCTATTGATTTGGCCTATTTAATGCTGAGGAACACTCATCCAATAAGTCACTCAGCCAAACAGGTCAATAGTTTGTGCAGGAGAAGAGTCCCAAGACTTGCTGCCAGCATCTTCACTTAAAGGATATCATCGGACTCATCTCCGGGCCGGAGGCTGAACCCCTCCTCGTCCACGTCGGGAGAGGCCTGCAGGGGAGAGAGGAGAAGAGTGACAGTCGTTTCTAGTCCATCAAACATTGGAACAGAGGCGCAGCTAAGAGATTTCCCTCCGACCAGCTCTGCATATGGACGTGGATCAGATTTCACAAATGTCTTGCCTGAGACAGCGAGCTTCCTGCTGACTCACAGCTATCACTCTATTTACTCAGTCATCTTAAACCTAGCATCACATGATACTCATGGCAACAGCACACATACATTTCACACGAAAAGCTGCAGAGTCAAAAACAAGGGATAGTCTGTGCATGCTCACATATCTGTCCCAGTCGATCTCTCCATAGAAACCATTGGGAGCCCCGTTGGCCTTTTTCTATCAGGAGGAAAACCAGACAAACATTTAACATTTATGTCAACAAGCAATATCAATTATTAAAGATAGAGTCTGATTGTTACAGCTCAGGTTTTGTCTGATTGGTAATCAATCTACACAAATGTAAATACTGATATGAGACCGCATTAAAATCACTATAAATAAATGGTGAACACTGAGTTTCAAGATTTAATCAGTTCCACTGGAATAAAAGGAAGTAACACAATGCTGGTCAATGGTGAGACTCAACTGACACTTTAACATGTTATCACTACTGTATTTGGATCATTTCCTTTGTTAAATGGTCTTTCCAAATCCTGAAGAAAAAAAGAAGTAGAAAAAAAAATCGACATACACTTCCTTTCTTTCCACTTCCGCTCCCTTCTTTGTCAGGTGAGCTCCTGTTAGAGAGGACAAGAGGAGAGGTCACTGTTTTCAGTTATCGCTCAGTTCACACTTCTCACACAACACTTTTCCAAAACCTTACTTCGAGAGACATACTATGTACATGCTTCTACAAAAAACAACTTCTTTTTTTTTATTTACAAAAGAAGGTTGAATCTCAAACTATCAACTATCTGTGCTCAAGAACCTCGGCTCTGATCTCCAATGAACTCATCAAAGAATGAGAAAGGAAATAGACCCAACAATCAAAATTCTGTATCAGTCATTCACCATTTTAAGTATTTAATACACAGTCCTATTAAATGAGGTTTTCAAACAGATTTTTCACAGTTGGGATTGTTAAGACCATGCATATTATTTGTGTTGTGTGTATGTGTGTGTGTGTGTGTGTGTGTGTGTGTGTGTGTGTGTGTGTGTGTGTGTGTGTGTGTGTGTGTGCGTGCGTGTGTGTGTGTCTGAATTAACCCACGTTGTGTCTGTATCCTTGTCTTTCTTTCGTAAACCCAGGGCTTTCCTGGTTCGGTTTTTCAGTCCTGTAAAAGTGAACGAGAAGGAGAACAACAATGTAACTGAGTTAACGTCTTCATATGCTTCATATGAAAGTAACTGCATGGTCATTAAAATGCACTTAAATGCAAAATAACACAGGCAGGTACCAGGCTGATGCACAGTGAACCTATCCTTGAGGATACACAGAAAACAGAGCAAACTCAGAGCACTGACATGAATCAACGCATCAATTTGAGTCACAGACATTGTGTCATCTGGAGAGAGCCTCCACATCAAACGAAGCAACCCAGTGCAATCCCCTTAAGTGTCCCCTCCCTGACTACACACAGAGGAAAGGAAACACAAGATTGATCAATTCGTCCACTTCATTAGTGAGATTCGACAAAGAGCAGGGAGAGATCTACTTCAACGGCCCGTCAGCCAAAATGGACGCCAACGCCCCTGCAGCGCTGTTGGCAACTCACAACGCTGAAATCAAGACAACTGGGAAAACAAACAAAGAAACACAATTCGGCGTGTGCAGAAACTAAAAGTTTCTTGTAGAGGTTAAAACTTTCATAAAAACTTAAGCAGGATAGCAGACTGACAGCTATATCAACTCTGGAAGCTAACGTCAACGTGCTAACATGCCCACATTGCTAACATACCGATGAGTATGCTGCGCTCAGGACAAGTTGGAACTTGGATTTTTCCGAACTCCGACTTGAAAAAGTGCAATCGAATGGCCCCTCAAGTCGGAGACCTACCCCAACTTCTCCAAGCATCAGTTGTCGACGTCACACGACAAGCTGTACCTGGGCAGAACCAGGGAGCATGATGTCAGTCCACTTCCCATTTCTCCGACTTCCTATTTCTCCGACCATACATTTCTATATTTTTGCTCCCATTAGTCCGACTTCCCATTTCTCCGACCACACATTTCTATATTTTTGCGTCCATTAGTCCGACCTCCCATTTCCTCGATTTAAATATTCCCGGTGTTCCGACTCCCAGTAATTACCACTGTGTATTAGCCCGAATAATCCGGCCCAGAAGCAGGATAGGAGAACATATTGACTGAGATATCAACTGTATTTTGACGGCGCCACAGTCTAGTCAAAAGTGTGTAGATGGTCCGGCTCCTGTTAATGCATTTTTCATGTTTTAAGACATGTGTAACAAACACAAAGTCTTGGCATCCGAAGCAGGAGATGCGTAAACAGGAAGCAGACTGGTGGTTTTCAATCACACACTCCGACGCCGCTTGTTGAAAATGTAATCCAGGAAAAAAGGCTTACAAACATGGACCAAAACGGCTCCATAATATGCACAAAAATCCAAGAGAAACTAAAGTTAACTAAAAAATTTACTAAACAGCAGCAAGTGGTCAAAATTGGTGTTTTACACATGCCTCTGTGTGTCTGGCACACACGTCTTGGAGCTCTCCCACGTTGGTTTGTGGATGAAAGCTGCAAGTGCTATGCATCGCTATGTTCTGGGGTTCATAGTCGAAATTCTGGGTGGTCGGATTTAGTCATGGTCGGAATATAGGGATTATTTTGGTCGGAGCACCGAGCAATCGGCCCAATGGGCGTAGAAAAGTCGGATTAATGAGTAGTCGCATGGGTGGACGGACTTTTGGGCAGTCGGACCGATGTATGCTCCCCGCAGAACCACACCGTCAACGGTAAAACATCAATTAAATGCATTTAAATGCCAAAATATATTAAAATGTTCTTTTTAAAATTGTTTTTGTGCCCTTTGTATATGTTTTTATGCCTGACGTGAAGCACTTTGAATGCAAAGTTTGTTCTGGTCCACCATGTTTTTGGTTATTCTGACCTGGTGCGTCTCTAACGTTATAAAGTCAGAGCTCTGAGTTTTCAACTGGGAAATATCCCAGTTCCAAAGAGTAGACACGGTCGCGCACATCCAGTTCAATAGGTGCTGGCCTCAAAAAATGTGGACAGGAAAAGCAAAAAGAGGAGACCGCACACATCAGCTCCCTTCTGTGCAGATTTATTAGCACATCAATAGTAACGTTTCGAGCTCATAGCTCTTCATCAGTCTGATGAAGAGCTATGAGCTCAAAATATCCCAGTTCCGACATTTGTTTTGTTATGTTATCTTTTGTGTTACCAAGCTAACATTAGCCAGTTAGCATAACACAAGGAGCACAGTAAGGTGGAGCGACGTTCACACAAGTTTGTGCTGGCAAACACACCACAGCATAGCTATTGTTCATCTTCTGGGGAATATGAACATTTTTATTGTAAATCTTCAAACAGCTCTCTCAATCGCGATACACGATCGGATTGCCGATCGGATTGGCACAAGCCTACAGTAGCAGAGACGCAATCTGCTCAGCAAACACAATGGAGGTGAACGGTCCTGGTCCACTGTCCCTCATCAAGCTCATCCACAATCCAACAACGCCAAAATGCTCTTGTGGACAAGTTGTGACCTGAGCGTTTTGGAGCTGTTGGATTGTGTATTTGATGAGTTTGATGAGGGTCAGGGGACCGGGACCGTTCACCTCCATTGTGTTTGCAGAGCAGCTCGCATCTCTGCCCCGCGGATCTGAAAACAACATGCACCGATAATTAAAGGTAATGAACCTATCCCTATGACTATAGGAATTATGGCCATAGGCGAATTTGCCAAAATGTTGAACTATCCCTTAAAGATAGTAGGCTATGTCTTAATCAGTGTTTAAATTGTGATGGATAAACTCACAATGACCCGCTTTTCTCAGGTCAAAGGCACTTTGATCTAATTTACAGTAACATGCTCTGAACGTTAACACTTCATAACAGACAGATATTAGATAAAATGGCAGATGCCACATAAACAAATACAAACCATTAATGGTAAATGGAATCACAGAAGATTTTTTTCAGATTTATTGGCCGTGCTGCATGTTTTTCAGCAAACAGACAACTGACAGGTTTACATAACAGTGTTTTAGACGACCAGCAAGCACAGTAGATTCTCACATTCATACTAGAGCAACAGGGACACGTGATGGACAGTTGGGTGGATGAACATTTTGTGCTTTTCAGTGGCAGCTCGGTTTCTACGTTCATCATCTCTTTTTGCAATCTGTGGGCTGTGTTTTAAACTGGGAAAGACATTTCACATTGATGTGTATTTTTTTTATACATGGTCCTGTCCTAAATGTTGTTGCATATTAATGCTTACTCCAAAATGATCTGATCTGGCCTCAAAGTCAATACACCTGGATTTTGTGGTATTTTATGTATTAAAAACAAGGCTAATACTATAAATGTGAAGGCAGTGCACTGTGGCTCCTTCACTTGGGAGGAAGCTCTCCTGGGTAGTGAAGGACATGTCAGGGCCTGTAGCTATCTGGGCTGCTCAATAGCAGATAACACATTATTCCTGCATCATAACTCCTGATCAATGGAGATAGCTCTGTATGATGATCCCTGTGTCCACTCCCAACCTGCACATGTCCTGTGTGATGAGGACTAAGAAAAGAGAATCAATCCTGACATTGTTACGAAACAGACATGCTATAACTATATGATATTCACCTAAGCAGCACAAGCAGCTTCAGACTTTTTCTTTTATTAATCACTGACTGCATGGCGGTGTGGATCATGTTGTGCATCAGAGGACCACTTATCACTTTTGTTTTTGTAACCCATTTGCAAAGTTTGCCCGAGGAGCGCTCTAAAACACTCATTAAACAGATGGATCATGGTAATTATGTAATTAGCATTAGCTGTAAATATAGTTGAGTTTGGTTACTTCACAGAAACAGAGGATTTTCAGATTTAATATTGTGAAATACCTTTATAAGGACCAGAGTGGTTATTTCACATTTTATCCCTGCATTAAAAACATTACTGCTGTACAATCAGTATAACATAACAACATGCACCACCAGCCTTTTCATTCAACTTCATAAATAGGGTTTAAAATAGGACACAATATCAGGTTTCATTACACAATTATAATACTATTGTGATATAGCCTACAGATTACTTTAAATAATTATAGTAATGATTGTGTGATAATGATCAGCAAAGTCGATCTTTTTTGTCTGTTGTGTTTTTAGCCTCTTTTTAGACTCATATATGGATGCAGGAAGGTGGAGAGGGTCCACTACTATAACTAAACAGAAAGTGTGAATAAAAATATAAATGGATAGTGAAAAGAAATAATAATAATGTGAAATAAGATCATGATATCTATGTTATTAACCCTATTTGCTTTTTCCTTCTTTTAAAAAAAATTTCACAGTTATTTTTAATAACTAATATAGCAATACCCCTAGTTCAAACGCATATTTTCATGCTTTCAGGTGAATGATGTCTACGTTTGTACAACAGGTGCCTGCCCTGGACTGAATTTCTAACTCTTTATAAAACCCGTTTCTCTCTTTGGTAAATGTTCTGATGTCTCTGACAACAGAACATTTGAGGCTCAACATCCAGTCTTTAAACAGAAACTTTAAATTTAAGGAATCTAAAATTAGGAAAACTTCACGCCTGCACACTGACTTGGACCACATTCTGGTCTCCCCCATAGCCTTGGATGTATAACTGTAATCTCTTCTATCACACACAACTTTGCTATTTAAAAAGAAAATCTTAACTAAAGGTCAGTTTTCTGTTTTTCACATTTTCAGCTGCTCCTTGTGCTTTTTTGTGGCTGAGGATGTGAGGATGCAGCTGGACGCTCTAGGAGACACTGAGTAGCTTTTAGCTGCATCCGCTTCTTCTTTGGACAAGTGTGCCACAGTTTTGTGTAAATTCCTAAAACAGCCAGATGTCGACGCTGCCCGTCAGCTGTGCAACGGTGTGACAATTACACTATTCTTTACACACCTAACACTTGCTACAGTAACAGCAAGTGAAATGAAGAATAAAGACAGGAGCAGTGGAACCAAGGTCAGGTCCAATTAGTTTTGAACAATGTGCAGGACATAGCACTGATACACTTTAAATGTACCTCAGTTAGTGAGCTTTGACTGCTCTTTAAAGGACCACCAGGAAATACGAGTTCCTCTGTGGCACCTGTAAGTGCAGATTTTTTTCTGTATCGTTGCACTAACCTTTTCTAAACTGACAACGTGAAACTGGACAAGTATTACGTATCTTACCTCAACTCTGAGGATCTACTGACTGAACTTCTTCTTTGAGAGCTGGCAAACCAACAAATGGCACATTGCCTCCACCTACTGCTCCTTTGTACCAGTGAACACGGCTGGTTTATCCCTTAACTCTGTCCTTCTCTGAGATGTACAGTCCCTCCACCCACTCCACTCCATTCGGCTTCCAAGCATGGTCAGATGATCCAGTACACGCTCTGTGTAAATGTTCACAAGATGGTCCCAAATGTTGGCGAGTGGATTTTCATACACTCTTGGCATTCACAACACCGTCAAGAGGAATTAACTCAGTCTAACACCTTGTTGCAAGCTCTGGAAAATCATTAATGCCGTCCTTCAGGTGTAAAGTTCAGTTTGAAAAAGGATCATTTGGACAAAGACGGTGTCAAACCCTGTGATTCTGCCTTTAATGATATGGATAAACCTATGTATATGCTGCATCAGCAACAGGGTGATCACTCCTGCACATGTGCTACAGCCATGTTCGAGACCAAACAACATGCACTGATTGTCACTAACTCCACCTGACAGCCTCTCTGCTGGGTAATTAGCAATGCACGTGTAGCTAACGAAGGCTACGATAAGCATGTGACATCTGTGTTGAGTGTGGATTTCTTCGAGCTGAGCACAATATGATGGCAGGCTGGCTGCAGGCCTTTTTGCTAATAATAGCCACCTTCCATTACCACGTTGGCATTAATGGATGGTAGAGGCCCAGCATCTGTCATGCAGGGTTATATCTATGATTTAGCTATTTTATTGTGGTTTTACAGTGCACTTCTCTGCGTTCCAACAATGTCAGCTGTGGTGTAGGGTCTTTTATGCAACCTAGCTGCTACACAGTGAATGGTCTGAGGATCACTTGTCCTATTGACATGGTAGAAACAGCAGCAGGGGTATGAATGAGTGCAGCTTACTCAGATTTCTCCTCAACTAAAATAAGCATTTAGAAGACACAGGATGAAGATAGAACAAAACAGAGCTATAATCTGCACACACAGAGAGAGAGAGACATGCACAGTCACAATTATAAACTCACACAAACACAGCAGGACATCAGCAAGATAGCAGACCCACACTGATGTGAATGTCAGGTCCTCCTGCCTCACACAAGCATCTCACATGATCTCTAAATCAGTCACAACCTCACACACACACAACACAACAAAACGGTCACACTGGTCATGGTTATGGCTTAGTTACTCCAGAGGTCCACTACACTACAGACTCGACAGATCAGGGCCCAGCAGGACACGGGAGGGCAGGAGGAGGACGCAGGGGCAGAAAACATGGCAAATGACGGAGGAGCAGCAGCACACCACTCACCTTGCATCATGGTTGCAGATTTTCATCCTACGTTGCCCTCCGGTGTGCAGGCAAGCAGAGATGGAGGAATCCGCTCGGTCAGAGGATGCCTGGGCAGGGCATAGCTAATTCTGCTCACAGCTTCCCCCCTTGCTAAAGCACGATGTTGATTCTCCTCCACTTCACCCACACACACACCCCACGGGCCCGAGCCCCCCCAAAACACCCGCACCGGTGAGGTGAGGCGGGGTGGGGGCAGAGCTGAGCGGCAGCAGCGGCGGCGGCGGCGGAGGAGGAGGACACGGTGAGAAGAAGATAGACCCGAAGGAATATGCAGCAGATCAGGAGGGTAGAGGTGGAGGGGAGGAGGGGAGGAGGGGTGAGGGTGTGTGTGTGTGTGTGTGTGTGTGTGTGTGTGTGTGAGAGAGAGAGAGAGAGAGGGGGGGTGGGGGGTGAGGGTCCTGTCAGTGTGCGCGTTAGGCCCTGGGCGCCCGAGCAGCACCGACACGCGCCATCTCTGAGAGGGGGGATGCTGAGGAAAGGCAAGGAGAGAAAAAAACACAGCGATACAGAGAGAGAGAAAGAGAGAGAGTGAGAGAGAGGAGGAGGAGGGAGGGAGGGAGTGGGAGGCTCGCTGATGTCACATCTGCACTAAACCAATCCCTGCAACCATGGTCACATGGCTGCTGTCCCCTGATGCCTTAGCACCTCTCGGCTCGCCTCAAACACACACCACAGACAACTGGATACATATAAGGCCTCACATGAGATAATCAACTATTTAGCAAAACATCAGCTCCTATAATCAGGTTGTATTTAAATGTACAGGATCTGACATAGCTCTGTGCTTAATGGCCTTTTTGTTTTGTTTTTGCACCATTCCTCAAACCTACTTCAAGTTTTATTTACATTTTTTAGTTGAACGGGACAGAGAGGAGGCAAAAAGCTGGACAGGTAGACATCGGGGGATAAAAAATATGAGGTCAGGCACAGTTTAAGCCAAACAGGGGGAGAGTGTTTTAAGTCCTTTGTTGAAATTTTGAATAGGTTGAGGGGAAAAAATCACCCAACAAAAGAGGAAAGGGGATTTCATGATTTTCAAGCAGCTACTGAACCATATGATTCTGTCCCTGTATGTGTGTGTCAGATAAAAGCCCTGATAAAAGGGCCTCAGGTTTCTCAGGGAAAGGATTTCAGACACATACGCAGGGGTGAGATCATGCAGAGGAGGAAACCAGTGAATGGAGGAAAGTTTCTTTTTTTACATGTTGGTGATTCTTTACCAGTGGTTTGGATAAGTGTGGGTGTTACACCTAAAAGTGGTACCACAAGCCGTTTATTTATTTGGATACATTTCTAAGACAAAAAGAAAGTTGTAAAACCTAAAGTCAAGAAATGTCATTGTCAATGTATGACATATTTCTTGTGTATAATCTAGTGTTAAGAAGGACAATATGTTTCTATAGAGCTATGAAACAAGGTATTTATGAGTGGGAGCCTGATTTGTTTGCGTGTGTGTGGATGAACATACAGCTGATGCTATACACATTCCTGCCAATGGTTTCACACCAATGCTCTGATCTACAGGTGGTGTTAAAGTGCCAAGAAACCATGGACCACCGAACCACAGGCAGGAAGAAGAAGTAGGCAAGGCAAGTATGCATGGATGTACAAAATGTAGGTTTTAAAACTACCAAAAAGAAAGGAAACACATTTATTGTTTTAAATGAGTGACTGAGGCTTCTTCCACACAGATATGTGACCCATTTTAATTTCAAAACTAGATACACTCTGCAGAAATGGAAATTTAGCGAAATGCCTTCCTGATTAGGTCTCATGAATCTTGACTTCCAGTGGCCAAAGCAACATCGATAATGAATTACGAATGCTACTGACCTTGTTGTCTTTGCTAGCAGCTGTTGTACAGTTAGATTTTGCATTTTATCTCTACAACAGCCTTTACTGTTTATTCAACTATCCCTGTAATCTACATTATTGACAGGGATTGACATTCCTGCAGGTCAGCCTTCCTGTTTACACAAGCATTATGCCTACTGTATATGATGTTATATGCGTTCTCAGGTATGTTGTATGAACGGATCGTTTCTATTTCAGAGTTAAAACAGTCATCTGGAGGAGATTGTGTGACGTAGTTGTGAAACTTTGTCATTAAAAAGTCCACAGGGCACCTTTATGTGATAACCAAGGTTGAACTTGGTTGATTTTCATTCAGATGGAAACCCAGAAGCTCTGAGCCCCTCCATAGTCCATGTCCTGGAGGCAGTTACTGAAATATGATCAACTATTAGCATTATTGAACTTTAAGGCCCAATTTTCTCAGGTAGGACGGCTGCTTACTAGAGCATGAATATTTATTTTACATGATATTATACAGAAACGCATACACAAACTCAGATTAGAAACCAGTTTTCAAGGGTTTTAAAGGGAGATAAAACCACATGTCAATGACATTATAATGCAGGAGATGTTGTTTTTGAATAATAAGGATAAGTGGGGCACACTGAGCCGTGGGGTAGCCTGCAGGATATAGAAGATGAAGATGAGCAAGAATTCCCACTGGAACCTGCATGTAAGGTTTATTTGGGATAAATATGAAGGAAAGCGGTCTAAAGCGGGAACAGAGAGACACTCGAGTTTCAGCCAGTGTGTCGGAATAATGTGGTCTGCACTGTGAAAAGCCTGCAGTTAGTGCTGAAAACACAGAGACGCCAAGAAGAAATCATTTGTCCAATTTTAGTAGGATGGATTTTGTTCTGTGGGGGAAAAAAACTGCTTTTGCAGTTGGATACAAACGACTGTCTGTGGTGTTATGAAAAACAAAAGAGGAATATATTGACTCCACATAACTGCAAGATTGTTTCTATTGTTGAAAATGTGTCACACTGGAGGACGACAGTGTGTCCACCACCTCGGAGTACACACTGTCAGCTGTAATCATAGCAAAGGCTCACTGGGAGGGGAGGGGGCTTGCATCGTAGCCTGGAAGAAGAAAGAGAGAGTGGCAAAGGACAAACTATTCCTGCTTGCCACGACGTGAGTGTCTCACTTCAGCAGGGAAACAGAGAGGCTTTGGCGAAAGCGATGGTCTGATTATTCAGCTGCTTTAATGGCCGTGCGCTGGGCTGCTGGAGCCGAGTGACTCACCCTCTCCCTCGTAGGGAAGGGACAGATGGGGAAGGCAGTCAGAAAAAGTCACCAAAACCCTACCGGTTTTGGTGTGTTTGCGTGTTGGGGTGGAGTGATGTTTCTACAGCGGAGGTCATGTACTTTTTAAAAGAGGAACAAATTCAAATTTGGCCATTAGCCTTACACATCCTGTGTTTTCCCTCCCTCTGTTGTTTCTGTGCTCCCATGCCAAGAGACTATTGTGTGTCAGTGAGGTGAGTGAAAAGTCAGGGAGTGTAATCGGATGCAGAAACACAAACCCTGCAGACTACTTCATAATGTTTGTTTAATGTGCAGGAAGTGTCACTTGCAATATTTTCCAGTTGGAATCACACCAAGTCTTATAAAACTGAGACTTTCCAGAAGTCCACACCTTCGTGTTCCTCTGCTTTTACTCTTCCCACTTCCTGAGGTTTATTTGTGGCTGTTGTTGTTACTTTTGAATCCTGGTAGTAAGTGTTTATGAGCTTACCTAACAGACCACAGGCTGCTCGTCCGTGTGCTTTTCTTAACCAGCTCCTTACATAAGAAGCCAGGCAGGGGTCAGAGGTCACGGCAGCTGGGATTAGCAAAGGAGAGGAGGACAGAGGAGAAGCAAGGAGAAAGAGCCATGAGCAGCTACTCTGACATGACTGTTGCACTGCTGTTGCATTCTGGGTATCAGACACACAGCCGTGTGAATGGGCTGCAAATATTTCTGACATAATAAAACAGTGAGGAGCCCTTCAAGCAGAAAAGCACTAATATATCTTATTACACACAATCACATGATCGGGTCACACTGATACACCTCCACTTATAAAACAGATTTTACATTATATACATCAGTTACATTCAATATAACAAAACACTCTGGCATAACATGATGAGGCCTACCTGTAGCAAACACTGCCCGTCAGTGTTTCCCACCAATAAATCCTTTAACAATGTGGCTCAATGCCTCCACCTGCTGGATGAAGTCACTGATTGGCTCCATCACTCTCCATTACCGTCACCACTACATAGGGCACAAACAGAATTTTATAGGTAGTGCCTTAACCAGAGTTTTAAGATGAATACTGATGAAGTTGAGTAAGCTAACAATTGAAACTATGACTTGTCTCATTCATTTGTACAAGAATTTCATTTGATCTAGATGAAAATGTCATTGCAATCCCAGAAATATCAGGAGAAAAATCTGCATAAACTCTTGATATAATATTGGAATGTGTATATACCACAATGTGGCTTTAATCTAACTGTAGTACACATCTATAACCTACTATACCTATCAATTAGGTTTAAAAAAAAAAAGGTTCCTCACAGAATGGGTGATACAGATGTTCTAGCAGCATCTAGCAAGAAACCAGGTTGAATCTTGTCCGAGGACCAACACAATAATACCGCAAACGCACCTATAATACACACAATATGCACTAATACTCACAAAAAGTTAGGGATATTAGGCTTTTGGATTAAATTTCAGAATGCAGCAAAAATGCACTATACAGGAGTACTTATTAATTTGACCTTCTCTAAACTTTTAAATGCACATGTCCAACGGTTCATGTTTTCAACATAACATGCTGTTGTGCAAAAATCACAACAAGTGTCTGATCCATGAATCGACCACTAAATGCTTTGGTCCAATGACAGTTTGTATTGAAACAGTCGTCTTCATCATGCCGTTCACATTCTGACATCATGAGACCAAGATGACACCTGTATAACAATCCATCAACAGAACCTGGACATGTGGAGGCTACAGCCGATGGGATGTTTGTCAGACGGAAGTTGCCACTGAGCTCAGAGTGTCACAGAGTGTCAGCAGGTTGGACAGAGACACAGAGAGACTGGAAGAGTCACAGAAATGCAGAGAAGTGGACGCTCTTTGGCCACTTATTGATACACTGATATTTTTTGTTTTGGTATACCCAGCACTGTTGTTAGCTTTTGTTTCAATCAGTTGTTTGAGATGAAGAAATTACCATTTCATACTTTCTTAAAGGTACATTGTGTATATCGCTATCGTATTTTTCATGCTGCATTCACGTGAAATCGGGCAGACGGACGACAGCCGCTGCACGTAACGGCATAAACAAGCCTCTATGTAAACAAGTGGTCGGTCAGCATGAGGCAAAACAATACACGTGACAATATCTTGTAATGGTGAGATCATGGCAGAGATTAATGAAAAACATACTTTTGAATGAAATAATCAATTTCCGTGAATAGATAACAGGAGAAGTTACACAATGTCCCTTTAAATGCCCTACTTTCATGATATAATATCACTGTGGCATGAACTTTTTACATTTTCCATAAATTTCACCCAAAAGTCAAATATCCCTCACTTTTTATAAGTAGTGTATATCCTGCGTCAGCAACATCACAGATCCTAGTGTGTGTCTCTTTGCAGCAGACTCTGTTTGGTTGTGTCCTTGTTGTTCATGTGTGATCACTGTTGTCCATCCTCTGGGTGTCAAAGCAACATGACACCTCGGGGGTTGGCAGGAGTGAGTGACGGCATTAGCGCAGGTCAGCGCTCAGTCTCCTGCCTGGAGCTCTGCCATCAGAGGACAGGAGGCCGGGTCAGCCTCCACAGATCAGAGTTAATTACTCACCGACTTTAAATCCACTTTAATAATAAATCTCTGATGATTTATGACTCTTCAGTTCTGTAAACAGAAATATAAATGTATTAAAAGTGACACTGCGTACTAAAGACTTACTATGCCAATGGATACATCACCTAAAATGAAAGGTTTATTATGTGTAACCACCTGACAATAAAGGAACTGGGGCCTCCTTGAGTTCCTCTGACCTCCTGTCTGCATTAACAGGAAGCACAATAAATACAAAGTACATATTGCATTTGTTTTTTGTTTTTTGTTCTTTTTACAGCATGTTTGTTCTGACTTGGCAGATGTGGCAGATATCCAGGGCCTGCTGGTGGCTGACAGGAGACACGGCTCCCTGCTGCTGTGCCAGTTGGTGCACCTGACCAGTGTCCCGTTCACGCCCGAGAGCTCCCACTCACACACAGCAGGGTAACAATGAAGAGGAAGGGAGTGTTTGTGACGTCGCCTCCTTTTTCTTCAGCTTTTTCCAAGAGGTAATGAAGCTGTGTGCTTACATGCAACAGTTTAATTGTAAAGGGAAGAGTAGGATGTGCGGGGGGAGGGTAGGACAGTGGTTTTCTATAAGGTTTCATTAGCAGAAGGAAGGAAAGACGGAGATGAATGACTGGATTCTTGTGTTTAACTATGAGGACAGAAGCAGAAACAGGTAAACTGCACTGATATACAACCTTTTCATTGTGCTGCACTTTTAGCATTACATCATCACCATGTGACAAAACTGAATCTTTATAGTGAACTATTGAACCTCTACAGGAATAACTGAGCTGAGCCAAAAGGCCGGATTTAAAACCAGAAGAAGTGTCTACGAAGCTTTTCTGTGTTAAGACAAATTGAGCCAAAGACAACCTGAACTCTCAATGCAGCTCCCAGCAGGAGGATCAGGCAAAGAAAGTGTGGTCTGATATATCGTGATTCCCAAACAGCAGGGGTCCGGTGGTATTTGCAGCTTCTTTGTGAAAACCTGATGATGGCTAAAAAGAAAAAAAAAGTAAAATGAATAAGAGCCATGAATCTTCTTTAGTGTACTTCTTTTTTTCCTGATCATATGACAGATTGGACATATCGATTATATATAAGACATTTCCACATATAACCTTTTTTCCTTGTGAAATTGATTCAGGCTGCAAAAATGTGATCAGCAATCAGTCATTTTCAAATGTTCAAGAAGATTTAGGAAAACTAATTGCAGCGCTGATTGTGATGTTGAACTTAAAAAACCTACTTGACCTGTTGACACAAGCACCGAGTTGACTATAAATGAGGCAGTGTATCACATCCAGCACGGCACCGCGGGATAATCACCAGCTTTACTACACTGAGGCGGAGGCACATCCTCCTGCAAGCTTTCTTTGTCTGATCAGTTTTATAATGATGGAAAACAGATGAATCGTCTTATATGTTGTGACACAGAATAAACACTGAGCAGAATATACTTATTGTTACTGGATGTTATTTATAAAACCACTGAACACTTTTCCCTTGAGGGTCAAAGTCTGTCTGCTTCCTCCCATGAATATCTTGCTTGTTTCATTCTCCTCCTATTTTTTTTTTCCATAAAAAAGTGAATATCAGTACATTGATGAACATCTCCCTCTATTATCCTTTTTTTAAATTATTATTATTATTATTATTATTATTATTATTATCCTTTTATTAGACATTAAATCAAATGGACTGATGGTAAATTTGAGGAACAATCTCTTGACAAATACAGAAGAGGACAGAAAAAATGGGGGGAAAATATCTCAGATAAGGTGAAGATTTCTTGTCGTTATCATAGAAAATCAAACCAAATCTCTGTGTGCTGAACACTCTTCCCCTCCAGCACCTGTTTTTATGGAGCTGTTAACAAAGGAGGACATTAAGCCTTCATACAGGCCATCTCTTAAAGTTACACACTCGTGGATGTCAGCTGAGCCGGTCTGCAACACAAAAGACCACTGAGACACCACACTGCTGCTGCGGACACATGATTAAAAAAAATAAAATCCATGACATATTCTGGTCATCGAAGGGCAAAGGCAAACTGAGGTTTTATAAGGATCTTGAGAAATATCAGCAGAGGATCTCATAGTATAACAGCTGCAAAGAAGGAGTTGTTTGTTCCTGCTTTCTGCCACTAGATGGCACAACAGCCCCACCCACACATGCACATTATCAACTCAGAGTGGGTTAGTGATGAACATAAAGCTCTCGCATATGTTCCACATTTTCTTCCCACTGATGAAAAATTAGCTGCATGTCATGTGATAATGAAACCGTCGGTCAGGGCAGAGACAGAGACAGAGTTTGTCTGTGCACTGTGGTCCAGGTTGATGTGTGATGATGGACGATGTCAAATATCCTGACAAACTACACATGCCACTGAAAGGTGTGTCGGCGTCACAGACGGCAATGGTATTGTGGATCAGGAGGTGGCAGTGTTTTATACACTGGTGATTTAACCAATTGTCTCTGGGCAGAAAAGGCTGAACTATGTGAAATGTGGCGAAGGAAAGAAAAAAAAAAAAAGGAGCAAAGAGGATGATGTAATCCTTTAAAGGGACATTCACAAGAAATAAAGCAAGGTAACAATGGACACACGGCTGTGGTCGAGCCGAGATGACCACACAGACGGACGGACGTTGACGACGGTGTGTGGGACTGCAAATGAGAATTATTTTGTTGATTAAACGTCTCCATCTCTGTTTCCCACAGCCCAGGGCAGCATCTTTATGTTCATTGTTTTACCGTCAAAGACATGAAATTTAAAGTGATACACAGCAAGGTCTGAGACCACCCATCCTTTTTCCCTTCATGAAGAAGTGTAATATCTGTTATTTTCTTCTTGTATGAGTAAGATAAATATCAAATATAAGTATAAATGCCATATTTGCCTGATATTTGACTGGTTGTTGACAGATGTTTGTGAATGTCTACTGGCTAATGGACGTGTCTGTGAGAGCAATGAGGTAAAACTGTAGATGCATATAAGAATGTGATGGGGATCTATGCAAATGAAGAGCAACAGGTGAAACAACACTACTGATTAACATCTTAATATCCTGAAAATGACATGAAGTTGTGGTCATAAATATGAAAATCATACGTTCAGAAGCTTATTGTGACAAATAGACAAAGCTCGATACATTAATCCAGTGTAATGAATAGCCTAGCAACCACTAAACAAACAAATAAGATTTTTTTTTTTAAGTGTGGAAACAAACACAGTTTACATCACATGTAAAACTCACAGACATAGAGAGCATTTTGTATTCATACTCCGGTTTTTTAATGGAACTGTTTCACTGAACCCATTCACTGGAAGGAGCAATGGGATGGATCACATAATAACATTATAGTAAAATCACATGGTATATAAACTAGCTCTCAATGAGAACCTTCATGGACAATGTCCTATATTTGGAATAAGATACAAATGGAGAATGAAAAACGACCACTTAACTCCATGCAGTTTTCACACATTTCACAAATGCTACACAGCATTTACTAAGAAACTAAGAAAACAAATCCCAAACTACTTTTGGTGCAAATTGGTAGACTAGCACAAGGGTTTATGGAAAGCTGTATTATATTATTCTATGCAAATACTCAAATACCTTAATAAATAGACAGTCTGTGGCAGCTAATTGGCATGTGTTTTTCACATAAAGTAGATGAAGGGTGTGGTGCAACAGTTTGGGCCTTTATAATGGGTATAATATCACATATTTTAATAGACTCTAATTATAGAACCTCGTGTAGCCAGTTAAAAACACATTTTATGAGGACCATCTTTACCATGTGTAAGATAAATGATCAAAAAATCTGAGTCTCAATGATTTCATGAACCTGATTAAGTACTATACATGGAGTGAAACGTTTTGCGCTGTAAAATATCCGAGGCCCAGGATTTGCCTTGTTTGCATATGACCTCAGCTACAACGCCTTAGGCTAAACAGAAACACCATCCATTATGAGGAGTGGTTAACCAGCTCTCTCCCAAATTACAGTGACTCTGGGTTCCCATTTTACTGATTTAGCGGTTGTGTGGTTCCCCATCTCATGTTACTGACTGTTATAGTGAGACGCACTCACGCAGGCCATCCTCCCCTTGTAAAAAGTGAGCAAAGCATTTGTTGGCCATTTAACAGGCACCAAGCAGGCACCAAGTAAAGCGCAATTAAAGATCCGTGACAAGACATTATTTACTCTATTCTACAAAAGCACACTTGTGTTTTTAGAATAATATTAGTGCTTGATTACACCGATCGAAAAAAAAACTGCCCGGTGGTGTTACACTGTTACTTCACCAGCGTATAGCCTCAGGCTGCTCGGGTTGAGATTTAACCACATCCTCCGACAAATGCAGGAGGAACATTTTACCACCCTGACCAAGAGGCCACTGCACAAGGTTTTCAACAGAGCCGGAACATTTCCTGAGCATGTATGACTGCAGCGCCTGAACCTCTGTCCAAATCCTTGTTTAAAGCCGCCGGTGACAGGTCATCAGTCTCGCCGCAGCGCAGGTTGTGATTGGCAGCTGTGGAGAGGTGTCCAGATAACACCATGGTTATAGAGTTGACCCCGCTTTTAACCTCCTGGCACACCTCCTCTCTTCACCCCGCTCCCCCTCACCCGCTCTGGCAAACTGCAGGCCGATCCCTGACAACATTTACCCAGCGCCTCATGCACCACTCCTCCACACCAGCCTCCTCAGCGACATCTGCCCTTTTTTAATAGTGAGCTTTGACCTCTCGGGCTAAAGATAAGTTAACCTCTATACTACCGTGTCATGAAGTTACCAGCGCTGCTCCCTTGTAACGCCGTTTTGTTAGAGCACATGTGCTGTATATCTGAAGCCTGGAGAAAATCACAAGCACGAGAGCTGCCGAGGAGTTTTTTAGTTGAACAGTAAAACGTCCAGGAACTTGCAGTTTAAGAGAGAGTCTTATGAAAGGAACAAGCTTTGTCTGAAGTGTGAATGGCTTGCAATACTATTTCCCTCTCTCTCCCACCCTCCTGCCAGCACCAGTCAAGGGATTTTCCTTCCCACCATCTCCGGCTGGAACACTATTTCCGGATTGTGTTGTTCATTTACTTAGTTCGCAGAGCACTCGGGAATGAGAGGCCATGGAAAACTGAGTGTGGCAATGTGGCTAGAGTGGTGGGGAGAGAAAGACAGAGAAATGGAGAGAGGTGTGTGTGTGTGTGTGTGTGTGTGTGTGTGTGTGTGTGTGTGTGTGTGTGTGTGTGTGTGTGTGTGTGTGAGAGAGAGATGGAGAGAGTGCAAGGCAGAGCTGGATAGAGCTGGATCGTCAGAGACAAGCCCAAGCAATGGCCTTTACCAAAATAGCACAAGCAAGAATCTCTGCGGGTAACATAAATTTGAGCATGATGAGTGTAATCAAACGGAGGAGGGTTAAACATACGACATAAACTATCTTCAGGACCATGTGATGTTGAGGATTCCTTTGTCACAACTGTGCGCCTGTCTGCCTGCCTGCCTACCAGTCTGTTTGTTTATCTGGTTGCGTCTCCGTCCCATCAGAACATCCTATTACACTACTACGTCTCTGCAGTTAAAGCCTGGGCACAGGCTGTTAGTGACCTGTTTACCTTTTGACATTTCCGCGACTGATAAAAGCTAACCCCCTGTGACAGGTGTAATTGTCAAACAAAGGTGGTCAGACAAGCTTAAGAGGCCTTTGACCTTCAAGCAGCGTGCTCTATCCTCGTTAGATGACTAAACAGGATTGAACCATTCACTAAGCTCATCTTCATCTTGACTTCAGGGAGGTTTACAGGAAGAAGGGGCAGTAAGCAGGCTAATATCCCACCAAAGTTCATTACATTATTGACTTAACCATTTATGCTGATAATATGACTAATTAAGCCAATAAACACGTTCATGCAGTAAGGTACGTCTTAATACTGCTGGTGTCGATATAATGGTGACTACTACGTCATTTCAAAAACCTAACTTTTCCTAATTAAGTTCAGTTTGCTCATCGAAAGCAGCATCTCTCAGTCTGGCCAGTCACAATGTCATCTCTGTCTTTGCTGAAGTTCACACAAGGCTAAGAGTCAACCGGCCTACTGGGCTTGCAGCTCCCTGACACAGCACAGCTCTGACCTAGATGCTAATGTGAGCACGCTAACATGTTTGTAATGCTAACATGTTAACGTCGCCACTGAAAGAGGAACGATGCCATGTTTTTACCTTCATTAAACAGCTTCGGATTTGTGATGGTTAAATGACTTGTTACAGGGTTGGCCAAAAACCAACCAACCGGTTTTCGGCCAACCTGGTGTCCCAGATCTCTCTCGGCAGCACGCAACACAAACGCACCCAACCTGTGATCTCTTGTTTATGACAGAAGATAAACAAATATACACATTGCAATGCGTATATAATAAATTCCGTTATCCACCGCTCCATCGATTGTTTTCTCACCGGCTTCAAATGGGAAGAGGGTAGCAAAACAACGGAAAAGAGACCGAACTTGCATAGTTGTCCTTTAATACTTAACACAAAATGTAATAGAGTCTGACGGGGATGTCACTGTACTCTGGTCATAAAGAAACATAAACAAAGTAGTTGACAAATTAAAAGAAAATTACCTAATGATGGTATTAGTTATCACAATTCATCCTGAGGAGACTGACTGACTGCAGCACATTTCATCCTAGTCCACCCTATAGTTTTTGAGATACTTCAACAGCTCTTCATCAAATCTGCACTGAAGTTTTTGTGTAGTCATTCATGGTCCCCAGAGGTTGAATCCCTGTGACTTTGCTGATTCACCAACTTTTCCTCTGGTGCCGCCATGGGCTTGACATTTTTGGAAATGTCCTGATAACTATTGGATGGACTGCCATGACATTTGGTGCAGACATTTACGTTCCCCTCTGGATGAATTATAATGACTTCTCATACATCGGGTCAAAAAATTTCATGCTTGTGAGCAAATGTCGGCAAAACTGAGGACATTCCTATAAGCCACGGATTTGACGAGACTTAGTGCACGTTGCATCAGCATCTTAACACAGTCTTTATGAGGATGAAGCCAGATAAAGGCAGATAACTCTTGTCTAATCTGTCTCTTGTTGCTCCCCAAACTAAATGCAACTTTGTGGGAGTAAATTGCACTTTTTTTAATAACTATGGTCAAAATGTATCCAAGTCATCCACTCTACAGAAGAAGAAACGCTGAGTCCTAATAAACACACGCACACGCACGCACGCACGCACGCACGCACGCGCACACACACATACACACACACACACACACACACACACACACACACACACAGATGTCTACACAACACTCTGGTGTCCCACACATGTACCACACACCATTGTGGTGGGACATAAAAACACAAAGTAGGCTGTTAAAAAGGGGTGAGAAAATTGGACTTTCTCAACCGACTTCCTCTAATTACTTTCTTCATTAAATTGCACCAGGCCCCAATAAATGAGAAATTCCACTTTTTTTCATTTTTTACTCTGTCTTCTTTTTTTTTTTACCAGTTAACCCATCTATTAAATTATATTGCACCATATTTATTCTTATATATTTTTCTTTGTAAATAATTGGCCTTCGACAATCTGTTGCTCTTTTTATGTGGTATATTGGTGAATTAATCTAGTTATATATAATGCTGTGTATAGCATATTGCAGACGTGATGTACTGCATATATACAGATAAAGCTGTTTCTTTTTTCTAATAATTATGATTTTCACATAGAAAACCTTACATAACCTGCCTTAACACTGTATGTGACTACAACCATGTTATTAACAGCTAATTTGACTTTATTGCACAAAAAAAGGAACAGGGAAACAAAAAAGAAAGAAAAGAGAAAAAATCCCTCTTCCACTAAGCGCCAAAAAAAAACTACCACTAGGTCACACGGATCAGTTAAGATAAGCAGCCTCTGGCATCATTTTCTCAGGTCACCATGACAATTCCAGCCTGTGCAGTCAGCAGTTTCACAGTTCGGTTGTCTCTCGCACAGAATCTCTTGCACCAAGGTTGACTGTGTGGTGAAAAGGCCACGGAGTGCAGGTGTGAAGTGGAGGGATGACAGCAATTTGCATCCAATGTTATGACAACAAGTGTAATCAGTATTTTGGAACACACAGCGTTGGTACAAGCTGTATTAATAACGTAAATTATATGGTGTGTGTGTGGGAGGGAGTTTGTGTGCCATAAATCATCCAGAGTGTATTCAGACTGCTGCAGAGAGGATTAGAGATTCCGGAGAACAGAGTGATTCCTGATCACTTCATTTATACTGTTCATGTCAGAGGACATTTTGTTCTTGTGGCACTTTTCCATAACTAAGTGAACTATTTTGATTAGACTCAAGGAGATTAAAAAAAGGCTCATGTACCGGCAGGGCCGTTGTATCGGGGAGAAAGGTGATGATAATTCTAGGGGCCCAGTGCCCAATAGGGCCCACAAAAAAACCCCGTAGTCTAATCTTTGTATGACTGAATTATTCTGCATATGACCCTGACTAGTCTACTCATAGTAATGCTGCATTAGCATCAAAACAAAGTAGGCTAAATAAAAAATGCTAATACATACGTAGTCCAAGAAAGAAGGGGAAAAGTCAGGGGGCAGGGGCCTACATTAGTATTCTTTAAGGGGGCCCAGAATTCCTAGCAACGGCCCTGTGTACCGAAATTATGATTATTACGATAACATTTTATTAATGTACTCTTTATCATACATTGAACCTGACGGATTCAGACAATTCAAAGAGCAATAAAGACATACTTTAGTGTGTTGCTGATAAATATTATGAAGTTTAATTCTATCTCCTGTGAAAATTAGGGCACAACGTTAATCAGATGATGACGTTCTTGACCTTCTGGGACCTACATCCCAACCTATGGCCTTAAAGCACCAAGGTAAATCCCAACGCATGACGCAGAAAATTAGTTTACTGACTTCTTTCTTGGCTCAAGGTTGTGTCATTTACACAGGTCACCGATGCTGCCATTGTTTGGACAGGAGTTGTGTAATCCTAGATTCTTTCGTCCTATCCTCTTATTGTTATGGCTCCTCACAGAGTGCTTAACACATGCTGAAATAACTTCCTTAAGACCTATGTAAGCAAATACCACTTAAAGTACTTCTATGCTCGCACATGAGAGTGTGAGTGTGTGTCTGTATAGGTGGCGGACGGAGGGGGTAAAAAGGGAAGGGGGCTTCTTGCGTGCAGGACAGGGGTGGTTTGTTTTGTCAGCAAAATGTCAATCTGTCTTTGCAAGGTTATCCCATATGATCTCCCTAAATACACAGGGCTTGGTTGTCCATCTGGTTGGCAGTTGAGAGCTAACCCCCCCCCTCTCCCAGCTCACCCCCCCTCCTCCTCCCACACTGCCCCCTCCCCATCACCACCACCACCACTGCTAACCCAGGTCTGGAGGTCTTGCCTTTCTACCTCCCACTGAGAGGATATGAAAAGGCCGACAAAGCTTTCCATTCTCTTCTTTTACTGTCAGATTTTTGGATCAGTGTAATCCTCAAATGGCTGCAACACGTGTACAGCGGTTTGGTTGCTCCCTAACAACTAACTTGACAACTAAACAATGCAATGGTTCTTACTGAAAAGGGACACTCAGAAGAAATTTTGTACGTCCAGAAAAGATCCGGACTCTTCTATGTGCGCACGCACACACACACACACACACACACGCACACTCACACACATATTCACAGAGCCAGGCAACCACCCAACATCCAAAAGTCCAAAAAGCCAGATCTGTCCCCAATCCAAACTGCCTTGGGCTCCCCTAAGCTATTCAGCGTGTGCAAATGAAAGATGTGTCTTGGAACTGTGCAAGCCTCTAGGCAGAGCAGAACTAGCCTCGTGCACAGATATACACAGCAGCCCTCTGGACAAGTTTGGCACCCACACCAGCAACTGTGGGCCAAAACTCATGTTGCGTGCTAACTCTCTCCCTCCCCCATCCCCTCATGCTATCCCGCTCTGCAATTATATGCTACGCTCCCACCCAAACATGCAAGAATAGGCCTTCTCAGTCAACAGACAAACCGAGTCATTCTGTCCTCAAACCATGACATCATGACCATTTGACTTTAGCGTGAAATTCAAGCTTAATTTAACTTTGTCAGGAAAAAAAAAAAAAAAAAGTGGTGTGTGTTACACTGGCAGAGCGCTGCAGTGGTGTGAACAGAAACTGCACGCAGTTCTGGGAAGGCAAAGCTAATTTATTCTCTCGAATATCAGACTCATGAGGAAGGAATATGTGACTCATGACAATCTCACACATCATGTATTTACTATGAGAAACTGTTGAACTGGGCTTGTGCATGGTCAGAGCAGAGCTGGATAACACTGACAAACGTATGTGCTGGCTACTTTTGATTACAGAATATTTTGGGTATGACTTTGATGCCTTTATATAACAGTAATATAAACTTTTTTGATAGTTTTTTTTTTCCGAAATGGGGGATTCAACAGCCAAATAGTGGTATAATTGAATTATAACAAAGCAAAAAACACAATAGTCATAGTAGTAATAGTTGACTTTTATCACAACAAACATATCTTCAACTTTGCTTCAGGAAAATGTCAGCGGCCTCCAGTTTGCTTAAGTTTCATGGGGTTTAGGTGCCTGAGAGGCATCTATCAAACTGCTGACAGCTATTGTGTGAAGCACACCTCATTTTCCAAATCTGCCTCGCAACAGAGTCCTCTCCTCTGTCCTTGCAGCTCTGGGAGGGGTTCTTAATAGTTTGTGAGCGCTTGCGTGTGCGTGCATGTATATTTGACAGAACTGCACCAATGACGGGCACCTAAACCCAGCCCAGCCCAGCCCAGCCCTCGCAACAAAGAGGGACGGTGGGTTTCACTGCAGCCCCGAGCTCACTCTCCCACACGCTCATAAATAACCATACAGAGTGTCTGCCCTGGCCAGGGGGAGAAAAGGGAGAGAAAAGAGCCATTTAGGCAACTCCTCTCCTCTCATGCCTTCCAACTGACCTTTTCCAAGGGTCAATCAGTCCAACCACAACTCCATACTCTGAAGCCCTCCTCCTCCTCCTCCTCCTCCTCCCCACTCTGCTCTCTCCTTGCTGACACTAACCTGAATCATCCCAACACTGGAGAGAAGCCACTTAGCAGGCTTGGGTCATTATAAGGGAGCATTTAAGACCTGGAAGGCATAAAGCCTCACAAGCTCAGTCACAGAGCATGTGAGATGGCAGCAGGGGTCAGAGGTGAAGGTCACAATATGGGAGGAGGGGAATAAATCCTGTAGCATGGATGACAATGGCTGCAATCCCCACTGACAATGATGCTATTGTGGGCTTTGGGTTGCTTAGTGTGTCCTGGAGCTGTGCCTAATAGAGTTATAGTGCTGATGTGATGGCTGTGTAGCTGAGGAGAGTGGTGTCCTTTTATATAAGGGGGGGGGGGGGGGCAACTGCAGAGGAGGTCTTGGCTTCTCAATTTTGCTTTGCATGAAGTCTGGGGAGGAAGAGAGAGAGAGAGGTTACTAACTTAACTTCTCAGAGTTCACAAGATGTGCCGGTACGCTTGACTGCAACATGACTTTTCTATTTGTGAACCTTTAGAGTCACACCGTCCCAGGAACAATCCAGTTATTGATTTCAAAACAATTGAGAAGTCCATATAATTTATGTCTGGTGCTGAATGGTTATAATCTATTGATTGTAATTATAAAATACTACATTTTCTGCTGAACAGCATTGCCAAATTTCATCAACAGCGATGGAAATAAGAGCCGGTTTGCAACTTTACAACCTACTTTGATCCGTGATACAAGGGGTTGAGAAATTGTCAACATCTCATGTATTGCGCTTACACTCCTCACGGTCATGGCCTTTATTCGGCGCTCCACTTAAGCGGAGAGGTGGGGAAGGCCTGTGGTGAGACACGGGGCGCTGATACCACAGGATCATCATCCTCGGCATAACTCAGACACTCAGCTGGTAGACGTTATGCGGTGGCATGCCATGTGCACCTCAGTTGTCACCTCTGTTAGGAAGATTAGGCTCCGGCAGGATGGAGTGACAGATGATGAGTGGTGGGTATGACCAGCGGGGGGACACATAGACAGAGGGAGAGGTCTGGAAGTTGACGGACAGAGTCAGGCATACAGATACTGGAGCGTATGGAAAAAGAGTATGTCAGTTTTGCTGATGTCTATAGTAACAGTAGCCTCCAATTTGACATTCCCTCCACCAAACATTGGTTTTCTGTTTTTTTCCTTCTTTTTGGCTTCTCTTTGACCTTCTTAAAAGAACAAGCTATGTTTCCCAGGGCCCAGCTATTTGAAGCTCATAGTTTTGGTCATCCAAAGTTTTCTGTTCCAACTCTAGCCGTTCAGACACTGTCCCCACTTACATTTCCACAATGGCAGGGTCCTGGGGGCCAGACCATAGCCGCCCTACACTCTGCCCACAGTTGAGTTGCCTCTGGCAGGACTACTGCGTGCTTTGTGTGCTGGTTCTGGCCACTGATCAGGGAAACCCCACAGTCTCTCCATGGTGAATGTCGCCCGCCCTGCCAAGACCATTATGCATCCCTTCAATGGCCGTGAATAGCAGCACACTACAGTACAGAAGATTTGAGAGATGTGCAATTCACCCAGGGCTACAATGCGAGACCATGACACAGATACCCACATCGGTGAACTGAACTAATCCCTGACATGGTTCCTCTGTGTTGTGTCTTTGGATCTTTTCTGATGGACAACAAACAAAACAAATCCTGATAAAAACGTGTCCTACATCGCATCACACAGGAAATATGAAAACAGCTAATGAATAATATTCCTTGACACAGTTATTGATGTAAATCCAAGCAAACATTACTCTGGAAAGCCGAGAGATTATTCCACTGATTCTACAAATATTGGTGGGTGTGACTTAGCGAGGCTAAGTGAATGACAGCGGGAGGCCTATCATGTACACGTTTAACACTCTTTAATATGGAGATTAACACTCTTTCCATAATTTCACCACTCGGGACATGTACAAAGCATTGACCACAGAGACCTGATAATCTCTAGGACACAAAAACCATCCTGTCTGCCCCTCTCCTGAGCTCTTATTTGTATTTCTCTTTTCTAACACCCACTCTGCTCAATATTTGTTGCCTGTAAGCGTCTCTCTGTAGCCAGTCGAAGTTGCTTGACAGATAAGTGTCAAAAAATTTAAATCTAACAGAATTAGAGTAAAACTGTTATCTACATTTAGCACAGAGGAACATCTGTTTATTAATTTAAAACTCGTGCTGGTTTTCCCAGCACTCCCACAGTCCAGTGGCATATTGCGGTGGTGGATATCAAGATGAGTCACATCAGCTAGCAGGCAGCTGGCAGGCTTGCAGTATCAGCCTATCCTGTTAATCTTACGATTAGCCTTCACTGATCCCATCAGGACTGCCTGGATCTGGGGTGCAGAGCCTAAAGGTTTATCCTGCACGTCGGCCCTCCCTCGCCCTGACCACCACACGCACACAGCCCAAATGGGGCACACACGCAAACACACACACACGTAGCATCCCCAAATATTTCAGCTTTTTCCCTAATACTGATCATAGAGACAACATACCCCCCCCCCACACACACACACACACACACAAAGTCCAGAGACTAGAACTCATCATCATACCCTATACGTATGCCACAATGCCCCCCACCGACGTGTCTGGAGCCCAGATACAAGGCTGTTGTGTTTCAAGAAGATGGTGGTAGTGAAATGTGTCACAGAGGTCAGACCCAGAAGTTAAGGGGGCAAATTCTGTCCTCTTCTGACACCACAGGAGGAGGGGTGGTGGTGGTGGTGGGACGGGGTGGGGAGGGGGGGCTGGGCAGCAGCCAAGTGACATGCCGTGACAGGCCTCAAGGCTTCTTAAAGTAGGAATGCATGGAGAGCACACGAGCAAACACTTGTACACTGCACCCACAAATACACACAGGCACACGTGAGTGAGAAACATTCAACCGTGTGCGCGCATGCCGAGAGGAGGCTTGCCAACGTAGATTTTCTTTGTCTAAAAATGTTAATAAACCCACTTTGTGTTTTCCTAGAATTAGCCAAACACACGCAAAGGGCACAGTCGTGTGTGTCTCCATCACGGCAGTTAGTTTAGGACATTTCATGGGCACTGGGTGGACACAGGAAAGACTCGCCTTACTGATGGGAAAAAGGAATGCTGGAGGCAATTACCTCCCCTGACTCTCTGTCCGTGGGTCAAAGGGGGACCGGCCATAAACGCCTGGACACCAACAGAGCCAGACCTCTGACCATGCTGGCCTTGTTTCACTCTCCCTGCAGCCCCCTAATGTCAGCTGGTGGAGCCCCTGGTTGTTTGAATTTACAGCACAATGTCATTCTGTGTCATGAATGAACAACAATGCACGATTCATTCAGCATAAGAGCATAAAGAGATAGTGATACTGATTCTCCAGCAGCTTTCAATACGTGAACACAGAAACAGCAAATTATCTTATCAATCAATAATCACTTCTTTCTGTGCCCGTGTGTCGTCGAGCCACTGACGTGTACAGGTGACAACACACCTGCTATTAACTATTGTGTCGCCAACAGGATGATCTCAGCGCAACGGTAATTACAAGTGGTGAAAGTCAAGATGCCATCTCTGCTGCCGAACGTGTCTGACAAGCTCAACAAGAATATAACACACTTACCAACGACGAAGCAGGCTGCTCTGTCGCGTCTCACACAAAAGAGTCTAAGCCTACTGCTGCCTCCATGCCAAACAGCTGAACACAGTTTAATTATCATAAAACCTAAAGCATGATGTCATTTTATAACAACCTATTCACTCAGCAGCAACTGAGCACTGCAACACTGACAAAAATGCTTTAAAATGCCTTTTGTTTAAAATACAAATACAAATAAAGTGTAGGTTATATCATTTTAATTTTGTATTACTTTTGTTATTGGACAAGGTTTTTCTTTTCCATTCATGCCCTGCAAGTAATTTTTCAGCTGTTACAGTGCAGCCAGAGGAGAGTTGAATGAAACGGTCTGGACTGATCCATTCAAATTCGGGGGGGTGGGACTCACTGAAGTCTGACACAACACGCGTCTGCAGGAGGAATTCACCAATAAAATATTTTTCCAGGTTATACTGTTACATTTCTGTTTGTGTATTTTATCTAACTTATGTGGGTGTTTAATGACAAGACACGAATCGCGCACGAAGATGTTCCCCCTCCCCCCCCGCCTTGTGACAGCGGGTTGGACCGAACCAAGATGATGTTACGAACAGCCCTTTAAAGTCGCTTCACTTCCGAGATGAAGTAAAGTAAAGCTGCACCGCACGAAGAGGGAGACAGAGAGGCAGAGAGAGCGAGGGCATGGACTGACAATCTCCACCTCTGACAAAAAGCCACAGTTAGACAGGCTGTGGTGACAACACACGTTTGGACTGCGGGACTTTTTCATGGACCTGGGAGTCGAAGGAGTTTCCTTTTTGTCCATATCTATGTAGTACGTGGCGTCTTATTGCCTGCACTTGAAGTAGCCTAAATTAGGTCCATTTGCGGCAACAACGGGGGGAAAAAAGACAAGAAAAACATAACGTGCATAGTTTTCATACTGCGCACAAAGACAACAACATCACCCTGGACTACTATTGTGAAACAGGAATGGTTTATCCTCCCGAAGGTTTATTCTACATCGAAATGGATCAAGCACCACCAGGTAAGTTATAGGGTTAAAAGCAGCCATTGTCTGATCTGCGGGGGGTGGGAAGGCTTCTTTTTGTATTCATTCTTTGCTGTCTCTTATTCTTTTTCCTGCTGGTGCAACCTCATGTCATGTCTGGGATAAAGTTGACATCTGACAAAAAAAAGAAAAGAAAATTCCGTGCAGGTGTTCGCAAAAACGTTTATAATGGCGAGGTCCTCGGCGCTGCGCTCTCCCACTGGCATTGCCCAGGCATGCATAGCGCAATTCACTTGCCAATTACGTAATACCTTTCGGTGGACCAGACGCAGTGGCTTTGCCTCTTTTCTTTTGTCCCGGCACATATGACAAACTTAGACGGAGACGGGCTGCGGTGTAGCATGGTCCCCTTAAACCGAAAGCAGGTTTTTTAGCAGAAATGGGGGGACGGCCGTGTGTGGAGAGAGGAGCCATTTGAAAGGAATATAGTGGAGGGTGCGTTAATGAGCGCCGCATGAAACGACCGCTTTGTTCTCCTCTGCAGCCAGCCGTGCTTAATTTGTGCGCTAGCTCTGAAAGTAGGCTAGAGGCAAGCAGACTAGACAGCTCGTCTCATGACTCCGGCAACTCACGAACAGTTCGGGTTTTTTATTCACATTTTGTCATTTTGTCCGAGCGTTATTACACTGTCCTTACACATGTATTAGCCCTCTGTTATGTCTCCCATCTTAATAACTGGGATGCTTAGAGACATTAATTTGACTTCAGCTGATTAATTATTGCATCATAATTAACATTGAGCTCCCATACATTTATTATATTAAGGCTATTACTGCTGACAGCTGTGTAAATACAATAGAATATGAACTTTTAGATGCAGGCTGCTGACACACCAGAAGAACAATACAGACACCCAGATGTATTGCTCCTGTAAGGTCTGTGCTCTAACAATGTTTTAGAGACAGCCTGGTTATTAAGGTATAACCAACTATTTATGTGTTTTCTAGATTGGACACACTGCAAACTAGTGTAGCTGATCATGTGCATATATTTTTTATTATTCTTACTTAAATTACGTGGCTCTTGTCTGGACTGGTATGTGCATGTGGGTTTTGGAAGCCAGTAGAGTTTCTTGGCAGCAGTAAGAAAAGGGGGAAGGTGTGCAGATTTAATTTTGCTGAGTTCAGAAGCCACAGCTTTTCGTTTTTGTGCCTGCCACTGTGCTGCTGCACCTGCCTTTTGTTTATTTTAAGGTCATAAAAAGAGGAGAGCGGATGGTGGGAGAAACCCACATTTTCTGCTCTCTGAGGGTGCTCTTGTATTCTCCCTAACTGCCTCATGAAAGGCACTTTTGTCCTGCAGTGAAATATATCGCCCTTCACCTCCTCTTGATGCGGTTTGCCCTCCTTTTTCATTTTTAGGAAAACGCTTAGTCTTTCAGCCAAACTCACAGATTTTTTTCCCCCCCTTTAAGGTTAATGGAAAACTTATGAGGATCTGTAAAGCGTGCAATGATTACAAAATGGGAGGGGTGGTCCAGGAGGCTCAAAATATAATTTATGGTCTATTTAATGCTTCTCATGCCATGCAGAGCAGTTTCAACATTTCTGAATTATACTTAAATATGCTTTGAAAGAGTTGCAGGGAATTAACCACCTACTTGGAATAATAAAGGAAAACATGTGTCATAGTTGTTAACTGATAATGCTCAGACATGAAGTCTAACTGACACATTTTCAGTGCTAACCACATTTAAGATCTTGGTAAATGATTACAAGTGATATCTCTTGGAGACATGCCTGGGCTTGTCCTAAGATCTTGACAGCCTGTGACAGAGAGTGTGTGTGTTTGTTGTGATGGGGATTGGGGGGGTTGGGTGTACATTGAGAAAGAACACTGTATTTCCTTAACGCACACAGGTACACATCCTTTATTGCGCTAATTCTAGGAGTCACGTATACATTACTTCTCTTTATGTCACAGCAGATCTGTGTTTTACAATTTGAAAAACCTTTCCTTTAATTACATTTTCTAACCAAAGCACTTTTTTTTTTTACCCCTGTAGCTCTCCCTCCTAGGTCAACAAAACCAGTGTCTTCCACCATGAACAACAACTGCCTTTCGCCACCTGCATATTCCCTTCAGGACGCTGAATGGTACTGGGGGGACATAACAAGGTAAAGTATCTTAACTGTAACACTCCTATTAAACATATCATCATTCATAACAACTTAATGAAACTTGAGTATGTGTTGTTTGATTGTGCGTTACACCTGTTAACTCTTATCTGATTGTGCCTCAGGGATGAGGTAAACGCGAAGCTCCGAGACACACCTGACGGCTCCTTTTTGGTGCGTGACGCATCCACAAAGCTGCAAGGAGACTTTACACTGACATTAAGGTGAGCGGAAGAAAAAGAGAATGATCACTGCCGTCGCACCACTATCACAAACGTATCACGTTTTGTATTACACAAATAAATCTAATGTTGGGTTTGGATCTGTACACAGGAAAGACGGGCACAACAAGCTCATCAAGATTTACCACCGCGACGGGAAGTACGGCTTCTCGGACCCGCTCACGTTCACATCTGTGGTGGAGCTCATTTGGCACTATCAGCACCATCCGTTGGTGGAATACAACGCCATGCTGGATCTGATGCTCACCCATCCTGTGTCCCGCTTCCAGCAGGTTAGTTTGTACCCTTATTTTTATATTTTTCAGGTGCAACATGTTTGCAAAAGTGATGATAGACTTTTTTTTTTTACTAAATAAAAAGGATTCTGAATTGCACATTTGATGATGTGAAATTTCTGACACTAGGTTAAAGAAGACAACGTCGATGTCGCTGGAAGAAAGTTAAAGGAGGTTCACTGTCAGTATCAAGAGAAGTCAAAGGAGTTTGATTGTCTTTATGAAGCCTTCACAAAGACATCACAGGTAAAAACTCATTTTGAAATGAACTTTGATGGTCTCCTACATTTATCTGTCTCCTGAGTCTCTGATTACTGAATGCGTTTGTTGTGATGCAGGAAATCCAGATGAAGCGAACGGCAATTGAGGCCTTCAATGAGACGATGTTGATCTTCGAGGAGCAGTGTCGTGAGCAGGAGCGTTACGGAGAGGAGTTTGACAGGAACAATCAGTCCGAGGGAGCTGACACAGACCTGGAAAGGTACTTCATTACACCTTGGTCCAGAAAATGTGTCCAAACCTAGTTTAATTTAGATGCCTCTGCAGCGTTTTCCTTGAACCCTGCCCAAACTCATGACCTTTACTTTCCCCATCCAGCTTTCTGATAAATTATGAGAAGCTGAAGTGTCGACTCGGGGAGATATACGACAGCAAAATCCATCTGGAGGAAGACTTGAGAACACAGGTGGAGGACTACAGAGAGACAGACAGGAAGATGAACAGCTTGCGACCTGACCTCATCCAGCTACGCAACATCAGAGACCAGTACCTCAAGTAAGTAGCGTCAGGATATTGTTTGTGGTCTCTGTGGTAAATCACTGCAAGCTAATTAAGGGAAGAAACATTGTAGCTGCTCTGTAATGTATCATCATTTTATGTCAATACTAAGCATTCCTCTGCACTCCTCCTTGCAGCTGGCTTAATCACAAAGGCGTACGACAGAAACGCATAAATGACTGGCTGGGGATACAGAGTGACAGCCTCGATGAGTAAGTTCCAGCAAATTCTTTCAGGAAGATTTATTGAAGAATGCATCGAATGATTTCGACACAAAATACAGAACTGTTACGGAGGCTCTAAGGTTTGACTCTTTGTTTTTCCAGCACGTATGTGTTGAAGGGAGACGAGAAGAACTTGCCACATCAGGATGAGACGAGTTGGTTTGTCGGTGAAATGAGTCGGACGCAGGCCGAGGAGATGCTTCAAGGAAAAGCTCCTGGAACGTTCCTGATCCGTGAAAGCAGCAAACAAGGGTGCTACGCCTGCTCTGTTGTGTGAGTATGACTTTGCAAAGGTGGATCAAAAATAAATATTAAAATGGTGCAATTGTGTGACGGTCATTGACTGTTTTTTCTCTTTTTTTTTTATTCGTTTCAGTGTGAATGAAGAAGTGAAGCATTGCATGATCTACAGCACACCGCACGGATACGGCTTTGCTGAGCCCTACGACGTCCACTGCTCACTGAAAGACCTTGTCCTGCACTATCGCCTGCACTCTTTAGCGCAACACAATGACGCCCTGGACGTTCGGCTGTCACAGCCAGTCCACGCCAAAGCTGTAGCGACACCGTCTCAACTTATAGAGGAGCACAAACTTTTACAGACTCCTAAACACACAGCGGGGCTCCCACCTGCAGCTCCAGAAATGTAATCCAACGGAGAGAGACACAGAAGGACTTGTTTACTGTATCCTGCGAGAATGACTGCATCGAGGTGCATTGTGTAAAGTTTTGCACTACAGTGATTCCATCGGTTTTTGTGAATGGGATTTCACAGATTGAAGTGGGACCGGAACTTGAATGTCAGCTTGAACTTTTCTTTTCTTTTTTTTTCTCCCTTTTTTTGGTTTCAAAGAGACTGTTTAAGCTTTCAAAAAAAAAAAAAAGATTTGTACTTCATTTATTGCCATTTGTTTCATGGACACTTTCAGTAGGGATGTTGACAACCAGAGAACTGCTCACTGACGTCAGGTGCTGCACCTTTGTTTGACTTCAGCTTTTACATCATGAGTTGATGTTGCTAGAGATGTCCGTTTCCCTAGTTAAAAATTTTTCAGTTCTAAAAAAAATATTTGACCAATATGTTGTTTATGGATTGGGTTTCTACTAGTTAACTCATTGAGTGCCGCGCTCCTTTCCAAAGTTTTAGTCAAGTGTACCGGCAATTTAGACCATTTTTGACGATTTTTGTAGAGCCACAGTGTATTCTATATTATTGCCACCAACACATACTGTGGCTCATTTGAAAGGTGAAACTTTATGCTTCAAATGGCCACAAACAGTTTGTTTCTACGTGCCTCCGTTCCTGAGAAAACTCAAGCTAAACATGGCTGGGTTTCACCAAAATCCCTGCTTTTTTTTCTAGAAAAGGAGATAGAGCGTCTTTTATGAAAGGTGCTCTGTTTGTGCCTGTCGCTCTTCTGACACTCGCATTTCTGGATCAAAGGGCTCGTGTAAGATAAATACAACAATTGTTGTTCTATTCACAAAACCACCATCGGGGGCGGGGGGCGCCACTAAACAACAATAACACAGACGCACCGTGCCGTGTCACAGCCTCTCGCCGCGGAATGTGATGGTCTCTCGGCCACAGCAGGTCGGGAACACCGGCCCCACCGGTGGTCACTGTCCTTCTGTGGTACGGGTCGGTGATGCCGGCCTGCTTTGGCCCAGAGACCATCACATTTTACCGCGGGAGGACACGGTGTTGCTCGAGATGAAGACCGAGCGGGACTGTCGGCTGAGAGCTTCCTGTTCGGCTCCGAGCTGCTGGAGCCTTGCGGGTGAGAGCAGCTGCGCTGCATCCACATGCAGAACTCCGTTTGCAAAAGCCGAGTTATGATGAAAACTTCCAGATCGTGAGCTGTCATGAGACTTTGATCGTCATCTATTTCAGTTCTGCTCGTCGTAGAGTCCCCACATTTACACATCAGGTGTGTTAAAGTGTCTATTTTCATTAAAAAAAAGCAAAAAACGTAAAATCTTTTTGGCACTCAACGCATGGGAACGAAAAACGAGAAATTACGTGGTTGGCACTCAATGAGTTAATACATTTGTGAGGGGAGTAAACGGTGCTGTAAACAGATAGATTGCGTCATCTCGGTTTGGTGGACCAAACCATTTTGGGTAAATGCCAGATGTGAATATGTGAAAAGCTGTGGTGCATCTTGACAATTTGCCCCTTTTCTTAACTGACATTCATATACAGTGGATAATTATGTAGCATTAACATCTTGTAGAATACCATTGTAAGCGCATACTCAATGTTATACCCATTGACCAAAGCACTTAATAGTGAGCAAAACTACGTCCCTGATTAGACCGGTAATTGCATTTGGGCAAGGGGAGGTCAATTTATGTACACCTGCTGATGTGCTGATCAAAACATAATCTGAAGTACTGTATGTTATATTCTGTTACTCAAAGAAGTATAAGCTTTTTGTATTCTATATATATTTTTTCTATAAACATGCCACAAGATGAAAGCTTGAAGAACGTGCAATCCAACAGTATTTCTTGTTGCAATGTATGACGATGATGATGGTGGTGAAGGTAATGCTGTTATGAGAGGTTGACATTTGCCACAAAAATGCACTCTCTTTGGTGGTGTCAGTGTGATGTGGCCTCCAATGTTTATGTGAACTGCCAGAGGTCCGGATGTATCCTGCCTCCATTACTTGAACCGTGTGCTCGAGCTATGAATGTTTATCATGACATGCAGCCTACATAGCTTAAGAGGAAAGGAATCGATGTTGAACTTGGCACATTTTTCAAGTTTGAGGACAATAGATACTCTGTACAGAGAAACTGTAAAATGTATTTCTGAGGTTGGTTTATGGAAGGAGGGTGATTAAGCCTCTTATAAAAATATAACTCCACTGTGGGGTTAAGGAAACTCCTCAAGTGACGCTAAGCAATGTGAGATCCTGACCTTTTTCTTGCAGAGAGACAATAAACTGATGAGGGTTTTGTCAGCTTATGTAATCCAGTGCATTCTTTCACTGTCCATTGCTGATATTGTGCAAGACATGCACATGGCCATTGTCCTTATCATTTCAGTTCATCCTATGTAGAGAAATAACATTTTATTTGCATTTTTCAATAAGTGTTATAGTCCTTGTGTCATGGTTATAAAAATGACCAAATGCAAAGGAGAGAGTGACTTAGAGTCAGTTTAGTAGTTGTAAAAAAAAAAAATTACCCTCTGTCTCCATGGAGCCATTGTAGTCTGATGAGCTTATCCTTGGGTAAGCAGAGACAGGAGGCAGCAAGGGGACTGGAGGACACACTGTGGACAGATGGAAGAGAAAGGAAGCGATAAAGACAATGGCAGGATATGTGCAGCCCCTTTCCCTACTCCGACTGGCCGGGGTTGAGTCACTAGAAAAGAATTATGCATTAAACCTACTTCACCGGGAACATGCGCCACTTTGAAACATCTTTTTTTGACATTCCTGTCAAAGGAATGCAGCTCAACTGTAAACATTTGGTACCAGCCAGCTCGGGAGCAGCTCCAGTTTTGTCTCCCAAACTTTAATCACTGTCAACACCATTGTAATCTGCTCATTTTACAATAGTGAATGTGTTAGAAAGTTCTCAAACAACCTGAAGCTCCATCCACAAAGAAATGCTTGTGTAAACCTTAGGATAGTCAGCAGCAACTACGGTGATGATGATGGTGATGATGATGACCCGAGGTGACACCGCTGGTGGCACCAGAGCAACAGGTGGCCTCTTTCAACCATCACATACGGTCTGTGTTACGCAGGGATTAATGAGGTGCAAGAGGGCAGGGATGTACTGCGGGAGAGCCTCAGTTCCAGGCCACGGATTACTCCCTCTTACCTGTGTCAGCATAGAGAGCTGGTGGACAGGCGACGGCCTTGCTTTGCTTTGCTTGGATGGACCAGATGCAGGGGAGATAGATAGGACAGACTGTACCAGCGCTGAGTCACCCACAACCTGCACGACTGTCCAAAAGACAGGGAGAGAGTGGGTAGAGAAAGTGTGTGGGGCAGACAGACAGGAAAGGAGGAGGGACAGGAAAGAGTACTCAAGCTCCAGCACAGGATGGCATAAAAAATGAAGGCTGAAAAGGTCAAACTGGGCCTTTTCCTACGTTTCCTTCAACCTGAAACACACTCCCATTTGGCTATAGCCCAGAGCTATTTGGTTTTACAGCAGTTTAGCTTACACTGCTCGGTCTTATTTTCCTTAGCTCCCGGAGTCTGAGTTTAATCTATGTAAAAACCCAGCCCCCACGTCTTTTCTTTTCTCTTTTCTGACTCATACATACACAGACCTCTGCTTCTCTCCCTCTCACTCTCCTTGTCAGCAGGCCTCGCTCGTTTAAATTCTTTGTAATTTCGCTTTATAGTTCTCAATTTAAATAAGTCTTGGCTGGAGGTGGGGTGTGTGGGGGTAGCAGGACGAATTACCTTTGGAGTCACGCCTAAAATACACACACCATCAACTGTCTCGCAGGCTTTCAGGAAAAGAGGTTTTCGCTTTCAGTTTGGCCGCAGCCAATCGCCTCTCTCCTCCCCTCTGTCTCTGTCCGACTCCGCCGTCTCCACGCTACCACAGCAGCCAATCAGCGGCCGGGAACGTGCTGCGCGTCAGCCAATCAGCGACCAGTTGCTATGTTGGAGGCAGAATCGATAAGAGAGGGATTTTTTCCCCCTCTTTTTTTTTTTTTTTTACTAGCTCACATTATAGCTGGCTTATAGGCTGAAGGCAAGATCCTTTTGCCTGCCAAGCAACATGTAGGCTATGCAAGGACTCTAAATAAACGAGCTCCACATTTGCCACATTTCCTTTGAAGCCTCCCAAACAGCAGCACAAATTAAGGCTAAACAATTTGCCTCTATATTGTGTATGTTTGTATATGAATGTGTTTATTGTAGCGTTGATGCTCACAGACTGATCAGACACTGAGTTGTTGAGGTCATGGAAAAGCAAGTAAATTAAACTGGAAAATAGTTTCCAAGCCTGAAGGGATTGTGGTAGATGCACAGTAGACAGAACAAGTTTCAAGTTAAGAATGAAAGTTTTTACATAATCCCCCCTTCCTTTAATATCTGTCTTTTATTGAAGAATTATTCCCAAAAATACTCCTGGTAGTACCCACTAACCCCAAGCTACAGTAGTGGCCAAACAAGATCTCGGATGCAACAGTGATGCTGAACAAAATATTTACTATAAGTGTCATGGGATTTGTTGTTGCCCTATGGTGGTCCAATTCAGAATTTTCTAAGGCCCAGTATGTTATCAAATAAAATACAAAAAGATTACATTAGATGATAATTCCTAGATATGTGTAGATTAAGACAAAATTCTTATTAAATTGTTTTCTAAATAGCTACATTCTGCTTTTATTCAGTTGTTTTTAACTGTGAGCATGAATATAGCTACCATAAATAAACTCAACTGAACTCAATTTATAACTTGTTGATGAAAATAAAAATGACAACATGAACAATTTCCACTCAACACAAGTTAACAATGAGATGTAGAATTCCCTGCTGTTTTGTAAAAAAAAAAAAAAAAAGTAGGCTATTATTGCAAAAGATGATTACAAACTTGAAACAATGATTCACTGGCCATGTCACTGACTGGTGACAGGGATTGAAGTAAGGAGGTCAGATCACACTAAGATGAGAGATGACACTAAGACCAGCTCTTATAAGGGGATAACATACTACTGCTTGCTGACAAACCATTCAGGAGAAATCCCAGTCCAGATCCAAAGCCAAATCAGATTTGCCAATACCAGCTTAGGCAGGGCTGGAAAATGATCCCACCTCCTTGAAACAGGTAAAGCAGGACAGGGGCACCGCTCTAACATAATAACTTACCCTTTGGATAAATCTCCAGCGGTATGCATGATTTTCTCCTAATTCAACCTGAGACATACCATATTATGTTGTGCTGCCATTTCTCAAGAAGAAAAATCCTCACTAATGATTTCAGCTGTAATAAATGAAGGACCTCAGCATCCCTCAGGACAATCTCATTGTGGGAGTTCAGCTCTCAAATAGATTAAAAAAGAAGCAGCAGGCACATGGCCAGCAAACCAATGTGGCCCAGGACTGAGAAACACTGGCTCTATACAAATGGTAAGGAGGCTCCAGAGTTCAAACCAGAAACCAGTTCATTCTGAAAGCACAATACTGTATGTACACTGCAGGCGAGGTGAGCTCAGCCAAGATAAGGAAGGGTTACACAGTTCACATGCCCTGTCAGGTGAGGACAGGAGCCTCGTCTGGCAGTATCACAGAGAGCAAGCAGACAAGATAACAAGATAATGTACCGCTACAATGTATCTGTAAGGAGAGGAACAGTGTACTATTAACATAAAATAAATTACCCTCATCATACAAAAGGGGTTTTTTACAGTATAAGTCATGGGGAATATTATGGAAATAATGATTTAAAAAAATCTCCCACCACTGAGCGCTGGAATTACTTGTTTTGCATTATCTGGCATGATTTAAGGCCAATCAAAGCACTCAGTAAACTCTGAACTCTACCTACTCCCATAAGAACCCTTAAAATGTCATCTCATGATGTTTTTCTTTCCTGGTGAAAGCAGTGTCTAGCCAGAGGAAAGAGCCCTGATGAAAAAGTCAGACATACCCTGCACTTAAACCAGAATGGTAATTATAGTGACCACTTTCCATAGGATGACCCTCACATTATTTACTTTTTTCTCCCACTAACATGGGAGATTCTGTGAGCAAGGCAAAGCATGCTTCCCATTACCACAGTGGGGAGACATGGTGATCAGTGAAAATAATTACAATAATTCATGCGCTTGACAAGCAAAAGCATTTCCTATAGGGGAAGCAAAATTAGGTCAAAACCTAGTATGTAGCTGGACAAGTTTGTGGATAACATGCAAGATCTGGGATGTAGTAGATAACTGTAAAAAAAAGAAAAAGAAAAGAAAAGATGTTTGTATAGCAACAGATGCCTTTGGCAACACTAGCAAGGCCCCCTTAATAGAAACTGTTTGTGCCGGTTTATTTTTGAAAGAGCAATGACCTGTGGGGAAACTCCAATTCAGTCATGTGGCATTCACTGACCAGTGGTGGAATAGTTACCACTTAACTCTATCAGTCAGTCAGTCAGTCAGTCAGTCAGTCACAGACACAAAAACAGTGCAGTCTAATAAAATAAAGAAAATGAACAAACCTAAAAATGTTTTATCATAAGACAGCTGTGTCACTACCTTGAAATTGATTTTAACACTTACCCTACTTATTAAAAACCTGTTTTGTAAGAGGCACCTGCCCAGACCGCAGCTTAAAGGACAAAAGACAAAGACAGACTTTCAAACGACAAACCATAAACATGAGCCCAAGATGAAAGAAATAATGAATAGAAATTCTGTCATTTATTTTTCAAAATCTTTTTAGCAGAGCTCTCTGGCAATGGAGACAGCGGCAAAATTAAGAACCAGAGGCTTTATGGACTGAACCAACTTCTAATGGATAATGGACATGCGGTAATATGATGCTGAACTCACAGAGAACATGTATCATCCATTAATGAATGGAGGCTGTTGTCACACTTCAATGAAACGCCAGCGAAACCCTTGAATTGCAAAACACCTCTGATCACCTCACGACTTCTAAAAATATATAAGGTGATGAACACATACCTACTGTATCTCAGCCTTGTGTGGAAAGTAATTGTGTAGCCACTGGGGGAAAATGAGTTTATTTGAGGATGCAGAATACATTTGAATACATTTTTAATATTTTTTGATTTTCTGATAAACATGTAGCCAAGTCGAGGCTTTTTGATACCATTTAAATAGCTTGAATTTAGAAACACATCACATTAAATGCTAGAAATTACTAAATTATATATTAAATAAAATTATGGGAAAAATAAAGCATAGGCCTATAGCAAAATTTGCTGGCATGCTAATTTATTGATTGTTGGTTATGCGTCATAGTTAGAAACCGTTTGGATGGCATACTCAGCAACTGCCTTAGCAATTATGTTACACATTCATAAACTCCTTGAGTATTTCAGAGCAGACAAGTAACATTTAAATCCAGATTGTCACACTTCTCCCAAGATGTTTCAAAGGCTACAGTGACCGCTTTTCAACCCTCACCTAGGTTAGAAGGTGACACCCTTCATGATGGCTTACCAAAAGTACATTTAAGTTGTCCAATAAGCCAATTGTGTAGCTGAGATAATGGTATTGGTGGATGCCCTTAAGAAAAACAGGACACACTGGAAACTGAACAATAGTACAGGGCAACAAGGGAAGCCCAGCCAAGGGTGTAGCTAAAATGGTGGCCAGGTTGGCACATGACTACCTTTGAATTTTAATTGCCCAAAGCTGGTGCAACCACATATTCTCTGGAAAACCACCGGCCGTTTGAGTGGCACGCTGAAGTAGCTGGTAATACAAGGCAAGTGACAGATGTTCCAGGACTTGTATTTCAAGTGCATGACATAGGCTATATTGTTATTAACCCATATTTCAGAGTGCTGTTCAGAGGCGTTCAGAGTTGGACTGGAGCCCAAGCAGTGCTAGAGGACTGAATGTAATAACAGGTTTCCAACATAATATTTAAACTGATTTGATACAAAGCTACTGATTAAAACAAACAGGACTACCCATTGCCACTGTCTAAGAGTAGGTTGTCGGCTTGGTCAAGTCTCCAGTGGGAGAGTTTGCAGCCAGCACATTGGAGGATAGCTCCATCTAAAGTTACCATTCAGCTGGGGGCTGACATGGTAAGAATACCATGATAATTTACATGGTAGGTTTGTGGTTTGTTGTCAAGGACTTCCATTTGTTTAGCTGCTTGTGCAAAGGCAACACTGCCACCTGGCGGCGAATATCAGAACAGGCTCGGCGTGTATCCCCAATGCAAGTCCCCATAGATGATAAAAAAAAAACATAAAATAATAACAGCTAAATCAGTCGTGGCTTTATGTGATTAAAGTGTCGTTTCCTAACAGAGAGACCACAGTCATTGACCGGACAGCCTCGCAGAAGATGCAAAATTCAACGAAATCGATTAGTCACGACTGGAGGTTCAACTGCCAGACCAGTGTAATCGATCCAGAGGAGAGGATTCACACAGTCTGCAAGGCGACGGAAGTTGCCTGCATCCTCATCAGTAAACTTATGGGTAAGTCGCAGCTAAGACAATCGGGCATTTGGCTTATTTTTCGGATATTTGTCTGTCAGTGTCAGTGAGTTGACAGGCCGGGCAGGGGTCGGTTGAACAGTCGTGTTGTCTGCTGTTTTTACTGTTAAATGTGATGACTGAGCCCACCCCGGCGAGCTGTCTGATGGCTAGCATGTTTGGCTAAGAAGGCGTATGGATTTAATAGTGACAGTGAGCTGACCACTAACTTACCCTTGAATGGTCCAGCGTGCTTTACCCTGGGTCAGTGGAGAGACACGTCTTTTACAGGTTAACACACTGACTGTGTGCTGTTGAGTCGCTGTTACACAACAGTCAAATGACCTGTGTTTTGGTGCTCATGCGTTCAGCTCATGTCTCTTTCAGGCCTGTTTTGTGCTGCGACTCTCTAGAGAGCAGGGGTTGGGGAAACTGGTCTCCATGGTAACACAGTCCTGCCCCAGCTGCCATGTCCTCCATCTCTTTTTCGACATCCCCTGGTTGTGGGAGTGATGCTGCAGCTGCCATGGCAACCCAGGGAGCTGAGCAGGCACTGCTGGCCTCAGACCGCTATGCCAGACTCATCCTGGCCCAGATGAACAAAATGCGGCTCCGGACCGACTTCTGCGATGTGGGGCTGAAGGTCGGCAGCCGGGTCTTCAGGGTCCACCGACTGGTCCTCGCTGCCAGCAGCCCGTACTTCTCTGCGTTGTTCTCCGGGGGAATGAGCGAGGTGGATAAAGAGGAGGTGCAGATCCTCGGTGTGGACACTGAAGTCTTTGAGGTTTTGCTGGACTTCATATACACAGGTTTGCTGCACCGACCCCGATATTCATCTTCCACGTAATGTGTATGAAATTCTGATCCATTTACTCAGTGGAGATGTTATTCTTCTTCCCTTCAGGGGTGATCAGCGTGACTGTGGAGAACGTTCAGGAGCTGATGGTTGCGGCAGACATGCTGCAGCTGAACGAGGTGGTGTCTGTCTGCGGGGAGTTCCTCAAAAGCCACATGGACCCATCCAATTGTGTGGGCATCTTTCAGTTCCTGGAGCAGATCGCCTGCATGGACATGCTGGAATTCACCGAGAACTACATCCACGTTCACTTTCTCGAGGTATGAACGCACATAAGAGGCAACATATTCACTTAAAGCAGAAGAAAGCGGAATGTTTGTGTTAATATAAGTCTTAAATAGTTATATCTTCCGACAGCAATCACTTACATAGAGTGTTTGGTCTGAAACACGGGTCTGTCAGTCACTCTGCTCTGCTCTAAGCCGAGGAGAAAACTTTCCTTGTATCCTACAACCTTTCTCCAATGAGGAGAGAGAACGGCATAAAGGGGCGGTCCTCTCCGTGTGTGCAGCCAAGGGATGCGCGTGAATGTGGTGACGTAGGGACAAGGGCGGGGACTGCTAACTCCATCGGCTGACAAGAAGTTAGCCAAAACGGATCGCTTACTTCTGCTTTAATTATGTGTTTCTTCAATAAATGCATGTGACCACCATCTGGATCTTAGCAGAACTGGATTTTTAGCACTTCACTTCAGCATACAGTGTACTTTTCAGGTTTAAAGCTTTACAGATTGCCGTGTTCAACTGCCTCCTTTTAGGTCTGTGTTACTGATGAGTTCAGGGGCCTGTCAAAGGATCAGCTGGTGAGGCTGCTGCGAAGTGAGGAGCTGAGGATTGAGGATGAGTACCAGGTGTTCACTGCAGCCATGGACTGGGTTCTCCAAGACATGGCAAAGAGGAAAAAAAATGTAGTGGAGGTGCTGGAACCAGTCCGCTTTCCTCTGCTTTCCCCACAGAGACTCTTTAAATACATAGAGGGTATGTAAAGTTAAAAAAGAATTACATTCCGCTTTTCTATTTCTACTACTTAGGATTTATACTCAGCACTTAATAACACAACCCTAAACCAGTTTTACTGTTTTCTCCCCGCAAAGGTATTATGGACTTCAGCCTGAGGGTGGCGCTGCAGACTCTGCTGAGGGAATATACTGAAGTCACAAAATCTCCCAAAGAAAATAAGATGTACAGTCAACTGCAACCAGCCAAGATGAGACCCAGAAGGAAAGCCAGGAAATACCTCTACGCCATAGGTTCTGTATCAAAACATTTTATTTCAGCACATAGACACAAAACCTCCCCAGAAATTTAGGAAATCTCAGTGTCAGAAGTCTCACTTAACCTCTGACCTCTGACTTCTTAGGAGGTTACACTCGGCTGCAGGGCGGCCGCTGGAGTGACAGCCGGGCACTCAGTTGCGTGGAACGTTTTGACACCTTCAACCAGTACTGGACCACCGTATCATCACTGCACCAGGCCCGCAGCGGTCTCGGGGTTGCAGTCCTGGAGGGTATGATCTACGTAGTCGGAGGTGAGAGAGCGGACGTTGCACCGTAAAAATATGATAATCTGCATGATTTATAATCTGACATTGGTTATTTTTTTTAACAGGGGAGAAAGACTCAATGATTTTTGACTGCACAGAGAGATATGACCCGGTGACCAAGCAGTGGGCCGCTGTAGCGTCTCTGAACTTTCCTCGCTGTGGAGTTGGCGTCTGCCCCTGCCACGGAGCTCTGTATGCACTGGGTAAATATCACTACCAGCTCCATGTTTAATCAAATTACATACTGCACAAGCTGGTAGTAAAGTTAAAAGGGTGCTACATCAGTTTCACAAGATCTGTGTCATGGTCAGTACGGCTCAGCCCTTATTCTATTTTATCAATTTGCCTTGTTAAACAATAAGAAATAACTTAGCATGTGTAATTCTATCATTTAGGGTAACCAGCACTTTGGAGTAAAATTGTCACTTGATTGTTTTACTGTCCTGTGCTGCTGTAGGTGGTTGGATCGGCTCTGAGATCGGAAAGACAATGGAACGATATGATCCAGAAGAGAACAAGTGGGAGGTCATCGGGAGCATGGCAGTTCCTCGTTACTACTTTGGATGCTGTGAGCTCCAAGGTGTGTGCTTCATGCATTTCTCATACGGCAGAGTATAATATTACTGCAGCAAGTTTTAGATTTCATTTCTATATTTCTGTTATGACATCAGTCCTTTCACACTCAGCTGGGCAGCTCTGCAAGTAAATGCATTTGTTTCTTCCTAGGGTTCATTTACGTGATCGGAGGGATCAGCGATGAAGGGATGGAGCTGCGTTCAGCCGAGGTGTACGACCCCATCTCCCACAGATGGAGCGCCCTGCCCGTCATGGTGACACGTCGAGCCTATGTGGGGGTTGCCTGCCTAAATAACTGCATCTATGCAGTGGGAGGTTGGAATGAGGCGCTCGGTGCACTGGAGACAGTGGAGAAGTACTGTCCTGAGCAGGTAAAGTGACGCTACAAACACTAATGCTACAGTCCCCCTAAACCAAAAATTGACTTATTAATTATTAACATGTCAATGTAGTGTTTGGGTTCTGCTACAAGACATTTCAGCAGCAAAGTCGCTAATGCAGCCACAACTGAGCATTTTAGATTTGAAAATGCAGTTTCAAAGCCAGAGTCTGAAAAAGTTGGATTCAGTTTTTCAGCAAACAGTCGGGATTAATACATCACAATCCCTAGCAACTGTAGTATCCTGACTTTGCTTAGTCTTGACCTAGAGGGAGCTCTAGGCTCCAGTATAGCAACCAATCCCGTTGAATTTGTTTTGCATCTCATTTATTGTTCACTATGATGTGATCTAGTTACATAGCTAGATGTTTAAACAGTAGGGGTGTTACGGTACACAAAAGTCACGGTTCGGTACGTACCTCGGTTCAGAGGTCACGGTTCGGTACGGTTTCGGTACAACAGACACTAATTGAATGTAAATCTAAAATCTGTCTTGTGTTATAAAAGTAAAAAAAAAAAAAAAAAGGAAGAATATAAAATAAAACAAGTGCATTAGGAGTGTTATCATGCCATTCATTAATTCTAGAGGAAAAAAAACTTGCACTTGACAACTGGCAACTATTATTTAAAAAAAAGAAAAAAGAAACTTACATCAATGTTGGTTTACACAGTTAATTTAGACTAGATGCCAGTTGCTTTGTTGATATTTCTGGTCCTGTCTGCAGAGGCAGCTACACACACATCCCAAAAAAACTGAAGACTAGGTGCTGGACCACCAAGAAAGACACAGGTAAGGAAAAAAGGAGACCACACACTAGTTAAAAGCTCCCGTGACAGTTTAATGTCACTCACACATGTGACGTTTCGGGCGTCAGCCCTTCATCAGACAATAGTATGCGGTCTCCTTTTTTCCTCACCTGTCTGTGTTCATGTCGAGAATTAAATGCAGCAGGAAAGTTGTTACACACAACTGGTATTTTTCCTTGCACCATGATTGACATATCGGGTTGAATATGCGCTACGTGTTTGATGCGTTTCTAGTGACATCCGTGAAATAGCGCTGATGGACTTTGTCCGGTGGTCCAGTCGCGAGCTACTTCACACACAGTATGGTCGCGAGCCGCCGCCACCGCCGTTGTGTTTCATTGAGAAACCACACGGTGACAAATGAAGCAGCAGCTCCCCTAACTTCACACTCTCATCACTTCTCCTCTTCGTCTGTTATGACGGTTGCTGGCAGCTTTGAGGCTCATTACCGCCACATAGATTGGAGTGAGGAGGACTCGATTTTATTTTATTTTTTTAATATTCATTCAGACATATTCGTCGTGTTACTGTGTTCACCGAACCGTGACCCCCGTACCGTGACGGCACGGGACGAATACATATACCGTTACACCCAGTGTGCGAAATACCCATCAATATTCGGGGGGGTCCCTAACTCGCGATTGTTGTGCAATACCGTTATTTTTTTTTCTTTTTATAAAGTAGGACTATAACATTACAATAAGCCAAGAAAATTAGCCTATAGCCTAAAAAGGAGAGGCAAAGTTGTGCACTACAATGCAGAAAGTAATTGACGATAAATAGACGATAATTCAAATAAATAAAAGACAATAATTGGCACCACACTGGCACACTTGAACAATGAATAAATGCCAGGTATAGGAGACTGGCGCGCGATCAGGGCAATGCAGAAACGAATAGACAATAAATAAAATACAACAATTAAAATGAATGAAAGACACCAAACTCGTGCACTCGAATAACAACCAACTGTATCTGGAGATCGGAGACTGACGTGCAATTATGTGCACGACGAGATCCTCAGCCTGCAACTTTGACCGATCATGTAGCCTTATCTAACCATCCATCTAGCAAATACGTTTAAACACAGCATTGAACACATCCACAAATCACATTCGTATAACGGGCCATCATAAAAATTGAAAAAGCACAGACAAATAGCTCACAACAGGCGCCTGGCCAAACAACACCACTGGGGGTTCAGGCCATAGTATGCTGAAGCAGGGGTTACATGCTGCTATTCAGACATGCCGCTATTTCGACATTGACTTCTAATTGTCGGAATAGCGGCATTAACATTATTTTTTAAGCATCCCACTATTCCGACATTTTTTTTTTCATTGTCGGAGTAGCGGCACTTTACTATTTTTCAAACATTCCGCTTTTCCGACATTGATTGATTACGTTATAGTCAGACGTCACGTGTCCTTCTGATTTATTTTTATTTTTTCATCTGAGACACTGTTTCTCATACACAAATACATAGGCCTATTAGAGAAGAAAAAACAAACCCTCCAAGTTTAAAAACACACAGCACACAGCAGCGCACACTGATCTGCAGCTACTGAGACTGTTATTATTCTGTCACCTGAGTTTATCCTGCTGCTTTACATCGTTTTAACATAGGTAAAAGAAGAAAAAAAGATTGTCTGGAATAAAGGGGCAGATTACATAAGATTATTCTTTTTTCTGCTCCCTTTTGTTGAGATTTGGGAGGTTTTTGCCTGATTTATTGCCCGATGCCATGTATCTAGCTTTCTCTCCCCTCCCTCCGCCCGTTGTCTTCGTTGTCACTTTGTTGTCGCTCCACAGAGCACATGGCTAATTAATATGCACGTGCTGACCATATGGTTGTGTAGGCATTCCGGGACGGAGGTGTGTTCACGTGCGCAACTGCGCACCATTCTTGGATCCAGTTATCAAAGTTGAGGTGCAGAGTTGTGCACGCACAGTTTGATAGATCTGAAAAAGGTGTAAATATTTTGGGCTGTCTTTTCACCGTAGGCCTAAGCAAAAAATTTAGTAGCAGCAGTTTTACACTGCTTACTTACAGTTTTGATAAATGAGGCCCCAGGCCCTGAGCCCAGAGCCCAGACGCTCACAGCTGCAGCTCTCCGCTGTCCGTGGTGCTGAAGGTGACAGGTTAACTTGACAAACAAACTGCAGCATAGTTCTGTTTGTTTATCATGTGTGTCAGTTTTGTTTGTGACTTGATAGTTGAGTTGTTGAGATTAAGAACATCACTCCCTCATCAAACCAGTGATAGACATGCTGAAAAGAAAAGAGAGAGAGAGAGACGCGCCTGGGTATCGCAGCTGTAAAAAATAAATAAATAAATAAAAATAAAAAAGACGTGTCGGAATAGCGGTATCAAAAAGTGTCGGACTACCGGCATGTCTAGATAGAGGGATGTCGTAATAGCGGGATGTCGTGACATGTCGGAATAGCGGGATGTCTGAATAGCGGGCGGACCCCTGAAGGGTTTGAGGCTAGCCTCTTACCTTAAGTTATTTTCCTGCCTTAATGTCAAGCCAAGGGTTGCGGAATTCCATTACCCCACCTGCTTAGGTGTAAAAAAAAAAAAAAAGAAAGAAAAAGAAAAGCGGCCAATCACCAGTGCTAGCAGCAGGGGCTGCGGCTACGTCTTCAGAGCACTCGGCCTCAACTTCACTTTCTTCGGCAGAGGGTGGAGAGGAACGGGATCCTCTGTTCTGATAGCGAGTGGGCTCGACTCCTGCGCTGGGCTGGCGCACATGGCTAATTTGCATAATGCGCAGGTGACATGGTTCAGCTTAATGTTAAACGAATAAATGTTTTGAATTATGAATACTGGACATGGTGATCTTAAACACATTTAATTGACCACAATACAATTATTGTATTATATTATATTATTTATTTTTTTGACAAGATTGAGACCCCCCTCAGATTTTGCTTTTGAGTCTTTCAGGGGGTCTCAAGGGGTTAATCGGGGGGGTCCGACCCCCCCAAACCCCCCCGTATTTCGCACTATGGTTACACCCCTATTAAACAGGCAATTGTTTGTTGCCGTGGCCTAGAGGTTTAGTTGCCACCTGAAATGTGGGAGATCAGGGTTCGAATCCCGGTGCAAACCTTGTGTTTTGACTTGACCCTGCCCCATTAACACACACTGCTGTTACTTAGCAAAACGGTGGCGGTGGGCGGGCGCGAGTCATGATGCATTTGCATACTCATGAATATTCATAAGATCTGGATTTTTCAATGAAGGAGAAATAGTAGACGTGTTTTTAGCCTCTTTGGGAGCTTTTTTACTTTACTTTTTTTTTGGGAAAGCAATTTTAATCCAAAAATAGTCATAGCAGAGCATTTTTACAAATTTTAAAATGTCTCTTTAGGGGGACTTTAATGTTTGAGAAAAACTTTTTTTTTTACATTTCAACATCCCTTACATCTCTTTGTTTGTCCCTCAGGAAAAATGGTTGGAGGTGGCTCCGATGTCTACTGCACGTGCAGGCGTGTCGGTGTCAGCGGTCAACGGGCTGCTGTACGCCGTGGGGGGCAGGGCGGCCAGCAGAGACTTCTCTGCCCCCGTGACAGTGGACTCTGTGGAAATCTATGACCCTCACCTGGACACATGGACTGAGGTCGGCAACATGATCACCAGCCGCTGCGATGGCGGGCTGGCTGTGCTCTGATATACACGAATGTTCAGACTGAAACTGAACATTTACATCAGCCTCTGAATCCCCCCCCCCCCCCCCCCCCAAAAAAACAAACAAAAACAAAACAAAACAAAACAAAACCGCGTAAACTAAAGAGAAGCTGCACCTTAGAAAACACAAAACTGTGTTTTTGTCTCACGTAGGCTTTCACATCATCATTTGTGATATGGATTCAACATTTTTCCTCTTTTATTTACCCATAATATTTGATACTCGTTGACAATATGAATATCATAGGACATCTGCAACTGGAAAACTGCCAAAACTGCTTCCATGAGAACTGTTACATTGGCACATCTGTTTCCCTATTTTACAAGAATGTGAGACTGGCAACACACTTCTTTTTCCTTCCTGTGTATTGGAAGACAAAGCAATCCTTCGTTTTCACAGCAGAAGATTCTATTTTTGAATGACCAGAGAGTTTTTCTTCGTAGTCCTGTGGGGACTGAGACTGTTCCAAGATGTGAGAGCACTTTTCTTTTCTTTGTTTTCTTTTTACTTTTCCTCAAAGGAATGTTTGAGGTGTGTGCACTGCTACTTGGGAAATGTATCAAACCACTCTGAGCCTATTTGATATGGAATTGAATGAAACTTGGGGTGTTTTTAAATTTTGTGGTTAGTGATTTTCTGTAAATAATAATGAACTTGAACAGCACACCACTGTTGTTACTCCAGTGCAGCGATCGCTCAGTTTCCGCTGGATTATTTTTGTATATATGATAATGTGTATATATATATATATGTGCCTCTTGGTCACTATTTACACTAAAATCCAAGCAAGTGAATAGTGTGTGCATTTCACTCACTGTAGCACCTGAAATGATAAGAAGTTTCATTTCATTTACATTTCTTCCCTCTAATGTTGAGACAAACGCAGCGATTGACAGTGCACATGTCTAGAGATATGTTTATGCCAAGTACTGTCGGTTTTCTCATATTAGTGCACATCACAATGAAGCGTTGCACAATGACTGTAATGCCTGTACTGTCATCTCTACAAGAATCTTAATAGTAATATAAAAGAAAAGTTACATCCTTTGTTTGCTTTTCATATTGAGTAAACTTCATAAAAAGGTGGGGTGTGTGTGCTGCTTGGAATTAACCCACCTTACTTTTTTTTTTTTTTTTTAATTAAAGATCATTTAAATTGAATAACTTGAAAGAGGACTCATCCTCATTGAGTCTTGTGCAAACAGCAACATGGATTGTTGTTATCTCCACTAACTTTCTCCTCCCTCTGATGTGCCGAGTGACGCTATGGAGGTGTCTGTTGTGTCTGTTATGACAAATAAATAAAGATTCATGATCGCAAACACAGTTTACAGTTCACGTCTGGAGAGGTTTTCTGCAGCGTGCAAACAAACTGCTATTCAGGAGCAACATTTACTCTGACATCTCACTGGATTTATGTCTCTTTGTTATATGAGAAAATGTTCTGTGTCAACACAGCTGTGTCTCTGTCTTTAGCTGGACAACAATGGAAAGAAACAGTATGCAAATAGTCCAAGTGATAATCAACCGTCTCAAATACGCTCATGCAAGATTTCCATACTTGTTTTAAAGGCATCAGGTTGTTGTCGAGGTTCAACCATCAAAGAGGTATTCGATGTTAGTTGAAATGTAAATTTTCCATATTTTTTAATTATCTTTTTTTGTATCTTAACTCTTCACCACTAAGACTGTACTTCGACAACTGTTTGCTGATGGATATATTGCTTCAACTCCTACTTTTGCTACATTTTATCCAAATGTAGAGCCTCTCAAGTTTAAAATTTCTGTCCTAATTTTGCAACTTCATTTGCACCACGTTTACAGGTATCACATGTACTATAAATAACAAGATTACTGCTTCTTGTTGTACAGCAAGAGCAAACTGGACTGTCTTTGCATCTTAATTGAATTTCACATTTTAATAAGTCCATATGAATCAAAGTACAAAGTGTCCTTTTCAATCAGTTCTGAATCTCTTTGATCTTCTTCTCAGAACAGAACTTCTTAATTGTCAGAGTAGCCACGAGTGAGAAAGTAGCGACCAGAGTGAGGACCGTTCGCATGGCTTTGAACCAGGCGGGGTATCCAGGCAACAGGGTCAGGTCATAATGCAGCGATAGACCCAGCCCCATGATAACTAGCAAGGCTCCCTCAGTAATGTTGTCCCTGCAGAGCAGTGCCAACCAGGCCACAAGCGAAGGCACCACACTGTTGCCCAAGTTCATCCAGTCCGGCTGAGCAGGACTACCAGCTGGGAGGGCAAACCCCCAGCGGGCCCCTCCGAGGAAGGAGACTATGGAGGCTCCATAGACAACCTGAGCGTAGGCCACTTCAGGGTAGAAGGACTGTGTGGCAGCCATCAGGAGAGGGGCCGACAAGAAGGGGATGAGCCCAGAGAAACCCAGGTAGAGGGCTGGTTTGGGAGCCTGAGTAAGGGCCCGTAAACTGAAACCCTCCTTGGCGTTTTCTCTCTCTGAGGTACCTTGTGAATTCCCATGGCACAGACGAGAGGCATGCCAGCTCACAGGCTTGATGCTCAACAGCCGGTTGGTGGAGGCTGCTCTGGATGAATGTACCACAGTGGAAGCCCCAGAGTGCAACAGGTGGTCAGGAGGATTTGATGAGCAGTTTGCCGCTCTGGTTACCTGCTGTGGACATCTCCACACTGACACCTGAGAACATAATAAGCAATAAAATACAGAAACATCAGAACAACTTATTATTGTTTTATGCTGCTAGCACATGCAGTACATTTGAATTCATTATTAGGCAAGCTGTACGTCTTACCCCCAAAATGATGCGTCTTCCTGGTGCAAATCTTAACATTTTCAACCTGGAAAAGACATGTTTTCATTTAGTCTCTCCAGAGTACATGCACTCTGCAGTTTCAGGCTGTCATACATACAACTGCTCTAGTCTAACGATGGTGCTATAACTGCTAGCATGCAACCTTATAGCCACTTTCTCAACCTGATGCAATACAGAGCTATCCTACTGTAACAGACATAAACAACAGGTATCGCAGTTACCTAAAGGTTTCCCCTTAAATGTTTGTCATCCAATGGTCCGCAGGGGCCTCTTCGGGTACAATGATATATAATTAACAGTTGCAAAGTCTCAGTTAACTAGCTAAACTAGAGGTCGTTTGGTGGCTGCCATTCTTTCGGTGCTCGATTAAATGCCTGTCTGTCTCCTTTTTTACTGACTTCTCGCTGAATGAGAGGAGGTGTGATATCGACTGGTTTGGCTGGCGGCGGCGGGGGAGGTATTAAGTTACATTCAAGATGTCAAAACCCCGCTTTACGTGCTACTAACACCGCGCTCCGGTGATATTATTTGGAAAACATGACTTTTTAGATTCAAGTTCGGACATGTTGTTTTATTTAAATAGAAAAATATTTCCCAGAGGCTGTCGCCTGTAGTCTGTTTACGACTAACAACACTACAAAACTTCAGTAGGTTGCATAATCACGAGAGATCTTGAACGTCGTCCCGTCGAGGCTGTTCGAACCCCTCAGTGCCAGAGCCAGTGGTAAGCGCTGCGAAAACCCAAACAAACATCAATAGCCGTTTTATTAAGAGGTTTATAGTTGCCAAAAAGTTCGATCTGGTGAATGTTTGCAGGTTAAATGTATATTTGAACTACCGTTCATCGGAGGCTATCTTGCTCAGAAGAAGGTACAGGCTATCGTCATGAAATACAGCGAGTTAGCTCGCTAGCACTTAGCGAGCTGATGAATGTGTGCTGCCGCTGTTAAGGTAGCCATTTTGAAACTGTGTTGTTCAAACGAAGCCAGGTCTGTTTACCTCCTATTGTATGTTCGTGACAGCTGCCTAAATAGACATTTTTATCCACCGTGGGCATATTAAATGCGTTTTTACTTTGCTAAGCCCTCTAACTATTCTAATTCATTTCAACTACCTAGCAGGTTTCGCAGGCTACTTATCAGGCTAGGTAACGCCAGCTTTAGCTCACAGTTGCTACGCTAACGTTCATCTCAGATAACTAAGCAGAGTTAGCCAGCAGGAGAGTTAGTGCAGATCTGATAACGCGTTTAGTTAGCGAGTGACCTTAACTAGTCAGCGCTTTTCGTCTCGTGTTGTTTAGTTGCACTTTAATCTGTGAGATTACTCGGGTTGTTAGTTAGCTTGGCGAAACGTGCGTGCAACGTTGCTGTGTGTTGTGTCGGTGTGCTGCAGTGTTTGTGGACATATGGGTTTCCCACGCTGTATAACAAACGTGAAACGGGGTACTTTCCAAACTTAACAGTAAATGTGTTGCCGCCAGTCATACGAATATTGTTTTTTAACAATGAAATAATGTCTCTGTTATTCATTGCAACCCGTGTCCGTGGTAAACTCATTGATGTCGAGCTGTTATGTAATAGTTCAGTGGGAATACGCTAAGGAGTCTGTGGCGGCTCTGAGTTGGAGCCCAAAGGCTTTATTATTGTTTTGGTGTTATGCCGTATTAACGCGCGTTTGACTTAGGTTAGATGTATGACTGAAGACTGGAACATTTCATCCATCAGTACACACACACACTAGGCCTGTTTGATGCACAGCAGTCTGAGGAGAGGCACCGAGGAAGAAAGTGCTCTAGCTATTTTTACACGAGGATAAATATTTCATTTACCAAAGCCGTCACAATTTTATAAAGGAACCAGCTTTCAGCATGAAATGGTGCTGAGATGACTGAGTCATGATTTTGTCTTCTCGAAATGTACTTGAAGTGTCAAAGCACTTTCCTTAAAGCTGTGTTTGTCTGTTTAATTTGATGCTATTTTGGGGTATGATAAAAGAGTTAAGTGAAATAGGTGTATCTTTCATGATGTTTTGACATCCCATGCAGCTATTTGCAGTAGCACAGGTATAGAGATTTGATAGCAAATGTTGGTATGAGCTTAATTTCACTCAGTTTCCATTTTATTAGGTACACTTCAAGGTTATACTAACAAAGTCTGGTCTTGTCATGAATGTGTTTCAGTGAGGTGCTTGTTTTGGAAGATGTGGGTTTGTTATGACAAGATTGCCTTTTACTGAAAAGTTTTCTTTTATTTTGCGCAGTGCGTATATCGCTGTAGGATAAAACCAAATAATACAAGTAAAACAGTAAGCAAGCTATAAAAAATTTGAATCATCACCTTATCAAGATTGTAGGTTTATTGCAGGACTGTTTCATTAATGTGTATTAGTTTAGCCTGTTGTACTAGCGGTCGTGTTTCTAATTGTGTAATTGTAAATCTGGAGTTTTGAGATGATCTTTATGTTTTCCTAACTCAAGACTGTCTATGTTCAATGCAGGTCCAGTCTGTTCCTGTGCAGATACCCATGAACTATCAGAAAGAAAACTGAAAACGGGAACTTCCTGCGTGGGGGGAAAAAAATCTTTGAAGAAGGAAAGGAGAGACCTACTTGACACATTGTGGACACATAAAATTTCTGAACGTATTTTTTCTTGCCCCAGAGAAAAAGCAGTTGATTGAGCTTTCGTTGCGGACTTTTTTTGTTTGTTTTTTTTTTTGACAAGTTTAATCACTGTTTATGGACTTCATTGCTTCACATGACACAAAGGCCTTTTGGTTTGTGGGTTCTTTGTTTAGCTTTTGAGCTTGCATATCTATGAAATCAGAATTACACTCTGTTTCTGCTTCAATCGAGAAGTTGCCGATAATTCAATGGGCATCTTACGAATGTGATAGTAAAACATACAAAGATAAAACCGGCATTAGAATGCATCACTCAGCAGCTACTCCATCTCACTAACCAAAACTGAAAATGACGGCGATGTAACATTGGGTTTTGCTTCCTTCATTGTCATGTGACTTTGAACCTTTGAGCATTACTTTCTTCAAACGCAGACAGTCCTTTCACCAGTTTGATGAGTTGAGCAGTGGTTTTCAGGGACTTCCATTGCCAGTAAAAGACTGTCTCTCAACACGTTTTTCTTTTCTGCATGCGTTTAAGGCGATCTTAAAATGATTCGGTAAGAGGTGGGTCAAAATAACATACTGGCACACAGTGTGGCAGGACAACGCTGGTCTCCCCCCCCCCCCATCTGGTGTCAAAGTGGAACTGCTACACAAAGTGCTGTCCATGTTCCAGGGCAGACGACTTTCACAGACTGCTTCCTCATAATAATAATAATAATAATAACAATAATAATAATAATAAGACAGCCTGGCTCTTTCTCACTGCTGGGACAAATCACTTTGTTTTGCCAATCAACATCAAGATCAATCGGGTTTTGAGGTTGGAATGAATTGGTGAGGAATTAAGTCTGCCTGGGGAAAAAAAAAAAGATACCTGGACTGGAAACAGCAACACTCAGAATTCATCAAAGACGTGACCGGCACAGGAGCTGCTGAGGAATCTGGTTCAAGAAGGAATATCGCTCCCTTCGTAGACCTCTGCACTTCCACTTTAATATCTGCTCCCCTCTCGGCCAGTTCTCTGGATTGCCATTCCAGATCATTCCTGCAACCTTTTGACTCGTCTCCCCGTGTTTCACCCTGGACGAAGGGATCTGCCTCTGGGGAAAGGGGCTGTGCTGTCCTGGCGGAGGTGGAGAGGGGGTTGTCGGTGTGCTGCTCCCCATCTGTCACTGCACACACACTGTGATCAGTGCCAACAGGCCTGAGGAACCGAGCCCAGCCGGACCGAGAGAGGAGGCAGAGGACTTCAGAGCCACAGACTCTGGGGTAATGATGATGCTTCACCTCACTAAGTCAGGAAATGAAAAGCCGCCCCATTACAAGTCATTTGTCAACATTCGATGGCTGGCAGGTGTTAAGTTTCTGCCAATAATGTGCATAAATACACTGCAAAATAACACTTGTGTGGTATGCTGCATAAGATATTTTCCATCCAGGCTGTCAACCAGCCATCAGCTTCACAGGCACGGCTGCAGCCAGTCGAGCTTTGTTTTCTGCTAAGAATAGGAGTCTTTGACTTGTCTTGTGGGAGACCTTTACACCGTGAATTTCTAAATATCTGATGGTAGACGGCACTTGAAAGAGATAAACATGAAATCAATGATGGATAGGCATGAAAGGGAATTTGAATCAGTGGCAGAGATTCACGTTGCCGTGCTTGAAGTGGTCTCAGCTGAATATCACAAATGTTCCATTCTGACCGTTGTTCATTTCTGTCGTCAGATCCTGGCCATGAGGTTTGATGCCTCGATCCACTGACCGGAAACACTGGACCTAAATGGCGCAGCATGACTTTGTCCCTGCCTGGCTTAACTTCTCCACACCCCAGCCTGCCAAGGTGTGTGCATGCGTTTGTGTGTGTGTGTCTATGTGTATGTGTGTATGTGCTAGGTGAACTCAGGAGACAGGAGGAGATAGACGAAGCTTGAAAGTGTGGCTGTTGGAATCGCACCTTTTTAGCAAATGTGTGTCCACACCTGAGTGTGTGTGTGTGTGGTCAGTGACAAGTCACCCCCAGGGACTGACGGTGCAGCCAGCACACAGTTCAGCAGAGGGTCACTTAGACATTGTGCACCATTATGAACGAGACTGATAACAGAAGAACGGTTTTAAATAACATCAAATAACAGCCCACTGTCCTGGTGGAGGATCTAGTGTACGTTTGTCATGGACATTTTGTATCTGGGCTTTACTAAATTTGCATGCCGGGCTTCTGGAAGAGCTCATGAAGGAAAAGAAGTTGCTATTTTTGGTGGAGATTGATCAGAGTTGCAGGCTGTTTGACAGAGAAACCGTCTGAGTTTGCTTTGAGCTGATGAAGATTGCTTTGTTTTGTTATTTGTGTTATTATTTTTTATAGGTGAGGTTTAAAGATAAGCCTAGAGTGGGTTTCTACCTCACCTGCACATGTTTTATTTTTTATTTCATTTATTTTGTTGATTCTACAGTGCAAATAAAACGTATAAACTCATACGGGGTATGACATGAGAGATGGGGCCATTTAAAATTTATGCCACAATGTATAAAGTAGCAGTTTTGATTATTCTAATAAGAAATGTGTCTAAATGCTGCTTCAACACAAGCCGTGTTAGTGGTTCAGTCTTCTGAACTAAACTGATCTGATTGAGTGAAATGGACAGCGAATACTCAGCCTCAATATCTTTCTAATATTCAGCCTATTTTTTTGTTCAGTGAGGATCTGCTTTTTTTTATCCTGACTAATAACTAGTGGTTGGCTTATCTGACACTCACCTTTTGAAGTCAACATTGTGCTTGTGTTGGCTGGTCAACAGTTAAAATTAGTAAGTTTACAAAAAAGCAGCAATCAATATCACATCTTTGATTACATAATGCATGATGAGGCGTTCTAATACAGGAAAATGTGGGACAGGCAGCACGAAGCACGAGTTTCCTTCCATTCTGTTGTTTTCATGTATCTGGACATCTGCAATAGTTTTTACAGCCATTATAACACTAACTAATGAACCAAAGGAGAGGCTATGTTTAAGAAGCTCAGGGCAAATATTTGAGCCAATTAAGATTTATCAAAGACTCCGAGGGCTCACCTTGGGGATAGTGTTGTTCACTCTGCAGCCGGTTTGGTAACAATCTGCAAGCTAGCTAAAGAAGCCAAGCTGGATCATTTATTATGTCTTTAACAAGGAGCAGACATTCAACAAAAGACTGGCCACACAGACATGATGAATATGGATGGTTTTTGGCAGGAAAAGCATCTAAACAGTAGTTTAAGTGCTAATGTGGCTTGAAAGTAAAAGCAGAGCCAGGATGCCTGCATTAGGATTTGTCTCTCAAAGCCAGTGTGATAAAATATCATCACTTCGATCATGACCAGGTTCCATTGGTTGTGATTCTGTAGTTAAAGGGATAGTTCACCCAAAATTCAAATTTCACTCATTATCTACTCACCGTGTCTTCTTGAACACTGATGTTTCTCTGATCTTATCAGCTTTTACAGCAGCACGTCTCTTATGACACAGAATCCAACACTTTTTTATTAATTTAGTTTTCTTATCCTAGTTTTCACCTCAGGGCAAAAATAAAACAAGGAGGAATATCAAGAACAATGGTCTGAGAGTGATCTCTTAGTTTTCTGTGTTAAGGCGCACGTCCATTACTGTCCACCGTCTCTCTGGAGTGTCCCACTTCTCTAAAATGGTCCCCTCTCTGTTCTCTCCCCTCGCAGTCCCCTGCTGCCAACCTTGACAAACAAGGTGAGCCCCACCACCACAGAGACGGCAGAGCTGCTGTGAGCCGCCGCCGCCACAACTCCTCTGATGGTTTCTTCAACAACGGCTCCCTGCGCGCTCCAGCAGGTAATGGCGTGGACCGGCGACCTTCTTCATCCCTTTAACACTCTGTAACGTAACTGTGCAAAGGAAAGCAAGAGGGAGAACTTGATTGAAGCAGCACAGTATCGCTTTTTTTTTTTTGCTCTAGTGTTTACTTCTTTTAGATACTAGATGGGCCATGTTGTTAACCCTTTCGGGATGGGAATAATGTTGGCTTTGTATCAAGTAAAGTGATATTGTGTGAACAGAAAACTGAGAGAGGTCCCTGTAGTGGAAAAGGACATTACGTGAGACTTGCTCAGACAACAGTGATGGAGACGAGCTCCTTTACACTTTATAATATAAACCTTATTTAAACCACTGAGCTTTGTCGTCCAAAATTGAGCATCAACATTATTATGATTTCACGTAGATGCTGTTGCTCTGTTGATGTATAGAAATCTGGCTCTTTGTCTGAACTAAGAAGAACAGTAGTGTGGTGCCAGCTGTCTGTTGCTCTGTTCAGTTGCGTGTCATCTCTTTTCTTTTTTTTGTATCTGCCGTGTTGAAACGTTTCATGTTGGCGATGAGGTTCATGCCTTCAGGTGTGAAGCCATAGTTCAGCCAGGAGTCTTTGGGCTGTTTGACAGGTTCTTCGCACATTAAGTGCTGCGGTCTCAGGGGCGTCTTCATCACTGTCATCCATCGCTCAGCTCCTGCTGCACTCACCCTGGAGAAACAGAAAGGAAGCTTTAATTGTCTCTTTTTGCTGTTTGTGCACCAGTCAGACATGTGGAGCAAAAGCTTCAACCCTTCTTCTGAAACGCCACAGTTTCCAGTTACTGATCGATGGAGCTTATCTCTAGGACTTTGTTAGTGAAGTTGTTGTTATTGTTGTTGTTGGGTGGAGGCTGCTGTTAGGGAACCTGTTCATGACTCCTGTATTTACAAGCTTCCTTTCTGTCTTCTCATATTACCGCAGTATCTTAAGGGTTGACTCTGCTGTAACTGTGCAGCAGTTTGTGTGTGTTTGATTTATTTATCCATATAGGAGTGACAGTGAAACAATGCTGAATGACATTCAGCTTTTCAGTGGTTCCATCTTTTAATTGAACTGTCCACTATTAAACCATTTCATCAAAAAGAAAAATGTCATCACAGCTTCCTGTGTTTAACTAAATGTTTAACTAAAGTTGTATGCCCTCTGGTGCTCAGCACTGTTGTAGGTAATTATTTTTGCATAAATAAAAGCGTGAGTTTACTTATTCTGGGCTGACGAGATGTTCGGATGTTGTGATCCGTCAAAGACAAAAGTGGGCTGTAGTTCAGCGCTTTGTAAACAACGAGCAATGTTTTTAAATGCTATGACTCTGGGGATAGGGGATAGGGAAATGCATGACATCTTGCTGAGAGCTGGATATGAAGACCATTATTAAAACAAAGAGAAAGTGGAGATTAACGTATTAAAAGAAATTATTTTCCAACGAAGTAGATAGATGGGCATTAGATATTTGGGGTAAACCAAAACTGCATACGTACTGTGAAATAAAACAGGTATTTGGCCCAGAAAACTATGTTTTGTATAATTTGTCTAAAAAGAAAAGATCCCTGTGTGCTCAATTGAGAGCTGGTATTCTTGGTCTTCATATTGAGACAGGCAGATATGTTGGCACAGCAGAAGACGAGAGAATTTGTAATTTATGTGACATCCAAGAGGTGGAGAATGAAATTCATTTTGTGTTCTACTGTCCTTTTTATGACTCTATAAGACAAAAATTGTTTAGTAAGTTAGATCCAAATAACGAATTTGTGTGGTTAGACGATGCTGAGAAGCTAAAACATCTTTTTCAGTTGAATATATTTGCATTTTCTTTATTTCTTGAAAAGGCTTGGGCAATGAGACAAAGAGCGATATATAGTTGAATATAGGGTTGTGCCGATTGGCGATCCAATCGTCTATCGGCGATTGGAAGGACGATCGGCGATGTTTCGTTTTCTTGCCGATTTTACACACACACATACTCGCTACTTTTTTATTGATCTAATGCGCAATCTGTTTGTTTTGTTTTAATGAAGCCGCTTGGCTTGCTGCTTCCAACTATACTCTGTCAAATGACAGTGTTTCACCAATCAAATGCAGCCACTGGCGACGTCCAATCAGACGGAGCCAGGTAGTCATATGACCGCACACAACATCTCTGTGGTAAACAGGATGGCCACTCCGCCTCAAATTTGAGGAAACACGTTTAGCTGGTGTTGTGGCTGTGACTAGGCTGCTATGCTAGGCTACCGACGCCAGCCCTGTATGTTACAGCCCGACGACGTGTTCACTGATATGCCACAAATAAATTACGTCCGCCATGAATAGATTTTTCGGCTTTCGGCAACGCAATAGCGTTCCGTTCATTGATCATAGCGCTCTTTCTCCGTTATTAGCCCTCACACACACTAAGCGCGCATGCATGACAGCAGGGCACGGTAAAAGCGATACTCATACGCCGCCGCCGCCGCCCCCCCCGGTCGAACGAACACGTGGAACGGCCGCCGCCGCCGCCGCCCCCCCCCCCGGACCCCGGCGATAGATAGGTCTATCGGCGATCTCCAGGGAGGGCGATTGGGACGATCTGAGAATGTCAAAATCGCCCAACACTAGTTGAATACTGAAAGTAATCTTAAATTGTTTATTTATGTCACACCTGTGTGGCAGGTAACACCAACAGGAAGGACTGTCTAGTCTTTTTTTTCTTGTATTTGTCATTAAATCTGTCTTGTAATCCCATATGGGGAAAAAAAAAAATCATTCACGCTATGTGTTTGTTGTCTTTGGAGGTGACGGATGGCAGCAGCCCTCTCTGCTTCTGAGGCATGACTCGGTGGACTCGGGGGTGGCCAAAGGAGGACATGGTGGGCTGGCAGGTGGCTCGTGTTGGAAGGAAACACCCAGCTGGCATGGAGCCCCGCGGGGTGCCCAGGACGGTCACCACCACCAGGGACGCCACCCCAAGCGGGGAGGCGGCGACAGGGACAGGCAGGGGGGGCACCGGCAGCGCAATGGTAACTTCCATCCCCGCAAGGGCACCTCGTACCAGGACAAGTTTCCCAACGAGGAACGCAAAGACAGCAAGGACGACAAGCTGAAGTTTGTGGAAGAGGACTTTGTGAGTATATAGTATATTAACATCCTTAGAATATTTATTTATTTTCCACAGCGCACGCCCCCGACATTGGCAGAGTTATTCAATGACGAAGCTCTTTTAAATGATAAGATAAGTTGAGTCAGTGGCAAAACTATGTGAGCTGTAAAAGGAGCAACAAATATAGTTGTGGTTTTTTTAGGGGAATGGGAATGAAGGTTCAAACTGCACCGAATCCTAGATCAGCAAAATTGTCGTCACGTGTGTTTTCACTTTACATGTTAAACAGTAAAATTACAATTTTAGCTTCCTTGTATTGACCCTGTATAAGTAATCCTGCCAGTAACAACGTGCTTGGATTTTAGGATGTTATTCTAGCTTGAAAATACAAACGTGATGGTATCTAACAGAAGCGCTCCATGTTTGTCTTGTAGCCTTCCCTCAACCCTGAAACAACTGGAAAGCCTGGGAATCAGATGCGAGCGGTGGCTCCCCATGCTGGAGTGTGGGGTAAGAACAACCTGTGCCAGTTTACACTTAAGTTATTGAACAGACACAAGGTTTAGAGGTACAGCTCTGCTCTGACTAACTCAGTTATTGCTGTGCCGATTATGTTTCAGAAAACCCTCCGAGTGGCAAACAGATGGTGTCCAAAATGCTGGTTATCAAGAAGGTTTCCAAGGAGGACCCCAGCACAGCCTTCTCCGCAGGGTTTGCCACTGCTGGCGCCCTGCCCACCAACGGCAACAAAGCTCCCATCGCAGGCTCCAGCGTCTACAAGAACCTGGTCCCAAAGCCTGCTGTGGCCCCCACCAAAGTAGGACTCACTGTGATGATGCGTTGAAATTATCTCATGCAGCAGAGTAGATAAGCTAATCGCCCGTTATTTGGAATTAAATAGAAATGGAGCTTTGCGTACTGTGGCAGTTCTCCGTGTTGCTGGGCCGCTTGTGACAGAGAGTCATTATTTGTCCTCTCTTCCAGAACACCCAGTGGAAATCCGGTGGTAGAGAGATCACAAAGTCTGGCCTCCACATGCCAGGCCGAGATTCAGTCTTCACCAGCCCCGTCTCTGCAGCCAAACCCAGCACCCCAGTCAGTGCACCACAGCACAACACCCCGAAAGAGGTGAGCAAAACCAGACGGCAAGATCCGCAGCCATGCAGGGACTGTCTAGTCCCGACAAGAACAGTATTTAAATGATGTAATTTACTAACATACTAAAACTGCACAGCGAGCACGGGGGGAAATTTCCAGCGTAGCGCTCTGTGTCTTTGTTCTTATACTGTAACTCCATGCATGACATGAAGCTGGCCTACCCCTGTGTAAGTAAATGACAGGTTTTATCTAAACATAGTAATTATGTGTTCGTGTGGTTGCTGACTGAGATGCTTACTCACTTGCACACACTAAGTTTTTCTGTGCAGCAGTGTATGCGCTCTGTCCTCTCTCTCCAGTGTATTAAAATGTCTATTTATGGTCACATACTTTAATAATTACCAGAAAGTATCACTGAACAGCAAACGATCCAAATGTATTCATCACATTTTACACACAGTTCCTAATCTGGCAGAATTGTAAAACGATCTGGCAGTAAAAACAGATGATTGTTGTTGACCCCGCATGTGAAATTTTACAAAAATGGATTTGATATATTAAATTATCTCAGTTGTAAAAACAATGGGCTTTATGCACAGTGCCACTACTTCCTGAAATAAGACAGCTCGTTTATTTCCTGTCTTACATTATTGGACCAACTGATTAATCCAGGTGTGCCTACTGCCTGACCATTGTTGTGAGGTCAGACACACCTGGATTAATCAGTTGGTCCAATAATGTAAGACAGGAAATAAACTAGCTGTCTTATTTCAGGAAGTAGTGGAGCTGTGCATAAAGCCCATTATGTTGACTTGTTTTTCTCACTTTGCCTTTCTCATTGTGCCGCGACACCTACAGCACCCTTCCAGCACGACTCCTCCCATAGACATCGCCCCGTCGAGGCTGAAGTTGATGCGCCGCGGTCCAGACCGTAAGAGTGAGTTCCTGCGAGCTCTGAAGGACGAGGGCACTGGCGAGCTGACAACAAGCAGCAGCCCAGGAACATCAGGAGAGGTAGGCAGCCGTTTGGGCTTATTTTCATTAAGCATCACACACCAGGACGGCACAGTGGTTAATGAGATAATGAAGTAATATAATAAACTTTATTTGTATTGCACCTTTCTTAACATAGTTACAACGTGCATACACAGGCATAAAAATATAAACAACAACAGCAATAGCACAACATTAAAAACAACAAAAATGAGTCAATAGATACAAAAGGAGAAATAAGAGCATAGATGGACCAGACTGCTGCCTTCGGGGATTTAAAAGGCCTTTTTTATAAAAGTAGGTTTTTAAAAGAGATTTAAAATTTGTTAGCGAGCTGGCAGACTTGATATCCTCAGGGAGGTCCTTCCATAATCTGGGAGCATAGATGGCAAAAGCTCTGTCACTTTTGGTCACCAGCCTAGACCTGGGTACAACCAATAGAGACATGTTTGAGGACCTGAGGTTACCAGCTGGTTTGTATAGAATTAAAAGCTCAGTGATGTAGTTAGGAGCAAGACCATGAAGAGCTTTAAAAGTTAACAATAACATTTTAAAATCAATTCTTAATTTGGCAGGCAGCCAGTGAAGAGAAGCTAGAACTGGTGTTATATGCTCAGATCTTGTTCCAGTAATAAGTCTGGCAGTGGCATTTTGCACCAACTGCAGGCAGTGGAGACAACTTTGGCTGAGACCTGTGTACAAGGCGTTACAGTAGTCTAAACGAGAGGAGACGAGGGCATTTACAACTTTGTTGAGGTTGTTGAAGTAAAAGAGACGGCGTGCGACAGAGCAGCGTCAAACTGTCTCTTGTTAATTCTCTCCAAGAATAAAAGCAAGTTTTGTACAAGGTATCATAGAGCCACATTTCTTATGTGTATAAAGACAGAAAATGAAAAATTTAATGTCTCAGTGGCATCAGTCCTTGTAACAATGACAACATGATTATCCCAAGGTCTCTTAAAAACATCAATTGATTGTGGGACTAACAAACTGTTGACAGTTAAAAAGCTTGACATTTATCCCTCACTAAGTGGGGATGGTATTACAAAGACAGTAAACAAGGGGAGAAGGAGGGATATGATGACATCCCTGGCCACAGCAGGAGGCCACCAGGACACCACCGCAAAGAATAAAACGTTTTTGTTCCTTTGTGAATTTCCTTAGGGTGAAAGCAGCACCCCAGAGCCCAAAGCCTACAGCGAGGAAGTCTGCCATGAAAATGGTCTGTCCTACTCCCTCAGTGACTCAGACACTGAACACCTGTCCAGCTCCCTGGAGGCAGAGCACAGGTAGGACACTCCCAGCAGCCCAACTTCAACACACCCACTCACACACAGTGATTAAGTAGTAAAATGACTGTGTCTGTTTAGGTTGCTGAAGGCCATGGGCTGGCAGGAGTACCCAGAAAACGATGACAACTTCCTGCCTCTGACGGAGGATGAACTGAGAGAGTTCCAGACTAAAACTGAACAGGTGAGACTCAGAGGATAAAATCTGATGCAGTGTCAGTTCATTATTTGATCTGTTCTGGTGCTTAACCGTAAAACGCTGACTGAAAGTGAATGTGACGAAAAAGCAAAGTGACGTCTCATTCATACACTAACTGTCCTTGTCCTCTGCCCAGCTGAAGAGAAACGGCATGCAAAGGAATGGGGTTCTCCCGAGGGCGCGGGGTGTCACCCTCCACTTCACCCCCTGGAGGAGTGTGGCGGAGGCGCACGTCGAGGAGGGCTCCGAGTCCGAAACCAGTAGCAGCAGCCAGACCTCTGACGACGACGACTGCATCAAATCCTAACGTGGCTTTATGGAACAAAAAGAAAAAAAAACAACAACACAACAGCCAACACCACATCCCAGCAAGCAATCCCCCTCTTCCTCTCTCATCTTTGTTTTTAGAGCACCATTTTGAATTTCTTTTGTTTTGATTTTTTTTTTTGTTGTTGTTGTTCTTGCACAAGGGAAAAACCAATCATATCCCAGTGAAGGGGGAGATTCCTGCTCCGCCAGACGTCGTTTTCCCTGCGTTTCCTCCTTCACTGCAGTCCCTGCCCTCTTTGACCCCCCTCCTCCCCTTCTTCCTTTTTCTTCCTTGCTTTGTGGAACTTGAAGTGTTCATCAAGAAAAGAAGGGCAATGAATGCACACTTGATTCTGCTTCAAACAGACTAACTCATTTCATTGATGATGCTGATGACACATTATTAATGATATTAATAAAATTGGTTCCTGACAAGCTGATATGTTTCAATATGAATCTGGCTACTGTGGTGTTTTCAGTCCACATGTAATTTACCGTGTAATGATGTGAAGAGCAGCTGCAGCAGCTTTTTTCCCCCACTGAGAATATTCATCTGTGCTGGATGTAATTGGTAATTAACCAATTTAAACCAGCTCAAAGGGGATGCGGCTGCAGCTTCAAAAGATTCATGCCTACGCTGACCAAATATTCATTTTAGAAACAAAAATATTTTAACCACTGCAAGAAGTGACCTACTTTTAGATACCACAACTTTTTCATAAGTAGTAACTCTGTTGGTAACTATTTAATTCCATTAGTAACTATTGTTCACATGTGCTTCAGATTTTCTATTACCACAAGTGATGTCAAGAAAAATAAATTCTACTTAAAACATGAAGAGATCAGAGGCCACTTGTGTCCAGATGTTCAAAAACAACATTGAACTGGGCTTTTTCTACAGCAGGAGCCCAGGTGTTCCTTATCACACTAATGATGTTTCATGATTATGTCAATTAGTCCCACCTGTGATGTTGCTGCTGTGTTAGGTGAAGGTCTGTTAAAGTTGAGCATTGTACAGTTCAAACACCGCTACTTTTTTCAGTAACGAGTAAAAATAATACACCCGTTCAAGTGTACGTTACATACACATTTTGTCATCTGGAACTAATCAGCTCACTCAGTAATCCTTCACATTGTGCGGAGGATTACTGAGTGAGTTGGTTAGTTCCAGATAAATGGGAGGTTATGGTTAGGAGGGTGAGTCCAAGTAATTTGACATATTTGAGCATTTATTTTTTTTTGTAAGTAACACAATAGTTATTCTTATAATGTAATTCAGTTACCATTGGGGGAGAAGTAACTAGTAACTATAACTAATTACTTTTTAAAAGTAATGTGTCCAGCGCTGCACATTACACAGATGAAGTGGAGACATGAGTGAGTGCAGGAGCTTCTCTGCAGTGAAGATGTGCTGTTGGCTCATGTCTGGCCCAGATATCCCAGAGAAGACTCCACTCAACTGTTGCATCAGAGTAATTGGATGCATTGCCAAATTGAACAACAAAGTTCAGACTTATTTAACTTGGAAAAGTCAGTATTTTAAAACATAGGGCACATGAGTGAACCTGTGCTGTTGGCAATACAGTTAAGCCAATGTAAATGCCAGTCACACCAGTTCTGATTATAGAAATAGCTTGTGAGATTATCATTATATTAGGACACCATTTAAGTTTTATTCTTTCGAACTGCCAGTGTGTGAAGTTAATAGCAGCACCATGGCTACTGAAGCTAAACAAGCATGTGCTCTCAGCAAAAGGCACAATTTTCAACAATGTGAAAATAATTGACGGTTAATTGTAACCATATTTTCCTTTTAATAGATGACTACACAGGGCCACAGTGGAGCCTATGTGAAGGGTCCATTCACGTTTCTGTTTGTCATTAGAGGAATACTGTTCCACTGTGTTTATTTGGTGTTGAATCTGTGACATTTTGTACATAACTGACTATTGCCAGGGTTAAAACTTCCTCCTTCCTCATGTACTGGTAGCTCATCTTTACAACAAAATCAAAATATACCCAACCAAAGCCACATTACTGGGGATCAGTTTTCAGACACCAAACTTTTTTTTTTAAATCAAACTATATCCTTTATTCAACTTCACAGGTTACATAACGTATAGAAAAAGATACAAACATTTACAAAGAGCGAACAAGTGCAGAACAACGGTAAGAGCTCAGGGTGATGGTGAATCTCTTCTTGGGCGGGAACAAAGGTCTGGGAGGAATTCAGCTTCTGAAAGAGAGAAGACTTTTAATTAGACGGACCGTAGCAACAACGGTTCAACTGACGTTTCAGGTATGTCATCATTAAAGAAACGGTGTATTGGCCTTTGATGTTCTTGTTATGAACTATAAACAGCGAATTTAATAGTTGTAGTCATGTAGCGAAACATGGCAACTACCTACCTCTCGACTTCCATACTCTTAGCGTGTCCATTAGTGTCTCCGTTGGCTTTGTGACCATCGTCAGTGTGAGGCTCCTGCACCCCGTTAGTCTTCTGAGCATCATCCTGCTTCACCTTCTTCAGCACGCCCTCCTTCACTGGACTCTCCTCTGGTTTCCTCTGAAATACAGCACACGGGTTCATTCACATCTTTCCTATTTTTCCATGTCTTCATTCAAAATAAAAAATATGAAAACAACCCTCACCTTCTTTCTGACCAGGTGGGAGATATCAGAGACTGGAGCAGTGGTGGCGTGTCCGTTGGTAGAACTGACCCCATTGCTGGTCGATGTGCCATTAATCTGGAAGGTACCAAACCAAACCATGAGATGAAAGGTCTCAGTAAAAGTGAAAATTTGAACGAGTGTTTTTGTGGATGATAAAATCTAAAAATATGGACAAATGTTTCTTCTAATTGTTAGAAGAAACATTTGTCCATAAAATATGACACTGAAACTTACTTTTGAACTGGAGGAAGTGTCACCATTCTTCTGTACAGTGGATCCAGGAAACGCAGAGGAAGTGGATTCTCCACTCTGACAACACAACATTAAAAAGCATGTTAAAATTACATGCATGTAACTCACTGTAGATTGACAACATGTTACAGGCAGAGGCTGAATCAAACTCCAGAAAAGATTAAAAACAGCTTCCTGCAGTATAATCCACCACCAGACCAACACATTTTTATAGACTTGATTCAATGCTTACAAGACTTTAGACAGACAGGTGTGAATATTAGCTGTGTGAATGGCGGTCCATCATAGACTGGGCACATGTTAGACTCTTTAAGGCTCGGTGCCAAGCTCTAAACAACAATAGTGGTTATGATGTTGGTGTAGAGGCCTATGTTTTCCTTTTTATTTCACCATCGTTTCTACAGCATAGACACTGATTTTTAGCAAAGTGTTGCACAACCTTTCACATTAGATAGATATGAAAACTACTGCACAGTATCACCAAGTGTCATAAATCTGCTTCTCACTGGAGTAAAGTTAAAATCATCCTGAACTCACCAGTGCTCCCTTCACAGCCTCAGAAGCAGTCTTCTGTCCCTCTGTGGCATCCTCCACCTTCTCCTTGATCTCTGGAAGCAGAGCCTTCAGCTCCTCCATCTCCTTCCTTTCGTCTGGTAGAGCGTCGGGGCCGTCGGCCTTGTCGAGCAGCTCCTGCAGTTTCTCTGCAAGACGAGGTAGACAGACGCATTAACATTTCGACTCGGACGGGCACAACCATTAGAGAGCAGCTACAAGAGACAGCTCTGCTCACCCAGCCTGGTCTTTATGACAGAGATGGAGCTGTTGAGCTCCTCGATGGCCTGGCTGTACTGAAGGTTCAGGCTGTAGGTCAGGCCCAGCTGGTAGTGAGTCTCGGCGAGCAGACGGCTGTTAGAGTCCAGGTGCTTCAGCTGCAGTTTCAGACACTCCTGGAAATCCTCCAACGCCTGGCTGTAATTTCCTGAGAGGAAAAAAGGCATCAAGTCAGCACCCATCTCTCAATGAGGACGATTTCAAATGACCAAGTTTAATTATTTAATTTCTCCATGACTCTACTTTCAACTTGAGAGAATTTAGACCTGCAACTAAATTACTTTAACTTATCATTTTCAAAAGGGAAATCTAGCCAACAACACTGCAGAAAAATGACAACCTCCTCATCTCATAGTTCAGACGTCGTGTTGCTTGTATTTTGAACACAGCAAACGTTCACACCCAAGAGGTGTCGACCACTGTACGTTGTCGACATTAAAACTGATTTATCGCTCCATCCTTATGAGATCTGACATCGTCCTTCTCCCCCTCAGACATTTGTAACATGAGCAACTTGTTTGTACCTGATTCAGAGGAAACTTCACCCAGTTTCAAGTGGGCCTGGGCTGCCATCAGCTGATCCTCCTTGCTCTCTTTCCTTATTTAAAAACAAAAAGCATAGTTAGTGAGGAAGCTGTAGCTCTGTGATGTTCAACCATGGCTCAGACCACATCTGGAGTTTCCACTACCTTTTGTAGATGACTTTGGCCACTTCCAGCATCTCCCAGGCCAGCTGCAGGTTCCCCACCTCCTCGTCATCGCTGTCCTGAAATTCAACCACACAGATGTTACGACACAAAGGTCACCCGTTGAGCCGAGTTATTCTGACGTGCACTTGTGCTGATTGGTCAAGTACCTTCTCAGCGGTGCCCTCTCCTTCACCCTGCTCTTCCGCTGCGTCTCCCTCCATTTCTGCATCATCGCCGTCCTCTTCCTCAACCTCTTCCTCACCATCTGAAGACGTCACAGACACCAAGTGTTTAGATTAACTGGTCAACGTGCCATTACAATTATCATGGGGCCATTTACAATCAAAATCTCCAATCGAGGACAAATGGGACCGGGCACCTTCTCCTTCCTCTGTCTTCTCTGCTGATTCCTCCTCCTTGTTTTCCTTCTCAGCTTCCTTGTTCTCCATGTCAACCTCCTTGCTTTTCTTCTCTTCAGTTTCAGCAGATTTGCTTTCATCAGCTTTGCTCTTCTTTTCCTCACCACCCTCTTCCTTTTCTACTTTCTGTTCCTTGTCAGTAGCTTTGGCTTTTTCAGCATCACCACTTTTCTCTGTATCTTCGCTCTGCTTCGCCTCAGTCTTCTCACCGTCTTCATTTTTCTTCTCTGCCATGGCGTCGTACACCTGAACCCTCAGCTCATCTCTGGTCTTGTCTGTTGTGATCAGAGAGCAGAGTTACGATGAGCAGTGTTAATGTCTTTTAGAGAAATTAATGCACAAAAATTAGCCCAAGAAGAAAGAAAAATAAGTCAAGATAGACGACTTGTCTTCCTCACCATCTATGTTTTCTGTGCTCTCAACATTTGAGTCTTTGGGTTTCTCCTCACCCTCCTCTTCCTCCTCTGGCACTCCCTCCAGAGCGTTACCCAGAACTGAGTTTTCCATCCTACGACAATAAAGTCACTTAGGTCTGAACTATTTTTCTGAAACAGCGAGTCAATACTAAAAATTTCATGTGCTTACCGAGCCAAGTCCAACAGAGCTTTACCGCACCAGAAGAAAGCCTCTCCACACTCATCTGCTGTGTCGCCGTACTTTTTAGCTCTACGATTAGAGGAAAAAGTCAAGTTTTACATGTGTGATTAGAGCTGAAATTAGCTGATTTATAGTGACTCAACAAATCTCAACCACTCGAGTCTAATCATTGGGCAAAATTAAAGTCTAATCATTGGGCAAAATTAAAGGAAAAATATCAAATATTTGATGGTTTCAGATTCTGAAATGTGAAGATTTGTTGCTTTTTTATTTCACATCAGCCGTTTGAATGTTGTTGAATACTGGACTGTTGACTCTCTAAAAGGCAGCATACAGTTATATTTAACAAACTTCAAAATATTAATCAGAAACAGTAGAGAATGACATTTTAAAATTATTTTAATCAGTTCTAGGTCAAGTCTGGGTCGACCCTCTCCTGTAAGCATGTGCTGTCTATATTTCACTCCTTGATTTGTTTTATTTTTTATATTTGACTCAGGTGAAGCACTTCGCCACTTAAGTGTATAAATAAAGCTGTACAATTGAGTATTTTACCTTTTCAGATACAATGTTCACTTATTTTATGTTTTTTTTTTTTTTTACTTAAAGTATGTGATTCTTAACATTTTTGTTTTTTGCTGTAAAAGTAATATCATGTAGCTTCACTTGTTTGAGCTTGTTCATTTGAAGCCTGTTAGCTCCAGCTGTGTGTGACTAGCAGGTTTAATTTTGTCGTGTGTGTGTGATTACTAAGCTCTTTGGGAGCATCAGGCTCCTTTGTCTGCTGGTTAACTCACAGCATGCCGCAGGCCTCCTGCAGGGACCCCACCGCCTCCACCACCTTCCCCATCACCAGGTGCTTCTTGCCCTCGCCGATGAGCTTGTTGGCCTCTTCCATGTTGTCTACACTGGACAGAGAGAAAACAACGTTTTTACCTCCGCTCCGAGAACCGGACCTTTGGACGAGCTCAACATTCAAGTCTTCGTAGCGGTGCAGGTTGACGGTTCAAAGCACAAAATGTCACCGGAGGTAACTACCTACCTTGACTGAAGTGAGAAACGACTGAGAAACTAAGAGCAGAGTTGGTTGGTCTATCAGCTCGTCCCTCCCGCTGCTCACACTGGCTGAGCTGTTGTTTCAATTTGGCGCGAAATATCCCTGCACTTTCCTGTCGACTTCCGGGTTCGTAACTAGCGCGGGAGATTTCTTAAAGGGACAGGGTGCTACCATAATACATCCATGGGTGCTACAAGAGGAACTATCTATGTACAGTATGAATGATACATTCAAGTTATAAAAGCCATCATGATGTAAATGGGCATCATCAAAATCAGCAAAAAATAATATCTTGTTGAGCGTGGAAAAGCACGTTGAATAAAAATGACTCAAAATGATCTTTGCCATGAGCATCAAATAACATTTCTTCAAGCTGATTTGTCACAATAGCTATACTTGATTACGGTATTTCCAGTCTATGGGTATTTCAAGTTTTTTTTTTGATAGACTGGGTATTCTGTCTGTCTTTGTGTATAACCATTCATTTCTAAATATTCTATCAGTTAATTGTATTATTAATATTATATTAATTGTATTATGTAATTATTATTATTATTATTATTTATTTATTTATTTTTTATTATTAGCAAGCATTATATTCTTAATAATATAGATTTAAAAGCCTACTACCACCTCTACATGTCAGTGTTTTATTTGAGTTGTTCAGCTCTAACAGTAAAAAGTTGCCGTTGCTGGTAGTGGTGTATGTGTTTGAGCATGTGCGTAAAAGTGCAGTACACGGCTGTCATGTCCTGCTGTGAGGGACAGGGACTGTGCAGCTCCCCTCTGAGCTGCTCCTGCTGACTCCACTGTGTCACAGCCTTGTCAAGACAAGTCTGGACCTGGCACCCAATCAGCCCCACACTGAGGCTGCACCTCACACTGTCATAATAGCTATAATTTTCAGTTAAATCTACCACCAATGGTACCAGATCTTATTTAATCTCAGATTTAGTAAGTTTATTTTCCAATATTGGAGTGGATTGAAGGCTTTACATAATGTTTGCCATGAAAGCACACACTGATCTGTGTTCTCACCCTGCCATATAACATATCATCTATTCAATCTTCTCATCTAACTTTTAGTAGAAAATATAATTAATAAACTTTGCAAAACTAATTAAATGTCACTCTGTCACTGTTAGGTGACAAAAGTAAGTTTACTGAGAGCACAGTCCATTTTTTTTTTTTACTGCTTTTCATGGGTGTATTTGGGCTGATGCAATAATAAAAACCCCATAGTGCAGAAATGTATAATGAACTCATCACTAAACACAATGTGAACAACGTGAAGCCTTCAATGACATTGCAGACATTCATGTCAATGCTCTTGAGAATAATTCTCTCTGAACTGCATTCATTTACTAATATCAAATGTAGCACTACTTTGCAGCAATCTTTCAATCCACCACTGCTTCCATTTGGAAAAAAACAGTTTTGACATTTTGCAGAGCTGAGCGCACCCAGGATGATAGACACATAGCCTAAGTGCTCTTCAAATGTTCATTTGCTTTGGAATAAGCAGTGGAGCAGATGCAGTAATTATGGGCATATTGTAAGACAGGAGATGAACGCAGGGCAGCGTTTGATCACTACAGGACACCGCGGTGCTTCTAACAGGAGGTTATTGTGTGTCTCCCTCTTATCTGGCCCTTGATGCGGTGCCCATGGCAACCGCATGCAAAGACATCACTCTGTGACAGCGGAGAAAAGAGGCCTGATGGAGGGACTGTATGAGCTGATAACAGCCCCCAGACTCAAATGAACTAATTTTGAAAACATACACAGAATTTCATTTCCTGGACATCAGATATTAAATATCGCCAGAGCGTGAAGTAAGATTTGGCTATATCAGGTTGTCCTGATTGATATGTCACTTGAGATTCAGTAAAAAATTATCAAAAATAAAATAGGGTCCAAAGTGACTTCTTGAGTTTTAACAACCGTCCTGTGGTGTCAACAGATGACAGATGACAATACTACAGTCACATCAGGACTACATATTCAGTTATTAAAAAGGTGGGGCTTACAAAGTTTTATCAACTACCCTCCGGACTAACAACAGGAATTATGTGATATCTTGGGCATATGAGGCATTAAACTAAACAATTGTTTGCTTTTTTTGCACCTTAAAATTTCATGATGACATTGAAATTAAAATGTTATCACCCTATAGAAACTGCTGCCAGTGTGACAACGCCTAAATAAGTATGTTTTCCCTCAGCCTAGTCATTATGTAAATATAGCAGTGGCGAGGAGGAAATGAGAATAAAAAATGCCTTCAGGGTGAGTTCAAGATGTTGCAACAGTGCACAGTTCTGCGAAGTACATCCCATTGTAAACAGAAACAAGGTTTGGTAATGAGTGGCAAACCAGGAAACATGGAGGAAATGAATGCACAAATACAACTGCCACATAACTATAAGACAAAGAATAGCTATTTCAAAAGTACAATGCTTTCAATTGTTGTAAACAAAGTAGGTATTTTAATTTGCCCTAGCTACTCCTGTCTGTTTTAAATGGTCATCTGAGAAAACTTGTTGAAAGACAAGAAATCCAAAGTGTTGTTGCTGGTGGCCTTTTTCTGCCAGCGCTTTGTCCTAAGAAGGAAGGTTAATTAACTTAATTAAATGAATCGCAAGAGGCTACAACAGAGGACACAGGTTACAGCAGCTCTGTGAAGGTGTTGTTTAATGTCTGTTCATCATGACAGTGGATCCCCCACACATCCTGAAATAAGTTGAGTCATATGATAAAACCTCATGACTCCCTGACCCCTGCATAGCTGTTAGCCTGGATTAAAGAGACCTGCTTTAAAAAAAAAATACTATAGGCCTATATAATATACTTCAATGTCATGCTGCATCAAAACGGAAAAGTAACCTAATCTAGACACTGAAATCAGTTACCCTGTGCTCCTGACTAGTTAAAGTGGATAAATGATAGTCAGATTTCCCTTTGCAAACTAGTCTACAGATTTGACAACTAAAACTAAACATAAAGACCACATTACATGTGGACATGTGGTCATCTTCTTCACCCTGCTTCCTCATTATATATGCCGTATTCCTATAGTTTTACAAGAAGTTGAAATTCCCATAAAAGTGATCATGAAAACTGCAGAGTCATGCTGTGTAATGGTTTTACTGAGACTGGCTGGTTATTGGGCTGAAAGTGGGCTGAAAGCACGTTCTGAACGATCCTCTCGCGAGAAGTGAGCCGGGAATATAAATCCTCGCACGGAGCCCGTCTGCTCCTACACTCCGCTCTCCGTCTGTTGGTGTGATCAAAGACAAGGTATGTCTATCAAAATACACTCTTACGTGCTTTTTGTCAACCACTGTTGTAGACTTTAAGATAGTTCTTGTGTTTTTTCGTAGCGTTAGTTTAGTGAGGTTTTTCAGTTGCGAAGCTGTTGAGTTTTACAGTTCAACAAGTGGTTTCTCACTAAAATCATAATCTTGTTCATTATGGAAAATCAACGTGGTTTGGAGGTTTCGAAATGTTGAGGAAATGTGACTTTCGTGATAGTTTGATGCTGTTAAACGAAACCTTTTCACTTACACTAAGGACATCAGCTTTTTTTAAGTTGCTCTCAAATCTTCAGACAACCTGAGAATTTGGTCCTTCAGGTGGAGTCAGAGTTAGTTCGAGAAATACTAATACGGATGCAATATTTTCACCTTGACCCCCACCTCAGCTGGGACAGTGTGTAGATAGACAACACTGAAAACTGCAGTAGATACGTCTATGCGGACACACCTGTGAAATTAAACTGTGAGAAGTGAAAATGCTTGGTTGGTTTCAGTCGCTGCCAGTTTAAAGTAACTTAGGCTACCAGTGAAATTTACTGAGGTTTGGCCCAGTGAGCTGTACAGCTTCTGTTGTAACCTACAATATGAACATTTTATATGGTTTAATTTTAAGTTTTGATTTTTTTTTCACTTCTTGTAATCATGGTTAATAACAAATAATATATTACAACGTATTTCATAGTTTTACACACATTTTCCCACTGTCATATGACTTTAATGTTTGTAATGTGTTAGAAGGATGGCAGCCGCTCTGAGAGAAAAAAACAAAACATGCTATAATATTAAAACTTTGTTTCACCTTTGCAGCTCCAGTTGACATTAACAATCAGCTGAGAGATTTTGTTTTAAAAATGCAAATATGCCTGTTCGATTCCCCATTGTGTAAGGTGAAGTGGACAGGTGTTTTATTTGTCTGACAATCACTCAGAAACTGAGATTATATCAGTTTACTATCACTTATGACAAAGAGTATTAAAGTATTAAAAGCTCACTACGGAGAAGCAGGAACAAGGGACTGGTTAGTATTGTTGAGCAACTAATCGTATCTATTGTGATTGATCATTTCCTGTCATTTATTATCATAGTTGTTTAACATAGGCTATTTAAAAACTCTTCACCAAAGTAGCCTATATCTGTGTGTTTCACACATCATCACTCAAGATTTCTACTGTACAGGGGTTTTTTTATTATTTTTTTTACAATTATTCAATTCAATTATGCTTGGTCTTGGGGTAACAATACACTCATTGTACTGTAGCACACATGATGAATACCTTGCAGCTGAAATAATTGAATCATTGACAATGGATTTTTTGTTTTGGGTCATTTTTTGTGCAAAAAGTAGAAACATTCTCTGCTTCTCTTGGTCTTTTATTAGGGAAATAACATTATTTGATATTGCACTATGGGAAGTTGTTTATTTCTCTACGTTTAGTTCCTCTGTAGACCAAACGATAATTTGGTTCACTGAGATAATAATCAATAGATTATTGATGATGAAAATAATCACCAGTTTTAATCCTATAGTAAAATGCACAGTTTGTCTCATCACAAAGTGAGATAAACGTGTATCAGACATGCATAATTTACTTGTCCTGGTAATGAAAAAACCTGTGCACAGTTATGATTGAAGAAGAAATACAATGATGCAAATACTTGATTTCATTTGATCAGGTCGACTGAAAATGGCTGCAGGAAACGCACGTATTGGCCAGCTGGCCCCAGACTTCACAGCCAAAGCAGTGATGCCGGATGGACAGTTTGCCGATGTGAAGATGTCAGACTACAGAGGTACGCACCTAAACATGTGTCTCATCCTCTGTTGGTTGGAGGACGTGCTTTGATGCCACTCTCCTCTGGACTGTAATTCACTGTTTTGTGATACCAACAATATCCTGAATGGACATTAATTTACACAACAAAAGACAGGAATTCATTAGACTGTCATTGCCACAGGTGTATGATCACATGACAAACTCAGTGTTTTATCTGCTTTTCTCCTTTGGTGCAGGGAAATATGTTGTCTTTTTCTTCTATCCACTGGACTTCACCTTTGTTTGTCCAACCGAGATCATTGCCTTCAGTGATGCCGCCGAAGAATTCAGGAAAATCGGCTGTGAGGTCATCGCTGCCTCTGTTGACTCACACTTCTCCCATTTCGCATGGTAGTAACAAGCTTTATATTCTAATTGTCCACAGGATGGTCATGTGCATGCAGTTCTCTTTGTAATCACTTCACTTTTTGTTTTTGTTTTTTGTTTTTCAAAGGGTCAACAAACCACGTAAGCAGGGCGGTCTGGGCACAATGAAGATTCCCCTGGTGTCTGACACTCGGCGTACCATCTCCACAGATTATGGTGTCTTGAAGGAAGATGAAGGCATCGCCTACAGGTGAGTGTGACGTGGAGCTGTGCTGTCTGTGGCCATTTGAAGAAATTCCAACAGTTTTTCGACAGTAGTTGCTGTTCCTATTTCCAGAGGGAGTTGATACTTTTTTCTTCTTTTTTTTTAACATAACATTAAATGACACACCCTAGAGATGTTTCAGCCAGGGAATAGGAGAACATAGACTGTCCTACCATCACCACTGTTGGGGAAGCTACTTTGCAAGCGTAGCTAAACTACATGTAGTTCAGTCTGGCAGTAGTTTGCCATTTCTACCCCGGGAGAAATGTAGTTTGTAAAACTACAGCTAAAAAAAGTAGCTTTAGCAACTACTCATACTCATTATACTCATGTAACTCAGCATTAAATAAATCAACATGTGGTGTAGGCCTATATCAAAACAAAATATAATAGCCCACAAAAAATTCACATGCCAGCAGATATATTCCTCTTGTATTTTTTTAAAGAAAAAAAGCTGACATTTCTGGTCAACATACTGTAGGTTCACCATAGACAATCCTTCCCCAAATTGTAAATTTTAAATCAGAAATGTAAATCAGTCAACAAAAAATGTAATAAAAAATACAAAGAGGTAGACATACTCTAGATCAGAGTATCTTGAACAACAATGTTTAAAATCATGACAGCAACACCAGGGCCAGCCAATCAGCCACTTGGCTTGGCATGTCATGACATGATTCATGCCTTTAGTAGTTGAAATACTTGACGCAGCACAAAATATGAATGTAGTTTAACTACCAGCAAGTTACAGCAAATTGTAGTTAAGCTACGTAGTTCAACTACATGTAGTTTAAGTCTCCCCAACACTGACCATCACCTACTTCCCTTTTCTGGGGCTGTTGCTGGGTTGCATTCATAGACTGTCTCACCTTTAGGCTACATGAACTATACTACTGGTAATTTATGTTCTCTCAGAACTGTTTCAGAAGTCTAACATGAGCATAATTGTTCTCGCCGACCGAAAACAAGAGGGAAAACTGTGTTGTGGTAGATGGGAGGGAGATACAATATTATTATATAATGGTGCATATTTTCAGACAGCCTACTCAGGAAGACAGTCAGTGTATTAAAAGTGATAAGAACTCCTATATAAAAATAAAACAAAAATGAGAGGGGAGTGAAATACTCAGCTCCTCCCTCACCTCCAAACAAGTGACCAATCATGAGGTAACGTGAGTGTGAATGTTGGATTTTTGGAAAGTTATAAAAGGTTATCCAACTATCCAACATGCTGCTGGACAGGGAACATCAGCATCCAACAGTCTTTGGAGACTCATGAGCTGTTTTTTCATTCTTGTTACAGAGGTCTGTTCATCATTGACGACAAGGGCGTCCTGAGACAGATCACCATCAATGACCTCCCAGTTGGACGATCTGTTGAGGAAACCTTGCGTTTGGTCCAAGCCTTTCAGTTCACTGACAAACACGGAGAAGGTAAGTTATTGTGTTCTGTAATAAAGCCCAATATACTGTGTCTTGCTGTATACAGCCCTTACTTTTTGAACAGTCATACCAACATGTTTTTAAAAGATTTCAAGTTAGCTTGAAAAACACTGCAGTATATGGCAGGTGATATATTTCAAAAACTTCACACTCCCTAGCACAAGGATAAATATTTGTATAACTTACTGCATCTGCTTGCCCCTGACTCATCAGTCTTTATCTTTTCAGTCTGCCCAGCCGGCTGGAAACCAGGAAGTGACACAATCAAACCCGACGTCCAGAAGAGCAAAGACTTCTTCTCCAAGCAGTAATAAGACCAAGGTCTGCATCTGCTGTCTGCTGTTCGAGATTTCATTTAGAGATTACATTTCCAGAACAATATTTAAGTCAACAGTTGTGCCTGTGTAAGTCGGAGACAGTTTTTGTAGTCACCCTGATGTGTGTGTGTTCTGTTGTCTGTAGAGTACTGGTAAATAGTCCACTCGTGACCTACTTTGGTGTAACTGTAATTATGTTGTGGTAATGTATGCTATTTCCTTGCCTGAATAAGCAAATTGTATGTTCTGTTGTGTCATTCTATACTATTGTTAGATACAAAGGACCAAACAAATATTTTTACTGGAAAGAAGCCACAAGCCACACTTCGCTCCATTATGTTATGTTTTTTTTAAGTGAACAACTAAAGTTATTTCATCTAAATAAAGAAAACAATGTGTAATATTCTCCTCAAGGGACATTTTTACTACAAAACTCAACAGGTGTGATGGATTGTATTTTAATTACACTCCAGCTCATCCACTACTGTGTAATTGAAGAATACCCCAAGGTGACAGGATGGTATCATGGTGTCTCGTTTGTTGTTATTACACTCAGGTGCAAGCAGGATTTTTAAAACTTCACATCTTACAAAGTGACACGTATTAGATTGGGGTAGGCCTACTATGATTATTGTTTTTTATATTGTATGGTCCATATATTGATTCCTTCAGTGAAGTTGCTGCACACACTGAACCTTATAAGTGTGGAAGGTTTGCCACTACACAGAAAAATAAAAATGGTTGTTTTACTTGGTTGATTAGACCTGAGTTTTGAGGTCTAGGGCTCCATTGTTATTTTACTGATCTTAAACTTTTTTGTCATACCTACAAATTTTATTCTTTTGATTAAAATAGCGCAATACATAGGTGTTCTTATGAAGCAATGTAACTAAAACACCAATTTGAGCTGACAGGTCTATTGAAAATAACTGAAGTGAAATCAAAGCTGGTCACAGCAGAGTGTGATATGTTAAGGTGTTTTAACCATAGGGTCTTCCATTGTGTGTGCAGCCCCACTGACTAGGATTAATCAAACTAGGAAGCCATTAATATTATTCACAGCTCTGTGTTTTTTCTGCTCCTATACAATTAATAATCTTGAGAGGCACAGTCAACATTTCTGTTAATGTATTTGATTTTGACTCTGATAAACAAGCCTGTTGATTATTAGTTTTTGAAAATGAAAAGTTAAAAGATAAAAATGTATATATTTTTTTAAATCTTATGCCATAGCAGAGACGTTCTAATAGCCATAGTGCTCTCTCGCTGTCCACTACAGTGTGGACGCTCTGACTGTAGGAAGGGACACACTTTTGGCGGGAATTGCTATATTATAAAATTAGCTTCTGCCTGGTTGTGACTAATGCCTTTGTGACTTACATTTTTGACCAACTTCGTTTCTAACCAGTGTAGGTTTTAAATAGGCTTATTTTAGACAGCATTGAGCAAGATCGTACAACTAGTTGTAACAGGAAAGTGCCGTTAATGGAATTAGAGCCCATCAGAAATTAGCTGATATTAAATATTTATGCTAGTTAGCTCACTCGTTAGCAGGTAGCTTGCTAACCCACGGACAGGAGGAGGGAGAATGGCGGCAGGGAAGATGTGCATCAGGAAGAACAAGGAGGAAACTGCTGAGGTTTGGACATACTTAACATTTTATCAAGAGAAAATACGTACCGGTTTATTTACACAAACGATTTGCAAATCAAAAAGTGTCAAATTCTTGAGACTTGAGTTTCGTGAGATATCTTCTGTAGCTACCGGTAACTTAATTGCGCCACCCCGTGGCCATAGAGCTAATGTCAACTGTCCTGTGACAGATGAAATGTTTTCTCCTTTCAAACACTGTGTCTGGAATATGTTTTTAGTGGGCAGGGTTATTCCAGAGCGACCTAAAAACCAAACAGGAATCCCTCGTCTTCGCCAAGAGGATGATGGCTGTGGCAGTCTCCTCCATCACCTACCTCAGGGGGATTTTCCCAGAGGATGCCTACAGGTCCAGATACCTGGAAGGTGAACACAAAGACGTCTACTTCTTTAGACTTTATTGAAATTGTGAAAAGTGTGTTCACGAGCAAATTTGTGTTTTCCACTTCTTGATAATTCACACACTTTTACAATGGACTAATCTAGATGCATTTTGCTATGACAAAATGTAATTGATTACAAATGACAGATTGTGTTTGCAATTTTGCCAGATTTGTCCATCAAGGTTTTACGTGAAGACTGCAACACGCCTGGTGCCAACAAAGTTGTAAAATGGTATTTATTATATGTCTGCCTTATTGCACCCAGACTTTACAGTTGCACTGTCCCTAACACCAGAAGCCAGACCAAGTAAAATGGAAAATTGGCATCGATGACAAGCACTTGATCTTAATTTACTTTCCTAATTTCTGTTTTCCATTTAATCTTGTTTTCCCAGGTTGATGGGCTGCTTTGATGCGATGGAGAAGCAGTATGTAAGTTAATGCATCCAAGTACTTGACTGACTTTTTATTATTTGTCACAGTTTATGACTGACATTTGGTCTGTCAATCTTTATCAATACAATACATATCTATCCAATATAATATCAATCTGCTTTTACTCATTATCAATGTTGTCCTCTCACCAGCTCCAGATTGTGTTTATTGGGGTATGTAAGACTGCAGTATTTATATTTAACACATTAATTGCATAATACAGAAAAGTTGCCAACATTTGCTATATATATGTTATTCAATCAAGGTGTACACCAACCCAGATGAACCTAACGTAAGTTCCATCTTAAATGGTTTCAATTTTATTTTAAATACTTGTCTCACCAACTTAAAGAAACACATGAATAATTTCCCCCCTTTTTTGCAGTGCATTATCGAGTCCTATCAGTTCAAATTCAAATACACTGAGAAGGGGCCAGGGATGAACATACTCAGGTTTGGTTGGACATACAGTTTTTACATTTGTTACATAGATGAAGCCTCCGCAGGTTAGTTCATAGTGATACAATATTAAACTACAAATGAAACTACAGGAACAACAATGTGGAGACACAGGTGACACTAGAGGACACCAAGAGAGCCTCAGTGCTGCTCATCAGGAAGCTCTTCCTGCTCATGCAGAACCTGGAAGCCCTTCCCAGTAATGTTTACCTAACCATGAAGCTCTACTATTATGATGACAGTAAGACACCTGCCTATTAATGAGTCAGTTGACCATCAAATGTCACTTCTTGGGTTGTATAATGAAAATGTGTCACCCCGCTCTCCTTTTAAAGACACTCCTGCTGACTACCAACCACCAGGCTTCAAGGAGGGTGAATGTGACAGCCTGTGGTTTGAAGGCCTGGCTGGCCACTTCAGAGTGGGTGAGGTGCAGACGGCTTTTCACACCTTGAGAGTTCGTGTGTCGGCTGAACAAAGCCGACTCGAGAAACTTAAGGAAGCGAACCACCCAAAGGAGGCCAAGCAGGTTTCTCAGAAAAATCCCCTAGCGATCAAGGTGGGTCCAGAATGAAGTGCTGAATTTCAGTTTTATTGTGGTCTCACAGCTGAGGGTTATAGTTTGAGACAGATTGCGGCTGTTTCCTTCTCGTTGTTTTTTATCACTATTAACATTTTTGTTACAGGCTCCTCTGAGACAAATGGATGATGACGAGGATCTGCCCTCTGAGGATGGTAAGTAAATATGCTGGGGCTTTTACAAAGAGAGGTTGAGTTGGGATGATTCACTATTGACTTTCTTTAAACAGAGTCTGCAGCACAGTTCAAGAAACCCACCAGACCTCTGGCAAGGGTAAGGATGCACAAAAGCATTACTATGCAGGTTATACAATTTTAAAACATGGAAAATTGGAGCTCCTCATGAATTGTACTGTTAATACAAACTGTACAGGTGATCATCCTTGTTGTCTTTCCTAGAAACACACAGCTGCCAAAAATGTGGCAGGGAAGAAGAGAAGAAGATATTAGCGAAAAAGACCAGCAGCAAGAATGACAGTAGTGCAAACACATATGAAAAATGTCTTCATTTAATTGTAATATTTACATTGTTTATGTCACAGTTCATGACTGACATGTTCCTTTGCTAATTACCTCTATTTACTACTACTGTATTGAAACTAATAAGTCACAAAATAAAACTCATTAATCTCAACCTGGCTGAAAAGAATTTATGTTCAGTAAATACTAATTCATATCCATTTGGCACAGATAATATTGGTTTTAAATCTAATCTTTCTGTCTAATGTTTCATTGTTACCATTCAGCTTATTAGCCACAGACATCTGTCTCACATTGCCTTGAGTTATGTTAAATTTCCTTCTAAACATAGACAATCATGGCTCATGTGGAGGATGGACAGTTTGAGCCCCATTGATTGAGGCTTGTTTTTGTTTTTTTTTATCACTTTTGGCACTTAAGGCTGATGGTGTTTCCCTGAGTGTTGGAGGACATGTCCCGGTCCAGACCATTTGTCCCAGGCTCTGGCTCACTGTTGCAACGTCATCCTCCTCTGTGTGTTTCCTAGAAGAGACTGTCCACATCGCCCATCTCCACAAACACAGTCTTCAGCTGGGAGTAGTGTTCGATGGTCACCTGGCCATTTTCCCGTCCGATGCCTGGTGAATGTAGGAATTAAAAGTTTACTTCCACTTCCACTTACTGGGTGGTAGAGAAACTAGATTTTTGACAGTACTTTTCACAACATCAGATCAGCAATAACTCCTAAAGTCTATTCTAACCTCGTTTAGAAATTAAATTACCATGTTTTGGCCAGTGACAACTGGGAAATGGTTTGTATGATAGATTATTAGACTGTACCTGACATTTTGAAACCTCCGAATGGCACCTCAACAGGAGTGATGTTGTAGTTGTTGATGAAACAGGAACCAGCTTTGAGGTGTTCAACCACACGATGGGCTCGTCTTACATCCCTACAGATGTGAAACAGTGGGTTTTATTTTTTTTTTAAACATCTAATTTAGGCCAACAAAGGAACAAACTCTGCATTGAGTTGATAAATGTTTCTTGGCTGGCTGTGTGTCGTTTGAACTTTAATTAAGAGTTCATAGGTAGCTCAGAGCTGACAGAGAACTGTGAGTAGCTACTTATATGGAGGTGGTGTTGACTGTCAGCATACGAAGGAACGAGTTCACCAAGAAAAAAGGGATGATAAGGACACGGAGCAAAAAGTTATCAGAGACACAGAGGGTAGTTTGTTTGCCACATTCAATCTACATCAACCTTATGGTTTTAAAAACACAGATTTATTTGCTAGTGCATTTCTCCTCGATGACTTGACAAAAAAAACCAACCTGGTGAAAACTCCTGCAGCCAGACCCAGGGTTGTGTTGTTGGCTCTGTGCAGCACTTCCTCTTCTGTTTCAAAGGACAACACAGACATGACAGGACCAAAGATCTCCTCTTTCACGCAGGTCATTTCATCCGTGCAGTCTCCTTTATGTGGAAGAAAAACAGAACAAGCATGTGAAAACAATGACACTTAACCTAAATCAGTCTACACTATTTTCAGACTCTAGAGTACCATGCTGCATAAAAAAGTAGGAAAAAAGATTGTGCTGTGTTATTATAGAAGAATGTCCTGAACTCTTACCCAATACACATGGAGTCATGTAGTATCCACCCTTGAGTTTGGGGTCTGATGGGATAAAAGGTTCACCTCCACACAACACTGTAGCTCCCTAGAAACAGCACAGTTTACACCAAAGTCTAACTTCAAGTTGCTGTTCAGAAGTATATCAGTATATCTATGTCAAGTCTTACCTCCTTCTTTGCCTGATCCACAAAGTACAGGACTTTTTCTAGATGTGACTTGCTGACCAGTGCTCCCATTCGGGTGCTCTCTAACAGCGGGTCTCCTATCTCTATAGCCCGGGTCCTCTTCACCACGTCCTCCACAAACTCTGGTAGAATACCTTTCTCAACAAAAACCCTCGTACCGTTGCTGCAGACCTGTAATACATTTGTGCTGCAACTCAATACGCTTTCATGTGTAGATTGGACACAAAGTTATAATGTTAAGATGCCAAAGATGCTGAACTGTTGCACCAAATGAAAATACAAAATTGAGTAGTACAACACAGTGCATAGTACCTGGCCCTGAGAGAGGAAATTAGCCATTAGAGCTCCCCTCACAGCGTTCTCCAGATCACTGTCCTGGAAAATGAGCAGAGGAGATTTCCCCCCCAGCTCCAGAGTCACAGGTTTCACCCCCCTGGATGCCATCTCCATGATCTGCGCATCAATGTTACACGGAAGAATATCAATAATAAATCACTAGAGGTATGCTCTGTTTTATGGATGAATTGTGTTTCTTTATTTATTGTCTAAAACCAGTAAAAGTGGTGTTTGAGGAGGTTTTAGTTCTACCAAAACACTAACCTTCTTGCCTGTGGGTACACTCCCAGTGAAGGACACCTTGGCCACATCAGGGTGGTGGCAGAGTAAGCTCCCCGTCTCCTGGCAGCCCTGCACCACGTTGAACAGCCCCTCTGGAGCTCCAGCCTTAGCATAGATCTCTGCCAGCATGACTGCTGTCACAGGTGTCACCGGTGATGGCTTAAACACCATGGAGTTGCCTGTTTTACATGAAGAAAGAAAACAAAATCAAAATAAATAAAATCTCATCAAAGCAACTAGAAGATGTTATATACTGTACACACTACATGATGTCATACCTGCACATCTCTACTGCATCAAATATACACGTCTATATACGTCTATTCAGTGGTTATGATTTGAAACAATACTTAAAATGTGAATGTTGAGGTTTGCTAAATCACTAGAGGAGAGCTGTTTAAAGCTGCCATGTAGCTCTGGTGCCATCTATGGGCAAAAAGTGGGACAGTGTTTTTTTTTTTTTTTTACTTGGCTGCAATTACACATTATGTCCAGGAGTTAGAGTAGTTTATTTCAAGAGCCAAACCTAGAGGAATTTAACAAACATTCATAAAAAGATAAAGCATCCAAAAACTACCGTTACTACTTTTTTTCACATTTATCATTTGTACATCATACGTACAAAATGTAGAAAAGGTCATGTTTCTTCTGGAAATTAGATTGCCCATACCCCTGAACTAACCCTAACTGTTAAGGAGTTCATAATCAACTATGTTAAATACCTCATAAACTGCAGAATTGCAGGCTTATCCAAGTTTTCAATGGCCCACAGTAACTTTTTAACATGTTTCACTTAATTCTTGGTGTTTGATACATTCTGTTAAATAAACAAACATACGTATCTCACCAAAAATATAACCTTCCAGATGGGAAATAGTTGCTATAACAGTATAATTACAGGACTAATTGATGGCTTTATAGCTTTAGAAGCATCTCATACCACAGGCCAGGGCCGGAGCTGATTTCCAGGCAGCTATCTGAAAAGGATAATTCCAAGCACCAATGCCAACACAGACTCCCAAAGGCTCTCTGCGTGTGTAGGCAAAGGATCCTCCTGGCAGCTGCACGTGCTGGCCTTGACGAGGGAAAACAGCGGCATAAAGATGATACAATACAGAGGAAATATGTGACCTTCCAGTCTCACTTTGCTAAAAAATGACTGTTGTGACATTGTTAAGCTACATCCTTATCTAATGTTTTATATGCCACACATGCAAGTTTGGGGAAAACACTTGAATAACAAGTGCGGGCTGTACCAACCTGCCAGAGTGCTAGCCAGTCCTGCATAGTACTCTATACACAGTCTGCCAGAGTCCACATCCAGACGAGCCTCTGTGATGGACTTCCCATTGTTGACCACCTCCATTTCTGCTATCTCCTCTCTCCTGCTCTGTGCATGAACACCAAGACAAATAAATATATATTTTAGTGTAGACACGACACTGGATGTAGGAAAACATACAAGAAACTATTTTCATGAATTTGGTAAAAGCAATATCCTATTGAGTTAGTTACATTACAGAAATTGTATCAACCATAACAACAATAGCAATTTATTAACCAAGTTAAATATTCTGCAAAAATACAAATGAACACAGAATAAATACCTCTATGATATGTGCTGCTTCTATCATGATCCTCGCTCTCTCCATCCCAGACATTTTGCTCCAATGGCCGAAGGCCGCCTTGGCAGCCTTCACAGCCTGATCAACATCGAAAGTACCACATGGCTCCAGATGGCACAAGACTCGACCTTCAATGTTGATAACAGTAGATTATGTGAGTTTAGAAGAAAAAACAACAGGTTACACAGGTTGGACTTGGCAAGGCCATCCATCTCATTTTGCCTGTTAATTAAATTAGAACTGATTCAGTGTGAGTCATCCTTCAGTAGAGAAGAAAATCGTGTCTGGAGCCTGTGGGCTACTGTGCGTGGCACACTGAGAATGGTGTGACGTTCACACTGAGGAGCTTGACGTTTCATTTTGCAGTGATGGTGGCGATAAGATAAGCAGCATCAGTGTGCCAGAACGGTAAACTGCACACTGGCTGAGTGTGAACTCAAATAGAGTGAAGATGTCTGAATTAAAGCTGGAACCAAGCAGCCTTTAAGTTAATGAGACTGACAATGCACAGGGTTCTTGGCAGGCTGTAATAGCTATGTATGTGGTTGTATGTCTTGATTCTGCTCCACTGAAATTGGTCAGGGGCCATAAAACTATGCATGTGTACGTATGTAGTATGTGTTTGCAAAGTGGGAATCTAAGTGTGACATTATGGATAATCAGTACAGGAAGCAAAACATGTTAGCAAGCTGTCAAATGCAGGGACTGTATCTTACAGATAGAAAACTAGAATACACCAGTACTGTTTTATTGGACCAGAGATCAGCAGACAGACCTCTCCACACAGCAGTGTCCAAAGTCCAGTTAGGACTCACTACTATCAGGAATGTAAAAAAAACCCACACACACAGACTGGTTTTCTTTCAGTATAAGATGATTTTAAGGCTAACCTGTTGCAGGTTCGTAAACATTTTCCTTGTTGCTTTTCTCTTGACTTGTCCTTCTCTTCCCAGCCCAGAAGTTTAGCGGGAGGTTTACGTCCGCTGAGCCCGAGGATATGCATCTAGCCGCCGCGGCGAGGTGAGCGGCATGTGGCCGCCGCAGGGTCACAGCCAACCTCGGGAACATACTCAAAGTGGCCCTGTTTCTTCCAGATTTTGCCGATAGCTGTAACACACATCATGCCGGTTGTTGACGTGCACAATGTCACTTCATCAATGCAAAACTATGTGCAAAACATTAGCAAACGGTACAGTCACTGTCAGTAAATGTGCGCAAGCAACTGTTACCGCTAGCTACTTGTCTTCGACTTGTCATTATATTGGCGATGTTTATCTCTTGTGTTTATGTTTTGGTGAAACACGTACCTGCAGAAGTCTCGGCTGTCAGTGCACTTTTGAAGAAAATGGACTATTAATGTAACTTAATGTAACGTTTAGTTGACCCCACTTTGTTTTGCTGAGGCAGACCCAGGGGGCGGGACTAAGACAGTACGTGCTTCGCTGAATCCGGCAGCCGTCATAGCGTAACTGATGATTGGACGGCGTCATCGTCTAGCGGAAAAAATCTGAAATCATCATAAAGAAATATTTACAAATTACGATTTTGATTGAATACAAACCCCGGGTGTATGGCGTCTAACATGCATGTAAAAAACGAGAACAATTAAATGTTTGTGGTTAAAATACGGAGGTTTTGTGGCGTGGCCGTTAGTTTGTGGGCGGAGCTCCGACACAATGATATTCCAGCTCAGCAGCTCTGTCGGCTCACTGCAAGCATGGCCGGGGACAGTGAGACAAATCCAAAGGACCAGAATGAGAAAACCAACGTTATTCGACAACCGTTTCTCATCGGGGTGTCTGGGGGCACCGCCAGCGGGAAGGTTAGCGCCATACTCTGCTAATATGACCGTTTTCGTAAATTGTCATGTGTAGATTTTTAAGTAAAAACACACCGGAGCCAGCTGCCGGTGAATGGACCGCGTGGCTCTGGCGACGCAGGCAGCGCTGAAGCTTTGATTGACATGTATGATGAATCTATGTGTGTGAGCACCGGCGCCTCGGCTAACCACGGATCGACTGGCTCTACATGCTCCTACACGGCTCGTTGTACTGAACTCTGTCGGTTCTGCCACATTTTCTGCTCCATACAGACTGGCAGTCGCTAGCCTGACATGTCGCTGTCTGACCACTGTTTCTTCTAGCCGCCGAGCTAAATTCCTTCACATGCTAGCTTAGCATAGCCGGATGCGGGAGACAATAGTCGGCTCTGGGTCGCCTCGACGGAAGCGAGGCTGTGTATGTAAACATTACAAATATCAAATTAGTTTCCTTTCTGGGATAGCTCAATATAAACATGGTAACACCATGTCTAGTTGCAGTGATTAATAGTCGATGTAGGGGCTAAAACGTATGTTATCCTGAATGACCGGTGGTAACCGGCCACAGTAAATATGGGTAACCTACATTCAATGATAACGGACAGAGGCGCCCGCGGGAAAAAAGAAAAAAGAAAAACATCAGCAGCAGCTCGGAACATTTCCTGGATCAATCGCGCCCACACCCCTTTATTCGGTTGTAAGTGATTATTACAAAGCAAAATAAATGAGTTTTAGTGTAGCGTCAGTCTAGATTATGTAAACACGTCCCGATCACAGTGAGTTTTATCCACGTATTAATAGCTTCCTTGTGTCGCCTTTTACTGTAACATACGCAGCAGCTGCGGGGGCAGTGACTCACTGACGGCGGCAGCGCGCTGGCTCTGATCCACGAGGAAAGACGTGGATGTTTTCTGAAGACCTAACTAGATTTCTTTGTTGTGAATTTGTTTGCGACTTTCGATCGGCGCCTGAATTTGGTCTGAAAATCTTGCTTTTGAGAACCACCAACAATATCGGAGTGTTTTAATGTCAGATAAAGAAGTTGGTAGCTATTTCCCTTGTTGGGAGTTCATCCATCCTTTTTTTCCTGGTGAATTGGATGATGTAATTTTAGTCGTCTTTACTGACAGACCCCCCCCCCTTCAGCTCAGCATGACAGCGATACAGATTTTGTTTGTTTTGTATCTGCATCAGCCCTCGTGCTGAAGCAGGATCAGAGGAGGGACAGCTTTTCTTGTTAAACTCAAAACACATTTCTTTGTTTAATCATTAATGGATACAGCAGCCTAAGAGGCTTTGCTGTCAAGTTCAAGCCCATATCAATTACTGGTAAATAAATAGATGAACAGATAATGCCCATCACATGGCCAGAGCATCAAATACCCAATTAAAAATCATTGGTATGACTGTCAAACCCCCGAAGCAGCTGTTTTTAGAAGAATAATAGGCAGCATGATTTGTCAAAATGTTAAGGTAAATATCTTTTTAAATGACACCAAAATGCTAGAATATTTATGGATTCATTTCTTTACCCAGACTAATTAGACTGTCATCTTATTGACGGTCATGCTTGTTGGCAGACTCTGTAGATTACACCACCAAATCTTGTTGTAGTCTGTTTTTTTTAAAGTGAGGGCCTCATGGCTCAATGCTGCATTTGTGTGAGTGTGTGGACACATCCACCTTGCTGCCGACTGGGGGCGTCCAAATCCATTGAAGCATAATTTCATGAACACAAAAGCGGCACAGCCGAGGAATGCCCTGTCAGCACTGGGTTTGAGATTCATTTAGTTGACGAGGTCAGTGCGGACAAATACGGTGGGTCATTGACCTAGTACGGGGCAGGAGATTAATATCCACCCACCTAGATATCCAGGTAAAGTGCGACTCAGGATTTGATATAAAACTGCTGGTTTTGTTTTTATTTGGACTGAATTGAACCTTGTACATCTCTGAGCCACAATGTGTTTACTCAATACTCCATCACCCACTTTCTCCTATTAAGTGACCTACTTTCTTTTTCTTTTCCTGTTCCTGCAGTCGTCAGTATGTGAGAAAATAATGGAGCTGCTGGGCCAGAACAAGATCGACCACCACCAGAGGCAGGTGGCGATCCTCAGCCAGGACAGCTTCTACAAGGTGCTGACTCCGGAGCAGAAAGCCAAGGCAGGGAAGGGCCAGTTCAACTTTGATCATCCAGGTATGAGGACATGGCGAGGAGGTGGCCCAGTTGGTGCAGGCATCTGAAACACATACCACAGATTGCGGTGACCTAATTGCATAGCATTCATGCGCTACTTAAGCTAAAGGTTTTGAAATTCTCAACATACGTAGCTTTGCAAACTAAAGGAGTGACTGTTCTAAACATCTTGGCAAGTTGCATCTGAATTTACAGGTTAGTGGCAACTGAGCTTTAATTTCCTAGTATGTGTATCACTAAAGTAGACTCAGTTATTAACGCCACAAATTATCTCTTACAATGTATGAAAAAGGTGTTTGTTCTCTGCAGCATGTTTTACTGCCGTATGCATAATTTCCCCAAAAGATTCTTGGCAGAGGCTCAAACTCCATTTTTGGAGTCTGTGCCTCTGCCCCCTGTCACTCCTGCATCCTCTCCTGGCTGGTTTCTAAAACCCCACAGTCAGCAGGCCTCTCTTGAAAGCAGCTGCTCTGTGGCTCAGAGAGTGAAGCCAACACGTGCTACTCAGAAGGGATTCCTGGGTTACCAAGGGTCCAACATGGGGGGGGATCACACGTGTCCATGGCTGCATGGGTTAAGTTATACGACATCCACATTAACATCACAACTTTTCCTCTTTCCTCAGATGCCTTTGACAATGAGCTCATCATGCAAACACTGAGGCAGATCCTGCAGGGGAAGACTGTTCAGATACCAGTTTATGACTTTGTCACTCATTCCAGGTGAGCACCAGTCTTTGTTTTCTGCTCATGATTTGTTTGTCCTTACCCATCATTGTGTTATTTGCAGAATAGATGCATAACTTGCAATTACATGTCACGATAAACAGGTTCCGTGACTGTAATGAGCAATTTGCATGATACCATGTCTTTTATAATCACTGACAGAAAGGAGAAACCTTTATTTGTGTATCATTCCAGGAAAGAGGAGTTTGTAACGGTGTATCCAGCTGATGTGGTCCTGTTCGAGGGTATCCTCATGTTCTACTCGCAGGAAATCAGAGATCTGTTCCAGATGAAGCTGTTTGTTGACACAGATCCAGACACACGGCTGTCTCGCCGAGGTGTGTAGCCAGAGTTTGCAACAACTGTAGTGCACATCTTAGGGCGCACTCACACTAGGCAATCGTACTGTGCCCAAGCACGTTTCCCCCATAAAGTCTGGATTATTTGGCTAGTGTGAGTGCACTACTCGAGCACGGTACAATTCCCTGGCCCGGTACGGTTGGAAGAGGTGTGATTGAGCACGGTACACTTCATTTAATTTCAAAATTAATTCAACCAGCCATTAGATTTGCAGCTGTTACTTTCGTTCCGACACTTAAACTGAGCTGCTATACTGAAAAACTCAGTCAAACTATACGATGTTAGAAACTAATTAATCTGGCTAACCATCATAACTATGACAGCTGAACCGGTAAACACAGCTGATCGATCGAAAAAAATTACCTCTCGAGTGAATGTATGTATGAATCATTGCCTGTAAGACGTATCTTCAAGATTTTTTGCAGTTCTGTTAGGTCATGCTGCTGTACATGCTGACAAAGTTAGACATGTCAGACTTGTATGGGCCTTGGAGAAAATCACTTTGTTTTGTCGATTTTAAATTGCGGCGGCACTGCCACTCGTCGTTTTGCCACTCAATGAGCGTTCCACAACGACTTCCGAGTACCGTGAGGTCATGTGCATACCCTTTATATCAACTTTATGACGTATGTGTCAGTGGCAACCGTGCTTGAGCACACTTGGGCTCATGGTAATGTGAGTGTGAGACAGGGGAGGGGGGGGCATTCATGCTTCAGCGTGGTACGGAACAACTGGCCCTAGTGTGAGTGCACCCTGAGTCAATGTGAACTAATTTGTCAGGTTAATCACAATGATCCAGGTACTGTTGATAAAAGTAGATCTGCATCTGAAAAGTCTATGCAGTGGTATAGATAGGATCTCCAAAGCCACCAAAAATATAGGCATTGAATATGTGTGGCCTTTTTATATACAAGAATTTCTGTCTTTTTATAGCTGTTTATTTATATTTCCAACTCTTTACTGTGCTTCCTCCTTTCAGTTTTAAGAGACATCAGTGAGCGTGGCAGAGAGCTGGAGCAAGTTCTGGCTCAGTATATTACATTTGTGAAGCCGGCCTTCGAGGAGTTCTGTTTACCAGTAAGTGACGCTAACTTGCAGCACATATGGGACTAATAACACCACAAACTCTTAATGTGTACATGTATCAGAAAAGTGTGTGACTGAATTCTGAATGATCTTTTTCTGTAATCAAGAAACGTGTTCTTCTTCATGAGCATTATTTGACCTCTTACTTTATTTCCCCAGACAAAGAAGTATGCAGATGTTATTATTCCAAGAGGAGCAGATAACCTCGGTAAGACCTTCGTGATTGGACGGAGCTAACTTTGCATCAGTGTTGTAATGATAAACAAAAGCTTCTCTCAAGGCCTTGTAACCTAGTGGACCTCTATTGCATGCTCATGATACTGGTATAATGGACCCAAATCCCCTGCCCAAGCCGTTGGTTGTCTAATGGCATTGTGGGTAATATAGGCACTGGGTTTTGATATAGAGCTTACATATGTCGCTCTATATCTTTTCTCCATGGCCTTTCCACATTAGTTATTTAGTTTTCTCCCCCTTTTTGTTTGTTTTGTTCACTGTAAAGCGACTTTGGGTTTTTGAAAGGTGCTATTTACATCATTATGTATTTGGTTCTGCAGCAGCAGTTGTGATAACGCACTCTTGTCCTCCTCCCACAGTGGCCATCAACTTGATAGTACAGCACATCCAAGACATTCTGAACGGTGGTCTTAACAAGCATCACAACGGCTGCATGAACGGGCACAGCACTCACCGTCAGAGGCGGACCTCAGAGTCGAGCAGCCGGCCTCACTGACCTCATCACCCCTCTCTTCACAGGCCAGAGAAGGGTGTGGTGGTTACGCTGTAAATAATGCCTGTTGGAATCACTGTATTTAAGAGAGGGAAAAAAGAGATGCAAAAAAGAATTGAAATGCCTTTTATTATTACTATTATTATTATTATTATTATAACAACTACTCTTGTTATTAGGTACTTTCATTGTTGAACTTGAAATCCAGATTTTTGTCAGGAGAGTAGAAGAGAAGTTGTTGTTCTTGTGACGAGACCATGGGTTAAAATGGACCCCATGTTATTTCCTCCCACATTGCTTTTTTTTTTTTTTAATGTTTTCCTCGCTGCTCCATGTAAATTCACACTGACGACAAATAAAAGAGGAGGGCACCTTTTTTTTTTTTTTTTTTTTAAACGTCAGATAAAACTTGAATACCTAATCGGAGTCTGATAAATGTTTGGGGTGGTTTCCAAACTAGAAGGATGTGGATTAGAAGATGAGTTAAACAAACCAGGATTGCACTGTATTTGTGCTGACAATCTTGGAAATGTTTTCTACCCTGTTTTTCTGTTAAGATGTCTCATTGTTTTGTTTAGTGTAATGTGTTACACTACAATTCTGTTTACTACAGTTCAGTATCCACCACATCAGTTGTTAATGTCTGCAGCAGCAGAAATGCACCACCACAACCACCACCACCGGTCACTGCTTGCAGAATAACATGACTACCAGACAAGTGAAGCCAAAGGTGTAAGGTTCAATTGTCTCTAATGTATTAACTGAGTCCAGTGTTGTTGGTATTGTTACATATTTTGGCATGTTTGCCCTCCAATGAATTGTCCATCCATGCATATTGGTGGTCCCTGTCCAAACCTATTAACACATCTGCTGGGTTTTTGAATGAAACCGTTTTTGATACATGAAAAGGTATTCAAATGTGGGTATAATTTTCCTGATTTAAGGTTTTGCCAGCTCTCAGATGACAGAATCAGCCCTGTTGAAATAAAATCAAAGCTATGACGTGTCCTCTCAGGTTGATTATACCGGTTTTTTGCTCTGAAACGCCAGGAAAATGTGTGATTAGGGTTTCAATGCCACAGCAATATCAGTTAATCCAGGTGTGTGGCCATTAACCACCATTACCCACCGCAATGCCTCTGTGAAGTTGCCTCAGGTTAGCATGTACAGCAAGGATCCGCACTAAAAACAGTTTCCATTCTAACAAGGTTACAATAAAAGCTGTTGAATCAATTTTGTATCTGTATTTGTTGTGTATAGTGCAATTGAATGAATGATTTGTACCATGAGATTTGTACGTATGGCTGTTGAATTGGCTTGGAAGGTTGTTTTTTTGGATGATTTATATTAAGTAAGTTGCAAAAATGATCAATAAACTGATACGACCTATAGTATCTGTCACAAGCGTTTGATTATTCACGAGTAGTCTGTCTGTGAATGGCGTACATAAGAGGTTAGCATGGATGTGAGTGCTGGACTACAACAAAGACACTGACGTGGCTGCGTCTCACTATTTATATGCAGTTTGTTTTTAGTAGGTCAGTCTCCTCCCAGTGTGTCCACTAGGTGGCACAACTGACCGCCGTAGCTCTGCTGAGCTGATGCATATGAGGCATTTATGTACCTGTGGTTAACTTGAATATTGACAATCATTATTGGGGAAAAAAAAAATAAAACTCCAAGATAGTCTTTCAAATAACATAGAAAAACACCAACACTTTACATGCACACTCACTTCTTCGCCTTATAGCTAACACAATCCCAGAAAAAGCAGAGCGCGCCCTCCAGGACTCCCAGAAGCAGAATATACGAGGAGTACGTGAACGCAGCAGCCTGAGTTGTCAGTGGGAAGGCTTCAAGATGGTGGTATGTATCGCTGCTACATGTGCAGACTGTTGTTCAGTGTAGCTAGTGCTTTGGGTCAATGTTAACTTGTCTTTATACTGACAGAAATATGGACTGCAGTTTAAAGCCACTCTGGAAAACGTCACCAACGTGAGACCGCTGGGAGACGACTTCCGCTGGTTTTTGAAGGTGGGATGCTTTTTAGCTAGCATGCTAATTCACTGCCCCACACACTTTATATACCTGCTCATTTAGTCTATTTCTCAGTAATGTTGATACTTTAATCATGACTTTACTGCCTCTTCAATGAGACATGAAAAGTATGTTTCTGTTTTAGATGTGTAGCAGGCAGCATCTCTTTGTTTTTCTGTCTCACTCATGTTAGCATGTTTTGTTATCTTTTCCCCTTAATTTAGTTGAAATGTGGGAACTGTGGCGAGATCCCAGATAAATGGCAGTACGTGACCTTAGTGGTAAGAACAATGACAAACAATCTTTGTGTCTGCACAGCCTCTGTATAAATCACACCCTTGCAGTATCCAACCAGTGTTTTCTCTTTTCCCTACATATGACCACAGGAGAGTGTGCCACTGAAAGGAGGGAGGGGCAGTGCCAGCATGGTTCAAAAGTGTAAACTTTGTGCCAGAGAAAATTCCATTGGTATGAGCTGACATGCCATTAAACTTACATTATTCACACCATCCTTTTAACCCTGGTGGAGTGTAATGGTCAGGTGTTTCCTTACAGATATCCTGGGAGACACAATCAAGGCCTATAATGTAAGCAAACATCCTGTTCCTGTACTTTGAAGCACACACACTTTACAACCCACTTGTTTCATTCAGCCTGACGTGACAATATACATGACTCAGCTGCTCCAAACAAACTGTGTATTGTAGTAGCGAGTTGAAAGCATGGCAGATGATGCTGGGTGTAAATGTGTAAACTCTGTTCTTTTCAAGTGAATCATCTTTTTAGATAATAGGTTTAATCATTCGTATTCATGATGTTAATGCCTTAAGCAAAATCACATTTTTAAGGAAAATGTATTTTTACTGACAATGTAATGTCTGTCTCTCTAATGTTGTTTGTTTGCTGGGTTGAAGGCTGATGACAGCGAAACCTTCAAAACAATGGTGCAGTTTGAATGTCGAGGTTTGGAGCCTGTTGACTTCGAACCACAAGTGAGAATTTTTGATCTAGAGTTTTGTGTGTGTGTGTGGCATTAAATGCACAATGTGTATGTTTTTTTTAACCTCCCTTGTCCATAGTTGACATTTTGGCCTACTGAACATGGGTAAAACTAATAACATTTAAGTGTTTCAGTCCCATATTAGCCTGCTTAAGTCCAAATACTTCATGAGGTTGAAAAACATTGACTTGAAGTCAAGCAAACTTTTTGCAAAAATAAATAAAATCAATGACTAATGTCACAAAGTTACACAAAAACTAAGGTAAATGTAGGTAACAAATGCTACAGACGTGCATTGAAATCAGTTGACCTGTAGTTGAACCCATCTCATACAAACCGGATGTCAGACTTGTATACATATGGTGGACAGATTAAGGCTTTAGCTGTCCTGCCTAAAGCTAGGGAGTATTTTCCTGGCTCCAGCTACATGTGGATAGTGTGATGATGCTATGTGCCTCTTCCTAATTTCTTCCAATAGGCTGGATTTGCTGCAGAAGGAGCAGAGTCAGGGACACCGTTTCCTGAAATCAACCTACTAGAAAAAGTAAGTACAGTGGAAACAACTTGTCCTTCAGAGTGAAACATTTTAGTTTTTGTTCTTGGCGTGAGTGTACATTTTTAGGGAATGTTTGACTTGAAACAGGATTGCAACCTTTTTGCATACTGTATTGTTTGGATATTGTTACCCAGTGACGTTATTTTGTGAAAGCTCATTTCTCTCATCTGTGCTTTTGCGTCAGTCAGTGATCTCCTATGTGCTCTGAAAGGAACTTCAGTAACAAATCCATGGTTTGAACATTTCAGGACTGGACGGACTACGATGAGAAAGTCAGCGAGTCAGTGGGGATATATGAGGTCACACACCAGATCATCAAGTGCTGAAGTCATTGTGTGATGAGCCCTGCAGGGGGTGGGGGTGAATGAACACTATGGCCAAATATATGCAGGCCTGTTTCCTGGCAACAAGGATGCTCCTGATGCTGAGGTGGCGTGGTTTCGTTGATGACGAACATGAAAAGATGTGGATTAAAAGCTCAGGTTGTCCATACACATGGAGTGATCATCATGTTCAACAGAGAAGGTTTTTATTTTCACTGTGTCAATAAAATTGGAGGGTGAAAATTTTGAGTTGTTTTTTTCTCTCAGTCCATCAATGGCAATTGGAAGATGTATGAACCACCTTGGCACTTGAACACATTTAGGGGGCTATCAGCGCACTTGTGGGGAATTCAATAGCAAGTTGTTTTCCAGTTGTGAAAAATGGCAGACAGTGTTTATTTATATGAAATATACTCTGCTTTGACTTCAAAAACGATTTATGATGTATTAGGTCCACAAGTTTATATTTATTGTATATCCAGTAATTACCATGAAACAATACAACATCACACCTTGGAGAGTAGCTGACTGCTGGAAAGTGACTTCAAATAAACCCCAACAGCAAGACTGCAAAGGTCCGTACATCAGGAAGAAGTAACATTGTTTTGAATGGGAGTTGGACAGTGAAACATTAATGTACTAGTAGTAGTACTAACTAGGACCCCGAAAATGAAGAAGTCTCACTCTGTCCAGATTTCAAGGTACTGCAACGATTTCCCTCACGCCCAGTAGCAAACACTTCGATATTTTGCTTAGGCAAAAGCTACACACAATTATAATTAACTTTTTTTTTTTTTTTTATCAACTAATGTTAAAGATACATATTTCTTGTCTTTAGCACTTCCTCTACCTGCCTATGTTGACTAAGAAAAAAAGGGTTCCGTTTTCCCAAACGAGTGACTCGTCAAACGAGTCATAGACGATCTCTGCTGTGCCGCTGTGTAGCTTCCTGGCTGCTGTTGCTGTTGGTGCTGTCAGTGCTGTTGCTGCTGCTGTTGCTGTTGCTGTTGTCCACAGACCTGTCTGTCTCTGTCTGACCACCTCTGACCAGCTGCTGAAGAGAACCGACCATGGCACCCGGAAACAAGAACAGGGTGTTTGTCATCGGTGTGGGCATGACAAAGGTGAAATTACACTATATACTTAACATGGACGACCTTAACACCCGAGGCTAACTTTAGCTTTGTTTGCTAACTCCAGTTGTCAGTGCATTGAACACGTTATATCTACTTTAAAGTTAAAGTTTCCTAACAGACCATGGTGTCCGGGGACTGTTACAGTTTGTGTCTTGTCTTGTGTCCCCATTGTTGTGACAGCTGTACGACGTCACATCTGAGAATACACTTTGTAAACAAGCTAGCAAAGTTAGCCCAAGAAGATAACATTGTTGCAGTTTGTTTTCGTACTTCTAGTGATAAATGTGTCCTTTTTCGCGGGTTAGGAAGCTTTTGTTCTGGGCTGAATATACTCAGGTCTGTGTCTCATGCCCACCTTGTGAGTCCATAGTTCATGGCCACCAGAGTTACAAACTGTGCTAAGGGTCATTCATCCCTCCAGCGGCCGCTAACAGGAACTGTAGCTCCACAGCTGAGCTTCATCCCGAGCTGCTTCAAGCCTCTGGTTGTTGTTGTTGACCATGACCACCACAGTGACCCAAGCCTTTCCCTTTGTGCCTGTTTATTTCCTTATTTATGAAATGAGATTGTATCTGATAGAGCTACCAGTCCTGTTCCTGGCATTGTGCAAGCTCGATGCCCAGCTGTCAGATTGATCTGTAGACAGATCATAGTCTAGAGTTCATGTTCACCTCCAATCACATACATCATGTGCAGTTATCACCAGAAAACATGCCTTTTATGATATGTATTTTCCCACTGTTATTAGTCTCAGATATTCAACAGTAAAACAACACTTATTTCCTATTCAAACAAATGATTTTCCTGAAAATGTTTTGAAAATGTTTTCTGTGATCTTTGCAAACCAACAGTCGACAATAAATTGATGTGTGCATTTGACATTTTGACATTTCAAGTTAAACCCTTCACCATATTGTAGAGTGAATAACAGATTACGTTTTTTCAATAGAAGAAAACTAATCTGCCTGTCTTTCCTTTATATTGCTATACAGTTTGACAAACCTGGAGCCAGAGACAATGGTGACTACCCTGATATGGCCAAGGAAGCAGGTGCTTATCTTCACCAAATATGGACATTGCTCAGTATTTCAAAAGATACCATATCTGAACATCTGAAATCGATTTTGTTCTCTAACAGGTATAACTCTGCTACAATACTGTACTGTCTGTTTGCATCCTCTTTTAGGTGAAAAGGCCCTAGCAGATGCAGGAATCCCATATTCTGCAATTGAACAAGCCTGTGTAGGATACGTTTATGGTACAACCTTTTTCTCATTCTCCAATAACAGAATTGTTTTTTGTGCTATTAATGTTCCACATGTTAATTATGTACTGAAATGTATGTATGCATGAATGAATATACTCTAAACTAGACATGTTATGAAGGAAAATGCTGTTCATAAGAAGTAAAAACATAATCATAACTCATATTATCACAACTATGCTCACTCAGGGGATTCCACGTGTGGGCAGAGGGCCATTTACCACAGCCTGGGCCTGACCGGGATCCCCATCATCAATGTCAACAACAACTGCTCCACAGGCTCCACTGCTCTCTACATGGCACGGCAGCTGGTCCTGGGAGGTGAGTCAAGAAGAAGAAAGTTATATAAAAGTTCATAGGTGGTACAAGAGTTTAAATACTTAGGAATCACTCTTGACTCACAACTTCTTTTTAAACGACAGATAAAAAACACTGTGAATAGAATTAAGTTTAATTTGTCCAACTTTAGGTTTATTAGAAACAATTTAAGTCTTGAGTCAGCAAAATTACTGAGTCAGCAATACTATGATCATGTCACACATGTCCTTTTGTGTAACAAGTTGGGCATCGGCCTGTAAGACGACACTAAAGCCGATTGAAACAGTTTATAAACAAGCTCTGAAAGTATTAGATAAAAAACCAAAAACGTACCACCATTGTCAGATATTAAAAAAACATGAGCGCTTAAACTGGGACAACACTGTTAAATACACCGATGCCATCTTGATTTACAAAATCTTCTATGACAAAGCACCTCCTCCATTACAAGAATTTGTGAAAAAAAAAAATTCAAACTAGAGGTGACTGTGTAGTTCCTTTTCGAAAGAGTGCCTTTGGTCAAGCCACTTTTTCTGTTCGTGCATCTCACGCCTGGAATTCAATACCAAACACAATACGTGAACTCCCGACTTTGACCTCTTTCACCAAACTTCTCAAAGCTTGGCTATTAGAAGAACAACACTGTTGACACAATCGTGCCTAAACTTGTATATTTGTTTAATGTTAGTTAAAGCAGAAGTAAGTGGAATGTTTGTGTTAATATAAGTCTTAAATAGTTATATCTTCCGACAGCAATCACTTAGTGTTTGGTCCGAAACACGGGTCTGTCAGTCACTCTGCTCTGCTGTAAGCCGAGGAGAAAACTTTCCTTGTATCCTACAACCTTTATCCAATGAGGAGAGAGAACGGCATGAAGGGCTGTGTGTGCAGCCAATGGATGCGCGTGAATGTGGTGACGTAGGGACGAGGACTAATAGATCCATGACGAGGACGGGGACTGCTAACTCCATTGGCTGACAAGAAGTTAGCCAAAACGACCGGATCGCTTACTTCTCCTTTAACTGTTGGGGTACCTTTTACTTCTCAGGTACTAGGGCTACGTGCAAGGCAAGACACACTTTATATTCTTAAAAATGGGTAATGTAATATGTAATATGCATAGAGTATTGTGCATTTAAAATAACACTTTATATTTACTGTGCAATCGGGCAATCTGCAATATAATTATGCACCTTAACACTTGAGCACTCTGCACTTTAATCAGCCCTTTGATATCTAATTTTAGCATTTTAAATACTAGTGAAATACGTATGGTCCCCTGACCCTTGGCCTGTATGTTTCATGATCCACTATACGGTTTCATTGTTTTTTGTTTTTTTCTGTCCTATTGTGTTTTCAAGGACACATTTTTCCTCTCTCTGTAATTACTCCTGCTCATACTGGCCATTAAGGCTAATTGTTCTACTTGTTGTCACTGTTGTCTTATTAATCTTATGTTGTTAACATCAACCTGCTGAAGGGACTAGAGATGGAAATTAGCCATTGGCTATAATCTTGCATATTTACATGTATATGTCCATTAATATGTATTTATTATATGTATCTATTTTAAATAAATAAACTTAAAGTTAAACTTAAACTTAAAAAAACAGAATGAACCAGAATGAATCTAGATTTTTTCAATGAATCCTAAGCAGAAAAACAAGTTTAGCAAGAGTTGTCTTGAATTAGTTTGTTTCCGGCATAATTTGCTAATAATCTGTTATGTAAAAGACACATTAAAAATGTTTATTTTGCAGGTCTTGCCGACTGTGTGCTGGCCCTTGGCTTTGAGAAGATGGAGAGAGGCTCTTTGTCTTCAAAGGTACAAAAAACCAACAGTATTTCATCATATACGTTGCTAGTTTCATAGCTGAAAAGAGAGAATAGGAAGTAGGGTCCATACTTGTCTTCTTCCCCTGTTAACCAGACGTCCACCTCATTGATAAACATTGTAACACAGATGAGAACAGACATAACAGATTACTGTGGCTGCACCCTCAAAATGAAGAGATAATGAACCACTGCTGCTTTTATTAGATGTCATTAACTGCTCATTGCTGTTGAATTTCAATCAGTGGGAGCAGAGTGGTGAGCTGGATGCACAAACACACTGATGTCATGATGTCATTCTCAAATTTTTTGTTTTGTTTGATAGTTTATGGACAGGACCAATCCCATGGACAAGCACATGGAGGTTATGATCAATCGCTATGGGATGGCGGCAGCACCGGCAGCACCACAGATGTTTGGCAACGCTGGCAGGGAGCACATGGAGAAATATGGTACGTACAAATATGTGTGTTAAAATGTGAAATTTATGGTTGTATCCTCTATTATGTTTTACAAAATTTGTTTATCCACTATGTCAGTGTTGTGGTGTCAATGTTTTAATCTCTTTAAGGCACGAAACCGGAGCACTTTGCTAAAATTGCCTGGAAAAACCACAAGCATTCGACCAACAACCCGTAAGACACAGTTTACAACAAAAACAAAAAAAGATAACTGCTTTTAAATATATATTTTTTAAAGTCTCTGTCTGTGTTTGAACAGTTATTCCCAGTTTCAAGAGGAGTACAGTTTGGAGCAGGTGAAAAACTCCAGGAAAGTGTTTGACTTCCTCACTCTGCTTCAGTGTTGGTAAGAGCCTCACACACTGATAACTTGTGTTGAATAAAAATGAGGAAAATATTTAAATTGGCCATCAAGCAAAGGTACGCTATGATGTATAACAGGATAATAAGATGTCTGGTCCTTGTGCTGCATCTTCCTTCATCAGCCCTACATCCGATGGTGCAGGAGCAGCAGTGTTAGCCAGCGAGGCCTTCGTCAGGAAGCATCATCTGGAGAACCAGGCAGTGGAGATCGTGGCCCAAGAGATGGTGACCGACCTCGTCTCCACGTTTGAAGAAAACAGCTGCATTAAGATGGTAAAAAAAATGTTTGTTTGTTTTTTTTTGCCCGAAATTCACAGCACTGAACTCAAAAACCTCAAATGGACAGACAGCCGTGGATCAAGTCTATATTTATCCCTTTGGATGATAGAAAAACAAATGACTGAGATTAGTTTCTCTCATGGGAAGCAAAGCTCTGTCGTACCATTTTAAAACCCAAGCTACGGATGACGACATTAGTAACTAACTATCTTTATGCCTCTGTGGTGGTGACAGTGAAAGCCAGAGGCATCAGGTGGTCTGTCCATTCATACGTCTCATTTCTTGTAGACAGGATATCTCAGTAACGCCTCAAAGGAACTTCCTCAAATATTAACTAGAACTCAGATTTTGGTGGTCAAAGGTGAAGATCACGGTGATCTCCTTGAAGCAATTTTGGAAAAACTGATGAACTGATCAAAGTTTGGTGGTCAAAAGTCATTTGAAACAGATAGACTGTGTTCTTAATACATGTACATCCATGTGATGATGATTAACCTGTTTCCTCCGTACTTATCTTTATGTGTTTTTCCGCGCAGGTGGGATACGACATGTCTCATTTGGCGGCTAAAAAGTGTTATCAAGCTGCAGGTCTGAAGCCCAGTGATGTTGACGTGGTTGAGCTGCACGACTGCTTCTCAGCCAATGAGCTCATCACGTACGAGGCCCTGGGGCTGTGTCCAGAAGGTAAAACAGTAGCTTTAATATCCTCCAAAGATCGTGAGGCGGGAGGTGGCGTCCCCATCTGACCCAGCCGATCACGAGTGGACAGTCGGTTCACACCTGTTGTTTATATCAGTCAGGGTGTGAGTGCGTGAGAGAGAGAGAGAGAGAGAGAGAGAGAGAGAGAGAGAGAGAGAGAGACTTAAAGCTGACCAGTTGTGATCGGATCACCTGAGACAGATGTTAATACCAAGTCTTGACAGGACCGTAGGGAGGAGGCGACAGACTGTTGGCTTTTAAGTGTTGTTGACACACTAATACCCGTGATGTTAATGACCTGTCAGAGAATCCAACAATACGGTTTCCCTGGTGAACACTGCTTAGTTCATATCAGTCTAATGATGGATTATCCCTCCGAGGCATAATGGCAAACATCAAACCGACTTAATGCCAGTTTAATATTGTTGATAATGTTAATCTCACCAAAGCTTTGAAATCGTTTCAGTTTTTATGTCCTTTGATTACTTTAATTTAGCATTCTAAAAGTATTTAGTTTAGTTTTTTTTGTCTTTAATGCACAGTACAGTTGAGAGAGAGAGACAGGAAATGGGAGGCAGAGAGGGGGGGAATGACACGCAAGATAGGGCCACTCGGCGCGGGATTCAAACCGGGGTTGCCTGCAGTGAGGACTGTAGCCTCAACACATGGGGCGGGTGCTCTACCAACTGAGCTAAACACCGCCCGAGATTCCATGGCATTTAACGACATTTACTTAAGCCCTGATGCGTACAACACAACACAGTCCTGTATCACTTTACAGATTACTTTAAAATGTTTCTACCTCTCTCCAGGTAAAGCCGGGGAGCTCATTGACAGAGGGGACAACACCTACGGAGGCAAGTTCGTAGTGAATCCCAGCGGCGGACTCATCTCTAAAGGACATCCTCTGGGTGCCACAGGTACACCTTATCTCTGATTTCTGACTCCACTTGTCAAAAAACTGTAGAGAAACAAAAGCAGATCAGGGTCAAAAAGCATTTGCAACTTTTTACTTATAACTTGTTTGGGGTCTGTTCAAGCACAAGAAGCATCCTACACAACACGACAGTAGTTAAGAGACTGATAAGAGATTCATTATTTCTAGTGAGAGGTGTGTATGTAGAGCGATTTCCACAGCGACCACCAGGTGGCATGTGTGCGTCATGGTGATGACCACCTGGATGGTAACAGGGTAAAAGTGATCCTAAGCCTGCATGTGAGAGGGCAGCTGGCTGTGACTTTGGCAAGACTCCCCTGTGATCTCTGCACATATTAAACCATGGAGAGAGACTGAGCAAACAGTGCAGCTGCCTCTGTGCGTCCCCGCGACAGCAGGCGCCATCTTCTCCCTCATCGACCGGGTGTTTGTCATACACATATTTTTTTTTATATCTATAGTCACAGCATCTTTGGTTGGTGTGCTCACACCTCCTCCCGTGGGACGACAGAGAGAAATGGTGCCATCTACTCCTTTTTTCCTGTGTTTTGTCACTTCCTCATATGTGTGTTGCTTCTTCTCCTTCCCTCCCTTCTTCACACCCAACACTCTGAACTGTCAGTCTCTCTACCTCTTTATCTTTGAAGGACATTTTTCATCCATGTCATCAATAGTCGCTTGGCCTCCTGGGTCACTACTCTCCCACTGTGTGAGTGTCCCGGTCAGCTAAGCTCCGTCTGATCCGTGGTGTTGCTCCAAATCTTGCCCTCAAAGCTCTGAGCTCTTCCCTTGAGAACGCTGCGAGCAGAGATATCGACAGCTTAATTGAGTGACCCCGCACCCGCAGGGTCTTGCTCACAGGTGAAGGAGTGAGCCCCCTCAGGAGGATGTGATTGTTACGTGTTGACATAACCTAGATGTTTTGTCAACACATAAGGGACCTTGATGGGAACAGCCTGGCCTACGCTCTGAATAATGCTTGGTTACCATGGAAGAGCACCTGTATCCACTCTGAGAGATGATTTCCAGGGGTTCTTTATTTATTTATCTGAAACACAGTGAATTTGTCACCTGCTATTTTGACAAAACTCTCACAGGCTCACACAAACAAGTCCTCATGCTGAACGTGGAAGACACACCGCCGAGAGGTCTTTACTGTTAAGACCTTTAGCTGATTGGGATAATGAAGAAATGCAAAAGCTCATTAAGCAGATGGGATGAAATGCTTAGCTATAACGCTAACGCAGGAGCTGACCCTGGACAGTTGTCAGATTAGGAGTCAACTTGTCACCCCTCTCAGTTAGGATATTGTGTTTTACGCATCCAGGGCGCTACAATGTCTTCACGTGGGGAGCTGGACACATCAAGGGATTGAAGCCACACTCAGCATGGGTGTTTCTTTTTTTTTAATGAAATGATTATCCACAGTTTTATAGGATAGAAGATCTATTAACTGATAGTCAAAATGTAGGTCAGAGTTCTGTCTGAACCAAGTCTGAGACATTACTTTTTTGTCAAAGCACTGATAAACAGGAATCTTTGTCTGTAAGATGGATTCCTCCAAATGTTTTGTAGTAAAAATGCTCTGTTATCATGGCTGCTTTATTAAAAAGAAATCCAATGTGTATAGACCTTATCAGTCTTCCTCAAGGCTGAACGGCACACACAGAATTAAATATTAATAGTAATAGATTATGAAGTAACAGTTCTACACTAGAATTAAGTTTCAATCACACACATGAGAATTACCATATTCATATTCATATTCATATTCTTGTTCTTAGTATTGAATGAATATGATGCAGATAATAGCAAACGTAAATGAATCCTCTGAAAAAGTACATAATTCATAAAACTAAAGTGAAAAAAGACCCTTTAAAAACAAATTAATAAATAAAAACAAAACTAATTAAACTCAGTCAAAAGGAACTTAGGTATTTTTCTCTATGTTTCATTTCCAAAGTACTCTCCTCCTTTTGTTTTGTTTTTTACAGAAACCCAATAGGTTGAACATCCTGGATTTACATTCCTGGAATGTTTTCTATGTTTATGTGATAAAATATGCTACACTCAGTTTTCTTTTACAAGCCTATTCTACAGCTTTTGGCTCCATCCCAGTCAGATCACTCAGCCCAGCCTAACCCAAACACTTTGCAGACAGGCCAGGTTAATCAGGTGAACACAGTGGAACAGTCAACAGAGACACACTGTTCCCCCAGGAGCTGCTAGAGACCAAAGCAGAAAATCAGTGTACAGTAAATATTGGACTCCATATAAATGTTGTTGTTGCTCTGTACCTCATTCTGCTGGATGTGCAAACAGTCTGTGCTGACAAGTTCACTGTACAATTCATAATTATAAAGTATTAGAAAGATCTGTGTGTGAGTGTGTGTACCGTATAATGAAATCAAAAAACAAAAAGCTGGTTTTCTGTGCGATAAAGCGTTAATCCACAGAAAAACTAGAGCCATTATACTGTGAGTGATGATTATGATGCATTTTCAGATTCAACTGCATTTAATTATATAGCTCAGCTCCTCGCACCGCATCCCCCACAATGACTCACCCACATCCGGTGTGCTGCTCTCCCTCAGGTCTGGCCCAGTGTGCTGAGTTGTGCTGGCAGCTCCGAGGGCAGGCGGGCAGGAGGCAGGTCCCGGGGGCAAAGGTGGCCCTGCAGCACAACATCGGCTTAGGGGGAGCTGTGGTCGTCGGCCTGTACAGGATGGGGTTTCTGCAGGAGGCCAGGTGAGCAAGAAGTTGGCAACAGTTCAATTAGATGCTGTATGTAAGCTGTATGTAAGTGCACTAGCTATATAACTTTATATTTGTGCAATTTTCTGTTTTGTTATGTGTCCTGTAATGGCCAACATTTGAACCTTGTGTCTTCCATTACTGCAACTCCAGCTCTTCTTCTCATTATTTGCCTAAGTGCTGTAGGTGCACTTATCCTCTCTTCCTGTTCTGCAACAAGTCATCAAAGCTGAGCTGAGTCATGACGAAGATGAAGTCCTTCTGAGGTTAAGTCCTTTTTTCCCCTACAGTCTTTGTACCTTGTATCTGTTTTTCCTCCATAGGTCCCGCGTAGCTGCAGTTGTCACCAGCTCGAGCAGTGGCTTGGAGGGGTTTAAAGCGTACCCTGTCTTCAAAGAGATCGAAAAACATTTAAAGGAGGTAAAACAACATGCTGAGGCTTTACAGACATTCTCCTCGCACTTCAGCCTGGCTATTCTGTGTTGGATCCTATGGATTCAGTATGTTTACATCCAATTATATGCCTGCACGTTTTTGACGCTTTGGAAGCTTTTGGTGTGAACGCACAGTTAGCTTGTCTTTGTTCCCTTTTCTTCCGTTGAGCCTAATGTGATCAATGCAAGTCAACCCATATGTATCAATAACTGTCTCATAAATGTGTCCTTCAAAGAAAACATGAAAAGGTGGCTACAAATTAGAGACAAACCACAGAGTCTATCCTCTGTCCTTTTAACCGCAGTGGATAATTTATGATCTTCAGTTGCTTTTATCCACTGAAAAGTACAGTATTGTACCAACTAAACTGTAAATCAGTTAGACCATCAAAGCAGACAGTCTCAGTGCTGCAGTGTCTGGGCTGTGTGGCTTATACAATCCTGTTTCCTCAGAAATACATAAATATGTACCGATACAGATTAAAGCTACATTTGTAAAACTTAAAAAATAAATATTTCACATTAATAAGTAATCTTGAGGAGGTGCAAAGATGAAACGACAACTTTCAATCTCAAAGAAACACATGTCAGCTGTATCTTTCATACGATAGCAACTGTAGAAAATGTCCAAGTGATGTTGGTCGTAATGTTCCCAGAAAACACTGCAGCTGTGGTTAAGGCTAATAACTGTGCTCAGACCAAGGACCAGTCATTTATGTGCATTAGTGAGGCTGTTTCCTGACAGTCAGTCCAGACTGTATGTGTGACCTTTATATATGTTCAACTCACTTTTCGAAAGGCAGCAACACTTAACCTCAAAGTACATGCAGCCCCTCACTCTGAGCCCCGTTATGTTCGAATTTCTTTAGTTTACGGCAGGGTTGAATCCCCAAACACCTAATTATTTTCAGTGAAATAGAACGAAGAAGAATCTGTGATTTCTCACTGACCTATTAGTAACTGCATGTGACGAATGACTGACGCCTCAGGTGATGGTTCCTCATCTGTAGAGTGCAGATGGAGAACTGATTTCCTGTCAATGATGCGTGGGAGTGGTCAGCTGTCAAGTGTGCTGCAGTGCAGCTAAAATGCCTGAAATCCTCAGGTGGCAGGATTATATGTTTGTGGAGTGTGTATTCATATTGATTTGGATTCCACAGACTGCTGACTTGTGGAGTGTAAGGTCAAACGATAACTGGCACGCACTGACTGAGCTGCAGGAAACGTCATTTTGATGAGTTGTTCAGAGTGTCACGTTTTTGCAGCGTAGACATCACCGTGTCCATGAGTCCGGCCTCAGCAAGACGTGTCCTTTCATAAATTTATCACTGGCAGAAGTGGGTGAGTGTTGTGTGGTGATGGAGTTTTTGTGGTCAAGTGAGGATAATGGTGAGATAACCACTGGCCCGAATACCCAACTGTACACAAACACTAGAATGACGGGGAGCTGAGATGCCATCCGGTCAGCATTGGTGAGGCTAAATTTAGTTATACACTGTGGTACAATAATATGAGCAGGGTTGTAAGTGTAAGCTGAATGTAAGCCACTCCACTACTTAATTATATCACTGCCTCTTGCAGTATCATAATGAAGGATTTATGATCAATATTCCTCTGAATGAGATTTAACTTATTATCTGACTAATAATGAGCAGTATAAAAGCTTATTGATAGTAAAGTGAGGTCACAGTTGGCTCTTCACAGGTCTAATAACTTCGATACAGTTCTCCTACATTACCCTGTAGCTTTACATTGCACAAGTAGCATCATTGTACATCTTCGCTGAATTGATTATTGTCTGAGATGTAACCATGTACCTTCTACTTACTTAAGAACTCTTCATATAACAAAGGATGTATTGTATCAGATTGAATTATGTTATGTTATGTCGGTCTGCAGCCATTATATTACTAGGATTATACTGCAGGGAAAATAAGTATTCAATCAATCAACCGAGGCCATGGCGGTTGAGTGCATTACTCATTGTTTTTTTTTAGTTTTTTTTTTTTTTTTACAACTCTGCCTCCTAATTGCAGGTCTGTCTAAATCTCTCTGTGAGGAGCACCTGGTCGTAGCCAGTTTATGGTGAAATCATGTTCTTTTCAGTTCTGGATAATGGCACTAACGGATAATACGGTGCATTCAGACACGTCTGTAACTGATGCTATCAGTTTGTTCTGCAACATAAGTTTCTGAAGGTCTGGAGAAGCTCTTTGCTTTTACGCATCATGAGATGCCTCTGGTGTGACACTTGGGTGATGAGAAATATTTTATAGGCGTCAACTGGACTAAACCAGCTGATATCACTTTGCACTGATAGGGAACAGGATGACTTTCTAAATACTGACAGACTCCAGCTGCTTTCTTGGCTTCCCATTCCTTTTTGCACCTCATTTTCTTCATGTGTTCAATTCTTATTCCCTGTGTCATTTCACTTAATTACACATTACTTAATTTATGTTTGTTTGTTTGGATTTTTTTGTATGTGCACATTACTTGGGTTGTTGCCGACATCTGGTGAAAATTTTATGTCAATAGCTCTATTAGAAATATATTTTCTGAGAAAAATGTTGACGCGTTCAATGCTTATTTTCCCTGCTGTATCATGGACCTCAAAAGGCTTCTTGACTCTCTGCAGGAAGGAGAGAAGCTTGTCAAGAAGATCGGTGGAGTCTTTGCATTCAAAGTGAAGGATGGACCAGATGGGAAGGAGGCGACTTGGGTGGTGGATGTGAAAAGTGGCAAAGGGTCTGTCACCAATGATCCAGGTAGGAGCTTAACGTGACTGTCAAAGCCTAGTTATATTTGCTATTTTGTTATCAGCAGAGGGATTTGAAAAAACAAAAGTCAACATTTCATTTTTTATCTCAGGCCTTGTTCTCTTACCTTTTGCCTCATAAATGATGCATTTTGTTCAGTATGGCTTCGCTAAAAGAGCTTAGGGATTCCAAAAAATTCTGCCTTCAATATATTCTTAAGAAATCCCTGTAGGCCAGATGGGAAAAGCTGTTAAAATTTCATTTTCACACAGTTCGACTACTGAACTCCCAGCAGCTGTATGTGAAGTCTGCGGATGAGATTAGTTCTGTAATACACAGCAGCATGTCTAGTGTAGCTGTAGAACTGAGGATGTGATATAATGCTGAAACTATGAACACAGGGCTCATGACAATCACTATTAAAGGGATAGTCCAGTTTTTTTGAAGTGGGGTTGTATGAGCTACAAATGGCCACTTTTATCTATTTTATGCTTGAAAGTATCTCTATTGTCATTAATGTGTTTGAGATGTTTGAGCTTCACTGTACCTCCACATCTGTAGGTGCAGGGTTTGACACTAAAAGGGTCTATCATCTGCTAAACATTTTTGCCCCACTCAAATGTGAGTTCATATCATCTGTATAGTATGTACAAAGCAACATCCCATCATGCTTTGTGGCATCATGTATATAATGCTGAGCAGGCCCATTCGATTCTAATCAAGATGACAAAATGAAAAGATCTGAGGGACTTTGAAAGAGGTTTTGTCGTTGGGCCACAGATGGCAGCTGCTTTACTCAAAGATGCTCAACTGGCTCCTGTTTCCATAGGAACAGTGGTTAAAGATCTGTGGCAAAAACATTAGTACATACGTAGGTTTGGAAACCTTGGCGGACAGCACATTTAATGACCATGTTTCTATGATATCATTCTGTAATGTACCATTTCTTCAGTACAAATAACGTTTATTGAAAAAACAAAAAACAAAAAACATTTAATGACCATGATGCCCTGCGTATCAAGAATTTTCATTTAGTTTTAGGTTTTTATCTCATTGTTAGTTTTATTTTTTACCTTTTGATGAACAGATGTGTGTTTAGTATGTGTTGTGTCCACACTGGACTGGTCGTAGATGCTGTGGCCCAGTGGCTCATCACTGCAGTTAATGGTTTTGACACTCAATGTGCACATGTACTGGTGGTATACAGAGAGACAGACAGCTGCAAGATACTGTGTAATATGGCAGAGCTAATAAAAAGTGGAAGGAAGATTTCATATCCACCCAAAATAGCAGACTTACCTTTGAAAGTAATACATTTTCTTCTTATTTACGTGGATGGACATGGAAAAAGCGATCAGATGAGTCATTCTTCACCTTCCTCCCAGTGTGTGGGCGAATGCATGTGTGGAGAACGGTACAGGGCTGAATGCTCCATCTCTACAACGGGGCCGAGAATGTGGTGGCTGTGTTCTGTGGTGGTGGTGGGGGGGCATTTTGCTGGCCTGGTTTGGGTACACTTGTCTCCTTAGAGGGAGAAGTGAGGACATACAATACAAAATTGCTCTGAGTGAAACATCTCTACGCAGTATGTGGTCTCTTCCAGGATGACAAAAGCCATCCATCCATCCAGATGGCATGAGGGGTCACTCATGCCATCTGGATGGATGAGAGTAAAAAACGATGCCACTCACATGCTGTGGCCCTGACAGTCAGCAGGGGCCGTATTTATCAAGCGCCTTAGAGTGCCATTTTAGTCCTACTCTCAAACCTAAGAATAAAAGCTATTTATCAACTCCTCCTCCCCCAGATATTTAGGAGACCTCAAAAGGTGTCCTACTGTAAGTGGTTAGGAGTTGCCAGTAGGGGATGGCACTACGGCGAGAGAGACGTGCGCGAACCCTCAGGGAGCGGAAGGATGATCTCTGGCCTTGTTTTTCTCTTTTCTTTTTTAAACTGTAGCCTCTGCATATGGGGCGCCCACTCAACCTACTGAGCTTTACGGCGCCACACATTCAGGCTCTGTTTGATGACAAGCAGTTGATCAAACGATATCATTTGGACAGAACAGAGATCATCCTTGTCACGCATTTAATAAGGGACGTCATCTCACGCAGCAGAGCTTTCACAGCAGAATTAAAGGTCATCACAATGCTTCGATTTCTCGTCGCTAGAAAAATGCAACAATGTAATGATAAATTAATGAATTGGAAAAATTAGGAAACATTTATTTTTGATTCATTCCCAATTTTTTTAAAATTATTTTGTAGATTATTGTAAAAATACAGTTGAATATACACTCCTATTGGCCATTCAACTATTCACTGAGATATTTCTATATTTAGGACACTATTGTATTCCTAGGAATTCTTCTTTCTTCTTCTTCTTCTTCTTTCTTCTTCCAATGAAGTCATACTTCCCATGGGTGAAAACTCACCAAACTCTACAGAAACATCCGACCCCATGCCAGATTTACTCAACTCCAAGGACATTTGCCCCCCCTTTACACTTTAAAAATTCCTACCAAACCAACGGTACATGCTACAGTTTTGAAACTTCACCACAACGTAGCCCAGCTACTGCTGAAACTTTTGTCCACTTAAACTTATTACAAATTATGAAGTCCATCACTCTGTTTTTTTTCAATAACTGTAAAACTTTTAAAATGTATCTCCTCCCACAATTTTTGCTCAATTGTCACCAAACTTGCTAGAGAGCATCTTCAGACCGTCCTCCACAAAACTTGTTTCTCGGATTTTTGATTAAGCAAAAATTGAGCCTACAGTGCATCAAAACGTATGACTGTAAACAGTACTGTAAACATATATCATCCAATTCCTGCTAAATACATTTTCAATCTTCCTGAAAATTTTTTTGAATATTTTGGAGTCATGGTTGATGAAGTTTGGCAAATATCAGAATTTTATCTCAAAAACTTAATTTTCTAGAACATTTTGAATTCTGCTCTCATGGGAACAACTGGAGTCAATGTAAGAGTGACATTTTTAAACATCACATTTTCTCTTGAGAAGCAAAACACTTATCGCTAAAAACAAATCACCAACATCTCCATGCTGTCAAGATGCAATTTATGTATTATCAGATTTTTGTTTAGATATTAGAATTTGTGACATTTTGACCATTTTTTAAATCTGCCTTGACAACAGCTGAATTGCCCGGACATTGACTCCCTGAATCTATTTGAGAAGACACACAGCAAGTCTCCCTCACTGGCAATTAGCATAGTTAGGAGCTGGTTCTTGGTGTCAGACGATGTGGGTTCAAAACCCAGCAAGGGAGTTGACTAAAATACCAGTTGGTCTTTGTGAAACAAATGTATAAAATGTCAGAGTCACAGTAGATGTTTGACAAATACATATCAGAATTTTACCTCTTTTTACAGTGGTTTCAAATCTGCCTGCACAACAGTGAATGGCTTACTCAATTTGTGAAGCCACCGTTGCACTGCCACTTGTCAATTAGCTCAGTGCGATAAACAACGGTCTTTGGATCCAGAGGTTGTGGGTTCAATCCTCAACTGGTGCAAAGTGAACATTACAAGGTCAACTGTCCTGTCTTCCTATTCTCCTGTTTGTTGTTCAGAATTTGCCTAAATTTGCCAGAATATAGCCCGGACCCGACCCATCGCTGCACAGCAGCTATAATCTTAGATAAAGGATTCCCTTCAGCGATTGGTCATTCCTATGGACTTGGAATTGACGTCATCTAAAAATTATGTTTATGGCACATAGTAGGCTACTGTCATAACCCTCATATTTGGTCCTCCTTTAAACCTGTGTCACTACAGGATGTCACTGCTCTACTTAATAAAATGAAACCCACATCATGCCCTACTGATGTTCTCCCTACTGTGCTGCTTAAAAAAGTCTTCGACTCAACTGGCCCCTGTATCACGGAGTTAATTAATTCCTCACTTTCAACAGGTGTGGTTCCTAGCTTTTTTAAACATGCCATTGTGGAACCCACACTCAAAAAGCCCAGTTTGGATCCATTACAGCCAAAAAACTACAGGCCAATTTCTAAATTGCCTTACATATCCAAACTACTGGAAAAAAACTGTAGCGGAGCAACTCACTGTGTTTTTAGAGAAGCATGAGGTCTTGGACACATTTCAGTCCGGTTTCTGCAATAAGCATTCCACCGAAACTGCGCTCCTCAAAGTCTCCAGTGACATCTTGATGTCAGCTGACTCTGGTGAACACACAGTCTTGGTTTTGTTAGACCTATCATCAGCATTTGATACAGTTGACCACAACATCTTGATTAATAGACTTCGTGATCTGGTTGGGATGTCTGGTCTGGTTTTAAAGTGGTTCTCCTCTTACCTTTCTGAGAGAAGTTTTAGTGTTTCTGCTAATCATATCATGTCTGAAACCACAGGGCTGCCATGTGGGGTACCTCAGGGCTCTGTCCTAGGACCTGTCTTGTTTCTCTTATATCTACTTCCCCTTGGTCAGTTAATCAGACAATTCAAGAATATTTCATATCATCTTTATGCTGACGATATCCAATTGTACTGTTCATTCAAAGTGACTGAGTTACACAAACTGTCTTCCTTAATTAACTGCTTGTCGAGCATCAAGCAGTGGTTGAATGAGAATTACCTACAGCTGAACTCAGATAAGACAGAGACATTAATCATCGCTCCCGATAGCAGTATCCCGCAGATCAAGCAGTGTATTGGTACCTTAGGCTCGTCTGTCCTACCTAAGATCAGGAACTTGGGCGTTACATTTGATACAGCAATGTCCTTGGAGCACAACTCAAAACTATTAACAAAAAACTGCTTCTTCCAACTAAGGAATATCTCCAAGCTAAGAATTCTGGTGTCAGAGGCTGAGTTGGAAATGATTATCCATGCTTTTATCTCGTCTCGTTTAGATTATTGTAACAGTCTTTTTACTTGTTTTAATAAGAAAGAGCTTGACCGTCTCCAGGTTATTCAGAACTCCGCCGCAAGGCTTTTAACCCACACAAACAGAAGGGCACATATCATGCCTGTTTTAGCCTCACTGCATTGGTTACCTTTGCATTTTAGAATACATTTAAACATTTTAGTTCTCACTTTTAGAGCCTTACACGGTCAAGCTCCTTCTTACCTGTCTGATTTTATACAGTTTTACACCCCCACCTGCAGTCTGAGGTCCTCTGACCAACGGCTTTTAGTTGTTCCCCTCACGCACTTTAAAACCAGAGGTGACAGATCTTTTCCAGCTGTAGCTCCTAGGTTGTGGAACACTTTACCCTTTTCATTACGCTCTTTGGATTCTGTTGATACTTTTAAAAAGAACTTAAAGACCCAGCTATTTAAACAGGCATTTGGTTAACCTGTGGGTCCTTGTACCTATGCTTTTTTTTGTATGTCTTTTGTCTTGTTTTGTTTTGCTCTGCTTTGTTGCTACTGTTTTAACACTGTGAAGCACTTTGTGGTTTTTACCTGCGAAAGGTGCTATACAAATAAAGTTTATTATTATTATTATTATAACTCAGCTCTGAGACTGACACTTAAGATTCAGTCCTACACTGTGCTAAAATTGTGAGTAAGGTGCTTGATAACTAACTTAAGTTTTTTTTTACTCATAAGTCAACTCTTAGTAGTGTTCTTAGGAGTAACTCAAAGAAGCTTGATAAATATGGCCCGGGATCTCAATCCAACTACGGGAGTCTACGGGAGATTTTGGACTGAACTGAGGAGCATTGACGCTGTGCTGGTGGCATGCTCTGTAGACCTGACTAATGGCCAGTATACATTGTGCGATTTTGGGCCGTCCCAGACGAAAGATGACCATCGTAGGAGAATCATGGAGATATCTTTGGTCGTGGCTCTAAAACGGTGGTCTTACGTCGCACTGTGAGAGACAGGTTCAAGGACAGCCGTTGTCACCCTAACCCTAATCAGCTCATGGATGTATCGGTTTTACTATGGTGGCGCAGATGATAGGGATGGGCAATGATTTTCGAGTAAATAGTCATTCAATTAGAATTATTTTAATTAGATTAGATGCTTTATGCCTGTTTTCCCCTTTGCCACCATTAATATGACAAGACACTTTTCTACTTGTGATGATGTTACACACGGCACTCCACCTACACACACACGTGTTGTGTGGCACAGTGGGCAAATCATAGCAAAGATTACACAGCCCTGACTTTAATGACGCAGATATTTAGGTAGTTATTTTAGGTCTCATCCTCATTATCCTTGGGGTAAATCACTATATTTCACTTCTTTAATTTGTTGTTGTAGTTTTTGTTGTTAAATCTTTTTTTTTTAAATTAAAGCAGAAGTAAGCGGAATTTTTGTGTTAATATAAGTCTTAAATAGTTATATCTTCCGACGGCAATCACTTTTATAGAGTGTTTGGTCTGAAACACGGGTCTGTCAGTCACTCTGCTCTGCTGTAAGCCGAGGAGAAAACTTTCCTTGTATCCTACAACCTTTATCCAATGAGGAGAGAGAACGGCATGAAGGGCTGTGTGTGCAGCCAGTGGATGCGCGTGAATGTGGTGACGTAGGGACGAGGGCGGGGACTGCTAACTCCATCTGCTGACAAGAAGTTAGCCAAAACGACCGGATCGCTTACTTCTGCTTTAAAATGCTATTTAAAAACGTATGCATATGGTCTCACTCACAGTTTATGTGCAGCTCTTTTCTCCTCTCATCTGGGTCCATTTTTGCCTGATCAGCTTGTGTGCATAAGTGAATAAATCCCTACATTAACTGTTGATTTGAGACACAGCTCAGACACAGCTAACGTACGCAATCTGTAGGTACGTGAGAAATAAAGATTAATATGTACACAGTTCATGTACAATATACAAGTATATAGAACTGACTTTTAAAGCTTGTCATATTCACTTTTTGTTGCAGTTGTGTCTAAGAGGCATTGTTTCAAGTTAGTTAGCACAGTACAGTGGTGAGGATTGCTCTCCCCTATAAGCAATTGACAACACACACATCTCTTAAAGAAAAAGAAAAAAAAATCATTAGATTTTCCGATGCCATGCCTCAAGCATATTGATACATCCTCATCATGCCTGAGGCCGACTCTTTCCATGATGATGGAACAACATTTAACAAGCTGCAGGGGGTGTTGAGATATTTGATGAAAAGTGAAAGAACACACCAGGACTGATTTTGAGTCGCGCTATAGGAGGCATTAGTCATTAAGCTTTTTGAATGGTTGCCTCAATGAATGAAAGTGCTTTGTGTCTGTGTGTGTACGTGTGGTCTTTACACCAAAGGAAAGGTCCATCAAAATGCCAGGGCGTTAGAGTGCTGTAATCATGATGACTAACATTTCTCATTTTCTCCAATGTACATTTTCACTGTACATATTTAATGTGTGTACAAGATCAGTAAGATTAAACAAATTATGAATAAGTAAATGTTAGCAACGATTAATAAGTCATTGCTTCATTTTTTTTTGTCTTGCAGATAAAAAGGCAGACTGCACTTTGTCCATGTGCGACGGCGATCTTCTGGATCTGATGACAGGAAAGTTGAACCCACAAACGGTAAGTGTCATTATCCATTAACAGGACCTTTATTTTTATTTTTCACATATGATCTCAACATTATAGTTATATGTATAAGTGATTGCTTACATTTTTTTCCAAAATATGATAGAAGCACCAGTGTATTTTGGTTTCTATGACTTTGGAGCAACTTTTATGTCCTAAATATCATTAAGATCGCTGTCTCACCTGTAGTTTTTGGTTCATTTGGTGGTGCTCTCTAGTCCTGGTTTGGTTCATGTTTATATTGACTTTTTATGAACAAACCAAGAGCTTTAAAGCAGAAGTAAGCGATCCGGTCGTTTTGGCTAATGCTGCGTTCCAGGCAGGCTTTTGAAACCGTAAGTTACGGCTTCAAGTCACGACTTACGACTTTGTAGCGTTCCAGGCAACCCACTCGTGTTTTTCCGACCTGTTTTACCTGTGAAAGTCACTATAACGGCCACTCGTAACTTCCGACCCGTGAACTCGCACCAGATCGAACTGGTACGACTTCACAGGTCGGAAAAACACAAGTTACAGGCTGCCCTGAACGCACCATAACTTCTTGTCAGCCGACGGAGTTAGCAGCCCCCGCCCTCGTCATGGATCTATTGGTCCTCGTCCCTAGGTCACCACATTCACGCGCATCCCTTGGCTGTACACACAGCCCTTCATGCCGTTCTCTCTCCTCATTGGATAAAAATTGTAGGATACAAGAAAAGTTTTCTCCTCAGTTCAGAGCAGAGCAGAGGGACTGAGAGACCCGTGTTTCGGTCCAAACACTCTATGTAAGTGATTGCTGTCGGAAGATATAACTATTTAAGACTTATATTAACACAAAAATATCGCTTACTTCTGCTTTAAACTGTACGCCTTACAGACTGATAGGTCATTGGACAATATTTGGAAGCGTCATTGTGCATCACCAGCACTGCATGGATCCATTAGGGGAAATATAATTGTGATAATTGCAGGTCTTTGAGCACTTTACTGCACCTTCTGTATTCATTTATCTACTAAGACAAACTGAATAACATGGAGTAGCACTTATCACACGCTCAATACATAGCTGTTTTAACTATTCTATTAAACCCCCACACCAGCTGAGTGAAACACATACATGTTGCCATGGTTACAATCCTTTGAGCATCGGGAAACTGAAAACTGTGAAAACTGATTTCCGAGGGTGTTAATTGTGCTGGCCTCACCCTGAACTCAATATTGTCAATGCCTGACATTAACATGCTACAAATACAATACAAGTGTGACCAATGCTGTAGAGTCAGGGCAGCTGCACACATGATGCTCTCTACCACAATCTCACCAGTGGCAAACAATTATAAACAATAACTCAGAGATTAATTGAATGTTTTAGTGATAAAGAAATATTTTGAGATGCTTAAAACATTGCTGAAATAACCTTAGTTATATAGATTTTTATTGCATTACAATAATCACAGAATGATGAAAAATCTTCTCTCTGCAGAAACTTAGTCTTGTGTGAGTCTGAATCATAAGTATACAATGGTAATCTTTTCTCAGTACAAAATGTTGAAGTCACTTTTTATCCTTCAGGCGTTCTTCAAAGGAAAGCTCAAGATCACTGGAAACATGGGGATGGCCATGAAGCTGCAGAACCTCCAAGTGACACCTGGCAAGGCCAAGCTGTGAGACCTTGAGTAACCTTGTTGTTGTCCTCAACACTAACAACAGTTGAAAGGCAAAGGAAAATTTGTTCATTTTGAAACTGTAATTTTTCCAATCAACTAAGTCACTTCAGAAAAATAATGTTTGATTATGTGAGAGTTCTTAAAGTTGTAATTCCAGCTGCGACTTTGATGTCATTGTGTGTACAGAACAGCTAATATACACTTGTTTGGTCCAGCTTTGTTTTGTTTCAGAATTCTAAAACGTCCAAGGAGTCTATAGGAGCTGTTTTCTTTCATGCAACATCTGAGATAATTGGAAGAAATTGAGAAGTTTCACAGTTTGATTGCCAAATGTGCCTCTGACGTTTGCCTGATTTAACCCTGTAGTTTAAAGCCTCATCCATTTTGATAGATCATTTTGTATAGAATGTACCTCTGTAAATGAATTAATTAACTTTTTCTTTTTTTAAATAAATCCTTCACTAATGATGCATCCTGTTTCTCAATGGTATGAATTTTGATATTAATCGTTTTCATCTTGTCTATTATGTAGATGAGTGAGATTTAACTTTGTTTCGTTTCATTGTGAAATCTGGGAACTAATTTTAAAAAAAAAGTATGAGTCAGATAGATACAGTACAATATCTTTTTGAATCTACATTTATGGTGGAATCAGAATAATAAAAAGCAGAACTTCTGTATACTGTATGACCTTGTGTTGGTGGCTGCTTCTATTCAGGCACAAATAAAATCTCTTGTATTTATCAGATTCAGCTCCCTGATGTAGCAATTCATCGGGAAATGTTTTACAGTTTGTTCCACCACTGAGCATAAGAAAGCAGCGCTGCCCACTACAATGAGTTAACATTACCAGGACATGACTGGCCAAAGCAAAAACAAATCTTACGTAGTGATGAGTTATTATTATGACTAATCTAATAAGATCAGAGCCTAGATGACAGATATCAGTGTTGTATCCAACATATTTTGGGGGGATTATTGATACCCACAAATCACATAACAGCAAAAATGGCACTGAATCACTCATATACTCATCCGCCATAGAATCAGTCTTCTAACTACAGCAAAGCTTCGACTGGTATTCACACAAAGGGATTTCAGTTGAGCCTTTGTGCTCTGCCTCCCTCCTTTTCCATTTCCCTCCATCTGGGCTGCAACACAGTGTGTAAAAAGTACAGGAGTCTGAAAACTTTCTGAATGCACTGTGTTTTTGACTCTGATGTGGATGTCTCCTCGTTGGTCAGTGACCACCATGAAACCTTCTGCCAGATCCAGCCTGTCCTCCTAATTGCTCCTATCTGGCCGACTCCCTTTAGCCCATCCCCCACTGCTGTCCCTCTGCCAGGTGGCCAGCTGGCTGGCTGGCCAAATGGCAATATTCAGTAGCTGCACAGGCGACATGGCTGCCTGCCTGTCTGTCTCACTGACCATTAGCACTATTGGGTCTTCAGGAGATGTGCTGTTACAAGCACAACGATGGGGCAAGGTGAGGCAGACTGGTGTTATCTCAGGATTGCCAGGCTTGGTTTCGCATCAAGTCAACCTAGAGGCCCAGCTCGCACTCACTCTGAGCTGAGTAATCTAAGCCCTAAATTTTCTTTGAGTAAAATAGGCTAAAGATATGTATTGATCGCTCTTATTTCAGCTCTGCAAAGGCTGTGACATTGGCTCAGTGGATCAGTCTGATACAAACACTGTAAAAACCAACCACCAAAGTTCACCACCTGCCTATAAGTATGTCTGAGGCTATATCCAACATCAGACTGTCTGGCTGTCTGGTGTATTGAGAGAGACATTTTTTATACAGCTTGCTGGACAAAGGTACTGTATCTAATTGCCTACACAACCATGGAGGAGCTTTTTCTCTTACGAGTTATCAGACTTCTTTAATCCTCTCTAGCACTTGTGCAGACAGTGACACAGCCTTGACAGTCTTTTTAGATACAAAAATAAGAAATGCTGAGTCAGTAACTTTTCCATATTTCGCACATTCTGTGACAAACTGTAAACTGTTTTCTTGTCTGTAACAACATCTATTGCACGTCTGTCCGTCCTGGGTGAGGGATCCCTCCTCTGTTGCTCACCCTGAGGTTTCTCCGATTTTTCCCTGTTAAAAGGGTTTCCATGGAGTTTTTCCTCAGTCGATGTGAGGGTCTAAGGACAGAGGATGTTGCTACGATGCCATGTAAAGCCCTTTGAGACAAACTGTTTGTAAAAACGGGCTATACAAATAAAATTGCCTTGCCTTGCCTAACTTGAAAGGACATCAACAAGTCTGACTTTCTATCTCGCTTTACTTATGTGATTAAACTCATCTGTCCCTTGGTAGCAGTAGTGTAACAGTAGCACAGAGAGCAGTTAACTGAGTTAGAGTCTGGTAACATTAGCATTAGATACATAGCTTAGCTAATAGCTATTTTCTAGCCAAGCTGCCGGTCGTACTCCTGTGTATGTTTTATTTCATTCATTCATTCATTCATTCATTCATTCATTTCATTTCATGAATTTCATGAATTTCATTACTACATCATGCAATGCACTGTCTCTTTAAAGTTCAAATACATTAAATATCATTAAGTAGGCTAGTAAAGGAAATAAGCTCAAGTCAATGCTTTATGCGAGCTGTAGAAACAACCGTAGGCTATATAAAAGTTATATTTAGACACATTTGTTAGCGAAGGAACATTACCAATGCTTTATGTTGTTACATGTTTTGTTTTTTGTTTTTTTACAAGGCGATGGTTTCCAGTCTGTCATATTATTCTTTATGAGATAAATAACCATATTGTTAAACTTAACATGCATTTTTTTGATCATTCATTTCAAATGATTGAGTGTGAAGTGGAAATTGTGGGTAATATTGTGAATTGAGTGTGAGGGTTTGCATGTTTGATGTCCAGTGTGAAAAGAAAAAGTACCTTTGACTGTTGTGATAATCTTATATAGGCAGTAGCCTAGTGCTTTCCACCATATATTTCTACACTCTGGACACTGTTCGCTCGCTCTATCTGTCCCTTGAGGTTGTTTGGTCAGTAGGTTTTGAAATGTGCCCAATTTGTTCTCCAAGGTTGCCTTGGTGATGCTGTTTTTCTGACATTTCTAACCAGTCTTGTTCAAAGGCAGGCCATGTTGTTCTTGCTATCCTCCCTCTCTCTCTCTCTCTCTCTCTCTCTTTAAATCAGCAGAGATGCCATTGAAATAACATCCTCTGGCACACTTAGCCTGTTCTGTATAGGCTAGTGACCTCTATTTGTATGCATCTCTCCATGCCAATATGAGTACTGATATGGAAATGTACAGTATGTTTGCCCTTTTGTTTGAGATTTTTTCCATATTGAATGTTTTTATTGTGCACATTTCTCATCTTCATCCCTATTTAATAAGCATTCAATAAACTTACTGAAGGGTAAAGCATGACTGAGGTCGGCAAAATAACTAAACATAAATGTATCTTGAATAGGAAATTCCATGCAAGACAGCAATACATTTGTTTCTTTCAGCCAGACATTTGTTAAAACACTTTCACAAGTGAAGGAAAGGGTGCAGCAAGAGGATGAAATGTCATAAACAAGCTGTAGTTTTATGTGGTTTTCAATAAAAGATTGAGAACGAAGGATGGACAAGGGGCCACCAATCGGATTAGTCTGGAAATTTTACCCACACCAACTTTTTAAAAAGCCATCTATGCTCCCATGTGAACTTAACCTGGACGTAAACAGCCCTCAGTGGTAATGGTTTTTAATCTCCTCCTTACACATTTGACACCCCAGTCAGCTTTGGGCACCTGTGTTTACAATATGAGCACTTTATGTGAAGTCATACGCACTTATACTATTTTGAATGCTCTGAACATTACTGTGCATCTTATGTAGATTTTCTAAATGTGAGGTTTGTGTATTTAATGTACCTCCACAAGGAAACCGTAGCAGAAACTTGTCAGATTGAATGCATCACGCGGTGTGGACCTCCCGTTTTTTAGGTGATGGGCACCTGTATTTACCATACTTGAAATTGCACTTTGTAATTTAATCACGATGGCTGTCCTTGTTTTGTTTTTTTCTTTCTTTAAAAAAAACCCTTAGTTTTATGATTGCTGGTATTAATGTACCCTGTATTGTGCATCTTAACTTGTACTTACTGTCTATTTATGATGTCTGTTTTTATGTCAAGGACTACAGATGGAAATTAGCGCTCTCGCTAAATCTGGTGCAGCCATCTTTTTATTTCTTTGAATAATCAATGTCACTGCACGCTGTCCTGCTATAAACTAAACTAAACTAAACTAAACTAAACTAAACTAAACTAAACGTTGAGATTTATTGATATTTTAGGATGTTTGTTTGGCTGAATAATCAAACAACTGCATTTTCTTTGCATGGCCTGTCAGATTTCTAAATGAAGGGTTAAATACTTGCACTTCTGCAATTTTCAGTCCTTTAAATGTCAGTGCCATTTAAAGAAACAACTCAAACAGTGCGCTGTTGGTATATTTTTGATATATTATCCATTTTTCAGTGTTTTCTTTTTTACAGAGTTGGTACATTTGTTATAAATTTTAGACTACAGTGAAATGTTTCTTGTAACAAATACAGAATGGCAGCTTTTGAAACATACCCACATGGTAGTAAAACCTAAAAGTTATCTTCTTTTTTTTAAAGATTTGAAGTACATGTGCAGCATATATCACAAACATTTGGACAGAGTTCGGAGTATGACGCGTTACTGTCGTCGTGTGTTGTTTCATCTCATGTTTCAGCGTACATCAGTAACGTTCTGGTCCTGTGCGCTTCTCCTTTGGTTGTTTAAGGCAAAGAGGGAAAACAATGGGGTGCAAAGACAACATGACATGACTTCAACACAAGGGCAAACATTCGTCTTCATTTTCATTGTGATCTTCATCATCATTTTTGCCTTGATTGCGGCAATGACCACGCAGTGCTGCATGTGTGAGGCAGAGTACCCACTTATGGACAACAAGGCAGTGAAGACAAGTGTAAGGAAAGGTGTTACTGAGAAAACATTAAGAATCCCATTTTCCCTCAAATCTGAGACATGTGTTTTTTTAATATGTACCAAACTGTTGCATGTGTGTGTTCAAAGAGTTTCTTGTTATCTTTGGATTATCATATTGTGTCCCATCTTGTCTCTTTGTTGTGCACCTTATTGAGTTTGTGAATCTTGGAAAGCCAGGCAACAATTTGCTGAAGGTTGATTATAGAGAACACAATGAAAAAAAAAAGAAAAGAAGAAGAAATATACAAAAAAGCCCAACCAGTAAGATTCTAAAAACATACCAAACCAGACTGTAGTAAATAAAAAGAGATATGAGTGACTGTTTTTTTCAGTTTTTTTTTTGTTTTGTTCTTTTCTTTTGCAGTCCACAGAGGGTAAGGGTCCTTTAAGTATATCTGACATAAGCTATTAGTGTTGTCCGTCTCTGTTTCTTTCGGATGGGCTGACTCACAAATCTGGGAGGATGTTAGGTAAACCTTGAACAGGACCAGTTCTTGTGGTTTAAACAGTTCGTCAGCCACCCCAGCACACTGCAGCTGCTGGTACCAAATAATACATCTGATAAATATGTACACTCACAAACATACACAATCAATTGTGGGTCATCGTTTAGGTTATGTAGCAAAAAAAAAAAAAAGTCTTTCTTTTCCTGCATCCCTCCGCTGCGGGCCACTCTAATTCAAAGAGGAGAAAAGCATGTGACTTGGGTCACCTCAGCTCTTTCATTTGTCGTCCTCTTGTGCTGGCCTTGAAGCTGTGGGTGTGCTAGTAGCTGTTAGAAGGGCAGCTGCTTTTACACATTAGTCTCCAGCCCGTTCATATCAATGGAACAATGGTCTTTGTCCCTGTGCTCCCTCTTGTGATGAGATGAGTGACCGTGCTTCTTCTTCTCTATGGGCCGAATCCCCTCCTCAAGCTGGATCAGGCGGGCCACGTCCGGGGAGAGGTGGTCCTGTTTGCTGCCCGGTGGAGGCGGCTGGTAGCAGCCGTTCTTCTGGTTCTGGTAGTTCATCATCTGCTGGATGCTTATCATGGGTTTAGTCTCACAGATCAGAGGCACCTGGTGAATGCAGTGGATGAAGACAAAGGAGGAGAAGAGCCTCTTGATTAGTAACTTTATTAAGAAAGTAATGCTCATGAATGCCATGAACCTACAAAGCAAAAATGAAAAACAGCACGAACATCCAAAAAACCGATGTCAGGCCTTTTTGTTTTCATGCCATGAAACTACAAACATTAAAATTACACACTTGTTATAACTTTACGCCACTGGAAATCTCCCACTCAGTCCACTTTTAAGGAGTGGATACAGGTTTTAAGCTCAATGGCCAGCTACGAGCGGGTCACCTATAGAGTGGCTGGGAGGGAAGATTTATTTAATGAGGTGTGGGGCCCATTCCTAGCTCAATTGCTGGATATGTGAGAATGTCGCCATCTCTCCATATTTTATTAGAGGCAGGTACAGGATTGGTATAATATGTAGACTTCCTAGGGTGTTTTGTTTTGTTTTGTTTTGTTTTGTTTTGTGGATCTATGTTTTGTGTTGTAGGTCTGGCCTGTTCTGTACATTATTGCTGGACTGCATTTATTTTTTTTGCTATTTTTGTTGCTGTTTGTAAGAAAAAAAGAAAAAAAAGACTGGGCAGATAGATACTGATAAATGCATACAAGATGTGTATCTTATCCATGTAACTGCAATAAGGTAACAAGTATTTGTATTTGTCTGTCATAAACATCAATAAAAAAATAAAAAATAAAAAAAATTACACACTTGTTAAATAGAAAAAGCTTTTATCCATTATGTGATAATGGCTTGTCTGGCTCCATCCACTGTTCAACTCTTGGCAAGAGAGTAAATATAGGTATTTCTCCAAATGGCCAATTAAACAGCATGAGCAGCTGCTGAAATGACCTTGGTGATACTGTACAAAAAACGATTAAGTGAATTAAATAATTGAACAAATCTATCTAAGAAAATCTCTGTATCTTTACAGTAGGCTATCTCAGAGTCCCCTGATTTGGCCTTGGATGCTCTCACCTGCTCCCCCTCTTTGACAAAGTCTTTTCTGCAGATATGAGCCATGATGCCCGTGGCCAGAGCGTCGCCCATCACATTGACCATGGTCCTGAATCGATCCCTGAACAACAAAAACCAAAAGTCAGTCACAGTGTTAGTGAAGGCTTTATTTGGGTTTATGTAATACAGAGACTTACAGCATTATATGCCAAATGCGTAATGCACATTGCCTGGTTCCATTTGTGTATATTTTTGCTGATTGCATCTAAATTCCCTGGAAGCTATTGATTAGACTTTACTGGAAAACAGTCGAATGTCATAAACATTTCCTGAGTTGGAGGCTTTGATTATGCCGAAGCTTCTAATGGTGGAAAAGATTAACCCTTACTTACAAAGCCCAATCGACAGCAATGATGAGAGTAATGTCATCTGTGGGCAGACCCACTGAGGTCAGCACGATCACCATGGTTACGAGTCCGGCCTGCGGGATTCCTGCTGCACCGATACTGGCAGCAGTGGCAGTGATGCTGGGAGAACAGACAGAGGAGCCGAGTGTATTTTATCTTATACAAGGACCTCATCAAAGGTGTGTATTATATATACTATATGTATATATGATCCCATATGATCCCTCTGAGGTAGAGATTTATCTTTGAGTGGGAGAACAACATGAAATGATTCAAAGCATAAAGAGAGAGTAGCAAAGCTAGTAGAAAATATTTACTTAACATAAAACACTGTTTAACTTGACACTTCTGACCTGAATCAAGTAGTGTATTTTTGTTAACATGGCAGGGAGTGATGAAGTAAACTGCAGCCTAGAGTAATTGACATTTCAATAGTCTTGCCCACTTCACTGCCAGCTTGTCATACTACATAAAACTGCAGCAGTCAACAATGAAAACAGACACATTTTACCATAGAAATGGTTTCAACAACGGGCCCTCGGTTTGCACAGAAACAAAAGGCTCCTGCTGAAATGAACACTGCTGCTGGCAGCTCTTGTCAGCTTCATTTAGCATAAGTTCCTTAACAACTTTCTCTTCAGCTGACTCACTTCAACATTAGAGCCTTAATTTGGATATTTCTGTCATGTGTGGGTGACATTAGAAACTAGCAAAAATAATATAGCTAAAAATAATAGAGCAAAGTGAGTACATAACAGGCTATGCCTTGCTTTTGAAAGTAGCACTCAAGCTAGTTAGCTGGACAGTATACCTTCAATATATAGATACTCAATATCACTTTTCCTACAGCTCCACAGCTGTTTCAACATGTGGAGGAATGCAAAAATCCACAAGCCTACTGTGAACAGTTACCAGTAATACAATAAATCACCTAGACTTATGAGTTATTTAACTATTATTTTGGTTTGCCTGTAGTTAATGTAAATGCCTGTAATAATGTAAAATGTCCTGAAACTGAACTTTTTTTTTTTTTTTTTTTGCAAGATCAATAGATGAAACTGCAACAACAATGCTTTGTAAAATATTTCAAACGGGCTCCATCTCAGCCTACTACAACATTAAAATGCAACCACTAACAAATACCCAAGAAAGGAAGCTTCTCAACACTATATTATTTTTCTGAAGTAAACTTAAGCTTTTCATTGTGTTATGACTTTTAATTAAGTGAGGGGTTGTAATATTTCTTGCAGTGGTGCAAATGTGCTTGGTGGTGGGGGTGGGGTGTTATTATGCAGATGGAGCAGCTCCATGGTCAGCAGCCAAACGGCACGGGAACAGGACAGAGAGAGGGAAAAATTATTATAATTCTGGCGTGACAAGGGAGATGAGTAATACAGGTCATATGGGTTTTACCGCCAAGGGATTATGAGGGAATGGGCACAAACCGCAGCCATGAGGAGAGGTCTGCTTAATGTTATTACAGTAGGAAATGTTATCAAATCAGAAGAGGGAGGGGACTTTTTTAGACCTGGGTGGGCTTGTTTACCTGAGGTCATTGAGATACAGGGTGGTGGTGTTAGTGGGAGATGGGCCGTTGGTGTTTTTGTCAGTCAGTCTGTCTGTGTCCCTGGGGCTTCCAGACTGATTTAGCAGAAATCAGATCAGACTAAGAAGCTCATATGAGGCGTAATCTGTGTGACATTTACATATATGTGTATCTGGTAAATCCCATAATATTTTTTATTAATTCAGAATTAAACTAAACGTGTGACGTTAGATTAATTCACACGGTGCACTCAGACTACCACCAGTATGCTTATATACGCTTTTTTGACCCAAATGAAATTTGCCTAAATTGCCACAGTTTTGGTAACGTTTTTTTTTTTCCTAATTTGAAACGATTCAGCTATTCAGATAAAAAACCTGCCCCGAAAAGCATTTTCAGAGAAAAAGTTTGACATTTGGGAAAATGCAATAATTAATTTTATTGCTGAAAGTTGCATGTTAAATCACTCTTTTGTAAGCGAGAAAGCGGCTAAATCTGCCTGCAGGCACTTTAAATTGACAGCTTCCAGACAGCCAGTGGTAACTGCAACTAGGCCGGCAGCGCATAACAAGAATTGTTAAAAAGGAAGCAAATAAAAAAAAGAAATAAAAGGAAACTAACAATGAGCTCAATAACATTGTAATGAGCTTTGCGTGTGCTAGTGGGTGGATTTGTTAACTTGTACAGGGTTGGGCTGACAGTTTCCCTCTGGTTTATGTCTCTTTGCTAAGTGGGAAGTCAAACATGTGGCTTTGACCGAAGGTAACAAGACTGGTATAAGTGTCTCCATCTTAGGTCCTTTGATTGATGATTTTTTCATCCTTGAGCTCAGTGTAGGCTAGCCATAAAGTTTCTGATTTAAGAGCGCTGTGCAGGGCAGGTGACAGGTTTGTTTACATTGTTAATGGTCTGAAAGACATCACAGCTCACAATATGAAAGGAGTTAACTGGGTAAAAATAAGTGAGGTCACATTGGTGTTGTCATTAACACTGCTAGGAACCATAGTCAATAAATACCTGTTACTACTGCAGAGTCATTTGACCCTAGAGTAAACGCCATTTGAAACCTTTTTCATTGCTGACAAAACCCTGATATGGGTCTCAGCAGGTTTTTTGACCTTTGACCAAGGGGTTTTAGTGTTGGGTTTTCTCTAGAAACAGTGTGAGAAAAGAATTCTTATAAATGATGCAGGTGAGACCAAGACACTCTGATGTTGAGTTTAGAGTGGCTTCCAAAGACTGTTTTCTCTCTTTGCAAACAAAGGCTTTCAGGCTTTTGAAACCTCTGTCCAGATCGAGGACACTACACAACAGTTTTTATGGGATGAATAATACACTGTGTGATCTTATTTCACCATAACCTAGCCAATTATCGCAATGTAATTGTCTTAACTGCTATTAATAAAAGCATTTGAGAGCTTCACAGACGTGTGATTAGGTATCAGGTAAATGTTCTATATGTCTGACCTTCCTCACCTGCGCTCATTTTGTAGTTAATGAAAATTCCCATCAAAAGTCAATTTTCATGAACTTTCTTCAGTCTATATTTAACTGAGCGTACCTGATGGTTATAATCTGTCCAAAGTCGAGCTCATAATTATTCACTTGGGCGATAAAGATGGCTGCCACGGCCTCATAGAGTGCGGTGCCGTCCATGTTGATTGTGGCCCCGACAGGCAGCACAAAGCGGATGATGCGTCGGTCGATGTGGTTGTTCTCGAGGAGGCACTTGAAGGTGATAGGCAGAGTGGCAGAGCTGCAGCAGGAAGAGATAATGATAAGAGCTTCTCAGACAATTATTAGCCGGAAACGTCTTTTGCAGAACTGGTGTGTGTCAGTCATGTAACAAAGAAAAAATCTATCTCTTTTTTGTTACATTATTCCAAGCAGTTATTTTCTCTGTAGTTGGTCCTTGTTTGTGCCAAAGAGAAAAGAATGAAAAACCCAGAGAGTGCTGAAACTGTTGCTAATTGTTGTTTACCCATTTGTCAGTGTATTCAACCACTTCTTGGATTGTACTGTGAAGATTTCTATTGCAGCTGTTGATATTAGAACTAAAGACCAAAAGTATGTGACTGTTATGTTTTCCAGTTTTGTAATGATAGAAAACACTGAAATAAAATAGGTGATGAGGGGCAAATGCTAATGTTGGGGATGATTTAATTATAAAAAAATGTTGGGAGATAATGTTAAACTTCAAAACAGGCAATTAAAGAGGTGGGTTTGCTTAAAAGTGAACGGTGCAACAGTGATGAATTTGGTTTCAATACCTCCAGTAGCCGTAGCAACCCACAGAAAAAAACACAGAATTGATGTGTTTGTTGAGTACAGGAGCCTTGCCTGGTGCACCTGAACATCTCCAAATATTTCTCATTAGTCAGAGAGCATTTGAAGAGGAGGTCAGGGAAGATTAGTTCTGACTATCTCCACACTACTCTCTAGTTATGCTGCTTAACCCCCTGAAAGGAAAATGTGTTGTTTGAAAAGACCAATATATGTCCAATCAAAACATAAAAAGACAGCCTTGAGCTAGAGTAGAGGCTGAAAGGGTTAAACCTCATAACGCCCACTTCACTCAAGGCCATTTCCATTATCTGCTCGATTTAGAATTGATACAACAGAAGTACATCCACTTTGTCATCTTCTTTCTGTCCTATACTTTGGCCTCTTCTGGTAGTTTTTATTTTTATTTTTTATTTTTTTGGGCTTCTTGTTCTTTTACTTCTGACTGTACATTTCTCATCATTGTGGTGTGAACATAGCAATTTTCAGAGGAGCTTTCATTCACGTGTTCCTGGAGTGATCTTGTGAGAGCGTTAAGTGACAACATATAATGACATATAATGACTTTTTTTTTATCTTTCACTAACTGAATAAACAAAGCAATAAAGGAAGTTTGATTCAATGGGTTTATTCTCCTGAATTGGATCCTGAAGAATTACTGCCAAAATGCATTCACATCCCCCAATTTTGTGAATTAATATGAATATGAGAAAACATAAACCCAGTGCGCAGTGTTTTATTGTGAGAAGTCGTGTCTTTTGCTTTTACCTGGACGAGGTTGCCAGTGAGATGAGCAGAGCCTGCAGAATCCCTCTGATGTAAACAATGGGGCTCTTCTTCGTGATGAAGAAATACATGGCCGGGAGGATGAAGAGGCCGTGCAACACTAAACCCATTACCACAGTGATGGCGTAAAAGCCCAGCTTCTTTCCCATGGCTGAAGGGTCATCCATCTCCAGGATCTTTCCAGCAACCAGGAAAACGATACCAAAGGGAAAATACCTTGGAGGGAAAGGGGGAAGAGAAAATTCTTGTTGAGAAAATCAGCTTCAAGATAAGCTTTTTCTTAAAATGTATTTCTCTAGTGTTATGTAATAATTTAGTTATTGCTCATGAACAGTTCATCATGTCAGCAGCAAGAAAAACATTATGTTCAAGGGTGTTGAAATGGGAAAAGAACTTATTTAAAAAATGGATTGGGTTAATTCATAATGAAATTGTTGATGTGGTTCCATGTTAAGTTTTTAATGCCTACAGGAGCAAAACTGCTACTGGTACAATTCATTATCGCCTAACCCTTAATTAAGCATGCTGCATTTAAAGTTAATAAAAATGGCATTAGATTTACAGGAATTTCATTCTTAACCACAGTACTGGAAAATAATAAAAATAATAATAAAATAATAATAAAAAATAATCCATCTAGTATTTGTTGTGAGTGACATTTTCACTAAAGATAAGGAATGTCTCATGGTGGTGCTACTGTAGATAAAAACTCAAGAGGATCACCAAAGCCATTAGGGTTCAGCCTCTGGGGGCCATGAATGTCTGTGCAGGATTTCATAGCACATTCATCCCGAGCTTTGGGTAAAAAGGAGCGATTCCAAGTACTGGTCTTCAGCTGAAAATGCTCTGTTAGGAGCAAAACTGCTCACTATTTTGTTTTGTTTTTTGTTTTTTTAACCCTGCCCCTTTATTTAACACTTACCAGATGACAATGGCTACAATCTTCAGAACTGCCTCATTCACACTCTGGCAGAAATTCACCAAAGCACTTCCATTGGGTCCCATCCTTCCCAACATTATTCCTGGATTGGAAAATAAAAGAAAATCAATAACAAATCTTGCATGTAGGAACTGAAGATTCAAACACATTCCATAACTCGCCTCCAGTGGAAGGTGTTATTCGAGCATGGATAAAATATGCATCAATCATACGGCTACAGTAATGCATTCAGCAAATGTAAATTGATGAGAAATGATTTCTTTGTTCTCTGCTTTCCTCGTGAGAGAACCCCCCCCCCCCATTTTTTTTTAGAATAAATTATACTTATAAATTATGCAATTGCAATTGTGAAGTTGTTGTTGCAAACCACTTACCCATGGTTGCAGAAAAAATAACAATCCCCAGCACGTTCATTCCTTCGCTTGTACCGGGTGATGTTTTCATGATGACGTCGGGTGGCGGCGTGAGATCCAGGGAGAAGTTCTGGACATCTGTGCCGTTGTCATCCTGGATGCCATAGATATAGACCCTGCGTGTGGTGGTCTCATCCAAGAGCTGAGCCACCGTTGGTTTGGGGATGAGTTCTGGGACTCTCTGGGTTCGATACTTGAAAAAACAAAAACAAAACAGAGCATCAGTATCGTGAAACCTACACCGAACTAGCAAATTGTGGGCACATATCAGAGGTGTTGACACTAGGATATATGAAACATGTTACAGCAGCGTAACCAACACAACTCTAATGTCTCTATATGTGTTTCCTGGGAAAAGGGAAACTAACTGGCTGCCGTCTCCTCATATTTAGCTACAGGCATGAAGAACTCTCAGCAACAGGCAAAGTTGAAGTGCCCAAATATTCCTTTGATCTCTCTGTTTGTTTATCATCTCATCCTATTTTTCTGCTTCAGTGCTTGTTCTTTGCCTTTCATCATTTCAGCTTACCTGTTGAAATGTAGCTTGAACCAGGTTGGCTGGAAACATGTTGCTGGGGGAGAGAGAGAGTTTTGATAAATGGTTATAAGTTCTTCAGTGGATGGCAGATGGAGGAATGAGACATAAATGTACAACTATAATGTAAAAAGAAAAGAAAAAAAAAGACTTCACAGTTGGTTCCACAGGAACAACACTCGATATAACATGTTTATGTACCCAGCAAGACAACAGTAAATTAGCCAGATATTTTGATTTTCTCCACATCTTTGTGTCTTCTACCTGGATTCATTTGCATTCCTTGTGAAATGACTCATTCAACACTTGCTCCTTTGGTCAAACTTTTCACTTGTATGTATGCTCTGCCTACCAATTGCAGCAGAGTGGGCAAGGAGCAGTTAAGGGGAAAGGGAAAAGGGAAAAAGGGACTTGTGTGTATATACTGCCTACCTCACAAACTTCACAATCACACCTACATACAGGATTCTCTTTTGTGAAGATTGCCTAGGTGCCACATTTCCCTCCCATTGAACAAAGGCATGCAAGATTTCCTGCAGACTCTGTACTATTGCCCAGTGTGAAGTGAAATAGACTCCAGCCCTCTGCAAACCTTGCACAGCATGGATAAGATGTGAATATATAGGGAACGGTATATACTTCACTCCAGTGGTGTGCACAAGGGGTGGCCCAATTGTTCAAACACGTGCCAAAACGCACACTAAAGTGCCCTCTTCAGTGGCAAGGACGGGCTGTGTGCTCTTTTTTTTCTTTTCGCCCAGTGCACGCCACTGCTTGACTCAATGTGATTTAATTCTCACACGTTCAGATCATCAAATTGAAGGTGATAATAACTGATGATGATGGCGCGTACCTGCATAGTTTCCTGGCTGAGGAAAAGGAAATTATCATTTTACCAAAAAAAAAAGAAATAACTTGAATGTTCCTTATGTTGCTGTTATCAGCAGGAGACTGAGGCCCAGGTCCACATGTTGAAATGCACTTGAGCAAACCTGAGGGGTTAATTTCAAGCTCTTTGTGCGCTGAAGAAATTTAAACAATTCACTATTCACTATAAAGATGATTTTATGTATTTTATTTATGTCTGTCAATGAAATTATAAAGTATTATACAAGACAGACTAAAACCAACAAAACATCCTCAAACAGATTAATAAACCCTACAGTCAGTCAGAATAAAACAATTAAATTGGATTGTTTTAAAAGTTTTAGAAAAAGGATTAGAGCAGCTTTCTTCTAACCTTGACTCAACTTAAAAAATTAAAGCTCTATCTACATAATTACTTTAATACAGTAATAATTCCCCTTCTGTCCTTACAGGCATACATTATGTGCATTCTTTATATAGAAAAGTGTCTGTCAATCACAACAGCATTAGTAAACCCCCTCATGACATCAGAGCTCAAATCACAATAAGAATTCAAACAGCACATTTCAAATACAGGGAGATTAAAAAGCCATATTGTATTTTAGAGCCCATTAAACTGAATGACATTAAAGAAACATATGGCAAAGCTATCCAAGGACATTATGGCCCAACTCAGTGGACTATAGTGTGAGTATTCTGCATGGATTTGACCACTTAGCCATTCAGCCGTGCATCCATGTCTAAGACAGAGCAAATCAGGCTAATGAACCCCTCTGACCCCAGAGGCCTTAATAAGTCCAAGTATACACATATTCATACAGACTGTGCTCATTACACATACTTATCACACACACACACACACACACACACACACACACACACACACACACACACACACACACACACACACACACAACTGCCGACTGTGGGACCCATTTGTGAGTGTACCGATATAGTATCCCTGCATGATAGATGAAGGCTGTAAAGAAGCTTTGCGAGATAAATCCAAAGCACAGCTGTGCTCTGGGAAACACACAAACACACACACACGCATACAAACACATGTGCTGAGATCCCGTGAACGACTGGGCTTCACCAGTGCCACATGATCAGTGCATAGTTGGATGGGCTTGGCTGGTTTATTACTCCTTTTTTTTTTTTTTTTTGGTTGGAAGTGACTGAAATAGAATTTATTTTCACTTTGATTTAATTTTGTTATTGAAAGTCAGAAATGATTCATTCAGACTCCACACAACATGAAAATATTACTTTTACATAAATGATTTAAAAAAAAAGTTTTTTTATTCAAAACACACAATAGTCAATTTTCACAATTTAGTGTGCCTTTGTGATAAAATAGTATTGTGACTTTTAATATTCTTTTGCTGGAGTTGGAGTCTGAGTGTCTCTCTGTATCACAGACTGCTGCCTTTAGCCCACTGACCAACTGTCACACTGACACAGTGGCTGTCAGGGCCTTCGCTGATGTGTTTCTCACTGCGGGGCTGACCCAGGTTCATCCCTCACACACCACCTCCATCCTTTAGCAGCAATAATTAGCTTAGCACGATAACCCACTGGCACACGAGGCTCCAGGCTTTACACTCTGACCTCAGGTGTCTGGCAGACTTCAGTCCTCATGAAACCCTGCACGCAGATCAAGAAGCGTGCATATCTCTCTCACTCTCTCACACTCATCTCCCACGGGTAGGAGCAGAAAATGATGTGTAATCGCCAAGTTCATTTTTCATTAATTCTGCCTCTAGTGCAGTTGAAAGTTGTTACTATATTTGCAAATTCACAAAATGTGTAGGAAACACCCAATGGAAAATTATCATCGGCCTCTCTAATGTCTTTTTCATGACCTTACGTCGCTTGTTACAGATCCTCCATGAGCTGAGCTTGGAAAAAACAGTGATATTTTCCTCTCTGATTTTTTTTCAATCAAGAAGAGATCATTTTTCTGCCGTGTAACTCATCTTCAACACATTCCGATGTATCTCTTATAGAGGTTCAGACCCTTAGTTTAGGACCTGAAAATTATGAGACCTACCATACCTATCATAAAACATTTTGCTTATCTCCAATAGTCAGGAGGAACAATGATACATGCACGTAAAACAGTGGGTATCCCCATTTATTTAAATCATATCATCCATCCACTATAATTTTGTGATGCCTCCTGCCAATGCCCACCCTACACTCATACAATGCTAATAAAAATCAGCCATTCATAGCTGTAACATCAATAAACTAACATCAAGATGGAGAGACATTGGGGTGGTGTTTAGCTCAGTTGGTAGAGCACCCGCCCCACGTATTGAGGATAGTCCTCACTGCAGGCGGCCCCGGTTCGATGTCTGTTATATTATTATTATTATTATTATTATTATTATTATTATTATTATTATTATATTATATATTATGTTTATTTGCTATATATAAAAAAAACAAACAAACATATAAAAGACACAGCTGTGGTGGCATGTGACGAACCACATATGAAACTACTTCCCACAAGCAGTGCAGTGAATGTACTGTACATTTATCCAAGTCATGTGTCTCCCTATGTTGCCTCCTGTGTGCAAGAAATAGTGTTGTGATGTTGCTCACGTACGTCACATGTTGGCCAATGGCCACCTATCCTACCCTATAGGAATGATGATGATAATGATGATGATGTAGGAAAAACATGGCAGCCTCTTACCGAATGAGGTCCAGCAGAGCGTCAGCAGAGCTGGTCATGGGCTTCTTGCTCTCCTCAGAGTCCTCCTTCTGCGCAGCTCCACCTGGGTGGATGATGTACACCATGATGATGCCCACTACCACGGCAACAAAGGTGGTCCAGAGGTAGTAGGAGATGGTCATGATGCCCAGACGGCTGGAGCACTTGGCGTCTAGGGCGGCTAGCCCTGACATCAAACTAAAGAGGAAGACACAGAAATAGGGAGATAAAAAATTATGTGAGAAAGAGAATTATCTCCTGCATCAGTTTAGAAGCGGACTCTTCTACAGTTTCCTTGTATGAGGAGAGAGAACAACTTCATGCAATTGCACACACACACAAACAAATGTGTATCAAAGGTAACACGCAATTTCATAACTCCTCTGCCAGTTTAGCAGAAATGTCGCTTAGTGAATGTGTGAAACAAATTTCCAATTGGCCAATTTGCCAGCCACCCACCAACCCTCCCTCGTCTATAAACGGGAAATCATAAACATTAGAAACAAAGACTATCATTTGCATTTAAATGGGGAGTGTTGCACAGTGCCCATGTAGAGAAATTCACTTCCATTACGCTGACATTCACTGTATGTTGTCACATGGAAGAAGAGCTTTTCTTCCATACTGTTTATGGCTGGTATAGAAAATATAAGAAGTGCAGGCGTATGTCATTTGTGGTAAGTGTGGAGGATGTTGGAACGACGGTGCAGCAGGAGAGAGAGGCAAGTGAAAGCAGGAGGAGAGATTGAGTTGGAGGGCTCTTTGCTCTGTCTCTTGAGCTGGAGCGACAAGATTTTCTCCGTGTCCAAAATGTAATCTGGCTCGACTTGGCAGTGGCTGGAGCTGCTGAGTCCTGCTCTGTCTGTGCTCCTCGTCCTCCTGACATTTGTTCCATTATCAGCTCTTAAATGTCTGTGTCCTGTAGGTCTGTCACTGTCATGAAAGAGATACTTTTCAGTACTTATGCCTTTTAAAAACTGTATTATCGAATGTTGTCAGCCAGCTGCAAAAAAGTGAGATCAAAGGATTGCAAATGTGCGTGTGTGGGAGCTGGAGTGAGAATCATCTGAAAGTGTTTCATTTTCCCAGTGTGTCTGCTAGTATGAAACTGGTGGAAAGTGATAGCAGCACAACCTAATTTCAAAAAGTTAGAGTTAACCACAGGATTATTAAAATGTTCACTTTCCACTGCAGCCACATATCTGAAGGACACAAGCAAAGCAGGAACCTGCACATGACTGAAGGACACAGACACACGACTGGAGCTGGTGCAATAACCGCACAACTAGAAACTCAGGACATTTTTCAGCTAAAATGCACTGATGGAAACTGCTGTAGAAATGTCTCACACTCGTATTCACAATTCTTTGCTGGGAAAGAGGAAATGTGTCGAGATTCCCCTGAATATTAAATTCCACTTACTGTAATGCAGCTGTGAGTGACAGTTACAGGGGAATAGCAAAAGCTCAAACACAGTGTAACAGTGTAACGGTAGGATGAGAAGAAAAGAATCAGCAGTGTCCTGAAATGGCCAGTGGTGTGTTTTTGGGTCATAAATTCAACTGCAATTTCTTCTTTCAAAAGCATCTGTGGCCTCACTACAAATGTTGTTGTTGAACAAATATTCTCCACCAGAGTAGCAAACATGGTGGACAGTCAGAGAAGAGGTGGTGGATGTCACTGTAACATCAGACATTGGACTCTTTACATTGGACATTTGGAAGTGATGTCAAAGAAAAAATAAGGTAATAGCAGACTATGGGTTCCGCTCACAACCAGAATGATAGTATTTTTAAAAAGATGGATGTTGCCATGACAACACGATTTAGTTACAACAAAGAAAATATCAGGTGTCGTCAGTATTCCAGGTCAAATTCCTGTTGGCACTAGACATGGCAACTTGGTCACATCTGATTTGGTGTAGTAGGGGGTGATTTCACTGCATCACAGATGTTGCAGCTATTACTGTGATTGCTGCTACTTCTCCTCCCACTCATGGAAAATAAGGTGAAGCCCTGCACTGGCAGGTATGTCAACAACTAGATCCGCACACCGATGGTTTGTTGCATGATCCTGCACTGACTGTAGCAGAACAGATGAACATAACCAGGTTCATGACTAAATCTCTCACCTCCACGTGCATACTGGCTCACACTTCTAGTAGCTGTGACTACATTCACAGATTTCTATACACAGATGCTTCATTCTTCACTTACAGTGTTGCTTTTTTTTTTCCAATTCCCTCAAGTGGTCACCCTGACCTGTGCTTTATTGAGGCCTCATTCATGATCCATTCTTAAGAACAAATTTGTTCCTAAGGCCTACTTACAAAGTTTTTACAAAGATTGTGGCATTCATGAATGTTTTCTTATCCAGGATTTGTTCTTAGCTAAGAAAAAAATCTAGCACACTCAGGAGCACTTGCAAAAATAATTGATTATCACATTTTTGTCTGTTCTACAGTTGTAAAATATTATATGATTTGAATTAGAATAATGTTCTTATGTTTTATGATGATTTTAATAATTATTTTACAAATCATTGTAAACACTTCATTCATATCAATTATGTTGGGGGGGGGGGGTTAGTAGGCTACATGTGTTTGTTGTTGTGATACGAGCTAAGTTTTTAATTTTTTCTTATTTTCTTACTGTAAGTTTAGTTACTACACACAACTGTTTTTTTGTTTTTTTCATCAACCGATCTGCAGACCACTTAGCCTACATGCCGAACGGATCACGGATCAACAACGCTCCGTTGCACCACTATCATCGTGGCATCCAATAGCAACTGCTCATACAATATGTGATAATAATGATGATATTTATGATGGCACACCTGAGAGTGCGGACTCTCTGATAATAACTCGATGTGCTGCATCCACTGCTGACGCTACTAAATATAACTAAATATAAACATTAAAATATTACTAAATATAAGCTTTTTTGTTTGTTTATTTCATTCCTGCCGCAGTAGTATCACTTCACTACTAAAGGTATTTTTACGTAGGCTATGTAATCTGGTGCTCCCTCCCAGATTTTCATTTGGGCATTTCAACTTTCTTTCTCACTTGACCTTCTTAGCTCAGCGTCTGTGGGTTGTGTGTGTGCACGGTCCTGCAGTCTTATGGGCATTGACGGGGCGGTTACTTATGCTAATCCTGTGTTAACTGGGATCACCTGGTAGGCTACGTGCTCTCAATTTACGAGGAGATGACATTCTTCAATGTAGGAACACAGCTGCGAACAATTCTGCAATTTAAGAACATGTTGATGAATCTGATGTAGATTTTTCTTAAGAACCTTCTTGAGTACGACTTAATAAAGAATTTAATCTAATCTAATCTAAGATTTTTAAGAAGATATTGGTGAATGAGGCCCAATGTCTTTCAATATCAGTTGACATTTGACCTCACTTATCACTACACCTGGAATGTGTCTTTGGCCTTAAGATCTTCAAGGTGAAGATATTTCTAGTGTTTTCAGTGACAGAAGAAAGTCTGTGTGAAGTGCTTTAACCCAGATGCTCAGTTACTGTGTCAGATCACTGCCATGCGTAGATTATAATGCTTTACCTTTCTGAAAGATGATATAAATTGTACCATGATGTACGTTTGTCCAGAATATAATCACCAGTCATTAGATTAAAATTCTTATCACAGCCGTTATAGACTGCAATAATTAGACTGATGTGTAGGTTGTAATTATACTGCCCACTCTGTTGTTCCTCATTCATCAGACACAGCCAAAGGTGCTGCACCGCCTGTCTGTTGCTTACACTGACAGTTGTGATGTGACTGGAATCACATTAACAGAAAGAAACAAAGTCTGTGTGAATAAACCTTGACTCCTTCTATACGTAGGGACAAGCACAGCTGCTGCAGTAACAACTAAGGGGCTTGTCCAATGCCGGTCAGGGATTAGAGGACCTCAGGCCGGAAAATCAGAATGTCATAAGTAGAAAGTCAAGCACAACAAAATGTCAGTTTTCCCAGCAGCAGCAGTCAGCTTCAGCTAAAATGTTTTACATTGTCTGTCCAGATGTTTGGTACAGAGTTGACATCAATGCACTTTTTTTTTTAAACTACTGCAGCTCTTTGGGAAACTAGAAACTGCAGCCAGGAGATCAAAGAGGGAAAAAATTACATTTGTTATTCCAGGGATTTACCACATGACCTTCTCCTCATCCCTACTCTGTGCATTTAAATCTGATAATAATATCACAGTCAAATGTTGTATTTTTTGGTTGTGAACAATCCACAAGCCCTGTCTTATCTTTAGTTTTTGATGTGATACTTTCTCGCGAGGTGGCAGTGGCAACGAAACTGATGAAAACTTCAGAGAGAAAGTGATAAAAACATCAGAATATAGCAATTCTCACAGATAATTTGCTTTACTTCATTTAAACAGCAATTTTATCAAACTGCCAAACTGTTTCTTTCATCTCCAGCAAGATTATTCAAATGAGTTCCTGATTCACTCTGAGATTATTCAGAAGTTTTCACATTTATTTTGTTACCTCTGCTTAAGGCTGATAGGCACAGCAGGCTGGTTTTGTGTTCTGAATTTTATTCCACTGTGTGGGATAAATGAAGGTGAAGGTGGACAAAGATGAATATTCATACATGTGCTGTGTTTCTGAATCCCACTCACCTACTGATGAAAAATATAAGCATACAGTCAGGAAAGATAAAACGCTGTCACTTTGCAGCCAGCAAACTACTACTGGTTAAGCTGCGTTCACACCGGACCTTTTGTTTTTCGAACGAGCGACGAGTTTACATGTTAAGTCAATGCAAACGAGCGATGGAGCGTTTTGTCACCCAGGCGAAAAATCGCTGGGGCTCCGAACGACAGCGTTTATCGAGATGAGAAATCCCAACTCTCCGGCCATCAGTCACTTGTCGCTCAGTGCTGATTGGCTGCCGTAATCCCGGTGGTGCCGGTGCAAACAGAGACACATGGCAGTGGACATGACGTCATCAAAGCGAAAATGCGAGTCTGTGGCTCTGTGCCAAATTGACGAGCAACTGCAGCTGAGCGACGGGGCGTTTTTTTTGGAGTGATACTAGCGACAAAAATTAAAAGTCCGGTGTGAACGCACCTTTACCAGTTACAGCAGTAGACACATGACATCAAAGTTCTAATGCTGTTGCCACAGAGATCATTCCATGCTGACGTTGCCAACCAGATGTAAATATTTACATATTTCGGACCCGCCAAAATTTACATTTCAACAATTATGTATATACTATTGAAAAAAAATTCTGTAAAATTAATACTTTTATTCTGCACCCCTCTAGACATTCTGTGGATGCATTATTTTTTGAAAAATGTATCTTTTTGATGAAAAAGTTGTAGCTATAACCTTTAACAATAACACAAGACACAGGAAGGATGCTTAACAATAACACAAGACACAAGAAGGATGCTTAACAATGACACAAGACAAGACAAAGACAAATTAGCAGGCGAAGGCCTGAGAGAACAGGTGCCTCTTCAACAGGGATTTGAAGGATTCCAGGGTTTGGGCTTGGCGGAGATGTAGTGGGAGTGAGTTCCACAGAGTGGGAGCTGCCACACTGAAGGCCCTGCTCCCAAAGGTGCGCCTGCCTGTGCGGGGGATGGCAAGGAGACCCAGGTTGGCAGACCGCAGGTTCCGTGAGGGATGGTGAACATGAAGGAGGTCGGTTAAATACTGAGGGGCCAATGCATGCAGGGATTTGTAGGTGAGGATGAGGAGTTTGAAGGTTATTCAATATTTGATGGGGAGCCAGTGCAGCTGTTTGAGGGTGGGGGTGATGTGCTGTAAGCAACATTAGCATTGATGCTGAACCTAACTTGATGTTGAGCTGTGTTTTTCCTGACGGATATTTCTGGCTCTTTAGCAGCTAAATATCCCACCATGTTCAGCAGGCAGCTGCTACTTGTCTCTCTGTTGTTAACAGCTGTGCAGGTAGAGAAGGTGCGGTGGTTCGTTTTCAGAGCTGCTGCTGTTGCCAGAAATGACCATGAGAGTGGTGGGATTGAATGTAAAGAGGCTAGAAAACCAAAACAACTGGCTGAAAGATACTAAAATGCTCTGCAGAGATGAGAGGAATTGCAGGGCGGAGTGATAAACTCTCTGGGTGCATCACTACAAAATGCCCTATTTTTTATTTCACTGGCCTCTGAAACATCTTTCCCGTCTCTTTAAAGCCCATACAAAGAACTTTCAATTTGTGTCGATATTGGCGACCCCTGTGGACAAAAGCTGTAGTGTTTTGCCAGAATGAAGGCTGCATTTCCCATGAACTCTAGTGCGTGTTGTCGTAAAAGTGCTTGGGTCAGGGCTCCAGACTATACATAATCTGACTTCCAGGTTGAAAACCAGTGGAGCTCATACAGAGAAATAACTTTCAATACACCTGATCTTTGCTTCTACTCTCCCTATTGACACTGAATTGTATAACTAGACTCTTGATACTGCACTGAGATCTCTGACCTTCCAAGTCAAGGTGGGATTACAGTGTGTCGGCTGTCATGTAGCTCTACCATCGTGACGTTTCAAGAACATGGATAGTAGATCTGTCACAAGATTTTTGGACCATATGGAGCTTACAGTGCCTGCTGCACCTTCGCTGAGCCAGAGCATTACAGTAATCCCGTGTCCAGATGAAAAAGAGAAGGCCCAGGCTCCTTGGAGAGGAGTTATTCATGGCATCCGTGGTATGTACGGTACTGTAGTAGTGACAACGTGGCAACTCAGGTCAGAAAAGGCAACATCAAAGATCCATTTGATGGCAGCTTCACTGTTTGATCATACAGTAGATACAGTCTCTAGACATCACTCTCTAACCACAGCTATACTATTTAATATACTGACTCTATAGGTGAGAAGAAGGGGTTTCAACCAAGCTAACAACAGGTATGAAAAGTAAAAGAGAATATTAATGACAAAAAATACATATTAGGAATTCAGGACATTCCTACTTGGTTGCAACGTGGAATGAATAATAAACTATAATGATGGAATAATGGTTCCTCCCTCATTCTATGAAGTGCTTTGCTTTCAAGGTCTTTTCAAATTAGTCGTCTGCCAACACATATAAAGGCAACCATTAGCCTCAGAGGACTGACAATCTGAGATTTGTTTGCGTGGAGAAATTAGGTGCTGCTCACTCTATCAATAATCACTTGTGTTCACTCAGCGAATCCAATCATTTCAGTGTGGCAGTGCGTCGATGACACACTTGTCACCCTGTTGACATGAACACTGTACACCTCTCACTGCCAGAAAGTCAATTCAAGACAGGGATCACACATGGAGGTCAGGGCTGGTCGATGTTATTGCATGTGTTATGACTGGTATGCTGTGAAGTCTTATGGGGAAGTGGGAGCATAAGTCAAGGTGAACTGAAGGAGCACTAAAACAGACACCATGATTAAAAGAAATATTCAGTGTTTTTTTTTTTACGGCCGCCGGGGTGAGTCAGGAGGGAAAGGTTCTCGGTGCCCTGCTGTACACCGCTATGTGTTTATCTGTCTCTCTGTATGCTGAGATTAAGAAAACCAATTCTCTATAAACCTCTTGTTCATCTAACTCCACTGCCTGACCTGCTGAGCTGACCAGTGACATCAAGCAGACATCTGCGTCAGATGCCAAGTTTCTGCTTCCCGGAAAAGGCAGAAGCAAATCCACCAGTCATTTTGACTAAGATGCACAACACTTTGTATATGTGATAACAATGTTATGTTATTACATAACTCTTAATAACCATGTAGACATGTAATATAAATGACAAATATGTCCCTTTATGAACAACAATGCTGCCATTTATTTCACCTTTAAGGGGATTCACTATTATTGCATACACACATATGAATAACTTCAGTAACCTATAGTAACATATGAAATACTGAATAAATCATGTCACTATTTTTGGAAAAAGCTTTTTACTGTTTTTACTGCTGTTAAATTATAGCTAATATTAGCATATGCATAGACATTCATCCATATCAGCTAGACATATGTCAATACATTCAATCAGTTTCTAATAGGTTTCATATACAACATTTAAATGTTTCTATCTTGAATGCATTTATATGTCATAGAGACTCAATATGTTTACATTGTGTTACATATGTGTATTGCTCTGTGTTGAAATTTTATATCAATCAAGTCTATTAGCTTTTATCAGGGACTATGCAGCATGCACCAGTCTCTTGAGCAGGGCATGTTGAAACATACAGGTCCAGTCCTCTCAGAGACTGGCACTTGAACTAATCAGATTGTCTTTGTGAGATATTTGGTATGTATGCTGTGACTTTTCACCTAGCTAGTTGGTAAACTGCCCACGCAAGCTAACAGCTAACAATGGCTGACAGTTGACATTTTCCCAAGCTGCTTATAAATAACAAAGGAACTCAATTGAATATTAAATGTATTTAAGATCAGAATATCCCACACATCATATCTTCATTCAGCCATTCTTTAAAAAAAAATCCCATTGGCTTCCAGTCTGCTTCCATCACCACAAAGGAAACACAAAAGACAGGAACGCGTCACTATAGATCAATTTTACATGCGCCTATTCCAGCAGTGGCTTAACTGAGCCAGGGATAATTTCTTCATTCATTTCCTAAAACCTGAAATGATAGTCTATATTACCTTTATATGACACATTTCAAACAGGCATAAATAAACACTACCTGGTGGAAGGGCACACTTTTTCAACCATGGATTTGATCACATTTTATTCTCCCCTACAAAATTCACCTCTTCTGTAGCTGCCTGTTTTAATTGTGTTGCCACTGGTTCTGGTTCTGAAAGTGTGATATCCCTCTTTCTCCCTGTGCTGGAAAACATTTTGTAAACCATTTTTTGTCTGGCCAGGTGTCACAAATGGTTTTCTGTGGAAATAATATGCAATAATAGCCTACATGTAATTGATCTAACTTTAGTGCTATCAAAATGTTCATAAGGTTTTAACTTTAGGGTATTTCAAATACATATTTTTAGAATACCATCAGGTCCTCACACCTGTCTGCAGTCTCAAACCTGCTCTTGTGTGGAGCTGTTTTTACTTAACAGACAGAGGAGGTTGATTAAAACCAACATTTCTAAATAGACTACAGGCTTCCTCCTCTTTGGACTTACAGCTTCACTCGATTTTTCAACAATTTTTCTGTTGGCTCTGGATTATCATTCAGCAAGATAATCTTCACAAATAAACCACTTTCTGCATTACTTCACCACACTAAACTTCCAACTTCGATATCAATTTGTGTGCTTACTTCTTTTATCTCAAAATGCCTTACACCTAACAAAGTTTGTTAAAACAGAGAGGCCACAAAGAAGAACAGGTATAGGGAGATAAATTCAGTGCGATAATGACTGTCTCATTTAGCCTATAGTAACTGCTTCTAAAATCCTATAAAATAATGAGTAGTAAGTATTTACTAATTCAAAAAGGTAATATTTCAGGCCTTAGACTGCCACACCACACAAAAACAGATCAAAATGCTGGTGAGCAAGAGACATTCATTTTTTTTCTTTCTGGCTCATCTGCCCTCCTTTGAACAAGTTCTCTGAATTGAATGATCTCAAGTGAGCACCGTGGTTTATGAATGAATGTGATCTGACTACTGAAATATCATTTAAAAAAAATATTCAAAATGAGCTCAGGCTTCACTGCGGTATCTGTCATCCATTGGGACAAATTAGGATGCATCAAGAAAGAGAGACACGCATATTATCTGCACGACTGTGACGTCACCACAATTCAGCCGACACAATGTGACTTGATGAGTCACTCTGACATCCTTGAAAAGCACAAAGGCTTACATTTGAAGCTCTCTCTTCAGTTCTGTTCACTTTTCACATTTGTTCTATCTCAGGAAAATCACTGCTGTTCATTTTATCTCCATGTTCATATTCTGGTTATCAAGGTTTATTATAAGCCACCCAGACAAAGTCAGCCTGCTCCTGTGCGAGAACTGAAATCAGGCAGTTAACAGGGAAAAAATCTGACTTTGAAGGGCAAATATTGCTTCAGGCATCACTCCACAAGTTACTATAATCTGACATCCAGGCACAGCGGATGTATGATAACCAGAACAGGTTGAGCAGGTGACATGAACTGCTGTTACAAACAAAATAGACATTCATACCCCCCAGGGATGTTGTGCACTGTGTTAAGGGTTCTCAATCAAATGTGTATGTTCATATTCCTTTTCTGAGAAGCAAACACCTACAGCAGTATCAGATTTAAAAATAAAATGCTTCCAAGCTTCACGTGATTCGCATTTCTAAAGAAACCAGGGTAAACATACTGGGAGAATGACCCTCGCATTTGTTTGGCACTGCTCATCCTCTGTGTGGATTATTATTATTTTAACTGCAAGTAACTGAGCTTGGCATGGAGGGGACTGACAGGGAACAAACTAAAGATCAAATGAACATGCGAACATGAATGTGGGAACAGGTGCTCATACAACAGCACCGTTTTGCTGCCTGCTGGCTGGAGATCTTTATTTGCACCTCATGGTGAGATTTCCCACAAATGCAGAAGCTACTATTATCATGCTGAATACAGTTCGGATCAGCCATATGTTTGTGCGGATGCTTCATATCATTAAAACTGCTCTTCACCTTTGACCTTCAGATCCTAGCCAAAGCACAGGCAAACAAGAGCTTCCAGGGGCTTTTACTACTAGAAAGGGCATAATACTGAATGAACAAGGTTTTTCTTTCTTCAGAATTTGCTCCATTTAATTTATTTATTTTAATTACAATGCAGTAAAATAAAAGAAACGTGGAACATACGGAGGCAGTAAGTGGAGTGGCCATTGATTCTGCATGACGCGTTCATGGGATAATCTGGTCTCCGCTTTGGCTAGTGCGCAGATGGCCTTGGGAGCGGAAAAAATGGGGACAGGCAGGCTATAGGGCTGGGGCGGATATTCACCCCTAGATAAGCCCTACTGTACCATGCGACATGTCAACCAGCCAGTCTGTGCATCCCAATCTAGATACTCTCTGCTGACATCCGTGGCCATGGCAGAGAGAGAGGGAGTCTGTTTGCGTCTCTGGCTGGATATTGGCATGCACGTCTGCAGCCGTCTGCAAAGATGTGCAGATATTGTGCATAGTGGTTGGGAGTGGGTGGATAGTGATTGGTCTGAACATGACAGCTGTGAGGTAACTAGCAATGCCTTCTACCTTCCTTATCTATTATTGACTTCATTAAGAACCAGACAGGCACCAGGGACATTGAGTGTGTTACAGATTCAACAGAAGCTCTTAGCAGCCTGAGCCCATGCTGAGTGTTGAATGTTTGCCATGATTGCTTTTACATTGCCGTGTTCTGTAGCAGTTTGTTGAACTGCATTTGGCCCCCTGCCTGCATGCACTGTTTCAGATTATGTGTAATTAACATCTCTTGCCTTCACGTGCCTCACGATTGGCAGGAAACCTGTGCTGAGGTGATCTCCTGCTCTGAATCTGTAAAACTGGGAGAATGTACAACAAGCATGCGTAAAATCACAGATGCAAACTCTTCCCGCCCTTTGCCTCAAACTACAGAGAAAAGGACAAAATACCAAAGGAAACCACAGAAACAGATAGAGACACAGAGAGAGAGAGAGAGAGAGAGAGAGAGAGAGAGAGAGAGAGAGAGAGAGAGAGAGAGATACAGAGAGAGGAAGGGAGGATTAACTTCTCATCCAGTCTTTGCTGTTGCAGAGATTGTAAGTAGCTTATTGCACAAAGCACCCTGCATGTAACCGGTGCGTTTGCATGATTTGTTTTGGGAGTTTTTTTTTGTGTGTTGGACATCACTGATCTCATGCAGGCAACTAAGAGCTTTGGGCCTAAAATAGTCAAATTGGAGAATGTGTCACCCCATGCCCTTCTAAGAACTCATCCAGAGCTATAAAAGGTTCATCAGGTTTACTCCTTTATGAACATGAACCTTTAATCCTTGATAGTTTGATGTGAAATCAGCGCAGTCTCATCTAAGTTTCGCTTTCATCTACACAATGCAGACACACAGCCAGAGCGCTGAAGGCTGTGCACAAAGAATGTATGAGGCTGAAAATGAAATGATTTTAAACTGTGAGAGGAAAAACTATATGACTAGATGCGTCTATCTGGAACAAAGTCCCAAGAAACAATTCTCAGTTCTTTTCAAATTTTAGGCTTAAACATTTTTGTGTGCCTCAGCTTTTAAATTAAATTTGGGACTATTCATTCATCATGCTCTACACTGTAACTCTAGAATTACTCCCATTGTCCTGTTTAATTTGTTTTATTTAAATGTAGTATATATCTATCTTTTATTCCATTTCACTCATATTAAACCCTTTGCCCCGTTTCTTGTCTTACATGTGCTCTTTATGTCGCAAGTAAAGGATTGGGAGCAGCCATGTTATTTAAGGCTTTAATACAAATAAACTGTAATTTCCTGTATCCTCTGAGAGGCATTGAAATAACAAAGCATTATTTAAATTGTTTATGAATACTGAGGTGTTGAACAAAGCTAAATCCTTCACTGCAGCTACTGACAGTAAATCAACAAACAGGTGTTCTTTGAGGATATCTGATTGGCCAGATGGATAAGAGAAGGGACAAAAGGCAAAAATCAAAAGAAGCCTGATGCAGATGCAGCCGCAACAAAGAACAAAGAAGAAAGAACAAAATTGACCCAGAGGGGTGGGATACAGTGCCGCTGTCATTTCAGATATTTCATGTAGTCCATTCCCTGGACTACACACAGTAATACAGCTCTTTCCCACATGATTGTGTGGAGATGTGAGAGTAAACAGTCATTATCGATTCTATCTGAACCTGCAACAGCTCATTCTGATGCAGTCTCCATGCTCTGAGCTGAACATTCAAAGCCTGGCCGGTCAAATTGTGTGATGGTACATGTGGGGTCAGCAGCCACAATTGCTCACACAGTACATTTTCAAAGCAACGTCGATATCACAGGTCGAGACAGCAGTGTGCTACCTGCAAAATGATAGTGCGGCATATGACAGCAGAACACACACTGCACTGCAACAATGTCCTCCCGCTGGGTGCACATGTCCCCTCAATCACAGTTCAGTTCAGTTTCGATTGATGTGCTTCTTTTCAGCATAAAAGTAACATGGACATCAGTATGGGTAATACAAGCACATATGTGTTGTGTTTTATCCTCATCCCTATAATTCTCTTCTAAAAACCACCACCAACATTTCCGTGCACTAAACATCAACATCCACCCAAATAATTACGAAAATCTTTTATCAATTGTGGCATTTGGCACAGAGGGCCCATAATTATTTATGTTTGTTTTTGATGAGTGTGTGTGTGTGTGTGTGTGTGTGTGTGTGTGTGTGTGTGTGTGTGTGTGTGTGCTGTGTTGCTGTGTTGCTCTTACCTGGATACAACAAGGGGCAAAATTAACATTTTCAACATCCTCATTAGCAGCTCTCCAGGAAACTGGAAGTACTTCACTTCCTGCAGGTGTGAAGAGAAAAACACAGTTCCACAAATTTAACACCACAAGCAAATTACATTATGCAAGTGTTTCTCAAAGTAGGGTGACAGGCAACGTGCTGTTTATATTAATGTCATAGGCAGCCACGGCAGGCTAAAAGAATTGCATCAGATATCAGTCGTCAACCTATGCAATCATAAACCGCAAATATTGGACAAAATTTGAAATCAGACCGTGACAGGTGTGAGAAAAGGTGAAGCTCTGCAGCACTGCAGCTAAAGTTTAGTCAAGAAAAGAAAACAGAACACACTGAGAAAAGTTTTTCAATTGACCTTTCATCTCTTACAGTACAGTATGTATAGCATGGACCTTGCTACACGTAAAAAGACCTGCTGAAAAGCTATGAGACATCCAGATGTGTCAGGTCATCTGGCACCAACTCCCTGCTGTTAGCATTTATGTTGCTTCGTTGTTCTGATGGAGTTTCAAATATTTCTCACTTCTTTCTACTTCTGGCAGAGAGGTGCTCTGAGCTGAAGCGTAACATCAGAATTAGGGCCGGGACGTTAACGCGTTAATTACGATTAATTAATTACACAGAAATTAACGCGTTAAAAAAATTAACGCATTTTAATCGCACTTATTTTTTTAAAAATTCAATTTCTTTTTTCTTTTTTTTTTTTCTCACGTGTGTTTACGTGCGGTGCGCCCGCACGCGAGAGAGGCGGCAGTTTGAGAGGCTGACTGGCAGAGATGAGAGCTGGTGAAACGCTAGCATGCTTATTTAAAACACCATCTCTAATCTCTGCCTGCACATAGATACACAGACACGGGCGCACGCTAAATGCGCTATATAGCGCTAATTGCTCAGCTGCAGCGCTATATCTATGACCTGTCACTGTCACAGGTGCATCTCATCTCATTATGATAGGACTTCACCCTCAGACCTCTGTCTTCAGACTGTCCTGACCTGTCCCTGAACATCACACAGGGACAACATGGAGCTGCCTGTGTGATTGGTTACTGAGTTTTATTAATGTTTACATCAGGCTGAGTTCAACAAATCAGTTTATGCTACTGTGATTTAAGTAGCCTAGTTAAATACTACAGTAATCATCATAGTGTATTGGAAGGAAAGACCATTTAATCTGTATGTATCAAATATCGATTAATGAATTAATTGATAATTTGCATCCCTAGTCTGTTGGTCTTGGTTAAGTACCACCTTGAATGCTTAAGCTTATGTATTCAGTCATTCAATGGTATACTAAAATCCATGTGAAAAAAAAATGCTTCTCACTGTTCTCAGGTCAAATATTTATATGCGATTAAAATGCGATTAATTAATTACAAAGCCTCTAATTAATTCGATTAATTTTTTTAATCGAGTCCCGGCCCTAATCAGAATACTAACATGCTCACAATCACAATGCTCAGGTTTGTTCATCATTATTATAATATCAATAATTGTGGAAATATTCTGTTCTGGTCCAAATGGGTGGCCTGTTTGACTGACAGGCTCTTACTGCTTCCCTGCTGCCATATTGTTAACTGTCTCCTTACATCGACTCATCTAATTATCTTCACAAAAGAAATCATACTATTAGAAGTGCAGAGACAGAATGTACATTTTATTAGAAAATAGAAAAGAAATCTCCATAATAAGGGCTTGTGCATTGTTGTATTCACCACGTGACACTGCCAAGTCCCAGATGCTGTGACCCTTGATCAATCAGTTTCTAGGTTTGAACACAGTAATAAAGCAGATGGGTAGCTACTTTAAAAAACACTCCATTGATTTAGCTTTGTACTTTATGTATAATACTAATGTACAATGTTATCATAATTTTAGGGCATGATGGTTATTAAACATTGAATTTAGTAGACAATTTTGAGATTTGAGATTCAAAAGTTGACTTGAGTCTACTGATTAGTTATTTGTCATTATCCTGTATCATCACTGTGCACATTTTAGCCTGTTACTTTCATGTCTGTCAGTGCTGGGACCAACACATTACTGTAATTCAACTACTCTTTGCAGTAACAGGTAGTGTAACTCATTTGCAAATTAAATAATGCAGTTACAATCATCTCGATTTAATGGGCTATTAGTCTGTTTAAAAACATGACAACTTCAGAGGATTATACGATTCATGGTCATTGATCGCCTAACTTGGTCAATTAAAAATACAGACATTACTTTTCTCTTCTGGAGATACAGGACAAGAATGCAGTGGTGATGAGCTGCCGTGGATGTGCAGGTGTTAAAAACTTTTCAGCTACTATAGCCTCATCTTGAAGTCCTGTAGAGGCTAAAATAAATATCCATCTATTAATTACTTCTTGAAAGAAGTAAATAGAAACTGTACTGTAACCGAACTATTTAACTATTTTCGGTAACTTGCCCAGCGCTAGCTATTGTTTTTTTTAGTATGGCAACCCAGTGAACCCACTAAATGTATTCCTTCTCTCCATCTCCAGCTGAGTTTAGTTGATCAGCATGTGGTATAAAAAAAAAAAATATATATATATATATATATATATATATATATTGGGCCTTTGTCGTTAAGGTGACTACTGTATGGAGAACGTTGATAGAAAAAAAGTACGGTGTGTGAAATAAGTAAGGTACTTCTTTAAGAATGGGGGACCTTTAGTGTCATGGTTACAAGAATAAACACATTGTGAATGTTATGTGAAGGTCAAGGAAAAGAAAATCTGTTACATCATTCCCCCTTTGCTGCGGTAACAATTACTATGGCTGTGAGAAATTCTCTGTTCAAATAAGGTTATAGTATACTACTGTGCCAACCAAATGTGACAGTGACTTTTGGTACCACAGAGTGATAAGACGAGAAGAAGAGCTAGCTGGTGAGCATGCTAACCTGAATTGAAGAAAAGAAGCTAAAGAAATACCCTAAAGGCAAAACCAAGGTTTAAACTGGTATTTCTCTTCACACCACTGAACACAACTCTATAAGAAATGGGGTTTGGTGCCTCACACTGCAAGCAAGAAAACTCACAAATAGCTCCTTTGACAAATTAACCTGGAAATACTGTGTAGGCTCTATCCATGCAAAGAGACGCACTAATGAATGACAGAAATAATAATAATAATAAAAAACACATGAATGTTTTGGACAAAGGATTTGTCTTTGTAAATCTAAGACATTTGAAAAAAGAGTGGATACAAAGTGAATGAGTGGGCGCAATGTCTGTGAGTGATAACCAATTCAAAAACACAAAGTAAAACACAGTATATTAGGATAACGGTATACCACAAGGGAAAAGAGCCTGTGGAAAAACAAAACAAAGTCAAAGAGTTGGAAATAAAAAATAAATTTAAGCATAGCACATCTGTGCAGTGAGATGATGAAGCAATAAAAGCTTTTTGCCTCTGTTTCTGAGTGCGGGCGCTTTTAGGCTAAATGGCTGAGTGTGGGATGTGTGTGCGTGTGTGTGGGCTCTGGGTACTTTATTATGTTTTGTCTTTTCATGGCATTCAGAGTGTGTGCATGTATGTGTGTGTGTGTGTGTGTGTGTGTGTGTGGGGGGGGGGGGGTGTATTCTACTGCATGCATGAAGGACAGCAGGCACACGCACACACACACACACACACACACACTACGTCCATGTGCTGGCATATGTCCAGTATATATGATATCCATATAAATGCTTAAGGTGAAATTTAATACAGTGATGCAGCCATGATTAACAAATTCTGAGATTATTGCGCTGCCTTCTATTCCCTAAAAAACATCTGACTGGACTGAAAAATAGATATATGTAGGTCTTTTGATTAGTTACAGAGCTGTAATTTACTGTCTTGTTGACATTTATTAGTGTGCCATTGCTTTTGTATTTCAATACTAATCAGGGACTGAGGAAGGATGAAAATAAAACTATTTTAGGGGCATGAAGTCAAAGCTGGTGATGCATATTCTTATGTTGCAATGTGTATTCCCTTCAGTTGTCTTGACAGTCAAAACGGTCTCTGGATGACTCTGGAAATTCAATTATGGACCATATTCACACCATGGCCATTATCCTCTGAAAACTATATAGATCCCTATTTACCACCTCATTCAAAAATAGTTTAAATGGGCAGATGAAAAGATAAAGCTAGATTGAATATAACATCCACAATATTGATATAAGTGCAACACACACTGGAAACTGGATGCCCAGTTTGCAAGTAACTCACTAATTGAGAGGCTTGTGCCAACATTACTGTAATAATGATCTACATAAGTTTAATGATCAACCTACATCAATGATGCAGTGGTTTGGTAGCAGAGTGAGTGCACCACTGCGAACACAACCTCTCACTGCTTTTGTTGTGAAATGAATGAGTGCTATTTCTGATTTATGTTTTCAAGGTGATATTAATTTAAATGACAGAGTGAGGAAGCAAGTGACAGCCAAAGTTGAGGATGGCAGTACCACCACTGTCAGAGACAAGGCACGAAAACTAGTCATCATACAGGGTATAATTATCTTTTCTGTTGCTGATTGATTGGGAAGCTGCGGAATAACAATCATTCGTCAGAGTCACATTTGTTGACAGTATTTGAGCTCCCCACTGTGACTGTGAACCAACCCAGAGGAATACGACAACTGTGTGAGTCTGATTTATTGCATCTTCCTGTCATTTAGTGATGTAAATTTCTTCAAGACTAACACATTCCCCACAGGCTTTGTATAAATGCAACAGCATGGCATACACACTCACACACCTGCTTCCTAAATTCTTGTTTTCACCTTGTATTCACGAACACTGTGCGAGCTTAGCTGTCCTCACCCCTGCCTCCACCTTCGCCCTACCAGCTGCCACACAGTAACAGTCAAATCCACTACAATGCTCATCACTACGCCAACTGCTAAATGCTTTTTTGAGTGTTTCCACATACAACAGAATTATTCTGCTCTGTTCAGGGGATTGGAGTGCACTCCATGTATGACCTACGTTTAATCAATAAAAATAAAAGACTGGGAGCCATTAAGTGATTTTAAGATTCTTCCAAGTGTGTGTTGCTCCTTAAGCTAATACTCTTCTGTTCCTCCTGCTGAAGGAGTAAACCCTGGCAGGCTCAGTGTGGGCAGATTGTATAGCCTGTTGATCAGAGGAGCATGAATTAGTGATGCGCGATACTGATTTCTGATCTGATACCAAGTAAAATCTCAAATTATAGTTAGGCTATGCAGTGACACTAAAACACAGACAATCTTTCTTTGGTTTAATTTGAATTTTCAGTGACAATAAACACTGAAAAAAATAGACATTAAAGGCAAGGGCATAACAATGGTATGGGGGTGGGGGGTCCATATGAGAGCCCTTCCCCAGAATTTTTTTTTCTAAGCGCATTTCCCACAATTCCATGATGTTAATATATGAACATTTGCTCATTTAGAACATAGTTTTGAGGACTACATTAACCATTTGAATTCACATTTAAAGGGATAGTCTGCAATTCTCTGAGATGCCACTGTCACAGACAAGTATAGGCTACTTGTAGAGCTACCAAATGCTAATTCTTTAGCTCACATACAGAACATACAGGCTTTGCTAATGTTAAATTTGATATTCAGAGAAAATGTCTGCACAGGATAACAGGTACAGTAGCCATATAACAGCTGTACTACTCTTTAGGCTGTGGGTTTAGGATCATTTCCTTTGTTTTCTTCAGATCCACTGATCTCATTGACAAGGTGAGTCAATTTGAGACCAGACTTGCTGTTGTGAGAGTGTCTCGCTGTGTCTCCATCAAATGAACAGATTTAAAATTTAAGAAAGCAAACACATATTTGCTGCCAGTGGTGTGTTAAAGATTGCTTTTTTAATTGTCATTTTTGTGTGTGCCTTACAATGGAATGACAGGAAAATATGAACTAACATGAGCCACTTTGCCAGTTCATTTTGATTAATTCAACTCAGTAGCTCCTGATGAATATAGGGAATGGACATGCATTTCCAAGCACTTATGTCTTCTTGAACATGTATCTGCACATCGGCTATTGCCTGCAGTATCTTAACCAGGCCATATGGGAGGATGAAGTGGTTTAGTCTTTTTCTCACACTGTGCTCTGAGCTCCACCAGCAACTGTCAGCAGCAAGGATTTTCCACTTATATTATTACGAGTTTGCTCACATGCTCACTGACCTCTTAAAGGAGGTTGCTCCATATAAAACAGATGAAAGTTACTGTCATCTTACACAACAATTGGATCCGCATGAAGCCACACACCTGACATTGTCTCGTGCTGGTAATTCTTTTGACAGCTCATGTGTGCTAAATTATTAGGCAATCCACACACAAATCTTACACCATGCATATAAAAGCACACATAGACCCATCACCTCAAATGGGAAAAATGTCATCATCCAAGTTTTAATCCAGGCAACCCTACTGCAAAAGCTTTTCTTTGTCATAGCCTATGCTCTCTCAGCAGTTCCAGCTTATAATTACTAGAGAAATCAATGGAGCAATCTTTCTTTCCATTACTTTCTGACATCATTTCAGCTACTACCAAACCAGTATGGTTAGGGAAATAATCATGCAGTTGCCGTAGAAACCTCTTAGCACCGAACCTCTTTTCCTCAGTTCCAATAATCTAATACTCCTTTCCATTCACTCAGTGTGAATTATATAGCACAAGAGTATGTTGTTGACTGGATGTCTCTGTGATTGACAACTAATCTTACAACTGGCAATCCCTCTCCATGGATACACAGAGTCTAGCTCAGAGGTTGTATATGCAATCCGAGTAACTGATGAGACTATACTGTTTCAAATTAAAAAAATTAAAAAAAAACATGACCAAACCCACCAAAAAACCTATTGCCCTGTACCCAGGGGTGTCTTTTGCCATTGCTATGTGAACGCTGAGGCAGATGAACTGGCTTTTGGATGAGTTTGAACTAGCCAACCTCTTTCATGTTGTGTTTTTCTTACACTGTCATCAAACATAGCCCTCTTATCCTTGTATTTTCAACAGGCTTTTGTGATAAGATTGTGAACAGAATAGGGAACCTAGTATTGGTCACCTAGGTGAAATTGCACAAGATCCTCCAAGATCCTCCCCTCATTTCAGTCCAAATCACAAGCCACTGTTCACTCCATCATTCACTTAAATGGTCCTACTGGGGATGGTTTTGGTGATGAAACCTATATTTTAGTAGATGGTTTAGACAGGTTGAGTGAAAATATTATATAAACATGGTGGTCGCGTGTGTGCACACAGTAGAGATGTCTCTTCTGCCTAACTACCAAAATCAAGAAAAAATATTAATTTGGGGTTTAAGATTTGGCTTTGGGGTTAAGTAATAATCATAGGTTAAGGTTAGGCTAAAGGCTGGGTGAAGGCATGTTACCTGTTCTGGCTGAGCCTGAGTGTGAATCAATACAATGCCCTCACAGAGATGGTAGTTCATGTGTTCATGTGTGTGTGTGTGTGTATGTGTGGGGGGGGGGGTGTTTGATTGTGAAAATGTCAGTGTTAAGTGCATGGAGCAGAACTAAAGATGGAGAGGCAGAGAACAAGGAATCAAATAATCTCTTGTATTAGGAACTGTGGTGTCTGAATCCATCTTGGTATTTAGGAGGGAGACGGGGGGTCGCACTTGGATACTTGAGTCGGGGAGGGGAGGAGGCAGGCAGGTGGGTAGTATGTATGTGGGTAGGGGTGGGGGGGCATTTTACCAACTGACCTGCTCGGAGAGCTGCTTGCCTCTGAGAAAGAAGCCCAGCAGGCAGCCAATGACCACGGCCAGCACAGACAGGATGAGCAGTCCATTCTGCTTGCAGACATTCTTCACCCGCCCCCACACTTCATCCAGAGCCACCGCCATCCTCCACCACTACCTCCTCCTCCTCCTCCTGCTGCTGCTGCTTGTCCTGGTCCTGACTGCAACTTTGCAACCCCCCTGAGAGAAAACCACCCCCTGCACCACCTATTCAGCCGTATAGAACCAGCAGAGAGCCGACAGCCGCCACCGCACCGGAAGAAACAGCAGAGCTTGGATGCAGCAGATGAGGCAGTACAGATGATGCAGACTGATGAAGGAGCAGGTGAGATTGTGAGAAAAGAAACAACCCAGAAAGAAAAAAATATTTTAAAAGGTTGGGATTTGGTTATCGTGGGGGGTGAAAAGTAAAATTAAAGAGGTAGTCGTCCAAAAGTAAAGCACTTCAGGAGTTTCTCTTCGGACCTGCTTCCTTGGTTATTCCACGAGACTATGAGCATCACACAGACACGCTCTCTGTCTCTGTCCCTCTGTCAGTCACCTCCCCGCCTGTCCCTCTACACCCCCACCCCTCTCTCCCCCCAATACGTTCCTCCTGGTGGCCAGCAGGGGGCTCTGCGACAGCTGGCAGTATTGTCATCAGGGTTAATACTAAGATCCTATTAGGCTGTGCTGCACGACTCAGATCTAAGGCTGGATTAGAGAGCTCTCTGAACAATTGGACAGTGGATTGTTCCAGACCAACAAAACGAGAAAAAAAAAGACAAAACAGTAAAAAATTACACAAGTGACATGAGGTAAATAACAGCACAAAACAAAAACAGGGCGGCCTCCGAGTTGTGGTGAGTTGTTTTGTTTCACAGAGTACAGTACACATGATTGAACATAATGATGAAGACACCACTGAAGGTAAAATTACAGATACGATGATGACAGGTGGCAGATATGGGAGCATCACAAAAACAGAAGGCAGCATGGCAGCATGTTGATTGTCATTATATCACATACAATAAACCCTTCTGAATCAGATCAGTGTTCCAAAAAATGTAATAAATGGCATCACAACCTCATGATGAAATAAAGACTTGTACTAAACCAGTGCACTGAACATACCCACATAGGCTCTACAGCACATGCGTATACACTGTATTTACCAGTGTCAGGGTTAGTTTTCTGAACTGACAGTAAATCTATGAAATGTGCAATTTGGAGGAAAGACAACACGACTATGGGGATCTGTACCAGTAATTTACAACAACAATGTGACAGTGCAGAGTCGTGCATTTACCAGTTTCAGTGTTATTAATCTTTTTTGGCTCATAGTCTGAACTCTGGCTGGAAAGCACCAGGGGGCCATTGGATCTTGAGGAGTTGCAGCAATACAAAAACAGCTGTTATAGTGCACATGCCATCTGCTCAGAGCTACTGTATAACACTACAACAAACCAACTACACACCTACATACAATAACTACAAACCAACAAGCTACTTCTGTGACAGTACTGTTATGGTCTGCTCTGCCTTCTCTTCGTTGCTGCTGTGAAGCTTACTCCAGCCCCACCTCCGTTCTCCACCCTGCTACATCTCCTTCTCGGCCTCATCAGTGTCCCGTGTTGTTCCCAGCTGCACCACATCACCAGTCAAGCCTGCATAACCAGTCCCTGTAGACACACTCTCAGCCAGATCGTCTCAGCACCTATGCCAGCCTTTCCAGCTCTCTCTCTTGGACTGCGTTTGACCACCTCTCCTTGTCTTTGCCCTGGTAAACCCAACAGCCTCCCTGATCTCGAGTTTTGTCTGACCCCTGGTTCCTCTTTGCCTGTGGCTGTGTGGCGTGCCTCTACACCGTGAGTGCTCCTGGTCTGATCTCAACTGCTGATCCCACGATTCTCCGTCCATCTACTACCTTCCATCTGCCTGCTCCCCTTTGGTTTGTCTGCCCCTCGGCCACTAACCTGTCATTCAATAAAGCTTTTAAACATGCCTCCCATTTGTCAAATTGGGTGCTGCTGAATTGTGACAAATACTCTGTCTCAAACTTATTCTTGATCTTGCACAGAGGTGGTAAATCAGTGTAATTTCCTCATTCCTGCTGCTGCCTTTAAACACTTCCAACAAGTTTCATCAGTAGTCATCAGGAAATAAAGATCAATGCATGCAATGTTACATCATCCATATGTTTTGAAGAGAGGTTTAAAGCTCAGGTTTAACTGCTCCGTCGTCTCCATCTTGCCAGAACCTTACTTTGGTGATCTTCCTGGCAAACACAAATATAGGCAATGAAAAAGGCATGTGGTCAGGTCAGGTGCATGTCAGCTTGTGGCAGGGTATACGCTCAAACCAACTGTCACTCAAAGTGGCCAGAATTTTATATATATATCGACCATGCCATAAACATGTTTATTTCTGCTGAAGTGTTGCACATATATACATGTACTGTAGTAGACTGACTTGCTTTTGGAGCCCCAAGTGGACATTTGAAGTTGTGTAGTCTTTGCTGTTTGCTAGTTACCAGTGAAAGATCTACAAAATGATCTCCAGGCTTTGGTCAGGAAACTTCCATGAAAATGATAAAAATGATACAATAGCTGGAAGTCAAGTTAGCTTTCAGATGGAAAACATAAAGAGTTCAGTGAATTACATGATGAATACAAACAGGCATCACATCTTTTAAGGGGAGGAGATATTCCTTCACCTCACTTTACTTCAGTGTAATTTTACTTGGTATCTGTTGGCTTCTCTTGCACTGCGTTCTGTGAGATACTGATAGCTTTCTAAAGAAAATTCAGTGTCAAGTTCACATGTCTCAATAGCTCCTTCTGACTGTATAGATTAAAATGAATTTCTTACTTCTCCTTTTCATTAGAAGCCCATCCACCCCCAGTGTCACCTCATTACCACATTATACGCACAGACCAAGATTACTTATGAAAGCCGATGTATTATTAGTAGGTCAGTGCAAAAGGATCCATTTACAGATGTAATTTAGCTTCTCCATGTTTTTCTATTCTGTAGAAAGCAAAACTAGCGGTGTATACTGTAAATGCTCCACAGCTCAAAAACATCAAATAGACGACAGGCTGGCACAGGCTCTACCAGTGGCTTCATTACAGTCACTGGCTGGAAGATGTGCTTCAGTTTGCATGCCAGGTGCTGTAACATTTGTGGACTTTAGTGTTGTGTTTTTTGGCAATGTGAAAACAGCTTTTTGGTGCCCCCTCCAATTTGGGTTCAGGTTCAGATAGTTGCAAAGTTCAGTTCATCATTCGCCAAACACACAAGCAACACACTCTTTAACCGTGCTTATGCACAACACTGCATAAAGGGGCCTTGCAAATCCTGAACCCTTGCAAATGGGAAGAAATGTTGATAGAGCTAACATCATAACCCAATGATTTATCTCCTAGTTCTCTGGTAACATGTCATAATCTAGGAACCATCCTTTAAAAAAAAAAAAAAAAAAAAAAGTATAGCTTTTTGCCTTTAATTGATAGTGTCAAGAGCGACAGGAAATGGGGAGAATGACATACCACCGGAGTCGAGATTCGATCTGGCTGCAGTGAGGATTATAGCCTCTGCATATGGGGCACCTGCTCTACCCATTGAGCTAAACGGCGCCCTCGGGAACCATCCTTTTACAGTAATGAATCTGAATCAAATGTGTACAAAGATAAACAAATTATCCCTTAAGAACATAGAGAGGTGTGAAGAGCCCTGATATAGTTAATTGACTGATATGTAAATGAATAAGTAAGCCTACTTAAATAATGCAGTGCCACATTGAAAGAAAGCATGCACATGCAAACAATATACAGTAAGAAACCACTCAGTAGTTCAACATCCACTTAGCAAGTCCCTGAGGTTTCACATAGTAACAGGGGGAGCGTTACAGTTATTTGGGAAACATTATTCAGAGCATGTCCTGCAGTAAGATTATTGACAGATCAGATAGATTCCAGGCACCGCTCCACCTGATCTCCCTTAATTAGCTTCATTCTTTAAACACACACTTGCTGTGAACCCTTTGGTTTCCTTGCTATATAAGGACAATGCATCCCCCACTGAAATGTATTTGTATACTGTCTTTGAAATTTGAAATTATACTTTCACTTATTTCCCGGTAAATGAGAGATAAAGGTGCTTTGGTCTAAGTTAATACAAATGAATTGGTACCTGCAAACCCTATAGAGACTGAATCTGATGAGGTCTATCTGAATTTAATGGTTATACATATCACCTCTACTTTGTACTGTTTTCATCCATCTTTCTTCTTTATTGCTCTTTGTCCATGAGGAAGAGCCTGATTTTAATAACAAAGCTTGGCTTTTGCATTCTTTATCATAAAAGTGAATCTTACCGAGGATGGCGAATGATTTACGAATGATTGTCCTTTAACAAGCTGCATGCATGCACTGCACTGTATTAGCACAATCTAATTATGAAGCCCAGCACAAGAAACAAGCTGTGCTTTAGCTGACCATTGCCCTTTCTTTGTATTCAAGATTAGAATATAGACTCACAATTATATTAATGCCAGTGCACATACTGGGTGCAACGTATGTATAAAACCCACACTTGTAAACAGGGAGAACAATATTTTACATATCATCTTGTGGAAAGGGGGCACGAGTTACGTATCTTGGTGGTTTTGGCAAATCTATCACAACTTCACTCTGCGTCGTCAACAAAGAGATCGTCATGGTACCTTTAACAACAACATTGATTGCTATTACAGTAATTATAGTGAACATAGCATTCATATCAGAGGATTGAAAAACAAACAAACAAAAAACAGCTTATATGGTTCTTTATAAAAATAAAAAAAAAGACCTGTATGGTTTTTCTGGGTTCGAGGACTTGTTGAAAAGAAGACGTAACCCTTCAAATTTTATATACCAGATATCAATCTTGTGGCCTTGATGAGGTGAAGGGAGGCTTGGAGAAACCTCAACTGATCATGAAAGCTCTACATCTTTCAAACTATCTGGGTGTAAAGTCATGTAAATCTTACAAAGATCAAGGCATCCTCCTCAAAGAAGGTTAAGAACCTATTGGTTTCCAGAGATTTTTCAGATGGGATATTACAGTATTAAACACGCACTGATCCTAATCTGAAACACACAGTCACATTTCTCCTAATTCTGCCATTCTGCATAAACCAAAAGTTAAGGGTGAATGATTTGCTTGAAAGTCTTGCAATATACCATCAAATATGACATAAGCCATCTCTCTTTGTTTCCTCCAGCTTTAATGCTCAACAAATAGTAAAGTGCCCTTGGAGCAGAGAACCTGCAGCAAGCCAATGTCTTATTAAAAGCTTTTTATCTCCTAATATACAGTACATCATGTTACATGAAAACAGCTCCTGAAATAGCCCCCAAGATGTGTTTTAGGAACATAAAGAACATAATGTACAGAGAATCTTGCACATATAAACACATAACATATAAACATATAACACATATAAATCTATAGCAGAACCCTGCCTCCATATGAACAAATTAGACTAATAGACATCTAATGCCTTTATGTGGTTAAATAATAATTCAGGTGTTTTAATGAGATAAATGTAGATTCTGTTGGTTGTCAGGAAGCCTTGATGGACTATAGCTGCTGAGCAGTGGTAGAAGTACCATGAGCCAGTGAGGGGCACTTTTTATTGTAAGGCTGCTGTGGTCCCACCAAAAATGAAAAGTATGCAAGATGAGACAGAGGGACTGTATGTAATGAGAATGTAAATGTCAACTATTCTTGCTTATGCAACATAAAACAACAGCCACATTCTGTCAAACATACCAACACCCCTCATTTCACAGAGAAGCAAGGCAAGGCAAGGCAATTTTATTTATATAGCCCATTTTTACAGTTTGTCTCAAAGGGCTTTACATGGCATCATAACAACATCCTCTGCCCTAAAACCCTCACACTGACTGAGGAAAAACTCCCAAGAAAACCCCTTAACGGGGGAAAAATTAGAGAGAGGTCTGACAGAAGCCTGTGCACCTCGACCCCAGACCACCATCACCCTGATTACACTAAAGTCCTGCACAATGCAAACGGCTTATTTAATTTCCATTAACAACAATGCCCCACGTGTGACACATGGAGGAAACCAGAGGCTCTCCTGTTATGTTAACATAACAAGCTTTCACATGATGGATGATATTACTCTAATTGTAATCCCAGATGCCACATCTGTTGTGAGGCTGCTGAGTAATCCCTAACTGACTGCCGCGAAAGATGTGGACTCTCAGTCTAAAATGTTAATTGCTAATGCTAATTTTGTCAGAAAAAAGGCTGCTCAAGGCAACACATCTGCCTTGAGCAGTGTTCCCTTTGGGATATAAAGCTTGTAGCCATTGACACAGTGAGCTTTTCACAGCAGGCCTCCTTTAGGCACATGGGGACCTGAATCAAAGTCAGACTGTAGTAAAAGAGCTGATAATGTAGAAACAGGCACAAAGGATAGCCAGCTTCCTATTGATGTATGGATCGAACGTGTTATTGTGCCCTTTAGCTCCATGACGTGAAACAGAATATCAACAACAAGAACAAATAAATTTGAGTTGCTGGGCCCAGTCTTGGCAAAGTCAAACATCATATGCTGAAACAGACCTGCTGTATGTGCTGGTGCAGACTGTCATAGAGTGATGCTAACATGCAAAGTGAGAAAAGCAGAGGTTCTTCTGTTTTAGAAAACAACACGGTCCTGATAAGGGCCACACAGTGCTCTGTACTGAAATCGCACCAATGAATGTCTACTTCAAGGCTCTCATCGTGGAAAGGTGTTGCAAAAACATAAGCCTTGTTTGACACCCGTAGCCTACATGTATTTTCTGTAAAGGATTTACTCTGTGTTGTCAATGTGAACAATGGATTGGATGCACCAATGCTGCTAAAACCTGGGTTGGCTCTGATGGTAAAAAAAAAAATACCAACCACCCTTCGAACAAAATCCTATGGGCAAGAGAAGCAGCTCCAGCAGCAGCCAGTGTGCTATAGTGCAGCCAGTGTGCTAAAGTTTCCCTGTTGCTGTATAGCCAATTTAAGCATTAACAACTGTTTAAAGGGGAACAATGCAAGTCCGCTCGCTTTTCAGTTACGGTTACGCTCCTATCGCCCATGTGCATCTGTTTACAACGAAGCCAGTGAAAAATCAATAAATGGAGTGGTGGAAAACTTACATAACATATACAATGTTACGGCGCGTGTGTTTATGTAGTCTTAACCATCCTGAACAAAGGATTGTGGGTTACGGAGCACGTTTGTGTTGTGGTGCCGCAGAGACGAGAGCTGGGACACCGGGGCGGCGGCCTGGTAATACACTGATGTTGCAAGGTTAGTTTTCAGCCGTCAGACGCCAGGTGAAGGCAGAGAGCCTCCGTTCTCACTCGTAACAAGTCACAAGTCATATAGTTAACTATCACAATTACTCCAGAGCTTTTTAATTAAGGTAAAAATGTGGCAAAGCCATGGGAGAAATCCTGCTTAGTTCCTCTTTAAATCTCTGGGAACTACAAATACTACTGTAGCATGCTGGTTGGCATGCTAACTTAAAAATATAAGGGAAGAAGTAGAAACTACCTCCCACTGGACACAGCTCATGAATATCGTGATGAAGAATGATAACTGTTCTAACCTTGTCTGTGTAGCGATAACATACTGTAGCTTACCAATGGCAGCTTGTGAGTAAATAAAACCTAACCTGTTGTTTCATTAGCTGTGTCTCAGTTCAGATGCAGCATCCTTTGAAGGATGTAGCTACCGGTATATGACTGACTGCATCACTGTTCCATTTCCAAAGCTCCTTCAAATATAAACCAAAAAATGAAAGGTCACATGAGTTGATAAAACTGTGCTGGTATGACATTTCTTTTAAATGAAATACATTCACAGACTGAAGCTTGTTTTGGTGTGGTCTCCCCCTGTGACACTCAAGGTCAGTAGGATATACCTCCTACAGTGCAGGCACTTTACACTGCTCCTTTTTAATTCTACTTACAGTTTCAGGGAATTTGCAGACATTGCTGTGAACTCACACAAATACCCATACCCATGAAATACCAAGTGGGGCACTCACTGACAAATTACTTTGTCTTTTTTTTTTTTTTACAAAGCAACTAACACTAAGGTTAAGACCGATGCCTCATTTAGAGGTAGTGTAAAATAAACTGTGAACTGAGGGAAAACATAATCTTGGTGCACAAATATCTACGTCAGGCATCAATAAAATAAATAGTGAAAAGTAGTGCATATGTATCGGGTGGTGCAGAGATTTGCAGTGTTGTGGGGATGGTTGCCCTGCAGCACGCAGTGTGCCCAGAGGTGGTCAGCATTATCCGTCATGTACCAGTGCTGTGATGGAGGATGTTTCTACCGCTGGCTGCCTGTAGGAGGAGAGATTGAGGAGGTGGGGGAGGTAGATGAGGGAGTAGGAGGGTGTTGGGGGTTGTGTCAGCTGTGATTGTTTGCTTCTCTCTTCGACACATTCTTGGGAGAAGAAGTGATAAAATCATGGCTCTCGGTCCGAATCATACAGAATGTGAAGCTCCATGTGCATAGTGTGCCCATTTATTGCTATTACATGTAAATTTTAGGTTGTGTTTGCATGTGTGAGGATGCCCGTGTGAGTGATGTTCATGAACAAGTAGGTGTGTATTCTAACCGCCACGTCGCTCCACAATCCCCCACCACTGTCAAATAATCCCTGTTCTTATGCCAATTTTTCCCTGTTTCTGGATTGGACTGGCAGAGATAATCTGGGATTAGAGCGAGCAGTCAGGCCTGGTGTGCTACTCATTCATTTTGACGTAGCGGACGTGTTCAACATCCACAGGTCATCTACTATGGACCTCAACATATTCCATTACATATCATCCTAGGGCAAAATTTTTCAGATTTGGGCTCTTTGCATGCTAAACTGAGAGAAAGAATGAATGTGGCTGCTGCCTTCTGGGCCGTGGTGGAGCATCTGATTTCATCCTCATCAGACTAAATTAATTAAGACCTGAAATACTGGCTGATATTTGCCCAGCAAAGTCAGCTCCGTGATTTCATCTGGTATTCAAGTTATGTTCAGGATATGTTCAGAAATCCATCCATACACTGTTTTATGTCTCTATGTGACAGGAGCTATTATTCTTTTTGACAAACTGGTCTACGTTCTGCTCATCCAGGAAAGATGGGTTTTACTCATATTCTTACACCTATGTGGTGCTTGAGTGAAGCCTTTTATTTGTACAACCATCCACAACCCACACCACTGTTTCCAGGGACGCTAGTGGGATTATTTTTTATTGTTACAATATCCTTGGCTGCATTGCTTCATTTGAAAGGATGACCATGTTTACTTAAAAAGACTTCCCACACATATGGATCACACCTAATTTCTCACCCAGTGATAGTATTTCTGCACGGATGTTTGCCCAGTGACGCGTAGAGCAGGATTAATGTTCATCACCGGTCCACAACTTATTAATGATGATGGAAATGAAATTTTCATATGCAGACTCCCCACGTCAGAGCATGTTCCCTTGTGCCTTGTTACTGTTAGTGGGAGCCCCTGATCCAGGAGCTGAGTGGATTTTTAGTTGTGTTACAGGCTCATTAAATATGCTCATGTGCTTTCACTTCAACACCTCATATCAATTTTTAATCCTGTAATTCACTAATGTTTTTCATCATTTTATAGTACAAAAAACTGATACAAAGAAGTTGATGCAATGTTTTTATTTTTAATTTAAAAACTATACTCATTCAGTCAATCACAGAAAATTAATCAAACTGATATGATTCCTTTTCTGAATAATAGAAAATGAATTATATTTGTTTTCATACAAGTCCTTACGACTCCCTAAAAATAGAACCTCCACACTTGAGAATCTATTTCTGTAAAAGTCTTTAAATATACAGTACAAATTTGTCTGTCTGACGGGGGAAGGTTTGTTTGGTTCATTAAAGGAAGGTACAGTGCCTCCACACATTTAAGGGGATATTTACTACACTCTAAAAGGTAACAACTGTGCTTACTTAAATCATAAAAGTGTACTTTACTTATCTGTCCCTATCCTGTTGACTTAACTCATGGAATGTAAGTATGTAGTCATTTTTCCTTAAAGAGGTTTGAAACTAAGTTCATCTGAGTAAACTGGACTCGTAACATTCTGTTGCTGGAGTTAACGGTTCGGCAGTGCACATGCGCAGTAGAGCAGCACAAGGGAAGTTTCCAGAAGCCATGGACAAAAGCCTTGGAGGAACAGGAACACTACATTTTCTGGGTCTCTTGGTAAGTTATTCAAAGTCTTTTGTCAGCTATAATTTCATTACTTAGCGTACAACTAAAATTTTGGCAGGACATTTTTTTCTGAACATGGGAAATATCTCTGGAGATAGGCTAATGGTTAGCTAACATTAGCCAAGCCAGCTAACTAAAACCCACATGTCGACTTGTGTTGGAGCAGCTGCAACAGGGAGAGAGAATGTAAAGGAGTGAGAAGACAGAGAAGTGAATGTGTGATGTGCCATGGTTTGTGCTAAAATATAAATTAATTGTAATGTACCATCAAATTATAATGCAACTTAAACATGACTGGGAGGGGTAATCATAATTGATTGTGTTTGTGATTGGGTTGTGTTTGTCTTTCAAGGTCTTTGCAGAATTCACAAGAGTGGCAAGTAAAGATCTTGTGCGGGACTTCTTTGAATAATTGGAAGGACACTTCAGGAGATCCTTTCCCAGGTTGAAACAAAGGTAAGCACTCCTTCTCATTTTATATTTAAGTGCAGGAAATCGTGCAAGTTGTTCCTTTCTGACAGTGTTCTAGTTTACACACACACACACACACACACACACACACACACACACACACACACACACACACACACACACACACACACACACACACACACACACACACATCCTGCTAGTTTCCACACACACACACACACACACACACACACACACACACACACACACACACACACACACACACACACATCCTGCTAGTTTCCACACACACACACACACACACACACCCTGCTAACAGACATGAAAGTGATATTGACCTTATAATCTAGCTCAGCAAGCAAATACATTTCCTAACATGTCAAACTATTCCTTTAAATAACTTAAGTTGGAAAAATGTGATGCACAAATGGGGAGGCAGAGAGGGGGAATGACATGCAGGAAACGGCTGCCAGATGCGGGATTCGAACCGAGACTGTCTGCAGTGAAGACTGTAGCCTCAACATGGGGCGGCAGCTCTACGAAAGTGAGCTAAACGCTTTTAACCTTCCTTTGTATCTGCAGGACACCGACACCATTGCAGACGTCACTCAAGTCCCTGTTGGAGTCTTAACTGTCATATCAGAAGACAGACAGCAGCCAGGTCCACATGCTCTGCACCTTGAACCCTCCAGCATTGCTACCATACTGGAAGGTAATATCGTCGTGGATGACGTTGGAAGCCATGCACAAGCTTTTTGTGTTACATTTGGACTAATATACGATCTTCATTTGGATGATCCAAAAAGACCAAAGAACACCTTTGACTTCATTGTTGACTTCATAGGTTGTTAGGAGATATCCTTGGTGTATTTTATTGTGTCATTTGATGACAGAGTGGCCTTGGCATTTTGTTTCAATAAAATAAGTCTGCAAACTTATCATTCTTTGTTCTGCTTGCTTGATTTTTTTAGTGCAATCGGTTTCCTAGATTCTACTAAGTAAACACAACTGTTCAGTTAAGTCTGACTAACTTGACCTACTTAAGTTGGTACCACTTAGAAAGATCAAGTTCATTATACTTAGTTTTCTAAAGTGTGAATAACTTCACTAAATTAAGTGAATACAACTAGATTTAAAGTAAACTTAACAAGTAGATATGAAGTAAACTTAACTTAAGACTATTAGTTAGAGTTACTTACCTTTTTTAGTGCAATCGGTTTCCTAGATTTTTTTAAGTAAGCTGAACTTGTCACATTTTAGAGTGTAGTCATCGCCAAAGAGACGGCACCCGATATCCACATAAAAAGTGTCAGAAATGTATAAATTCATAAATTCATTAATTTATCATTGTTGATTGGTAATTTCCCTGGGTGACGATAGGATGATTGGATCGTGCAATCATAGCAGAAACCATCAGTAAGCTGTTGGGAGGACCATTTCATCTGTCATCTTTCATCTTCAACTCATTTTATTTATCTTAAAACTAATTTATAAATCTAAAGCCACTCCAATCAATATTTATATTTTAATAATGGAAGATTCATTTGATGTGAAAGGGGTTGCTGCTGATGAAGCTGCTATCTTTCTACAAGATGATGGCCATCAGCGGGTTTCTTGAATGTTTGATCTTTTACTTCATTAGTTACTACTACTTACGCCTATAATTCACTTCAGGACTTTGACAAAAAAAATGTCACTTAACCCTAGAACACTAACGTTACAAAAAGTAACATCATCACTAACACCGGGTATTTTTTACCCGATATAATATACCCATAAAAAAATATTTCTCACCAAAGTATATTAAAATACAACAATACATGGCAAATTGAAGTACACTTCCTTAATTTTCCACTATACAATGTTTCACAAAATGAAAAAAAGGTATCATGGTGACCCTATAAAAAATGTCCAAAATTTTGCGATTTTTTTGTTTTTTTTAACAAAAACTTCCTTAAAAAAAAAAAACTAATGGAGCTGGGACTTTGTCCTTCAGACCACCCATTTGTGGGACATTTGAGCCTTATTTGGTGGAGTAAAAAGAAAAAAGAAACATTTTCAGCATCACCAGAAATGGTAGCCAGATTTAGATACATAAACACTAACGTCGGGTGAAATCCACCCGAACATGTGCCTGCTGAAAAAACTAGGGATGGCAGCAGGGTAACATGCCTACCTTCAGTGACGTCAGTGAGCAGTATGAAGCTACAGGGACCCATGAAACTCAGACAACAGCAACATAATGAAAATTATGAAACAATAATTTCATGGGTGAAAATCACCCGACGTTAGTGTTCTAGGGTTAAATGCAACTGTCTCAAACTGCAGCTGTTAAAATGGTTAAAACCCTGTTTCATATTCAGCAGCCTTGGTTTTTTTTATAGTGAAAGGTATCAATTTATTTTATCCAATCCTAACCAATATGACTAATTAACAGGTCTTTTCCCCAGATGTTGCCATGCCACACCCCACACCCAGTATCATCCTTATGATTATCACCCAAATCAATTGCAATTCCCCACATCTTTAGGTTAAGTCTACTGTAGTAGCTCAGAGTTTTGGTTTTAGGGGCCACAACTGTCTTCACTCTCAATTGTCTCATCAATCCTTTCAGATGCAGCTAAAGCAGCTCTATCCTGAAAAACAATAATGTGAATGCTAACTGCTCAACATGCAAGTTAGCAGCTAATTACTTAATTAATTAACATCTAGATAATCTGTAAAATAGATAAATAGAATAGAGAGTGTTGGATTGACAATATCCAGGTGCATAACACAACTTCATGTGAAAGCTAGTGTGTCTGCTGAATGTGTAAATAAAGCAGCTGAAAAGCCGGTGCTGCTGACAAGATCAAGCATAAAGTTCATTAAAGGAACATTGCATGTTGTCCTCATATTTATTCCAATAGGCTACTGTTCATCACATATACTGCAGCTTTGTATTCCTCTATCACATTACATTTAACAGTGAGAGCTGATCTGGAGGACTTGGTTCAATAATAAGCCTTTTCATGCAGATACAGTGACTCTCTTGACCTTATTACAGTACAATCAATAGCAGGCTGAACAGTATTGACTACTAGCAAATGGAAATACAGGCATACATTCTTTGTTAGATCTGTAGAAAACTATAAATTCTAGCCCACATTTGAGTCCAAAAACACAACCTGACTTATGTAACTGATGTAGTTTAAAAAACAGGTTTCTTAGCACTAATATTTTAACCACTTATTTACACAATGCCAGGTTGTATAAGGGAGGCTCCACCTGTGATGTGTGGATTTCTAAATGTAATGAAGTGTTTTTTTTTCATAATTACAAACTCTTTTTGTTCATTTTGCTTCACTTCAGTTTTTCTAATTTAGGAGAACATACTGTACTGTAGTAGACAGGGAATTGAATACAGTATGCAGCAAAGCATTTTCAGCTGAATGAATGGAATGAGATGAGTCATACTGAGCCTGTGGATACGCAAGAACCCAATGGACCTTACTGTATGCCTGTCCCAAGTCATTGAGTCCTTGAACACTGCCCACAAACAACATGGCAGATGGCAGTAAGAGTGTGCCAATTGCTTCTTTCTCCTTATTGTTCAGGCTATTCTTTTCAAGCTAAGGCATACGTTGCTTTTTGTGTATACTTGCGGTCACACACACACACACACACACACACACACAGATAAATGCTATGTGGTCGATTTACATGGTTAGCGTAACATTCTTGGTTCAATTTCTGGCCTCTCTGTGTTCTCCTCCTTTGTTCTCCTTGTGTTTCCAGCTTCTTCCTGTTGTCAAATTCTGAGTATTTCTAACAATAAATACTGTAGTTCACCTGCACAAGGTTCCCAGGAACACTCAGAGGGTTTCTGAGTTAAAGTTGACTACATGCAGCAGGAGGAGCAATAATGATTTTACTGTAGGTCAAAATGTAGGTGCTCCGGTTCACTCTTCAATCTGTCTCTCCTACAGTGTTGTTGTACACAAAGTTCATTACACCAATTTGAGGCTATCTCGGATTTACCCCAATGTAACTGATTCATGTAATAGGTGTAAACAATCTCCAGCCGACCATTCCCATATGTTTTGGTTTTGTCCCAGGCTTGCCACATTTTGGTCTGAAATCTTTACACTCATAGCACAGCATATAACACTTCTATATCTCCTGATCCTCTCTTGGTCCTATTTGGTTCCCCCCTACAGCCTCTTCCCTCTAAAATTATGCAAACTGTTCTTGCCTTTGCCACCCTGTTGGCCAGGCGACTCATACTTCTTACAGTAATTGGAAACACCCTCAACCTCCATCTCACAGTAGGTGGGTGAAAGAAGTGCTACAGTCCATTACAGTAAACTTGAAAAGCTTAGATTTTCCCTCAATGGTTCCTCAACCTTAGGTCATTTTAAAAAGACTTGGAGACCTCTCTTAAATTATATTGAATGTTTGACATCTCTGCCTGATTGTGACAACTGACCCCCCCATTTATTTATTTAAAATGTTCATTTATTTTATTTTCTCATTGTTGTTGTTGTTTTTTACATTTTTATTTCATTTGCTTGTTTACTTTATCATTTCTTATTCATGTATTTGTTGTATGTATTCTGTACTGTTTACATGTTGCTGTTCACCTTTGAGTGGGGTGAGATTGTGGGAGGGATAAAAAAAAACTGGGAAAAATGATAGAATGGAAGTCTTCTCTGTCACGTTGTACTGACATGTTGCTGCCTGTGGAATTGCTTCCAATAAAGAAAGTCATACACGAGTGTGATAGCCTACGGAAGAGGGAAGGACAGAGATCTCAATCAAATCCTGGGAGGACACCCAATTAGGAAAATATTTTTTCCGTAACAGCTGTATGTGTGTGTATGTGTAAAATGGATGTGTTATCATCACATTCATGACCTTTTTTTTTTGACACAGCTCTAGAAAAATAAACTTACTCCTAGAATTCAGGTCAGGGTTAACACATCACCAGTGGAAGGAACCTAAGTTCTGGCCATGAAAAGTAATGAGGAGAACTAATTAGAACTAACATGCCAGTTAAAAGAGATACATTGGCAAGGAAACTGTTGGCATAATGTAGATAAGACTGTAATACTAAAGTATTTTGGTTGGCAAGATTGAATCTTATTTGCTATCTTTATGTATTGATAACCATTTTAGAAAATGGTAAGATCACATTGTGTTACAGATCCACTGACTGAATCCCTCTATGTCTCAGAGAAGGCTATTCTGCATTGCTCAAGGTTAGTTTATGAATGCATAACAAATGACACTGACATCCAGTGAGGTGCTTCTCCCCATGTTTTTCAGCTACTGTATTAGTCAGTTCAATTCAGTTTTATTGGAAGTGTAAAATCACCATAAACATGGTCTTGAAACACTTTGCAATAACCACATAGACAAGACAAATTGCAATTTACAGTTACAACTGGTATTGCAGGAATAAGGCAATACAATAGGCACTAATGAGATAGGCACAATGATACAGTGAAATACAATATGTCAAAACAAAAAGGCAGTAACACTACCAGGTTATACCAAATGATTGAGAAAATAAAAAAGGTTTTTAATCTATATTTACATTTTTAATGGAACCTGCATCTGATTGGGAAAGAGACAAGTGGGGCTTGGTAGGAAAAAGCCCTATGCCTGCTGACTTTTTACTGATCTTGGGGACAGTGAGATAGTTACTGTCTTGTGAGCTAAGGGCGCATGTGGGAACATATGGGATGATTAGATCTGATAAATATGAGGGTGCAAGCTCGTGTAGAGATTTGTAAGTCAGTAGAAGTACTTTAAAATCTGATCTGGCCTGGATCGAGAGCCAATGAAAAGCGATTGAGGCTGGCTGGGGTTATATGGTAAGATTTCCTGGTCCTGGTCAGTATCCTGGCAGCTGCAATTTGTATGAGTTGTAGTTTATGCTACGGTGTGGTAGGCTGGAAAAAAAGAATATTGCATTAGTCAAGTCTAGATGAAATAAAAGGCATGTACTAAGATCTCTGAGATGTTGCGGAGAAAAGTGAGTGATGAGTAATAGGGCTGTCAGTTTTTAGAAAAAATAGGTTCGAACGAATATCAATTGACCTGTTATTTGTTCTTTAACAGCTGTAGACACTTATTATGTAACTTATTTATGCACTTCTCTCTTGCTCTCAATAAAATGAAATAAAAATCCTCTTTTCATTCCTTGTGAAAATCAAAGTCGCACAGTGCTGCAGTATTTCGTGCAGTATTTTGTATTTCTAACAAAGAGCACAGAGTAGGATTAAATCTCTGAATGTAAATGTCAAACCACTAACAACACTGAAAACAGAAGGAAGCTCCGACAGCTTTGAACTAAAAATGCAGAGAGGTAAAACATAGAACCAATAGTTCAACCGAACGGCCCGACTTAAGTTCTGATATTATTTGCCAGAAACACAAGTCGATCAACTTGATCAGGATCCAGTGCTGCTCTCTTTTTATTTACAATATTACCAGCTGACGAGAACACGCGCTCAGGGCGCACAGATGTTCGAAAGTATTAAATTAGAGACAGAGGTGGCAAGTAACGAAGTACAAATACTTCGTTACTGTACTTAAGTAGATTTTTCAGGTATCTGTACTTTACTTGAGTATTTATTTTTCTGACGACTTTTTACTTTTACTCCCTACATTTATACGCAAAAATATGTACTTTCTACTCCTTACATTGTAAAAACAGGCTCGTTACTTTTTTTTTTTTTGACACGACGTAAAAGCACCGGTAAAAGACGTGACGAACTAGAGAGGGAAAGAGGGAGAAGAGGAGGGAGGGAGGGGAGGCGGTAGAGAGAGAACCGAGTTACCAACTTGTACTGTAGCAGCGACATGGAGGCAGCAGCATGGAGGAAGGAAACGATGGTGGTCGGACTATCCGACGGGGGGGTTGAACACTGTACAATCTGCGCAATATAGCGCATTTATCGTTTACGAGCGGCAAAGCGCAACCTGTCCATGCGCCCGTGTCTGTGTGTACGTGTGCGCGTGTGTGCGCGTACGTGTACGTGTGGTGCGAGAGAGACGGCAGGTGGACTGACTGGCAGAGATGAGAGGTGGTGAAACGCTGTTTAAAAATTCTTATTGTTATTATTTTGTGAGAGTCTGTGGCGGCCCAAACGTTGGGAAACACTGCCTCTGGTCAGCTCAATCTTGATAATTCTGTCTGAACTTTTTTTGTTTAACAAAATTATCAAATGATGTAGGTTTCATTAACGGCAAAAATTCATTTTTACTTTTTACTTTTACTTTGAAAGTACATTGCAGAGCCTGTACTTTCTTACTTTTACTTAAAGCAGAAGTAAGCGATATTTTTGTGTTAATATAAGTCTTAAATAGTTGTATCTTCCGACAGCAATCACTTACATAGAGTGTTTGGATCGAAACACGGGTCTCTCAGTCACTCAGCTCTGAGCCGAGGAGAAAACTTTTCTCGTATCCTACAAGTTTTATCCAATGAGGAGAGAGAACGGCATGCAGGGCTGTGTGTGCAGCCAAGGGATGTGCCTGAATGTGGTGACGTAGGGACGAGGACCAATAGATCCATGACTGAGGCGGGGGCTGCTAACTCCATCGGCTGACAAAGACGTTATGGTGCGTTCAAGGCAACTCGTAACTCGTGTTTTTCCGACCTGTGAAGTCCGTACCAGTTCGATCTGGTACGAGTTCACGGGTCAGAAGTTACGAGTGGCCGTTATAGTGACTTTCACAGGTAAAACAGGTCGGAGAAACACGAGTGGGTTGCCTGGTGTTGTTTCAAAAGCCGGCCTGGAACGCAGCATTAGCCAAAACGACCGGATCGCTTACTTCTGCTTTAAGTACAGAATATGAGTACTTTTGCCACCTCTGTGTACAATACAAATGCCTATGATTCACCATAGTGAAGTACATTAGGATACATTTTGTGTCCGGCAGGTAAACTTAGGCTATGTGAACAATAACATTGATGAAATGGATTCAAGATGAATTATCGTGTGGTTATTTGCTTTGCAGTGAATCGTGCAATGGAAATACTTTTTACTTTTAATAATACTTTTGAGTAAATTTCAGAGCCTGTACTTTTTACTTTTACTTGAGTAGATATTTGGATCAGTACTTTCACTTTTACTTAAGTCGTTTTTTACATAGGTACTTTTACTTCTACTCGAGTACTTTTGCCATCTCTGATTAGAGAACACATCTAAAGAGATAGGGCTCTAATTTCATACCAGGTGCAGGGTGGCAAACCCCGCGCAGTGCTAATTCCTTCCTGCGCAACACTGCGCAGACAGATTTTAGTTTGGCACGGTGACAATTTTGTGTCCAAAAGGCTGTCCTGAAAATTCGCCAACTACAACCTGGTCTACTTTTGGCACAAGCGGAGCGCAGCTGGTCGAGTGGCAATTTGACTGACTGTCACCAAAACCTCACAGGCAGGTTTCCAGAATGTCAGGCACATCTCAATGCAATACATAAGTACTGTAAGTGAGTAAGCAAACTTTATTCTCTTGTTTTGCTCTGTGTTTGGTTGCACAGGTTAGCGCTCCAAATGGGTCTCTCTAAAGTACTGTTTGTCCCAACATTGTTGCAGAAGACGGCACAAATGTGTTGGCACATGCAGGTTGCTTTATTTTTTTACCTTCTGTCTAGTTCATCCAAAGCAGTTCCTTGGAGTTTAAGCCTCAAGACTGCGCCTCTCTATGCATTCCATCATTTGAGCCCCCTGTCTGCCCCCTCTCCTCTAATGTCGTGACTCTTTATCTTGCTGAGTCCTAACTCATCCGTCCGTCCACATTTGTTACTTGTCTTCTCACCATCCTTATATAAATTTACATTGTGCTATGAGACACAGACTACCGCCTGGAATGCAATATTAATGCTTCAGATGGGAAGAACTCAATTAAACCTAGATAATTAGCGCTCGGAAGCTAGGCTAATTCCTGGAAATGAACTGATTTCAGTCTAAATGAATGATGAAAGTAAGTTTAAACCAGTGCTATTAACTATTTAGGTACGTTTTTCACAGTAGCAAAGATACAATGTTCTTCCACCATCAGTATTTCAGATCATTAAACTAATAGGCTTTAAATGTGCTGCTGGGGATTCTGTTTGGTTACACAACCCCGTCTGTGCCTTAAATCAGTATTGCTCACTCACCTGAGACTTTGGAGACTCATTGCTCAGTGAAAGTATCTTAATGATTCACAAAGAGTGACATGAAACATTTGGAGTTCTACTCCAAAACAACAGGCTGCAACAGGAAACAGGGAGAGATTTTGCCCACAGCTGATGTTGAGAACAATAATTGAGAATAATCTATATTTGTGGTTCCAACAGGGAGGATTCTGTTAATCAAAGGCCCTCACGTACCTGAGGAGAGATTTAAAGGGACAACGAGGAGTTTTGGAAAAGCGAAGCGTTTTCACACTACATTTATGAGCCTCCGCGCGCACCGTAAAATTCTTTGACCGGCGTAAGACGGACTCATGTTTTCATTCATCAATAATTAAAGTCAGAGGTTCAAAGAGGTTCACATACCGTCGTAGTTCCGACCATAAACGGCGATTCGGCTGCGTTATTCTGATGACTCGCCACGAAGGAAACGCTGGTCGGCTCGACCAGCATTTCCGCCACATCTAATAATAACAAAATAACGATAGAGACAGAACGATATATTTATCGAAAATGGGCCCATTAACAAGTGTGGGTAGCGGAGATTCATCCACATTAACGTGAGACTTTTTTATAACCGAATAGAAACTCCTCGTTGTCCCTTTAACGAGGCAAATGTTGCAGCACCTGTGTGGATGTTTGCCACAAGTGTGAAACTGTATGGGAATATTATTTCATGTGTTCATAGTATTATTTGTTGATCTAGTTTGAGGTGTCTAAATCAAAAATAATCGTTTTAAATATAATAATCAATATTTAGCAATTATGTGTGAGTCACTGCTCAGCATTCAACTTTAGATTCTGTTGTCTGACTTGTATGAATTCACACAGCAATACATTTGTCTCAAAATGACTGACATTTAATTAGAGGAGAAGCAAGCACAGCCGTGGTGTTATTATGCTTTTTGTTCACATTGAATACTGAGAGGTTATGCACCTGCACTGCACCACTGGGGAGAATCAAGTCACATTCATGTATGTCACCTCACGCAGTTCTGTCCTGTTTACAGTTATACAAAAATCAATATGCATGCACTACATTTGAAGGCCTATGCTGCTTTTCTCCCTATGGACTAAAATCATATTTATATCATGTTATATTAACAATTGTACATCTCTGGTGTGGATTTTGATAACTCTTAGGAAAGAAATTGTCAGAGCAACAGGTGGACTGTATTTCCTGCAGTGCTATCAGATCACAGTGGACTGTAACTCACAGATACACACAGAGTGGGAATAATAATGTACCTGGACCACACTGCACACACCTGGAGACATGAAATCACATATAGCACACGTCACACCCCATGCAGTGAACATGGATTCAATGAATTAACATAATTATGTTGATTTGTGGAGTAATGCATTGAAAAGAAACACCCAAAGGTGAATAATATGTATAGACTGTAATTATGTATGTCTGTGTGTGTAATTTGTACTTAGATGTACCAGTCACAGATTCAGTGATGATTTTATTAACGTGGCTCATGGGGGAAGTGTTTAAGAAACACCTTTTCATACAACAACAAAAAAAGCTACAGTCTGAATAATAACTATAAAACTCAACTACAGGAGCGTGCAGAGAGAGCTCCGACAGCACAGCTGTAAATATACAGCAGTGCACATAGGCCTATTTAAATGTCAGTGGTTTTTTTTCTTGCTTCACAGTTTGTTAAAACAAATGAATCCCCAAGGAACGTTTGGAGGTTATTTAATTTGAAACTGCAGATAAATCTTATAAGAGGCTTTGTAGATCTGTATTGCTGATAACTTGGATTCTGGTTCCTTTAATTAACGTATTAGAATTAATGATGAAGCCAGAAATAAAAAACAAGGCTGTACAACACTTTTTCCAGTCTGGTGTGGAACTGGACTTACTGGTGCAGATGTGATTTACATGTATTGCCTCACTGCCGATCCACAGCTTTATGAAGAACTTGGATGTTTCTGCAATTTAAATGTTTTTCTGAGCATAAGCCATGATTTCTATGTGTTTTGTTTACTTTGTTTAAATACCCCGAAGTCCCCCATTTCCCAAGCTGGGAAATTCGCAGTGTAGCAGCAGAATTACACAGACACACAGTGACTAGCAAAATAAAAAGAATAGCAAAATATAAAGAGCAATCTATACATAATAAAATAGCAAAATAGAAAGAGCTAACTATACATAATAAGATAGCAAACTATAAAGAGCAAACTATACATAATAAAATAGCAAACTATAAAGAGCAAACTATACATAATAAGATAGCAAAAAAGCAATAGCAAATCAAATGTATTGTACAAAATATACAACAGAGTTGGCAGTGTTGATTAATTAATTTGGGGGACTTGAAGACATGCAGAACAATCACAGAGCCACCACTGCACTAATTATGAAAGAATATAATCATATTATATGTCAAATTAAACAGCAGAAGCTGGCCCACAGCCTGTAAAAACCATGACCCAAACAGGAGAAGCACGACTCAAATAAACAAGTCCCGTTTGATTCTTTTTCAGTTAGTTTATGCAAATTGTGTGAAAATAAAGATTAAACAATGGTTTATAGTGGCAGGTGGTTCTAAGCTGTGCCAAAAATGGACATTTTGGAAAGCTTGCCTGAATATTTTGTAGTAAAATCTCAATAGCCTAATTTTGTACTGCTTCACTTTATCAGATTCAACCACTGCAGAGATAATGTTCATACATTTTTTTTTTTCGGGGGGGGGGGATTAATTTTTATTTATTTTTTTCTGTGTGACATCTTCATTTACTCTTCACCAGTAACACATAGTATACTGAAATGTACACATCTCAGCAATTTCTATTTTTTTCCCCCCTTTACTATGATACCAAAAGTATTCAAATAGACCTTGTGGTTGCAGAGATATACTCATTTTATTATGGATATGCAATTTTCGAGAAAAGGCCTAGAAAATAGGCTAACAGTATTGTGTACACAACACTATAATATACTGAGTAATGTGTATTTCCAGATTGCTTAACCATCCCTGATCCTGCAGCAATTGTGCCCAGAGTTGTAGTTCAGGAAAAGTCTAGGTTCAGTCTATTGCTCTTCATCACTGTAAGAGGTGTGAATATATTACTCCACTGAATTTAAAAGAAGAAGTTAATTAACAAAGCATTCAGCTACAATAAAAATTGAGGATGTCATTTCTGATTGACCACAGACTTCCAGGCAAGGTGCAAGGTTTTTATTTTTATTTTTTTTTTAATCATCCCAGTTAATATTAAGTGCTCTTTGAAGAGAATGTAAATATCTTACATACAGTATTCAGTGTGCATTGTTTGCTGGCTACTGAGTTATGCTCACAAGTCTAAAATTGAACTACCTTTTGCTCCAGAAAGTGAAAATTGTTACTTACCATCAGGCGTCATTACCGTCACACAATTGGCTGAACGATGGTAATGCCATGTTCTAATCCTGTAACTATGGCATATGCATATTTAAAATATTTTAACATAATTGTCACATAAATGAACAGTGGCCAAGAGTAATTTACTTTTTTTTTCTCAAGGTTGTGCCCTTGTGAAAACGATGAGCCACATTAGCAAAAACCCTTTCTTCTGGCCCTTGAGGATCTTGCTCTTGTCCCAGAGCCTCAGTCAGTAACAAAAAGGCAAATGATTCTCCCAGTGAATATGTGAGAGAAGTTGTGTTCCCTCATGACATGTGTAACTTGTTTCTGAGGTACATTTCAGCAAAACACTCTGAACTGTTCAATTAGATTTTTACAAAATGCTATTTGCATGAAAAGTTTAGTAATTTATGTCCCCCTAACCCAGACTTTTGAAGTAGGGTTCTCTATTTCCAAACTAAAATAGTCTAACTTGTTCGGTAATGGCCCCTAATAAACACACTCTCAGATCAGGATGAACAAATCTTCAAATTACTCACGTTTATTGAGATCAATCAGTCCTTCTGCCATGTCTGGCCTTGTGGTCCTCCTACTTTCAGTTGCAACAACAACTGAATAATAGTTTGAAAAACCTTTATTGCTCTCAAACAGTTGGTGTGATGGTAGGCTATATGCAGCGATATTCAACTATAAAATGTTCTAATTGCCCATATACAAACCAAATGAATATGAAATACTGTATGTTTTTTCAAGTTTTATGTCACAATGAAAAGCGAAGTTTTAATGAACGAATGAATTTGATACTTTACTATAAAGAAGATGTTCAAAAGTCTGGGTTAGGGACAAGCCGATAACCGTATTGGGATTTACACTAACAAAACTAAAATTTCCAAATATCATAATTAAGACACAGTTGTTTTTTCAGAGCTTTTACAACTTAGCCCCAACAGATACAATAACTGTTTTTTCAGATGTTTTTATTTTTATTTTTTATTCATTTTGGGTGCAGAAAAACTCTCCTAATTGAAGAATCACCCAGCTCCAGATGAGGTAAGCATTAGTTTGGGAGAGAGAGAGAGAGAGAGAGAGAGAGAGAGAGAGAGAGAGAGAGAGAGAGAGAGAGAGAGAGAGAGAGAGAGAGGGCGAGGGCGGGGGGTCGCTCCAGTTTTCTGCAGATTCAAAGTTTTTTTCCTCCGTCTCTCTGCGCGCTCATCCACGCGGCGGGTGGAGGGACAGTCCACCACGGTGTGACAGCGGAGCGCACGACGCACTCACCATGCCCGGCTCTTCTCCATCACTTCAACACACGGATCGTACTGTTTATGTTTTTTTGCTGTAACTTTATTTATTCCACTGCTGCACCATGAGTGCTGAATGCAGCAGCTACTACAGCACCGACGGCATGTTTGTGGACGGCTTCTCCTGCCCCAAACCGGGAAACGCCGCTGCTGCTGTTTACTGTTGCGGCTTTAATGATATGAAGTATTGCTGTGATGATCCCAACAGTTTCTTCCCGTACGAGTACGGATACATGTGGTGGCTGAGGTATGTGTTTCCTCCGTCTTATTAGAAGTCACATTTTCTTTAGTTTACTCACTTATTTAGAGACTAATGTGAATGAAGATGTGGGAGGCTCTGTGATCCTCTTCTGATCAGGCGATGGACTGATCACGGTGGAAGTGAAAGACTTCCTTGAGACTGCAGCTTTTTGTCTTCCTCCTGCTAATCAGAAATCCAGGCAGCAACAGCAGCAGCAGCACCTGTTTCACAGCCTAACTCACACTTAGTGATTCACCACTGCCTCTGCCACTCATTGAGAAAGCTAAAGACTTCATCAGCTTGAGTCCTCTGAATCCATCTCCTCACTCACTCTCAGCCAGGAGAGCTGGATTATTGCTATAATCTAGTGAGACAGGTACAACTAGACTTCACATAATTGACTTCATTTGTGAGGGGTTTAGGGAGACAGTGTGTGTGTGTGTGTGTGTGTGTGTGTGTGTGTGTGTGTGTGTGTGTGTGTGTGTGTGTGTGTGTGTGTGTGTGTGTGTGTGTGTGTGTGTGTGTGTGTGTGTGTGTGTGTGTGTGTGTGTGTGTGTGTGAGTGAGAGAGAGTTGGTGATAGGTGGATTTGCAAAGGTAAATATTACTGTAACTTAACACATTTTTGTATGTTCCTTATCTCTCCTCTCCTCTCCTCAGTATTGGCGCTCTGATTGGTCTGTCCATTGCAGCGGTGGTCCTACTTGCATTCCTCATCACCGTTTGTGTCCTCTGCTACCTCTTCATCGCCACCAAACCTAGTCGTCTTGACAACGGCCTACCCCTAAGGGTGCCAGGTTGGTGTGTGTGTGTGTGTGTGTGTGTGTGTGTGTGTGTGTGTGTGTAGGCTCTCATTAAGTCCACAGTTGTGACAATAGGAAGTACAATGTGATGCGCTCCTCCTGAAAGCCTGCAGCTCTGAAGGAATCTCAGCAGACAGCAGCATTTTCAGGCTTTTAATGACTCATTTTTCTTTATTTTGCTTGCTGGTAGTTTGCTACCTGCACAGAACATACGGTACATGCAATGTGGTTGAACTTTGTGCAACTGTTTGTGTGCTTTTTCCAGAAGGAGATCCCAGTGAGGGATCGAGCAGTGCAAGAGCATCTGGTCCACAGGGATTTAGAAAACACTTCAAGAGCAGGAAGCTGGACTGTGATAATCAGCCGCCAGACCCCGAGCGCCTGTTCCAGAGGTGTTTCACAGCCACAGTCACCAGTGTCAAAGTGGAAAGCCCCTCATAGTCTGTTAAAAGACTTAACGCAGAACAAGCAATCCAGAGGTCAGGAGAGCCCGTGTGTCTTGAGGCAGACTGGGCTGCCATGGCGAAGACACTGGGAGGAGCAGAAGCTGACATTATGTGCTGTGCAATTGAGTGGAGGTGGTTGAGTGGAGTGTATATTAAACACCGAAAAAAGAACCACTACTGAGTGCTGTAGATAATCACACATTAAGAAGGCGCTGAAATAGGATGACATGACAGTGCATGTAAGTGGCATCATTAGAGTCAATGATGGGGTAAAAAATGGATCATCACGGCAAATGAAAGGCCAACAAAAGAAGGAACATGAGTGTGTTTGTCCATGTTACATTCAGGAAGTACAGTTTCATGTGCATCCAGGAAAAGGAAAAGACAAGATACAAGAAGATACAACAACAGCTGAGCCTGGACAATGAGGCTGTGTCTCCTTGTCCTATTCTATTCTATTATATGTATTGACATCTGCTAAGTTGTACTCAGGGACTGAGGGATCTGTGGGGAAGAGGGCGTCCACGAAAGAAAAAATGGAGGCTCCTTCATTATTTTGTGTTTTCTTGAAGTAATGACTGAGACCTGGGTGGATGCTTAAACATAAGGGGCTCTAGTTTCGTGGTGCGATGCAAGGTGGTGCAGGGTAGTCCAGCCCACGCAGTGCAAGTTTCGTGCAGCGCAACAAGGCACATTTTGAAAAACACATGTCAAAAGTCCCAGCCCCTTTCCTCAGACTTCTCTCTGAAGCCACGCCTTCACCTTTCCACGGACGTACGTGAAGACACCCAACGCATATTACCAGAGCTACATTGCCACCCACCAGACTGGAGTGTGGCTTTTCCAAGGACGTAGGTGAAGACGCTGATTGTGCACGCGAGAGGAGGGAGAGAGACGGCAGCTTGATTTGGCGTAGGCAGAACTAGACATGAAGGCATCTGATCATTCTTTTGCTCTCGGAGCGAAAAGCATAGATTGGTCAGAGTTTTGTTGTATTTTCGTTCCTCTTTCTGAATATATAAAGTATTGACTACTCTCAGGATAGAAGGACCATTTCACCCAGTATAACAAAACGTGTTTCTGCAGGATTACCAACTATATCTTTAACACAGATTAAAAAGTGATGCAAACTAACTAGTTCACATCTCTCTGAGCCAAACACAAACAGCCTCGGCATCAGAGAGTGAGTATATATTCGACATCTCTCATCTCAAAAATTAAAAAAAAAAAAAGAGAGAGAGAGAGAGAGAGAGACGCTCGCCGACAAGGGCCGGCCACAAAGCTCAGCAATGCGTCTTTTCGCACAGCTGCATCTGATTTCATCCCCGATACTATGGTATTTGTTTATGTTGTGATCTGTGCACACTACCCACCTTTGTTACATCGGTTTAAAATGTGAGCATCTTTATTAGTGGAAAAAGGGTGTGTTTTTTGTTTGTTTGGTTGTTTTTTCACACTGGGTAACGGTTTTCAGTGTATCAGGGCAAATCTGATTAGTAACCTCCTCCCAGACTACTTTTGCTTCATCAGTCTGTTGAGGTATATGTTCGCGTTACCATATATCTGGCCACTGTGAGCTTGAACCTCCCGCACCAAAACATCAGTTTCCTCCTGGAAAAAGTTTGGCCATCTGGCGTGGCTGTCTCCCTCACCCATGTCGAAATATAAAATGACAAAATTGCAGCTAATTTGATATGTGAAAATCTGAGTCGGCTGTGTTAAACCCATTCACGCTTTCTCCCCTCCCTCTTTCCCACTTGCGGAGGGACAGGAGGAGCACCGGCGCCGGGGTGCGCCGTGCATGAAACGTGCAAGGTGCGCCTGGACACACCCCGTTGCGTCCCGCCTGCGCCTGGTCTACGAAACTAGAGCCCCACGACTGTGACACTGGAGATTGATGTTTGGACTCTGTCCTTTATTGTATGTTGTGTATGATTTCTTATTCCATGTTTCTGTAAACTCAACCAATGAGGGCTTTGCTTGAGCTCCAATCCCCCTTAAATCAGACATCCATTAATATTTAAGCATAAATCAACAATACCAAAAACATGGCAAATAAGGACGTGGCAGTAAATGGCTTTGGTAGCAAGAATTGAAAAGTTACTTGGTCTCTGGTTACACATCAGCTGATAGCCACAGAGAATGAAGCAGTGAAAAAGAAGCATGAATGAAACTGAAATGATGTAATTCGGTAAATTCAAATGCAACTTCAGTGCTGAACTACACTCAACTATAGGCTACTTTAAAATTTAAATCCTGGACGCAAAACAAAACAGCAACATTTTGCAAAAATCAGCTCAGCAGTCCTAAAGGATCTGAATGAATGTTCTGTTGTCAACTTTGGTGAACTTTGACCTGTGAATTTGTGCACACAGCCAACCCCAAGACAGTTCTGACCTTTACCAGGGTACTGAACACAGGGTGCTACCATAGCTAATGATTGTTTTACATGACCCTCTTGTATTTGACGTCCTCTTTTGGAGTAAAAACTGATGCATAAAAGAGTGATGGTTTGCTGAGATAGGCCTCGGTAAAACACATCTTTTAAATAAACTGTGAAATGATCATCCTATTTGTGTTAACAAGCTAACAGGTTGTTAGCTAACAAGGTTTATCCTTTTTAATGACAAAAAAAAAAAAAAATTAAAAAAAAAGTATGTTGGGGGGGGGGGGTAAGCACCAGAATGAAGTAAACAGACCAGCACAGAGAAAATAGGTTGTGAGAAAGTCCAGGAACTATTGGCACAGTCTAGGGAGCTGGGGCAGGCTAGCTCGGGGTAGTTTCTACACCACAAACTTCCAGCCACGTGTGGGGGAGTGAGTGTCACTCTGGTGAGACTGGTAGCCTACCCAATACTGTGTCTTGTTGGTTCCTCTTAGAGTCTTTAAATTTCAACCATTAATGTCAAGAAATACTAATTGTTTTGGATGAAAGACATATTACATATTTTATCCTTGATGTACCTGAACATCATCTAAGATAAGGTCACTCTTGCTGCTGCTTTTTATTAGTAGATACTGGTAAAAGTAATTCAGGACATAGGCGATACAAAGCTTTCTGACCACTGTGCCCTTTCATTTCTTATACTCAAGGATTCCAATTCAATCAGCCACTTAATCGGTTCTTTGTACATTTTAATGAGGAAGGAAAACTTCAGATTGCCTAGCTGTGCTATCTAAGACAGTATTCTGTATACAGGCATACAAGAGTGGAGCCAATAACACACTGTGCTTTGCATCTATTGGATAGTCAATTCCATCTTAAAACTTTCAAGTGCCCTTGTTTTTTGTAACTCAGAATGTAGCGCAGTTATTTATAAATGTACACACATTGTGTACCCAGAGATTGTGATTAATGCTCTCTGTGCATTTGTTTTTATCAAAACTGATTTCTTGTATTTTGTGAATGCCTATGTTAGCATTTTATCTGCCTTCTACTTGGTAAACATGGTTTAAAAATTAAAGTAAAGCAGAAAGGGCCTCTTTTAATAATGTGTTGGTAAATGTGTCTTTAAAGGTTTCTGTGGCAACATGTGATTTTTGTCTGTTACTTTGCAGAATGAAGTTTCTTTTCTACTCATGCACATGTGGTTAAAACTTTTCATTGTAAATATCAACAGAAAGGGGTGCACAGCAATACCCTGTAGCAGATATACAAAGAATTGACTGAGGGTTTAGTATTTCTTATGATGCCCCTTTATGTTTGATGGTGTATTTTTTATGCTTTTCATGAATTTACACAGTGATTTATTCACAGTGCTTGGCAGAGCATCAATAAATTCCCATGGAAAGATGCAACCTGATTATTATGCAGTAATGCTGTCATTTCAGTGATCGACTTCAGGTGTCAGGTCATGATGGTGAAGCAACAAACAAGCTCCTGGTATTGATCTTTGAAGCAGGATTCTGAGGCACATACAGAACACACACCTTTTTTTTTTACACAAGGAAATGCTATTAAATGTATAGAATAAAATAGTAATGACCTAAATTTATACAACACAATATTAAAAATGTATAACGTGCTCTACAGTCTGTACACAGACAATTTGAATAAAATCACTCACAGATATGCACTAAAACAGTGAGAGATAAACCAACATGTGTTTCAGGGTGTACAGAATTCTTGCTGACAGGACAGCCTGGACACTACTGAACTTATTCTTTGTGACTGAGAGTTAGACAGTAAGTTCGGATTTCAAGGTTTTAAAGAGTGAGACAGTCAGATGTCAGCAAGAAGATTATTCAGAAATAGTCGACACAATAGGAAAAGCCTCTGCAGCCATGTATTCTGAGAATGAAAACCACTAAGGTTTAATGAGATCAGACAGGTATGAAGGGGACTGTCCGTTTGTGAGTTTTTGGATGATTAGAAACAAATTAGCGAATTTAAAAGCAGTGTAATGTTTACGGGACAGGAAGACAGGTTTTCAGCCAGATCAGAGATGAGAAAAGTCAACCTCTGTGATGTCTTTGATGTGCCAATCGAAGGAGACCATCAGATCATATGTGACACATGTTGTCAGGCTTTGAGAGATCACTGTGTCGTCAGCAATTGCTGTTACTTGACCAAGCTACTGTCTACATCAGGCACGAAACTAAATGACAGCTGGTGTTTCACAACAGACAAGCAGCTCTTCAATTAAAAGATCTGAGAAGAGTCCTTGGCTTTTACAGGAGTCTCATCACAGGAGTGCACAGGGCCAACAACAGAACCCAGGGGATTTCTTCTTTGTCAATTGTGGCCCAAAAGTAATTTGTCACAGTTAATTCATGCAGTTTCTGCATGGCTTTGTTATGTTGCCTACTCTGACACTGACACTCCTCTATCACTCCCCCTGTCCTTCAGTAACCTTCCCACCTTTCAACCACCAGTTTCATTGTTGCGCTCCTTCTCACCCACTCCTTATTCCCTTGTCTACTCCTGGTATATTTACTGGCTCCTTTCCAAATGTCCTCTGTCAGATTGTGGTTTTCCTGTGGCTTCCCACTGCTCCATACCCTGTCTTCACCAGTTGTTTTTCCTGCGTGCTTTGTCCTGCTGAGCTTTAATAAAAAATGAACTGCTCTGAACTGAGTTGTGCAACTGAGACGGTGAGACCTCTCCTGAGCTGAACAAGAATTTGTCCCTGTTGGGTTTTTTTATATATTGGTTTGTAACTGTGATAAGCAGCTCCACTGCCAAGCTTATTTGTTGTGTTTGTATTAAACATGTCCAGTGAGCAGCTCTTGATCATGAAGGCTGTTTGTCTCAGTTTCTCCTTAACTTTTAAAGCCACTGTGCTGGTTAAAAGAAAAAAGATAAATGGATCAATGACACTCTGCAGAGAGTTATATCTTGGCATAATAAGAGCATCTTTAAAAAAAAAAAAAAAAACCTATGTGGGAGGTTTCAGTGAGAGGGTGACAACAAACCTGCTTTGATCATTTTACAGCATCATACGGTGTTTTTCACAACCATTTTTCTTCAATCACAGATTGAGAGCTCAATGTAGATCTGTATCATGAATAGTCCAAGAGCCCTCAGTGATAACTTTTTAGTGCATCATACCTGTATACACAAGCAACATTTTGCTCAGCTCCAGCTTTGTAATGAAGAAAGCTATTGTCATTTTACTTTGGATGGATCACACAACCCTGTCTGACTGCATTCTTTTCATCAGGCAAAGTGAGATATGTATCTGTTGAATACAGAACAACCTGTAGAGCCTCTATTAGCATCTATTGTGCTTCAAACTACAGTAAGAGGAGACATCTCCATTTAAATAAACTGTGAAAGTGGTACGTAGGTGTGGAAACGGTGCAGAAGCGTGAGCAACAGAATCAACCTGATTTTGTTCTGGATTGTATGTCCAGTATGACCTGGTCAAAACTGTTTATTATGCAATGATGCAATTATGCAATAAATGTGAGTTGTTTGTCACCCCTTTGAACTGACATGCAAACCACATAAGAAATTAGACCTACAGTAGATGCATAAGTGCCAGAGGCAGAGTGTGGGCTATAGAGAGGAGATGTGATTTGAGCTTTTATCTATTTTAGGAAATCATTTAATTCCAGATTATCGGCACTCTGACATATACATGTGTCAAGAAATTTATCCAAGGAGGAATGACTTAACCACAGATAAACATCTTTTCAGCCCTGAAATATGAAAGAGCTGTGGTAAATCAATGTCGCTTCTCTTTTTGTTAGGAATAGATGGGTTCTTTACGGGTTGGCAATGAAAGTATTAAGAGATTAAAAGAAACATGGACACTGAAGGCCTCACAACTGTATTTTCTTTCATTTTCTTCTTAAGTAGAAGAGAAGGTTGTTTGGTGTCAAAGATGGATCTTCACTTTAAAATCATTTCAGTGTTCCCCTTTCAACCTGTGAAATAGTTGTCATTCTGTAAATATTGATATTGATTGTAAATACATTTGCTCAATTTACGGCGGGGGGGCCGTGTGCCCTCCATCGTTGGATTGAGCTGGCAGAAAATCTAGGTAGATACACTTTGTCAGGTTGTGCATCACCTCTATAGTCAGAACTGCTGTAACTTTTTGAAACCTTTCTCATTATCTTGACCACCACCACCTACTGATAAAAAGCGAAAAACAACAATAACAACAGCAGCAACAACAACAAGCTATGTTGTGAGGTAAAAGAGAAATGCTTTAATCAGATGGTCAAGGAAACATTGGACAGACTCAGCCTCATGTTTGAACCTCATTCAGAAACCAGACTGTTGTGACCAGTGGTAAAGTGAGATACTTGATTTTACCCGCAGATTATGTGTTGCAATGGTAATTTCTGTTTAAACCTGAATTAGAGGGTAAAATACAGTAGTATTTTATACAGTACTGTGGTTATACCCTCCTCATTTATATCTCTGTAGGAAGGCAAGATAACAGGGAGCTCAGTAATAGAGTTTAACAACAGTGCTCCACAGTGATTACACAGCTGAATCAGCGACTCTCTAAAGCTGCTTTCATACAAACTGAACATTATTATTTTCTTGAAGGAGGATTGAGTGTATTAGATATTAACTGTATTTCATTATCAAGAGCTGTTTTCTTCAGTGGCAAATGTGTGTTATAAAGTTGGTTTATATAATATTTAAATTCAGCCTTTTGTTGTCACCCTTAGATTTGGTCATTTGTAATCTGACTTCTCCTGTGCACATGGTTGGTGACTGAATGTTTCTCGGTGAACTGCAGTGTGTATAATGAGGAGCCAGGGGAGGACAATCCATCTTCTGAGTGTGAGTCAACTGTCAGAATTCGAAACAGGCTTTAAGGCTCTTTGAAGACACATTTCTCCCTCCTACAGGTGCAGAGATCACAGTTGAATGAGCATTAATAATAAATGAGACAGTGGCCACCTGGAATGATTTCAGTCATTTTCCACCTGCCCTCCTCTCAGCACCTCCAATTAGAGACCTGTGATTTACTGTAGGGGGAGGTGGTTCAGGAAAAAAAAAACTAGAAAAAATTAAACTGGAACTACTGAAACAATGCAACACTAGAGAGCCTTTACTGCTTTCCTATTAAGTATAGTAACAAACTGCAGTGCTACAAATGCACTCCTGCACAGATAGCATGCCGACTCTTTGTCATATGTCTGATGTGATTATAGTGCCACTGTCTGGTCTCAGAGAACAAATGCAACAGCTCATCATAATCAATTTCATCCTTACAGGAATCTCTACTTACCTCTACTTACAAGTTACTATTGTATTGACCCCTCCCTGTAAGAATGCATTTATTTTCATGGCCCAGATAAAACAAAGAGAGTGTAAAAGAAAGCTACAGATGTAAGACAAATGACAAATCTGATAAAGTTACTCATTAACATCTCTGTCTTAAGGGCACGAAACAGGAAGGGTGACATTATGACATGTGCTGCAACCTTTGCCCAGCAAACCTCTTTATTATTTCAGAAGGAGCTGAGGAGGAAACACAAAAACACAAAGACAGGACTGGGAGAGATACACCTGTTTTAGCAGTTACACTATTTCATACAAGTAAGTGATTTAACATGTTTCCTTTAGTTACTTTATATTGTAATGACTGTTTGTGTGTAAGTTGTGTAAGACAGTTGAGTTACTGTGGATGACTGAGGAATGTATGTGACACAAACTGAGTAGTCATATGACCTCAATCACAGCTACTGTGGCCTACATCACCAGATTAACTTTTTCCACTATTACCTGCGCACAACTGTATTTACTGCATTTAAGATACACAGCCAAAATATACGATCTTTAACAACTATCTGCTATTTGAATCACACATATTTGTGAGTGTGTGTGTTTGAAGTTAATTAGTAAGCAGTTCAGGACTATAATGACATTGTTCACAACCTGGCAAGTCAACACCCTGTCATCATGTGACAGCTATTGTGTGAAGAAGACAAGACAAGCTGCTCTGTGTTTGTCTATGTCAAATGTGTGTTACTGTTGTTAGTGTGTCCTTTCCATTATCACATGGGTGTTGTTTATAGGTAATATCAGCTCTATGCATTTAAAATATGTAAATCACTCTTGTGCTATCTAGTGTATCTTACACAAAACTGTGTGGAGAGATGAGGATATTATTACAGCACTTTGAGAGCCTGTTGCTATTTGAAAAAAATTACTTTTATTGACCTCAGTATTGCAAACTATATATATATATATATATGTATACGGTAACTAATGTTTGTAGGTCATCTTTATCTCTTTATCCAAAACAAAAGATTATGATTAATGATGACGTTGGCACTGATGGAAGGTACAATTAAATACATCATCATATAATATCATATCTGTCCAATCAAATCTCAACATGCTTTGAGGATTCAAACAATATTAACCCTCTGATATTAGATTTTCATCGACTGAGAGCCATATAATATGAAACATGAAGTGACACCCTCAATATATTACACATAACAAGGTTCATTGTTTTATCAGCCTTATGTTGAATAATATATTCAAAGTTTAACTTTTTGTCTTACAACAACACTGATAATCCCATAAGTGCATTGAAAGAGGTGTTGTTTGTTGTGATTGTACAGCCTCTCCACACTGGCAGTGAATGTGTCACTTCCTATATTGTTATTTCCACATGAGATATGCGACAAAGTCGGAGTCCTTGTTTGATGTATAATATATTAATATATAAATTCCACTAAAACTTTCAAAACAAGTGTACGTGTTGTGTATGTTTCCCTTTTTATGTTTTCCTGAGGGAAAGTCGCACAAAGAGGTTATTCTGTACTTTTCACAAAGTAAAAGTAACCAGTTGATGATTTTGTTTCTGCAGGTTTTCCTACGAGACAGAGAGATGGATCGTCGGAGCTGCAGTGTATTTGTGGTTTTGTTTCTTTGTGGAACTTTTATCGGAGAAGCATATCCCGGCCCTGTATCGAATGGAGAACACAAAGTCCCTCAGAGACATCTTCTAAGTGAGGAAGATCACACCATCAGTAATGGCACTGCACTTGACAGTAAGTTAGAAATGAACTCTGCTGAGTGTTTTACCGTCGCCTAACTATTTACAACCAGGTGTAGCTGAAGAACTTTGAGCTCTGTCCCACTTAATTTATGAGAAACATGTTGAATGTGCTGGTGTTGACCTTTGACTTTATCGTCACATGCAGATACACTTCATTGTTTTCTTGCTGTTTTCCTAGGGGCAGTGGATCCAGGCGAGGGCAGAAAGTCATTGGAATGGTCCTATCTCGCTGCAGCGCTGGGCACCGTCCTCACCATCTCACTCTTTATCGTGATGACTGTCAAGTTTCGCCTCTTCCATCGATTCCTGGCCAGCTACAGACACTCCCTGCTCCAGGAGTCAGACGGGATCAGTCAGTACGGTCACGATGTGTCTTTCCCCAGCAGTGTGTCGGGTAGAATGGGAGTGGTCGGTGGGACTGTGAGTGGGCTGGATGACGATGATGACGGCTTCATTGAGGATAATTATATCCAGAGTAGTGAGAAAGACAGGGCAGAGAGAGAGAGAGAGGAGGAGGAGGAGGAGATGGAAGATAGTGATGATGATATTCAGTTCACAATAGGGTGATTAGGTGAAGGGAGATAACAATGTATGAAACCCACTTCAATTGCACAGTGAGTGTTTGGTTAATGTGAAAACTAAATAAGCCACAGTTAAAACTATTTAGTGAGGACTGGATTTGTGTACAAATTAGCACAATGAAATATAATCTAAAATAAGTGTATGATAAAAGTTATATTTTTTTTGGTAATTGTACAATTGTATAAACAGGAATAAATTATTGTAAATGAAGTGTTACTGCTTATCACTTAGTGTTAATTTGGGTACAGTGTGTATAGTGTCTGTGCTTTGTGAATGTTGTTTTTTGTGCCCTTCCCCCCCCCAAAAGTTTTGGAAAGTCAAAACGTTTCTTTTCATTAAAGCCAAATCTGTAATATTTACAATTAATACATTGTGTGTATATTAATCTTTAAGATGACACATTTGTATACTGTGGCATGCTGCTTGTACTCTGCCAATGAGACATTTTAGTAATGTAAGATAGAGGAAAAATATAATAGTACATTTAAACGTTTGCTCTGAATCTTTTCATGTGAACATTTAATTCATGAATAAATTCAACTTGATTGAAATTTCATCACCACTCATTCTCAAATAAATGTTGCCAGTCTGGTCTTTAAGCTCCAGGTTTTCAAGGAATGCAGAACCAAAATGCAGACTTTCAATGAACACAAGGTTTATTTAACAGGCTCGACGTGACACAGGAACATAGTGTCGCAAGGTGAAGAGGGCCCGGGCGGGGATTGAACCCACACCTCCCAGGTCAGAGTCATGCACGCTTGCCAGTCACCCAAAGGGACATCCCCTTGGCCAAGTAGCCAGGGCACATGATCAATTGGAGGCGTAGTGACAGGACCACCACTGTCACAATAGGAAACACACGACAATGACAAACGACAATGAACCGACAAGGACAAAGAGAGACATTGAGGTTAAATACATGAGGGAACGAGACACAGGTGGTGTAATTAACACAGGTGAGACACATTAGGTAATCAAGGGCAGGGAGCACACAGGAAGACAAGACAAGGACTTCAAAATAAAACAGTAACATAACACTAAAACAAGACAAGGAACACAACAGGGATAAAGAAACCAGAGTCCAAAACAAGAAGCCAAACAAAAAACCGAGCCACTGCGTGGCGGCAAACTCAGGGCATGACACATGGTACAGAACTTGTAAGAAACATCCAACACAGTCATGTTTTGATTTGATGTGTACACTTCAAACACAGTCCATTTGAATAAAAAAAACAAACACTGTAGTTCAAGTTTTTGAACCATTGTTGAGAACAGATTGTTTCCCTGGTCATGTGCAGGTTTTCCTTGGACAATGTTAAGTAGTTGTAGATTTATCAAAATGGCAACACAAAGACTGGAAAAAAAGAGCCATGGTGTCCTAAAACAGGATACTGACAGTGATTTTCTCATTTGTTTTCCATGTTTAACATGTTTACACTTGACAAATGTCATCAATGGTAAATCCTTGTTTCACAGACTCTCTCAGCTGTTTCTTGTCATTCATATCAGGCTGCTCCTGCTAGAGGACATCTCCCTCCTGGCTTGTCCCATCTGTCCCCCTGAGACACTGAACACCTGCACGGCTCGACTCCCCATCCTCCTGGCTCTGCTAGTTCTCATCATCATCATCATCATCCTCCTCCTCCTCTGCTCCCTTCGCCTCTTCAGGTAGACCAGCACGCCGTAGCCCACTACAGCCAAAGCCATGCCAGTGCCGGCAGCCATCAGCACCAGCCCAGACACCAACATCTCCCTGCTGTCATAACCTCTGCTGCCGAGTGTGGCCATACAGAGCAGCACTGTCCCGCAGAGTGTCACTGACAACCCCACAGCAAGAATCAGCGCCGGGTCGGCCCTCCCGCCGCTCTTCAGCTGGTCAATCCGACGCCGGCTGCGCACACAGTTCATGTCCTGGATGGCGGAGCTGAGGAGCTGCTTGAGCAGAACGGCCAGGGCTAAGAGGCAGAGGGTGGTGCCCACCCCGAGCCGCCACTCCCCGGACAGACTGGTGGTGGTGGAGAGGAGGCCCACGCCACCAAGGCCCAGTCCCAGTATGAGAGCCACCGAGGCACAGTAGCACAGCAAGGAGCGGCGCGGCTCCCTGAACCACCACAGTTCCACCTGCTCGTCCAGGACACGTCTTTGCATCAAGGTGGGCTCCAGGTAGAAGCTGTGGGGGCGACGTGTGGTGTGGTAGAAAGTCTGCATCTCAGACATGGCAGGTCAGCTCACCCAGAACCACACTGACCTTGTGAGAGCAGAGTGAGTGCAGAATTTGAGCTGATTATCAGGATACAACGCTAAAACAGGATTCAAACTCTGGTGCACAACAGAAAAACTTTAAGAAGATCTCTGTTACTTTCATATCTACAACTGTACTGATTATTGCCAGCAGAAACATCATTTGCTTCATCACATTTAAGTCAAATCAATTACTCACTTTTTGTTAAATGAATTATGTTGTCTGTCCGTCTGCATCCCATCAGACAACCGCATTTGTCATACTATTGCTATTGTAGACTATAAAAGTAAAAGTCATTACAATAGTAAGTTTGGAAGATTTTTGGTTGTTCCTCATCTTCAGTAAAAAAAAAAAAAAAAAAAAAAATCCAGCTTCAAAAGAAATGTCAGATATTCCAGGGTCAAACTCTCCTCAGTGTAGATGAAATATCCTGACTTCAAGCTTAAAAAAGAGAAGCAGTGAGGACCCCACAGTGTACGAGGAGGGAGTCCTGATGGGGAAGGGATGTATCGTCATGGTTTATGTGTACGTAGCTCGTCCACATGTCTACTCAGCAAAGCCTTCATCACCACTGTGACTGAGTGGTGTCACTGATCAATAATGTCCGGCCTCCTCACTTTCTCTGCCCCTGTGCCAGGCAGAACAATCCCCCCACCACCACTACAACACCCACCCATCTCCCCGTCTCATCCCATGGGAACACCATCTTGTCTGGTTAAGAGGGGGGGAAAGACGGGTCACAATAGCAGAGTTGGATCATGGTTTGGACAGAGATTGGAGACATTGTCTACTGTGCCTCTAACACAGACAATGGGCTGACCGATGAACACAAGGACTGTGCTGCAGAAGGCGGGTGGTGGCGTGTGCGGGAACGTGCGTGGCTGTTGTGGAGGGCTGAGTGATGTCAGTGCGTACTGATAATGGTGTTTCTGTGATCCCAAGGATAGCGTCATTCACACACTGAGCGGAGCCTCTTAGACTGGCCACTGTGAACGCAGCATGTCCTCAGTGGTCAATGTTCACTGACCCCGGTGTGCTGCTTCCATTAACGCACTTTGCTAGTGCTGAAAATACATTTTGTCACTAGTTTTGAGATAAATGTTTTAGCTTTTGTGCCAGAATTTTGTTGAGAAGATCTATACGATTCAATATATAAATTCCTATCATTAATGAAACTAAAGCTAAAGCCAGCATCTGGTTAATCTGGGGAAACAGAAGCCTGGCTCCATTATGAAGCAAATAAGTTAAAACTAAAACTCACAGAAACAAATGATCTTTCATGCTTGGGGCTTCATTATCCCTTTTAAATGACCTTACCTACCTGGCTTATTTAGCTAAACTTACATATGATATATGATATATATACAGTGTGTAAATTGCTTCTTCACTTTACACCACAGAGATGCTGGTTCAGTCCTCTACTCTGTAGTTTGCTCAACCAAGAATCTCCATACATCAACAACCTAGAGCATGGAGGGTTACAGTAGGGTTAGAGAGCTGTCCATGTGTTTCATTAATTGTCCTACACCTATCTGCCCAGGTGAGTTTGTGTCCATGTCTATACATGTACATGTGTTTCAGACTAGGCTACATAGATTTTGGTTACAGAGTTATGTCTGCTATTTAGAGAAAAAAAAATCCATTAATTAGTTTCAACTTTCAGCTTTGTCAGTTTCCAACTTTATTCACAGTAATTGATTTCAACTCTCTGCTCTTCCACTATCGTGCATTGTCTATGTGAAAACTTTATTCCAAATTGCATTTTTCCAGGAGTTTAACGCCGTGTTCCCACCAAACGCGATGAACGGGATTTAATTGCGCGTCAAATGAAATTGCGTTGCGCTAGACGCTCCAGTTTTGACGCTGGTCCAATATGCAAAAAACGCCTTGTCGCAGCATTGCATCGTGCGACGAGCCCGCCCAAACAACAACATTTCCTCCACCATTTCATTCTCTCATCGACCATGGCTGAGATAACCACCGTCGCTGCACTGTTCCTGTCCGGGGCGGGTCTCTGGCCACAGCGGAGACAGCTCCTTGACACTACTGTGTGACTGACCGCCTGTTGAGTGCTTTGGGACAAGGCGGCCGGCTCACAGCGCCCGCTGGTTGAAAACAGCAGTGATAACGTGCTTTCAGGTCCGAATCTCCAAACCAGAAACGTTTGTAACAGCACCGGAAAAGCAACACTGAATAGCTGTGGCTTTGCTGCAGCTAATGGGGATCTGAATAATAAACTAAACTAAACCAAATATACTCTATTTAGGCTATACACCATCTTTGACTAAACTGCCAAGGGAACACCAGTACGTCCGTACATCAGCACGTCGGTGACGATCTCAACGCTGATAGGCTATCGCGGCGCGTCTTCACGCGAATTCGCCGCAAAAGTTCAATTATTTCAACTCCAGTGATTAACTCTTTGACTGCCAGCCATTCTCACAGCAGCTTCCTCCAGCTTGCCAGGCATTTTCCAGCTTTTTGACTGATTTCCGTAGACCCACCATAATATTATGTACTGTTACTACATACACATTCAACCCATCAAAGGAAAGAAGAGGGTCTCTAGTTTCCAGCAAAAAAAACCTGTTTGTTTCTATCTTGTTCCAGTCTTGTGAAATTGGCGGTTGAATATAGGTTAGTTTAGCCCAAAATGCCATTTTGGCACCAAAATCTTGAGAAAAAGAGGTTTTTGTGTCGGCTGTCA